>NW_026606072.1:2817500-7617500 GCF_029834395.1 Sorex fumeus
TTCAGAGAAGGGAAAATAATTACTACAAACAAAGGAACAGACCAACCAATCAACCTACAACAAGAGTCAGGGTCTACTCTGAAGCCAATGAACCAAGTGATGATTTGTCATCATATATTGCCGCAATGAGATAGGCAGAAGGGAGGTTCAGAACTCTGCTACTGTGCTACAGTTAGAATCAGAGTGATGTAGAATTCACCAAGTATTATGCAGTGTAATAGAGGAAAGATAGGGTACTGGAAGGGGTATGGGTCTAGGAACTAAAGACCAGGAATTAAACCTGTTAACCTGGACAGAGCGATAGCACAGCGGGTAGGGTGTTTGCCTTGCACGCGGCCGACCCGGGTTTGATTCCTCCGTCCCTCTAGGAGAGCCCTGCAAGCTAATGAGAGTATCTTGCCCGCTCAGCAGAGCTTAGCAAGATCCCCATGGTGTATTCAATATGCCAAAAAACAGTAACAAATGTCACGATGAACACGTTACTGGTGCCCGCTCCAGCAAATCCATGAACAACAGGATGACAGTGCAATGCTACTCTGTTAACCTGCTGTTTGAGTAAACAGCTTTCAATGCCTTGTTTCTTTATTTTTTAATAAGGGAGTAATAATACCCACAGGAAAGGGTTCTTTTGAAATGGAGAAACCATGTATATAAAATGTCTGGTACAGAGTGAGCACTAATAAAGAGTGATTATAATATTTTAATAAGATATAACTGGTCGCTTTTTTAACACAAAACTACACACCTTAAATAACCCTTGAATTACAAAACAAAAGTGCTACTTGGGTATATCCTCTTGTTTTGTCTCTTCATTTTGTGTTGGAGTCCAATTGATCTGGGACTTTACCTCTCCAAATAATATGTATTGACCAGTCTCAAACCTGCCTGTTTAGATATATGAGACGGAGATGTAGATTCTCATAACTGAAGTCTTATTCCACAAATAAGACTTGGCTTAGTAAGCTGTTATTTTCGCTAGGATTTGATCAACAGCAACGGAAATAATTGCTATTATATAACAAGCTGAGAAAGTGATTTGCAAGCCAATTACTCACATACACAGTCAGCATGGCATTCTAAACAACTCTTTGATTTGCACAGGGTGAGTTGCTGCTCTTGTGATTCTCTCTCTCTTTCTTTTTATTGAATCACCGTGAGATACACTTACAAAGCTTTCATGTTTGAGTTTCAGTCATACAATGACCGAACACCAATCTCTCCACCAGTGCATATTTTACAACACCAATGTCCCCAGTATCCCTCCCCCCCCCCCCCCATTCCCAGCCCTCCCCTGCCTCTATGGCAGATAATTACTCCCACACTCTCTTTACTTTTGGGCATTATGGTTTGCAATATAGATACTGAGAGGCCATCACGTTTGGTCCTTTATCTACTTTCAGCATACATCTCCTATTCTGAACAATCCCTCCAACCATCATTGACTTAGTGATTCCTTCTTTATTCCAGCTGCCTTCTCCCCCAGCTCATGAGGCAGGCTTCCAACCATGGAGCAATAGTACTGGCCCTTGTGTCTACTGTCCTTTAGTGTCAGTCTCATATTATGTTATAAAATAACATAATGTGATTGTCTCTCTTTCCATTTCAACTCTATGTCTCTGTTGGTTGCTATTCATGCTTCATTACACACACACTCACACACACAGACACACAGACACACACACACACCACTATTATTATTTCTGCAAGACTGTAGAAAGCCAATGACCTTGTTCGGGTGCAGTCCTCAGGACTCAAGGAAGGTGTTTGCTTATTTGTTTAAGTCTAAAAGTATATCAGGATCCCAGAAATTACCTCAAGTTGCTTTGCCTATGGAATAAGTTGATCATAGCATGTTGATGATAAGGTTCCTTGTCTCCAGAGAGATCCCTGCTGACCTATTTCAAATTCAGTCACAAAGAGCCGACTATTCTTTTGATTGATTTTGATAATTTTCTCAGAACATAGAGGATCCATTGAGCTTTTTGAATATTTGCAGCTCATCGAAGTTGTATTTTAAAATTTAAGATTAAATTAAATATATGTGAACATGTTTCTTACCCTGAAGGGAAGAAAAATTTCAAGGTAGATCATTCATAGAATTATATTTTTGTTAAGTTAGCAGATGTCTGTGAAGCAAAGGAGTTCAACTTCTTGGTGTAGATTCAAGAAAGCAAACATTTTGAGAGTTAACACTAGAAGCTCAAATAATTTATATGGGATAAAAAAAACTCTTGGTAACTATAAAAACTGTTTCATATATAAATTATTAATGACGTTTTAAACACTTTAAAATTTAATTTTTACTTTTATTATGTGTATGCTTTATGTATCACAAATCAGATAATTTTTTTGTTTTTGTTTTTGATGTTTGTGCCACATCAACAATACTCAGGGATTACCCTGGGTTCTTGGCTCAGGTATCACTCATTGAGAGGCTCATGAGATGCTATATGGTATTGGGAAATCGATCCCTGCCGGGTTGGTCATGTCCAAGGCAAATGCTTTTCCTGTTATACTGACCCTCAGGTCCCAAGAATATTTGTATTATACCATAAGTCCCATAATTACGGGGGGTAGATAAAAGATAAGTCAAGAGTCAGTTTTTTCCAGTTTACTTTTTAAAATATTATTGTTTAGGTAAATGATTATATTATTCACATTTGTGTTTTTAGTCTACAATTACTGCACATTAACCACCACCAATGTGCCCAAGTTCACTTAGTGACAATAATTGTCCTATGTCACTTCTAACCTGCCTTTTTATGCTCCCCTGTCCTTCCCCACTGCTTGTTAGTCTGTTTTGTAATACAAGGTCAAAAGTTTTGCATCCTTCAAGAATGACAAACATCAGGTGATCTCACTCATTTGTGGTATATAAAGAACAGAACAAGGGAACAGTTCCAAACAACATTCTAAACTTTTACTTGCTCAGTGTTCACTTTTCTTTCTATAATTTGATTATGTTTATGTATTTATTCACTCTTTGTAAAAAAATTGAAGACTGTAGCTTTCAAAATAGGAAAAAAATCTGACTACCAGCAGATTTTTGTGCTCTTCACCCCCCTCCCTGCTCTGCTTTGGGGTCCACATCCTCTAGTGCTCAGGGTCCTGGGGCCATTCCAGGTACAAGCAAGGATATGGTGCCGGGAGCTGGGCACTTGTGCTATACTCAGTGACACTGGGGCCACCAGGGATATGCCCCTGTAGTTCTGGAGGGGGAGGCATATGGTTCTGGGGAACAAATTCAAAGTCTTATACATAGTAGGCATGAGCTCTGCCACTTAAACTCTCTTGGCTCTGAACACTTCTTAATATAATTAATGGGTTTGCCTACATTTACTCTCCAGTTCACAGTTACTCTCCACACTCTCCAGTGTGACCAGTTTAACATAAAGTTGAACTGAGGTATATAGCCAGGAAACAGAGTGAAGCTAATTTGTGAATATACACAAAGAAAGTAGCTCATTAATTTTAGAATTATTGAACTATAACTTTGTGTTCACAAACCACCGTTTAAAAGTATCTGTCATCAAGCATTCACAGTAAGAGAGAACACTGAATAAGGGATAAATTGCAATGTGGATAAAATCAAGTATTTATTATATGGATAAAACCAAAACAAAATTTCTGCTTAACTGGGAGCCATTAGTATTTATGACACCTATAATTTTGGATGCTTTTCCAGAGTTTATGAAATGGGCAATCATCCTCTCATTTTTAAGATGGGAGAATAGAGCCTTAAAACAATGAAAAGACTAGTTGCAGATTCCTAAACTAAAAAAGGCCAGTCCCAGACCTTGAAGTCAGGTCCCTGTGCTCATTCCAATGTACCACAGTAATTTTAAGTGTTCCCTCTTGGTTGAAGGACCAAACACATATAAGGATGCTTCTAACTTGTTAGGAAAACAAAGTTTGAACAAAATATTTCATAACTTGAAAACAGCTATTTCCAATGTGACTACCAGTATACTGAAAAATAAATGTAGGTACGCAGCTTTTATACAATGATTGCATAGGCATAAAAAATCCATGCTACTTTTTTATTTAGAAACCTTTATATCTACTAAACTTGAGATCAGCAAGATGCCTTTTTTTGGTGGGTGGGTGGAGGTGACATACATTTGGTGGTACTCAGGACTTATTCCTTGTTCTGTACTCAGGGGTCACTTGGCAGTACTTTGGGGGCCACATATAGTGCTGGAGTTTGAACTTGATCTTCCACATGCAAGGTAAGCACCTTACCAGCTATATTAGATCTCCAGCCCCAAGACGCATTTTTGACTTCCATTAGCACCACTATGCCGCTATGTTCTACACCTCCATCTTACTAAAAGCAAAGAAAAGATTCCAAGGTCATAAATATATAAATGTTTTATATTTATAAATCATAAAAATACTCTAAAAGAACATAATATGTTCTACTTGAAATAAAGCTAGGGAAAAAACATGACATCATTTTTTGCTTCTCTCTGTTTCTTTTAATCAATATCCAATTTTGGGGTAAATTCTGCTTTTCAATAAGATGACAGTACAATACTTCTCTCCTCTTCTTCACCATTACCACTTGGTCTAATTGGTGACTGCATTATCCTCCTGACTCGAATTACTGCTTCCTTCCTGACTCCTTGCAGGCTATTTCTGACACCAGCAATACGATTCTTTGAAAACATAAGAGCCTTTCACTTCTCTATTCAGAAACCTGCCAATGGCTTGCCATCTCAGTCAAAGTCAAAATTATTACCACAAATGACAAGATTCCTCAGCTTCTGACCACAGGCAGCTCTCTGAAATCATCTCCGACCAGTCAACTCACTCCCTTTGCCCTCACTCATGCCCTCTCAGATTTCTTTGATGTTTTTGGAATAAATCAAACATGTTCCTACTTCAAGAGCTTTTTTCACATGCAATTCCTGCTGTCTGTAAGTAACACTCCTTTTTCAAGTATGATTTCTAGGCTTGGTATTTTTCCCTTTGGGTCTTTGCTCAAGACTAAGATTACCAGTTCAGTGAGTTTCTGTTTATTTTTTGCTTTCTTTTGTTTTGCTTTAAGAATCAGTTCTGGCCTTTGATGGGGCAGAAAGCACAACTGTCTTGTCATTTACAAAGTCCTGTTCTTATTAATCCCTCCCTGTGGGGCAATGTGCTATGTCCATGTAGAGCCCACTGCAGCTCCTTCTTCATCAATGGTCCTATATCCACTCCAAGACATTGCTGCCAGGGGTCTGAAAAGAGCTCCAAGAAGCAGCTTCGAATGGAATCTGGACTTGTGGGTGGAGACCAATAATCATAAGAAGACAATCCTTATGAGAATCTCTGAGAATCCTCATGGACTAGCACCTCCTTCAAGGTGAAAAGAGAGCAAACAGAAGTGAAGAGGGACACTAACCAGAGGCCTAACTCTTCATTTTTCCAACGCAAAACTTTGAGGAGGATGAGGATCCAAATTTGAACATGTATTTCTAAGAACCTGAAAGGCTTATGATCGAGGCTGAAAGGTGTTTCATGTTTGTTTTTATAATTTATCAAATATTTAAATGTCTAACATGTAGCCCGTCACTTGGTTTTCTTATCCCTGCAAAACCTGAAATGTGTATGGCCAGCCATGACTAATCTATTCCTTCCCTTCTCATGAACAGTCCATACCATCCCATCCTTCTTTTTATTTCCTTAGTTCTATTTGCTTATTGAGCACTATCTAACATACTATTGTCTTCTAGACAGAGAGTGGAAGCTTCGCAAAGAGCAGGAATTGTTTTCTTTTCCGTTCATTGCTATTTCTTGAATGGATGAATGTTGAGTATTTTGTCGTGATCCTCTAATGAGTCCCAACAATTTCACATATATTATACCATCTGGATATAACTATCCCCATGTGCCTACGATAATATACTCCATTATTAATTCTATTTTAATTCCAATGTAGTCTGAGAGGGCTGAATAACATCCCTGAGGTCACAAAGCTTTCAAGTAGAAGAATTAGAATTTGATTGCAGAGCTTACCAGCTTTAAAGCTCTTTCCATCGTATTGCCTGAAGATAGGAAAATATACAAATATTAGATTTAGTATGATTGTAAGTATTTCGATTTCATTAGCCTGGCTCTCTCTATTTCCGTCACTCTCCATCTCTTTAAATTTATGAGAATATTGAATTGAGTAGAGAGCTTAAAAATGTTAACATTTTTCTTTCAGTAATTGGAATTTATTTACTCACTTCATTTAGCTTGAATAGGTAGAGATGGCAATACCACAGATGTTTGCTTAGGAAATCTATCCATGGTGCTTGGACTTAAAATATAGGGAAGGAGAACTAGTCAGATACATATTATTTATTTTTTAATTGATATTCCTCAACTCAAAGTCCTGTGTGAGGAGAAAAGAAGATTCAGGAATAAGGAAGGAAGAAAAAAATGACTAGTGATAACTGATAATTCACCAGGTGGCTTCTAATTTGCTTAAAGTTTATAAAAACCACATTCTTACTCATTACAGCTGAATAATTAACATAGCACACAGTCTTTAGTTTTGTGTCGATCCAACATTCTTTCTTTTTTTGTAATTACATCCTACTCACTCTACAATAATAAGACCAAACAGATGAACATGTGAGCGTATCAGAGTATGTCGTTTCTTTGGACTCACTGATAAGTTCAAGGCTGAGCATATACTCAAGCAGGGATAAGTGAGATTTTTTTTAACAGAGACGGAAATGATGATAAGAGGAATATTTTTCTTTTGAGACTCTGCTACAAGAACCCCATAAATCTTGAAAGGCTGGAGCCCATCTTTCTTTCTATAGAGAGAAACTAAGTCCAAGGAAGAAGTCAATACAAAGTAAGAAATAGTAAAAAGAAAAGAAAGAAATAGTAAAAAGAAAAGAAGAGATGCCATTTCAGTATGACAACTATGTATGAAGATCAACCTAGAGGTTTTTCCCCCAGACTTTTAAGCAAAATGGATTTTATTTATGTGTCTACTTTTGCATAGCACAATTTGGACTATGTTCCTGTCACTTGTACCAAATAGTCATCATAAGTGATTCTGGATTCAAATATGTTCAGCAACATAACAAGAGTGATCACTCAGAGATCCCAAACCCATGCTCCATGGAAGGGGTCTAAATTATATTTTCCCACCAAATGCTCTTCATTTTTCAGTGGCTCAAGCTGAAAGGCAACAAATGACTCTGGCATCCTCCAGCCATCTTCCCCTAAATTTTCATGGGGCACTCTTATCTTCTATGAGCACTCCAATCAAAGAAGGAAAAAGGGAACACTTTCCCTCGTTGTTCAGACCAATAACAATAGATCTCATCCAATTAAGAAAAACTATAGTCCCACATCTACATACTTATAACCCAGAAAAATTTTGACGAGTAAGAGAGACTTCAACCTTATTGATATAAATAAACAATCTTGCAGGAGAGAAAGTCAAGGGACTTCTAGGCTGTAAGTTAAGGGACCAAGTAAATCAGGTTTGTATAAGGATCAGGCCACTAGAGCATAGATTGATCTAAAGGAATGTGGTCAGTTATTTACATGCAAATCCTCAAGAAAGTTATGTATATACAAACCCAAGTATTTCCTTTTCTTGCAAGCATGACGTTGATAATTTTGGCCACAAGTGTTGGTAATTTTTCATATTTTCCATTAAAGGCATGTTCACAACCCACATGAAGACTCTTTTGCCCGTCTATTAAGTGCAAATCATGTCATCAATATTCACCAACGATACAGTTCATATTTATGGTTACGTCTGTGCTTGTCTAAAGGCATTTTCTGCCTTCTGACTTTTATTAAATAAGGTGTTTTACAATGAGATATCACTTCACACCACAGAGACTGGCCCATATCCACAAGAACAAAAGCAACCAGTGCTGACGTGGATGTGATGAGAAAGGGACACTCCTTCACTGTTGGTGGGAATGCCGACTGGTTCAGTCCTTTTGGAAAACAGTATGGACGATTCTCAAAAAATTAGAAATTGAGCTACCATTTGATCCAGCAAAACCACTCTTGGGAAAATATCCCAGAGAGGCAAAAAAGTATAGTCGAAGTGACATCTGCAATTGTCTGTTTATTGCAGCACTCTTTACAATAGCCAGAATCTGAAAAAAACCTGAGTGCCCGAGAACAGATGACTGGTTAAAGAAACTTTGGTACATTTACACAATGGAGTACTATGTATCTGTTAGAAAAGATGAAGTCACGAAATTTACATACAAGTGGTACTACATGGAAAGCATCATGTTAAGCGAAATGACTCAGAAAGAAAGGGATAGACATAGAAAGATTGCATTCATTTGGGAAACATAAAGTAACAAAATAGGAAACTAACACCCAAGAATGGCCGAGATTAGTACCAGGAATTTTACTCCATGACTTGGAGGCCAACCACACATACTAGGGGAAAAGGGAGCTCAGATAAAGAGGGGAACACCAAATAAAGCTGTTGGGAGGATCCTCCCAGGATGGGAGAAGCATGCTGAAAGTAGACTATAGACCAAACATGATTGCCACTCAATGTTTCTTTTGCAAACCACAACACCCAAAAGGAGAGAGAGAACAGAGGGGAATGCCCTGCCACAGAGGCAGGGTGGGATAGGGGAGATGGGGGGTGGGAGGGATACTGGGATCCGTGGTGGTGGGAAATGGGCACTGGTGGAGGGATGGGTATTTGGTCATTGTATAATTGAAACCCAAGCACAAAAATATGTAAGTCTGCAACTGTACCTCATGATGTCTCACTATTAAAATTTTTTTAAAAAATTAGGTGTTTTAGGGATGAAATGTAAAAGAAATTATCTTCATATTCAAATTTGACAATATATTTTTTTATTTTTATTAGTCGAACTCAGGTCGGCCATGTTGGCTGCTTGCAAGGCAAACGCCCCTACCCACTGTGCTATCGCTTGGAGAGCCTGGCAAGCTACCAAGAGTATCTCGCCCTCACGGCAGAGCCTGGAAAGCTACCTGTGATGGATTTGATATGCCAAACACAGTAACAACAAGTCTCATGATAGAGATGTTACTGGGCCCGCTCGAGCAAATCAATGAACAACGGGAGGACTGTGATCTGTGATTTTTATTAGTGAGACACCATGTGGTACAGTTGTAGATTTACAAATTTTGTGGTTGGGTTTCAATTATACAATGATCAAATAGTCATCCCTCCACCAGTGCCCATTTCCCACCACCACAGATCCCAATATCCCTCCCCACCGCCCATCCCACCCTGCCTCTGTGGCAGGGCGTTCTCCCCTTTGTTCTCTCTCTCCTTTTGGGTGCTATGGTTTGCAAAAGAAGCGTTGAGTGGCAATCATGTTCAGTCTATAGTCTACTTTCAGCATGCATCTCCCATCCTGGGAGGATCCTTCCAACACCCTTTACTTGGTGCTCCCTTCTCTATCTGAGCTGCCTTTTCCCCTAGCATATGCGGCTGGCCTCCGAGCCATGGAACGACACTCTTGGTACTAATCTTGGCCATTCTTGGGTGTTAGTCTCCTATTTTTTTACTTTATGTTCTCCAGATGAATGCAATATTTCTATGTCTATCCCTCTCTTTCTGAGTCATTTCGCTTAATATGATATTTCCATGTAGTACCACTTGTATGTAAATTTCATGACTTCATCTTTTCTAACAGTTACATATTACTCCACTGTGTAAATGTATCAAAGTTTCTTTAACCAGTCTACTCATCAAAAAAAACATACACCAGGACCAAGTGGGATTCATCCCGGGTATGCAAGGATAGTTTAACACTCAGAAATCAGTCAATATAATCCATCAAATCAACAAAAGAAAAGATAAAAATCATATGATCATATCAATAGATGCAGAGATAGCATTTGACAAGATCCAGTACCTTTATGATGAAAACCCTTGCCAAAATGGGGATAGAGGGGACTTTCCTCAATATAGTAAAAGCCATATACCACAAGCCTACAGCAAGCATCATCCTCAATGCGGAAAAACTGAGAGCCTTCCCCTAAGATCAGGGATGAGACAAGGATGTCCACTCTCTCCACTGCTGTTCAATATAGTACTGGAAGTACTTGCAATAGTGATTAGGAAAGAAAAAGATATTAAGGACATCCAGGTAGGAAAGGAAGAAATCAAGTTCTCACCATTTGCAGATGATATGATACTTAGAGAACCCTAAAACCTCTTCCAAGAAGCTCCTAGAAATAATTTGACAATATCTTTTAGAGAAAAAGTGAGCAACACTTGAGATTCTGGGAAATGGGATGAGATGGAGCCAGAGTGAATGGGCTTTACCAAGGATGCAGGATCAATTTCCTTTTGGGGTTAGATGTGTTACTCCGCTACAGGGCCAAGTGAACTATTGTCCTATGGAAGCAAATTCAGCCCATGGTAAGCTAACAATGGCTTTACTAATTTCAAATAATTTTTTAAAAAATTCCTAGTGGAGTTCTATTTTGTGACATGTGAGAATAATAAAAATTCATATTTCAGTATTTATTAATAGCTTCATTGGAACAAAGTTACACCCAGTTTGTTAATACTATCTGTGTCTGATTTAATACTACAGTGTCAGTTGGCTAATTTCAGTTGTGACCATATGGCTTGCATAGTCAAAAATATTCCCAAACTGCTTTCTACCAAAAAAATACTCTGATTCTCTGATTATACTACTCTATGTAGATTTATCTCCAAAGCTTTCCTCAATATCCCTTGGTAGCCATTAGAGAGGTCTAATGATTTAATGAAAGATTAACCAGTATTCTCATCCCAGTTTCATGCCCAGCCTCCGGTGTAACCATGGAAAGTGTTCAGTTCCTATGGACCTTGCTTCTCTCCCTTCACAGATCTAAAATTCATTTATCTCACAAGAGTTGATGGTAACCACAAAGGGTCAGGTCAGAGAGCTCTGGTGCCCATTCATCATAATCACAGACTAGTGCTAAGGAAGTAACCTTTGCAGATTTATGATTCTACAAGCTGAATACAGCATTCCTACAGTTCTTCTGATCCCTAACATTATGTTCATACTTTATTTTATTTTCAAAACTGTGGCCATGATTACAGAAGCAAAGTGAAGTCGAAAATGAAGGAACTGGCTGACAGGTATCCAGCCTGCCAAATGCTTTCCCTCAATAGTATCTGATTGTGGTGAGTCACGGAAAATGCATTAATCCTGTCTAATCAGCCAATTCCCCCCACTTGATCAGATGAGCTTCTTTTTGTTGTCTCAGGGGCGTAGCGCTGGCTTGAATCCTCTGGACAAATGCCTCAGCTGTCCTCTCGACTTGGCTAATGAACATCTGCCCAGAACCAGCACACTTGGCAGTCCAGATCTACACTGGAAAATCACACTTGCACATGGCAGAGTTTGTAAGTGATACGTTTCTTTGCCCTGTGAGCCTCCAAACATACTGGACCCTAGTTCCAAAGTCTTGTGAGAATGGAAAAGCTTGTAACATGCCAGAAAATTAAGTCGATTTTCCAAGGCTTTGAAAATCTTGAACTCCTGAGGATTTAGCACTTATTCAAAATCTTTTATGTATGTGATACATGGTTCTGCTAAATGTCCACCATTTACCCCATGCATCTTGACCATAAAGAACACTTCTGAAATTTAACTTTTTCATCTGTCACAGGACTTTCCATCCTTTGGTTCACCACAGTAAAGAAAGGCTTGCTAATGATTGTAGAGACAGAAATTCTGTTTACAACTTAAAGTGTTGTGTGAAATAAGATACACACATCTTAAGGTTACTAGTTGCATATTTCAATATCATTTTGCCTTTCTGGCGATCATGAAAGATTTTAAGTTCAAATTCAGCTCCAAAAACAATGCGCAAAGCAACAAAAGCCCAAATTCTCTGAACCAAAACCTTAACCTTTTTCTCTAACCTATTGGTTTCCAGCATGCATCTATATCTATATCCATATCCATGTCCATAGCAATATCTATATCTATATCTATATATATTTTGAGGCCACATTCTGTGGAGTTTGGGTGCCATTCCTAGGGAATACAATACCAGGGATCACAGCCAGGCCTCCCTCATTTGCAACATGCATTCATGCCATTGAACTATCTCTTAGGTTTTCATTTTTTCATATTTTTCATGCATATTTTAAAGAAGTATATACAAGGAGTTTTCCATTCAAAATATGTAGGAGCACAAAAATTCATAAAATGAATTCCCCTGGATTTTTATATAATTCTGTGAGAATCCAAGATCCATAATCACATACACAACCCATTGAGGAGGTTATTACTTAGAAATGAAACCTTAGCCTACGGTGCTTCTTGGTGGGAAGAGGGTCAGGCTGGAGAGAGCACTCAGAGATGAGCAGCTGTTTCATATCCCAGATGAAGATGGCTCCAAGTGCTGTGTTTGTTGGGAAGCCAATTAGTAGAAGAGGCTTCACATATTGTCTTTCCATTACGCCTCTCCCTGCACCTAACAGGCAGCCCTATCTACCCTATCTCCATCTTGACAGCTCATAATAGAAATGGTGAATGATTTTCAAGAATTATTGTGAGTGGGAAGAAGGTGCACTGACATACCCACGTGGGAATATCCTCCAGTTTCTATTAGTGTGTCTAGCTAGATCACAACTTCCTCTACAACTGGGAATGACCTAGTTTTATTTGCATGACTAGGAGCCAAAGCCCCGAATCTTCTCCATAACTTGCCAGGGTAGTGTGAGGTTCTCTTTGCTCAAAAGCTGGGTTGCACTATTTCCAGATAAACACCATGTCCTGAAAGAAGCCAGGATGTGAGATAATTGGAGTGGGCTTGCTTGGATGCCAAGCTAAAAGAGGGTTTTCATGGGCCCTGTTCCAGTCTCATTTTACCTTTCTGATAAATCACACAAAACCTTAAATTCAAGGGCAGCTGGAAGCCCAACCTCCCCATACTCCATTTAGTGGTTCTGTACAAAGTTGGCCCTATCTAGTGGCATATGCAAGGTCAAGTGTTAGCAACTTGGTGGAGGCCAGCTGTGTGATTATGGACTAAGTGAAACAAAGCACACCAGGAAACTACGCGAGGCTGAGAAGCACATAGGTGCACAGCAAAAAGCAAAAAGCTGTTTTTCCCATTTTCCAGTTTGATTCCATTAACTAGGTTGCTTCTAAATCAGTTAAAAGTCTCTGACTGGGGCAATAGCTCGAACAGCTGGTGGCATGCTTTGTAAGCAGGAGACTCAGGTCTGATGTCCTGCACTGCATAGTGCCCCAAGCAGTGTTAGGAGTAAGCCCCAAGCCCGAAGCTGGAAGTAGCCTCTGAACACCTCCAGGTGTGGGTCCCAAACCAGAAATGAAGATAATGGTATAGAAACCAGGAGTGATAGTGAAAAATGATTATTTTTCTGCAGTCATAATTTACATTTAGTGAGAGAAAACTGCTTTTCAGTACTGGAATTATGATCTTCTCTTCCTGTTTGTTTTTTTGTTTACTTATTTTCTCCTTTTTGTTTATTGCTAAAGGAAACTCATCTTTTACCCCAGAATACTTTGAGTAGTAGAACGAATAAGTGTCTAAGCAAGAATTCTTCTGCTGGTATTAAAACTTTTCTGGAAAATTCCTGCCTTTATTACTGTAGCAGATAATTTTTAATTCTAAGACCTCAAATCACCACCCCACCACAAAGGCCAAACAGGATTTTTTTTTTAATTTTTTTGGGTCACACCCGGCGATGCTCAGGGGTTACTCCTGGCTCATGCACTCAGGAATTACTCCTGGCGGTGCTCGGGGGACCATATGGGATGCTGGGAATTGAACCCGGGTGGGCCATGTTGGCTGCATGCAAGGCAAATGCCCTACCCACTGTGCTATCGCTCCAGCCCCAAAACAGAGGATTTTAAAAAATGGTAAAGGTAAAGGTAAAGGCCCTCCCGTTGATCGTCGATTTGCTCGAGCGGGCCCAGTAACGTCTCCATTGGAGACTTTGTTGTTACTGTGTCTGGCATATCGAATACTCTCGGTAGCTTGCCGGGCTCTCCGAGAGGGGCAGAGGAATCGAACTCGGGTCGGCCATGTTGGCCGCTTGTAAGGCGAACGCCCTACCGCTGTGCTATCACTGCAGAGAGGATTTTAAAAAATGAAATAATAATAATAACAACAACAGCAAAACTGCTTACATAACAGATTGAAAGTCAAATCTGATTATTCCTGAGAAATTCTGAAGAGCTTCCTTAGATCACTTTTGGAGAGCGAGGAGACATTTATCATGCTGAGCCTATAAACAATCGGCGGTTTTCCGCACAGGGGATGCTCAAACCAAGCACAAGCTGACAGATTCTAGAAAGATGACTCTAGTTTTATTCCTCCCCAGGTGAGACTCACTGTTCTCTGTTTCCCCTGTGAGAACTGCGGTGCTGTGCTAGCTCTTTCATAGCAGATGTCCCGATTCAGACTTGATGCCCTTGGCTGTGGCAGTCCCAGATAATAGAGGGCCTAGGATGAAGGGGATGGCTCACCGTGTGCAACAAGGATGGAGGCAGGAATGCAGAAAATTGGAATATATTTGCCAATTCTGAAAGGAATTGTTCCGACATATTTAAGGTATACTCACAATGATACATGAATCTCCATGTGGGGAGAGAGAGAGAGGAAAGAGAGCAAGAGAGAAAGAGAGATAGAGGAAAGAGAGAGAAAGAGATAGAGAAAGAGAGGAAAAAGAGAGAGAGTAAGAGAGAGAGAGAGAGAAGAGAAAAGTGCCTGCCATAGAGGCAGAGGGCAGTAGGGAAACTGAAAATTGGTGATGGGACATGCACACTGATGAAGGGACAGGTGTTGGAACATTAGCCTACTGAAACCCAATCATGAACAATTTAGTCACTGTGTATTTTACTGTGATTCAATAAAAAAATAAAAATAAAAGATCAAAGATGTAGGCCTCTGACTCACCTAAACTGAATCCCTATAATTATCTTTTCCCAGGCTGGAGAGATAGGAAGGGGTCAAGGTGCTTACTTTCCAATGCGACCTTACACCTGTTTGCTTTCTGGTACTGCATTTGGTCCTGGAGCACTACCAAAGATGACACTTGAGCACCAAGCTAGCAATAGGCCCTGGGTACTGTTGGGATGTGGCTCAATCCCCACCCTCTCTTTCCTCTAATGACACTGTGATAACCAGGTTCAAGGCACGCTGGGGCACTGGGATCACACATTCTGCCCCATACTGCTTGGGAATCCCACTGTTCAGTGGGGTGCTTTCACACACCTGCCTGCAGTGTAGCTGAACCCAACCTGCGGTACCTTGAACACAGACAGTTCAGGGTACAAACAGCAAAGCTGCCAAGGTGATGCTTGGCACAAACGGGTCCAGTGAGGGAGAGAACGGCATTGCCAGGCAGGTACTTAGCCGGGTGTCATCTCAGCTCCCATAGAGAATATCTTTTAAAGAACATGTTTTTTTTTCACTTTTGAAAAAAGAAAGGAATTATTTTCTATGATGCAAAAAATCTCACCTCAGAGTGTGCTCTGAGACCCCAGGGATTCTTTAATCACAGCAAAGCTCGACCACACAGGCAATACCTTCCATCAATATTGAAAGCAAACTGCATTTCCTCCCACCCCTGCTTCCACCACAGCTCCAAGGTGGAGCTGACGCAGCTTTGCGGAAGTTGCTAAGGAACTTTCCAAATACAGGGGAAGGGAATAACACTTACAGGTAGCTGGTCTCAGAACACATGCTCCTGCCCCTCCCACTCCACGCTGTCTCTTCCTCAGGCGTGTCTGACTCTGGGGTGTCTGAAAAGCTCAAAGCAGCAGCTTCTGGCACTGAGACTCTTCTGCAGCTCTGCAATCCCAGAGGGATTTGCCTGCTGCTCCCGGAGTGTGTGGCTGTGCCCTCTCACGCTGGGTGGCTCTCAGCTGACCCACTGCACCCACTCTCTTGCTTTATCTCTTCCTAGAGGAGTTGGCCACAGGGGGCCTGGGAAGGATAAGGGCAAAGAAAGGAACAAGGTGGGATTATCCCCTACCCTGTCCTCAGGTAACTTGGGGCTGGCAAAGGGTCATGGCTTCCTTCAACGGGTGGCACTTGCTGGGCCTGAAGCTTACCTTGCATGCTGGTAACCCAGGTTCCATCCCTGATACCCCATATGGTCCCCCAAGCACTGCCAGGAGTAATTTTTGAGTGCAGGGAGGGACAGGATCAAGTAACTCTTGAGTATTGTTGGGTGTGACAACAAAACAAAACAACACAACAACAACAACAACAACAACAACAACAAGAGGGAACACTTGCCCTAAGACTCCTTGTTTTAGAGTTGAGATTGCTCCTGCTGACCTGATTCCTTCAGGTAGGGGTGAGCGTAAAGTGAATCGCCCAACCCAGAAGTGTCCCTAGGCCCAGTAGGCCCTGCTTCTGCTCCTGGGAGGAGATTCACCATCAATATTTCCTGCAGTTCCCTGCAGTGCAGGACAACTCCTTGGTACATCTACACAATGGAATACTATGCAGCTGTTAGGAGAGATAAAGTCATGAAATTTGCTTATAAATGGATAGACATGGAGAGTATCATGCTATGTGAAATGAGTCAGAAAGAGAGGGATAGACATAGAAAGACTGCGCTCATTTGTGGAGTATAAAAAAAACATAACATGAGGCTGACTCCTAAGGATAGTAGATACACGGGACAGGAAGATTGCTCCATAGCTGGAAGCCTGCCTCATGAGAGGAGGGGAGAAGGCAGCTGGAATAGAGAAGGGACCACTAAGAAAATGATGGCTTGAGGAACCGGTTGGGATGGGAGATGTGTACTGAAAGTAGGAAGAGGACAAAACATGATAACCTCTCAGTGTCTCTATTGCAAACCATAATGCCCCAGAGTAAAGAGTATGGGAAATAGTGTCTGCCATGGAGGCAGGGGGAGGGTGGGAAAGAGGATGTAGGGGGGGTATACCGGGGATATTGGTGGTGGGAAATGTGCACTGGTGGAGGGAAGGGTGCTTGATCATTGTGTGATTGTAACCCAAATATGACAGCTTGAACTATCTCACAGTGATTCAATAAAATAAAAAAAAATATTACAGCTAATAAAAACTTCTAGCCAGCCCCCAATAAAAAGTAAATCCATGCATTTTTTTAAAAAAAAGCTCCCATGCGGGCAGGGTGTAGATCACCCACCTCCACTCCCACCCCTCATGCCACATCCTCTGTAATAGTGGACACTTGTTTCCAGGCTTTATTCTGGATGCATTTCCTCTCCTCCAGTGATAGAACTTGATTTGCTCTGGGGGATATTGTTAATGTTTCTATTTAAGCAGAAGGGAGCTCTGGTTCAGGAAATGGTTCTGTGAAACTCCAACAATATTAAAGATATTTTAAAGATATGTGGGAAAAAGAGTTTCTGAACTTAGGCTATGGGTTTTCTCCTCCCTCCCTCCCTCCCTCCCTCCCTCCCTCCCCCCCTCCCTCCCTCCCTCTCTCCCTCCCTCCCTCCCTCCCTCCCTTCCTTCCTTCCTTCCTTCCTTCCTTCCTTCCTTCCTTCCTTCCTTTTTTCTTTCCTTTTCCCCTCCCTTCTCTCTTTTCTCCTTTTCTCTCACCTTTACGTGTTATGCTTGTTCTTAAATGTTTTATTAAAAAAAAATCAGCTTTGAAGTAAGTTGTCTCCTGGGAAAAACATCTTTTCTCACACTGCCCCGGTACTTCTTGTTCCCTCGCCCATATTCTGATTTTCTCCTACTGCTCTTCTCTCTCCCTCCTGTCCTATCTGTGGTTCATTTACCAAGCCCCAACTCCCTAGGGATATCCTGTAGATATTGGCTGATAAAATTCTGTCCCTTCCCAGGGTGGTCTCCTCACTTTAGAAGGGTCCTTTATCCATGAAAGATGCTTCCATGGGAAGGTGGAGAGGGCAGAGAAAGCAGAACTGGCATCTGGAATATATGGTCCCAAACAAATCCATCCCCTGCCTCTTCTCTTCTTGAGCACTGGCCTTGTTCCTAGTAAAAGTTGTTCTGTCGGGTAAGGTGGAACAGCCAAAAAAAGATGTGGAAAACACCACAAAGACAATTCTAAGGAGATGTTTTGCCAGAATCATTCTCATGTGGCCAGAATCACCTTAAGAATGTGGTGTTTTATTTAAAGGGAAAAAAAATCAGGGAGCAAAATTTACAATCTGGCCCTCCTTGGTATTGTAGTTCCTAACTTAAAACTACTTTTTATACTTATTGTTTCAGAAAGCTGTAAAAATCAAAAGTGTAATAATCAAAACCTGAAGATCAATGGAACAGAATTGAGAGTCCTGAGTTAAACCCCCAAATTTATGGATTATTAATCTAGGACAAATGAGCTAAGTATATGCAGTGGAGCACAGAAAATCTCTTCAACAAATGGTGTTGGAAAGACTGGATAGCCACATGTAAAAAATGAAATGAGAACCATACCTCACATCATTTTCAAAAGTAAACTCAAAGTAGAATAAATTTCTTGAAATAAGGCCAGATTCCATAAAATACACTGAAGGAAACACTGGTAGAACTCCCCAGGAAGTTGGGCACAAAAAACCTTCAGCAACAGGACCATGGTGGCAAAGACAACAAAACAAAAATAATCAAAAGGGACTACGTCAAATTAAAAAGCTCTGCACATTGAAAGAAACTCAAGTTATAATAAAAGACACCCTACTGAATGGAATAAAATATTTGCACACAATACTGAGCAGATAAAAAGATGTTATCCAAAATCTATAAGGCACTTTTAAGACTCAACAACAAAAAAATCCAATGACACCATTCATAAACAGGCTAAAGAGATGAACCAAAAAATAGGTTTAGAACCCCCATAAGACCCACTTTCTGGCATTTATCCCCCAAACACAAAAAACATTAATTTGGAAGGATATATGGCTGGAGCAATAGCATAGTGGGTAGGGCGCTTGCCTTGCACGTGGCCAACCGGGGTTCGATTCCTCCATCCCTCTCAGAGAGCCCAGCAAGCTACTGAGAGTATCCCACCCGCACGGCAGAGCCTGGCAAGCTTCCCATGGCATATTCAATATGCCAAAAACAGTAGCAACAAGTCTCACAATGGAGATGATACTAGTGCCTGCTCCAGCAAATCGATGAACAATGAGAGGACAGTGCTACATATGCACACTTATATTCATTACCACACTTAGTACCAAGATATGGAAACAACCAAAATGCCTAACTACAGAAGAATGGTTCCAAAATTTGTGGTTTATATACACAATGGAATCCTATGCAGCTAGAAGAAAGAACAAAATAATGCAATTTGCAGCAACATAGATGAAACTAGAGAATGCCATGAAGAGTGAAAAAACCTGAATGCCCAAGAACAGATGACTGGTTAAAGAAACTCTGGTACATCTACACAATGGAATACTATGCAGCTGTTAGAAAAGATGAAGTCATGAACTTTGTATGTAAGTGGATCAACATGGAAAGTATCATGCTAAGTGAAACGAGTCAGAAAGAGAGAGACAGACATAGAAGGATTGCACTCATATGTGGAATATAAAGTAACAGAATGGGAGACTAACACTCAAGAATAGCAGAGATAAGTACCAGGAGGTTTCCTCCACGACTTGGAAGCCAGCCTCACATGCAGGGAGAGAGGGCAGCTTAGATAGAGAAGGGAAAACCAAGTGAAGTATGATTGAAGGACCTGCTTGGGATGGGAGATGCTTGCTGAAAGTAAAATATAGATTGAACACAAGGGCCACTCAATACCTCTATTGCAAACCACAACATCCAAAGGGAGAGAGAGAACAAAAGGGAATGCCCTGCTACAGAGGCAGGGTAGGTGGGAGGGATTAGGTGGGGGGGGGGGTTAGAGGGATGCTGGGTTCATCAGTGGTAGAGGGTGGGCACTGGTGGGGGGATGAGTACCCGAACATTGTATGATTGAAATACAAGCATGAAAATATGTAAATCTGTAAGTGTACCTCACAGTGATTCACTAATAAAAAATTAAAAAAAAATTTTTGCAAACCACTGGGAAAAAATAGAGATGCATGCAGATGATTTCTCTCATACAGTGGAACTTAAAGATATACAGTGTGGTAGCAACAAAGGGCTAAAGGCAACACCACAGGAGAACTGATGCACACGACTGGTGGGGGAGGGATTGAAAGGAAGGAGGGCTGGGGTCCTTGGGACAGGGAGGTGATACACTGGTGATGAATGTGGTGTTAGAATAATGCGCATGGCAAACTCCCATTAACAGAATTGTAATCACGGAATTTCAATCCAAAACATGGAAATAAAACAAATTTAAAAAAAAAAGAAGACAAAGAAGAACCTGACTCACTTCAAATACTTCTGGCAAGAGTGACCTTCCAGTTTACAAGATGAATTCTTCCAAGTTCCTCTTTTAGTTTTGGCAGCTGAAACTTTTTCTGACTCTTAACCTTCAAAGAGACAGTCACATTCAATTGAGAGAGACTTTGACGCTTCAGTCAACAGATTGTGAAAGAAATATGAGAGAAAGAAATGATTGCTCATTATAATATTTTAAGGGTAATTTTTTGTTGTTATTCTTTATGCTTGGTACTAATGCATGCTACTTTGATTTTATTATTATTTTTTTCTGGTGAGAAATGTGTTGTTTAAAAATCCTGCTACCCAATGAACTTGCTTATTTTTGTTTCTGGATTAGGAAGTGTCTGCATGATTCTTTTCTTTCTTTCTCTTTCATCTTTCTTATTTTTTGTTGGGGGGCGGCGCAGGGCAAGAGAACACACTATGGTTCTCAGAGGCCACTTCCAGCTCTGGTGCTTGGGGTGTTGCTTCTCGTGCTGGTCAGAGTAACATGCTGTGTTATCAAACTCGGGCCTCCACGTGTGAAGCGCAAACTCAACCTGTGGAACTACCTCCCAGCCACCTACTCCCCCCACACCCACTCTTCCTTCTTCTAAGCAGCGTTGCTGGGAACGGTTGTCTGCGCACACATGCAACGATGTCACCCCCTTCCACTACCTATTGCCACTCCCTCCCCACCACCCTGTTTCCAGAGGACCCCCTTTCCTCTGTACCACACCCAGGTCACCCTGTGGGCACCTTGTCTTGAGTCTTGTTGTCTGACCTCACCCAGGACCTGTTCTGGAATCTGCTCCCGTGGTTTTGTCCTTGAGAACTCCTCCAGGATGGGAATCTTGTCTGCCTTCCAGTTTCAGGGGGAAAACACGGATAAGAGCTCCACCCTGACCTCCATAAAGCCCGTGGGACTGGTTCTAGCTGGATGTGCTCATCTGGGGCTCCTGCCTTTCTAGACTGCAAGCTGCGAGAGGCAAGGATGGGTCGGAGTGAGTCAATGGTAAATACTCAGCTCTGCCACCAGCTGGAGACAAGGTCCCATCTTACAGGTGGTTTCAAAGTGATTTAGCAAATGAACTTCCATTGTTTTTATGTGTCAGTGGTCTGGGAGTGGCTGGAGAAGAGTGAGTGCTGTGGGAGGAAAAGTGGAAAAGGGGGCAAGAGGGAGAGAGGAAGAAAGAATGTATGTATATGTGTAAAGTACACATGTGGCTACCTCTAAGCCTCAGTATTGGAGATGGTGCACACCTGGTCATTTCTGCAACCGAGACTCAATTTCCTTTGCACGTTTGGTGTAGGGAGACCAGACCTTGCCACTCAGACTCTATTTGTTTGTGAGGCTTCAAACACGGTCACTCCTATTTTGTCTGATCAGAGTCAATTTTCTCAAACATAGTTTTTCTGCATTCACTTGATTTCTCTAATTCAACTTCTATGTGAACTATGTTGCACACAACATAAATAACTACTGAAAAGTAAAAGGAGTAAAATAATTTAAATCATCTTTTGTTAATATCTGGGGCATATTTCCAGGAGAATATGCATCTATATTGATTATGTAGTATTTCATAACATTATGCATATATACACATTTCATAAATACATAGCTATATGTGTCAATGTCCACCTGCTTGATTTTATAAACTCAAGTCTATCTTTCTGACATCATTTCTCTCTAAGCCTTCTGTAATTCAGTCATCTTTACTTTTAGATTTTTTCCAACTGTGTATTTTCTATGCTTTTCCTCCAAATCCAGGACAAATTCTACTACATACCAATCTGCTTCAAAAAACCAGTCAATAATTCTGAGTCTAGTTTTTTAGATTTAGAAAATTAAAAAAAATTTTTTATATTTAGAAAAATTTTCAATTATTAAATTAAAAAAATAATTCATATAATAAAAATTTACCCTTTCAACAACCCTTTCAGTAGTTTCTCAGTATATTCTCAAGGTTGAGTGTTCATCACCATAGTCAATTTTAAAGTAATTTTTTTGGAGGGGACAGTTGAGGCCACATCAAACAGTATTCAGGCTGTTCCTGGCTCTGTGCTCAGAAATGAATCCCGGCAGTTCTTGGGAGTCACATGCAGTGCTGGGGATCAAAGCTGGGTTGGCTGTGTGCAAGGCAAGAGTTGTACTCCTGTGTTATTTTTCTGGCCCAATTTTCAGATCATTTGTATCACCACCTAAAGAAGTCCCACAGTGTTAACTCCCCACTCATACCCACTTTTCCCTCTGTCCTTATGAATATGCCCATTCTACATGTTTTTGGATTAAGATTTTAATACAAAGTACATGTCTTTTGGATTAAAATCTTTGGGAAACATTATGGCAAAATAATGTTGATGACAATGATTTAATCAGTGTGATGCTGGAATCCCTCATGATGTTTTTGACGATGATCACGTCATAGTATCAGATCTTCATTTCTTTCTAGGCTAAAGAAAACTTTTTTTGTATATATTACCTGATTTGGTCTACACACTTATCCACTGATTGACATTGGGTTGGTTTCTCCTTTTGCACAGAGTGAATATTACTGTTATGAACACTTATGTACAAGAATTTGTTCAAATATTCACTTTTGGTTTGGCTGGCATATACTGGTCCAATGATAAACTCAGTTTGAGTTTTTTTGTGAATGGCCAAACTGTTTTCTGGTGACTACATGATTTTCTCTCCTCATCAGCAGGGCAGGAGCGATAGTATGGGCTGGAGCGATAGTATAGTGGGTAGGGCATTTGCCTTGCACGCAGCTGACCCGGCTGGCCCAGGTTCGATTCCTCCCCTCCTCCCCCCTCAGAGAGCCTGGGAATCTACCGAGAGTATCTCGCCCGCACAGCAAAGCCTGACAAGCTCCTCATGATGTATTCGATATGCCGAACACAGTAACAGCGAGTCTCACAACAGAGATGTTACTGGGCCCGCTCGAGCAAATTGATGAACAACGGGAGGACAGTGCTACAGTGCAGTGCATCAGCAGGGTAGAGATTCTAATTTTCTCATGTTCTCATCAACACTTATTATTGTCTGTCGTTCTAACTGCTGTGAAGCAGTATCTTATTGTGGTTTCAACTTTATTTCTCTATAGAATAATAAAACAGGACACTTTTTCACATACTTATTGCCTACTTGGATTTTTTTTTTTTTGAGAAATGGTTATTCAGGTCTTTGCCTGTTATTAAATTGCCTTATTAGATCTTTTAGTGTTCTAAGTTTAACTTTTTTGGAATCAGAGATTTTGCTACTTAGATGAAAGCTAGCTTGTGAGAAAACTGATATTAAGGAGCATTTCTTCTCTCAGATCTTTATTACCCACTTGCATTTAGAAGTTGGACATGTTTTTATGGTCTTTATGTGTCATAAACACCTTATATCAAGAGTTTCTACCATTTGCTACAACTTGCATGACTCACAAGTTCTGACGAGACTTTATATGACCCATGAAGGAACTGGCTAGCAACCAGATTATACACACTGTGAAATCTGGCTGTATATATAAAATTTAAATGGTTTATGGTGTGTTTCATTGGATTATACACAGGCAACATTTATAAAAGAGAGGTGGTTTAGTTACTGGTGTTAGTGACTAAACTGCCTGATTTTACTTAAATATAATAGAGCTGATGAATTCTAGCAGTTTGCTCAATGATGAATTTAGAGTGACTAAGTACCATTATCCCTTTGAATTATATTATGAAATGAGAAGTGCAGTCTGCTAAAAGAGATTTTTGTCTATGAGTATATTAGAACCACATTTTAATAATGTACCAAAATTTTTTAGATCAAAAACAAGTTATACTTAATAAAAAATTAGCAAAGAACTGTTAACATTCATGTACTTATCATGGAAAATTAAACGTTAAAGTGCAAATACAATTTATCTTGGAAATCCTGAATATTTGAGTTTATATCTCACTTTAAAAAATGTTTTGAAAAAGAAGCTCTTAGGATACAACATGGAAACACTAAAGCAAAAAAAAAAAATAAACAGGACAACATCAAACTAAAAAGCTTCTGCATAGTGAAAAAAGTAGGTCATTAAAAAGAAAAAACTCCCTAACAATGTGAAAATATTTTTAAAGAAAATATCTAACTGGGGCTGGAGCGATAGCATAGCGGGTAGGGCGTTCGCCTTACAAGCGGCCAACATGGCCGACCCGAGTTCGATTCCTCAGCCCCTCGCAAGCTACCGAGAGTATTCGATATGCCAGACACAGTAACAACAAAGTCTCCAATGGAGACGTTACTGGGCCTGCTCGAGCAAATCGACGATCAACGGGAGGGCCTTTACCTTTACCTATCTGACAAGATGCTAATACCCAAGATATATAAATGACCATAAGACTTAACAACAAAAAACAGCCTTATCAAAAAAATGGGCAGAATAGCTGAATGCATACTTCTCCAAAGAAGAAATAAAGATAATAAAGAAACAGACAGGCATATGAAAAATGCTTATTATTGTTTATTATTAGGGAAATGAAAGCCCAAATCATAATGATTATTTTCTCTCACATCAGTGAGAAAGAGAAAGTATTGCTGAGGATGTAGAGAAAAAAGAGCCAAGCTTTAGTCTCTATGGAAAGGCAGTTTCTCAAATTAATAAAATAAGACTTACTATATGACCCAGAATTATTCTATTCTTAGATATGTATTCAAAGAATATAAAATATTGAATCTAATAAATCCATTGCTATATTCATTTTAGCACACTTTATAGCAGCCAAAATTTGGAAACCTAAATGCCCAGGAGATCATTGAAAAAAGAACACACACACACACACACACACACACACACACACACACACATACACAGGAGAAAAGAAGAAATCTTGCCATTTGTGATAATGCAGATGGGGTCAGAGGAGGTTATCATAAATGAAACAAGTCAGCAAGACAAAGACCAATACCAGATGCTTTCACACATAGGTAGAATAGAAAGATACAAAGCAAAAGAACAGACAAAACCAAATCAAACCACTGGATTGTGGCTTCGGAATTGAAACTACCAGAGCGGAATGATGAGGTAGCAGAAAGCAAAACGGATAGGGGAGGAGATCCAATGGACTGTTAGACACCTGGGAATCATAATCTGTCTTTTGAGGGGTAGGTGAGTCTTGTAGCATACATTTGAAAAGATGTGAATCTGTTCACCTAAAACAATTGTAAACATTGAAAACTTTGTTTTAGCCCTAAAAAAATGTGCAACCTAACCAAAGTTTTCACTAGAAATTATTTCTATCCTAGTAATAATAATATGGAAAATGTCTGGGGCCATTCCCTATGACTTTTTAAGAAAAGATTTATTTTTTCTCATATTATGTTTTTATTTGTTTTGGGCTATACTCAGTGGTACTCAGGAGTTTCTTTCAACTCTCTGCAGGACACTCCCAGCAGTGTTCATATGGTACCAGGGATCTGACCTGGGTCTTCCAATGTATATAGCATACATTCTCTCTCTCCTGTCCACTAATGAGTTTTAACCTTTCCCAATTTTAATTCTATTGCTGGCTTTTGATTTCCTCAGGAAAAGGTCTTAAGCACTTCACATCTAATGTATTCTGTTCTTTACAGTTTACCAGTCCTGGCCAGTTCTAATCCCTGCCATCCACTTTCACTTCCCACCATTCAGACTAGTCTTAAACCTTCTGCCCACAGGCAGGTGCTTACTCCCTACTGTAATGGTAAGCTCCCATTTCCTATAGCAAAATGTAAGGAATCAGCAAATGTTGGCTGAGAATATGAAAGCATATAATTGCCACACTTGTTGCTACATCTTGACTCATCTGTTTGCCCTGCCTTTACATGTTCCTCTCTGTTAAAGTTTTGTGCATCCTTTAGTATTTACGTTATGCTGCTTCATCCATTCTTTAAGCTCTTGCTAATTGCTAGTAATGGGTTGGGTGAATACAAAGGAAACATAGGCCAACTACTTATGAAGTGTCCAGTCCAGCTTGAAGAACAAGGCACAAATGAATAGATACACATCTGTCACAGTGCATAGGAGTACCTGTGTTAGCTTGAGGTAAAAAATGACTTCCTATAACACTCCTTTTAGTTCTAATTTTGACATTTTGGACATTGCATACATATTGTTCTATACAGTTACCTGATTTTAAAAGCTAAATACACATATCTCCTATCACCTCAATTCAAGGTTGAAATTTTTAGAGGATATTAGTAAACAGTATTATTTGAAAAGAAGTAATTGATTACTGTGTCTTTTTTTTTTTTTTTTTGCTTTTTGGGTCACACCCGGCGATGCACAGGGGTTACTCCTGACTTTGCACTCAGGAATTATACTTCCGCTCTGGTAGTGGTGCTCAGGGGACCATATGGGATGTTGGGAATCAGAATCGAGCCTGGGTTGGCCGAGTGCAAGGCAAAATCTCTATCCGCTGTACCATTGCTCCAACCCCCGATTGGTATGTCTTTAGGAAAATATAAGAAGCAAAAAATTCAGTGAAATCTTAAAGATCTAATTCCTGGGTCCCTTGGAACAGAAATCGGTCCTAATAGTTCACAGAAGTTTAAATTAAGTGTTCAATAATCAACTAAACTCTATTTACAATTTTTGCACTGGAATTTCACTGACTTTTCTATTTAACCAAGGGTGATCTCACCAAGGGCAAAACTGTATCAAAACCATGCTTAATAATTCTGGTATTATAGAACATTAATTATTAGACATTTTTGCACATAAATTAGTACCAAATAGAGCTTTATTATTCATTAGCTGATGTACATTCCTGTGCATCAATAGCCAGGCATTAACATTTGGCTATTAATTAGTATAATAGTAGGATGAGCCATACCTTCCAGCCGGTGAGATAATAGTGAGAGAAGAATGATTTAGCAATCTTCCCTTCAGAAAAGCTGAGGGGGAGAATTGCTGGGCACTCATATTCTTTTTGAATTATTTGATGTAGCTGTTAAGTTCAGAACATTTTCTAGGCAGCTGCCCATTAAGTGTGAGATGTCTCTCAGACTGTTATTCTTCTGAGTCTTTTTCCTTCTCTTAGTAAGTTTAATAATGCCAATTTGCAGAATCCAATTCTAATAACACTAAAAACTCATTAAAATATTAAGTACAATTCTTTGTAAAGTAAGGAATAAAGCAGAGGCTAAAATAATTCAATCCAGTAAAATCCTTTTTCACTCTTGATTAAGGGGAATAGATACTAATTCCTTCTTAAGTAAGGAAAGGATCTTAGATTTGAGAGATCATGACAACTCCACTCATTCTGTGCATTTAAGTAGTTGTCTGTGTTGTTCTCTTCCTGTGCCCATACGATATTTCTTCAGCTTTCTCCTTCTGGAAATGCTTCATAGGCTCCTGATACTGTTTTAAGGTATTCAACTGCTATTAGGTTGAGTTGACAAGTTCTCACATGTGGTTGAGGGCAGACTTGGAGGATGATACTCTATTTCTGACTCATGTTCTGCCATGACCCACTGAATTTTTGATGATTTATTTATCTACCTGGGAGAACTTAACCAGCTGAGATCTCATGACAAGTGGCCTTTTGATCATTCTCTGCAGCTCAGCAAATAGAACCTACCAGAGAAATGAAACATCTATGAAGAAAACTTTGCCAAACTAAATCACCACCTTTATCTGCCCTAGGTCAAATAAAGAACAGGCAGATGCTGATATACAGGGTGTAGGGTACTGTTTGTGCTTAAGCCTACAGTGAGCTGACTGAATAGTGCTCTTCTAGTTAAGTGCTACTGTTACCAGAGTTCTTTTCCTTTGTGAATTAAGTTGCATCAGGTTCAACTTAGTGAGTAGATTTTCATGAAGATAGATTTTTAAGACTAGTGTCAAAAATGGTCAAAGACAGAGAAAGATCATAACAAAGAATCATAAGAAACTACCTCCACCCAGGTCTAATTCCAACAGCCTCACTCCAGATCAGACATCTGATCTGGATATACCAAAAGAATGAATATACCAGTTGGAAGAGTCCTAGATGAGCATATGCAGATGATTAGCACATATTACCCAAGCACTGAATTGTGCCCTGGAGCACACTAATAAAATGTAATAGTTCTTAGCATTTTTAATAATCTTGGTTTTATGGATAATCCAAGGAGAAAGGAAGTAATTTAAATGCTTGTCTTGCTATCATCCATCTCCCAAAGAGACTGTCTGACTTACCCCTGGCCTCATTGGATCTTTGGGAGCATGAAAAATAAGCTCCTACTGTTATATGCAATTGATGATTTAATGTTAGGACAGAGTTGCCTTATTTCACACAGAAACAAAGTGGTATAACTCCAAGATTAGAAAAAAATTTTGCTCACCGGCAGGAGACTTCTGCTGTTTCCCCAGCAATCTGTCTCATTTGGACAAATGAGCAGGCAGAAACTCAAGCACAGCTAAGTGGGCCCGGTGAGAAACATTCTGAATCATTCTGCCCTTCCTTTCATTAGCTGCCAGTTTTCTAAAGTGTGAGGACCTGAGAAACTCAAAGAACCAAAGGAGATATGAAAGCTTTTAAGAAGGCCCTTCCCATGCTCTCTCAGTAAAAATTATCAGGGCAGCATCAAAATGAGAAGCTTGGCCTTCTGAAGAATTTTTCTCCTTTTTTTTTCTCCTGGTCATATGTGTGCTCTTATGACAAGAAAAAACGTTTAAGGTAGAGTTGTTAGACACATACTTTTTGCATGCTCTGTCCTAGGGCAGCTGGACTCTCTGGATGAAGGCTTGATTTTGTTATCTTACAGATAAGTAAAAAACCAGGGCATAGCACAGTCCAGGAAAATTTCAGGGATTTGGTTCCACTCTAGTTCTCTTTGGACGTTATTACCCACCCACTTTTGCTCCCAAATATCACTGACCTCTTGTTATTTCTTCCTACAACTAGCTATTATTCACTCCACTTGAAGAATTAATGCACCTCAAATTTGGTCCCTAAAAACATCATTATTATGTTTTTAAGGTAGACATATTTACTTTATCTTTTCATTATATTATAAATTTAAAAAGAAAGCACATTTGTTTGGAAGTTAATTTAATGTTTTTTAGATTCTCATGGACTGAAGAAATAAATAACAATGATTTCTCTTTCCATAAAGCCCACTGCAAGCAGGTCCTGAGTATTCAGTGTGTACTAGCCACAGTTTTAATGTAGGTTGTATTAACTGACCTCAGGTTCACCACAACAGCAGGAAGCAGAGGAAAAAGCAAAGACAGTACTAAATCAGGTAGCCTGTCAAAGGTCCTGGAACTTAAAAAAGGCAGAGGCAGGATCGGAACCCCCATAAGCTTGATTTCCACAGCTCTCATTCGAACCCATTATATCATTTGCTTTCTGTGATCCAGTGATCTCCCAGAAAAAGTATTTTTCAAATACTGTGACCTTAGGCACTGGTGAGGGGATGGGTACTCAATCACCACATGACTGAAACGCAAGCACGAAAGTTTGTAAGTCTGTGACTGTACCTCACAGTGATTCACTAATAAAAAATTTTTAAAAATACAGTGACCTTAGCTTCCATTTTTTCCCACTGGGATTTCATGCATAACAATAACTAATTGGAAAATTTACAGCTACAAACTCGACACCCACCTTTGATGTGAAATAAAAAAAGAAAAAGATAAAAATCTTATCCTTTGTAACATGCAACAACCTGAGGGATGGTTGGTGTAATTTCCCTCATGACAGAAAGCGGTTTTTTTTTTTTCACTCTATCTGCCTGATGTTCCTTTGACCCTCAACCACTGAATGAACACATCAAGTGTCAAGAAAGGCACCATCCTACAGCTGACAGCTGGAATGGACAGAAAAATGGGGCTGGTCAGCAAGTTCCTCCAGTGGTCCCTGTTTTGTCACCTCAAGCACCTTTCTTCTGTGTGGCCAACCTCGAAAGAGCAGACAACTCTAATACTCTGCCTCTGGAGTTTTCCTTAAAACATCCCAGTTGGTGCTCACATTTCTCTGGTCTCACCTATGTTTCCATGTCGCCCCCCTATGGACATGCTGTGAGTTGCCAACACCCCTTTAAGGTACCTCACAGAACTGGTTACAGGACTCTTTAAGGATCCTGACCTTAAATCTTGGTTTTTCCACTAAGGCTTCCAGGACCATAGCATGCTTTCCTAGGCCAGAAAACAGAGCCTGTCACATATTTCCTCATCTAACTGACAGGCAGTCATCTCCAGGACCCAGGAAATCTTTAGGTTTCAGAGGCTGCTGCACTAGCTTCTCACGCAGGATAGGGCTGGTCTTCATGGGTTGATGATCTGTGGTCAGCTGCAGAAACACATGTGGACATGTGCTCATTTTCCTCTGGGTCGAGAGCCAGAACTGACTCCAGTGAAACATTCCTAGTGGTGCTTGGGGGTGCCAGGGATCAAATCTTTGTTGGTGGCATGCAAGATAAACACCCATCCACTGTACTATCTCTCTGGACCACCAATGTAAAATTTGAAAGACTCTGTCCATTTTCTTCTTCTTCCAAGTCACTACTTCAGGACATAGGGTTTTATAAATATATATATAGAAAGAAGGTACTCCAAGAAGGTCTGAATTTCATTGAACTTATTCTCATAGAAAAGGTCACTTTGTTGAGATAAGACTAGGTGTGAAATTGTAATCTCTACTGAGGCTCTGCATTCATAGGCATGCCATCTGAGGCAACCTCAGAAGGTTGACCTTTCCTTGGGCACTTGGGGCCAAGACAGCAAGGTTTCCTGAGAATAGAGGGATAGTGACAGATAATCCCTCAGAAGGGTATTTTCCTTTAAGTAAAGAACATTTATACTTTAAAAAATGAAAGGAAAGTATACCAAGTCAGACATGGGTATGGGGACCAAGGCACCAGTAGAATCCCACTTACTGTGTCTGTCTGTTAGGTTCACCCTTCCTGCTCTGTATCTGCTTTTCCTCTTTCCAGGGCATGATTCTAGTTGGCTAAAACAGGGACTCACCGAGACTGTGGGTGAGACTAAGATAGGAGAGGTCTAAGTACTTTGAGTGCATTTATTCTGTCCTCCCATTGTTCATCGATTTGCTCGAGCGGGCCCAGTAACATCTCCATTTTGAGACTTGTTGTTACCTTGTTTGGCATATTGAATACGTCACGGGTAGCTTGCCAGGCTCTGCCATGCGGGCGAGATACTCTCAGTAGCTTGCTGGGCTCTCCGAGAGGGACGGAGGAATCGAACCTGGCTCAGCCGGTCTGGCTGCGTGCAAGGCAAATGCCCTACCGCTGTGCTATCAATAGTACAGCGGTAGGGCATTTATTCAATCTTCAAAAATTGCACAGGTATCTATGACATGAATATTTTTGGAATTTTTTTTGTTTTATTTAGGGGGGTATACAAAAAGAAACAAGAATCATAACAACTTAAGGGAAGTTTAGTCTGATCTCCCACCCAAGGGAAGGAATTCCTTCTTTGATTTCCCCTACCAAGATCCTTTCTCCCCCCTTCACTGGGTGACCATGTTGATGATGTGTTTGGCACTTGACCGTGGGGCACAACTGGTGGGAGCATAAACCAGTAAACCAAGTCTCTGGAGAGTTTACCATCATTTGGAGTTATTTCATACAATGAATTAAATCCTCTTTTTTTATTAAACTTATTTGGGGGACCTCCCAAGCAGGGCTTTGGGGATCCTGGACCATATAAGGAAATATTAGACCAACTCTGCCAGACAGTTCAATGCTTGGGCCTGGCAGTGCTGGTGGCCAACAGAGCCACACTGACAGTGCTCAGGGACTTCCAGAGCTACATCCCAGTGCCAGAGATTGAACTGGATACTGTGCATACAAGACATGTGCCCTTGATTCCTGAACTGTGTTAGCTCCATGAGATTTTCTTTTCAAGTACCTTTTAAATCAGGTCAGACCACCCTGAAATCACCTAAAATTCCATTTCATTCCTGCTGTTACTGTTTGGCTACTAATTAAAAAAAATCTTTCAAATAAATTCCTCCTGATTTTATGCGTGGTCCTTTTTTTCAGGGAAATCACAGGCCAATGCCTTTTAGTGTCTCTGTCCTCAGCTTTTAATAGATTTAAACTGAGGCCAAAGTCCTCTTGGAAATGTGCTAGAAAACACACATGCTTTGTGGTAAGAGCTAGTCCTAGCTGACTGAATTTGTTTGGTTGTTAATGATTCACTCTGGAACTTCTATAGGCATACTGGAGGAAAGCAGAAAACCAGAAACTCCATTTTTACAAGGCACCACTGTAAAGGAAAATGCATTTATCAACGAAGAAGAGATTGCTTTTCCATTGTGCCCAGGTGTTTTTGCTGTTCTGAGAATGATCCCATGGATTCCTGGTGATGAGAGGTTCATGGTGGAGAAAGGGACTCAACAGTCTATTTTGCTGCATCTGTTTCAGTTCAGGGCCAAGGAGCAGGATGAGAGTTTCCCTAAGCACATCAGAGCAGGATTTTTCTATTCAGAGCTGCTGGCACAGAGAGCCTCACCTCATCTCTCCCCCTCCCCCCACCATCATGCTGGCAAGAGGTGAATGGAAACCTGTTGTAGCAATGGTTCCTGATGCCCAGTCTCTATAGGCTGGACCTGAATCCAGACTCAGTCTGGAGAGTTCAGAGACTGTCTCCTCTTCATGCATTGTGTTCTCATTGATGCCAGTTTATCCAAAGGAAATGACTCTCTCCTGAAAGGTGTTGCCTTGCTGAACTCCCAGGCCCCAAAGCCACCCCACAAATCCCTGTGTTTAGGTGTACCTGGTCTTGTAAGACAGATGACTGATGGGTGAAGGAGAGAGCAGGAAAGTCAGCACAGACATCCCACTGTGAGGTGAGAGACAACTGCCACAGCCCACCTTAGGGTGTTGTGGTTATCAGCTTGCTCTACCCCTAATGAAACGGTTTGTTTCTATGATCACATCTGTAACATTTTCTTATTCAAAATGTCATTTATCCATTGAAAAGGGCTTCACACAGGGAAAGATAAGGACTTTGATGCCAACATTGAGATTATGTGTTCTTGCTTTGTATTTACCTCTGTGATGTACCCATGTGCTCCCGAGAGTGAGAACCTGCTTCCAGTGAAGTCCACAGCCATGGCTAGAATTTCTGAGGGTCACTGGAGCAGACTTGTGAGTCCCAAAGAGTTCCAAGCGAGCAAAATTGTGGCTCTGTTACTCAATGGGAGGCAGGAATCTTGGGCCAGCCCGTTTCCTTACCTGTGGAATGGGTCTAGAGTCTCTTGCAGGGCTAAGGAGACAGCTCAAAGGAAGGGAGCACAGGCCCTGTATGCATGTGGCCACCAAGTTCATTCCCTAGTTCCACATGGACCTCTGAACATCAACAGGTATACTTGTTTTACACCCAAGTATTGCCAGACTAAGTACTGTACCATTGGGCCCGCATACTGGGCTAAGCATAGTTGCATAAGTAGGCCCTGTGCCTAGAGCACTGTGGAGGAGGCCACTATTCAGATCATTATGAGGGTTATGTAAGTGCTCTGACACTATAATTAGATAAGGGATCACCGCTGTGAGCAGGATGGGTCAACTGTCTCCTCCATAACTTTGTATGTCACTTCACATTTCAACCTTAAGCTTCTTATGTGTTGGACAGATTGAACTGGGTCCCTTGTAACATGAAGAGTCCATGATGTCATGACCACAAAACCCTCAAATAATATGAGGAAGAAGGAGCTCAGAAAGATCAGCAAACCTGTCCAATGTCACACAGCTCTGAGGCAACAAAATAACCAGCATCTTACTCTGCACCCTATATCCAACTAGCTACTTTCTGTTCCCCAACCTCACTCAAACATACGGACCGTCTACAGATTGAGGTTTTCTTACAGGAACAGGGAATACCTTCTGCGTACCTAAGGGAAAACAGACCCAGGAAATCAAGAACTGAGAAGGAGAGAGGGAACTTGCCATGACTTTGGGGACCAGGCGGTCCATGTTTCTGTGAGGAAGCCTAGAGAATGTCAGTGAACAGTAGAGGATACCACCCTCAAAAACTCTCCACAGACACCTGCCTTTCTGCCATCTCCCTCCACCGATTCTACAGTCCTCCACCCCCAGTGGCACTTTCCTTGTCAGCTTAGCTTCCTTGGCCTATTGTGTTGGGCCACCAGGCCCATGCAGTCTCCTTGCTGCTTGCTTTTGTTGTCACTCTGGACAGCCCCTGGGAACTGGTGGTGGTGGTAGTGGTGGTGATGGGATGATGACTAAGAAGAACCTGGAAGGATTCCTATAACTCCAGAAAGAGGCCATTGGGCCTTCTCGGTCCAACTCTTTAGGTCTCCCACTCACTCCTCTTTACCTAGAACTCACGTCGGGCCACCTGATTTATTTAACCATTCACACAAAAGATAACATGACTTATTTATTTTTGAATGGGTTACTCTGAGAACAAACATTCTATTCACGTCAGCAGCTTCTCTGCCCAGCCCAGGGTCAGTCATGTAGGACACACTTAAGTAAGTTCATTTTCTGGGCCCAATGTGGGGTGTCAGGCCAGGTTCCTAGGAATGAGACACTGTCAGAGAGGGGGTTTTCTCTTGGTGGACTCCTCAGGAAAACAGGGCCTTCAAGAGGCCTCAGTGAAATAAAGGGTAGTGTGTCTCTTCTGTTTGGGGCAAGTGGCACTGAGCACTATGAACAACTTAGAGAGTGGAAGGGAAAAACCTTGGACCTCACTGAGTCTGTCCTGTCTTTAACTAGGAATATTACTCAAAATACTGGTAATGTTAAAAATTCTGAGAGACTGAAAATAAAAAGGAGACACAAGTCATAAATGTCAAGGCAATATCAAAGCAAAATGGTTCAACCCTGTTATCCATGAACCTGGGTGATCTTTTCTAGCACAGCCTATAGTATGAAGAGTTTGAGGAGTAGATATTATTTTTACAGAGTGACATCATTTAATTCTCATTGAATATTCTCACTGGTTAGCATATGGGTTGGACTGTCCACCCTTTTGCCAAAGTCCAAAACCTCATTCTTAAGAATGTGCCCTAATTTGAAGGTAGCACCTTTACAGAGGTAATCATGTCAAACTGAATTCATTTAAGTGGTTCCAAAATTCAACAGATCAGGCATCCTGTAAAAAAGGGGAAATTTTATACAGACACTCAGGAGGGAGATACCCTGTGCAATGAAGATACTGAGGAGAGATGCATGAAGAGATTCTTCCTCAAAGTTTTCCTAATCACATCTTTTCTAAGATTACTAGCCTCCAAAACCAGACACAAGTTTCTGTTGTTTGGGTCACTCATAAGGTCACTATTATAGCATACCCAGCAAACCAATAGAAAGTGGACAAGATAATCATTCTATTTTATATGTGAAAACTGAGACACAGAGAGAAAAAGAGCGATGCCACTGCCATACAACTAACACACAACAGGCAGGCTTTCTGTTTGTTTTACACCGAGAATCTGATAGTATTTAAAAATAGTTCTGCTTCTGTTTAAACAGTTGGATGCACTTTCTTTAGCATAAAACTGAATTTGGACTCAGACCTGAGGTCAAGAGGAATGAAAGTACGAACCAGGGAGGAGAGTGCAGCGGGTACGGATTCTACATGAGGCCAACCAGAGTTTGATCCTTGGCTCCTCCACCTGGTTCCCAGAGCCTCACCAGGAGTGATTTCTTAGCCCAGAGCCAGGAGTAAGCTTTGAGCATTCCCAGGTGTGGCCCCCAAAAACCAAAGCCAAAAACAAAAAATAAGAACGGGTTTTAAAACAAACAAAAAAAACAGGAACAGATTTGGCTGAAGGGATCCTGATGCTCTCCTCACGAGGTTAGAGACCATTTTATTGTGCCACACTGTTCTAGAACAAGTGTCTTGACAGTGGAGTCCCCAGTGAGCACTCGAAGAGAACATCCCCCAGGTAGAGGTTAGGATGATGTTGCGGAAGCTGAGTCCCAGCCTGGCAACAGTCACACAGGCAGAAGCAGCTCTGGCTCCTGAACAGGATGGAACTCAGGGATGAAAGCGAGGAGGGAGATTTACACAGTGGTGACTAGCACCCTGGGGACAGTCAACAAAATCAAGATCTGGTCTCTGGTCACATTTGAATAAATCCACATTATTTTCTAGAAAGTCCTTTTCAGCCGCCAGCCTGCCTCTCAAACTGAAAGTGGGAGCCTGTCTTATGTGGACAAAGTCACCTCTGAGGAATATCATTTGCCACCAATAGTAGAGCAACTGCCTCTTAAGATTTCACCAGATCTCTCTTTGTTTCTTCCGATCTGACCTCTCTGCTTTCATGTGGGTTTCTTCCAAACTGATCTCTCCACTTTCAGCTGGGTCTTTCCTTCCCTGGTGCAATGCTGACTGGATAAACCATGGCCCTGTCTTAACTTTCCTCACTTCCACCTTCTGTGTAGCCCCAGCATGTCTGCTTTGCCTCAGGTTTCACCCTTTGCCTGTCTGCAAACCAAGGCTACAGCTCCCTCACTCCTTAATTTCCCTTTTACTATCAGCTTTCCCAGTCCTGTGCTCTGGTACTAGACAGATTTTGCTAGAGATATGTCGTTCCCCACAACTTTACTTGTTCAAGCATCAAGTTCTCTCAAATTCTTCCTAAATCAGCCCATTTGTGTTTAAACTCTTCTGTGGACCCATTGTGGTAGTATCTTTTAGAACCACAGGCTCCATTGCAAAAAATCTGTGATCTATGTGCTCCATAAACCTCTTGGGGATGAGAATTATATCTTATTTATCTTTCGACTATGAAGATCTATCTTGTTACACAATTGGTGTTCAATCCATAATTGTTGGGACAAAGCATGACTAGATGAACAACACTGAATTGAGTATTATACACAGCAAAGAAAAAGCTCTGGATTCTGCAGCAAGAATCTGTGCTGTAAATTCCCCCACAACTGGAAGTGGAGAGACTTCCTGTGGAAGATCTATCACTAACTGTTGCTTGCTATTTTCATCTGTGTCCCTTCTTCCTAGTTTCCTGGGGACCTAGGCTTTTTGTTAGGATTTAGCATTCATTTTGCATAGGTATTGCAATGTACTCTAATTCTGAGAAATGCAGGATGTGTAAGAAGAAAAAGCAGAGGAAGTGGAAAGGAGGTAAGTAGGAGAGTGTTCTGGAAAGCCTTGAAGAAAAGCATGAATGGTAGGAGGAAAGGCGAACGTTTGTGTGGTCAGTAATTTATATTCCTAAGATGGTAACCAAGCCTCACACTCTCTCTTCTTCCTTCTCTCCCCCTCAATTACCAAATGTTGGAGGTTGCCTGAATTTCCATAAGTCTGAATTCACACATGAAGGCAGATGGAAATGAGCAAGAAATGAAGACAAACAATTCTGTACTGGTTTGCACCCAAATAGCAGATGCTAGAAGAAAACAGAAAGATTGAGGTGCAGCTAGCAATTTCTCACAAAGATCTGGGGTCATGAAAAAGTTGGCAGTTGGAACTCTACTCCTCTCCAGAGGCTCATAGATCTAAGTCTTTCCCTGGAGACTGGCCAGTTGTGGCTGCTGGGGATAACAGATGTCCACAAGGCTGATACTAGGAGGTGCTCTGAGGCTTTGAGTATGACTTCTCTACTTGCATTTTTGGTTGCATGGAAGTATTTGGGCTACTTCTATTGCCACTGTGGTTGAACAATCACTGAGGGTGACACCTTGGTAACATGAGAGTCATCACTGGGGCATTCTTCACAGGGAAATGTCCTCCTTAGGATCACCAGTTAGGAAACTTTATGTAAAGGCAGCTGCTTCCTTCACAACCCATTGTCCCCTACCTCTACCCCCTCTGACTAATTGTCTACAGTGATCTGCAAATTTAGTTATATAGCCATGGGGACAAGGAGTAGAATGTGTGTCTCTGCATAAGATGAATTGCTCTTAGCCAAGGATCAACCACATTCTTACCCTTATATAAGTAATTCTCAAGAGTTCTCCACCCTCATGCTGACTGTGTAAATCACATGAGGATGAATAAGATAGGAATAAATCCCAAGCAAAATACCCTCATCATTTTACTTTGCTCTTGCGTCTTTTTTTTTATCACAGCAAAAGAGAGTGATACTAGGTGCCAAGAAAGGCCAATTTCATGCCCTGAGAAAGGACCTGGTTCTATGCAGTGACCTTGCCCCAAGACTCAAGTCTACATGGTTTGTGCTTTTTACTCAGGAGAACTATTGAACTAGTGAAATTATAAGAGGTGGATTTCTGTAGGTGTAGCTCAAATATTAAGTGCTATATTATACATTTTGGAGAGTTAACCTCTTCCACCCAAAGTGTTCATTGTATTCCTCAGGCAGGAGCCCAAGTTCCCAGTCATGGTGTGGCATAAACTTTCTCTCTTCTTGAATGTTGACATCTGGAGGTATTATATAATTAATACCTCTCACAGCTACTTCTTAGTTCCTGAATCACCCTTCTTGATCTCTCTTTCTACAAAAGTGGTTTGGTTAATTATATTGCCTGTGGTTAAGGTACAAATATGAGTGCATGGGGACCCAGATTCTAATTTAAAAAATTTAAACCGGATTGATTAGGTTAACCTGAATATCTGTGGGCTTTCCCATTTCTCTACAACCAACTCTTGGTCTTGTTCATGGAACATCTCACAAGGCAGGTTCTGATAAACAAGAGAGATACATTCTTGTTTGGAGGAATGAATATTTAAAACAAGATTTACTCAAAACAATACTCAAAACGATCCTCTCCCACCAGTTGGCATGGAAGGGATCAGCAGAATCAGCAGCTGAGACCTGTCTGAAATGATTAGTCAGTCTTGGGAGTCTGACTGGTGAAGTCATTTAATGCAAGGAAAACATTCACTTTAGAAGAGGTATTGAGAAAAAATTAACATGGTAAACAAATATTTTTTGGAAACCTGTTATGTGTTAGGTTCTTATGGTACAGTTGATATGGTCTTGTCCTCTGTAAGAGAAGAAAAGACCTGGTGGGGGTCATTGAGGAGCTGACCACTCTTTGAGCACTCTTGCCTCAAGCAATTTGAACCTCTAAATCCATACTTGAGATTTCTCTCCTCAAAATCTTCTTTCATGCTTCCTTTGATTATGTTTTACAGCCCTTGCTGCTTTCTTTTCATCTAGCCTTTCCATTGTTTCTGCCTTTGATCTCACTGGAAAGTATTCCCAAATGGATTAACAAATGGTAGCACATCTCTACAGAGGAATATTACTTAATTCTCAAAAGAAATGAGCTATCAATCCATAGAAATACATGAAGGAATCTTAAAAGCATATGACTAAATGAAAGAAGCCAATGTGAAAGGCTATATTCCGTGTGATTTTAACTTTGTGACACTGTGGAGAAGGAAAAACGATAGGAACAGCAGAAAGATTCATGATATCCAAGGGTTTAGAGAAAGGGAATGGGGGCTGAATACATGGAAAACAGGGTTTTTGAGGGATCATAACAACAATGTATATTACAAAATATGTAGTACCTAATGCTAGATACATGACATGATCCACTTGTAAAAACCCATAAAACTATGTGACAGTGAACCCTAATGCAAACTATGCAATTTAGTTAATATAAATGGATCAATATTGTCTCATCATTGTATGAATGTATAACACTAGAACAAGATATTAATAACTGAGGAATTTGTATGTATGGATAGGGTGGGGCTACGTTCTGTGCTGCTCTTTCGTCAGCTTAAGCCTATGTTGAAAAACAGACTTTGTAATCCTAGGGAAAAAGAAGACGGGTGGCATCACCTTCCCCAACTTCAAACTGTACTACAAAGCAGTCGTAATTAAAACAGCATGGTACTGGATTAAAAACAGACCTGGAGACCAATGGAACAGAGTTGAATATTCGGTCACAGACTCATAAATATATAATCACTTAATCTTTGATAAAGGAGCAAGAAATGTGAAGTGGAACAAAGAAAGCTTCTTCAACAAGTGGTGCTGGGAAAACGGAACAGCTACCTGCAAAAAAATGAACTCTGACCTCTGTCTAATGCCAGATCAAAGTGGATTAAAGACTTCAATTATCAGACATGAATCCATAAGGTACATGGAGGAAAATGTAGGTAGAACCCTCCATGACACTGAAACTAATAGCATCTTTAAAGATGAAACACCACTGACCAAGCAAGTGTAAACAAACATAAACAAACAGAACTACCTTAAACTAAGAAGCTTCTGTACCTCAAAAGAAACAGTGACCAAAATACAGAGAGAGTCCACAGAATGGGAAAGAATATTTACCCAATAGCCATTTGATAAGGGATTAATATCCAGGATATACAGTAGAATTGTACAAGAAAAACCTCCAACCCCATCAAAAAATGGGGAGAGAAGTGAACAGAAGCTTCCTCAAAAAAAATATATATATACAAATGACCAAAAGGAACATGAAAAAAACGCTCTACATCATTAATCAGCAGGGAGCTGCAAATCAAAATAACATTGAGATATCATCTCATACCACAGAGAAGGGCACACATTCAAAAGAACAAAAGCAAACAGTGCTGGCATAGACCTGGGGAGAAAGGGATGCTCCTTCTCTGTTGGTGGGAATGCCAACTGGTCCAGCCTTTCTGGAAAACAATATGGGTATTCCTTCAAAAACTAGAAATTGAGCTTCCATATGACCTGCCAATACCACTTCTGGGAATATATCCTGAGGGTTTAAAAAAGCACAGTAGAAATGACATCTGCACCTATATGTTCATTGCAGCACTGTTCACAATAGCCAGAATCTGGAAACAACCCAAGTTCTCGAGAACAGATGAATGGTTAAAAAATCTTTGGTACATCTATACAATGGAATACTATGCAGCTGTTAGCAAAGAAGAAGTCATAAAAATCCGCTCATAAGTTGATGGTCACGGAGAGTATCATGCTAAGTGAAATGAGTCAGAAAGAGAGGTATAGACACAGAACAACTGCACTCATTTGTGGAATATAAAATAACATGAGACTGACACCCAAGGACAGTAGACACAAGGGCCAGAAATATTTCTTCATAGTTAGAAGCCTGTCTCAGGAGCTGGGGAAGAAGGCAGCTGGAATAGAGAAGGGATCACTAAGTCAATGATGGCTGGAGGAATGGTTCAGGATGAGAGATTTGTGCTGAAAGTAAATAAAGGACCAAATGCCTTTCAGTATCTATATTGCAAACCATAATGCCCAAAAGTAGTGAGAGAGTATGAGGTAAATTTTCTGCCAGTGGCAGTGAGAGGGTTGGAGGGGTGCTATACCGGGGACATTTGTGGTGGAGAATGTGCACTGATGGAGGGATGGATGTTCAATCATTGTATTACTGAAATTTAAACATAAAAGCTTTGTAACTATCTCACGGTGATTCAATAAAAATAAATAAATTAAAAAGAAAGAAAAACAGCCTTTAGAAATCAAATACAAAACCAAAAAAAAACACTGAGCCCAAATCACCAAGACTTCACCCTGGTATGATTCCAAGAAATCTTCACAGTTCACTATCATGCAATTTCCACTTTGTAATTAATGAAAATGGTATTAATATTTATACCTCATATCTGGTGATTAATTGAATACTTTTGATTATTTTAATCATTTATTCATATGGATGGGTGGAGCGATAGCATTGCGGAGCAGATAGGGCATTTGTTTGCCTAGCATGCGGCCAACCTGGGTTCGATTCCTCCATCCCTCTGGATAGCCCTGCAAGCTACCAAGAGTATCCTGCCCGCAGGGCAAATCCTGGAAAGCTCCCTGTGATGTATTCAATATGCCAAAAACAGTAACAAGTCTCACAATGGAGATGCTACTGGTGCCCACTCGAGCAAATCGATGAACAAAGGGAGCACAGACAGTGCTACAGTGCTTCACAGTTCACTGGCAGTTCACTCTCTCTATTTTCCGCCTTGTGGAAAGCTGGCAACATTTGCAACTCCACAGCAATAGAACACATTCTTGACTCCCAGTATTATCCAATCCCAGATCCGCTCCCCACCCCCAACTTCCCTTTGTCCACGATCCTAGAATAGGTCTCTCATGTGGCTGTGCCTATGTGTAACCATGCTGGCCTTTTGCTCTTTGCTCCCATGCCCGATTCACTTTCTCTCTGGAACTCCCAAGATCCAGAGTGGTTCTTCACATTGGTTTTCATGTGAATACAATGTCTTCTCGATTATCTTTTTTTGAAACAGAGATCTTCCCTTAAGACCTTCATTAACTATTGATCTTCTAATCATATTCCCAGCCTCCAGCCTATTCCCCATCCCAGCAGAGAAAGATGGAAGGAGATGTTCAAATTGTCAGAGAAAGCTGAAAGTTTCCAAAGCCTCTCACCTGTAACCTTCCTGTAGTCTGCCACCCTAACTACATTTCTTGCTGGAGCTGGTCGCATCTTGGTCATTAGTCTTACAGTCTGGTAATCTGAGATGACTTCCTCCTCAACATTTCATACACTAACAAGGAGGGTGGGACTCTTACCAATCATCCTTTTACAACCCAAGGAAAGGTACAGCCCACTGTTAATAATTTATCTGAACATTAAAGTACAGAGAATTGCTATCTTTGTTCAGTTATGGGGACACAACAGACAAGACAAAATCAGGACTGAAAGAAACCCAAAACAAAAAGAGTACATTGTGTTTCAACTGGTTTCAACGGTCAGAGCTTGGGGTCAGAACTTGCTCTCAAGTGTCCATTGGGGTTGGCTATTGGTGTGGAGCAGGGGAGGTCAAATAATTTAACAAGTTTGAAAGAAATGATAAAGATTGACTTTGAAGGAAATAAATACTATTCCTCAGCCCCTCTGAAAAAGAATCCCATGACCTTTTGTGAAATGTAAACACTAAAAATACTAAGAGCATGTTTTATCCTGAAATCATACTCAATAGTTCTATAACAGTCCATATTTCAAGAGTCAATATTCAGGGCCCCCTGAAACACTCAATTTCTCTACAATCAGTTGAGGCATTCGATACTCACATTCTAGCTTTTGGTTTATTTGTTTATTGTTAAGCGATACTCTGGGGTTACTGCTGGCTCTGTACTTGGGGGTTAATCCTGGTGGTGCTTGGTGGAACATATGGGATTTTGGAAATTGAACCAGGTTAACAGGGTTGGCTACATGCAAGACAAACACTATTCCTGCTATACTATTACTCCCAGCCCCCATCCTCAAATTTTTGATCCTTCAGGAAGCAGTCACTTGATTTTCTGGGAAGCAACAGGAATACGGCCAGATAAGAAGAAAAATAAGTGAAAATCAGGGGAAAAGGGAGTTTCCTAATTTCTGTAAGACTCCCATTCACATACTATTTGACTGTTTATACTAGACACATTTGGAAAATAGGGGCTATTATGAAAGCAAGCAGATATTAGGATGCTTCAGGAAAACTGGGACTTTTTAGAATTCTTCACAAGAGAATTCCAACTCCCTTAGTCCAACTCCCTAAGGTGAAGAATCTCCTTGTTTCCATATCCCTGATGCTTATCTAGTCTTCCCAGCCCTCCCACCAGGGGAAGTCAACACAAGAAATAGCCTCCACAATTGGGGCAGGATGGGGCTATAAAACACCAACGCTGTGCACAGAAAGCTCATGGTATGAGACACTCACCATACACTCTCAACTCCTGAGGTTTTATAATAATGGCATCAACCCCTTTGTAGCTCTGTGATCCTGCCACATAGCAGGTACTCAGGAGAAGCTTGGTGAATAAATAGCTTCTGAATATTTGAGCTTCTGCCTCAGGAAAATTTACTGAAGATGTTCTAGGCCAACTTTTCCTTTCCTGCACTCCATAGACTCTGATTCTTGGTTGCTTGGAGAATTAAACATCTTTAGTGAGGGGCCATATGAAAGGCATAGTCTCTTTCCCTCTTCTCCCCAGCAAGAAAAGATGCTCAAAGTTGAGTGAATTTTTCTATCTCTTGGGAAAATAGCTCTTAAGTTTTCTGTAGGAGGCATGGCAGGTTTGTATGACGTATTTAGCAATTCCCTGGATTCTTGAGGGGAAAACAGGAAAGAAAAGAAACCAACTGGGTTTAGCTCATTAGAGTAAAAGTGCTGTGTGTTCCGTGGCTCCACAGCTTTGGTAATCATAGGAAGCTATTGAAATGGCACTGGGGACAAGAGATGTCCCCTTGTTCCTTTGAGGAGGTTGCTGATGAGCACTCCAGTTGGAGCTTTTTACAAAATCACATTCAGAAAAATGTGAAACTGGATTAGCCTTGGCCTATTTTGCCTGGAGGTGATAGAGTCTTACATTAGAGAACAAATGAGCAACACTCTGCCAGGGGAGTTGAGATAGTGAACATAGGGCGAGGGTTGGGCTGGGGCCTCAGCAAGCTAAAGTAGAACAAACCCTCTAGCTAGTAGGGTTCACCTTCTCACAGAACTGTTGCTGTGGAAAGTGACCTTCCCAGTCTCCCAGGCTACCACCACAGGAGAATCACAACGGACAAGGGAGGTCTCATACTCACAGAAACCCTGCAGGAGACTCAGACTAAGGCCCAGAGCCACTGACTGGGCAATGCAGTGTGCTAGCAGGTGAACTAAGAGAAAGTCAGTCAAGAAATGCTGCTGCAGGAATATTTCAGGGGGAGGGGTCTGGAGGTCCCTGAAGTAATTTTCCTTTGGCACTCCCCTCCCCCAGCTTTCTATTCAATTTAAATCAATTATCAGAAGCTTTTTGATAAAATTAAAAGTCACAAGTGGGGAAGAGAGAAGGGAAGTGTCGGTCTACCTATGTGCTGGGCTGTAGGGCTTGGAGAGGCTGACTGGCTCACTGGAAGTGCTGAAATTTGAACATTAATCAGCCACAATCTCAACTCCTCCCCTTCTGGCTGCTTCCCCAGGTCCATCAACTTGCAGATTTCCTCCTGGGAGGGAGCCCTCATTGCTCAGATGTGGGAGTCGCTGACTCACTGAAGGCTCAGGTGAAGATTCAGCTGAACGTGGCTCTCGCTGAGCTTGCTCATGAGCATGGCTTGTGTTCTCAATGGGAAGTTCTCTCATTCTGACCAGGGAGGCTGTTAAACTAGAAAGAAGAATCTAAAGGGCTAAGTTTGGGTACAGGGAATCATGCACCAGCCGATATACATGGCCTCACCCGAGAGAGTTCTTTCAGGTCTGTGTGTGAGTCCCAGAGGCTTCTGTCTCTCCTCGAGTGCTGCTCAGCATGCCCTAGGCAGTTTGTTGACCAGCAAAACCTCCTGAAAATCCTAGGTTCAGGGTTTCTTTACCACTTTGGCCTGCCACCTTGCATCCACATCTGTCACTGAGGGGTTCCGTGGCATGCAACAGCAGGGGACAGAGAGTGAAAGTCCAAGGAGAAGTACCTATCTGAGCAAGAGGGAAAGCCAGCCTCTGACGGCTGACCTCACAATGATGGAGCAGATTGGGATGTTGCATATCCTCTAGGAAAGAACTTCATTCTCCTGCACAGCATCTTGCCTTTTTTTTAATCTCCCCATGACAGAGTGGTATTCGAAGACTTAGTCTAGGGACCCAAGTTTTGCTTTAGGAATTTCTTAATAATGCTAACAAATCTTCTACTCCCCCCTAAAGATGTATCACAAACCCTCTGAGAGAATGAAGGTTAATATAGCCTTGTCCCAGGGGGAGAGTCACTTCTGCTCAAAGAGCATTGTTTAGTACAGTTCTCTTATACTCGCCAAAGCAAACACAACACTATTGGATCATGCCTGTTGACCTTCTGCATTGTCCTTCCAGTCTCCAGTGAAGCTGCAAAGCTGATTAGCATCAGTGGGTTTCCTTGGCATGCAGGATGCTCTGGAGAAGTCTCTTCATTTTATGGAATGGCCGAGAGGCCTTCCTTCATTTTCTCTTTGATTCTTCTTTTTTGGAATATGAAAGTGTGAAATTTGGACTCCAGTTTTCTTCCCCCTGTTATATGGTAAACTTACCACTTAATTTTATTTTATTTCTGTTATGTGTAGTAGACACAGTTCTATAAACAGAATTATAGTTTGGCCTCAGAATAAAACTGCACATTTTTTTGTCAAATGCATTGTTTTTATTACTAAATTCTGCCACTCAACTTTCACTCACTTTTCTCCCTGCACCTTCTTCACTGCTACAGATGTGTAAAGTCCAACTGGTTTGGATTATAAAACTCACTCTTCAGTCCAGAGGTCTGGTACTAAGGGATTCTGTATAATTATCACCAATTTCTGAGATTAAGGTTATGACAGAAAGATTACAAGGTACCATTCTAGTTACTGTACAATGACTGAAGTGAGGTGAAATGTAGGCAAAATTAAATTTTTCCTAAAACCCTTTTTCTTAAAAATTGATCATTGAATGGAGTAAGTCACCTAAACTCTATTGTCCCCATTTCTGCTATATTCTTTATAGTCTTTAAAATAATATAATATCTGATTATCGTGCAAGCAACACAGTAATCAAATAATCTATCTTAATACTCCAAAATAAGGAGATTATAGACTTGTAAGTAAAACTGAAAACTAATATTTTGTATATTTCTACTTTCATTACATCTTGCTGCTTCCTTATTTTACATAAATTCCAAGTTCGTATATCAACACTTTCAAAAATTTCCCCAACATATCATTTTAAAGATTCAGAAGAACTCCAGGATTCAAAGAATATTAGAGAATCAAGGGTTTTGACAGATACACTGTTCAAAATAGTACAGGTGTGGGGACCGCACAAAGCCTAAAGTATAAGTGAGAGTTTTACAAAAGGCAAGATTTCTTTCTTGCCAATGGTCCTCCAAAACCTAAGTCTGCAGGACCACAGAAAGGCATTGCGCTTAGAAATTGGCTGGTGTGAAGGTGCTGTGGCCTGGAGGATGGGCAAAAAGACCAGAATGAAACTTAATACCTCTCAGGTTCTGAACATTTCTCCCAGAATCTCACTTTCTTCCTTTATGACATGAGGATTACAATACTCCACAGAGCATTGTGGGGGTTAGGAATAAAATACTGAATGTACCCATCTTTTTGGAGGTACTTGGTAAATGGCTGCTCTCATGAGAGTCAATGACCTTGGACACTAGAGTAAATCAATTGTGTCTTGGCCACACTCTGCCTCAGGATCTTCCCTCTGAAAAGACATGTTTGTTCCAGGAAGAGAGAAATCTGTTGGTCATTCTCAGAAGAGAAAACCCTCCAGGGCAGTGACTCTGTCTACTGGTTGGTTAAGTGGCAATTGCTTTGCGAGCAGTCAATGAGAGGGACTCAAAAATACTCTTCAAAAAGTGTGGCTTAATTTCACTTAATGAGTTTTTTGTTTTGTTTTGTTTTGTTTTTGCTTTTTGGGTCACACCTGGAGATGCACAGGGGTTACTCCTGGCTCTGAACTCAGGAATTACTCCTGGTAGTGCTCAGGGGTACTGAGATATGGGATACTGGGAATCGAACCCAGGTCGGCAGTGTGCAAGGCCCTACCTGCTGTGCTATTGCTCCAGCCTCTTAATGAGTTTTTTTATACTCCAAGGAAAGGGAATGAGCATATTCTCCAAGAAAAAAGATCCTCTACACCAAGCTGACCTGGCAGCTATAGAGGTATAGAGTCAGGGATGGAGGGAAGAGACTTTCAGGGCCTGTGATAAGGTGTCAGGGCTCCAAGACTAAAACCCCAAAACTAAATTTAGAATAATCCCCCCAACCCGAGCTCTCTATCTTAGGAAGACTCTATGCATGTCTGGCCTGATTAGGTCCTACTCTGTGAAGTATCAAGTTAAATTGTACCAGCCTCATTTTGTAATCAAAATGAAAATTCTGAAAGGTTAACAGATTTGCCAAAGATCACACAGAAGGATAGAAGCAGAGTTAGAGTTCGAACTCAGATTCTTTATCTTGACTGCTCAGAATTCTGTTCAGGAGACTTTCCCCTGCAACTTCTAACTGTATGAAACTAAACTATGACTTCATACCAGTGTGGAAATAAATTTTATCTCATCATACTGTGTAAATTTGAGCAAGTCATGTGTGCTCTCTGAATAAGAATTCTTTAAATGTAGGTAATGAGACCTCCTCAAGATTTATGAAGATAATGAGTAAAAGTAAGTAACTAGGAGCAATAATAAATATTAGTAAGCTATCTAGCACAGAGAAAGTGCTAAAAAAATCAATGACTAGTTTTACCAATATTGTTATTTATCTCTCCAGGATCATTTCCTTCTTGGGGATGAGAAGACAATGTTGGAGTAGAAGAAAGAGGATAACAGGATAATAGGAGAGGATAACTTGAGAAACTAGACCCTAAACCTTGAATGGAAAGCACTTCAGCTATGGGGCCATGGGTATGCCATTCCATTATTCTGCCTTAGTCTTTATCTACAAAAAATGAGATTAGTAATATATGTAGAGATAGATATCTATACCCTATAGCTATATCTATAGTTATATCTGTCTCCTAGAAATACTGTGTAAGTGGAATAAAAAGCAAGACACTGGAATTATTCTTCAAAGCAGTACATTGGGATGAGCAGAAATCCATCTTCTAAACACCTGTACTTTCCTCATGTTTTGACAATGAAATATGTTGTCAAAAAAGGTCTATCTTACAAGAATGAATAAAGCTCTAGGATTCATCTTTTGTGACTCAGAGAAGCTACATAAAACAAAAATAGGAATCCAATTCTCTATTTCCTGGTGCCATCTTGAGAATTTATAATGAGAGTGAACATACCAAATATAGTTTAGAGCAAGAGAATACGATGAAAAAGGGAGGAAGTAGACATAGAGGGGAGAAAAAGAAATTTCACCAGAACTGGCACAGGTCAGTTTTGGAAGGTGGGTCATTTTGGGGCAAAACAGAAGGGTCTAGAGCATCTTGAATTGCTGTGTGCTTCCCTAAGTTAGTATCTCAGATAATGATTAATGAGTAGTAAAATGAATCTTTATGGCAAGGGAAGACCTGTAATGGATTGAAACATAGACACAATGAGTGGGCTTGCTTGGTTGAGTGTCTACCAAGATGTCTCAGGAATTTCAGACTTCTAAGGAGAAAGTCAAAACCTAAGGACATCATTGACTTAAAAAGAACTTGATCCAACCTCTTGAAAAACCATGGTCCTTAAAAATATGTAATTAATGCACACATTTGTGGAATATAAAATAACATAATAAAAGACTGATACTCAAGAACTGTAGAGAGAAGGGTCAGGAATATTGCTCCATGGTTAGAAGCCTGCCCCATTGTGCTAAGGGAGAAGGCAGCTGGAATAGAGAAGGGATCATCAAGTAAATGATAGTTGGAGGGATCATTCAGAATGGAAGATGCATGCTTAAAGTAGATAAAGGACCAAACATGATATCCTCTCAATATTCATATTGCAAACCATAATGCCCCAAAGTAGAGGGAGAGTGTGGGGGAAATTGTCTGCCACAGAGGCAGGGGGAGGGGTGGGAGGGAGGGATACTGGGGACATTGGAGATGAAGGGTATGCACTGGTGGAGGGATGGGTGTTTGATCATTGTATGACTGAAATTCAAACATGAAAGCTTTATAAGTGTATCTCATGGTGATTCAATCATGATCATAATCATAATCATAAAAATATGTAGTCAATCCTTAGTGGGATTTTTTGTACAAGAAAATCAAGGGAGAGGCTAGAGAGATAGTCCAGAAACCAAAGCGCTTGCTTAGCAGATAGCCCATCAGAGTTCCAACCCCCACAGTGAGTATGGTCCCTCAAGCTTCATCAGAAGGATCTATGAGCACTGAGACATGAATAAATCCTAAACATAATTGAGTATGGCCCTCATCACCAAAAAAGAGAAAAAGAAAATATAGCAGAAAAAAGCAGAGTTCTCAATGGAGCTCATTTCCAAGTATAGAACTTTGAATCATCTTTTAGGCTTTATAGTAAGGCCTAGCTACACCCTGATTGCTGCCTTGAGGCACTGTAACAGGAAGCTCAATTTCTTTTCAATCTAGTCATTATTGTTATTTCTATACAGTATCTCTAAGCCAACAAGAGATGTAATGAATTTTGCAAATGCCTTTGAGAATTTTTTTTTTTCAGAAAGGCCTTAAAGCAATACTCAGGAACCCTGGGGTGACATCTGATGGGAATCAACCAATAGAATTGAAAGGCTCAATGCTGGGGCCCAAGGATGTTGCACTGTTTGGTCTCTGAGGTGATAGGGGACCACCAGGACTATACCTGGTGTTACTTTAGGGGTAATGTGGTGCTAGAGAGTTAACCAGGGTACTGTGAATTCAAAGCAGGAATCCCTGACCACCGCTATCTCCACAACTCTGAGAAATGTAGTTTTTAACCTAAGTTAGAACAGATTTATGTACGTTTAGTAACCTATAAAAATTAATTTTGTTACTTCTATCATTTGCTCGAGCGGGCCCTTCTATCATGGGCTGGACTGATAGCATAGTGGGTAGGGCATTTGCCTTGCATGAGACCAACCCGTGTTTGATTTCTCTGCCCCTCTTGGAGAGGCCGCAAGCCACAGAGAGTATCTCGCCTGCATGGCAAAGCCTGGCAAGCTACCCGCGACATATTCTATAAGCCAAACACAGTGACAACAAATCTCACAATGGAGACATTGCTGAGCCCACTCGAGCAAACCGATGAACAATGGGAGGACAGTGCTACAGTGATACTTCTATCATATTACTACAAACATATCATATTGTATGAAACATGCTCTTACTGAGAAACTTTGACTTGTAAATATTTGTTATGTAAGTTGTGCATAGCCAGTGTCAAACTGACCCAGTAGCCTGGGAATGCTCTTGTAGGACAACAGAATTTATTATATGCTTCTTAAATATTAGCTGAAGGGTAATCTTGGACCAAGAACAATGCATTCCAAGACAGCAAAAGAGGAGGTAAGGTTTCTCCACATAAAGTGATCCAAAGTCCTATGAATCTTCCTCTTTAGAGGTATTTTATCATAATTAAAACCAAAAATGCCCACATTTTTTTTTAAAAAGATATATTCATAAGGCTATTAAGTAAGTAAGTAAGTAAAGGCCCTCCCGTTGATCATCGATTTGCTCGAGCGGGCCCAGTAACGTCTCCATTGGAGACTTTGTTATTACTGTGTCTGGCATATCGAATAAGTCATGGGGAGCTTGCCAGGCTCTGCCGTGTGGGCGAGATACTCTCGGTAGCTTGCCGGGCTATTACCAACAATAATCAAGATCCTGAGTCACAGTGTCTTCATTTACCATACAGTATAGAGATCTCTGCAAGTTACACCTTGTATACATTTAGGAGGCTTAACTGTTAGAGCTGTTTGCCATGTTCACATGTATATGACATATGTATATTTAATAAGGTATCAGACCTCAACGGTAGATACATGAATGTGAAAAAATAGTTACTCAACTACTTCCATCCATCTAGAATGCTAAGACAGTTTTCTCCAACCTTAGCACAGGTCAGTGTTTATGAATTATTTCATAATACTTTAGAAGAAGCTTAAAGATTCATTCCATAATACTTTCATAATACTTCATAATACTTCTAAAGAAGTTTCTAGAGGAAAATTCAGAGACCTTCCTAGTCTGGCTGGGAGACCATGCTCTTATTTTACCTTGGCACTACCCTCCAACAGTTGCTAAGTTTACTCTCTTCAAATACTCTTGGGGGAAGGAAGATCAGTGCTACTCACATAGTAGTATCACAGTAATGGCTACTGATGGCTACTGAACATTTTGTGTTACATTGTTAGATATAGTCTGCCTCAATATTTCCTATCATGCTGGTCTTACTCTAAGAGTAACTCCCTTTCCTCCTTCCACCCAATAAATCTTTGATGAGGAACTTCCAGCAAATACTGAATCCTAATAAGCTATTGAGCTATAGATTGATAGCACAGTAAATGACTTGTAAAGCTACAAGATTTCAGTAATGTTTTAAGAGTCTATTTAACATTTGAACTTCCAAGAAAAATATATCCTACTCCTTTGGTATGTGCAAAGTAAGACAGTCCTACGGCCTATCAGGATGTGTTCATTATTGAAGCACTCAGAGAAATAGTTGTGGGACCTGTCTGTCCTGCTTGCTCAGCTTACGCTACAAAGTTTTTTTCCATTCTTTCCATGAATATTTATTTACTTGAATCAAACAACCAAAAATTTTAGGCATATTTAATCTCTTTTATATGTTTTCCTTTTAACTTTCAGTATTTTGGGTAGTAGATGCAACTGCTGTATTTATAATAAAGGATATCTTGGACCTCCGACACCTCGATCTTTCTTTCCCAATCCCTTTAACATTTTCCTGTCTTTAAAGGGCAGGGTTGCCCAATTCCAGGCATCTAGGTTTCGAATGTCTATGAAAATAAAGATATTTTGACATGTGGCTACAGAATATCCTTCATTTCTTAGCCTCAAGGATATTAATCCATTCTATTTCAAACCTGGCCAGTTTCAAAGCTCTTCTGGATACTTCCCAACTAACTCTAGCATTAGTAGAAGACAAGAAAATGTGTAAAGATCTTTAGATTAAGAGGGAGTACAAAAGAAAACTACAAAACGCTACTTCAGGAAATAAAAGAGGACATGAGGAAATGGAAAGATATCCCCTGCTCATGGGTCGGGAGACTTAACATTGTCAAAATGGCAATACTACCGAAAGCATTGTATAAATTCAATGCAATCCCTATAAGGATACCCATGACATTCTTCAAAGAAATGGAGCAAACACTCCTGAAATTTATATGGAACAATAAGCCCCCACGAATAGCTAAAGCAATTCTTGGGAAAAAGAAAATGGGAGGAATCAACCTCCCTAACTTCAAACTTTACTACAAAGCGGTAATAATCAAAACAGCATGGTACTGGAACAAAGGCAGAACTGCAGACTAATGGAACAGAGTTGAATACACTGACATCTCCCCTCAATCATATGATCATCTAATCTTTGATAAAGGTGCAAGAAATGTGAAGTGGAGTAAGGAAAGCCTCTTTAACAAATTGTGCTGGCATCACTGGACGGCTACATGCAAAAAAATGGGCTCAGAACTCTGCCTAACACCATGTACAAAGGTAAGATCAAAATGGATTAAAGACCTCAACATCAGACCAGAAACCATAAGGTACCTTGAAGACAAAGTTGGCAAAACCCACCATGACATTGAGGCTAATGGTATTTTCAAAGATGCCATGCCACTGGCCGAGCAAGTGAAAACAGAGATAGATAAATGGGACTATCTTAAACTAAGAAGCTTCTGCACCTCCAAAGAAACAGTGACCAAAATACAAAGACAGTCTACAGAATGGGAAAGAATATTCACCGAATACACATCTGACAAGGGGTTGATATCAAGGATATACAAAATACTGGTTGAACTCCACAAGAAGAAAACATCCAACCCCATCAAAAAATGGGGCAATGAAATGAACAGAAACTTTCTCAATGAAGAAATCCGAATGGCAAAAAAGCACATGAGAAAATGCTCTACATCATTAATCATCAGGGAGATGCAGATCAAAACCACAATGAGATACCATCTCACACCTCAGAGACTGGCCCACATTCAAAAGAACAAAAGCAACCGATGCTGGCGCGGATGTGGCGAGAAAGGGACACTCCTTCACTGTTGGTGGGAATGTCGACTGGTTCAGCCCTTTTGGAAAACAGTATGGACGTTCCTCAAAAAATTAGAAATTGAGCTCCCACTTGACCCAGCGATACCACTCCTGGGAATATATCCCAGAGAGGCAAAAATATGTAGTCAAAGTGACATCTGCACTTGTTTGTTCATTGCAGCACTCTTTACAGTAGCCAGAAACTGGAAGAAACCTGAGTGCCCAAGAACAGATGACTGGTTAAAGAACCTTTGGTACATCTACACAATGGAGTACTATGTAGCTCTTAGAAAAGATGAAGTTATGAAATTTACATACAAGTGGTACAATATGGAAAGTATCATGCTAAGCGAAATGAGTCAGAGAGAGAGGGATAGACATAGAAAGATTGCATTCATCTGGGGGATATAAAATAACAAAGTATGAGATTAATACCCAAGAATAGCTGAGATCAACACCAGGAGGATTACTCCATAGCCTAGAGGCCAGCCGGGTATTCTAGGGGAGGGGACAATTCAGATAGAGAAGGGAGCACCAAATGGAGGGTGTTTGGAGGATCCTCCCAGGAGGGGAGATGCAGGTTGAAAGTAGACTGGACTGAACATGTTTGCCACTCAATGCCTCTTCTGCTAATCACAACACCCAAAAGGAGAGAGAGAACAAAGGGGAATGCCCTGCCACAGTGGCAGGGGGGATGGGGGGGATGGGGGGATGGGGGGAGGGATATTATCCTGGTGGTGGAAGATGGGCACTGATGGAGGGATGGGTGTTTGAGCATGGTGTGACCGAGATCCAAGCACAAAAATTTGTAAATCTACAACTGTACCTCATGGTGTTTCACTAATAAAAAAATTTTAAAAAACAGGGGGTACAGTATTGTTAATACTCTAAAGCCAGATGCATCCAGGCTAAGCTCACCCAACTAGCTATAGGCCCTTAGGATACTTCTTATTTTCTGTATGTTCAGTTTTGTCACCTGTAAGATGAAAATAATGATAAAAGAACTCCCTGACTGCTTCTAATAAGCATTTTATATATTTATATGGAAAGATCCTTGTTATACCATGGAGGGAAGTGGGTACTCTGGCAATGGGTGTGATGTTGAAACAATATGTATGAAAAAATAATTAACAGTATTAAAAATCCAATTACAGTACTTAAAGAAACTTGTTTTTAAAAAAATCAAGGCCAAGTGATGTCATGTAGATGATTACCACCTTCCTCAAAAATGCATATTTTGAATAAGCCTGATTTATGACCAATAATAATATAGTGATTTTAAAATTTTTTCAAAGCTACTGGTATAAGTAATCACATAGTTTATGTTTATTAAAATTTCTGATGCTTTCTTTTTCTTTTTCTAAAAAGAAAATCATCTTCATATTGGTGGCTAGCAGGGTGTACAATACACAATGGGTGGGCAGCAGCTGTTTGCAAAAGATGCACAGATTAACTAGAGATTAAGCATTTTAGGCCGGTTTACTAAGTACTGTGACTAAAAGGGAATGTGATATGGTTCAGTAGTACAGCACATGCCTTACATGTGTGAGGCCCTGGGCTTTATGATAGGCACAACAGCAACAGAAAAGCCAGAATAATGACCATAATATGACTTCTTTCTACCTTAGAAAAATAGATGAGAGTATCTGTTTGAAATTAAACTAATAAAATAAGTAACACAAAAACTCTCATTGAAGACATTAGTGCAATAGAGTCTTATGCCATTTCAAAGTCTAAGCTCCTTTGAAAGTCTGGAAAAATGTTCAAGTGTCAATTTTATATATTTCTGAAAATGTCAGTGGGATTGCCTCTGTTAATGGAGCATCTGTCTTTTGACAATAAAATGGAGGGATATTGCATAATGATCCCATTCTTGGACTCTTTTGTAAACATGTTATAAATCCCAATGGCTTTTCATGGTCAGCTATGTCCTGGGCAAAATCTGCTACAAAGGGCATGAGAAAAAGAGTGAGTTTGCGTCAACTACATCTCTCATCTGGCTCTGGAGGAAACATCAATTTCCAGGCCACCTTGTTGACATGCTGCCATAAGAATGGTCCTTTCAGAAAGATTGAGTTGTCTGTCTCTATGGACAGAGGATAGCTAATGAATCCTTGTGCTATAGAAGTTAGGTTCTTGGAAAAACATGTTTTAATTTTTGTTTTATTAAAAATCATTAGGTGGGGGCCGGAGCGATAGAACAGCGGGTAGAGCATTTGTCTTGCATGTGGACAACCCAGGTTCGATCCCTGGCATCCTATATGGTCCCTTGAGCACCGTCAGGAGTGATCCCTGAGTACAGTCAGGAATAACTCCTGAGCATCGCAGGGTGTGACCCAAAAAGCTAAAAAAAATCATTAGGTGGTTATGCCAAAGGTGACTGTAGCCATGGAAGATGCCATGCTCAGCAGAGTGTTGCTGAGTGATTAACTAGCAAGGCACACTGGGTAGAAAACAAATGTAAGGACTCCATATTTCTTGAGCTTTTAACATGGTTGGGAATCATTGTTAGCCCTGAAATAAAGACTGAAGGAGACAGGTAGAATTTTGTTGCAGCACTTTGAACCCAATCCATTCTTCTCATTCGTGTTCTGAATTTTGTTCATCACTTTTGTCATGGGTGGAACAGAAACCAACATAGTGATGATCCATTCAGTGACTGTTTAACACAGGTCTGACAGAGCACTAAGTTAGTCTAACACAGCTTTGCTAACAGCTTATCAAACACATGTATAAAGAGAGTGCCAAGTTAATCTGATGCCAAAACAAATAATAAGAGTTTTATACCTTCTTGGATATAATTTCCTAATAAAAATCTCCCATTCTCGTGTTTGGAGGATCCTCCCAGGAGGGGAGATGCATGTTGAAAGTAGACTATGGACTGAACATGTTTGCCACTCAATGCCTCTTCTGCAGACCACAACACCCAAAAGGAGAGAGAGAACAAAAGGGAATGCCCTGCCACAGAGGCAGGGTGGGATGGGGGGTGGTGGGGGGAGGGATGTTATCCATGGTGGTGGAAAATGGGCACTGGTGGAGGGATGGGTATTTGATCATTGTATAACTGAAACCCAAGCACAAAAATTTGTAAATCTACAACTGTACCTCATGGTGTTTCACTAATAAAAAAAATCTCCCCTTCTCATTGAGTGAACAAGCATAGAAGTTTTGAGTAAAGTTCAAAATTGCTATACTAAATGTTGAGGGCATATAGTTGATCTTTGCTCCTGGATCCTTTACTTCTCTCTTTTTTTTTTGTTTCCTTGATACTGAACTCAAGATAGAAAAAGCCAAGATTTATTCATTTATTTATTTTTAATTTTTTAATTTTTAATGTTTTGCTTTTTTTTGGGTCACACCCAGTGGTGCACAGGAGTTACTCCTGGTTCATGCACTAAGAAATCTCTCCTGGCAGTGCTCGGGGGACCATATGGGATGCTGGGAATCGAACCTGGGTCTGCCGCGTGCAAGGCAAATGCCCTACCTGCTGTGCTATTGCTCCAGCCCCCAAGATTTATTTATTTTTTGAGGGTCATGTAGAGAACAACATAGCTTATATATTTTTTGTGGCAATAAAAAAATCATGAAGAGGAACACAAATCTGTTTATTTGAAACATTGTTTGATCAGGAAAATAATGCTGTATAGTACTTTAGAGAACATGTATTTCAAAGGCTAATCATGTGAAGTTGGAATTTGATGTTGTCATTTTCCTTCTACAAGTGATAAATGTCCTGATTTAAGAGTATATAATACAAGCATACATGTAATGTCAACATAATTAGCTACATTTTTGCATCTTATCAGAAGGGTAATCCTATTTCTGGATTTGGAACTTTTCACTGTAAGCAGTGATGGGTCACCACAGGATGCCCAGATACTGCCTTAATGGCTCAGTTGTAGCGAATATCTATTTGACATAGTTCATCAAAATACTTAATCTCATCAAACTTACCACCGCAAAACACTACAAAATTAAATTTTGGTCAAAATAAGCAGATATGACTTGAAGAAAGGGAAAGTATATTTGTAAGGGAGTTGAAAGATTTTAGAACAATATAGGAAACTTTGTAAGTTCCTAAGGCTGGACTCACCAATCCCATTTGTAAGAATGGGAAAGGTAGGAAGTAAATCTTGAATGATGTAATGAAAAAAATATGTCTATACATCCATGATTGTCCATTTTCTAGTACAGTGCCTGACACATTGTGAGACTTTAGTAAAGAGCTGAACTGAACTCGAATCTTTCAGAAATAATAATGCCACAACTTTCAGCCAACCACCTATTCACTCTTTGATTAGCTAGCTTTCTTCTGTGCACCTCTCAGAACATTTGGTCATCTGTAAAGAGATTTTCTTGATGAAAGTGCACTTCAGAATGTTAAAGTGTTAATTAGACTTTCAAATTTTATTATGTAGGTAAACAGAGAAACAGGTTAGCTGTTCATGAAAATATGAACTTGCTTAAATGAAGAACTTAGCTGAGTTTTATGGGAGAAATCTAAAAAGTGAAAAAATACTAGAATTAGTAAGGACTTAGGAGACATTTATTGTTGGTTACCCATATCCATAGGTCCCACATTTAAGATTCAATGACTCACACATTAAATACTTACTATGTAGTTAGGCAAGCAGTGGTTGCATTTGTACTGACTTTTTCTTGTCATTGTTCACCTCACAATATTATAAGCTACTATTTACCTAGCATTTACATGATCTTACATACTATAAGTAAACTAGAAATGATTTAAAGTTTTCTGGAGAGAATAGGCTATAAAGCAAACCGTACAAACTTTTACATAAATGATTAAAAATTCATACATTGGTATGAAAGGGGGTCTGAATCTACCTCCCTCATCCCCCTGTCCTATGATTACCAAGGATCACTGTATTTGTTTTATTGAGAAAGATTTATTTTTTACTATCTATAAATACATAAGGTAGTGCAGGAAAAAGAAAACTAGATAGTGGATGAAACCAGTAAGTTTATAGCAACAACCTTGGAAGAAATGTCAGGTCTAACATGGCATATGGTTTTCAATTTATAATTGAAATTATTAACAAATGACTTACTACTGAAAACCAAACCAAATCACTGGCTTCAATGAAAGTAAGGTAAAGTTTATTCATTCCTAGAAAACTCTCTACATAACTCTCTGTGGAATGGAATTATCTCCAACATGACATCAAGTTCTATTGGCAACATTCTTCTTAGAAGCTGAGAGTGAACCAGGATGTGTCATTTTTTTTTCTGTCTCTGTCTCTCTCCCAGAACATTCTGGTCCTGCAACTGTGGACCAGAAAACTTACAGCCTGGAACTTATTGACCAGATACAGGAACAAATTGCACATGCTTAGAGTTCACAAAGTGGATTGATTTTCATTCTTGGAAAAATAAATAGCATAGACAATGACAAAAACACATAATAGGAGAATTGAAATATCATCTTGAAGACAATTTTAGAAAATGACTTCTCATCCTCAGTAAAGTTTAAAAAGGACATGCTGAAAAAACATGCTGAAAAAAAAAAGGGTGATACCATTTCACCAAAACTCTTCAGTGCCACCCTCGAGAACATCATGCGACGACTGGAATGGGAAAACATGGGAGTGAAGATAGATAGTCGGCAACTACACCACCTCCGCTTTGCTGATGACATCGTTCTAATAACACCAAACATCAGCCAAGCAGCACAAATGCTGAACGACTTTGACCGTGAATGTGGAAAGGTCGGACTACACCTGAATCTTACGAAGACAATGTTTATGAGAAACAGCCTTGTTCCTGACGCTCCATTCGCTCTCAACGGAACCACCATCTCCGAATGCAACAGTTATATATACCTAGGTTGAGAAATCAACATGATGAATGACCTGGCACCTGAGTTGTGCAGGAGGAAGAGAGCGGCTTGGAATGCCTTCAAGAACGTTGAAGAAATAACTAAAAGGACAAAGAACCTCCAGCTACGAGCACATCTCTTTGATTCCACTGTTCTTCCTACATTAACATATGCCTCAGAGACCTGGACCCTACGAAAACAGGATGAGAACACTATTCGGGTCTCTCAAAGAGGAATCGAAAGAACTATGCTTGGAATATCACGATTCACTCAAATGAGAGATAGAATCCGGAGTTCTGATCTTCGTCAACACTCAAGAATCAGGGACGCTGTCTCATTTGCCAAGACATCAAAAATCAGATGGGCTGGACACGTAATGAGGTTTACAGACAACTGCTGGACTAGAGCCATTACTGATTGCATTCCACGGGACATCAAAAGATCACGTGGACGCCCACCTACAAGATGGTCAGACTTCTTCGTCAAGACCCTGAATGATTGGTTTGAGGCTCTGCATGTTTCTAGAACGAACAGATACCACTGGGCTACACTAGCACGCAACCGGGATGAATGGAGACGTTACTGGCACCGCTCGAATAAATCGATGAATAACGGGGATTAAGTGATTAAGTGAAGTGATGTTGAAAAATGGACATGGGGACCAGAGCAACAATCCAGGCAGGTAGAGCACTTGTCTTACATATCACCTACTGGGTTCTATTCCTGCCATCCCATACGATGCTGAGCACACCAGTAGTGGTCCTTGAGCACAGAGCCAGGAATAAGTCCTGGGCACCACCAGGTGTGGCCCCACAACAAAAATAAAACAAAGAAAAATAGACAAATTAGTATTATACAGAAAAAAATGGAAGGAAGATCTTGGGTGTGATAGGGAAGAATTAGAAAGAAGTGAAAAGTGACAACTATTAATCATATTAATAAGTCCATTGAAAGCAGTGAGTTGTATAACTAACTGATGCTACTGGAAAGAGATTGAAGGATATTTCTAAAATACAATAAAATATAGATGCCCTACATTACACTACATAGGAAGAAGAATGAGATAAGGGGGGAAAAGAAACAAATTAGTTAATTTTTACTCATAAAATACCAGTGATTACTGTGAGATAGAGTGGCACAACCACTGTGCTATTAAGAGTGAAAGGACAGACACCCATGTAACAGAGGACACAGCAACTGAAGCACTCACAGTTTCCTGGCCAGGGTGCAGAATGGCATAAACCACTTTGGAAAATGGTTGCAGTTTCAATGTAGTTAAATGTATATTCAACCTTTAACCTTAAAGTTTTTACCCTAGGCAGTTATCTAGAAGATATGAAAAGTATACCCACAATTAACCTAACGAAACTTTAATAATAGCTTTATTCATAATAGTCCCAAACTAGAAATGGTCTAGGTACCCATAAGTAGGATAATTAATAAAAAAATTGTGGTTTAGTCATACATAGATTAAGCTGCTACTTTGCAGTAAGTACAATGAATTACAGATACAAACAACAATATGGACAAATGTCAAAAACTCAAACAAAGGAAGAGGTAGCCTAAAAGGAACATAGGATAGTGGTGGAGGGTCTCTGGCACTTTGAACTTTGGTAACAATGGAGGTACATAATTTTGCACACCAAAAGTGCAAACTTTAACACCATTATAAACATGTTACTTCAACAATAAGAGTCATATATAGAGAAGTGAAAAGAAGTCCTATACATAATATTGCATAATTCCATTTGTTTGACTTTCAAATTTAAGGTGATAAACTTCAGACAAGTGATTGCTTAGAGTATAATCTAGAAAATATGAAAAAATATATCTGCAATTAACCTACCAAAACATTAAATAATTAATAAATAGTTTTATTCATAATAGTCCCAAACTAGAAATTGGCTAAGCAACCAAAATAGGAGAATCAACAAAGAGATTGTGGGCACTTCTTTACAAAATGGAGAGAGAGAGAGAGAGAGAGAGAGAGAGAGAGAGAGAGAGAGAGAGAGAGAGAGTGTAGGATGATGCTACTGGACAGCATTTGGGGAAAGATGCACACATTTGGCAAAATCAATCAACTATACATTTAGGGTCTCTATGTTTCATTGGATGTAAAATATATCTCTATTAGAAATACATTCAAATTTTTAAAAACATACTTAAAAAGAGAGTAATAAAAAAAACTGGAGAACTAGTCAAAACTTTAAAAGAAAAGTTAAGGAAGAAAATTCAGAGCTAATTCCTCCAGTTAGGCAAGTACTATGCAAGATCAACACAAAGTTCATGTACAGAAGCACAGCACAGTGATTAAAAATACTCAAATTACAAAATAAAACTTAAAAAGACAGGAAGAAAAACAAGTCCAGTTTCTTTAGATAAGGGGGGAGGGCCACTGTTTTTTTTTTCTTTTTGGGTCACACCTGGCGATGCATAGGGGTTACTCCTGGCTCTGCACTCAGGAATTACTCCTGGTGGTGCTCAGGGGACTATATGGGATGCTGGGAATCGAACTTGGGCTGGTTGAGTGCAAGGCAAACGTCCTACCCGCTGTGCTGTCTCTCCAGCCCCAGCACTGGTTATTTTCTACCAAAGAGGTTCGTGGGTCGATACAATGGCCAATGCTCTGCCACTTAGGTACTGCAGTGCCAGGGCTTACTTGGGCCTCTAGGACCACACCAAGTAATGCTTGTGGGACCATGTGATCCCCAGAATTAAACCCAGATCACTTCCCTCTGTACTATCTCCCTGTCCTAAAAAACAGGTTATTAATGTTCAAAATGTGATGAACGCATATATTTTCATCATATGACTAAGTGCAAATGTAAGAAGGTGGTAAAACAGGAACTTACTTTTTTAAACATTAAGAAGTTCATTCTTATTTCTCCAAGCCTGTAAGAACTTGACACCAGAAAAACCATTCTTTGTGTTGAAAGCCAATGGAAATTCAAACAAATCAAATAAACATTATAGAAGATTTTCCTTCTTATGTAAATTTTACTTTGCCATGTAGTATTATATTAATTTCAGATGTGCAATATAACATGGACACATTTCTAAATGATCACACTAAATCTCATCAACAATTGTCACAAGATATAGTTCATTACATAGTTTTTTCTTCTGATAGTAGCTCTTAGAAACTTTTATGTGTTAATTATTGAATGTATCCCTTACCTGCCTGAGAGCAAGTTAAACTTGGTAGTCAAAGCTAAGAAATACATTGTATAAGAAGACAGTAACTTCTCAGTAATATATTGTAAATATGATTCCATGAGTAAGTGAAACGGTTCATAAAAAAGTCATGATCTATAAAATACTTTCTGACAGTCAAACAAAACAAACACACTGTCTTCCTGTTGTTCATTGATTTGCTCGAGCGGGCCCAGCAATGTCTCCATTTTAAGACTGGTTGTTACTGTGTTTGGCATATGGAATACGCCACGGGTAGCTTGCCAGGTTTTGCTGTGCAGGCGAGATACTCTTGGTATCTTGCTGGGCTCTCTGAGTGAGGCGGCTCTCCGAGAGGGGCAGAGGAATCGAACCCAGCTCGGCAAGGCTGGCTGCGTGCAAAGCAAATGCCCTACCACTGTGCTATCATGTGAATAAAAATGTTATTCTTATAAGTACTAGGAAAACGATTGGAAAGAAGTAAAATATGGGGTTATTCAAATTAATATTAATATTTAATCCTGAACTTGATTTCAAAAGTTGGGTGTTATTTTTTTAATTTACTTTGTCAAGTATAAAATATATTTAGAAGAATGCTGGAAAACCTTAGGTGCAATTCCTTCTAGAAATAAAAAAGAGGATGATTATCATTCAGAGTATTCAAAGCAAATAGCAAGCCAAATCATATTCTTATTCAATTATTAGACAAAAATAGAAAAAAAGAAAAAAAGACAAGGAAAGCAGAAAAATTTAAAAAGAAAGGAAGATCAACTAATATAAAGTTGTCATAACTGAAGCTAATTCAAATAAAAAATATTTTTGTAGCCACGCATTTTAGAAATGCTGAATTAAACTCAATTGCAATAGTTTTCCGTTAATGACCTCATACTGTTAATATATTAATATGAGTTATGAAGCCCTGGGAAGAGGATTTTATTTGTAACATTTTTAACTTAATTTTATTAGTGCTTACAAAATATATCTTGAAAGATGTTAAGCAAGGAATACTCCCTAAAGTTGATACTAAGAGAGGATTCTTACTGTTAGTATTTTAAAGAAGCTTTCATCAATGCTGTAAAGTACCAATTACAAGAAACAATTGGAATTATGAAAATTATTATTATTTTCAGACATCATGATTGCAAATTACTATAATTAGATACAAACTTAAAATTCACTGTAACAAGTAATTATTCAGAAAATACACATTTACTAGCATTTTTCTGTGGTCCTGCAAATAAGAGAAAATACAAAAAAATACATTACTAATGATGAACTGAAATGATAAAATACATAAAAAATAGCTCAGTAAGAAACATACAGGAAATATATAAATAAAACCACAATATTTTAATAAGACTAAGCAAGTGGCAATATTTCATGATTCTTAATTGACTCAGTTTTAAAAATAATGTCAATTCTACTACAACTGCTTTACAAATTAAAAAATTCCTAATCAAATTACCAGTGAGAGATTAATATGTATGCACTCACACAAGTACACACATATATGTTCACATATACTAATAATTACTCACTATGTGCTTACACATATAGATACATAATCTTTTCTAACTCTTTAAAATTATTTTAGGGGGCTGGAGCACCAGCACAGCGGGTAAGGTGTTTGCCTTGCACGCGACCAACCCGGGTTCAATTCCCAGCATCCCATATGGTTCCCCAAGCACTGCCAGGAGTAATTCCTGAGTGCAGAGTCAGAAGTAATCCCTGTGCATTGCCGGGTGTGACCCAAAAAGCAAATACTAATAATAATAATAATAATAAATTATTTGAGTTTACCTAGGGAAAAACGTTTGACAAGTGCAGAGAAATCAATTTTGAAAATGAAAAGAGATGAGAGGGAAAATGCCTTACCAGTTTCACAAAACTGGAAAAATAAATTAGAGTAACAGTGGTCCAAGAATTGATTTTTTAGTATTTATAATACTGCACTGCACTGCACTGCACTCCTGTTGTTCATTGATTTGTGATAGCGGGCCCAGTAACATCTCCATTGTGAGACTTCTTTTTACTGTGTTTGGCATATTGAATACATCACGGGTAGCTTGCCAGCCTTTGCCAAGCGGGTAAGATGCTCTCGGTAGCTTGCCGGGCTCTCCGAAAGGGGCTGAGGAATCAAATTCAGGTCAGCCTAGTCAGCTGCATGCAAAGCAAACACCCTACTTCTGTGCCATCGCTCCAGCCCATTTATAATAATAATATTAAAAATTATAATTATAATTTTAAGTTATAACACAATTTATATTTATTATATTTAAAGATAAATTATTTATATATAAATTACAATCTATAAATATGAATATTTTTATATAAATTATATAGAAATAATTTATATATAAATAATTTAAGTATAAATTATATTATAATATTAAGATTATTCTTCGCTGTCACTGTCACACTGTCACACACTCAGTTACACCCTCCAACTGCCGTGTAACCCCAACAACAGCCAGGATCCAGAGATTATCACAACAACCTCCCGGGAGAGCACAAGGCAGAGTCTCCTACCCTGTGTCTGACTATCCTCGCCAGGGCCCAACAGCTGAAGACCTCCAGGCCCCAACCAAGGCCTTACTGGGGCCACTCTCCACACACTTGGATAAGCCTCAGACATAACAGAACTAGCAGAGGAACCCAGGTGTGTGGGACCCGGGGCTGAGATCTCCAAGCCTGAATGGTTTGGGACTGGACCTGTCAGTAGCTAGACAGTTACACCCTCCAACTGCCGTGTAACCCCAACAACGGCCAGGATCCAGAGATTATCACTACAACCTCCCGGGAGCGCGACTATTTACTTTTCTCTAAGTTTTCAGGGTACCTTAAATATCCAACCCGCACGGCAGAGCCTGGCAAGCTATCCGTGGTCTATGCCAAATAGACCAAATTGATATGCCAAATCCAGTAATAAATGGATCTCATTTCCCTAACCCTGAATATGCAGAGTCGAGAAGGATATGGAAGGAGAGGCTGATAAAACACCAAACACCAAAAACGTTTTGGCAGACATAGGCTGCCAAAACGCAGAAAAACAAAAATGATTGACTGTACTTTTAATGCTCGTACGCTGGCATCTGCTGCATCCATTGAAGACCTTATGGTACAAGCGCGAAAGATCAAGTACGACATCATTGGTCTGACCGAAACGAGAAGACATCAATCCCATCATGCTGTTTTCGACACTGGAGAAGAACTGTTCCTTGGAACATGTGATAAAAGAGGCGTCGGTGGTGTCGGTATCCTTGTCAACACAAACTTAGTCATGAGCATTGATTCATTCGAATGCCTAACAACCCGAATCAGATGATTACACTTGAATAAATGTGGCTCACTACCGGCAGTTTCTATCTTTATTGTCTATGCACCAACATCCAGTTATGGTGAAAGAGAAACTGAGAAATTCTACATGGAGCTGGAGAAGTTCTATAAAGAAGATCACACCTTCTACAAGATCATTGTCGGTGATTTTAATGCCAAGATAGGACCAAGAAGATCAGTCGATGAACTCCACATCGGAACCCATGGCCTGGAATGGAATGAACAGGGTGACAGACTGTCTGAGCTCATCATGTCAACCAAAACCTTCCATGGTAACTCACAATTCCAAAAGGCTGAATCTAAACGTTGGACATGGGAGTCTCCCGATGGACGGTTCCACAATGAAATAGACCACATCATATTCAATCGGCGGTTTTGCCTAACCGATGTTGCTGTTGTCCCAAAATTCCAAACGGGACCAGACCACCGTCTTCTTCGTGCAAAATTCTACCTCACAGAACGAGGAGAAAAGAATGCAAGGTTTAAGAAGAGGACTCCCAGAACAACCACCAACTGGGAGCTCTTTGGCTCTATTGCGGCAACATGGGAAGATGCCGTCATTGACAACATTGATGAGGAATACGATCGAATGATTCAGCACCTCCATGATTGTGCAAGGAATGCCAAGAGAGAGATAACCACAAAAAACTGTCTTTCTTCGAACACTCTTGAACTTATTCGCCAACGTGGCTTGGCACGTGCCTCAGGCAATCACAAGCGAACATCCGAACTGGCAAAACAGTGCAGAGAAGCCATCAAGGATGACCTCAAAAACAGGAGAGCAGCAGTACTGGTAGATGCAGCAGAAGCTGGGAAAAACATTCGTAATGCCCGCCTGTCCTTCACCAACTACAAAACCAAGATGACTGCCCTCCGACATCATGATGGATCTATCACATCTTCCAGAAGGGCAATGGAGAAGATTATTCATGACTTCTACTCAGATCTCTTTAATAGCCACATCCACTTGCCCACATACCACATACCACATGATGGATATGTCGTTCCCAATGTTCTCCCTTCCGAAATCCAACATGCCATCTCGTCGGTAAAGAAACAAAGAGCACCTGGCCCAGACAAGATCAGACCTGAACACCTGAAGAACTTACCATCAGTACTCATCAATACATTGGCTCGACTCTTCACACGCTACCTGTCTGAATGCAAGGTTCCATCCCAATGGAAAACCAGCAGGACTGTACTACTATACAAGAAAGGAGACATCCACAACATTGGCAACTATCGCCCAATCTGCCTATTGTCTGTCATCTACAAACTATTCACTCGAGTCATCCTGAATAGGATTAGCAGAACACTAGATGAAGGACAACCATGTGAACAAGCTGGATTCCGAAAAGGATTCAGTACCATCGACCATATCCACACAATAACCAAGCTCATTGAGGTATCTCGGGAGTTCAAGATGCCACTCTGTCTAACATTCATTGATTTAAAGAAGGCCTTTGATTCTGTTGAGACGGAAGCGGTCATGGAAGCCCTAGCCAATCAGGGCATACAAACTCAATACATCAGGATCCTTCGTGAGCTCTATTGCGGATTCACTACCAAGATCTCACCATTCTACAAAGAAGTAATCATCCATATCAAGAGAGGGGTTTGGCAGGGTGATACCATTTCACCAAAACTCTTCAGTGCCACCCTCGAGAACATCATGCGATGACTGGAATGGGAAAACATGGGAGTGAAGATAGATGATCGGCAACTACACCACCTCCGCTTTGCTGATGACATCGTTCTAATAACACCAAACATCAGCCAAGCAGCACAAATGCTGAACGACTTTGACCGTGAATGTGGAAAGGTCAGACTACAGCTGAATCTTACGAAGACAATGTTTATGAGAAACAGCCTTGTTCCTGACGCTCCATTCGCTCTCAACGGAACCACCATCTCCGAATGCAACAGTTATATATACCTAGGTCGAGATATCAACATGATGAATGACCTGGCACCTGAGTTGCGCAGGAGGAAGAGAGCGGCTTGGAATGCCTTCAAGAGCATTGAAGAAATAACTAAAAGGACAAAGAACCTCCAGCTACGAGCACATCTCTTTGATTCCACTATTCTTCCTGCATTAACATATGCCTCAGAGACCTGGACCCTACAAAAACAGGATGAGAACGCTATTCAGGTCTCTCAAAGAGGAATCGAAAGAACTATGCTTGGAATATCACGATTCACTCAAATGAGAGATAGAATCCGGAGTTCTGATCTTCGTCAACGCTCAAGAATCAGGGATGCTGTCTCATTTGCCAAGACATCAAAAATCAGATGGGCTGGACACGTAATGAGGTTTACAGACAACTGCTGGACTAGAGCCATTACTGATTGGATTCCACGGGACATCAAAAGATCACGTGGACGCCCACCTATAAGATGGTCAGACTTCTTCATCAAGACCCTAAATGATCGGTTTGAGGCTCTGCATGTTCCTAGAATGAACAGATACCATTGGGCTACGCTAGCACACAACCAGGATGAATGGAGACGTTACTGGCACCCACTCGAATAAATCGATGAATAACGGGGATTAAGTGATTAAGTGATTAAGTCACTGTCACTGTCTGGCATTATATATGGATAAGAACTTGTAAGTGAAGCATTGCTTATCCAGTAACAAATAGTCAGTGAATTGCTAAAAATGACTCATGCCCATTTGCATTAGTTCTCCTGTATCACTGCAGTAACTTCCTTTTATAGCTCATACTCTTGACCACAGCTCCCTCATTCTTGGGCAAATACTCCCACTCCTTGTTCTAGGCACAGAAGAAATAAGAGCACTAGGTTACTGAAGATGAATCTACATCCCACAGTTTCTCCTATTAAGTCAAATCATCCTTGTCTCTTCACTTTTTATTAGCAAGTTTCTTCCTTCCAGAAAACATCTTTTATTCCCAATTCATATTATGTGTCTCAAAACTTCCTTTCATATTGTGTTGCTTACCAAATATTGCTAAAGCGATAGCATAGCAGGTAGGGCGTTTGCCTTGCGTGTGGCTGGCAAGTTTGATTCCTCTGCCCCTCTCAGAGAGGCCAGCAAGCTACCATGAGTAACTCACCATGGCCAACTACCTGTGACGTATTCAATATGCCAAACACAGTAACAACAAGTCTCACAATGGAGACGTTACTGGGCCCGCTAGAGCAAATCAATGAACAACGGGAGGACAGTGCGACTGTGAGATCAAATATTGCATTTGCAATGACCTTGGACCTTGGTTTTCTCTCTTAGACTGCAAACTCTGAGAAGGCTAAGCCATCTCTGACTATTTTCTGTTTTTGATAATAGATATCTCTAGTATCTTGCTTAGTGTCTTACAAATAACACTAAGTATTTGTTGAGTAAATCACAAATGGAGAAGTCAATAGATGTCGGGCTATCAAGATTTATAAATCTGTTTGTCAAGAATATTTCAAGCAAAATTAAAAGACACTACATCACATTGGGTAAAATATTTATAGCAAACATATAAATTAGATTACAATAATTAAAATAGAGGTAATTTTTTAAATTAAGAATTAAATTGAAATATTGATCATTGACAAAATAATTTATAAGAGAATAAATATGAGTGATAAATTTAGACAAAATAATTATAGCTGATCATGAGAGAAATAAAAATTTGTATTATTTCAGACTGCTAAATTGGTCAAATTTTGTCTGCATAAGATGTACTGTTATGTTTGTTTAAAAACATTGTAAGAGCCAGAAAGATAGCTCAACAGTCTGAGCATATGGCTTCCTGGGTTCCAACTGGAGTAACCCCTCAGCATAAAGCCAGAAGTAGTGCATGAGCACCATCAGATATATTTCCTCAAAACTTAAGAACTATTTATTGGGTCTGACAATGTACCAGAGTTGCAGAGCATTGATCTTGCATTTCTAAGGTCTTAGTGTCAATCTCTGGCAGCATTAAAAGAAAGAACAAAAATAATTTATTGACATTATAGGGCTGGAGTGATAGCACAGCGGTAGGGTGTTTGCCTTACAAGTGGCCAACATGGCCAACCCAAGTTCAATTCCTCCGCCCTTCTCGGAGACCCCGGCAAGCTACCAAGAGTATCTCGCCCACACGGCAGAGCCTGGCAAGCTACCCGGGACGTATTCGATAGGCCAAACACACTAACAACAAGTCTCATGATGGAGACGTTACTGGGCCCACTCGAGCAAATCGATGAACGGGAGGACCGTGATTAATTGATTGACATTATATTTATTTATTTATTTATTTGACCATCATAGAACATTTAGTTTAGTTGAAAGGCTTCCAACATGTATGTATAGTATGTCCCTCACATTTTTTGTTTTGTTTTGGAGTCACATCTGGCAGTGTTCAAGGCTTTCTTCAGACTCTGTACTCATAGTCACTCCTGGCAGGCTCAGGAAACAATATGGTGTGGTACTACTCACTGTACTCTCTGTGGATCTGTTTCTAATTTCTTTAAATAAGAAAAGAAAATCTGGGCAAGGGAGGGTGAAGAGATAGTACAGTGGGTAGGGTGCTTGCCTTACATGCAGCCAACCCAGATTCAATGCCTGGTACCTGACATGGTCCCCAAGGTCACCTCTAGGAGTGATTTCTGAGTGCAGTCAGCAGTAACCTTGAGCACCACTAAGTGTTCCTCTCCTTCCAAAGGAAAGAAAGAAAAAGATTTTATGAGAGGTAGAATTATAGATGATTTAAATTTTCTTCATTGTATTCTATAGTGTTAAGGAAGAGTTATAAAAATGTTAAGCCGGTTTTTTTCTTCCCTGATCTGTGCGAGATGGGCACGGAGGCCCAGCTCTGGGCAACAAAGCTGAATGGCTCCAATTCCAACCAGGTACAGCCCGCCCCCAAGGGCCTGGGACCGTCTCTGGGCATGTGCAGCTAGATCCATCTCCTAGAAAGCCGGTTTTCTCCCCTGATCTGCGCAGGACGGGCACGGAGGCCCAGCTCTGGGCAACAAAGTTGAACGGCTCCAATTCCAACCAGGTACAGCCCGCCCCCAAGGGCCTGGGACTGTCTCTGGGCATGCGCAGCTAGATCCATCTCCTAGAAAGCCGGTTTTCTCCCCTGATCTGAGCGGGATGGGCATGGAGGCCCAGCTCTGGGCAATAAGGCTGAACGGCTCCAATTCCAACCAGGTACAGCCCGCCCCCAAGGGCCTGGGACCGTCTCTGGGCATGCACAGCTAGATCCATCTTCTGGAAAGCTGGTTTTCTCCCCTGATCTGTGTGGGACGGGCACGGAGGCCCAGCTCTGGGCAACAAAGCTTAACGGTTCCTCATTCCAACCAGGAGATGTTCCCAACTCCTCGCCCAGTGCCAGGGACTCTTTCCGGAGCTGCAGCCACTAACGCGGCCGTGAAATATTTTCCCACTACATATGCCATAGGAACCATAATCTACCTTCTTAGATGGAAACTTCTCTAGTTTAGCTCAGCCACTAGAAACACAGTAGTCAATAACTCATAAGTCTATCTTAGCTCACACTGCATATCAAGCAGAATAGTAGCAGTGAACGTGAAGGACTAAACCACACTTGTCACAATGGTAAAGCAATGCAAAAGCCCACCAAAATTTCTTATTGAAGAGTCTAGCCCAGATGACACCAACAGTACTGTAGTGTTAGACAATCTCTCTGACAAGGAATTCAGAAGGGAGCTACTTAGGATGCTTAGGGAACTAAAAGAAACAATAGAAAGCAATACCAATAGAAGACAAGAGGATTTGAAGGCAGAAATGAGGAAAATGCAATCGGAAATGTCAGACCTGAAAAATCTCGTAGGTGAACTGAAAAACTCAGTGGAAGACCTCAGCAGCAGAGTAAGAGCTGCTGAGACAGAATCAGTGAGCTCGAAGATGAAGTTCAGAGACTCTCCAGAAAAGAGCAGAAAATGGAAAAGAGACTCACAATTCGGGAACAGATGGCAAGAGAAGATCGTGATGAAGCCAAGAGGGGTAACATAAGAATTATTGGAGTCCCAGAGGTACAGGAAGAAAACCTTGATGAAGAAGAAACTGTCAAAGACATCATTGCTACAACGTTTCCAGAGCTGAAGAAAACTTGTGACCACATTCAGGAGGCCCAAAGGGTACCAGCTAGAAGAAATCCGAATAAAAATATCCCAAGACACATTCTGATCAAAATGACCAAAACCTCAGACACAGACAAAATTCTGAAAGCAGCAAGATCGAAGAAAGAAATCTCTTACAAAGGAGCATCCTTAAAATTCACAGCTGATTTTTCTGATGAAACCCTCATGGTCCAAAAACAGTAGTGGGACATAGTGAAAAAACTCAATGAAATAAATGCCTCCCCAAAAATACTTTACCCAGCGAGACTCTCATTCATAATACACAGTTTCGCAGACAAACAACAGCTCAGGAACTTCATAGACTCAAAACCATGGTTACAAGAACAACTAAATGGGCTACTTTAAGGCAAGAAAGGCCCCTCAAATACACCAAATTTCAACAGAACAATGGGACAAAACCCCATAACAATAATCTCTCTCAATGTCAATGGGCTAAACGCACCAATTAAAAGACATAGAGTGGCAGGATGGATTAGAAAATTGAACCCAACATTCTGCTGCCTGCAAGAAACACATCTCAATAGTCAAAGCAAACACAGACTCAGAGTCAAAGGCTGGAAAACAATCCTACAGGCAAACAGCTCCCATAAAAAAGCTGGGGTAGCCATCCTAATATCAGAGCACATCGATTTCAGAGTGAAGAAGGTCATAAGAGACAGTGAAGGCCATTTCTTATTGATCAAAGGATCTGTACAACAGGAAGAACTTACAAAAATAAATGTATATGCACCTATGAGAGACCAGCAAAGTACTTAAAACAACTACTCATAGATTTGGAAAAAGACATCAATAGCAACACAATACTAGTGGGAGACTTCAACACCGCTTTGTCACCTCTTGATAGATCAACCATACTCAAGCTTAGCAAGGACATACTTCATCTGAGGGAAACAATGGAAGAAAGGGACTTAGTAGATATATACAGGACACTTCATCCACAAAAAATACACATTCTTCTCAAGCGTACATGGAACATTCTCCAAGATAGACCACATGCTGAGCCACAAAACATGCCTCCATAAAATTAAGAAGATAAAGATTGTATCAACAATCTTCTCAGACCATAATGCGCTGAAATTATAAGTAAATCACACACAAAAACAGAAAACTAAATCAAACACCTGGAAATTAAACAGTGCTCTATTGAACAATGAGTGGATTAGACAGGAAATCAAAAGATTCCTAGAAACGAATGAAAATGAGAACACGCGTTACCAAAACTTATGGGATACAGCAAAAGCTGTGTTAAGAGGAAAGTTTATAGCTCTACAAGCATTCCTCAGGAAGGAGGAGCGAGCACACATAAGTAACCTAACCTCACAGCTTAAGAGCTTGGAAAAGGACCAAAAAAAGGAGCACAACCCGAACAGGAGAAAGGAAATAATAAAACTCAGAGCAGAGATTAAAGAGATGGAAACCCAAAAAACAATCCGAAAGATCAATGAAACCAAGAGCTGGTTCTTCGAGAAAATTAACAAGATTGATAAGCCTCTAGCAAAACTCACAAAGAAAGGGAGAGAGAAAACCCTAATAAACCGAATCAGAAATGAAAAGGGGGTCATTACAACAGAAACTACAGAAATTCAAAGGATCCTCAGGGAGTACTTTGAGAAACTGTATGCCACGGAACATCAAAACCTCGAGGAAATGGATAAATTCCTAGACTCCTACAGAATCCCAAGGCTGAACCAAGAAGACCTGGAATACCTGAACAGACCTATCACCATCAAGGAAATTGAAATGGTAATAAAAAGTCTCCCCAAGCACAAAAGTCCTGGCCCGGATGGATTCACTAGTGAATTCTTCCAAATCTTAAAGAGAACTTACTCCCAATCCTCTTTAAGCTTTTCCACGAAATTGAAATATCAAAAACACTTCCGAACAGTTTCTACGAAGCAAATATCACACTGATACCAAAGGCAGACAGAGATACCACAAAGAAAGAGAATTACAGACCGATATCCCTGATGAACACAGATGCAAAGATCCTCAACAAACTACTAGCAAATAGAATCCAACTACTCATCAAAAAGATCATACATCATGCCCAAGTAGGATTCATCCCACGGATGCAAGGATGGTTTAACATTCGGAAATCAATGAACATAATCCATCATATCAACAAAAGAAAAGATAAAAAGCATATGATTATACCAATAGATGCAGAGAAAGCATTTGACAAGATCCAGCACCCCTTTATGATGAAAACCCTAGCCAAAATGGGTATAGAGGGGACCTTCCTCAACATACTTAAAGCCATCTACCACAAGCCTACAGCAAGCATCATCCTCAATGGGGAAAAACTGAGAGCCTTCCCTCTAAGATCAGGGACGAGACAAGGATGCCCACTCTCTCCACTGCTGTTCAATATAGTACTGGAAGTACTTGCAATATCGATTAGGCAAGAAAAAGATATTAAGGGCATTCAGGTAGGAAAGGAAGAAATCAAGCTCTCACTATTCGCAGATGATAAGATACTCTACTTAGAGAACCCAATAATCTCCACCAAAAAACTCCTAGAAACAATAGACTCGTATAGTAGAGTTGCAGGCTATAAAATCAATATCCAAAAGTCCATGGCTTTCCTATACGCAAACAGTGAGAGAGAAGAAAGCAACATGAAAAAAACAATCCCGTTCACAATTGTGCCCCAGAAAATCAAGTACCTCGGAACCAGCTTAACTAAGGAAGTAAAGGACCTATACAAAGAACACTACAAAACGCTACTTCAGGAAATAAAAGAGGACATGTAGAAATGGAAAGATATCCCCTGCTCATGGGTCGGGAGACTTAACATTGTCAAAATGGAAATACTACCGAAAGCATTGTATAAATTCAATGCAATCCCTATAAGGATACCCATGACATTCTTCAAAGAAATGGAGCAAACACTCCTGAAATTTATATGGAACAATAAGCCCCCACGAATAGCTAAAGCAATTCTTGGGAAAAAGAAAACGGGAGGAATCAACCTCCCGAACTTCAAACTGTACTACAAAGCAGTAATAATTAAAACAGCATAGTACTGGAACAAAGGCAGAACTGCAGACCAATGGAAACGGGTTGAATACACTGATATCTCCCCTCAACTGAATGCCCAAGAACAGATGACTGGTTAAAGAAACTTTGGTACATCTACACAATGGAGTACTATGTAGCTGTTAGAAAAGATGAAGTCATGAAATTTACATACAAGTGGTACAACATGGAAAGTATCATGCTAAGCGAAATGAGTCAGAAAGAGAGGGATAGACATAGAAAGACTGCATTCATCTGGGGGATATAAAGTAACAAAATATGAGATTAATATCCAAGAATAGCTGAGATCAGCACCAGGAGGATTACCCCATAACTTAGAGGCCAGCCGGGTATTCTAGGGGAAAGGGCAGTTCAGATAGAGAAGGGAGCACCAAATAAAGGGTGTTAGGAGGATCCTCCCAGGAGGGGAGATGCATATCGAAAGTAGACTATGGACTGAACATGTTTGCCACTCAATGCCTCTTTTGCAGACCACAACACCCTAAGCGCGAGAGAGAACACAGGGGATTGCCCTGCCACAGAGGCAGGGGGGTATGGGGGATGGGGGTGGGGGAGATATTATCCATGGTGGTGGAAAATGGGCACTGGTGGAGGGATGGGTATCTGATCATTGTATAATCAAAACCCAAGCACAAAAAATAGTAAATCTACAACTGTACCTCATGGTATTTCTCTAATAAAAAAAATAATAAAAATAAAATGTTAAGCCTACATGTAAATCTGTTTTCTAGCTTGTCAACTTCAGGAACCCACTCTATAATATACCAAACAACGTTTATGCTCTCATGCAAAAATACTTTCTTCCATCTCCTTAAAGTGCCAAATAAAATCAAATTTCTTAGACCCCAAAAAAGAAAACAAAAAGATCTTTTGGGGGGAGAGAATGAGAATTGAGAAGTAAACAAGGAAAAAGTAAACCCTTAGAGACCAGTAGGATACTTGATCAGACTTGAAGAATGAACCAACAAGTTGACTCACTGTTGGAAATAATTCAAAGAGATAGAAATACCAGGTAGATATTAAGGAAAAATCATTCCATTGAGTTCTTAAACTGAGTTAATTAAACTCCTTTCTCAGCCTCTGAAGTGTGTGTCAAATATCCCAATGTGTTAAATCTCATTGCCAATCAAGCTGTGTGGAATAGCATTCATTTGCACATGTTCCTGATGGAAAACGTCTTAGCTGTGTACGTGGACTTGGGTCACATTCCAAGTCTATAATTTAAAAATAGTACAAGGCAAGCTACTGTTGTTTATTATCTTTCTTACTGACTGCCTTAACCTTTGTGTAAGTCCATAGGCATCTACTCTTTCCTCCACACAATATTTTCCAGAGTAGCATTAAGTGGCTCTCTTAAAATAATACCACTCAATCCAATGTCTTTCCTCTAATTCAAACACCCTAAAGGTTCCTTGTTGCTTTTTGAGATACTATGTTGCCTGATATTTTTTATTTCATTCTCCAGTTTTTTCTCATATTTGGTTTCAACTTGGTTCAAACTGTTTCCTTCATTCTACCGATGCACACTTCCCATCACTCACCCACTGCCATATTTTTGCAGATACTATTTCTTTTGCTAAGAAAATTCATTTTAAATTCTGATATCAGGACAGTCATTAGTTTTCCAGGATTGCTGTTTTAGAGATTATACCTCTCATTCCATGTCCTTAACCTTCTAACATAAATATCCACACTTGTTTGACATCTCCTTCCTCATTATATTATAAGCTCTAGACCATTCCTCTCCCTATGTTTTCCTTGTACTTAGTGGAGTGTGTAAGGAGTTGTACAAGTATGTTCAGTATATTTTGCAGAATAGCCATCAATAAAATTATGACAAATTTTAACTTAAAGTTCGGCACGAGTCTTTTAATAACAATATAATCCTTCTATCACTGATCCTACAAACTTAAATTTTAACTTCTCCATTTGGGCCAACAGGAAAGAGGGGAATATCTTTTTCTAATTTATTTATTTGTTTATTTTTTATTGAATCACCATGAGATAGAGCATTACAGAGTTATTCATGATAGTGTTTTGTCAATGTTTAAACTCCCATCCCTCCACCAGTATAATTTCCTAGCACCAGTGTCCCCAGTTTCCCTCCCACCCCTCCCCAAAGCACCCCTACCCCATATGCCTCTATGGCATGAATCTCTTTTCTTTTGCTCTTTCTTTTTCTCTCTCATTTGAGGCATTATGGTTTGCATATAGGTGCTGAAAGCTTATCATGTATATCCCTTTACCTGCTTTCAACACACAGTTCTTGACCAGAGTGATCATTTCCAACTAGTATTGTCATAATGGACTCTCCTCTATCTTAACTATCTTTCATCCCCCACACCCTTGTGATAATTCCCAGCTATTGACTAGTCCTCCTGGTCTGTTTTCCCTGGCCTTGGCTATTAGTTTCATACAGTGTGTGTGTGTCTGTGTGTGTGTGTGTGTGTGTTTAAATCGCACAAACGGCAACTACACCACCTCCGCTTCACTGACAACATCTTTCTAATAACACCAAACATTAGTCAAGTGGCACAAATGCTGGCCGACTTTGACTGTGAGTATGGAAAGGTCGGACTACAGTTGAATCTCACCGTTTATGAGAAACAGACTCATTCCTGATGTTCCATTCGCTCTCAATGGAACGAACATCTCTGAATGCAGCAGTTATGTGTACCTAGGTCGAGAACTCAACATGATGAATGACTTGGCACCTGAGTTGTGCAGGAGGAAGAGAGTGGCACGGAATGTCTTCAAGAGCATCAAAGAAGTAGCTAAAAGGACGAAGAATCTCTGGCTCCGGGCACATCTCTTTGACTCCACCATTCTTCCTGCATTAACATACACCTCAGAGACCTGGGCCCTATGAAAACGGGATGAGAACGCTATTCAGATCTCCCGAAGAGGACTCGAAAGTATGCTTGGAGTATCATGCTTCATTCAAGTGAGAGAAGGAATCCGGAGTTCCGACCTCCATTGATGATCGAGAATCAGGGCAACTGTCTCATTTGCCAAGGTGTCGAAAATCAGATGGGTTGGACATGTAATGTGATTTGGAGACGACGACTGCTGGACTTGAGCCATTACTGACTGAATTCCACGGGACGTCAAAAGATCGTGTGACCACCCACCTACAAGATGGTCAGACTTCTTCATCAAGACCCTGAACTAATAGTTTGAGGCTCTTGGTGTTCCTGGAGCGAGCAGACGCCATTGGGCTACACTAGCACACAACAGGGACAAATGGAGATGTTACTGGCTCCCGCTCGAGTAATTTGATGAGTAACAGGATGTCACGTGATGATCAAGTGAAATCCCACAAATAAATGCAGTCATTCTATATCTGTCTCTCTTCTGAATTATTTCACTCAGCATGATACACTTCAAGTCCATCCACTTATAGAAAAATTTAATGACCTCATTTTTTCTGTGTACTACATCAGCTGTGTAGTATTCCACTGTGTAGATGGACCATAGTTTCTTTATCCATTTGCCTGTTCTTGGCACTCAGGTTGTTCCCAATTCTGCTATTGTGAATAGTGTGAATACAGAAGTACAGATGGTGTTTTTGCTGTGTGTTTTTGGACCCCCAGGATATATTCCCAGAATTGGTATTGCTAGGTCAAATGGGAACTCAATTTCCAGTTTTTTGAGGAATGTCCATATTGTTTTGCAAAATGGCTGGACCAGTTGGCATTCCCACCAGCAATGAATGAGATCCCTTACTCCATGAATTCTCTCCAACACTGGTTATTATTGTTTATTCGAATGTGTGCCAGTCTCTGGTGTGAGATGATATCTCACTGATGTTTTGATTCACATCTCCCTGGTGATTAGTGATGTAGAGAATTTTTCATTTGCCTTTTGGCAATTCAAATTTTTTCTTTGAAGAAGTTTTTGTTCATTTCTTCTCCCCATTTTCTGATAGGACTGGATGTTTTTATCTTGTAAATTTCTACCAGTGCCTTGTGTATCTTTGCTATTACCCCTTATCAGATGGTTATTGGGTGAATAGTTTTTCCCACTCCATAGGAGGTCTTTGTATATTGGTCACTGTTTCTTTTGAGATGCAGAAACTTCTTAGTTTAATTTAGCCCCATTTGTTAATCTTTGTTCCACTTGCTTAGAGACAGATATTTTTAAATTACTGATATTGTCCTATCTGTGTGGTAGAACTTAGTTCAGAGTTATTTAGATCATTGCACTAAATTATGCTCCAGATTTTCTCATCCCACAGAAGTGTGGTTTGTATGAACTATGCATGCTTAGTATTCATTAGAGACAAACTCTTACCAGGATCCTCATTCTTAATGACTACAGAATTATTCCTGGGCAAAGAGGATGTTGGTTTTGTTCTCTTACTCTTTTCAACACTCCTCAAAGAAGTCTCGATTAAGATTTAAGGCACTGTGGTATGCATGAACACATTAGTAGCCAGCGCAGAGGATTTTGCAAGAGTCAATATTTTCTTTTCATGTAATCCGTTTTTCTTTTCAAAAAATCCTCTGGGTTTTCTCAGTTTTTTCACTACAATCACATATTTTACTTTGTTTATTGCTGTTTGCAGTCAAAAGGTGCAACTGGGCACCATTAGAAAGAGATGATGACCAATCTGGAACACTGTGTTCCAGTCTACTTGCTACACTTTAAGGACTTTGAGGGACTTAAGAGGCTCAGTGATTGAGGCACAAGTGATCAAGAAGATGAGTGAAAGGGGTTACATCAGGACAAAACATGAACATCAGAATAACCAGTCTTTAGAGATAAAAACGATCATAGAATATAGTTTTAATATTAAGAAGTCAATATTGGGATAGGATAGAATAGCCTTATTTCCAATGCATTTGCCTCAAATGTCTGAGGCCCTGAGTTTGACAGTTTAATCCATGGCACCCAACGCACAAAAAAGCATGCTTCTTGAATTTTAAGAGAATGGCAAGAGAATAGGCTCTGTCTGTATTAAGCTATTTTTGATGAATTTTATTTCTGTCTAGACCCTACCTTTGCTAAGAATCATGAGACCGGATTCTATCCTTGTTACATATGCCCCCTCCACAGCCCAGAACCAATTGTGGTCCCCAGTACTGCCAGGAGCGGCCCCAAACACTTCTATCCCCAGCCTGCAAAAGAATCATGGGATTGTCAGCAAATAAACTGAAAAATATGAAGTGATATCATAAGATTTGTTGTACTTAAGATTAATTACTTTTAATTTAGATTAAAAATACTGAACTTTGTTGTTCACCAAATATACTAGCAGTCTTTTACTCACAAAGAAATAACAATCTTAGTTTTTAGGAATAGAGACCTCCTTTTTTTACTTGTTAAGTCCCCTGGTAGGAATTTAATTTGTGTGCATGGATTATGATATAACATTGGTAATTAAAGCAGACAAACTGCCTAAATGGTTCTATAAGAGAATAGTTTGGAGAAATGACTTCATTGTTTGGATCTTTTTTGTTCATATTTTGCTTAATAATGAACATATTTTGGTCTGAACTTTCTTTCATAGGCAAATGTCTGCATCTCTCTTCTGATAGTTGTGTTTAGAAAATAAAAAGCATTATTAAAGATGGAAAGGAAGAAGTCAGTTTAGCAGGGATTCTGCTTCCTACTGACATCAATCAGAAGGCAAGGAGTGTCACTACTGAGATCCTTTTGTATTTTATAAAACATTGAATCCCATAGAGAATTTAAATGATCTGTCAAAACCAGGGGTTCGTGGGGGTGCTTCAGCAACTAATGATCAAGATACACATTTTTAGAGTCCATGATTAAACAATTCTGACACATTTTCAGTCCAAGTATGTTATTCATCATAAGGTATTTCATTTCAACTGTCATCAACAACAATCAGTGTCTTTCTCCTACTCTTTTTGAATGTTTGCCATTTGGTGGGCCAACTCACCCACAAAAAGGAAATCTTGGTAACAACTGTCTACCTATACAGAAAACAGATTCAGGAGAATCTTAATGCATGGCCACTGAACAGTGTCCCTACTACTCAGATGGAGCTACCTTCCGGTTTACATAAATCATTTTATAAGTCTTTTCCTACTTCCAAAAGGAATAGCCGTGAAAAAAATCCCAAAGGTTCACTTTGTAAAATAAATCTCCATAAAATACCACTGTGGAGAGTTGTCTTACTGAATTTGCCACAATCTTCGGTTAAAAATGAAATGCCTAAGTATAGCGTGCGATTTCTATTTTAAAAGCAACACACAACTATTTATTACACATTTTTCATGTCTTAGACTTGAAAATATTCCCCATACATTATTGATTCTTTCATTAATGACACAGTTAGTAGGAACCCATGTGATTGCTGTTTCTATATTTATTTGAATCTCTTATGGGTTTTTATAGTTGAATTCTCTTATTTCACACTTTATCCAAAATCAAAAAGCTTCTATTTTTATGCCATTAATCATGGCTAGATGTAAGGAATTAGAAATAAAGGGAAACAACCAAAATTAAATGGAGAGTTAAAAACAAATGTCTAAACCTGACAACTCTTCCTGGTGCCACCTCTAGGACTAGTGGCATACTGTCACTGAAATCAGAGGTCCCATCCATGTGGTTACAGAGGTGAAGCATTTTGCTTTTGTAATTGATTGGCCTTCCAGATGGGTTGTGAGTCACAAGAACCCATTATTATTTCATCTCTCACGGATGGAAATAGAATTGCTTTGTTAGGTTGGTTTTCAATCTTCAGGGCCTAGGGCCCAGTTTCCAACTCTCCAGGGCCTTTGTCCATACTGAGGTCAGTCTGACAGGCTCTTTACCCACAGTGGACAGCAGTGCTTTCACCAACAATGTGGTTTTCTCAAGCAAACATCCAGCTTTCCTCATCGTGCTTGCCAATGACACTGATATATTTTTGAGCTATTCCATTTGCCTTAGCTTTCCTACAGGAAGAACAGGTGCTTCTGCCCTAGTCCTATTTCTCAGAATTGTATGCACTCGGTCAAAACAGTTTTCATATGCCTGCTGACAGTGAATACAGGTCAAATGGAGAGGCATATTCAGCTAATCTCCTAGCTTTGTCTCTCCTGAGGAGTAATTCTGAATGGTTTCTAGATTTGAATCCTAAAGGCCCATAATCTAACTCTCCAGGTAAGTACTGGATAAGCATGATGGTCTGGAAAGGACACTGAGGCTCGGCATACAGATCACCAAACAAATCATCATGCTTCATGTGTAACTCGCAGGTGACACTATATTTGAATATTAAGGTCACAGGGGAAGGGAGCAAGTTCACTTTGAGAGCCAATTATAGATGAAGTTATCTCATCCATTATCTTACTCCACCTCACAATAGCTCTGGAAGGCAGACATCATCACCTCTACTTTCACAATGATCCTGAAACTCAAAAGAAGTTTAGTAAACTTTCCATAGCGCACATACCACAGTGGCATGGCCTTGACGCTGACTCAGCAGAAAGGACTAACCAGATCTTCTATCCAGAGAAGGTCAAGTCTTTTATAAGGGCTGCCATCCAGAAGTACCATATTGATCTCCTGATGTAGAGCAAGAAGGAAGAGAAATGTTGAACTGAGTGTGGCCTCTATAAGGAGCTTTCTGAGCCTTACAAACTTAATAAATCATGCAGGACTCAAATTTAACACTTACTCCATGCCCTTGGAATTTTGCTTTGTTGATGGTATAGTTGTTGATCTCCCTATTAAGTCATGGATTCTTTGGCAAAGATGATAGTGATTCCATGAATTCAATGTTTACTTGGTGCCAAGTGTTTCATACTCATCTTACCTTATTTTCCCAGCACACCTGGAATGTATGCTTTGGCGTTCACACTGTACAGATGGAAAACAAGGTACAGAGAAGTAATTGACATGCTCCATAGCTCACCCCTAAGCATTATGATTGAAATGTATGCTGAGTTGCTCTGAGTCCTGTCTGTACTATTATATACGAGTGTGTATCATACACTCAAAAGATTCATTCTGAGAGCGAGTTCCAGGCTTTTGAAAGACCCGAATGCACTGAAGCACTGATGCTTTCAGAGAGAACTCCAGCACTGAGGGCTTTCATTTTAGCACAGCTGGATACCAACAAAGCTTCTTACAATTGCAAGCAGCGGAACAATCTACTACAAAGTGTGCTTGGAGGTCTTTACATTCCCAATTATGCTCTTCTTCTCCAAAACTGCTGGTGAAGTTTCTAGCAGTAGAGACTTGAGGTTTAACCACTGCTATTAAAATGTACGTGCTAGCAAATTAATGTCTTGAAGTATGTGGTCTGAACGGTTTATCATGTTCTTTAATGCATTCTTAGGAACATTCAGTTCAGGAAGAAATGCTTGACAGAAGAAAGCAGACAATAAAATGGAAATTGGAACAAAGGAAATATTTTGGAGCTTCTTAGAGTGTATTGATGTGGCAATGAAGAAAAAATGAAACTTCTTCTTTTGTTGTTGTTTGTTTTTGATTCATATCTGGCAGTGCTCAGGGCTTATTCCTGGCCCTGCACTCAGGAGTCAATCCTCCTGGGTCTCAGGGAACCAAACAGGTATCAGCGAATGAACGCTGCTCAGCCATACACAAGACAAGCACCCTACCTGCTGTACTATCATCTCAGAGTAGGATGCTAGTGAAGGACAGGTGAAGTCAAAAACCAGTTTCATTGGGCTTATTTGCTCTCCTATGTGACTTTCTAGAAGAGATACGCATATATCTGTCACTGGTCAGTGGTGCGTGACAACCGTGGACAATATGTGACTTAGATAAACACAAAAGGTAATTTGCTCCTTTATAGTTTATAATCCATAGCAATACAAATAATTATTTAACTTTCTTTCTTTAGGCAACATGGTCAGAGATTTAACTAGAACTGATATGAGCTGACATTCAATTGGTTTCAAACCATCTGTAATCTGTGATGATTTGAAACAATTTATTTCTGCAAAGCATAACCCATTTACTGAATTTTCACTTTAAAAAACAGTGTTATTACTGGTTATTACCCCAAGGTAGAGTAATCAAAAGTGAATCGGTCATAATTCTTCTTTTAGGAAGTTTATCAATTAGTGAGGTTAATTTATAATACGCATATGAGCATTCAACACAAAGTTGCTTTTAAAAAGATGACAGGAGGGCAGGAAACACAAACTGAGGTTAAGGAATTTGCCTTACACATGGCCCCCTTGGTTCAATCCCCAGCAGCACAGAGATTCCCTGAGCATTGTAAGAGTGATCCCCAAGCAAGATCAAGAGCGGGCCCTGAGTAATGCCTGGTGCGGCGCCTTACCTCTCCTGGGGTCGGGATGGGAGGACGAAAACGACGACTGTCACAAGTAGAATGAACAAATATAAAAATATCCTTTGGATAATAGATTTTTGTCACCTTCATACTCTTTTCAAATGTTAACAAGAATCTAGCTGCACTGACAGATTTTCAACTCCATCCTTCCTTCAGGACATCCGTCTCATGCAGCCCTGTCCTGTAGAGAAATTTTTGTCACCTGAGATGACACTCAGGTTTAGGGAAAAATGAGTTACCACCTCCATATGTCTGAAAATTGTAGGTATGGTGGTTTTGGGGGCCTCAGTAAACCCCAACATTTCCACACTCCTGTAGAAAATTGAACCCAAATAGATTTAGATCCTAGAGTCCTTATTCTGATAGTTAACAATCACATCCAAATTGTTTGGAAAAGCAACACTGAAATGACATGCCCTCCAACATCCAAGTATGCACGTGTCATAAAACTTCATTTCATTCTTTATAATTGGCAGATAAACTTTCTCTGAGAATACTGTCCTTAATCCTCCAATTATATGCTGAATAACTCCCTTGAGTTTTAAAAAGAAGCTCGAGGACCAGGGAAGAGCCAGTGCCATAAGTCAACAATGTAATGTAGCATCTGGTTTCATAGAGCCATAGCATCTCCGCAGTGAAATAACCGAAAAGAGATATTTAGTCTATGTTCACATAACTGGCATACTTTATAAACACCTGTGATTTTAAATAATCATCTGATAAGTGATTCCTGAGTGATGATGCATGAATGGCTTTGGAATGAGAGAAGGAAATAACTTTTGTAACTTACTCTTTTGCTGGGCTGGAGCGATAGCACAGCGGTAGGGTGTTCGCCTTACAAGCGGCCAACATGGCCGACCCAAGTTCGATTCCTCCGCCCCTCTCAGAGAGCCCAGTAAGCTACCGAGAGTATTCGATATGCCAGACACAGTAACAACAAAAGTCTCCAATGGAGACGTTACTGGGCCCGCTTGAGCAAATCGAAGATCAACAGGAGGGCCTTTTTTACATTTATTTATTTACTGATTTTATTATGAGGTCAAACTTAGAGATTATCAGGGTTTACTTGCTGGATAATAGCCCTAAGTGCTTTAGGTCTCATTAGTGAATTGCCTCTTTTCCTCCCCAGATAATCTTACAGTGCTTTCATGAGCACCCCTAATCCCCTGAGATTATCTTTAACTTTCTTTTGGCCTTTACCTCTCATTGTCACAATTCCCCAAGTTAGGGTTAGTTATTCGTAAGACAAAACTTCTGGTGAGTCTGAACTTTGTATTTGTAGTGAATTGCTTGCTTTTCTATTTCCCATATAGCCTTTTCATATTTTACTTAGAGCAATGGTCTTTGCTTAAATACAGAAAGAGCATTAATGCTATGCTCCTAATATCTGGGAGTTGATTGACTCTGAAATATATTTACTCTTGGGCATCTGTCATAAGTTCCTTGACCCAGGCATCAGTTGCCATAGTTCCTAACAGCCCCAAATGTGGGAACCCACTATGGGCAATGGATGGACCTGAGCAAGCAGCAACGGTACCCTAGCATTGAAATGAGACAATCTAGAAAGAATAAAAGCATGGTCTTGACGCAAGCCATTATGACCTAAGAGACAGGACCTCCATGGGGAAGGGACAAGCTGAACTGGCCTGAGGACTTGGTCTGGGACTTACAGTAAAAGCCTTGCTTGCCTCAGAGCCCAGAGAACTGTTTTGTAATCTATATATCTTACTTGTTTATTCCAATAACTGAAAGTATTAATAAGAAGTAAACTTAATTGTTTAGTATATACAACTAAAGGGAAAGAGAAAAGCAATATAGTTATCCCTGGGAGACTTGAATTGATCCCTAAAAAAGAAGTATCTTTTCTGTAAATAATCAATAACTCCTACATATAGTCCTATATTTCAAACTCCCTCAGATGTGCTATGAGTATGCTAAGAGCTCTGCATTAAGCGGGCCATTTTCACCCCTGTCTTTCTGCTCCTCTGCTGGGGAGGACAGGGAGGAAGAGAGAAGTGGCTCCCAACCACCAAATGCACTATAGCAAACCTACACACTATTGCGAACCCACACTTTGAACTCACACTTACTCCTGGTTCTCTCCTCTGGGATCACTCCTGGTGATGCTCACTCCTGGTGGGACCATATGTGGGGTTGAGGATCTGAATCAGGACTGACTGCACGGGAGGCATACACTTCAACTCCTGTACTATCACTATCTCTCCAACCTCCATACCTTGAATATTAAACCATATCCAAAATTAAGTGAAATGTAAAATAAATAGATCAGAGCAGTACTCTGGCTTAATGATGACCTCTGAAAAATAAGGCTAGAACAGATTGAGAAAAGTAAGATTTTCCTGGTCAATCCCAAATAAAGAGCTAGAGTCAACTTATGATAAATACTGCAATTGCATTGTTCTGGTATTTGGATAAATTTGTTTTAGCTTAGGAGACATATTCAGCTTTGATACATATCACCCTCACTTTCTGCTAAATATTTAATTAAAACTACTCAATAAAGGAGGCATTTACCTTAGCAGTTTAAAGATGGATTCTAAAAAAAAAAAACAAGCTTTTTATAGGATTCTGAGGAATTTGGAGGATATTAAGTCTTGAATGGCTTTCAAAAATTCTTTAATTAATTATGTTCTACTGTAATCTTTTGAAAGATTATAGTCTAATGCAACTATAACTAAAGTTCGTTTTTCAACCCTTTGTAGCTTTGAATATAAGAAGCTAATAATGTTATGGAAAACTTCTGACAAAAATTGTACAATATTTTAAAATAACATTTTTACTGAAATTCAAACAGTTGAGTGAACACACTGATGACTGGACTAGATAAATTCAACAGTTTCAATGAATATATGCCAACTTATAGAAAATTACCCTATTAGGCTTGGGGAAAACTTAAATACCCACATAGCAACTTCTATTTGAAATACATAACTTCCTATAGCATAGTAGAAGCACTATGTCTGTTATTGACATTAAAGTTCATTGCTGAAAAATTCATTAATGGACTTAAAGAAAACTTGTTTTTATTCACATCTCAATTATGTTAAATTCATTGTCAATACTGCCAACAGGAAGGGAGAAGTTTGTTAATTTCATGCTAATTACTGAGATAAATTTGTATGCTAATTTCAAGAGAAGCATTTTATACTAACAAGGAAGCTGAAAAATAGTAAGAACTATTGTTTTCTTGGCTTATTTCCCTACTACTACTTCCATTACCTCTCTTACTCTTTTCAACACTCCTGAAAGAAGTCTAAATGTGGTCTGGACTAAGATTTAAGGCACTGTGGCATGTATGAACGCTTTAGTAGCCAGCACTGAGGGTTTTGCAAAAGTCAATGTTTCTTTTCATGTAGTCCATTTTGCTCTTCCAAAAAATCCTCTGGGTTTTCTCAGTTTCTTCTCTACAATCACATATTTTAAAGTCTTCAATAACTTAACTTTTTAAGTAACTTATATAAAACTGTCACTGTCACTGTCCTCCCACTGTTCATTGATTTGCTCGAGCGGGCCCAGTAATGTCTCCGTTGTGAGACTTCTTGTTACTGTGTTTGGCATATTGAATACTCTCAGTAGCTTGCCAGGCTCTCTAAGAGGGGCGGAGGAATCGAACCTGGCTCAGCCGGGCTGGCTGCACACAAGGCAAATGCCCTACCACTGTGCTATCACTCCAGCCCAACTTATATAAAAAAATTTAAAATTTTTATTTATTTCTTGTTTATTCGTTTGTTTGGGGGCCACATTCGGTGATGTAAGAGATTGCTTCTGACTATGTGCTCAGAAATTACTTTCGACAATGCTCAGGAGATCATATGGGATGCTGGGCATTGAGTGTAGGTCAGCTGTGTACCAGGTGAGTGCCCTCCCCTCTGTACTATTGCTCCAGTCCCATCTTTAATATTTTTAAATAAAAAAGTGTGGTAGCAAATTAGACAATGCTTCTTTCTTCTTGTTTTTTTTTTTAGGTCAATCTTTGATGATTCTGGAGAGCAACTAGAATTTGTTGCATGCCTGACTGACAACTGCTTCCTCAGTTGTTGGAGAAGAGATAGTAAAGTGGTACAAAAACAGGAGAGATTCCTGGAGATTCATAGACATAAGGGTTAGGGAAAGAAAAGCTGGCTGAGGATGTGTGGGAGCATTTTACTGAGACCGCTGGTAACTCTGTACAGCTGGTTTGGCAGCTGAGGTTTCTTTCCCCATCCTGGTACATAGCCTGCAGTTCAGATCAAAGAACTCCTGAATGAGCCTGGAAGCCTGGCCTACTAGTGGTACCTTGGGGTTTCTGCAGGAAAAAACTGGTGTACTTGAAGACAGTGGTTTCTGTTATGTAGGAAGCTGTGAAAGTGTGAAAAAGAGAAACTGAAAGCACAATTTAGGGACTCAGGTCCCAGAACACTGCAGTCCATCCGGGTTGATATATATAGCTTTAAGTAGCAATCATGGTCCACCTGCCCCCTGCCCTCTCTGGCTTTAGTTTATTGATAAAATGTTAATAAAAGGGGTACTCAAAGGGTGGTAGAAGAATTAAGTAAGTTGAAATGGGAATTTTCATCAAGATTTTTAAAAAATTTTTATTAGTGAAACACCATGAAGTACAGTTGTAGACTTATAAATTTTTGTGCTTGGGTTTCAATTATACAATGATCAAATACCCATCCCTCTACCAGTGCCCATTTTTTACCACCGCTGATCCCAGTATCCCTCCCACTCCCCATCCCCCTATCCCACCCTGCCTCTGTGGCAGGGCATTCCCTTTCGTTCTCTCTCTCCTTTTGGGTGCTGTGGTTTGCAAAAGAGGCATTGAGTGGCAGTCATGTTCGGTTTATAGTCAACTTTCAGCATGGATCTCCTATCCTGAGAGAATCTTCCCAACACCCTTTACTTGGTGCTCCCTTCTCTATCTGAGCTGCCTTTTCCCCTAGCATGTGCGGCTGGCCTCCAAGTCATGGAGTGAACCTCCTGGTATTTATCTTGGCTATTCTTGGGTGTTAGTCTCCTATTTTGTTACTTTATGTTCCCCAGATGAATGCAATATTTCTATATCTGCCCCTCTCTTTCTGACTCATTTCCCTTAGCATGATACTTTCCATGTAGTACTACTTGTATGTAAATTCCATGACTTCATCTTTTCTAACAGCTATATAGTATTCCACTGTGTAGTTGTACCAAAGTTTCTTTAACCAGTCATCTGTTCTCGGGCACTCAGGTTTTTTCCAGATTCTGGCTATTGTAAAGAGTGCCGCAATGAACAAACAAGTGCAGATGTCACTTCGACTATACTTTTTTGCCTCTCTGGGATATATTCCCAGGAGTGGTATTGCTGGGTCAAATGGGAGCTCAATTTCTAATTTTCTGAGAGTCGTCCATACTGTTTCCAAAAGGGCTGAACCAGTCAACATTCCCACCAGCAGTGGAGGAGGGTCCCTTTCTCACCACATCTAAGCCAACACCAGTTGCTTTTGTTCTTTTGGATGTGGGTCAGTCTCTGTGGTGTGAGATGATATCTCATTGTGGTCTTGATCTGCATTTTCCTGATGATTAATGATGTAGAGCAAGCATTTTCTCATGTGCCTTTTTACCATTCGGATTTCTTCTTTGCGAAATTTTCTGTTCATTTCGTCATCCCATTTTTTGATGGGGTTGGATGTTTTCTTCTTATGGAGTTCAACCAGAACTTTGTATATCCTTGATATCAACCCATTGTCGGATGGGTATTGGGTGAATATCCTTTCCCATTCTGGAGACTGTCCTTGTATTTTGGTCACTGTTTCTTTTGAGGTGCAGAAGCTTCTTAGTTTAAGATAGTCCCATTTGTCTATCTCTGTTTTCACTTGCTTGACCAGTGGTGTGACATCTTTGAAAATACCACTAGCTTCAATGTCATGGAAGGTTTTGTCAACCTTGCTTTCAATGTACCTTATGGATTCTTGTCTGATGTTGAGGTCTTTAATCCATTTTGATCTTACTTCTGTATATGGTGTTAGGCAGAGATATGAGTCCATTTTTTTGCAAGCAGCCATCCAGTTTTGCCAGCACTGTTTGTTAAAGAGGCTTTCCTTGCTCCACTTCACATTTCTTGCTCCCTTATCAAAGATTAGATGATCATATGTTTGGGGGAAGATGTCAGTATATTCAACCCTGTTCCACTGGTCTGCAGCTCTGCCTTTGTTCCAGTACCATGCTTTTCAATTATTACTACTTTGTAGTAGAGTTTAAAGTTAGGGAGGTTGATTCCTCCCATTTTCTTTTTCCCAAAAATTGTTTTGGCTCTTCATGGGAGCTTATTGTTCCATATGAATTTCAGGAGTGTTTGCTCCATTTCTTTGAAGAATATATATATATTCTTCAAAGAATGTATATATATTCATGGGTATTGTTATAGGGATCTCATTGAATTTGTACAATACTTTGGGAAGTATTGCCATAAAATGTGAATTTTAAATTCAGTTCCTATAACATTGTTAGATGTTTCTATTCACATAAGAAATTGCAAAAGATATAAACATCTGATAGCATGAAGGACTTAGTGACGAACTGAAGTTTCAAAATACTCAGAAAAAAAGAGATAAAATAGTCCTATGAACAGGATATTTTCAGCACATTTTTAAAAAACACAGTAAGCAGAAAACTGTGATACCCAATTGATTGCTCTTCTGAGACAGGATGAAATGTTTATGGCAAGGAGGTTAAAAGTAACAAGTGGAAATTTCTCCTTAAATAGAATTTTTTCTTTCTATCTTTAGTTAAGGTCAAAATCCTCAATATTTCAGAATAGTTTATTCCATTTTGGTTCAAAACCAGTTAACCCAAGTGGAGATAGGGCAGGAGCAACAATCTTCACTAGGATTGATCTAATATTGATTTTTTTTCTGGCCCAATCCATCTAAAAGCTAGGCTGGTCAGTTTCAGCCTAAATTTAATATTCTTTCTGCCCCACTGCTGCCTGCTTCACTGACCCACCTTCCCCTCTTGCTGTATTTCCTCTTGTACTCCTGAGTTCTCCCTTGGCTTCTATTCTACAATTCATTCTCCCCACAGCAGCCGGACTGCTGATCTCTAAAATGTAATGCAGAACAGAGTACTCTCATATTGAAAACCTCTCAGTGATTTCCTGACGACGTTAGAATCCTTCCTCTACCCCATGACTTGGCTTGTTTTCCTACCTGATGTGCCTTCCTTCCTGGTGTCCGGGTACACTGGTCTGCTTTCAGTTTCTTGAATATATCAAATCTTTTCTGATTTGGGGGCTTTCTCTCTTGCTCTACCAAATGTCTGGCCTTTATTCTCCCTTATTCACCCTGCTTCACTTTCTCCCTAACCCCAATAGGCCAGACCAAATGCTCTCTCCTCAAAGGGCTGGAGCCATAGTACAATGGGGAGGGTGCTTGCCTTGCATGCAGCTTACCTGGGTTTGTTCTCCAACATCCCATATAGCCCCTCGATCTCTACCAATGATCCCTGAATGCAGAGGCAGGAGTAAGCCTGAAGCACTGCTGGATGTGACCAAAAGCAAACAAACAAGCAAAAGAGAAAGGGATTCTCTCAGCCTACTTAAGGCAGCCCTCAGCAGGCTCTGCACATTCCTCCCGTTTTACTTTGTTTCATAGCACTGAGACTACTTCTTTCTTCATGTGAACTTTTTTCTCTTCTCATTGAAATATAAACTCCATGGGAGCAAGAAACTTTCATCTCTCAATCTACGGTTCCTCTAATATGCCCTGGCTCATAGGAGACATTCTACAAATATTAGTTGTGTGAATAAACTAATTGGCAATTAGTTTTTGTCAAAGAAGAGTTCCCTGCCAATGACTAGGATGCTTAGTTAACAGCAGACTCTACATGGCCTTCTTCCTGCAGTCTCATCTTCTCTTGGTCCCACAATCTTGGTACACTGGGAAAATTCCGTGGTACATCTTCTCCCTCTGTATCCCAACCTAGTACCAAAATTTGGTGCTCTTTGGAACCTTCTAGAAGTTCAGATTGAAAAGCCTGAAGTCTCAAACTTGACTGGGTCCTGAACAATTCTTCTTAAGATTGATTCTAGAACCCTTTTGTATATTTTGGTTCTTTAGTGTTTGGGGCTGATATGTAATTCACTTTTTCCAAATCAAGATTCATGACTCCCCCATTCCAGTCTGAAAACAGGTAGGTTCTACAATCCCAATGATATCCTGGAACTATGAGCATTGTATTGTTCCTAGTTAATTCTTGGCCAATTCATCCTGTAGAAACTACCCAAGATGGTCCCTGGAGAACACTGCTGCAATTATGTTTTTAATAAGGGTGTGAATAGAAATGAAGTTAATTGGCTTTAAAAATGGTCAAGACAGGAAAGCAAGTGTTAGTTAACTAAAGATCAACACAGCAATTGGGAAATTTAATAAATGATTGGAAGGGAAACTCAATCTTTATCTTTCAATCTCATAATTACAAGCTTCTGGCAACCTAATTTTCAAACTGCATATATAGAAATTTTAGTCCAAAATCTGAGCACAGAATCAGCATATATTGGTAGAAAATTTAACATTATGCTGTAAATCATGCTTCCCAAAGAACAGAAGTTAGTACCCAACAAAAATAAAGTATTGGTGTCTCTCTGAGTCATCTGTCCAAAAACAAGGTAAGAAAGGAACAGAAAAAGAAGACAGAGAATAAGTCACTAAGATTTGGATCCTATTGAACAGTAGTTTTTTTTATCCTTGAATGTACATTAAAAATACCTGGAGAACTGTAAATGCCGAGGCTCCATTCCCAGAATTGTAATTCAATGTGTCTATAGGTAGGGCCCCTGCATTTTTCTATTTTACAGAGATAATTCTTATGTGCAATAAGAGTGGAGGGCCACTGTTTAAGAACCTATTTTTTGCTACTGCTAAGTATACCAGAAACTGTTCTTTTTATCAATAATGGATTTGGAGACAGAGATAAAGAGAATAACTGTTTCGGGAATGGCACAAAATTGACCTATCTTCCAGTACTAAAGAGGCTGTAGTGCCAAGTCTTTAGCTTCCTTCCATTACATTTCATAAAGACTTCTCGGCCTCATCACGGGCAATAAACCCAGAAGCTCCCAAGACATATAAGGAATCCTTTAAAAATGTAGCAGCAAAAATTGCTGGGCTTTCTTCTCCTTTTTCAGAAATGTAACAAAAAAATTGATCTTCTTTGAATAGGAACTTCAGAGAGAAATCAGAACTGCCATAAAGCTCTGGGGCTAGGGCGGTTTTGCTTCCCAGAAGTAAAAGTGGCTGAGCTGTAAATCTGCATGACCAAGATTTCACTTGAATGGAGACTCAAAGACTGGGAGTTGGGGCTCTTGGGACAGCAGGCACTGCCGACACTCACGATTGCAGCATTGGCAGTTCAGTCATCTTTCACCCACTGATCTGTAACACTAATTCATTCATTGAAGAAAAAACATTTGCCAGGTACAGACTCTTCCAACACCAAAAGGAGACTGGGGCAGATTCACTTTGGGAGCCAACTCAGGTACAGGAAATTATTACCTGGTAGCCTCTAGGCCCAAGGCTAGTCATTAAACTTGATTTTCCAATTTGTAGAGTTGGAGAGGTAAAGAAGCTTACAGATTGTTATAAAATAGTTGCTGGGGGCACTAGTGGGCACAGTAATAAAGCCCTTTACAATGATTACACAAAGCGTGGTGGATACAAGCAGCTGTGAGTTAGCAATTGCTCCACTCTTAGCTAGTTTTGACTTCAGGGCAAAAGTATGAAGCAGTTAATGTACCTCTCAGATACTTTTCTACACCATCCAAGTAGATAGAATCACCATGAGCAACAATTATCTGCCAATTAAAAAAGCTAGAGAGAAATATACAGGCATATAAAATTTCCACAAAGGCCATACTCTTTGATGATCCTGTTAAGGCCTTTTAAAAATAGTACCCTTCTAATTTTATTTCCCATCATTATGACAGAAAGCATGGCAAAGCCTGGCAAGCTACCTGTGACTTATTCGATATGCCAAACACAGTAACAAGTCTCACAATGTTACTGGGCCCGCTTGAGCAAATCGATGAACAATGGGGTGACAGTGACAGTGACAGTGACAGCGACAGTGATGACAGAAAGACCTTATGTTTTTGCTCAGTAATTTGCAACTTTGGCTTCCATTTTGAATTTTCTGGGCAATTAAAGAACAGTAATACCTAACCTCATTCATTTAACCCAAATAATTAAATGCATATTCTGGTGATGAGGTTGAGGCATTAGCATCATTTCAAAGCATTCCAGGTGATTCTTCTTACACATAATAACAAGTACTGTGAGCACCTTTTCATGGCCACTAGTACATTTTTACTTGCTTGAAACATCCTTTCTCCCCCAACTCTGTTTTTGACTTAGTCTTCCTTCAATATCAATCTCTTATTCTTATATGTCTTTCATCAATTGACTGACACTACAACTGAAGGGAAAATTCTGCAGCCAGAACTCCCAAACACTGATGGTGTCATATAACTCCCACTTAAGAGAATTGTGTCTTACATAGCTCTTTGCTGTTATATACTTATGTCTCTTTTCCTACCCAGTACAATATGTAATAGTGTGTTCCTCCATAGCAAAAATTTTGATTTACTTTTATTTTCTTCATAAAAACTTCTGGCCTAGAAGAGGCTGAAAGATAAACATTATTGTTGAGGAAAATACACTAAAAGTTTCTTAAGCCAGCTTCTTTATGCCTATCTCCCCCAAACCCACATTCAGATTTTATGTGAAAATGAACAAATATGTGTATATCACAAAGAGCATCTGATGTATAGTATTTTGCTTTTATAACAAAAAAATCTGTCCAGAAGGAAAATATCTGCAGACACTGTTAATCTTCAGACTACCAAAACTAATCTCAACTGACATTTCTATAGCACATTCCCCTGTGAACTTGCTACTGTATTGTTGGCGAAGGTGGATGAGGGAAACATACAATTCAGTAGACAATAAGGAGAATCGAGGCCTTTGATATCCCAGACTGAAGACTTCATACAACCCCATCACAGGACTGCTCTTTCCTCTGGAATAAATAAAGCTCGTGGAATGAATTCTATCTTTTTTTCATTGACAGTTCATGTGTCATTTGGCTTGTGGGCAAAAGAAACCCCAGTGGCATTGGGTTAGAACCTTGGAACAACCCTTCTGGTAGTACATTATGTCCAAGCTGCTTTAAGCAAAAGCACAGAGGGAAGAAATACATAGCAATCATAATCAGATAATTTATCTATTGATTTGTGATGCGGGGGGTCAAATCCAGGGTTTTGCACATGCAACACTATTGCTTTACCACTAAGCCACATCTCCAGCCTGAGATGACTTAATGAGCTTTCCACAGAAATAGACCGTTTCCCAGTCTAATTTTATGACATCCTGGGAACAACAAAGAGTTGTCCATGGAAGTTGTTTTAAGTAAAACCAAAATTTTGTCATAGGATGTGACAACTTTCTGAGACGGACTGAGTGAGGGTGAGGGAATGAGTCCTGATTATGACTTTGACCACTGAACCTTGCCTATCATACTTGATTACTGACATTATGTTTTTCACATCACTGCTTGTTCAGCAGGAGAATGAGCAAGTGGGTGTACACAGAAGAACCACTTGTTCTGTTGTGTTGTTCTTTTTCCCCTATGGTTTTACCAAGTAGATGAATCTTGAGACAGACTTGAAGAGCTTGAGCCAAGAACAGAAAAAAATTGGTGAGGAGATGAGAATAAAATTTTCGGTCATGTCTCTGTCAACTTAATATTCTAGACAGTGTTATCCAAAAGAAATATAATATGAATCACATGTGTGATTTAAAATTTCTCATTAACTACACAAAAGAAATTAAAAGCAAACAGAAGAAACTAATTTTATTAATGTATTTCATCTAACCAACCAAAATATTATCATCCTAACATCTCAAGAAGAAATAAAAATATATCATTCTAGAATTGATATAAACTATAAATCAACATAAAAATAATGGTATATTTAAATTTCATCTTTTGATCATAGGCTCAGGATATCTGAGACATCATTCGGTCTCAAAGCACATGTCTGGTTGGACTGGTCTCATTTCAAGTACTGCGAACAACACGTGCTTGTGCCACTGTGTTGCAGAAAACACGCTTACTGGAATTTGGGACATCAGATAGAAATCACTGCTGGCCTTTAACTGCCTGATATACTTGTGATAGCTTCCTTCTGCAGGCTCTTTCTCAATCTTTCCGAAGAAGCTATCTCAAAGGCCACATGATTACATTATCAAATCATTTGGTGCCTTGGATTAAAATATCAACGTGGTAACCTTGGACGAACTGCCTGGTTTCTCCAATGGTCAAACAGAGCTAATTTACCAAACCACAGGGAAGAGCCAGGGACAGAGGCAGAACGTATAGTGCACAGATAGGAACCGAATACTAGAGTTTCTCCTCTTCAAAGGTCCATCCCAGTGTACTAGAGACTATAGTGCTTCCTTTATCTCATTTCCAGATCTTTCCTTTGAGGATTCTTCTGCTAAGGCAGTTCTTTCCTGAGACCCAAACTGGCCTGGCTTCCTTTAATATATCAGGTTTTAGTGTAAGACTGAAACCTTTTCTGGGTGCCCTAAAGGTGCTCTCAAGTCCCATTTCCCTTCCTATCAGCCTCTCTTTCATTTGCTTCACAGCATTAATCAATATGTGAAAATTGTTTGTGCATTTCTTCCTCTGCCTGGTGTCTATCATCCTGTAGAGCAAAGCTGCCTCCCCCACCCCCAAGAACCTTATCTCTTTTAATTCAGAGATTCGTAAGTGAATGAATGGTGAATGCTTAACACAGAGAGGTAATATAAATGTGTCCTGATTCCAAGTGAAGTTGGAAACAAAGATTCCAGAGCTCCCTTTTAACCTAAAAGACTCAGCAAATCAGAGGCGGTAGGTCCCCCTCACATGCTGAGATGTACTTTCCCTGCCTTGAGTCTAATGGCTGGCTTTAAGGAAGAGTGAGGGACACAGTTCTCCAAGGCAACTGCATTGTTACTGCCTATTAACACATAGTATGTACCAAGCACATAGCCACACACTTAGAACCACGTAGATTTGGTTAATCCTATCCTTTAGATGAAGAAATAGATTAAGACCTAGTTGCATTATGTAATTTTTGAGCACTGGGAAAATTGACTTCACTGAACAGAAAGGAAAAAATGAGGTTTTATAATCTAAGAGTATTTTATTTTGATGGTGAAAACAAAGGTTGTTATTGGAGGGGAAAAAAGTGGGTAAGTCAGAAAAAGGGTGCTTTGGGGTATATCATGATAGATGAAGACTTGAGTTATAGTGAGGAGCCTAGTGTACATACAAACCTCAGTGTAAAGTGCTGTACCCTGGAAGCATATATAATGTTATAAACTTCCATAATAGTTTAATGTTATTTCTAAAACAATTAAAAAAATAAAGAGGAAGTGTCTATGTCGACACACCTGATCTTGGAGTCTGGCTTTTCCTTTTCCTAGCTATGCAGTCTGAACAAACAGTCAGAGAAACTTCTAGAAGCCTCAATTTTCACATGAATCTTGAAACAGTACTTTGTACTCTGCAGTGTTGCTGTGAGAATTACTTTGGGGGAATGTAGGAAAGGACATGGTAGCAGACATCAATACTGCCCTTTTTGTATGCAAGAACATTTTGTCAGCCCACACAGATTGCTTTTTGGAGTGATTATTTTGAAGGAACCTGATTTCCTTTAAAAGTTCTGATATTTCAATTCCACATTTCCGTGGCACCCAATTTCTGCAAGTGAAGGGGTTATGGCGGGATAGGAAAACAGGGAAGGAAAGAAAGCATGAGCCGAGGGGTTAAACCTATGTGAAGACAGATGGAGACACTTCTTTCTACAAAGACAGTTTCTGATATACCTGAAGAGAGACACTGCCATAAGCCTGTTTGTGCCAAGATGGATGTTTGCACCGACTCTAATCTTTGTATTCAAGATTATGAGCTAAAATAGAAAGAGCGGAGAATCCACATTGGTTGGGATACATTCTAGAGCAACAGCGGAGAATCCACATTGGTTGGGATATATTCTACCTGGTGATAACATACTGCACTATGCTTCACGGAGATGAAACAATGATCCTGACTCTGGATTCTGAATCCACCACTCACTCAACTTTGAGACTAATTAGACCTGTACAAATTTTACTGCTTTTGCTGATGAAATTCCCATTAGGAGAAAATAAAACTGTTTGGTTTTGTTTGGGGGACACACCTGGTTATGCTCAATGCTTACTCCTAGCCTGTGCTCAGGGATTCCACCTGCTTAGGGGACTATATGTGGTGCTGGGATTTGAACCCAGGTGGGCCATGTCTAAGGCAAGCACCTTTCTCACTGCACTATCTCTCCTATCAAACATGAGACTATTTGATGCCAATTTATAATCTCACATTACTATTAGCAATAGCAGCTTCTTCTCACTGAACTATAAAAAGGGGCACATAATGCTGCTACTTTCATTCTCTTAACAACAGTGCAATGAAAATCTATTTTTCTGTCCATTTTACAGACAGAAAAAGGTGAGGCTCAGAAAAGTCTGGGCACTTGCCAAGGTGCAAGAACCAAGATCCAAAGCCCAGTCTAATGGGATCCAGAGTTACAATGCCTCGCTGCCAGAGGAAGACCCAGGTTCCAGGTTCCATTGCACAAGTCTCTAGTCCCTTAAAGGAAAAGTGCGCATATTCCTACTGAATTGGGTGGGGGGCAATATCCAGGGGAAGGGGGTTAAGAGTGGGGGCGCAAAATGCACTTTGTTGTAGAAGAAAAGCTTGCCCCTAACTGACATGCAGCTTGGTAACAGCTGAAGTGGTCCACAGGTGGCTTCTAGTTTTCAAAACTCCCCAGCAAGGGAAGGGGGGTTGGAGGACCTTGGTCTTATAAGACATGTGTGTTAATGAGGGGGGTCTGCCTGGAGGCAGAGACTGGCAAAAACCCTTGGAAAACAATGTCTTCTGGGCACATTCACAAAGGTGAGTTACCTCCTTTAACAGACTGGCTGACTTCATACCCCAGAAAAGGCTGCAGATCTGGCCAGAGCAGAGCAGAGCAGCGGGCAGGGCTGTCAGCTGAGCGCTGGCTGACCAGCCCTGCCAGATTCTTAAAGGGAAATCTTTTCTTAGGCGAGGGGTGGTCACCTGAGCTCAGAAGGGGTCTTCAGGGGGCTGGCCACAGAGCCTCAGAATTATTTCCACGTTTTTAATGTACATTTCATAAGCAAACTTATGGCCTGGCAGCCAGGAGTCAGAGCTAATTCTCAAAGCCCATGATTCCGACGGTTAAGAGCCACAGCAATTAAACTTTTCACCTGTTTCTTCCTTGTGCTCTTCAGTACTTTTACTATACTATATAGTCACACACATATGCACACACACACACACACACACACACACACACACATTAAATGGATTAATGGATAATTTAAGGAATCTAAAGTCTATTCCTAAAAAATTTCCAAATCCCCTAAATTTGACAAAGAAAATGAGGCTCAGAGAAGGTAAGATTTTTACCCAAGGTTACAAAGCAAGCGGCAGAATTAGAATTAGCAGCACTCCCCTGACAAAAAAGTCAGCGAGTCAGAAGGGAAATCTTTGCCAGCAAGCTCCAAAGAAGACAAACCAACCGTTCCAGCTTATCAATCAATACTGTTTTAAGTCCAGTGGTGGAAGATCCTAAATTGCCTGTGGTTAGGTCAACGCGGGCTGATTCCGTGGGATACAGGTAGAGGTCACTAACAGGATAATTTCCAATTCAGAGAACAAGCACCCTAGTCCCTGTTTTCCCTCCTCGGGGCCTTCTGGCTCCCCAGTGACCCGACTTTGCCCGACTTCGCCTTCCCACTCTGCCTCCAGCGACTTTTCTTTGCAGTCCCTTCTGCCCAGCGGTGAACCAGCTGCTACCGGGCTCGGGGTTAAGGGTGACAGCCCCGAGGCAGCTTACCTGCCAGCACCCCTTCTATTTCCTTTTTCCTGCAGGGGGGAGTCACGCCTGTCGGATCAACGCAAGTGGCACCAAACTTTGCCCACGGGATACCCGCGAGGCTGCGACGGCGGCGGCGGCGGCGGGGAGCATCCCGGAGTCCCGAGGTGCGCCCGCGCCTCACCTGCCCACGCCGGGCCCGGCTCCCCGCGACTCATTTTTCTTTTACCTCTGGACGTAAATCATGTGCATTTCTGGAATCCCGCAAATCAAAGCCCGCAACGCCTTTCCAGGGTGCCCTGGGGGTTTTTCCCAAAGCGGAACGTGTACAGTTGCCAAACAAACAAAAACCTCACGGACCCCCGGTAACCCCCCCCCCCCCAACAAAACAAAACAAAACAAAACAAAACACAAGTGGGGGCTGGCGGAGAGATGTTGCTAGTCTCCCTAGATCTCCCGAGAAGCTCGGGTGTCCCCCCTCAAGCTGGCAGCTGCTCCCGGCGCGTGTCGGAGCAGCGGCCGCCCACCCGCGCGCTCCCCTCGGCGCACGCCGGCCTCGAACCCGCAGCTCCGGCGCCGCGCCCGGCCGCCCGCGCCCGCCGCCCGCCGCCCCGCCGGGCCCGCCGCCGCTTACTCACTTTTGCCCGCGAGCAAAGTCTGCCATCTCAGTCCGGGAGCACTTCCTGCCAAATGTGCAGATCCATGGCGTGGGGTGCGGAGCTGCCGCGCGAGCCGCCGGCAAAATCCAGAATGAGGGAGACGGGAGAGAGTAAGACCGAGAGGCAGGGGGGAGGGGGGAAGGGGCGGAGGAGCCGGAGTGGGAAGGGGGTGGAGTGGGGGTGCAGCCGAGCCCCGAAGACCGTGTCTGGGGATTGCAAGCCTCCGTTCCCCTGTCCCCAGCCCAGTGGCTCTGCAAGAAGCAGCCCAACCCGGTGCACTTGTTCACTCTTTCTTCATTAGAGGAGGAGTCAGTGTTGCAACATTTCTGTTCCTTGCTGGAGGCAAAAACAGTGATTTTCTTCAGTGTGCAAAATGACCAGCGCCTGCCAATTTTACAAGGTGAGGGGGAAGAGCCGGCATGCAGGAGAGAAGCGAAGGAGACATCACCTATTCTCCTCGCCCCGCGTTGGTTTTTCCTGATGAGGGGTAACCCGCGGGGGACGCTAGCCCGTGGCACTTACAAAACAATCATTAAAAAAAAAAATGTCTTCGTAAATGCAATGACCTCAAAGAGGGTATGTGCCCCGTCTGCCAAGATTGTTGAGAGCCTCCGTGTCAAATTTCTTTCCTTATTTTTGAATAACGTGAATGTCAGCTTGACAGTAGCGGTGTCTTGGGGGATTTGGATTTCATCTTTCTTGAGGAAGAGGCTTGAGAGTGGACAGAGCAAAAATTAGCAGAAATCAGAAACCTGGGCAGGCTGACTTTTCATGTAGGTTACTTCAGAGCCTAAGTGGTCTGCACCTAGGTTGCTTTTCACGCGTTCAGAATGTGTCTTTGTCAGAGGGCTGTTTGTGGTTCTGACCCTTTCCCTGATCATAGCAAAACCGAGCAGTGCCACCACCTTTTCTCTAGCCAAAAAAAGTACCTAAAGGAATCATACTATTTGCCTGGATCAAATAATTCTTCCCCAATGAGGAAGTCACTAGTTGTATTAGATCTGATTGTTTCATAACCAGGAGGCTAAAAAAAATGCTATCAATTTTCCACAAACAAACAAACAAACAAACAAAAAACCCAACAGCAAAAAATGTTATTAGAAGGCTAGATTTTCGTCCTTTAATTATTACTCTGGAGTATAAGTGGCAAATGGCTTTTACCATCGCCACCTTTTGCCGAGCCTCAGGAAGTCACTGTAAATTCCAGTATATTTTGCTGTTGTCTTTGGACTTAAATCCCAGAGGCTCTTGGGATGTAAGTGCTTCAGCCAGGTTCCCTGGATCCCAGGGTGTTGACTCTGTCCTGAGGGGCTCAGGGGATCCCTCCTCACACACAGCCTCCAAAGGCTTCCTTCACACCCAGCTCCCTGTCTGTTTACTTCTGCCTGGGAGGGAGTGGCCTTGGAGGCAGGCAACTCCTATTTATTTTTGCAACCGCAGGATGATATGGGGTGCTTCAACGCAGACTATTTCTGTGACCTTCATCGAGCCAAGAGCCCCATTGTGGGGAGTAGCTCTGATCAAACCATGGTCATTGCTGGTACAAAACAATTGCTCAGGTCACCCTACGTGATCAGCTCTTCCAAGGCAGTGACCTTTCTTCCTTTTCATTTTCCTTTTTCTTTTTCCTCTATGTTGTGTCCTTGGGAGTGACTAATCTACATTTCACTGGGGGATAGGGCTATCAGCAATGTTGGGTCACACAGGTGTGACCCCCCTAACTCTCCAACACTCTGGGTGAATTTCTTCTTTTCTTCCTAAATTGCCCCTCCAGCTGAGTCTGAAACACCCATGCTCACCCCCAGCTGCCAAGACCTTGTCCTGAAGCCAGATGCAGAGAAAAGAGCCCCAGGGTGGCTTCCTTAAGCTTCACATGCACCTCACAGTCCATTAGCAGTTCTAAGAGATGCCTCAGAAGTACTGAGAGGGGATTATTAAACACCAGCAAGAGGCTGGTATTTGGGGTGGCAGATGGAAAACTGATAGAACAGAAAGTCTAGAAACAATGAGTTCTCTGTTTCCCTTCCTTTGCCCCCACCTTCTTCATGTATCACAGTCTTTTTCTACCCCAAGGGTTTCCTTCATTTTCACTTACAAAATGCTCTTAGCTTCTGGGGCTGTTTGAGCCCTTTGGGTGGCTTTATACCTTAACTGACTGTTTTTCCTCTGTCAAACTTTCTGAGAGAATCATCTGCACCTCTCAGCTTCCCTGGGTCCTACCTAACACTCAGGCCACCTCACCTCTGCTTTTCAGTCTTGATCATGGGCAGCAATACTCTGAGAAGCGGTTTCAATGCACAGTGGCTGGATGTCACTTGCAGAACTTTGCATTTAGGAGGTTTGGGGTGGAGGGGCTCCCTGTCTTTTTCTGTGTCTACAAAGGTGCTGTGACAAGGTTTAAAATGGCAACCTCGGTTCCCTTTGTACGAACTGGCTTCCAGCTTCCAGCAGCTTCCTCCGCAGCTGCTGGTCTCTGTCGAGCTACCCAGGTCCTTCTGCACTCCTCTGCAGGCTTCACTCGTTGAACATCTCATTCCTTGGCTTTCCCCATGTGCCCTGTCCTCTCTGCCTGTCAGGACCATTTGGGTGCTGACATTTTGATGTTTGCCATCTTGGTATTCTTTCTGAAAGGGAATAGTTTTGCTTGGGTCTTTTATCTTTGTTCTGTGAGGACCACATTACTTTAGAAAAAAATTAAAATGGGGCAATACTCAGTAGTTGATGCCTGTCTTGCTTGCATGAGGCCCTGAGTTGGATCCACTACATTGCTCTACATCACTGTGATGCCCGCACTGCAGGAAGTGATGGCCCTAAAGTAACCAGAAAGTATGTAGCCCCTTGACTTCTAGACACCACTCCCATTGTAACAGCAAAAAAAGAAAAATGTTAAAAATATACAAAGAGTAAAACAAAAATTCATAATCCCAGCACTGGAGAAAGACATTATATTTTGGTGGAAAAGAGAGTTCAGTAGTCAGGCGGCTTGAGCTGGAATTACCTCCTGCCCTTAACCAAGAACCACAGGGTTTAACCCTGGAGGTCCCCATCTCCCCTCACCCCAAACCACTCTCTATAAAATACAATCCTAAACCATATGTCTTCCTTTTTTTAAACTTTATTTTTATATTTCACCCCACGGTCACGGTCTTATATATCACAGTCCTCCCGTTGTTCATCGATTTGCTCGAGCGGGCCCAGTAACGTCTCCATCGTGAGACTTCTTGTTACTGTGTTTGGCATCTCGAATACGTCACAGGGAGCTTGCCAGGCTTTGCCATGCGGGCGAGATACTCTCGGTAGCTTGCCGGGCTCTCCAAGAGGGGTGGCCATGTTGGCTGCGTGCAAGGCAAATGCCCTACCACTGTGCTATGAATAACAGTCATTCATTGTTGGGTTTTTGACATACAATGTTTCACCACCAATCCCACCTCCAGGGTCAACTTCCCTCTACCAGTGTCACCAGATTTCCTTTCCTACCTACCCACTCCAACCCCAGCCTGATGTCTTGACAGGCAGCTTTTAAAATTTGGCTATTAGAGGGCTGGAAAGATAGCACAGCGGGTAGGGCATTTGCTTTGCACACAGCTGACCTGGGTTCAATTCCCAGCATCCCATATGGTCCTCTGAGCACCGCCAGGAGTAACTCCTGAGTGCAGAGCCAGGAGTAACCCCTGTGTATCGCCGGGTGTGACCCAGAAAGGAAAAAAAAAAGAAATTTGGCTATTAATGTTTGGGTGTCCTGAATTCAGTGTTGTTGACTCCATGGTTTGAATATTTAGCTCCATCATTCCTTAACACCACCAATGGCTTCCTGCTTTTAACTAGTCAGAGGTGACCCTTATTAAGAGGTCAGTGCACATGTATTCTTTCTACTGTGTATACATACACAGCTCTAAATGAATAGACATATATTTTTTAAATGGCAATAGAATTTCTGTGGTTTATCATTTTGTTAAGCTCAGTGCAGTTAGACAGTCCAGGTTACTAGCTGTAGACTTAGCCCATTCTTTTTTGCGGGGTGTGGAGCTCCCAAAAGTTGCCCAGAGGAGGGCACTCGGGTAGTGAATACAACAAGCTTGTCCCTTAACCTCTGTACTCTCTCTCTTTCTCTCTCTCTCTCTCTCTCTCTCTCTCTCTCTCTCTCTCTCTCTCTCTCTCTCTCTCTCTCTCTCTTTCTCCTCTTTCTCCGTTTTGAAATGACTGCTTGGTTTGCAGTTTGTTTCACCATGCTTCCAATTGCTAGATCTTTAGTTATTTCAATTTTTTATTGTAAAAAATCACTACCATGATTTTCTTAGTATGTACCTTAAGTTAGGTCTAACTTAGTATCTTAAGATACTTAGAAACAGCACTGTGGGGCTAAAAAGAATGATATATAAAACTCTGCTTGCTTCCAAATTGCTCTCAAAAAGCTATTGAACAAAAAAGTCCTAAAAGTAAATTGAGTAATAGGAAAGGAACATTTAGAATTTTCCTATGGGCCTCCAAATTCTTCTCAAAATACTTATCCACTACTAGAAAGAATGTTTCTTTACCTTCTTATCAGCACTGAATTTTAGTAATCTACTTTTTCTAGTCTAATAATCAAAATATGGAGTCTTACAGTTGTAGTTCACAGCGACCTAAGTTCTTGTGAAGTTGGGTTTATATGGTTATTTTTATTTAAAAATCTTCTCTTATGGTATGGATGTTCAACCTTATTTTTTAATATCTTTGGTATGTTGGCATTTTTAAATTTCATTTTTGAATCCTCTACTAGTTTCATATTAATAGTACTTTATTAAATTTATTATAGACATTCTTCTTATTTTTTACTTTAATTTTATTTACGAGCTACTTTACTGCATGAAGGTTTTTAATTTTCAACTAGTCAAACATGTCAATTGTAATTAATTAAGGTTCTGGGTTATTTGTCTTTCTTTTTTGCTTATAATAATGTTAACAGTTTCTAAAAATAGATGCTTAATTATCTTAGGATTGTTTTAAAATATTTTATGAGGCAAAAATTAAGTTTTCTCTTTTTACATTTCTCTATCAATAAATTCATGATTTCCCAATTGATTTCAAGTATCACATATCACATTATGTTCCCAAATATATTTCTTCTGAAAATTTCTGTTTTGTTTGGCAAATCTATTTGCATGCCAATAATGCCCAATTTTGATAGCTGTCTTGTAAAAATAGTGTAGCACTGTAGTACTGTCCTCCCGTTGTTCATCGATTTGCTCAAGCGGGCATCAGTAATGTCTCACAACAAATTGTGAAACTTGCAAGCTCCCCATGACATATTCAATATGCCAAAAACAGTGACAACAAAATTAGTGTACTATATAATATTCATTAGTGCATGTAATTTATTAGTCATTTCTTTAAAAATATTTTTAATGTTTACTTGTTTTCCCATTAAATTTTAGAACCAAAGTTTGTCAAAAAATTCTTTGGTATTATATTACATTTATAGATTATATGAGAAAAAATTATATCATTAATATATTAATTCTTCTCATCCAAGAAATATGTCTTTCTGTTTACTTAGGTCTTCACCTTTCTTAGTGTAATCTTATAATGGAATAATCTCATTGCACAAGAGTTCACTTAATCACACTATATTATGACCCATAGTTTCCCCCTATTTTATTCTTATAAATAATGCTACAATGAATGTATTTGTAGAAGGAGGTTTTTGCTCTCTAGGGATTTATTTCCTCAGTCTAAAATCTCAGCGAGACATTATTGGGTCGAAGATCATGCACTTTTTATGGCCCTCGAGATAAAGGAACTTATCTTTTTGATGACTTCAATAGTTCACTTTCCCTCTGTTATATTCTACCTTCAATCAGGCACAAAGTCCTGCAAATATCATTTTTCCCCCTTTCCTCTGTTCAAACCCTCATCATTTTTTACTTTATTCCAATATTTCCCTGACTGGGCTTACCAAACTTGTCAGCTTCCAATCCAAATGCTTCCACGGCAAATCTGACTAGCTATCTCTCTGAATTAAATCCCCTTAATGGTGCCCACTTCCACAGAAGAAAGTGAAAACACCTTTGCTCCTGGCAGTTTAGTTGGACTTTAAAGTAGCATTTACAGCATGTTCAAATCTCATCTGTCCTTGTTGGAATGTTATTCTCTCTTTGTCTACTTTAAGTTTCATCATTCTTCATCTTCATATTCAAATGTGACTTTCTTCTAAAATTTTTCCTTGCTCACTCTGACTTCAAAAGTGCTTAACTTGCTTCTATTAATGGTTTATAAAACATGTCTCCATTCCACCTTCAAGGATCTTTGTGAGACTGATAGAAGATGGCATATGTGGATACATCTGGTGAATGATAAACCATGTATAAATATAAGGAACTGTTATTATCATATACTTCTCTTCCAAGGAAAAGTGGATAAGTAGTTAGAGTATGTACAACCAGCCTTTTGAACCCAGTATAGTAATAATTCTTTCCATAAGGACATGCTACCAGGAGGAAGGTCAGATCTCAGGAGAACCGGCCTGCTGATTGTGAAGCAGCCATGTATTCTAAACACACAGAGGGAGAAATGAACATGAAATTTAAATAAAACTGTGCTTAGTCTTTGCAATGTATATGCAACAATGAAAATGAGAATGTCAGTGTCTTAGATATTCTGATATTAATTTTTTATACATACATAGAGCGGGGACCAGTAATGTCTCACAACAAATTGTGAGACTTGTTGTTACTGTTTTTGACATATCAAATATGTCATGGGGAGCTTGCCAGGCTTTGCTGTACAGACGAGATATTCTTGGTAGCATGCTGGTCTCTTCGAGAGGGGCAGAGGAATCAAACCCGGGTCGGCCGCATGCAAGGCAAACGCCCTACTCACTGTGCTATCACTACAGTGCTACAGTGCTACATACATAGAAGTGGGATTGGCAGGCCATATGTTGGTTCTATTTTCTTTTTTTTTTTTTTTTGGTGTAACCTCTATAACATTTTCCATAGCACATGTACATTAGTAATACACTGCTACCGACAGCTCATTAGAGTTTCCATTTCTTTATATCCTTGACAACACTTGCGACCACAAAAATTTGCCATCACACATAAGATGTTCAGGTTTCTTATGGTACAGTATGGTGAAATAAGTCTGGTTATTCAAAGGGCTGTCCTTGGACAGTACAGTCTCATTAACATCGCTGGAGCGTTTTAGAAATGCAGGATCTCAGACTCCCAATCCCACCTTCTTATTTTAACAAGATCCCCAGGTGATTCACATGCCTATGAAAATTTGAGGAACACCGATCCTGTTCATAAAGCTTAAGAACATTATTTTCCCTGAATTGCCCAATTGGCACCTAGGGAAAAACTGACTCTATCTTTTAAGCACTTTCTCCATTCCTGTTTATTGTGGAGAGATTAATATAACAGGTTGTAATATCAAATTACAAATTTCACTTCTTTGATAGCAAAACTGAAGAATTGGGAACAACCCATTCAAGTATACTTCCAATTTACTTTATGGTATGCAGTGAATATTCATTAAAAAAATAGGGGGTGGGGCTCCCACAGGGTAGTCAAGAGAGCTGGGGTACCGCCCTGTCAACTGGGACTGTGGACAAGTGTGAGGGCCCTTTAGAATGTGATGCTCTAAGACCCTATGATGCCAGGGGTTCACTGAGGGTCAGCAGCATGCAAGACATGTGCTTTAACCTTTGTACTACCTCTTTGCCTTCATTTAAAATTTAACCTTGATGTGTAGAAAGGGGGTTGAGCCACAGTACAGAAGGTAGGACTCTTGCCTGGGACGCACCCACCTGCTTCTCCCAGCCTCACCAGGAGTGATATCTGAGTACAGTCCTGAGCACCACTGGGTATGGCCAGAAATTAAAGTGTAGACGGAACACAGCATGACATGTACTTTCTCAACAAAGCTTTTAGTGTAAATACAGGATTGTTAGTTTAGACACAGTATTTATTCTACTGCAGATAACTAGAACTCAGTCTTCTTGTATAACTGATTATTTGTACATGTTGAACTTCCCATTCCCCCTCCCTTTCAGCTCTTGGCAGCTAACCTTCTACTTTCTTTTTGTCCGAATTTATTATCTTAGATGGGAGCATGTGGTCTTTGTCCCTCTGACATTAGTTATTTCACTTGCATCAGGTTATTCAGGTACATTCATGTTCTTGCCTACAACAGTTTTTTTTTAAGCTTGAGGAACTTTCCATTGACTATATATATGCAATGAACATGGAAAGATCTTTCTTTGATGCCCTGATCTTTCTTTGATGTCCTGATATCATTTTTTTAATGTATAAACACAGAAGTGGAATTGCTAGATCCTTTGTTCTGATTGTAATCCTTTTTTAAAATTCCATATTTACCATAGCATCTGTACCATTGTATATTGGTATTCAAAGTTTAAAAGGGTTCAATTTCTTCCTTGCCAAAACTTATTACTTCTTTTCAAATAATTACCACTCACAAAGGTATGACATATTTTCTTGTTTTGATTTGAGTTTCTCTGCTTATTAATTATGTTTAGCACATTTTCATATACTTGTTGGCTCTTTATATATATATGTATATATATATTTGTAGAGACTTGTTCTTCAAGCCTCTTTATTTTTATTTTATTACTTTAATTTATTTCTGATTTTGGTCCACCCTGGTGGTATTCAGGGATTACTTCTTCTTCTGTCCTCTGGCATCCATTTTGACAGTGTTCAGAGAACCATATGCAGTGCTGGGGAGTTAACCAGAGTGACACCAAATTTGCTACATGAATGGTAAGTGCTATAATATCTATCCTCCTGTGCTATCTCTTTGGCTCCTCCTTTGCCATTTTTAAATCAAGTTAGCCTTTGAGGTGCAGTTACTCTCCATACTCTCTACCAGACAAATAATTTGTAAATATTTTCTCTCATTTCATAGCTTGTTGTTTCAATTTACTATTTTCTTTACTGTACGAAAACTTTTTAGTTTAATGTAATCCCACTTGTTTAATTTTGGGGGCTCCTATTTTTGTTGTCAGACTTAAAAGTCATTTCCAAGGTCAATGTCTATAATTTTACCTCACTGACTTTATAAGACTGTTACAGTTTCTGATTGAATTTATTTTTGTGTATGCTGTAAAATGAAGATTAAATTTGTTTCCTTTTTTTGAATGTTGATATCAGGTTTTCCAAGTACCTCTTGTGGAAGACATTTTTCTTTCTCCATTATTTATATTCTTTGCACTCTGTCAAAGAGAGTTGAAAGACGTTGGGATTATTTCTAGGTTAACAATTCTTTTGTACTATTTTTATATGTTTTTATGGTCATACCATATTGTATTGACTACTGTATAAGTTTTGTAATAATAAACTGTATATTTCTAATTTTGTTCTTCTTGTTAAAAATTATTTGGGTACTTGATTTTCTTTATGCTTCTATGTGAGTTATAGAACTTCTATTTCTGTTAAAAATAAATTGGGAGTTGATAAAGATGAAGAATTGATCGAATCTTAGAGTGCTCTGGATGGTATGAACATTTCAGCACCATTGAAACTTTCTATCCATGAACATGGGGTATTTTCCCATTACTTTAAATATTTTTAATTTCTTTCTAAAGTATTTTATATTTATGACTCTTAAGGTTATAAAAACTTAATGATAATAAAAATTCCACACTTGGGTTTCTCTACCACTATTTAAAAAAACTTAATGCTATAACAACTTAAGTTTTTTTAAACTATGTACCCTCTAGTAAATATTTGCATAATTATTCACTGTCACTGTCCTGTTGTTCATCGATTTGCTTGAGTGGGCCCAGTAATGTCTCCATTGTGACACTTGTTACTATGTTTGGCATATCAAATACATCACGGGGAGCTTACCAGGCTTTGCTGTGCGGGCGAGATACCCTCGGTAGCTTGCTGGGCTCTCCAAGAGAGGCGGAGCAATTGAACTTGGGTCAGCCAGGTTGGCCACGTGCAAGGCAAACGCCCTACCAGCTGTGCTATCGCTTTTGTCTATGAACTGCTATGTATATTAAAATCAAAAGTGATTTATATGTACCATTAGACTATTCCCTTTTGTATATATATATGTATATACATATATAGTTGCACCAGTGAGTTTAATATTTTCATATGTTTTCTATTTTATATTTTCATTTTGACTAAGGCACTATGATTTACAATACTTTTAATGATAGAGTTTCATGCATACATTATTCCAATACCACAGAAATTTTCTTGTTGCTTTCTGGAATTATTTCATTTCAGCTTAATGAACTTGTTTCATCACTGTACATAGTAATAACCTTTTAATTTAATTTATCAAGATGAGGGTGAGAGCAATAGCAGAGCAGTAGGGCTTTTGCCTTGCATGCGGCTAACCAGGCCAACCCAGGTTCGACTCCTCTGCCCCTCTTGGAGAGCCTGGCAAGCTACCTAGAGTATCTTTATTTTTATTTTTGAAATGAGGGAGAAAAGCCATTAAAATAGGCCTTCAGTTGATTTGCAGACAAGATGAATGTTCCTGTTTTTAAAAACCACTAAAGTCTTATCAGTTCCTCCCATCATTCTTTATCTTTCTATCCATATTTAGGTTAAAAATTCATATTTTAGGTGTCTTCATCATTGGAATCTGTTTGCTATTGTTTTATCCATTTGCTTCATTTTTTTCTCTTTTTTTTTCTTTTCTTCAATTACCTAAAAACACTGGGCTAAATTTTAGGTGCTGGATTATAGTAGAAAAAAAATTAGTGAGTTTTCCCTCCCTGTTTTAGACTTGAGGGGAAAAGAGATTAAAGACAAACATAAATCACATGTCTGATTGTGACATAGACTAAGAAGGAAAGCAAAGCTGAGAAAGAAGGTGGAGCCAAGTCAGAGGGGCAGGGCTGGTCTGCTGGAAGCTAGTAGTTGGGCTTTCTGGACTAAACTATTCCCTTTCTGGAATAAGGCTCTTCAGAGGAAGGCAGAGAAAGGCAGAGAGTGGAATGACAGGACCTAGCTTTTCTTCTAAATGGATCTCTGGGCTGCTGCTGTGGAACCACATACCTGACAAGTGCCATCTGTCTCCTTTCTTGGTTCCTTTGTTTGAGATTCCTGCCTCAGAAACCCTTCCTCAAAGTTCTCTTTCTTGATGAACTCTTTCAGATTCAACTTTGCCAATTTACACCATCTTTTTCTCCTTACTCCTCTTCTGAGCTCCTTGGAGAAGAAGGAAGAAATGACACAAAGAAAGCTTTGATTCCCAAATTTTCACCACCGCAATGGCCTCAGGTAACAAGGGCCTATGGCTGGAGGCTATAGGTTCCTTCCTGGTTCAAAGTGAAGACTTCCCTGAGTTTTGTCTTTTCTGGTGCCTAAGATGTGGGAATCAGGAGTCTTTCTTTTTTTTTTTTCTGGAGTGAGACAGTTTTTCAGTCTTCGCCAACATTCGTTTTCTTGACTGATAAAACAGGGAAGGTAGCTTTTGGTAATAGAAGTTAAAGGTAAACATATCCAAGTCACATGGGGATTTGGATTTGGAAATTCTATATCCTAGTTCTTCCTAAGTACCTTCTATTTGATAAAGGCATTCTATGCACACTTAAGAAGACAGGGCGTTTGACTGGGTTGAGATGGTCTCAGTTTTAGTTGGGACTTATGCTAACTGTGAGCTGAACAGTGGAAAGTCAAGATAGATAATCCACGCTCGAGTGATGGTTGCCGGTATCCTCTTTATGAGTCTGTGTCTTAGGAGAATTATTTAGCTTGCATAGTTCATATTGTTCTGACAGTTGAGGATTATAATTACATTAACTTTATAAGGCCTCTTTGAATAGTATAGGGTAAAATCGAAGTAAAAATACTGTGCATCAAGCATAAAATATCGTACTAACATGTCTAAGAAACCTGACAAGATTGGGCCAAAGAATAAGTGATATGTGAAAGAGATGTATCTGAGACATGTAGAAAACTTCTTGTAGTTTAATTAAAAACAATGAAGAATGTTAAATATTGTCATTGGGGCCTCAGAATGGGAGTGACCATTTTTGCAAAGTAGTTAGGTCTCCATCATTAAAGGACATTAAACAAAAAGTATAGTCGAAGTGACATCTGCAATTGTTTGTTCATTGCAGCACTCTTTACAATAGCCAGAATCTGGAAAAACCTGAGTGCCCAAGAACAGATGACTGGTTAAAGAAACTGGTACATTTACACAATGGAGTACTATGTAGCTGTTAGAAAAGATGAAGTTATGAAATTTACATACAAGTGGTACTACATGGAAAGTATCATGTTAAACGAAATGAGTCGGAAAGAGCAGGATAGACACAGAAAGATTGCATTCATCTGGGGAACATAAAGCAACAAAATGGGAGACTAACACCCAGGAATGGCTGAGATTAGTACCAGGAATTTTGCTCCATGACTTGGAGGCCAGCCACACGCGCTCGGGGAAAAGGAAGCTCAGATAGAGAAGAGAGCACCAAATAAAGGGTGTTGTGAGGATCCTCCCAGGGTGGAAGAAGCATGCTGAAAGTAGACTATAGACCAAACATGATTGCCACTCAATGCCTCTCTTGCAAAACACAGTACCCAAAAGAAGAGAGAGAGAACAAGGGGGAATGCCCTGCCACAGAGGCAGGGTAGGACGGGGCGGGGGGGGGGGGAATGGGGGGGTGGGAGGGATGCTGGGACCTGTGGTGGTGGATGATGGGCATTGGTGGAGGGATGGGTACTTAATCATTGTATAACTGAAACCCAAGCACAAAAATTTATAAGTCTGTAACTGTACCTTATGGTGTTTCACTAATAAAAAAAAACAAAAAACAAAAAAACAAAGAGGATCTACCTATTGGAATGATATAGAAGGGATTCCTCTCTCTAAAGTGTGACCATGGAGGAGTCTTTTTATCTCATAGGAATTCCAAAGTCTTTTATTTATTTATTTATTATGTTTTGGGGCCATATTAGGCAGTGCTCGGGGTTTACTGCTGGCACTGTGCTTTGGGGATCACTGTTGACAACACTGGGGACCCAGGGATAATATGTGATTCTGGGGATTGAAATGGGGTTGGCTACATAAGGCAAGCTCATTAACCCCTGTATTGTCTCTCTGACACTCTCTAGAATAATTTTTCTCCCTTCTTCATACCCTTACTGCTTTCTTGACCCCATAGAAGGGAACAGTACAGCACATTTTTAGAAGAGATGTCCAAAGAGAATTTAATTGGGACAGAAACAGCAAGTTAAAAGGTTCAAAATAGTTGATAATTGGGAATATAAAAACTATTAGGGCATTGCTGAAACCTGGCAATACAATGTAATTAATAATGAAAAACCAATGAAGTCAATAAAGAAGACTGATTAATCAGTCCCAGGGTGAATGTTGATGGCAGTACTAAAATTCATACACAGCCTCTGCCACTGCTGTCACTTTCTTTGCCACTTATGAACCACATATCCTCACTTAAAATTTGAAGGCAAATTTTGAATCAAGGATTCCAGAGGTTATGGTCCTCACTCACTAATATTTGTCATAGAATAAAATGGCAGAGTTGTGACATTTACTTAGATCTAGCTATTATATCTGCCCACTAATTTTCAGTTTTTTCCTGCTAATAACCCTCTGATCTGATTAGTCAACTTGGATGGATAGAAAAGAATATATAGATCAGGGGCTTGACAAAAATAAACATTGTTTTCTCATGATTCTGGAGATGGGCAACCCAAGAACCAGAGTTCCAGCTTGTCGGGTTTCGGTGAGAGGTGAGAGTTCGATTCCTGGTTGACAGAGATGGCTGTATCCTGGCGTGTCCTTCCTCACATCACAGAGTGAACCTGGGTTGCTTTTGTCTCCTTAGGAGGCTATTATTCCCATACAAGGCTCCACGATCACATTTTAACCTGATCAAAATCCCTGCAAAGGTGCGCCTCTAAATACCATCATATGGGGGATTAGATGTATTGTACATATCTTCTCTCTGTATCATGATATACACACAGATTGTAGTACTGGTTTACTTACTCTTGCTTCTGGGCCTTTGCATTTGCTGTTCCCTTAGTCTGGAGAATTCCCTTACTACATGCCAGCCCCTCCTCCACCCCCCCACCCCGCCCCTTCCATGTGCATTTCCATGTGACTTTCTCCTTATTATCTGAGGTTTTGTCTCAAATACTACTTATTTTCTCTCATTGAGGACTTCCTCTCTCATTTAGAATTATCTCCCAGAGCCCCCCCAAATCCTATTTTCCTATTTTTATTTTTTTTCCATTTTCCATTTCTCCCCCTTTTGAGTTACTCCAGACATAGACTTTGTGCCAAGAACATAAGTGTAAATGATTTCCTGGGGAGATGCTTCATGCTTACCTAAACCATGCAGAGAAGAAGCTTTGGTATTCCTACACCAGTTTCCATTAGTCCTTAGTTTCAGGCTGCTCAGAAGAAGAATGTTCATTTAGGTTTTTTTAAAGGTAGGAAATAACGCAATGTGACTTTGTAAAAAGTGGTAGATGTCAGTGGGGTCCAGAAATATGGGTGTGGCAGCAATTAGATCTGCTTACCACTGGCACATCATATAGTTTACCAGTAGATTACCAAATATCTATCACATCTAATCATGTATAAATACCCCTTTGTAGGAAACAACATTGATAAGGGCAAGTATTTTTTATCTTTTTAGTTCTTAAAAGAACTTAAAGCAACCTGTTGACTAAATATCTGTTGATGAATGTATGATCTAAAGCAGAGAATTTTAACCTGTGAGTTGTGCCTCATTTAGCAGGCCATAAAATTAATTTAATGGGTCTTGAGCAGCACAGAGAGAGAAAACATTAAGTATATTTAGGCAGTAAGGATAAACACTGTCAGAAAATATACCTCTTCAGTTATTGAATTGACATCATATTATGCAGTCAAGTTAAGAACTAGAAATAAAATCTATGTGGTAAAAATATATATCAGGTAAAAAAGAAATACCCTTTTAATTCTGGGTTGTGAGAATTGATCAATTCTAATGTAGAGAAGCATAGGCTTTTCCCTAGGTCAGGAGAAAGGAGGCCGTGTGACATCACAGTGTCTCCATGAGTCTAGCAACTGTCACACACCGGCCACTTAGATTATGGGACAAAGGCTTCCAGCCAGTTCTCACTCAGAGCCAAAGGAAACCAGATCCTTTGTAAACATCTGAAAAAGCCATGATGCTGACAGGGAGGATGTGCGATTCTGTGGGTGGCTGACAGAGAGTGAGGAGACCAAATGACTCAGTAACAGCATCTACCTGCCAGCTGACCTGTCTCTGCGCTTCAGAATCGACTTGCCATGCTGTCTGCTTCACAGCATGAAACAGTCTCCCTTAGCTTCCATCAGCACAACCATTAAGATATAGTAAGAATTGAGGGTCTTATCCAAGCACATTTTAAAAAAGCATCAGCTTGATGATTATTTAGTTCTATTCTTTTTTTGCAATGTGAAAGCAAGAACTTGTCCACATTTTTCTTCCCCTTATTTATTCCCCTCCCCCCTGACTTCCTGCAGGGAAAGTGTAAGGCATTTGTCCTACTTCAGCATTTCAGGATCGTGCTTCTGAGAGAATGACGCTTCCAAAGATTGCATCTAGGAGTTGTGCAGGTTTCCGCTATCACTGGGGTTCTTTGCTAGAGCTGAAGAAAGGCTTGCCTGTTCAGTGATGCTAGTGCATGCTGCGCCTCCTGTCATTCTCAGCTACACACTGCTGCTTCTCATAACCTCATAGCACAAAAAAATATTTGGGAGCTTCATGGAATATATTTCTAGTGGAGACCATAGGCATAGTGACTTCCATTCAAGTCATCTCTACAATCCCATCTCAAGATCTGGTGCGGCCAGGAATAAAATTCACTTTCGAGAAATAAAAACAAGTAAACCCACAATCCTATCGCAAGACCTGGTATAATCAGGAATAAACTGCACGTTGGAAAAACAAACAAACCATTCCCCAACCCCATCTCAAGACCTGGTGTGGTCAGGAACAAACTTTACTTTGGAGAAAAAAAAATAACTCACAATCCCTTCTCAAGACATGGTGTGGTGAAGAATAAACTGAACTTTGGAGAAAAGGAAAAAAAAACCCAGTTAGCAAAGATGAGAAGGGACAGAGTAGGTCATTGCAGGGAGTGAAACTACCTCTCTCAAAGCAATTTTCTTCCAGAGAAGATCCCTTCCTCACTATAATCTTGGGGATCTCTGAGGAAGGGGGCATGGGTGGTGAGAGAGGGAATAACTAGGAGAGACAAAAGAAATAGGGAGATGATGGGGGTGAGAGGGAGGGCCAGGGAGAAGGAGCCACTTTATTCTCCCTACTAACTGCTGTCTCACTGCCCTTGTTCCTTTTTGCCGACCGTGAACACCCATTTCATTGCCACCTACATGAGCTCATTTTCTGCTCACTAAATTATAGCCATTGATCAAATAAGTCAGGTTTTGACTGTGGCCAGGGCAGTCAGGAGGTAGTCAGGTCAGGAGATGGCCACGGGGAAATGGAGCCAGAGATGCTGGTTCTGCCTTGAGCTGCACTTGGTATGACTATGACATGCAGATGTTGTTGCTGTTGTTATTGTTTGTTTGTGCATGCTTTGCAGTCTAGGGAATCAATTTAGAGCTTCACTCAATGCAACACTTGAAATTCTACTATTCATCCACCTCTCTTCTTCATAGTTCCTGGTTCTGAGCCCCGTCATGAGCATTTGCTTAGAAGCTAGGAGGTGAGGGAAAAAAAAACTAGGAAATTTTCATTTTATCTGTTCTGCTTTCTTGTCTCTTTTGCTTTTGCACTGGACGGCATGGTCCATTTTCTCTGTTTGACATAAGGTATGTGACAAATGGTTCCTTATAGAATAAGAAAAGCCACTGGTGGTGCTTAGGACAGCTGAGCCCCAGCCCTTTAGCAGGCAGGAATGCTTCTCGTTCTTGCCCTGGAAACCTTGGCCAAGTGGCTTCTCCAAGAGTTCTCCCACACCTACTGTATTCTTTGGTTGCCTGAAGTCATCGAAGTCACGCTGGCTCAGGAGGCTGGAGTGATAGTGCAGCGAGAGGGGCGTTTGCCTTGCATGCAGCCGACCTGGATTCGATTCCCAGCATCCCATATCCCTGAGCACCTCCAAGAGTAATTCCTGAGTGCATGAGCCAGGAGTAACCCCTGTGCATCACCGGGTTTCACCCAAAAAGGAAACAAAAAAGCACCACCACCAACAAAAAAACAAAGTAACGCTGGCACCATGGCAAAGGGGAGGAGGAAGCATGGGCTTATTTGGAAACCCTGGGATTTATAACAAGAAAAAGAGCTAGGCCAAGCAGCTTCCCCCTTGACCTCTTTGCCATCTCTGTGTGCTCTTGACTAATGCAAAAGCAGGGCAGGCAATTCACAGAAATTCTTGGTGCCAGGGTTCCTGGCCTGCAGTGCCAAGACAAACACAAGGCGCTCCCCTGGCTAAGCGATTAAAACTGCCCTGTTGGATCATAGGAGAAGCCGACCCTGACATTGATCTGTGGAAATTTCTGCTCCCACCTGAAATGGTTCAGGGATACAAATTGTGTTTCTCACCACTGCACTGTCTGCCTTCTATCCTGCAGCATTTAAATGGGTACAAACTGCTTGATACTATCAGGCGGAAACAGCTCCTTGGCTTGAGTCCGTTGACTTCTTCTGTTCCTGAATTAAAAATGCCCCAGGACCTTAACTATCACAAGATCTTCCACTCTTACTGTGCAAGAGTGGAACTGGTTTCAAAATGGTCTCCATGTTTACTCTTCTTATACACAGCTTGCTTTTCTAAAGATGAAAAGATTTTGATGTGTAAAAAAATAATTACTTAAGATATTTTTAAAAGTAGAAAATAAAATTAGATTCCTCAGTATAAAAAATGGCCTTTGAGAAAGGAACTATCTTCCTCAACTCTTCAACTCTCCCAGGAAATAAAACACTCTGTGATGCTAAAACTCTTAAAGTACTATTGGAGTCTCAGCCAATCACACAACAGGTTTTACTGTTTGATACAATGTCCTTCACTGACTTATAATCAAAAGTCATAGAGGGTAATCGTTACATTGAACTTGAATGCAAGGGTCAGGGACATAGCATCGTTTGTCCTCTGCCACTGTATTCTTGGCCTCATCAAACTGCATGACCCACTGTCCCCTACCACCCCCCCCCCCCAAATCATTTGGTATAGCCCTGGAGAGTCCCAACAGCACCTGCCCCTGGGGATGTCTGGCCACTACAGGAAGTGCTCCTGGTGGTCCTCAGCACTGCCAGGGAGACTCTGGTAGCTCCTGATACCACAGGGTTGAGTAGCACAGCATCTTTGGGCCTCTCATGGAAACACCAGACACAGTTGGCCAAGCATTAACATAAAAGTGGACCGAACACTGTTTAGAAACCTTCCCCTTCAAATAGAAATTGACAGCAACTCACAGCATACCCACTTTCCCAAATGGGACACTTTATCCTAAAAATCTCTATTTGTAGCTTTTCTTGAGCAACACTGTCCTAGTGGGGTTCACATTCACTCCTGTATTTTGTCCCTGTTCACTGTATTTTTCCTCTTCCCTCCCCAGATCAACCCCACTCTCAAGCTCTGCTTTTTATCTCTTTGACCCTGAAGATTCAAGTTAGCTGTGATTTATTATTTCGGTTGCATTGTTTTCTTAGACTAGAGAAAGGTACTTCTGAGTCCATGTTGCGATCAAAATTTACAGATAGCCTTAAAGTACATCCCAAAAAGCATGAATCACCTAAGAACACAACATTCTCTAATACAGTCACAAAAGTATAATGACACTCAAGAAATTTAATATTGAGACAAAAGTCTTAGTATTTTTATATATACAGTTTATACCTACATTTCCAAAATTGTCCATAAATGTTCTGGTACAGTTTTGTTTTTCCCAGGTAAAAATTCATTCAAGAATCATTTTTTGTGGCGCATATGCTGCCTGAGCCCACGTGCTGCTTACGCCCATGTGGCGGAGCACATGTGGTGTCTGAGCACATGTGTTGCCCGCATTTCCCCTTTTGAGATGTGTACTTTCATGCTTTCATGTCCAATGTTAGGATGTGTGTAGGGGCTCTCTCTCTGCCCTTGGAGAAGCCTGTGTTCTCTCTTGAGTACGTTTCTCTCTCACTCTCTCCCCCTCCACACCTTAAAAGTCCTCCAAAAAAATCTATTCATTTGAAAAAAAAGAATCATCTTTTGCATTTGATTGTCAATTCTTTTTATTTATTTATTCTTTATTCTGGGACAATGACCCTGTATGTAATGATATTGGCATTTAAAAAATTTTGTTATTTTTATAAAGTTGTCCACAATATTTGATTATATTTAATATTTGAACACCAATTCCACCACTATTACACCTTCCCACCACCATATTTTGGGTGTTTCCATCCTGAACCACAACCCCTGCCCCAAAGCAGAACCGAAATAATTTATTTTGTATTGTTTTTATGAATAAACTGATGAAAATGCTCAAAAAAACTTTCCTTAGAGGAGAGGGTATGAAGATTGTTGTAGTTTACCCAGGAACCATTAAGCACTTCTATAAGAGATTACTAATATGTTGTTAAGGGTTGAACCTTGTGTGCTTATTTATATGTAAATATAGTATACATATATATCTGTAAAAATATGTTTCCCTTTAAGATTGGTTGCCTTCTGCTTTAAACCCCATCAAATGTACTGTGTTATACTTGGAGTATGAGTGGTGTGAGGTATGAGATGTTGTAAATGAATCTATACTAATAGTTTTGTGTCTTTTCGTGTTGTTTAACTTGAATGTGAATGTATGTGTGTATTACCTGCCTGGGTTAATAGATCATACCACGTAAGATTCTTAAGTTAGATGACCTATACTGAACCTCTAGGTCTATTTACTTACTAGTGTTGGGATTTGTTTTGCCTTAGGTATATCTAAACAATAGATGTCATGGAAGTATAATAGCTGTGTGAGTATTGAGAATTATGTCAGGACATACTTGTATTGCAATGTGCTTTTGCCGTTAGTATTAAAGAAAATACTCCCATTCTATCTTACAGTTGGTGAGCTTTGAATAATCCCATTATGTTTCAGTTGCAAGTTATTTGAAAATAATTTATTTTCAATTTAGAATAATAATAATAACAATGATAGTAGCATAAAATTGCATAGTCTCTAGGGATATAATTACATGCCTCTACTTACTGTAGCTAATGGTATACATTTAAGATAATGCTGACATGCTGTGGCTAACTAATTACTCTGGCTAGTAGTAGACATAGAGGTCAATTATGCGGGACTTGATGTGAAAATATCTTGATTTGCCACATGACTTGGCTACCCATGAATTATTGGAGTTAATCACTTAACTGAGTCTCTGAGCTGTCATATTTTCACCTGTTAAATAGGGATAATAACTCTTTCAGGAACAAGTTTGCTAAATTCTATGTTCTTTCTCTAACTTACAGAAAACCCTTTAAAGTGCTTTTTCTGAAAGTCTGAGTGAGAAGTCTTCCTTAGAACAAAAAAAATAATTAGTCATGAATCTTTTTCAATTGATATTATCAACACTTTAAAATTACTAAAGATTAGTGAACAGCTGTGTTTTTTTTTTGTGACAACCCTAGCACAACTTAATACAAGCTAGATCATTTTTCTTTGTTATATATTTCTAAAGGGTATAATTCCTCTACAGTGACCCTTTAGTCTGTAACCCAGGGCAGTAAATTGTTTGGAGATTTTAATGAACTATTAGAAGTTAATTTCATTTCATCTCCATTAATGAAAATTTTGAAAGCATTCTGAAGAGAGGCAATACAGCATTGTGCAAAGAACATGTGCTCTCTATGTGGTATTGAAAAATAACCCAGCATCTCTGCATGATTATTTCATCTTTTGTGAGAAATCATGACACAGCTTTCCAAAACTTAATGATTGCACAATTTCCATCTTTCCCTCCTTCTTTCTCTACTTCCTCAACCCCTCTTATTTATCCTCTCTTGTTTCTCTCTCCCTGCCTGTTCCTTTCTTCCCTTCCTTCTTGCTTTCTTGCCTTCCTTTCATCTCCTAGGACTTCTCTTTCTCTCCACTTCCTTTTACTTCCTCCTCTTGGGTACATGAATCAATGTTAAATATGTGTCAACACCAGATTCAGGGAAATATTCTAAGAGACTCTAAGAAGTGTATCTTCGATATCTTTGACTTCATGTGGAGTTTCATGGGCACTTCCAGGCAATGTCAATTTCTCCAAAAAATTCTCTTACAAACTAACTTGAACTTGAACACTCTTTTGTTGTTGTTGTTGTTATTGATGTTGTTTCTGCTTTGGGGTCACACCCATCTGTACTCAGGGGTTACTCCTAGCTCTACACTCAGGAATTATTCCTGGTGTCCTGGTGGGTTCAGGGGATCATATGGGGTGCTGAGGATCAAACCTAGATCAGCCCCATGCAAGACAAATGCCTTACCAGCTGTATTATTGCTTTGGGCCCTAGACATTCTTCAAAGGGAAAAAAGAAACACAATCACTATCATGATGCCCACAATTTGATCCACTATGGCTTGTTTCTGTGCAAATATTAGAACAGTGAAAAAGCAAATAAACTTATACTCCTATTATGAAAATGGTTTGACCTATAGTTTCTGCTCTAAAAGGGATAGAATCACTATGATAAAGGCCAATTCAGTTTTGATTCTGCTGGCATTCTCTTTCTAGACTTCAGGGAAAATGTTGAATTATCTAAAATCTAGTTCCAGAAGCTAAAAATTCAGTGAGAAGACAGATACGTACACAAGCAGGTAAAAACCACATGAAACATTGGGTATGATGGATTCTGAAAGCAGAAACAAATCTTTTACTCAAAGAAGTCATGGAAATGTCAAAAAATCACTTGTACTTGGCAAACTACATAAAATTTCTAAGTTCTATGTTTCAGATGAAACGCATATGTCTAAATGTCCAAACCTTTAAAGAATAGCAAGGAGCCTGAGTTGGCTGTACAGAAGGATCATCATCATAAAACCAAATGGAATACAATGCAGTCATTAAAAGGATGAAATTGTACATTTTGGAATAAAATTATCATTTGGGTACGATATGGATGAAACTTGAAGTGACCATACTTAGTGAAATGAGTAAGGAAGTAAATGACAATAGATGCTTTCACTTCTTTGTGGGCTATGAATTGTTAAAGAAAGAGACCTTTCAAGAAACAAAAGTAGCTTATAGACTTGGTTAAGATTCTGGTGATTGCCAGAGAGAAGTGGGAGTGGAGCAGGAGGTATGAGAAGTGGGGTGTTTTTGGTGGTGGGCTGGCCCTGAAATTTGGGTGGAGGAAGTGGTGACAATCATACACTTAGCTGTGAAATTAATGTGCTAAAATTTTATAACTGTATAAATCAAGGAAAATTCAAGGGGAAAAGGGAAAACTGGAAAAAGGGCAATAGAGTGGGGTCATATGTGGGGGCCTTCAGATTTGGGGAGTGTATATTTTTTATGTTGTTTTCAGCAGATTCGATATGCCAAACACAGTAACAACAAAGTCTCCAATGGAGACGTTACTGGGCCCGCTTGAGCAAATTGATGAACAACGGGAGGACAGTGACAGTGACAGTGAGCAGATTCTTTTATTTAACCAAAAGCTATAACCCACTAATTGTAGAGCCAGCAGCAGCATGTAATCCACATGAAGTAATAACTCGTTGGAATGCTAATTTTCAGATCCCACATTGACCTACTTAATCAAAATATAGTCTGGTTGCATAGACCAGCGAAAGGAGGCTTGAATGTTTGCTGGCGGTAGTGGGTGGGGGTGTTTATGATGTGTATGAGTGGTGGAACATCTAGGGCAGGGGCTCAAATCCATGATCTGGGATGTAGTCAAATCCATGTAGACATTCAGTAGACATACACTCTACTGCTGAGTTATTTCCCGGGCCCTGGACTTTTTCTTAAGAAAAGTCTTACCTGTGTTAAAATCACTTTGGGGGTGGAGCTGGGGTGCTACACTTCAGCCTACACCATTAGAACTTGGAAAAAAGACCTAGAAAAATGCATATGTGCTGGTCAGCCTGGCAATTCTGATCCACATATGGTCATCATCGATCAAGCAGACATGAGGCTGAAAGAATACAGTCTGTTTTTTTCAAATACTCTATGTTGGTAGAAGGAATTTTGGTGGTGAATTTCCAAATTACATATTGACTACTTTCCATTGCAAGTCACTATTTGCATTTCTATTTGGTCATAAATGATCCATGAATTTTCCATAGGTCCACCGAAAAGATCTACTATTCTTTTGAGGAAACTTTTCATATACTGATGATCTTCACAACTCATGGTGTAGAGCCTGGGAGGCAGGGCTGTAGTTATGACTACATGAATAAATTATTGCAAAACACAAGATCTTCTGGCAGAGAAGATAACTAGAATAAGGCCTACATTGTAATTATCTAAGAGAAGTTTAATCTGCTAGTTTTTAAGAGCTTCTAGATATTGTTTTTTCTCCAAGGTGAGCATATGTTAAGAGACACCCGCAACTTAATTTCCTTAAGTAGTTACTCTAATCAGATGTGTTATTTTCTCAGTCTCAACAGCAAACTTGAGTTATGTATCTGGGTGTTGGAAGGACAGAAAATTGCTGGGCACTTTGAAATTGCAGAGTATTTGGTATAGATCTGTGGGAGGCAAGGGGAGAGACACTGGGGGAATTTAGTTTTTGTGTATGAACTTGGAAAATGAACACTAATTTCAGAAATGAACACTAATTTCAGACTTAGCCAGCCTTCCTCTGGAAGACACCCATGAGCTAGCATAGGAATGGAACAGGTGGGAGACTGAGTAGACCCTAAAAAAGGGCAGAATTCAGGAGAAGAGGATATTTGAATATTATGCTTTCTTTTAACCTTTTTTATTCCAATGAAAAAGGAACAACCATTAAATGAACCTCTATAAATCTCACAAATAAAGCAGGAACAGAAATACTAGAAATTCTGCATTCTTAGACTCATATAGTTTGAAAATGGCTGGAGATTAATTTTCTGTCTTTGACAAAATGTTTCGAACAACTATTACCCTAACATCAGATAAAGGGGAGTATTGGGTCTAGAGAGATAGTATAACAGGTGAATCTCTTGCTGATGTTTCTTTGAATCCTTGGCCCTATATATGGTCCCTTGAGTGACATCAGGATTGATCCCTGAGCACCAAACCAGGAGTAATCCCAGAGTACTGCTGGGTGTGGCCCCAAAACAAAAGAATAAAAGAAGATGAAGAAGAAAAAAAAAACAATGCTACATATTCAATTCTCAAGTCTCCTGTGCTATATTGTATAGTTAGACAAACTTAAAAAGAAATTCACGGGCTGGAGAGATAGTACAGCGGGTAGGGCATTTGCCTTGCATGTGACTGACCCGGGTTCAATTCCCAGCATCCCATATGGTCCCCTGAGCACTGCCAGGAGTAACTCCTGAGTGCAGAGCCAGGAGTAACCCCTGTGCATCGCAAGGTGTGACCCAAAAAGAAAAAAAAAGAAAGAAATTCATTCTGGGCCTGGAGTGTAGTACAGTGGTAGGGCACTTGCCTTGTATGTGGCTGATTTTGGTTTGATCCCTGGTACCACTTATAGTCCCCTGAAGTTCCATCTGAGGTGATCCCTGAGCACAAATTATTTGTGCTCAGGGAATAATTTCTGAGCACTGCCAGGTGTGTCCACCCCCCCCCCCCCCCAAATAAAACAAACAAAAAAGAAAACTTCCTCTCAAATAAGTTCATTCTTTATTTGGAAGAAAGGTATATAAACCAGAATGCTTCTTTAAAGTTTCAGCAAATTGAATTTAATTTGGACTTTTAGTTTAGTCCTTCCACAATGTAGTTAAAGGTGTTTGGAATTGGGGTGGAGGAAAAGGTTTCTCAGATTCTACCACAAAGCACTTCAAACAGAAGTTTGTTTCATATACATGCTCTGGTCCCATTTGTTTTGGTGCTTGACAGAAAACGAAACTGTTCAGCCCTTGCTGTAACAGACTCACAGATGTTGCAAACACCTGGAGGGCCCCAGGAGTTGGCCCAGAGCAGGGCATGTGCTACCTAAGTATACTCAAACCAGTTGAGGGGAAGATGTGGGGACAGAAAGTAAAGATCTTGGCTTTTAATTTAAAAAGAAAAGTCTGCTCAGCACAGCTTCAAACACCCAATCATTTAAGGAATCATTTGGCAAGAATCTACTTGTGTATTAATTGAGGAAAGCAGGTTCCAGCAGGCCATGGAGATGCCACATCCTGTCTGTGTTATATCTGTTTATGTTGATGAGAACTGATCATGTCTCCCCAGTGAGAAGGAAAGTCATTTCTGCTCACAGACTTCCATGATACTCAGACTCATCCCGTATTTGCCCGATGCAGCTCTCTTGTCATAATCTACAGTGATCACATGAGTAGCCTTTAAGAGTACCATTATGAATTCCTTCTTTCCAAGAGGCTGACGTTCCATGTGAAATGTCACTAGCAAAGCACTGTGTGTGCTGGACCCAGAGGAAGGTGCCAAGAAAGAAGAAGTGTTTCTTTAAAAAAAAAATATATATATATATATATATATTCAAAATCACTGTGAGACATAAAGTTACAAAGTTGTTCATGATTGAGTTTCAGTCATACAATGCTCCAGCACCCATTCTTTCACCAGTGCACATTTCCTGCCATTAACATTCCCAGTTTTCCTCTCACCAGTTCTCCTCACCCAGTCCCTGCAGCCTCTCTGTGTCAGACAGACAATCCCCTCCACCCCCATCCAGCTTCTATTTTCCTTTTAGGCACCATGGATTGCAATGCTGTTACTGAAAGGGAATATCCAGAGATTATTTCCAACTATCATCATCATAGTGGTCCCTTCTCTGTCCTAACTGCTGTCCTATTTGTGGCAAGCTTCCCTCCTGGACCCTTGTTTCTGATATGTTTGGGTATTATTCACATATTCTGAGTTTTATTTGTTTCAATTTTTTAAATATATTCCACAAATGAGTGCAATCATTCTCTTTGTTCCTTTCCATCTGACTCATTTCACTCAGCATGATCCTCTTCATATCCATCCACGTATAAGCAAATTTCATGACTTAACTGCTGCATGGTGTTCTATTGTATAGATGCACCATAGTGTCTTTTTTTCCACTCTGTTCTTGGACACTTGGGTTGTTTCCAGAATCTGCCTATTGTGAATAGTGCTGCAATGAATGTAGGAGTGCAAATGGCTTTTCTGCATTGTGTTTTTGGGCCACTATGTTATATTCACAGGAGTGATATTGCAGGGTCATATGGAAGCTCAATTTCTAGTTTCTTGAAAAAATCCATGTTGTTTTCTAGAAAGACTGGAGCAGCAGTGAATAAGAGTACTTATCTTTCTACATCCATGCCAGTACTGGTTGTTCTTTTTGATGTGAGTAGAGGTGTTTCTAACAGCTAAGTTAGAAGAGGAAGGCAGATAAGAAGATAAGGGCTTTTATTTTTTAATTTAATTTTATTTTTTAATATAGGAGTACTGCTATTTATTCAACCACTAGCTTAGCTGATTGATTTGGGCATGAACTCCACCTTACTTTTTATTTTCATTTTTTATAATTTTATTTATTGAATCACCGTGGGAGCAGTTACAAAGATTTCGGGTTTAAGTCTCGGTCATACAATGAAACACCTGTACTTTCACCAGTGCTGATTCTCCACACCCAAAATATCCGGTATACCCCCATCCCACACCCTCCCCCTACCTGTGGGGCAGATGATTTCCACATTAGTCTCTCTCTACTTTGATTACATTCAATATTTTGACACCAGACCAACCATATTATTTTGGATTTTACACCAACATTCAGATTTGCTGAAAAGGCAACACTAGACAATTTTTTGTTTTCTATTGCTGGTTATGAATAACATATGATGCCATGTGGCTGCAGTAGAGGTCACACGATTTTGGAATTCTGAAGTTCTAACACTTAAATCTGGAGGGATTTCTGCCAAAACCTGCTGAGTTCTGAGATATGTTCCTTAGTCTTTGGGATCATAGCCATTAAGCAGCTTGATCAGGAGCCAGAAAGCCCAATCGAGGGCGACGAGTCGGGGTCTTGTTGGGATGGGGAGGAAAGGACCAGCTCCACCCCCATTCCATGAGGCCCTGAATATCTCGTCACCGGGGGTCCAAACCTGACTGTCTAATGACCTCTGGTGGATGGCAGCCACCGAGCCGCAAAGGGTGAGCAGGTGGAGGGACAGCACCCTTTCCCCCTGGGGTGGCCCAGAGACAGTAACCTACTGCAGGGTCTGGACGCATTTCTGCCAAAAGCCACAGGGTTCCGAGATTTGTCTCTGAGTCTCTGGGGTCATGGCCCTTAAGCGGCTTGATCAGAAACCAGAGAGGCCATTCGTGGGTGGCAACTCGGAGTCTCACTGGGATGGGGAGGAAAGGGCCAGCTCCACCCCCATCCTGTGAGGCCCCACATGTCTCATCATTGTGGGTCCAAACCTGACTGTCCAGTGGCCACTAGAGGATGACAGCCACCGGGCCGCCAGCGGGAACAGGCCAAGGCACGAAACCTATTTCCACCTGGGGTGGCCCGGTGCTGGTAAGCTGCTGCAGGGACCGGATGCACTTCTGTCAAAAGCCACTGGGTTTTGAGATTTGCTTCTGAGTCTCTGGGATCATGGCAGTTAAGTAGCTTGATCAGGAACCAGAGAGGCCATGCCTCCAATTATATAGCTGAGTCGGAGGAGTTTTGTGGGTGTGTCTTCCACATACCTAACTTTTAGCCGTTTACTTTCTTGGTAAACTTTGCCCCAAGTTTTTGGGGTCTGGCCAAAGGCACAGCAGTAATTTTGGGGTATCTGCATCATCTGCTGATGCACTCTCCTCACAGGTACAGACTGACCTGCTGGCGGCACCATACCCCAGATAAGGGCTTTTAGCACATTATAAATCCTGAGAAACTCCATAATGATTGTGACTAAACAATTTCATCAACACCTGTACAAATACATGTGCCCATTCAGGGCCACATCTACCAAATCAATTGCACGTTTTGAAAGTCACTCCTGTTAGTTCCTATTAAAGAGCTCAACTGTTTCTATGCCAGTTTAAAGGAAAGAAGGAGACACATTTTTTCATTATTCTTGTGAATACCCAGTTTTATCAGCAGATGAAAGCATAACCAGGAGATCTGTTTATTAATCAGCAATGTTAGAAAAACACCACTCAAAATCTTGAAAAAATTTTATCACAAAATCTTATAATCAATGAATGGCTATTGTCTCATTGATCCAGATCTGAATATTCTTTTTCTTTCATGACAGAGGAGGTAAATTCGTAATGTAAATGAGATTAACAATCAATGAATCATGAAGTAAATCAGAATCTACTGGGTTAGTCTGAGTTAGGAAGGAACAAGGTAGAAAGGGGAATTATATGGGGCAGAGTTTTTGGAACCTGAGGAGTGTGTAAAACTGAGAAATTGTCACTATCAACAGCATCTTGTAGGTCACTATTCTGTTATATTGGAAATATAAAGTAACTAGATGTGATAACACCTGCCTCCAAGACCTCACAGAGCATCAGGGAAACAGATGAAAATGTGTCAAAGAACAGATGAATGATGTCCATGAGAAAGGCCACAGGACTGTAAAGGCAGAACAGCCTCCCAAAGCAGGGAGGGTAGGAAGGTACAGTAACAGGGGTTGTTTTGTTGGAGAAGATGGGATTAGAGTTGAGCCTTTGGGGACAGATAGGTACCTACATTTCAGGAAGAAAAATTCAAGTATTTGTCTGTATACTCATATTCACATATTTTTTTTTCATTCAACTCAGGGGAATGTATTTACCACCTACAATTATGTGGTATTCACAAATCTGAAGTTAAGACTTTTTGTTCTTGCACTTATGAAATAGCAGAATTTCATGTTTTTGAACTACATGAACTTTCTTTTTTTTTCCAAATGGAGTAGGAAGCCAGTACAATAGCTGCAGTCAGGAGAAAAATCCTTTCTGTCACCCTAAATTTCTTAATTATAAAACATAATTATTCAAATAAAAACACCTCTACATATGAACCTTATTTCTTTTCATTATTCTTTAATTTTTAATGCTTGATTTTGTGCGTTTAGGAGCAGCAATTGTGATTCCACTTAATACAAAGTCAGTTGCTTCCTACTGTGTCTTGCTATCAGATTAGTCTGTGTTTTTCTTCCTATTCCTCAACAAATGAAAATTACAGACATTAATCATTGAAGCACAGTATTATGAAAATAAAATATGGCTCTAAATATGATACAATTTATAAGGGCATTTGCCTTGCATGCAGATGACCCTGGTTCGATTTCTCCACCCCTCTCGGAGAGCCCAGCAATCTACTGAGAGTATCTTGCCTGAACGACAAAGCCTGGCAAGCTAAGACGTATTTGATATGCAAAAAACAGTAACAGCAAGTCTCACAATTTGTTGTGAAACGTTACTGGTGCCCGCTCGAGCAAATTGATGAACAACAGGAGGACAGTGCTACAGTGCTAAAGTGTTTCAAACACTTCTACCTTAATCTCACTGATTTACATAAAAGAATGAAGTGAGTGTTGCTGAAATTAAGAGATTCATATCAATGTTCAACTATGATTCTTATAAATTTGATGTTAGAGGCTATATTAGGGCTGGAGCAATAGCACAGAGGTAGGGCATTTGCCTTGCGTGCATACAGCCTGGCCAAACCAGGTTCGATTCCTCTGCCCCTCTTGGAGAGCCCAGCAAGCTACTGAAAGTATCTCGCCTGCCCGGCAAAGCCTGGCAAGCTATCCGTGATGTATTCAATATGCCAAACACAGTAACAACAAGTCTCACGATGGAGATGTTACTGGGCCCACTCGAGCAAATCGATGAACAATGGGAGGACCATGACCGTGACCGTGACCAAGTTCCTATGTTCTACTTCTCATACTCTGCCTTCTAGTGTAAGGTCTTTATTTTATTTGGGGGACCAATTATTTTTTCTTTCATCAGGGATCACTAAAATGTGATATTCTTCAATATTTTTCAATGGTATATCTATGTATGATGAAATTAAATATAGGACCTACCCGAAATTTGCAGTACTGCAGATCTCAAATTCAACCATCATCAATGTGACAGCATGTCAATCACAGTACTCCACATGTCCTCTATGGTAGAATGCGGAGTTGTGAGTCAAACTATCACACTTATTAGCTACGGAAAGGAGATCCTTGTCTTATACCAGTTACTATTGATATGACTTACTACATAGAAAATGGTCAATAATAGGAACATAGTAAGATTAGTGATGGAAGAGCCAAACAATTATCTCCCATGCCCAAACATTTAAATCATATGAGGAAAAGTGAATCCCACATGTATTAAGTAATTTCAAGAAGAAAGTTTGTAGTGTTCTTGTTACTCCATTTGCTAGTCTGGTGTTTTTGTTACTCCATTTGCTAGTCTGGTGTTTTTGTTACTCCATTTGCTAGTCTGGTATAAAGTGAAGATGCAGGATAGGTTGTTCAAAATAATCAATTTTAAGTGGACAAGAGCAGAAGATTAAGCAAAAAAGTAGATGGAACACATAAATGCTGGCTTCTGCATCACTACCTTGAATTTATTTATTAAAACTTGGCATCCTCAGAGAAAGCGTTTGACAAGATCCAGCACCTGTTTATGATGAAAACCCTCGCCAAAATGGGGATACAGGAGACTTTCCTCAATATAGTTAAAGTCATCTACCACAAGCCTACAGCAAGCATCATCCTCAATGGGGAAAACTGAGAGTCTTCCCCTTAAGATCAGGGACGAGACATGGATGTCCACGCTCTACACGGCTGTTCAATACAGTACTGGAAGTACTTGCAATAGCGATTAGGCAAGAAAAATATATTAAGGGCATCCAGGAAGGAAAGGAAGAAATCAAGCTCTCACTATTTGCAGATGATATGATACTATATTTAGAGAAGCCTAAAACCTCTACCAAGAAACTCCTAGAAACAATAGAGTTGTATAGTAAAGTTGCAGGCTATAAAATCAAAAACCAGAAGTCCATGGCTTTCCGATATGCAAATAGTGAAAGGGAAGAAAATGACATGAAGAAAACAATCCCGTTCACAGTTGTGCCCCCAGAAAATCAAGTACCTAGGAGTCAGCTTAACTAAGGAAGTAAAGGACCTGTACAAAGAAAAGTATAAAACGCTACTTCAGGAAATAAAAGAGGACAATGAGGAAATGGAAAACTATCCACTGTTCATGGAGCGGGAGGATTAGCATTGTCAAAATGGCAATACTTCCCAAAGCACTGTACAAATTCAACGCGATCTCTATTAGAATACCCATGACATTCTTCAAAGTACTGGAGCAAACACTCCTGAAATTTATATGGAACAATAAGCCCCCACGAGTAGCTAAAACAATTCTTGGGAAAAAGAAAATGGGAGAATCAACCTCCCTAACTTCAAACTCTACTTAAAGCAGTGATAATTAAAATAGCATGGTACTGGAACAAAGGCAGAGCTGCAGACCAATGGAACAGGGTTGAATATACCGACATCTCCCCCCAAGCATATGATCATCTAATCTTTGATAAGAGAGCAAGAAAAGTGAAGTGGAGCAAGGAAAGCCTCTTTAAAAAATTTTGCTGGCAAGATTGGATGGCTACATGCAAAAAAAACTGAGCTCACATCTCTGCCTAACGCCATGTACAGAAGTAAGATCAAAGTGGATTAAAGACCTCAACATCAGACCAGAAACCATAAGGTACATTGAAGACAAAGTTGGCAAAACCCTCCATGACATTGAAGCTAATGGTATCTTCAAAGATGTCACGCCACTGGCCAAGCAAGTGAAAACAGAGATAGACAAATGGGACTATCTTAAGCTAAGAAGCTTCTGCACCTCAAAAGAAACAGTGACCAAAATACAAAGACAGTCTACAGAATGGGAAAGGATATTCACCCAATACCCATCCAACAAGGGGTTGATATCAAGGATATACAAAGTTCTGGTTGAACTCCACAAGAAGAAAACATCCAACCCCATCAAAAAATGGGACGACGAAATGGACAGAAAATTTCTCAAAGAAGAAATCCGAATGGTAAAAAGGCACATGAGAAAATGCTCTACGTCATTAATCATCAGGAAAATGCAGATCAAAACCACAATGAGATATCATCTCACACCACAGAGACTGGCCCACATCCAAAAGAACAAAAGCAACCGGTGTTGTTGCGGATGTGGCGAGAAAGGGACCCTTATCCACTGCTGGTGGGAATGCCGACTGGTTCAGCCCTTTTGGAAAACCGTTTAGACAATTTTCAAAAAGATTTGACCCAGCAATACCACTCCTGGGAATATATCCCAGAGAGGCAAAAAAGTATAGTCTAAGTGACATCTGCACTTGTTTGTTCATTGCAGCACTCTTTACAATACCCAGAATCTGGAAAAAACCTGAGTGCCCGAGAACAGATGACTGGTTAAAGAAACTTTGGTACATTTACACAATGGAGTACTATGTAGCTGTTAGAAAAGATGAAGTCATGAAATTTACATACAAGTGGTACTACATGGAAAGTATCATGTCAAGCGAAATGAGTCAGAAAGAGAGGGATAGACATAGAAAGATTGCATTCATCTGGGGAAAATAAAGCAACAAAATAAGAGACTAACACCCAAGAATGGCCGGATTAGTACCAGGAATTTTATTGGAGGCCAGCCACACATGCTAGGGGAAAAGGCAGCTCAGATAGAGAAGGGAGCACCAAATAAGGGGTGTTGGGAGGATCCTCCCATGATGGGAGAAGTATGCTGAAAGTAGACTATGCACGAAACATGATTGCCACTCAATGCCTCTTTTGCAAACCACAACACCCAAAAGGAGAGAGAGAACAAAGGGGAATGCCCTGCCACAGAGGCAGGGTGGGATGGGGGAATGGGGGTGGGAGGCATACTGGGATCCGTGGTGGTGGGAAATGGGCACTGGTGGAGAAATGGGTATTTGATCATTGTATAATTGAAACCCAAGCACAAAATTTGTAAGTATACAACTGTATCTCATGGTGTCTCACTAATTAAAAAAAAACACTTGGCATCTTAAAAATAGGTAAGGTAAAGGCAAGGTAAAGGCCCTCCCGTTGTTCATCGATTTGCTCGAGCGGGCCCATTAATGTCTCCATTGGAGATTTTGTTGTTACTGAGCTTGGCATATCGAATACATCACGGGTGGCTTGCCAGGCTCTGCTGTGTGGGCGGGATACTCTCGGTAGCTTGCAGGTCTCTCCGAGAGGGGTGGAGGAATCGAACTCGGGTCAGCCATGTTGGCTGCGTGCAAGGCAAACACCCTACCGCTGTGCTATCGCTCCAGCCCTATCTACGGCCATACCACCCTGAACGTGCTCGATCTTAAAAATAGGCAAGTTAAATTTTAAATATTTAAGATTCTACCATTCTCCCCACAGCTTCATTTTTGGTCCAGTTCTACAAAGTTTCATGATTAAGAGATGATTTCCTTGAGAATGAGTTCTCTCATTTCCTCCCCGCTGATCATACCGCTTCGTTTCCTTTCCTCAATTTCTTTGCTAATTAAGTATATAAGCCTGTCACCTTATGCTTTATGTATATTTCTTCCTCTTCATTAACATGACCAAGATCCTAGGTGATTGCAACAATCATTTTGAAAAACCAACCTTAACTTTTGTGTTAGTTTTCTAAAGCTGTAGAAAAAGTCATGCCCAAATTTATTATATTCACAGTATTTTTTCAGCTTGGAATTTCAAGAGTAAGTGGACTAAGGTCAGGATTTGTCTCAGAAAGATATCCCCAGGTCATCTTAGGCCTGATGTCCCCATATCATCTTAGACCTGCTTGGCCTGGAGCATGTACTTTTCCAACAACTAATCCATGCAGCTGGCAAATTGAGGCAGACCGAAATCTCATTTTCCTCCAGTAAGGACTTGACCCTAAATGAGGGCAGCTTGAATGTTCCCATTCAAGGAAGAGTACAGGGGCTGACTTCCTCAAAGCATGGAATCTGAAAGAGAATGTTAAGCAAAAACTGCACTTATGATAAACTTGTTTCAGAAGTCATATACTACTATTTGCTATATAGAAGTAAGTCAGTAAGTCACTTAATTCAGGAATTAAGAATTCCTACAATCAAGAGAAGCTAACTTTTGGGAAGAAAAAAAAGGAGTATCAAAGTTTTATAGACATGTTCTAAAACCATTACCTAAAACGATTGTTTTATTTTTTTTTCTCTATCTGCTGTAAGCCACCTTCTCTGTTCTGCTATCAGTCTCTTAGTCCTCAGGTTTGGTTGTTGGTTTGATCCCCTAATCAGAAAACATAACTTTAAAAAGTTAAAGGATAGGTAAGAATATCTACCATTTTCTATCTTACTCATCTAAAAGTACCTTTAGTTTCTCTGGATTCTGTCATCCTCACCAGCCAGGCAAGCCAACTCACCAACCACAAATGTAATTGGCTCATTCTCAGGTTTGGGTTCTTGCCTTTGTCTTCACAGTTCCTCCTGGTGCGAATGCTCTCTGCTTTAGAAAAATCCAAGTTCAAAATTGAATTAGTTCAGCTGTCCTTTCAAATTTTTTTGTGGCAACATTCCTGGAAAACAGGAACAAAAAGAATTTCTCCTTTCACTTTCATTGTTTAGACTCCTTGTCATACAGACACCAGTTTTTAAAGATCCAGGCGATGTGCTGGAAAGTGGGGATAGGAAGGAGAGCCTCCTGATTAAAGGTCTGGAGGATTCCTATCTGATAGTCATAACCCCATGAGGGTTACTCCTTGCAATGTTTAGGTGGACATGCGGTGCTAAAGATTGAACCCAGGCCATCTGCATGCAAAGCATGTGCTTAGTCTTTGGTGCTCTCTCAGCTCAATCTCCACTTCTTTCAACATTCTTTTTTGGAAGATTCTTCAGGTATCTTTAAAGAGTTTAACTCAGTACTAGGTGCATGCTGGATATCTGATGCATATTTAATGAACTAATATGTAAGTAGATATTTTGAAATCTGTGTCTAGGAGATTATAGTGGGGATAGGACCCACGCCTTGCATGCAACTGATGGAGGTTGGATTCCTAGCGCACAGTCTCCTGATCATTATTGATTGCGACCAAAGAGGTGTCCAGCACTACTGGGATGTTCTGTATAATTCCTAGCACCACAGGACCTGAGAACCATTGCATGCTTCGGCCCTAGAATTGAATTATTAACCAGGTTAGCTGAGTATCATGAGGAGGGATCTTCAGAGTCCTATGAGAACCACTTGGGATGCTCTCCTGCCCCCTAATTTTTGAAATTAGAGTAGGTAAGTATGACTCTCTATAGAAATGACATTTAACTTTTGTCTCCCCTTTAAAAGCTTTAGGTAATTGAAGTGCTCCAAAGAATTAAACATGTTGTTTTAAGTGAGATTATGATACTTGAACATTAAGTAGATTACAAGAGTAGAAAGGTAATAACATCCAATTGATGATTTTTTTGCTACTTCTCCAATTTACCCTCTAATCTTATATCTGATCTGTTTTTAATATCCAAACTAACTCTTAATCTATTTTTGAGATTTAAACCATGAACTATGCAATATCACATAAATCAAGAGTCAATAAATGGGAAAAGACCCTCTCTCAAGTTTTTGTGATGTCTTCTATTTATATGGATATTTCATCAGACTAAGGGGAAAGCATTTGTTCTTTTGGGTGTATAGTGCAAGGGACCAAACTCATATCCTCAAGCCTATGAAGCATGTGTTCTATTCCTGAGCCATTTATCTGGATCCAAGAGGAAATTTAGAGTTCAGTATTTTACCTGGTGTTGCTCTGCACTAAGATCTTAGAAAGTAGACTTGCAAGACTGACTTCAAGAAAATTTATGGCTACCGAATCACTGCTTCCAATATATAAAAGGGTTAAACAAAACTGCCTGATGTAGATCTTATGAAACACAAATAATTTTATATAGGATAAATCTGACTGTTGCAATCATCAATAAATAGCAGAAGTTGATACTATTTGACATAAGCTGGGTTGGGAGATGGGTATGGGGGATAAAGTTATGTTCTGGCTCGTTCCCTTAAGCTACTGCACAAGAAAAAAATATTTTTTTTGGTAGGGATGGGTTAGTCCACTCCCTGCTGTACTCGGGGCCTATTCCAGGTTCTGTGCTCAGGAATCTTCCTGGTGCTGTTTGAGGGAACTTAGGTGGTACCAGGGACCAAACTGAGTTAGCCATGAGCAAGGTAAGCACCTTATCTACTTTATCTCTCAGGTCTCTTGCACAAGAAATTCTGACAGACTTGATTAGGGTCAATTACCTTCAAATTCTTAGCTAAAAGAGAAATGGAGAGGTCAGAATTATAAATATTCTGAAATGAAGGTATCTCTATCCTTAGACATTAACTGTGTCTCTTAATTTCCTCTCTGGGAAATGTTGAAATGTTGCCTACCTATAGTGACCATCCTAAAATTCATCTTGTTATGACAGAACAAAACAGAACAAAATAAAACACAGGCCATCCAAATGAAACATTACTTGATGTTCTTTTAGTGTTCTGCCTCCACAGAGGCAGTATGGAGTTGAGTTATTTGTTCTCAAATCAAACATTCAAGTTTAAATTGCTTTAGAACTGGGGATGGAGAAATCTTCTTGAATGAACCTGAATTAAATTTCAGGAAAATGGGCTTTAAAAATCTAACATTAGTAAAACCCAGGATAAATTCTCATTCAGTGTGAAATCTTGTAAGATAGCCTAGACTGCAGGTAAGAGAGCACTAGAAGTTTCCTCAGAGCAGGACTTAAATGAAGACAATATAAGAGATGATGGGCCTCTGTGTATTTCTAAGAATATATCAGCATCGTCATAGAATTATTTTTTTCTCAAAGTTGCAAATCTTGTACTTTGTGTTTTGAGCATCAGAGGTTCCTAGCTGAGGTGATGTCAGAATACTACAAGGACCACCCTTGCAGGTATTTTGCACTAATCTTGAGACTTCGGAATGTTGGGAAACTCTGGCTGTTTCTCCACACACAGCTGGAGAAACCAAAGCTCTGTCTTTGGGAGGAACCTTATTTGTGGTCCTTTCGAGCTCGGGAGCTCTGCTTTGATCTCAGACTCCAGCCAGGCCTTCCCTCTCTCACAGTAATTTGGCCAGAAAGGCAGTATTTCCTGGGGACACAAAACAGAAATTCTCAGTATTTTTTCTGGGAATATACAACTGATGGATGACAGAAAAGTCATCTGCAGGACAGCCCCCCCCCATGGGAACTCACTGTTAAATTTTATTTTTTAATTGGCAGTAACATAGTTTTGGGGGAATCTGAGATGTGGTGTGGTTATTACATCATTCCTCTTCCTCCAACTGATCTGAGTCATTGTTATGTTCTTGAGAACCCTCACTAAGCATCTGTATTTATGACAGTATTTATATATATTACATCTGTCTTAAGGACATGGGGTGACAAAGTGAACTAAATTCAATGACTCTACTATTTACAATAACTACTAAATAAATATTGACTTTAATAATCTTGAAGGAAATGTCAGAAGAATATCACAAAATAAGTTCACTGGTATCTACACTTCTCGAGAAGCCTACTCCAATTTCTAATACTAACTAACTATGTAGGATTGAATCTAATTTTATTGTTGTTTCCTCTTTTATAAAATTAGAAAATTTGATAGATGATCATAAAGTCCCTTCTGTATAATGTGAATTTATAAATTTTTATATTTTAGGAAAATCCTAAAGCTATAAATCTTTTGTTTTTCATGATTTTAAATTTCTTTTAAAGAAGAGATCTCCTGTTTTTTTTAATTAGTGAAACACCATGAGGTACAGTTATAGACTTATAAATTTTTGTGCTTGGATTTCAGTTATACAATGATCCTGTTTTTACATCTTAATTTATTTAATTTTATCACAAAACGTCTGATCATCACTTATCCACAAGACTATAATGAAAATGAGATACACCTTAGGCAACTTTTGTCCTACAGAATAAATGAGGGATTAAACAAGGAGATGTAGGGAGAGCAGTCATTATCATCTCAAGCACTTACTATGACTCAGTAAGTGGAAACTATTTTTATTGTAAGTATCATAACCATTTATTTATTTAATTAATGTTAGTACACAGACCTGCTAGTGGGGATAGATAAAATATGGAACAAGGCAGACAAGTCTATTAGCATCCCCTTAGCTTATCTTCTAAGCCACAGTAATTCCCAGACTGATCCAGGCAGTTTTTGAATCTGATGATCAATGTTCCTGACCGAAGTGTCCTCTTTCCTTTGGTCCTGCCCTGCTGTGAACTAGAGAACTCAGGAAATGTGCTGTTCAGGCAAAGAACTGTGTTCAGGCAAAGAACCCTTTCTTGTTCTGACTCGCCCGAGTCAGCTGGGTCACTCCCCTTGTTTCTGACTCACCAAAGTCCATTCCAGGACTTTGTTATTAAGTGGTTGGTGTTCTCCTCTCATTTCTGATTTTAGTGACTTAGGTTTGCTTAAGGTACGATGTCTACATCAAATCATTTACGTGTGTTTTTGATTTCCCTTAAGAGCTAAGAAATAACAGGATATAACAAACGAAGCTGGGCAATCCAGTGGCTTCTGTCTTGCGAATCAATCTGTACTTCCTAGGTTCAAGTTATATACCAAGTAAAGTGGCCCTGTCATTTCAAAAACAAATTGAATTTGATCATACCTGCAGGTAAAACTCCACAGTGAGAAATCATCAATGCCCTTAGTGACACAGTTTGGGAAACCTGTGTTCGGCTGTCTGCTAAGGTTTCTTAGAGTTCAAAGGAGCATATTTATCATTCCTTTTCCGGTGAGACATTCATTAAAGATTTCCCTAGCCTTGAAAATATGTTCATTGTTCATTCTCGCTTTTTTCAACATGGTACATTTACCCCCATACGATGGAGTTTAGTTCCTAGAAGCTGCCTGACTCCAGATTTTTCCTGAGAGTTGCAGAGATACGCTCCAACTCATATCTGACTTAGGGAATTTTTTTCTCCTCTGTCCTATTATAAACGAGAGAGGAAAGGCAAGTTGGCATAGAGGAGGAAGAATTCCTGCCCGCCCCTTCACCCTTCCTGCAAAACATGCCAAAGGAAAGAATGTAAGTAACATTTGTGATGATGTTAAGGATTTAATTAATAATAAGGAATAACCAAAGTTTTCTTACTGGTATATGGAGGCACTCAGAGGGAATGTAAATGATCTTCTTTAACAAGAACAGACATAATGCAGTAAGTTGACCCTTATGGTATAGCAATCGTACTTTGATCTGTGCCTCCTTTTTCCAAGCTATCTAACTTGCCACAAATTGTTTCAGTGTGGTCAGACAAAACTCATGACTCTTTTCATCAAGTTCTGTGTATCCTCCAAACTCAATTATTTATTAACTCTGTTGCTTGGTGGGCTCACTTGCTTGCTTTGTGAATTCATGGACCTAATGATTTCAAGATAGGAACAAAGAGTTCTCGTGGTCTTTGGGGAATGATAAGGAGAAATAACACTTTAAAATATAGAAAAAGATCCTTGAACCTGAACCAAATTTTGCTTCTTTATATTCCCACTTCACCATTGCTTTTGTGATTTATCATCACCTATTTACCTTACAGCCTTCTATGAGCTGTGGGGGAGGGGGGACACAACAATGAAACAAGGAATGAGAAGTACGTGCTTAATAAAATGAAATATGTTTACTAAATCAGTCACTGATTGTGCACCAAAAACTTCTACTGAATTTTCATTATTTTCTTGAAATATTTTTGTGCTTGGTGCTGACATTTCTTGATTAAAGTATAGTTATAGTTATCTATCAAAAAATGCTATGAAATCTTAAGAAAGGAAGAAGAATATCCATAGCCAGAGAACTATTTCAGGACAGAATTCAAGGGAAATTAAATTACAAATGTGTTAATGCAAAAATTATCATTAGAGCTACAAATATTGAAAATACGAGCAAGAGTCATTTTATAAAATATATTTTGGTAATAATTTTTCTCAAAGATATAGTTATTTAAAAATTTATTAACTGTAAATTATCAGTGGATAATGGTTCTAGAAGTTCCCTAAATTAAACAAAAAGCATCAAAAGCAGAAATGATACATGAGAAAATGCTCTACGTCATTAATCATCAGGGAGATGCAGATCAAAACCACAATGGTATATCATCTCAAACCACAGAGACTGGCCCACATCCAAAAGAACAAAAGCAACCAGTGTTGGCGTGGATGTGGTCAGAAAGGGACCCTCCTCCACTGCTGGTGGGAATGTCGACTGGTTCAGCCCTTTTGGAAAACAGTATGGACGACTCTCAGAAAATTAGAAATTGAGCTCCCATTTGACCCAGCAATACCACTCCTGGAAATATGTCCCAGAGAGGCAAAAAAGTATAGTCGAAGTGACATCTGCACTTATTTGTTCATTGCAGCACTCTTTACAATAACCAGAATCTGAAAAACCCTGAGTGTCGGAGAACAGATGACTGGTTAAAGAAACTTTGGTACATTTACACAATGGAGTACTATGTAGCTGTTAGAAAAGATGAAGTCATGAAATTTACATACAAGTGGTACTACATGGAAAGTATCATGCTAAGTGAAATAAGTCAGAAAGAGAGGGACAGGCATAGAAAGATTGCATTCATCTGTGGAACATGAAGTAACAAATGAGGAGACTAATAATACCCAAGGATAGCCGAGATAAGTTATCAGGAGGTTCACTCCATGGCTTGGAGGCCAGCCACACATACTAGGGGAAAAGGCAGCTCAGATAGAGAAGGGAGCACCAAGTAAAGAGTGTTGGGAGGATCCTCTCAGGATGGTAGATGCATGCTGAAAGTAGACTATAGACCGAATATGATTGCCACTCAATGCCTCTTTTGCAAACCACAGCACCCAAAAGGAGAGAGATAACAAAAGGAAATGCTCTGCCACAGAGGCAGGGTGGGATAGGGGGGATGGGGGTGGGAGGGATACTGGGATCAGTGGTGGTAAAAAATGGGCACTGGTGGAGGGATGGGTACTCGAACATTGTATAATTGAAACCCAAGCACAAAAATTTGTAAGTCTACAACTGTACCTCATGGTATTTTACTAATAAAAAAAAGTAGAAATGATAAGCCAGCAAAATAAATAGGCAAGTATTAAAATAATCTTTTATTATGGTAACAGACAGGGGCATAATAGTGGATGTGGGGGGGCAGGGGATAAAGCCAAATATTCAACATCTTTTGGAAACAATTGACAAGGTATTCGATTTGCTCGAGTGGGCCCAGTAATGTCTCCATCGTGAGATTTCTTGTTACTGTGTTTGGCATATCGAATACATCATGGGTAGCTTGCCAGGCTTTGCCATGCAGGTAAGATAATCTCGGTAGTTTGTCGGGCTAGAACAAAGAACTATTGCATATAATAATATATGCAATAAAGAAAATATTCTTTTTTTAAAAATAGTTTATTTCTTTATTGAATCACTGTGGGAAAAGTTACAGAGCTTTCGGGTTTAGGTCTCAGTCATGTAAGTATCAAACACATTTCCCTTTACCAATACTTATTTTTAACCGTGAACCCCAATAGAACCCCACCTCCCACCCCTCCCAATTCCTGTGAGGCAGATGAGTTCTAGTTAATACTCTATCTACTTTGACTAGATACATTGTTTCGATAGAAGATACGCAATTATTGTTTAGAGTTTACGACCCCCCCCAATCAGATATGCTGAAACAGTGTTGTGAAATGATTTGCTTTCTACAGCTTGGTTTAAGAATAAAATGATGTCGCACGGCCGTAATAGCGGCCGCGCGGTTTTGGATTTCTGCTGTTTCACTTATTAACCCTGGAAGTATTTCTATTAAAAGTTAGATAGTTAAGAGATTGGTTTCTGTGCTCTGGAGTCGTGGCCGTGCCGGAGAGCCGCTCGTGGGGGGCAGCTGGTGACCTCGGTCGTGCGTGAAGGACAGCCCAGAACGCCCCCCTTCCCATGAGGCCCCCGCTGCCCCCCGCCCCCGGCTCAAACCTGCTGTCCACAAGGCTCCCGTGCGGCCGCCATCTTTCTTTCCAGAGAAGAAAATATTCTTTAAAAAATGACTAACCCTTCTGTAAGGGTTTTAGACATAAATAAAATTTAAATTAAACACTTCAGGAATCCCTGAAAAAAGGGGTTTCTCAAATTCTCAATTTCCTTTCACTTTTTGCACTTACCCTGGATTCTTACAAGTGATTGTGAACCTATCTACTTAACACTGAAAACAACATCTCATTATAACTCTGTGTATATCGAGAAAGGAGCAATCCAATTAGAAGAGATAATTATTTTCTAGTAAAATGTGGTTTGCTTCTGACTCTCCAAAGATTCAGAGCACCAGTACAGTGTGCCTAATCTTGCTCAGTAGCCTGAACACTGTGACTCTGTAAGTCTTTTCTTATCCAAATAGGAAACTGTGAGAGATTCAGCCAACATGACTCTTGACTTCTCACTGTCTGAACAATAGATTTATTGGCATCAGCAATGGGAAAAGCTCGTTAAGCCTTTACCCAACAATCAGGCCAGAATGGAATTACTCTTTTGATTACAGCATTGTTAAGTGCTTTATTACGTCTTAGTACTAGAGAAATATGTATCAATAATAAATTTTCTTTCTTTCTCAAGAGGAAGATATATATATATATATATATATATATATATTTATACATATATAGGCATATAACTAACAAGTGCTGTTTATAAAATATGGACAGCAAAATTTTAATTTATATACTATATTTAAAAAAACTTCACCCTATTGTCCTATTAAACTTTAGTGCCTTTTCTTTGTTTTTTAACCTTCTGGTGCTCCAGGGACCATGTGGTGTGCATAGGATTGAACCCAGATCAGTTACATGCATAGAAAATGCCCTGCCAGTTATGCTATTGCTCTGGTCCCAACTTTATTATCTTCTTAGAGTGTCAAAAATATTATTCTGATTTTTAGTATATATTCATTCTAAAATCAGAATAATATTTTTGACACTTTAAGAAGATAATAAAGATATATATATGTATATATATATGTATATAGCTTAGAGCTGGATTTTCCAGAAGCCAATCTATTTTGTAAATATCTAAGCTGGATATGCAGATATAGACATATGGAACTTCTATTTAGAAGTGCCCTTGTGAGTTCTCTTGCTTTTACTCCCTATTCTCCCTTGATTTCTCTTTATAATGGGGAAGTGACTTATATGATCAGAAATAGGAAATAATCTGAACTGAAGAAAAGACATGGACATATTGATGTCTGTGACCCTTAAATTTTACTTTGACTTGGAATAATGAATATAAGACTAGTTCACCCAAATTGATTTATATTGTGTGTGCTTAATGTGTTTGATGTTAAATGTGCTTAATGTGCTTAAGGTTAAAACTTAACAGTCTTGGGGCCAGAGAAACAGCCCTGGGGTTGAGGTGCTTGCCTTGCTAGAGGGACCCAGTTCCATCTCCAGCACTACATATGGTTCTCTAACACTTTTAGGAGTGATTGCTGGGCACAGAACCAGGAATGTGCCCTGAGCACTGTCAGGTGTGGTCCAAGTGTCCCCAGTACGCCCCTCCCCCAAAGAAAAACCAAATAAATTTACTTTAAAAAATACAAGAAAGGACTGGAGAGATTGTACAGCAGGTAGAGTACTTGCCTTGCACACATCCAACCCTGGTTTGATCCCCAACATTCCATATGGTCCCTTGAACCCACCCAGAGTAATTCCTGAGTGTGGATCCAATAGGTGCATCTGAAAACTGCTGAATGTGGCCCAAGAATTTTAAAAGTGATTCAAACCCCACAATTCTTATAACGTGTCCAGAATGTTTTGGTCATTAAGACAGTTTGGATTTAAAATTAAAAATATTTTAATTCACTATTTCTAGTATGTTCAGTATGGTTACTAAAATGAATTTAAAATGGTGAGTTGGTCATACTTTTGGAAACATTTTATCTTTCAGTTGGTGAGGGGAGTGTTTGTGCCACATCTGGCTGTGCTTAGGAGTTACTTTTGGCTCTGTACTCAGGGATCACTCCTGGGGTGTGTTCAGGGGACCATTTTCAGTGCTGGGTTGGGGTTAGGGTCTACCACATGCAAGGAAGGTGACTTACCCTTGTAGTATTTATCTAGATCAATCTTTAAAAAAATCAAACTTAAATAAACACACACTCCTATTCTCTTCATTTTATGGTAATTTTTTCTATTTCAGATGATGGATTTAAATTATTTCAGAAACTTAAAAGAGCCCCTTTTCTAAAGATAGCTCTTTCCTGGGTATTCAGATCTGTCATGGTTAAAGCAAGTGCTAATTATGAAATCTGGATTTAAAACATTTTGAGAAGATTAAGCAGCTTTTTTAAGATGTCACTATATCATAAGCATTAATCTCCTTTATGTATCAAAAATGTTGTTTAGGTTTTCAGAACATGCAGTTTAAACTAGATTCATCAGAAACAAATGAAGTCTTTCTCCCCTCCTGTTAATATATTTTTATAGCAAAGAAGCAAATGACAAGAGAAAACACTGATTTCAGAGATTTATTTAATTACACATTTATTACCATATTTACAAAGAAGTTGTTTATAGTCAATCTTTCTCCTTCTACTTTTCTTCTTCCCTTTCTTCTTAAGTTCACATAATTAATGAACACCATCATATTGTATGTGTTTTATCTGTGTGCTACAAGGTAGAAACACACAGGTAACAATGAATTAAGGTAGGCTTAATGAAGGCTACAGTCTGTGGGTCTAGACACAGTCAAGCAAAAAATTCCACAAGAGTCTATGGAAGCAAGGAGAGAAGTGAATCTAAGTTAGAGGTGAGGATTGGGATATCTTAGAGGAGATCAAAGGAATCAATAGTAGTTGCCCACCAGTAAAGGCAGGACAGATGACCACAAGGAGGACAAGCAGTGGTTAAAGAATGATAAGAATTTAGAAACAACAGAGAGGCCAGATTGGAGAAGGCAAGCCTGGAGGTCAGGAAACTAAGCAATAAAACGGTCATTAAAAACTGCCCAAGCTGAAGGACTTGAGATTACCTTGAACTGGAACTGCTGTGGTGACAGTGGAAATGGTGCATAATAGTTGGTCTCTGAAGAATTTGGTTGACAGAATCAGTGACTTTGAAGAAAGAGACAGACAGAGAAAGGGGGCGGTGGAGAGAGGAGACAGATAGGAGAAAGGGGGCGGAGAGAGAAATAGAAAGAGAGAGAGAGTAAAGTGGGTGGGTATCAAAAAAGGCTATAAAATTTTTGGTTTTCACAATATGACAAATATGATGTTACCTGAAACATAGACCCAAGGAAGAGAAGCATACATATGAGAAATTGTAAAAAAAAACTTTAAGAGTCAATGTGACTTGTAAGTAGGTGGCTGCGTGATTATGAAAATGAAGGAGACCATAGCTGTAGACATAGAACTGGGGGTCACCAGTGTATCAATGAATACTAAAGCTATGGAAATGAGTGAGAGCACACAAGAAACATGTGAAAGGGAAGTGAGATTTCAGTTGGATATTTACCAGTCTGCTGCTCAGTGTGTAAAAGTCATGTGTACGCCAAGCTCTTAACAGTCAAACTCCCTAGAACCTCTTCTTATCGGTAGAGATTTTAGATTCTTGCTCCCTGTGGAGTGCTTTGCCTAGGAGCCCCAATCTAGAAACAGACTTAGCTTTGGCATCAGGGTGTGAACTCCACTTCCAGGTCCGAGGATGCAGGGATAGTGCAGGGAATCCCCATAATTGTATCCAAAGTCCCCAGACCTTTGCACCCAGCCTGCTTCTTTAGAGCCCCAAAGGAACAGATTCTCAGAGATGGGCTACTTCAAGGGAACTAGAATGTAAGACCCACATGTAAATAAGCAGTTTTCTTTTCTTGTCCAAAATAAAATTATATATAGTTTGGGATCCACACTCAGCTGTGCTCAAGGCTTGCTCTTGACTCTGTGTCCAAGGTCACTCCTGGCAATATTCATGGAACTCTATGTAGTGCTAAGATCAAACCTATGTCAGCCACATGCAGAGAAAGTGACTCACTCATTGTACTATTTCTCCAGCCCCCTGAAAAGAAAGTTATAGTGTATTGAAAGGGAAGCTCATTTGTAGAACTATCCAGATGCCCTTCGCCAGGGTCACAACTCTTTTAGTTCTTGACTCACAACACACAGAAAGCTTCTTGGTTCTGTTCACTTGACTTATTTCTGGGTGCAATAGAGGTATGTGCAGTTATGTAAAGATATTATTTGGATCTGAGTCACTTTAAAGCTGCCACTTTTTTGCTGATGGTCACATCACACATTAGTTACATTTAGGTCATTATACAGATTCAATCCAGGGAGAGAAAAATACATGATATTTGCTTCTAGTCTAAAGAGAACTCTTTTTTCCTTCTCTGTAGAATTCCTCTCTTGTGTACAGCTAAATTTCAGCACAGCATCAGACTTTTCATTTCATTTATTTATTTTTTTGTTCTCTGGGTCATGCCTATGGGCGCTCAGGAATTACTTCTAGCTCTGTGCGCAGGAATCACTCCTGGTGGGTTCAGGGGACCATATGGGGTACCTGGGATTGAACTAGGGTCAGCCTTATGAAAGGCAAACACTCTACCCACTGCACTATCACTCAAGCCCTCAGACTTTTCATTTTAAACTAGACATCAATCTAGATAATTTTAATGCATGTATCAATGATGACAAATTTCTGTGTTTAATAAAGTACTCCAGGGGAATAGCACTTACTGTGCTCTTCTGACTAAAATAATCAAGCATGTTTATATATGATAGTAAAATAAAACATCCCAGCTTTACTTCTTGGAAAACTCACATTTTTTTCCTTTTTTCCTATTAAAAGTTTAAAAAAATGAAAAAAGGAAATAAAGGCACATTAGAATTACAACTGAAAATAGCAACCAGAATAATCTCTGGAAAGGATCGAGGTATGATATACAATAATTCCTGTGTGATTTTTGCATTGTGTTTACAAATTAATTTTTGTGGAAAAACAAGATAATATTAATACTGTTAACTCTATTACAAAGCCATATAAAATTGGGTTTTTGTTTAATAAAGAATATCAATACTGGAATTGTGTTATTGAAATCTTTTCTAAAGAATAAAATGCAATCATATACAGTAGAAACTGAGGTTTTTAAAAGAGTGTATAAAGCTTTACAAAAAAACCAGATGAATGACACTATACACAAACAAAACATTGTATTATTTAATCTAACTGTGGATAAAAGCCCAGCAAAACCACAAACAGAGCACTTTATCATGTGAAGGAACTGGAACTTCAAAAGAAGGGAGACAAGTACTTGGTATAACTGACACGATCTAATTTTTCCCTTTTCAGATTGTTTTGATGGCTATGAGTTCTTCACTGGGAAATCTCTGAATTCAAAAAGCAAAGAATGTTCTCTCCTTTAAAAAAATGAGTCTGTGCTGAGTGGCAATGCCTCTTTTGCAAACCACAGCACCCAAAAGGATAGAGAGAACAAAGAGGAATGCCCTGCCAAAGAGGGTGTGATGAGGAAGATGGGGGGGGGGAGGAATACTGGGATCCGTGGTGGTGTAGAATGTGCACTGGTGGAGGGATGGGTATTTGATCATTGTATAACTGAAACCCAAGCACAAAAATTTGTAAATCTACAAATGTATCTCATGCTGTTTCACTAATAAAAATCTAAATATATAAATAAATAAATAAAATGAAAGATCACACTTGAAAAAATGAGTTTGTGCTAAAATAGCAGACAAGCAATCAATGTTTCCCTCTCTACTCTCTAATGCGATGGCACACCCTTCTGGGTCTGTGGATTTCACACAATAGATTTCCCAGGTACCATCAGGCATAGCTAATTTTATTTGTGGGATTTATATTCAATATATTATCTACACATTTATGAACAAGTGGAATGCAAAGCAGAAGAGTTCAGTGTATTTTCATGCATTGGTGATATAATGACCAAACATTCTAACCCTGGAGTTGTAATTTAGATAACTGAGACAAATGTAGAGTTTTATTGTGGAACCATGGATGGAGTTTGACCATCTGCTAAATGGGCACCAAGGGATTTATCACTAACAAACTTGATCACTGCTGGTGCTGGGTCATGGCAAAAATGTTCATCAAGGACAGGTGTATGAGTTGGTTGGTGCTCTCAATTTAGGTTTTAAATTGCCAAGTTTCCTTCTAAGAGGATTTTAGGAGTGGAGAAATCAAAGAGACTATGCTATGCAAGAGAACGTTCTGATTACACCAGGAAGGGAATCAGCTGCATACCCTTAGGTTACAGAGATACAGAGAGACACAGCATCACGTGAACATTTCTGTTAACTAGTAAAGGCAGAAGTCAACCTTTTTTAAAAAGTTTTTTCTTAATTTTTATTTTTAAATGAATCACTGTGAGGTACAGTTAGACTTACAAACTTTCGTGCTTACATTTCAGTTATACAATGATCAAGTACCCATCCGTCCACCAGTGCCCATTCTCCACCACCAGTGATCCCAGTGTCCCTCTGGGATCTTTCTCTCTCCTTTTGGGTATTGTGGTTTGAAAATAAGCCAGACTTTTAAAGAATAAATTAGGGGGAAACAGATACTTCCATAGGAAATGCTTATCAAGTATCTAAATACATGATGTATGGAATACTGTGTCTCTGAAGTGAGATGGAAATGACCTCAGAAGGTGGAGAGGAGGTCTAAAAGAAGGTTGAGACTGGCCAGAGAGTAGGTTTTTCTCTTTGACAAAGAGGAGAGGAGCATTGCCTGGAGGGGAAATAAAAGTAAATGGATATAAACTCCCTCACAGCTTTTTACATTTTCATTTGTATGTGTGGTTCTCAATAGAGACTGTGGTCCAGACATTCTCACAAATCTGGTAAGGTCCTATTTAAGTCCTATTTAAAGATGAGAAAAGGGGACTAGGGGGATATATCAAAGCACCTTGAGCATGTACCTTGTATGCTTGAGCCCAGAATTTGATCACTATTATCTCATGGCCACTTAGGTGTCACTGGGTGTAACTATGGATGCTCCTGACCATTAAACTGTCAGGCCCAGTGGGTTGATTATCACTTGAAGGAGCTCTGAGGTCCCCTGAATATTGCTGGGGACTAAATAACTAAATAAATTCTAGGACACTTGGACTGGGTGGTCCTTCCCCAATTACTAAATGGAAATTATGGTCTTCTCTCCCACTGGAGAGAAAACCAGGCAAGAAGTGTCTTTATGAAATTCCTTGTGGGTTATGCTTATGACTGAAGAATTTTATGTTTCAGAAAGGCTCCTCTTTCTTTTCAACCTTTAAAATAAACATGAAAAACAGTATTGTGGGAACAAAATTAAGACAATGCACAAAAGGTCCATGCTCAGCAAATGCCTAGATGACTCACCACCACCTGTCACACACATGTGTGTTTCTGTGCATGCTTATGCATAGACATTCAAGTGACAGCTTATTTTTATTTTTCAAAACAACTGTCTTAAAAAATAAAGGTCATATTTAAATAGAAAGGATTATTTGTCATTTTCCTTCTCCCAACACTCAGCAGGTTGTATTACCTTATTCCAATGATCCACACAGAGAAACAGAAAGACAGTCAAATAGCTATATTTATCTATTTTGAATAGAAAGGTTGTGCTTTTGAAAAGTCTCTGATTTGTGGAAAAGCATTTTTATTTCCTTTATATGTATTTTTCATTTCCATTGATTTTGTCTCATGTCAAACTAATGATATAAAAACGCAAATATTCCTGTAAGAGAATTTAACTCTAAGATTCATATTCTGGTTATGTTGGCAGTAATAAAAACAATTTTTCAAGCTTGCTGGTTTTACATCTCTTCTGATTCTTAAAGGGCTATGACCGCTCTTTGCTATTTGTGACAGCTATTTGTGTTGGTATTGTAATGGTGATTTGGGGGCATTTATTAAGCTGATCCTGTCTTTTTAAAAATCAGTACATCTTAAGGGAAACAATGTTGGTCTATCATTACATAAGTCTCAAGCATACAACATTATAATTCAACATCTGTTTACTCTACTTCATAACTGCTACAACTGCCATGATCACTAAAGACAGAATTTCAATCTGTTATTATATAGTTCATCTTTATTACTTATTTTACTCTTCCTCTAAGCTGCTTCCCTCTTCGTAAACTCCAATATGTTTTTTATATCTAAGAATTTATATCTGTTTTTGTCTGTTTGATTTATTTCTTAATCTTCCACATATAAGTAAAATCCTATGGTATATATATATATATCATTATCTGATTAATTTAAGAGCATAATGTCTTCAAACTCTATCCAAGATGTCACCAATGGAAATATTTATCCTTTAAAAAATCTAAGTAGTATTCCATTGTTTATCTATATTCTATTTTTTCTTTACACATTCATTTATCTATTCACTCATTAATAGGAATATATGTACACATACATACATACATAATACAAAACTAATTTTGACAAAGGAATCAAGAACATGCATAAAATAGAGAAATAAAGTTTCTTTAATAAGCACTGTTGATAAAATTGGACTGACATCATCAAAAGAATGAAACTAGAGCTGCAGTAAATAGTACAGCAGGTAGGGCATTTGCCTTGCATACAGTCAACCCGGGTTCGATCCCTGGCATCCCATATGGTCCCCCAGCACTGACAAAAGTGATTCCTGAGTGCAGAGTCAGGAGTAACCCCTGAGCATTGCTGGGTGTGACAAAAAAGAAAAAAAAATGGAACTAAACCACTATCTTACATTACACATAGAAATTAATTCAAAAAGACTGAAAAAGTTGAATGCTAGCTCTCAAACACAAAACACATAGAAGAAAATAGCAGCAACATGCTCCTAGCTTCCTGGCCTTTTATCTACATGGAGCCTGTTGGTAAAAATCTTCTCTTTGCCTCTGTATTCATGAAGTAGGATCCAGTTTTTCTTCATTTTTTTTTACTGAGACCACATCTATATTTTCTAATGTTTCATCTTCTGTGACATATCTAATTAATTCCTCTTCTCTGACATGTTCCCAAATGTAAACTTAGGTTACATTAGAGATTTAGAAATAATTATAGTTCACATGTTCCCCATTGAAGTAGCTGGGAAAAACAGTAGGGGTAAAGGTGGCTACTTTTATGACTAATTGTTACCATTATTTATTCCCTTTAATCACAAGCAATCAGTCAGTGATTGGGGGATGGGAAAACTAACTTAATGGTGTTAGGTAGGACTGTTCCTTCGTAAGACAATGTATACAGTATTTCCTGCCTGTCTTAATGTACAAATACCTATAGGCATATACAGAGTTTGAAAAATTTGTTGTCAGCTGTTTCCAGGTGTGACTTAAAAGAGCATGCCCAAATTGCTATTTAAGAGCAGGGATTTGAAATGGGTCTCAATAAAATGCTTAAGAAGTTTGAAGGTGCAAAGAAATCCCACATGTGTACGATTTAGGAGTCAATAAACCCAAATGCAAGTTGTATTGAAGGCAACAGAAGGTGTCTGAGATTCTAGCCTTTGTCTGATTTTTCAGCTCGGTAAGAAAATAAGCTAGTTTGCTCTGTTTAAGGTATGGCGGTGATAAGAACACATCTGATTGGAGGCCTACAAAATCAGCACCATTGAGAGTGATAATTTCACTCAACCTGCAATCAGTCTTTTTGCTGTTTCTCTCTTCCTATAGTTTTCCATATTTCTTTTAAGATTTCTACAGACTGTAAAAAGTTTGATTTTTAAAATGCATTGCACTATAGGGCACTCATGCTCATGGGCACTCAGGCATAGAAAGGGGTGAATCATTTTCATGGAACAAATTTTTTTTAATTTTTGAGACAAACTTTATAGAGCTTCATGGCTTAAACAAAAGTAAAACAAGAAAAGCACAATAATGGGCTGCACTTGACTTTCCAAGGAGTACGTCTCTTAGCTTCTATTGTAAAATACATTTTAGGGAAGCATTGCCATACTATAACAGCAAAAAGAAAACTGTGCATGGTTGGTTTCTAAGATCCAGCAAATATTAACCACTGAAATGCACTGAATTTAAACCTCACAGAACAACCAAGATGGTGGTGCTTTTATAGTCTTTATTTTTCCCTAAGAGAAAATGGAGGTTGAAAGAGACATGGGGAGAAGATTACAGTTAAATCTATCCTTAGAACCCATACGACCTAGAAAATCCAGGGGAAGCATGTGGAGAGGACACAGAGTTAAGTGTTTCAGCACCCAAAATAGAATCTTGTTTAAAAGTCATGGTAATTGTTAGCAACAATTCAATACCAATGTTTTCTCAACATTCAATCAAATCATCCCTTTGATGTTACTATTGAGGAAATAGCAGCTTTCAGATGTGGAGGTGATAGATATTCTCATGTTTTTGTCTTTTTGGAAAGGGGAAACTAGGAAGGAAAGAAGAGTGAGGCACTGAGAGTTACGAGATCTGTCAATTCTATTTTTCTTCTCGAATCTGTAGATTCAAGTGTGTGCATTTGGCAAGTCACTCTCATTTTCCACCCCACCTCCCACTTCAGTTTCTGTTATTCATCCGTAGAAGAGAACAAGACTGCCTGTGATTGCATTTTTACTTGGAATCAGAGATTACATGCACTTCTAGTTCTAAAAACTCTTTACAGGGACTTGGAGGACCTGGGAATTGAGAGATGTTAATCTGCAGAATTTGTTCTGTATAAGACTTCCAATTCTCAAGTGAAATGAATAAATCTATGCCTGCTTAACTGCTTTCTGGAAGCCTATACAAGGCCAAATTCTACAATGTAATATTAGACAATGATGAAAATTAATTTTTTATAAAAATGAAATTATGGAGTAGGGAGGACAAATAATATAAACACAACAATGATTTTTGACATCCAATAAATAATAGATTGAGCATGTGAGTAATGCCTGAGAATAGGGAAATTAATGACCATCTCTGTTTACTCCCCAGAGAGCTTTCAGGTCACAAAGACCTATCTCCACAAGCTAAGGTGAAAAATAGTGGATATAATATTAGGTTGACTAGACTTTGCAATAAAAATACAAGTGAGGAGCATTTCAAGGAGAGGTGAAACATAAAAATAAAGATAAAAGTTACTGGAATGGGAAGAATTACCATGGCTCTATGGGTCTCACTGAAATCTTTAAATATTGATCAATACCTACATGCGGGAAACTATGAAGAATGGAAAGAATTCCAGAAAAGGAACAGGAAAAATAATTGCAGGAATTGCTGTAATCCATACACTACTGGAATCCATTTATATTTGTAAAACTGGAACTACAACTAAAAGCAAAAAAATCAAAGTATTTTAAGTGACCACAACAAAATCCTGGATCCCAAATGTAAACATTTATGGTGTCTGATATTGAAATCCAATATAAAATTATTCGGCAAACAGAGAAGCAAAACAGTATAATCAATGATCAGGAGAAAGTGTGATCAATATAAACAAACCCAGAAATAACACAGGTAGTAGAATTCACAATCAAGACAGTTTTTAAAACATAATTAATGTAAAAATAGATTTTATCACAAAAATATAGTTTTATGGATTTTATCACAAAAATATAGTTTTATGGTGAGAAAGTGAAAGAAGGCATGAGTAAGAGGGAAAAAATGAATACTATAGAAAACCCCCCAACAACACACACTCACAGACATATTTACTATCCCTGAACTTAATTTATAAACGAAAGTGTGTACTTGACTACATTCGTTCATTCATTACCTACTTCCTAACTCCTCACTCCCCATGTTTAGTAACCACAAATCTGTTCTCTGTATGTATGAGCTCATTTTTATTTCTTGTTTCCTCTATATGTTGATCTATATATTTATTGTGCTTATTCCACATAAATAAAATTATGCAGTATTTGTCTGACTTGTTTATTTTGGGGCCACGTCTGGAGGTGCTCAGGACCTCCTCCTGGCTTTGTATTCAGAGTTTTAATCCTTACCTTTTTATGGTAGCAAATTACTTCACTGTATATGCTTAGGTTTCTTTGTGGATCTTTATTCTGTTCCATTGATTTGTGTTTCTGTTTTGGTGCCAGTACTAGACTGTTCTGATTGCTAGTACTTTTGTAATACACTCAAATAAGAAAGGAAATGCCTACAGATTTGTTCTTTAAGGGCTATTTGGAATATCTGACTATTTAGAACCTTTTGTGGTTCTTTATATTTTAGGATTGTTAGGATTTTTAGTTTGTTTGGTGGCGACACTCAACAGTGCTCAGGACTGTTCTGTCAAGCAGTTGTTGGGAAATCATGTGGTACCAGGTACTGAATGTGGCACTCCAGCATGCTGAGCATGTGCTCCATCTCACTGAACTATTTCACTGACCCTTTACATTTTTCTGAAAATGTATCACTGGGGGAATATTTTTAAAAGAATTTTTATTAAATTATTTTAGGTAGTATGAACAATTTGCAATATTTATTCTTCCAACCCCTGAACATAGAGAATCTTTCCATTTATTCTTTCTCTTTTAATGTCTTTTATTAAGTTTTCATTATATGGTATAGTTTTTTAACTCTTTATTATATTATTTATATTTTTATTGTTTAGAATGGGCTGGAGTGATAGCACAGCGGTAGGGCGTTTGCCTTGCGCGCAACCAGCCTGGCTGAGCCAGGTATGATTCCTTCGCCCCTCTTGGAGAGCCAGGCAAGCTACTAAGAGTATTCAATATACCAAACACAGTAACAATAAGTCTCACAAAGGAGATTTTACTGGGCCCGCTCGAGCAAATCAATGAACAATGGGAGGACAGTGACAATTGTTTAGAATAAAATGGGAAGTGGTAATTTCTTCAATTCTCTTTTGATATAAATTTCTAGTTTATTGAAATACAAAAGATTTTTAAAACTTTATTTCTTTTTTAATTGAATCACAGTGAAAAACAGTTATAAATTTGTTCATGATTGGGTTTCAGTTATACAATGTTCCAATATCAGTCCCTTTATCAGCCATATAATGTTTCAATACCACCACCCGTGTCCCCAGTTTCTCTTCTCCACCCTGCCTGCCTCTATGGCAGGCACTTTTCTTCTCTTTCCCTCTTTCTCCTTCTCTCTCTCCTCCCCCCTCTTTTACCTTATAAAAGATTTTTATATATCGATTTTATATCTGCAAACTTACTGAACATATTAACTAGAAGAGCTTTTGGACATAAGTTCTGGAGTTATGTATATAATATTTAATATTTTATCTTCAAATAATGACAGTTTTAGTTCTTTACGATTTGAATGCCTTTTATTTATTTTTCTTCTTAAAGTGTTCTGGTTAAAACTCCAAAAATGTGTTGAATCAGATTTTCAATAAATTGGAATCCATCTCTTGTTCTTAATCTTTGAGGAAAAATTTTTAGCTACTTATCATTATATATGAAGATTGCTGTTAGGTTTTTTTTTGAAAATTAATGATCCTGTTTATGTTGAGACACATTCCATGCCTGTCTTGCTGGGACATTTTTAAATAATATATGAATTTTGAAGCTTGTTATAATGCTATTTCTGCAGTCATCGAAATTATTTTCATCCTTCAACTTTTTTTATATTGTCTATCACATCGATTACTATACATATTAAATGATATTTGAATCCCTGAGAGAAATCTCACTTGATTATGGTGTTGATCCTTTTAAAGTATTGTTATGTTCATAGTGGTCTCTTATGGTGCTTTTTGTTTTTGTGGTATCGTTTGTGATATTCTTTGTTCCATTTCCAATTTAATGTTACTGAGTCCTCTCTTTATCCATTGTATATGTAGCTCAAAGTGTCAACTTTCTGCTTTTGAAGAGCTAGTTTTGGTTCTGTGGATATTTTTCTCTGGATTGTTTTGGCCTCACTTCAGTTTTACTTTGTATTCACTCGTTTTTCATGTACTAGTTCCATGGGGTTCATTCAAATAGCTTGTTGTTTCTTGAATGATACTCCCTCTAAGAACTGCTTCTGTTTCATCCCATACTTTTGATGTGCTGTAATTTGTGTCAAGGTATTTTTCTGGAGAAGGGGGCATTTGGCCACTCCTTGTGGTGTTTAGGAGCTATTCTTGGCTCTGTGCTCAGGAGGGACTCTTGATGGTCTTCTGGAGGTCATATGTGGTGCAGGGGATTTGGGATTGGATCGGTCACTTTCAGGATAAGCACCTAACTCCTGTCCTCTCTGTCTGGCTTCTTGAGGTATATTTTTATTTCTCTTCTTACCTATTAGTTGTTCAGTGCCGTATTGATTAATCTTCACATCATTTTTAAAGTTTCTATTTTTCTTCTTTGTAACTGATTTCTAGTTTTATATTATTATGATTTTTAAAAAGATGCTTAATATTCCAATCTTTGAAAATTTATTAAGACATGTGTCTGACTTAAGATCTATCTTAGAGGACATTATGTTTGTATTTGAGAAGAATGTATATTATGGTGCTCTTGAGTGGAACATTCTGCCTACATTTATTAAGTACATCTGATCTAATGTGCTGTTTGAAGTTTGATGTTTCCTTAATGATTTTCTGCTTTAATGGTCTATCCATTTGGTGAAAGTGGGACATTAATTTCCCTTTTATTACTGTTTTGCAGTCTATTTCTCTCTTTAGTCTGCTAATATTTGCTTTGTATACATTTTGGTTGTGAAATGTAATTTTCTTTCCTGTACTGCTCTTAATTGAATTTGATAACATTAGATCAACCCTCTAAAATTAAGTTGGAAATTTTATTTTCTCTCTTTCATTGTTGGGAAAAATTTATGTAAGCTTGGAATTATCTCTCTTGAATGATAGAATTTGTCAGTAAATCTATGTGTGCCTAATAATTTTGTATACATATGAAAGATTTTTACTTACTGGCTCAAATTATTTAGAGGTAATAAAAATACTTAGTTTTGTCTTTTGTGTGTGTGTTGGCGGGGGGCGGGAGGGGTTGAAGCCTGGGAGCCCTTTCTGGTAATTCTCAGTCATCCAGACCAGTGTGATTCAGTGCTCAAGTAGGAGGGTGGAGTTACTGAGCTGGGTACTACCTGGGCTATCAGAGCAGCATAAGGCATACTGGAGTATCTCTAGGCCTTACCTTAAGTACTCAGGTGCTACCAGTACTGTACCAGTTGATGCTCAGGGAACTATGTGGTGCTGAGGACTGAACCAGGATTTGCTAAATGCAAAGCATGTGCCATATTCCTCTATGATCTTTCTGGTCATTAGAAATATTGTTTTGAATAAATTTTAATACATTGTATTTTTCATAGTTATTCATTTCTTCCAAGGTTTTCAAGTATACCTATAGAAGTCATTCATTGTTTTATTTTTCATTTCTGTTAATTTCTATAACATTTGTTAAGACATTGTTTACATAAATATTGTTTACTTGTGCTTTATCTTTCTATTTTTTATTTTCACAGTCAAAGTTTATGTTGTATTTTAATAGAACTTCTAAAAAGTTGATTTTTGGCCTTAGTGATATCACTGTTAATCTGTGTTTTTAATTTTTCTAATTGATCTTCTTATCTCAACAGTTTCTCTCCTTCTTTGCTAATTATATTCTCTCTTGTCTGTTTTTCTAAACTCTTTAGTGAGGTATTTAAAACTAATTAATTTGATTCTTTCTTCATTTACCATTTAATTTCTAAGATGTGAACATAACTCCAAGAGCAATTTCAGCTTTAATATTGTATGGAATTTTTATTATTCATTCTAAATAGTCTTTAGCTGCCACTTTTGCCTTTTGATTTCTAATCATTAAATAGAATTATATGTATTTAATTACATTTTTAAAAATTACATAGTTATAATTTTGGTCTAATTAATATTTTTGTTATTCAATAACTTTTTAATTTAACTTTAATTTAATTTTTATTAAGGACTTGATTTGCAAGGTTGTAATGTTCCAACACTAATTCCACCACTACTAGTCCCTCCTTCCACCAATATTTTGAGCCCAGATGATTTGCACCCCCAACCTGCCTCCTTGGAAGACATATAACAAATTTATTTCATATTACCAGATCAAAAAAAAAAAGAAATGGCAAATGGAATTACCAGAAAATAAATTTCAAAGTCAATTTGTGATAATTGATTGCTAAGTGATTTTAACTAACATATATAAGAATTCATTATTGAAAATGTATAAAATTTATTTTCAAGCTAGGAGTAAACATACCTTTCTTAATCTAATAGAGGGCAACCATATGCATCATTAGTGAGGCTGTAGTCAGTGCCACATGTGGGAAACTTTGTCCTGTCTTGAAGAGAAGCTCTTTTAACATTTCTTTTTTAATTAAAATTTTTTTAAAAATTTAATCACCATGAGATACACGGTTACAAAGTTGTTCATGACTGAGTTTCAGTTATATAATGTTGCAACACTAGTTCCTTCACCAGAGTACAGTTCCCACCACCAATGTTCCTAGTTTCCTTCCCACCACCCCCTTCCCCCAGCCTGCTTGTATGGCAGACACCTCTCTCTCTCTCTCTCTCTCTCTCTCTCTCTCTCTCTCTCTCTCTCTCTCTCTCCTCTCCTCTCCTCTCCGGCATTATAGTTTTCAGTACAGATACTGAAATACTATGTTTGTCTCTTCACTTAGCACTCAGTTCTTGTCCAGAGTGATCATTTCCAGCTATCATTGTTGTTGTGGTCCTTTATCTATCCTAACTGCCCTCCCTGCCCCCACCATGTGTGGCAGGCTTCCAACCTTGGACCAATCCTCTTGGCACTTGTTTCTACTGTCCTTGGGTATTAGTTTCATGTGATTTTTTTTTATCTACCACAAGTGTGTGCAATCATTTCATGTCTGTCCCTCTCCTTCTGATTCATCTCACTCAGCATGATACTCTCCATGTCTATCAATTTCTAAGCAAATTTCATAACTTCATTTTTCCTGGTACCTGCGTGGTATTGGTTTCAAGGATATGAATTCCCTAAGATGCTGCAAGCAGTCCTTGAAGCCCTGTATCATTCCTTCAAATCTGAATGATAATCTAGCTGAATAGAGGAGCTCATGGTGAGGTGTTCATGTCATTGAGATTTTGTACTACATCCATCCATACTCTTTTGGCCCATAGAGTTTCATTTGATAGATCTGCTATATATCTTACAGGTTCCCTTTTGTATATAAGTTCATTTTTTTGAATTTGCTGCTTTCAGTATTCTGTCTCTGTGGCTTTTGTCATTTTGAGTACAGTGTTTCTTGGAACTTTCCTAGTTCAATCTATTTCCACTGAGACTCTTTAGTCCTGTTGGATCTCAGTGCCTTTAAGACTCAACTCTAGGAAATTCTTACTGATGATTCCTTTAACTATTGTTTCTATATCACTTTTGCCTTCCTGATCTTTAGGGACTCTGATTATTCTGATATTATTCTTCCTGAATTCATCCCACAGCTTTCTCGCATGCTGTTCATTTCTTTTCAGGCTATACTCCATCTTTTGCTATTTAGCAGTAGTTTCCTTCTCATCTTGGAGCTCTGGGATTTTTCACTCAGTCTTAGCTATCAGTAGTTATTCTGTTCTTCAGCACTTCTATTGACTTGAATTTTGCCCACCATGTTCTTCACATCTCTCAGTTCAGATTGTAGTAGTTTTTTTCATTTTGACTCATACTTTCTTGTGCTTTGCTGACTACCTGTATTATTATTTCTTTGAACCAATTGAACATCGTCATCATAGTGTCACTAAAGACATTTTCTGAGGATTTACTGTTTTGGTCTTTAGTGATTTCCCCCCACCCCCCCTCATTGAGCTTGGTAGTTTTCTGCATAGTTTCCCCTGTTGGTTTTTAGTAGGTAGTTAATTTTAACAGTCAATTTTTATGTGTACAGTATGTGCTTAAGAATGGCATGTATTTTCCATTTGTTGTTTGATTAGCTCTACTTTATTTTACTGAGTATATTCATACATCTTGATACATATGTGCATATCTCTAATGTGGCAGAACCTCACCTTACGTATTGTGAATTATATTATTTGGTGCACCAATTTATATACATGTGTGTGCGTATATATATGTGTATACATATATATTAGTAAGTGATCTATTCCTAGTAATGTTTTTAGATTGAGATGATTTCTTTTAATAATTTCATTAATAATAGCCTGACTTTTTTTCTTGATTTTATGTTATTTTATTATTTTTTATTTTTTCCAAAAATTGTTATTAGTGAAACACCATAAGGTACAGTTGTAGACTTACAAATTTTTGTGCTTGGATTTCAGTTATACAATGATCCAGTACCCATCCCTCCACCAGTGCCCATTCTCCATCATTTACATTTTTTTAAAAAAAAATTTTGTTAGTGAAAAACCATGAGGTACAGTTGTAGATTTACAAAGTTTTGTGCTTGGGTTTCAATTATACAATGATCAAACACCCATCCCTCCACCAGTGCCCATTTTCCACCACCACGGGTTCCAGTATCCCTCCCACCCCCCATTCCCCCATCCCACCCTGCCTCTGTGGAAGGGCATTCCCTTTTGTTCCCTCTCTCCTTTTGGGTATTGTGGTTTGCAAAAGAGACATTGAGTAGCAATCATGTTTGGTCTATAGTCTACTTTCAGCATGCTTCTCCCATCCTAGGAGGATCCTCCCAACACCCTTTATTTGGTGCTCCTTTCTCTATCTGAGCTCCCTTTTCTTCTAGAATATGTGACTGGCCTCCAAGCCATGGAGCAAAACTCCTGGTACGAATCTCAGATACTCTTGGGTGTTAGACTCCTATTTTGTTACTTTATATTCCCCAGATGAATGCAATCTTTCTATGTCTTTCTGACTCATTTCACTTAACATGATACTTTTCATGTAGTACCACTTGTATGTAAATTTCATGACTTCATCTTTTCTAACAGCTACGTAGTACTCCATTGTGTACATGTACCAAAGTTTCTTTAACCAGTCATCTATTCTCAGGCACTCAGGGTTTTTCCAGAATCTGGCTATTGTAAAGAGTGCTGCAATGAACAAACACGTACAGATGTCATTTCGACTATACTTTCTTGCCTCTCTGGGCTATATTCCCAGGAGTGGTATTGCTGGGTCAAATGGGAGCTCGATTTCTAATTTATTGAGAATCGTCCATACGGTTTTCCAAAAGGGCTGAACCAGTCGGCATTCCCACCAGCAGTTGAGGAGGGTCCCTTTCTTGCGACATCCATGCCAACACTGGTTGCTTTTGTTCTTTTGGACTGGCCCACATCAAAAAGAACAAAAGCAAACAGTGGTGTGAAATTATATCTCGCTGTTTTGATCTGCATCTCCCTGATGATTAATGATGTAGAGTACTATCTCTGTTTTCACTTGCTTGACCAGTGGCGAATGTACCTTTTAGCCATTCGGATTTCTTCTTTGAAAAAAATTTCTTCTTTCTGTTCATTTTGTTGCCCCATTTTTTGATGGGGTTGGATGTTTTTCTCTTGTGGAGTTCAACCAGTACTTTGTATATCCTTGATATCAACCCCTTGTCGGAAGTGTATTCAGCGAATATCCTTTCCCATTCTGTAGACTGTCTTTGAATTTTGGTCACTGTTTGTTTTGAGGTGCAGAAGCGTCTTAGTTTAAAATAGTCCCATTTATCTATCTCTGTTTTCACTTGCTTGACCAGTGGCGTGACATCTTCAAAGATACCATTAGCTTCAATGTCATGGAGGGTTTTGCCAACTTTGTCTTCAATGTACCTTATGGATTCCGGTCTGATGTTGAGGTCTTTTATCCATTTTGATCTTACTTTTGTATATGGCGTTAGGCAGAGATCTGAGACCACTTTTTTTTGCATGTAGCCGTCCATTTTTGCCAGCACAGTTTTTTAAAGAGATTATCCTTGCTCCACTTCACTTTTCTTGCCCCCTTATCGAAGATTAGATGATCATATGCTTGAGGGGATATGTCAGTATATTCAACCCTGTTCCATTGGTCTACAGTTCTGCCTTTGTTCCAGTACCATGCTGTTTGAATTATTACTGCTTTGTAGTAGAGTTTGAAGTTAGGGAGGTTGATTCCTCCCATTTTCTTTTTCCCGAGAATTGTTTTGGCTCTTCATGGGAGCTTATTGTTCCATATGAATTTCAGGAGTGTTTTCTCCATTTCTTTGAAGAATGTCATGGGTATTGTAATAGGGATCACATTGAATTTGTACAGTGCTCTGGGAAGTATTGCCATTTTGACAATGTTAATTCTCCCCAACCATGAACAGGGGATATTTTTCCATTTCCCGTGTCCTCTGTTATTTCTTGAAGTAGCGTTTTGTAGTTTTCTTTGTACAGATCCTTTACTTTCTTAATTAAGTTGATTCCTAGGTACTTGATTTTCAAAAATATGGAATGCTTCACGAATTTACGTGTCATCCTTGTGCAGGGGCCATGCTAATCTTCTCAGTATCGTTCCGATTTTAGTATATGTGCTACCGAAAGGAGCACTTTTTCTTGATTTTATTGTTTCTGTGAGCTATGTTTCTCTACTAACAACATGTATTCAAATTTTTAAGTGACTGGGGCTGGAGAGATGGTACAGTGGGTAAGTAAGTGGGTACGTGTTGCCTTTCACATTGCTGACTCAAGTTAGATCCTTAGCATCCCCTCTGGTTCCTCAAGCCCCATACCGAGAGCCTGGAGTAATCCCTGTGCACAGCTGGGTCTTGCCTAAAACGCAGAAATGAAACAAAAAAATTAAACTTTTATTGAAGAAAATGTTTAGACGATGTTATATTTCAATTTCTTTTTGTCCCCTTTTCTTTGTAATATTTTCAGTTTATTGAGATTGCTTACTTTTTTCCACTTTATTTCCTGTGTATATTAGGAAGTTATATGCCTATAGCCTACATTTTTCACTGCATCTGTTACTATTTTAGCATGTATATTTAATATAATAAAGTCCAGCTCTCCTTTCTCATGAACAATCTAAGAGTTAACCAACTTGGGTCATCTCTCCATGTGATTTATTAACACTGGTTGCCTATATTTTCATTTTGTCCTATTTTTCTAATGATGGCCTCTATTGTGATTTACTGGTTTGTGATTCTACCAATATTTGTTTGCTGTTATCTACCTATTTATTATTACCTTTGCTCATTGTTCCTTATTGTACATCACCAATAATCCACCTAGCATGATTTACTTATACATAAACTATATTTCTTAAAAATTTGTGATTAGAGGATTTTTGCAGTAAACTTTCTTGGTTTATAGTTGTTTAAAAATATCCTTTCCCTTCATTTTTTAAATTAATTTGCCTGGGTATCTAAATCTTGTTTGGTAATTATCCCTCCTCATCCCCCAGGAAAATTCATTCCTTTTTTCTTCTATTATTGCTTTTAAAAGCAACCGAGCATTGAGAACAAGATTCTCAAAAAGCTGTTGGTAATCTCTGGCTAATCTTAAGGGTCTTGCCCTACCTCCTCCAATATAGCTTCCTGCAGTTTGACTATAAGGTGCCTGAGTAGATTTACATGAATTTGTCCTGGGTGAAAACCAGCTAGCTTTCAGATTCTCAGGACTGCTGTATTCTCAAGAATCTTAAATATTTTGAATTATTTCTATGAACATTGCTTTATGCGAATTGTTACTTTCTGATACTCTGATTAGACTTACATTTGACATCTTACTATATGTGCCTGTTTCTAAAGATCCCTTTCAAAGCAGACTTTATCTTTTTCACTTACCAACTAAGCTTACACTTTGTTTCATGAGGGCAGCAGATTTTCTATTTTGTGTTTGCTCAGCAATGCATTTTAAATGATGCTTTTAATATTCCTCAAGTTTTTGTTATTTTTCACAATGGGGTTACACTGGAATCTGAAAAGAGACGTCCACTAGAGAATTTTAAATTATTTAGTACATTTTTAGTCATATACTATTTAATTTAAACCTACAGCAATTGACTAGTTAAATTCAGGAAAAATTAGGTAACATTACACTCAAAGCTTGATGAAAAGTGTATGTGATTAGAAGTGATTAGAGAGCTCTAACTTTTTACCAAGATTACTTTAATATGGAAGGTCCTAGGACCCAGGAGATAGTACAGAGATTAGGACACGTGCCTTGCATGTACTGACCAGTGCTCATCACTGGCACCTCATCTGTCCCCTGCTCCAGCATTTCTGGCTGTAACCCTGTGGAGCCTAGATACTGCTGAAGTGACATAGTGGAATTCCCAGTACTGTAGGGTCCAAGACCACTGTATCCCGGGGCCTTAGCATCACCTTACTTGAATTACTGATAGGATAGGATCTCGGGAGCCCTTGAGAGCAGCTTGGGAGGACCAATCACCCACTACCTCCAATCCCTGCCCCAAAGGCTTATACAAGATGCCTTTTACCTTGCTTCCTATTTCTCAATTTCTGACTTTGTCAGAGAAAATATCACACTAGTGCACTTGAATGTTTTGTTCATTTGGTCAATTATCATGTAGGCATAAAAGCATTTAATATTGAAAACTCTGTATGAATGAGAGAAATACGTCAAGTAAATCTGTTTTGCACTGCCATAAAATGACAGCAAATGTTATTTATATATTTAATGAGTCTTTGAGTTAGCATGATGAGAAATTTGAGTCTTTCTTTTCCTAATCTGGTGATTTGAAATAAAATATAAAGGTTTGAAGAGATATTACAAAAGCTATGAAATTTGTCTTGCATGCAGCCAATTTCAGTTCTATCCCTGACATGTTATGTGGTCCCCTGCACTGCCCAAAGTATGCCCTGATCATTCCTAGATTTGGCCCCCAAACAAATAAACACAGATAACGCAGATAATGGAGACATTCCTGGGCCTGCTCGAGCAAATTAATGAACAATGGGAGACAGTGCTATAAGAGTGCTATAACACAGACAAAAATAGGTCAGTTGATTTTTTAAACAAAATAAATGAATTCAATTTTATAGTAGCATTTATCTCTACCTTAATGTGATTAAAAACCCCTAAAATTTCATCTTCCTTTTTATCCTTGATATAGAAACTAAATAGAATACTGTAGCACTGTAGCACTGTCCTTCCGTTGTTCATTAATTTGCTTAAGTGAGCCCAGTAACGTCTCCATCGAGAAACTTGTTGTTACTGTGTTTGGCGTATTGAATATGCCACAGAGAGCTTGCCAGGCTTTGCCATGTGGATGAGATACTCTTGGTAGCTTACCAAGCTCTCTGAGAGGGGCAGGGGAATCGAACCCGGGTCAGCCGGGCTGGCCGTGTGCAAGGCAAACGCCCTACCGCTGTGCTATCACTCCAGCCCAAATAGAATACAACATATTTTAAAAAGTACTGTTTTCAATGAATCATCAATTTCTTTGAATTTAAAGGCTAATAGACCACACGCATCTCTAAATTACCTATGAAAAACACCTTCATTATAATTTCTTATATTCATTAAGATTAATTTGTTAATATAGTAGAAATCCAGAATATTTTTCTTTAATAATTTTTCTGCAAAAGCCAAGTTAAACCAAATTCTTATATGGTTCAAGGGTTATGGGCCTGAGAGGTAAAGAATAACTGCTGAACTTGAAGACATTTGGCTACATGGATGAGATCTGTTCTCTGACAGAGTCTTTTGAGAAGCAGCAAAGGAAGTTGATGATCTAGTCTGATCATCAGAAGGAGCAGGCTGAGTTATCAAGCCTTTGAACTGTCTTCATGGCTACAGGGACAGTGAAATAACTCAGTTGCTAGAATTGCACCCATAGCCCCAATTATAATAGATTTTTTTTCCTGAAGACTGTACACATCATTATCATTTGTGATTGTGGTGAGAATATTTAAGATTTACCGTTAGCAATTTTTTTGGTATTTAGTAGTGTTGTAGAATCACAGTGCTGTGCATTAGGTTCTTTAGAGCTTATTTATCATTTAACTTAGTGTTTATACTTCGAATAGTATCCCTACATTCTCATCATTTAGACTCTTAGTAACCAGCACCCGATACCATTTCTATGAGTACTGCTCTTGTTGCTTCTACATGAAGTAAAATTATTTCTTGTCTTGCTGTATATCATTTGGCATAATGTTCTCATGATCCATCTAGTTTGGGCTCCTATTAATTTAACCTAGTGTGTTTTATAAAGAAAAAATAAGTCTAAGACAAGTCTAGGATAAGTTAAAAGAGTAAGATTTATGCAGAATACCTTGATGCATCCAGAGAAAAGAAAGCCAACAAGAAACAAGATTTAGCTACAGGCTATATTAATACATTGTATCTTTATTCTTTTACCAAAAGAAAGGGCTTTCTTCACATGCATTGGTTACTCAGCACATAAATAATAATTTTGGAATTAGTTGACCAAATTCTATTCCTAAGATTTTAAAAAAAGATGTTTAGGTTAGACCCAAAAGGAAGATAAATCTTTGACCTCAGTTAAGAATAGTGTATAAACTATTGTTTTCAGATTTCTATAAGTCTCGTGGATTTATTAAAATTTAGCAGCTCTCCTGCTTATCGGCCATGATCCCAGAAACTCAGAAACAAAGCTTGGAACACAGCAGCTTTTGGAAGAAATCCCTCCAGATTTAATTATTAAAACTTCAGAATTCCCCATTCTGCAGACTGTCTTTGTATTTTTGTCACTGTTTTTTTTGAGAAGCTTCTTAGTTTAAGATAGTCCCATTTGTCTATCTCTGTTTTCACTTGCTTGGCCAGTGGCGTGACATCTTTGAAGATATCATTAGCTTTAATGTGGCGGAATGGATACTTGATCATTGTATAACTGAAACCCAAGCACAAAAATTTGTAAGTCTACAACTGTACCTCATGGTGTTTCACTAATAAAAATTAAAAAAAAAACCTTCAGAATTCCAAAATCACGTGGCCACACATTATCATATGCAATTCATAATCAGCAATAAAAAATAAATTGTCTAATGTTGCCTTTTCAGCAGATTTGAGTGTTGGGGTAAAACCCCAAATAATAATGGTGGGTTTGGTGTCACAATATTGAATGTAATCAAAGTAGAGAGAGAGAAACGTGGAAATTGTCTGCCACACGGGTAGGGGGAGGGTTTGGGATGGGGGATACTAGGGTTTTGGGTGGTGGAAAATGTGCGCTGGTGAAGGGTCAGGTTTTTCATCATTGTATGACTGAGACTTAAACTGAAAACTTTGTAACTGCTCTCATGGTGTTTCATTAAAAAATAATTAGCAGCTCTCATGTACGTACAGTTTGGTAGTTATCCATGCAAAACTCTTATACCTGTTCTCAGTTTTTCTACAAATGTCTGGTTGCTTACCAAAATGAATATGGATCATGGTTCATTACCTGTTTTCATTTTTGGAATAATTATGAAAAAAGGTAAAGGAGATCTCTTACTTTAAAACTTGTTATTACTTTGATTTTTTGACAGCTTTACCCCCTATCATATCAGATCTAAGGACATATTTTGCTCTGAGCTAATGGGAAGTATAGCATTAGTATAGACTACAAAGAATATTCAGTCAGGTCAACGAGAAAAGTCAATTTTAGAATACTCTCCTGTTATTTTTGCCAATGTCTTTAAATAGGTCTCTCAATTCTTAGTGACTGGAACTGCCCTCCAATTGTAAGGCACCAAAAATTTGGTCAGCAATTATACTCCCACAAATATCGGGACCAAGAGAGGCATTTTACACTAATAAATATTATTTGGACTTAAAAAATAAGCAAAGGAAAGATATGCTTGGAGTCAAATTGGCCAGCTGCTACTTTCATGCTGGGTGTGACACAGGTATTGAGAAAATAACTGCAGTCTGATTCTTTTCACACCTGCAAAACAAAATTCCTCCCGGGTATTAGAAACCCAGGATCTATACCAGTATTTTTCAATAGAAACACTTTTTGTGCTACCAATAAAATTCTACATATTCTAGAGGCACCATATAAAGTAAAGTAAGTAAAAAGAAACAACAGGAATTAATTTAAATTATACATTTTATTTAATTCAAAAAAGGCCCTCCCGTTGATCGTCGATTTGCTCGAGCGGGCCCAGTAACGTCTCCATTGGAGACTTTGTTGTTACTGTGTCTGGCAAATCGAATACTCTCGGTAGCTTGCCGGGCTCTCCGAGAGGGGCGGAGGAATCGAACTCAGGTCGGCCATGTTGGCCGCGTGTAAGGCGAACGCCCTACCCGCTGTGCTATCGCTCCAGCCCTATTTAATTCAATACACCTAAAATATCCTTTCATCACTGTAAATGTATTCACAAAAAATTTGCATTCTCTTGGCAAAAAAGCACATGAGAAAATGCTCTACATCATTAATCATCAGGGAGATGCAGATCAAAACCACAATGAGATTCCATCTCACACCTCAGAGACTGACCCACATTCAAAAGAACAAAAGCAACCGATGCTGGCGTGGATGTGGCGAGAAAGGGACACTCCTTCACTGTTGGTGGGAATGTCCACTGGTTCAGCCCTTCTGGAAAACAGTATGGACGATTCTCAAAAAATTAGAAATTGAGCTCCCATTTGACCCAGCAATACCACTCCTGGGAATATATCCCAGAGAGGCAAAAATGTATAGTCGAAGTGACATCTGCACTTGTTTGTTCATTGCAGCACTCTTTACAATAGCCAGAAACTGGAAGAAACCTGAATGCCCAAGAACAGATGACTGGTTAAAGAAACTTTGGTACATCTACACAATGGAGTACTATGTAGCTGTTAGAAAAGATGAAGTCATGAAATTTACATACAAGTGGTACAATATGGAAAGTATCATGCTAAGCGAAATGAGTCAGAAAGAGAGGGATAGACATAGAAAGATTGCATTCATCTGGGGGATATAAAGTAACAAAGTATGAGATTAATACCCAAGAATAGCTGAGATCAGCACCAGGAGGATTACTCCATAACTTAGAGGCCAGCCGGGTATCCTAGAGGAAAGGGCAGTTCAGATAGAGAAGGGAGCACCAAATAAAGGATGTTTGGAGGATCCTCCCAGGAGGGGAGATGCATGTTGAAAGTAGACTATGGACTGAACATGTTTGCCACTCAATGCCTCTTTTGCAGACCACAACACCCAAACGGAGAGAGAGAACACAGGGGATTGCCCTGCCACAGAGGCAGGGGGGGATGGGGGGATGGGGGTGGGAGGGATATTATCCATGGTGGTGGAAAATGGGCACTGGTGGAGGGATGGGTATCTGATCATTGTATAATCGAAACCCAAGCACAAAAAATTGTAAATCTACAACTGTAAAAAAAAATAAAATAAAATAAAGGGAAAAAATTAAAAAAAATAAAGATACAACTATTTCCTTTTTTAAAAAAATTTGCATTCTTATTTCTTTAGCTCTACATCTTCAAAATTGATCATGCATTTTTTACGTATATCATAACTTAATTCTGAATGGACACATTTTAAGTATTCAATAAATGCATGAATAGATACTGCAGCCTGCATCCAGAGCACAAGATTTCTCTCTCATAGGTACCAATGGAATTCTAATAGCCTGACTTTCCCTCCCCTCATGAAATCTTCCATTCACTGCAAGGATATAGTCTGCTCATATAAGTGATGAATTTCTTGCTCAGATGGATGCTTTTGAGACTAGAAAGCTATGAGGTGTGGCGAAAACTTTAAACTGAATCATTTCAATATGTAAGGTATTAGGAATTTATAGCCTATGGGTAGAGTGAACATTAAGCCCTTTGGAGCTCTGGTCTTTGCAGCTTTGAGATTTTCTCTTCAGTCTCCTGACTACCTGACTGGTCCAGTTGCATAGACTGTCCAGATATCTACAAGAAGTATGTGAGCTCTCCTTTAGCCTCTTTACTTTCTCTCTTATCTGGTTTTATCTGCCTTATCTTGACTCCCTTGGGATCTTGGGGCTTACCCCGTAGAACTACTAGTAGGACTTATCTCTACCTGTATTCTGGAATCATTATTCCTCTTGATGCACAAGGGACCATGTGTGGTGCTAGGGATAGAAAACAGAGCCAGTCTGTGCAAGATAAGCACTGTATCCCCTCTATTATCTTTCTGGCTCCTGACTTTTTAAATTTTGTCTTTCCCTTACTGATTTATAATGTCTTGCTTATTTTTGACTTCTACATTCAGATTCCTAGTCTCCAGAGATAATCTCTGGCCAATCTTCATAAAATCTAAATTAGTTGGGATCACCCAAGCTTTCTCATCAGGATAGTATACCACAGCAAACAAATGTGAACAATTTATTAGAATCAGCAGCCTGAAAGTCTTCTTAAACAAGTCAGAAGTTCATTTCTTCCTTGTGAGCATCCAGAAGTGGGCAGATGCTGGCATCCTGGCTGTGTTCCCCACGAGCATCAGAACCTTTTTGGTTGCTCTGTTACCTCTAGGGTATTGATTTTTTCCATCTGATCAAACATGACTTAGCACTATTTATTTTCAAAAGCAGTTTAGAACAAGGATCGTAAATGGGGTTGGCTTATACTTCATGAGAACAACCTAGAAGTTGTTTTCTAATTTTTCCAAAGGGTTTTTGCAAACACGTCTATAACTAACTATACAGAAAAATAGGCTAAAGGGTCTTTATAGTGGTGGACTTGTGCCACCTAAGGGGAAGGGCATGCTATGATTATGAGAAAGAAAGGAGGAACGAATGTCAAGGAACAATGAGCAGCCTGTGTCTCAGGCCAGGAGATGCGCTCTGCCATAGGTTAATTGCTGGTACTTCAGGCACAACACTTTTATAATTACAGGTTAGCAACCTCCTTATACAGTTGAAGGAACTTACAAGGATAAATAAAATAAATATTAGGCAGTGGGTCTTTTTGACCACCAAAGTTTCAAAATGTAGGCCCAAAACTTCATTAGACATGAGAAAAATTTTCTTAACCATGAAGGGATACTGCAGTAGATGGAGAAAGAGACCAGTCAACTATTGTGCTGGATCCTTTGACCCTTTAATTTGAACCCCTTTAAAAATGTCACTCAGCTATTCTATTTTATTCTATTCTAATCTGTGGCACACAGATATAATTTTAAATCACTGTTACCGTCATAAGCTACAAGGAGAGAAATGAGGACATGGTGAGAGACTCGAGAAAGAAAATTGTGAGTTGTTGAAAAGATGACATACGAACACACATTTTTCAAACAAAGGAAAAAGAAATCTGTAATAGAAGCTGGTGAATGAGGTTGTTAATGCTTTGTTCGGGAATTACTCCAGTAGAACAATTCTGGATAACAATCCCTTTCTGCATTGCTGTCTTTCTCGCTGCAGCTTTGCCCGTTGCTTCATCTTAAGGTGAATTCACTGCTCTTCTGTAAACAACCGTAGTCATCAGTCTGCTCACCCTGGTTGGGTGCACCTCACACTTAGTTATCCCTTGTTTGTCTCTCACGGAAAGCATGCTTGTCATCCCCAATGGCAGTTACAGTCCTGGGAACAACATGACCTCCCTGGGGACTCTGTCTCCCTCTCTTCTGCCCTCCCCACGAAGTATTTTAAGCCATCTCTCAGCCCTGCATGAGTGGCTTTCCTCCCTCCCATCCTGCGGCAGCTTGTGGTTGCCATGGCACTGCAAACTGCCTCTCCACTTCCGGTTAGATGGATTGTACAGCACTACCAGCCACCAACAGTTTGTATGACGACCTTTGTGAAACTAAGGCCCTTAAAAACAGCTCTTCTTTTCGAGGGAGAATGAGTGGAAATGATGCTCAAAGGTCTCTCCCCAAGGTGGTTTATCTATTTATTTTTTCCTTCTGGAATCGCATTTACTGGACCTGGTGTTTTTGATATATTTCTCTGCCATCTGCCTATCAGCTAGGCTTACACCAATTTGGCCCTCCGATAATGAAAGAAGCCAAAAATAGCAGTTGTGAAGCAGGGGCTTTTGATGTTTACTTGTACATCGTAGCAGATTGAATGGAACTCAGCATAAAATGACTGTCTTCTTCATATTAACCACCCACTCAACAAAGCAAAAACTACTGTCACAGATTTTTCCTGTTTCTGGTGTGTGATGCAGCAGTGGGACTTAGGAAGGCCTCACACATATTTTGCTATGAAATACATTTTGGACACATATATCCCCAGTGTATGTGGAAGTTTTCCTCGTTCATTAATTTCTGGAACCCTCTACCTCATCCCTGTACTCAGAAACCACTTAGTAAGATAAAATCAACTATTAGATTAGTGCAATACAATTTGGATACTTCTAGAGATTATGTGAGCACATCTGCAATTGTCTTTGCTTTATTTTGTGTATTATTCCTGTTTAAATAATGTGTCTTTACACAGCAAAATTCCATAAAAAGACTTAAAGAAAGGCATTAGTGTTGGCTTTAGTTCTGTGAGAATTTTGTGACTCATCCGATTAGGCAAAAGGATGAATATCCCTTACACTATAGATTGGCAAATTCAAATATCCACAGAGAGTGATAGTAAATTTAGATAAGCTACTCACCGAGACCTCATATCTGGCTCATTCTAAAAGAACAAATTGTTCTGATAATGTTAAAACTAAAGTATGGTCACTATTGTTTATAGTAAATTCTAATAACTTAGTCAAATAATACTATTTATTGTCAGATGGAAAGATAATTCAGTTGCCACATTTCTCTCAACTGAGTCATTGGATCATGAGAAGCTGGCTTAATAAAAGTATAAGGGCAGTTATCTCTCTGTGGACCTAAGCTCATGAAAGTAGTTATAGAAATGAATGGATAAATTCTTTGGAATAATTGTGAAAATTGCCTTCTCATGTTATTAAGATAAAAAGAAACATAGATTTAAATTAAAACTTGGTAGGAGAAACAACACATAGATGGCCACAGTCTTGAACTAGAGATCTCAGAGACTGTTAAATGGCATAACAGTGTTTTTTCATTTTTTTAAGGAGAAATCTATCTAGTCATTAGATTTGATGTAATGAGTTCCAAGATAGCCTTTTAATCACTCAGTAAAAACTATGACACATTTTATAACTATCTTCTTTACTATATATGTGAATTTCTTTTCTTTTTTTTAACTTCATTTAAACACCATTGTTTACAAAGTTGTTCATGATACAATTGTTATAGGATTTTGATAGTCCAACACCAATCCTACCACCTGAGTGACCTTCCCTTCACGATTGTTCCCATTTTCCAACTCTCCACCCAAGTCTTCCCCCTTAGTGGGCACACAATAATTTTCTTTGCATTGCTTGTTACAACAAAGTCACTGAAGGAATTATCAAAAATACTCCAGTAAAAGAAAACGGGGTCTTTTAGTTGTTGTCTTGGTGTTACTAAGTTGCTCTTCACTAGTTTACCCTTCTGTGTTGCTGTTTTCATTTTTTGAGTTTAGTTGGTTTCATCTAATTTGGTGTGGGCCTACTAGAATTTCAGTACCGTGGAACTTGGAGGTGTTGCACAATCCAGACACTTCAGCTCGTAGAACTGGAATGAATCTCAGAGATTTTTAGTGAAGCTGCAGAGTTAAGTCTTTAGTGCAAGAACGGGGTGTGGGTGAGGTGGGGCAGGGACTCAGTCTGTCTCCCTCCTAAAGATGCCCAGAAGTTTTCAGCCAACCAAATCTGTATAATGTCAGCTGCTTGGCTTGCAACTCCTAAGAGATTTAGTTAGTGAATCTGTAGAGCAGGGCTAGTGGATGAGTCCGCGTGACAGGTTATGAGAGGTGGATGTGGTGGCCAGGGTTTCTAGAAATATATGGGTAGAGGGGTGGCGGAGGCTGCCTGCCCCGACTCCAAGAAGACCCCAGTATTCTCAGCCTAACACCTGAGTAGCCAGGTTTGTGTGGTTTAGTGTCTCTACAGATTCTTAGTGAAGCCATGGAATTAGGGGACAGGCCCTTGGTGGTATGGTGGCAGTAGTGGTGTGTGGGCACAACTGTCAGGGCATGGCCTGCCCTACTTCTGAGGGCACCCCAGTGTTTTACTTCTTCAGTTAGCCACACTATGTGCTGGCACTTCATATGAAGATCAGTATTTCCTATTAGACAGGTGTCTATCTTAGATCTGATAGGGAAACTCAGAATTATTACCACCCCTTTGTTCTCCATTGTTGGCTAGTTTATTTGATAACAAAAACATTGAGAATAAAACTGAGACATGAAATACAATTTGCATAACTTATGGGCACTTGCATTTTTAATTAACCAAAACAGAAGCATGAAAATTAATTGCATTCTTTCTTATCTTCTTATTAGGAATACAACCATCCATCTATTTTTGTTAGAGAATTTTTCAGTCACAAGAATCTTAACAATGATCATTTAAGTATCCAATTTTCTTTTCAGTAAATAGTAGAGAATCACAGAAAGATTCCTCTGGGAGACTTCTCAGGTTCCTGGCCTCTCGTTATAAGCTGTTCTGACTAGAGTGGTCATAAATTTGATTTAGTTCTGTAAGGAACTTCAAGCTAAAACACAGTTCTGAGGGTTAAAAAATTAGAGGTTCAGGACTCTTCTTTTCATCTGGGTGTGTTTTATATCAATGGGAACCTAGTGTGGGCAAAGGAACAAATAGTCAGCAAATATTCTTTTCCTGAGATTCAGTTCAATTTTCTGTGATGAAGAATTACTAAAGAAACACCCTAGTAAATGAATCATGTTCAAACAGTGTTTGCTTCCGAAAAAGGAGAAAACAGGCACTATAAAGATGCCTCAGGAATTTATTTTTTTAAGGTGCTAGTAATGAGTAGAAAAAAAAGGACAGAATTTTTTCCACATTAAAGTGTTAAGAAGATTTTCTTGATGCAATTTTATTTTAGCAGCTAGTACATTTAAAGTGACTTTTACTGTTTTTAATTTTTCTCAATCACAGGTGAGAATCTTGATAAAATTTACATCAACAAATTCAATTAATTACAATCAAATATATGTGTATCTGTGAGTAGCTCAATCCTCAAGAGTTTTTGTGGGACAATATCTATAGCTAATGACACTGAACTTTTTTTTTCAATATAGATCCTGGGAAGAAAATGTTATATTTCATTTGAATTGATTAAATTCCCCAACATGCACTATTAGAATATAAAAGGATTTACTTTTGAGCACATAAGTTTAGGGAAATTAATGATAATGCATCGACCTTAAATAATTTAAGACCGGAATGAGTGTCTTCTAAATTATAAAACATAACACGTTTCCACAAAATCTACTGGATTTAATGCATATTTATTATCTTTTAACTTCTATGAGTAGATATGAGGGATATACTGTTGCTTGTTTCTGATTTTAATTCTCAATGAGGTTGTGATTAATACAAACTATAGTCTGAACAAGAAAGTATAATGCCACCAATCTCAGTGCTGTGGCTGTTAGGATGATTACTTACATTCTTATTAGCAGTTAACCTTGGTTGCTCTTTACAAATAGGCCTCTTCATAAGGAACTTAGAACACACTCATAAAATGGTAGTAGCTAGCTTCTCCCCAAAACAGCTACCCAAAGAGAAAGTATATCGGCAGAATTCATTATGTCTTATCCTCAGAAATATATTTCCATATCCTATTGATTAGGTTGACCAACCATATTAAAACATGAGGGAAAAATGCACAGAAGAGTGAATACCTGATTATGGGGCCCATTGGACAGTGCTGAAGACTGGATACCACAAAGGCAGAGAGTTAGAGAAGTGGCAAAGAATCTTATTGGCTATGTGGTGGCCCAAAATATTTGGTTAAAGAACTCTGACTTTAAATTTTTTTGAATTAAGTTTTTCATCATGTTTTATATTCTCGGTGAACATATTTATGGAACAAAATTTGAATTAGGTTTTTCATCTTTTTTTATATTCACAGTGTGAATATATTTATGGATAGAAAAATCTCCCTCTAACTAAATCATTAGATTTTTAAGTGTGTAATTTTATTCTCCTATATTATAGGAATGATTAAGAAAAAAGTAGTCATGTCATTCTATATTGCTACTAAGTAACAGAGAAATATTCCACAAATTTTCTTTAAGTGAAAACTATGTGTCAAGAAAGTTCAATTACAGCTCATGATTTAGCAGGGACTTGCTATGAGCAACACCCTGATAAAATAACATGGGTATTTGCTTCCTTTGAGTGAACATTTATTTTACAGGTACTTTCAGACTTGATGAAAGAACACGAAATACTTGAGGGATTGAGAAGCTTGATTTATTATACAGATCTCAGATTTCTTGCTGAAAACTCTCACACTACAAAAGAATGGCAATGAACAGTATAAAACTAAAACATGATCTTTCTCCAAATGAAGAAATGAGCCAAACCATAGAATGGCTTCTTTGAAAAGGGCAGGTTACACACCAATAACCACTTTGCCACAATATTTTAATTGGTTACTTCCTACCGGGTAAATTCAAGTTGAAACTTGTATGACCACTCTCAGACCAATGATGGCTGAATAACGTTTACTATGGCAAAGAGGCATCAGCCTAATAAGAGGAACTGAGAAATTACTCCACAGAACCCTCTAGGTGGTTCTTGGAAAGTCCCAAACCGGTCCTGGTTATATCACTTTATATTCAGAGTATTCATAACAAAATCATAAGGGAGACAACATTCAGTTATTCAGGAGCATTAATTGGCTAGAAACAATGGGTCTGGAAAGGATTAGATGGTCATACTAACCAAATGTCTAATATTGAAGAGCAGATGTGGAAGAAATTGGGGACACTTGGGTGTTTCTATGTGGTCTGGGTATTTTCTATTCATCCACCAGCTGTTATAATAAATCAAACAAAATGTGCTTTATTTGTTTTTCCTATCGTTTACTTCCAACTGCTGGGAAAAACAAACCTAATATCTTATATTTGTCAAAACTGTATTGAGACAACAGCAATCTCATCAAAAACTATCAGAAAGATTATTCTAAATGAGCACCTTAGGTATTTCTGAAAGCGACCCACACTTGAAGAAAAGATTTCCCCTATTTTGCAACTTATTAAAGCTAGATGGGATTTCAAAATGACTTTTAAAATTGTTTTTACAGGCAACTGTCAATGTTTAATTAGACTTCAATTCAGAGACTTTAAGTTAATTTAAGACAAATGGCTAATCAACTGTTTACTGAGAGAATCTCACTGCAGTGGGAGTCTTGTAGTTCTGCACTCGTGGCCACAGACAAGCTTGTCTGTCTCTGCTTGGAAACACCAACCCACCTGTTTGGGATGAATGATTTCAACAGAATGATGACTGAGTTTACCCCTTCAGAGTTCAAACCAAACCTGGATGAACTGAAACCTGGATTTTATTATCAAGTGAATTAACAATAAACTATTAATGGTTAAATGCGAGCTTACATCTTTAATATTACCTGATAAATTAGAAAACATACCACAGTAGAAGTAGAAGACACCTCAGAGAATGCCTGCTCCTATGCCCATCATTTGCTATAAATCATAAAAGATCAGAGTGGAGATGTACTTGTTTGAGGTCACCCAGCCCAGATTTTAGAAATGGAGATAAAATCAAGATCTTTTGATTTTGAGTCTTCTTCTGATTTCCTCCTAACACACTCATTCCACTTGATATATTATTTTATATTTACTAACATATAAGAGGCAGCTATAGGGTTTTAAGGTTTATTATGAATAATGTATTTCAATTATATTATATACCAATTAGTTATAATTTATGACAGTTATATTGTAGAACAGGTTGCAAGCATCTATACTTTATTCAACACTCTTATTATTGCAGAAATAAATTGTTACATTTAAAAAGCTATAAATCTGTAGGGAAGAAAGGAAAAGAAATGTCATATTCAGGATGAAATATGATAAAATTTGATAATTTATACTACATTTGATAGTATAAAATGTCAAAGTGAACAATATTTTTAGTTAAAATTTTAACAAGAGGATGGAGAGATAGCACAGGGGTCAGAATTTGATTCCCAGTATTCCACGGGCACTGAAATACTACTGAGGTTGGCCTTGGTGGCCTCCAGCATGGGGTAAGAACTAGGCAGGGGTGGGGGGGTCAGGGGGGCATCTCTTGAGCACCACTTGGGAATCCAAGGCACAAGTCCCCCCAAAGAACTATAGAGAATGCCCCAGGTCCTCTGATTATGGCTGTGAGTCCTCTGACTCCAGTTATACACAGAGTATTTTTAGTGAGTCAGTTTAGGTATTTATCTAAAGGGGAGAATAGACTGTAAGTTCCCTAAACAACAATGAACCAGGCATTTTAAAAGTTCAAACATTACAAATATTTTAAAAATTTTATGAAACAACAAACATGCAGGTAAGACTGACATCAGAAGAAGAAATATATGCCCTAGGGTTTGTATTGAAAACAACACAAGCAGCTAAAATATATGCTAAATATATTTAGTTGATGAAATATTATTGTCTTTAGTAGTTTTATTTTCATTAGCATTAGTGTGTTAATATCTATTATTAGAAATAGACAAAAAAAAAGAAATAGACAGATGTTTCACAGAGATTGCATAAGATTGATTAAAGATAGGCCTTTGAGTGAACTAACGGCTGCAAATCTAGTTTCAGTTGAAGACCAGAATAGAAATGGCACAGTTTACATTTTCACCTCCTGTATTTTCAAAAGCAATGTAATTTCCTTTTACAAAATACTGCTAATTATCGCTGAAATGCTTTGCCAACCATCTTTAAGTCTTAGTTTCTTGTAATACTTTAGACTCCTAATCAGTCTCCAGGGGAAAAAAAGCCACCAAATCAAAAGATAAATGGTTTCATCTAATAGAAAAACATTATGATGATGGAGATGGAAGTTTGTATAGTTTGTTAAATTTCTGGATGAACTTTAAATAAATATACATTAAAATAAAAGACAAGACAGGCTGCAAAGAAATGAGTAAATGATTTAGCTTCATTTGCTGTTGCTAGGTTGGCCCTGAACCAATCGGCTAGAGGCAAGATCATAATATGGTTGAAGCTTAGGTATTTTCCCAGACTCTGGCTGCATCTATTAAGTACTCTGTGGTTGTTATGACACCACTTGGTGATTTCTACCTTCCTGATTGATTTATGAAAGATAAAAGACCAGCTTGTACAATTACAGAGTTGAGAGTAACTGTCAAATCCTTTGATTCAACTGTGGGGTCAATTAGGACTTTGGAATAATTTCATTGTCCAAAAAATCTTAACTGCTTGGGAAGAAATTCTGTTTAGAAATTGTAATAGATTTTAGTTCAAGACCATAATTAATCTAGCTATTTTATAAAGTACTCTGGGCTACTGACCGAAATATCCTCATTTTCTCTTTGGAAAGGGTATAATTGATCTAGAGGGAAGTCTACATGTGTGGACTTGAAACAGGTTGCCTGGTTGAATTGGGTCTCTGCCTTTCTTTGATTTGGATAGATTAGTTAACCTCTCTGTGTTTCTCGTTTCTCACGAGACCATTGCTAAAACCTGGGTTAGTATTAAGTCTGATGATATTTATACAGTTGGGCTACAGCAAGTGGTTCATAAATGTCAATTGAGGTAGGACAGTGTGTGACCCTTCATTTTAAAAAGAACACTCAGCGTGCTGTGCTGCAATTGCTCATTTCACTATTTTTCTTCATAGATGGTAAACTGGACAAGGCTAAGCACCAACTATTTCATTTCTGAATTGACATTAGCGCATACCATATGGGAAGACCAACATGTAGTAGATTTCAAGAATAAATAATTGATAGTTTATTTAGTGAAACTTCACTCAAAGTGAGGTTCTGGGAAGGTTACCTTACCACTTCAGGTGTAGATCTCTAGGCTCTAAAATGAGTCTAATAGAATTGAGATAATAGATGTGAATGCACTATGTAAAATTTATATAAAAATAGATATAGAAAATATATATTTATCAAAGGAGATAGCCAATAAGAGGAAATATGACAAAGTCAAAAGAGATAATGACTCCTTTCTAGGGAGGTGGCATAATTTACTCTCTATGGTAACCAATCTCTGCTTAGCCCTAAAGTTTAGTCCCAGCAGATACAGACTTATCTGTCAATAACACTTGCAAATCTCAAAAAAAAAAAGCTTTGTAAATTCAAAAATATCTAGGTATTCCCCAGTTGGGGGATATCCAGATGCAGATTACTTGAAAGAACAAGGCAAGATCATCTCAATATTCACTAATCAATGTCTTATAGCCTGAGGCTTGTGGAGTTACTTGTAGCTGGATAGAGAAACCGTCAGGTCTTTCAGTAGGTGTCTTCACATGGGGAGACCACTTGATAAATGATACCTCATTCTTCTAGACAATCTTACTCCTGGAAATCTCTATGCATTATGGGAATACTCAGCATTGGATAAGTCTATTTATCCTCCAACTCCCAATTTCTTTCAGTCAGGCAAAGCATTTGACTCCTGTTCTTGGCCCTTCTTTCCTAGAGTTCTGAACCTTAGAAAAATGTACTCATGGGTTCTAAAATTTTGAGACCATATTGAACATTAAACAGAAGATTAACACAGAAAATATTAATTATAAATAAAATTCCCACTTAAATAAAAAATGTGGCCTTCTAGGATAGCTTCATGTGCTTCATAGCTTCATATTCTGTGTTATTGCTAAAGAATAGCAGTAGCACAGAATTTGAGTCCACAGATAGAGGTACAATGTTATTGCTAATAGAATACAATGAACTCATACAAAGCAAAAGATAGTTGTAAAACCAAATGTTCCATAAAATAACAAAATTAATTTAACATCAAATGACTTAAATGTCCAGTTGGAAGCAATCACAGAAAATTAATGCACTTTACAGAAAACACAACTATACTAATTATAAGATGCTTGAGGAAAGTAATTAAAATGATAAATACCTTGAAATGCTACATAAACTACAGAAATCCACCGAAATTTATTCTCACTTTATGATAATTTTTGTAAACTCTGACAAGAGTGCTTTTCTTCAAACAAGTGAAGAAAAATCTTTCACCTCTGGTAAAAAATGCTTTAGAGACAAAATTTTAAATACAAATAATAGACTCTTTACTAGATATAGCATATAATTTTCTTCCTTAGTTGCATGGATTAAAAAGTCTGCCAAGACTTCTTAATTATGGGTCCTCAGAGTCAAAATAGAAATGATGGATTTTAATTTTGATAGCAACCACATTGAGTGTTTATTTAGCAAGTATGGGTAATTATTCCAGTTTTTATTTGAAAATTTTCTCCAGAATTGGTTGCAATTCTGTTTATGAAAGACTGTGATCTCAGTACTCAGACCTTTAGGGTCTTTTATTCACACATTCATGTATTTCTTGGCTACTGGTACACAAACACTAATCCTCTTTCCGGAAAAAGAGATGCACCAAAGTATTGATGGAAAAAAACACTTTTTTTAATGCTTTAGGCCAGAGGACTAAGAGCAAAATATACTGGTCAACAACTTAGAGTTATATTTTTGGATAATATTTCTCATTCTAATTTGTGAGCCCTTTATTTTGAATCTATGGTAATGGTTCTCCAAGGCAGCTATTAATTTACTAAAGGTAAAAGATAGATGTAATCACACTCTAACTGATGCCCTGAATTGGTTTCAAAGCAAAGGATAAGGCAGAACTCCCAGCTCTAAACGCAAACCTATAAAAATAAGAGCTTTCTACTCTGATAACTTTTTATTTCTTTATTTCTCCTTTTATTTAGACACCATTATTTATGCAGTTGTTTACCCTGGGCTTTCAGACATGTTTCAACCAAGGTTCCATTCCTCCACCGATTACCCCAATTTCCTCTCATCTCCCCCAAAGTTATATTTTAAATTGTTTAATTGTTGTAGTTTGAGTCCCTTGCTTATAGTAGTGTTTGATCTAGTGGTTTAGATACATATAGATGCTTTGCCTTTATATCTTATAGCCCTTGATTCAATCTTACTTCCAGATCTTTATGAGAACTTACAGAACATCTAGGATGTTTTTTAAGTATTTTCATCCATTTCTCTTGTTTGCACAGAACAAAAATAATTTAAGGTATCTTATGGATGGCATTTTTCTTTCAACTTAACATATGAAGAAACTGAGTCTTGGATTTGTTAAGTGCTTTGACCAAATCAAATCTCTAGCAGTTTGGATTCCCAAATTTAAGGCTTAGAACTCTAAGGCAGGGCTCTTTGAAATATAGACATTATCAATATAATGTGCATTATCTTTAAAATAGAGACATTATAGTCTGCAATCTTAATGGAATGGAACAAAATTTAGAAGTTACAAAAGAAGGACTCCCAAGGACCTACCTAAAGGTTACCAGATATAATTCAGGATGACCAGTTAAATCATGTGGCGACACCCAGTGGTGCTCGGGTGTCACCAGGGCAAAGCCCAGCAGTGCTTGATGGGAAGCATGCAGTGCCATGGATTGAACTCAGAGGCTAATATATGCTAAGCATATAATCTACTACTTACGCCATACCCATACCTATATGCATTTTAAATGTAAGTGTGCCCTATGAAATGTTTAAGACTTACACTAAAATCTTACGCATTATTGATCTGATATCCAAATTAAATTGGGCAACCTATATTTTTGCTTGCTAAAATTGACAAACAGCTGGTTGTGCCAACATGGGCAGCATAAAATAGTGAATGGCTCAATTCTGTCCTATTAAGAAGACTTGTTGCATCTTCAATGCATCAAATCTGACTTTACTAGAATTGTAGCTGTAAAGAACTAAAGTTAAGTCAGTGAAATTGAATTAAAATGAAGTATTTAGGGTCATCAATAGCACAGTGGTAGGGCATTTGCCTTGCACGTGGCCGGCCCGGCCAACACGGGTTTGATTCCTCTGCCCCTCTCGGAGCACTCGCCCACACGTCAAAGCCTGGCAAGCTACCTGTGATACATTCAATATGCCAAACACGGCAATAACAAGTCTCACAATGGAGACATTTCAGGGCCTGCTCAAGCAAATAGATGAACAACAGGAGGACTGTGCTACAGTGCTATTTAGGGTGACTTTGAAATTTGGATAGAAATATGTACAGAATGAATATCTTGATCTTCACTTTCACACCAGTGATGACAAACAAATGCCAAGAACTAGAAGTGGTAAAGAATTGTTTTCTACACCATTTAAGATGTAGAAACATTTGATTTCAGACATTAAGTCTCTAGATCTATGAGATAGTACATTTTTGTTGTTTTATGTCACTTAAATATTGATGCCTTATAATGGCTGCCTAGGAACCTACTAAGTCTAACGTACAAAAAATTTTCATCTCTTACTGTCAAAATTCTTATGTTCAGTGACTGGACTCCCTCGTGTACATATTTATTTTATATTTTTTAAATTGCAAACCTATTTAAATACTATATGGTAGCACTGTAGCACTGTAGCACCGTCCTCCCGTTGTTCATCGATTTGCTCGAGCGGGCACCAGTGATGTCTCCATTGTGACACTGTTACTGTTTTTGGCATATAGAATATGCCACGGGGAACTTGCCAGGCTCTGCCTTGCAGGCATTTGCCTTTCACATGTCTGACCCAGGTTCGATTCCTCCATCCCTCTCGGAGAGCCCAGCAAGCTACCAAGAGTATCCCGCCCACACTATATGGTACTTCCTGGTAAATCCTGCAAACTTGTTGAATCACTGTGAATTCATGCTACTGCCCCACCCCAGGATTTGCTGGAGCTTCTGATTCTTCTGCCTTTTTATAGAGAAATGTGAATAATTCCTCTCCCATTTAAGAACACACCCACCTGTAACTTTGCAACATGCAAGATTCACAGGAGAGAATTACTAATGAATCGGTGTGAACTTCAGTCACAAACCCTAACAAAATCTGTCCCAAACTTTGAATTTGTTTTCAAAATAGTTGCTATCTTGAAATGGCATAACCGGAGTCCTAAGAATGTAGAGTGTGACAGCAGAAACTAGTGGCACAGATCAAGGTCCATCTGGCCTGCAGACACATGCTCTGCATAGCTTCGCTTCTGTCCTGTTGTGAGGCCAGTCGTTCCAAGTTCAAAAAGGCTGAGCAAATTGCTTTGAGTGATGCCCCAGCAGCCAAGTAATGACTCGAATTGCTTTGTCCATTAAAAGGTTGTTTTTTCTCTTTTCCTTTCCAGTGAAGCTTAATGGAGAGGGAGTTTCCTTTGAAGTTAGCACCTGGCTGGAGACAAGACAAGGATACTCACTTTTAATGCCCTTTATTCTCACCTTAGAATGACAAAATAACAAGCATATGAAGCACCTTATTTTTTTTTCAAACTTATATGTTGTGTTGATAACCGGGGACTTTATTAGCCTAGAAGACTGCTAATGGTCAGAGAGTTCATCCTTTCTTTGATTAAACTGTAAAGATCATAGCTAGAGGGGCAAATTCTCTTTGAACATATTAAGCCCATCATCTTATAGTCCATGTTCTTGATGCTGCCTTTTATGTTCCTTCTCTCCACTCTGCTCTTCTGTGTCTCTTTATCTTTCTGGAGTGAACTTAGATGTCATTTCCTTAAGCCTATCTAGAAACTTCTTCCCTCCTGTTTCATAGCTTTCATGCTAGTCTGTTTTTCCTCCTCATTAAGGTCCAAAAATATCTTCATTTGAACAATTTCTTGATCATGTTTCACCACTGGAGTAAAAGACTTCTTCAAGTCATGAACGCACCTAGCTGGGCCTCTGTCCATATTTGAAAATGAATGGATAAATGGATAGATGGATGACTATTAACTATGTGAGTATGGTAAATGTCCAGCACAGCGGGTAGGGCGTTTGCCTTGCATGCGGCCAACCCAGGTTTGATTCCTCTGTCCCTCTCGGAGAGCCTGCCAAGCTACTGAGTATCCTGTCTGCATGGCAGAGCCTGGCAAGCTACCTGTGGCGCATTCAATATGCCAAAAACAGTAGCAAGAAGTCTCGCAATGGAGTTGTTACTGGTGTCTGCTCAAGCAAATCGATGAACAATGAGAGGACATTGCTACAGTGCTACTTTTATCTATTTTAGTTCTTTCTTACAAAAGCTATTGCTATGTGTCTTGCCAACCAACTAATAGGAAAGGAATGTCCTTGTATTAGTATAATCTCACTTCCTGCTTCTGTAATCTTGCTTGCTGTGCACTATGGATATTTGAGCAAGTTCCCTTTTGTTCTCAGGGCTTCGGGTTCTGGATATAAATCCTCCAGACCACGTCCACACACTTAATAAAAATTGCTTCCTCAGGGAAAAAAAAAGCTATTGCTATGAGCCACTCTTATTTTAAAAAAAGATAATGTGGACAAAAGTGATAGTACAATGGGTAAGGCACTTGTCTTGCATGTAGCTCACCCGGGTTCAATCTCCAGCACCTCAGATGACCCCTGAGTCCACTAGGAGAGATGCCTGACCACCGAGCCAGGAGCAAGCCCTGAGCACCACTGCATGTGGCCTGAAAATGAAAACAAAAACAAGTGAAAAAAACAATGTTCAGAAAGCTATTTGCAAGAGCTATAGACCTGGAAATCACTGTCACTGTCCTCTCGTTGTTCATCGATTTGCTCTATTGGGCCCAGTAACATCTCCATTGTGAGACTTGTTACTGTGTTCGGTATATCGAATATGTCACAGGTAGCTTGCCAGGCATTGCTGTGTGGGTGACATACTCTCGATAGCTTGCCCGGCTCTCTCAGAGGGGCAGAGGAATTGAACCCGGGTCGGTCGGGTCGGCCATGTGCAAGGTAAACGCTCTACCCTCTGTGCTATCGCTCCAGACCTGGAAATATTAGATCAAATATCTGAACCAAGGTTCTAGATTTTAAAACATATAATCTATTTTTCCAAGCTGATGCTTAGCTATTTAGACACACTTGACAAGAAAAATCTCAAGGATGTTGAAGACTGGAGTTTCTCTCTTTCAGCCTGATTCTTTTGTTTAATCTAAGTTTTTGTTTTAGTTAACTTCTGGAGTCTGGAATAGTAAGAACAAGCTAAAAATCTTAAATCTAAAACCAAGCTATGAAGAAAAGAGAAAAGAGAAAGTAAAAATAATAGTATTTTTGAAATAAATATCTGTGGATTATTTAAAGATACATTTTGCAATTTTGAAAATCTGGTAAATTTGAGTGAATAGACAGGGCATATGGGGGTAAAAGGAGAACAATGCTATGTGGTTTTGGAAGAAGATATGTGATGGTTGAAAATCCTTTTTAGGTAAATCTATAAAAGACTTAGAATCTCTCTGGCAGGGCTTGGGAAATCATATGGGATGCCAGGGATTAAACCTAGGTCATCATAAGAAGGCAAGTACCTGACCCATATGCCTGAATTTTAAGAAAAAAGCATCTTTTAGGAATTTGATAGGATTATGAAGATGAACAAATTGAAAGAATTGAGGTGAAGTCCAACAGGACTTTTCAAAATAGCTCACAAAGTTTTAGTATCACAAGCCTATAGAGTTTACTTTTCTTTTTTTAAAATTCAAGCTGAGCAACAAATTTTTTAAAAAATTCCTTGACTTTGTTGATTTTTGATTAATTTGTTTCCTTTCTCAGATAATTTAAAAGAAGATTAAACTCTTTTCTCTCTTTTTCTTATGTTTACATGTTAAAATCTATGTAATAAAATTATTACTTGATATTAAAAGTTATATTAGCTCTTTTAAAAAAACCCTTAAGAAACCTGAGATGGGCAATAATAAGAATAAGAAACTTCAGTAAATGTTGGGCTTCACATAGAGATCAAAGGCAGAGTATTTCTGTGATTTTAAAATATACTCAAACATATTAAAAAATCAGATACATTTTGTAGCTTTTTTTTTGCTTTTCATAATAAGTAGCTTTACCCAGCTCTATAACATTATCATTTTAGGACATCACAGGTCAGAAAATCAGAAAGAAACTTAAAGTTAATATTATTATTCTCAGTATTTGTATAGCGGTAATGACTTATAAAGTGTTTCTATGTTTATTCTTCCCTAAGTCATACATTGCCATGATTTTTATAAGAATACTTGAAACACCTCAGAAATAAAAACTACTAAATAAAACGGTCACAAGTAAACCCAAAATTCCTATCAAGATCTTTTCCTCTCTCTCCTGTTGCATTCACTTTTCCTTTCTATGATAAATTTTACATGTATAAGAACTACAGATAGAAATAAATAGATTCACCTATGTATAAATTCATCCATACATGTATATATCTATACATTTCTGAGAAAGACAAAAGGAAGAGTACTGAACTAACTAACTCATCAGTACCATCTAACTTCTTTCCAATTCTAAGCATTAAGCGACTTCTATTGTTGAATGTTTTCAATTCTTTCAGAAAAGTGGGAGAAAGAAGTTTTCTCACCATCTCTTAAATACTGTTCTGCTTACTTTGTGTCATTGATTATGAATCCTTTGTAGATTTTAACTATCAAGGGTTTTTAATCATTACATCTCTTCTTCTAAAACTGCATAGTATTGTTCTCCTTTTTCATATATATATATATATATATATATATATATATATATATATATGTCCCTGCCTATCTCAGTCAAGTTTGGCTGACTTACTTTCAAAATTACAAATTGTGTCTTTAAACATTGGTGTCTAAAGATTGATATCAACATTCTCTGAAGGCTTATGATATTATATATGTAAAAAATCCTGTTTATCACCTACTACATATGATGAATAAAATATATGATTTTATTCATATATATGATTTATATTTTAATAATGATTTTAATCATCATGGGCTGGAGTGATAGCACAGCGGGTAGGGCGTTCGCCTTACAAGCGGCCAACATGGCCGACCCGAGTTCGATTCCTCCGCCCCTCTCGGAGAGCCTGGCACGCTACCTAGAGCATCTCGCCCGCACGGCAGAGCCTGGCAAGCTCCCCGTGATGTATTCGATATGCCAAACACAGTAGCAACAAAGTCTCCAATGGAGACGTTACTGGGCCCACTCGAGCAAATCGACGATCAACGGGAGGGCCTTTTTTAATCATCATATATAATTCATATATGATGAATAAAATGATATAAATAAAAAATTTATCATAAAGCTCATTCTTTTGTGATAGTTTTATTAGATACATCTTTTCCTATCACAGTTCACAGAAATTTATCCTTCTAAGTCTTTCTCAAATTTATCCTTCTAAGTCTTTCTCTGTTGGGGCATATCAAAACACTGTTAAAGAGAATAAGATTTTCAAATATTTTATATTCATTAATTTTACAAGGTTTCACCAGGATTAGTGTCTGACACAAAATTCCTTCAGTTCACGGGGATGTGAGGTTCCAGATGACACAGACTACCCTGATTCTTAGGCCATAAATCCAAACACATGGCTTGCTGAAAAGTGAATTCATTTTTGAATCTCAGTGACGCTGGATGATCCAGGCTTTAAAATATCTGTACTAGTCTTTAGACCATTGTTGTGAAACACATAATTGTAGCTTCTGGTTCACAGAACAATCTGAAATGAAAGGCCCAATGGTGATCTCTAAAGGGCATAAAGCTTTGGGGGCTTCTGCACTTGTAAACCCCTTCATGTGCCAAGATTTTCTGCCTGAACCTCTCAACTCCCAAGATTCAGGCACTGAAGCCATTAAACAGAGTTTTCACATTTTGGGGATTATTCTGTAAGCATTCCAGAGATGAACATCTCCGCAAATTCCTCTTAGAGTTGACATCTAAACAAGGTTGCTACATAGAAACAAGAAAAAGTAGCAAGATGCTCCATTGACAAGTAAAGACAAGGAAAGTGCCGAGTCCTTGGCATGTTATAGAAGTAATCAGGTTAAGAGATTCTCCCAGGTGAAGTATGTGGGCCATGTTCATTCAAGTTTCTGCCTGCCCAGAAAGCACCCTTCCGAGAAAGAAACTCTAATAGCCCACTGAAGGCGGTATAATGAGATCAGGAGCCAGAAACCTGGGTCATTGGGTCATTACTTAAATATACAATTCTAACTCCAAACTTGAAGCCTGTATCTAATTCCACCAGGTAACATGAAACATAATTCTATAGATTCTAGCATAAATTAATCCAACAATAACAGTAACACACATTTTGCAAAGCTCTGATCTCTTCTCCTATAAATCTTTCAATATCCCTGTGAGATAAGTACTATTATGTCCAATTTATAACTGAAGTTGCTGATGTTCTAGGGGGCTTAAGTAATTTGTAGAGGGTGATCACAACAGGAAGTAATAGAATTGAAACTCAAATCAGAGGCAGCCCCATTTCAGACCCACAGTGTGATTTGCTATGCTCTAATAGTCAGGAAAATCTTAGCCACTGTATGTTGGAAAACCATCTAAACATTAAAAACAATTGTCACAGTGCCTTGCATGCTGTTCTATCTCTCTGGCCCTAAGGATTATATTTTAATTTTTTAAAATTTTTTTCCTTAAATTTTTATTAGTGAAACACCATGAGGTACAGTTGTAGACTTACAAATTTTTGTGCTTGGGTTTCAGTTATACAATGATTGAATACCCATCCCTCCACCAGTGCCCATTCTCCACCACCACCAGTCCCAGTATCCCTCCCACCCCCCTTCCCCCCAGCCCCCATCCCATCCTACCACTGTGGCAGGGCATTCCCTTCTGTTATCTCTCTCCTTTTGAGTGCTATGGTTTGCAAAAGAGATATTGAGTGGCAATCTTGTTTGGACTATAGTCTACTCTCATCACGCATTTCCCATCCTGAGAGGAACCTCCCAATACCCTTTATTTGGTGCTTCCTTCTCTATCTGAGCTGCCTTTTCTCCTAGCGTGTGCAGTTGTCCTCAAAGCCATGGAGTAATCCACCTGGTACTTATCTCGGCTATTCTTGGGTGTTAGTCTCCTATTTTGTTACTTTATGTTACCCAGATGAATGCAATCTTTTTATGTCTATCCCTCTCTTTCTGACTCATTTCACTTAGCATGATACTTTCCATGTAGTACCACTTGTATGTAAATTTCATGACTTCATCCTTTCTGACAGCAACATAGTATTCCATTGTGTAGATGTATCAAAGCTTCTCTAACCAGTCATTTGTTCTTGGGCACTCAGGTTTTTTCCAGATTCTAGCTATTGTAAACAGTGCTGCAATGAATAGACAACTGCAGATGTTGCCTCTCCGGAGTATATTCGCAGGAGTGGTATTGCTGGGTCAAATGAGAACTCAATTTCTAGTTTCTTGAGAATTGTCCATACTGTTTTCCAGAAGGGCTGGACCAGTCGGCATTCCCACCAGTAGTGCAGGAGGGTCCCTTTTTCGCCATATCCGCACCAGCACTGGTTGCTTTTGTTCTTTTGGATGTGAGCCAGTCTCTGTGGTGTGAAATGATATCTCATTGTTGTTTTAATCTGCATCTCCCTGATGATTAATGATGTAGAGCATTTTCTCATGTGTCTTTTAGCCATTCGAATTTCATCTTTGATGAAGTTTCTGTTCATTTTGTCACCCCATTTTCTGATAGGATTGGATGTTTTCTTCTTGTGGAGTTCAACCAGTAATTTGTATATCCTTGATATCTGCCCCTTGTCGGATGTGTATTTGGCGAATATCCTTTCCCATTCTGTGGGCTGTCTTTGTATTTTGGTCACTGTTTCTTTGGAGGTGCAGAAGCTTCTTAGTTTAAGATAGTCCCATTTATCTATCTCTGTTTTCACTTGCTCGGCCAGTGGCGTGACATCTTTGAAGACACCATTAGCTTCAATATCATGGAGGGTTTTGCCGACTTTGTCTTCGATGTACCTTATGGTTTCCAGTCTGATGTTGAGGTCTTTAAACCATTTTGATCTTACTTTTGTACATGGTGTTAGGCAGACATCTGAGCCCAATTTTTTTGCATGTAGCTGTCCAGTTTTGCCAGCACCATTTGTTAAAAAGACTTTCCTTACTCCTCTTCACATTTATTGCTCCTTTATAAAAGATTAGGTGATCATATGTTTGGGGGGAGATGTCAGTATATTCAACTCTGTTCCATTGGTCTGCTGTTCTGCCTTTGTTCCAGTACCATGCTGTTTTAGTTATTACTGCTTTGTAGTAGAGTTTGAAGTTAGGGAGGTTGATTCGTCCTATTTTCTTTTTCCCAAGACTTGCTTTAGCTATACGTGGGGGCTTATTGTTCCATATAAATTTCAGGAGTGCTTGCTCCAGTACTTTGAAGAATGTCATGGGTATCCTAATAGGGATCACGTTGAATTTGTACAGTGCTTTGAGAAGTATTGACATTTTGACAATGTTAATCCTCCCGATCCATGAACAAGGGATATTTTTCCATTTCCTTGTGTCCTCTTTTATTTCCCGAAGCAGCGTTTTGTAGTTTTCTTTGTACAGGTCCTTTACTAATTTAGTTAAGCTAATTCCTAGGTAGTTGAATTTCTGGGGCACAGTTGTGAACAGGATTGTTTTCTTCATGTCGTTTTCTTCTCTCTCACTATTTGCATATAGGGAAGCCATGGACTTTTGGGTATTGATTTTATAGCCTGCAACTTTACTATACAGATCTATTGTTTCTAGGAGTTTCTTGGTAGAGGTTTTAGGGTTCTGTAAATATAGTATCATATCATCTGCGAATAGTGAGAGCTTGATTTCTTCCTTTCCTACCTGGATGCCCTTAAATCTTTTTTTTTTTTTTTGTCTAATCGCTATTGCAAGTACTTCCAGTACTATATTGAACAGTAGTGGAGAAAGTGGGCATCCTTGTCTGGTCCCTGATCTTAAAGGGAAGGCTCTTAGTTTTTTTCCCATTGAGGATGATGCTTGCTGTAGGCTTGTGGTAAAGGTAAAGGTAAAGGCCCTCCCGTTGATCGTCGATTTGCTCGAGCGGGCCCAGTAACGTCTCCATTGGAGACTTTGTTGTTACTGTGTCTGGCATATCGAATACTCTCGGTAGCTTGCCGGGCTCTCCGAGAGGGGTGGAGGAATCGAACTCGGGTCGGCCATGTTGGCCGCTTGTAAGGCGAACGCCCTACCCGCTGTGCTATCGCTCCAGGTAAGTCCCCTCTATCTCCAATTTGGCGAGGGTTTTCATCATAAACGGGTGCTGGATCTTGTCAAATGCTTTCCTTGCATCTATTGATATGATCATATGATTTTTATCTTTTCTTTTGTTGATATGATGGATTATGTTGATTGATTTCCAAATGTTAAACCATCCTTGCATCCCCGGGATAAATCCCACTTGGTCATGGTGTATGATCTTTTTGATGAGTTGTTGAATTCTATTTGCTAGTATTTTGTTGAGAATCTTCACATCCGTGTTCATCAGGGATATAGGCCTGTAGTTTTCTTTTTTGTGGTGTCTTTGTTTCCTTTTGGTATTAGGGAAATATGGGCTTCATAGAAACTGTTTGGGAGGATTTCTGTTTTTTCAATTTCCTGGAAAAGCTTGAGAAGAACTAGTAATAGGTCTTCTTTAAATGTTTGGAAAAATTCGCTAGTGAATCCTTCTGGACCTGGGCTTTTGTTTTGGGATAGACTTTTGATTACAGTTTCAATTTCCTTGATGTTAATAGGTCTATTCAGGTACTCTATATCTTCTTGACTCAGCTTCGAGAGATTATAGGAATCCAGGAATTTATCCATTTCTTCTAGGTTCTCTTGTTTCGTGGCATACAGACTTTCAAAGTAGCCTCTAATGATCTTTTGAATTTCTTTGGTTTCTGTTGTGATATCACCATTCTCATTTCTTATTCGGTTTATTAGGGTTCTCTCTCTCTGTTTCTTTGTGACTGTTGCTTGTGGTTTATCTATCTTGTTTATTTTCTCGAAGAACCAGCTCTTAGTTTCATTGATCTTTCGGATTGTTTCTTTGGTTTTCAGGTCATTGATTTCTGCTCTAAGTTTTATGATCCCTTTCCTTCTGCCTGATTTAGGCTCTTTCTGTTGTTCCTTTTCTAGGATCTTGAGCTGTGAGGTCAAGTTGTTTATGTGCATCATTTCTGCAGACCTAAGATGTGCTTGCAGGGCTATAAATTTTCCCCTTAATATGGCTTTCGCTGCATCCCATAGGTTCTGGTAGCTCGTGTCTTCATTCTCATTTGTTTCAAGGTATCTTGATTTCTATAAGGACTATATTTTAATGGGAAGTAAACATCAAGAAAAAACATCCATAGAGCGATAGCACAGCGGTATGGCGTTTGCCTTGCACGCAGCCAACATGGCCGACCCGAGTTTGATTCCTCCGCCCCTCTCGGAGAGCCCGGCAAGCTACCAAGAGTATCTCGCCCGCACGGCAGAGCCTGGCAAGCTCCCCATGACATATTCGATATGCCAGACACAGTAACAACAAAGTCTCCAAATGGAGACGTTACTGGGCCCGCTCAAGCAAATCGACGAACAACGGGAGGGCCTTTAGTTTACTATAGAATGTTTCAACATATATTATTTTAGCCAATACTCAGAATTCTCACCCCACGGATCAAAATGTAGCAATTTGATAGTTAATAGTTAACTTACTGAACAGTATCAAGAATAAGCCATCCTCATTTCCCCAAACACTTAACCTGTGTTAGCACATTCATAAAGTCCCTTTCAGAAAGAAGACAGTTATATCCATTTTGTAGATAAGAAGATTGATAAGAATCAGAATGGAGAGGCAGGAGCAAAGTTCAGATTGGTGGCCCACGGTCTGGTACTAGAGTAGACGGGCAAGACCACGTTCTTTTTTAAGAATCTTGCTTCTTGCCTATTTTTCCCAGAATGTGTTATTAGCAGCAGCTTTTTTTGAGTAGAAACTGCATGCTCAATATTTGTATCGGTGTGTCTAGCTCTTCTTTATATTTGCAAAGAACATTCATATTCCATATGTTATTTAGTATAATATCCCTATAAGGAAGCAGGGCGGCTGTCGGTTCATAGTGGGCATGCTTTTGACCCACATTATAATGTTCTTTGAATGTGATTACTAGCAAGATGACAGATGTTGTAGAATTTACATATGTTGAGTTTTTAGAACAATTGTATCCTAATTTAGAAGAATTGCCTCATTGCAAAATCTGCAGCAAGAAATCTTTATTATCTGGTTACAGAAACTCTTTAAAAATGTTTTGAGTCTGAGTCTATGAGTATTTTTCAAACGCGTTAAGGAGTATGTTATTTATTGGATTAGTGTTGAGTTCTTTCCTAACTAGAGCAGTGTTCTCCAGTTTTCAGTAATTTATCTTTCTTTGTGATTTCTGCCTTTTTAATATATCGCCTAGACTAGATTTATGAATTCACTTTTTTAGTAGGCTCACTAATTTTCTTTTGAGTAACAATAAAATGTGAAATTATGTGTTTGCTATCGGGGATATACTTTAAATTATGTATCAAATACATTATAATTAAAACTCAAGGTCATAAAATTCTTATCTATAAACATCAACATCATCATGTATAAAGACAAGTTTATTGAGCACTTACTAAGTGTCAGGATGCCCTTTAAAAACACTTCATAAGTATTTTTTTTATAATTATGTTAGCCATTTAGTTGTAACAAGCAATATAAAATAAATTATTTGGGGCTGCTAACGAGGCAGGTTTGAAGGCTGGTTGGGAAAATGGAGACAGTGGAGAGAAGGTCACAGTGTCACAGTGGTGGTGGGATTGGTGGGTTGAATGCCTGTAACTAATGCATCATGAACATTTTGTAAACCACAGTGTTTGAATAAAGTGGAAATTTTTTAAAAAAATAAAAAATAACACTTCATATATAACAAATCACTTTCATAACACAGTAGATATTTTAGACCTGAGGAAACTGAGGCACAGAGAATTTTGATAATCTGCATAAGAACACAGAATTGGCCAGTGGAAGAACTAGTATTAGGAATCCAGTTTATCTGATTTTTTACAGAAACATTGGGATTCTCTGTGACTATTTGAGAGTCACAGTGTGAATCTCTATTATAGTTTCCTTGCGAATTCTTTTTTGGGAGTTGGCGTACAGCAGGTGATATGCTTGTCTTGCAAATGATTGATGAGTTTGATTCCTGGTACCTTCATGGGCGACCTTTGAACACAGATTCAGAAGCAAGCCCTGAGCACTGTTGGTTGTGCCCCACCCCCACCAAAACAACAACAAAATTTTCCCCCATGTTTTAATAAAGCTAAATCTGACATGGATATAGAAATTTCAACAAATAAATAGGAGATTCTGGTGATCTCTGTATTCATCATTTACTTGCATATAATTGTAAGTATAAAACACATACCTCATTAATATTTTAAAGATTTAAATGATATTATTTTGATCAATTTCATAACTGCAGTAATCTCCTACGGTTGATAGTGTAACTTCAATTTTGCAACCAAAATTTTGTAAGTGGAAAAAAAACGAAGAGAAAGTTTGTAACTTTTCCTAGCTGGCAAATGGTAGAATTGTAAATTGAACCTAGGTTTGTGAGGTTGATTAAAGACAATCACACAATATTTCTACTTCTTCCTTTGATAGGCAGAGTATAATTTCCATTGAAATTTGTCTAATTTCTCTTGAAATCTTAAACTTGGTCTAACTTACATGACTTCTTTGATGAATTTCATAAAGGATAGTCATAAAACTCCCCAGGTTGTTTATAAAAATGTTTTGCAGAAAGAAATTTTAAAAAATCTTGGCAACTTCTGCTTGGACCTCTATAAGATTTTGTTCTCAATAAATTCCCCCTGCACCCTCACCACAGGGCACTTAAGTGGCCTTTGGAAAAACAACATGGAGACTTGCTAGTAATGTCATTGATTCAGCCTCAACAAATACTAGTCCCCTTGAGCCTTCTGATGATTGCAGACCTACAGGTACTGGATTACAACATATGAAAGAATCCATGTTGTGCCATAACAAAAGACCACAAAATGGGTGGCTTAAAACAATAGAAAGTTTTCTCCATGGTTTTTGCAGTCAAGGATTCAAGAGGGCTATGTTCTCTTGCAAGGCTCTAGGGAAGATGTTTTTCTCCCCGCTTCTCTTTCAACTTCTGGTAGGCCCCAAATGTTTCTTGACTTCCAAAAGACATTGTCTACCGATATCTTGGTATCAGTATTGTTCTCTATGTTCTCTATGTCTCCCTGTGTTTTCTTTTTATGGGAACACAGTCATTGTATTTAGTCTACTCTAAGCATTGTGGTTGGTATATGCTAAACTCAGGATGATTATAACTTGAGATCCTTAAATAACGTTATATGTGAATATACTTTTTTCAGTAAGGCTGCATACTAATGTTATAAATGGGCATGAACTGTTTAATCTATTAATGTCACCAGTCAACAGCTATACTTTGAAGCTCTTTTATAAATTCATTCACAAAATAAATCATAGTCATAATGTAGTTTTAGGCCACTTATTTTTTCAGAAATAGAATATACTTTCTTCCCTCTTTCCTACATTTTTTATTCCTTCCTTCTTTCTTCCTTCCTTCCATCCTTTCTTTTTTCTTCTTTTCTCACACTCACAAGGGATACTCCGAATTCTGTGCTCACCTATTTTAACAGAGTCAGCATCTCAAAAAGTTACATTACAGACAATAACTATTGTAAAACTATGCTTGAAGTTTGCAAACACACATATTCCTTGTTTGTCTTACAGAAAATTAGACTTGGGACCTACCAAGCATACTATCTTATACTTGTAGCTATGAACAGATGTTATCATTTTTCAGTACCACAAAGTTTTATTGAAATTGTTTTCTCAAGCAGAATATCTTAATTTTGACTCTGCACTCTTGAGTTAAGTCTCAGAAAATAGAGTGTCTTTACTTTACAATTTCTTGAGGCAATCCAAATATTTGGCTTGGTCCTTGGCATAAAGTATTACAACACAACTTGAACTATGATAACTTTGTACATTTGACAGCAGTCACCTACATGCTACTAGTTTTGCCAGAGGAAAGACATTTTTGGTTTGTGTGAGTTTGTGGAGAGTGAGTGTACACACTGTGTTACAATAAACAATACAATTCTAGCTCATGGGAAGGGGGGGCAAAACCCGCTCGTCCTTTACGCCCAACCGAGGCCACAAGCTCCCCACAAATGGCTCTCTGGCACAGCCATGGCTCCAGAGGCAGAAGGACTTAATTTAGAGCCCGGCAGCTTGAGGCAGAAATGTGAATGCACTATGCGTTAAACTATGGCGCCATACCCCTCCCCCCAGGAGGAAAAGGGTGTTTGTCTCTTCCGCCTCCCCCCCCCCCCCCCGGGCAGCATGGTGGCCACCACCTCAGAGCTTATTGGAAATCCAGGTATGAGCCGACAGTGATGGGGAAACTGCAGCCTCGTGGGAAGGGGGGGCGAAACCAACTCATCCTTCACGCCTGACTGAGGCCACAAGTTGCCACCCATGAGCAGCTCTCTGGCACGGCCATGACACCAGATGCACAGAAATCAATCTCGTAATTATTCGGCTCTTGGCAGAAATCCCTCCAGACTTAATTATAATATATCAGAAATTCAAAATTGTGCGACCACGATCACTGCAATATCATATGGTTTTCATAACCAGCTATAGAAAACAAATTATTTCACAATGCCTTTTCAGCAGTTCTGATTGTTGGGGGCAAATTCCAAACAATAATGGTGCATCTTTTGTCAAAATAATGAATGTAATCAAAGTAGAGAGAGAGTTAAGTAGAAATCATCTGCCTCATAGGCATCGGGAGGGGTGTATATTGGGGTTCTTGGTGGTGAAAAATAATTACTGGTGAAGGGAGGGGTGTTCGATCGTTGTATGACTGAGACTTAAACTTGAAAACTTTGTAACTTTTCTTATAGTGATTCAATAAATAAATTAAAGAAATACAGTTCTAATGCCAGCAACTGTGTTCTCAATTAGTTTACTTAAAACAGAAATGGAAAATCATCAACCTGCTGGATATATCAAGTCTAAGACTGCTGACAGTTTTAGACTTGATATATCTCGTAGGCTTATCTAAAATTTAATCAAGAGATAATATTACTCTTCTTATTGTTTTTTAAAACATCTCAAATCAGCAGAACAAAAACCCCCACATTTAATAATTGAAAACAGTATATGAACGTTAGAGTGAAAGGACAATTAGGAAACTGAGAACAAATATTACACTGCTTATTTCAAATCTTAGAAAGTAAAAGGCAAATATTTTCAAACAAAGGCCTGCAAAAAAGCAGGACAAGATAAAAAATGTAACATTTAAGAAATTGTCCAGTAAACCCCTTTGGCCCTACTTTTCTTCAATTCTCTTCAATTCTGTCTTCATAACTTTCAAATGACATTGTCTCCTATTCCGTTTTGTTCCATCCAGTGACCTTTGACCCTTTTCTCAATCTCAACCCAATTCACTTAACCCAATTCATAAGCAATTGTAGTTTTAAAAAATGCATCTAATATTCATTATAAAGTAACTATTATTTTAAATCAATAGCTTGATGATTATCTCAAACAGAATTGTAAAACTAATGAGCTAAACAATATGATTATTTATTTCTCTATGATGGTCTTGATAATTAATTTTTGCCTTAGGTTAATTCCCAACATTATATGTTTGATTATAATTAATATATCACTCATTTGAAAAGCTTTTATTTTTTTTGCAGTTAAAACATTTATTTTGAAAATTTATTTTTGGTCAACATCCAGACACAGGAGATGGAGACTATTGTTATTCATTTAGGGAAACTTGTTTTGAGTTGGTGAAGAGCCTCAATTAAATATAATTGCATGTTTTTAATGAAGTTTTCATTTTTATACTAAGAAGAGAATTATGGAAACCAGATCAATACTGTCACTTAGAGGAGGTCTATCAGAGTTCTAACTTGTTAACTAGCAATGTGTAAGAGTGTGTGTAATAAAGTATAAAAATGTGAAATTTGCTCACCGGAAATTATCCTCAAAGATAGAGCAAGAGAAAACCAGTAAGAGTGAAAGAACTCTGCTTACTACAGTGTTGATCTGGGTGTTGCTTAATAAGGAGTAAAGGTCGGGAGTAAGAAGCTGATAGGTCCTCCAGCTGTCCTAGAGTGACCCCATATGGCCTCTAGGTGTGAGCAGAGAATAAGAAGTCACTTATGCAAGAGGCGAGGCTGGCATAGTGAAAGGTATCCCCTTTCATGGCATAAATGAGAAATAAACATATCCCTCAAATAAAGCACAGCCTTTAGTATTATCTATAAACACTATGCTACTAAATACTTACATAATATTTAGGTCATTATGTAATATTAAGGCAAACATAAATGTGAAGTTTTTGTTTGTGTAAAGCTCACAGTTTATGTAAGCCCTAATGTTCATGATGTGAGCTAAAGTGCTTCTGCAGGATCTGTTTGCACAGTACTATCCTAAGGAACAAAGGCTTCTGGATAATCCTTCAGATTCCTTTTAACTTAGTATATGTTTCTGTGGGCTGCAGCGATAGCACAGCGGGTAGGACGTTTGCCTTGCACGTGGCCAACCCGGGTTTCCTCTGTCCCTCTTAGAGACTCCAGCAAGCTACAGAGAGTATCCTGCCCACACAGCAGAGCATGGCAAGTTTCCCTTGATGTATTCGATATGCCAAAAACAGTAACGGCAAGTCTCACAATGGAGATGTTATTGTGCCTGCGCGAGCAAATCGATGAACAGTGCTACAGTTCTATACATTTCTGAGGTTTGGGGGACACATCAGACAGTGCCTAGAACTTACTCCTGACCCTGCACTCTGGGATCACATCTGGCAGGGCTCAGAGCACCATATGGGGTTCAGGGGATGGAATCTGGGTCACATACAAAGCAAAGCACTTTGACCACTGTACTATCTCTCTAATGCCATACCTCAGTATTTTAAAGGTCTGGTTAAAAAGTGAATCCTATTTCACATTTGAGTTGATGTCTGTAAGAAATTAGTGAATTATTCTGCAAATTCTTGTTAATTTATATGTAGGAGACTATCTTTTCATCTTGACAAAGATATCTCAAAAACAAAATTGGAAGATAACTTAACCACTCACTACATAAAAAAAAAGCACCAAAAGTCTAGTCTTTTGTATTTAAAGAATTGCCATGAAGCAAACAAAAACAATTCCACTCTATGTGTCAACCATATATAATAAATAATTCATTAAATTACATTTTTAAGATGTGTAATGTACATGAGTTTCACATTAAAATGTAGCACCGTAGCACTGTCCTCCCATTGTTCATAGATTTGCTTGAGTGGGCACCAGTAACGTCTCCATTGTGAAACTTGTTGTTAGTGTTTTTGGCATATCGAATACGTCACCGGGAGCTTGCCAGGCTTTGCTGAGGGGGCAGAACACTCTCGTAGCTTGCCAGGTTCTCCGAGAGGAGTGGAGGAATCGAACAGGGTCGGCCGCATGCAAGGCAAATGCCCTACCCACTATTCTATCGCTCCGGCCCATTGAAATGTAGGAAACCACTGTCACTGTCACTGTGACTGTCCTCCTGTTGTTCACCAAAATTAAATTATTATTTCACAGATAGGAGGTCAACTCAATTATACTCTGAGAAACACTGAATATAAAAGAAAATGTTCTCAAAAATTTGCTTTCTTTTATGAAAACTATAGCTTATTTACAATAATAAAAAGACTGCTTTCTTATCTCATAATGTAGAGTATTCTTCAAGAATCTATCACTAAAAAGTCAAAGAATAATTGTTAGAGGTTTGTAATAAAGATGAGAATAATAGCAAGCATCAAACTCAAAATATCTAGGAATGTAAATGCACTGAAGCACTATCCTCCCGTTGTTCATCCATTTGCTTGAGCAGGCACAAGTAATGTTTCCATTGTGAGACTTGTTGTTACTGTTTTGGCATATTGAATATGTCAGGGGTAGCTTTCCAGGCTTTGCTGTGGGGGCAGGATACTCTTGGTAACTTGACAGACTCTCCTAGAGGGGCGGAAGAATCGAACCCAGGTGAGCCGCATGCAAGCCCTACCCGCTGTGCTATCGATTCCTCTGTCCTCAGGAATGTAAATAAATGAACTTATTTCAGAAAATGCTGTGGCTTTTTTGCTGTGGCTTTTTCTTTAAAAGCAAAAATTAACTCCTGGGAATATATCCCAGAGAGGCCAAAAAGTATAGTCGAAGCAACAACTGCACTTGTTTGTTCATAGCAGCACTTTTTACAATAGCCAGAATCTGGAAAAAACCTGAGTGCCCGAGAACAGATGACTGGTTAAAAAAACTTTGGTACATCTACACAATGGAGTACTATGTAGCTGTAAAAATGAAGTAATGAAATTTACATACAAATGGTACTACATGGAAAGAATCATGCTAAGCGAAATGAGTCAGAAAGAGAGAGATAGACATAGAAAGATTGCATTCATCTGAGGAACATAAAGTAACAAAATAGGAGACTAACATCCAAGAATAGCCTAGATTAGTACCAGGAGGTTTACTCCATGGTTTAGAGGCCAGCTACACATGCTAGGGGAAAAGGCAGCTCCGATAGAGAAGGGAGTACTAAATAAAGGGTGTTAGGAGGATCCACCCAGGATGGGAGATGCATGCTGAAAGTAGACTATAGACCAAACATGATTGCCACTCAATTCCTCTTTTGCAAACCACAACACCCAGAAGGAGAGAGAGAACAAAAGGGAATGCCCTGCCACAGAGGCAGGGTGGGATGGGGGAACTGGGGGGTGGGAGGGATACTGGGATCTGTGGTGGTGGGAAATGAGCGCTGGTGGAGGGATGGGTATTTGATCATTGTATAATTGAAACCCAAGCACAAAAAATTGTAAGTCTACAACTGTATCTCATGGTGTTTCACTAATAAAAATTAAAAAAAATAAAAGAAGCAAAATTTAGAGTTACTGATGATACACAGTGCCCTCAATTTTGGTTATATATCCAAAGATTATTCAAACCTTAACAGGAAAGTTATAATTACCCTATTGCTTAATGTAGCATAATTATAGTTTCTAAAGTAATAAATAAAATAGAAATAACCATCTATTGTCCTTGTTACATGATTAAATAAAGATGTAGTTTATGTAGACCAATGACTTTAACCTTTTTCCAATTGTGGACCTTCACGCTTTGGTTTAATACTATGGTCCCACTTCCCATATTTAACAGTTGGTCCTTAGTTTTGTGTCACGGCCCCCATGCAATTTTCACTAGTAACCCCTTTGAATCCACTGGGGACACATTGGGGCATATTTGTCCGTGAAAATGTTGATTTAAACAGAAGAATTCTATTGAATAAATAAGAAGCCTTTCTATCAAAACAAAATGAAGGGAATTATGTGAAGTAAAATATGTCACAAGGAAAAAAAACAAAAACGAATGATTTCACACATATATGCAACATGGTTGTATACAATTGATGAACACACAAAGTAAACTAAATAGAAAATCAATAATTGTTGTTAAGTAATAAGATTACCTAAGTAAAAAGGGGAGTTAAAAACGGAGAGAGGATGCAAAAGGAAAAATGAAAAAGAAAACACTTTTAATTTTTTGATAAATGATTATTCTGAAGAAATTGCAGAAAATTAACTTTAAAATATCTGCATACTAAATGCCCTTCACTTTCCATTCTTCAAGTCTGGCTCTGGCATTGCATTTACCCTTCTTACTGATAAAGAAGCTCATAGTTTCTCTTAAACTTTTTGATTTACTGGTAATCAAGTTATTTATGAAAGTCTTAGTTTAATTTCTTTAATTTTTTTTCATAATGAAAATCCCTGTTCTTCCATGATTGAATGATTGACTGGTCCATACCTTGTTTTAGTTTTGTCTCTTATTATTTCTAGTTGATCTACCTGCTATTCTTTTAAAATATGAGTTTCAAGCCACCGACCAGGCAGATGGAAGCAAAGATAAACAAATGGAACTACATTAAATTAAGAAGCTTCTGCATTTCAAAGAAAATGATGACCAGAATATAAAGACAGCTCACAGACAGGGAGACATTATTTGGTCACTACTCATCTGATAAAAGATTAACATCCAAGATATGTCAAACATTGGTAGAATCTTATAAAAAAAAAACCGTTCAATCCTGCCCAAAATGGGGAGAAGATATGAATATAAACTTCATCAAAGAAGAAATACAAATGGCAAAAAAAACATGAAAAACATTATATATCACTAATCAGGGAAATACAAATCAAAACAATGAGTTATCACTTTACATCACAGAAACTGGTGCTCATCAAAAATAACAGGTTTTGTGGATACAGGGGGAAAGGGACAATTCACTGCTGATGAGAATGTCATTTGACATCGCATTTTTGGAAGACAATATGAGAATTTCACAAAAAAAAACTAGAAATTGAGCTTCCATATGACCTGACTCAGCAATTCTATTGCTGGGAATATACCCCAGGGACCCCCAGACACAATGCCAAAAGGACATTTGAACTCCTATGTTCATTAAAGCACTATTCACAATAACCAAAATCTGGAAACAACCCAAGATTTTGTGAATAATCTGTGGATAAAGAAACTATGGTACAAATACACAGTGGAATATTACTCATCCATAAGAAAAGATGAAGTCATGCAATTTTTTATTTTGTGAAAGGGTCTGGAGAGTACCATGCTGAATGAAATGAATCAGAGGGAGACAGGCATAGAATGATCTCACTCATATGGGGCATATAAAAATCTAGTAGGGGAATAACTAAACTCTTCAGGCAACAGAAAACAGAAAAGAAGAAAAATTTGTCCTTAGTAGGAAGCTTTTAGAGAGAGGGGGAGAGGCGAGAGAGGTCAAAGAAAGAACCTCTACAATGACAGAGGGAGGTGGTCACTCTGAATCAGGACTATGTGCTAACAGGGTAACATGCACAATACCCTTTTAGTAACAGTATTATAAACCTCAGTTCCTAAAAGAGGCAGATGGTGGGGGGGCTTGGAAGGAAAAAGTAGAAAGAATAAACAATATGGACATTCCTTAAAAATCTAGGAATTCAGTTTCCATACAACCCAGCAACACCACACATGGGATTATGCCCAAAAACACAATGTGGAAAAGGCATATGCACTCCTATGTTCATTGAGCATTATTCACAGTAGCCAGAACCTGGAAACAACTCAAGTGCCCAAGAACATATGAGTGCCCAAGAACAAAAGAAACTATCATACATCTACATAATGAAATACTATGAAGCTGCCAGGAAAACTAAACTCACAAAATTTCCTTATACATGGATTGACAGGGAGAGTATCATGCTGAGTGAAATGTGTCAGAGGGAGAAGGATAGAATCATTTTGATCACACTCATTTGAGGGATATGAAAAAAATAGTATGAGAATAGTATACAAAGACTATAGAAAGGAGGGTCAGAAGTACTGGTCCATCCTAGGACTGGTCCACCCGAGGAAGCTTGCCACAGATTGGGGTGAAGGGGAGTGTAGTAAGGACAAAGAGAACCCCTGTGATAATGATAGTTAGAAGTGATTGCTTTGAACAAGAAGTGGGTACTGAAAGTAGGTTAAGTGATATGCATGATAATCTTTCAGTGACTGTACTGTAAACCACAATGCATAAAAGGAAAAAAGAGAGGGGAGAGAAGAAAAGTGTCTGCCATAGAGGCAAGCTGGGGTCGGGGGATGGGAGGGAATCTTGGGACAATGGTGGTGGGAAATGTGCACTGGTAAAGGAATAAGTGTTAGAACAATGTATGGCTGAAACTCAGTTTGTATGAACAACTTTGTAACTGTATCTCATTCTGATTCAATTAAAAACATTTTTAAGAAGTGTTTTCCATACAGGCAGGCAGAGGTAGAAGTTGGGGGAGGAGGACACATTAGGAGGGTGAAAAGGGAACTGGGGACATTAGTAGAGGGAAGTGGACACCAGTGAAGGGATTAGTGTTGTAATATAATATGTCTGAAGTTCAATCATAAATAACTTTGCAACTGCAATTCAGTTAAGTGATTGATTGCATCAGTGAGTCAATTAAAAAATTAAAAAAATAAAATCCTTGCAATTTAATTGATTACATTACAAGGAACACTATCTCCCATTGTGCATAGCTCAGTGAAATTTTTTTTAAAAAATTATTTAACTTGTAATTCTGAATACATGGGTCATGTCTTAATTTTTTAAATATAGTTTTTTGTATTCTTCAAACCCATTATTAATAAACAACTTTTTTTAATTAAGAGACCATGACTTACAAAACTGTTCCTAGTAGAATTATTTCAGGCATACAATATTGCAACACCAGTCCCACCACCAGTGTCCCCAGGATCCCTGCCATGCCCCAGTCCTAGGCATACAACAAATTTATTCCATATTGCTTGTTTCAACAAAACTTCAAGAAATAGTGTATGGAATTATCAGAAGATAAATCAACAAAAGTCAATTTGTAATGATTAATTGCTATATGACTATAACATATATAAATAAGAAAAATTCAAATCATTTATTACAATATAGTGTACTGTCTATTTTCACTTAGGTAACTAAGTTTTGTATGCGTATTTGTTATATGTCCCCCAAAGGGACAGGCTGGGGGATAGGAGGAAACTTGGAGAAACTGGTGTGGAATTCGAATTGCAACATTGTGTGTCTGAAACAATTCTTTTATGAACAGCTTTGTAAATCACAGGGTCTTAATAAAAATATATTTTTAATTGGAAACAGTTATTTGCATAAAAAACTTTTAAAAGTTATAAACTCTTACCTTAAAACATGGTAAAATCGTTCATGGTAATTGGACTTATTCTTCTTGGGGTTGAGTATACGTGTATGTATATGTGAGGAAATATTTGATCGTACTCTGGAAATTATAGGTTTTATTAATTTTTTTGATCTCCTCAGTAAACTGTAGCAGACAGCAAGCCAAGAACCCCTGAGGGTGTTTGACTCACCTAGACTAGATCCTAGGTCTTCCCACACTTGGGAGGGGAAAGTCACATATTGATTCTTTTATTTCCATGAGGGAATCCTGACAGCACACAATTTTCATGGGAATGGGATGAACACTGCAATGAGAACTTATGACAAGTCCAGCATCTGTAACTATGAACTATGAACCCTCTATGATGGGATCTGTCATTTAAAATCCAAGTATAAGGGAAAATAGCACCTCACTTGTAAAGTTAATTTTTCTTCTGGATGCTCATCCTAATAATATGGTCTGGGTACTGTACTGACTTTCTGATTCTGAAGCAGTTTTATACAAAATCCAAGTTTCTAATTTTTTTCTATGAAAATGAACTTTAGATTAATTTTTTACTTAGTCCTATAAAAAAGTTTATTTTGGGTTTTATTAATCAAATTTCTGGGCTTTCACTCCAGGATTCTTGGTCTCAGATTTTAAACTATATGTGTGAAAGGAGAAAAAGGGAAAAGTTCCTTGAGGTCCTTCTAAGTCTTTTCTTTTTTCAATCTCTTTGGTTTTTCTTAATTCCATCACAGGAGTTCTTAACATGAGGGACAAAGATAGACTTTGATATCATTGACTATTGTGTATACAACTCTCTAAAATTTGGGGGCGAGGCTATCTACAACGTTCATAGGATTCTAAAAGATTCGATGACCCCAAAAGACAAAACTACTATTGGTCAATATGTTGTATTTAAACCTTATCTCTTAATAACCTCTTTTCTCATCTTTTCTTCATGATCAAAAGAATAAACCTCTGTGTAGGTTAACAATAAACCTCTGTGTAGGATAACACCTTTTTGTCCTCCCTCAGGTAGCTTAGGTTTATCAGGTCACACCCATCCCAGTGCTCCTGAGCCACTCCCATTCCTCTGTTTATCTGTAAACTCTTCTCTGTGCTCTCTTCCCCAGCCAGTTAATCACCTTTTCTCCCTAATCAGAATCTGTTAGCTTGTAAGAGCAGATCCTTCTAAGGACACTGAACTTATATTTGTAAGCAATGTCTTTTCTGTATGGACACAGGAAGACAGTTAATATTATGTTTTGTAACTTGGGAGTTGATTGACTCCGAATAATATTTACTCCTAGTAAATATTATCTTCTTTCTTTACTCAGTTGCCCTTAGTTCCTAGCACCCCAAAAGCAGGGTCCCAACGAGGCACTGAATGGACCCAGGGCAAGCTGTGAGCTACCCTGGCATCAAAATGGGCCAGGCCAAACCACCACAATACTCAACATAAGTTGAGGGCATGATCATGGACAAATGCTGCCATGATCCAAAAGTAAGTAATGACAAGACTAGGACCCTGCTTGGGCTAGGAAGACTAACCTGACTTGAAGGACTGCAGAATATATAGTGAGATGTCCTCAGGAAGAACCAAACTGTAAGTTTATATCTCTTAATGTGCTCATACAGAATGACATTGCTAGAAATATTAGAAGTAGATTTACTATGACTATTTAAGTAGATTACTAGCTGAGGAAAGAACACACCCTCGTTGGGATCCCACCCTTGAGCGGATCTCCTAGTAATCTGGAGTAATCTCTTTAGATGAAATTTTATCCTTGAGTTAATATTCTGGAGGAGTGGTCTTACCTCTCTTTGTTGATTTGTTGATGTTCAACCCACCCTTGTGTCACCACCTTACATGATTGTTGTATAAAGTAAGAATGTAAGCTTGGAGGGCAGAGTCAGAAATGAGAGAGCTTGGGCTCCAGAGATCCAGAGTCAGAGCCAAAAGAAGAAAGGGATCCAGATTGGGGACCAGAAGAAAAGGAGGCAGAGAGACAGGAGTGAAGAGGATTGGAATAAACTATAATTGATATCTTCCAGCCGGGTCCTCGTTTCTTCCTTCATCTGCCCTTGGCCAACAGCTGTCCTGATCCAGGCCACACACAGTGGCTCAAGAGCAGGCGGTGAGATAGAGTCATCCAGAGAGCCCGCGAACACACAACCCTCAGCGTGCTAAGATTTTACACCTCTGCTTTGATCTCTGGGTCATTCATTCATTTCAACAGATGGACAAATCCTAGGTGTGCTTGGAATTATTCTTGCAGACACACATAAGAGAATATGGTACAGGGCCAGAGCAATAGTACAGAAGGTAGGATGCTTGCCTTGCAAGTGGTAGACCTGGGTTTGATTCCTGAAACCCCATAATGTCCCCCAGTCCACCAGGAGTGATCCCTAGGTGCAGAGCCAGTAATAAGCCCTGAGAATAGTCTTGCGTGTCCCAAAATCAAAGAAAGAATAATCTAAAAAAGATTTTAGCCCCCAAATCTAAAAAAGAATATGGCAAAGGACACTTTATTGGCTGAATGATTACTTTGTACCAAACGCTTTGTTAAGTGGTTATCTCCTTTAATCCTCCTAGTAAATCTATGAAATATGAACCATTATTATACTAATTTCAAAGATAAAAAATCCAAGGCAGTTACTAATCCTACTTTTCATAGTTTAGAAATAATGGCTCCTGGAGCAAGAGACATCCGTTTGAACCGCTTCATCAAATTATTTGGAGGATGGACATCTAAAGCCAATTAAACTCTCAAACTCTAATAGATGAGAATAGTCTATAGCACTGTATCATTGTTCACTGATTTGCTTGAGCGGGCACCAATAACATCTCCATGGTGAGACTTGTTGTTACTGTTCTTAGCATATTGAATACACCATGAAGAGCTTGCCAGGCTCTGCAGTGCGGGTGGGATACTCTCAGTAGCTTGCCAGACTCTCTGATTCAACAGAATATATTTTGCACCCAACTGATACAAATATGTGGGCTACAACCCTGAGTAGTATTCTAATCTTTTCCTTAAAATTCAGGAGATTAATGTACACTGGTTCCTATCTTGACAGTGAAGATCAAAGATATAGTGGTATAATGTTTGCCCTGGTCAAGATTTAAGGTACTGGGAGGCAGGAAAAAAACGTGAAATGTGGGTGCCGAGAGCACGGCAAACTACCCAGAGTATCTTGCCCTCACGGCAAAGCCTGGCCAAGCTACCCGTGATGTATTCGATATGCCAAATACAGTAACAACAAGTCTCACAATGGAGACGTTACTGGGCCTGCTTGAACAAATCGATGAACAACGGGAGGACAGTGACAGTGACAGTGGGTTTGGTGATAGAAAATCTCATTTGTGAGCCCATGTGATCTGTATGGAGATTCATGTTTGGCCAACTAGCCTCTATCCCTGTTCTTATGCACTATATTTTCACTAATCAACTCTTTCATTTGCTTCTTCCTCTTGTATAATTCAGGAAAAGAATAGTCCTACTAGCACTATAATAGCTGGTTAAATCAGCAGGAGTATTTTTATCCAAATTTTAGTTTTCAGCATCAAAAACTCAACTCAAGGCCAAGTTGTATTAGTCATCAGATTTGAGCAAAATAAAAAAACTCCATTTTCATTCTAATGTACTTACATATATTTACAGTTCCATCTACTTATCCTGACAAGATTCTTTCTGCAACTTAGTCATGAAGACACCTCATTGAATGCTTATGTGTTTAAATATGCTTTAGATCTGCCATATAAGCGTCTATAAATTAAGTTCTTATTTTCTTATTTTTTTCTTAGTTCTCCTTTTTCTTTTTTGGACATAGACTTTTTTAATTTGATTTTTCCTCTTGTTTCCAGGTTCAGCATTTTGAATATTTAATTATTTGTTTAGATCTTCTTTAGATCCACAAACTATTATAGTATAATCATCATTTTCCTTACTAAGAGATCTGGTGACTTAAAAATTAGACTTGGGATTGTATTGTTGATCATGGCATCCACTGACCACATTGTGCTATAAAGGATTGGAAATAATGCACATATGCAATGATGAGTTTGGACTTATTTCATTACTTTAAAATTAATTTCACACTTTCTTCATTTTTAATGTGGCTATCAAACATGGCAAAATCTCCTGCCCCCGCGTCAGGCTGTCCTTACCAGGACCCGTTGGAGGGGGGTGAGTTGAGTTTCCCTCCCTGCCTTGAGCAAAGCCCCAGCAGTTGAAGACCTCCAGAACCAGTCACAACCATGCTGAGAATGCTGAGACCACTCTCCACATGCATGAAAGTACCGACAGAAGAACAAAGGCATGCGGGTCCTGGGGCTGAGATCTCCAAGCCTGCTCAGATCGGGGCTGAGCATCCTCCACCCAGATCCTCCACCCAGATCCTCCAGTAGGCCGGGTCACACCCATCAACTGCCCCCCCCCCCCCCCGTGCCATGTAAGTGTAATCCCATCAATGGCCAAGACCCACAGACTATAAAACCCAGCTCCCAGCTCCTGGAAGAGAACAGTGCAGAATCTCCTGGCCCCGCAACTGGCTGTCCTCGCTAGGACAGGCCCCTTGGAGGGGGGCGGGTTGAGTTTCCCTCCCATCTTATTATCTCATTCTTACTTTGGACAACCTGGCAGGCTACCGAATATAACTTGCCCAAATGGCAGAGTCTGGCAAACTCCCCGTGCTGTACCCAATATGCCAAATACCAGTAACAATGATGGGTCTCATTCTTCTAACCCCAAAAGAGCCTTGGCACTTTTTAAAATCTCAGGGCTAGGGCAAAGGAGATGTTACTGGTGCTTGCTCGAGGCAATCAATGAACAACAAGATGATCGTGATCATGATCAAACATTTAAAATTACACATGTATATTAATACTAGATAAGACTGATCCTTACAGACCAATTTATTTTCCATCATCATACAAATAAATAGAATTGCAATTTACTAATTTACCAATAAAATAAAAGTCTATTGTACTTGTTTAGGCAGTATATGGATACTACCAATATCATTATGTTTATAGCCTAATGAAAAACGAAGACTTACAAATACTTTTCAAATATAGATACATCAACATGTAATATTTATTCAGAATTTGTTGGAGATTTGTGCGAGAGTTTACTTTAAGAAACAATTAGAAATATAGTTCTTGGGGCTGGAGCTATAGTACAGCAGGTAGGGCATTTACCTTACACTCGGCTGACCCAGGTTCGATTCCCAGCATCCCATATTGTCACCTGAGCACCGCCAGGAGTAATTCCTGGTGCAAAAGCCAGGAGTAACCCCTATGCATTGCCAGGTGTGACCCAAAAAGAAAAAAAAGATATATAATTCTTAAAAATATTTTTGATAAGGGTTGAGGGCTTGACCATTTAACACTAAAACCCAAAGTTGTTTTCTCTTGAAATTGACACATTTTTGACTATTGATCTCATGAGATTTATCCAATTCTAGATGTTGAAATAAATTTTTAATAACTTATGTACTCTGAACATATTACAAATCTACATTAGAAATTTAATGTGCCCATGGGGATAATAATTTCTTTCAGTTACCATAAACCAGCAAAACATTAACCTACAAGCCAATACTTTCATATAATTTTCTTGTGTTATAGAAAAGTTGGCTTCTAAGTCATGTATAAAATTAATTTTTCACTCATGTGAACTTAAACAGCATATTCTGATACAGAATGCTATGCTGATACCATATGTTGTGCCAGGGATTCAAACCAGAGTCACAACAGCAGTAGTCAACAGTTGCATGCAAGACAAGTGCCATATCTCCTTTCTTCTGGCACCACATTCCTAAAATCAGGTACAAGATATTGCATAAATCTATATGATTTTATGTGCTTATGTATTATTATACAGTATATAAACAATATGGGATTCCTTAGTATTATTCAATAATGTGGTCTTTTATAATTTCAGGGATATTTAAAAAATATATATATATTTTTGTGGTTGACTGTCCTTTATTCTATGTGGTATAAGAGCTACTGTTTTTGTGTTTTTTTTTTTAGTGAAACACCATGAGGTACAGTTGTAGACTTACAAGTTGTTGTGCTTGGGTTTCAGTTATGCAATGATTGAGTACCCATTCCACCACCAGTGCCCATTCTCCACTACTAGAATATGGAAAAAACCTGAGTGCCCAAGAACAGATGAGTGGTTAAAGAAACTTTGGTACATCTACACAATGGAGTACTATGTAGCAGTTAGAAAAAAATGAAGTAATGAAATTTACATACAAGTGGTACTACATGGAAAATATCATGCTAAGCGAAATGAGTCAGAAAGAGAGGGACAGACATAGAAAGACTGCATTCATCTGGGTAACATAAAGTAACAAAATAAGAGACTAACACCCAAGAACACCTGTGATAAATACCAGGTTGTTCACTCCATGGCTTAGAGGCCAGTCGCACACTCTAGGTGTAAAGACAGCTCAGATAGAAAAGGGAGCACCAAACAAAGGGTGCTGGGAAGATCTGCCCAGGATGGGAGATGCCTGCTGAAAGTAATCTATGGACCGAACATGATTGCCACCCAATGTCTCTTCTGCAGACCACAGCACCCAAAAGGAGAGATAGAACAAAAGGGAGTGCCCTGACACAGAGGCAGGGTGGGATGGGGGCTAGGGGGATGGGAGGGATACTGGGAAAATATTTTACATGTATTAAAAATAAAAATCCAGGTAATCCCCCTCTTTACTTCCTACTTACCTCACCCAGTTTCTTTAATCTTTAGATGATGGGATAAATTATTAGGATGCCATTTAGTGAGTAAAAATTGAAAAAGGTAGTGGGAATAAGCTTTTTAAAAAATAATTTCCCATATTAACCTGCTTAATAGTCACTTCAAAGCTTTTCAGGCTCAACCATAAGGTAGTATGATTGATAAGCATACCTATATTTTACACAAAGCACACATAAGCATACATGCACACACCTAACATGAATAGACATATTTATCTAACAGTAACTTTCTGTGAGCTACTTCCTTGGCTGCGTTCTTTGTTAATGATTTATTTTTTGCATCAGAAGTGATCTTGTCTCAAACACTTAGAACAATACTGTAAACTACATCAAGTTTTCCCAGTTGAGTATTTTGCAATTGGTTTATTCTTTTTCATTAAATGTTTTAGGCAGAAATATGACTCCAGAATCATTCTAAATTTAGTTGGAAAGTCAGCTTTCCACAGTTGTTTTTCATCTGATCTTTCAGCTGATCATTGTAACCCATGGAGATCTCATTACAATGTTGTCACTGAATGCCATATGGTGCATCTGGTGATTTTTGAACAAATCAGAAATACCTAGGCCTCAAATTTGGTTTTCTTCCAACAATATTTCCTAAGAGGTTTTATAATAGTTTTGATAGTTACTATAACTAATAGAAAATTATTCAAGGTTCTTCGAAGTCACCTCACCCTGAAAACTTCACATTCCTGGGGGATTGAATTGGAGTCTTTGCTCTCTCCTAAGGCAGTCGAATACAAGAAGTTTGAAAGAGAGTGAAATATGAAAAGTCAAAGCTTTGGTATTGAAAACCCAACTGCTTCATTGGACAGAATGACTGATGTTGCAGAGACACAGTCAGACATTAATTCTCTTTAATGGCCGCATCAACTAGTGTCTAAGAAGCTAGTCCATGCAACCAATGGATAGGCATCACTCATAAGTTGGGCTATTGGAGAGTCAGTAGCAGCCCAATTTTTGCTATTTACTGATATTGCTTTCAAAAATCTACCCTCTATGTTCATAGAAATAGTATGGAGTTCATAGAGGTAGTAAGAACCTTACAGTGTGTAATGTTCCTGATTTGTATGTTATTAACCAAGTTACATTCTGGCATCACATATGGGTCCCTGAGCACCACCAGGAGTAAGCCATGAGCACAGCTGGTGTTGCTTCCAAAAAGAACAAGCAAACAAAAAATACATTCGCAGAAACTGCTTAGAAGATTAGCCTACAAATTAGACCATTTAACACAAAGTTTCTAAAGCCCCAAATTAAAAAAATATAATGACACCTTACAATCTGGGATGAAAGATAGGGTTGGAGAAGTGCATTAAGTTTTAAGTAGTGAAACAGTGGAAGAGTTCTGACGTAGCATGTTGAGTAACTGCCTGGTCAGTTAAGTTATCTTAATTCTCTTGCTTGTTAGTATTATTCTGTCCTAATGAACACAGAAATCTCAGAAGAAGAACAAGTAAGTTCTGGGAGGATTCCAATAGCATAATCTTGAAGGAAAGGGGAGAAGAGTGTAAAATAGTGAAGGAATAGTAAGGCGTTGTATTCACTGACGACATGTAAGTTGACAATGAATTACAAAAATTACAAAGTTACAAAGATATTCAAGGTCAAGTTTTAGGTGTATGATATTCCAGCAACAATCCCTTCACCAGTACTCCTAATTTTCCTCCCACTCCCTCTGCCCCCACTCCACTTGCATCTGTGTCAGACACTTTTTCCCCTTCACCATTGTCCCATTGCTCCCTTTCCTAACTTTCCCGCTACCTGCACCCAGTGGCGGGCTGCTTACTGAAGACCAGTTCTCCTGCTCTCTGTTTTTTTTTTCCTTTCAGCATTTTGTACTTACCTATGAAGTTTCTTTATATCCTATATATGAGTGCGATCATTTGAGTCTGTTCCTCTACTTTCTCCCCTTCACTCACCATGATATTGTCCAGATCCATCCACGTAGTAGCAAATGGCATAATCTTGGAGATTCTTGGTCGATCAGGCTGGCAGTTAAACCATGGGCTTGTGGATGCAATGATGTTCTGGTTTTGTGGTGCGAGAATTACCTGGGCAACCCAGCAGTGCTCAAGAGTTGTTAGGGCTGTACACTGCAATACTCAGGGGACATTATGATGCTGGAGAATAAATTAGAGTTGGTTGCATGTAAGACACGTATCTTAACTCTTGTACTATCTCTTCCGGCTCCCCCAGATTTATTCTCTCTAATATATTTTTAAAAACCATCATCATTATGCCTTTTCACTAAACTTACAAATTTATTTGATGCAAGATTTCTGTCATAAAATATAGGTAAAGGTAAAGGTAAAGGCCCTCCCGTTGATCGTCGATTTGCTCGAGCGGGCCCAGTAACGTCTCCATTGGAGACTTTGTTGTTACTGTGTCTGGCATATCGAATACTCTCGGTAGCTTGCCGGGGTATACAAAATAAAAAAAACTTATATGTCATAGACTTTCTCTTACTATAGGCAGTTCTCTTTGCAAGTTTGCTGTAGAAGAAAAATGGGCAGAATAAATAAGTCAAATAAACAAAAAGGAATTACGTCCACATATTATTTGGTATAAAAGACTAGCAAAGAAACTGGACATAGCTTATGCTCAGTCATATCTTTGCTTTTTAACATGTTTGAATAGAGAGCAACCAGGTTTTGGTGATTTATTTTACTCATGAAATATTGAAGATATCAAGTTAGTTCATCATAATATCTCTAGTGGGTTAGAGACTAGGAAAACACATGCTAATTAATGTCATTTTTACAATTCAAGAAAAATCTAAAATCTTTATTTCTGGCATAAAAAAGAGAATTCATACATTTCCTATTATGGAAAAAAGGCAAATTTCTCTTTAATGTTCACCAAGTTAGAGAATCTGAACATAGAAAAGAATCATTTCTCTGTTTGTTGAACACAATCTCTCTAGAATTTTTGCTACATATCAGTAAGGCTCCTGTTCCCATGGAGAAAAAAAAAAACAACAACACATCCAGACAGAATAATCAATGTGTCTTGGAGAAGGCTGACTGACTATCAATCTAAGCTGGAGTGGGAGAAAAATATGGGTTGGTAGGGTTCAATTCAACTTCCAATTTCACTACCTAGTAATTTAATGACCTTAGATAAGTTACTTCTCCTTGTCGCTGTGAAAAAATTCTGAACAAAAATATGAAACTTTCTAACTATTTTTAACAATGAAAAATAGCAGAAGTAAATGTTTCATATGACGTGAAAGTCTGTTGTAGACCAAAATGGATTCTTTCCAAGTTGATTTGTAAAGCCCTAATTTCTTGTGCCTTAGAATGTGATGATGTTGAAAATAGGGTCTTTAAAGATGTACGTCCAGTGACATGAAATCACAGGCATGTACCTTTATCTAATATGATAAGTGTACATTGGAAAAAGGCAATTTAGGACATGTGTACAGTTCCTAAACAAGAAAGACAATATGTAGATACAAGGGAAAGATCATCAGGGAGAGCCCAGGAGAAGGGTTTTAGAATTAACGAACCCCGTTGATACCTTGATCTTGAACTTCTAGTCTCCAAAACTGTAAGAAAAATTAATTTATCCAATTAATTTTTAATCCATCCAATTTCAAAAAATATTTTTAAAGAAAATTTTAGGCCTACCAAATAATTCAGTCTCATTATTGAATTTTGAAGATGAAAGTTACTATTGTTAATTTTTTCATCAAGATACCAGACACATGTGTCTGTGTGTGTGTGTGTGTGTGCGTGAGTGTGTGTGAATGAGTGTGAATTCTCACATTAATTTCTTCTGCAAAAAATGTAGTTCATGACTTCATATTCATGTTTAGGTACTACAGGGTAAATGACATCACAGCCTGGTCATCATTAAGATACCCATAGGAGAAACAGCATGAATTTATAAAGGAGATTTAAAGGAGACTTGAAGAAAGGAATGGGTATATAATTGAAAAACATGAACCCTTATGCAGATTCGTCATAGGAAAATAGAGACAAGAGATTCCTAAATGCAGAAGAAGTAATGTATTTAAAAATTCAAAATATTTCTTAACATTATGATGATCATTCAGTTTTCTCCATGTTTAGCCCAAATTCCAATCAGTGTGACTTTTAAAAGTTCTCATTTTGAATAATCCAGGATAGTGGACTGCTCTTAACAATTACTCCTGAACTCAAATCATTCATTTACAAAAGAAAAATGAACTAAATAAGATAGAGTGAGAAATAAGATAAATAAGTAACTTAAATAAATTCTACTGAAAGCGTTATTTTTTTACTATACTTCACTGCTGATATTACCTACTCAGGTTATTTTTATTTCTGTCAAGAAATAGTTAAATTGGAAAGTTTAAACTAAAAGAAAACAGAGACATCAATTTTCTCAGTTATGAAATAATAGAATTGTACTGCAGGAATTTAATGTCTTTCAGCCATTTAATTTTTGTGATTTTGTAATATAATTTGAATTTTTTTTTGTTTGTGAGGTATTAACAAAAACTGCAATGGTCAGATAACGCTAAGGACAGTGCTAAATTTGGTTAATTTTCCAAATGATAACTTCAAAATTAACCATTTTTTCCCCTTAAGACAAGCCCAAAATTTTGGTGTGAAGTAATTACTTGGTAAATAACCTCTTTTAAGCTTCGTTTATCAAATCTGAGCTTTGTTTTAATTTTTTTCTATTGTCCATTTTATGATAATTTCATCCTGTTTTCCAACAATACCTTTCTCATCTGGCACAGAGGATGGAATCAAAGATGCTATAAGCACACAATTGTGATTCTTTTGAAATAAAAACTTTCCATTCCAGCAAAAAATCTAAGATGTTTCTTTGTAAACTAGTGATAAAAATAGTTTGTTCATGATTACAAAATGCCTTTACCAAAATATATCTCAAACAGAATGGCTTCCTTAAAGGTCTTCTTTAAAAAAGAAATCAGCATGCAAACAAAAACACACAGATTTGTGAAAGTCCATGGGAATAAACCTCTGGTTCTCCTTGGGTTTTATTGGAAATAAAGATAAAACAGTTGGTGACTTTAAATTATTCTTTAACATGACAGTATCAAAAATGAAAATTTATTTAAATGAAACCTACTTGCAAGTTTCTTGAGGGCTCAAGTCATTTCTTCTTTATCTTGTTTCTCCAGAGGTGTTGTCCACAATACACAGCAGGCATTTCAAACACATAAGTTAAATACACAAAATAACATCACTCATAAAATGGTGTTATGTTGAAAGCATTAGAAATTTATCTGATTGGAACATATTTTCAGACTAATTTTCCTTATTACATACCGATCTGGAATAAAACATTTAGTAGAGCAAGACAAATTAAAAATCGGGGGAAAGGAGAAAAATGATTCAAATATCACTAGCATTTTAATGCGTTGAACTGTCCATTTATATGAAATGCACTATGCAGCTTTTTTTTGGGGGGGGTGGCATCTTCAGAAAGGATATGTTGTGGACTCAGAGACTTGAGCATTTAAGGTTTATGATCCAGTCCTTGAACTATCTTGCCTGGTCCCCTACTGTGAAGTTTAAAATAGTTCCAGTAAATAAAAAGCACATAAATGTGTTTGTGAATGTATCTGGCTTGTTATTGCACATGTTTTATTGAGGTTTATTATCCATTTGCAAATGAAGTTATGCAATCACATGTAATAAATCCCTGAACAGTTATCAAGGCCTATCTGAAAGGAGCATTACATATTTTCTTGGTCTGAATGTGTTCTAAGCCTGGCCTTCTAATTCAGGCTTTTGAGATTTACAAAGTTGAATAAGCAGCTTTGAGGACTATCGTTTACTAGTTCAGTTTTAAGAAGGCAGTATTCAGAGGAAACCATAAGCCTTCCAAAGGCATTACAAGCCAGGTATAGATTGAATTATGATTTGTTCCTTATAATTGCAATCTTATCAGGACACAGTCATCTGAAAGATGATATTGTTTCTTATTCCCATCTTGTGTGAGAAAAGAAGGACTCAACAAAAGAGCTGAAAATATTTTTGAGGTCCTCTCAGGTTTCCTCTCTGGATCACTAAAAAAGAAATTTACACTTTTAGTTTTTCACTCCTTATACTTGTTTAGTAATAATAACATTCACAATATGCATATTACACGCTCTGCATTTGTAAAAATATTCTAGGGTAATTGATATCAAACCCATTTGTTAAAACCCCATCATTTAACCCGCCAAATCCTAACAAGTAGGGAATCATTGCTTGAATAATCCAAGTATGACATTTAAATCAGGTACATTATGCACAGTTTTCTCCCCCTGCTGAGGGGCACGTGCACTCGGAAGAACAGACAGATCTTACTGCTCCCAGATAAGGTCAGAGAAGCTTAGCTAGATTGTAGTGATGCATAATGCTCATTGGTTTTTACCGCTGGAGCGCAAGGCTGTTACCATGACAACAAAGCTGCAGTTGCTACAGCATCCACAAGCTCATCTGATGTCAAGGCTTCCAGGTCGCCCAGCACAAAAGCTATTACTTTACGTTGTTTTCAAGAAGTCTTTGAATAGTAGTAGAGAGCCAAAATGATTCCGGGTAAACAAGGTTTTCTAAACGTTTTCATGTGGACAGAAAAGCTGTTCTTCAGAGTGGATCAAAACCAACTCTTTCTCCCAATTAGCTCATCAGAGAAATAAAATGTGTAAAGGGAAAAACTGCAAAATCAGCATTTAAGTATTGCTTTATTTTCCATTTTCTAAATGTAGTACTGTAGCACTGTCCTCCAGTTGTTTATTGATTTTCTCGAGCGGGCACCAGTTACATCTACATTGTGAGACTTATTGTTACCGTTTTTGGCATATCAAATACATCAAGGGGACTTTGCCAGGCTCTGCCCTGTGGGCGGGATACTCTCGGTAGCTTGCCAGGCTCTCTGAGAGGGGCAGAGGAATCGAATCCAGGTCAGCTCGAGCAAGGCAAACACCTTTTCTGCTATGCTATCACTCCGGCCCTTCTAAATGTACATCTTAAATATATGGAGAATTTTTTTGTTAGACAATATTATTTTATATATAATGCATAAGTATCATTAATAATAAAAGATTGTAATAAAAATCTCTATAGATGCAAAAAAACCACCGGATGAGACAGAACATTCAATATAAATTAGAAACCTAAGAATAAACAAATCTTTTTTTTTATTAGTGAAACACCATGAGGTACAGTTGTAGACTTACAAACTTTCGTGCTTGGGTTTCAGTTATACAATGATCGAATACCCATCCCTCCACCAGTGCCCATTCTCCACCAACAATAATCCTAGTAGCTCTCCCACCCCCACACCCCTTCCCTCCCACTCCACCTTGCCTCTGTGGCAGGGCATTTCCTTTTACTCACTCTATCCTTTAGGGTGTTGTAGTTTGCAATAGAGGTTTTGAGTGGCCATTATGTTTAGTCAATAGTCTACTTTTAGCATGCATCTTGCATCCAGAGCGAGTCCTCCAAACATCCTTTACTTTTCTCTATCTGAGCTGCCTTTTCCCCTAGCATGTGAGGCCAGCTTCCAAGCCCTGGAGCAGACCTTCTGATACTTATCTCAATTATTCTTGGGTAAAAAAATCTTTCTTAATCTTGTAGAAGGCAACCAAAATTGCCATAGAGAATGCCATACTCAGTAGAAAAGTGCTGAGAAGTTTGTCTTGTCATTTAAAGACACTTCTTTAATGCTTCTTTCAAAACTGGTTCCAAGACTATGAATTCCCTAAGCTGTTGCCTGTCCATAAAACTCATTAGTATATCTTCAAATCTGAGAGATAATCTATCTGTATAGTATATTATTGGTGATGTGTTCATTTCGTTGAGCACATCACCAATAATATTTCATTGGGTTTTTTAATATCCCACCATTTTCTTCTGGCTCATAGAATTTTATTTGATACATCTGCTGTGAATCTTAAGGGTTTTCCTTCCTATGTAAGTTACTTTTTTTTCTTTTTTATCTTGCTACTTTCAATATTCTGTCTCTTTCTTTGGCATTTGCAATTCTGATTATAATGTGTCTTGGAGTTTTCTGTTTGGTTATCTATTTTAGCTGGGACACTTCTGATATCTTAGATGTTGATGCTTGCACTCCTCAACTCTGGGAAATTCTTGTCTGTGATTTCTTTAGCTAGTGATTCTTCATTGAAATTGTCTTTGTGTTCTTCAGAGACTCCAATAATTCTTATATTGTTCCTCTTGACCTCATCCCATAGTTCTCTGATGTATTGTTCATTTCCTTTTAAGCTGAAAAGTCTTCTGCTTTTTACTAGATGTTTCCTGAAGTTATTTTGAAGCTCCTTTATCTTTTTCTCAGTTGCTATCATTCCGTTGCTCAGATCTTCTACTGCATTTGGTTTTTTTTTTGGGGGGGGGGACAAATTCGGGGATGCTCAGGGCATACTCTTGTATTTCCATTCAGGGGTCATTCCTGGATCACTCAGGGGAAACTTATGGGGTTCTGAGAATCGAACCAGGGTTTTCTAAATGCAAGGCTAGTGCCCTATATATACACTGCATTATTTTCTACACCCTCTTCTATTGTGGTTTTTTATACCACTAATCATCTTCTTTATTTCTGTTATTTCTGAATGTAGTTTTCCCAATTTTCACTCTTATTTTCTTGTGCTTTGTTGGATATCTGTTCCACCATTTTTTTGGTCTTGATACTTTTTTTTTGTTCCATCATTTTTGAGTGAATTAAACATCTTCAATATGGTGCCACTAAAGTTACTCTCTGAGACCTTATAGAATTGTTTGGTACTGGTAGAGTTTTCTGTGCTGTATTATTATTTCCACTCATTGAACTTGGTGGGGTTCTGCACTGCAGGTGTTCCCCATTGTGGTTGCTCTGTTTCTGCTGTACTGAGGGTGAATCTTTATAGTTAGCCTCACTGGAAATCTCTGAGAGATTAGACTGTGAGTTTTTCTTTTCCTTCTCAACCTGTCTTACAACAGGAAGTATAAGTGTGAGCTGTGTGTAGTATGATGAGTAGAACTATCTATAAGAGATGAGAAAGTTGGCCTGATGAGAGATGGCAAGGGGTTTATGTGTTGAAGCTATCAGGACCTGGAAGAAAGGGGCATACTCTTCTGGATCAAGAGAGAACCCAGGGATGTCAGCTGGGAGGTTGACCTCACCAGGAGGGTTGGAGGAACAAAAAGGGCTTTAGGAAACGTGGAGGTGGCTTGATTATAAGGTAGTTGAGGGGGTAAGACATCAATATGTTGAATTTTTTAATGGTACGAGGAAAGATGTAAATCATTCAAGTGGGCAAGTCATGATAACCTATTGGGTTACTGTGTTTGGAAGAATTGTCAGCAATGTTGCAAGACAGAGAAAAAGATAGAATCATAGAATGCCTTAGAAGATGCAGCTCATTCATTTTTCCCTCAGAATAGCTAGTGTTAATTCATCTTTACTTTGTTTCCTAATTCAGCACCATTAAAATATGATTGTCGCTTATATGTATTTATTGGACGATATAAAGTTTTGTTATGAATATATGTTATGAAACGATGCTTCCAATCAAGCTTATTACCTATTACCTGACATACTTAGGTTTGTGTTTGCACTGGAGAGTACATAAGATCTATTGTCTTAGTAAAATTCATATGCCCAGTATATTATTAACAAATGCCACTATTTCATAAACTAGAGCTTTAGAGCTTATTAATCTTATATTCAGAATTTTCTGCTCTTTGACCAACAACTTTTTGTTTCTCCCATTTTCTCAGTTCCTGGCAGTAACTATTTTACTCTGATTCTATAAATTTGACTTCTTTAGTTTTAACTTACAAATGAAATCATGCAGTATTTATCTTGCCATGTCTGTCTTATTTCACTTAGTTTAATATCTTCTAGGTTCATCAAAATGGCAGTATTTCTCTTTTTATATTGTATCCAGCATATAACAGTAGTTCTGGTTCCCTAAGCCCCACTCCCTGCTGGGAAATTAAAAAGGGTCACATGATACAAGTACTTTAATGGGTGGAAAAGTCACCACAGACTCAGAGAAGTTGATGCTTTTTTAAAAAAATGTTTTTAGAGGGATACATTATGTTTCCTTATAATTGTTAACTATATAAAATCCCTTGAAAGGATGGCACAGACTAAAAACAGGAAGTCCTTCTGATCATTGTATAACTGAAACCCAAGCACAAAAATTTGTAAGTCTACAACTCTGCCTCATGGTGTTTCACTAATAAAAATTAAAAAAAAAAAAGATGAACAGAAACAAGAGAAATTTAAGGAGAATTATCTCCCAACAGGAATTCTCTTTTCATTTAAGCAGTATTGTTTTTTTACAGGGCTGAAGCAATAGCACAGCGGTAGGGCATTTGCCTTGCGCACAGCCAGTCCGGCCGAGCCGGGTTCGATTCCTCCACCCCTCTTGGAGAGCCCGGCAAGCTACTGAGAGTATCTCACCTGCACGGCAAAGCCTGCCAAGCTACCTGTGACGTATTGGATATGCCAAACACAGTAACAGCAAGTCTCATGATAGAGACGTTACTGGGCCTGCTCAAGCAAATCGATGAACAATGAGAGAACAGTGCTACAGTGCACTGTTTTTTACAGTATGACTTTGGGATACAAGTTTTCTTTGTTTTCCTTGACTGCACCATATTACTGACTTTATATGAAATCTATGTTGACCATGCCTTCATGTTTTCAATGTAGATGATTCAATTATGCCATATCACCCATTACTTTTGTAATTGTATTTCTTAAAAAAAATCAGGCCTTTATGCTACTTCCTACTAACTTTAATTTTCAAAGGAGTTGGAAAAACATAATCTCAATTCAGGCTAGACTATGGCAATAGCCTCACATTTTTCTTCCGTCTCTTAAATTCAGTCTCTAAATTTGCTGCTACATTTATCTTTTAACTACCCTGATCTAGTTATGTCATGATTCCTGACTCCCACGTCTATAAAATAAAGTAATTTTTGTAACTTTCTTTCATCTTTTGTAGATGATCTAAATGTCCCAGCAGAGCTGATAGAGCTGTACTGACTTCTTTGTCCTCATATTCCAACCCTTTTTTTCTCCTTCCACTTCCATTATGATAAATCGTTTTTTGTTCTTAAACATTTTATTATTCAGAGCCTTTATACTTAGGGTTCTCTCTGCCTGAAATGCTCTCAACTCACCCCTTACTAGAGTGTAACTCATTTCTCTTCTAACTTGCAGGTTTCTGCTTTGTCATTTTCTTGTAGCTGCCTCTACTGAAACCTATACTGGTTGCTTTCCTATTTAAAGTGCTAGAGTGCTTTGTGTAGAAATACAGTTTTTTTCTAGAGCACTTTGTCCTACTTCAAAGAACTCACTTGTAGCTGTTGTCAGTCTTCCTTCCAGACTGTTTTCGAGAGTAAGTCTGATACAGTTCTTTCTTTTAAAAAAGTTTTTAAATTTATTTATTTATTACTGAATCACAATGATTTTCTACAAAGTTGTGCATGATTGGGTTTCAGTCATGTCACGTAATGTTTCAACACCCATCTCTTCACCAGTGTACATTTCCCACCACCAATGTCCCCAGTTTCACTTCTTTTTTTTTTTTTTTTTTTTTTTTTTTTTGATTCTTTTTTTTTTTTTTTTTTTTTTTAATTTATTTATTGAATCACTGTGGGAAAGGTTACAAAGCTTTCAGGTTTATGTCTCAGTCATGCAAATATCAAACACATTTCCCTTTACCAATACCCATTTTCTACCATGAAGAACCCCAATAAAACCCCACCCCCCACCCCTCCCCGTCCCTGTGAAGCAGATGAATTCTAGTTAACACTCTATCTGCTTTGATTAGATTCATTGTTTCAATAAAAGATTCACCACTATTATTTAGAGTTTACCCCCCCCCCCCCAAATCAGACATGCTGAAAAAGCATTGTGAAGTGATTTGCTTTCTACAGCTGGGTTCAAGAATTAAATGTTGGTTTTGGATTTCTGCTCTTTTACCTATTGACCCTGGAAGTATTTCTACTGAAAGTCAGATAGTTAAGAAATTGGTTTCTGTGCTCTGGAGTCCTGGCCGTGCTGGAGAGCCGCTCGCGGGGGGCAACCGGTGGCCTCGGTAGGGCATGAAGGGCGGACCGAAACGCCCCCCTTCCCATGAGGTTTTAGTCGCCCCCACACTCCCGGCTCATACCTGCTGTCCACAAGGCTCCCATGTGGCCGCCATCTTTCTTTCCAAAGAGGAGAGGGCGAATGGGGCAACACCCTTTCCCCTCCGGCAGACTTGATGGCCTGGATCAATGCAGAGTCCGTTCACTTTTCTGCTCCAAGCTGCTGGGTTCTGCATTAAGTCCTTGTGCTTCTGGGGCCGTGGCCGTGCTGGAGAGCCGCTCGCGGGGGGCAACTGGTGACCTCGGTAGGGCGTGAAGGACGGACCAGAACGCCCCCCTTCCCATGAGGTTTTAGTCGCCCCCACACCCCCGGCTCATACCTGCTGTCCACAAGGCTCCCATGTGGCCGCCATCTTTCTTTCCAGAGGGAGGAGGGCGGAAGGGAGCAACACCCTTTCCCCTCTGGGCAGAAATGATTGCCTGGATCAACGCATAGTCCTTTCACTTTTCTGCTCCAAGCTGCTGGGTTCTGCATTAGGTCATTGTGCTTCTGGGGCTGTGGCCGTGAAAGATGGCGGCCACATGGGAGCCTTGTGGACAGCAGGTATGAGCCGGGAGTGTGGGGGCGACTAAAACCTCATGGGAAGGGGGGCGTTTCGGTCCGCCCTTCACGCCCTACCGAGGCCACCAGTTGCCCCCAGTTTCACTTCTGTCCTCCTTTCCCACCTGTCTCTAACCAGGCACCTTGCTCTCCGTCCCTCCTTCCCTCCCTCCATCTCTCTCTGTCTCTCTGTCTCTCTGTCTCTCTGTCTCTCTCTCTGTCTCTCTCTCTCTCTCTCTCTAATTTTGGGCATTAGTTTGCAATACAGATACTGAAAGGTTATTGCATATATCCCTTTACCTACTTTCAACACTCAGTTCTTGTCAAGAGTGATCATTTCCAACTATTATTGTTGCACTGGTCTCTTCTCTATTCTAACTGCCCTTTTGCCTCCTAACACTTGTGACACGCTTCCAACCTCTGACCTGTCCTCCTGGTCCCTGTTTTTATCCAATGCTCCTATCAGTGTTCAATAAATTATGCTTACTGCCTTAAAAGAAAGTATGAAGCTTCTATGAAGAGGAACACACTGCCCAGGTTGCTTCAAGTTTAGACAAAATAATGGGGGGAGAAGTTTGGAATATTTTCTAGAACCTTCCAATCAAGTCTGACATGTGATTCAGTCAACAAGAAGGAGCCAGTGTAGGATTCTGAGAGTCAGTGTGACGAGATAAATCTGGAGTATATTTGCATGGCTTCTGACTTGGAATTGAGGACAATTTCGGCAATGCACGCTGTGTTTATTTATTTTGTTTCTATTATAGTGTCAGCTCTCCAGAGAAAATTTGGGACCCAGCATTTCTCCACTATGCAATTTACAAATTCAGATATTGTTACCTGACAGCAAAGAGTTATGAAATGTTTTGTTCTTCTGATGTTATCATGCTTTTACTGCTAACTTGAACAATAAAGACCAAGTTAAAAATAGCTCCAGGAATTGCCCTAAAAATAATGTCCCCTTTGGGTGTAGCTCTGATTTTCTGTGAAAAAGAGAAACTGAGTAGTACCAGTATCACTTCCCCTATTTTCTACTTACAGGGAAAGTGTCAGCATTTATCCTACAAATGCTAATAGCAGTTCTGAGCATCGGAATCAAAGTTTACTATATAAATGAAGTATGACAGCAGAGAGGAAGGCTGCATTTTGCAGTGTTGTAGGGTATGTTCTCTCCCCCTACCCCTTATTTATTCCCTCCCCATGACTCCCAATGAGTGTGAGTACATCCAATCACACTCATTACCCTGCAAAGTAAATAATTTGCAGCTGAATATATTCAGACATTTCTTTACTGGATATTGAAAGATCTTCACTGTCTATTAAATATCTATTTCAATGTATAAACATTCAATAAGTAAGAAACAATAGAAAAATAACACTGAGAGTTTCATAGAATTCTAGCAATGATACCAATTGTTATAAATATACCAGAAAGACTATAATCTAATTTGGAATAACACCGGGGCATATGAGTTTTAGAATATGGACAGAAACCTTGGCTCTATCATTCATTCATAGTATGACTTTGGGCAAATAATTATTGACTAGACTGCCCAATAACACAAACTTAGAAATATTTACCATGTACAGGGTACTTTACCCTGAAGTAGGTGCCAGCACCATGCCCAATTTTCCCTTTCTTTCTTTCTTTCTTTCTTTCTTTCTTTCTTTCTTTCTTTCCTTCCTTCCTTCCTTCCTTCCTTTCTTTCTTTCTTTTTTCTTTTTTTATTTCCCAGACCCAGTGGTACTTAGGGCTTATTCCTGGTTTTACACTCATGAATCACTCATGGTGAGACTGGGGGATGTATCCTAGGTAAGCTGTGTGCAAGGCAATACTACCTTTCTGGACCTATTTCAAGTTTTCATCTGGGTCCCTGAATTAAGAATTTAAAGTAAGTTGTTTAAGGTGATAGAGTTAAGGTGACAGAACTATGATTCCAGATGCCTGTTGCTGAGCCTTACTTACCTTTATGCAACAATTCCTATGATTTAGCAACTCCTCTAAAACACTGGTACTTACCTCAAAGAACTGTGGAGATAACAACAACAACAAAAACCAGAAAAAATCTGCAAATTTTCATCAGTTTTGTCATTTTGAAGGTTCTTATTAATTTCATGCTATTATAATGAACAAGAATCCATGGGATTTATAATCAATGTCAACAACATACTCAGCTATTAGCTATCCATGTTAATATCATCTTTTTTTTCTTTCTGGGTTATCAATGATATAATTTTAGTTTTATAGTGGGATTACCCTTCCAAGAGTATCAAACATTGTGGCTATACCCTTTCCACTGACTGAAATATATGTAGGGAATATTTGATACTGATATAGTGTGGCATTATCTAAGGAACTCAGCAATTTTTTTTCCAATATAGCTGACTACATTTCTTTTTTTATTTGAAAACTGTTTTAAAAATCACTTTGCACATCCAGGGAAACAAGCACAATAAAAAAGCATGTAACTGGACAGAAAATATTCTCATCTTTGAAAAGGAGTTAATAATACCCAAAATATATACAGCACTCACAAATCAATAGCAGAAACATAGACCATCTGGTTTAAAAAATAAGCAGAGATTTAAATAGAAAGTTTTTTCCAAAGAAGTCCTAGAGATAATCAACTGGCTCAATGCAAAGGGACTCAGCATCACTCATCAAGGGGAGGTAAGTCAACTCCACCAGGAGATGCTACTTTACACTTGTGTGAATGGCAATCATTAGAGACAGAATAAATAACAAATATTGATTAAGATCTGGAGAAAACAGAACATCAGTGCTCTGTTGGTGGGAATGTAAATTGGTGAAGTCACTATGGAAAACATTACAGAGATTATTCCAAAAATTGTAAATAGAGTTAAAATATGAATTATCAGTTTCACTTCTTGGTATTTACCTAAAGAAAATAACTTTTCTTTTTGAAGGTTCTTAAAGCAATGACATCTATCTATGCTACATAAGGGAATAGACAGCAGTGAAAATAAAAAGTTTTTTAATAAAAAATGTTGGGGTTTTCTATAACAAACAAAATTAAGAATTTTCACCCTTAAAACTGTATACTTTAAATTCCTTGTAAAAGATTTTTATTGATGACTAGAACACCAAACATTTTAAACTTCTGTCTGAAGTTTTCCAGTCCATGTTGTTTTAATTATTCTATCACTAAACCACACACACATATGGAGAGAGAGAGAGAGGGAGAGAGAGAGAGAGAGAGAGAGAGAGAGAGAGAGAGATGCACATAGGTCAAGATAATATGCTAAGACTAGGTACTAGAGATATGAATGCCAAATAGAGAGGAACACATTTAAGAAATAATATAATGAATAGTACTATATTTAGAACACCCAAAATAGCCAGAGACTTAGGAGATAAATCAGATATTTATAGTATCAAGATAGCAAAAAAAGTGCCTCTTGGATTTAGAGTAGAGCAATTTTGATTTGAGGATCGATATATTTTATTTTTATTGCAAGTATATACTATTTCTGGGAATGGAATAGAAGTTGAATAATGGGGCATGATGCAAGTAAAGGATCATTTCTTGTAGAAAAAGAAACTAATAAAGCTTGCAGCAATTTCTCAGGGTTACTGCGACACTGGAGAATTGAAAGGTCTCAAACATATGGTTGGTTGCCTACACAATGCATTTATTTAATTTTCAAACAGTATGGGAGGCTGAAGTCCAAAGTCTCTGCTTTCCAGAGAGAAATCTAAATACTCATAAAACAATGCCCTCTGGAAGAGAATATTTGAACTTAATCATATGGAAAATTCCAGCCTTAAAGACTCAAAGAGCACCAGACTATCAATATAAGTCCCTGAGAACCAAATTCTAGAAATGTCGATGAACTGGTAGTACACTGAGGCTTGTAAGACTGAAACCCAGCCCTAACTAAGCTGAGTTATGATGAAGTATGACCTATCTTATCTTCTTATCAGAGGGAAAGTATACTTTACCTAGGGAAAATAATATCATCTCAAAACTAAGGTCTTATTGTACCTGATGCCTGGAATAAAATTTATTTGCTGCGATGAGGCAAGGCTTCCTGGTTAAAAGTCAACAGGGGAAAAAAAAGAGTACTCAATGTCTAGAATAAAATTTTATTTGAGATAAGGCAAGATCTTTTGGTTAATAATCAATAGGAAAAAAGAAGTAGACAATAGAGGAATGCCCAAGGTTGATTCAGAACAAAATTAACAGACATGCACTTCAAAATAACTAACATTATCAGCTGACATATTTCTCTTACATAAGTTTAAACAAAAATTGTTTTGTTCCTATTGGTACTCTTTTCTGCAAACTAAATGTCTTTGTTTTATGACATTTCTTTATTTCTCAGACATTCTCTGTTCTATCACTATTGCTCTTTTTACATTTTTGTTTTGTTTCGTTTGTTTACCAGCAGGAAAGGGTCATTGTGCCTGCAATACTAATTATCTTATTCACAGTTGCACAAATGCACATATTCTGCTGTTGAATGCTAAAGGACTCCCATAGCTTGGAGTTCTTGATTTAGAAAGTGGGAATCTTTTCTCAACAAGTTCTCATTTCCAATGTAGCCTAGTCTTGAAATTCAAACTGTATATTAGTTATATTTTGGAGGTGATCAGAATGATAATGAATGTTAGACAAAGTTAGACAAGGCTCTGCCCAGGCTTAAAGGGCAGTAGATTAAGCTAGAGCAGGAGTTCTAAAGTAAAAGCAGAGAACAAAGGGCAAAGCCTGAAAGGAAGGTACAGTGTAGATCAAACAGGGAAAAAAACTAAGAGTCCAGGAATGCAAAAACAATATTGTCTTCCTCTATCATCCTGGAACCAATCTCAGAACACAGAGTCACATTGTAAAGACAACGTGAATGAGTCACTTAACAAACAGTTCAAAAATTATTATTTTTGAATAGATCTATCACTTCCTCTCATGGAAAAGAATCTTGGAAAAGTAGATGAATGGTGAAGATGAGTTTCTTTTGGAAATGAGGGGGAAAAGAGTAAGTTTCACAATCAAGAGAGAGCCCAGGCTTCTCCAAAGTGGGAAGAGTTAAGTACAGAGCCCATGAAACATTTTTTAATAGAAAAAAACAAATAGGGAAGCAAATTTTCAGGAAGGGTTAGCTGTGGACTGATGATCAATAAATTCGCACCTAGCCTGGTACCCTAAGACATAGTTTATCTGATCTGCAAACCTAAGGCAAAGGTTTCTGAGTGATGGCTCTATCTGTTCATGTATTAGGCTTTTTTTAAAAAAATTTTTTTTATTAGTGAAACACCATGAGGTACAGTTGTAGATTTACAATTTTTTTGTGCTTGGGTTTCGATTATACAATGATCAGATACCCATCCCTCCACCAGTGCCCATTTTCCACCACCATGGATAATATCCCCCCCACCCCCATCCCCCTATCCCCCACCTGCCTCTGTGGCAGGGCAATCCCCTGCGTTCTCTCTCTCCTTTTGGGTGTTGTGGTCTGCAAAAGAGGCATTGAGTGGCAAACATGTTCAGTCCATAGTCCACTTTCGACATGCATCTGCCCTCCTTGGAGGATCCTCCAAACACCCTTTATTTGGTGTTCCCTTCTCTATCTGAGCTGCCCTTTCCTCTAGAATGCCCGACTGGCCACTAAGCTATGGAGTAATCCTCCTGGTGCTGATCTCAGCAATTCTTAGGTATTAATCTCATATTTTGTTACTTTATGTCCCCCAGATGAATGCAATCTTTCTATGTCTATCCCTCTCTGACTCATTTCGCTTAGCATGATACTTTCCATGTTGTACCACTTGTATGTAAATTTCATGACTTCATCTTTTCTAACAGCTACATAGAACTCCATTGTGTAGATGTACCAAAGTTTCTTTAACCAGTCATCTGTTCGTGGGCATTCAGGTTTCTTCCAGTTTCTGGCTATTGTAAAGAGTGCTGCAATGAACAAACAAGTGCAGATGTCACTTCGACTATACATTTTTGCCTCTCTGGGATATATTCCCAGGAGTGGTATTGCTGGGTCAAATGGGAGCTCAATTTCTAATTTTTTGAGAATCGTCCATACTGTTTTCCAGAAGGGCTGAACCAGTCGACATTCCCACCAACAGTGAAGGAGTGTCCCTTTCTCGCCACATCCACGCCAGCATCGGTTGCTTTTGTTCTTTTGAATGTGGGCCAGTCTCTGAGGTGTGAGATGGTATCTCATTGTGGTTTTGATCTGCATCTCCCTGTTGATTAATGATGTAGAGCATTTTCTCATGTGCTTTTTTGCCATTCGGATTTCTTCTTTGAGAAAGTTTCTGTTCATTTCATTGCCCCATTTTTGGATGGGGTTGGATGTTTTCTTCTTGTAGAGTTTAACCAGTATTTTGTATATCCTGGATATCAACCCCTTGTCAGATGTGTATTCGGCGAATATCCTTTCCCATTCTGTAGACTGTCTTTGTATTTTGGTCACTGTTTCTTTGGAGGTGCAGAAGCTTCTTAGTTTAAGATAGTCCCATTTATCTATCTCTGTTTTCACTTGCTCAGACAGTGGTGTGGCATCTTTGAAGATACCATTAGCTTCAATGTCATGGAGGGTTTTGCCAACTTTGTCTTCAATGTAACTTATGGTTTCTGGTCTGATGTTGATGTCTTTAATCCATTTTGATCTTACTTTTGTGCATGGTGTTAGGCAGAGTTCTGAGCCCATTTTTTTGCATGTAGCCGTCCAGTGATGCCAGCACAATTTGTTAAAGAGGCTTTCCTTACTCCACTTCACATTACTTGCACCTTTATCAAAGATTAGATGATCATATGATTGAGGGGAGATGTCAGAGTATTCAACCCTGTTCCATTGGTCTGCAGTTCTGCCTTTGTTCCAGTACCATGCTGTTTTAATTATTACTGCTTTGTAGTACAGTTTGAAGTTCGGGAGGTTGATTCCTCCCGTTTTCTTTTTCCCAAGAATTGCTTTAGGTATTCGTGGGGGCTTATTGTTCCATATAAATTTCAGGAGTGTTTGCTCCATTTCTTTGAAGAATGTCATGGGTATTCTTATAGGGATTGCATTGAATTTATATAATGCTTTCGGTAGTATTGCCATTTTGACAATGTTAAGTCTCCCGACCCATGAGCAGGGGATATCTTTCCATTTCCTCATGCCCTCTTTTATTTCCTGAAGTAACGTTTTGTAGTTTTCTTTGTACAGGTCCTTTACTTCCTTAGTTAAGCTGATTCCTAAGTACTTGATTTTCTGGGGCACAATTGTGAACAGGATTGTTTTTTTCATGTTGCTTTCTTCTCTCTCATTGTTTACATATAGGAAAGCCATGGACTTTTGGGTATTGATTTTATAGCCTGCAACTTTACTATACGAGTCTATTGTTTCTAGGAGTTTTTGGTGGAGTTTATTGGGTTCTCTAAGTATAGTATCATATCATCTGCGAATAGTGAGAGCTTGATTTCTTCCTTTCCTACCTGAATGCCCTTAATATCTTTTTCTTGCCTAATCGCTATTGCAAGTACTTCCAGTACTATATTGAACAGCAGTGGAGAGAGTGGTCATCCTTGTCTCGTCCCTGATCTTAGAGGGAAGGCTCTCAGTTTTTCCCCATTGAGGATGATGCTTGCTGTAGGCTTGTGGTAGATGGTTTTAACTATATTGAGGAAAGTCCCCTCTATACCCATTTTGCCTAGGGTTTTCATCATAAAGGGGTGCTGGACCTTGTCAAATGCTTTCTCTGCATCTATTGATATAATCATATGCTTTTTACCTTTTCTTTTGTTGATATGATGGATTATGGTGATTGATTTCCGACTGTTGAACCATCCTTGCATCCCTGGCATGAATCCTACTTGGTCATGGTGTATGATCTTTTTGATGAGTAGTTGTATTTTATTTGCTAGTAGTTTGTTGAGGATCTTTGCATCTGTGTTCATCAGGGATATTGTTCTGTAATTCTCTTTCTTTGTGGTATCTCTGTCTGCTTTTGGTATCAGTGTGATATTTGCTTCGTAGAAACTGTTTGGAAGTATTTTTGATATTTCAATTTCGTGGAAAAGCTTAAAGAGGATTGGGAGTAAGTCCTCTTTAAAGATTTGGAAGAATTCACTAGTGAATCCATCCGGGCCAGGACTTTTGTGCTTGGGGAGACTTTTTATTACCATTTCAATTTCCTTGATGGTGGTAGGTCTGTTCAGGTATTCCAGGTCTTCTTGGTTCAGCCTTGGGAGTCTGTAGGAGTCTAGGAATTTATCCATTTCCTCGAGATTTTAATGTTCCGTAGCAAACAGTTTCTCAAAGTACTCCCTGAGGATCCTTTGAATTTCTGTAGTTTCTGTTGTAATGACCCCCTTTTCATTTCTGATTCGGTTTATTAGGGTTTTCTCTCTCCCTTTCTTTGTGAGTTTCGCTAGAGGCTTATCAATCTTGTTAATTTTCTCGAAGAACCAGCTCTTGGTTTCATTGATCTTTCGGGATGTTTTTTGGGTTTCCATCTCGTTAATCTCTGCTCTGAGTTTTATTATTTCCTTTCTCCTGTTCGGGTTGTGCTCCTTTTTTTGGTCCTTCTCCAAGCTCTTAAGCTGTGAGGTTAGGTTACTCATGTGTGCTCGCTCCTCCTTCCTGAGGAATGCTTGTAGAGCTATAAACTTTCCTCTTAACACAGCTTTTGCTGTGTCCCATAAGTTTAGGTAACTCGTGTTCTCATTTTCATTCGTTTCTAGGATTCTTTTGATTTCCTCTTTGATTTCCTGTTTAAGCCACTCGTTGTTCAATAGAGCACTGTTTAATTTCCAGGTGTTTGTTTTAGTTTTCTGTTTTTGTATGTGATTTACTCTAATTTCAGCGCATTATGGTCTGAGAAGATTGTCGATACAATCTCTATCTTCTTAATTTTTTGGAGGCATATTTTGTGGCTCAGCATGTGGTCTATCTTGGAGAATGTTCCATGTACGGTTGAGAAGAATGTGTATTCAGCTTTTTGTGGATGAAGTGTCCTGTATATATCTACTAAGTCCCTTTCTTCCATTGTTTCACTCAGATGAAGTATGTCCTTGCTAAGCTTGAGTCTGGTTGATCTATCAAGAGGTGACAAAGCAGTGTTGAAGTCTACCACTAGTATTGTGTTGCTGTTGATGTCTTTTTCCAAATCTATGAGTAGTTGTTTTAAGTACTTTGCTGGTCTCTCATTAGGTGCATATACATTTATTATTGTAAGTTCTTGCTGTTGTACAGATACTTTGATCAATAAGAAATGGCCTTCACTGTCTCTTATGACCTTCCTCACTCTGAAATCGATGTGGTCTGATATTAGGATGGCTACCCCAGCTTTTTTATGGGAGCTGTTTGCCTGTAGGATTGTTTTCCAGTCTTTGACTCTGAGTCTGTGTTTGCTTTGACTATTGAGATGTGTTTCTTGCAGGCAGCAGAATGTTGGGTTCAATTTTCTATTGCATCCTGCCACTCTATGTCTTTTAATTGGTGCGTTTAGCCCATTGACATTGAGAGAGATTACTGTTATGGGATTTTGTCCCATTGTTCTGTTGAAATCTGGTGTATTTGAGGGTCCTTTCTTGCCTTAAAGTAGCCCATTTAGTTGTTCTTGTAACCACGGTTTTGAGTCTATGAAGTTCCTGAGCTGTTGTTTGTCTGTGAAACTGTGTGTTGTTCCTTCTATTATGAATGAGAGTCTCGCTGGGTAAAGTATTTTTGGGGAGGCATTTATTTCATTGAGTTTTTTCACTATGTCCCACCACTGTTTTCGGGCCATAAGGGTTTCATCAGAAAAATCAGCTGTGAATTTTAAGAATGCTCCTTTGTAAGAGATTTCTTTCTTCGATCTTGCTGCTTTCAGAATTTTGTCTTTGTCTAAGGTTTTGGTCATTTTGATCAGGATGTGTCTTGGGGTATTTTTATTCGGATTTCTTCTAGCTGGTAACCTTTGGGCCTCCTGAATATGGTCACAAGTTTTCTTCAGCTCTGGAAACGTTGTAGCAATGATGTCTTTGACAGTTTCTTCTTCATCAAGGTTTTCTTCCTGTACCTCTGGGACTCCAATAATTCTTATGTTACCCCTCTTGGCTTCATCTCGATCTTCTCTTGCCATCTGTTCCCGAATTGTGAGTCTCTTTTCCATTTTCTGCTCTTTTCAGGAGAGTCTCTGAACTTCATCTTCGAGCTCACTGATTCTGTTCTCAGCAGCTGTTACTCTGCTGCTGAGGCCTTCCACTGAGTTTTTCAATTCGCCTACGAGATTTTTCAGGTCTGACATTTCTGATTGCATTTTCCTCATTTCTGCCTTCAAATCCTCTTGTCTTCTATTGGCATTGCTTTCCATTGTTTCTTTTAGTTCCCTAAGCATCCTAAGTAGCTCCCTCCTGAATTCCTTGTCAGAGAGGTTGTCTAACACTGCAGTACTGTTGGTGTCATCTTGGCTAGACTCTTCAATAAGAAAGTTTGGTGGGCTTTTGCGTTGCTTTACCATTGTGAAAAGTGTGGTTTAGTCCTTCACGTTCACTGTTACTATTCTGCTTGATATGCAGTGTGAGTTAAGATAGGCTTATGAGTTATTGGCTACTGTGTTTCTAGTGACTGAACTAAACTAGAGAATTTTCCATCGCAGAAGGTAGCTTATGGTTCCTATGGCATATGTAGTGGGAAAATATTTCGTGTCCGCTAATACGGCCTCGGCTGCAGAAAGAGTCCCTGGCACTGGGCGAGGAGTTGGGAACGTTTCCTGGTTGGAATGAGGAGCCGTTCAGCTTTGTTGCCCAGAGCTGGGCCTATGTGCCCGTCCCGTGCAGATCAGGGGAGAAAAATGGCTTTCAAGGAGGTGGAGCTAGCTGTGCATGCGCACAGAGGGTCCCAGGCCCTTGGGGGCGGGCTGTACCTGGTTGGAATAGGAGCCGTTCAGCTTGGTTGCCCAGAGCTGGGCCTCCGTGCCCGTCCCGCGCAGATCAGGGGAGAAAACCCGTATTAGGCTTTTAAGGGACAAACAAAACAAGGATAACTATCTCTGCTCAGAAGCGCTTTCTATCTTATTGGCATTTGGTTTTTAATTTTGGGGGTGCCACTTTCACAACCTGTATTATTCATAACCTGGCATGCCAGCTTTCTTTCTCTGTATGAGTATATGCAGTTTGATTAGGAATGGGAGCGAGAACGAGTACTTTGCCCCACAGATCTCATGGGTACAGATTAATAAGAGTTCCATTATATAATAGTTGCACCACTTGGATCCTGGTCTTCTTGTCTATGATTGCAAGAAAAACAAACATGGAGATATTTGTGCATGCCTTTCTATGTTTTTACGCTGTAGGGACATGTGTCGTTTCTATTATTTTTTATGTTAATTTAATCCTATTTTTGTATTGAATCACCATGAGATACAGTTAAAAAGTTGTGTTAATGATTGGGTTTCAGTCATAAATGTTACAACACTTTTCCCTTCACCTGTATACATTTCCCACCACCAATATCCTCTGTTTCCCTCCCCCCAAGTCATCTTCTCTTTTCTCTTCCTCCATGGCAGGCACTTTGCTTCTCTCTCTCTCTCTCTCTCTCTCTCTCTCTCTCTCTCTCTCTCTCTCTCTCTCTCTCTCCCTTATCTCTCTTTCCTTCTGGGCATTACGGTTTACAATATAGATACTAAGAGGATATCATGTTTATTCCTTTACTTCCTTTCAGTACTCAGTTCTTGTCCAGAGTGATCATTTCCAATGATCATTGTCAGAGTGGTTCTTTCTCTATTCTAACTGCCCTCCACCCCCGCTCCCACTTGTGACAAGCTTCCAGCCATGAACCAGTCCTCCAGATCCTTGTTTCTACTGTCCTTGAGTATCAGTTTCATACTATTTTTTATGCCCCGCAAATGAATGCAATCATTCTATGTTCTTCTCCTTCTGACTCATTTCACTCAGCATGATACTCTCCATGCTTAATCAGTTATAAGCAAATTTCATTACTTTATTTTTCCTGGTTACTGTGTAGTATTCCATTGTGCATTTTCTTTATCCACTCATCTATTCTCAGGCACTTGGGTTGTGAATAGTGCTGCAATGCATACAGAAATGCAGATGGTATATCTGCTGTGTGTTTGGGGCCCTTCAAGGCTTATTCCCAGAAGTGGTATTGCTGTGTCATACACCAGAAGCTCAATTTCTAGTTTTTTGAGAAATATCCATATTTTTTTCCCAAAAGGCTGAACCAGTAGGCATTTCCACAAGCAATAAATGAGAGTCCCTTTCTGCCTATGTTCATGCTAGCACTGATCTTGTTCTTTTTGATATGTGCTACACTCTATGATGTGAGGTTATATCTTATTGTTGTTTTACTTTTCATATGTTGGCAACAAAATCACATGGTCTACCTACCTAACATGGCTGGAAAATATAAATTATACAGTCTAAAAAGAGAGGAAAATTTTATTTTGGTTTTGCAAAAGAAATTTCCACTATGAATTTTTAAGAAAACTGAGTATGAATCAAATAATCTTAGCACAAATTAATGCCTTTATTAAGTAGCTGGAACTTTGAAAGATGGAGGCAATATTTCCTATATATTACTGATAAAAGTATTGGACTTAATTGTGGAGTTTTTAAAATTTTGCTTCCTAATTATGTTTGTATTTGAAAATTGAGGAATGAAAAAGGATAAAATACATGAGTAAAGGCCAGGAGCACTAAAAATTATGTCTTTGGTAATTTAATTCCATTTAGGAAGAAATAAATGCTTTTAACAAGTTGCAGCATTTCAGTATTAAAATCCCTCAATTTTGACATAAAAGCATCACATGATTTGAATAACATCAGAAAGAGATGGCTAGCACATGGAAGTCGTATAAAATTACACATCTATCATTTTGGAATTAAAGTAGAGTTGAGTGCACGAAAAGAAGTGATAAGGGATCCATTTGTTTATTTATTTTTGCCTATATCTTAGGGCAGTTCATCTTTGTTTTGCCTAAGTTTATTCTTCTCATAACTACCATTCATCATTTTCGTAGTTAACCTGCTCTTTTCACACCACGGAGCTCCATAATAGCTTCAAAGTAGTCTGAATTTTCTAGTATCATTTACAGAATCCAAAGTCATACAACTTCCTGCTTACCTCATTAATTTAATCTCTCATTATAATCTACTTCTTACTCCATTTACTTTAACACAAAATTTCTTCACATAGATTTCAATCAATTGACTTCTGTATTTTATGTGTATTTAAGAACACATCATGGTAGAAAATAATTGGTAAAAATAATTATTAGAATACTCTGATTATAATCCTGTTGTCGGAGAGAGAGAGAGAGACAGACAGACAGACAGACAGAGACAGAGAAATATGATGGAATTTTATAGATACATTCAAATTACACATTCTTTTCTTAGGATGGGGTTGGGTTTTTGGTCATATCTGGTGGTGTTCAGAATTTACTCCTGGTTCTGTGCTCAGGTATCACTCATAGAAGTACTCAGGGAGAATATGTGGTGCCAAGAATCAAATTCAGGTTGGCCACATGCAAACCAAATGCTTTACTTGCTTGCTATCTCTCTGACCCCTTTACATTCCAAGTTTTTAAAACAGAAATATAGATAACTGATATTCATTTTTAATTATGGTGTATATATTTTTCCCATGAGGAAAAGCTAAACTTTATGTTGTCAAATATATTTTCACTCTATTTCCTGAGATTTTTGTTTTGCTAAAGTAAGTTCTTGAATTGACCACATCATATTCAATTGACGGTTTTGCCTGACCGATGTTGCTGTTGTCCCAAAATTCCAAACGGTATTGGACCACAGTCTCCTTCATGCAAAATTCTGTTTCACAGAGTGAGGAGAAAGGGCTGCAAAGTTTAAGAAGAGAACTCTCAGAATGACCACCAACTGGGAGCTCTTTGGCACTATTGCAGCAACATGGGAAGATGCCATCGTTGACTACATTGACGAAGAATATGATCGACTGATTCAGCACCTCCATGATTGTGCAAGGAACGCCGAGAGAGAGAGATAGCCACAAAAAGATGCCTGTCTTCAAAAATTCTTGAGCTCATTCGCCAACGTGGCTTGGCCTCAGGCAACTGCAAGCAAATATCTGAGCTTACATAGCAGTGCAGAGGTGATAAAGAAAGACCTCAAAGATAGAAGACCAGCAATCCTGGCCCATGCAGTAGAAGCCAGAAAAAGCATTCACAATGCCTGCCTGCCAACTACAAGATCAAGATGACTGCCCACTGATGTACTGATAGATCTATCACATCTTCCAGAAGGGCAATGGAGAAGATTATCCATGACTTCTACTCAGATCTCTTTGATAGCCACATATACCTGCCCATATACCAAATTCCTCAGGATGCATATGTCTTTCCCAACGTTCTCCCTTCTGAAACCCGACATGCCATTTCGTCAATAGAGGAATGAATAGCACCCAGCCCAGACAAGGTCAGACACCTGAAGAACCTGCCTGAGCTTACAAAGCCACTACTCAGCAATACACTGGCTCGGCTCTTCACACATGCTATCTGTCTGAATGCAAGGTTCTGTCCCAATGGAAAATCAGCAGGACTGTTCTACTGTGCAAGAAGGGAGACATCCATGACATTGGCAACTATTGCCTGATCTGCCTATTGTCTGTCGTCTACAAGCTGTTCACTCAAGTTATCCTGAATAGGATTGGTAGAACACTAAATGAAGGACAACCATATGAGCAAGCCGGGTTCCGCAAAGGATTCAGCACGATCGACCATATACACTCGTTAATCAAGCTCATTGAGGTTTCTCGGGAGTTCAAGATGCCGCTCTGTCTAATGTTCATTGATTTAAAGAAGGCCTTTGATTTTGTTGAGACTGAAGTGGTCATCGAAGCCCTAGCCAAACAGGGCATTCAAACTCAATACACCAGGATCCTCCACGAGCTGTTATGGATTCACTACCAGGATCTCACCATTCCACAAGGAAGTGATAATCCATGTCAAGAGAGGGGTTCATCAGGGTGATACCATTTCACCGAAACTCTTCAGTGCCACCCTTGAGAATGTCATGTGACGACTGGAATGGGAAGGAATGGGAGTGAAGATAGATGGTCAGCAACTACACCACCTCTGTTTTACTGATGACATCATTCTCATAATACCAAACATTAGCTAAGTGGCACAAATGCTGGTCGACTTTGACTGTGAGTTTGGAAAGGTCAGACTACAGCTGAATCTCACGAAGACAATGTTTATGAGAAACAGACTCGTTCCTGATGTTCCATTCGCTCTCAACAGAACAAACATCTTTGAATGCAACAGTTATGTGTACCTAGGTCAAGAACTCAACATGACAAATGACCTGGCACCGGAGTTGCGCAGGAGGAAGAGAGCAGCTTGAAAAGCCTTCAAGAGTGTCCAAGAAATAGCTAATAGGACGAAGAACCTCTGGCTCCGAGCACATCTCTTTGATTCCACTGTTCTTTCTGCATTAACATACGCCTCAGAGACCTGGGCTGTATAAAAACAGGATGAGAATGTTATTCGGGTCTCCCAAAGAGGAATCGAAAGAGCTATGCTTGGAGTATCATGCTTCACTCAAATGAGAGAAAGAATCTGGAATTCCTACCTCTGTCAATGATGGAGATTCAGGAATGCTGTCTCATTTGCCAAGGCGTTGAAAATAAGATGAACTGGACATGTAATGAGATATGGAGACGACTGCTAGACTAGAGTCATTACCGACTGAATTCCACACAACGTCAAAAGACCACATGGCCGCCCACCTATGAGATGGTCAGACTTCTTCATCTAGACCCTGAACGATCGGTTTGAGGCTCTTGATGTTACTGGAGCAAGCAGACGCCATTGGGCTACACTAGCACAAGACAGGGACAAATGGTGACGTTACTGGTGCCTGCTCAGGCAAATCAATGAGTAATGAGATGTCATGTGATCAAGTGAAAGTAAGTTCTTACTCCAAAGTTGTACAAATATTGAAATATCTCTGACAATCATTATTATTCACACTTTGATTAAAAATTTTAATTTGGAATTTTTTAAGTTATAAGAGACTATCAGGTGGAAGAAACTGGCTTGCTAAAACATTAATTTTTTTCTTCTTATATTTATTGAATCACTGTGGGAAAAATTACAAAGCTTTCATGTTTAATTCTAGGTCATACAATGATCAAACACCTTTCCCTTCACCAGTACTCATTTTTAACCACCAAGAACCCCAATATACCCCCCTCCCACCCCTCCCAATGCCTGTGAGGAAGATAATTTCTACTTAACTCTTCTTTACATTGATTACATTCATTATTTCTACAAAAGATGCACCATTATTGTTAAGAATTTCTCCCCCAACAATCAGAATTGCTGAAAAGGCATTGTGAAATGCTTTGTTTTCTATAGCTGGTTATGAGAATCATATAATGTCACACGGCTGCAATAACGGCCACACAATTTTGGATTTCTGCAAAGAGCCAGATAATTACGAGATTGGTTTCTGTGCATCTGGTGTTATGGCTGTGCCAGAGAGCCGCTCGTGCGGGGCAACTTGTGACCTCAGCAGGCTGTGAAGGACGAGCCGGTTTCGTCCCCACTCCCATGAGACTGCAGTTTCCCCATCACCACTGGCTCATACCTGGCTTTCCAATAAACTCTGAGGCAGCAGCCACCTTGCTTCCGGAGGGAGGGGGGAGGGGGAGGGGGAGTAAAGGCGGAAGGGAGCAACACCCTTTCCCTCCTGGGGAGGCATAGTGCTATAGTTTAACGTATGGTCCATTCACTTTTCTGCTGCAAACTGCTGGGATCTGGATTAAGTCCTTTTACCACTGGAGCCATGGCAGTGCCAGAGAGCCATTCGTGGGGGGCAACTTGTAAGCTTGATAGGGTGTGAAGGACGAGCCAGTACTGCCCACCTTCCCATGAGACTGCAGTTGCCCCATCACCGCCAGCTCATACCTGGCTTTCCAATAAGCTCTGAGGTGGCGGCCACCTTGTATGCGGTCCAGATGCATTTCTGCCAAAAGCCGCTGGGTTTCGAGATTTGTTTCTGAGTCTCTGGGATCATGGCTGCTAATCAGCTTGATCAGGAGCCAGAGAGGCCGTTTGTAGGTGGTCTTGTTGGGATGGGGAGGAGAGGGCCAGTTGCACCCCCATCTGGTGAGGCCCCGCATGTCTTGCCACTGCAGGCCTAAACCTGACTGTCCAGTGGACTCTGGTGGATGGCGGTCACCAGGCTGCCAGGGGGAACAGGCCAAGGCATGAAACCTATTCCCAGTTTGAGTGGCCCAGCACCAGTAACCTACTGCAGGAACAGGACGCATTTCTGCCAAAAGCCTTGGGTTCTGAGATTCGTTTCTGAGTCTCTGGGATCATGGCCGTCAAGCAGTTCAATTAGGAACCAGAGAGGTCATGCATCCAATTATATAGCTGAGCCGGAAGTGGTTTGTGGGTGTGTCACCCACATACTAACTTTTGGCCGTTTACTTTCTTGGTAAACTTTGCCCCAAGCTGTTGGGCTCTGGCCAAAGGCACAGCAGCAATTTTGGGGTATCTGAAAGCCTGACGGTGGCACCATGCTGGTGATGCAATCACCTCACAGGTACAGACTGACCTGCTGGCAGCACCATATCCCCAAAAAACATTAATTTTAATAAATTATTTTTCCTGCCTGTTGGTATTTTCCTTTACATTTAATAAATTTCTGTTTATAATACATGCATAATGTATATAATGTATAAATATATGTGTATATGTATGAAAATGTGTATATACATTTACATATAAAGTGCTTGGACCTGTTTCTGAAATATTTTTTCTACTTCTCTCTCAGCTATTTTTTTGTGCATATGACATGATATGCTGATGATACAAGCTTTTTGATAAATTTAATATATGCTAAGTTAATTCCAATCTTTCAAATAATTACCTTAGTGTTTTTGAACTCTATTCTGCATGAACATTCTTTTTCCATCATATCCCATGAACACACACACACACACACACACACACACACACACACGAACTTGACTTTTCAAATATTCACTGCTTGTAGTGTGTATTGTGATATTTTATATAGTTTTAGAATTATAGTTCCTTGGTGACTAAGAATTTTTCTGTTCTTTTTCTGTTCTATGATCTTCACTATATATTATTTTCTGAAATTTTAGTTCAAGTTTTACAAATGTTATGTTCAAATATCTTTTTTTGCCAAGTTATAAGAATTTATAATCATTCTTAATGCAATTTCTTTTTTTAATTGAGTTTCTTTATTTATTTTTATTTTATTTATTTATTTTTTTAAATTTTTATTAGTGAGACACCATGAGGTACAGTTGTAGACTTACAAATTTTTGTGCTTGGGTTTCAGTTATACAATGATCAAATACCCATCCCTCCACCAGTGCCCATTTCCCACCACCACGGATCCCAGTATCCCTCCCACTCCCCATCCCCCCTCCCACCCTGCCTCTGTGGCAGGGCATTCCCTTTTGTTCTCTCTCTCCTATTGGTGTTGTGGTTTGCAAAAGAGGCAATGGGTGGCAATCATGTTTGGTCTATAGTCTACTTTCAGCATAATGCAATTTCTTAAGCATATGCATTATGAACTACAGATTATAATGTCATTCATATAATTTACATATAATATTACATGTAATAAAATTCAGTTTATCATTTTTTACTTAATCATAGTTTTTGTGACTGGTCTTGCATTTTTGTTGTTATTTACCATTGGATAATGAATATTTTCTTCTCTTTCCCAGAACATTTGCATTTTAGGCATGACTCTGAATAATGCGTATTTTGTGAGGTAAATTTGGGGATAAGTAATTCTCTTTGGCAATGGTCTCACATCCCGGTCTGAAAATTTACTGAGTATTTCAGTCCCTGTAGCGTGGGCACCCACTTCGCTTTAGACCATATAACCACCCACATGTCCTACTTTGAGAACAGATTCCTGAGGATGCATTTCTGCCCAGTCCTATGATCTGTTTCCCAATTTCCAGAGAATGTTTTCTCAGCTACACGTAGTGCTTTCTCCTTGATTCCATTGCCCGTTATTATCTTTCGACTCAGCAGAGCCTGCTGCTGTATGCTAAACGCATTTGCAGCTACTAGCTGTATTGCACTAACCCTATTATCCATTTGTTCTCTTTGAAGTGGTCTAGCAAAAGCCCATTAAAAAGATGCCCAGTTTAAATTCCATTTCAAAGTCCAGATTGTCCTTGCTAAGATAATCAGTTGTTCCTAGGACACTCTAGACACTCCACCATTGCTCCATTTTGCTCCACAGCTCCTAAAACTGGCTTAGGAACCCTTACCTTAACTAATTTGGTCCAGCAAGTTATTCATCCTATGCATCTGTCATCCAAATTCCTAGAATTGACACCTCTGCTCCCTTCCCAGTTTAGCTTAAATTATTGTATGTACATTTTATTATCTACATGATTAGCTCAGAAGATTTCATAGTTCATCCAATTTATTATATGTGTTTCTTACCTTTTCTTACATAATAACTTAGAATATTTTATATTCTCCCCAAACTGGCTGCAAGTCTCCTGCTCATCTCCTCCCACGACTAACTAGTCTATGGGAAGGGGAAGTACCCTTCCTAAAGCAGCAAGAAATATGCTGTAGAAAGTAAGGGATGAGATGGGGGGTGGGTGGGAGGGCTACTGGGATCATTGATGGAGAATGGACACTGGTGGAGGGATGGGTACTTGACCACTGTATAACTGAAATCCAAGTACGAAAGTTTGGAAGTCTACAACTGTACCTCATGGTGTTTCACTAATTTAAAAAAAATAATAATTCTAGACAGCTTGTTGTCTTTGGAGGCCTCCACTGGGTTAGTCTAGAGAGGGTTAAATTTCTCTTCGATAAACTTGGCTCTGGAGTGATAGTACAGCGGTAGGGCGTTTGCCTTGCACGCAGCCAACATGGCCGACCCGAGTTCGATTCCTCCGCCCCTCTCGGAGAGCCCGGCAAGCTACTGAGAGTATCTCGCCCGCACGGCAGAGCCTGGCAAACTCCCCGTGATGTATTGGATATGCCAAACACAGTAACAACAAAGTCTCTAATGGAGACATTACTGGGCCCGCTTGAGCAAATCGATGAACAACGGGAGGGCCTTTACCTTTTTTACCTTAAACTTGGTTCTTGCTTACCCATCTCACTCTTGGGAAGTTCTTTTACTGCTCCTTATTTTAGAACTGTGGGGCCTGGGTTTGAACACCTCAAATGCCTCCCTCTTCACTAGCTACACTCAAAGCATCCTGAGCATTTTGAGTATTCTCAAAACATATCTACACCCCAAAGATATTCTCCAAATATCTCTACAAAACTTTCCACTCCAAATTCTTTTGTTTCAGACTTAGACATTCAATCCCAAGTCTGGCTTCCAGGGATCCCTAACCCAGTCATGTCAGGTTGTGGCTCTTGCTCTTTTTTGCCTGGTTATTGATACTAAGTAAGCTAATAAGCTCTTATTTGGGTCCTTGAACTTTGTATGCAGAATTAGCATCCAAACTTCTGGTGTTTACGATATTAAAGTATAGGTTAAGTAGGTTTAAATAAGTAGTTTTAGGTCCCTCCCTGAGGTCCAGCTCTCTCACCCTTCCTTACCTGTGTCCAACATCACTTGTCTCTTTGCTCACCTTTCCTGAGAATGGTGTCACCAGTCCTATTCCTTCCCTGTCCTCTACTCTCCTGAGGACAATATGTCTGTTCCTGTCTCCAAGCTGATCTCAGATGACATCCCTCATCCTATGCTAGTTTGAGGAACCCTGCATCCTCCATCTTCCTGATATGGGGTCTGTAGCTCTGTAGTCTTTTGCTGGGGTCTCTGCCCTTCTTTCAAGGACTGTAACTTGCCAACCCTTTCACCCTCTACTCCAGAACTTCCCTTTGTTCAAAGGCCATGCAGGTAAGAACCGCTTCTTTCTTGGCACAGGTGAGGGGTCAAATGGGGGAATTTCCTGAACTGTGTTTTATTCTATAGGCTGCTGTCTCCACCCCTTATTCTTTTCCATTAACTATCTTATTGGCTACCCCTCATATTGGTAAGATGTAAAACATCTGATTGCTTTTACTACAACATCTGGCCCCTCTCCCCTCCCCAACTCCACAATCACAATCACACTCTTTGGAAGCAGAGTTTGCATGAGATCCATTTCTAGTCATTCCTTAATCTCTCTCATGATGGTTAATTTTATGAATCAACTTGACTGGACAATAGATTCTTACATAGGTGTTTGTGTGTATATAGGTGTTTATGCATTCCAGTATGAGATTAGCGTAAATTGGCAACTGATTTAAGCAAGTTGTCTGCAATGTTGGTAAAACAGAGACAATCTCTTGAGCATCTAGAATAGAACAAAACAGAAAAGGAAGGGAAAATTCTTTCTCTGCCTGTCTGTTGATCTGAAATATTGAGCACCTTTTTGCCTTTTGGCTGCAATTTATTGTATTGGAGCTAGCAGGTCAAGAGCAAAAATGCAAACACACAATTAAGCACACATGTTCATGCAGGTAGTACTTTAACACCACTATGTTTTTATCATTTTCTCCCTCTTTTGTTTAAAAAGTTGTAGTTACTGGTTTTGGCATATCGAATACACAGCGGATAGCTTGCCAGGCTCTTCCGTGCGGGCGGAATACTCTCGGTAGCTTGCCAGTCTTTCCGAGAGGTATAGAGGCCTTTCGGGTGACCTCTAATCACCCTTGTAGGTGTTACCATATTTGAACCCTATCAAATATGGTACGACAATTCCAGAAGACGGGTATTTAGTGTCTTATGATGTGTCGCGCGGCCGCTTGCGGCCGCGCGGGTCCGGAAAGCATCCAGTAACTACAACTGGTCTCATTCACCTGACCCTGAAGGCTTCACCGACATGGCAGCATTGAGAAGGATGAGAAAGGAGAGGCCGACAAAATCTCAAGGCCGACCTAGGCTGCCACAACGAAGGAAGACAAAAATGATCGTCTGTACTTTCAATGCACGTACGCTAGCATCAGATGCATCCATCGAGGACCTGATGGTACAAGCGCGAATGATCAAGTACGACATCATTGGTCTGACCGAGACAAGAAGACACGAATCTCACCATGCCGTTTTCGACACTGGAGAAGAATTGTTCCTCGGAACATGCGATAAAAGAGGTGTTGGAGGCGTCGGTGTCCTTATCAACACAAACTTGGCCAAGAGCATTGATTCATTCGAATGCCTAACAACCCGAATTGGACGTTTACATTTGAATAGATGTGGCTCACTGCCTGCAGTTTCTATCTTCGTTGTCTACGCACCAACATCTCATTATGATGAAAGAGAAATCGAGAAGTTCTACATGGAGCTAGAGAAGTTCTACAAAGAAGACCACACCTTCTACAAGATCATTGTGGGTGATTTTAATGCCAAGATAGGACCGAGAAGATCAGCTGAAGAACTTCACATCGGAACCCATGGCCTAGAATGGAACGAACAGGGTGAGAGACTGTCTGAGTTCATCATGTCGACCAAGACCATTCATGGTAACTCACAGTTCCAGAAGGCAGAATCTAAACGATGGACATGGGAGTCTCCCGGTGGACGATTCCACAACGAAATAGACCACATCATATTCAATCGACGGTTTTGCCTGACTGATGTCGCTGTTGTCCCAAAATTTCGAACGGGATCGGACCACCGTCTCCTTCGTGCAAAATTCTACTTCACAGAGCGGGGAGAAAGGGCTGCAAAGTTCAAAAAGAGAACTCCCAGAACGACCACCAACTGGGAACTCTTTGGTACTATTGCGGCAACATGGGAAGATGCCATTGTTGACAACATTGACGAGGAATACGATCGACTGGTTCAGCACCTCCATGAATGTGCGAGGAATGCCAAGAGAGAGAGATAGCCACAAAAAGTCGCCTATCTTCGAAAACTCTTGAGCTAATTCGCCAGCGTGGTTTGGCGCATGCCTCAGGCAACCGCAAGCTAACGTCCGAGCTTGCAAAGCAGTGCAGAGATGCGATCAAGGAAGACCTCAAAGAGAGAAGAGCAGAAGTACTGGTAGATGCGGCAGAAGCCGGGAAAAGTATTCGTAACGCCCGCCTGTCCTTCGCCAACTATAAGACCAAGATGACTGCCCTCCGACGTCCTGATGGATCCATCACATCCTCCAGAACGGCAATGGAGAAGATTATCCATGACTTCTACTCAAATCTCTTCGATAGCCATGTCCACTTGCCGACATACCAAATTCCACAGGATGGGTATGTCGTTCCCAACGTTCTCCCTTCCGAAATCCGACACGCCATTTCGTCAGTAAAGAAGCAAACAGCACCCGGCCCAGACAAGGTCAGACCTGAACACCTGAAGAACCTGCCGTCAGTACTCATCAATACACTGGCTCGGCTCTTCACTCGCTACCTGTCTGAATGCAAGGTTCCATCTCAATGGAAAACCAGCAGGACCGTACTACTGTTCAAGAAGGGAGACATCCATGACATTGGCAACTATCGCCCGATCTGTCTATTGTCTGTCATCTACAAGTTGTTCACTCGAGTCATCCTGAATAGGATTGGCAGAACACTAGATGAAGGACAACCATGTGAGCAAGCAGGGTTCCGCAAAGGATTCAGCACCATCGACCATATCCACACGATAACCAAACTCATTGAGGTTTCTCGGGAGTTCAAGATGCCGCTCTGCTTAACGTTCATTTATTTAAAGAAGGCCTTTGATTCTGTTGAGACGGAAGCGGTCATTGAAGCCCTAGCCAATCAGGGCATTCAAGCCCAATACATCAGGATCCTCCGTGAGCTGTATTGCGGATTCACTACCAGGATCTCACCATTCTACAAAGAAGTGATCGTTGATGTCAAGAGAGGGGTGCGGCAGGGTGATACCATTTCACCAAAACTCTTCAGTGCCACCCTCGAGAACATCATGCGACGACTGGAATGGGAAGGAATGGGAGTGAAGATCGATGGTCGGCAACTACACCACCTCCGCTTTGCTGATGACATTGTTTTAATAACACCAAACATCAGCCAAGCGGCACAAATGCTGGCCGACTTTGACCGTGAGTGTGGAAAGGTAGGACTACAGCTGAATCTTACGAAGACAATGTTTATGAGAAACAGCCTTGTTCCTGACGCCCCATTCGCTCTCAATGGAACGACCATCTCCGAATGCAACAGCTATGTGTACCTAGGTCGAGAGGTCAACATGACAAATGACCTGGCACCCGAGCTGCGCAGGAGGAAGAGAGCGGCTTGGAACGCCTTCAAGAACGTCGAAGAAATAGCTAAGAGGACGAAGAACCTCCGGCTCCGGGCACATCTCTTTGATTCCACTGTTCTTCCTGCATTAACATATGCCTCAGAGACCTGGGCCCTACGCAAACAAGATGAGAACGCTATTCAGGTCTCCCAAAGAAGAATAGAAAGAGCTATGCTTGGAATATCACGTTTCATTCAAATGAGAGAACGAATCCGGAGTTCTGACATCCGTCGACGATCAAGGATCAGGGACGCTGTCTCATTTGCCAAGGTGTCTAAAATCAGATGGGCTGGTCACGTAATGAGATTTAAAGACGACCGTTGGACTAGAGCTGTTACTGATTGGATTCCACGGGATGTCAAGAGACCGTGTGGCCGCCCACCTACCAGATGGTCAGACTTCTTTGTCAAGGTCATGAACGATCGGTTTGAGGCCCTCCATGTTCCCGGAGCGAAGAGATGCCATTGGGCTACACTAGCACGCGACAGGGACAAATGGAGACGTTACTGGCGCCCGCTCGAGCAAATCGACGACTAACGGGAAGTTAAGTGATTTTTTAAGTGATTTTTTTGTTTAAAAAAAAGTGGAGGGGGCTAGAGCGATAGCACAGCGGGTAGGGCATTTGCCTTGCATGCGGTCAACCTGGGTTCGATTCCCAGAATTCCATATGGTCCTCTGAGCACTGCCAGAAGTAATTCCTTAGTGCAGAGCCAGGAGTAACTCCCTGAGCATCGCTGGGTGTGACCCAAAAAGCAAAATAAATAAATAAATAAATAAATGTGGAAAAGCATTCTGGAAAAATATAAATTTGCAAATGTGTTCTAAAGAGAATCTATCTAAGTGACAAAATGTTTTAGAATCACTGTAGTGAGTATGGACGGTACAAAGAAGGCCCTCCCGTTGATCATCGATTTGCTCGAGCGGGCCCAGTAACGTCTCCATTGGAGACTTTGTTGTTACTGTGTCTGGCATATCGAATACTCTCGGTAGCTTGCCGGGCTCTCCGAGAGGGGCGGAGGAATCGAACTCGGGTCGGCCATGTTGGCTGCGTGCAAGGCAGATGCCCTACCCGCTGTGCTATCGCTCCAGCATAAGGAAAGCATTTTCAAATTGAAGCAAATATTGAGGCTGACTTTATTCAGTATGCTCTTTTATTTCAGACAGTAGTAGGTTTTTGAGCCTTGTTGAGTCCATCTTGTCAATTTGGAAATGCAAGGTCATCTCAGGCTTGCTCTTTTTGATCAGGGCAGGACAGCCTGAAAATATTTGTTCTCAAAGGGCAGTACATTGCACTGCATTCATTATCCCACAGATGGCTGGAGGAGATCATAAAAAATACATTCTGCAAGAAAGTTTCTAAACCATTCAACTGTATAAATTACCTAGACACTTTGTTCTACATTTAGGCAAAGAACATTTTCTCTCCCTTTGAAATAGATGGCCTCTTCATTTGACTCATTTGTTTTAATTTATTTGTTTGCTTATCTAATTTTTGAAAAGTTGTCAAATCCACAAGCGCCCAAACTGAAAAAAAAAATGTTCACAGAAAAATATTCACTTGTCTTCAATCTTAGTCTTCCTCTGATTCAGTTCACTGCCCCCCACCAGAGGTAAACAAGCAAGTTTGGTGTATTCTTCTGAATACTCTTGATGAAAAATGCAAAATAAATCTGTATTTATGTAATAATTATTATATCTTTAACAGAAATTGTCACTAGAATTAGGGACACCGCCAGTTCCTGTTAGCCCAGAGTTTTCTGTTTTAGCACCAAAAGTCTGTTGTCTTAAGAAAATGTTTAGTCCTGGGCTTATCCAATGGTACGTTGGATCACTCCAGAGCTGGCTGGCACCAATATCTCTAAAAATGTTTGCATAACAATCTAAGAAGCATCTGTACTGGAAAAGAAGCAAGGATAATAATAAAAAGATACTCCACAAACTAGGAGAGAATATTTTCGCATCACTCATCTGATTATGGGGTAATATCCAAGACATATAGAGCACTGGCAGGGTTTCATAAGCCCATCCAAAAAATGTGATGGAGGCAGAGAGGAACAGGAAATGCTCAAAGAGGAGGTACAGATGGCCAAAAGACATATGGAAAAAAATGTTGTATATCACTCATCATCAGGGAAATGCAAATCAAAACAAAGTACCAAAACAACCAGTGCTGGCTTGGCTGGGGGGAAAAAGAGACTCATTGACTGCTAGTGGGAATGTCAATAGGTCCACCCTTTCTGGGAAACAATATTCACACTCTTCAGAAACACTAGAAATTGAGCTACCGTATGATCCAGTGATTTCACTGCTTTGCATCTTACCCAGGAACCAAAAGAATCTATTCTGAAAAGATATTTGCACTGCTATATTCATTGCAGCACTGTTCACAATGACCAAAATTTGGAAACCATCCAAGTGTTCAAGAAAGGTGACTGAATAGAGAACTATGGTATTTAATGGAACGGAACGGAACGGAATGGAATGGAATGGAATGGAATGGAATGGAATGGAATGGAATACTTTACTATTATTTGGAATAAGAAAAGATGAAATCCTGCATTTTGCTACCTGGATGGATCTGGAGAGTATCATGCTAAGTAAAGTTAGAGTAACAGAAATAGAAAGATCTCTCTCATATGTGGGACATGAAGAAACATAGTGAGAGTATAACAAATGACCAAAGGCAGCAGAAATCAAGAACTGCTCTTCAGTAGGAAGCTTAGCAGTTAGAGGAGGATGCAGGAACAATGGTGGAGGGAAGCAGACACTGGGGAAGGGTGGGGTGAGGGTGTTATACATGAAACCCTTTCATTAACAGTATTGTAAGCCACAGTGCCTGAAAAAAAAAAAACTTCATGTTTTCGTATCAGTACCAAAATCATTCTATTTAAAAAATTTATAGCTGCATAATTTTGTTGATGTGCTGCTATGTACTTTACTACTTTTCTCTTGGTGGATATTTGAGCTTTTTTGTTTTTATCTTTGTTCTTTAACAAGCAAGGCTGCAATGTTGCAATGAATAAGCCAGTTCATAAATGTGCAGATGTATCTTTAGTTCATACTCCCAGAAGTGAAATTGTTGGGTACACTGAATACGCATTTGTCATTTTGGCAGGTACTTGCAATTGAATACATTTTCCCCTACATCTTGCCAAGAGATAATATGTAGTGAAAGAGAGATAGGGAAATAGATAGGGTGAGATTAGGAAGAGAATAGCCTCAGAGAAAAATTCCCAGAGAATGGCCTCAGGATATGTACCCTGTGTAATCAAAAAAATAATCCTCTCAAATGCCCTTTTCTTTCTGTTTTGCATGTCTTAATCCCAAAGAGGGAAGCTTCCACATTTCGCAAGCTACCTACTTAGAGAAATCACATATCCCAGGCTCCCTGCACCTTCCCTTCCTGCCCTCAAAGTTTCTGAATTTATCTATCTCTTCTCTTTCATCTTTCCATCTTCCAATTTTAATCTTTACTGCTGAGGACAAGAACCTGAGAAAATGATAGCAATTTCACTTATCAAAATTGACTGAAAATTAGAATTTTGAAATACCATGAGAGCTTCCATTTTCATTTCTCTCTTTTTCCCTTCTGTACCTAGTCTGAATTTTTTCTGATATATAATTTTTTCTGGTTCTCTTTTGCTGGGAACTCTTTATGTTCACTACTATCTTCCCTCTTTTTTTCCTAATGATTGAATTTTTAATTTCATGGGACATGCATTGTTTATGGTGTGAGGTTTAAATGTTTTTCTTACTTCATAATTTGTGTCCTGCATTTTATTATATTTTAATGCAACTTAAAAAAATGTTTGGTGAATATTTGTCTATCTTTCCTTTATGGCTTTTAGGTTTTGAATCATAGAAAGTCTATCTTTACTTTGATGTTATAAAGGGATTTTGTCATTTTTCCCTTAGTTTCTATGCTTTCATGTTTTATAATTAGAGAATACTAATTATTTAGTGTTTGACATATTTAAAGTCAAACTCAAGAATAACCATAAACCCTGGTTCATTCTGCAGTTATTCAAATATTAGTCTAATTCATTCAGCAGTTAATAGTAAGGGAGTGTTTCTAACTTTTTCAAAGGTGACTACTCATCTTAGTACCACCTATTGAATCATCTATCTTTTCCTTACTAATATAAAATGCCTCCTAATTATATACTAAATTCCTAGATTCTTTTCCTAAAGTTATTTCCTTTCTTTTTATTCTGTTTATGTATTATGTTTTAATAATCAAGACTTTATTTATATAACATGCTTTAATATCTGGTACAGTTATCATTACAGATGTTTTTTGTGCACTTTTTTTCATTTTCATTTATTTATTTATTTTTAAATTTATTTATTGAATTACCATGAGAACAGTTACAAAGCTTTAAGGTTTAAATCTCGGTCATACAATGATCAAACACCCATCCCTTCACCAGTGCATATTTTCCACCACCAAGAAACCCACTATACCTCCTACCCCACCCCTCCCCCTGCCTGTGAGACAGATGATTTCCTCTTAACTCTCTCTCTACTTTGATTACATTCATTATTTTGACAAAAGATGCACCATTATAATTTGGAATTTCCCCCCCACAATCAGACCTGCTGAAAAGGCATTGTGAAATAATTTGTTTTCTATTGCTGGTTATGAAGAGCCCATGATGTTGCATGGCCACCATTGTGGCCATGTGGTTTTGGATTTCTGATATTTTACTAATTAAGTCTGAAGGGATTTCTGCCAAAAGCCGCATAGTTCCGAAATTGGTTTGTGTGCCTCTGGGTCCATGGCTGTGCCGGGAGAGCTGCATGTGGGGGGCAACTTCTGGTCTCAGTGGGGTGGGAAGGACATGCCGGTTCGGCGCCCCATCCCATGAGGCCACAGTTGCCCCATCACCACCCGCTCATACCTGGCTGTCCAATAGGCTCTGAGGCATCAGCCATTGTGCCTGTGTGGAGGTGGGAATAGGCGGAAGAGACAGACACCTTTTCCCTTCGGGGACGGGGGCACCGCACCATAGTTAATGCATAGTCCATTCACATTTCTGCCCAAAGCTGCTGGGTTCTGAATTAGGTCATTGTGCCTCTGCGGCCAAGGCCTTGCTGGAGAGCCACTCGTGGGGGGCAACTTGTGATCTTGGTCTTTTTTGTGCATTTTTAGGGCTACTTTGGGTTTTAATTTTTTACATAGTAGTTAAAATAGTTACATATTTATATTTGTGTATTTATTATTTCTGTTCATAAAACTATAGTTTGAATCTCTACAAGCTTATTCAATTCATTATTCAAATATTTTAATCTGAATCTATTGGGTTTTCTGGGTCTTTAATATACCACCTGCAGTAGGGATAGAGTCATTTTCCTCTTTCAAATTTTATACATCTGATTTTGTTCTGCAGCCTAATTAGTTTGGGTTATTATCTCCAATAAGACTCAATAATTAGTAGTCATATAAAACTCTTCATCTCGTTTCTGAAATTAGTGCTTTTACTAACCATAATTAGTTGATTAGTTGGCTTAACATAGAAATGATTTATTATATTAATTATTTATCTATCTTTATTTTTGTGTTTTTAATATCAAGAATTGTTAAACGCTATATGCTTTTTTAGCTTCTTTGAAAGTGCTCATATTATTTGCACCCTATAACAATAAAATTATGCTATAAGTTGTTTTCCATTAGATTATTATTACCTACTAGTGATTAAATCCTTATTGATCATGATATACATTATTCCACTGAATAATTGAAACTTTTAAACTAATAAAATTTATTTACAATTTTTTCTTTAAGATTTGTTTTCTCTGTAATTTTTATCAGCTTGAGCCATAGCTTTGTAAGCTTTTCTGTTTTTCTAGAGCCTGAGTCATTGTACAGCTCTGAAAATTTTCAGTATTTGGTATACATTCTTCCAGATTGCCCCTAAGTTTTTCCTATTTCTTCTGACATAAATTTGTCTAAGACGAATCTATTTTATTTGAAGCAAGTTTTACATTTTTATCTAGAAAATATTGTTTTATAAAGATTTTGTTTTATTTATTTATTTTTGCCTTTTGGGTCACACCCGGCAATACACAGGGGTTACTCCTGGCTCTTCACTCAGGAATTACTCCTGGTGGTGCTCGGGAGACTGTATGGGATGTTGGGAATTGAACCCGGGTGGCCTGCATGCAAGGCAAATGCCCTACCTGCTGTGCTATCACTCCAGCTCCTAAGATTTTATTTTTGTATGCAATTTTAAATTGCTGTCTCTTAATGTTAAAATTAATTTATCTCTTATTTTTGATTTTTACATTTAGTACATTTTTCGTAAGCTAGGTAATAATTAAGTTAGATAATAATTGGTTATTTCAGAAACTATTTTGGTGTGTTTTTTTTTTAAGTGAGAATTTGCTCATTTAGCACTCACTGTCACTGTTACTGTCCTCCCGTTGTTCATTAATTTGCTTGAGTGGGCCCAGTAATGTCTCCATTGTGAGACTTGTTACTGTGTTTAGCATATTGAATACATCACGGGTAGCTTGCAAGGCTTTGCCGTGCAGGTGAGATACTCTCGGTAGCTTGCTGGGCTCTCCGAGAGGGGCGGAGGAATCAAACACGATTTTCACTTAGCACTCACAATACAATTAAATATTGTTTCAGAAAATGTGAAGATGGCAATCTCAGACAAAGTTTTTGCTCTATTTAAGATTCATTTTGGTGAGAGACAAGAAAATCACAAAGAAATGTACAATATAAAGTTAAGGAATAATACACATATTAAGGAACAACATGTTTGCCCAGGTTTCAGGTTTTTGTAAGTCTATTACAAAAAATATATATATATATACATATATATACATATATATATATACCTTCTCCTGTAAGCTTAATTTTTTTTCCCAAAAATTATAGATTTCTGTTTTTTGTTGGTGTATAAATTAAAAATATTGGTCATTCAAATAATTCTGTTCAAATATATTTTTATATTAACAAAATTATCAAATCCTACAAATAAGTAATTTTGTAAGAGTGAAGAGAGAATTAATAAAATTTTAAGAAAAAATATGAATAGGCCAGGTAATCCCATCAACGACCAAGACCCAGAGACTATAAAACCCAGCTCCTGGAAGATAACAGTGCAGAGTCTCCTGTCCCCATGCCTGGCTGTCCTCACTGGGGCCCCTTGGAGGGGGGCGGGTTGAGTTTTCCTCCGGGCCTGAGCAGAGCCCCAGCAGCCGAAGACCTCCAGAATCAGCCACAGCCATGCTGAGACCACTCTCCACACGCATGAAGTAACTGACAGAGGAACACAGGTATGCGAGTCCTGGGGCTGAGCTCTCCAAGCCTGCTTGGATTGGGACTGGGCCTCCTCCATCCAGATACCCCCATTCCAGTAGGTAGGCGTCAAACCCACCGACTGCTCCCGGCACCGTGTAATCCCATCAATGGCCAAGACCCAGAGACTATAAAACCCTGCTTCCAGAAGTGTGAAAACCTAAAGAATCATACAAACAGAAAACAAAACATAAAAATCACCTAAAACCCAATCATCTAGAGATCTCAATTCAAAATTTAAAAAAAATCTTTTCTATTTACCTCTAATATTTTCCACACAGTCCTTCCTCATTGTCTAGCCAACACTATTTCATCAAATAATAATTCATTTGGTCACTTGATTTGCTCAAACGGGCGCCAGTAACGTCTCTATTCATCTGTCACATGCTAGTGTAGCCCAATGGAGTCTGTTAGTTCTAGGAACACGAAGAGCCTCAAACTGATCGTTCAGGGTCTTGACGAAGAAGTCTGATCATCTTGTAGGTGGGCAGTCACGCGGTTTTTTGACGTCCCGTAAAATCTAGTTGGTAACGGCTCTAGTCCAGCAGTCATCTCCAAATCTCATTGCGTGTCCAGCCCATCTGATTTTCGACACCTTGGTAAACGAGACAGTGTCCCTGATTCTTGACTGTCGATGGATGTCAGAACTCCGGATTCTTTCCCTCATTTGAGTGAAACGTGATATTCCAAGCATAGCTTTTTCAATTCCTCTTTGGGAGACCCAAATAGCATTCTCATCCTGTTTTCATAGTGCCCAGTTCTCTGAGGCATATGTTAATGCAGGAAGAACAGTGGAATCGAAGAGATGTGCCCGGGGCCAGGGATTCTTCGTCCTCTTAGCTTTTTCTTTGATGCTTTAGAAGGTGTTCCAAGCTGCTCTCTTCCTCCCGTACAACTCAGGTGCCAGGTCATTCATCATGTTGACTTCTCGACCTAGGTACCCATAACTGTTGCATTCAGAGATGGTCGTTCTGTTGAAAGTGAATGGAACGTCAGGAACGAGTCTGTTTCTCATAAACATTGTCATTGTCTTTATGAGATTCGGCTGGAGTCTGACTTCTCCACACTCACGGTCGAAGTCGGCCAGCATTTGTGCCGCTTGGCTAATGTTTGGTGTTATTAGAATGATGTCATCAGCAAAGCGGAGGTGGTGTAGTTGCCAATCGTCTATCTTCACTCCCATTCCTTCCCATTCCAGTTGTCGCAAGACATTCTCGAGAGTGGCACTGAAGAGTTTTGGTGAAATGGTATCACCCTGTGAAACCCCTCTCTTGACATCGATGATCACTTCTTTGTAGAATGGTGAGATCCTGGTAGTGAATCCGTAATATAGCTCACGGAGGATCCTGATGTATTGAGTATGAGTGCCCTGATTGCTAGGGCTTCAATGACCGCTCTGTCTCAACAGAATCAAAGGCCTTCTTTATATCAATGGACGTTAGACAGAGTGGCATCTTGAACTCCTGAGAAACCTCAATGAGCTTGGTTATTGTGTGTATATGGTCGATTGTGCTGAATCCTTTGCGGAACCCGGCTTGCTCGCATGGGTGACCTTTATCTAGTGTTCTACCAATCCTATTCAGGATGACTCAAGTGAACAGCTTATAGATGACAGACAATAGGCAGGTTGGGCAATAGTTGCCAATGTGTGGATATCTCCCTTATTATACAGTAGTACAGTCCTGCTGGTTTTCCACTGAGATGGAATCTTGCATTCAGCACCTCCATGATTGTGCGAGGAACACTAAGAGAGAGATAGCCACAAAAGAAAACAAGCAAACAAACAAACAAACAAAAAAAACAAAACCTGCCTGTCTTCGAAAACTCTTGAGCTTATTCGCCAACGAGGCTCGGTGCAAGCCTCAGGCAACTGCAAGCGAATGTCCAAGCTCGCAAAGCAGTGCAGAGATGCGATCAAGGAAGACCTCAATGAGAGAAGAGCAGCAGTTCTGTCAGATGTGGCAGAAGCCAGAAGAAGCATTCGCAATGCTAGCCTGTCCTTCACCAACTACAAGACCAAGATGACTGCCCTCCGATGTTCTGATGGATCTATCACATCTTCCAGAAGGGCAATGGAGAAGATTATCCATGACTTCTACTCAGATCTCTTTGATAGCCATGTCCACCTGCCCACATACCAAATTCTGCAAGATGGATATGTTGTTCCCACATTCTCTCTTCTGAAATCCAACACGCCTTTTCAATGGTAAAGAAAGGAACAACACCTGGCCCAGACAAGGTCAGACCTGAGCACCAGAAGTACCTGCCATCAGTACTCATCAATACACTGACTCAGCTCTTTACACGCTAGCTGTCTGAAAATAATAATTCAGCTATTAAAAAAAAGCAACTACACTTGGGGATATTCTATGCATTTTTTAGAGATGAGGGAAGGGAGGGAGAGCTACAGACAATAAATAATTAAATTTTTAAAGAGCAAAACAAAAGCTTAGATGTTAACAGTGATATGAAGGGATAAGCCCAGGTGTGATGGTGGTAAGAAAAGGAGCTTTGCTTTTATTGATTTATCCAGGAAAAGATTTTGCTGAGCATTTGCAATGAAATTTGAATGATAAGGAGACAGCCTAGAAAAGAACCTAGAAAAGAATAAGAAGGCCTTGTGGTAGTAAGTTTCTGAAAAAGAAAAAAGCAATTTGAATCTTGATGGTTTCACTGAATATATATGATGAAAACTTCTTTCCCTTTTTAAAGTAAGTATCTTAAAATTTTCTCTATTTGGGAGGCCCAAGAGATAGTACAGCAGGTAAGATGTTTGCCTTGCATGAGGCTGACACACTCTTGATTCCCCAGGACTCTAGATGTAATCTGAGCACTGTCAGGAGTGACCCCTGAGCAAAGAGTCAGGAGTAAGCCTTGAGCATGGGTGGGTGTGGCTCCAAATCAACAACAACAACAACAAAATCCTCACTGTTCTCTTCATCTCATTGGACTTTCATCATATCACTGTGTCATCATTGTTCTTTTCTGAATCCTTGGACATTTAAATTGTTTCTAAATGTTGACTATTATAAATAGCTTGAATGTTCTAGGTCATAAATTTGAATGCACATTCTTATTTATTCCTTTGCAGTAATTCATAATAGCAGGAATAATAACTCACACTCTGAAGGTTTTTCCATTTAAATAACTTGTTCTCCTAAAAATACGCTGCATTGTGAGAAAAAGACAAGTGGAAGGTCTATTTCACTGAAAATTCATCAACATTAATTGTTAATATTCCAAACAAAAACAACAGTAAAATACTTACTGGAAAAGCCAAGCAATTTTTCTCATTGCTCACACTGTTACTATGTGTATGTATTATTAATGAAGTTGCATATTTATTACATTTATTGACCATTTGTATTTGCCTACTGGTGCATTTTTCTATTGGAGGTTTATCATTTTCCATTTATGAAAATTCTTGCTTAGCATCTTAACAAAATATTTTCCCAAAGTTACATAACATTTAATTTTTATGGTGTTAATTTTACATAATTAGAATAGATAATCAACTTTTTTTGTGGATTACTATTTTTTGCATGTCTTTGTTTATTCAAGCATTCCCATCTCTATTTCTTTTTTTTCCTTTTTTTGGGGGGGTCACACCCAGAGATGCACAAGGGTTACTACTGGCTCTGCACTCAGGAATTACTCCTGGCAGTGCTCAGGGGACCATATGGGAGTCTGGGAATCAAACCTGGGTTGGCTGTGTGCAAGGCAAATGCCCTACCCACTGTGTTATTGCTCCAGCCCCTGTGTGCTTAAAATATTTTTTAACATTTTATTTTTAATTTATTTTGGTATGTGGAATGAGGCACACATCTGCCATGACCGTTTTCTACACAGATTATTATTCAGTTTGTTGAATTATCTTTTTTTCTTTCCTAACTTGAGTCTCTTTAAACAACATATGCCACACATGGTTTTGGGGGCCACACCCAGTTCTGTGTGCTTAGGGCTTAATCCTGGCTCTGTCACCAGCGGTCACTCCTGGCAGTGCTCAGGGGACTTTATGAGTTGCTGGGGATTTAATTTGGGTGATCTGCATGGAAAGCCAGTGCCTTAGCTTCTATGCTATCTCTCTGGGCCTACTATATGCCATATTCTTTAAGGGGATTTGGGGATTATACTCTGGGTTTTTCAATTAGTTCACTGCTGTGCTTCTGTATCAGAACTTCATTGAATTATAGAACTTTTTGTTTGTAGTTGTTTTTTTTGGCAACACCTGGCAATGTGTGGTCAAGTATCACTCCTGAGGGAACAATATGGGGAGTGTCTGGGACTAAATCTGGATCAAATGCATGCAAGGCAAGCACCTTGCTCTCTGTATTCTCTCTCCTAATTACAGATTTTTTAAAAGACATTTGTGATATTTGAAAGCATAGATTCCCATCATAGGTTTTCTTTCTTTGAGGAATAAATGCACTCTTAAGTGCTGGTGAAATTTGAATTAGCTCATGCTAGGGAGAGATAAATCTGATAAGTTCTGTCAAAATGGAGACTTGGATCTCAGATCCATAGAGCTAAAGCTTACTGGCCATCTTCTATAAAAAAAAAGCACACACACACACACATACAAAATACAAATCAAGTATGGTAGCAGAGATTTATTTAATATAAGAAAATTTATAAGATTTATCCAACACAAAAACATAGAATCATATTTTTATTAGTTTTCAGATATACTCTATTAAATTTTTTCCATTTATTCTTTCATGATGTTTCTTTATGTTTTCCTTTATCATGACTGAATTTTTAAGTACTGTCTACTGAGAAAGAAAATATAATTAAGTCTCTTCTGAAATGATCAGAAATTGTTTCTAATTGTTTCATCTTCTCAACACTTTGTTAGTAATGTGATGTGATGGCAAAATTTGGTGTAAAAATTTCATGATATGGGTTTTAGCATTTCAGAATACTTCCAGTTTTTAAAAATTTTGAAAATTTTGTATTAGAGCTCTCTTAAATATTTTGAATTAATGACATTTGTTACCAGGATTTTACTTAAAGTTCTCATTGTAGTGATATATTTTTATGTGTTTATCTTCAACTCATTAAGCGATAATACCATATCAAATTGTAAAAAATAAGCAAATTCCACAACTAAGCAAACACACTAACAATTAGTGCTTGATTCCACATCACTAAGTTATTCCTGACAGAAAACATTTCCATTTAACCAGGTATTATATACACACACATATCTTATTTATTTTATAGCATTGTGCTACTTGTATTGGGGCATATTTCTCATAAGCTTCATGTATAAAGGTTTATAAGATATAAATGATAGCTCTTATGATTTTATAGAATAGTTGCTCATATATATTTACAGATACAATAGAAACGTTTGTTTGTGTTTCTTTTTGTCTTTCTGTTATGTTATTTCTGTGTTGGTTTGTTTGGTGTGGCAATATGAATGGAAAATAACTGCATTTCTTTCCTTGAAGTTGCCCTTAATCTTGCCAAATGTAGCTTTAAATCTGTCACTGTCCTGTCACTGTCCTCCCGTTGTTCATCGATTTGCTCAAGTGGGCCCAGTAAAGTCTCCATTGTGAGACTTGTTGTTATTGTGTTTGGCATATTGGATATGCCACGGGTAGCTTGCCAGGCTTTGCCGTGCGGGCAAGATGCTCTCGGTAGCTTGCCGGGCTCTTCGAGAGGGGAAAAGGAATCGAACTTGGGTCAGCCATGTTGTCTGCATGCAAGGCAAACGCCCTACCCGCGGTGCTATCTAACCTATATAATATTTTGTAATTCTCAAGACAGGAATTTTTCATTATTTCTCCAGATACTGTGTCATGGAGTTTAAAGTGGACTCATCTTATTCTGTCTTCTCCACCCTTTTTCAAATCCTACTATTATTTATTTATTCTGGAGCTGTAAATTGATTTACACCCTGCTTTCTCCCCCCTGCCCTATAAATTTTAAAAATCTGTAAAATTTGATTTGGTGTCTGCAGTGCCCACGTTGGTATCACTAACATTAGGCCCTGGTCTCTGTTCCATTGCCTACCCCTCCCAACACAATGCTGCCCAGACTCCAGCCTGCAACTGTGGCTCAATGAGTATTCATAGATCCCAGCAATTCCACTTTGTGGCATCTACCCCAAAGATCCCCAAACTCTATTAAAAAAAAAGACGTTTGCACTCCTATGCTCATTGCAGCACTACTCAGAGTAGTGGAAGGACTGTAGCACTGTAGCACATTCCTCCCGTTGTTCATCGATTTGCTCGAGCAGGCACCAGTAATGTCTCACAACAAATCGTGAGACTTGTTATTACTGTTTTTTTTTTGGCATGTTGAATACATCACGGGTAGCTTGCCAGGCTTTGCAGTGCGGGCGAGATACTCTCGGTAGCTTGCTGGGCTCTCCGAGAGGGGCGAAGGAATCAAACGCAGGTTGACCATGTTGGCTGCATGCAAGGAAAACACCTTACCCACTCTGCTATTGCTCCAGCCCAGTGGAAGGACATTAGTCAGAATCTGAAAAGAACCCATGTCCAAAAAAGGACTGGATAAATAGATCATATATATATATATATGCATGTATATACACATATATATTCATATATACACAATGGAATACTACTTAGTTTAAGAAAGGGTGAAGCCGTGTAGTTTGCTGCTGTGTGGATGAATCTGGAGAGTATCATGCTGAGTGAAGCTAGTCAGTAGGAGAGGGACAGATAAAGAAAGATCTCTCCCATTATGTACAATATAAAGAAACATAGTAGGGGATATGACAAATGTCCAAAGGCTACGGAAACCCATAGGCTAGTCTTTGAAGCCTCCCACGGGGTGGCGCGGGCGGGGGGGATTAAGTAGGGGAGGGGGTCAATGGAACAGTGATAGGCGGTAGAGAACATTCTTCTGGATGGAGTGGTGAGGAACTGTGTTATGCGTAAAAATCTATCAGTAACTGTATTGTAAAAAATGGTGGCTAAAATTGAAAAAATAAATACATAATACCATTTTTTAAAAGCATAAAAACAACCTAGTTCTCAGTCTGTGACTGGTGGAAACTGATGTAAAGCTCTAGCTTTCCTGCCTCTTGGTATCTCTAACAAGCATGGTTTGTCAAATTTATCCCCTGGGAATAAATACCAGTCACCCCCCACAGTGATTGGATGGACAACCCGGCCTTTATTGGTTGACTTTATTGAATGACCCTCATTCTCTTTACTGACACTGCAAATAAAACACTTTGTTTTAAATTCCTCCCTCTGGTTCTGCTGCTAGGGAAAGAAGTTCGAGGTTTGGAAATCTAGTTAAGATTTTAAAACTTACACATAACTCTACATATTAAATATCTTTCAATATTTAGTGGACTTTAAATAAAATCATTTTCTCATTCCTTCTGATAACTTAATTTTAGTAAATTTCCAAGCTAGAATACATTTTAAAAAGCATCCATTTGGCCCCAATCCATTGTCCAGCATGGAATATAGGAGAGGCCTACTTGTTGTTGCTTGAGTTTTGAATGGATTTTTGTTTGTTTGTTTTGGTAGACAATAACCTGTCTCCCTTAGATTCCGTCTGCATTTCCCCATGGAGTCCATAAGCTATATTCTGGAAAATTCTTTCAGCATTTAATGTTAGTGATCATTGAAGGCTAAGATAATTTTTGTTACTTTGTTTACAACTATTTTAAAGTTTTGGGACTGGAGCGATAGCACAGTGGGTAGGGCATTTGCCTTGCACGCAGCCAACGTGGCCGACCCAAGTTTGATTCCCTCCCTCCCAGAGAACCCAGCAAGCTACCGAGAGTATCTCACCCACATAGCAAAGCTTGGCAAGCTCCCTGTGGCATATGCCAAACACAGTAACAACAAAGTCTCACAATGGAGATGTTACTGGGCCTGGTTGAGAAAATCGGTAAACAATGGGAGGACAGTGACAGTGATTTTAAAGTTTTATTTTACTTTTTGAACTGGATAGGCACAGAAATTTATTTTTTATCCTTAAAATTTTTTTAGTACATATACACATGCCCACATATATGCTTATATTAGATATTTTTAATTGAACTGTGTGGATTTTTCTTTCTAACCTTATAAACATGTTTTTGCATATGTTAAAATATTTAACTTTCCTTTTCTTGTCAAATTCAACCCTTGGGAATAATCACGCTAACTTTTCTTCTCCTCTTCTCCTTAATTCTGCAATGTGGGGGGTTGGGGGAGAATGGAGAGAAGGGCAATAGTTGTTTTCACATTTATTTTGTTTGGGTGTTTGGGGACCACTTCCAGCTGTGCTCAGGACTTATTCCTGGCTCTGCTTCCAGGAATCACTGCTGGTAGTGCACAGGGGGCCATATGTGGTGCTAGGAAAGGAACCCTGGTCAGCTGCATGGAAAACAAGTGCCCTACCCACTGTACTAACACTCTGGCCCTACATTGCTTTAATAAAAATTTGGGAGGAGGTCTTTTCTAGTTGTCTGATGTGCCACAGGGCTGACATTGTGATGTGTGACACTTAGCTTTGCGATTGAGAAAGGCTTCTTATGTGGAGCTTAAGCACTTCTGAAAATTCTTAATTTTATCTTCGAACTTGTTCTTTGTAACTGAGGTCCAGTGGGATAACAGAGCATGTGCCAGTGAAACTTTAGCTCACTTGTTCTGTCTCACAGGGCCTTTCTGTGTCATTGGGATGGATCCTATATGTTCTCAAGATCCCATGGAGCATCCATTGAAACATATACCTCCTGGAGGGTTGTTGCAGATCAGCTCAGAGGAGCTGGGTTGAGTACATGCACCTTGTTTGCATCACAGTTTCCAGTCCTGGATACCTATGAATGTTTGGAGTTACTGCATGACTGTCTTATTCCTGAGAAAGTATAATATTACTGACCAATAACACCCTTATGGGTGGAGCATGGGACTACAGAAGAAATACATTCCTATTTTCATTTCTTCACTGGCTTACAAACAATCCTGCTGACCTAGTGGGATCATCAGATAATCACAAAAGACATAAGAGAAGCATCTTTTGTAATTCCTGTAGTAAACTGATTCCTGCAGAATATGTTCCCTGAGAATATTCACTGACAACAGAGGTTTTTCCCCACCTCTCTTTTATATTGTTAAATATTTAAACAGTTCACTTCTTCTACTACTGTTTCTTCTTGTTCTTTGCTTGAGATTGTCACTTGAGTACTTTTCTTCTTTTCCTTTCTTCCCTTCATCTTCTCTCACATGTCTGTATGCAAATTAATCTCTTGTTAATCAAAGAATGGCATAAAAACCAGAATAAGTGAAGAAACAAAAGAAGTAACATGGTTCTCTTCCTTGCTGATATTGTTTGATGTACGTTATTTATTCAGTAAATAAATGTGGTACCTGATTTCAGTGATTTAAATGTGGTACCTGATTTCAATGTGGTACCTGATTTCAATTTATTTAGAATGCCTTCAGAAATGTCTTGGATAGAAATTTTAGTTCCTAGATGGTGACTATTTCTACAAAATGTCATTCATTAATTGAAATTTTATTTAAGTCTTTTACTTACCTAACATCATATTTGTATATGTCAAAGTTCCTAGACTCTTTTTCAAATACATTATTAAGGCAATGCACTCCTAATAACTTTTGTCTTTTTAAATTGATGCCCATAGTATGCAAAGTGTTTTATATTCCCAAAAATGACCGTTTTATTTTTGTCTTAACAAAATATTCCATTTCTGTATTGCTACTAATTTTTAAAAAATTCAAATTTAGAATATGCATTCATATTAAGAGATTCATAACCCCACTATATAAAAATGAAATAGCTAGGTAATTCTTTCCACATGAACTTGGATATGCAAATTTGAAGACTGATAGGACTGCTTTTCTTGATTTGTTTTCAATTTTATTTCCAAATAATGTGAATTTCTCTTTGGCTAAATGATCTAAAACTTATTTTTCTATTATAAATTAAAAGACATTTTGGTCCATTTAGCTTGGTGGATGCATTCGTGATATGTTAGCACAATGACCCAACTTTTACTTGATGTCATTTTTATCTGCAACTTCAAATGGGTCAGCCATTTGAAATTAAGCTACTCTCACTCTTTATATAATTGCTGAAGCAATTTAACACATTATTATCAGAGAGGCTCTCATGCTAAGTGGATTTTAATGTATGTGAATATTATCTATGGAAGAGGGCAGAGGAATGAACAGGGAAGTGATCTGAGCACCTTCTTTTATTCTGATAGTGTTATTATGGCTTATTTCAATTTCTTTTCCTCTGGAATTTTCCAGTGCCCCAGATATGCCAGATTTATAGCATAGCAGTGGGCCTAAGTGAGGATCTGAGAGGTGGTTAGCTGGACCTTGGTGGGAAGACTTAAATCTTTACTAGACATTTCTATAATACTTTAAAAATCTTTTAAAAATTATCACTTTCTACAGCTTTCTGAGTTGGAGCAATAGCACAACGGGTAGGGCGTTTGCCTTGCACGTTGCCTGGCTCGGGTTCCATTCCCCCATCCCTCTCGGAGAGCCCGGCAAGCTACTGAGAATATCCCGCATGCGTGGCAGAGCTTGGCAAGCTCCCGTGGCATATTTGATATGCCGAAAACAGTAACAAGTCTCACAATGGAGATGTTACTGGTGCCCACTCGAGCAAATCAATGAACAATGGGAAGACAGTGCTACAGGACAGTACTACAGTGCTACAGCTTTCTGGTAACATTATTAACATTTATATCTCAGTTAACATAGCAAAAACAACAGTCCAACACGAGGATACATACACGTCTATAAGGAATTCTAAGTAACCCATCATGCACTGCCCCAGACTATAAAATAATAGTTGCAAAATTATTCTTCTTGAAATAATTTCAGGAATATCCAATAAAAATATGACATTCTGTATACTCATCCTCATATCTAACTGTTGCCAGTTTTAATTTAATTACATTTTCCTTTTTTTCCCCTTTTTTGGGTCACACCTAACAATGCTCAGGGATTACTCCTGGCTTTGCACTTAGGAATTACTCCTGGCAGTGCTCAGGGGACCATAAGGGATGCTGGGGATCGAACCGAGGTCGGCCACATGCAAGGCAAACGCCCTACCCGCTGCTCCGGGCTGGAGTAATAGCACAGCGGTAGGGCATTTGCACGCAGCCAACATGGGCGACCCGAGTTCGACTCCTCCCCTCTCAGAGAGCCCGCCAAGCTACCGAGAGTATCTCGCCCGCTTGGCAAAGCTTGGCAAGCTACCTGTGACGTATTCAATATACTAGACACAGTAACAATTGTCACAATGGAAACATTACTGGGCCCACTCGAGCAAATCGATGAACAGTGGAAGGACAGTGACAGAGAAAGTTTAAAATTCAAAGCATCTGTAAAACATAATTTTATGCCTCATCCATTGTTGCCTCTCTAGTGACTAGCAGAACTCATGGCATGCAATAAATATTTAAATAGCATAGTATTTTGAGAAAAATCAGTTTATAGATGAAGCCAAATGTCAGAGAACTGAGATATACACTCAGGACCATGCATAGTAAGAGGGGGACTGAGAATTGGTCAATACAAATCTTCTAATTTCTACATTTTAATAGAATTGTCAATTGTTTTAGTTGCAGAGATCAGAAAGCCTCCATTTTCTATGCTTAAACTTTTCCTCTGCAACTCACTACATTACTTGATAGAGAAGGTCCAATCCATTGGATAGGATATAAAGATTGTACAGAAACCCTGTATATTGGTAAGCAATCATTCAGGAGAACCAATCCCACAAGACATGTGTAAGCATAATCTCAAAATGATTTTTGTTGTTTGGGGGGGCTATACCTGGAAGTGCTCAGGAATGGCTCCTGGTTCTGTGCTCAGAAGATCTTACGTGATGTGTGACTTCATGTGATACCAGATTGAAGCAGAGTCAGCTGCATGCAAATAAGCACCTTAACCTCTGTTCTTTATCTCCAGCCATTACCTTTTTTTATGGATATATTTTGATATTTCTGTTAAGTCAGAAGCATATAGATACAATTATTTATTTGAAGCTTTTTCCAGTTTTTCCTAATATTATTAGTTACTCAAAGCTCACAAGTGATCATTCAGTATCTTAAAAATTCACTTGAGAACAAGATCCAATTTCATTTATCTTCAGTCATACAATTAAAATGAGTAACGGAACACAAATAAAAGGCAAAATTTGCAATTCTTTCACATAACTGACTTTGTAATTAATTGTCCTGATAATCAAAATATAGTTATTCAAGGAATAATTGTAATATATTAGACAAGGTAATTTTCATTTAGAACCATATAGGTAAGTTCTTCTAAAATTTACTTCCATATAAAGCATTAGCTATTGTCACAACAGCAGTGATCATTGTTACCTTGTACATTTGCAATAAATATCATTTAAGTTTGATTTGCCAGTAATGTTAATGCTTATCTTTGACACTTTATCAATCTCAGGCGCTCTGTTGCTCTGTGTATTCTGTTTTAACAGCTCCCATGCAGCTGAAGGTGGTGACCTGAGTAAACTCAGAGCCACTTTTTATTCTTACTTTCCTCTCATCCTCTGTGTTCAATCATTTGCCAAATCAGCTTAACTCTATTTTATAAAAGTATCTGACAACCTACCATGTTGTTGTTATCTTCTTCTTACCATGATCATTGGCCTAGTTCATGCCTTCATCCTAGTTCCTATTAATTTAGGACAAGGTTAATGGTGTCTCTATCTACCTTTTCCCCTTAATGTCTCAACTACCATTCTTTTTTATTGATCACCTAAAACTGGCCAAATATATGATAAGTAACAAAGAATCCCTATGAGTGAGAAACACTCTCTACACAATCCCATTGTCTAGGCAGGAAGGCAAATGCATAGCTCATTTTTACCTAATGTTTTCAGTGCGATGACTGAAATACATAAAACATCCCAGTGGAATGCAGAAGGTTTCTTAAAACTGCTAACAGGTTTTTCTTTCCATCAAGCAAATCTTAAAATCCTTAAATACCATCTGCCAGAGGCAATGGTTGCAAACACAAATCCTTATGCTATCTCACAGGTTTAAATATTGGTAAAGTAAGCAGACGTAATACAATGGGAAATGTTTAGAAAATTGTGGAGGCCTGGAAAGCATATGCTTATATTAAAGGGTTGGTAGCTTCTCCACTCTAACCAATTATGGAAATGAGATTTGCTGTGACTAAAGCATCTGTTTTTATCTCGCCAATCCCTTACCTAATCACCCCCATTCGAGTAGCTAGTAACTGGAAGTCTATTCAGTTTCCCAATTTTAAAATGTTTTCCATATTTTTATCCAAATTACAAGCAGAACAAACACCCCGTAACACATACACACAAAAATACTGTCAATGCCAACTAAAATATATCTGCAGGCCTCCAGTTTGTAACCTTTGGCCCATAAAAGAATAAGAACTTTTTTGGAATATAGCCAAGAGTTTTCATAATCTAGACCCAATCTACTTTTCCTTTTAGCTTCTAGGTTGCCTTGTACTATGCACACAGGTTTCTGGAACTCTTCTTCCAATCTCTTGCTAAACGTCTTTGATCTTTATCTGAAATACCATTCTGCCTTACCTTCTTAATCTGGTGAAATCCACTCCACTTTCAGGGTCCAATACAAATATCAACCACTATATAAATCTCCATATAGGTTCAAAATATATGCTTAGATTAAAATGTTGGTAGATTATTTTTTCTCCTGCAACATTTTATTTCCCCTGCCAGTAAACTGATTTCATCTGATTAAAAATATCACCAATTAAAAATTTTCCCGACCTCTGGTTTAAATTATTTATTCCTTTCCCCAGTGGATTGTGTTTTTGTTTAATTAAAGCTATATTACATACATTTTTAAAGGCTGGAGTGATAGCACAGTGGGTAGGGTGTTTGCTTTGCATGCGACCGACTCGGGTTTGATTCCTCCACCCCTCTCGAAGGGCGAGCTCGGCAAGCTACTGAGAGTATCCCGTCTGCATGGCAAAGCCTGGCAAGTTCCCTATGGCATATTTGATAGGCCAAAAACCAGTAACAACAGGTCTCACAATGGAGACGTTACTGGTGCCCGCTCTAGTAAATCAATGAACAATGGGAAGACAGTGCTAGGCAGTTACATTTTATGCAGAATTCAAGGTGAGTGACATCTAGCTGTGTTTATTATGTAGCTAGAATCTTTTTTATTTCCCAAGCACTGTTATAATTTTTTTTCTTTTTTAGTTTTTGACCACACCTGGCAGTACTCAGGGCTTACTCCTGGTGGTGCTCAGATATGATATTCTTAATGCCCTGAGAGCATATATGTTCATTCCCTATTGTGTATATAACAATTAAAAATATTTACAAAATTGTTATTTCTAAGATAAGAGGTTGTACATGATGCTTCACTGGGTAAAATAAAGGGGTCAGCAGAGTCATGTTCCCTTAGGCTTGAGAGAAGTTTGTTGCAGCTGCTAACGGTTACCTGTGTTAAGTCACACTCTCCTTCCTTTGCCTCAGAGCCACCCAAAGTGGGTTGAGTAGTTCACATATACCAAATAAGTCTAAACATTTCTGCCTCCTTGTTCACTTTAAGGACCTGCTGGTTGTGTAGGGCCAAGAACAGGACGCTGCAGGTGAAAAATTCTGGTCTTACAGGGTCAGTGCTACCTGATACAGGTAAGAGAGTTAGGCAAAATAAGTATTGCACACACTGTTTTGTAGGAACAGCTTTGCAGAAGCAAGAAATATTTTTCAACTGTTGTGCAGTAACAACATTCAGAAATTCACTCTGTCACTCCTTCTTGTGCCTGGTTACCTTTTATCTTCAAAACAGTCAAAAGAATGTAAGACCTTAAGAATTTATAGTCTAGGAGTGTTGCAGGAAGGCAGGTAAAAACAGTGTCTGAAACCTAAAGACAGGAGAAAACAATGTCTGAAACCTAAATCAGTTCCAGGACATAGAAGACTTTAACTCAAAAGACCCATCTCAAGAGCTCATGAAACCACTCAGTTGCAGAATTTCAGGCTCAAGCACAGGATATCACTCACAAAGTTTCAAGAATGCACCACCAGACATTCAGTGCTTTTCCCCAGGAAAACCCCATTAACTTCAACTCTTATAAAGACTTTGGGACAAAGGAAGTTATGAAAAATATTCCTACTTAACCATCACCCCAATTTTTTTCCCATTCTGGAGTAGCCTGTGTTCTCTCTTAAGCACATATTGTCTTAATCTCCCTCTCTTCTTACCTCCCTTTATTTCCCAATAAACTTATTTTAACTCATCATTCATCTCTTGAAATTCTTTTTTCTTTCTTTTTATTTATTTATTTTTAATTTTTATTAGTGAAACACCATGAGGTACAGTTGTAGACTTACAATTTTTTGTGCTTGGGTTTCAGTTATACAGTGGTCGAGTACCCCTCCCTCCACCAGTGCCCATTCTCGACCACGAATGATCCCAGTATCCCTCCCATCCCCCAACTCCTCCATCCCACCCCACCTCTGTGGCAGCATATTCCCCTTTGCTCTCTCTCTCCTTTTGGGTGCTGTGGTTTGCAAAAGAGGCGTTGAGTGGCAATCATGTTCGGTCTATAGTCTACATTCAGCATGCATCTCCCATCCTGGGAGGATCCTCCCAACACCCTTTACTTGTGTTAGAATGTGGATTCTGATCTCCCTTTAACGACAAAGAGACTCCAGAGACTGCAAACAGCAAGCAGGGTTTATTGTAAGACTGGCTAGCCAGGGTCAAGCCGCCTACACAGACGCACAGTTCCAGCAGGTTGGGCAAGACGCCCAGCTTCTTCAAAGTAGATCTTGTATAGGCCTTCACTGGCTGTTACAGCAAAGCCCGTGCATTTCATGGCCAATAGATTCATAACAACATATACTTTCTTAACCAATCCATTTAAAAGTACATCACTCCTTAGCCTATAGATTCAAAAGTTAGCATTTATGTACAGGGTCATTGTCGCTAGCGGTTATCTCATAACTCAGACATCTGGTTATCTTCCATGTCCACCCAGCTCCTCGTGCTTTACAGCTCAGGACACCTGCATTCCTGTGGAGGTGAATAAGGGAAGAGTTACTATTGGAGTGGCAGAGAAGGAAGAGTGGGGACAGGATTTGCATCTCAATAAGGAAGAGCCAACAGTGGAGGCAGGATTAACAGCTCAGGGCTCTACTAGGGAGATAAGGAAGAGTTACTAAGTAGCAGAGCTTAGCTCTGGAATTTCCCTCGGGGTCTCAAGGGACCTTACACTTGGTGCTCCCTTCTTTATCTGAGCTGCCTTTTTCCCTAGCATGTGCAGCCTTGAAATTCTTTTCTGTGAGGGAAAGGCAATGGATGACCAAATGGCCTGGGGAAGATTTAGGACCCACTTCCATTCCTGCAAAGAGCAATTCCCCACTCCAATTTGAGTCCACAGTTCCATAGAGATCAGGGAACAACAAATATCTCCTGCAGTGCAAAACAAGCTGTCTTCAGGTGCACCTTTGGGGCTGGTGGTGCACCCTTAGGCACCTTTGGGGTTGGTGGTGCAGAGGGCTCATCGCAGACTTTTGTTTTGTTTTGTTTGGGGGCCACAATGTTCAGGGGTTAGTCCTGATTCTGCACTCAGGAATCATTCCTAGCAGTACTCAGGGAACCATATGGGATGCCAAGGATCGAAGCCAGGAGGACTGCGTGCAAGGCGAGTATCCTTCCTGCTTTACTGTCTTATCACAGATTTGTAGCAGTGCTATATAACCCAGGTACTTCCCAATGATGATGGTGCGTAAAGAAGAAAGCAGTAGATTTCCTTCTAGAAGCTGTTGCTATCTGTTCCCCACTTCATATAATCCCCCGGGGGAGCCCTACTCTGCTTCTGAGAGTGGAGTCTCCCACTGGCAACGGAGGCTTTGAGTATCCTTAAAGTCCTGGTCCTCCTGCTTATTCCACAACCTGCACTGCCCTGCTTCTCCGCTTTGTCATAGCTGATTGCAGCTCTGATGTTCCTCTCCCAACTCTGCCAACACCATGAGTTCTTGGCACCCACTTTAAAAAATGTGGATACATGGATTGAACAGGAATACCCTGGTGATAAACAGTTGCAAGCTGTATGAGATATTTAATTAGTTTCTGATTGTGTTTTAAGGGAACTGTTTTCTGATGCAGTTTATTCTGCCTAGTTTCTCTTGGTTTCACTTTCTGAATCATCTTTTTTTCCCACTGTAATCACAATGTGTTTTCAGATGAGTACTATCCTGTCCTATCTCCTGCTTATACAAGTGTGGAGGTTCAGTGATCTTATTTTATGTGACAGTGTTTCTGATTCTTACAGCACAAAGTTAGAGTTGTCTTTGAAAATAATTACCTTAAATATTCTGTGACCTTCCTCCTCTCACTGGGATTTAAACCATTAAAAGTCAAACCTACAAATCTATGTTTAAAGTCTTTCTCTAGCTTTAAATTCTCCTTAGACAACTATAGATCAATGTCCTTAAACTTTTTAAGAAGATCTAAACCATGCTTTAAAAATGTTTACAGAATCTTTCTTATGAATAAATTGGACTCTGAGACTGCTATTTTAATCTTGCTGAAGTCGTATCAGATTTTATAGTCAAACCCTCTTTATCTGATATAAAAGCATCTTCTAATTTAGCCTTAATATTTTTATCCTTCTGCTTATCCTCTTGGCCACACAGAGTTAATACCACACAATGTAGGAGATAACTATAAAAACTCATGAACACCATTAAGTTGGTATTATCAGAGAACATTTGGGAAGATGTTTATTTCAAATATTATTAGAAATGGGCTGGAGCGATAGCATAGCAGTAGGGCGTTGGCCTTACAAGCGGCCAACATGGCCGACCCGAGTTCGATTCCTCCGCCCCTCTCGGAGAGCCCGGCAAGCTACCGAGAGTATTCGATATGCCAGACACAGTAACAACCAAGTCTCCAATGGAGACGTTACTGGGCCCGCTCGAGCAAATCGACGATTATTAGAAATAAGTGGATCACACATGACAATTCATATGGAATGGGTAGAATTCTTTATGTATCTATATTTTTCTTAGTAAATACTTTTTAATAATACATAATCTATGTCTGATTGGTATTCTTTTTCCAACTTCTGTGAGAACTATTCTTTTATCATCTGTAGCAACAACTGATACTCTTTTTCTCTTCTTGAATGTCTTCTGTAGACAAGGTAAGTTTTGAGCCAAGACTATAAGAACTGGAGAAAATGAGGCAAACATTCAATGAAGTCTATTCACATCACTATAATAGAAGATCAACACTGGTTCTAGTGACTACTGTTGTCTAAGCATTAAGGTAAAGGTTGGATCAGCCGTTGTAAGTTCATGGAGATAAAAAGCAATGTTATATCATTTTATTCCATCCCCATTTTTCTTTATTGTAGAAAGAACCAAAATTAATTTCATGGGTCCTATAGAGATTCAAGTGACGTCCATGTCTTAAGACTACATTTTTTCCCCATTGATACTGGTTGCTACAAATAAAAGGAAAGTTACTACATGCTAATGAGCAATGTTATAATTAATGATGCATTTTATTTTATTTATTGCTTGATTTGGGGGGAACATACCCAAAGGTGCTTGGGCTTGTTCTGCACTCAAAGATCATTCTTGGAGATCCTCAGGGAACCACATGGGGCACTGTGACCAAAACCGGGTAGACCACATACAAGGTAACCTAATAATAAAATAATAAATAAAATGTTGCAATATTCATCTAACTTGGTAAGTAAAGGTATGGTAAAGACTTGAACTTGGAAAAACTTAACATCATCATCAGCTTTGCTTGACCTTAGTTTTTGAGACCCTCTTTGACTTTGGCATCAAACAAGGATATAGCAGCTTTCTTGTGAAAAATTTGTACTACTCATATTCACAAGGCTGATGGTTATTTTGGTTTTAGTTACTGCAGTGCTCAGAAATGAATCCAGGTTTCTTGGATGCCAAGCTTGCACTTGACCACTGAGCCATATTCTTTGTCCTGGGTTTATTAAATTTTTTAAAGCTAGTAACTTCAATTTAATTTGTAGAAATAATTGTTTAAAGCAACTATGGAATGCCTTGTTTGATTTGACAAAGGGGGCAATTAAAATAAAAAGAAAGTCTTAAGAAAGGACTCAAATTGTCCTAATGAGCAGGAGATTCAATTACCCATTAACCAATTACAAAACTTGGGTCAAACTCAGGTCACTTCTGATTACAGTCACCCTGGTCAGTTCTGCAACTTGTATAATAGAGACTTTCTATTTGTAAGACTGTATTTGTATTTACAGCTTTGTTTGCTCATGATGAAAATACATTTAGGAGTACGTGTCACCGAAAGAACAATAGAATTTTCTCTTTTTGAAACATCTTTTACTCTTGTTTTTCATGGTTTTCAAAACTTCTTTCTTATCTTTTCCAGATCGTTCCCCTGTCCCTTTCCTTGCCCTTTTCTCTACTATAATTTCCCATTTAACTTCTCCTTCCACATCTGTTCACACAAAACACAATATAATTTCCCAAGTGCTTTAATCAGACCCTTTTTATGCACTCGTCCTGCATCTTAATTTTCTCTTAAACAAAATATAAGCATCTTTACAAGATTATTAGACTTACAGGTCCTTAAGGAACTATTTGGGGAAGTCATGCTATCCTTGACAGTACCACATATATACCATTGCGTCAAATAAGAACTATTCAGTTTTGTGTAATCTAGAGGGAATAGCTTCACACTTATTAATACAGTTGCCTTACTGCCTAACAAACACACATAGTTTCGTTCTTCCATGCAGGAACATCTTTTCCAATTTCATCTGCAATCAAATGTATCATGTGAGTGAAGTTTAACCTGAGACTATGAATGGAATAAGCAGCACTCAGAGACTAGAACCATACATGCTTTGAGTAAATGCACCACCCCATTCATTGTCTTCCTTCTCACTGGGAGACAGAAGGATGTGAAGATAACAGAGATTTCACCATTGTTCATCTCTAAATGATTCTGTGGAAAATCGTCAACTAATTGGAAAAGGAAACCTCAGTTTACTGTTGTCAGCTGCAATGAACTGTCCCATTTTTGACTGTCCCAGCCTCCATTTTTTACTTCCTGTTCCCTGCACACAGTCAAGGAAGTCGGCCTGAGATCTCACTGCTCTCTAGAGGAAAACCTCTCTGAGTGATATCTGGTATCCATGCTTCTCTCACTCACACAATCCCCAAGAATCAGAGTTTCCTTATGAGTGTGAGCACTGCAGTGAGACACACAGTTACAAGGTTGTTCATGATTGGGTGTCAGTTATATAATTCTGAATATTATATATATACATATATATATATAATACTGTCATCTCATCTTAAGGATTCATTTGGAAGTAGAAAACTTCACATTGAAAGTAACAAATTTCTTTCCCTGAGAATGGGGAAAAGTAGCAAAGTGAAACTCACCAGAACTGTGGCAGTTGCACCCTGCTGTTCTACCTCTTGCCATCCTGTCAAAGACTGAAGAGGTGTAGACCTAAGGGGAAAAGCAGAAACAGAAGGAAAAAAGGAAAGGACACTGGCCAGCCCACCCAAATACTATTCTGTGTCAATATTTCAAAGCTCTGAATCAAGTTTGTTTGTAAGCATTAGGGTGTTTTTTTTCCCTTTTTTTTCTCAATGCTTTCTATTTTTTTTTTCTTTTCTTTTTTTATTAGTGAAACACCATGAGGTACAGTTATAGAATTACAAATTTTGTGCTTGGGTTTCAGTTATACAATGATCAAGTGCCCATCCCTCCACCAGTACCCGTCATCCATCCCCACGGGTCCCAGCATCCCCCCCCAACCCTCATCCCCCCCCCCCCCGTCCCATCCTGCCTCTGTGGCAGGGTATTCCCCCTTGTTCTCTCTCTCTTCTTTTGGGTACTGTGTTTTGCAAGAGAGGCATTGAGTGGCAATCATGTTTGGTCTATAGACTACTTTCAGTGTGATTCTCCCACCCTGGGAGGGTCCTCACAACACCCTTTATTTGGTGTTCTCTTCTCTATCTGAGCTTCCTTTTCACCTAGAGCCTGTGGCTGGCCTTCCATTCATGGAGCAAAATTCCTGGTACTAATCTCAGCCATTCCTGGGTGTTACTCTCCCTTTTTGTTGCTTTATGTTCCCCAGATGAATGCAATCTTTCTGTGTCTATCCCGCTCTTTCTGACTCATTTCGCTTAACATGATACTTTCCATGTAGTACCACTTGTATGTAAATTTCATAACTTCATCTTTTCTAACAGCTACATAGTACTCCATTGTGTAAATGTACCAAAGTTTCTTTAACCAGTCATCTGTTCTTGGGCACTCAGGTTTTTTCCAGATTCTGGCTATTGTAAAGAGTGCTGCAATGAACAAACAATTGCAGGTGTCACTTCGACTATACCTTTTTGCCTCTCTGGGATATATTCCCAGGAGTGCTATAGCTGGGTCAAATGGGAGATCAAATTCTAATTTTTTGAGAATCGTCCATACTGTTTTCCAAAAGGGTTGGACCAGCCAGCATTCCCACCAACAGTGAAGGAGAGTCCCTTTCTTGCCACATCCACGCCAGCATTGGTTGCTTTTGTTCTTGTGGATGTGGGCCAGTCTCTGTGGTGTGAAATGATATCTCATTGTGGTTTTGATCTGCATCTCTCTGATGATTAGTGATGTAGAGCATTTTTTCATGTGCCTTTTTGCCATTCAAATTTCTTCTTTGCAAAAGTTTCTGTTCATTTCCTCGCCCCATTTTTTGATGGGGTTGGGTGATTTCTTCTTGTGGAGTTTAACCAGTACCTTGTATATCCTTGATATCAACCCCTTGTCAGATGTATATTTGGTGAATATCCTTTCCCATTCTGTAGGCTGTCTTTGTATTTTGGTCACTGTTCCTTTTGAGGCGAAGAAGCTTCTTAGTTTAAGATAGTCCCATTTGTCTATCTCTGTTTTCACTTGTTTGGCCAGTGGCGTGACATCTTTGAAGATACCATTAGCTTCAATATCTTGGAGAGTTTTGCCAACTTTGTCGTCAATAAACATTATGGATTCTGGTCTGATGTTGAGGTCATAAATCCATTTTGATCTTACTTTTGTGCATGGTGTTAGGCAGAGATCTGAGCCCACTTTTTTGCATGTAGCCGTCCAGTTTTGCCAGCACAATTTATTAAAGAGGCTTTCCCTGCTCCATTTCACTTTTCTTGTCCCCTTATCAAAGATTAGATGATTATACGTTTGGGAGGAAATGCCAGTATATTCAACTCTGTTCCATTGGTCTGCAGCTCTGCTTTTGTTCCAGTACCATGCTGTTTTAATTATTACTGCCTTGTAGTAGAGTTTGAAGTTAGGGAGGTTGATTCCTCCCATTTTCTTTTTCCCAAGAATTGCTTTAGCTATTCGTGGGGGCTTATTGTTCCATATAAATTTCAGGAGTGTTTGCTCCATTTCTTTGAAGAATGTCATGGGTATTCTTATAGGGATTGCATTGAATTTGTACAGTGCTTTGGGAATTATTGCCATTTTGATGATGTTGATTCTCCCCATCCATGAACAGGGGATATTTTTCCATTTCCTCGTGTCCTCTTTTATTTCCTGAAGTAGCGTTTTGTAGTTTTCTTTGTACAGGTTCTTTACTCCCTTAGTTAAGCTGATTCCTAGGTACTTGATTTTCTGGGGCACAATTGTGAATGGGATTGTTTTCTTGATGTCACTTTCTTCTCTTTCACTATTTGCGTATAGGAATGCCATGGATTTTTGGGTATTGATTTTATAGTTTGCCACTTTACTATACAAGCCTATTGTTTCTAGGAGTTTCTTAGTAGAGGTTTTAGGATTCTCTAAGTATAGTATCATATCATCTGCAAATAGTGAGAGCTTAATTTCTTCTTTCCCTATCTGGATGCCCTTAATATCTTTTTCTTGCCTAATCGCTATTGCAAGTACTTCCAGTACTATATTGAACAGTAGTGGAGAGCATGGGCATCCTTGTCTCGTCCCTGACTTTAGGGGGAAGGGTCTCAGTTTTTACCCATTGAGGATGATGTTTGCTGTAGGTTTGTGGTAGATGGCTTTAACTATATTGAGGAAAGTCCCCTCTATCCCCATTTTGGCAAGGGTTTTCATCATGAATGGGTGTTGGATCTTGTCAAATGCTTTCTCTGCATCTATTGATATGATCATATGATTTTTATCTTTTCCTTTGTTGATATGATGGATTATGTTGATTGATTTCTGAATGTTGAACCATCCTTGCATCACTGGGATGAATCCCACTTGGTCATGATGTATGATCTTTTTGATGAGTTGTTGAATTCTGTTGGCTAGTATTTTGTTGAGAATCTTTGCATCCGTGTTCATCAGGGATATTGGCCTGTAGTTTTCTTTTCTTGTGGTGTCTTTGTTTCCTTTTGGTATTAAAGAGATATAGGCTTCATAGAAGCTGTTTGGGAGAGTTTCTGTTTTTTCAATTTCCTGGAAAAGCTTGAGAAGAACTGGCAATAGGTCCTCTTTAAATGTTTGGAAAAAATCGCTAGTAAATCCGTCTGGGCCTGGGCTTTTGTTTTTGGGAAGACTTTTGATTACAGTTTCAATTTCCTTGATGTGAATAGGTCTATTCAGGTACTCTGTATCTTCTTGATTCAGCTTTGGGAGATGGTAGGAATCCAGGAATTTATCCATTTCTTCCAGGTTCTCGTGTTTCGTGGCATACAGACTTTCAAAGTAGTCTCTGATGATCTCTTAAATTTCTTTAGTTTCTGTTGTGATATCCCCATTCTTATTTCTGATTCGATTTATTAGGGCTCTCTCTCTCTCTGTTTCTTTGTGAGTGTTGCTAGTAGTTTATCTATCTTATTTATTTTCTCGAAGAACCAGCTCTTGGTTTCATTGATCTTTCGGATTGTTTCTTTGTTTTCCATGTCGTTGATTTCTGCTCTAAGTTTTATGATCTTTTTCCTTCTGCCTGACTTAGGCTCTTTCTGTTGATCCTTTTCTAAGGTCTTGAGCTCTGAGGTCAAGTTGTTTATGTGCATCGTTTCTACATTCCTAAGATATGCTTGCAGAGCTATAAATTTTCCCCTTAATACAGCTTTCGCTGCATCCCATAAGTTCTGGTAGTTTGTGTCTTCATTCTCATTTGTTTCCAGGTATCTTTTGATTTCTCCTTGACTTCGTTCCTGACCCACTCGTTGTTCAGCATCGAGTTGTTTAATTTCCAGGTGTTTGATTTGTTTCTCCGTGTTTGTGTGTGATTCACTTCTATCCTCAGTGCATCATGATCTGAAAAGATGGCTGATACTATTTCTATCTTCCTGATTCTGTTGAGGTATGCTTTGTGTCCCAGCACATCGTCTATTTTGGAAAATGTTCCGTGCACGCCGGAGAAGAATGTGTATTCTTTCTTTTTGGGTGTAAAGCCCTGTATAGGTCCATAAGCCCTTTCTCTTCTATTACTTCTTTCAAAGCCAATAATTCCTTTCTGGGTTTTGTTCTTGTTGATCTATCCAGAGGTGATAAGGCGATGTTGAAGTCTCCAAGTACTATTGTGTTGTTAGTGATGTCCTCCTTAAAATCTGTTAGCAATTGTTTTAAATATTTAGCTGTTCCCTCATTAGGTGCATATACATTTAAGAGTGTGATTTCTTCCTGTTGTACGTATCCCTTGATAAAGAGAAAATACCCTTCACTGTCCCTTCTAATCTTTTTCAACGTGAAATTAATGTTGTCGGATACTAGTATGGCCACCCCAGCTTTTTTGAGGGAGTTGTGTGCTTGCAGGATTGTTTTCCATCCTTTGACTTTAAGTCTGTGTTTGCTCTGACTGTTGAGATGAGTTTCTTATAGGCAGCAGAATGTTGGGTTCTGTCTCTGTATGCATTTTGCCACTCTGTGTCTCTTAATTGGTGAATTTAGACTGTTGACATTGAGAGAGAGAATGGTTATGGGGTTTTGTGTCATCTTTCTGTGCGGGTGTGTTGTGGTTGTAGGGTTTGTCTTTTCTTATAGTAGCCCCTTTAGGCCTTGCTTTAGGTTTGGTTTTGAGTCTATGAAGTTCCTGAGCTGCTGTTTATCTAGAAAATAGTGTACCGTTCCTTCGATTTTGAGGGAGAGTTTAGCCAGATAGAGTATTCTTTGGTGAAGCATTCATTTCAGTGAGTTTTTTGACTATATCTCGCCACTGCCTTCGGGCTTGTAGGGTTTCCTCTGATAGGTCTGCTGTGAATCTAAGGGGTGCTCCTTTGTATGTGATTTCGTTCTTTGCTCTTGCTGCTTGCAGTATTGTGTCTCTATCGGCAGTATCGATCATTCTAACTATAATATGTCTTGGAGTGTTTTTGTTCGGGTCTCTTTCAGCTGGCATCCTTCGGGCTCCTTGAGCCTGAATGGCTGCATTGTGAAGCTCTGGGAAGTTTTCAGCAATGATTTGTTTGATGGTGTTTTTTTCATTGGGATTGTTTCCCTGAGGTTCAGGTAGTCCCATGATTCTAATATTGTTCCTCTTGGAATCATCTGCTAGGACTCTGATTCTCTGTAGAGCCATTTTGAGGTCCCTTGCCACTGTTTGTTGTTGCGTGTTTGCTTGGTGCAGCTGATCTTCCAGCTCACTGATTCTCTCTTCAGCTGTGGTCATTCTATTTTTAAGAGAAGAAACTGAGTTTCTCATTTCATCTACGGAATCTTTTAATCGTGACATTTCTACTCTCATTTCTTCTCGTAATTTGTCGATTTTTTCTGTGGTGTTACTGGCTGTTTGTCTGACTGTTTCATTGAGTTGATTGAACATCTTGATGACTTCGTATCTGAATTCTATGTCAGAGAGGTCCCTTAGGTGAGCTGTATCGACAGAATGTTCTAGATTGTTTTCGTTGTTCTCCCCTTGTGTTGGGGATTTTCTTTGTTTCTTCATATTGCTGAGTAGGTTGGGAACTAGATTCCTTGGAGACTAGGTTCCTTAGTATGGGAAGACAACCTGCGGTTGCAGGCCAGAAAATAGGCCACGCCCACCTTTGAGGCCACGCCCACCTTTGAGGCCACGCCCGCCTTTGAGGCCACGCCTCTACGGAACCCTGGGTTTGGGATGAGATGGGCGCCAGGGTCAGTAGTGAAGAGGGCAGGGCAGATGCTCAAAACTGCTTCTCTCCAGGCATCTCGGGAGACACCTGGGGTCCTGCAGGGAAAGATGGAGGTCCCAGGGTCGTGAGCCGGCAGCTGAGCTGACCTGGATTTAGGATGAGATGGGTGCCGCGGTCAGGAGTGAGGAGGGCAGGGCAGACACTCAAAACTGCTTCCCTATTTTTTTCTTGAGTGCATTAGATTTTGGAAATTGTAGATGTATTTTTACCTAGGTAAAATTTTAAAAAGTTAAGTGCTAACAGGGTTGTGCTCCTTTCTAAAAGCCACTGACCCCCAAACTCATTAAATGAATGCTCTCTTTTAGATATGAGCTGGAACTTTAGCTAAGAGGTTTTTGCTAACTTTTGTAAAAGGCTTTATGATTTTCTTGCTTTCCTAAGTTCACTTTCATTTTGCATATGTGATCTAATGTCTGTACACCATGCTCTATTTTCCTATTGAATTCTATAATTGTTATTTCTCAAGGGCACCACCACTACATTCTTTTAAAAATGTTTCCACAGCTATTTAATTCTATTAGACATAATTAAATTGTCTGTTTCCTTATTCATGTATTATTTTTGGGTGAGAGAAATCTGAAGTATTTTTTTTTTCTATGTGGAATCTCAAATGCATATGCTATATAACTTTAAACAGAAAAGACTTGTCTACTTTCTTTCTTCGCCAAAATATGACAACTAATATTTAATGATATACAATAGCTTGTTTTAAAATTGTAATGTTATATTCTTTTTTTCCTAATATTTACGTCTCTTTCCTCCATCTAAAGCTAAGTGCTTTTGGAATATTTAGTTATTTTATTTTTTGTTATTAAAGTAAGATACTTGAATAAAAATACAAACAATACAGAATTTAAAAAGCTCAACAAAGAAGTGATTTTTCACTTTCTTTCTTGAAATTTAACTGATGTTTTAAGGGATGAAAGTTTTTCTTGATCTTCTTAGTGGGTCTGTCTGAAAATTAATTTGACAAAGTCAGATTGACAGGTGAAACAAAAGTTTTACTGACTTTTTAACATGTCCTTGGGAACCTTTACAGGAGAAAGAAAGCCCATGAAAGGAATCACAGCAGAGGGGGGTTATCTAGCATACAAAAAAATAAATTTGTGAAGGATTAATAAAACATAGGGATTGAGTTAAGGATAAATGAATAGTAAATAAGTGATCATTTAGGAAGATAAGGAACATTTCAACAAAAATTTACTTATTCAGATTTGTCACTAAATTTTCTATCAGTAGGCTTCAAGAGTTAGAGGATAATATAGGGATTAGGGTGTATAGGGCCCACCCTGTTCATGCTTGGCACTTTATGGATGACTGAGCATCACTGTTCATCTCCCTGAAGGTTCCTTCCACCACTGTCTGGCCTGCTGGTCCCAGGCACTCAGGTACATTGAATCATCTGGCCCAATGGTCAGTTGGACTAATGTCACTGGGAGGGGTGCCCAGGCTCCACTACTTGGGAGTAGAGAAAGGGAGATGGGATGAAGAATAGTGTGACCTTCCACCTCTGGTTCTTGACATCAGTTTAAGTTGTTCAAGCCTCTGTTAGATGTCAGAATCCACTGAAGAATTTTGAGGATATGGCTTGCAGGAAAAATGAAAGGAATCAGGGATTTTCTTCTCTGAAATAAATGTGAAAAGAAGTTGCATGTACCAAAGAGTATCTCTCTTTGTGCAGCTTTGATATCTCTCGACTTGTTCAGAGAAAAGATTTTCCTGAGTGCACTTTGAAATGTACAAAGCTTAAACATTTTCTCTCTTAAAGCACCTAGAGGAGCACATTCCTTTATTTAAAAATCAAATTATTAAATACATATATTTTTCATTTATCATTGCTATAAATTCTTTTAATTTCCCCTTTGGTCAAGCTACAATATGACCCGTTGCATTTGACTTTTTACCTGGGTTTTTGCTTGCTCCATCATTTTTGGAAAATTGCTCTGCTTCCTCATTTTGTTTAAGTTTGCTTATGAATTCTTCTGCATTGAATTGAACAGCTGCCTTTTAGTTTGCTAGGCAAGTCTGGTATCAAGATTATATAATCCTAGGACACTGTAGTTTCTGTTGCATCATAAACTAATATTCCAGCGCTTGTTAAATGATTGGGAATCTATTGTCAATTCAGATTGGAAGCAGAGACAGTGGGCTTACTCTTGAATGATATAATCATTTCATGTCTTTCATAAAGTGGCTAGTGTTCATGCTGAGGGTAGCAAGATACGCAACTTCCTTTGCAGGCTGGTTCTGCAACTTTCCAGCCACTTCAGGTTATGACTTACCCTTCTCCTCTGAAGTTTAGTCCTAATTTGTAGATTTTGTCACCCAACATTTTATTTATTTCTTTCTCAGGAAATTTTGTGAACTTTTAATAACTGTTGATAAAAATTCATCATTGTTAAATGTCCCGATTTTGATCCTGTTAGCACAGTATTTAAGTGACTATCTGTTCTTTTTTTAAAATTTATTTATTTATTTTTAATTTTTAATTTTATAAGTTAGTTCACAATATTTCATTACATTCAATATTCAGTCCCACCAATCCCACCACCATTACACCCTCCCACCACCAAATTCTGGATGTTTCCATCCCAAGCCCCAATCCCTGTCCCAAAACACACCGAAATAATATATTTTGTATTGTCTGTTATGAAGAACTGCTGAACATGATTACAAAAAAGTGTTTATATAGGAAATAGTGTGAAGATTGTTCTATTTTGGCAGGAGCCACTCAGACATTCTGTAGGATGTCACTAACATGTTGTCAAAGTTTGTCCCACATTTTAACTAAGGTGTAGTCTGGAGGAGAATGATGTAGGATCTACAGATTTAGATTGCATCTAAGTCTAAGTCCCAGGAAAAGTCACAGGGGAAGAAAATGAAGGCATCCCAGTCTTACTGAAATTCTCAGTTTATGGTGGCATCAGGAAAAGAGTGCCCCCTTTACAAGTTAAATTCAATTCAGGTGCTCTTGGCTCTATATAGAGTCAAGAAGATCTTGGGTGAACACAATCTGATTGACAGGATGGATCAGATACTTTCTAGAACCCAAGGATGGTTGCAGAAAGGAGCCTCACATTAGAAGGTCACAGGGTTTCAATTAGCACACAACAAACTCCACAATGGAATTCTGGACCTAAAGTCATTAATTATACCAAAAAAGAGTCAAGTTGTCACTCTTCACTCTGGACAAGCAGCCAAAGTCACCACTGGCAACCACAGGGAAATCTGACGGTTTCAGCATCCCTAGCAGCAGCATCTAGAGAATCTCCCACTTCATCCTAGATTTCATGGCTATTTTCTGGCTCTCTAGTGTCAACTATTGCTGGGGTTCATCAGCTTCCCCTGCACTCAGTCAAGGAAGTTGCCAGAGATCTCACTGCTCTCTAGAGGAAAACCTCTCTGAGTGATATCTGGTATCCCTGCTTCCCTCACTCACACAATCCCCCAAAATCAGAGTTTCCTTATGAGTGTGAGCACTGCAGTCTGCAGAGCACACCTCCAAATCCAAATCACAGCCTTCAGCATCTCACTGGACACAGATCGAGTGATCTTACATCGTAGCTCTTATTGAACACTCTGATGTCTCCTTTGTCCTCTCCGAAGACACTGTTGCTCCATCCACATAACTCTTTTTTATAGCTTGTATTTCATCTGATTTATCATTTAGCTGGAATTCTGGAATCCAGCATTTTTACCCATCAACTATTTCCCCATAACCCCCAAATCTTAACATATTAAATGCTTTACATGCAGAAGATACTGCCATGTGGAAATTGTGTAACTCTTAAGGACAAATTTCTTGCTCACATGGAGCTTATACATATTTTGTTTGTTGATTTTTTTAATTAAAATTGATTTTAATTATTTTTTAAAAATTTTTATTAGTGAAACACCATGAGGTACAGTTGTACACTTACAAATTTTTGTGCTTGGGTTTCAGTTATACAATGATCGAGTACCCATCCCTCCACCAGTGCCCATTTTCCACCACCACTAATCCCAGTATCCCTCACACCCCCAAATCCCCCAATCTCCCCTGCCTCTGTGGCATGGCATTCCCTTTTGTTCTCTCTCTCTTTTTGGGTGCTGTGGTTTGCAAAAGAAACAATGGGTGGCAATCATGTTTGGTCTATAGTCCACTTTCAGCATGCATCCCCCATCCTGGGCGGTTCTTCCCAACACCCTTTATTTGGTGCTCTCTTCTCTATCTGAGCTGCCTTTACCCCTAGAGTGTGTGGCTGGCCTCCAAGCTATGGAGTAAACCTCCTGGTATTTATCTCTGCTATTCTTGGGTGTTAGTCTCCTATTTTGTTACTTTATGTTCCCCAGATGAATGCAATCTTTCTATATCTGTCCCTCTCTTTCTGACTCATTTCGATTAGCATGATACTTTCCATGTAGTAACACTTGTATGTAAATTTTATGAATTAATCCTTTCTAACAGCTACACATTACTCCATTGTGTAGATGTACCAAAGTTTCTTTAACCAGTCATCTTTTCTCAGGAACTCAGGTTTTTTCCATATTCTAGCTATTATAAACAGTGCTGCAATGAACAAACAAGTGCAGATGTCACTTCGACTATACTTTTTTGCCTCTCCGGGGTATATTCGCAGGAGTGGTATTGCTGGGTCAAATGGGAGATCAATTTCTAGTTTTTTGAGAATCGTCCATACTGTTTTCCAAAAGGGCTGAACCAGTCGGCATTCCCACCAGCAGTGAAGGAGGATCCCTTTCTCGCCACATCTGCGCCATCAACGGTCACTTTTGTTCTTGTGGATGTGGGAGATGCAGATCAAAACAACAATGAGATATCATCTCACACCACTTTTGGGTATTGATTTTATACTCTGCTACTTTACTATACAAGTCTATTATTTCTAGGAGTTTCTCGGTAGAGGTTTTAGGGTTCTCTAAGTATATATCATGTGCGAATAGTGAAAGCTTGATTTCTTCCTTTCCTATTTGGATGCCCTTAATATCTTTTTCTTGCCTAATCGCTATTGCAAGTACTTCCAGTACTATATTGAACATTAGTGGAGAGCATGGGCATCCTTGTCTCGTCCCTGATCTTAGAGGGAAGGCTCTCAGTTTTTCCCCATTGAGGATGATGCTTACTGTAGGCTTGTGGTAGATGGCTTTAACTATATTGAGGAAAGTCCCCTCTATCTCTAATTTGGAGAGGTTTTTCATCATAAACGGGTGCTGGAATTTGTCAAATGCTTTCTCTGCATCTATTGATATGATAATATGATTTTTGTCTTTTCTTTTGTTGATATGATAGATTATGTTGATTGATTTTTGAATGTTAAACCATCCTTGCATCCCTGGGATGAATCCCACTTGATCATGGTGTATGATCTTTCTGATGAGTTGTTGAATTCTATTTGCTAGTATTTTGTTGAGAATCTTCGCACCCATGTTCATCAGGGATATCAGCCTATAGTTTTCTTTTCATGTGGTGTGCTTGTTTCCTTTTGGTATTAGAGAGATATGGGCTTCATAGAAACTTTTGGGAGAGTTTCTGTATTTTCAATTTCCTGGAAAAGCTTGACAAGGACTGGCAATAGGCCCTCTTTAAATGTTTGGAAAAATTCACTAGTGAATCCATCTGGACATGGGCATTTGTTTTTGGGAAGACTTTTGATTACAGTTTCAATTTCCTTGTTGTTAATAGGTATATTCAGGTACTCTATATCTTCTTGACTCAGCTTTGGGAGATTATAGGAATCCAGGAATTTATCCATTTCTTCTAGGTTCTTTGTTTCTTGGCATACAAACTTTCAAAGTAGTCTCTGATGATCTTTTGAATTCTGTTGTGATATCTCCATTCTTATTTCTGATTCGGTTTATTAGGGTTCTCTCTCTCTCTTTTTTTGTGAGTCTTGCTAGTGGTTTATCTATCTTGTTTATTTTCTTGAAGAACCAGCTCTTGGTTTCATTGATCTTTCGGATTGTTTATTTGGTTTCCATGTTGTTGATTTCTGTTCTAAGTTTTATGATCTCTTTCCTTCTGCCCAATTTGGACTCCTTCTGTTGATCCTTTTCTAAGATCTTGAGCTGTGAAGTCAAGTTGCTTATGTGGGCCCTTTCTTTCTTCCTGAGGAAAGCTTGCAGAGCTATAAATTTCCCCCTTAATATGTCTTTCACTGCATCCCATAAATTCTGTTAGCTCGTGTCTTCATTTCATTTTTCATTTCATCATCCTGTTATTCATCGATTGCCTCGAGCAGGCCCCAGTAACGTCTCTTTCATCCTAGCCCTGAGATTATATTCAAGGCTCTTTAGGAGAATGAGACACATCATTGTTACTGGTATTTGGCATATTTGGTACGCCACGGGGAGTTTGCCAGACTCTGCCCTGTGGGCAGGCTACATTCAATAGCCTGCAAGTTTGTCCAAAGTAGGAATGAGACAATAAGATGTCATAAAAAAAAAGTTCTGATAAGATGTCGCGCAGCCGCAAATGCGGCCACGCGGTTCCGGGATCTGGATTTTATAGTCTCTGAGTCTTGGCCGCTGATGGGATTACACGGCGCCAGGGGGCCAGGTGGTGGGTGTGACCCCCGCCTACTGGAATTTGGAGGATCTGGGTGGAAGATGCTCGACTCCAATCCGAGTAGGCTTGGAGGTCTCGGCCCCAGAACCTGCGTGGCTTTGTCCCTCTGCCAGTACCTTCATGTGTGCGGAGAGTGGTCTCAGCATGGTGGTGACTGGTCCTGGAGGCCTTCGGCTGCCGGAGCCCTGGTCGGGGCGGGGAGGAAAGCTCAACCCACTCCCCTCCAAGGGGCCCCGGGAAGGAACACCCAGGCGCGGGGGCAGAAGACTGCACTGTTCTCGTACGGGATCTGGATTTTATAGTCTGTGAGTCTTGGCCGCTGATGGGATTACACGGCGCCAGGGGGCCAGGTGGTGGGTGTGACCCCCGCCTACTGGAATTTGGAGGATCTGGGTGGAAGATGCTCGACTCCAATCCGAGTAGGCTTGGAGGTCTTGGCCCCGGAACCCGCGTGGCTTTGTCCCTCTGTCAGTACCTTCATGTGTGCGGAGAGTGGTCTCAGCATGGTGGTGGCTGGTCCTGGAGGCCTTCGGCTGCTGGAGCCCTGGTCGGGGCGGGGAGGAAAGCTCAACCCGCTCCCCTCCAAGGGGCCCCCGGGAAGGAACACCCAGGCGCGGGGGCAGAAGACTGCACTGTTCTCGTCCGGGATCTGGATTTTATAGTCTCTGAGTCTTGGCCGCTGATGGGATTACAAGGCGCCAGGGGGCCAGGTGGTGGGTGTGACCCCTGCCTACTGGAATTTGGAGGATCTGGGTGGAAGATGCTCGACTCCAATCCGAGTAGGCTTGGAGGTCTTGGCCCTGGAACCCGCGTGGCTTTGTCCCTCATGTCTTCATTTTCATTTATTTCCAGGTACCTTTTGATTTCGTCCTTGACTTCCTTTCTGACCCACTCGTTTTTCAGTAGTGAGTTGTTTAGTTTCCAGGTGCTTGATTTGATTCCCCATGTCTGTGTGTCATTCACTTCTATTCTCAGTGCATCGTGGTCTGAAAAGATTGTTGATATTGTTTCTATCTTCCTGATTCTATGTTTTGTGGCCTACCACATGGTTTATTTTGGAAAATGTTCCTTGTGCACTGGAGAAGAATGTGTATTTTTTCTTTTGTGGGTGTAAAGCCCTGTATAGGTCTATAAGTCCTTTCTCTTCTATTTCTTCATTCAAAGCCAATGTTTCCTTGCTGAGTTTTGTTCTTGTTGATCTATCCATAGGTGATAATATGATGTTGAAGTCTCCAACTACTATTGTGTTGCTAGCAATGTCCTCCTTAAAATCTGTTAGAAGTTGTTTTAAGTATCTAACATTTCCTTCAATAGGTGTGCATAGATTTAAGAGTGTGATTTCTTCCTGTTGTATGTATCCCTTGATGAAGAGAAAATGGCTTTCTCTGTCCCTTCTAATCTTTTTCAGCCTGAAATTAATGTTGTCGGATACTAGTATGGCCACCCCATCTTTTCTGAGGGAGCTGTTTGCTTGCAGGATTGTTTTCCATCCTTTAACTCTGAGTCTGTGTTTGCTCTGATTGTTCAGATGAGTTTCTTGTAGACAGAAGAATGTTGGTTTGAGTTTCTGGATCCATTTTGCCACTCTGGGTCTCTTGGTTGGTGCATTTAGACCATTGACATTAAGAGAGATTATTGTCATGGGGTTTTGTGCCATCTTTCTGTAGGAGTTGGTTGTGTTTATAAGTGTTTTCTTTCTTATCTTACAGGAGCCTCTTTAGTCCTTAGTTTAGATTTCTTTTTGATTCTATGAAGGTCCTAAGCTGTTGTTTATCTACAGAAGGGTGTATCGTTCCATCAAATTTGAGTGAGAGTTTAGCTGGATAAAGTATTCTTGGTGAGGTATTCATTTCATTGAGCTTTATCACTGTATCCCACCATTGTCTTTGTGCTTGGAGGGTTTCCTCTGATAGGTCTGCTGTGAATCTAAGGGGTGCTCCTTTCTATGTAATTTCCTTCTTTGACCTTCCTGTTTGCAATATTGTGTCTCTGTCCACAGCATCCATCATTCTACTATGATATGCCTTGGAGTGTTTTTACTGGGGTCTCTTTTAGCTGCTACCCTTTTGGCTCCTTGGATCTGGATGTCTGCATTCCTTAACTCTGGGAACTTTTCAGCAATGATTTCTTTGACTGTGACTTTTTCATTGGGGTTGCCTCCCTGCCCTTCTGGTACTCCAATGATTCTAATGTTGTTCCTCTTGGCATCATCCCCTAGGTCTCTGATTCTCTTTAGAGCCATTTTGAGGTCTTTTCCAATTGCATGCTGTTCCCTCTGGGATTTCTGTTGCTCATCTTCAAGCTCACTGATCCTATCTTCAGCTGCACTTATCCTATTGCTAAGAGCACTTACTGAGTTTTCAATATCATCTACTGAATCCTTTATTTGTGACACTTCTTTTTGTAGCTTTTTTTTATTTCTGCTCTTATTTCTTCCTGTATTTTATTGACTATGTGTTCTATTGTTTCTTTCATTTCTTCTTTTAGTTTTCTGGATATCTCTTCCATTGATTCTTTGAGTAGGAACTTGAAAATCCTCTGCATTTTGTCCCGGGATTCTTTATTGATGAGAGCATAATTGTGGATAACCCCGGTTGAGGATTCGGTATTCTTTTCTTCATATTCTCCTTGTAGTGGAGATTTGCGCTGTTTCTTCCTGTTGTTTTGGTTGCCTAGAGGTAGAACCCTGAAATCACAGGTACTGTTCCCTCTTATCGTGGGAAAGGATTTTGGATAAAGTTGTCGATGGTAGTCACCCCTCTCCCTTTCTAGAGTCCGACCTTCTTCTCAGTCAGGCTTTGTTCTTTGTTTTATAACGGACATTGAGTGAAGCTTTGAAGGAGGTGCTCTTTAAAATTAAGCTTGTACAGCTTATTTCATACTGGTCTTTTGTTAGAAATGGAGTAGGAGAGTGGAATATTGTTGTATTGTAGTAGAGGTTGTCAGAAATTTTTGGTTGGTATTAAGTGACAAAGGTTGGGATGAAAGTCCTGAGTGCTCGGATTGGGAAATATAACTGTGGTGGTGTGAGGGGCTGCCCGCCCTGGAGAAGGCCATGCCCACTTCTGGGAGGCCACGCCCCCTATGCAGTGGTCACACCCTCAGCCCATCTCGGGTTCACTCCCACCCAGGATCCTGGAATGGAGGGGCGATGGGTAGTCCCGTGGAGCTGCTGCCGGTGTCCCCCGCTGGAGAGTCTCTGGTTCAGTGGAAAAGGTGTGCAGGGCTCTGCCACCCCAGCTTTTTTGAGGGAGCTGTTTGCTTGCAGGATTGTTTTTCATCCTTTAACTTTGAGTCTGTGTTTGCTCTGATTGTTCAGATGAGTTTCTTGTAGATAGCAGAATGCTGGTTTCAGTTTCTGGATCCATTTTTCCCACTTTGTATCTCTTGTTTGGTGCATTTAGACCATTGACATTGAGAGAGATTATTGCCATGGGGTCGTGTGCCATCTTTCTGTAGGAGTTGGTTGTGTTTATAAGTGTTTTCCTTCTTATCTTATAGGAGCCCCTTTAGTCCTTTTTTTAGATTTGGTTTTGAGTTCTATGAAGGTCCTGAGCTGTTGTTTATCTACATAATGGAGTATCGTTCCATTGAGTTTGAGTGAGAGTTTAGCTGGATAAAGTATTCTTGGTGAGGCGTTTCATTGAGTTTTTCACTATATCCCACCATTGCCTTCGAGCTTGGAGGGTTTCCTTTGATAGGTCTGCTGTAAATCTAAGGGGTGCCCCTTTGTATGTGATTTCCTTCTTTGACCTTGCTGCATGTAGTATTGTGTCTTTGTCCACAGCATCCATTGTTCTGACTATGATATGCCTTGGAGTGTTTTTATTGGGGTCTCTTTTATCCAGCACCCTTCTGGCTCCTTGGATCTGAATGTCTGCATTCTTTAGCTCTGGGAACTTTTCAGCAATGATTTCTTTGACTGTGGCTTTTTCATTGGGCTTGCCTCCCTGTGTTTCTGGTACTCCAATGATTCTAATGCTGTTCCTCTTGGCATCATCCCCTAGGTCTCTGATTCTCTTTAGAGCCATTTTGAGGTCTTTTCCCATTGTTTGTTGTTCCCTATGGGATTTCTGTTGCTCATCTTCAAGCTCACTGATCCTATCTTCAGCTGTATTCATCCTACTGCTAAGGGCACTTACTGAATTTTTAATTTCATCTACCGAATCCTTTATTTGTGACACTTCTTGATTGTGTAGCTTTTTATTTCTGCTCTCATTTCTTCCTGTATTTTATCGACTATCTGTTCTATTGTTTCTGTCATTCCTTCCTTTAGTTTTCTGAATATCTCCTCCATTGATTCTTTGAGTAGACCCTTGAACATCCTCTGCATCGCGTCTCGGAATTCTTTATTGAAGAGAGCATAATTGTGGATAACCTCAGTTGAGGATTCAGAATTATTTTCTTTGTATTCTCCTTGTAGTGGAGATTTTCGCTGTTTCTTCATGTTGTTTTGATTTTCTAGAGGTAGAACCCTGAAATTCACAAGTACTGTTCCCTCTTATCGTGGAAGGGATTCTGGATAAGGTCCGTCAATGGTAGTCACTCTTCTCCCTTTCTAGAGTCCTACCTTCCTCTCAGTCAGGCATTATTCTTTGGATTATAATGGGCATTGAGTGAAGCTTTGGAGGAGGTGCTCTTTAATATTGGGTTTATACAGCTTATTCCGTATTGGTCTTTTGTTAGAAATGGAGTAGGCGAGTGGAATATTGTTGTATTGTAGTAGAGGTTGTCAGAAATTGTTGGTTGGTATTAGGTGACAAAGGTTGGGATGAAAGTCCTGAGTGCTCTGATTGGGAAATATGACTGCAGCCTCCTGCCCTGGAGAAGGCCAAGCTCACTTCTGGGAGGCCACGCCCCCTATGTAGTGACCACGCCCCTGACCGGTCCCGTGGACACTCCCACCCAGGAACCTGGAATGGAGGGGCCCAATGAGGTGGATGGGGAGTCCTGCAGCATTCTGGCTGGTGTCCGCCAAAGTGGCCTCTGGTTGCCGGGTGGAGGGGGTTTAGTTCGGCGGGAAGAGGCACACAGGGTGCGGGAAGGAGGAGAAGTCCAGGCTTTCCCTACCCACCTGAAATGGAGGGGCCCGATGAGGTGGATGGGGAGTCCCATGGCGCTCGGGCTTGTTGATTGTTTTGGGTCACACCCATTGATGTTCGGGACTTGTGGCTCTGTGCTCAGGGATCACTCTTAATGGTGCTTAGGGGACTATGTGCTTCGGGAGATCAAATTTGGATGGTCACAGATTAGGCAAATATCTTAATCTCTATAGTATCTCTTTGGCCCTGAAGTTTATAGTTCAGAAGTCAGTTATTCAAAAAAAAAAAAAGAAAAAAGAGAAAGAAATAGTTCAATCATCATAAAACTGTCACTGTCACTATCCTCCTATTGTTCATCGATTTGCTCGAGTGGGTCCATGAACAAAATTAATTTTACTAGGGTAGGTCAAATGGGGACTATTAAATAAAGATTCAGAAAAATATTCTCTAAGGTGATAATATTAGAAGAATCCAGAATAATGACAAGAATGAGAAGCACCTAACCTTGCAAATACCTGAAAAAGTATTTTATATATTTTATCAAGGGTACTTACTCCAAAGTTGCTCTCTTTATGAACTTTATCACTTATCTATTTGTAAAGTAACTATCTTTTGGTTATTTAGATGTCAGGTGGAGTGCATACATTGGTGAGCAAAATGAGTATAACCTGACCTTATCAATCACAAACATGTAGAATTTTGTAAGACTTTGTTAGGTCTGACTCAAGTACTTGGATAGACAAAAACTTAATGCCAGAAGTACATGTGACTTACTTCTTAAAGAAGCAAAATGTTCCAGGTACCCAGATAAAGAGATCTGAAGAAATCCTTAAGAAAAAAAAAGTCACTTGACAGTTGTAGACTCCCCTCCTCCCCCCGCAGTCTGCATTGGGCCAAGAGCTACTTTTACCATCTCTTCCCTGTTTGCTAGATAATGGAAGACAAAATATTAGATTCATGCATATGGTAATTTGCTGACACATTCGTATCTGCAGCTCATTTTGAGTGAGAGTCTTTCTCTTCTATAGAAATACTATCTACAATGAAATATATAGTAGAGTTACTAATCTTAGAATACAAAGTTATTAATATCCAATCTCTACCAACTAATATTTCTATAGTTTTTCCCCTTGGCTTTGTTTTGGGGTATCACCTGGTTGTGCTTAGGGCTTATTCCTGGCTCATGCTCAGGGATCACTCCTGGTGGTATGCAGGGGATCCTATATAGTGCTACAGATTGAACCCTACTACCAGGGTCAGTAGAATGCAAGGCAAGTGCCCTAACCCATGTATTACCTCTCCATTCCCATTTTTGTAATTTTTAATTACAGTTTATGTAACCTGCTTACAAAATTGTTAAAATTTACTTTAAGGACAAAGTTCCTGCACTTTCATACATCCAGAGTGCCTATGACCCTCCACCACTATTCCTATGTGTCCTGTTCCACAGTCCAAGATTCATGCCCCAAACTTCTCTCCTACTGTTTATTAATCAGTTTTTTTTCACATGTATTCCTAATATTGGACATTGTGTCCACTGATTGTGGAAGAAAGTTGCTGAAAACCTGAAGTCACCAAATTTAATATTTCTACTCTAATATAACTTTATTATTAACAGTAAATGTTTTCTGGATAAAGGCACAAAGGGTTCATATCATTATTTCTTCTCTTTAGGAAGCCTACTAGAATAGGAATAATCTCATGTGGTCTAGAGTTTTGATAAAATGCCCAAAGTGGTGAAAACAATAATGGAGTTAAGGAAACCAGCTATTTTTAAAGAATTCCCAAAGGGAAAAGGACCAAAAAGACTGGAGAGTTGTATTTTTTAATTGATATTTATTATTTCACTCTCTCTAATGAGAACTTACTTGGGGTATACACTAATGCCTTTTGGACATACGTAGAAGGAAGATAAACAAGGATTGGATAAGATAATCCAAAACCGAAAGGGAATGGGAAATGCTTTCTCATAGTCTCTCTTCTTGAGAGAATTTCAATTCTTCTGTGATGTTCTCTGTCTTCTCAAACATATTAGGCGGCACATGCTCTCTTCAGCCTCCACCTGTTTTAGACTTATTGTGACCCTAGAAGTAATCCCTGCAACTGGTTAGGGGATGACAATCACTGTATCCAGGCACTCTGCTTCCTTCATCCCAGTTACATTATTACACAGGAAATGTAGTGTTGGTGGAAGTGTGTGGGTATACAGAGGAAGTTAAATAGATGTTCTCACTTGCTACTGCTTTGCTTATGTCATATTCTTTTATTTAAGTTTTTGCAGTGCAGGGTGTAGAATCCAGAGTCTAACCTGTGTTCTTCCTCTGCACCTCATCCCTGGCACATCAGTGCTATTAAAGATGATTCCCATATATTTTGATGCAGACATCATGTGTGTAGAAACCAAAGTTCTTCCTTTGACTCTTACTCTCTGGAATCTCACTCTTCATGAGTTATTATAACAATATTTTATCAATGTATATTTAAGCTTAAGTGACTAAGTGAATATTTAAGCTAATGAGATATTTTGATAAGGTGGAAAGGGCATTGAGTAGCTCATCAATAAGCACACATTAAAAGCATTCATCATCACAACTCTGCCCTGTAACCCAGCAAATCCATTTTGGTCTTTCAAATGGTTCAGTTCACTGAGTCCCTCCTAAGATCTGCTTTGCTAGCTTTAAGAAGGGAGCTTTACACCGTAGTACTCTTTTTTTTCCCTTTTCCCCTGAAAATGGGGTGGCAAATCAGATAAATTTGGGGAACTCGGTTCTGACTAAATATTTTCAGTTTTACTCTGATGTTGAGTGAGAAATCCAGTTCTCATCCACAGATATCTTTGTTGGCTATGCTCCAGAGCCTAGAGGAATCTATTGACTTTCTGGGCACTATTCATCGACTTTCCTGATCCTACAGGATTTTCTATGTTTGCTCTTTATCTGCTACTGCCACTGGTGTCCTAAGAACTTGTGAATTTGCCTCAGGTGGAAAATGTACCCAATACTCCTCTCAACGCTTGAGCATAACACAAATATTTTATTGTTTCCATTTTTGGAGTTTCATTAATACAAAGTACTTGAATGAATATTATTTAATCGAAGGTAAAGGTAAAGGTAAAGTCCCTCCCATTGTTCATCGATTTGCTCGAGCAGGCCCAGTAACGTCTCCATTGGAGACTTTGTCGTTACTGTGTTTGGCATATCGAATACGTCATGGGTAGCTTGCCAGGCTCTGCCGTGTGGGCGAGATACTCTCGGTAGCTTGCCGGGCTCTCCGAGAGGGGCGGAGGAATCGAACTTGGATCGGCCATGTTGGCTGCGTGCAAGGCAAATGCCCTACTGCTGTGCTTGAGAAAAATGACCATGTATAAAAGTGTAGTATGACAAATAATTTAAATGGAATCTAGAGACAATGTCTTAACATCATCAGCCTTTCTCGGCTACTAGAAATCTCTCTTTCCTAGGCACCTGATCTCTACTCATCTCCCTGGAGTGTTCTTCCTTTTCACCTTAAAAATTCCAACATTTCTCACAATGTTCAGTTTTATTTTCTACGCTGCCCCCGAAATAGATGCTCTGCTAAGCAAGAACCAAATCCTTTGTGAATCTATAGAACAGTACAAAAGGGAGATTTTGAAAATTATAATTTCTCCTTCAGTATCAACCCATATTTTAGGCTGATCATTCTTCCTTGGAAAGAGATTAGGGATAAAATAAAAGTACAAAGGTATAAAAAGATTAAACCTCACCTTTTGAAAGATTGATACTCTTGGCATTTGGCTTTTTTTTTGTTCCTCTCCCAATGTAAATACAATCAATATAATTTTAATGGTAGTCACAGCATCCTGCTTTCCCTGATAATTATTAACACAGCTAAACAGTGTGCCACTTTCTCAAAGCAAGAGATTAAGAACCTGCAACTCTGCATGCTGGTCTTTTCATAGGCCCAGGTGAAACACCTGGGAGTATCTCATCATAACCCAAGGACAGTTCTCAATTTTCTTGTAGGTGTGTCATTTAAAAAAAAATCCCAAGGGCAGACAGAGACACTCTAGGGGTGAAGGCACAGACATTTCTTGTGGCAAAGCCTGGTTTGATCCCTGACACTACCCACCTGGTCCCCATCAGCAGTGCTGGGCACAACCTTGGAGGCTGCTGAGCATTGCAGAGGGGATCTAGATTACCCCCAGGGGCATAGAAACCCCTTGTTTTCAGACTTTCACCTTGACTCCCTAGCCTAATTAGGCAAGAATCACTTGGAGGGTCTTCTGGTCCCTTGAGTCCTGCTTGGAAATTAGCCCTGTAAAAAAATAGGACTGAAAATGTTGTGAAAAAGAGCTTTTTTGTCTTTGTTTATGGGCCACACCTAGTGGTGCTCAGGAATAACTCCTGGCTCTGCACCCAGGAATTCTCCTGGTGGGGTCTGAGGACCATATGGGTGCCAAGGATTGGCACCAGATTGGCAGCATACAGGAAAATCACCTTACCTGATTAGGCCCCTACATTTTAAATTCTATTTTAAAAACAGAATTTTTAGCACAGCGGGTAGGGCATTTGCCTTTCACACGGCCAACTTGGGTGACCCGGGCTCGATTCCTCCACCCCTGTCGGAGAGCCCTGCAAGCTAACGAGAGTGCCTCGCCTTCACGGCAAAGCCTGGCAAGCCACCCATGACGTATTCAATTGCCAAACATAGTAACAACAAGTCTCACAATGGAGATGTTATTGGGCCCGCTCGAGCAAATCGATGAACAATGGGAGGACAGTGCTACAGTGTTACAGACATACTGATTACACCCCCAGCTTTTTATTTACTATGAGATACAACAGATATAACAAATTGCTATAAATGTCTAAGTTCATATTCTTTCTATCAATAATTTAATAGAAAATATTTTCTAGTAAAGCAACATTGGTTTATGACATCATGGTTTCAGGTGAGCATCATTATAATTCAATAACTATAGATATTACATTATGTTTACTTCTAAAATTCTAATCCCATTTTTCACCAATTAATATCTCTCACTCAACTTTCCCGCTAGTATCTTTTTCCCTTCATTCTAACAACCAGCAGTTAGGTCTTCTCGTCTAAATTTATGTTAGTTTTATTTAGTACATTCATTTGTTTTGGTTCCTTATGTAACCCAAGAGCATTCATGCAGTATTTATATTTGATTTGTTTCACTGAGAGTTACATCTTCTTCTTCTATCCGTCCATGTTGTTGCCAATAGCAGGACTTCTTCATCTTTTTATAGGCAATTAGTATTTTATTGTACATAAATGCCACATTTCATCTAGTCATCTGTTGACGGACGTGAGTTTTTTCCTAACTGTTGGCTATTGTGAATAATTCTTTTAAAGTCACACTCTTAATCTCTGTATTTATTTTGATGCAAATCAGTTAACAAATGGTTCATGATACTAGATGGCTTCCAAGTTTACACCTGACTCTGAAATGAAAATTCTCCTATAAAATCACAACACTACAGCCTGGCATTTGTGAATAGATCACACTAGGCATTAAGTTATACAAGCTTATTCTAAAAGCAACAGAGACTTAGCTAGAAAGATTATTTGGAGCCTGCAAAGTCATCCCTATGTTTGTGGTATAGCTCAGTCTTCTCTCCTGGGTGTGTACAATAGCTCTTGAGCTGCACACATGCTAAAAGACATAAATTTAATTCCCACTAAAATGGTTTTTCTCCCTGGGCATGTTGGACTTGTTTTCATTTACTCTAGGTCCTGAAGCTAGGATTTTGTGATAATTTAACATAGCTGGATTTGTTTTTTATGAAATCCAGTGATTATGTACTTTTTAATTTCTCAAACAGTTGAGTAACTTTGAAAATAATAGACATTATGAAAAACAGAAGGATAAACGCTACAGCTACTTCTAGTCTATAGTTTCTTTCCCTCCAGAAAGCTTTTTAAAATTTTTTTCAAAGTTAAAAGCAAAATAGGATCCTTAAGTTTTAAAGTTTTGGCATTGAAAAGACCAGCAAGAGTAGCATATAAAGTCTTAGAGGTGTAAACTCTGATAGTGGGTAGTGATGCCATTGGTAGAAAAATCAGAGAGAAGGATATGAGAAATGTGCTTCAACTTTGAGAAGCTGAAATATTTCAATTAATACACTTGAATTTTTCTACTAGGGACTGGAGAGGTAGTACTGGGGTTATGGCACTTGTCTTGCCTCCTGCTGACCCTGGATTGAATCCTGAACACATGATATATAGTCTCTGAGCACAGCCATGAGGGTGATTTATAGTTCCTGAGCACAGCACCAGGAACAGTTCCTGGGGCAACCTGGCCCTCCATTTTCCCTTATGAATTTAAATCTGTTTAACTTAGGCTTTCACCCCTAAAGTGGGTTTGGGGATAGGTGATTCTTAATTTCCTTGTAAATACTTTTTAGAGTTATAATGAGTTTGTCATACATTTGATTTCTTCATTTAAATGACTTGGGGGGAGGGAATTAAACCCAGGTTCTCACACATACAAGTGTTCTACTCTGCTGAGCTAAACTGCTGACACTTTATCTTAGATGATCAACTGGGGCATCATTCCTCATAAATATCTTTTTTAATGCTCCCAAGAGATCCTTTGATGAAGTTAGTCAGATTTGAGAACAAGTATAGTTCCCACAGGAATTTTTAGCTCCTGTAATTTTAGAAGCTCTGCATTTTAAAATTCAGGGTCAAGATGACATGTAGACTTTAATAATTTTTATCTTTATTATTATTCTTTTTTTAAACAATTTATCTATCTTAGTGATCACATCTTTATTAAGCCTGATGTTTCCATTGAGACATTTCACATATTTGCCAGATCCCTTTCAATTCACAATGTTGTGCACCTACTGAGCACTAGACATTGTGTAAGACTCTCACAATATACATTTGTGTAAGAACAATCCTTTCCCTTGAGAATACTATGGAGGAGCACAAACTGTTGATGTTAGTCATTTAAGATTTAAGATTTTATCTTTATGAAACAAACACAAGTAAGCTGGCAAAAATAAAATTGAGATTTAATTTTTGTTTGTCTTAACCATTGTTACTTGTGCCTATTTTTAGCAGGAACTTTAAAATAGTAAAAGTTCAAATTATGCAATCTTATTTAAGATACCTTTCTAGTTTTCCAGACTGGATTAAGCGTTCCTCTTTTACAAGCCTATAGCACTGGGTATTATGAGTACTCAGTATTTAGGAATTTACTACTGTTGTTTATGGATTACCTATTTCTCTGGCATCCTCACTATATTCTAGGCTTTCTGAAAGCAGGGCATAGTTTTAGTTCTGCAGAAGGTAGAACAATTTGTTAGCATACTATCAGGCTCTATAACATATTAGATGTATGTATTACTATATTAAAATAAAATGCTCTATAAAGCATTAGTACAACAGATGTTTATAAAGAGCCTTAACTTATTTCTTCTTTAAATTGCTTCACTTATTTTTTTCTTGAAAATTCTCATATAAAGACTAAGTTGTTCTTGAAAATAAAACATGAGGAAAATCTGACTTATGAAACATTCACAAAACTCCCAAGAGAATCATGATTTGTTAATGTAAAGAAACTACAAAGTACTTTGAGACAAATATCTCAGGCCATTTGCCTCTAACATGGACTTTGTTGCTATGAATATGAGTACAGGTCTCACTGAGATAAAATGCATTTTGTATAAGGTCAAAAAGTATTTCCTCTTAACCCACCTTCCTGGGGCAGTTTCTCTTCTAAATTGAGATAATATTTAGAACCACATTCTCTGGCTCTATCATATATCAGCTGCATGACTTTGGAAAAATGGTAATCATCTTAAGTCATAGTTCTGTCCTCTGCAAAAAGATAAAACTAATCACTCCATAATGCCATTCGAAGTACTTAAAGAGTAAGTGTTTATAATATGCTTAGAACACAGTCTTGGGGTAATAAGAACTCAATTAATCTTAGTCAGGCATGAAAGAAAATGTTTACATATCTCTGAAAAAAGTGTTCACTTGGTAATTACAAAATGTCAAAGGAATCTTTTCGATAATTTGTCCTTAATTTATGTAAGTGTAATGGTGATTAGCTGCAAATCTCTGTAACCCAGCTGCAAACTCTTGAAAGGAACTGCAAGGTTCTGTATGCAACTGAAGGTTGCAAAGAGATGGGAAGTGGTTTTCTGTTAGCAATCATAATAACTTCAATCAATATCTGTTATTACATTAGAATCAGTTACATGATTTCATTGAGAACAGAGGAAGCCTAAAGTTTCCTAATTAGCATCATGGTTGACAGGCAAACTCCTACTTCTTTTTATATATTATAGATTCTAATTTCTAGATTGCATCTATACTCACCATTATACCTCCAATGCCTAATTTAATTTTTTTCAGGTTTTTAAAATAAATAGTTTTATTTTTTTTAGTTGTTTACAATGATTCATTACGCTTAACATTCAAACACCAATTTCACCACCATTTCACCTTCCCATCACCATATTTTGAATGTTTCCACTCCAAAATCCCAAACCATGCCCCCAAATTAAACAGTTAATTTTGTATTGCTTGCTATGACTAATCCACTAACAATGGTCCAATAAAGTTTCCTTAGAGAAAAGTGTGTGAAGATTGTTCTATTTCATCCTGGAGTCATTAAGCCCTTGTATAAGAGATCACTAACACGTTTATTAAATCCCGTCAAACACTGTGTGCTACTCTTGGTACATCAGTGTTGTAGAGTATGAGAGGTCATGGCTGCCAGCTCCAAGATTTCTAAAATCTCACCGTCCTTCTGTTGTTCGTCGATTTGCTCGAGCGGGCCCAGTAACGTCTCCATTGGAGACATTGTTGTTACTGTGTCTGGCATATCGAATACTCTCGGTAGCTTGCCGGGCTCTCCGAGAGGGGCGGAGGAATCGAACTCGGGTCGGCCATGTTGGCCGCTTGTAAGGCGAACGCCCTACCGCTGTGCTATTGCTCCAGCCCTTCTAAAATCTAGAATATGATTATACAGCAGATTCACGTGTGGGTGAGGCCATTGATGAGATTATATGGTGCAGGGGCAGTTGTGGGTGTGACTGCCAAGCTACTGGTAAACTAGGGAGATGGGAGAAGAAGGCCCAATCCTGTTCCAAGCGAGCTTGGAGATTTCAGTCACGGGTCCCGCATACCTGGATTTTTCTGCAGATTCACTCATGGGTGAGGCTTGTCGGAGTCTGTGGAGAGCTGCCGTGAGTACAGCGAATAAGTTCTGGAGGTTTTTGACTGCTGGGGCTCTTTTGGAGAGAGGAGGGAATCTCATCCATCTGCCTCTGAGTTGCCCAGACAAGAGCCTGGCACGAGGTCTGGAGGCATCTCCATGGCATGTAATTCTATGTTGCTCTCTTCTGGAAGCTTATTTTTTTCCTCATCTATTCTAATTTTTACTGAAGATCCTTCCTTGACCTAATTTTCTTTTATTTTTTCAAGGAAAATACTCACTGAATTCATTTTTTGTGAAGCCAGACAGCATGGCAAGAAATAGAAGGGGAATATTAGATATGCTGGATTCTGTTTTGCTTTAGCATGAACTCGCTAAAATATTTTGCTTTTCATTATCCAGTAAGAGGTTGAAACTTTCTGCATCCTATGGGTTCATACATATGAGGGTCTGGTTATCTGACTTTATTGAGAAATATTATATACACTGCCATACTCAAAATCAAATTGAAAATCATAGGGGGAAAGTTTCACTTGCAAAACTATACACCATAAAATTCAGAGTGAACTGCTGTATAGCCTCAACAAGAATTTTTTTGCCTTGTTGTAAGAATTTAAGCTTTTATGTTTGCAGCTATTGCATTTTGGGGAAAATAATTGCTGGTTATTTTGTCACATTTCCTGTTGAGTTCAATGTGCTTTCATCTAATTTTTTTGAGCAAAATCTCTAAATTACCATAACTGTAACAGCAACACTAAAAAACTTACAATGCAAAATTGTCCTTAAGAATATATTTCATAGCAAAAGATTTCAATTACCATAATTCTGATGCTAATCTCAAGGCCTTTCTATTAGTACTGTCTTCTAGAAGAATATTTTTAAAGATGTATTATGTTTGAAAAAAATCAACTTCTTGGGAATTCACAGCAAATGAAGCAGTCATTTGTTTGATGCATAGCATATGTGGTTATTTCTTATTTAAATGATCTTTTTTTTAATAGACTTTTTTTTAAGAGACTAAATCTCTTTTCCCAAGAGCAAAGTTAGAAAGTTTTTGGACAACTGTTTACTGTTAGTTCTTGAATGTTACATAGTTTCTTTCTTCCCTCCTTCCCTCCCACCTTCCCTCCCTCCCTCCTCCCTCCCTTCATCCCTCCATCCATCCCTCCTTATCTCTCCCTCCTTTAATGCCTTCCTTCCTTCCTTCCTTCCTTCCTTCCCTTTCATCCTTTATTATCTTTCTTTACTTTCTTTTCCATCTTTTTCCTTCTCCTCCTTGATCTTAACCTAGATTATCTTCCTGAAAAAAATTGTGTCCTTGTTTCCCCACCTCAATGTTACATCTCTCTAGTCTCTGCTATGATTAATAGGACTGCATGTTCATTCATTTGTTCCTTGTTTTTAGCTTTAGAAAATATGCTATCACTTTCATGTTCTCTCAATAAATTCTTTTATGTATATGAGACTATTGAAGATGTGGAAATACAATGAGGTATCTCGTAGTCCAATAACAGCATAGAACAGACTGCTTTCTAGGCTGGGAATATGGCTTACATGATAGGGACATTCATGTGTGAATGTGTGAGGTCCCACATTCAATCCCTGGCCCCCAGACATGATCAGATAAAGTGCTGGCTTCTGACCACCACCATTACCACCAATAATAATACATTGAATTCTCAGGAAAGACTGTTGGTTACAGTGCACCCATTTTTGCAAATCAGAATTCTTAAAAGTCTTATCTCTTAAAAATTAGAAACTTCTTGCCTACTTTATGTTTACTGATAAACTTGTGAACAGACTGGTTCAGAATTGATATTTTTTTCAGATTTTTTAATAATTAAAAATTAAAATATGGTCAATATTATTTATAGTGTATTAATGTCTTATTAATAACAGTTGGGATTTTGCAAGAACTCTACAAAAGCAATTTTTCCTTTTGAATAGTAATTAAATTATTGCAAATAATAAACTTCTAAATGAGTGCTCCTTTAGTTTTCCATGCTGCAGTGACAAATTTCACAAATTTAGTGACAAAATAACATAAATGTATTCTTATGTTGTAGGTTGGTTATAAGACAGAGAGTTCTCTCTGGTCTGAAACTAAGATGCCATTAGATGGTATTATTTTTAAGAAGAAAATCGATTTTCTTGTTTGTTCCATCTTTTGTCTATGTTCCTGAGCTCGCGGCATCTTTACTGTCTCTGAAAGCCAGCAATACAGATTCCTCTGCCCCTCTTTTCTTAGTCACATCACCCTCTGACCACACTAGAAAAGTCTGCCTGCTCTTAAGGACTCATGTGGTATTGACCCACATGCATCCTGGAAGTATTTTTTCTTATCTCATACTCCTGAATTTTATCACAGCTTTAAAATTCTTGTTTTTTTAAACATTTTTTCTTCTTTCTTTTCCCAAGATTTTTTTTAATTAAATCACTGTGATATAGACTCTTACAAAGCTATTCATGATTAGGTTTCAGTCATACATTGTTCAAACACCCATCCCTCCACCAGTGTACAATTCCCTGCACCAGTGTTCCCAGTTTCCCTCCCTGGGCCCCCACCACATTCCCAGCCTGCCTCTAAAATCCTTTTACTCATGTCAGCTAACACACTGACAGGATCCTAGGACTGAAACATGCACACTTTGGGGAAGTCATTATTCTGCCACAACAGAACTGTTTTCAGTTCTAGAGAAAGTTAACTACCATGGTGTGTTCACAATCATGTCTAATTGCAAGTAAACTCTCATCTCTATAGCTTTTCTCCAAACCTCAACTCCAAAACTTTCTTTTCATTAAAATATAGGGACTGAGATGTATATTAAAGTTACTTCAATTCACATTAGGAGATTTAAAATTGAAATATCTATGATTAGTTTGTGTGTGCATTTTCTGAGAAGTTATTTTAGTCTTTTCTTTTGTAAAGCATCATTCTCTGTGATTGTATTCTTCATCAGATGAGTCTGATTCAAATGATCTAAATTGGTTGGTAGTACCTGATCTGTTTTTCTCTTGAATCCAAATAACCAACCATAATTATCATCACATTGTTCTCATCTTTAGTTCAGAAGACCTCATGTTATTTCAATATTAATAAGTTCTGAAATATCTAAAAATGATTTGGCACTTAGTATGAGAAAATAGATGACCTTATTCATGAATATTAGCTGACTGAATACTTTATAGGCATTGGGGTATTAATTTGCATGGAATTTAATGCTCAATTCTCAATACTTTGGCAAATCCAAGACAGTGTTGTCCTGAAAACCTAAGGAAGAGAGGAACTTAGCACTTCTTCAGAACAGTAAAGCTGACTGTCAAGAAAAATAAAATAAGGTCTCTTACCTTGGTTTTTGTAAGTCTCACTTTTTACATCTTGTTTAGATTTTATTCTCATAACAAACTTGTAATTTAAGTTTTGTTTCTTCTAGCTAGAAAGCAGATACCTAAAGCTCAGAGTGAGTAGAGTACTGGAGATCTCACAGCTAAAAACATTAAAATTTGGCTGGAGCGATAGCACAGCGGGTAGGGCGTTCACCTTACAAGCGGCCAACATGGCCGACCCGAGTTCGATTCCTCCGCCCCTCTCGGAGAGCCCGGCAAGCTACCGAGAGTATTCGATATGCCAGACACAGTAACAACAAAGTCTCCAATGGAGACGTTACTGGGCCTGCTCGAGCAAATCGACGATCAACGGGAGGGCCTTTACCTTTACCTTTACCTTAAAATATGATGAGGCAATAAAAGGCAAGGAAATACACAATTGTAAGAGAAAAAAAATCATCATATCAGAACCAAATTTGAATATGATAAAGCTAGTGAAATTTATCATTATATTAGTTTAAAAAATTATTTTTGTACCAGTAGCATTGGACAAGTTCATTGGTCAATAACTCATGCCTGCAATGTGCAAAGCTTCAAGGTCAGTCCCTGTACCACATGACTCACATTTAGCATCACTGGGGGTAAACCCTGGAGACTCTGGAGTACCATATGCTCCTCGTGACCCTTGCACTACCTGGTTTGAAGACTGTTTCATTGCTGGCCCCAAGCCTTGAATGATTTTGCTTGGTTGAATGAATAGAATCGCGAATGGGAGTTAGTTCCCCTGAGCACTGTGCCCTACACATGTTAATAATATCTGATTTAAGATAAAACAAAATTACTTACTATTCTGTTGGTTAGAAGACTGACACAAGCTCTTACTACACCAAAAGCAAGTTATTCAATGAAACAAATTTGTAGAAAAAGAAAACGACAGATGGGTTTACATAAATATGTGCACTGTGAGATATAAAAGACAATACAAGAAAGCAAAAGCAAAGCAGAAAAAGTGAAGCCTTTCTTTATCACCTTTTAAAACTTCTCTTGGGTGGGAGAGGGGAAACAAAAAGTAAATAAAAACATGGCACACAGGTAGAACATCTAAGAGCCATGGGGCAATTTCTAAAGGTATATCATGCCCTTAATGGACTGCAGAAAGAAAATTCAAATGGGGAAGCAATACTCGAAGTAAGAATAGACAGACCCATGATTTCAACTTTAGTAAGAGATCCTAAGGCTATATATTCAGAAATGAGTGAAAAATTTACAGTATTGAAAAAATAATAAATTTATCAAAATTATCCTAAAAAGTAAAGAATAAAATAAAACATCCTCAGACCAAAGAAAATGAAATTCATCAATAGCATATTTGCTCTATTAGAAATGTTAAGAGTACTTCAGGAGGAGTGAAAGATTTCACTACTTAAAGAAAGGAAATGCATCAGAGATGAAATAAAGGTAGGATAATATTACAATTTTTCTTGTTAATGGACCTAAAATATGTTTGTTTAAAGTAATAATAGTAGCGATTAAAGCAAATGAAATAGTGAAATGAAGTTTACTTATTACAATAACAAGAAAGAGGAATTGGGAATGGAGTAACTTGGAGTGTTATACATTTGTTAGAATACTTAAAATTCAAAGTGCCAATAATACCATATGCGAGTCACTGTATGGAGCAACAGGAAGCTTCATTGGTGATGAGAATGTGAAATGCAAGGACACTTTGGAATATATTTTGAGAGTTCTATACAAAATTAAATATAGTCTTACCGCGTGATCTAAAAACTGTCTTTGGTATTTACCCAGCTGGTCCAAAAATTTAAGTATACATAAAATATGCATATTGTAGTAGCTTTATTAATGACTATTAAGTACATATTGATAAATAACATCATGTAGGGTACAAAAGGAGTATGTATTGCAAAATTTTATTTAAATAACAATTTGGTAAAATTGAGAGCTGTTTATCATATTAGTAGTAGCTGGGACTTAATCTCAGAAGATTTCCTTGAAAACTGAAATTATTCTTTATGATTATGACCTGACGGAGATGACTATACATTCATCATGTATGATCACAGCATACAAAATCAACATAAAATGATAAAAATGTTTAGATGTTTGAGGTTAGAGGATTCTAGGATTTGAAGGATAGAATACAAAATGTGATTAAAACAATCAAGCTGTATTAAAATGTGTAAAATAACTTCACTGAAGAAAATAGGGGAAATGGCATTTGTCACTTAGAAATGACTATGGAACATAAAAAGCAAAAGATACTATAAATGAACACCGTCCTCTAGCTGATAAAGTTGTTTCACATCAGGGATATAGGTTGGCAATTCTAAAATTGTTATCCATATATACCAGAGGCAGATAATAAAACAAATGTCTGGCAGCTGGTGGGAGTTAGGAATCTTACTGTTGACACTTCGTGGGTGAGGCTTCAGACAGTAGATTGGAAACTAGAACAATCCACACGGAAAGGATTAGAGTTGGAATCTGTAATGTGAATGAATTTATGATTATCTTATTAAAGACACAGATACATTCATATAAAATTATTTACTTTATATATCTTATACATATTTACACAACATATATTTCTTTGCTTTGTAATTTGAGAGGCCTAGAAATAATGATATTCTAGCAACATTTAACATATGCATCATCTAGTTGTGATTAATATCATCTTCCACAGAAGAAAGCAAGTCTTGTTTAGAAATTGCTGGTTTTAGAACTGGAGAAAGAATGTAAAAGATGATTCTTTGACATCTAAGGGTGCCAGAAAGTAAGAAAGTACAAAACAAAACAAAGCAAAATTAAAACAAAGCAAAACTGAATGACAGCTGAGAGAGATAAAAGAATTCCTGAAGATCAAAGTTGGGACAAAGTGACCAAAAGTAAATAGACACACGAATAAATAAATATTAGTAAATTAAACACACAATAGAAAAGAAATATTTATGAATCCATACTTACATAATCAAATGATTGCATAAATAAATAGGGAAGAATAGTTACATATCCCTTGCGGAAGAATTCTGAATAATTTTATTATTCATAATAAAGCTATGAATAATAATTTTATTCACTCATTCTTGAAGGAGGTAAAGCAGTAGAGCTTAGCTCCTTACACATTAAGTTCAGGTGGCAAAAAAAGAATGCTGTGGAAAGGGAGAAGGGAAGAGTAACTCTAAATAGAAAACTTGAATAAACTTTTTGTGAGTAGATGATCAAGGTTAACATCAATAACAATAGCTTCGTTGATAGTGAATACTTTTGATGTGATATGAGATGACAAATATCTATTGATTCCCATATTTGTACATTTATTTTTTTCTGTTGTTAAGAGGACGAAGAACCTCCGGCTCCGGGCACATCTCTTCGACTCCACCATTCTTCCTGCATTAACATACGCCTCAGAGACCTGGGCCCTAGGAAAACAGGATGAGAACGCTATTCGAGTCTCTCAAAGAGAAATCAAAAGGGTGCTTGGAGTATCATATTTCACTCAAATGAGAGAAAGAATCCAGAGATCTGACTCCTAAGATCCAGAATCAGGGACACTCTTTTCCCAAGGCGTCGAAAATCAGATGCGCTGAACACATAGAGAGAGAGATCAAAACTAGGGTCTCACATATGCAAGACAAATGCTCTACCTCTGAGCTATTATTCCTCGATGGTTTCTACACTGTGTGGGCTTCCACTCCAAATTTTGCAACCCATTCTAATCATGAGAACAATCCTGATGAATTTCAAACTTCCTGACCAGCACACTTTAAAACTTTCAAAACCATAAAAAAAAGCTTAGACAAATATTATTATATTTAAACAGCATCTGCTGCATTTAGATTGGATATAATCAAATATTAAGGATAATAATAGCACAGTGGTAGGGCTTTTGCCTTGCAAGCTGCCGGTCCAGTGGAGCTGGGTTTGATTCCTCCGCCCCTCTAGGAGAGCCCGGCAAGCTACTGAGAGTATTTCGCCCGCATGACAAAGCCTAGCAATCTACCCATGACGTATTTGATATGCCAAACACAGTGACAACAAATCTCACAATGGAGACGTTACTGAGTCCACTCGGGCAAATCGATGAACAACGGGAGGACAGAGCTGCAGTGCTACAGACAAATATTATAGTCAAGAAGAGTGTCAATAGGTACGATTTCTAAAGGCCATCTTGTATTGATTGAGTAGGATCCTGGAACAGAGAAGATGTTAAACCAAATTTAAAAAAACTTGATAAAAGTCTGAATTTTAAATTAACATAATGCCCAATATTTATTGGCGGTGAAAAATTTATGAAAATGTTAGATATTCATAATTAGGGAAATTGAATCTGGACGATGTGGATATTATGTTTATATAATCTTCTGTTATTCAAAAGCAATTATAAAATAAAACATTTAAAAGAAAATTTTGTGAAAACTACAATGAAGGCTGGAGCAATAGTACAGTGGGGGGCATTTGCCTTGCATGCAGCCAACCTGGGTTCAATCCCCAGCATCCCATATGGTTCCCTGCCACTGCCAGGATTAATTACTGACTACAGAGCCAGAAGAAGCCCCTGAGCATTGCCGGATGTGATCCAAAAAACAAAAACCAAAACAAAACAAAATGAAAAAACCTACAATGATATACCACTAAATTTCTAATAGAATGTCTAAAGTTAAAAATTAATAAACTAAGAATACCAAGTATTATTGAAAATATAGGCCGATTGGAACATCCTTATGCTACCATAGACATGTAAAATGTGGCAGCTCCAATAAAAATCTCTTGGAAGTCGCCCATAATGTTGAGCACACATTTACCATAAAACAGGTAATGTGAACCTAGATACCCTAGAAAACTTAAAAGTATGTTCTTACAAAAACCTCCGGAGAGCCCGGCAAGCTACCGAGAGTATTCGATATGCCAGATACAGTAACAACAAAGTCTCCAATGGAGACGTTACTGGGCCCGCTTGAGCAAATCGATGATCAACGGGAGGGCCTTTACTTTACTTTTACTTTACTTACAAAAACCTATGCACTAAGATTTGTGGCAGCTCTGTTACCATCCCCCAGTTGAAAATCAAATAAATATTCAACTGAAATATTCTTCAATGATAATAAACTGTGATATATTTTTATAAAGGATTGTTATTTACTGATAAGATTTTGTAGATTATTGATTCAATCAATAGCTAAAGTAAATTTCAAAGGCATCATGTTGCTTAAAGTGACTGCATACTTTGTAATTTATTTTCTATACACCTTTTGAAAAGACAAAATGACAGTGATGAGAAATTTTTCTGGTAACCAGAAAATTAAGAGTTGTTAAGGATATGACAATTAAGGAGTAATATGTGAGGATTTTCAGGGTGATGCATCTGTTTTGTGCTCTGATTTGATATTTATATAAACTCATTCTTGTGACAAAATGCATAAAATACATTTGTTAAAATACAGGAAGGCAGTCCATTACTCCATATTAATTAAAAAATTAGCATAACAAAATTAGTAAATTTAAATATAAAATTTAAATATATAAATTAAATATATTAGTAAAATTTAAAAACAAAATAAAAGTAAACCAAACACTACATTCAATTTCATCACATTTTTCTCCCTAAAATTCAGATTGAATTGCTCCCATTATTTTTGACATGTGGGGATGTGATGAAAAAGAAACCCTCACCCACTGCTAGTGGAATGTTGTCTGGTTCAACCCCTTTGGAAAACAGTGTGGAGGCGTTCCAGTTAACTTAAACTGAGCTACCATTTTCATTTTTTCATTTCATCATCCTGTTATTCGTCGATTGCCTCGAGCAGGCCCCAGTAACGTCTCTTTCATCCTAGCCCTGAGATTATATTCAAGGGTCTTTTGGAGAAAGAGACCCATCATTGTTACTGGTATTTGGCATATTTGGTACGCCACGGGGAGTTTGCCAGACTCTGCCCTGTGGGCAGGCTACATTCGATAGCCTGCAAGTTTGTCCAAAGTAGGAATGAGATGATAAGATGTCATAAAAGATGTTCTGATTAAGATGTCGTGTGGCCGCATTTGCGGCCGCACGGTTCTGGTATCTAGATTTTATAGTCTCTGAGTCTTGGCCGCTGATGGGATTACACGGCGCCAGGGGGCCAGGTGGTGGGTGTGACCCCCGCCTACTGGAATTTGGAGGATCTGGGTGGAAGATGCTCGACTCCAATCCGAGTAGGCTTGGAGGTCTCGGCCCCGGAACCTGTGTGGCTTTGTCCCTCTGCCAGTACCTTCATGTGTGCGGAGAGTGGTCTCAGCATGGTGGTGGCTGGTCCTGGAGGCCTTCGGCTGCCGGAGCCCTGGTCGGGGCAGGGAGGAAAGCTCAACCCGCTCCCCTCCAAGGGGCCCCGGGAAGGAACACCCAGGCGCAGTGGCAGAAGACTGCACTGTTCTCGTCCAGGATCTGGATTTTATAGTCTCTGAGTCTTGGCCGCTGATGGGATTACACGGCGCCAGGAGGCCAGGTGGTAGGTGTGACCCCCGCCTACTGGAATTTGGAGGATCTGGGTGGAAGATGCTCGACTCCAATCCGAGTAGGCTTGGAGGTCTCGGCCCCGGCTACCATATGACACAGAAATTTCATTTTTGGGTATCTTCCTCCATGATAGAAAAGGATGTGTGTGCACTTTTACTCATAGCTAATATTTAGAGTCAATGGAGACATCCAACAATAAATCAATGGTCCATGAAGATGTGAGATATATATATGCAATACTACACAGCTCCAAGTCATGATGAAATTATGCAATTTGCTGCAACATGGATGGAACTGGAAGATAGTATGTTAAATAAAGTCAGTCAGAATAAGAAGGATAAACACAGGATGATATCACTTATATGTGGTATTTAGAGTAACTGGATGAGGAAATGCAATGGTTTAAAGGATTGATGCCTATATCGCCTTGGTCCCAGAGTATACAAGGGAGAAGGAAAGAAAGAAAGTGAAGAGGAGACGACATAGGTGAGAAGCAAGCAACCACCAAGGTACCTCAGGTACATCGATGGTGTTAATATAAATATCAAAACCACAAAGTCAACAACACTGAAATCACAAGACCAAAACTTTAATAACCAACTTGAAAGGTGCCTGTCAAAATGGAAGACTGGGACTGGAGTGGGTAGATCAGAGAGGGAATCCATAAACATGGGTGAAGAGAAGTTGAAACTGATGGTGGAATTGGTGATGGAACACTGTATGTCAATAAAACAACTGTGAATGACTTTGTTACTCACAGTTCCTTAGTAAAATAAAATATAAAAAAGAAAAACCAAAAACTCAGGGCTGAAACAATAGTACAGCAGGTAATATGTTTTCTTGCACATTGCTGGCCAGGCTTTGGTCGTTGGCATATCATATCATCCCCTAACCCTAACAGGAGTAATTTCTGAGCATATAACCAAGAGAAAACCTTGGACACCACTGAAAGTGGCCCCTAAACAAAATGTATTTTAAAGTATCCTTCTCCTTATTCCTTCTGTTTATCAAATTCCTTAGGTCAAGGTGGAATAACAGTAGAAATTTTGTACATGCCCTAAGATATTTAAAAAAATTATTGAGGTAAGTATAATACTCTACATGTTTTTTTAAATTATTTTCATTTAATTTTTATTTATTTTAGTTTGTTTTGCTTTGGAAGCTGGAGCAATAGCATAGCGGCCAACCTGGGTTCGATTCCTTTGCCCCTCTGGTAGAGCCTGGCAAGCTACCAAGAGTATCCTGCCCGCCTGGCAGAGCCTGGCAAGCTCTCTATGGCATATTCGATATGCCAAAAATAGTAACAAGTCTCACAATAGAGATGTTACTGGTGCCCACTCGAGCAAATCGATAAACAACAAGGGGACAGTGCTACAGTGCTACAGTTTGCTTTGTGGCCATACACAGTGATGCTTGGAGTTTACTCTTCACTTTGCACTACAGGATTGCTCCTGGCAGTACTCAGGGGATTATATGGGATGCTGAGGATAGAAACAAGTTTGTCTGTGTGCAGTACAAGCACCGTAACTGCTGTACTAACTTCTCAACCATCATTATTTTTAATATTTAAATAACTGATTTTTATTGTGGTACTGTGTCTTACAGAACTATTCGTAATTGAGTTTCAGACATCCAATTTTCTAACACCTATCTCATCATTGGTGTCAACATCTTTCCACCATTGCCCCCATTTTCCTTTCTATCCCTCAGCTTTCCTCCTTGATAGGCACACTTTAAAACTTGGTTATTGTAGTTAGACGTCAGAATTTTTAGTTTTGTTGGTTCTATGGTTCAGACAAATAGATATACCACAGGTCTGCACACCATTGTGTCTGAGTCCCTTGTCCTCTGCCCTTTGCCATGTTACCTCCTTTACGCCCCTTATAACCTTCCCAAGCTTCAGTGTCTTTCCTTCACCATCCTCAGATCTAAGGTGTCAGGGTGATCTAGGTGTCACCACTTTGTCCTGTTATTCTATATACCACGGCTTAGTGAGATTATCTAATATTTGCTTCTCTTCTTCTGACTTACTTCTCTCACATTATACAATCCAGTTCCATCCAGGTTGTGGCAAAATGCATTTTATCCTCCCTTGAAGTTGTGTAGTATTCCATTGTGTATATGTATATATTTATTATCCAGTATCTGTTGTTGAACACCTAGGTTGATTCCATATCCTAGTTAACAATGCAAAGTGCTGCAATGAATAATGGTGTGTACATGTTCTTCTGAATAAATGCTTTTGTTTTCTAGAATTATATATTAATAAGTAGAATTGCTGTTTCATAAGGTAACTGTGCTCTTAGTTTTTGGATAAATCTTTGTTTTCCACAGAAGTTGAACCAGATAATATTCCCACTAGCAATGGACGAGAGTTCTTTTTTCACCCCATCCCTTCCAACATAGATTTTTCCTTTTTTAAAAAATTGTATGCAATTCTCATTGATGTAAGATGATACTTCATTGTCATCTGGCTTTGAATTTTCCTGACCAAAAGTGATTATTTTGATTATTTACACTGTGTATATTGGCATCCATCTGTCTTCTTCAGACAAGTGTTTGTTAATTTCATCTCTCCATTTTTGGATATGGCTTATTTTGTTAATTTTTTTGTGAATTCTTTATATACCTTGAATTCTAAAACATTATCTGATGTGATACAAATATTTTTTCCTTTGAGTAAGGTGTCTTTAAGTTTTACCTCCATGCTTCTTTTGCCATGCAGAAACTCTTTAATTCAATGTAGTTCCATTTGTTTATTTTTCTTTCTGTTTCTTTTGCCGATGGAATTGTATCATTGAAAAAACTTTTGAGGTCCAAATCTTGGACTGTTCTGCCAATTTTTTCCTCAATGTACTTTGTGAATTCAAAAATAATCTCAAAGTTTTTGATCCAATTGACCTTTATGTACAGTGCAAGATGTGAATCTAGCTTCATTATTTTACATGTTTTCCAGTTTATCCAAAATAATTTTTAAAGATGTTATCTTGACTGTTCCATTTTCAAAACTTAGTTGACAAAAAATCTGGGGACTTAAGACTCCCCATGTTTTAAGAGTATAATTTCACACCGCTTCAAACATATGTTTTCATTCTACACTTTTCACCAACATACCTATATTCCTATAACACAGACCATTAAGCCTCCCACTCTGCATTCACTCCTATTTTATTTAGGCATGTGGTTAAATTGTTCATTTGAGATTTTCTTGTTTCCTAAGCCTGTATTTCTTGGACTTCCCTATAAATACTGCTTCTTTCTGTGTTCCATATATTATAATAACTTCACCTTCATTTTCATTTATTTCCAGGAATTTTTTAATTTATCTCTTGGTTTTTATCATTGAACTAATAATTAATAGCATGTTGTTTAAATTCAATATAGCTTCTTAAAATGTGAGCTGTTATTTATGGCTCAAATATAACTTTATATATACAGAAGGACATTGTTGGCATCTGTAGAGAGAAGAAAAGTAGTAGCTGCTTAAGGAGACAAGATGACATGGTAGATAACAGTTTCTCAGCCTCTCAGCCGTGATGTTACTTATCATGTTGGAGAAAAATTCTTTGCTGAGAATATGTATGGCTTGAGGGATTGCAGTCTGTCAAGCAGTATTTCTGGCTTCTATCAAGTGACTACCAGTGGTAACCACATAACAAGTTTGACAAGTAAAATATCTCTAGCTATGTGTCGTGGGGTGAAAACATCCTAGGTTAAAAGCTACAGGATGCATTAAAAAATTATAGGCCAACTTCCCCTAATTATTAACTAAATGTTCATTGAGAAATAACACAACTTTTTTGATCTTTGGTCTTACATAGCACTTTAACAAGCTGATCCTATTTTGTAAAAATTTCTGCAAAGCTTAATAACTAATATATAAAATAAGTGATAAGTAATAATCTACCCAAATAAATTATATGCGTAAATTAAACGTGGATCTGAGACATAAAGAGATAAAACCGTTAAAGAAAAAATCAATACATTAGTAGGTCAATTATTGACTGGAGATGAGTATTCCCTGAACACTGGCAATGTAAGGATCCTTTAGCTGTAACAACTTGGAAAGGACACCAATGGCATCATCTCATTGGTAGGAATCAGGGATGATGACACTTGATATCTAATATGGTACAAGAAAGTCCCCCACAAGAAAAATTATTTAGCCCAAAATATCAATGGACAAATCCTGATTATAAAGTCATGCTTTTTTTTCAATATTCTAAAATTTTTCAAAGTGACTGTCTCAGGAAATGACCTGGCAGGAAACAAATGACTCCTTCAACTGGGATTGTAGGAGTGAATAATTCAAGAGACTTCAGATCTATGAGTAGCTTAAGTGATCTATGGGTAGCTTAAGTGATAAGTGATAAGGACGCTCCTTATTCTAAACCACAGCAGAAATTGTTATTCCCCAAACTTCTACTCCAGAGACTTGAGATAGTATTTCCAGAGCCCTGTGAAATCTATTGCCACCTATTTCTACGGAAAGGCAGGTGACTTGATAGAAGATATACTCTGAGAAACTGCCAGAACGTGACACTAAAACATAGAGGAAGCAAAGGAAGAACTATCCCAATCTTTCTTTGTCTATCATGAGTTATTCCAATAGACTCAGAGATGAAACAGAGGATAAGATGTCCAGGAACTTCAGATTTCAGCTATCTTGCCTCATGGAGCTCAGGAGCTCAGAGAAGTGGTAAGACTATGGATCTTCATGCATGGGGCTGGGGTGGAGAAATGACAGACAATGGCCTGTAGAGTGGTCATTACTTTTCCTTAGCATGCGCCTCTGATATCTATAACAAAGGCATCACAAGAAAAACTAGAATTCACATTGCGAACATGTATAGAATAAACAAAAATAGTCTTGCAGAGTCATTTGTTAATCTTTTAAGCCATTCACAAACTTAGGAAGTCTAATTAGAATTCAAACTGTTGTCACATAATAAGCAAAGAACCCATGGTTTATGATCAGTCACTGTTTCAAAATCAGCAGAAATCAGGACCACAGTTGTTATAATGGTATCAATAGGGCTGCAAGATAGAAAGGGCTCTAGGAGCCAAGTAATCCACCAACTTCTGCTGAGTCATGTGCCCCAGGGAAATGCTCAGATTTTCCATCTGTAAAATGGATTAACTACATCATACTAATTACAGAGCTTCATAGAAGGAGAGAAGTTCACTAATCCCCTGTGAACAATCCAAGACCCTGAGGGGTGTTATTCCAAGTGCAACATTTATAGCAAGTGTGGCAAGAACAGACCAAATCATCCCAAAACCCAAAGTCCAAATCTTGTGAGTGCTGAGATCTCAGGGGATCAAGGAAACGATAATTGCACAATGTGACCAACCAAATAGCTAAAAAAAATTAATTTTTCTATTTGAATAAATGAACATTTATCAAGTACCAACTGTTTGCTAAGCAGCTGGTCATCCCAAGATAATACAATCCTTCTTTCTTTCTTTTCTTTTTTTATTAATATAACATATTTTATTATGTGCTCTGACTCTGGGTCATGCATTTTGAAAGGCACATGGTCAGGCTGGCTCTGCTGAACTCCACAATGTATGGGGTCTCAGCTGAGATGACTAGGTGTCTGGAAGTGACTTGAATGGCTGAGTACTACAATATATCAGTCCTGAGAATTCACCTGCAGGATGGTGTCTTTTTTTTTTTGAAATTTTTATGCTCTTTATTTTTATAAAGTAGCTCACAATAGTTTATTACAGATAATATTCAAACACCCACCCCACCAGCAAGGGTCTTCCCACCACAACACGAAGGAAGTGTGTGAAGCTTGTTGTATTTCATTCTGGAACCGTTTAAGCCCATATATAAGAGAATACAAGCAAGTATGTTAAAACCAAATAAATGTATGCTAATTTGGGTACATCAGTGGGCTAGTGTGTAAGAGGTCATGTGGCTGTAAATGTGGCCGTGTGCTCCAGGAGATTACATGGCGCTGGGAGCAGTTTGTGGTTGTGACTGTCAAGCTACTGGAAAACCGTGGAGCTGGGTGGAGGGGTCCCAGTCCTGAGCCAAGCAGGCTTGGAGATCTCATACATAGGTCCCAACATATCTGGGTTCCTCTGTCGGTTCCTTCATGGGTGAGACTTGTCCGAGCATGTGGAGAGTGTCCTTGAGCTTGGCTGCGGCTGGGTTCTGGAGGTTTTTGGCTGCAGGGGTTCGGCTTGAGGCAGGGAGGAAATCTCTCTTTCTTAAGGGAGTTATCACTTATGTCATAGAATTAATACTTTTTTAAAATATGCTGTCGGGGGTGCTTTTCTTTTATTTGTATGTTTAATCAAAGCTGTCATCCAGTGATAATCTCCACAAGACCACTACAGGTCCTTATTCTGAAGGACAAGTATTGTCCTATGAAGGTCTACGTTTCCTGTTTGTTGGAGGTTATTTTTCTCTCAATATTTTCAAAGATCTCCATATAGAAGAATTTTTAAAACACCTTCGAATAATGGTTGAGAAGCCCGTCACAGAACTCCCCACTTTTCATGCACTGAGTACTTCTTTTTCTCCTAATAATTACAAGTATTGTCATTTTTCCTGTTCTTATGCAATCTCTTGGAAGTTTTCTTCCACTTTTTTTAATCGCTTTCAGTGATAAATTATTCAAAGCCAAAGAATTATGTCTCTTAGCTTTTGTTTTCCTTTTGGGGTTAATCTCCCTTCCATTGTTCTGTTACTTGTCTCCTGTGCCTCCCACATATCCCTCTAGGTGCCTGCACTATTGCATCTCGGCCAGTGTGTTGCTTACCACAAGCAGTGAGGGCAAAGGGGACTGAGGAAAATTTGAAATGATCAGTCCTCCTGAAATCTGGGCCCTGACTGGCCTTTCTACTCCACTCTCCTCAGTCATTTTCAGTGGCATGTTGTTAAGTATTGACTACCCTACTTACCCTTTGATCTTGGAATGATTTAACATTGTAGCTAGAGATTTACGGCATCAGAGAACAAAATTGTTATTTAATTGATCACTTGATCATTTACTCAGCGATTTGCTTGAGTGGGCACCAGTAACATCTCCATTCGTCCCTGTCGCATGCTAGTGTAGCCCAGTGGCGTCTGCTTACTCCAGGAACATGAAGAGCCTCAAACCATTCGTTCAGGGTCTTGACAAAGAAGTCTGACCATCTTGTAGGTGGGCGGCTACGCCATCTTTTGATGTCCCGTGGAATCCAGTCAGTAATGGCTCTAATCCAGTGGTCATCTCCAGATCGCATTACGTGTATAGCCCATCTGATTTTCGACGCCTAGGCAAACTAGACAGTGTCCCTGATTCTCGATAGTCGACAGTGGTCAGAACTCCAGATTCCTTCTCTCACTTGAGTGGAGCGTGATACTCGAAGCATAGCTCTTTCGATTATTCTTTGGGAGACTCAAATAGCGAGGATCCTGATGTATTGAGTTTGGGTTTCCTGTTAGGCTAGGGCTTCAATGACCGCTTCAGTCTCAACAGAATCAAAGGCTTTCTTTAAATCAATGAACATTAGGCATCTTGAACTCCCAAGAAATCTCAATGAGCTTGGTTACCATGTGGATATATAAAATATAAAATGACTTATTTAATTGGAGACCAAAAATTTGTAATCTTCTTGCAAGTCAGATGCCATTGATAAGAAAATTACATATATAAGAGAATACAAGCATGTTAAAATAAATGTGTGCTACTTTGGTTACATCAGTGACTAGAGTGTAAAAAGTCACATGGCCACAATAAGTAATAATACTTATTATTATTAAGTTAATAATAAGTAAGTTAATAATAAGCACAGAGAATGAAAGAGAGGAGATAAGCAGCAGGATGTTGCTGATTCATCTTGTTATAAGCACATTTTTGACAAGTTGAGTTGGGTTGTGGAAAGTAATACATTATGCTTCTGTATTATCTGTTGTATCCTAAGCTAAGCTATCACCCAAAAACTTGATTCTTAGAACAATAAACTTACTACCCTACATGTTTCTTATGAGTCAGGAAATAGGGAGCAGATTTCCCATGTCAACCTAGTTTAGGGTAGACTTTGAGATTATTGTCAAGATGTGAGTCAGGATGAAGTCTGACCGTCTCGTAGGCAGGTGGCTACAATAGTCAGGACAATAGTCAGGACAAGTCTTCTCAAGGTAAATGGACTGGAGAACCCACCTACAAGGTAGTTCTCCAATCTGGCTGGCAAGTTCATGTGGATTGTTTACAGGAGACCTTAGTTCTTGCTCATATCCACTTCCCTAGATGATGGCTTGAATGTCCTGAATGTCAAAGCATGGCTTTTGTTTTTTTCAGAGTGATTAAGGAAAACAAAGTATACACTGCAATGTTTTTAATGGCCTAATCTAGGAAAACACACACCATCATTTCTCAGTGTCTATATATATACCAGGAGCATAATTTGTTAGAAGCCACTTGGGGGACATCTTGAAGGGTATATGGGAATCTCTTTATACATTAAGCAAGGCTAGCAGTATTCAAGACTTTCAACAAAATACAGACATAAAAAATAATCAATAAATATCTTGGTATATATTCTGTCTTTCATTTATAAGTTTCTGAGTTCAATCTCCATCCCAAGTAAATAAATAAACATTTTTATTTGGCAATAAAAATCTTGCTGAAACTTCTAAAACTGACTCTAAAAATATTTTTATTTAGTTGACGATTTATAATGATATTAAAATAGAATTTCTGTTATGCATAAATGTTACTTAAAAACCTGTTTTGTTTTTAAAAAGTACTACTTTATGAAGTCAAACTGAAACACTAAATAAACTCCACATAGTCCTACAATTTTCCTTTAGTAGATAACACAGCTTCTATTAGAACCCTGTTTTGTAAATCTTGAGAGTGTTTTATGTGCTTATATGGGTCAGACTAATATTCACGCTTCAACATATTTGAGAATTAGTGATCTTAGAATCCAAATGAAAAAACACACTTTTGACTGAAGGTCATTCTCCCTCTGATAAGCTAGCATCTAAGACATTACTAACACAAAAGAAACAGCACTAGCTGAGATTTTGGCAAGAAGCTTAGTCAATGCTCTTAAGAATACTGAGAACTTGTGGATGAGGCTGTTGGTACTGTTAGTCTAACACAACACTTCCAAGCAAGGAGGACCTTCTCATGAGAACTTAGAGTCACATGAAATGGCATCAACCATAACATCCACCACCACACAATGGACTAAATACTGTTTTCTAAAGATCACCTAATGAATTCCATCTGTATGTGTTTAATTGGGGTAGTTTAAGGATTCTTTTAAAAAGTTCTAAATGCTGGTGAGTTTTCCTTAGACAAATACAAAGTTATTACTCAGTGGGGATTATAATTTGCATTACTAAACAACAATTTTGACCACAAGAAAAAAATATAGAGAAACAATAAGACAGAGCCCTGCTAATATATTTGAATATAATAATTATTATAATCAATTATTAGCAAAGAAGAAATGCTTAATTCTATAAAACCTAGATACTTTGATTACGCATTGTTATATTTTAATAATAAATTAAATGGCGTGTGGTACATCCTACTTTAAGTTCATTTTAACTGATACATTCTGCAGGGAAACAATGTTAGAATTTTTGTGAAATTAAGGCTATTTTGCGTTCTCTAATAGAGAAATAATAGGAAGATGATAGGTTTTTATAAATTGAATACACTGGATACATGTACTCAGCAGTTTGCTTAAGTAATAGAAAAACACTCAGGAAAAGATTATGCTAACCAAATTAGGATTTTTTTCTCTTGAACATTTGAAATCAAATAAAATCTGTGCCACTGAGGTTTTCATCAACTGAACACTTGAAGTGTAGCAATAATTTACACTGATTAAGGGGAGGAGAATGAAAATGTCAATCTGACATTAAATATATATAATGAAAGAGTTTTTAAGATAAAGTCTATGGTAGAAGTTAAAATGTTGCTATGTAGACAGCAACTCAGTAGAAATATTTTGTTTATATTTGGGTTCAGCATATGTTAATTTGCATTCAGAGAAATCATATTCTTGCAGACACTTTGTTTCGTAGAACTGATAATAATTTTGTCCATCTCACAGGGCTGATGTGATGATCAAATTATATCATATAAATGGAAGTACTTATAAACTCTTAAGCACTAGATAATGCAGTATATGTATATATATATATATATATATATATATATATATATATATGCTTTTGGGCCACATACAGCACTGCTCAGAACTTACTCTTGGCTTTGTGCTCAGGAATCACTCCTGATAGTGCTGAAAACCATATGAGGAGTCAGGGATTGAACCCAGTTTGGAAGCATGAAAATAAAGAAACCTACTCACTGTACTATCTCTCTGTCTCTCCACCCCCTTTTTCTGTTTGAAAACTATTCTTATTGTATTCAAATATATTCAGTAGCAACTTAACTGGTGAAGAGTTGCCTGATACTGATCTTCAGAGATTTTAATGAATACTTAACTATGATTTGAATTAACACATCAATGTTGTGTATATAATTATTGCTTCTTAAATGCTTGGAAGTCATTTCTTTAGAGCAAGCTTTTTCCTTTGTGGTCTTTTCTTCATTAAAATAAATATGACCATTGATTTTTGCATCGCAAATACAAAAGAAAATTTCAGCTTCCTGCAGTTGCTTCAACTCATTCATTTCAAAATTCATTATGAAAGGCATGGCTGCTACATACTAGCTACTCTGGGAGTACTGCTTTATCAGTAATCTGGTTTGCCTTTTTGTTTAATTCCTTTTTAGGTCACACCTGGCGATGCACAGGGGTTACTCCTGACTCTGCACTCAGGAATTACTCCCCGTGATGCTCAGGGGACCATATGGGATGCTGAAAATCGAGCCCAGGTCGGCCGTGTGCGAGGGAAACGCCCTACCTGCTGTGCTATTGCTCCAGCTCCTGGTTTGCTTTTTATTCTTTTTATCAGTAAGGATAAAAATTGTAACCGCATATATCTACAATGCAGGGTAAATGAAAAAAATACTGTAAATGAATGGCCCCAAGTTTTGTTGATGTTATAGTGAGTGACTTTACTTATAAAGTTTAGAAAAAAATTTAGAGTTGAAATGTTCAGATAGATAACACTCCCAGAGGTTGGAGGTGCTACATACTTTAATTTGGCTGAATGATACCTTTTCTGGGGGAAGGAGAGGGGATCTTCAGTTAGAAAGAAAGAGACAGGAAAGATTTTGAGACAAGCAAAGAAAGCAGTCAGAAGAAACTCCAAAGCAATAAGAACAGAAGAAACACACTTTTTAGGAGATTGTATCTCCTTACCCTTTATAACAAAAAAAAATTTATTCTTTATAGCAAGAAATCCTTGAAAAATAACCCGAATCAATTAAATCTCACAATATCTCTGTGGTGTGTGAAGGCACATTTTAAAAACTAAAAAATTCAGTTTACAGAGGATAAATGGTCATCCCCATAACCAAAACATGCTATGTTAACATCCTAACCCCCATTGTGCTGGCGTTTGGAACTGGGGCCTTAGGAGTGATTATGTTTAGGTGAGATTATGACAGTAGGGTTCTGTTTTGATAAAATTAGTGTCCTTACAAGAAGTAGCACAAGAGAGCTTGATCCTACTCTTTTCCAGGGCTCTTACAAAGAAAAGCACAAGGGGAGAAGGTGACTGTCTAGATGTAAGGGTGAAGATCTTGCTGAGATCTTCATCTTGAACTTCCAGCCTTCAGGAAGTATGAGAAAATAAAGTGTTTCATGTATAACACACCCAGTATTAGTCTCTATGGCCTGACCTGACTAATATATTCATGCGAGTAGTAAATCAGAGTAAGACTGAGGCTCATAGTTTTCAACCCTTTATATTAAATAAGTATAACAACATTTATCTCCAAAGGAAGGCAAAAAACAATAATGATAGCTAAACAATGCTCTAGTATTTTAATTGCATAACTTTTCCTGCAAAATTAGAAAGCTAGTCTTATCTTTTATTTTTTAAATATTTAATACAAAATTTAGTTCTCAAAATACAAAACATGAAGTAATTAATAAACCAAGTTGAAATACTCTTTAAGCACTAAAAGTATTTTTGTTTTAATTTGTCTATAATTGATTCCTGGATTGATTGTTTATCTGAAACAAAATCTTGCAATTTCATGCTTCAGATCTTCATGGTGAAATATTATGATGGCCTTGAAATAGAAGAAACTGGAATTCAGAACAATTATATATATATATATATATATATATATATATATATGGGGCTGGAGCAATAGCCCAGTGGGTAGGGCGTCTGCCTTGCACGCAGCCAACATGGCTGACCCGAGTTCGATTCCTCCGCCCCTCTCGGAGAGCCCGGCAAGCTACCGAGAGTATTCGATATGCCAGACACAGTAACAACAAAGTCTCCAATGGAGACGTTACTGGGCCCGCTCGAGCAAATCGATGATCAATGGGAGGGCCTTTACTTTTACTTTACTTTACATATATATATATATATGCGGGACACAAATATACAGACTGACTCTTGCAATTGTTTACCTGTCTAAAAACCCCAATTTGAAGATCTGCAAGAAAATTGGCAGTCTGTTACCTGACCTTCTGACTCTTCTGAAGTACACGTCATTAATGATCTGTCTAGAGAATAAATTGTCTTAGTTAAATGAAAACCTTGTCACAATGAAAAATTTGCCAAAGGGAATAGCTACACATTATTCATTGATTTGGAAGGTCCATAAAGAAACCAAGAAGCATAATTAGTGATTATAGAAAAATAAAATGAGGAAATAGATGGAAAAATTCTAATAAAACAACAATAATTTTTTTAGAAATAATAATTTATTTGAAGGATCATGCTGAAGTCAAATCAAGGAGGAGTGATAGCACTGCGGGTAAGGATTTTGCCTTGCATGCGGCCAACTGGGCTGACCTGAGTTCAATTCCTTCGCCCATCTTGGAGAGCCCAGCAAGCTACTGAGAGTATCTCGCCTGCATGGCAAAGCCTGGCAAGCTACCCAAGATGTATTATATGCCAAACACAGTAACAAGTCTCACAATGTTACTAGGAGTGCTCGAGCAAATCAACGAACAACAAGAGGACAGTGCTACAGTGCTACTTAATCAAATCCACTTCTCCTTTTAATATTCCCTTCTTCCCTGCTCACAATTATTGTGCATTATTTTTCTGATTAGTTAATGTTTTATAAATCTCACAATTCTTTTATTCTTTTGCTACAAAATTAACAACATTGTTTTAGAAATTTAACATCTTTCTTTTAGAAGAGAAAACTATCATATGTGGTCATTTCTCCAATTCTATAAAAATAGTTACTAAGCACTACACAGTAATAACTTTAATGCTTACATAAAATCAGGCCTGATACTTCTAATAATGTGATACAAAAATCATGAATTGAACACCTAGGAATTGATTATGCAATCAATAGCATCAGCCAATTATGTGAAAGCTTTATTGCTCGAGCGGGCCCAGTAACGTCTCCTTTGGAGACTTTGTTGTTACTAAGTTTGGCATATTGAATACATCATGGGGAGTTTGCCAGGCTCTGCTGGGCAAGCGAGATACTCTCGGTAGCTTGCCGGGCTCTCTGAGAGGGGTGGAGGAATCGAACTCGGGCCGGCCATGTTGGCTGCGTGCAAGGCAAACGCCCTACGGCTGTGCTATCGCTCCTTTATATCCATAAAATAAATTCAATAAATGCAAATATTCTTATCTTAGCACATGAATAGATTAACCATGGATTATTCTTAATATAAATACGGTTTATAAAGGGAAAAAATAAAAAAGCTCATTTATCAGCTTAACTTTAAAAATAGTTGCCATAAGGTAAAGACAGATTAGTAGAAACCAAATAGCTCCTTTGTCAAAAGATATTTTTCCGGAGAATCTGAAATGTATCTGCAAGCACCCGAAGTTTCTTTACATAGACTTTCATGAGACTGGGGAACCTTCCTACAAGCAGGTATGGACACTTCCCTTACACAATCAGGCCAGGGATAAACTATTCACAAACAGAAAAGGGCGCATTGCAGTTACCCAAACTTTTTCATGCAGTTCAATTATCAGTTTTATTTAACTATAGAATGTCTAAGTGTGTTGAGCTATGTGAAGCTCCTTTAAAGGGAAGAAACACAAGAAGTTAGAAAGAAGTGTTTCCTTGATCATAGTGTACACTTGAATAATTTTTAAAATGTTTTGTCACTGGTGGATGCTAGAATCATTAGCTGGAAGAATTTCTCTAGTGCGGGTCCCTCCAAATCTCTTGTGTCATGCAGATTCTTATTTTATTTCATTGATTTCCAAGGACAAATATTAAGCAGTTTCAAAGTTATAATAGACCACTTTGCATCTACCAGGATGGTTTTACTGTGACCTACAGAAAATAACAGAGAAAGGATAGAGCACTTGGACCTTTGAGCATTATCGGCACTCATGCATGATAACACAACTGCTGTAGAAAGCCGTTTGGCAATTTCTCAACAAGTTAAACATAGAATTAACATGATTTAGTTGTTCAATTACTAGAATTCGGAACACATAATGACTGATTTTATGTATCAACTTGGCTAAGCTATCATGCCCAGTTAGTTGGCCAAATATCAGTCTAGGGATTTCTGGGAAGGTGTTTTTAATATGTGATTAGCACTTTTGAGTCAGTTTTGAGTAAAACAGATTGCTCTCCATAATGTAGACAGTATTTATCCAAATCAGTGGAAGGTATTATTTAAAAAATAATTCCCGAGGACTTCCAAAGAAGCAATGTCTTTTAAAAAGACTGCAACATAAAAATAAATCTTGCTTGAATTTCTTTTTTAAAAACATTTTACTTACTTGTTTTTAATTTAGTCATTGTAAATTACAAAGTTAGTCATGACTGGATTTCAAGTGTACAATGTTCCAACACCAATCCTGTCCACTTCCTTTCACTGATGTCCCCAGTTTTCCTCTTGCTTTTCTGTCAACTTTTTAATGCAGGGGTGATCACACCTGGTGTTTCTTAGAAGGGGAACAGTCATGCAAGTAGAACTTCAGTCATCATCTTCTACCTTCAGGGATTCTCATTAGTCTTCTAGAATTTTTTAAAAATAACACCTCCAACTCTACAGTGTTTTTTGTTAAAAGTCACTATTGAATGTGGAACATAAAAGCATTCCAAATATTATTAGCATGATAATAATATTGAAATAATCAGAATTATACTAATTAGAGTATTATATGCACCACAATATACATATGTATATAGAAATATGGTAAAATAGCAGCACAACATTACCTTTGAGAGTTAAAAATGTTTTGTGAAATGGTTTCCCCTGCAATTTCTTTTAGATTGTTTTAGTCCAGAAAGTGGCATAAGTTGAGACTGAAAGCAATACCTTACCAAGACAATGCTGATAAGGGGCTTCCTCTCATCACAATTCAATGTTCCTCTTTCTCTCTTAAGATAGAACTTATCTTTTCAGTCTGTCTTATAATTCACTTGAGCTCTTTGATCTGCCTTTGACAAAGTATTAGGCTCTAAAAATATTAAATATTAGGAGCTATTTTATTATTTTTATCCACAGTCACAATGTTCAGCAGATTCCCAGGATGTTCTGGGAACCTCATGAGGCCAGATATCAAACCCGGACCTCCTACATGCAAAATATGCTCTCAGCTCATTGAACTGTATCTCCAGTTCTTGAGTTGTTTTATAACATAGTAAGTTAAAGAAACTTGAATCATGTATTTTTTTTTTGCAAAAGTGGAAGATTTTAATTTGGTTAAACACTTAATACACAGATTAAGAACGATGACAGATACACTTTCAGTTCCCAGAGATATATCTGAGTTATAACAAGCATTTCTGACATTCTCATTACCCAATATTTTTTCTTTTCTGTCAGAAACTAAAATTAAGAAATTCAAAGCAGTCCTAATTCTAAATTTTAACTGCTGTGTCACTTCAAGCAAGTAATTTATCATTGTCAGTCTCAAGTCAATATGAAAGGGTTGCTTATAATCTCTAAGGACTTTTCTTATATTTTTGTAGTAGTATTGGTTTACGACTATATAGGCCTCGGTAATTTCACATTATAGTTTGAACCTACGTTTGCTACATTAATTATGATCTTCACCAGAAGTCTAGCTTTACTACCTGCGCTCAGTAAACTGACCTGAAGTAAGTTTTATTTGTTTGGATATTTTTCCCATACAAATAACCATTTTTTTGCATATTTACACTATAATAAGAGTTCCTGCTTCAATTGTCTAAAACTGGTAGATGTGGAAATAACACTGGAAGTCTATTACAGTGGTTTGTTGAACTTTAGCAATTATACCATCTTTGTTCAATGAAAGCTCTACACATATTATATAACAATGTGCTTTTTCACTCTATTTTAAAACATGTATATTATTCATAAAAGTTAATTCAGCATTTTTTACTTTATTGCTGCTACTTCTTCCTAGTATTTTGTAATTTATAGCAACATTCATCATTCTTTCAATGTTTAAAAGATGCTTTTACAATCTTCTTACTTAAAAGCAGAAGAAAAGATGTTGGAAGAGTAACTCAAATCATTTTTCAAGTACTGTGCTCCAACAAAAAGATTATGCTCTTATGGGAGGAAAAAATTTTGCCTGAATGTTTCATCTTTTCCTTTATAGATGTAATTTTCATATGTCAGAGACTGCTTCTTAATTAAATAAATCATTAAATAAGTGAGAATGTCACTTTTGGGGGTGGGAGTATTCACAATATAAAATACATTATTTAGCATCTGCCTATGAAAGGGCATGGTGGGAAAATTCAAAATAATGGTGGGGGAAGGTATAATGGTGGTGGGATTGATGTTGAAATATTGAATGCAAACAATTGTGAACAACTTTACAAAATAGAATTTAAAAATGTAAAAAATAGTAATATAGAGTTCATGCCTGCTTCAGTCAGCTTAATCAGTGGATGAATAAATAGCAGTACTCCTACATTTAAAAAAAAAGAAAGATGTATTTGAATAATTAATTCATTTTCTGTCTTTTTTTAAATTTTATTTATTTAAGTTTAGTACTTATTTATATTCCAATATCTATGGTATAAAAGATTCCTATCTCAAGACTTCCCTAGTTTGGAAAAATTTGTTTCTCACTACTTTTCTTTGTTAAAGCACAAGACACATTCAGAAATCATGCTTGCCGCTCCCTCCCTCCCTCCCTTCCTCTTTCCCTTTCTCCCTCTCTCCCTCCCTTCCCCTTTATTTCTTCTCTTCTTTTTATTTAGCTATTTGGAAGCCTTGTAAGCTTTAAAATGAAGAGAATTTTGGATATAGTGTTAAAATGGAGGGTAAGGACCAGTGAGTATACACAGGGCAGAACTGAGATCTTGAAGGGATCCACATGGCCATGGTGCAGAAGGACTTCAAAAAACTTAAGCAGAAGATCAGGCTGGATCCCTGGCATGTGGTGTAGGGATAAACTGAACAGGACTGCCTTGTGCTGGGCCTTTGTCTTTGGCAACCAAAAACTAGTGCTATTCCTAGTGGAAAAAAAGTGCCAGGTTAACCTCTGTGACCAGTTCAGCAGGACAACTTTGCTTAAGGCAATACAACGCCAATTCCCAGATTGTGCCAGGATTTTGCTGGAAAATGGGGCTGATTCCAACCTTAAAGACATCCCTGGAGACACTGACTTCCTAGTGGATAGAGGCTACAATAATAATCCACCATTAGCAGAAAACCTGTTAAGTACAAGGCGAACAGTGAAGCAACAGATAAGAAATGCCCTAATAGTTCACCTGACATGGTCAAGCTTGAGAAAGGCAGTAATTTCTCTTGCTATGATAGTTTTGAATGGAGTGTAGTAGAACATCCTAATCTCCATGGTTGTCTGAGTTTTCAAGCACTGTTTTCTGCATGTATGCATATGTACAAAGAAATAAAATGAAGAATTATCAAAAGGAGGATTCAGTCAATTCCTGTTGGAAGACAAGAAGTCCTCTTCAGGTAAGGATGCAGAGAGCAAGACGTCTGCAGCAGACTTTGTGAGCAGGCACTTCAGTTTCTTCTGTTCAGTTGCATGTATCCACACTTCAAGGAGCATCACAGAGCTAAATCCTGACAGAGGAAGGGGAACATGGGGAAAACAAGACCTTTTAACATCGAGATCCAGTGAGCAAGACTTCTGTCATTTGAAGAGATGGAAAACTAGAGCAAGAAGTCCTCTTCAGATAAGGATGTAGAGAGCAAGGCATCAGCAGCAGGAGCTTCAACTTCTTCCATTCAGTTGCACTACAAGGAGGCAAATCCTGACTGAGGAAATGGAACATAAAGAGAATAAGTCCTCTCTACATGAGGATCCATTGAGCAAGAATTCTGGAAAAAAATTCTTAAGCAGTTCAGTTCTCGAGGAGGAAAGGGAAGAGAGAAAAATCCTCTGAACATCAATAAACAGTAGCTAATTTCCCACAGAGAAAAGGTAACATGACATGGGGGTCTTTGCAAATAAAGATGCAGAGAGCAAGGCTCCTACAGAAGTTTCTTTGAGCAGGAAGCTTGGAAAACTGTCGACCTTCAGTTTTCAGGAAAACTGTTGACCTTCAGTTCTCAGGAAAACCGTCTTTCCTTGTTTTCAAGGAAAGGCAAGAAAAACAGGGTTTCTCAAAATAACACTGCAACATGCAAGTCTCCTGAAAACGTTTCTTTAAGCTATTGACTCCTCAGGGAGGAAAGGGAATGTGAGGAAAAGAAGTCCACGACAGATCAGCATAGAGAGAGCAAAACTCCCATAGATGTCTCATAGAACAGTCAATTCCCTCTGGAAGAGATGGAAGACAAGAGCATGTCCTCTTCAGATTAGGATGCAGAGAGCTCGGCATCTGCAACAGACTTTGTGAGCAGGCACTTCAACTTCTTCCATTCAATTGCATGCTTCGAGAGCCAAATCCTGGCAGAGGAAAGGGAACGTGGGGAAAATAAGTCCTCTTCACATAATGATCCAGTGAGCAAGTTTTCTGGAAAAATTTCTTTGAGCAGTCAAATATTCGGTGAGGTAAAGGAACTCTAGCAAAAGAAGTTCTCTGAGCATGCAAATGCAGAGTTCAAGGCTCCTGGAAGTGTTACTCTCATCAGAATATTTGTCTGTTATGATGCCTCATTTTTCTATGATAATGAAACTGAGGATTAGGTAAGTGGAAGATAAAGTATCCCAATCTGATTTTGAGAGTACTTTGGGGAGTCTTCCATGGGATGATGCTGATCATTTTTCTGGAGCTGCCAGTCAGAGAAGAAATGTGGTGAACGGACTAGTAGAAGTCAAGAAATAAATTGTATTCTTATAAAGCTGAGAGAGAGAGAGAGAGCATCAAAAAACAAACCATTATCAGAACCCTCACGATTAGGATGGTCACATATTTTAGTTGTAGCACAGAGGCACCTTAATATTGTGGACCTTTGATCCCCAGAAAGTTGCTTTACCAAACTGTTAAAGCTTTGGAAAATTTATACCACACTTGGGAAAATTTTGTTTTGTATAAAATGCTCCAACTAGTTTGATAGTTATTTTTTGGCTGGGGTAGAGATTGACAAGATATTAGAAGAGTGAATAATTCACTGATATTTTTAATTGTAATAAGTGCACTCCTAAAATGAAGTGTAGCTGGTATGGACAGTTTTAACCATCTAACTCTGGACTTAACGTTAACACAGATCTTAACTCTAAACCAACTCACAGTTTTTAGAAAAAAATTAAGAATAAAACTTCTGCATTAAAATTCTTGATTTGTCCACCAGGTAAATTTTCATTCTAATGGTATTACGCAACCATATATATGTAAGTAAAACTTTATTATCCTTTGGGTACAACAGTTTATAAACAGAATATTAACAGCTTTCTAAAAGAATATCTCTGTCGGTGGGACAATATAAAAGCTCATTTTGGAGGTTAGAATAACAAGCATATTGACCAATATCCTCCCAGCCTCCACTTCCATATGTTTAAAAAAATTAAGCAACTGGGTAACCTAGTAGAAACCACAGAAAGCACAGGTTAAGGTTTAATACTTGGAAATCCAAGGGAAAATGAAAGAGTAAGGCACTTTCAACAAAGTTAAGTAAACAATGGTGATACTGGAGCCTCTTGGAGAGATAGTAAGTGAAGTTGTGAAACTGGAGGGACATTTCTCTCATAGCAAGATCATACTTGTTTGGGTGGTACTGAGACCAGTAGGATACTGTAGAAGTTCCAGCAGGGAAGCAAAGGCTCAAATGCAGAGACTCTGTCTCAACTCAGACCCTGGGCAGGAACTGCAGATATAGTGGTCACAGTTTATTCAAATTTGATTCAATCATATCTTAAATGTATCTTACCCAAGTATATTTGATCTTAATTAAGTTTAAATGAATACTTCCCAGGGCTGCTAAATGTTTCACCAAAGTTAGATAAAGTGCTTTCGCTATTCTTAGGGCTTTACAAACATACACTCATTTATTGTCCATTCTGAGGTAGTACAAATATTCTTATTTTAAAGATGAGAGATTCAAAGAGCAATTCACCTGAAGCCCTGTGGTTATCTGGCAGTTGAGGAGTGTTTAAAGCTGTGTTTAAAAATATTTTAGAGGGCTGGAGCAATAGCACGGTGGGTAGGGCATTTGCCTTGCATGCAGCCTCCCTGGGTTCAATTCCCAGCATCCTATATGGTCCCCTGAGCACTGCCAGGAGTAATTCCTGAGTGCAGAGCCAGGAGTAACCCCTGAACATTGCTAGGTGTGACCCCAAAGGCAAAAAATAAATAATTTTTTTAAAAAGCGTTTTAGATTATGGAATGACTTGCCATCTTCTCACCCAGCTGGCTACCTCCTGAAGAAGAAAAAAAGATCAGAAAATATCTGTTGGTTTACTTCCTCTTCCTCCTTCCCTATTCCCTTTCCTTTTCTTTATTATTGCCTATAACCTTCACAACAAATAAGCAGTTTATCCTGTTCCAAATGAAGGCAAGTGAAGGGGGTAATTGTGTCTATTGGACAATATTACATCATCTCCTATAAATGAAAGATTTTTTTTTTCATTTTGCAGGGAGCTCAGGCCTTACTCCCAGCTCTCTGCTGAGGGATCACTCTTGGGAGACATATGCTGTGCCAGGCAAGGCTAGGCTCCTGTCCACACTACTTTCTCTTTCTCCAGTCTTTTAAGTGAAGGATTTCTGAGGGTAGGAACACTTGAGTTGTCTGTTCATTATAACCAGGAGGTTATAAATCTGGGTCCACAGTGCCTAGTGACACCTTTATTTATTTTTTATGAGTTTTTTTCTTTTTTCTTTTTTTAAATTTTTTATTAGTGAAACAGAGTCTCCTACCCTATGCCTGACTGTCTCCACCAGGGCCCAACAGCTGAAGACCACCGAGGCCCAGCCAAGGCCATGCTGGGAGCACTCTCCACACACTTGGATGAGCCTCACGCATAAAAGAACTGACAGAGGAACCCAGGTGTGTGGGACCGGGGCTGAGATCTCCAAGCCTGTACAGTTTGGGACTGGACCTGCCAGTAACTAGACAGTTACACCCACCAACTGCCGTGTAACTCCAACAACGGCCAGGATCCAGAGATCATCACACTCAGCTCCTGGGAGAGAACAAGACAGAGTCTCCTACCCTATGCCTGACTGTCTCCACCAGGGCCCAATAGCTGAAGACCACTGAGGCCCAGCCAAGGCCATGCTGGGAGCACTCTCCACACACTTGGATGAGCCTCACGCATAAAAGAACTGACAGAGGAACCCAGGTGTGTGGGACCCGGGGCTGAGATCTCCAAGCCTGTACAGTTTGGGACTGGACCTGCCAGTAACTAGACAGTTACACCCACCAACTGCCGTGTAACTCCAACAACGGCCAGGATCCAGAGATTATCACACTCAGCTCCCGGAAGCGCGCGGCCGCATTCGCGGCCTCGCGACATCTTATCATCTCATTCCTAATTCGGTCAAACTGGCAGGCTACCAAATGTAACATGCCCACACGGCAGAGTCTGGCAAACTCCCCGTGGTATACCCAATATGCCAAATACCAGTAACAATGATGGGTCTCATTCTCCTAACCCTGAAAAAGCCTTGAATATGGCACTTAAAAAAAAAAAATCTCAGGGCTAGGACGAAGAAGACGTTACTGGCACCTGCTCGAGGCAATCGACGAACAACAGGATGGTCGTGATCGTGATTAGTGAAACACCATGGGGTACAGTTGTAGACTTACAAGTTGTTGTGCTTGGGTTTCTGTTATACAATGATCGAGTACCCATACCACCACCAGTGCCCATTCTCCACCCCCACCAATCCCAGTATCCCTCCCACCCCTCTCATCCCCCATCCCACCCTGCCTCTGTGGCAGGGCATTCCCTTTTGTTCTATCTCTCCTTTTGGGTGCTGTGGTCTGTAGAAGAGACATTGGGTGGCAATCATGTTCGGTCCATAGACTGCTTTCAGCATGCATCTCCCATCCTGGGCAGATCTTCCCAGCACCCTTTATTTGGTGCTCCCTTCTCTATCTGAGCTGTCTTTGCCCCTAGAATGTGCCGCTGACTTCTAAGCCATGGAGTGAACAACCTGGTATTTATCACAGCTGCTCTTGGATGTTAGTCTCTTAATTTGTTACTTTATGTTATCCAGATGAATGCAATCTTTCTGTTTGTCCCTCTCTTTCTGACTCATTTCTCTTGGCATGACATTTTCCATATAGTACCACTTGTATGTAAATTTCATGGCTTCATTTTTTCTAACTGCTACATAGTACTCCATTGTGTAGATGTACCAAAGTTTCTGTAACTAGTCATCTGTTCTTGGGCACTCAGGTTTTTTCCGTATTCTAGCTATTGTAAACAGTGCTGCAATGCCTAGTGATACCTTTAGTCTCAGCTTCTGGTACCTGTATTTGCTTTGTATGAACCAGGAGGTGAAAAATTTGCAACGACTGCCGGTTGATGAGATAGCAACATTCCTGGAATCAAAAATCCACTGTGCCCCCTCCTGCACCAAAGACAGGGCTTAGGGGCCCAATGGCTCATCCCAAGCCTGGTAGTCCCCAGGCTATATTCCTTGTTCCATTACCAAGCAGGGGACTCCCGCTGGTCTTTGTTCCCTTCTCCACCCAAGACAACTTAAAAACCGCTTAGTGTCTCCCAGGGCGCAGTTCTACTCCAGCCTCACTGAAGGTTAGTAGGAGCTGCTAAAAACGTCTGTCTTTTCAGTGTACTCGTCTTTGTCCCTCTGTCTGTGTAGGGTGAGGTCTGCGATCTTTCATGAGGCAAATTGCTACCACAATTTTAGGAGCAGAGGGTGAAGTTGCCACTAGTCCTCTGGTATTTTCTGCCTATTATGAAAAGGTGATCTTAAGTAAGCTTTTCCATCCAGAACACAAGTGGGTCAGAGTGCCCCTCTGGCGCTAAAGCTATCTGACTTGGCTAAGAAGCTGCATAAATCTTTGCCTCTTCTTATCCCTACTTCCTTTTCTCTTAAGAGTTTCGGAATCATTGCATAATCTTTCGCAACAACTCCTTTTTTAAAACAGCAGCCAAAAGAGTGTTTCTGTGAAACTGATTTGGTTATGTCATTGACCACGTCATTTTATTCAATGACAGCATCATCATATCACAGCTAATTCTCCTATTTCAGGAGGCAGAAGAATTTTCTGGTGCTCTGGCTGAAGATGCAGAGTCCCTGACCCCATCTCAGACTCAAGAAATTAATCTCTGGGAATTGAGTCTGCAAGTGTGTATATTAACAGTGTCTAATAGGTGATGCTAATAGTATATCTGGGAGAAATACTAACTTATGAGATCAAGCTCCACTGCCTTGGTGTGTTACCAATGGCAACTCATGTTTCTGAGCCAATTTCCAACCTCATCTCCTGTGAGGATCTATCCACCATAGCAACAAGAATGACAGTTTATAGTTTTGTCACTTCTCCCACCTTAATCCTGTGATGTTTCCTGTTTTCCTTAGTCTTTATTGAGGGTCACTGCCTGTAGTCCTGCAGACTATGTACTATGTCCTGCAACTCTTTAAGGGTGATCGTTCACATTATAGTCACAGTGATGGAGGACTTGCCTTCACTCATTCTAGAGCTTGGAATGCTCTTTTGCTTGCTCTTTACCTGACTTTGCAACTGTTTTTCTTGTAAGATATAACTCAGACATCAATATTACTATCTGTCTGGAATGCAGGATTACTTCCCTAGGTCTGTCACTGTGTTTAAAGCGTGGTTATCTCCATGCCTTCTTTGTGAGTCTGTCTTTGAGATGGCAAGTGTAAGGCTTGCTAGGGACAAAATGGAGATCAGCTGATGAAATAGCTGCATTCCTGGAATTAAAAATCACCCTGCCCCCTCCAGCACTCCAAGCCTCGTGGCCCCAGGCTGCATTCCATGCTTCTTTACAAAGTGTACCACTCCCATTGTCCACCTTCCTCCCTTCCAGAAGCTTCTGTCCGCTCCTTTCATCCACTGCAATGAGCTTCCATGCATTTCTGTCTGCTCTGTGGAGCAGCCCTGCTGAGTCCTGTGCCCATGGCCCCCAGTCCCATCCGTTCTGTGCTTCCAACCGTTCAGTGTATGCCTCCTGTCATTAAGCTTCCCTGGCTTCCATCCACTCAGTGGAGTACCCCCCCGCCCCCCCACCCCCCCCACACACTTTCCCTGTCCACTTTTGGAAGTATTTTTGTCTGCTCCGTGGGCACCTTGTCCGCTCCAGCGGAGCTTCTGTTGGCTGCTGTGGTTCCCTGCCCTCCCTGATGCGCTTCCTTAGCTCCGCAGAGTTTCCGTTACCTCCACAGTTTCTTTTTGCTCCTGCGGGCCCCATACAGTTCCGTTGAAGGATGCTCTTCCAGCCCGCTGGTGCTACGCCCCTTCCCCCAGTTTACATCCCCCTTCCCTTGCTCCTTCCAAGCTTCCATTTGTTCTGGATCCCACCAGCTCTGGCTGCATTTCCATTCCATCTCGCAGTTTCCCCTCCTGCCTTCTACCACCACCACTAAGCATCCCTCTCCCACCCCGACCCCACACCACTGAGCTTTCTTCTGCTTCAGTAGGGCCCAGCAGGCTCCTGCCTTGCTTCCCTATACTTCCAGCAGCTCTCTCCCTAGGCCCCTGCTCACTTCTGCTGCATTTCCCTTTTGCCATGCTAAAAGGAATAGATTAGCAACTGGATTGCAAAATTTCTTGGGAGATCAAGTTGTATTAGTCTCAGTAAAATAAGAGGTGAAACCTGTACTACAGAATTGTTCTAGTATCTATTTTTTTGTGAGATCTATGTAAAGATATTAGTCAGATGGTCCAGACTCCTGTTAGTTTTTAAGGAGTTGGATTCTCAAAAAACGTTACAGGAAATCGAGATTTTTCAGTGCAGGACTAAATGAATTGAACATGGTGTTGTTAAATTATGTATGCTGACTCTAAAGATCTCAATGCTCTTTTGACCAGGACCCACAGCAAATGGGTATATTGTATTGCATTGTGAGTAGAGTGAAACATTCACTTTTCTCTTCTTTGCATCTTTAGTACGTTTTTGATGCTTCATGGCACTATGTTGATTTGCATAAATCCAGATAGGAATGCTTTCCTCTCTGTCACAAGGTCCACCCTCACACAGACAGAAAATTCCAAAAGCCACCTATGGGATTCCCAAAGCCCTCTTTCAGAGAAACAGAGTCAAAGGGATTGGTTAAGTGACAGGAACCGGCCTAGTATTAATACAGGGACTGTTACCAGTACCCCCAAACTTCAGGGAAATCCTAGGAGCAGGCTAACCCAAGGAAGAAACAGAAAGTGAGGAATCTGCAGGTTCTCCATGATTCACTGTAACCTGGGTCCTGCTCATGGTGTCAAAAAAAGTCTGGGAAACAGGATCTCTCCTAGCCCTGGAGAAGGGATGGGATGAACTCCTTTCTATCAGGCCACTCCAGCTCTTCTTGCAGGCTTGAGGTTACCTCTAGCTTATTGTGCTAACAATGACCAAGCCTGGGTAAACCCAACAACACTGTCACTGTCACTGTCCTCCAGTTGTTCCTCGATTTTCTTGAGTGGGCCCAGTAATGTCTCCATTATGAGACTTTGTTGTTACTATGTTTGGCATATCGAATATGTCATGGGTAGTTTGCCTGGTGTTGCCGTGTGGGAAGATACTTTCGGTTGCTTGCCGGACTCTCCTAGAGGGGTGGAGGAATTGAATTCGGGTTGGCCATGTTGGCTGTGTACAAGGCAAACGCCCTACCCGCTGTGCTATTGCTCCAGTCCAAAGCGGACATAGCAGATAAAATATTAATGCCATTTTGGTGTGTCTCCTGTCTTTAGCAACACCCCAGAGCCTTTAAATATATAACTAGGTATCCAAAATGGAGAGTTCTCCCATCTTGCTATGCTTATGCAAAAGAACAAGCCAGGTTTAATAAGCCATCTAGCAATTTAAAGTGAAGGTGGGGAGAAAATTGTATTTTTGTAACTTGTCCTGTGTAGAATCAGATTCTAGTTCTAGAGTGATTGAACAAAAGTATTCTAATGGATTTGATTAAAGCAGAGTTTAATAAGCCTAACAGTCTGATATGAGACCCCACCAGTAGGGCCGTTAAGTTTAATATGGACATCTTTTTTCTCAGAATCAATCTTTTTTTAATCTCACCACCCTGCCTCTTGAAATTCATCCATACATGGGAATAGAAAATCTCCTAAATATCCATCAATCAATTGCTCCTCTACCAGAACTGCTGGTCACTGACTGACCTCCCGAGCCAATCATCCCCCTAAAACAATAATTGTCTCCCCACCAGGTATAGGTAGAGAGATCTTAGTGTGCCCTTTATATAACCAAAACTCCTGGTACATAAGTTATGCTCAGGACCAAGCCAGCTGATAACCCTGCTCATAGCCCATCCCAAGTATGGTAGCCCCAGGCTGTATTTCATTCTGCCTTACCAAGTGTACCACTTCCATTGGTCTTTGTTCCCTTACCTGCCCAAGACAACTTAAAGTCCCTCTTAGCATCTCCCAGGGCCTGCCTGGCTATACTCTAGCCTCACCGGAGGTCTGTAGGGCACACCCAGGAACACATCCCAATAAACTCCTCCTATTTCTTTACTTGTCTCTGCCCCTCTGCTTTCTTACTTGCAGGTAAGATCCTGCACCTATCAATAAGAACTAATGAAAGGCAGAAACTTTCTTATCCACTTTTACCTTCTCTGTAAAGCATGACACTATACCCAAAGAGGGTAATTAATGATGGTTTATAGAATTAAGGGAAAGAATTTTATTATGAGAACAACTTTGATGGACTAATGCATCTGAATCTATTTTCCATAGGCAACTGATTCGATATTGACATAAAAATGCAGTCATAGACTAGAGAAATTACTTAGCTTTCTTTACTTTTAATTTATGCTCTACAGCACATAAGAAAATTAAACTCAAGTGGTTTGAAAGAAGAAAGCTATCCATTGAGTTTTACAGGAATATATGGGACCTCCCTAGGTTTAATTCAGAGGTTTCAGGATATCACTGGGGAAGCCACTTTCCCTCTGCTCCTCATTCATAACATCAGTTCCATTTCCCCACCCACTTGGCAAATGCTTTTTCATATCTGGGGAAGCCACAGCCTCTAGCAATCTTTCTGGGATCAGATTGCACCATGAGTTCACCTCAACAACCAATCACTGGGGAAGGGCACACGCTGTTTGAAATAAAAGTTAGTCTCCCTCGTCTTCTCTGTACGTTTTAATATTCAGAGTTAGAAGATAAGTGAGATATTGGTGGTGGTGGTGGTGGTGGTACCACAGCAGAATGCAGCGCAAATATCCAGTGGGAGTCTGGAACGTCAGTGCCCCGTCGGCAGTGACTGCTCAGAGGTGCACACACTGAGTGCTGAAAGCCCCGAAGCCCCCAGCATCAGACATCTCACTTGACTCCTCTCTCTTGCTCTGTTTTTTCTTTCTTTTTTAAATCTGTCCATCTTATTTTCCAGTGAGGGGAAATTAGTTGTTCAGCGAACCCACCTGCTAAGCAATTCCAAGAATCAGAGATGTATCAGTAAGCCAAAGTCATAGCTTTCTTACTTGCAGCCTCTTGGGGCTGCCCCTGGGCACAGTCTGCTGAGGGCATGGAGAGGGGCGTGTGGGAAAGAAGGGGGAGTTCTGGGTGAGAGTAAGCACCGGGTGCATTGTGAAGTCAGTCACCACCTGCTGGATATAATTTTCTCTCTCACTGGTGACCTTGCGAGGTTCCGGGAATCAATGTGAGGTGAGAACAATGCCCATAGCACAATGAGTAAGTCGGTTAGGAATTCAGCAGTGGAGGCCCACACACACAGCTCCCACTCAGGGCTCTCAACCCACAGTCTTCCTTTGCTCCCTTTTCCTTGACAGTGAAAGCAGGGGAACAGGATTAAATTTTGGTGAGAAAAGAATTACCTTGTTGCTGTTAATGTTGAAAACATCTTTTATTCCTTTCCAGGTTTTGGCCCTGTGAATTCAACTTTAGATCAACTCACTTGACGCAATGGGAAATGTCATGTTGATTTATGATGTTGATCATATCAGACCTATCAGATTTTTGAATAATTTTATTTCTATTTTTTTTACACTTTCAAAAATATTTTTACATGGTGCTGTTTCATGTCTTTGCTCATTTTTGTATTTAGTTTCTTGCTTTGAAGTTGTGAAGTTTGTATGGGTTCTTTTTATATTTTACTATCATTCACTTGTCAGTAACATAATATGTCACATGCAAAAAAATAAAAAAATTTTTCCTATTTATCATCATACAAAAAATTTTCAAATTGCATTAAAGATTTTGTTATTAGACCCAAAGTAAAAAAAAATACACGATGGAAACACAGATGATTCTAGGACTTCAACTCAGAAAAGAATTTAAAAACTTGACTCCATTGAGAAGGGAAATAAAAGCAAGAGTAAGCAAGTGGAACTGCACCATTTTCAAATGTATTTTCACAGTGATAGAAGTTACCACAAAGAAAAAAAAACCCATAGCTTAGTATTTTGGGAAGATATTTGCATAGTATGTGTCTGAGAAGTGAAGAAGGTAGTGGTTGTGGTAGTGATAATGGCAGTGGGGAAAAGTGACAAAGTCATACATTACAGGTACAGGAGAGTCAGGACCAAGATGGCATTGAGAGTAGCCCATATTTCACATTGTGCCTCACATTCAGAAACAGCAAAAATTTCCTGGCAGAGGACTGGTGGGGAAAGAGATAAACAACACTCAGTAGAATCCCTTAGAGAGCTCTCATGAGGACAATCTACAATGATTTACTCTCCAAGCATGGCAAGGTAATGTAGAAGCAGCATCGAAATCTACCAAGGTCAATGAGTGAAGATAATAGTTAAAAATATTTTACAATATTTTAAAAATAATTTTAAAATATTTTAATTCAAATTTAATATAAAATAATAGCACTGTAGCACTGTCTGTAACACTGTCTTCTTGCTGTTCACCGATTTGCTTGAGCGGGCACCAGTAACCTCTCACAACAAATTGAGACTTGTTACTGTTTTTGGCATATCAAAATAGTTTGCCAGGCTTTGCTGTGTGGGCGAGATACTCTTGGTAGCTTGCCGGGCTCTCCAAGAGGGGTGGAGGAATCAAAATATATATATATATAAAATAATTATTTTATTTTATTTTTTATTAGTGAAATACCATGAGGTACAGTTGTAGACTTACAGATTTTTGTGCTTGGATTTCAGCCATACAATGATTGAACACCAATCCCTCCACCAGTGCCCATTCCCCACCTCCAATGCTCCTGGAATCCCTCCCGCCCCCTCCACCCCCCACTCCATCCCTTTGGCAGGGTATTCCCTTTTGATCTCTCTCTCCTTTTGGGTGCTGTGGTTTGCAAAAGAGGCATTGAGTGGAAATCATGTTTGGTCTATAGTCTACTTTCAGCATGCTTCTCCCGTCCTGGGTGGATCCTCCCAACACCCTTTATATAAAATAATAATTTTTAAATTTTGAATCTTTTAAAAATAGCACAAAAGGCTTTGTTAGTAACAAATAGTTCTATAACCTCTCTAGAGGCACCTTGATGAGGAAAAAGAAGCTGTGGTATATACATATACAATAGAATATTAAGAGGCTGTTCAGAAAAAAATGAAATCATGCAGTTAGTGCTACTTGGATGGAACTACAGAGTGTCATAAAGTGAAATAAACCAGAGGGAGAAGAACAAAAATACCAATGATCTCACTCATACCAGGTATGTAAGAAATAAAACCAGGTTTTTAGTAAGTAAATAGTACAAAAGTTTGATCCTAAATTACAGGACAGAGAATATCAAATAAGTAGGGAAATGATAGAGGAAATGAAGCAGTGGGCTGAGAGTCACATAATGCCATTAGTGACAGTCTTGACTATACAGGTTGTGAGGTGACATAATTGTCTACACCAATAATTTAATTGTCTACACCATAATAAAACGTTACCTACAGTACAATAACAATTTTAAAAATATGAATCTTTTAAAAACAGCTGATATTTCAGCCTCTGTCGAAAACAGTATGGTGAGTTCTCACTAAAGTTAGAATTCAACTGTTACATGACCCAGCAATATCACTTTCGGACATCTATCCCCAGGTCATAAAAACACTTCTTGAATATACACATTATTCATTGCTACACTCAGTATGATAGATATGATAGGGAATCAACCTAAGTATCCAAAAACAGATGAATGAATGTATTATGTGGTATATATACACAATGGAATACTATGCAGAAATGAAGAAATCATGTAATTTGCTGCAAAGCGGTTCTTTTGAACTGTTGAATAAATTCAGAAGAAGAAAGATAAACAGTATGATCCCACTTTTCTGTGGTATATAGAATACTGGGTAAGAAAATGTAGTGAAAAGGGGGATACTTAGATCACCTTTGACCCCAGTGTTTACAGAGAAGAAGAACAAAGAAGGAAAGATATCAAAAGGGGAAGAAGAGACCTGGAAGTATTTGTTGAATAGAGCTCCAGTTATACTAGTAATAAGGGTGAGTGGTATAGCTGTATATTCAAAACACAGACTTAAAAAATACTGAAAAGATGAGATCTAATCTGTAACCATTGAAACTATAACATGCCTGTCAAGTTGACAGGCAGAGATGGGGTGATGGCTGGGTGAAGGAATAATGGAACACTGTTGGAGGGAAGTTGACACCAGTGGTGGGATTGGTGTTGAAATATTGTATACCTAAAACTCAACTATCAATAACTTTGAAAATCACAATACTTTAATTAAAGAATGAAATAAAAAGTTAATATTATTACCATTTGAGGAAAAATAAATAGATCTTGAAATAATTAAGCTAATAAGTAAAGAAGTGGAAGATAATTTGAAGATGATTTCACTCATGTGAAATATAAATAACTAAAGCAAATGAACCAGAAAATTAAAATTAACTCATAAACTAAGCAAGAAATTTAGTGGTTACCAGATGGAGAGGAGAGAGGAATAAAGGGATTTTTTTTTTGATACAATAGCACTGGTGTTTTGGTGGTGAGTATAGACAATACTATACACAAACAGAGATGTTATATTTATCCTAATCTATAATGCACTGTAGCACTGTCCACTCATTGTTCATCGATTTGCTCGAGTGGGCACCAGTAATGTCTCCATTGTGAGATTTGTTACACTTTTTGGCATATTGAATACGCTACGGGGAGCTTGCCAGGCGGGATACTCTCGGTAGCTTGCCGAGCTCTCCGATGCAGAAATCGAACCTGGGTCAGCCGTATGCAAGGCAAACGCCCTACCCACTGCGCTATCGCTCCAGCCCATATGATCTATAATATTATCAACTAATGGTATAGCAATTAAAAGAAAATAAGTTAAAAATTAAAATCCCCACAAACAAAAGAGGAATAAATAAAAAACAAAAAATATCCAGCAATTTAATGGAAGATATAGGAAGGATATGGACAATTGAAAGTAGAAATGACTCAATAAAAATGTTAATTAAAATTACAACTCACATATTTCATTTGCCAGGTCATAGTAAAAAAAGTATTTATTGGTGAGGGTGTAGTGAAATGAGGATTCCTAATACACTGTTAATTGTTAGTACAAATTGTTTCAACAGAGAGCCTTTGGCAATATATAATACAATATTGCAAATATGTATGTAACTTTTTTCTAGGGCACAATTCCACATTCCTGGTTTAGGAATGTTCCTTTAACACACTCCATCTCACTCTTCCCTTTTCTTACGTGGCAGAGGTTTTTCACACTCATCACATGAGTTTTTTTTCCTTTAGAATGTACCTTTTTAGACAGATTTAGGACAAAATTGATCAATACAGTAAAAAAGGCAGTGGAGGGCTCAGTCTGTGATCTTTCATCATACATTACCTGACCTTATGTTCATCTCTCCATTTGTCTCGTAGGATTATTTGACAGGTTATTAGAGCACCAGTGGGGTAGGAGAGACTTAAGGAGTCTGACAGTAACATTTTAGAAACAGTTCAAGTCCTAGGTCATTACTTTAGTATTCTATACACACCTAATTCGCAGGTCTCATTTTCTTGCCACCATCCTACAGATACCATTGCTCAGTCCATTGTTCAGAACCCACTGCCCTTCTTCCTGTGAGGGGGATCTTGAGTCAGGCCCCCAAACGAGAGAGCTCAGCTGCACCCTTCTTGCCTCAAGACTTATCCTTTCACCTAAACATTTTTGAAGTTATCTTCTCAGCTCTTGTTTTCAGTGACTTAAAGTATAATCAAAGCTCTTTCTTTCCTCCATTTTTTTGCCTCTTCACAACCCACATGAACCTCTATTCCAGTCATTAACTCTCTATGGGCTCCACCTCCTTATTACTGAAAGAGATTCTTACACTAAGGACTCATGACTAAGTAACTTAGATTTTTGACACATGGCAGTCCTTAATAGATGCATATTGATTATGGAAAGGGCTCCTGAGAAACTCCCAGTATTAGGTTCCCTCTCTCACTGGTAAATACAATTTGAAAATAACTGCTTGATTTTTAGAATAGTTTTAGTTGTACAGAAAAATTAAGGAGGATATAGAATCCTCCTATGCCTCCCCCCCCCCCCCAGTTTACCTAATTATTATCCTCTTTCATTCACTTGATGCATTTGTCACTGTCAATGATCTGATGCTTTTTATTATGAACTAAAGTCTATACTTTATTTGGATTTTCTCTTTTTGCTGTAGCTGTTTTGATTTTTTCCTACTGCCCCGCATCTGTTCTAGGATCCAATCCAGAACAACACTTTAGTCATCACTCTTCTTAGACTCCTCTTGGCTATGAGAGTTTCTCAGGCTTGCATTGTTTTTGATGACCTTGAATGATTTGAAGAGTACTGGTCAAATTCTTTTGTAATGATTGTTGTCGTTGTTGTTTTTCAGGATTATAGATTTGGTGAAGGATGACCACAGACTTAAAATGGCATTCTCATTACATCACAAAGGTGCATGCTCTCAGTATGATTTATCACTCATGGAATTAACTGTGCTCACTTGTTTGAGGCAGTATGTGTCTGACTTATCCACTAAGGAATAGCTTCCTTCTATGAACATTTCCTTAATGTGTTCCTTATAAAAAAAAGTAACGATGTGTCATGTACTCTCAAAAGATGAAAAATTACAATCAATTTCCTTGAAGGAGAATCAGTATCATATATATAATTTGCAATTCATGCTCATATTTGTATGGGCCATGGGTATTTTAAACTTTTATTTTGATTCTAATACTAATTTATTGACTTTGTTTCCTCAAATGCTTTCTAGATTTAGCCATTAAGAGCTCTTGTTGCTGGCTTCTTTGCCTAATTGACCTATCCCCATCAACATCTTGAGTTATTTTAAATATCTTATTTTCTGGCACTAGAAGATATTCCAGGTTTATCTTATACATTTCCTGCTCTCATTGTCAACATTTTTACAAGGACCTCTTGTTCCTTTTTTCCCCCTTTATTAAATGCAGTTAGAAAACAATTTATAGGCCCTAGGGAAATTCTTTTATTAATTTTAATGATTAAAATCCTTGATTGATTTTGAAAATCAGTTTGTTTCCAATTTTGCCAAGCAACTTTGCTTTTTCTGGGCCTAATTCCATTCAGTTTCATAAAGGCTTAGTGGTTGTCACTTGGACAATAGAATTCTGGTCCCATTCATTTTTTTTTTTTACAATGTAATGTTGGCTGTCAGAGACCTCATCAGATTTCACTTACATTTTGTGAGTTGTGTGAATGGTGGGTAATGTAAGGCCATCTGTTATTAACTTTCCTGTGATCTTGACTTTCTAAGGATAGAAAGTTACCTTCTTACAATCTTTGGGAATCACTTTATTGGTATTTTTTTTTATTTGCTTGGTTAAGCTTTTTGGATCCTAAACTATCTTTGGAAACACTAACAACTACAAATCCTATGAGCTTCTTTTTTCTTCTCTAATACTGAATGTGGTGATTACTTTTACAGCAAATGCACACATGTGGTATATGTAGTCACACATTGTAATATCGACTGTGCAAAGGAAAGCTGAGAGCTGTTGCAACTACCTGGAAAATGGAGGTTAAAGGAAGGAGTAGGAGCTGCCTAACTGTAAAGTCCTGACTGATTTATCCCAGCATTCTGCTTTAGAGACATGCTTGGTTTAAGTATTTTGAGTCATCATTTATAGCATGTTTTCTTTGACCAGGTCACACAATACAATACACCATATAAATATTTCCCAGTGTGATTCAAAGCATGATTTCTAAAAAATCTTTAAGTTGTTTGCTAATAAAGAATTTTTTTTTAGGCCATGGGTAAGGCATTCCTCAGTTCTGAGTATGGTTTGTTTATACAGCATGTGTCAACACTGTCTCAGAGCACTGTTGAGCTCATACCTTCAGGGTAATTTAAATGCAACTAACCAGGAGGTCATAATCTGAATCCAATCAGCAGACTGGTGAGAATCCAGGGACTGTTCTGACAAATGACATTTAGAAGCCAGAAAAAAATACAGTGATTTCTGGTCTGGTTTCTGTTATGCTCTAGTCCCGTAAGCAACTTGCAAAACACAGAATAACAAACTTGAAGCAAAACACAAAATAGACTTTATATGGCTATTATTTTGGAAGATAACTGTGTACAGGATCTTATCCAAAAGTACGTAAAAAATTAAATTGCATATGTGGAACATCTTGACCTCCCATTTTAATTCGTGGTGATGTAGTCTTTAAGCATAAAACCAAGTTTAATGGATGACTGTCATTTTAAGTGGAATATTAGAATTTTTGTCAAAGCTTGGAAGTAAATTTGAAAATGAGAAAGAATGATTTTTTGAGCAAGGGAATTTTGTTATCTTTAGTATGTCAAAGCAAGGGAACTTTCAGATGACTGAAAAATAAAGCAAGAAATTTGAGCTGGGATTATGAAGCACATCATAAAATATCTATTTTTTCCTTTGAAATGTATAAGGTTTTAGGAAAACTTTCTACAACTGAAGCTTCTCTAATTATAAGATCCTTTTTATCCACACAAGAATAAATTGCTTTGGTTTCCTAAAACATATTGCATTAATAGCCTAGTGGGCATCTAAATGGATGAGGAAAATTCCAGATAGCAAAGCATGATTTGTAAAAGATACTATCACACTGAGAACACTGTGTCATTGTTAAATTAAAAATTCTATGCCTTTGCCCCTCTGTACCCTTGACCTGTGTTCTTGGCTTGTCACTTAACCTCCTTGATTGTCAGTTTCCTGCTCTGTAAAATGAAACATTGGGTTCTGGCAGCTGTAAAGAACTTGTAATACATTTTACAGTTATTGAGAAATAGTTTTTACATGTGATTAAGGCAATGTAGCTGCTCAATGAAGCTGATCTCAGAGCCTGTTTTTGTTTTGGGGTCACTCCTGGCTGTGCTCAGGGATTACTCCTGGCTCTGGGCACAGGGATCACTCTTGTCAAGGCTTGAGGATCAAAACCAGGTCCACTGCATGCAAGGCAAACTCCCTATCTATTGTACTATCTCTCTGGCCCCAGAATCTCAGAGTCATAACTCACGCTTGCAGTCAAAAATCTATTTTGACATCATACTTAGAGGATTTTGGAGGCTTATGAGATTCCACTGAGGCTGTCCAAATTCAATAGAGGAAAAAATATATAAATTTCCCATCATCCAAGTTTCCCCAACATCATTTGTTGAATATATTTCTTTCTCCATTTTATGCTCTTGGAGTTGCTATAATAAATTAACTGCCCATAATCGTAAGGATTTACTTACAGGTTCTCAATTCTATTCCATTAATATATGTGTGACTTTTATCCTTATCACAGTTTTGATTACTAAAGCTTTTGCAGTATAAAATTAGAGGGATGAGATTCTTTTCACCTTTTAAAAATTACTTATTATTTTGGCTATTTAGGGTCTTCTGTGGTTCTATGTAAATTTTAACGATACTTGCTTTATTACCTTGAAAAAATGTTGTTGGTGTTTTGATAGGGATTTTGTTATATTGGAAACTATTCTTTTATGATTTCTTAGTTGGATATATAAGTTTGGCTTTTGATTTTGATTTATTCGAGGAATAACTGCTAAATTTCAGGAAAATGTTTCCAACTAGATTCTTGAATTTATATATTGAAATTTCCATTGAATAAAAACCTAACATGCCCTGCCGTAATCTTAAGAGGGAAGACTTACCACAGTTGTGCAAACTGCTCCACTTTCAACCTCAATGACCAACTGTGATCAGTTTTATGAAATCTCTGTGTCTTTAAATCTATTCTTAAAATTAAACTTACACTTGGGAATAGAGATTTTCTATCACTCTCCTTTGAGTTTTTAAAATTTATGATGGGAAATTCTTTTCTGTACCATGCATCAGGCTTGAAGTTCCAGGAAAGATAGGGCTATGTCGGCCTAGCATATTATTGTGTATAACTAATGCCCAGTGAAGTAATGTGATAATTATTTAAATTTTTGTGGAATGAAAAAGTAGAAAGTGAAAACAAAAAAGAACTTATACAGATTTTCATTGTGAGACTTGTTGCTACTGTGTTTGGCATATTGAATACATCACAGGTAGCTTGCCAGGCTTTGCCTGCCATGCAGGAGAGATACTCACGATGGAGATGTTACTGGGCCTGCTCGAGCAAATCGATGAACAATGGGAGGACAGTGCTACAGTGCTACAGATTTCATGCAATTAGAAAACTGAAATTATCCAACAGCAAATTCAGCTTCTGCTCCACAAATAAACCTTTTTTGTCTCCTTATATATTATGTCCTGTCAAGAATAAGGGTGGTCACATTACTCTTAATCAAAGCATAACTTGAGTGTGGAGGAAATTCTACCCACAGAACAGGACTGGAGAAAACAGAATTAAGATCTCCTCTGAGAAAGATCAAGCAACTGTCACTGTCTCTGATTAAAAATGAGACATTTGAGACACGCACACAAAACAGGCTCTCATTGTGGTGACAAACTTTCAAACTGAGAACTTTATTTGTCAAGAAAAACAGAAATTCCTGAAAATACTGGGCTTGAAGAATAATCAAGAGCATTTGCATTGAAATACTTAAAAACTATTATTCTACTAACCACGTGGGTTTAAAGTCTAATTAATGCAGCAATCAGGATATTCATATCTGATTTTAGATTTACTTCACTCTGAAGTATGGACTAATTTGCTAAATAAATATAAATTTAAAAAAATACTAATATTCATGGGCTGGAGCGACAGCACAGCTGGTAGGGCATTTGTCTTGCACTCAGCCAACATGGCCGACCCAAATTCGATTCCTCCACCCCTCTCGGAGAGCCAGGCAAGCTACCGAGAGTATCTCATCCGCAGGGCAAAGCCTAGCAAGCTCCCTGTGACATATTCAATATGCCAAACACAGTAACAACAAGTCTCACAATGGAGACATTACTGGGCCTGCTCAAGCAAATTGATGAACAATGGGAGGACAGTGCTACTAATATTCATGTTTAGAACTAAATTAATTCAAGTAATAGAACTAAAACACTACCCAAGTTTTCCTTCTTAAAGGCTGTTTACCAGTGAAAGAAAGTTCAGAGTGGAGAGTATTTGGTTAAAATTAACGAGGAATTGCAAAGCAATATTTAGTGTGTGCAAATTACTCTGGTGTCAGTCTATCTTAGTCAATTTCCTACTGCTGCAATATTGCAAGATTAAATAAAATAGAGGTCGCACATGATTTTTAAATAAAATCCTTGGTCGCACATGAAAAAAACTTGAAAATTTTCAGCAACACTGATACAATTAAAATCCAAAATGCAGGGGTGGATGCTAGACACAGTATTTATTAATGCACCAAGTAAATTCTATTGTGGAGCCAGGAACAATAATTAGGAATCTATATGCAAAGACCTAAGTCAAAATATCTTTATATATTAAATAGGATCTGTTGTATGTACACAGACTTCTAATAAAGCAGACAGACACATAAGAGTTAATCGATTTGCTCGAGCGGGCCCAGTAACGTCTCCATTGTGAGACGTCTTGTTACTGTGTTTGGCAACTGAATACTCTCGGTAGCTTGCCAGGCTCTCTGAGAGGGGTGGAGGAATCGAACCTTGCTCGGCCAGGCTGGCTGCATGCAAGGCAAATGCCCTACCGCTGTATTAGGCATTATCTAGAAATTTTTTAAATTTTCTAACTTGTCAGTTGAGCCTACTTTCCTTTAGAGTTTTGTTTCTGTTCAAAGAACATTCAATTTCCTTATACTCTCCACAAGATATTTCCCCATAAGTATTTTTTCTTAAATTACTCAAATGGTTTCTTTAATGCACATTTTCTAAAAAGTGTTTTAGAAAATTGAAAAGAGAAACGGTTATTTCATGTGCATATGGACACCTCATTCAGCTTCTCCCTTATTTCAGTATTATAAACAAACATACACATATTTTGTAAGAATTTCCTGTTTCTCATTGAATTGCTTCTCAAAGCATAGCTAACTGAAAGTGAGCTCTGTAAACCTGCAGCTCTTAAAAGCTATCTAGGTCATATTTCCTTAAGCACCCAGAGAACTATTAATCGGAAAGCTTTCTTTCAATGTGAAAGAAGTAAGTTGTATTTCTTTGGGTTTCTACTGATGACCGACTTCCTCATTAAAGCATTAACTTTTTCTTGCTATTTTTAAAGTTACTAATTTATCAAGTTCTAAAATATGTTGTATCCAGGCAATGTTCATGGAGAAAGATAAACTTATGTCTTAATAGATATTAGGACCAATATTGAACAGAGGTGGTGTTAAGATAGCTATAACACAATGGAAGTTACCTGGAAAATCATGCAAAGGAGACCAAAAGGGGTGGGGTACAGAAACAAAAAATTAAGTCAGATAAATTGGGAAAGAGGATATGAGGAAAGCCTAAAACAAATATTTACTAGTATGCCAAGACAAAGGAAATAAGAGCATACTGGATAAAATTCTATGGATTGTATCACTTATTGTATAGCCTATAAAGACATGTTAAACAGCAGGACTGTTATGGCTTTTGCAATGTTAATTATCAATATGCTAATTAGGGTTCTTTAACTAGATCAATTATGGTGTGTATTTTAAATGTGAGTATGTTTTGTGATATGGATTAGAAGTAAAGTTTGTGCTAACTTTAAAATGAAGTGAAAAACATGCTAATAGGTAAATTGGGATTATAAAGCAGACACAAAGCATAACCATGGAAACAATGATAAGGATCACTGCTCTATGTTATGTTTGAGAGAAAAAATTTGCTAGGAAGGGAAAATAAAGAGCTTCTTTCATGTGTATCTGAGATAGAAATAAAATTTCACAACTAAATTCATTTTTATTGCAATTTCAAATTTAATTCAAATGGTCTTGTACATTTTTTTAAGTGTAGGAGCATTGCTATATATTCAGCCATTGATTAGGCTGATTGAATTGGGCAAGAACTCCACCTTACTTTTTTTTCTTTTTTATAAATTTATTTATTGAATCACCATGAGAGCAGTTACAAAGCTTTCGGGTTTAAGTCTCAGTCATACAATGATGAAACACCTGTCCTTTCACCAATGCCCATTTTCCACCACCATCCCACACCCTCCCTCTACCTGTGGGGCAGATAATTTCCACATTATTCTCTCTCTTTGATTTCATTCAATATTTCGACCCTAACCCACCATTACTATTTGGGATTTTACCCCAACACTCAGATCTGCTGAAAAGGCAACCATAGACAGTTTGTTTTCTATTGCTGGTTATGAATAACATATAACATTGTGTGGCTGCAGTAGTGGCTGTGCGATTTTGGAATTCCAAAATTTTAACAGTCTGGAGGAATTTCTGCCAACACCTGCTGGGTTCTGAGATTTGTTTCTGAGTCTCTGAGATCATGGCCATTAAGCAGCTTGATCAGGAGCCAGAGAGGCCATTCGTGAGCAGCTACTTGGAGTCTCATTGGGGAGGGGAGGAAAGGGCCAGCTCCCCCCCCATACCATGAGGTTCTGTGTGTCTCATCATTGGGGACCCAAACATGACTGTCCAATGGTCTCTGGAGGGTGGCAGTCAAGGAGGAGTAGGCGCCGCCAAGGGGGAGTAAGCGAAGGGACAGCACCCTTTCCCACCTGGGGTGGCCCTGCGTCAGAAACCTACTGTGGGGACCGGACACATTTCTGCCAAAAGCCGCTGGGTTCTGAGATTTGTTTCTGAGTCTCTGGGATCATGGCCGTTAAGCAGTTTGATGAGGAACCAGAGAGTCCTTGCGTCCAATTATATAGATGAGCTGGAGGTGGTTTGTGGGTGTGTCTCCCACATACCTAACTTTTGAGCGTTTACTTTCTTGGTAAACTTAGCCCCAAGTTGTTGGGTCTGGCCAAAGGCACAGCAGCAATTCTAGGGTATCTAGAAGTCTGAAGGTACCATAGGCTGCTGATGCACTAGCCTCACAGTTACAGATTGACATGCTGTCAGCACCATACTCCCTCTTGTACATTTTTTTAAAGAATTAAATTAGGTACAGACTGTAGGCAGCATGGATCCAAAAGCTGCTGCATAATAGATATGAATTCCAAAGAAGAGTCATCAAATTTATTAGACACTCGGAATTTTAATTTTATTTATTGATTTATTGGTCAATTGGTTTGGGGGCCACTTCTGGCAGTACTCATAGCTTACTCCTGGCTCTCTGCTAGGGAATCATGTGGGTTCCAGGGTTTGAACCTGGATTGGCCTCATGCAAGACAAGTACCCCACTCTCTCTACTATCACTCCAACCCTGCTTTTTAAATGCTCAAAAACATCTAAAGTTCATTAAACAAGAATAAAACCATAAAAATTAATGCGTAACTTTCATACAGAACAAGAAGTCCTCACAGTTCTAAGAGGCAATAAAATAAATTTAGTATTCACGGATTCTTAGTTGAATGTACTGTCAAAATAAATAAATAAATTATTAATTAAAACTAATATGCACTTTTAGAAAACAAATAATGAATTATTAATAAAAACAAAACATCTCCAGAGATGGAGGAAAGGATAACCACTAGATAACCACTAGAAACTGGTTTGCTCTATAAATATATCATTTAGAAAATTTTATTGTTCCAGTGATTTTGAAATAAATTGGTGTGTGTGTGAGAGCAAGAAAGAGAGAGAGAGAGAGAGAGAGAGAGAGAGAGAGAGAGAGAGAGAATCTGGGCAAAATCAAACTGTAAAGGAGTATATTCAGGCAATAGATGTTTAAATGAAGAACAAATTCATTTGCAGTTAGACTTAAAACATGGAACAGTTTTCACACACTGACCTGCATCTCTCTTCCATGTGTATTCAAGAGAAATTATTAGACTTATACAGGTAGAAAATGTTGAAACTTCAACACCAGAAATGCTCAGAATATCACCAGAAACAAGCAGTGGTGGAGAGGAGCTACAGGACTGCAGGAAAGGCAGAAGGTTCTAACCTCTTCATTTAATGTGGTGCTACTTCACTAAGCTGTCTGAGGCACTGTAGCATTGTCCTCCCATTGTTCATCGATTTGCTTGAGTGGGCACCAGTAACGTCTCTATTGTGAGACTTCTTATTACTGTTTTTGGCATATTGAATACGCCACAGGGAGCTTGCCAAGCTCTGCTATGCTTGCTGGATACTCTCGGTAGCTTGCCGGGCTCTCCAAGCGGGACAGAAGAATTGAACCTGGGTCGGCTGCATGCAAGGCAAACACCTTACCTGCTGTGCTATCGCTCCAACCCTCACTAAGCCGTCTATCCAGATGAACTGAGTCTCATGGACTCTAGTCATTTCCTAATTCTGAAAGCGCATTTCTCCAGAACACTATGTCCATTATAGAATGCTGCAAAAGAAATCTATACTTGGAGGCTTAAAACTAGAACATTGTTGATGGGTTGATCTTGAGAAATAACCTCACAATTGTCTTTGTGGCTGGGAACTTCTGGCTCAGAGAATGGCAGGAGGTGGTGGTCAAGATTTTTATGATGTTATTTTGGTGAGGAGCTGGGGCACATTCAGGGCTGACTCTGGGCTCTGTGCTCTGGGATCACTATGAACAGGCTTGAAGGATTTTATGTGGTGCCAGGGATTGAACCAGGTTCTGTCTCAGGGAAGACAAATGTCCAGCCCTCTGTCCTGTGTCTCTGGCCTCACTTGTGAAGTTTTGACTGGTGTAGGGGTGGGAAATTCTTTTCCAAATTCGCACATTCAGTTATTGACTGTAGGCCTCAAGTCCTTGCCTGCTTGGTATCAGAGGCTGCAGTTCTTACCTGTTGGCCCTTTCTACATGTCATCTGACTTTTCTTCTACGGAATTGTTTAAGAGAAATAGTGGACATCAAGAGGCAAACTTATCTCTTATAGCTTGCTCTCAGAAAGAAACCACCATCATCTCTGAGATCCCATATCTATGTCACAGACCCTCGTGCACCGGAAGGAGACAATGCAAAAGTGAGTGCTAGGAGGCACACCCTTGGGATTCATCTTGGAGATGTCTACCACAAGTACCATATACCTCTTACTTTTCTTTGTTAATGTCCCCATCTGGATGGTAAGTTTCACAAGCATGGGACACAAGTTATGATAAGATTTCTTTATTTAGTTGACCTAGGATATCTTTGAATTTCTGTAATCCTCTCTAGGGCCTTCCTGTGTCAACATTAATTAACTTAATCTAGATAGAAAGCAGTATCTTGGACTCCATGTGTATTAGATTGGAAAAATACACAATAGGTCATTACCAAGGCCTACTTGGGTCAAGGGTTGTATGCTTTCCAATAAATGGGGAAAAAAACATTTTAAGAAAAGCTATAATGGGAAGTTTGACAAAATAAGATTTTTGCTATTTATTGATGTATTTTCTTCTACCAAAAAAAATCCCCTACCCAGGACTCATGTATCCAGATGAGTATGAAGTGCCAGCTTTAGACATCATGAGGATGATTTTAATCTAGTGAAACAAGGTTCATGGATAGGGTTTCTGGGGGATACATTGTCCCAGGAACAAAAAACTACCTCTTGTAGGAACATTGTAATTAACCTATTTTGATTATGACCAAATCACCTGTGAACACATTGTTGATACCATTTAAAGCTATTGTAAAAGTTTTAGAGTGAGTCTGAACAAGACTCACAGCTGTCAAAATACTGATCTAATTCATTTCAGTTGAAAAAAGATCTTGGAGATTTTAGTGTCATGTATCACTTACCAGCATTTTCTTCTCTAATTTTGTCTTAGCATTGTTATTGAGGTTTATTTCAAGTACAACTCCAAGTTTTCCCCAAATCAATAAAATAGAATGCCAGTAAGGTACAGACATACTCTCGGTTGCATAAAAATATTTTTTAAAGCTGATAGAAACATTGAAGATCAAATGTTCTGTTTAAAGAGGAAAATAAGAAAAAAATTTAAAAAAGAGAAAAATATGACCAAATGTTCTGTTTAAAAGAGTAAATTAATAATACCATTAAATTATAAATGGTATACTAAATTTACTATAAAGAAGGAAGTGCTGACTTTATATCCCATACTGAAATCAACGGGGGTTCTTGGTAGCATATTATGAACACATGATCCTTAAAATTCTTTGTATCTTCTAATGAAGAAACATATCTGTTCATCATCAAAATGAACTTGCACTTTTAAACCATTTCCATCATTTGCATAGCACTTTAAAATTAATTGGCATTTCTTCTACTCAACAATATCATAAATTGATGCTTAGAGATAATTGCTCTATTCGTCACAGCTCCTATGATCCAGAAGCCTCCCTAAACTACCTTTTCTGTTTAGATCATTGGGTTCTGTTAATTAATATTATTTAAAAGCTATTCTTTGTTTCACTTACTGTATAAATTTTAAACCTTTCCCATTTGGGTTTTAGTCATGCTTTACTTTTGAAAAAAATTAAGTTTTCATTATAATTTTTTCTATTATTTTTCATTTCTGTTTTGAGAATGTGAAATGATTGAGGCTAAACCTTTTGTATTATTAGCAGTCAAACAAATCATATTCAACAGATATTAAATAAATTACCTGGGGTCATGGATACAAGACTCCAAAATAGTACATCTATTTTCTAGCTTTCTGCAATTAAAGCAATGACCCAACTTGAGTTTTTGGTCACATGATAAACCTTTATGCATTCTCTCAGATCCATAGGATTTTGGTAAAACTAAGATTAACTATCTTCTAGGGGTGGGAGGTGAGGGATGGGGTGTTGGGAGGGAAACTGGGGACACTTATGCTGGGGAATGTACACTGGTGAAGGGATGGGTATTAGATCATTATATGACTGATACATAATCATGGACAGCTTTGTAAAGGTCTATAGAAGGCAGTACCCCTGTTATTCATTTAATTCATAAAAACATTGTGAGATGAATAGTCATTACTTAATAGTTCAGGTGAAAGAACTGGGCACAGAAGGACCAGATGATCTCTTGTCTAAATTCCTGGAGCTGCTGAGAGTTCTGATTTGGTTATGAGCCTTCCATCCATGTGGCCTTCACTCTTTGTCACCTTACTGGAACAGTACAAATTACTTTTACTTTCTATCCAAAGGACTGTATGAACCCAGGTGGACTGTTTGGGGGCATATTTATAGCTTCTGGAGTTGGATGAGGAATGGGGTTGTTTACAGTGTGAAACAGTTACTTAGTTGGGCAATAGAGATTGTAGAGAAATAAAGGCCTACTGGGTCAAGAGCTGTATGCTTTAATCTCTCTCTGTTTCTTTGCCTCTCTCTCCCTCTCCCTCTCTCTCTGTCTCTCTCTTCCTCTCTCTCTTTCTCTCTTTATGTACACAAGCATATGAAGAAACAAGGGTCAGTGGACCTAGAAAAGAAGTATTGAGATGAGAGAGTGGCTTTCAGAAAAGGTAATTAAAAAGAAACACTTGGCTGGTTGGACTGGGTTCAAAGATCCCAACCTTGGTCTTAAACATTTTCATTTTCTCTTGAATGCCCATGAATTTTATAAGGGGTATGTACAGATATTAAAAATATGTACAATTTTTCAAAAAACATTTATATATTATTTGTTATTTTACTTTATATACTTCCATTTATACAGTATGAACATATGTGTATGTATATTCTATTATGTTTAAACTTCCTCCCTCCCTCCCTCCCTCCCTCCCTCCCTTCCTCCCTTCCTCCCTTCCTGCCTTCCTGCCCTCCTGCCTTTCTTTCTGCCTTCCTGCCTGTTACAACTGACTCTATTCAGGCTTATTCCTGGTTCTGCATTTGGGGATCACTCCTAATGAGGACCTGGGATCAACTGTGGTGCCGGGGATTATGCCATATTCAACTGCAGCCCAAGCAACTAACTAACCCTCTATACTACCTCTCTGGCCCCTAGTTATATAATGTTTTTAATCAAGTATATACATAATAACATTATAGAAATTTCAAACATGCATTGTTGAAAATCAACATCTGTACCATCTTTGGTTTGGTATGTTTTTCCTTTCCTTTCTGTTAACAAATAACTGATATTATAATATAACATTATAATATATATTCATCTTCATTTCATTTAGTTTATAGTTTTTCTTTTATACCATACCTAGTTGTTCAAGGATAATTCCTGGCAGCTCAGGGGACAACATGGGTAGACTTGAATTGAACCCAGGTCAGCCATATGAAAGCAAAAACCTCACTACAGCACTAACTTTCCAGCCCTACCATTTAATTCATTGCTTCTATACATAGCAAATTTGGGGGAACTCAGGAATTTTTGCATTTACATGGTTTATTTCACTAGGCACACTACCTTCTGGGTACTCCACTTTGTCATAAACCAGTGAGCAGGGAAATCTTAGTGCAAAAGCAAATCTGAAAATAGTGTTTTCAGGTTGATAAAGTGTTTTGCACATCCTACAATACACCATTCTGTTTTACTTGACTTGGCAGGACTTGATCTTTAAAAAGTGTATGTATGTGTGTGTGTGTGTGTTTGTGTGTGTATGTGTGTGTGTGTTTGTGTGTGTATGTGTGTGTGTGTGTAAAATATGTGTGTATGAGTATCTTGTACTGTGTATATTACCATATCTTCTTCATCAATTTATAATTTATCCTGTGTAATGGGCACTTAGGTTGTTTCTACTTTGGACCTATTGTAAATTATATTTCAATTAACATCTTTTCCTATAATGCTCTAATTTAGGTATAAGATCATGGGAGTAATGACTATCTGAACCATTGAATACTCTCTGCAGTTCTTGAAAAATATCAGTGCTCAAAGAAATTTTTAAGCAATTCTGAATACTTGAGTTCTATTCAGAAAGTTGGCTATAATTTTTTCTGTTATAAACAGATATTTATGGCCAGCACACCTAACCAGTGAGTAGGTAAACCTCAGCAAAAAAGCAAGTCTGAAATAGTATTTTTAGATTGATAAAGTGTTTTGCACATCCCACAAGGTTACTGTTGGCCTTCTGTTCTACTTGAAGCAATCTTTTACAACTTGTATTATTAAACAAGTTAACTGGATAAAGAAACTAAAGCACAGAGTTTTTAAATGATTATTTCAAAATAATATTTCTGGTAGCACAGCAGGTAGGGCGTTTGCCTTGCACGCAGCCAACATGGCCGAACCGAGTTCGATTCCTCCACCCCTCTCGGAGATCCCAACAAGCTACTGAGAGTACATTGCCCACACAAAAAAGCCTGGCCAGCTCCCTGTGACGTATTCGATATGCCAAACACAGTAACAATAAGTCTTATGATGGAGACGTTACTGGGCCCTCGAGCAAATCGATGAACAACGGGAGAACTGTGCTATTGTAGGAACAGTGCTAATATTGCTGGTAAATGGTAGAACCTGAATAAAAATCAAATCTTCTTAACTTCACTCATTCCTGTACATGCTGTGGCATGTAGTGAAATAATGGGATGTTGACAATCACCAAAACAAGCACAAACAAGGCATTCATGGATCTTTGTTGTTAATGTGGTGAGCGGATTAGAACCAAATTAATAAAACACTATGATTCATTTGTTGCTCGGAATTAGAGAAATAGTAATAAGAAAAAAAATAATTTAAACAAAATAATACTTTTGCTAATAAAAATCCTGGCAATGAATGATAGGCAATAATAAATCTAGCAAAATATGATGAGAACTCCCAGGATATAGCACATAAAAATAAAACTAACAAATTAATGAAAAACTCATGAGCAGCTGATTCAGTCCCTCAGCACTAGATCCGGCTGCAAATAATGAAAACATCTCAAGTGTAAAAATATCAGCCAAACTATGTGGGAAAATCAGGGAGAAGGAAAAGACAAAACATAATACTCAAAGTAGAAAACCAAGATTTAAGTACTAGTTTTTAAAAATAAGTACCTTCAAAGAATCGCTTTATTCTCCTAAAGAAAGCCCTCTTACTGTCTGGTTTGAAATGGATTCATGTCAGTAAGTACTTTTGAAAGTGAGTTCTGACTATAATTTCTTGAGAGAAGGGAATTCATGTTGACATAGATGACCAGATTTCCAATGAGACTGGCAACATAAAGATGCTGGGAACACAAGTGTCATTCTTCCTTAGCTCTCCAACTGGGATGAGTAACCTTTTCAATTTATATTCATGAAGGAACTTTTCAGGGGAAACCACCCATAGCATTGTAACATATTATTCTATTACATTTGCCATACTCCATCTAGCTTTTCATTCACTCATTTGAAAATTCAACAAATATTCAATGCCGACTATGTGGCCAAAATAAATGATCACAATAGATGAAACTATGTTCTTATTAAGTGGGTGGAGAAAAATAAAATCAATAAACCGGATAATCTCTACAGGCTACCTTCTCCATGCGTTTCATGATTACATCTTGTTAACAGTCATCGCCGTAGAATTCCCTTCGATGTCTTTCAATCAACAACCTGAAATTCATTTTATCCTAAATCATCCAATCTGTAGGTTGTTTTGTAGGTTCTTTTTCCTACACTTCCATAAGCCCACTCTTTAAAATATAATAGGACATTTATTTCATATACTTACAGTTTTATATTCTCAATATTGTTCCAAAATGTAACTGGTGATAAACTGAGCCACAATTCTAAACTGGTAATCCACCTTATTTCTGTCTGTCTGTCTGTCTGTCTGTCTCTCTCTCTTCTCTCTTCTCTCTCTCCTCTCTCTCGCCCTGCATCTCACTGCTTTCTTCCCTTTCCTTCTTCCTCTTCTTCTCACCCTTCCTATATCATTCTCAGTTTATTTTTCTTAAGATAATATTGGTTACAAGACAATTTTTTTATGAGTTAGTGGTACAGTGTTGCCATACCTCACCACCACCGAAGTGCCATTATCCTCCTATCAAGCTATCAAATCCTTACAATTTAATTCCCCACATTCTTGGTAATAATTTTGTGGTTAGAGAGTGTTTGTAAGAAAGATTGTCTTTTCCCGTGTGTTAGTTCTTTAAATACCACAGAAGTGAGATGTACTAGTATTTATCATTCTTTGAGCTTATTTTGTTTAGCATTCCTCCACTCTAGGTCCATGTTGCAGCAAAAGACAGTGTTCCATCTTTTCTTTGAGTTGAGTATTATTCCAATGTGCAGATATATCACATCTTTAATTCCTCATCTGTCATTGAGCAGAGGTTACTTCCAGATCTTGGCTATAGAAGATATCATTACAATGAGCATGGAAGTGCTTGTATCTATTGTTGCTTTGTGTTTTTTTTTTTGTCACTCCCACAGTGCTCAGAACTTTCTCCTGGGGCCATAGGTGGTTATAGAAATTGAACCTGAATTATCCACATACAAGATAAGCACATCTTATCTCTTTGGCCCATGGCTATACTTTAGAGTAAGTGTGTTTGTATTCCTGAAGTAGAGACTGAGGAATAGAATTGCTGGATTTTATGATAAGTTCAATAATTTTAATGTTTAGAGAAATTTCCATACTGTTTCCCACAGATGCTGACCAGCTTATATTCCTACACGAAGATTCTCAATCATTCTTTCTAGTATGAGGTGTGATTCCATTGTTTTAAAATTGTATTTTTCTGATAATCAGTGATACTGAACATTTTTCCATTTCCCTAATTGCCACACTTCATTTCTCTTAAGGAGAAGCTACATTCTTGATTTGGGGTGCATTCATTGTTTGAAATTCTAAGTTCGACATAGGATCTCGAACTGAGCAGTGTGTGTGTGTGTATGTGTGTGTGTGTGTGTGTGTGTGTGTGTGTGTATGTGTGTGTGTTGCTGGGGATTGAACCCAGGACCTCACGCATGCAAGAAAAGTGTCCCCCGACTCAGCCAGCTTCACATTCAGTCTCTTTTTTTAATTTAGTTTTTGTTTATTAGAGAGGTAAAACTTTAAACAAAAAGGCTGAGTTAAGTATTATTGCCTCTTGGACATTCAATGTTATGTGGATACAAAAAGTAGATAACTGCCTCTTTTTCATTTTTTTTTAATAAAAACATTTTTTAATTTAAAAAAAGTTTAATGAATTACCGTGAGATACAGTTACAAACTTACAAAATTTCAAGCTTACATTTCAGTCATACAATGATTCAGTACCCATCCCTCCACCAGTGCCATTCTCCACCACCAATGTTCCCAGTGTTCCCACCACCCTAACCCCTAACCTCCCCACCTCCACTCCACCTCTGTGACAGGCACATTCGCTTTTACTCTCTCTCTCTCTCCTTTTGGGTGGTGTGGTTTGCAATACAGATATTAAGTGCCATCATGTTTGGTCTATAGTCTACTTTCAGCACACATCTCTCATCCCGAGTGAGCCCTCCAAGCATCCTTTACTTTGGTGGTCCCTTCTCTATCTCAGTTGCTGATAAAGGTAAAGGTAAAGGTAAAGGCCCTCCCGTTGATCGTCGATTTGCTCGAGCGGGCCCAGTAACGTCTCCATTGGAGACTTTGTTGTTACTGTGTCTGGCATATCGAATACTCTTGGTAGCTTGCCGGGCTCTCCGAGAGGGGCGGAGGAATCGAACTCGGGTCGGCCATGTTGGCCGCTTGTAAGGCGAATGCCCTACCCGCTGTGCTATCGCTCCAGCCCCAGTTGCTGATACTTAACTTATTTTTAAAGGAAGTATAGTTTAGATTTATTGTAAACTATTGAAAACAAAAGAAATAATTACATGACAATAAATAAGTATATGACAATAAATAAGTATATGGTTTTTATGACATCTTATTGTCACATTCCTACTTTGGACAAACTTGCAGGCTATCGAATGTAGCCTGCCCACAGGGCAGAGTCTGGCAAACTCCCTATGGCGTACCAAATATGCCAAATACCAGTAACAATGATGGGTCTCATTCTCCTAAATAGCCTTGAATATAATCTCAGGGCTAGGATGAAAGAGACGTTACTGGGGCCTGCTCGAGGCAATCGACGAATAACAGGATGATGAAAAAAAAAATGAAAAATGGTTTCTACTCAACATAAAAACAGTTTTCAATCCCACTTCTACAATGGCCTACTTCCCCATCTCCTCCACATAGTTCAAGGTTACTTATTCTTAAATTTGTCTTTACCCATTTTTATACATTAATGTATATGAATACATTACCTACATATAAACAGCATGTATAGAATAATGTGTAATGTAAATACACATGCAAAGGTGCATATATATGAATAATGGAAAATTAATAAATCAATAAAACATCTAAGTATGTTTTTGATTCTCATAGATTCACCTTATTTGTGAATTTCATAGTTGCTAACATTTATTTAGAATTCCTAAGTCACTATTCTCAGTGTTTTTTTGATCACTTGTAGACATGTAGGAACAGCAGAGACTCTGAGTCATTCTCCTTATTCCCAGCTGACACTGAACAAGTCAGGACTGCTTTCTTATTAAAACTTTCAAGCTACAAACATGAATACTTTCTGCAATCTATTTAGTACCATGGAGTTTTTTGTTTTTGTTGCTTTGAATTTGTATCCTTTTTGGCTGTGACTTTTCTGTTTATAATGGGATTCCAAGAAATACATTGTGTTTCTGCCTAATGTTTCTAAGTGGTAGAAGGCTGTGATGTGCTTTACAGGGTAAACATATGTTAGATAAACTTAGGTGTTATGGAGCCTCTGTCTCTGAGTTCAATGATAATTAATTACATAAACATGGTAAATAATTTTAAATATAAACATGCATAAAATAAGATTATGAATTAATTAGTTGATAAGAATGTGCCTTACAAAAAAATTTCCCCTAGGAATAATGGTTTAGCATTTGCTAATTCAGTCTTCATAGAGACTTTACAAAACATCACTATTGTAAAGAATGAGAATCAATTTTAAATATATATTTATATATTTGGCAGTCTCCTGCCCCCGCGCCTGGCTGTCCTCACGGGGCCCGTTGGAGGGAAGCAGGTTGAGCTTTCCTCCCCACCCCGAACAGGGTCCGGCAGCCGAAGACCTCCAGGACCAGCCACCACCATGCTGAGACCACTCTCCGCACACATGAAGGTACTGGCAGAGGGACAAAGCCACGCGGGTTCCGGGGCCAAGATCTCCAAGCCTACTCGGATTGGGGCCGAGCATCCTCCACCCAGATCCTCCAAATTCCAGTAGGCGGGGGTCACACCCACTAACTAGCCCCCTAACGCCGTGTAATCCCATCAGCGGCCAAGACTCAGAGACTATAAAAACCAGCTCCTGGAACTGCACGGCCGCATTCGCGGCAGCGTGACATCTTATTATGACATCTTATTATCTCATTCCTACTTTGGACAAACTGGCTACCGATTGTAGCCTTCCCACACGGCAGAGTCTGGCAAACTCCCTGTGGCGTACCCAATATGCCAAATACCAGTAACAATGATGGGTCTCATTCTCCTAAAGAGCCTTGAATATAATCTCAGGCCTAGGATGAAGGAGACGTTACTGGGCCTGTTCGAGGCAATAGACGAATAACAGGATGATTTGTGATTGTGATTGATATATTCATGCTGTTAGGCATAAAAACATATAGGTATTTGTGACATATAGTACACAGAACAATATGTGGTACCATTTGCAAAAGTTTAAACTTTATGGCAATGGTTTATATATTTCTTTATATATTTCTTTTGAAACATTCTTGACACTCAAAGTTGTACTTATGTGATTTGCCCACATTTACCAGTGGTATGTTGGTTTAATCATTTTAATACTGCTCATTTATGAGACAATTGTTGAACACTAACTATGACTGCTGACAGTACAAATAGAGATAGCTTTTGACCTTATGATATTTGTTGATGTTTAGGTATTTCAAATTATTAGCTACTCCCTTTGTTATGCAGTATTTTCATCCCGATGATAGCCTAATTCTCTTCCTACCCATTATTCCTTTGAAGGTATATCTCCCTCCATTGTACTTTTCTATTGCAGATGACATGGAGTGACTCAAAGGTACAACTTAATTGATTTAAATCTCTCAGACTTCCCTTTCATCTGCATTTTTATCTCCAGCCTGAATGTAAAAAATAGAATGTTCAGTACAATGATCTGAGATCGCTACTAATTGGTACAATGTACCTCAAATATTATTCTTTGAAACTTTGACCTCAGCAAAGTTCTCTATTCACTCTGTTCACTCATTAAAAATATTAAATATTAAATACTATTAAATATATATATATTTTAAGTTTTAGAAAAGATATATTTACTGGAGATATGCATTTAGAAATCATCACTGTCACTGTCCTCCCATTGTTCATCAATTTTCTCGAGCCTGCCCAGGAATGTCTCCATTGTGAGACTTTGTAGTTACTGTGTTTGGCATATTGAATACGTCACGGGGGAGCTTGCCAGGCTTTGCCATGAAGGCGATATACTCTTGGTAGCTTTCCAGTCTCTCAGAGAGGGGCGGAGGAATCTAACTTGGGTCGGCCATGTTGGATGCATGCAAACGCCCTACCTGCTGTGCTATCACTCTAGCCCTAGAAATCATCAACATATTTTATTCATGGAATATTCATAGGTGAGAGCATTAAGTGAAAAAAAAAAGATGCAGAGACAAGAAAAAATATTTTTTTTTTGAGAAGGACCAGAGAAAGGATACATGTTATTTTTGTAATTCAGATTATAAAGATTTGCTCGAGCAAATCTGGTAGCTGGAGCGATAGCACAGCGGGTAGGGCGTTCGCCTTACACGCGGCCAACATGGCCGACCCGAGTTCGATTCCTCCGCCCCTCTCGGAGAGCCCGGCAAGCTACCGAGAGTATTCGATATGCCAGACAGAGTAACAACAAAGTCTCCAATGGAGATGTTACTGGGCCCGCTCCAGCAAATCGATGATCAACGGGAGGGCCTTTACCTTTTTACCTTTTAGATTATAAAACTAGCACAGGGAACAGTGAAGAACTCCTTCAATAATTTACTCAGCAAATGCTTTTTAAGCATTTTGCATGGATTAAGAGCTAGAACTGGATTTAAAAGGTGGTAAAGCAAAGACAGAAAATTCAATCATCTGGAGGTCTGAAGGAGTGATCATATTTGTTTCACTGGACCTAGAAAGAGGGCTCATTAGCACATGATGGAAAGATAGAAATGCTCTTGCCTCACAGTACTTTCATCGTTTTTTTTTTATCAAATACCAGCTCACATATTGTGACCTTCACATTCTTAATTATAGCTGCCTGATGTAGGTATGTGTACGTGACTCAAGCTGAACTCATACCAAAAAGAATTTTTTACCCAGTGTTTGTAGAGTGAATAAGTTTTAATCTGACTCTTTTTCATTTGTGGAATCTGAAGGGGAAAACCTGTTAAGTTAGAAGAGAGCATGTTTAAAGCCTGTGCAGGAATATTATGGGAACTTAATCAATGTCTTTGAAGACCTTACCAGTGATACATGGGTGATATCTCAAATTTTATGAATGCTCTATTTATGTAAGCACTATCAAAACTGTCTTGCCCACATTAATGCAAAATACCCCAAAATTTATTTCTTGTATTTTAATATGTGGGGAATCGTCAAAGACGATTCTACTCTTAGGTCCATGAGCCCACTTGAAAATTCATGGTTTATGGAACAACAAGCCCCCACAAATATCTAAAGCAGTTCTTGGGGAAATAAAGATGGGAGGCATCACCTTCTCTAACTTCAAACTGTACTACAAAGTGGTAGTAATTAAAACAGCATAGTATGGAACAAAACCAGATGCACAGACCAGTGGAATAGGGTTAAATATCCTTACACACACCCTCAAGTATATGATCATATAATCTTCGATAAGGTAGCAAGAAAAGTGAAGTGGAACAAGGAAAGCCTCTTTTAACAAATGATGCTGGCAAAACTGGACAGCTACATGTAAAAAAACTGGGCTCATACCTCTACCTAGCACCACGCACAAAAGTTAGGATGTGTTCTTTTGGCACACATCCCTCCCGTTGATCGTCGATTTGCTTGAGCGGTCCCAGTAATGTCTCCATTGGAGACTTTGTTGTTACTGTGTCTGGCATATCGAATACTCTCAGTAGCTTGCCGGGCTCTCCGAGAGGGGCGGAGGAATCGAACTCAGGTCGGCCAAGTTGGCCGCTTGTAAGGCGAACGCCCTACCCGCTGTGCTATCGCTCCAGCCCACAAACAAAATCAACCAGTGTTAGCACAGAGGTGGGGAGAAAGATGTGTGGCATTCACTGCTGGTGAGAATACCGCATGGTACAGCCTTTTTGGAAAACAAAATAGATGTTTCTCAAAAAACTAGAAATTGAGCTCCCATTTTACCCTGAAATACCACTTCTGGGAATATATTCTGGAGATGCAAAAAAACACAGTAGAAATGACATCTGCACTTGTATGTTTATTGCAACACTATTTACAATAGCCAGAATCTGGACAAAACCTGAGTGTCCGAGAACAGATGACTGGTTAAAGACACGTTAGTATATCTACACAATGGAATACTATGCAGCTGTTAAGAAAGATGAAACCATGAAATTTGCATATAAGTGGATAAATATAGAGAGTATCACGCTAAGTGAAATGAGTCAGAAAGAGCAGAACAGATACAGAATGACTGCACCCATTTGTGGAACATAAAGTAACATAATAGGAGAATAACACCTAAGGATAGCAGAGATAAAGTCCAGGAGGGTGGTCCCATGGCTTGGAAGCCGATCCCATGTGCTGGGGGAAAAAGCAGGTGGGATGGAGAAGAGACCACCAAGCAAATGATGGTTGGGGGGATCACTCGGGATGGTAGATGCGTGCTGAAAGTAGGCTATAGACCAAACAGATGGCTGCTCATGCCTATGTTGCAAACTATAACACCCAAAGGGAGAAAGAGACTAAGAGGGAATGTGTCTGCTACAGAGGCAGGGGGAGGGAAGGAATGGGGGTAGTGGGAGGGACACTGGGAACATTGGTGTTGGAGGATGGACACTGGTGGAGGGATGGGTAATCGAACACTGTTTGATTGAAATGTAATCATGAAAATTTGTAAGTCTGTAACTGTATCTCAATGCTGGGGGGAAAAGCAGCTGAGATAAAGAAGAGAACACCAAGTAAACGGTATTTGGAAGACCAGCTTGGGTTGGGAGATGTGAACCAAATGTAGACTAGAGATCAAACACAATGGCCTTTCAAAGACTCTAGTGCAAACTACAACACCAAAGTAAAGAGAGAACAAAATGAAATGCCCTTCCTCGGGGGGGGGGGGGGCGGTGGCTAGGGGGGTAGGGGTAGGGATGTGGGAGGGATATTGAAATCATTGGTGGTGGAGAATGGGCACTGGTATAGGGATGGGTACTCAATCATTATATGATTAAAACACAAGCACGAAACTTTGTAAGTCTGTGACTGTACCCCCAGGGTGATTCACTATTAAAATTTTTTAAATATTAATAAAATTAAATTTAAAAATTAAAAAAAATAAAATACATGGTCATTTCCTTCCAAAATGCTTTCCTAGAAACATACTCTGCCAATTTACCTGAATGTTATCTTGAAGCATCCTGGTTCTTGGCATTCTTGCTCCAACTCTATTCTGGGATACTCAGTACAGGAACGTTTTCTGTGGCTCCCCATCTTCTTTCTACTTTGGGATTTGATTTTCTTCCTACTTTTGTGTTTCCCCTGTGCCTTTGCTGTAGTTGTGGTCATTGTTGTCATGTGCAGGGATGCTCTTGACTGTGGTGCTCTCTTTCTTGGCTGTGGAACAGTGGGAGTTGCACTCGTTGTGGTGCTGAGTTCACAGAGGTGGGGGCCTGTCAGAGATCAAATTGATCTCCTTCCACAGGCAGGGCAGGCACTACTGAGCCATATGTTTCCTTCTTTTGATTTGAAAAAAAATTACTAATAAGCTTCAGCAAACCATAAACTAATATGACGTTTTTGAAAGACTATTGCTGCCAGGTGTGATTTTCCATTTTTTTTTTTTTGGTATACAAACAAGCAGCAGGTCAAATAATCTTTAAGGATGCCTGCAGAGGTGCTTTAGCTCAGGTGCTTTGAAGACATCAAAAGAGTAACTTTAAAAAAATATTTTCAGACTAAGCTTATGTTGAATAATTATACTCTGCCACTATATTATATTCAATATACTAGTCATTTTATAATAATGTCTGATTCTCTGTCAGATAAGAAATTGATGAATACACTTATCTGTTAAGAAGAGAATACCTACAATTTTCCAGATAGAAGGTTTTTCTCCACATTCTGTTGCTTTTCTGGTGGAGTCCTATATTATTCTCCACTTTCACCAATCTGTTGCAGCCTGTTGGTCCTTGGTCTAGGTCTGAATGACATTTTTCTCACTTTTATACTTGCTCAAAATTACCTGCTTTTGCATTTTTTAAGTGCATTTTGGAATCTATCCTGAGTTCTTTGGCAGAAACTAGAGGGGAGAGATTTCCAACAAGTGTATCACTAGAAATTCCTTTGGAATAGAAGCTTGGGACTATAATGGTATTTTGTTTTCCTTCTTCTGAAGCTACCATATAATAACCCATATAAGAACACAGGTCTCTTGTAATTTAAGTGTTTTCTTACTAAATCATTGTGAAGAAACAACCCAAGGGAAAGCAAACTCCCACAGAAAATGAAGTTATGGAACATTATGCATTGGAAAGCATTCTTGTATGTATGGTTTATTATTTTTATTTCTTGTGAATTGGTGGCTAGAAATGGATTTTAAAACTGCTTTTTGCTTTTTTCCTGATGGCAGAGCTCACCAAACGTTAGTAGAGTCATCTAATTACAGAAGAACAGTGGGAATAAACCAATTTCCATTACTCTTCAATGAGTTAGTTTCTTTTTTGACGTCTTCCTGAAAGAGTAAAATTTCCACGACTGCAGGTATGCTTCTTATGATATCTGTGTTTTTATAAAAATTCAAGATAATGGTTTACAGACAATGCTTCTTTCAGACTTTGACCCAACTACCTTTAAAGACAGAATTAATATCTGATGAGCTCATAGAAATAGCTCAGATGGATTATTCCAACTATAGCTATCAACAATTAAAACTATCAACAAAAATATAGCTATCAACAAAAAAAGAGTTTCATATACATGAAAACTATGAATTTTTAATTATATCTTTTCTATCCATATTGCTCTAGCTTTTGCTTTAATCTAAAAGGACAAGATGTAACACATAAAGAATTCTTCCCTCCTTGATCCTCTACTCTTATCTATCTATCTATCTATCTATCTATCTATCTATCTATCTAGCTTCAAAATATCATATACATTAAAAACTCTTAATGAAACAAAAAGCATAAGTTGACTCGTAAACTCTTTCCCCAAGTAATCTTCAACCAAAGCCCTGGACATTTGAGTAAAACAGTTCGTTTTTCTTCTCTAAGGAGATAAAAGCTTGTTTTATAAGAACCTAGCAGACAGATATTATTGTTAGTAAGAGTGGATCACTTTAGCATCAATAATTTAGCTACTTATGCTTTCAACATTGCTCATAGGAAAATGAACTTGACCTTTGTCAAAGGTTCTGCTGAGTCAGATCTTCTAATGACTTCTCACTGCAGTCCCAAAGCAGATCCGTGTTCACGCAGCAATTCCAGCATCTTAAGACTAGAATACAGAAATTTTAGAATACATAAATTTTAATACAGAAAACACAGTCCTTATTCCTGGACTATTGAGGGGAATATCTGGATGATATTTTTGAGAACCACCTCTGATATTTCTCTTCTCATTTATTTACTTTTTATACTGTTTCCTTTCCTCAAAGATGATATAAAAATGGAGGGATCTTGGGACCAGAGCAGGGAGCAGGGAGCTTGCTTTGCATGCAGCTGATTCAGATTCGGTCCCTGGCATCCCATATATCCCACAGACCTCCAGGAGGAATTCCTGAGTTCAGAGCCAAAAGGAAACCCTATGCATTGCTGGGTGTGGCCCCCAAACAAACAAATAAAAATGGTGGGATCTTGAGTGTTAGGGCATGGCATTGTAGGAATGAGACTAGGAGTTCTATCCTTGGCACTGCCCACATGTACGTAGTTTAATCCTGGAACCGCTATTTTTATTTCCCTGATATCACAAAAATGCTAACATGGTGCACCATAAACAGTGGTATGTTAGTGTTGCAACTAAAGTTACCATGAGTACCACAACTGAAAAGATAAGTAACTTCTGCCAAGTACCACAGATTACGTGTAAGTACTAAAACCAAGTGTGTAAATATTACAGTCAAGTGTCTGCTTATGACAACAATAACAGCAGTAGCAATAAAGGGAAGGATAAGGAAGAAGCTTTTCTTTAAAAGATGGAAAGGTCTTAGATATACAAAGATAACAGTGGGACCAGAGATAGACTGTGGTATCTTAGGTAAAGGTAAAGGTAAAGGCCCTCCCGTTGATCGTCGATTTGCTCGAGCGGACCCAGTAACGTCTCCATTGGAGACTTTGTTGTTACTGTGTTTGGCATATCGAATACTCTCAGTAGCTTGCCGGGCTCTCCGAGAGGGGCGGAGGAATCGAACTCAGGTCGGCCATGTTGGCCGCTTGTAAGGCGAACGCTCTACCGCTGTGCTATCGTTCCAGTGGTATCTTAAGTGGGAAAGAAATGAATTTAGATAAAATATTTAGGTGCAGTTAAAAAAGATAGAATGACAAAAATAAAAATACTTTATACCCATGTCTTCTTTTAAAATATCAAAAATAATATTACTTGGAAATACTTAAATATTACTTGCTTATATTATAGCTCTCTATGCAGGGATCTCTTGATCTTCTGTTTTACTCTCATGAACTTTAAAATGCAGAGATGATCAGGAATGAATATTTGAAGTCAGTTTGATTACAAAATAAGAAGTCAGGAGAGAGAAATAGTACAAGAATGAAGGCCCTTGCCTTGCATGCGGCCAATCCTGGTTCAATCCCTGGAAAGGTGGTCCTTGAGCAAAGAGTCAGGAGTAAACTCTAAGCACTGCTGTGTACCAACTCCACATTATCATGAATTTTTCCTTTACAAAAATACTTGAGATTAGAATTACTTTAAATATTTTCTTACTTGTACTGAAATAAATACCATACTTATTTTATTGTATCTTTCAACAATTTTTTTCATTCTAAATTTTGAGGAAAAGAAGAAGACATCCTTTTTACAGAAGTCTTTATTTTCTTTGTTAAAGAGCAGGAAATATCAAAATAATCTAGACAGAAACTATATTTGTACTTTGATGTTTATTGCTCTATGTTTATTGCATTATTTGCATTAGCTAAAATCTACGAACAATGCAAATATCCAAGAACTGATGACTGGATAAAGAAATTATGGCATGCATACACAATGGGAAACTCTATTCAGTTATAATAACAAACAAAATCATTCAATTTACTACTATGTGGATGGAACTGTAGGATACGCTGAGTGAAGGCAGCCAGAAGGAAAGAGATAGACAGAATGATCACTCTCATGTGTGCAGTACAAAGAAGCATAAGGGAACAACAAATGCCCCAAAGCAACAGAATCTGAGAACTGGTTTGCAGAACTGAGCTTACCACTATAGTGAGATGGGAATATGAAGCAAAAGGGGGACCTGAGATAATGATGAAAGAAAACACATATGCTGGTAGGGGTTGTATGTTGGAATGATACATGCACCAAACCTGTCACTGACATTATTATAAATCACAGTAACTATAACAAATTTCTTAAAAAGGAGCAGTAAATAAAACTGATTACTTTAAAGCAAGCAATTTTAAGGCATATAGGTGAACTGATACTTAGGTAAGTTGTTAAATTTTAAAAAAGGACGTGATATAAAATTTTGAATCCAATGAATTTGTTCACTGAAGTTTTACTTTGGGCAAGTCAACTCATCAGTAGAAAAGTGACATTGTCCAAGATAGATGAGGTGACCAGAAAAAATCATAATGTTCTGTGATTTATTTCACTTAATTATTTCACTTAAGGAAAAATGTCATTTGTATACAGTGCAGTGTATTTACTAAATAAAATATGATGGGGCATCACACGGTGGCTCTTTCTCTGCCACCTGCATTCAGTAGTCTCATGCCACTTCCCCCACTCCGGGGGAGGCCGATGGTGATGGGCAGATGAAGGAAGGAACGAGGGCTAGACTGGTTGGTGTCGGTTGAAGTTTATTCCATTCCCATCTCCATTCTCCTCTGATCTCCTCCTACTTCTTCCTCCCCCATGCTACTTCATTCTCCTTCTAGATCCCACTTCAATCTTCTTCTCACTCCCCCAGCCACCTCTTACAGCCTAGTTAAATCCCCAAGAAGAGGGGCTGGGACTTAAACATAGGTGTGGTCATACAATCAACAGAGGTAAAGTTCTTCCCTCAGGAGAAGCTTCTTCTTGGACAGATTCATCCAGCAAGATGATTCTCTCAAGACTGAAATTCCAACTATGGGTGTGTTTCTCCTCTTCTTAGTCCAATAAACATATAAACACTCATAATATTAATCACTTTGAATGGAAACAGTAAGAGATACATTAAGCTTATAAAATTGCTCTCCTGGGGCTATCTTGATCTCAGACTACAGTGCTCAGGCCAGATTAATCTTTCCTATCCCTAGCAGGGTTCTAATTTTGTCATTATTTTTTGGATCATGACAGCATTTGTCCATGACCAAGCTCTTAACTTATAGTTAAGTATGGTGTCCCATTTCAATGCCAGAGTAGTTCACAACTTGCCCTGGTTCCATTCAATCCCTCATTAGAACCCTGTTTTGGGGGTGCTAGGAACTAAGGGCAACTGAGGCTTAAGTCAAGAAAGCAGATGTCCAGAAGGGAATATTATTCAGAGTCAATTAACTCCCAGGTTGCAAAAGCATAACTGTCTTCCTATGTCTATACAAAAAGGATATAGTTTTAAAGTAAAGTAAAACTTTACTTTTAAATAACTTTTAAAAACTTTACTTTTAAAGTAAACCATGCAAAAGTACATAAGAGAAAGAGAAAAGCAATATTTCATTTACAAATACAAAATCATAGATTTCTGAGGAATCTGACCTTACAACTTAACAGAATCTAATTAGAGGGAAAAGGTGATAGACTGGTTGGAGAAGAGAGCACAGAGAAGAGTTTACAGATAAATAGTGGAATGGAAGTACCTCAGGAGCAGTGTGATAAACCTAAGCTCGCTGTGGCAAGGAAAATGGGACATACCAATATTATTCTAAAATGTTCAGAGCTACATACCAATAAACACAGAGGAATGGAGGTGCTTCAGGAGCACTGTGATGGGTATCACCCGATAAAATTAAACTTTTTGTGACAGAGGGGAAAGCACAAACCAATTTTAACCTACAGTCATTCTAAGAGCTGTAGATAAAAACCCAATGGTAGATTACATGCCTCACAAGTGCAAGGCCCTGGATTCAATACCCAGCATCATATAGAGAAGTAAATTCAAGGTAAAGGAACAGGAGAAATAACCGTTATGAAATACATGCATTTTATGGGTATTTTCCCCTTGTTATATATATATTGATAGTAACTGAGAGAAGATTAATATATTTTTTATTGTATAATAAATGCCCCTGCTCCTGGCTGTCCTTGCCGAGACCCCTTGGAGGGGAGGCGGGTTGAGTTTCTCTCCCTGCACCGAGCAGAGCCCCATCAGCCAAAGACCTCCAGAACCAGCCACAACCATGCTAAGACCACTCTCCACACGCATGAAGATACTGGCAGAGGAACAAAGGCATGTGGGTCTGGGGCTGAGATCTCCAAGCCTGCTCAGATTGGGGCTGAGCATCCTCTACCCAGATCCTCCATTTTCCAGTAGGCAGGGGTCATACCCACCAACTGCCCCCCCCCCCCTGCGCCATGTAATCCCATCAACGGCCAAGACCCAGAGACTATAAAACCCAGCTCCTGGAAGCATCTTATTATCTCATTTTTGCTTTGGACAACCTGGCAGGCTACCGAATGTAACCTGCCCACACGATGGCACTTTTTAAAATCTCAGGGATAGGATGAAGGAGACATTACTGGTGCCTGCTAGAGGCACCAGGATAATCGTGAACATGATTGTATACAATGTTACTGCCCCACCATCACTGTCTGTCTCTTGATAACTTTTATAACTAAAGACTAAAGGTTTATCAAAACAAATCTTCAAGGTAGGTGTTGCAGCACCAGTGAAGTCCTCCTACCTGAGAATCACTAAGCAAAGAAAGGAGAAAAGTTTCAAACTAAATTTTTCTTCTATTACTATAGAGTTTGCAGTCTCTATAGAATAAAGTCTTTTAAAAATCAAATAGAGAAAATACAGGAAGAAAAGCTACCCATGAGCAGTGTGCGTATTCATTTATAATGTATATTTATAAAAAATTTTATTGAGCAGATAGAGTTTATATTTATTAAATTTACTTCTAAGATATTAAATTTGAGACTTTCGAAACTGCTGTGAAATTTGCAGCATATTGCACAGAATTTAAGTGAAATCTTCTGGTTGGACTTCAAGGAAGATGTCTAAGTGAGCAGAAAGCTGACCAATCTGACTTTCGGGAGTGTTGGAATAGACTAAAGACTGATAGTTTAATAAAGATAGTAGTTTGCAGCAACTTGGTGAGAAGGAAAGTTAAGGGAAATTGTCTTAGGTGAAAATAGACAATTAAATTTGATGAAAGTAACTTAGGGAGCTAGAATTAGCTCAGAGGTTAGTCAATTCAACCTGGCAGGGGGGATGGAGGAGAATTTTAGGAGTGAAAAAGCAGCTGTAGCCAAAACAGCCTGAATACCCCCTTGTGACCTGCCATCAAATGCTGCTGATTATCTCCCTCTCAATATTCATGACCTATTCCAGATTGAAGAAAGTTGGGGTCACTTAGATACAGTAGCATACTCAGTGATAGAGCAACAACCTGGGCCTTTTCTGAGTGGAGTACATATTTTCAATCCATGCAAGTTCTCTGGATCATATGCATGCAACCACAAATGAAGGGAGGTGAGAATTATTAGATGCATTGAAGCTCAATCTCCCAACACACCTAAAACTTGTTTTTCAGGTGGAGGGAAGAAGAGAGCAGGACAGTGACATGGAAAAAAAAAACCCTTTCCCCCTTAATACATTCTACCTATACTCTTACAGAAATAAAGTTTGTTTCCTAAATATGAAGATCGTACCCAAGCTCTGCATCCTTTTCCCTGATGGGTAGCCCATCCAAGGACTGTGGCAGCTGGAAGTGTTACCATTCCAGGCCTTGAGAGGATACTAAATCGAGAATTTGTATGTTCTCTTAAAATAGAAATCTCAAGGAGAAAACATAATGCGAGAGGAAGACTCTTATTGAAAGGGACCTTTTCTCAAGCAAAAGGGAGGTAGTAGGTAGTAAAGAGATGGGACCCAAACAAACCCTCCCTACTCTCCCCCCACCACCTGCTGCCAACCCCCAGGACACTTCCACAGGATGCCCCATCATGGAAAAGAATCACAGGATTGTTTGGGTTGCTCTTTGCTTTCTCTCAGGGATCTTGAGAGATAGGCCTGTATAAAGGGAAGTATACAGTCTCAATGTCAGTTAAATCATTTTATGCTTTTGCAAATAACTACATAGAGCTTCTCTACTTTTATCTGCACCTTTGGTCCACATGCCTAAGCCTAAAGTTTAACCAGTGTTTGGAGATCCTATAAATTCTGTGATATTCCTCCCCCCCCCACCCCAGTGGATTATGATGTGAGCAAAAGATTAGTTAGCAGAAGATTCCAAATAGCCAGGGGCTAGTACTATATTGTACAGAACTTAAAGATTTTTCCCAAGCTTAAAGTAAAAGTTGGCAGGCAGAATGTAGCACTGCAGCACTGTCCTCCCGTTGTTCATCGATTTGCTTGAGTGGGCCCAGTAATGTCTCCATTGCGAGACTTGTTACTGTGTTTTTGGCATATCAAATACATCATGGGTAGCTTGCCAGGCTTTGTTGTGTGGGCAAGATACTCTCAGTATCTTGCCAGGCTCTCTGAGAGGGGTGGAGGAATCGAACCCGGGTCGACCTGGTCAGCAGCATGCAAGACAAATGCCCTACCCACTGTGCTATCCCTCCAACCTGGCAGGCAGAATAATAAAAATGCAAATTTCAAACTTCTTGTCCAGTGCTATTGGGTATAATAAAAATGCATTCATTATTGATTTACCTTAAGGGGATAAAAGTGCAATATTCAATAAGTGTCTTTTGCCAGACATCAAAGACTTAAAATGGCAATCCTAGGGAAAGCTTTAAAAATTAACCATACTGAAATAAAGAATGTTTCTAGATATTTCCATGATTTTGCTGCATACTGAACTCAATAACCAAAGATTTAGGAAGACACTGAAAGTGTCAGAAATATAGATGAGCATAATTCAATCGTGTTTTCAGTAATGATTTCAAGCAACTTTTTTTCCAAAGTGAAATTCTATTGCAAATGCAAAAAAAAAAAAAGTTCTGCTTTTCCTAAGAAGGGTCAAAACAGGTTCGCCACTGATCTAGTTGGTGATTTGTCAAAAATAGAAAACAATAGCCCATGTGAATGAGGTGGCAGCTGGAAGGTTTACCATTCTAGACTTTAAGAAGGTCCTAAATTGAGAATTCTTATACTCTCTTAGGATAGAAAGCTTAAGGAGGCAACACAATGCAAGAGTAATACTTTTACTGAAAGGGAAATTTTCTCATGCAAAAGGGAGGTGACAAAGATGTGGCACCCAAGTAGACCCACTAACCCCCAAGGAGACTTTCACTGTATTTTGAAGACAAAAGCCATCTGAGGACTTCCGCTGTCTTTTGAAGATGAAAGCCATCTGGGAAGGTGACATCAGTGCACACAGAACCAGTCCCATCTCTCTGCCCGTGTGTTTGGTCATTAAAAAAAAAGTACTGGTGACCCTGAATGTTTGGTTGTCACTCTGGCCCTTCTTTTAATTTTCGTTTTAAGCACCATGATTTACAATACTGTTACTGGTAGAATTTTATTGGAATGATATTCCCTCCAGCACCATATTCCCTATTCCTTCTCCACACTCCTGTAATCTCAGTTCCATAGACCATCTGAATCTCAGTGCACAGTTTCCTCTGGACACTAGGATCTTAAATCCTACTGAAATTTGCTGCACAAGTATTCCTAAGAACTCCTGAGCTTGAATCCTTGGTTGCTGTCATATAGGACCTCTGGAAGTTGATGCACTAGTGCCCTGGGAATTCACAGTCTTGAGCCTCAGGATGCTTCTGCAACCATTTGTAGTTGGCATAAAACTTCCAAGTCTGGCACTTGTGGCTGTGTATCACTGATTGCCAACCAAGCCTGTTTGAAATCTGTGAAGAAGCACACGGAGGCATTCATAATCTTGATCCATGGGATGCCCTCCTGGCATGTTCAAACTTGATGGCCAGGTTTTCTAGATACTCAAGAGCTCCAAGTTCTAGTTGCTGTCAACTCTACTGAAATTTGGTGAACTGGTGGCCCTGTTACCTGAAATTTTAGATATTTGGTTACATATCAGGCTTGCTCAAACATATTACCATGAGGCTTCCAAAAACACTTACAACTTCTCTGCACAGGATGCTGCCAGGGTTCACTTTGCAGTGGCAGAACAGTTGCCACAAGATGCCAACAAATTCAAATCTCTTTATACATATACAGGTCTACTTGGTGCTATACCTGCTATTGGATACTCATTGATACACACCCTTGCTCCATACCAAGGGCATTTCTATACCAAACTGACAGATGGGCACTAACAACTGTGAGTTCTGGATTATCGTCTGGGCTTCTCAACCTTGGTGCTATGGCTTATGCGGGCATTTGTAATTTTATGGAAGTTTTACAGGTACCCCCCACCCACCCACACTGAGATTCACAGTCACTGCCAGGAATTTGTAATAAGTAGTCTCCAATTACTCTCAAGTTCTGCTTGAACAGAGAATCTCATCCCTACTTCTCATAGCATCATGCATAATGAAGAGGTGAAGGAAATTAACCAGAACTGATAGAAGAGGAAAAATTCCTGGGAAGAACTCCAAGTACATTAGAGCTCTATAAATTCCCTGAAGAAGAGTTCAAGACAACCATCATAATGATGTTCACTGCAATAAAGAAATCAATGGAAGAAAACTTAAACAGCAACAGACAAAGCATAAGAAAACTTCAAATAGGAATCATTAAATGAAATAATACAGTAGCTGGACTAAAAATACAGTAGAGTCTTAACAGCCTAATAATATAATCACTTGATCACTTGACTTCCCATTAATCGTCGATTTGCTCGAGCAGGCGCCAGTAATGTCTCCATTTGTCCCTGTCACGTGCTAGTGTGGCCCAATGGCGTCTGTTCGCTCTAGGAACACGAAGAGTCTCAAACCGATCATTCATGATCTTGATGAAGAAGTCTGAACATCTGGTAGGTTGGCGGCCACGTGGTCTTTTGACATCCCGTGGAATCCAGTCAGTAACAGCTCTAGTCCAGCGGTCATCTTTAAATCTCATTACGTGACCAGCCATCTGATTTTTGATGCCTTAGCAAATGAGAGAGCCTCCCTGATTCTTGATTGTCGATGGAGATCAGAACTCCGGATTCTTTCTCTCATTTGAGTGAAACGTGATATTCCAAGCATAGCTCTTTCAATTCCTCTTTGGGAGACCCGAATAGCGTTCTCCTCCTGTTTGCATAGGGCCCAGGTCTCTGAGGCCTATATTAATGCAGGAAGAACAGTGGAATCAAAGAGATGTGCCCAGTGCTGGAGGTTCTTCGGCCTCTTAGCTATTTCTTCGACACTCTTGAAGGCGTTCCAAGCCTCTCTCTTCCTCCTGCGCAGCTCGGTTGCCAGGTCATTTGTCATGTTGACTTCTCGACCTAGGTACACATAGCTGTTGCACTTGGAGATGGTCATTCCGTTGAGAGCGAATGAGGCATCAGGAACGAGGCTGTTTCTCATAAACATTGTCTTTGTGGTACAGCCCGCCCCCAAGGGCCTGGGTTCCTCTCTGGGCACGCGCAGCTAGAAACAGCCCCTAGACAGCCGGTTTTCAACCCCTGATCCGCGTGGGACGGGCACAGAGGCCCAGCTCTGGGCAACAAAGCTGAACGGCTCCAATTCCAACAGGTACAGCCCGCCCCCAAGGGCCTGGGTTCCTCTCTGGGCACGCGCAGCTAGAAACAGCCCCTAGACAGCCGGTTTTCAACCCCTGATCCGCGTGGGACGGGCACAGAGGCCCAGCTCTGGGCAACAAAGCTGAACGGCTCCAATTCCAAACAGGAGACATTCCCAACTCCTCGCCCAGTGCCAGGGACTCTTTCTGGAGCCGCGGCCGCTAACGCGGCCGCGAAATATTTTCCCACTACATATGCCATAGGAACCATAAGCTAACTTCTTAGATGGAAACTTCTCTATTTTAGCTCAGCCACTAGAAAACACAGTTGCCAATAACTCATAAGCCTATCTTAACTCACACTGCATATCAAGCAGAATAGTAACACTGAACGTGAAGGACTAAACCACACCTCTCACAATGGTAAAGCAACGCAAAAGCCCACCAAACATTCATATTGAAGAGTCTAGCCCAGATGACACCAACAGTACTGTAGTGTTAGACAACCTCTCTGACAAGGAATTCAGAAGGGAGCTACTTAGCATGCTTAGGGAATTAAAAGAAACAATGGAAACCAATGCCAATAGAAGACAAGAGGATCTGAAGGCAGAAATGAGGAAAATGCAATCAGAAATGTCAGACCTGAAAAATCTCGTAGGCGAATTGAAAAGCTCAGTGGAAGGCCTCAGCAGCAGAGTAACAGCGGCTGAGAACAGAATCAGTGAGCTCGAAGATGAAGTTCAGAGACTCTCCAGAAAAGAGCAGAAAATGGAAAAGAGACTCACAATTCAGGAACAGATGGCAAGAGAAGATCGTGATGAAGCCGAGAGGGGTAACATAAGAATTATTGGAGTCCCAGAGGGACAGGAAGAAAACCTCGATGAAGAAGAAACTGTCAAAGACATCATTGCTACAACATTTCCAGAGCTGAAGAAAACTTGTGACCACATTCAGGAGGCCCGAAGGGTACCAGCTAGAAGAAATCCGAATAAAAATACCCCAAGACACATTCTGATCAAAATGATCAAAACCTTAGACAGAGACAAAATTCTGAAAGCAGCAAGATCGAAGAAAGAAATCTCTTACAAAGGAGCATCCTTAAAATTCACAGCTGATTTTTCTGATGAAACCCTCATGGCCCGAAAACAGTGGTGGGACATAGTAAAAAAACTCAATGAAATAAATGCCTCCCCCAAAATACTTTTCCCAGCAAGACTCTCATTCATAATAGAAGGAACAACACACAGTTTCACAGACAAACAACAGCTCAGGAACTTCATAGACTCAAAACCATGGTTACAAGAACAACTAAATGGGCTACTTTAAGGCAAGAAAGGCCCCTCAAATACACCAAATTTTAACAGAACAATGGGAAAAAATCCCATAACAATAATCTCTCTCAATGTCAATGGGCTAAACGCACCAATTAAAAGACATAGAGTGGCAGGATGGATTAGAAAATTGAACCCAACATTCTGCTGCCTGCAAGAAACGCATCTCAATAGTCAAAGCAAACACAGACTCAGAGTCAAAGGCTGGAAAACAATCCTACAGGCAAACAGCTCCCATAAAAAAGCAGGGGTAGCCATCCTTATATCAGACCACATAGATTTCAGAGTGAGGAAGGTCATAAGAGACAGTGAAGGCCATTTCTTATTGATCAGAGGATCTGTACAACAGGAAGAACTTACAATAATAAATGTATATGCACCTAATGAGAGACCAGCAAAGTACTTAAAACAACTACTCATAGATTTGGAAAAAGACATCAATAGCAACACAATACTAGTGGGAGACTTCAACACTGCTTTGTCACCTCTTCATAGATCAACCAGACTCAAGCTTAGCAAGGACATACTTCATTTGAGGGAAACAATGGAAGAAAGGGACTTAGTAGATATATACAGGACACTTCATCCACAAAAAGCTGAATACACATTCTTCTCAAGCGTACATGGAACATTCTCCAAGATAGACCACATGCTGAGCCACAAAACATGCCTCCATAAAATTAAGAAGGTAGAGATTGTATCAACAATCTTCTCAGACCATAATGCGCTGAAATTAGAAATAAATCACACACAAAAACAGAAAACTAAATCAAACACCTGGAAATTAAACAGTGCACTATTGAACAACGAGTGGATTAGACAGGAAATCAAAGAGGAAATCAAAAGATTCCTAGAAACGAATGAAAATGAGAACACGAGTTACCAAAACTTATGGGACACAGCAAAGGCTGTGTTAAGAGGAAAGTTTATAGCTCTACAAGCATTCCTCAGGAAGGAGGAGCGAGCACACATAAGTAACCTAACCTCACAGCTTAAGAGCTTGGAGAAGGACCAAAAAAAGGAGCACAACCCGAACAGGAGAAAGGAAATAATAAAACTCAGAGCAGAGATTAACGAGATGGAAACCCAAAAAACAATCCGAAAGATCAATGAAACCAAGAGCTGGTTCTTTGAGAAAATTAACAAGATCGATAAGCCTCTAGCAAAACTCACAAAGAAAGGGAGAGAGAAAACCCTAATAAACCGAATCAGAAATGAAAAGGGGGTCATTACAACAGAAACCACAGAAATTCAGAGGATCCTCAGGGAGTACTTTGAGAAGCTTTATGCCACGGAACATCAAAACCTCGAGGAAATGGATGAATTCCTAGACTCCTACAGACTCCCAAGGCTGAACCAAGAAGACCTGGAATACCTGAACAGACCTATCACCATCAAGGAAATTGAAATGGTAATAAAAAGTCTCCCCAAGCACAAAAGTCCTGGCCCGGATGGATTCACTAGTGAATTCTTCCAAATCTTTAAAGAGGACTTACTCCCAATGCTCTTTAAGCTTTTCCACGAAATTGAAATATCAAAAACACTTCCAAACAGTTTCTACGAAGCAAATATCACACTGATACCAAAAGCAGACAGAGATACCACAAAGAAAGAGAATTACAGGCCGATATCCCTGATGAACACAGATGCAAAGATCCTCAACAAACTACTAGCAAATAGAATCCAACTACTCATCAAAAAGATCATACACCATGACCAAGTAGGATTCATCCCAGGGATGCAAGGATGGTTTAACATTCGGAAATCAATCAACATAATCCACCATATCAACAAAAGAAAAGATAAAAAGCATATGATCATATCAATAGATGCAGAGAAAGCATTTGATAAGATCCAGCACCCCTTTATGATGAAAACCCTAGCCAAAATGGGTATAGAGGGGACCTTCCTCAACATAATTAAAGCCATCTACCACAAGCCTACAGCAAGCATCATCCTCAATGGGGAAAAACTGAGAGCCTTCCCTCTAAGATCAGGGACGAGACAGGGATGCCCACTCTCTCCACTGCTGTTCAATATAGTACTGGAAGTACTTGCAATAGCGATTAGGCAGGAAAAAGATATTAAGGGCATTCAGGTAGGAAAGGAAGAAATCAAGCTCTCACTATTCGCAGATGATATGATACTCTACTTAGAGAACCCAATAACGTCCACCAAAAAACTCCTAGAAACAATAGACTCGTATAGTAAAGTTGCAGGTTATAAAATCAATACCCAAAAGTCCATGGCTTTCCTATACACAAACAGTGAGAGAGAAGAAAGCAACATGAAAAAAACAATCCCATTCACAATTGTGCCCCAGAAAATCAAGTACCTAGGAATCAGCTTAACTAAGGAAGTAAAGGACCTGTACAAAGAAAACTACAAAACGCTACTTCAGGAAATAAAAGAGGACATGAAGAAATGGAAAGATATCCCCTGCTCATGGGTCGGGAGACTTAACATTGTCAAAATGGCAATACTACCGAAAGCATTGTATAAATTCAATGCAATCCCTATAAGGATACCCATGACATTCTTCAAAGAAATGGAGCAAACACTCTTGAAATTTATATGGAACAATAAGCCCCCACGAATAGCTAAAGCAATTCTTGGGAAAAAGAAAATGGGAGGAATCAACCTCCCGAACTTCAAACTGTACTACAAAGCAGTAATAATTAAAACAGCATGGTACTGGAAGAAAGGCAGAACTGCAGACCAATGGAACAGGGTTGAATACACTGACATCTCTCCTCAATCATATGCTCATCTAATCTTTGATAAAGGTGCAAGTAATGTGAAGTGGAGTAAGGAAAGCCTCTTTAATAAATTGTGTTGGCATCACTGGACGGCTACATGCAAAAAAATAGGCTCAGAACTCTGCCTAACACCATGTACAAAAGTAAGATCAAAATGGATTAAAGACCTCAACATCAGACCAGAAACCATAAGGTACATTGAAGATAAAGTTGGCAAAACCCTCCATGACATTGAAGCTAATGGTATCTTCAAAGATGCCACGCCACTGGCCGAGCAAGTGAAAACAGAGATAGATAAATGGGACTATCTTAAACTAAGAAGCTTCTGCACCTCCAAAGAAACAGTGACCAAAATACAAAGACAGTCTACAGAATGGGAAAGGATATTCGCCGAATACACATCTGACAAGGGGTTGATATCCAGGATATACAAAATACTGGTTAAACTCCACAAGAAGAAAACATCCAACCCCATCCAAAAATGGGGCAATGAAATGAACAGAAACTTTCTCAAAGAAGAAATCCGAATGGCAAAAAAGCACATGAGAAAATGCTCTACATCATTAATCATCAGGGAGATGCAGATCAAAACCACAATGAGATACCATCTCACACCTCAGAGACTGGCCCACATTCAAAAGAACAAAAGCAACTGATGCTGGCGTGGATGTGGCGAGAAAGGGACACTCCTTCACTGTTGGTGGGAATGTCCACTGGTTCAGCCCTTCTGGAAAACAGTATGGACGATTCTCAAAAAATTAGAAATTGAGCTCCCATTTGACCCAGCAATACCACTCCTGGGAATATATCCCAGAGAGGCAAAAATGTATAGTCGAAGTGACATCTGCACTTGTTTGTTCATTGCAGTACTCTTTACAATAGCCAGAAACTGGAAGAAACCTGAATGCCCAAGAACAGATGACTGGTTAAAGAAACTTTGGTACATCTACACAATGGAGTACTATGTAGCTCTTAGAAAAGATGAAGTCATGAAATTTACATACAAGTGGTACAATATGGAAAGTATCATGCTAAGCGAAATGAGTCAGAAAGAGAGGGATAGACATAGAAAGATTGCATTCATCTGGGGGATATAAAGTAACAAAGTATGAGATTAATACCCAAGAATAGCTGAGATCAGCACCAGGAGGATTACTCCATAACTTAGAGGCCAGCCGGGTATCCTAGAGGAAAGGGCAGTTCAGATAGAGAAGGGAGCACCAAATAAAGGATGTTTGGAGGATCCTCCCAGGAGGGGAGATGCATGTCGAAAGTAGACTATGGACTGAACATGTTTGCCACTCAATGCCTCTTTTGCAGACCACAACACCCAAACGGAGAGAGAGAACACAGGGGATTGCCCTGCCACAGAGACAGGGGGGATGGGGGGATGGGGGTGGGAGGGATATTATCCATGGTGGTGGAAAATGGGCACTGGTGGAGGGATGGGTATCTGATCATTGTATAATTGAAACCAAAGCACAAAAAATTGTAAATCTACAACTTCAAAAAAAAATAAAATAAAATAAAGGGAAAAAAAAAAAACATTGTCTTTGTAAGATTCAGCTGTAGTCCGACCTTTCCACACTCACGGTCGAAGTCAGTCAGCATTTGTGCCGCTTGGTTAATATTTGGTGTTATTAAAACAATGTCATCAGCAAAGCGGAGGTGGTGTAGTTGCCAAGCATCTATCTTCACTCCCATTCCTTCCCATTCCAGTCGTCGCATGATGTTCTTGAGGGTGGCAATGAAGAGTTTTGGTAAAATGGTATCACCCTGCCGAACCCGTCTCTTGACATCAATGATTATTTCTTTGTAGAATGGTGAGATCCTGGTAGTGAATCCATAATACAGCTCACTGAGGATCTTGATGTATTGAGTTTGTAAGCCCTGATTGGCTAGGGCTTCAATGACAACTTCCATCGCAACAGAATCAAAGGCCTTCTTTAAATCAATGAAAGTTAGACTGAGTGGTAACTTGAACTCCCGAGAAACCTCAATGAGCTTGGTTATCGTGTAGATATGGTCGATGGTGCTGAATTCTTTGTGGATATGGTCGATGGTCCGGAACCCGGCTTGCTCACATGGTTGTCCTTCATCTAGTGTTCTGCCAATCCTATTTAGGATGACTCAAGTGAACAACTTGTAGATGACAAACAATAGGCAGATCGGGCGATAGTTGCCAATGTCATGGATGTCTCCCTTCTTTTACAGTAGTACAGTCCTGCTGGTTTTCCATTGGGATGGAACCTTGCATTCAGACAGGTAGCATGTGAAGAGCCGAGCCAGTGTATTGATGAGTACTGACGGCAGGTTCTTCAGTTGTTCAGGTCTGACCTTGTCTGGGCCGGGTGCTGTTTGTTTCTTTACTGATGAAATGGCATGTCGGATTTCAGAAGGGAGAATACTGAGAACGACATATCCATCCTGCATAATTTGGTATGTTGGCAAGTGGACATGGCTATCGAAGAGATTTGAGAAGAAGTCATGGATAATCTTCTCCATTGCCGTTCTGGAAGATGTGATGGATCCATCAGGACGTCGGAGGGCGTCTTATAGTTGGTCTTGTAGTTGGTGAAGGACAGGCAGGCATTACAAATACTTTTCCCAGCTTCTGCTGCATCTACCAGCACTTCTGCTCTTCTCTCTTTGAGGTCTTCCTTGATCGCATCTCTGCACTGCTTTGTGAGCTCAGACGTTTGCTTGTGGTTTCCTGAGGCATGTGCCAAACCACGTTGGCGAATAAGCTCAAGAGTTTTCGAAGACAGGCGGTTTTTTTTGTGGCTATCTCTCTTTTGGCGTTCCTTGAACAATCATGGAGGTGCTGAACCAGTCGATCCTCTTCAATGTTGTCAACAATGGCATCTTCCCATGTTGCCGAAATAGTGCCAAAGAGCTCCCAGTTGGTGGTCATTCTGGGAATTCTCTTTTTAAACTTTGCAGCCCTTTCTCCCCACTCTGTGAAGTAGAATTTTGCACGAAGGAGACGGTGGTCCAATCCCGTTGGAATTTTGGGACAACAGTGACATCGGTGAAGCAAAAATAATATAATATGAAGAGTAAATCTGTAAGCTCAACAAATATTTCAGCTTGAAGATAAAGTAGAGGAAAACATCAAAAAGAACAGAAAAGAGAAAAATTTTAAAGATGAATAAAACATATGATTCCTATGAGATATATGTTAGAGATAAAATATAAGATGTAGCAAGATTATAAAAAGTTATATATAAACGAACTCCAATGTGACTTATAATAGATCTACTAATTGAAACCATACAGGAAAGAAGAAAATGACTTGATAAATCCAAGTGTTAAATAAAAATTTTGTTCATCATGAATGGCACATATACCCAAAAGATTGCATGACTTTATCTTTTCTTACAGCTGAGTAGTATTCAGCTGTAATTCAATGGTGGCTCAATAAAATGATTTTTAATAACTATTGAAAGTCAAACATTGACAACTTGACAAAAAATTTCTATCTCAAACTTTCTATCTCAAACCCAGGTAATAATGAACTTTGTGACCTTGGACTGAGTTCAACGGAACTCGGGACCAGAGATCCTCTGCCTGCTTCCCCAGTCTCTGGCAACCCAGGGGTTACACCTATAAGCCACCCCCTGCCTTTTGTCACCAGATAATCTCCTCATCGGCCACCATCCAGAACTCACGGCTGCTTCTCCTGGAAGAGAGCATAAAATGAGGCCCCCATAACCATGCCACCAGACTCTGCACCAGGCTGTTTCCACTTGAGGCACCCCAGAAGGGGGCAGGTGGGAGCCCTCCCTGTCCCAAGGGACTCAGCCCCAGTAGCCAACCTCCACTACCCAACCACTGCCATGCTACAGGCCACTTTCCAACACACTTGGGCTGAGCCTCACATGTGAGTCAACATATTCCTGGACACGTCATAAGAGACTCCCTACCCATTTTCCATAATTACCACACATAATTACCATATTTGATGAGGATCAGACAGTAGGCAACAAATCATAGAGGGAAATATATATATATGTGTGTGTGTATGTATATATATATATATATACATATATATGTATATATATATTTCAAAGAACCCAGCAAGCTACCGAGAGTATCCTGCCCACAAGGCAGAGTTTGTCAAGCCACTAGTGGTGTATTTGATATGCCAAAAACAGTAACAATAATGGGTCTCATTACCTTGACCCTCAAAGGGGCTCCAATATGGCAGTCTTGGGATGGCAAGTAAGGAGAGGCTGCTAAACTCTCAGGGATGGGACTAAAGGAGATGTTACTGGCACCCGTTCAAGTAAATTGATGAGTAACAGGATGACAGTGAGACAGCAATCTCAAACTTTTGCTAAAATTTAAGAATAGGGATTCTTCACTATAGTTTCTGTGATACCAACTTTATGCTGGTACCAAAAACAAATAGGAGTATCTCACACACACACATACACATGCATACACATGCACACACGTGCATGCACACATACACACACACAGAGAAACCCATGAACCAATTTTACTTAAATAAATAGATGCAAAGATCTTCAACAAAATCTTATTGAATTGAATTCAGCAATAAGTTAAAAAGATCATATGCCATGAACAGGTGAAGTTCATTCCAGGGATGAAAGTATGGTTATAACTTCAAGGTTAGTGGAGAAAATAAATAACACTCAAAAGAATTAGATAGGAATTGGTAGAGAACAATTATGCAAAACTTCTCTCAAAATTACCTGCATTTTGTCCAGATAAATATATGTTGCATTTAATCCATAACACTAAGGATTTGGGGGTATCCAGGACAAAAACAGGAAAAAAGAAAGTTTAATAAAAGTGATCTTTAAGAAGTAATGCAGGGGCCGGAGCAGTAGTACAGTGGGTAGGGTGCTTGCCTTGCATGTGGCCAACTCAGGTTTGATTCCAGGCATTCCATGCACTGCCAGAAGACCCCCAAGCACTGCCAGGAGTAATTTCTGAGTGCAGAGCCAGGAGTAAACCCCGAGCATTGCTGAATGTGACCTAAAAAGAAAAAAAAAGAAGTTTTACAAATTTTGGAAGGGAAGGAATATTCATTTAACTTTTTTTTCTAGGGAAAGTAGAGAGAGAATGATAGTTTGTGGAGATATGCTTTACTATAAGCATAACATATAATCTAGAGGCATAAAACAATGACTTCAATCCCATAGAACTTTGAAATCGCACCAATGCACTGTTAATTTAGTTTTAGCAAACAATCAAACCTACAGAGTTCACAATGACAGTACTCACATACTGGTGGCTCTCACTGGAAGCATTGTTTGTCTATATTTGCTTTGTTAGAGCTGCCAAAACAATGCCACAGAATGGATGGCTTAAACAATGGAATTAATTTTCTCATAGTATTTGGGACTGCAAGTCTAAGGTCAAGACATGTAAACATGATTTCTTTTGAGGTTTGTCTCCTTAAATTGCCTTCCTTTTTGTCCTGACATGACCTTTTCTCAGAGATGGCCCTGCTGAGGACACTAGTTCTGTCTGAAAAAAACTCCACCCTTACAACATCTCTAAATAGTTTTCTTGAGCATAGGGGCTAAACAGAACTTGTAGAATTAAATTCATAACACAACACAAAAATTTAGCAGCTTACACATCAAAATATTATTTCACATATGTTTGAGTAAAACTTTTGCACTGGAGTTTCACACAGATGAAATCACGGTAGCATCTTACTGGAAAACTCTGTGAGATCTCTGGAAAGTTTCTGCTTCCAATCTATTCACATTCGTGAAAGAACTTAGTTCTTTGTCATTGTATTTACCTTTTTCTTGATGTCTGTCATTTGGGGAGCAACCTAAGTTTCCAGAAAATTCTTAGACTGCTAGCAGTGCATCTAACTCTATTCGTACTAGAAATCTTTTTTTATTTTGCTATGTTTTAAGGAAGAACTTGTAGAAACTGGGTTCATCTATGGGATCCAGTATCATATCTTGATTTAAATATATATCTCTAGGGCTGGAGCGATAGCACATTGTATGCAGCTTGTATGCAGCTGACCCCGGTTCAATTCCCAGCATCCCATATAGTCCCCAGAGCAACACCAGAAATAATTCCTTGATGCAAAGCAGGAAGTAACACCCCTGTGCATCACTGGGTGTGACCCAAAAAGGGAAAAAAATTTAAAAATATATATATATATCCTGAAATTGCCCTTTTTCACCCATGTTCTCCTTGTCTTTTGGCTTGTTCTCCAAGTCCACGTGTTCCTTGAACACATATTTTGCTTTCTTGTCTCTGTTTCTTTGCTGACTTGTTTCCATTCTGGAGAAGTGAACAGAAGTGAACAGAAGTCATTCCATTCTGTGTAAACTAAAATCACGCCATTTTGTGAACTTATTTCATTTTGTAAGTTGCTTACAAGGTCACTGATAACCAGACATGGACCCCAGGCCTTAAACATCTCGTTATCAATGCACGGCAGATGCTTCTCCTCTTGAACTCTGACTGGCCAATTTGATTGATGACACTCTAAAATGATTTGTTGGTGGACCCTTAAATGACAGGCTTCTTACAGCCCCAGTCAGAGTTGGAGGGAACCTCAGATCTGCTCTCTCTCTCCAACATACTTAGGACCTGTTGTGAACCTCTGAGTCTCCGCCTTGTCCCTAGTGTGCCTGAGAATGAGATGGACTCTGTCCGGCTAACCTCTAACCTGTCTGGGGGACTTTGTTGGTGATGACCCCCGTCCCTCTGCCAACCTTCACTGGGTAGACCAGATGACCCTGAGCTGAGACTGTGGAGTTCACTGGGTGTCTATGATACATCACATTAAGAGTGTCTGCTGAAAAGGCATTGTGAAATAATTTGTTTTCTACAGCTGGTTACAAGAACCAAATGCTGTCGCAGCGCGCAATTTTGGATTTCTGATATTTTACTTATTAAGCCTGGGAGGGGTGGGAGGGAGGGTATATTGGGGTTCTTGGTGGTGAAAAATAAGTACTGGTGAAGGGAAATAAATGTGTTTGATGATTGCATGACCGAGACATTGCCAGCCCCTCCCCCACCTCCATCTGCCTGCAATATTGGTAATAAGTATGGGGGGATGTATTAAAATTTAAGAAGGATTTGACCAGCCCTGAAGTAGTTTTGAGGTATGAGATATGAGCCCTAAGGTATGAGGCATAAGTTATGACATCCCTTTGAGATGCAAATCCTGACTGGATGTGGAGAAGCTGAGCCACCACCCAGGGAAGGGTGAAACCCTTCAGGCAAGAAAAGCTACAGGAGTATCTAAAAGTCCTTCTATGAATATGAAAGGACCATCAAGAATGTAAGGCTTTCCCTGTGACAACACACAGATTAAATTTTTTGTATGCAGAGAGCTTCAGACCAAGACAATTTGGAAACAGTCTCTCAAAAGTCATTTTCTGCTTTTTTTTCCTCTCTCTAGTAAATCCTTGTTCTCTCTTGAACATATATTTCTATTTATGAAGTCAGGGGGCCCCCATGGGTGGCTACTGTGAGGCAGGGAGGACAGAGACTGTTACTTTTTCCACCTCAGACACAGACCCGCCTCTGCCACCCCAGGGCCTGCTGAGAAGTTTAGGAATGATAAAGTCTGTGATGAGCCCCTGCACTGCATGGACCTCAGGTCCCTCCAGCCCCATGGGCTGGCTGTCAAACCACACCTGACATCTGCTTGGTCTTTCAGCATGGGAATTGATCCTTACCACCCAATCTCTCAGGAAGCTGCGGAATCAGGCTGGAGCTAGGAATTGCTCTTTGCAGGAAAGTCAGTCCTAGGCCTTACATAGGGTTTTCAGGTAGTTCTGTCTCACAGAAAAGAAGTAGCCCTTCCCACCCTAAGGGACCCAGCACCAGCAGCTGAAAACCTCCAGAACCCAACTGCTGCCATGCTCAAGGCCACTTCCCACAAGCTCTGACCCTCAGACCAAGCCTCACACATGAGTGAAGTCCCACAAATCATAGGTAATGCAGAACTTTGTGACCTTGAACTCTGGGCTCAATGGGACTGGGAGCAGAGATCCTCTGCCCGTTTTCCCCAGTCTCCGGTGACCCAGGGGTCATACCCAGAAGCCACCTCCTGCCTGCGCCAGATAATCTCATCATCATCCACTGTCCAGATCCCACGGTTCTTTCTCCTGGAAGGGAGCATAACATGAAGGCTGCCATAGTCATACCACCGGACTCCACACCAGGCTGTTTCACACAGGGTACCCCAGAGGAGGGAAGGTGAGAGCCCTCCCCACCCCCAAGGGACCCAGCTGCGGCAGCTGAAAACCTCCAGAACCCAATCACTATCACGCTCAAGACTACGCCCCACATGCTCAAGCAGATCCTCACATATGAGTGAACATATTCTTGGACTGCATGCAGGCATTCGCAGCCACACAACACATCATAAGACACTCCTTACCCATTTTCCATAAGAACCACATTTGATGAGGTTCAGATAGTAGGCAACAAATCATAGAAGGAAATATAAATGTATGCATATATATATATTTTCATATATATACGAAAGCTCATATCACTCAACCTTTAACAACATGTTAGTGTTATCCTAAAGAATGTCTCAATGGCCCCTACCAAAATAGACAGTCTTCACAGTTTTCTATATGAATACTTTTTTATAAGCATTTTCAGTGGTTCTTCATAACAGACAATACAAAGTATATTATCTTGGTTGAGTTTCGGGACAGGGATTGGACCTTGAGATGGAAATATCCCAAATTTGGTGATGGAAAGCTGTAATGCTGGTGTTTGAATGTTGAATGTAATCAAATAATGTGAACTACCTTATAAAATAAAAAAAAATAAAAAAATAAAAGAAGTTCAGGAGTAAAGAGCAGATTTTATTTGGAGGCTTTTAGGAAGGGGAAGTAGGTAAAGCAAAGGGAGAGAGAGTGTAACACGCTCAGAGGAGAATGTGGGCTTCTCCAGAGATGGAGAGAACCCCAGTACACATCTCAAGAGGGGTGGTGCTGATGACGCAGGTGCTTGGACACCACATGTGCTTGGCTATGTGGGCACACGCAGCACATGGGATCAGGCAGCATATGCTTGCGCTTCCTTTGTCTAAGATGACTTTTATAGTGTTTTTTTCCAAGGTGTCCCACGTGGGGCTTTCTAGCTATGTAAAAGTCTTTTGCTAGGGTGGTTGCCATAGTTGGCACTGGTCAATGACTTTCTTTGAAATTCCTTTCCTGGTCTTTGTCCCTGCCAAAGCTTCTCCTGGAGAAGGGCTCCAGGCAAAGTCTTACCAGGACTTAGTTCCTGTTTCTGCAAAATGGGCTTTTTGCAGGCTTAGGGCTATTGATTTTTATTATTTCCCAGGAATCCATGGGCTATTGATTTTTATTATTTCCCAGGAAGCCATGGACCCTTTCTTATCTAACTGCCTACATCATATTCTCTCATGTTTATTTAATATATGCATATATAAGTATGCATGTATAAATCTATATATGTATGTATATCCATATGTATCTATGCAAACATATCCTGAGATTACCACATGAGGGGAATGGTTAGTGGGTGTGGGGGGAGCAGGTAGTGGGACAATAGTGGAGGGAATCAAACACTCTAGGGGAGGGTGTGGTGTTGGAATTATGTATGCATCATGCCCTGCCATTAATAGTATTGTAAATCACAATGCCTCATTTTAAAAAGCATTTAAATAACTATAATCTTAATTAGACCTGTGAATTCTTTGATGTGTAATGTAATATCCTAAAGCTTTCAGAAATCTTTGGGGACTCATTCTTCACTTTACTGCACTAGCGGCTATATACTAGAGCATCCAGTCTCTCCAGCAGAGATTTATGGAAGCATTATGCAATAATGGTAATAGAATATATGCAATAATGGTAATAGAATATCTTGGTTGTTCTTTATTTCTGATTTATGAGAATAGTTCTAGCATTTTATTATTCAGAATGATGCAGTCATGATTGGAGAGATAGTACAGTAGATAAGAAAGGTTTGATTCAGGTTACTGGTTTGATTCCTAGCATCCCATATGGTCCTCAAAGCCCATTAGGAATGATCTATGAGCGCAGAGCCAGGAGTAACCCTGAGCACCATTGGGTAAAACCCAAAAAAAAAACAAAAATCTTTTAAAAGTGTAGTTTTCATTGTGATTTAGTCCCTCCTAAATAAAAGTATACTAGGGCTGGAGTGATAATAGGTGAAGACATTTCCTTGCACATGGGTTTGGTATCCAGTACCACATATGATCCCCCAAACAGCACCAAATATAACCCCTGTGCCTAGAGCCAGGAGTAAACCCTGAGCACCACAGAAAGTGATCCAAAACAAGAAAAAACAAAAAGCAAGGTAACTATACATAAACTTTGGATGAACATTGCTTACTTTAAAATTTAAAGTTTTGTATGTGACAAATGAACTGCTACTTGTTTGCATCTTTGCTAGATGAGATTGACAATAATGCACTCACAGAGAGCCCAAAATGTCTACATTGTTTAAAAATCATTCATAGTAGAGAAGCTCATATCCCAGAAATATGTTGATGGGAGCAGAACAAAATTAAAACAATTTCACCAATTTCTTTTTTTGTTCTTGTTTTTGTTTTGGGATATCAGAAGGCAATCACACAGGGTTACTCCTTGCTCTGCACTCAGGAATTATTTCTGATGGTGCTCAGAGAACCACATGGGAGGCCGGGAATGAAATCAGGGTCAGCAGTATGCAAGGCAAGCATCCAACTTCCTGTACTATCTCTCTGGACCCAATTTCACAATATCAATTTATAACTTTTTTCAAAAGAGAAAAATTAAGTTATATTTCCAAAATCTACGTTCAACTTTTATTGGTGCTCAGCTCTACTATCTTGGCCTGTAAGGTTTTAAGGACCAACAAGATAGCTCAAAGGCCCTGAGAGTGAGCCTGTTATGCACAGGACCCCAGGTTCAACCCCAGCATTATATATCCATCCTCCTGAGCAATATTAGGGAAGTAAACTTCCACCCTTCCCCAAACCAAGGATTATAAGTTTATTATATATTTTGACAGAAGAAATGGACTCAAAATGAATGCATTTTCTAAAATCTGTCACTGTCACTGTTCTCCCATTGTTCATTGATTTTTTCAAGCAGGCCCAGTAACATCTCTATTGTGACAATTGTTACTGTGTTTGGCATATCGAATATGTCACAGGTAGCTTGCCAGGCTTTGCCGTGAGGGCGAGATACTCTAGGTAGCTTGCCTAAAATAAGCAAATCTTTTGTTGTTGGTGTGTTTGGGGCCACAAATGGTACTGTTTGGGAACTATGCTTAGCTCTGTGGTTGGGGTTAACTGTAGGTAGTGCTCAGGGGAACACCTGGTGCCAAAGACAGAATACAGGGCTCCCACATGCAAAACATATGGCCCAGTCCTCTGAATCACATCCTTGGCCTTGAGAGCAAATACAAATCAAAACATCCAATCAAATTTGAAATATTTTAGTGATTAAGTTTTGTAAGTATGCATTTGATCACTCAATCACTTGACATCCCGTTACTCAGCAATTTGCTCGAGCAGGTGCTAGTAACATCTCCACTTGTCCCTGTCAAGTGCTATTGTAGCCCAATCGTGTATGCTTGTTCTAGGAACACGAAGAGCCTCAAACCAATCGTTAAAGGTCTTGATGAAGAAGTCAGACCATCTCGTAGGTGGGCGGCCACGCCATCTTCTGATGTCCAGTGGAATCCAGTCGGTATAGCTCCAGTCCATCGATCATCTCCAAATCTCATTACGTGTCCAGTCCATCTCATTTTTGACACCTTGGCAAAAAAGACAGCATCCCTGATTCTTGACCGTCAATGGAGGTCGGAACTCCAGATTCTTTGAGTGAAGCGTGATACTCCAAGCATAGCTCTTCGATTCCTCTTTGGGAGACCTGAATAGTGTTCTCATCCTGTTTTTGTAGGGCCCAGGTCTCTGAGGCATATGTTAGTGCAGGAAGAACAGTGGAATCGAAGAGATGTGCCAGGAGCCAGAGGTTTTTCATCCTCTTAGCTATTTCTTCAATGCTCTTGAAAGTGTTCCAAGCTGCTCTCTTCCTCCTGTGCAACCCAGGTGCCAAGTCATTCGTCATGTTGGCTTCTTGACCTAGGTACACATAAAGGTTGCATTCGGAGATGTTCATTTTGTTGAGAGTAAGTGGAACGTCAGAAACAAGACCGTTTCTCATAAACATTGCGTTCATGAGATTCAGCTGTGTCCAACCTCTCCACACTCTTGGTCAACGTTGGCAAGCATTTGTGCCACTTGGTTAATGTTTGGTGTCATCAGCAAAGTGGAGGTGGTGTAGTTGCCAACTGTTTATCTTCACTCCCTTTCCTTCCCATTCCAGTTGTCTCATGACGTTCTCAAGGGTGGCACTGAAGAGTTTCAGTGAAGTGGTATCACCAGCCGAACCCCTCTCTTGATGTCAATGATCACCTCCCTGTAGAATGGTGAGATCCTGGTAGTGAATCCGTAATACAGCTCACGGAGGATCCTGATTTATTGAGTTTGAACGCCCTGTTTGGCTAGGGCTTCAATGACTATTCCAGTCTCAAAAGAATCAAAGTCCTTCTTTAAATCAATGAACATTACACAGAGCAGTATCTTGAACTCCTGAGAAACCTCAATAAGCTTGGTTATCCTGTGGATATGGTCAATCTTGCTGAAATTTGTGGAACCCGACGCGCAGCTAGAAACAGCCCCGAGACAGCCGGTTTTCAACCCCTGAGCCGCGTGGGACGGGCACAGAGGCCCAGCTCTGGGCAACAAAGCTGAACGGCTCCAATTCCAACAGGTACAGCCCGCCCCCAAGGGCCTGGGTTCCTCTCTGGGCACGCGCAGCTAGAAACAGCCCCGAGACAGCCGGTTTTCAACCCCTGAGCCGCGTGGGACGGGCACAGAGGCCCAGCTCTGGGCAACAAAGCTGAACGGCTCCAATTCCAACAGGTACAGCCCGCCCCCAAGGGCCTGGGTTCCTCTCTGGGCACGCGCAGCTAGAAACAGCCCCGAGACAGCCGGTTTTCAACCCCTGAGCCGCGTGGGACGGGCACAGAGGCCCAGCTCTGGGCAACAAAGCTGAACGGCTCCAATTCCAACAGGTACAGCCCGCCCCCAAGGGCCTGGGTTCCTCTCTGGGCACGCGCAGCTAGAAACAGCCCCGAGACAGCCGGTTTTCAACCCCTGAGCCGCGTGGGACGGGCACAGAGGCCCAGCTCTGGGCAACAAAGCTGAACGGCTCCAATTCCAACAGGTACAGCCCGCCCCCAAGGGCCTGGGTTCCTCTCTGGGCACGCGCAGCTAGAAACAGCCCCAAGACAGCCGGTTTTCAACCCCTGAGCCGCGTGGGACGGGCACAGAGGCCCAGCTCTGGGCAACAAAGCTGAACGGCTCCAATTCCAACAGGTACAGCCCGCCCCCAAGGGCCTGGGTTCCTCTCTGGGCACGCGCAGCTAGAAACAGCCCCGAGACAGCCGGTTTTCAACCCCTGAGCCGCGTGGGACGGGCACAGAGGCCCAGCTCTGGGCAACAAAGCTGAACGGCTCCAATTCCAAACAGGAGACATTCCCAACTCCTCGCCCAGTGCCAGGGACTCTTTCCGGAGCCGCGGCCGCTAACGCGGCCGCGAAATATTTTCCCACTGCATATGCCATAGGAACCATAAGCTAACTTCTTAGATGGAAACTTCTCTATTTTAGCTCAGCCACTAGAAATACAGTTGCCAATAACTCATAAGCCTATCTTAACTCACACTGCATATCAAGCAGAATAGTAACACTGAACGTGAAGGACTAAACCACACCTCTCACAATGGTAAAGCAACGCAAAAGCCCACCAAACATTCATATTGAAGAGTCTAGCCCAGATGACACCAACAGTACTGTAGTGTTAGACAACCTCTCTGACAAGGAATTCAGAAGGGAGCTACTTAGGATGCTTAGGGAATTAAAAGAAACAATGGAAACCAATGCCAATAGAAGACAAGAGGATCTGAAGGCAGAAATGAGGAAAATGCAATCAGAAATGTCAGACCTGAAAAATCTCGTAGGCGAATTGAAAAGCTCAGTGGAAGGCCTCAGCAGCAGAGTAACAGCGGCTGAGAACAGAATCAGTGAGCTCGAAGATGAAGTTCAGAGACTCTCCCGAAAAGAGCAGAAAATGGAAAAGAGACTCACAATTCGGGAACAGATGGCAAGAGAAGATCGTGATGAAGCCAAGAGGGGTAACATAAGAATTATTGGAGTCCCAGAGGGACAGGAAGAAAACCTCGATGAAGAAGAAACTGTCAAAGACATCATTGCTACAACATTTCCAGAGCTGAAGAAAACTTGTGACCACATTCAGGAGGCCCGAAGGGTACCAGCTAGAAGAAATCCGAATAAAAATACCCCAAGACACATTCTGATCAAAATGACCAAAACCTTAGACAGAGACAAAATTCTGAAAGCAGCAAGATCGAAGAAAGAAATCTCTTACAAAGGAGCATCCTTAAAATTCACAGCTGATTTTTCTGATGAAACCCTCATGGCCCGAAAACAGTGGTGGGACATAGTAAAAAAACTCAATGAAATAAATGCCTCCCCCAAAATACTTTTCCCAGCAAGACTCTCATTCATAATAGAAGGAACAACACACAGTTTCACAGACAAACAACAGCTCAGGAACTTCATAGACTCAAAACCATGGTTACAAGAACAACTAAATGGGCTACTTTAAGGCAAGAAAGGCCCCTCAAATACACCCAATTTTAACAGAACCATGGGACAAAATCCCATAACAATAATCTCTCTCAATGTCAATGGGCTAAACGCACCAATTAAAAGACATAGAGTGGCAGGATGGATTAGAAAATTGAACCCAACATTCTGCTGCCTGCAAGAAACGCATCTCAATAGTCAAAGCAAACACAGACTCAGAGTCAAAGGCTGGAAAACAATCCTACAGGCAAACAGCTCCCATAAAAAAGCTGGGGTAGCCATCCTTATATCAGACCACATTGATTTCAGAGTGAGGAAGGTCATAAGAGACAGTGAAGGCCATTACTTATTGATCAGAGGATCTGTACAACAGGAAGAACTTACAATAATAAATGTATATGCACCTAATGAGAGACCAGCAAAGTACTTAAAACAACTACTCATAGATTTGGAAAAAGACATCAATAGCAACACAATACTAGTGGGAGACTTCAACACTGCTTTGTCACCTCTTCATAGATCAACCAGACTCAAGCTTAGCAAGGACATACTTCATTTGAGGGAAACAATGGAAGAAAGGGACTTAGTAGATATATACAGGACACTTCATCCACAAAAAGCTGAATACACATTCTTCTCAAGCGTACATGGAACATTCTCCAAGATAGACCACATGCTGAGCCACAAAACATGCCTCCATAAAATTAAGAAGGTAGAGATTGTATCAACAATCTTCTCAGACCATAATGCGCTGAAATTAGAAGTAATTCACACACAAAAACAGAAAACTAAATCAAACACCTGGAAATTAAACAGTGCCCTATTGAACAACGAGTGGATTAGACAGGAAATCAAAGAGGAAATCAAAAGATTCCTAGAAACGAATGAAAATGAGAACACGAGTTACCAAAACTTATGGGACACAGCAAAGGCTGTGTTAAGAGGAAAGTTTATAGCTCTACAAGCATTCCTCAGGAAGGAGGAGCGAGCACACATAAGTAACCTAACCTCACAGCTTAAGAGCTTGGAGAAGGACCAAAAAAAGGAGCACAACCCGAACAGGAGAAAGGAAATAATAAAACTCAGAGCAGAGATTAACGAGATGGAAACCCAAAAAACAATCCGAAAGATCAATGAAACCAAGAGCTGGTTCTTTGAGAAAATTAACAAGATCGATAAGCCTCTAGCAAAACTCACAAAGAAAGGGAGAGAGAAAACCCTAATAAACCGAATCAGAAATGAAAAGGGGGTCATTACAACAGAAACCACAGAAATTCAGAGGATCCTCAGGGAGTACTTTGAGAAGCTTTATGCCACGGAACATCAAAACCTCGAGGAAATGGATAAATTCCTAGACTCCTACAGACTCCCAAGGCTGAACCAAGAAGACCTGGAATACCTGAACAGACCTATCACCATCAAGGAAATTGAAATGGTAATAAAAAGTCTCCCCAAGCACAAAAGTCCTGGCCCGGATGGATTCACTAGTGAATTCTTCCAAATCTTTAAAGAGGACTTACTCCCAATACTCTTTAAGCTTTTCCACGAAATTGAAATATCAAAAACACTTCCAAACAGTTTCTACGAAGCAAATATCACACTGATACCAAAAGCAGACAGAGATACCACAAAGAAAGAGAATTACAGGCCGATATCCCTGATGAACACAGATGCAAAGATCCTCAACAAACTACTAGCAAATAGAATCCAACTACTCATCAAAAAGATCATACACCATGACCAAGTAGGATTCATCCCAGGGATGCAAGGATGGTTCAACATTCGGAAATCAATCAACATAATCCACCATATCAACAAAAGAAAAGATAAAAAGCATATGATCATATCAATAGATGCAGAGAAAGCATTTGATAAGATCCAGCACCCCTTTATGATGAAAACCCTAGCCAAAATGGGTATAGAGGGGACCTTCCTCAACATAATTAAAGCCATCTACCACAAGCCTACAGCAAGCATCATCCTCAATGGGGAAAAACTGAGAGCCTTCCCTCTAAGATCAGGGACGAGACAGGGATGCCCACTCTCTCCACTGCTGTTCAATATAGTACTGGAAGTACTTGCAATAGCGATTAGGCAGGAAAAAGATATTAAGGGCATTCAGGTAGGAAAGGAAGAAATCAAGCTCTCACTATTCGCAGATGATATGATACTCTACTTAGAGAACCCAATAACTTCCACCAAAAAACTCTTAGAAACAATAGACTCGTATAGTAAAGTTGCAGGTTATAAAATCAATACGCAAAAGTCCATGGCTTTCCTATACGCAAACAGCGAGAGAGAAGAAAGCAACATGAAAAAAACAATCCCATTCACAATTGTGCCCCAGAAAATCAAGTACCTAGGAATCAGCTTAACTAAGGAAGTAAAGGACCTGTACAAAGAAAACTACAAAACGCTACTTCAGGAAATAAAAGAGGACATGAGGAAATGGAAAGATATCCCCTGCTCATGGGTCGGGAGACTTAACATTGTCAAAATGGCAATACTACCGAAAGCATTGTATAAATTCAATGCAATCCCTATAAGGATACCCATGACATTCTTCAAAGAAATGGAGCAAACACTCTTGAAATTTATATGGAACAATTAGCCCCCACGAATAGCTAAAGCAATTCTTGGGAAAAAGAAAATGGGAGGAATCAACCTCCCGAACTTCAAACTGTACTACAAAGCAGTAATAATTAAAACAGCATGGTACTGGAACAAAGGCAGAACTGCAGACCAATGGAACAGGGTTGAATACACTGACATCTCTCCTCAATCATATGCTCATCTAATCTTTGATAAAGGTGCAAGTAATGTGAAGTGGAGTAAGGAAAGCCTCTTTAATAAATTGTGTTGGCATCACTGGACGGCTACATGCAAAAAAATAGGCTCAGAACTCTGCCTAACACCATGTACAAAAGTAAGATCAAAATGGATTAAAGACCTCAACATCAGACCAGAAACCATAAGGTACATTGAAGATAAAGTTGGCAAAACCCTCCATGACATTGAAGCTAATGGTATCTTCAAAGATGCCACGCCACTGGCCGAGCAAGTGAAAACAGAGATAGATAAATGGGACTATCTTAAACTAAGAAGCTTCTGCACCTCCAAAGAAACAGTGACCAAAATACAAAGACAGTCTACAGAATGGGAAAGGATATTCACCAAATACACATCTGACAAGGGGTTGATATCCAGGATATACAAAATACTGGTTAAACTCCACAAGAAGAAAACATCCAACCCCATCCAAAAATGGGGCAATGAAATGAACAGAAACTTTCTCAAAGAAGAAATCCGAATGGCAAAAAAGCACATGAGAAAATGCTCTACATCATTAATCATCAGGGAGATGCAGATCAAAACCACAATGAGATACCATCTCACACCTCAGAGACTGGCCCACATTCAAAAGAACAAAAGCAACCGATGCTGGCGTGGATGTGGCGAGAAAGGGACACTCCTTCACTGTTGGTGGGAATGTCCACTGGTTCAGCCCTTCTGGAAAACAGTATGGACGATTCTCAAAAAATTAGAAATTGAGCTCCCATTTGACCCAGCAATACCACTCCTGGGAATATATCCCAGAGAGGCAAAAATGTATAGTCGAAGTGACATCTGCACTTGTTTGTTCATTGCAGCCCTCTTTACAATAGCCAGAAACTGGAAGAAACCTGAATGCCCAAGAACAGATGACTGGTTAAAGAAACTTTGGTACATCTACACAATGGAGTACTATGTAGCTTTTAGAAAAGATGAAGTCATGAAATTTACATACAAGTGGTACAATATGGAAAGTATCATGCTAAGCGAAATGAGTCAGAAAGAGAGGGATAGACATAGAAAGATTGCATTCATCTGGGGGATATAAAGTAACAAAGTATGAGATTAATACCCAAGAATAGCTGAGATCAGCACCAGGAGGATTACTCCATAACTTAGAGGCCAGTCGGGTATCCTAGAGGAAAGGGCTATTCAGATAGAGAAGGGAGCACCAAATAAAGGATGTTTGGAGGATCCTCCCAGGAGGGGAGATGCATGTCGAAAGTAGACTATGGACTGAACATGTTTGCCACTCAATGCCTCTTTTGCAGACCACAACACCCAAAAGGAGAGAGAGAACACAGGGGATTGCCCTGCCACAGAGACGGGGGGATGGGGGGATGGGGGTGGGAGGGATATTATCCATGGTGGTGGAAAATGGGCACTGGTGGAGGGATGGGTATCTGATCATTGTATAATTGAAACCAAAGCACAAAAAATTGTAAATCTACAACTTTAAAAAAAATAAAATAAAATAAAGGGGAAAAAAAAAAAAAAAAAAAAAAAATTTGTGGAACCCAGATTTCTCGCGTGGCTGTCCCTTATCTAGTGTTATGCCAATCCTATTCAGGATGACTCGAGTGAACAGCTTGTAGATGACAGACAATAGGCAGATCGGGCAATAGTTGACAATGTCATGGATATTGCCCTTTTTGTACAGTAGTACAGTCTTGCAGGATTTCCACTGGGATGAAACCTTGCATTCAGACAGGTAGTGTGTGAAGAGCCAAGCCAGTGTATTGATGAGTACTGATGGCAGGTTCTTCAGGTGTTCAGGTCTGACCTTGTCTGGGCCAGATGCTGTTCGCTTCTGTACCGATGAAATGGCATGTCAGATTTTGGAAAGGAGAACATTGGGAACGACATATCCATCCTGTGGAATTTGGTATGTGGACAGGTGAATATGGCTATCAAAGAGATCTGAGTAGAAGTCATGGATAATCTTCTCCATTGCCCTTCTGGAAGATGTGATAGATCCATCAGGACGTCAGAGGGAAGTCATCTTGGTCTTGTAGTTGGTGAAGGACAGGCGGGCATTGCAAATACTTTTCCTTGCTTCTGCCGCATCTACCAGCACTGCTGCTCTTCTCTATTTGAGGTCTTCCTTTATCACTTCTCTGCACTGCTTTTCAAGCTTGGATGTTTGCTTGCAGTTGCCTGAGGCTAGTGCCAAGCTACATTGGCGAATAAGTTCAAGAGTTTTCAAAGACAGGCTTTTTTGTGGCTATCTCTCTCTTGGTATTCCTTACACAATCATGGAGGTGCTGAACCAGTCCATTGTATTCCTCGTCAATGTTGTCAACAACGGCATCTTCCCATGTTGCCGCAATAGTGCCAGAGCTTCCAGTTGGTGGTTTTTCTGGGAGTTCTCTTCTTAAGCTTTGCATTCCTTTCTTTCTGCAAACTTTGCATTCCTTTCTTTCTGCTCTGTGAAGTAGAATTTTGCATGAAGGAGACGGTGGTCTGATCCCGTTTGGAATTTTGGGACAACAGCGACATTGTTCAGGCAAAACCGTTGATTGAATATTGTGTAAACTCACACAAAGTGGGGGCTCGGCACCCACACAGCGGCGGTGGCTCTATCTCTCCCGCCGCCCACGTTCGGTAGTCTCACCCTTCTCCCACCCCGGAGAGGTTGATGGCGATGGCCAGGCAGAGGAAGGAACAAGGGCCAGGCTGGTAGGTATTAGTCGTAGTTTATTCTGATTCTCTCCTCATCTCTCCTTCTGTCTCTGCCCCCATGCTACTTCATTCTCCTCCATCCCCCTTCATCCTCCTCTTCCTTCTGATCCTCTCTGAACTCTCTTCCTCTCCCTTCTCCCCCGTCCGTTCCTACAGTACAGTTAAATCCTCTCTCCATGAGGAATTGGGGAAAACAATTACATAGGTGCGGTCACAATCAATAGGGGTAGAGATCAACAGGGGTAGAAATCTTAGCCTCAGGGAAGACCGCTCCTAGGATAGATCCTTCCTCAGCAGGAGGATCCACCCTAGAGCAGAATCCCACGGGCGTGCCTCTCCTCTCCTTGTCCGACAAGCATACAAGAATATAATATAAATCATTTTGTATGGATACAGTAAGAAATATCTTAAACTTATAGAATTGCTCTCCTAGGGCCATCTCGATCTCAGACTAAGGTGCTCAGGTCAGATAGTCTTTCCCACCCCTAGCAGGATCCTAGTCTTGTCATTACCTTGGATCATGACAGCATTTGTCTATGATCAAACTCTTAACTTATAGTTAAGAATCGTGGCACTTTGGCCTGGCCCATTTCGCTGCCAGGGTAGCTCACTGCTTGCCCTGGGTCCATTCAGTCCCTCGTCGGGACCCTGCTTTTGGGGTGTTAGGAACTAAGGGCAACTGAGGCTTAAGTCGAGAAAGATGTCCGGGAGTGAACAATATTCAAGGCCAATCAAATCCTAAGTTACAAAGCATAATGTTAACGGTCTTCCTGTATCTATACAAAAAGGATATTACCTTAAAGTAAATTGTTCATAAGGCATAAGGAGAGGAAAAAGGCAATATTTCACTCATACATATAAAATCATAGATTTCTGGGAAACTGATCTTACAAATTAACAAAGTCTGATTAAGGGGAAAGCTCATTAACTGGGTGGGAAGGAGAGCATAGGGAAGACTGTTTACATGTTTACATGTAAACACAATGGAAGTGGAAGTGCCTCTGGAGCACTGTGGTGGGTGTAACCAGATTGATGGGTGTAACCAGATTAATGGGTGTAACCAGATAAAACCTAAGCTTCTTGAAGGACAAAGCAATGTTACCCAACAAATATGATGTGGTCAGTTTTGTTGTGGAACTGTTCACCAGGAGACTCCCATGTCCAACGTTTAGATTCAGCCTTCTGGAACTGTGAGTTACCATGGATGGTCTTGGTCGACATGATGAACTCAGGCAGTCTCTCACCCTGTTAGTTCCATCTAAGCCATGGATCCAGATGTGAAGTTTTTCGGCTGATCTTCTCAGTCCTATCTTGGCATTAAAATCACCAACAATGATCTTGTAGAAGGTGTGGTCTTCTTTATAGAACTTCTCTAGCTCCATGTAGAACTTCTCAATTTCTCCTTCATTATAATTGGATGTTGGTGAGTAGACAACAAAGATAGAAACTGCCGGCAGTGAGTCACATCTATTCAAGTGTAACTGTCTGATTCGGGTTGTTAGGCATTATAATGAATCAATGCTCATAGCCAAGTTCATGTTGACAAGGACACTGACACCTCTGACGCCTCTTTTGTCACATGTTCTGAGGAACAGTTCTTCTCCAGTGTCAAAAATGGTGTCATGTGATTGATCCTTCTTGTCTTGGTCAGACCAATGATGTCATACTTGCTCTTTTGCACTTGTACTATCAGGTCCTTGATAAATGCATTCGACGCTAGCATATGTGCATTGAAAGTACAGACAGTCATTTTTGTCTTTCTTCATTTTGGCAGCCTAGTTCGGCCTTGAGATTTTATCAGCCTCTCCTTCCTCATCCTTCTTAACATTGCCATATTGATTGCTCTTTCAGGGTCAGGGGAATAAGACCCATTGTATTTACTGGTTTTGGCATATTGAATATGCCATGGATAGCTTGCCAGGCTCTGTCGTGCAGGCCAGATACTCTCGGTAGCTTGCCATGCTCTCCAAGAGAGATAGAGGCCTTTAGGGCGGCCTCTAATCACTCTTGTAGGTGTTCCCATGGTTCAAACCATATTTGAACCCCATCAAATATGGTGCAAGAATCCTGGAAGATGGGTATTAAGTGTCTTATGATGTGTCCTGAAAGCATCCTGGAATGTGGTGGCAGCTGGGTAGTGGAGGTAGGGAGGTAGTATAAAATACCTCTGCCTGTGAGGTATTTTATCTGGTACTGGTAGGGTGGTCTTCTGTGTGGAATCCCTGGGTTTCTGGCAGTTGGTGGAAGCAGACAGGGTAGGGTAGGGTGGGACTTCTTGTTTTAATCCTTTGGTCACCTGTGGTTGGTGGGAGCAGGCAGAGGATCTCTGTTTCCATGTCCATTGAGACTGCAGTCCAAGGTCTCAGAGTTCCACTTACCTGGTTCTGTGAGGCTTCACTCGTTTGTGCATCTTGGCCCAAGCATCTGGAAAACGTCCTGGAGCAATGCAGTGGCTGGGTAGTGGAGGTAGTGGAGGTCTGCCTGTGAGGTATTTATCTGGTACCAGTAGGGTGGGTATTCTGTGCGGAATCCCTGGGTTGTACTATTCAAAGTATGCACTATTCCAATCATTCACTTCATGACTAATTATTGTTAAATTATGGAAAATGACACAGTGGTCTGTAGAAACTACTTTTCTAGGCTTTTACCTTCTAATTCTCTACTTTTAACTGCCATTCAAAAATAAGTAGCATTCTTCTATTGCCTGGAAGCACTAAAACTGTCAAAAATATCAAAGGTATTAGGAAAAATAAGTCTGAATGCATGTTTTGCATCTTTAAAATGTTAGTAATGAAAATACTAAGAATTTTTTATAGTTCAGATATTCTCAATAGCAATAACTTTTATGTTGATGAATTCACATGATAAATGGGATAAAGAGAATGATCTCAAAGTTGTTTCATTATTAGCCACTGTGTAATTCACTACTTTTGCTGCAGTAGTCAGTTACATCACTGTAGCACTGTAGCACTGTCCTCCCATTGTTCATTGATTTGCTCGAGTGGGCACCAGTAACGTCTCCATTGTGAGACTTGTCATTACTGTTTTTGGTATATTGAATATGCCATGGGGAGCTTGCCAGGCTTTGCTTTGCAGGCGGGATACTCTCGGTAGCTTGCTGGGCTCTCAAAGAGGGGTGGAGGAATGGAACCTGGGTTGGTTGCATGCAAGGCAAGCATCAGGAGTATTATCACTATCACTGTCCTCCCTTTGTTCATCGATTTTCTCGAGCGGGCTCAGTAATGCCTCCATTGTGAGACTTGTTGTTATTGTGTTTGGCATATCGAATATGTCATGGGTAGCTTGCCAGGCTTTGCTGTGCGGGTGAGATTCTCACGGTAGCTTGCTGTGTTGGGATCGGGAGTTCCCTAGCCCTGGGAGGCGCGGAGAGACCAGATAGACACAATTCCTGCAGGAGTAAAGATGGTGGGGTTTATTTAGACCAGCATGCTGGGGCTCCGCAGCATACCCCAAAAATGGGCTGTGGCTGAGAGCCCCGAACTTCTTCAAAGGGGATCTTATATAGGCCTTCACTGGCCGTTACAGCAGAGCCCGCACATTTCATAGCCAATAGATTTGTAACAACATAAAGTAAAAAGTAAAGGCCCTCCCGTTGATCGTCGATTTGCTCGAGCGGGCCCAGTAACGTCTCCATTGGAGACTTTGTTGTTACTGTGTCTGGCATATCGAATACTCTCGGTAGCTTGCCGGGCTCTCCGAGAGGGGCAGAGGAATCGAACTCGGGTCGGCCATGTTGGCTGCGTGCAAGGCAGACGCCCTACCCGCTGTGCTATCGCTCCAGCCCCATATACTTTCTTAACCAATCCATTTAAAAGTACCTCACTCCTTAGCCTATAGATTCAAAGATCAGCATTTCCGTACATTGATTGTCAGCACAAGCAAGGTTATAGCCGGAATCATTAAGCCTTAGGTAATGTCCCTTGACCATCCTCGTTTTGAGTTACCCAAGTCTGCAGGGTGCTTTAGTGAGACAATACACTCCAAGAAAGGGCAATTTCCCCCAAACACTGCATCCTGAGTTATCCTTTACCCAAGTCTGCAGGGTGCTTTACTGAGACAATACATTTCAGGAACAGTAAATACACCTGAATCCTGTCACATTTGGTTTAGAAAGAAGTTATGCCCTGTTCACTTTCCAAGTCCCGTCTCCCCCAGGTGCAAAGCAGCCAAGCAGCTTTACAGAAAGCAATGTTGCAAGTTAGCTGAAGTACACAAAAATTTGATGCCCTAATATGGATTCTTTCAGCTGGACTCACCAAAAGGAGTGGAGGAATCGAACCAGGGTTGGCCTGGTTGGCCACGTGCAAGGCAAACTCCCTACCCACTGTATTATTGCTCCAGCCCAACTTATCCTATAAGCAACATATTTATTTATATGGCAATACATCTTCTTTTATTGTGGAGAGAGGATTGGGCCACCCAGTAGTGATTGGGAATTACTCCTAATTCTGTGCTTAGGGATAATTTATGTTAGGGCTTGGGTTCCATCAGGGAATCCAGATGGACAAGTTCCCTACGTGCTGTACCATCTCTCCAGCCCCTGCCAATACAACTTGTCTAGCTAACTGCTTCAGAAAGTTTTCCTTTCTTGGGAGCTATAGCATGAGTGCATAGTCCTACAGGAAATACAATTTTAAGTCACATACATTGACAAAAATGAACTTTAATCAACATTAAAATAATTAGAAAACTTCACTTGTTAATAATGGGAATTAAGCCTTACATTTTCTTATTATTTATACTTAGTTTGCAGCAGACATTTACCTTAGAACATCACATGTTATAAAGCACGACAGTTTGAGGGCTATTTTTGATAACTTTTAGTTAAGACTCAGAGACTATAAAATCCAGATCTCGGACGAGAACGCTGCAGTCTCTGCCCCCGCGCCTGGGTGTTCCTTCCCGGAGTCCCTTGGAGGGGAGCGGGTTGAGCTTTCCTCCCCGCCCCGACCAGGGCTACGGCAGCCGAAGACCTCCAGGACCAGTCACCACCATGCTGAGACCACTCTCCGCACACATGAAGGTACTGGCAGAGGGACAAAGCCACGCGGGTTCCGGGGCCGAGACCTCCAAGCCTACTCGAATTGGAGTCGAGCATCTTCCACCCAGATCCTCCAAATTCCAGTAGGCGGGGGTCACACCCACCACCTGGCCCCCTGGCGCCGTGTAATCCCATCAGCAGCCAACACTCAGAGACTATAAAATCCAGATCCTGGAACCTTAACAAAACTTTTTTTTTTTTTTTATGACATCTTATTGTCTTATTCCTACTTTGGACAAACTTGCAGGCTATCGAATGTAGCCTGCCCACAGGGCAGAGTCTGGCAAACTCCCCGTGGCCTACCAAATATGCCAAATACCAGTAACAACGATGGGTCTCATTCTCCTAAATAGCCTTGAATATAATCTCAGGGCTAGGATGAAAGAGACGTTACTGGGGCCTGCTCGAGGCAATCGACGAATAACAGGATGATGAAATGAAATGAAATTAGTTAATCAACAGTAATTTAAATGACTTCTTTTGGTTCGTAAATGTTTAATCATGTTACCTAAAAAAATTAAGAGTATCTTCTTTATCTTTCTTTCTCCTTTCTAATCATATTGGGTAGTACATCTAGAATTATATTAAATCAGAGTTTTTCAGCTTCAACACTAGTGGCATTTTGGGTTAGACTTTATTGTTTGGTATAATCCTGTGATTTGTAAATATGAAGCAGCTTCATTGGATCCATCATATTTGATGACAGTAACAACATGACATGATCACAAAAAGGTGAGTTAGGTGCAAAGAGCATGGGGAGAGCAGCCAGGAAACTGGTAATGTTTCACTACCATTTTTCTGTGGAGCAGTCTAATCCTTTACTGAATCCCTTCATGATGCTTTTAGATTACTTGAGAGTATTTACATGTTGAAAAATTATTGCATAGTATAAATGTCATTTCTTAACAACCTGTAGAGTCACAACCACCATGGATTTAAGAGGGAAAAAATCTAATTGGGTGATACCATTCTTCAAAAATGTACCACTCGGACCCAATGGGGCAATTAGAACAAAGATGTTGAAATTTGGGGTAATCTGTTTAAATTATACAGATAGCATGTTTTCTAACAGTCTCTTTCTACTAAAATGTTGCCTATCCTGTGCCTAGAGGTATTAAAGTTTGATTCAAGAAGATATGTAAACAATAGATAATAGGAACAGGTAAAGGACCAAACATGATGGCCTCTCAGTGTATGTGTTGCATAATGCCCAAAAGGAGAGAGAACGAAGAAAAGTGCTTGCTATAGAGGCAGGCTGCGGGGAGAGGGGTATGAGGTGGCTGGAGGAGGAATACTAGGGAAATTGGTGTGGAAAATGTACAATGGTGTAGGAATGACGAGAGTTAGAATATTGTATGACTGAAGCCTAACCATGAAGAGCTTTGTAACTGTGCATCTCAAGGATTTTCAACCAAAAAAAAAAAAAAAAAAGAAAAAGAAAAAATCTTACAAGTGAAAAAATTCATCCTAAAAATGTCTTGAACACTTAATATAGATATCCAAACTTCTTACCCTCCACATACTCCCTCTCTTAATGATCTGGAATGTCTTTACTTAAAAGAAGATTTTCTTTCACCATTAAGCATGTCCTTTTGTTTCTTTCTTCTGAAACCTTTCGTCAACAACTCCACTATAAGATTGATTTTGCTCGCCTTTGGGTTTATGAATTTTCACAAATAGCTTTGTTTTCTTTTGTTCTATTTAACCTCTTCAAATTTACCCTTTAACTTCAATTGGGTGAGCATATTTATCATTCTCTGTGTTCTAGCTTTAAACTCTCAAATGTTTCTTTCCTGTTATACTATTTTATTGAATTATGAATAATGTAAAAATTATATATGATAGCAATATTTTTTACCTAAATATCAGGATTATATTTCACTAGCATAATATGAAGAAGAGATTTGGTTGATTCATAGTGAATACATTAATTACAACTGACAAAACTTTCTTCCGTGGTTGGTACAAAAATAACTTCAGATCAAAGATTTTGTTGATTAATTGGAATATTTATGTGCTAAAATTTAGATTGTAACCATATTATAAAAAGAATTATCCCTACATTGTGCTGCAAAATTCAAAATAAAAGAAAAAATAATTTAAAAAATGAGAGAAATGTGCATTATGTGCCATCTATTATTTAAAATGACCAACTGGGTCATTCAACTGTAGAATGGAAACAAATGTTTTGTTTATTTAGCAAAAATACTGGCAGTTTATAGGGCCAGAGTGATAGTACAGTGGGGAGGGCATTTGCCTTGTACATGGCTGATCCGGATTTGATCTCCAGTACTCCATTGGGACATCCAAACACCACCAGGAGTGATACCTGAATGCAGAGTCAGGAATAACCCATGAGCATCACAATGTGTGTCCCAAAAGGCCTATATATAATTGAAGTGAGAGACGAGCTTTCTGATGACACAATTTTTAAACCTATTACATGAATTTATCAGTTAGAGTTCTGTAAGTCCAAATAATTTTAAACTTATATAATTCCTCTACAACCTTTGTTGAGGAAATGCAAATCAAAACAATGAAACATTACTCCCATCAGAAAAGAATGGGCTTCTACAAAAACTATTTGAAAAAAGCGCTTACGGAGATCCAGAGAAAAATGAACTTCATTCACTATTGATGGGAATGTGATCTGATTAAGCCCTTATGGAAAGAAGTATCAAGATTTCTCTTAAAGCTAAACATAGAACTACCAGATGATCCAGAAATTCCAGTCCTTGATATTTATCCAAAAACCACAAAAACACTAATTGAACAAAATTTGTAGACGTCTAGATTCATTGCAGTGCTCTTTATAATAGTCAAAATTTGGAATTAATGTCAATGTCAAAAAAAAAGAAAGGATAAAGAAGCTGTGGTATATATACATAATGAAACAGAAAGTCATAAGGAATGATGAAATCTTGCCTTTTACTACAACAGAAATGGAATTAGATGAAGCTACGTTAAAGTACAGCAGATAGGGTGCTTGCTTCACATATGGCCAATCCAGGTTACATGCCAGTACCAATATTGTCCCTGCCAGGAGTAATCCCTGTGTGCAGAGACAGTTGTAAACCCTGACCATCACTGGATGTGGCCCCAAAACAAAAACAAAGCAATCAAATAAAAATGATAAAGAGAATAAACCAGAAAGAGAAAGAAAATGATAGATAATCTCACTCCTATGCGTTATTTAAGAAACAAAGGAAATTGGTAATGTCCAATTAACATAACCCCTTAGACTTTGAGGCCAGAATAGAGGTTTTGAGGTAGGGTGGTAAGACAGAAAAGGTCTTAAGAACAGCAATGGAGTGAACTTTCATGTGTGTGGTGTGGTAGCAGTAAATTCAGAATCTTTAATTTTATACTCATGGATTGTTGCTACCTCAATTTTAAAAACAAAAGTTTTATCTCACGTTAGTTTCCAATGTACTTCTGCTCTTCTCTCTTTGAGGTCTTCCTTGATCGCATCTCTGCACTGCTTTGCGAGCTCAGACGTTTGCTTGTGGTTTCCTGAGGCATGTGCCAAACCACGTTGGCGAATAAGATCAAGAGTTTTCGAAGACAGGCGTTTTTTTTTTGTGGCTATCTCTCTTTTGGCGTTCCTCGAACAATCATGGAGGTGCTGAACCAGTTGATCCTCTTCAATGTTGTCAATAATGGCATCTTCCCATGTTGCCGAAATAGTGCCAAAGAGCTCCCAGTTGGTGGTCATTCTGGGAATTCTCTTTTTAAACTTTGCAGCCCTTTCTCCCCACTCTGTGAAGTAGAATTTTGCACGAAGGAGATGGTGGTCCGATCCCGTTCAAAATTTTGGGACAACAGCGACATCAGTCAGGCAAAACCGTTGATTGAATATGATGTAGTCTATTTCGTTGTGGAATCGTCCACCGGGAGACTCCCATGTCCATCGTTTAGATTCTGCCTTCTGGAACTGTGAGTTACCATGAATGGTCTTGGTCGACATGATGAACTCAGACCGTCTCTCACCCTGTTCGTTCCATTCTAGGCCATGGGTCCTGATGTGAAGTTCTTCAGCTGATCTTCTCGGTCCTATCTTGGCATTAAAAACCTAACTGAGGTTTCTCGGGAGTTCAAGATGCCGCTCTGTTTAACGTTCGTTCATTGATTTAAAGAAGGCCTTTGATTCTGTTGAGACGGAAGCGGTCATTGAAGCCCTAGCCAATCAGGGCATTCAAGCCCAATACATCAGGATCCTCCGTGAGCTATATTGCGGATTCACTACCAGGATCTCATCATTCTACAAAGAAGTGATCGTTGATGTCAAGAGAGGGGTGTGGCAGGGTGATACCATTTCACCGAAAATCTTCAGTGCCACCCTCGAGAACATCATGTGACGACTGGAATGGGAAGGAATGGGAGTGAAGATAGATGGTCGGCAACTACACCACCTCCGCTTTGCTGATGACACTGTTTTAATAACACCAAACATCAGCCAAGTGGCACAAATGCTGGCCGACTTTGACCGTGAGTGTGGAAAGGTAGGACTACAGCTGAATCTTACGAAGACAATGTTTATGAGAAACAGCCTTGTTCCTGACGCCCCATTCGCTCTCAATGGAACGACCATCTCCAAATGCAACAGCTATGTGTACCTAGGTCGAGAGGTCAACATGACAAATGACCTGGCACCCGAGCTGCGCAGGAGGAAGAGAGCGGCTTGGAACGCCTTCAAGAACATCGAAGAAATAGCTAAGAGGACGAAGAACCTCCAGCTCCAGGCACATCTCTTTGATTCCACTGTTCTTCCTGCATTAACATATGCCTCAGAGACCTGGGCCCTACGCAAACAAGATGAGAACGCTATTCAGGTCTCCCAAAGAAGAATAGAAAGAGCTTTGCTTGGAATATCACGTTTCACTCAAATGAGAGAAAGAATCCAGAGTTCTGACATCTGTTGACGATCAAGAATCAGGGACGCTGTCTCATTTGCCAAGGTGTTGAAAATCAGATGGGCTGGTCACGTAATGAGATTTAAAGATGACCACTGGACTAGAGCTGTTACCGACTGGATTCCACGGGATGTCAAAAGACCGCATGGTCACTCACCTTCCAGATGGTCAGACTTCTTCGTCAAGATCATGAACGATCGGTTTGAGGCCCTTCATGTTCCCGGAGCGAACAGATGCCATTGGTCTACACTAGCACGCGACAGGGACAAATGGAGACGTTACTGGCGCCTGCTCGAGCAAATCGAGGACTAACGGGAAGTTAAGTGATTAAGTGATTAGCTTCCAATACTGATTACACAGAAGTGTTTTATGTCACATCATGTCCACAACCAAATCATCCCCTTTCCCAGTACAGCACAACCTTTCTTCCCTTTGATAACCACTATTTTTTATTTTCAGAGACTAAGAGTTTGCTTTTTCTTTGTTTACTTATGCTTTCCCCCTTATATTTGTAATGACAAATAAGAAGCTATATGTAATGAGATTATGAAACTGTAATGAAAATTAAGAAAATGTGATGGGGACTGAGAAACTGAAACTGACCCCCTAAATTAAACAAGAGAAGGGAGGGAGAAGCATTCCTTTTAAGACCCTAATTAATGGAGTTAAGGGCCCACAAGCCCACCAGATTTATGGGAGTGGACTGGGCCTGACAGATTTATGGGAGCACATAGGAGACAGCAGCTGAAGGTAGCACCAAAGGGGCAAGATATACTGACACCAGCTGTTTTCCCTTTTTGCGCCTAAAGGCCATACTATGTGGGAAAGATGCATTAATTGTTTTTTGGCAATTACTTCTGCATTTCCTGTTTCACTGATAAGAATGTACGTAGTTTGTAGCTCACCTGTAGAGGATAAAAGAGAGACCCTCTCAGCAAACAAGGCTCCAAGTCTCTTTCTCTTGTGACTTGAGGTTCTCAGCGCGGAACTTCTAGTAAACTCACTACCCCATCCTGAGCTATCCTCTGTATGTTCACTTGCGGCTCATGCCAACACAACAGTATTCATTTTAAAAATGAGTGAAATGGTATTTGTCTTTGTCGTTCTCCTTCTGACCTTTCTTTTTTTTTTTTCAACTGGCACAACCCACTCAAATTCTATCCACATTGTTGCAGTTGGGAAGATTTTTATCTTTCTTTATGGTTGAGTACTGTCCATTGTGTATATATAATATGTTTTTATCTAATCATCATGGTCAGATATTTTTATTCATTTGATCACTTGATTAATCAAATTGCTCGAGCAGGCGCCAGTAACATCTCCATCTGTTCCTGTCGCATGCTAGTGTAGCCCAATGGTGTCTACTTGTTCCAGGAACACGGAGAGCCTCAAACAATCATTCAGGGTCTTGATGAAGAAGTCTGACCATCTTGTAGGTGGGCGGCCAAGCAATCTTTTGACGTCCCATGGAATCCAGTCAGTAATGGCTCTAGTCCAGCGGTCATCTCCAAATTGCATTACGTGTCCAGCCCATCTGATTTTCGATGTTGGCAAACGAGACAGCATCCCTGATTCTCAACCGTCGAGGGAGGTTGGAATTCCGGATTCCTTCTCTTACTTGAGTGAAGTGTGATACTCCAAGCATAGCTCTTTCGATTCCTCTTTGGGAGAACTTTGGGTCTCCCAAAGAATTCTCACCCAAAATATTATTAAAAATAATATTTTTATTATTTCAATATATTGGCTATTGTAAATTGTGAAGCAGTGAAAGGGTGCATAGGTCTTTCTGAATTGGGGTTCTCATAACCTTTGGGTAAACTTCCATAGATATACTATTGGATATTGTGAGGGTTCTATTTTTAAGAAATTTCACATAGGCAAGTATTAAGATTCCTTTCTATTCACATCTTCACCAACATTTATTGTTTTTTGACGTTTGGGCAGAAATTTTAATCATCGTGAGATGAGATTTCATTGTGGTTTTGTTCTGCACTTCCCTAATGATAAGTGATACAGAAAGCTTGTTTACTATGTTTTAAATTAATTTGAGTGTATAAGGTAGGAGAAATGTAGATTTTGCTTCACTCTTTTCATGTGACTACTTAGTTCTACCACTTTTTAAAGAGACTTTTTTTTCACACACTGTGTTCTTTGGCACCTTTGTCTTAAATTTGTTGTTGCAATATGTGTGGTTTTGTTTCTGGGCCTACAATTCTATTCCAATTATCTGAATGCCTGCTTTTATTCCAATATCATACTGTTTTGATTTACTCTCGCTTCATAGTAAAGGACAGCGACAAACAACATGAAATTCTCTGTCTTTGTTTTTGTTTTTACCTCAAAGGTTTTTTTTGTTACTTAGCATCTTTGTAGCACCAAAAAAATTTTAGCATCTTTATTCTACTTCAGTAAAAAGTGCCAATGGGATATCACTAGGGATTACAGTGAAGCTATATTTCTTTTTTTTTTATTAGTGAAACACCATGAGGTACAGTTATAGACTTACAAATTTTTGTGCTTGGTTTTCAGTTATACAATGATCAAGTACCCATCCCTCCACCAGCGCCCATCCTCCACCACCACAGGTCCCAACATCCTTCCCACCCCCCATCCCCCCCATCCAACCCTGTCTCTGTGGCAGGGCATTCCCTTTTGTTCTCTCTCTCTTCTTTTGGGTCCCGTGGTTTGCAAGGGAGGCATCGAATGGCAGTCATGTTTGGTCTATAGTCTACTTTCAGCATGCTTCTCCCACCCTGGGAGGATCCTCCCAACACCCTTTATTTGGTACTCTCTTCTCAATCTGAGCTTCCTTTTCCCCTAGCACATGTGGCTGGCCTCCAAGTCATGGAGCAAAATTCCTGGTACTAATCTCGGCCACTCCTGGGTGTTAGTCTCCCATTTTGTTGCTTTATGTTCCCCAGATGAATGCAATCTTTCTGTGTCTATCCCTCTTTCTGACTCATTTTGCTTAACATGATACTTTCCATGTAGTACCACTTGTATGTAAATTTCATGACTTCATCTTTTCTAACAGCTACATAGTACTCCATTGTGTAAATGTACCAAAGTTTCTAACTTCAAGCTCTACTACAAAGCAGTAATAATTAAAACATCATGGTACTGGAACAAAGGCAGAGTTGCAGACCAATGGAACAGAGTTGAATATACTGACATCTCCTCCCAAGCATATGATCATCTAATCTTCGATAAGGGGGCAAGAAAAGTGAAATGGAGCAAGGAAAGCCTCTTTAATAAATTGTGCTGGCAAAACTGGACGGCTACATGCAAAAAAGTGGGCTCAGATCTCTGCCTAACACCATGCACTAAAGTAAGATCAAAATAGATTTATGACCTTAACATCAGACCGGAATCCATAAAGTTCATTGAAGACAAAGTTGGCAAAACTCTCCAAAATATTGAAGCTAATGGTATCTTCAAAGATGTCATGCCACTGGACAAGCAAGTGAAAACAGAGATAGACAAATGGGACTATCTTAAACTAAGAAGCTTCTGCACCTCAAAAGGAACAGTGACCAAATACAAAGACAGTCTACAGAATGGGAAAGGATATTCGCCAAATACACATCCGACAAGGGGTTGATATCAAGGATATACAAGGTACTGGTTGAACTCCACACGAAGAAAACATTCAACCCCATCAAAAAATGGGGCGAGGAAATGAACAGAAACTTTCGCAAAGTGAAGCTATATTTCACTTTATGTATATAAATATAAAAAAGTAATAATTTTCACTATTTTATTTTCTCTGATTTATGAACACAGAACACCTTTCCATTTTTTGTGTCTTCTTCACCAGTATATATAGTTTTTAATGTATAGACTTTTTACTTACTTGGTTAACTTTGTTCCCAGATGTTTTATATTTTTATATGCTTGCAAATAGTTATTTATATTTATATTAGTTATTTGCTTATTTATATTTCATAGAAGCACAACCCATTTTTTTATTTTTTTATTAAAGAATGGTGATTTTAAAAGTTACCGATAGTTGAGTTTTAGGCACATAATATTTCAACACCAATTCCACCACTAGAGTCAATCCTACTAGCGTTTCCATATTCCCTCCTCACCCTATCCCCGCCTGTCAACTTGATAGCATATTGCAAAGTTCCAGTGGTTGCAGCTTAGACCTCGTGTTTTCAGTTTTGTTGAGTCTGTGTTCTGGATGTACAACTATACCACTCATGTATATCACCAGTAGAACTGGACCTCTGATGCTGGCTCACCCATTACTTCCAGTTCTCTTCTTTCCCTAGATTTATGACCCATTTTTGAATATAGATATCATGGTCTGAAACTTCACTGTATTCATTTATTGTTTTTAACAGTTTTTGTGGATACTTTGTGATTTTATGAGTATCTCGCCCGCACGGCAGAGCCTGGCAAGCTCCCCGTGATGTATTCGATATGCCAGACACAGTAACAACAAAGTCTCCAATGGAGACGTTACTGGGCCTGCTCGAGCAAATCGATGAACAACGAGAAGACAGTGACAGTGCATATAAATGATAACATGAAATGTGCATATAATGGTAGTTTTACTTTCTCCTTTCCAATTTGCATATCTTTTATTTATTTTTCTCAACAGGACCTCTGGTTATAATACGGTGGATAACAGTGATGAGAGGGGCCACTCTTATCTTGTTCCTTATCTTAGAGAAAAAGCTTTCAGTTTTCCCATTAAGCATAGTGGTAGCAATGGTTTATCAGGTAGGGCTTTTATTATATTTAAGTTTGTTCTGTTTATATAGATGTCATTGAAATGTATCAATTTTCCTTCCATTGAGATGATCACATAATTTTTATCTTTAATTTTTGATTTGGTACATGGTTTTTATTGACCTGGGTGTCTTGAGCCATCTTTATAGATTTGAAATAAGTATCGCTTGATTATGAGATGATGGTATATAATTTTTAATGTATTATTGAGCTTAGTTTGATAAGATCATTTTTGGAATTTTATATTAATGTTTATCAGAATATGGGCCCATTATTTTCTTTTATTATCCTGTTCTTGGCCTTTTTTACTATAAGAATTACTCTGGTTTTCAAAAAGACTTAGAAAACACTTTCTCCTCTTTTGGTACTTTGAAAGAATATGAGAAGAATGAATTCTAGATCATTGAATATTTAGTGCCATTTATTGAGAAGCTGTTTCATCCTCAACTTTGGTTTTGGGAAAGGGGTTTCACTTATTGTTTCAATTTTACTTTTCTTTTCCAATTATTGGTCCTTTCATATTTTCTGTTTCTGCAAGATTTAGACTTAGAAGTTTGTACAATTCAAGGAATGTATCTATTTCTTTCAGGTGTATTAAAAGAATAAGTGTTTGTGAAAATAATTAATGTCACAAAGAATACAGTTATTTCTTCTGGTTCTTTTTTCTCTATTTGTGGCTTATGTATTTTTTTCTTTTGAATAAGTAGCATATGCATTCTCTATTTCAGCAGCAGACAGGAGAATGTGTAGCGTTCTTTAGATTTCATACACTGCTTTAAAAAACTGATGACCCTTGATCACCAATTATTGTCAGAGCAGCTCAACAACTAACATAAAGCCCAAACCATTATTTTCAGGGAAATAGACATTTAATCCATATTTAGATGGATAATACTAAGTAATTCAGCTCTCTGTGCAGAGTTTCCTATGTTTTAAGACTGGAATAGAAATGGCCAGTAAGCCATTAAATATTTGTGGGGCACTATTTAGTCCAGGGCAAAAAAGAACTTGAGCTTAAAAAAAGTGATAGTAAAGCAGATAAGTGAGATTATATCTCAGTCTGATGAGGAAAAAAAATTTAATGCATTTTAAAATAATGGAAAGTAATGTAATGTGTGGGATTGATTTTCATGGGTGGATAATCGAATGAGATGCCGAGGCAAGCCAAAAAGTAGAATTGGCAGAACATCACTAGCATTGGCTTAAGGTTGGGAGGTACTCAGGAAGGGCACAGAGTAACTAGCAGCCTGAGCAGGGTCACCAACTGCTGTTGAACCACTTTGAATCTCGCTAGTGCCTTTAGCAGTACCTTCAGCAGGAAAGAAACAGTTGATATGGGAGCAGAACAGCGAAGGGCCTGGTCTGTTGGCAAGCAGAAAGACACATATAGTTTGGAACAGGCACGAGAACTTAGGGAATCTAGAGAAGAAATGTCTTTGTAAAATGAAGAAGAATTAAGATTATAGTCTATGAAAGGGAAGGTATTGAGCCTCAGGAAGAAGTGATGTAAAATCCTAAAACTAAGCACATTTAGTCACATTTATAACTTCCTTGTCTTGGAGAATTTGCTCTGGTTTATAAGTCTTCTGGATCCCATATCCAACTGGAGCTTTATGTCCTGTTCCAAAGCTGTGATAATTAACTGATCGCAATTAATTAATTGATCGCAATGAAAAACTATTTTGTCATCAACATGTTATACATCTAAAGTGCTCAGATACAGTATATGCCATTCAGCTCTGTTCAGATTGCAGTGATATACATCAGAGCAGTCACAAGTGCAAACAAATGATTCAAATCCAGCTCTACCATTTAGCTTCTGTGATCTGAGACAGGTCATTTAACATGTCTGTGCTTCAGTTATTACCTAATCTCGAAACCTTAGGCTAAATGTAGTTAGTTGATCAATTTTAGTTTGATGCCTATATGTTAGGATTATTGTGAGAAGTAAATGTTTACCTCAGGTAGATGTCTCACTTAGGAGAAGCGTTGATATGTACTTGCTTAATTCCAGACCTTGCAAAATAAAATGACTGCTCAAAGCGAGGTGATTGATATTTAAAACAAAATGCAAAGGCCATGCCAGATACTCAAGCTTCTAAATTTCCCAGTTTAATGTGTCTCACATGTAGTCCTGGACCAGCAGTAGTATTATCCGGAACTTGTTAAAAATGAAAATTCTCAGGCTCCACAACAAGGTTAGAAAATTTGGAGATGGAACCCAGAAATCAATTTTTGAAAGTCTGATCTGCAAAATGATTCCACAAGCAATAAGTTCTTATTAAGTATGGTAGCTCAAAGAAGACTATTTGAATTATATTTATTAACTTGATAATATTTATTTACTTAATAATAGATTGAATTTATTTCAAAAAGTTATTGGTGAACACCTGTGAATTCACAAAGCATGTTGAGGTTCTGCAATGATGTGTGCACTCGGTGGCCAAGAGCCTCCCCAGGCCTCCCTAGCAGAGAGACAGAGAGACAGGAGACCACAGCCTGATGGTGAAAATGGCCCATTTAATGCAGAGCCGCTAACATACTTATAGAACAACTGAAGGTGTCAGAGGTATAGGACAGCATGTCCATGTGATTTACAGAGGTAAAACATTCCAGCAGAGGCAATTCTCTGGGGTAGATTAACTCAAGGAGACTCTGTCTCCCAGGGATATCTTTATTGCTTTTCTCATTCCCTCTAGTCATACATATCAAACAATTAAGTCAAACAATTAGTCAATAATTAATTCTACTTCTTACCAATACCTGAAGTTATTTGGATTAAACACGGTAAGAAAGATCCCGAAACTCTGGGCTCTGAGAGCAAGTGAGGCTTTTACCTTAAATCCCAGATTAAGTTCTCAGGTCAGTTCAGCTTGCCCTTCCCCAGGGATGTCCTGTCTCTTAAGTCATAACAGCTTGCATCAAGACCATGCATTTATGCTTTCTAGACTGTCCCACTTTGATGTCAAGGTGCTTCCCCACTCACCCTGGTTCCATCCAGTCCCATGGTGGTCCGTCCCTTTTGGGAACTACAGCAATTGAAACCTGAGTCAAGTAATTAGAATGCCCAGGAGTAGGTATATTTCAGGGTCAATCAGCTCCAAAATATTAAGAGCATAGCATTAAGGTCTTTCTGTGTTTAAGCAAAGAACATTGGTCTACTGTCACTGTCACTGTCCTCCTGTTGTTCATCAATTTGCTCGAGCAGGCCCAACATTGTGAGACTTGTTGTTACTGTGTTTGGCATATCAAATACATCATGGGTAGCTTGCCAAGCTTTGCCGTGTGGGCGAGATACTCTTGGCAGCTTGCTGGGTTCTCCGAGAGGGGCAGAGGAATCGAACTTGAATCAGCCGTGTCGGCTGAATGCAAGGCAAACGCCCTACCCGCTGTGTTATCGCTCCAGCCCTTGTTGTTATCGGTCCACTGTTAAATATTAAAAGGCTACGGGGTAAATAGAAAAGCAAGTAATTCAGTAAAAATACAAAATCCTGAATTACCAGAAAGTTTTGGCTTATCAGTCACCAAGATTGACTTGAGAACTGTGACGATGAGATGTAAAACACAAAGGAAAACTTAAAGATAAACTCAGGGGTTTAGGGATGCTCACAAGACCACTGTTAGCCTCTCTGGGAGGAGGAAAAGGGGGAAATCCACCGATGATGCCTAAAAAACTTGGGTTAATACCCCAAAAACACCTGTTGCTAATAGTGCATAAGAAATTATTATTGAAGTATAGTTTTCCACCCTGAACAAAACTTCTGTTGCATTTTCCTATTCCATATGAAGGTGTTTATCAAGAGAAAATGCAATATAAAAGGAATTTTATAGCAATATTCAATGTCTCTTTTAAAAAGTTCATGTGTGTATGTGCGTGTGTATATGTGTATATGCTGGCACTACATAATTTCCTTCTAATTCAGTAAGAACATACAGTAGTTTTCACTCAGTTCTTTGCTCAGCTATTTACTCTTCACTACTCCCACCCTTTTTCACTCCCTCCCATCTTCTTCCTGGCCGGAGGATCCTTTTTAAGGATCAAGGGTCCTTAGTTATTGTCTATTGTTCTGGTGGTTCAATTCTCCAGCCACAAAGTCAGGGGAGGGGCTGATGGTTCACAGAGAGAGACAGGAAGCTGCAGACAGGAGACCTTCATGCAAAGGGTTTGACAGAAAGTGAACATCAACCCTTTGTATAATTAGTGAGGAAAGTGGACCACCTTCCACCAAGCTCCATCAAGACCCTTAGATGTGTGTTCTACTAAAAATCAAGCTACCCAATTGCCAGAAGCCCTGGTGAGAACCCGCCCCGAAATGAGACAAAAACTCCTCTTTCTAACCACTTCCATGCCAAAATGTCTCTGCAAGATTTCCATTTTCATTCTTGGAAGTCTAGTGTGGGAATTAAAATGCTTCCTAAAAATAAATGTATGTTTCTCTTCACATTTGTGCTACAACAAACCTAATCCTCCTGAAAGGCATGGAGAAAAAGAAAAATTAATATTTAAAACTGGTATCTCAAGATCTCTTCCCACTATACTTAAAAGAAAAATGATGAAAGAGAAGAAAGATAAATTGCAAACTCATGCTGTTCTTCTTTGGGTCCAGTTATCAGGGATTTACTCTTGCCTCACAGTGACTTCATTTCAACTATTATTTTTGCTTAACATTGTTCATTCTCCCTTTTGAATCTTTAGCAATCTGGTTTCTTAGCATGATCAACGGTAATAAATAGGTGTCTACTCAATTAAAGTAACTTAAAGTCCCTTGGAAGCAAATAGAGTAGAAACATTAAATAAAATAATGAAAAAATAGTCTCAGGGCATGATGCCTAAAGATAAACTTTGTAAAGTTGTGAATAATCCTGTGCTCTAATATTTCTCTCACTATTAATATTTGATTTATCCCATAAGAGTGTTAAGGTTTAGTATCAGATTTTAAAGTCAATCCCAGTCCAACTATTATTCAGTTGAGTGACTTAATTTTTGGTATTTCAATTTCTTTACCAGTAAAATAGGAAAGTACTATATCTCTGATAATGCATTTGTGAATTTAGATAAATCATATATAAAGTTCTTGTTATAGTAATTGGAACCTAGTGTTTATAAATTAGTATTAGCAGCAGTCACCTTTGTTAGCTATGGCAACAAAGTTATTAGTTGTTAGTTATGGCAACTTTTCTCTAAAAACATTGAAAAGAGCTTCAAAGATACACTCAATTCATAAAACATTCTAAGAAAGGGAAATAGATTAAGAACAGAAAGAACCAGAACTATCTTTTAAATGAATTAATCATAACTTTGTTATTCTTATTGTATTCTTAAGAATCTATCTTTGTCAGTGAAATTATAATACATTCTAAATTTTATAAGTTTATAAATAATTCTAAACTTTATAAGTTATTGATGAGATTACTTTTTACTTTTCCTCTAACAGTGTAAATCAAGACTTCTCCAAATATTGAAAAGTAAATAGGAATTATTACCTATACTGTAAAAAAACACATGTGCATATAATAAATCTTCTCCCTCCCACCCCCCCCCACACATACCAAAACCACATACATAAAGTATAAATAGTATTACATCTGGTGCAATAGAAATAACAGGAGCAAAAGATGACATCTTTTTTAAAGTAGAATATGTCACCTCTGTTCTATTTAAATGGCCATAATCATGATAGAAATGAAACTATTTGAGATAAATATATTTTTTATAATTTATTTATTTATTGAATCACTGTGGGAAACGTTACAAAGTCTTCAGGTTTAAGTCTCAGTCATGCAAATATCAAACACATTTCCCTTTACCAATACTTATTTTTTACCACGAACCCCAAGAAAACCCCACCTCCCACCCCTCCCAATGCGTGTGAGGCAGATGAATTCTAGTTAACACTCTATCTACTTTGACTAGATTCATTGTTTCGATAAAAGATGCACCATTATTATTTAGAGTTTACCCCCACCAAATCAGACATGCTGAAAAGGCATTGTGAAATGATTTGCTTTCTACAGCTGGGTGCAAGAATTAAATGTTGTAGCATGGCCGCAATAGCGGCCTTGTGGTTTTGGATTTCTGCTATTTTACTTATTAACCCTGGAAGTACTTCTACTAAAAGTCAGATAATTAAGGGATTGGTTTCTGTGCTCTGGAGTCATGGCCGTGCCGGAGAACCGCTCGTGGGGGGCAACTGGTGACCTCGGTAGGGCGTGAAGGACGGGCCAGAACGCCCCCTTTCCCATGAGGTTTTCATCACCCCCAGACCCCCGGCTCATACCTGCTGTCCACAAGACTCCCATGCGGCCGCCATCTTTCTTTCCAGAAAGGAGAGGGAGGAAGGGAGCAACACCCTTTCCCCTTCGGGCAGGCATGATGACTTAACGCATAGTCCGTTCGCTTTTCTGCTCCAAGCTGCTGGTTTCTGCATTAAGTCCTTGTGCTTCTGGGGCCGTGACCGTGCTGGAGAGCCGCTTGTGGGGGGCAACTGGTGACCTCGGTAGGGCATGAAGGATGGGCCGAAACGCCCCCCTTCCATGAGGTTTTTGTTGCCCCCAGACCCCCGGCTCATACCTGCTGTCCACAAGGCTCCCATGCGGCCGCCATCTTTCTTTTAGATAAATAGTTTGACAAATCTGTATTTCTGAGTCATTGGCAGAACTTCTAAATAAAAATCTTTAAGCATGGGAAGTTACTACAAGACTTTTCAAAACCTTTCTTTACTTGTTTGAAAAAGTAATAACTTTGACTGTAATAGGAAGGTGTGCTGATGGTTGCAAGATGAAGCTTTTCAATAATTCCATTACAGGCAACCAAGAAGAAGGATCTCATTAAAATCTTGTTTTAAGAAATCATTATGGTAGACTTGACACAATGAGAAATTTGATATGAACTACTAAAGATAAAGCTAGAAAGTGAGGTTTGTAAAGTCTTCCTTCCATTCTTTTCCGCACCAGCAAAGAAAGGGAAAGCTTCACATATAGATCTTGCTCACAGCAAAACATTACTTGTCATATATCATTTGAGAGAAAGAGTATGAGTTTCCAGAGGAAAACATGCAATGGGTATGGGACTGGAGCGATTGGTGATGGAGAATCATTCCCCTGGTGGGCCCTCGAGACTGATGGATGAAGGACTGGGGTAACAGAGAAACTGGGTCCAGACCCCAGGCTGGTTGGTAGTCAGTTTATTTCTTTCTCCTCTGCCTAGTCCAATTGTGAGGGACAGGCCCAAAATGGACTACCACCAGAATTAATTTAGCTTAGCTTAATAGGAACCTGCATTGCAAAATAACTGGTTTTTCAAGCAACAGGTCTAGATAAGCTTTTTCAAATCCACTTTACAGGAGCCTGCACTGCAAAATAACTGGTTTTTCTGCCCCTGAGCAAGAATTCAGATGCAGGTACTCGAAGGATGGGGGTCAGACCAGATAACCGGATGTCTCTCACAACACCCATGTTGCAAGACCCAGGACTGCCCTAAAAACCTTTCAGTTCCTAAGCACTGACGCAAAATGCTGATCTTTAAACTATAGGCTAAGAAGTGATGTACCCTTAATTGGATTGGTCAGGAAAGTATGGGTTATTACAAATCTATTGGCTATGAAATGCGCGGCTCTGCTGTAACAGTCGATGAAAGCCTATATAAGACCCCCTTTGAAGAAGCTTGGGGCTCTCAGCCACTGTCCACTCTGGGGTATGCTGTGGAGCCCCAGCATGCTGGTCTAAATAAACCCCGTTTGTACTCCTGCAGGAATTGTGTCTGTCTGGTCTCTCCGCGCCTCCCAGGGCCAGGGTACTCCCGACCCCAACTCACTCTCCCCTTACATCACAGTCATAATCATAATTTTGGTCATAGTTCCAGTCATCATAATTCCATCATCCTAGTCTCCGTGTAGACCTCAAAGTCCTCTGCTTCATTACATTTTCTTCCACGTCTCACTGTAGTCTCACAGTCCTCTACTTCCAGTCATCATCGTCATCTGGTCCTCCTGCTAGTCCCCTCTAGCCCCTTACAGCATAGTTATATAGAAATCATGAAGGGTGGGGTACTCATAGGTGGGGTTGGACATTATCATAACAACAGAGGTAAAGCCACTCCTTCAGGGGAAATTCTAGAAGATTAACTCAAGGACAAAATCTCATCTGAGGATTCAGCACTCCAGAATACTAGGAGATCTACTCAAGAGGGGGATTCCACCCAGGGTTTATTGCTTTATCCTCTCCTTAGCTAGTAATCCATTTAAACAATTATAGTAAATTTACTTCTTATAATATTTGTAGCAATGTTATTTTGTATTAACACAGTAAGAGATATATTAAGCTTAAAGGTTGACTCTTCCTGGGGACATCTTGCTATATATTCCAGACCACAGTCCTCAGGCCAGGTTAGTCTTTCCTAACCCCAGCAGGGTCATTATTCAGTTACTTCTTTTTGGGTCAGAATTTGTTCTATGTCTGTGTTCTTATTATATTTATGGTGACTGCTTGTCATCTTTTGATGCCAGGGTAGCTTACAAGTTGCCCTGTGTCCAACCAGTCCCTTCATCAGGACCCTGCTTTTGGAGTGATAGTAACTAAGGTCAACTGAGGCTTAAGTCAAGTAAATATGGATGAATGCCTGGGAGTAAATTTTATTTCAGAGTCAATTAACTCCCATGTTACAAAAAGCACAGCATCTACTGTCTTCCTGTGTCTATACAAAAAAGGACATTGCTAAACCATGCAGATTGTTCGAATACAAGAAGCTTAGTTTTATCAGGTTGCACCCATCACCATCACAGTGCTCTCAAGTCACTCCCATTCCTTTGTTTGTCTGTAACCATTTCTCTATGCTCTCTTCCCTAACGAGTTAATCAGCTTTTCCCCAATCAGAATCTGTTAATTTGTAAGGTCAGATCTTTCTAGGACACTGAACTTGTAAGTTAATATTGCCTTTCTCCTCTCCTTATGTCTTTTGAATAGTTTACTTTAATGCAATGTCCTTTTTTATATAGATACAGGAAGACAATTAATATTATGCTTTGTAACTTAGGATTTAATTGGCTTTGAATAACATTTGGAGGATCCTCCAAATTCCAGTAGCCGGGGGTCACATCCACCAACTGGGCCCCTGGCGCCGTGTAATCCCATCAGCGGCCAAGACTCAGAGACTATAAAAACCAGCTCCCGAAAGAGAACAGTGCAGTCTTCTGCCCCCGCACCTGGCTGTCCTCGCCGGGCCCCTTGCAGGGGAGCGGTTTGAGCTTTCCTCCCCGCCCCGACCAGGGCTCCGGCAGCCGAAGACCTCCAGGACCAGCCACCACCATGCTGAGACCACTCTCCACACACATGAAGGTACTGGCAGAGGGACAAAGCCACGCGGGTTCCGGGGCCGAGATCTCCAAGCCTACTCAGATCGGGGCCGAGCATCTGTTGGGATCGGGTTGGGATCTGGAGTTCCCTAGCCCTGGGAGGCGCAGAGAGACCAGATAGACACAATTCCTGCAGGAGTAAAAACGGGGTTTATTTAGACCAGCATGCTGGGGCTCCGCAGCATACCCCAAAAATGGGCAGTGGCTGAGAGCCCCGAACTTCTTCAAAGGGGATCTTATATAGGCCTTCACTGGCCGTTACAGCAAAGCCCGCGCATTTCATAGCCAATAGATTTGTAACAACATATACTTTCTTAACCAATCCATTTAAATGTACCTCACTCCTTAGCCTATAGATTCAAAGATCAGCATTTACGTACATCGATTGTCAGCACAAGCAAGGTTATAGCTAGAATCATTAAGCCTTAGGTAATCTCCCTTGACCATCCTCGTTTTGAGTTACCCAAGTCTGCAGGGTGCTTTAGTGAGACAATACATTCCAGGAAAGGGCAATTTCCCCCAACCACCCGCATCCTGAGTTATCCTTTACCCAAATCTTCAGGGTGCTTTACTGAGACAATACATTTCAGGGACAGTAAATCACTTTCCAAGTCCCCTCTCCCCCAGGTGCAAAGCAGCCAAGCAGTTTTACAGAAAGCAATGTTGCAAGTTAGCTAAAGTACACAAAAATTTGATGCCCTAAGATGGATTCTTTCACATCCTCCACCCAGATCCTCCAAATTCCAGTAGGCGGGGGTCACACCCACCAACTGCCCCTTGGCGCTGTGTAATCCCATCAGCGGCCAAGACTCAGACTATAAAAACCAACTCCTGGAACCGTGCGGCCGCATTTGCGGCCACGCGACATCTTATTATAACATCTCATTATCTCATTCCTACTTTGGACAAACTGGCAGGCTACCAAATGTAGCCTGCCCACACGGCAGAGTCTGGCAAACTCCCCTTGGCGTACCCAATATGCCAAATACCAGTAACAATGATGGGTCTCATTCTCCTAAAGAGCCTTGAATATAATCTCAGGGCTAGGATGAAGGAGACGTTCATCGAGGCAATCGATGAATAACAGGATGATTTGTGTTTGTGTTTGTGAATAACATTTACACCCAGGCATCTGCTTTCTCAACTTAAGCCTCAGTTGCCCTCACTTCCTAGTGACCCTCCAAAGCAGGGTTCCAACGAGGGACTGGATGGAACCAGGGCAAGCAAGTAAGCTATGTGCTACCCTGACATCAAGATGGGCCAGACCAAAGCACCATGATTCTTAACTATAAGTTAGGAGTTTGATCATAGACAAGTGCTGTCATGATCCAAAAGTAACAGCGAGACTAATAACCTGCTAGGGATAGGAAAGACTATCTGGCCTGAGCACTGTAGTCTGAGATTGACATGGCCCTAGGAGAGAAATTCTATAAGCTTAAAGAATTTCTTACTCTGTCCATACAAAATGATTTATATTACTTATGCTTATATATTTGTTGGACAAGGAGAGGAGAAACACATCCAGGGGTTTCAATTCTAAGGTGGGGTGTCTGCTAAATGAGAATCTGTCCTAAAAGCAGCTTTCCTGTGTGTCCTGACTAGTTTGGATGAGACTGAACATTTCTCCCCTTCAACTGCCTTCAGTAAATAATTTCAGTTTATTGTAAGAGGCAGTTTTCCTTTTCTCACAGAAAAGGATATGCAGATCTCAGGTGCTAGCCAGACCTGATCTTGAGGATGTAGATTCCTGGCTCTAGCCAAGCTAGTCTTTGGGATGCAAAGCTCATATTCTTGTCTTTGGGATGTAGTTTCCAAGCTCTAGCAGAGCAAAGACCTCTAGCAGAGGTCTTTGGGATGCAAATCCAAGTGCTTGTAGCTTGTGAAAGTGCTTGTGAAAGATTTTAGTCTTGGTTTTACATCTTTCTGGGAGGCCAAAACTACTGGCCTGCAGATGTAAAGAAAAAATGTATATTTTACTGCCTCAATGTTCTTTCTGTAACTCCTTTTGATGATATCACTGTATTATGCCCTTTAGAGTTACCATGATCTATATAAGGAAATTTTGGGGCTCTCTAGGGGCGCTGAGAGAAACGAAGAGACAGGTCTGAGAGAATGGGGGCACAGACTTGAGAGAATTAGAATACGTGCTTGAGATAACTGGGGGTCACAGGTCTGAGAGAATCTGGGCTATCTATGACATGAATTTCTTTTATGGGATATAATGGGACTGTAAGAATGGACTGGGAAAGACAGAGGAGAGATAGGAGTGAATGGAGAGAGGATTGGAATAAACTGCTACTAAGACCAATCAGCCTGGCCCTCGTTTCCTTCCTTCGCCTGCCCGTCGCCATCGACCTCCCTGGAGTGGGGAAACAGCCTGAGACTACCGAATGCAGGCAGTGGGAGAGATAGACTGTTGCTATTCCCTTTTTGTGTTTACACACAGATGTCATAAAGGAAAGAGAAAAACAATATAGGATTATTAGTGCTTGATGGAATTGGGTGTGCCTCAAGGGCACTGTTGTGGGAGTGGCTTAATAAACCTAAACTCTCTGCACGGGGAGCAAGGACAATCCTATGTTACCCAACAAAAGAACAAAGTTATGTTGAACTCAGCCAATGTTGTTTGTAAAATTGAGTATTTTCTCCAAAATTGACATTTTTTTTTCTTCCCCAAACTGTGCTCAGGGTGGTTCAATTATTAGGCCCAAGGTTCAGTGCTAGAGTGAGCACCACACACAGCTCAACCCAGGATACAACCAGAAGTGTTGGGAGCCTTTAGGGACAAACCCAGCAATTCTTGGGGGACCTTGGGGAGCCAGGGGTGGAACCAGGATGAACCTGTATATGAAGTATTTGCCTTAAGCCTTGTACTAACCCTCTGGCTCCAAATTCACTCTCTTTATATGTGCCTGCACTTCTAACACATCCCTAGTCAAAATCAAATTCACAGTTTACATGAAAGAAATTTGAAGACATGTTTCTCTCACAAAATTTTCAGCTCTATATTGAAAGCAAAGAAATGCTCCAAAGAAAGCATTTTTGCTGAACACCTTCCTGTTGATGGCAATGTTCCCTGATTTGAGCAACGTCATCAATTGCGGTCTTAAAGAAATAACAGCATTCTACAGAATTTTTCTCTTCTGCCTGTAATTATATTCCTTGCCATTTTATTAAAACGCATAATCATAGGTACTGAATGGTCTTCTTGAACTCAACATCATCCATTCTATTCTATTTTTAATCTAAAAGTATAGTTTCTCATTTAGTCATCCTTTAAGCAGTTAATGTCTACCAGTTTAAAAGCATTTCTGCTCTTTGCTTTTGTGCTTTTTCTTGGAAATCAATTCTGTATCTATAGTACTGTGCGGCAGCTGACTTAGTTTGAAGTCCACATTTATTCATACATAGTAGTTCTGCCTATGGCACTCTTGCACTCTTGCTCCTTGTGTATTGATGGCATTATTTTATAAAGTTTATTTTGATGTCATTTCCTTAAGTATACTCAAGTGGCTTCTATATTTGTTGTAATTTAAAATGCAGTGATTCTAAATGTAACAAGCATCATGAGTGCAATATTCTTACTAACTTTATCTCTAGGTAATTTTTAAAGCTGACTATGATCAAATCATATGAGAAATATTTTAAAGGCATTAATTCTTTTTTTTTGTCTTTATGGGTCATACCCAGCAATACTCAGTGGTAACTCCTGGCTCTGCACTCAGCAATTACTCCTGGAGGTGCTTGGAGGACCATATGGGATGTCAGGAACTGAACCCGGGTCAGCTTCATGCAAGGCAAACACCCTACACATTGTACTGTTGCTCCAGCCCCAAGGACATTAATTCGTTCATTGCTCATCACAATTATTTTTAATGAAAGTAGTACTGTGGCCCAATTTAAAATATGAGGACAGTGATTAACAAGCATGTTAGACCACCAGCTTCCAGTCACAACAGTGTAAGGGTAGGGATCGAAATCTCCCTTTAATGACAAAGAAACTCCAGAGACTGCAATCAGCAAGCAGGGTTTATTGTAAGACTGGCTAGCCAGGGTCCAACGGCCTACACAGACATGCAGGTCTGGCAGGTTGGGTAAAGACCCCGAGCTTTTCCAAAGGAGATCTTATATAGGCCTTCACGAACCGTTACACAGAGCCCGCACATTTCATAGCAAATAGATTTGTAATAACAAATACTTTCCTAACCAATCCAATTAAGGGTACATCACTTCTTAGCCTATAGTTTAAAAATCAGCATTTGCATCAGTGCTTAGGAACGTCCTGGTTTTTAGGACAGTCTTGGGTCTTGCAACATAGGTGTTGTGAGAGACATCCAGTTATCTGGTCTGACCCCCACCCTTTGAGTACCTGTATCTGAATTCCTTGCTCAGGGGCAGAAAAACTAGTTATTCTGCAACGCTGGTTCCTGTTAAGCTAAGCCAAATTAATTCTGATGGTGGTCCATTTGGGGCCTATCCCTCACATTAGTAATAGATACAGACCTGGGAGTCGAACCCGAGTCTGAACAATTCTAGAAATGACTTACACATCTCTCAATGCTACCTTGCATATCTACTATCATTGTTAGTATTTTCAGATTTGTAAGCTCTTATCTCTGTCTGTAAAATCTTGTATTCTGGCCTCCAAAGATCAATTCTAATTTCTGTAAATGTAACCTTAGCTGAGAAAAGGGTCTGTGAAAGTATAACTATGTATTTTTGAGATTATGCTATCCTTGATTATTCAACAAATCTCTGAATGCAACCACATGTATCCTTATTGAAGGTAGACTAAGGATATTAAACAGAGACAAATGGAGAAAAGGGGCTATGAAGGGAGAGGCTGAAGATGAAGTGATTGGAAGGTACCAGCTTTTCCATAAGGAACAAACAAGAATCCATGAAACCACATTTTACTTGAATCTACAGTATACAAATCAAAGAATATATATTGGTGATGGTTATCTTCTAAATACTCATATTTTTTAGAAGTTGACTTCATGTTTCCCTATTTGTCTTATTTTAAAACAAAGAAGACATACACATTAGTGGTAAAAATGTATAATTCTAAAAATATATTGGAAGAAGAAAGTTTATTATTAATTATTAACTACTCTTATCTTGTTTTAATATCTCTGTAAGGACAATTGATCAGGGCCAGAGAGATAGTACATGGGTTAAGGTACTTCATGTTCTTGCTCCTGTCCTATCTATTGGCAAACTTCTCTCCTGTGTTCTTATTTCATAGGAAAAACAGTTGCTTAATATTCTAGTTTTTTTCTAAGCCTTTTGGAAGTAAAAATTTAATTCACATTTCAACTGAGCTCAAAATTTAATAGGTTTAATTTTTAATAACAACAATAATACGTTGGAGAGTTTATCTTGCAAATGAAGCATTTGTCTTAATGCTTGAAAACATTATCTGCTAAAGCATAGGATTTTAATGGAGTAGTCAGGTTAAAACAAGACCATTACATCTCTAGTCCAACTATGTAGTGTCTTTATTTATATTTAGTGTCCTTATTTAAAGAGGAAACTTGAACAGAGGGAGGAAATAATCCATAGAAATACTGGGGAAGTTGGCCTATGACAAAATGGCACATCTACAAGCCAACAAACATAATGGGTTGCAGATTATCACTAGAAGATAAAAGAGGCAAAGAGTGATTATCCCTAAAGAGTATAGAGGGAGTAGGGCTTTCCAACACCTTCTTCTGCATTGCTGATCTCCAGATCTGTGAGAGAGTGCATTTCCATTGTTTAGAGTTATCAAGTGTTTTGTAAGAAACTAGTAATTTAGTAATTTAAAACGAAAATGACTAAATATAGAAGTATTATTGATTCTAATTAGTTAGGTTGTTAAGAATGACAGACTATGTTAAAGTCCATCATCTGGAGGAGAGACATGCAAATCAGACTAATCAGAAATGTTCAGAGTGAATGAAGAAATCAATTACTTCAGTCCAGAATAGAAGCCAATTTTCAGGGATGTCTTGCAATTAGTCACAGCTTTTAAAAATAAATCACCACTTCTCAGACTTTTTTTTGAGGGTCTTAAGAGATCACAGTTGTTTTTTTTAGGAAATTATTGTACTGAGTTAGGTTTCATCACTGGGTGAAGCTTTTTTAATTTTTTTTAAAAATTTTTATTAGTGAAACACCTTGAGGTACTGTTGTAGACTTAAAAATTTTTGTGTTTGGATTTCAATTATACAATGATCGAGTACCCCTTCCTCCACCAGTGCCCATTTTCCACCACCACTGATCCCAGTACCCCTCCCACCCCCCATTCCCCCATCCCACCCTGACCTAGTGGCAGGACATTCCTTTTTGTTCTCTGTCTACTTTTGGGTGCTGTGGTTTGCAAAAGAGGCATTGAGTGGCAATCATGTTTAGTATATAGTCTACTTTCAGCATGCATCTCCCATCCTGGGAGTATCCTCCCAACACCCTTTATTTGGTGCTCCCTACCTATCTGAGTTGCCTTTTCCCCTAGCATGTGCAGCTGGTCTCCAAACCATGGAGTGAACCTCCTGGTACTTATCTCGGCTATTCTTGGGTGTTAGTCTCCTATTTTGTTACTTTATGTTCCCCAGATGAATACAATCTTTCTATGTCTGTCCCTCTCTTTCTTACTCATTTTGCTTAGCATGATACTATCCATGTAGTACCACTTGTATGTAAATTTCATGACTTCATCTTCATCAATTTCTGTTTCTGTTTCTTCAGTTTCCTGGAAATGCTTGAGAAGAACTGGCAATAGGTCCTCTTTAAATGTTTGGAAAAATTCGCTAGTGAATCCATATGGACCTGGGCTTTTGTTTTTGGGAAGACTTTTGATACAGTTTCATTTACTTGATGTTTATAGGCCTATTCAGCTACTCATGATTCTTGATTCAGTCTTGGGAGATTACAGGAATTCAGGAATTTATCCATTTCTTCTAGGTTCTCTTCTTCCGTGGCATACAGACTTTCAAAGTAGTCTCTGATGATCTTTTGAACTTCTTTCTGTTGTGATATCTCCCTTCTCATTTCTGATTCAGTTTATTAGAGTCCTCTCTCTTTCTTTGTGAGTTTTGTTAGTGGTTTATCTATCTTGTTTTTTTTCTCGAAGAACCAGCTCTTGGTTTCATTGATCTTTTGGATTTTTTTTTTTTTTTGGTTTCCATGTCATTAATTTCTGCTCTAAGATTTAAGATCTCTTTTCTTCTGCCTGATCTGGGCTCCTTTTTGATCCCTTTCTAAGCTCTTGAGCTATGAAGTCAAGTTGTTTATGTGGGCCCTTCCTTCCTGAGAAATGCTTGCAGAGCTATAAATTTTCCTCTTAACATGGCTTTAGCCGCATCTCTTAGGTTTGGTAGCTCGTGTCTTCATTTTCATTTGTTTCCATGTATCTTTGATTTCGCCCCTGACTTCCATCCTCATCCACTCATTGTTCAACATTGAGTTGTTTAATTTCCAGGTGTTTGATTTGGTTCTCCGTCTCTGTATGTGTTTCACCTCTATTCTCAGTGCATCGTGGTCTTAAAAGATACTGTACCATTCCTTCGAGTTTGAGTGAGAGTTTAGCTGGATAGAGTATTCTTGGTGAAGCATTTATTTTAGCGAGTATATTTTGCTATATCCCATCATTGCCTTTGGGCTTCGAGGGTTTCCTCTGGCAGGTTTGCTGTGAAGCTAAGGGGTGCTCCTTTGTATGTGATTTCCTTCTTTGACCTTGCTGCTTGCAGTATTGTGTCTCTATTGGCGGCATCCATCATTATAACTATGATATGTCTTGGAATGTTTTTGTTAGGGTCTCCTCTAGCTTGTACCCTTCCGGTTCCTTGAATCTAAATGCCTGTATTGTCCAGCTCTGGGAACATTTCGCACTGATCTGTTTGACCGTGGCTTTTTCATTGGGATTGTTTCCCTGAGCTTCTAGTACTCCAATGATTCTAATGTTGTTCCTCTTGGGATAGTCTCCCAGGACTCTGATTCACTCTAGAGCTATTTTGTGGTCTCTTTCCATTGTTTGTTGTTGCCTGTTGGCTTTGTGCAGCTGATCTTCCAGCTCACTGATTCTGTCTTCAGCTGTGGCCATTCGACTGTTGAGGACACAGAGTTTTTTATTTCATCTACAAAAATCTTTTATTCATGACATTTCTGTGCGTAATTTTCCAATTTCTGCTCTCATTTCTTCACGTAGTTTCTCGATTGTTTCTGTCACGTTGGTGGATATCTGTCTGACTGTTTCATTGAGTTCATTGAACATCTTCATTACTTCATATCTGAATTCTTTCTCAGAGAGGTCTTTTTAGGTGAGTAGCACCTACTGAGGCTTCTGGACTTTTAAAAATGTCCTCCCTAGGTGGTGGTGATCTGCGTTGTTTCTTCATGTTGGTGTGGATGTATGGGGACTAAGATGTTACACTAGATTTCTTGGTATGACTAAAGTACCTGCAGCCGTGTGAGCATTGGCCCGCCTAAAATTAGGCCACACCCACTTCTACCGAAGCCACGCCCGCTTTTGAATATGCCATGTCCCTGCAGGTGTTGAATGAGGGTGGATACCAGCTGGGAGTGGGAGAACACCGCTCTGCGTTTGGGATGAACAGGAAAAGGCTCAGGGCTGGTGGGTGACTCAGGGTCCTAGAGGATTCCCGGGGTGCTTGCTCGAAGAAAGCCAATTCCCGGGTTCGAGTACTGGCGGCTTAACTGACCTGGGAGGGGAAGAAGACTGGTGCAGCATTGCGATGATCAGGAAGAGGCTCAGAGTCCTAAAGGATGCCCTGGGGGCTTGCTTGGGTGAAGCTTTATTATTTCTATTTTTTTTCATTTTGTTTTTTTTTTGTTTGTTTGTTTTGTACAAACACACAGTGTGGTGTTCAGGGTTTGCTCCTAGTTCTGAGCTCAGGGATCACCCTTACAAGGGTTCAAGGAACCTTTTGGAATTCTGGGGGTCAAACCTGGGTCAACAGCATGCAAGGCAAATACCTTATCCATTATAATATATCTTTGTCCCCTTAATTCCTATTCTTAAGTGGACTCCTCTACCTTTCTGATTTCTCTATTCCACCCCACTCACATTTGTTTCTTTCTCTTCTGTTTTGTCACTTATTTCTAAAGGTTATGAGATGACACGGAGTAGTTATCCAGTCCTTTTGTAAAAAATCAGAAATGTAGCAGTTTGGATCAATGCAAGTTGTCATGTTGTTCTTGAATTCAGAAGTCTTAAATTAGTCCTATATGTCTCAAATCAAGGTGCTGGTGGGTCTGATTCCTTCTAGAGTATATCACTGTCACTGTATCACTATCATACCATTATGCATCGGTTTGCTCAAGGAGGCACCAGTAATTTCTGCATTCATCCTAGCCCTGAGACTTTAGCAGCCTCTCCTTACTCGTCCTTCCCAACAGTGCCACATTGGAGGTTCTTTCAGGGTCAGGGGAATGAGACACGTCATTGGTACTATTTTTGGCATATCGAATACACCACAGGAGCTTGCCGGTCTCTGCTGTGCGGGCAAGATACTCTCAGTAGCTTTTCGGGTTTTCTGAGAAGAAGAACTAGACTATAAGAGGTTGCATGGCCACATATGTGGCGACATGCTTTCGGGAGCTTTGTTATTTAGTCTCTGGATCTTGGCCATTGATGGGCTTTCATGGTGCTGGCAGCAGTTTGTGGTGTGACTGCCTAGCTACTGGAAAATGGGGTATCTGAGTGGAGGAGGCCCAGTCCCAATCTGAGCAGGCTTGGAGATCTCAGCCTCGGGTCCTGCACACCTGGGTTCCTCTTCCAGTTCCATCATGCATGAGGCTTGTCCCAGCGTGGGGAGAGTGTCCTTGAGCATGGCTATGGCTGGATACCGGAGGTCTTTGGCTGCCGGGACTCTCCTCGGGGCAGGGAGGGAAACTCAACCCGCCTCCCACCTCTAAGGGGCCCTGGTGAAGACAGCCTGGCACACAGGCAGGAGACTCTGCTTCTAGAGTATATTAGAGGAGAAATTTTGTTTTGTCTCATTTAACTATCTTTACTTGGCTGGTTTTCTCTTATAACACAATTAAAATCAGCAATGTAGCATTTTCCAATTTCTCTAATCTTTGTCATCATATCTCCTTCCTGAATCTGACCTACCTTAAAAAAGAGTCTTTCTCCTTTAAAAAAAAGGACTCAATAAAACATCTTCATTCATTCCCTTTATTTTTATTTTGACTGTAAAAACCAGGAGAGTATGCACTCTTGGTAAAGGTTTTTGTGCTTTTGGTTGTGATGCTCATTGAGTGCTGTAGACTTGTTTTGTGGTACTTACACATTTTAGTTGCCATGCTCCAAGGATTGCAAATAGCCATGGTACCAGAATTGCACTTGCTTCAGTAGTGGAGCAGTTGCACTGACCGCTGGATCTTTTGCCTTAAAGTGATAGACAAAGGCCTATGCTCTACAACTGAGGGATTCTAGAACTCTATCTTCTAAGAACCTTTATAATTACACAAAGTTCACCTGGATAATTTAATATACTCACCCCATTTCAAGATTCCTAACCAGGTCACTCCTGCAAAGATTTTTTTTTTAATTTTGCAACATATTTACTAGTTCTAGAAATTATGATATTGACATCCTTGGGTTGCAATCAATTGTCTACTGCAATCACAGAGCTCTTGCTGGGGAAATCCTGTGGCTTTGCCTGATGACTGCAGTAAACAGCCCCATGACAACTACATAGTATCTGCAACAATTACTAATGTTACTGACCTTCAGACTTCAATAGCCAAATGCTTGATCCTATTTCTTTTCAATTGACCCACAGACTCAATATTTCAAGTTAGATGTACTGGTTCTGCATATCATCTCCACATCTAATTTATCATTGTTTCGTTAGTGACCCCAGCAGTCATCCAACTAGAAACTTCGTGATGCTAGTTTTCATATTTATTCATTAAATTCTTCCTTAACAAATCACCATGTTTTGCTGATTTAAATTGTGAACTACTCCCCAAAACTCTGTCTTCCTATTTATTCCTCCACTCATATCTTAACTCAGTTTTTGATTGTTTCAGACTTGGACAATGAAATGCCTTTTTTCCTGTGTCTGCCTAACATGAGGACCAAAGAGCCACTCCACCTTAGGTCCATTTGTCAAAGATGATTTATTTAATAGTGATATTTGACTTTTTTTTAAGGAGTTGGGGTCTGGTGGTGCTCGGTAAGCAAGCAGGCTTGCACTTGTTTCTGTGCTCAGGAATCACTCCTGACAGTGCTCGGGGCCCATATGCAATGCTGGTGATGGAAACAGGAATGACCATGTACAAGGCGGGTACCTTTCCTACTTTACTAACCCTCCTACCTGGTCTTTGATCCTTTAGATTTTATATCTTCCCTGGAATTGAGGATTACAATCAAGCTCTTTTGTTTGGCATTCAATGTCTGCTATGATTTAGACCCTATTTACTTCTCCAAGATTCATTTCCCCTCATCTTTTGTCTTTGCCTTATGCTTTATATAACTTCATTTAGCAAAATTACTGGACTCTTCCAAAATACAACCATATTGGTTCTTCCAAAAAGAAGAGAATGAATCTGTTTGTTTTCTTTCTGGTGACTTTCTTGTTCTTTGCTTGTCTGATTTTGCTGCTTGGCAAACATCTTTTTGTTTGCCAAATTCTTGAAGGCTTTGGAAGGAACTCTCTTGACCATTTTTTATCTTGATTGGATTGTCCTTCACCAACATGTGCATGGAAGCCTGTGTACTTATATTTGTACTTATATTTTACTTATATTCCAGTGTACTTATATTTGCCACATTAATTCAAAACTATATATTTGGGGTACAGAAGCCTTGCTCTTTGATCTAGAAGTATCTGGAACACGGTAGAATTAATGTGTTTTTTTTCCCTTTATTTTATTTTATTTTTTTTAAAGTTGTAGACTTACAATTTTTTGTGCTTTGGTTTCAATTATACAATGATCAGATACCCATCCCTCCACCAGTGCCCATTTTCCACCACCATGGATAATATCCCTCCCACCCCCATCCCCCCATCCCCCCTGTCTCTGTGGCAGGGCAATCCCCTGTGTTCTCTCTCTCCTTTTGGGTGTTGTGGTCTGCAAAAGAGGCATTGAGTGGCAAACATGTTCAGTCCATAGTCTACTTTCGACATGCATCTCCCCTCCTGGGAGGATCCTCCAAACATCCTTTATTTGGTGCTCCCTTCTCTATCTGAACAGCCCTTTCCTCTAGGATACCCGGCTGGCCTCTAAGTTATGGAGTAATCCTCCTGGTGCTGATCTCAGCTATTCTTGGGTATTAATCTCATACTTTGTTACTTTATATCCCCCAGATGAATGCAATCTTTCTATGTCTATCCCTCTCTTTCTGACTCATTTCACTTAGCATGATACTTTCCATATTGTACCACTTGTATGTAAATTTCATGACTTCATCTTTTCTAAGAGCTACATAGTACTCCATTGTGTAGATGTACCAAAGTTTCTTTAACCAGTCATCTGTTCTTGGGCATTCAGGTTTCTTCCAGTTTCTGGCTATTGTAAAGAGTGCTGCAATGAACAAACAAGTGCAGATGTCACTTCGACTATACATTTTTGCCTCTCTGGGATATATTCCCAGGAGTGGTATTGCTGGGTCAAATGGGAGCTCAATTTCTAATTTTTTGAGAATCGTCCATACTGTTTTCCAGAAGGGCTGAACCAGTGGACATTCCCACCAACAGTGAAGGAGTGTCCCTTTCTCGCCACATCCACGCCAGCATCGGTTGCTTTTGTTCTTTTGAATGTGGGCCAGTCTCTGAGGTGTGAGATGGTATCTCATTGTGGTTTTGATCTGCATCTCCCTGATGATTAATGATGTAGAGCATTTTCTCATGTGCTTTTTTGCCATTCGGATTTCTTCTTTGAGAAAGTTTCTGTTCATTTCATTGCCCCATTTTTGGATGGGGTTGGATGTTTTCTTCTTGTGGAGTTTAACCAGTATTTTGTATATCCTGGATATCAACCCCTTGTCAGATGTGTATTCGGCGAATATCCTTTCCCATTCTGTAGACTGTCTTTGTATTTTGGTCACTGTTTCTTTGGAGGTGCAGAAGCTTCTTAGTTTAAGATAGTCCCATTTATCTATCTCTGTTTTCACTTGCTCGGCCAGTGGTGTGGCATCTTTGAAGATACCATTAGCTTCAATGTCATGGAGGGTTTTGCCAACTTTATCTTCAATGTACCTTATGGTTTCTGGTCTGATGTTGATGTCTTTAATCCATTTTGATCTTACTTTTGTACATGGTGTTAGGCAGAGTTCTGAGCCTATTTTTTTGCATGTAGCCGTCCAGTGATGCCAACACAATTTATTAAAGAGGCTTTCCTTACTCCACTTCACATTACTTGCACCTTTATCAAAGATTAGATGAGCATATGATTGAGGAGAGATGTCAGTGTATTCAACCCTGTTCCATTGGTCTGCAGTTCTGCCTTTGTTCCAGTACCATGCTGTTTTAATTATTACTGCTTTGTAGTACAGTTTGAAGTTCGGGAGGTTGATTCCTCCCATTTTCTTTTTCCCAAGAATTGCTTTAGCTATTCGTGGGGGCTTATTGTTCCATATAAATTTCAAGAGTGTTTGCTCCATTTCTTTGAAGAATGTCATGGGTATCCTTATAGGGATTGCATTGAATTTATACAATGCTTTCGGTAGTATTGCCATTTTGACAATGTTAAGTCTCCCGACCCATGAGCAGGGGATATCTTTCCATTTCCTCATGTCCTCTTTTATTTCCTGAAGTAGCGTTTTGTAGTTTTCTTTGTACAGGTCCTTTACTTCCTTAGTTAAGCTGATTCTTAGGTACTTGATTTTCTGGGGCACAATTGTGAATGGGATTGTTTTTTTCATGTTGCTTTCTTCTCTCTCACTGTTTGCGTATAGGAAAGCCATGGACTTTTGGGTATTGATTTTATAACCTGCAACTTTACTATACGAGTCTATTGTTTCTAGGAGTTTTTTGGTGGAAGTTATTGGGTTCTCTAAGTAGAGTATCATATCATCTGCGAATAGTGAGAGCTTGATTTCTTCCTTTCCTACCTGAATGCCCTTAATATCTTTTTCCTGCCTAATCGCTATTGCAAGTACTTCCAGTACTATATTGAACAGCAGTGGAGAGAGTGGGCATCCCTGTCTCGTCCCTGATCTTAGAGGGAAGGCTCTCAGTTTTTCCCCATTGAGGATGATGCTTGCTGTAGGCTTGTGGTAGATGGCTTTAATTATGTTGAGGAAGGTCCCCTCTATACCCATTTTGGCTAGGGTTTTCATCATAAAGGGGTGCTGGATCTTATCAAATGCTTTCTCTGCATCTATTGATATGATCATATGCTTTTTATCTTTTCTTTTGTTGATATGGTGGATTATGTTGATTGATTTCCGAATGTTAAACCATCCTTGCATCCCTGGGATGAATCCTACTTGGTCATGGTGTATGATCTTTTTAATGAGTAGTTGGATTCTATTTGCTAGTAGTTTGTTGAGGATCTTTGCATCTGTGTTCATCAGGGATATCGGCCTGTAATTCTCTTTCTTTGTGGTATCTCTGTCTGCTTTTGGTATCAGTGTGATATTTGCTTCGTAGAAACTGTTTGGAAGTGTTTTTGATATTTCAATTTCGTGGAAAAGCTTAAAGAGCATTGGGAGTAAGTCCTCTTTAAAGATTTGGAAGATTTCACTAGTGAATCCATCCGGGCCAGGACTTTTGTGCTTGGGGAGACTTTTTATTACCATTTCAATTTCCTTGATGGTGATAGGTCTGTTCAGGTATTCCAGGTCTTCTTGGTTCAGCCTTGGGAGTCTGTAGGAGTCTAGGAATTTATCCATTTCCTCGAGGTTTTGATGTTCCGTGGCATAAAGCTTCTCAAAGTACTCCCTGAGGATCCTCTGAATTTCTGTGGTTTCTGTTGTAATGACCCCCTTTTCATTTCTGATTCGGTTTATTAGGGTTTTCTCTCTCCCTTTCTTTGTGAGTTTTGCTAGAGGCTTATCGATCTTGTTAATTTTCTCGAAGAACCAGCTCTTGGTTTCATTGATCTTTCGGATTGTATTTTGGGTTTCCATCTCGTTAATCTCTGCTCTGAGTTTTATTATTTCCTTTCTCCTGTTCGGGTTGTGCTCCTTTTTTTGGTCCTTCTCCAAGCTCTTAAGCTGTGAGGTTAGGTTACTTATGTGTGCTCGCTCCTCCTTCCTGAGGAATGCTTGTAGAGCTATAAACTTTCCTCTTAACACAGCCTTTGCTGTGTCCCATAAGTTTTGGTAACTCGTGTTCTCATTTTCATTCGTTTCTAGGAATCTTTTGATTTCCTCTTTGATTTCCTGTCTAATCCACTCGTTGTTCAATAGTGCACTGTTTAACTTCCAGGTGTTTGATTTAGTTTTCTGTTTTTGTGTGTGATTTACTTCTAATTTCAGCGCATTATGGTCTGAGAAGATTGTTGATACAATCTCTACCTTCTTAATTTTATGGAGGCATGTTTTGTGGCTCAGCATGTGGTCTATCTTGGAGAATGTTCCATGTACGCTTGAGAAGAATGTGTATTCAGCTTTTTGTGGATGAAGTGTCCTGTATATATCTACTAAGTCCCTTTCTTCCATTGTTTCCCTCAAATGAAGTATGTCCTTGCTAAGCTTGAGTCTGGTTGATCTATCAAGAGGTGACAAAGCAGTGTTGAAGTCTCCCACTAGTATTGTGTTGCTATTGATGTCTTTTTCCAAATCTATGAGTAGTTGTTTTAAGTACTTTGCTGGTCTCTCATTAGGTGCATATACATTTATTATTGTAAGTTCTTCCTGTTGTACAGATCCTCTGATCAATAAGAAATGGCCTTCACTGTCTCTTATGACCTTCCTCACTCTGAAATCGATGTGGTCTGATATAAGGATGGCTATCCCAGCTTTTTTATGGGAGCTGTTTGCCTGTAGGATTGTTTTCCAGCCTTTGACTCTGAGTCTGTGTTTGCTTTGACTATTGAGATGCGTTTCTTGTAGGCAGCAGAATGTTGGGTTCAATTTTCTAATCCATCCTGCCACTCTATGTCTTTTAATTGGTGCGTTTAGCCCATTGACATTGAGAGAGATTATTGTTATGGGATTTTGTCCCATTGTTATGTTAAAATTTGGTGTATTTGAGGGGCCTTTCTTGCCTTAAAGTAGCCCATTTAGTTGTTCTTGTAACCATGGTTTTGAGACTATGAAGTTCCTGAGCTGTTGTTTGTCTGTGAAACTGTGTGTTGTTCCTTCTATTATGAACTAGAGTCTTGCTGGGAAAAGTATTTTGGGGGAGGCATTTATTTCATTGAGTTTTTTTACTATGTCCCACCACTGTTTTCGGGCCATGAGGGTTTCATCAGAAAAATCAGCTGTGAATTTTAAGGATGCTCCTTTGTAAGAGATTTCTTTCTTCGATCTTGCTGCTTTCAGAATTTTGTCTCTGTCTAAGGTTTTGGTCATTTTGATCAGAATGTGTCTTGGGGTATTTTTATTCGGATTTCTTCTAGCTGGTACCCTTCGGGCCTCCTGAATGTGGTCACAAGTTTTCTTCAGCTCTGGAAATGTTGTAGCAATGATGTCTTTGACAGTTTCTTCTTCATCGAGGTTTTCTTCCTGTCCCTCTGGGACTCCAATAATTCTTATGTTACCCCTCTTGGCTTCATCCCGATCTTCTCTTGCCATCTGTTCCCGAATTGTGAGTCTGTTTTCCATTTTCTGCTCTTTTCTGGAGAGTCTCTGAACTTCATCTTCGAGCTCACTGATTCTGTTCTCAGCCGCTCTTACTCTGCTGCTGAGGCCTTCCACTGAGCTTTTCAATTCGCCTACGAGATCTTTCAGGTCTGACATTTCTGATTGCATTTTCCTCATTTCTGCCTTCAGATCCTCTTGTCATCTATTGGCATTGCTTTCCATTGTTTCTTTTAATTCCCTAAGCATCCTAAGTAGCTCCCTTCTGAATTCGTTGTCAGAGAGGTTGTCTAACACTACAGTACTGTTGGTGTCATCTGGGCTAGACTCTTCAATATGAATGTTTGGTGGGCTTTTGTGTTGCTTTACCATTGTGAGAGGTGTGGTTTAGTCCTTCACGTACAGTGTTACTATTCTGCTTGATATGCAGTGTGAGTTAAGATAGGCTTATGAGTTATTGGCAACTGTGTTTCTAGTGGCTGAGCTAAACTAGAGAAGTTTCCATATAAGAAGTTACCTTATGGTTCCTATGGCATATGCAGTGGGAAAATATTTCGCGGCCGCGATAGCGGCCGCGGCTCCGGAAAGAGTCCCTGACACTGGGCGAGGAGTTGGGAATGTCTCCTGTTTGGAATTGGAGCCGTTCAGCTTTGTTGCCCAGAGCTGGGCCTCTGTGCCCGTCCCACGCAGATCAGGGGTTGAAAACCGGCTGTCTAGGGGCTGTTTCTAGCTGCGCGTGCCCAGAGAGGAACCCAGGCCCTTGGGGGCGGGCTGTACCTGTTGGAATTGGAGCCTTTCAGCTTTGTTGCCCAGAGCTGGGCCTCTGTGTCCATCCCACGCAGATCAGGGGTTGAAAACCGGCTGTCTAGGGGCTGTTTCTAGCTGCGCGTGCCCAGAGAGGAACCCAGGCCCTTGGGGGCGGGCTGTACCTGTTGGAATTGGAGCCTTTCAGCTTTGTTGCCCAGAGCTGGGCCTCTGTGTCCGTCCCACGCAGATCAGGGGTTGAAAACCGGCTGTCTAGGGGCTGTTTCTAGCTGCGCGTGCCCAGAGAGGAACCCAGGCCCTTGGGGGCGGGCTGTACCTGTTGGAATTGGAGCCGTTCAGCTTTGTTGCCCAGAGCTGGGCCTCTGTGTCCATCCCACGCAGATCAGGGGTTGAAAACCGGCTGTCTAGGGGCTGTTTCTAGCTGCGCGTGCCCAGAGAGGAACCCAGGCCCTTGGGGGCGGGCTGTACCTGTTGGAATTGGAGCCTTTCAGCTTTGTTGCCCAGAGCTGGGCCTCTGTGTCCGTCCCACGCAGATCAGGGGTTGAAAACCGGCTGTCTAGGGGCTGTTTCTAGCTGCGCGTGCCCAGAGAGGAACCCAGGCCCTTGGGGGCGGGCTGTACCTGTTGGAATTGGAGCAGTTCAGCTTTGTTGCCCAGAGCTGGGCCTCTGTGCCCGTCCCACGCAGATCAGGGGTTGAAAACCGGCTGTCTAGGGGCTGTTTCTAGCTGCGCGTGCCCAGAGAGGAACCCAGGCCCTTGGGGGCGGGCTGTACCTGTTGGAATTGGAGCCTTTCAGCTTTGTTGCCCAGAGCTGGGCCTCTGTGTCCATCCCACGCAGATCAGGGGTTGAAAACCGGCTGTCTAGGGGCTGTTTCTAGCTGCGCGTGCCCAGAGAGGAACCCAGGCCCTTGGGGGCGGGCTGTACCTGTTGGAATTGGAGCCTTTCAGCTTTGTTGCCCAGAGCTGGGCCTCTGTGTCCGTCCCACGCAGATCAGGGGTTGAAAACCGGCTGTCTAGGGGCTGTTTCTAGCTGCGCGTGCCCAGAGAGGAACCCAGGCCCTTGGGGGCGGGCTGTACCTGTTGGAATTGGAGCAGTTCAGCTTTGTTGCCCAGAGCTGGGCCTCTGTGCCCGTCCCACGCAGATCAGGGGTTGAAAACCGGCTGTCTAGGGGCTGTTTCTAGCTGCGCGTGCCCAGAGAGGAACCCAGGCCCTTGGGGGCGGGCTGTACCTGTTGGAATTGGAGCAGTTCAGCTTTGTTGCCCAGAGCTGGGCCTCTGTGCCCGTCCCACGCAGATCAGGGGTTGAAAACCGGCTGTCTAGGGGCTGTTTCTAGCTGCGCGTGCCCAGAGAGGAACCCAGGCCCTTGGGGTCGGGCTGTACCTGTTGGAATTGGAGCCTTTCAGCTTTGTTGCCCAGAGCTGGGCCTCTGTGTCCATCCCACGCAGATCAGGGGTTGAAAACCGGCTGTCTAGGGGCTGTTTCTAGCTGCGCGTGCCCAGAGAGGAACCCAGGCCCTTGGGGGCGGGCTGTACCTGTTGGAATTGGAGCAGTTCAGCTTTGTTGCCCAGAGCTGGGCCTCTGTGCCCGTCCCACGCAGATCAGGGGTTGAAAACCGGCTGTCTAGGGGCTGTTTCTAGCTGCGCGTGCCCAGAGAGGAACCCAGGCCCTTGGGGGCGGGCTGTACCTGTTGGAATTGGAGCAGTTCAGCTTTGTTGCCCAGAGCTGGGCCTCTGTGCCCGTCCCACGCAGATCAGGGGTTGAAAACCGGCTGTCTAGGGGCTGTTTCTAGCTGCGCGTGCCCAGAGAGGAACCCAGGCCCTTGGGGTCGGGCTGTACCTGTTGGAATTGGAGCCTTTCAGCTTTGTTGCCCAGAGCTGGGCCTCTGTGTCCATCCCACGCAGATCAGGGGTTGAAAACCGGCTGTCTAGGGGCTGTTTCTAGCTGCGCGTGCCCAGAGAGGAACCCAGGCCCTTGGGGGCGGGCTGTACCTGTTGGAATTGGAGCCTTTCAGCTTTGTTGCCCAGAGCTGGGCCTCTGTGTCCGTCCCACGCAGATCAGGGGTTGAAAACCGGCTGTCTAGGGGCTGTTTCTAGCTGCGCGTGCCCAGAGAGGAACCCAGGCCCTTGGGGGCGGGCTGTACCTGTTGGAATTGGAGCCTTTCAGCTTTGTTGCCCAGAGCTGGGCCTCTGTGTCCATCCCACGCAGATCAGGGGTTGAAAACCGGCTGTCTAGGGGCTGTTTCTAGCTGCGCGTGCCCAGAGAGGAACCCAGGCCCTTGGGGGCGGGCTGTACCTGTTGGAATTGGAGCCTTTCAGCTTTGTTGCCCAGAGCTGGGCCTCTGTGTCCGTCCCACGCAGATCAGGGGTTGAAAACCGGCTGTCTAGGGGCTGTTTCTAGCTGCGCGTGCCCAGAGAGGAACCCAGGCCCTTGGGGGCGGGCTGTACCTGTTGGAATTGGAGCAGTTCAGCTTTGTTGCCCAGAGCTGGGCCTCTGTGCCCGTCCCACGCAGATCAGGGGTTGAAAACCGGCTGTCTAGGGGCTGTTTCTAGCTGCGCGTGCCCAGAGAGGAACCCAGGCCCTTGGGGGCGGGCTGTACCTGTTGGAATTGGAGCCGTTCAGCTTTGTTGCCCAGAGCTGGGCCTCTGTGTCCATCCCACGCAGATCAGGGGTTGAAAACCGGCTGTCTAGGGGCTGTTTCTAGCTGCGCGTGCCCAGAGAGGAACCCAGGCCCTTGGGGGCGGGCTGTACCTGTTGGAATTGGAGCCTTTCAGCTTTGTTGCCCAGAGCTGGGCCTCTGTGTCCGTCCCACGCAGATCAGGGGTTGAAAACCGGCTGTCTAGGGGCTGTTTCTAGCTGCGCGTGCCCAGAGAGGAACCCAGGCCCTTGGGGGCGGGCTGTACCTGTTGGAATTGGAGCAGTTCAGCTTTGTTGCCCAGAGCTGGGCCTCTGTGCCCGTCCCACGCAGATCAGGGGTTGAAAACCGGCTGTCTAGGGGCTGTTTCTAGCTGCGCGTGCCCAGAGAGGAACCCAGGCCCTTGGGGGCGGGCTGTACCTGTTGGAATTGGAGCAGTTCAGCTTTGTTGCCCAGAGCTGGGCCTCTGTGCCCGTCCCACGCAGATCAGGGGTTGAAAACCGGCTGTCTAGGGGCTGTTTCTAGCTGCGCGTGCCCAGAGAGGAACCCAGGCCCTTGGGGGCGGGCTGTACCTGTTGGAATTGGAGCAGTTCAGCTTTGTTGCCCAGAGCTGGGCCTCTGTGCCCGTCCCACGCAGATCAGGGGTTGAAAACCGGCTGTCTAGGGGCTGTTTCTAGCTGCGCGTGCCCAGAGAGGAACCCAGGCCCTTGGGGGCGGGCTGTACCTGTTGGAATTGGAGCCGTTCAGCTTTGTTGCCCAGAGCTGGGCCTCTGTGCCCGTCCCACGCAGATCAGGGGTTGAAAACCGGCTGTCTAGGGGCTCGAATTAATGTATTTTTAATAACTAAGTGAATGAATAGCTGCTTAGTGGCAGAATTGGGTATTATTAACTGATATATTAAAACTCAAATAAGTTTTTATTTTAATGAATTATTGTGAGATACATTTACAGACTTTCATAATTGTGTTTCAGCCAAACAATGTTCAAGTACCCACCCCTTCACCAGTGCCCATTCCCCACCCCCCAATGTTCCCAGTATCCCTCCCCTACCCTTACCCCTTCCCACCTCCTGCCTCTGTGGCAGGCACATCCCTCTTACTCTCTCTGTCCTTTTGCTTGTTATGGTTTGCAATACAGGTAACAAGTAACCATCATGTTTGGCCCATAGTCTACTTTCAACTTGTATCTACTATCCTGAGCGATCCCTCCAACCATCATTTATTTAGTGTTCCTATCTCTATCTCAGCTACCTTTTCCCCTAGCTCATTAGATTGGCTATCAAGCCGTGGGGCAGTCCTCCTGACCTCAAGGAGAAATATTAATAATAGTAATGATTCTATATTCTTATACTTGAGTACTCAGAAACTACCTAATGTTGGTGAGTCCATTAATAAGACATAAACTGATTTTTGAGGTCCTCAAACAAAAACCTGAAAAATACATTGCTAAAAGACAAAAGATCAGAAAAGTGGAGATAATATTAAAGAGCTAAATGTCTCATGTATTGGGTAAAGGCAAAGTACATAATATTGACTGAAAGAATAAGAATATTGGCATGTTGCTTAGAGTGACAGAAAACAGCATCAGAAGAATTGCAATTGAGAAAATACTGAAACAAATTCTACAGATGGGGGACAGAAAGAAGATAAATTTATACTTTAATATCCTCCTGTGCCATTTTAGTATTTTATTCCTATGTATTTGTTACAATGTTAATATGCATGCTATCTCTTATTTTTTGTGTCAATTGGAGTATTTTGATAACAATGAACAGAGTTTTGTCAGAATGCTCCTATAATTTGTCTCATATAACAGGAATTCAAGTATATGCTGTTTCAAGGATCTATTTTATTTCTCAGTGATGGCATTGGAAGTCATAAAGGAAACCTGCTCTCCTTTTATTTGGAAGGGGATATTGGGAACCATAACCTGTGGTGCTCAGGTACTCTTCTTCACTCTGTGTTTAGGAGTCATTCCTGGTGGGATTAGGGGGACTACAGGCAGAGCCAGGAGTCAAACTGGGGTTGCCTGTATGCAAGACCTTACCTCCTGTCCTATCTCTTCAGGTCCTCATTGATCTGCCCTCTCTTATGTGTGTGCAGTATCCCCAACCTCTTAATAGTTTTAGCCACAACATCATTAAGGGATGTTGTTGCTGACTTTCCCTTCACCTCCATCTCCCTTGTTCTAGTGCTGTTTTGAGAAAAGTATTTGGTTACATAAGAGGCATCTTGCCTGGAAGATAATACTCCTGCATCCCAAGACAGGGTAAGAGAAAGGAGTAACTAACAATTAATGATTCGTTGACGTGGGAGAACAAAAGGTCAGTTCCTCCCCCTAAGTATGAACCAATTCTACCATGGAGCAATATTTGTTCTAAATTTACCAATAAGAAGCCATTTATCAACTAAGAACAAGTTCTTGCTTATGAAATATTTTATGCACCCTATTCTGCTGCATTTATTTTAATTTTTTCAGGGAGCTTATTCTCAAATATGCATTCATAAAAATCTACATCTCCAGTTCTTGTATAGAGAGCGTTCAGTCTAAGATAAAAATGTGTTTATTTTATGCATTCCAGAGTCCAGTTCCTGCTGCAACCATTTTCATCTAACTTCCTCTACTGCCTCATTTCATTTGTCATATTATATGCCATATAATAAACTAATTACTGGTAAGGAAAATATTATTACTTTTAGAGTGTGTGATTCTGACCAGAAAAGCTTTGTAGGAATCAAGCATTCAAACCATTGTAAGTATTATTTTATACGGTAGGTTCTTGTGGAAAGATTTTATTCTTCCAACGGATTACTTATGGGCACCAGTAAATCAATATCTGGACTGGTCTCACCATCTGAAACTGAAATTTCAGAGAACTTCGATGAGGACATGTTAACTTATTTAAATGAATAAACTTGAAATTCTTATTTTCTAATTCTCAGGCAATTCCAGTACCCTAAGTCTGTCATTTTAAAATTTTAAATTGGAGAACATTACTTCTTTGGGAGACTTCACAAAAGAATAAGAACACAGAACACATTTCATGATTTCCACAGCATAATGACACATAGTTAAGTCGACAGAGATTCATTTCTTTGCAGAACACAAATCCACTAAGAAGTGCTGTAAAATTAATGACCAGTCTTGTCCTGAAACCATAAGGTCAGTAATAAAACATGAAAGTAAAAAGAGGTCTAATGTATTATAAACAAAATTCAAATAAAATAAATTTTTCCAGACATCTATGATGTCACCAGAACAATAAAAATTATATCCTGCTCCATTTTGAAAGATAAGAAATTGGACAAATTGGGTGACAGCATGGGGTAGTTTCTTTCTTACTATTGTTTGACGTATTGCCTTCCCATGTTTCAAGTTCTACCCCGGAGCTAAATAGTGCTATACTTTCTGGGTTTTTGTCCCAGGTTGTGAAAAATAAAGCAGAGAAATGAAAAAATATTGGAATATGTATTTATTTTCTATACAAATACAACTTTTTCTGCTTTATATTTTCCAGCTTTTAAAATGGAGTATTTTGGGTTTTGTTTAGCTTTACCACTTACTGAGAAAAAATATATAGAACGATGAATATAAATGTTTAAGAAGTTAAAAGATTTCTTTCAGGTAGAAAACAATGAAATCACCTCAGTTTTCTGTTTTTTTATAAAGTGTAAAAGAAACTATGAAAGTTGGAGCCCATGAAAGGTAATGATCCTTCTTTAACAGAGGTCCTCTGACAATAGGTGGGAAGCATATTGGCACATAAAGGTCCAGAAATGTAAGTGTGTGTCATTACTACTTGCATACTGTGTGAGTCTGAGTGAGTCATGTAATCTCTCTAAGTTGAGCTTTCTTACCTCAAAACATTATAGGATAGAATAACAGCCATGATACAGCATGCCCTAGAGAATGCAATGAAGACACTAAGCATAGACAGTTTGACAAGCATTGTGTAGAATGCTTTGTATATGTCTTATATTCTTTTCTCAGCACCATGAGATCTGTAAGTGTTCAAATTACTTGGCAGAATCAGTATATTCAAGAGGGTTTTAGTACTAAGTTCCACAGGAAAATCAATCAGAAAGTATCAAGATCTGTTAATACAGTAATTCAAGAAAAAAAACAAAATCTACTCTCTGGAAAGAAAGATGGCGGCCGCACGGGAGCCTTGTGGACAGCAGGTTTGAGCCGCGGGTGGGGGCGGCAGGGACCTCATGGGAAGGGGGGCGTAATGGGCCGTCCTTCACGCCCGACCGAGGTCACCGGCTGCCCACCACGAGCTGCTCTCCGGCACGGCCACGGCCCCGGAGGCACAAGGACTTAGCACAGAGAGCCACCTGCTTGGAGCAGAAAAGCAAATGGACTATGTGTTAAACCGAGCCAGCATGCCTGCCCAGAGGGGAAAGGGTGTTGACCCACTCGCCCGCTCCTCTCTGGAAAGAAAGATGGCGGCCGCACGGGAGCCTTGTGGACAGCAGGTTTGAGCCGGGGGTGGGAACGGCAGGGACCTCATGGGAAGGGGGGCGTAATGGGCCGTCCTTCACGCCCGACTGAGGTCGCCAGCTGCCCCCCACGAGCGGCTCTCCGGCACGGCCACGACTCCAGAGCACAGAAACCAATCTCTTAACTATCTAACTTTTAATAGAAATTCTTCCAGGGTTAATAAGTAAAATAGCAGAAATCCAAAACGGCCGCGCGACATTATTTTATTCTTAAACCAAGTTGTAGAAAGCAAATCATTTCACAACGCTGTTTCAGCATGTCTGATTGGGGGGGGGGGGCGTCGTAAACTCTAAACAATAATTGTGCATCTTCTATCGAAACAATGTATCTAGTCAAAGTAGAAGATAGAGTATTAACTAGAACTCATCTGCCTCACAGGAATTGGGAGGGGTGGGAGGTGGGGTTCTATTGGGGTTCGCGGTTAAAAATAAGTATTGGTAAAGGGAAATATGTTTGATATTTACATGATGGAGACCTAAACCCGAAAGCTCTGTAACTTTTCCCACAGTGATTCAATAAAGAAATAAATTATAAAAAAAAAAATTAAAAAAAAAAGACTGTATGGGGTCAATCAGAAAAAAAAATCTATTGCACTGGTACCATATATTATAATAAACCATATAGTGAATATGTTAAATTAAACATAGCATGAATTTTTTACCTAATTGCTCATATAATCTACTTATGAATAAATCCATGACTTATTTTCTATTTTAAACAAATTTATAGTTGTTTAAAATGTAAAAAATCAGAATATACAAGAAATTAAAATGAAACCAGAAAAAAACAGAATCCCAACAGGGGAGGGAGTTTCAGTCTTAATGGTGATAATGGTTGAAAAATTTATTTATTTATTTATTTATTTATGAACAGTATCATAAACTCATATCAAATACTTATATTTTGGTTCATATTTTAAAAACAGGTGGTTTTAGGTTTTCACTGGACTGGAGAAAACTGATGTTCCCACACTATTCATTGTATCTAAACCCTTACTTTTTGCTTGCCTGCCCTCCTGCTAGCAGGTGAGTGACCTGTACCTGCTCTTGTCTCATCACACCACTTATGCTCAATAGTCCAGGCATTCCTTTCATCAATTGAAGGACTTTGCTCCTGCAATTATAATCTTTCCCTTATTTTCTATTATTTGTTCCTTATGCTCAAATAATCCTATTGCATGAAAATTCACTTTAATAGCTTCCACTAAAAACAACTTGTTTCGACCCCAAATTCCCCTGTATTTCCATGTCATATTGCTTTTCTACATCTTCAACAAATGATATTGAGTGAAGTCTAGAAATAATTGGGATTTGTGACTACTAGTAAATTAACTTTCTTCCTGCTCTATATGAAATATAATTTAGAAAATAGCAAGCTTTAAAGACACTGAGATGACCCACAAGAAGAAAGTGGAAGTATGCAGTTTGGGTCTAATCACTGGTTGTTTAATACACACACTGTCCCCTGCCCCAAATCATTGGCAAAATTGGATGAATGTACCCTTCTCCATTCAGGAGCAGGATTTTTTTCTAAAATCTGGATAATAGGAAAGAATGAGTGTGCTCTTCAGACAGAAATACCTAGAGAAGGAGGAAGACAATGTGTCCTACCATGTTGGTTCTCGCTTCCCAAATCAGCAAAGCATCAACTACTCTTTGTTTCTTGGAGCAGTTATGAGCAGAGAGGGTCCAAGAATGCAATCAGTGCTTGTCTTATCCCAGGAGGTCACACTAACCAACTCTACAGATCTTTTCTACCCTTTATATGATCTAAGTGGAACAAAGTCGGGATGTGCCTAAGTCTAGCTAGACTAGATTCAGAGTAGTAATGGAGAAGTAAAAAAAATAAGGCAAATCTGGGGGCAGTAGATATTATATCATTAGTATTATATCTCTTGATTTACAAATTTAGGAAAAATAAAAAATGTTCTACAATAGGTAGCACTGCATTGCATTGTAGCACTGCCCTCCCATTGTTCATTGACTTGCTCAAGTGGGCACCAGTAACATTTCAACAACAAATTGTGAGACTTATTGTTACTGTTTTTGGCATATCAAATACATCATGGGGAGCTTGCCAGGCTTTGCCATGTGAACGAGATACTCTCAGTAGCTTGCCGGGCTCTCCGAGAGGGGTGGAGTAATCGAACCCGGGTCAGTCGCATGCAAGGGAAACGCCCTATCCACTGTGCTATTGCTCCAGCCCCTAGCAGAGGTAAGGCTGAAAAAAAATTGTCTTCATTTTATATTGTTCCTCTACTGTGGCTTTGTAAGGACTTTCAGATGATAAAATAGCAGGAGTTGCTGATATATATTAGCCACTTTACTAGTTGGCATGATCGCTATTAAGTAAAATGAAGGTCATGATTCATAACCTTTGACCTCCAGCCTCTATATGTTTCAATTATGTCAGTTTGCATGCAGCTAAGTTTTGATTTTTTTTCTGGTTTTCTCTGCCTTCTTGGTTATTCTATAGCACTAGGGAATTACAGGACTAGTCACAAGCTTCCCTTTCTCTCTAAACATCACTACATTCCTGTCAAGCATGTATTACTTAAGCATTCAGAAAGGACTTGAGAAATAGAAGACAGAAAAAGGGGGCCACTTACATCTTAAGAGTAAATCACGTATTGCAATTTTATGGGATCAGGTGGCCAGTTAGCTAAGAATAAAATAATGATGTCATCTGACACTGCTCTTGTTCCTTAGACAAAGTGTTTAAGTCCCATAGGACTTTTATGAGAAGAAGCAATCAGACCATGCAACAGAAATAAGCTTTTCTGGATTTTCTGATTAAAATAATACCCTGAAATCTCTTCACTTTTCATCATTAAAAAGGATAAATATCCAGTACCATACCCAGAATCCATATGCCTTATCAGAATAAATCTGGTGAATAACAAAAGAAAGAATTTTAAGTTCTAAGCTTTTAGTATATACTGTATTTAAGCTTTTAGTATTTACTATATTTAAAGAGTTGAGTCAGAAGATAAAGTCAAACATTTAGGGGCAGAAAAGATAGATATGAATTTTGGCTACAAATGCCTTTCCTTATAACATTTTTTTCAATTAGAGTATAAATAAAGAATTCCAAGTTGTAGCCTAAAATTATTTTTTATTTTATTGAGATAGAGCATTCCAAAGCTATTCATTATTGGATTTCAGTAACACAATGTTCCAACACCCATACCGCCCAAGTCTAATTTTCCAGCATTAATGTTCCTCCCACTCTCCCAAAATCACCTCCCACCCTATCCTGCTTCTATGGCAGGTATCTCTCTTCTCTCTCTCTTTCTTGTTCTCTCATTTTAAGAATTATGGTTTGATACTGAAAGGTTATCATGTATATTTCTCCACCTACTTCCAACACACAGTTCTTGTCCAAAGTGATCATTCCCAACTGATGTTGTCATAATGGTCCCTCCTCTATGTTAACTACCCTATACCTCCCATACCTTTGTGGTAATTTTCAACCATTGACCAGTCCTCCTGTCCCATTATCCCTTTGATATAGTTTCATATTATTTTTAATATTCCAAAAATGAATGCAGTCATTCTTTATCTGACCCTTCGGAATCATTTCACTCAGCATGATACTCTACATGTCCATCCATTTATAGGAAAACTTCATGACCTCATTTTTCCTAACAGCTGTGTAGTATTCCATTGTGTAGACTGACCATAGTTGTTGGTGCTAAGCCAGGATATTAGGACGAGCCTCTGGATACTGCCCTGCAAGCAGGAAGCAGAACCGAGGCCCCACTTTCACATTAAGTAGGCAAGCTAAAACTTGTGAGTCCGATGATCTGGAGAAGTACAGCATGCTCTCATACACACACCCTCCTGGTCATACCTCATCTTGGCAGTACAAGGCAGCAGTTTCCCCCTCTCTTACACATCCTTAATCTGCATTGACCTTCAAATGTCAGTATGAGCCTTCTCTTTGCCCTATGTGTAACCAACCACAAGAACGTGGGGGATGTAATCTGTAGAGCCTACATGTCCAATTTCATATCTTTCTCTGACATTTTGAATCATTACAACATAGCTTTGACAAGTCTATGTATACCCTGATGTTCTTTTGACAAATGCTTATCCTATTAGTACTGTTTGTACTCTCGTTAGTGATTCTTCCTCTGTGATGAAGTCACTAGGATGTAACTGATAAAAAATAGAATAAAAGGAAGCTTTTTTTTTTGCCTCAAGCCAGATTGAGCCTTGGCCCTCCGTGTTGTCTACATTTCTCTTGCTTGTCTTGTCTCCATGCCTCCGACTGAAAGAATATTCATGCAACAGTAGTTTCTTTATCCAGTCGTCTGTTCTCAGGCACTTAAGTTGTTTCCAGATTCTTGCTATTGTGAATAGTGCTGCTATGAACATAGAGGTGCAGATCGTGTCTATGCTGTTTTTTTTTTGGACCCCCAGGGTATATTCTTAGAAGTGGTATTGCTGGGTCAAATGAGAGTAAAATTTCAGTTTTTTGAGGAATATCCATGTTGTTTTCCAAAAAGGCTGGACCAGTCAGCATTCCCATCAGCAACGAATGAGGGTGCCTTTCTCCTTGCATCTGCACCAGCACTGGTTATTCTTGTTCATTTAGATGCGTGCCAGTCTCTGTGGTGTCTCCCTGATGATTAGTGAGAAAAACGGCATGTGCCTTTTGAGTATTCGAATTTCTTCTTTGATGAAGTTTCTCTTCTTGTCCCCATTTTTTTGATGGGGTTGGATGTTTTTATCTTGTAAAGTTCTATCAGTGCCTTATATGTATTTGATATTAACTCCTTATCAAATGTGTATTAGGTGAATAGTTTTCCCCATTTCATGGGCTGTCTTTGTATCTTGGTCACTGTTTCTTTTAAGTTTCAAAAACTTCTTTGTTTATTGTAGTCCCATTTGTTAATCTTCGTTTCCGCTTGCTTGGTCAGGGGCATTTCATCTTTGAAGATGCCTTTAGCTTCAATGTCATGGAGGATTTTGCTTACATTCTTTTCCATGTACCTTATGGGTTCACGTTTGATGTTGAGGTCTTTAGTCCATTGTTATCTGACTTTTGTGCATGACAGTAGATAGAGGTCAGAATTCATTTTTCTACATGTAACAGTTTAGTTTTCCCAGCTCCACTTGTTAAAGAGGCTTTCTTTGCCCCACTTCATATTTCTTGATCCCTTATCAAAGAGTAGGTGATCATATATTTGAGGGTCTGTACCAGGATATTTAACTCTGTTCAGCTGGTCTGCGGGTCTGTCTTTATTCCAATACCATGATTTTTAAAGTACTAGCACTTTGTAGTACAGTTTGAAAATTGAATTAGATGATGCCTCCCATCTTCTTTTCCCCAAGGAAATTGCTTTAGCTATTCGTGAGAGTTTATTGTTTAATATAAATTTCAGGAGTGTTTGATCTATTTCTTTAAAAATGTCATGGGTATCCTTATAGGGACCACATTGTATCTGTACAATGCTTTGGGGAATATTGACATTTTGACAATGTTAATTTTCCCAATCGATGAGTAGGAGATGCATTCCATTTCCTCATGTCCTCTTTTATTTCTTGAAGTAGTATTTTGTGGTTTTCTTCATACAGATCCTTTAACAGGTCCTTTACCTCCTTAATTAAGGTAATTCTGAGGTATTTAATTTTCTGCAGCACAATTGTGAACAGAAATTTTTTAAATATCACTTTCTTCTCTCTCACTATTTGCATATGGGAAAGCCATGGACATTTGGATATTGCTTTTGTAACCTGTCCCTCTAATATACAAATCTATTGTTTCTAGTAGAGACTTCAGGATTCTCTAAGTATAGTATCATGTCACATGCAAATAGTGAGAGCTTGACTTCTTCCTTTCCTATTTGGATGCCCTTATTATCTTTTCTTCCCTAACTGCTATGGTGACGACAACCAGTACTATATTGAATAGAAGTGGCAAGAATAGGCAAAGTTGTCTTGTTCCAGATCTTAGAGGGAAGGCTTTTAGATTTTCCCCACTGAGAATAATGCTTGCTGTGGGCTTGTGGTAGATAGCCTTTGACTTTATTGAGGAAAATTCCTTCAACTTTCATTTTAATTAGAGTTTTTATCATGAATGGGTGTTGGATCTTGTCAACACTTTTTCTGCATCTATTGATTTGATCACATGGTTTTATCTTTTCTTGTGTTGATATGGTGTATTATGTTGAATGACTTGTGAATGTTAAACCAACCTTGAATCCCTGGGGTGAATCCTATTTGATCATGGTCTTTGATTGAGGAGTCATTGGATTCTATTTGCTAGAATTTTTTTTTGAGGATCATTGCATTTGTTTATCAGGGATATTAGTATGTAATTTTCTTCATTTTTTGTGGTCTCTATCTGCTTTTGATATCTGTGTCTCAAGTGATATGTGTCTCATAGAAACTCTTTGAAAGTGTTTCTGTTTCTTTGATTTCCTGGAAAAGTTTGAAAAGGACTGGCAGTAGGTCCTCTTAAAATTTTCAAAGAATTCATTAGTGAAATCATCTTGCATGGGCTTTTGTTTTGGAGAAGACTTTTGGTTACCATTTTAATTTCTTCAATGGTGATAGGTCTGTTCAGGTATTCCACATCTTGGTTCAGCTTTGGGAACTTACAAGAAAATCGAGGAATTTATTCATTTCTTCAAGGTTCTCTTGTTTCATGCCATAAAGATTTTTCAAAATAATCTCTGATGATCCTATGGACTTCTGTAGTTTCTGTTGTGATGTCCCCCTTTGTATTCTGATACAGTTTATTAGGAGTCTCTCTTTCTGCTTCTTTGTGAGTCTTGCTAGTGGTTTATCAATCTTGTTTATTTTCTCAAAGAACCAGCTATTGGTTTTATTGATATTTTGGACTGTTATTTGTATTCCAGCTCATTGATTTCTGCTTTAAATTTTATTATTTCCATCCTCCTGCATGGGCTTTGGGTAGGCTTTGAGCTCCATTGTTGGTTATTTTACAAGATCTTAAGCTGTGAGGTTAAGATGTGAGTCCTTCCTTCTTTTCTGATGAATGTTTAGAGATATAAACTTTCCTCTTAACACTGCTTTTGCTGTGTCCCACATGTTCTGGTAGGTCGTGTCCTTATTCTCATTTGTCTCCAGAAATCTTTCAAGTTCCTCTTAGATTTCCTCTATAATCCACTTGGTTGTTCAATAGTAAGCTGTTGAATTTCCAGGTGTTTTATTTGATTCTCCATTTCTGTGTACAATTCACTTCTATTTTCTGTGCATCTTGATCTGAAAAGATAGTAGATACAATTTCTATTCTCTTAATTTTATGGAGGTATGTTTTGTGGTCTAGCATGTGGTGTATCTTGGAAAATGTCCCATATGCACTGGAGTAGAATGTGTATTCATGTTTTGGGGGATGGAAAGTAATATATATATATATATATATATATATATATGTCTCAAACTACTATTCTGTTGCCATCAGTGTCTTTCTTTAAGTCTACTAGCAGTTGTTTCGAGTATTATGCTGGTCCCTCATTAGGTGTATATACATTTAGGACTGTGAGTTCTTCCTAGTGTACTGATCCCTTGATCATTAAGAAATGATCTTGACTGTCTCTTATATAATCTATATTAGCCTGAAGTCTATGTAGTCTGATGCTAGTATAGTCACCCCAGATTTTATGAGGGGCTTATTTGCTGGGAGAATTGTTTCCCAACTTTTGACTTTGAGCCTGTGTTTGCTTTGACTGTTCAGACGTGTTTCTTGTAGGCCGCAAAACATTGGGTTCAATTTTCTGATCCACCCTGCCACTCTGTGACTATTGATTGGTGCAGTTAGTCCATTGACATTGAGAGAGATTATTATGATGAGAATTCATATCATCTTTATGTAGAAGTTTGGTGTACTTCTGGTACTTGTCTTATTTTAAACTAGTCCATTTAATTCTTGAAACAGTGGTTTTGTGTCTTAAAACAGTGGTTTTATGAAGTTCCTGAGTTGCTCTTTATCTGTGAAATTGTGTATTGTTCCTTCAAATCTGAACAAGAGTCTTGCTGGGTAATGTATTCTTTTGAGTCATTAATTTCATTAAATCTGTTCACTTTATCTCACCACTGTCTTCGGGCCCAAAGGATTGCATCTTATAAGTCTGCTGTGAATCTTGGGGAGACTCCTTTACAAGAAGTTTCCTACTTTGATTTTGATGCTTCCAGTATTAAATCTCTAGCTATGGTTTTCATCATTCTGATTAGTATGAGTCTTGGTATGCTTTCATTTGGATTTCTTTTAGCTAGTACTTTTGGGTTTCCTCGATTTGGTTGTATGCACTCTTTAGCTCTGGGAACTTCTCAGCTATGATAGCTTTGACAGTTGCTTCTTCACCAGGGTTTTCTTCCTTCCCCTCTGATACTCCAATGACTCTTACATTATTCCTGTTGCATCATCCCAATTTTCTCATCTGTTGGTTTATTTTGAGGGTCTTTCCCTTCTTCTGCTGTAATATAGAGATTCTCTGCACCTTATCTTGAATCTGACTGATTCTGTCCTCAGCAGCTGTTACTATGCTGATGAGGCCATCCACTGAGTTTTTCATTTAACCTATCAGGTTTTTTAGGTCTGTCATTTCTGCTTGTACTTTTGTTTGCATTTTCCTCATTTCTGCTCTCATATCCTCCCATATTTTATTGGTGGTGCTTTCCTTTTTTTATTTGAGCTCCTTATGTGTCCTTAACTATTTCATTCTCAATTCTTTATCATTTGGTTATATAGCTCATTGGTTCATATGGACTAGTTTCTTCACTCACTGAGCTTGGTTGGTTTCTATGTTGTTCTACCTTCGTGACCTTTACAGGGTTGCTACCTGTGTGTTTTGTGTGGTTAGGAACCTAAGTTAGGATGTTTGTATGTGTAGGATGAGTCACCTAGTGGAGAAGAAATGAGCAACCACAGAGCTAAGTGGCCACACTCTTCACAGACATTTCCGGGTAAGGGAGGTATCTGATAGAGGCAAAAAGTTCCCTCAGTGTGTGGGCACCTGCCCTGGTGTCCTAGAGCTGCTCCGCCTCTCTTCTCACCTGTAGCCTAAAATTTAAACAACAAACTTCAATTTCAAAGTAGAAATTCTTTTATCAATGTAATAACTGAAAATATTTCTTCCATGTTTGCAAAAAGTAAAAATTTTTAAAAGTTTTGAGAAACAATTTTTCTGATTTGTAATAAATTATATGTTCAGCCATGTTTAAAAGACCCTTCGCCCAAAAGTAGCCAACAGTGTTTTATTCCCTCATTCATTAGCTTTTGTGTACCTCTTAGATAATTCTCTTCTTAGTTTGTACCTAGCTTTTTAGGTTCAAATTCCAGAATTGTTGCCTTCATTCTATAATTTCAATCCTAACAACAGCATCAATTTTAGTGTACTGCAAATCAATGAGATGATTAACTTTTATTATAACCTTTAGTTTGAAAAGCAAAATGAAATTAACTTAATGAGATTTTAGGAATCTGAGATCATCAAGTTTTTCAAGATAAGACACAGTTTATGTTAAATGTTAAAGCTGAACAAATAGTGCAATAGGAGAAAGCCAGAGAGGTTGAAAGGAAAATCTTGTCTCCTGGCATTTGTTAATTTTTTATTTATTTCTGTAGAAGAAATACCCTCAAAATTTAGCATCTTAAGACAATCATCTCATTTTGCCTCTAGTTGTGTGATCAGGAAGTCAGAAGGAGTTCAGCTGGAGATTCTCACTTGTGACCTTCCATGCGGTTGCAGTCAATTTTTGGCCAAGACTCCACTCATCTGAGAACTGCAGTGGCTGTGAAAAGAATTCATTCACATGACTCTCAGCTGGAACTGAAACCCAGAGTAGATCGCACATGGTCTCCCTGGATGATTTTCACTTCTTACAGCTTGAATGTTGAGTTCCAAGAGAAGACTGACAATGAGAAACATTCAGACAGTATGAGTCCCAAGAAGTATGGCCCCATTTAGAGGATTCTCTTCTTCCAGTTCTGGAGATCACAGTGTCACTCTCCTTACTAATGGCAAGACTATACTTCTTGACAAGAAAAGGACATTAGACATCAGATCCCATCTCTGAAAGAAGAAATGTCAAAGAACATATGACTGTTAAATATACCAAAGTTGGTTGACTAAAGTTCAGTCTATAATATCTTTCAAGAATTTTGATTAGGGAAGATATAAGTGGAAAAATCTGCTTTAAACATATTACCTATTTACTTCTCATTGGTTAAATTAATAGAGCAAATACTTTCTGCTGGTCTCACAGGGGGATCCTTTTTCCTCTTACTCTGTTTATAGGTGTACACATAGAGGAATTCTTGCATGAATTAAAGAGATTTTTTTATTAGCATCAATATCCAGGAGAAAATGTTCCATCTGTTGTTTTAAGCTGGAGATGTTATTTCTACCAGATGTAAAAGTTTAGTACAAGTTGTCAAAAAGTGTTGCATCCTCTTTCTAAATTGTTCTAGTTCAAATATTTATGTTTTAAAAATGTAATTTTGAAAAAAGACAACTTCACCCCCAAAAAAAATCTGGAAGCAAATATATTGCTGACAAATTAGGATGCAACAATTACATATGTAAAGAAATCTGTTTTTGTTTGATATGCTTTGCATATAAAGATGAAATATTTCACTGAAACAATGCATCTCATTTTGACAAGTACTCTTTAGCAATTGTTATTTTGTGACTTTCCCCCATATTTGTTTTCCAAGAAAATTTCAAATCTGTTTTGATTTTTTTGGTTTGAAATACTGCAATGATGTTTGCTCTCACTCATTTGAAGAAAAATTATTTCCTTTGAGTTCAGTGGAAAAGTACTATCATTTTTTTTACCCCAAGGTGAATTTTAAATAGGGTTTTACAAATGAAAAAACAAAGAAAAGGTAGAATATTGAGAGTGCTTATTTGGGTCACCATTGGCCCAGTTCTTCTCAAACAATAAAGCATATTGCAACAAACCATGAAGAAAACGTATCATGTGAATTCTTATGAGAATTCATAATCTTAAATAAAGTTTTGCATGCTTAAGAGCTCCCAAGAGATGTTAATGCCATTGGTTCATGACCTTCTAAAGCAGTAAGATGTACAATAATTTGGGATGGGGAAACAGAAATAAAGGAATGACAGAGAGTTGCTATCTGTTGAGACAGCAACTGAGTACAAATTTGCACTGAGTACAAATTCTTATGCACTTAAAACTCTTCCTAAGATTTTTTTGCTTGTTTTTCTTGTAGACCACACCCTGCAGTGCTCAGGGCTTTCTGTTGGATCTGTGCTCAAAGGTCATTTCTGGTGGGACTCAGGGGCCATATGGGATGCTGGGATCAAATCTAGGTCATCCACATGCAAGGCAAGTATCTTACCCTCAGTACTCCTGTATTTGTGCTCAGGGAACAACTAGTAGTTCTTAGGGAACCATATGAGGTAGGTACCAGTGATTAAACCACTATATGTAAGGCAATACCTTAACCTCTGTACTCTCAGTTTCACTGCAGGTTGATTTTTTAAAAACCAATTTTAAATTGAGGGGAAATTTTGTTTTCTCAACAATAAAAGCAAGGCTGATCATGCAAGGTTCTGTCCCAGTGGAAAACCAGCAAGACTGTTCTACTGAACAAGAAGGGAGACATCCACAACATTGGCAACTATTGCCCGATCTGCCTATTGTCTGTCATCTACAAGCTGTTCACTCGAGTCATCCTGAATAGGATTGGCAGAACACTTAATGAAGGACAACCATGCAAGCAAGCCAGGTTCCAAAATGGATTCAGTGTGATGGACCATATCCACATGGTAACCAAGCTCATTGAGGTTTCTCAGGAGTTCAAGATGCTGCTCTGTCTAATGTTCATTAACTTAAAGAAGACCTTTGCTTCTGTTGAGACTGAAGTGTTCATCGAAGCCCTAGCCAAACAGAGTGTTCAAACTCACATCAGGATCCTCCGTGAGCTGTTTTACGGATTCACTACTGGGATCTCACCATTCTACAAAGAAGTGATCATCGACGTCAAGAGAGGGGTTCAGCAGGGTGATAGCATTTCACTGAAATTCTTCAGTGCCACCCTCGAAAATGTCATGTGATGACTGGAATGGGAAGGAATGGAAGTGAAGATTGATGGTGGGCAGCAATACCACTTCCGCTTCACTGATGACATTGTTCTAATAACACCAAACATAATCAAGCAACACAAATGCTGGCTGACTTCAACCGTGAGTGTGGCACGATCAGACTGCAACTGCATCTCACGAAGACAATGTTCATGAGAAACAGACTCGTTCCTGACGTCCATTCGCTCTCAACAGAATGAACATCTCCGAATGCAGCAGTTATGTGTACCTAGGTTGAGAGCTCAACATGACAAATGACCTGGCACCTGAGTTCAGCAGGAGGAAGAGAGCAGCTTGGCATGCCTTCAAGAGTGTCGAAGAAATACCTAAGAGGACAAAGAACCTCCAGCACCGGGCACATCTCTTTGACTCCACCATTCTTCTTGCATTAACATTTGCCTCAGAGACCTGGACCCTACGAAAACAGGATGAGAATGCTATTTGGGTCTCCCAAAGAGGAATCGAAAGAGCTATGCTTGGAGTATCACGCTGCACTCAAATGAGAGAAGGAATCCGGAGTTCTGACCTCCATCAATGATTGAGAATCAGAGATGCTGTCTCATTTGCCAAGGCGTCGAAAATCAGATGGGCTGGACAGGTAATGCAATTTGGAGATGACTGCTGGAATTAGAGCCATTACTGGCTGGATTCCATGGGATGTCAAAAGATCACGTGGCTGCCCACCTACGAGATGGTCAGACTTCTTCGTCAAGACCCTGAACAAATGGTTTGAGGTTCTTTGTGTTCCTAGAGTAAGCAAATGCCATTGGGCTACTCTAGCACTAGACAGGGACGAATGGAGACATTACTGGTACCCACTAGAGCAAATTGATGAGTAACGGGATGTCAAGTGATCAAGTGATTAAGTGATCATGATCGATGGCTTTGATATTGTAAAAATATTATTTAAACTTCTGATATTAATAAAATAGATTTTGACAAATTTCTAGACTAGTAACTATAGTTTCACAGACATAAAAGAAAGAATCATTTTGTCTTTCCTTTATGCATGATCTTAGCCAAAAGACCAAGAAGTGATGGTCTTCTGTCTTTCCTTTAAGATAATTTTACTAAGACGATTTGTTAAATAACCTCTAAGTTGTTCCTATTTTTCACTATTTAGCAATACTGTAACAAACACTGTGAACTGCACATTTCTCAAAGGTTTTCCATATTTTTTCTAGGAAACAACTTTTGTAATTGATGGTAATATCTCATATGAAATGCTTATTTCTAATTCCTTACATTTACTGATGTTTTTTCAGAAACACAAAGTAGCACTACTGATGTTTACTCTTTTTAAATCACTATCTTAATCTTTGCAATTTGCCATTTGATAAATGAGACTTCTTAATACTGGGAAAATTGCTTTGGAAAAATGACTCTCATACACAGCTAATAGAAGAATAAATCAGAACAGCATTCTGGAAAAAATTTTTATCCCAGTATTTAGAGCCTCAATAATGACATAACCTTTGACCTATTTCTGAGAATTTACCCTAAAGAAGCAGAAGAAAATCTGAAAAAAATAATTGCAATCAAACATACTTAATTATATATAATTTAATGGCAATATCTTATAACATTTAATTGCATAAAAAGAAAAGTATTATGTAAATTTTTGAATGCATATTCAGATACTAGGCAAGGATTAGCATGTTTAGAAAGTTGGTAAAATATGCATAAATGAAATAAATCACACAGAGAAGACAATTGTGAACTCACTTTATTCATATTTGAACAATAAAGAAATAAATGAACAAAACAAAAATTAGATTTTGACAACAGAATCATGGAGAAGGGAGAGGAATGACAGTGGTAAAATGGGGAAAAGGGTTGAATTGTATGGTAATGAATGGAAAGTAGATATTCAGGTGATCATAGTGTGCCTTAAAGATATGTCAGAATATAAAGGTGTGTGTATGTGTATTTTCATGAGCGAGAGAGACAAGTAGAGAGAAAGAGAGAGAGACAGAGAGAGAGAAATTAGAAAAGCATGAACAGAACAAAAAAGCAAATTCTTTTTTTTTTTTAGTTTTATTGAATTACCGTGAGATAGCTTTCATGTTTGGGTTACAATCACACAATGATCAAATACCCATCCCTCCACCAGTGCACATTACCCACCACCAACCTCCCCAGTGGATCCCCTTTCCCTACCCTACCCAAGCTTCTATGGCAGACAATATTTCCCATGCTCTCTCTCTACTTTGGGCATCATGGTTTGCAATACAGACACTGAGAGGTCATCATGTTTGGTCCATTATCTATTTTCAGCAAACATCTCCCATCCCAACCGATTCCTCCAGCCATCATTTTCTTAGTGACCCTTCTCTATTCCAGCTGCCTTCTCCCCTCCTCTCATGAGGCAGGCTTTCAGCTATGGAGCAATCCTCCTGGCCCTTGTATTTACTGTCCTTGGGTGTCAGCCTCATGTTATGTTATTCTATACTCCACAAATGAGTGCAGTCCTTCAATGTCTGTCCCTTTCTTTCTGACTCATTTCACTTAGAACGATACTCTCCATGTCTATCTATTTATAAGCAAATTTCATGACTTGATGTCTCCTAACAGATGCATAGTATTTCATTGTGCAAGTTTATCAAGTTTCTTCAACCAGTCATCTGTTCTAGGGCACATGAGTTGTTTCCAGATTTTTGGCTATTGTGAACAGTGCTGCAATGAACATAGAGGTACAGATGTCATTTCTACTGTGCTTTTTTGCATCCTCAGGATATATTCCCAGAAGTGGTATTGTGGGGTCATATGGAATCTCAATTTCTAGTTTTTGAAGGACTGTCCATATTGTTTTCCAGAAAGACTGAACTAGTTGGCTTTCCCACCAACAGTGAAAAAGCATCCCTTTTTCCTCCACATCCACTGCTAGCACTGGTTGTTTTTTTTCCTTTGAATGTGTGCCAGTCTCTGTGGTGTGAGATGATATCTCATTGTTGTTTAGATTTCCATCTCCCTGATGACTAAAAATGTGAAGCATTTTTTCATATGCCTTTTGGCCATTTGTATTTCTTTTTTGAGGAAACTTCTGTTCATTTTTTCTCCCCATTTTTTTATGGGGTTGGAGGTTTTTTCTTCTACAATTCTACTAGTGTCTTGTATATCCTGGATATCAATCCCTTATCAGATGGACATTTGGTTATTCTTTCCCATTCTGTGGAAAAGAATATTTTTTCTTTTTTGTCTTTATTTATTTTGGTTATTAAAGTTATTGGTTATTGGTTATTGGTTATTCTCTTGAAGTGCAGAAGACTTTTGTGCCTGGCATTAGACAGAGGTCAGAGCTCATATTTTTTTTGCAGGTAGCTATCCAGTTTTCCCAGCACCACTTGCTGAAGAGGCTTTTCTTATTCCACTTCACCTTTCTTGCTCCTTTGTCAAAGATTGAGTGGTCATAGATTTGGGATGTCTGTGACAGAATATTCAACTCTGCTCCATTGGTCTGCAGGTCTGTTTATAGCCCAATACCATGCTGTTTTAATTACTATTGCTCTGTAGTATAGTTTGAAGTTGGGGAAGGTGATGCCACCCGTCTTCTTTTTCCCCAAGACTGCTTTAGCTAGTTGTGGGGGTTTATTGTTCCATATGAATTTCAGGAGTGTTTTCTTTATTTCTTTGAAAAATGTCATGGGTATACTGATAGGGACTACATTAAATTTGTATAGTGCTTTGGGCAGTATTGACATTTCGATAATGCTAATAATCCTCCCTATCCATGAGCAGGGGCTGTGTCTCCATTTACTAGCATCTTGTTTTATTTCTTGAAGTAGTGTTTTGTGATTTTCCTTGTATAAGTCCTTCACCTCTTTGGTTAAGCTGATTCCAAGGTACTTGAATTTCTGAGGTACTATTGTGAACATGATTTTTTTAATGTCTCTTTCTTCCCTTTTGTTATTTGTATATAAGAAAACCATGGACTTTTGGTGTTGATTTTGTAACTGCCACTTTACTATACTGACCTATTGTTTCTAGGAGCAAATTCTTACACTATGAAAACAAAACGGTAATCACCAGAGGCAAAGTGAGGTAGGGGATGGGAAAAGTGAGCAAGTAGAGTCAATTTCATGGTAGAGATGGAAACTTATGTTAGGAATCATAGCATAGCATATATAGTTATTGAATTTTAAGAGTATAAACATGAAAACTAGATGTGATAAACTAGTTTTACTTTAATAAAAAGAATTTAATATGTGATATGTTATAGAATAGACAATCTTAAGGAATGACTTATTGCATGTGAACTTCAAATATAAAAAACATGTGCATGCAAAAAATGTTGTGTGGGGAAAATATATTTGAGGCATTAGAAGGGCTGTCTAGTGAGTCGTGGAGTTCATATTCCAGAACTCAATGATGCACCGTTTATATGAAATACAATGTTAGAGTCGCCCCTGGAGTTTTCAGTGAGAAGACAATGGTGAAATTATTGAATTTTTCATTCATCTTGACTTCAGACATATGATCCCTTCTAACTAATGTGAAGGGATACCCAAAGGGAATTTTCATGAGGGAGATACAAAAAGACTAACAACCAGTCAAACTAGAGGCTGTTCATCAAGTGCCTAATATTATTAAAAACTGAACATCCTTGCCGGAGATATTTTTGTACATTTCGTGAAACATAATATCTCTACTGTAGGATGGCTTCATTACTCGTTAATAATAAAATTAATGCTGCAAAATGGTGGAACTAGCTTGCTCTTTCAAACTACACATGCAGTGAGTGAAAACTGAATTTTAACTAAATCATATTGCAACTAAGAGTAGAAAATCCAGCCTGAAAAGTTCACAGTAAGTGTATTTTGTCTCAGGAATTTCTGCATAAACAAAACTCAGGTCTTTCTTTAATTTCTCTGCCCCCTTTTTCCTGAAAGACCCCTAAGTTCTAGGTCATGTGTCATTCTACCTGCCGTTACATGAGTCATTTTGTTCTGTGATCATTTGTTCTGTAGCTGTCTCTGCTGGTGTCCATACTGAGTCTCAATGCACCTGAGAACATTGGTCCATCTCTGCTCACCAGCCACTGTACTGAGGTGTGTCTCTGGTCATCCAGAGAGAGAGAATCCACTGCCAGTTTGTGATTCACTCTAATCTTTCCCTCCCAACTCATGGAGGTTGAAGAGAACGTTTGATCATTCTCTTATACTTTGCCGACAATGTGTTATTGGTAGGGCTGGACTATGGGCAAAAAGTCTGAGTCTTCTGTATATAGACAGATCATTCTGCAATTTCTTCTTTCTATTTGGTATGAAGGTACCAGGAGAAGCAAAGGTGGAAGTAGGGGGGGAGGAAATTAGATGGATGTGCATGCTCTTAGTAGCATATAATCTCTCTGGGGTTCACCAAGGTGAATTACTTTCAGACCTCAGATTCCCAAATTTATGCATAGCTTTATAAATCTTCCTCACTCATGCACGGGGACTCAGCTCCAGAAAACAAACAAGATAAACAAACAAAAACAAGGTGTAGGTTGGTATACTGTCTCAAGTGGTAAAACTATTATTTACTCTGTGGTGGCAAAATCCTCTGATATTCCACCCCTTCATTTATCCTTGCCCTTCAGCTAAGAAGACCTTGGGGGCAGGACTCCATGCTGCCACCTAGAGGAGCTCTGTAACAGTCCCAGAAATCTTTCTGCACTTCACAGCCCAAGTGCACAGGAACACAAATCACAAATCACAAATCATCCTGTTAATCGTCGATTGCCTCGAGCAGGCCCCAGTAACGTCGCCTTCATCCTAGCCCTGGGATTATATTCAAGGCTCTTTAGGAGAATGAGACCCATCATTGTTACTGGTATTTGGCATATTGGGTACGCCACGGGGAGTTTGCCAGACTCTGCCGTGTGGGCAGGCTACATTCGGTAGCCTGCCAGTTTGTCAGGAACAGAGTAGTGGATTAAGGAATTGTGGTATACATACACAGTGGAAGATTACTCAGCTATTAAAAGAAAATGAAATACAATTAATCACTACATGAATCACTCTAGAGGTTCTCCTGTTATTCAACTTCATTATGGTGAAGTCAGTCAGAAGAAGAGGAGCAAATACAGAAAAATATCTCTCATGTGTGGAATATAAAGAAATATAGTATAAATGAGAAAGATATGAAAAAACAAATGGCTAATGGAAAAAGATCCCAATAGTGTATCTTAAAAACATGAATTTACTAAATGGGTAGGGTGAGGAGAGGTGGGAGAGGACCTAAGACTTTAAGTACAGGGACTAAAGTCTTTTATCATGGATGTGATGTTGAATCATAATATGCATGAAGCTTATTATAGCAGTATTATACATCATTTTGCCTAAATATTAGAAGGGAGAAAATGCTTCCTTTTCAACTCTTACTTTTAACAATGTACTTTCTATTAGGCTTTTCATATTTATTACTAAATTCTCTACAAAAATTCTTATTTGAAAGAATCAAGACACATAATTCTATCTTTACGTCTCATTGCAGAGGATGACTAAAAATTCACATACACAAAATATTTCTGGGGTTCCTGACAGCATGTCTCATGACAAATGTGCTGGAGTAATTCTCCCAACGAAAGCAATTTATGTCTATTTTAACCTTTTCCTACTAGTCTGAGAGAGAAATGAAAGGAAAGAATGCCACTCCAAAGTCTGCAGCCTCACTGTTTTCTTTCTTTCTTTCTTTCTTTCTTTCTTTCTTTCTTTCTTTCTTTCCTTCCTTCCTTCCTTCCTTCTTTTGTTCTTTCTTTCTTTTTTTAAATTTTATTGAATCACCATGAGATAGTTACAAGCTTTCATGTTTGGGTTACAATCATACAATGATCAAAAACCCATCCCTCCATCAGTACACATTCCCCACCACCAATATCCCCAGTGTATCCCCACCTTTCCCATCCTCCCACTGCCTTCATGGCAGACAATATTCCCCATGCACTCTCTCTCTCTCTCTCTACTTTTGGGCATTATGGTTTGCAATACAGACACTGAGAGGTTATCATGTTTGGCCCATTATCTACTTTCAGCACACATCTCCCATCCCGACTGGTTCCTCAAGCCATCATTTTCTTAGTGATCCCTTCTCTATTCCAGCTGCCTTCTCCCATTTGCTCATGAGGTTTTCCATATAATGCAGAGAGAAGACTGCTTTGAAATTGGTTTGGAAAGACTACCTCCTCACCCTTATTGCTAGGTAAGACTCCATGATATCATTATCTGTCCAAGCTCTGTTCTTACTAGTAACATGCATGTACTACAAGGCTAATCTTTCTTAAATTTTCACTCTTGCATTCCTGTAATTATTTAATAAACTTTAAAATGGTTCCATAACCTTGTCTTTGGGCAGGAAAGACAACGGGATCTCTACAGCCAGAGAATAATTGCTCCTATTTCAACTGTCGAATGTTACATAAAAGCAAAAGAATTTCCTCTGCAACTCTGATGTTTAGCTGGTTTTTAGTAGTAGTAAGTTAAACTGTGCCAGACTTTAATATATTAAAGCTATTATATATTTTTGAATACACAGTGGTTAAAGTCTTGGTTGTTAAAAAGAAATGCAACTGTTGAACCACATCTGCCTAACTGTGAATGATAAGTTTAATATGAGTACCAACAAAGCCCTAGTTTCAAATATTAGCAAATAAATAGTACACTTAGTTCAAATTTAATTATTATGAAGTATATAATGAGGTGCTTTCAAAAACTTTCGGTTATTTAGTGAGATTGGATCAGATTAACTGAATGAGAGTCCCTCTTTTCAAACTTAATTAGATTTCCCCTGGAAAAATTGTGATAATTTTTTTGCAATCTTTCTGTCTCTACATATTTCAAATACATTTTTAAGAGCATTAGCACAGCATTTGGAAAGGATCAGAGGAGGTGGCATGACTGCATGTTACATGGGTGATTTGAATGTACTGCCATCAAGTGGTACTGAGTTTTCATAGCTGCATGAGAGGGTTGTGCCTCAAAGCTGAGGGTGTCAGTTTTCAGTCAGCCAGGGTAATAATTCCTTCCACCTTCAAAAGATCAGTCTCTGTTGCATTTCTCCTGAGAGTGTATCTGGATCATCTTCATTCCTCTCTTGATTTAAAGCTTCATTCTTGGGTTCAATGAGTTTTGACAATATTGTGTGTTTGGTCCATGAACTCATTCTAACCCCAAGTCTGGTGTCTGTTTTCCTCCTTAGAAATGCAATCTGGTTCAAATAATGTGTTTTCTTCCTTGACCAGGTCATTCCTTTTTCATAGTGTCTAACTCTGGGGGCTCTGACTAGTTACTTATCCACTAAATATGTATTTGACACATATTGTAGACCAGGCACTGTGCTAAGTGTGTACAAATTGTGTAGTAATAGATATGAACTCATTTTATCATCAGAGAATCACCATGGAAAATTGCTAATGTTTTCAATTCAGTCATAAAGATGAGATGGTAAAATTATGTAAATTGGAAATCTGAGATTCATTTCAGGCATGCTGATTTCAGAATCTCAATACTGAACCTTTAGGATCTATATTCCCATTCAGGACTGGGTGGTGGACAGGACATGTTCCAAACATGAAGTTTTAAGCAATAAATATACATAAATGCCATATTATGCAATAACTCAAATTAGACAAAAAGACATATTCATGATGCATAAAATAATATAAATCGATGGAGCTGGAAAGATAGTATAGGAGGTAGGATGTTATACTGCCATTCACACAGCACCCTGTATAGCCCCCTGAGCCTTCAAAGAGTGATCCCTGACTGTAGAACCAGAAGCAAGCCCACGAATACACTGGGTGTTACCCCATCCCCCCAAAAAACAAACAAACAAATAGCAAAGATTTTTGGCTTGCTCTTCAAGCCAATGTTCTCCCTTGAAAACATGTCTTGCTTGCTTGTCTGATTCTATGCTTGCCTGGAGGACCTTATGTTCATTCTCATGGACTTCTCCCTTTCTCTCCCCTTCACATCTATCTAAGTAAGTTTTAATAAAAAAATACTTTCTTGTTCACTTATACTAAAACTCTGTTGTCTACTTTGTTCTATTTTCTACTTACCCTGAATTAAAGAGTTCATTTACTTTTGAATTAAAGAGTTCATGTGCTACTCTTGTGTTATCACAACCATTTGGGATATTGAAAGAAAATTTCCAAAGTAAAGCTTGTCACAAGTGGAAGGAAAGGGGAGAAGGTGGTTAGGACAATGAAGGGACCACTATGATAATGACAGTTGGAAATGATCACTCTGGACAAGAATTGAGTGCCGGAAGTAAGTAAAGGGATATACATGAAAATCTCTCAGTACCTCTACTGCAAACCATAATGATCAAAAGGAAAGAGAGAGAAAAAGAGAAGTTTCTGCTGTAGAGTCAGACTGGGAGTGGAGATGAAAGGAGAGAAATTGGGAACATTGGTGATGGGAAATGTACACCGGAGAAGGAAAGGGTGTTAGAACATTGTATGACTGAAACCCAATCATGGACAACTTTGTAACTGTTTATCTCATAGTGATTTAATTAATTATTTTAAGTAAAAGAAATTTTCCAAAGGATTATGCTCTTCTTTTGGGTTAATTCTACATTGAATTACTTCTAGAATGCTCTTTTCTCTGGATTTTTAGAACAGAACAATGGTTCTTTCTGTCTATTTCTCTGTCTGTTCCTGTCTGTCTGTCTGTCTGTCTGTCTCTCTCTCTCTCTCTCTCTCTCAGTCTTGTCTCAGGTTCTCTTTGTACTCTTTTTGGGAATGCACACAATTACTATTTAGGGAGTGGGGTAGAGAAGTTTGGACCACATCCCAGCAGTGATGCGCAGGGACTATTCCTTGCTTTGTGCTCAGAAGTGATCTTGACAATGTTCAGAGGACCATATGCTTGCTGCAGAGAAAACCAGGTTCCCTGAGAAATGCAGTGCATGCAAATCAAATGTTTTACCTTCTGTACTATCTCTCTGGACTCATTACACTATCAAACAATAACTTTTTCCTATGTATAGGAGTCTACTAATATGCCCATTTGAAATTATAATTGAGAACCTTAATAATATTAATTTAATAATTAGTTATAAGGATAATGATAACCCAAGACATATTAACATAAATAGCACATACTTTTGAATATTAGTTACTCATATCAAAAATATTTTATGGGAAGAGTGAAATTATTTTTCATTTTCACAAATAACTTTTATCTTTGACTTAAGAGAGAAGTGGTTCTCTTATCATTTCTATATCTTTTTTTTTTGCTTTTTGGGTCACACCTGGCGATGCTCAGGGGTTACTCCTGGCTCATGCACTCAGGAATTGCTCCTGGCGGTGCTCAGGGGACCATATGGGGTGCTGGGTATCGAACCTGTGTCGGTCATGTCGGCTGCGTGCAAGGCAAATGCCCTACCCGCTGTGCTATCGCTCCAGCCCCATCATTTCTATATCTTAATTCAATCTGATGTAATATCCTAAGCCATGTCACTTCTTAAAACTCCACCAATTTACTCATGAAAGAATGAAGATGAAGGTGTTGTAGAGATAGTACAGTGGGTAAGGCATTGACCTTGCAGAAAACCAAAGTGGATTTTATCTCTGGCATCCCATAAGGTCCTCCCAACACTGCCAGGAATAACCCCTTAGCACCACCAGGGTGGCCAACAAAACAAAAGAGAAAACAAGAAAACGATGAAGATGAAAAGGCAAATGATGCATTAGTATTGTTAGAAAAAAATTTATTTTACCACCAAATGGCTCTTTGACATTTTGATTACCCCTGGTCTAGAGAGAGAAGACAAGATGAGAAAATTTGATTCCTCTGGTTTCTTGTACCAGCTGTCACTCTTCCTTTTCACAAAGTGATAAAAGGAAACATAATAAAACTAAGGTTTTCTGTATTAAGGGCTAGAATGCACTGTGACACTTTTCTTGAACCTTGAAAAACAAAGGGCTTTCTTTTATCCTACTTTTAAGAGAAATGAAAGAACATTTTTTTTTCTTCAGACCAGAATCTCCTTGGATAAGTGAACATGTCACTGATTTAACAATCTGCTTATCAGTTTGCCCTAGGAACATTTAGCAATAATGTGAGACTTTTATAATAAGCCCTTAAAATGTCATAAAATTTTACAAGAAAAAAATTGTACAGAGAATATTTTTGGTTTTAATGTTGACGATAATTTAGTCAGGAAAAAATGTGACCATGTTACGAGAAACTAAATTTAGCATAAATTTCATAATTCTGTCCCTACCTTTACTAGTAATGAATAACGATAGTAGCAATCAATAACATAGCAATAGTTTCAGGCTTTGTGCAGATTAAACTTAATATGTTTTACAGTACATCTCCATACAGGCACTGGTAGTTCTTATGATAACAGCATTCTAAAGGTTGATATTTTATTTTGTTTTGTATTGTGTTTGGGGGGCACAACCAGTAGTACTTAGAGATCTCTTCAGTTCTCAAGGGTCACTCCTGGTAGGCTCAGGGGACTATCTGGAATGCCAGAGATAGAATCCCAGTCAGCCACTTGCAAGATAAAATCCGTAATTACTGTACAATCACAGTCCTACAAAATTGGATTTTTGAGTTAAGCAAATTGTATCCTTCAACAGGGCTCCAGATAAGTAGAATTCCAGAGAGACAGAGGTAGGTGTAAGTTTTTATCCACAATTCTCATTGTCAATGTCCAGAGAGTGAAATAACTTGCCACAGTGATACAATATTTAGACAATAAAGACAAAGACCTGGAATATAGATTTCCAGATCCTAAGTAAATATATGTTCACTGCTTTTATACACTTAAAGAACTCTAAAAATAATCAGCTGTTACCAAGACTTTACATATGCCACTCTTCTAATTTGCTCCATTTGAAAAAATAATTAATTTAAATTATAACATAATTTTTATCTGAATACTCTTCTTTAATAATTTTATTTAATTTTTTAGAATATAAAATATTTTAAATTTCTTGACAAATAACTTGTAATTTAATTCCAAATTTCTTACATGCTAATACCTTCTTTTAGATAATACATTTTTTGTTTTAACTATATCACATATATATAAATATTCTATCTACTTCTTTCATTGTTGCTTAGTTCAACTAGTTTATCATTTTTGCTCGTTCTGATGCATTTATTACCTAGAAAAAGTGTGATGTGAGTTTTGTGTGTTATGTGTGCTCACACTTGCATGCCTCTAATTTTCATTTGCAAAGCATTTATTTGTTTTTATCATCCAAAACACATAGTTTACATATAGCATTTATCCTTGATGCTGAACATTCTTTATAAGGTTGAGCAAGTGTATCGTCACATATTTCAACACTATAATATAATATAAAGTATTTCATTTCCTTAAAGAGCTTCTGTCCATCTATGTTCTTCCTTATCTATCTGTTACCCCTGTAATATATGATCTTATTACTGTTCCCAAATTTTTTTTTTTAGAATGTCATATTGTTTACTCATATGAAGTACACACTTTTCAGACTGGGTCCTTTAATCTATCGTTCACCATATAAACCATATTATTTTGTTGCTTAATAACTCATTTTTTAATAGTCTGGTATCTAGATGTACTGCAATCAAATTATATATTGGTTACTCCCAAATTTAGCAACTGTGAGTAAAGATGCTATAAACATTTATCTGTGGGTTTTGATGTGGATGCAAGTTTTCAATTTATTTGAAAAAATACCAAGAAGTATGGGGACTAATAATATGGTAAAAATATATTTAGTTTCTAAGAACTGTCAAGCTGTCCTCTAGAGAGACTAACATTTTTCATCCCTGCTAGAAGAGGTGTATTTGTTCCACATCCTTACCAGCATTTAGTACTCTAAGTGATTTGGATTTTGGTTATTCTAATGAGTGTGTAGTGTATCTCACTGATCCACTTTAATTAAATGGAGTTTAAATTAAAATTCCCTCATTGCAAATGCATTTGGACTGAATGTTTATTTCCCATTCATTCATATGTTGCCATCCTGATTCCCAATATGAAGGCATCCGTAGGCTAATCTGGGATGTAATAAGATTATGAGGGAGATAGCCTTTTAGTTGGAATCACGATGAGAGAGCTAGACAGAGAGCATGAGAGATGGAGACAGAGAAAGAGACAGAGAAAGAGAGAGAGTGAGAGAGAGAGAGAGAGAGAGAGAGAGAGAGAAAGAGAGATACTAAAACAGACACATAGAGAAAGAGCCAAAGATTGTGGTTATGGGGTTGGGTAAAGATCCTTCTCTTTACCTTGTGAAGATATAACAGCCTTCTACAAATCAGGAAGAGGTATCACAGCAGAAATTAAGTCAGCTGACACCATGGTCTTAAACCTCTCAGCATTCATGAGCATGAGATGAAAATGTGTGTTCGGTAAGACATCCAGTCTATAATATTTTGTAACAGCAGTACAAAATGACTAAAATGCATTTGAGGTTGAATAACCCATTATATGATTAATATTTTATTGTATACTTCCTAGTGTCTGTTCAGATCTTCTGCCAATTTTGTAATTGAGCTACTCAATTTTGAGTTTTAAAACTATTTTTGCAAATTTTAGAGAGTAGCTCTTTTTATCAGACTGCAAATTTTTCTCCACTTCTTTATCTTCTCATTATCTTGACTTTGTCTTTTGTTTATTTTGCTTTTATTTTGCTTTGTTTTGTTTTGGGGCCTTGCCTGGTGGTGTTCAGGGCTTGCTCCTGACTTTGTGCCAGGGATCACTCTTGGCAGAACTTGAGGACCACATGTGTTATGAGGCATTTGAACTTGGGTAGGCTATGCAAAGCAAGTGCCTAACTTGCTCAACTATCTCTCTGGCCTGACTCTGTCTTTTGTAAAGCATTTTTTAATTTTAATCAATTCCACTTACCAATGATTTTTCATGGATCATGCTTTTAATGTTATATCTAAAAAGTTATCACCATACCGAGTAATATCAATATTTTCTCCTACTTATTTCAAAGTTTTATAGTTTTGCATTATACATTTACATATCTGATTCATTTTGGATTTTGAAGTTAATGATAGGGTATAAAGTGAAGGTTGTAGATGACTGGTTAAAGAAACTTTGGTACATCTACACAATGGAGTACTATGTAGCTCTTCGAAAAGATGAAGTCATGAAATTTACATACAAGTGGTACAATATGGAAAGTATCATGCTAAGCGAAATGAGTCAGAAAGAGAGGGATAGACATAGAAAGATTGCATTCATCTGGGGGATATAAAGTAACAAAGTAAGAGATTAATACCCAAGAATAGCTGAGATCAGCACCAGGAGGATTACTCCATAACTTAGAGGCCAGCCGGGTATCCTAGAGGAAAGGGCAGTTCAGATAGAGAAGGGAGCACCAAATAAAGGATGTTTGGAGGATCCTCCCAGGAGGGGAGATGCATGTCGAAAGTAGACTATGGACTGAACATGTTTGCCACTCAATGCCTCTTTTGCAGACCACAACACCCAAAAGGAGAGAGAGAACACAGGGGATTGCCCTGCCACAGAGACGGGGGGATGGGGGGATGGGGGTGGGAGGGATATTATCCATGGTGGTGGAAAATGGGCACTGGTGGAGGGATGGGTATCTGATCATTGTATAATTGAAACCAAAGCACAAAAAATTGTAAATCTACAACTTTAAAAAAAAATAAAATACAATAAAGGGAAAAAAAAATAAAGTGAAGGTTGTAAAGTCAGTGTTTAGATTCCTTTCTTGAATGTGAATATCTACTTCTTATAGTACCATATGCTAAAAACATGATTTCTGTTCCAATGTATTAACTTTATTTCTTTTATGTATTTCTCTTTTTTGCAGGGTGTGTTTGGTCAACATCTGGTAGTGCTCAGAGATTTTTCCTGGTTCTAGGGTCAGGAAACCGTATGAAGAAATCAAACATAGGTCAGCCATATCTGTTGTACTATCTATCTCTCTAGTTCAGGAGGGAGGCTTTTGAGTTTAGAAGATAAATATCATGTTAGAGAGTATTACAGAAATTAAAGAGAGGCACTTCTGAATAGGAGTAGTGCCAATAGGAATATAAAGAAAGTCTTGGTTTTACAGATCATTGAGGGAGAAAAAACAATAGTTTCTGCCAATTGCCTGAATGTAGGCAATGAAGGAATCTGAATATAAATCTACAGTTGTATTATTATTTGTATGCATATAATATAGACAGAAATAGGAAATGATTTTTTAAAGATGTTGGATAGGGATAGCAGAGCGGTAGGTCATTTGCTTTGAGCACGGCTGGCCCGGCCAACCCGGTTCAATTCCTCTGCCCCTCTTGGAGAGCCCAGCAAGCTAACGAGAGTATCTTGCCCACACGGCAAAGCCTGGCAAGCTACCCATGACATATTCGATATACCAAACACAGTAACAACAAGTCTCACAATGGAGACATTACTGGGCTCACTTGAGCAAATCCATGAACAACGGGAGGACAGTGCTACAGTGCTACAGTGATGGATAGGGAAAGAAATCTTCCATCTATTTATTGTATGTGCCATCTTCACTGTATCCCATGGAAATTATTAACTTTGAATCTTAACTATGTTGCCTTTTGAAAATATTTGTGAATGTGTCCGATTCTGTTTTTATTTGTACATGTCACTTTATTCATTTATCCATTTTAGCTAGTATTAAGCTTTATTTTTTTTTTCTTTTGGGGTCGCACCCAGCGATGCTCAGGGGTTACTCCTGGCCTTGCACTCAGAAATTATTCTTAGAAGTGCTCGGGGGACCATATGAAATCTGGAAATCGAACCCTGGTCAGCCGCATGCAAGGCAAATGCCCTACCCACTGTGCTATTGCTCCAGCCCCTAGGCATTATTTTTATATTTGAGTGCTATTCATCCATTCACCAATACTTAGTACCTACCAACTATGTTCTAGTCTGTGTTCAGATATGAGTAAGATTACATTTCATTCAAAGGAAAGAAATATATCATGGTCAATGAAAAAAAAAGTCCTGAGATTCTGCCTATAGAACTTACTTTCCCAAGTGGCAGAGAGTAAAGCAAGAGAAAGGGTGGGGACAAGAGAAAAAACATGGACAGCAGTGGGAGAATACTAACAGGAAGATGGTAGGTGCAGTTTAACAAGACTTGTCTAAAACATGATTTGTTCATATGAGGACATGATTTGTTTATAGGGGCTTTCTGTCCTCCCGTTGTTCGTCGATTTGCTCGAGCGGGCCCAGTAACGTCTCCATCGTGAGACTTGTTGTTACTGTGTTTGGCATATTGAATACATCACGGGTAGCTTGCCAGGCTCTGCCGCATGGGCGAGATATTCTCGGTAGCTTGCTGGGCTCTCTGAGAGGGGTGGAGGAATCGAACTCGGGTTGGCCATGTTGGCTGCTTGTAAGGCAAATGCCCTACCGCTGTGCTATCACTCCAGCCCATCTCCATATTCATAGGAGATGATACTTTAATTTTTCTATTTTAAACTCCAGAGAAAACTGCAACTGTTTTAGAAAGTAATTATTTCCGCAAAATTCCTGGTTGTCATTTTGCGCAGAACACCAATATCACCATAGTGAGAGACATAAAAGTTCTTCTGGCAAAATAAAAATTTGAATAACAGAGGACTTCTGCAAGAGATGTTTAAAATTGAAATACTTGAGCTAACTGGTACAAGTGTCTCATAAGACAAGTTTTACTTAATATTGTAGTAATCAATCCTTTTAAATATAGCCAAAAAAACCTGGAAAGATTTTCAAAATTCAGATACATACTAAATGCAGTGCTTCTTGGAAATTTACTCTATATTCTGGGGGTTATTTTTATTTAATTGATCTTGGTTATGTTTATTTGTTATATTCATTTAAGTATTTTTATTGCTAATGGATTTTATAGTCTCTGAGACTATAAAATCCAGATCCCAGACGAGAACAGTGCAGTCTCTGCCCCCGCGCCTGGGTGTTCCTTCCCGGAGTCCCTTGGAGGGGAGCGGGTTGAGCTTTCCTCCCCGCCCCGACCAGGGCTACGGCAGCCGAAGACCTCCAGGACCAGCCACCACTATGCTGAGACCACTCTCCACACACATGAAGGTACTGGCAGAAGGACAAAGCCACGCGGGTTCCGGGGCCGAGACCTCCAAGCCTACTCGAATTGGAGTCGAGCATCTTCCACCCAGATCCTCCAAATTCCAGTAGGCAGGGGTCACACCCACCACCTGGCCCCCTGGCGCCGTGTAATCCCATCAGCGGCCAAGACTCAGAGACTAGAAAATCCAGATCCCGGAAACGACATCTTAACAGAACTTTTTTTGACATCTTATTTTCTTATTTCTACTTTGGACAAACTTGCAGGATATCGAATGTAGCCTGCCCACAGGGCAGAGTCTGGCAAACTCCCCGTGGCGTACCAAATATGCCAAATACCAGTAATAATGATGGGTCTCACTCTCCTAAATAGCCTTGAATATAATCTCAGGGCTAGGATGAAAGAGACGTTACTGGGGCCTGCTCGAGGCAATCGACGAATTGCTAATGACTCAAGATATCTCCTGTTCAAGCAATTTTTGCTTTTACTAAAACTATTGTTTTCCTCAAAAAAAAATCACTGTTCAAAAAAAATAAAATTCACTGTCCACCATAATTCTATAGAACAAAATCTTTCTCATCAGTTAACTAATGATTGAGGCTAAGCTTAAAAATCTGTGAGTGCTGTTGCATCATTATATCTTTTTTGCCTAAGATCACACCTTCTGTAGAACAGATGTTCAAAAAGTATTATTTAAATGAATAAATAAAAGCATTTTTATATTCTTGGTTATGAAGACTTTTTCCAGTCATGAACCTTATCAGTTAAAATAAGAAGAACCCCCGTTAATGATTTATTTAAGATTGCCTACCACACTTATAAATATTTATTTACATTCACTGAATAAATAAAATGAATTTTAAACCACCTCAAAATTTCAGAAAAATTTAGGTTACTAAATCAAAAGGTTAAAATTAGTGTATTTTATATATGTCCACATGTGCATTCCATACCACACATGCATCTCATTTTAGCAAATACAATAAAAAAATCACCCTAAAAACAGATTACAGCATTTTATATAAAGTTTAGTTTACTTACATATTGTTTAAGTTTGAAGAATTAAATGACCAGGGGTCAGTTCACTAAGAGTATTTGAAATCTATTTAAGGTGATCCCTTAATATAGTGATTGTAGAACATAATATATTCCACCCTAAAGCTTGTTATTCTGGCAAGAAATATTATTTTGAGTTGATGGAAATAGTAGAAACAAGCCCAGGATGAGCTGTCTCTATTTTTATTATATGCCTGAAAATAGATTATAACTTTCTCTTGTGATGGTTTTCTTGGCTCTCTTCCCATACCGGGAAGAAATGTAAACATTATCACTAGAAATGGCATGGTACAGGAAAGAATTTACACATACAAAAACCTCACTAACTACTTACCAGTCCTTATTTACTAGTAGTTCCTAAAATATTTACCTTCATACAACTTGTTTTCCTTAGAAATTCATACATATTCCAGGTCTTCTGATTTCTCTTTAAATTTATCCTCCTTCATCCAAATAATCTATCTTCCAAGCCTAGACTTACATTTAGAAGTTTGAAGCTCTTCTGTGTCATGTTAAACATTAAATATCAAATAAATTGGTATGTCTTTCTCCTATTATCTGTCTGTTGTGAATTTATTTCATAGAGCCTCTTGGCCAACCCAAGAACTGTCACTGTCCTCTCGTTGTTCATCGATTTGCTCGAGCGGACCCAGTAATGTCTCCATTGTGACACTTGTTACTGTGTTTGTCATATAGAATACATCACAGGGAGCTTGCCAGGCTTTGCCATGCAGGCAAGATACTCTTTCTTGGTAGCTTGCTGGGCATTCTGAGAGGGGCAGAGGAATCAAACCTGGGTTGGCCAGGTCAGCTGTGTGCAAGGCAAACACCCTACCTGCTGTGCTATCGCTCTAACCCAACCCAAGAACATGAAGGAGATTTTTCTTCCCTAAAAGATTTTTATTTTTATTCAAAATATATAACATGAGGCAACATACTGATCAGAATTATTAAAACTTGAATTCCTCTTCTAAGAATTCTCAAGTCTCTATAAACTCTTAAACACTAAATTTTATTTGCCTCATTTTTCTATTTTCAGTTTTGATATGCTTCATGACCCTCCTATGTTTATTAAGGAGATACTACTGTGTCTACACGTTTTGCCCTTTCATGAGAACATGGGGTATATGTGTTAGCATTGTTATGATGACCAGCTCTCTCTGTTTATATCAAATATCAAGTACAATTCCTCATGTGGGATCTGGAATTCCATAAAACTAGAAATTCATCATGATCCAGGGCTGAAAAGAAGCTCAAAAGCAGCCAGCCCACCTAATTCAGCAAATAGATGACAAAACTGAGTTTTAGAAATGTGAATGGTAATAATGCCCGAATGATCAAATATAAACTCTGGGTTTGTGTCATTACTTAATTATTTGGTTTATTTTTATTTACATAGAGTCCAAACATCTGCATGATTATATTTATCTCTATCTCACCAGGATCTGACTTCCTAGGAAATCTATGTTCACCCAGCACAGATTGAACTGAAGTCTCCAAAATATTTGGAAAGGATATTGTTTCTGTTCTCTATTTCTCTTGAACATAAAAGCATTTCCATTTTTAAAAGATTTCTATATAATCCCTATCTTCTGTATTCCCATTACCAAATGACCTTTTGCTATAAAATTTTGGCATTTCAATCTTACAAGCTGTAAGATAAAATCATAAATTTTAGAAAATGAGGAAAAAGTTAACATTCATAATTCATCATGCAAGATGATGCATTTCCCCCATAAAGTTTGTACTGATAGAATATGAATTTTTGCCCACACCCAGTATCACCAGTTTGTTGAGAGAAAAAAAAACAACTTACTTTTGTGATGTTTTGTTTTCCAAAGAAAAATATTTGCTACACAAGTAAAAGTAACTAACCACACGTTGCTCAGTATAACTATCATCTTAATTTGCTTTCTTCTAAAGTAGGCTATTACTATGGAAACACAGCAGAGCAACAATGTTTATGGAAGATATTATCTAACTTCAATATTTTTGCTTCCAATTGTTCTTATTTGAAACTCAGATCTAAGTATTAAACTCACATAATAAAATTTCCAAAGAAGTTTAAATAACCAAGTAAGTGATTCTACAATGACATTCTATAGGGGTTTTTTGGGGGGGTCACACTTGGCGATACACAGGGGTTACTCATGCACTCAGGAATTACTCCTGGCAGTGCTCAGGGGACCATATGGGATGGTGGGAACCAAACCTGGGTCAGCCGCGAGCAATGCAAACACCCTACTCCCTGTACTATCGCTCCAGCCCCTCTATAGGTTTCTTTCATCCCCACGGTTTTATACTCATGATTAAACTGCTAACCAAAATTGAGCTGTAAAGGTTAAAGCTTATATTTAACAACCTTTTAAGCTAAAACATTTTCAGTACTAGTTCTTCAAATTATTGATAAATCAGATATTAAATTAAAGTGTCTTCTTTAGTGGTGTCTTAAAATTAAGTTAGATACTGTAAAGTATACAATAGTAAAATGCCCATAAAACTATTAAACCATGGTTGAACTAACATAAGAGAAACAATAGATGATTTTATGAAAATTTCATTTGTGTAACAATAATTTTTTTTTCTTTTTGGGTTACACCCAGCAATGCACAGGGGTCATTCCTGGCTCTGCACTTCGGGAATTACCCCTGGCAGTGCTCAGGGGACCATATGGGATGCTAGGAATCGAACCCTGGTAGGCCATGTGCAAGGCAAATGCCCTACCTGCTGTGCTATCACTCCAGCCCCACAATAATTATAAGTGCAAGATCACTGTCACTGTCACTGTCTTCCCGTTGTTCATTGATTTGCTCGAGCAGGCCAAGTAAAGTCTCCATTGTGAGACTTGTTGTTACTGTGTTTGGCATATTGAGTACATCACGGATAGCTTGCCAGGCTTTGCCATGTGGGCGAGATACTCTCGGTAGCTTGCTGGACTCTCCAAGAGGGGCAGAGGAATCGAACTCGGGTCAGCCATGTTGGCCTCTTGCAAGGCAAATGCCCTACCCGCTGTGCTATCACTCCAGTCCCACAATAATTATAAGTGCAAGATAAAATTATTTAAATTGAAAGGGGGTTTTTTGGTTTTGTATTTTTGTTTTTTTATTCATCTGTCACAAAATTGTCTTCCTTTCTAAAAAATCCTATGTCTGGAACTTTTCAAGAGTGTAACATTACATCGCATGTCAAGCTTCAAGATCACATAAACCCAATGCTCTGGATTGTGCAGAACTTCCTACTTGTTCCTTCTTCATTACTTCTTTCTTATACCCCCTCTCTCTTTTCTTTCCTTTACCTCCTACCCTCATTACTTCTTTCCCCATACTCTTTCTCTCTCATCATTTCTCTCTTTCTTTTCCTCTACCACCTTCACCTCTTTATTTTTTGAGGTTCAGAAGTCCAAACTTGTTTAAACGCAGAAATGAAACCAGCTTAGTTGACTATGGAGACTAAACAGCTAATTAATTTATTTTGAAATATTTAAAATATTGGGATAGGAAGATCGTGCATTTATTCTGAAACAGTGAGGAGTTGTAGGATTCATAATATGTGATGAAACAGCTATTTGCTGTTTTCTTTTGTTCATAATGGTGTTCATATAACTGATAACTTCCAAAAGCAAATCACCTTTCTGGTACATATTGGCTTCTGAAATCTTAAAACTGACAACTTGCATGCTGAAATAAAATTTTCCATCTTTAATCACTCCCTTACTTACAATTTCCACAACATGAGTAATTACTTTTCCTTTTTTTTAATTTTGGGGTTTTGGGGCCAAACTAGCAGCGCTCAGGGTTTATTTCTGGCTCTACTGACATGGCTTAGGGTGACAGGAATTGAATCTGGGTTGGCTGCGTACAAGGTAAGCACACAACTTGCTGTACTATCTCTTCAGCTCCTAATAAGAGTATTTTAAAAAGTATTCATTAAACACCAAATTATTACTAATGTATATTTAGATGAAAAGCTTTTATTCCAAATGAGTTTTGACTTTTCACTCTTTGTCACATTTTTTCTCTCTTGTGTTTGTGATTGGAATGGAGAAAGTTATATTCCATGAATCATGATTAATTTTTCCTGCACATTTCCTATCAGAGCATTTTTTAAAAAAATTTTTTATTAGTGAAATACCATGAGATAACGCTGTAGACTTACAAATTTTTGTGCTTGGGTTTCAGTTATACAATGATCGAGTACCCATCCCTCCACCTGCGGAGGGCCCGCAAAACCACTCTCCGGCCCACGGAGGTGGCCCTGGGATCCGTAGGTGCAGGGAAGGACCAACCGAATGAACACAAGACACAAGAGACAGACTATAGTTTAGAAATAGAAAGAAAAAGGGACAGCACTTTATTGAGGGATACAGGCTGTTTATATAGGGTCGGGCAGCTCAGTCAGGAGCAGAAGCAGTATAACCATATATGGCAAGGTCAGCAACAAGAGCTTTACCTAACATTCAAGGTAGACATTTGTATATCAAAGGGCCTTATGGCAGTAGGTGTATCCTGAGCTTTACATTTGTATATCAAAGGGGCTTAGGGCAGTAGATGCATCCTGGAGGTTACTATAGATAAGGCCAGTTAAGCTGTCAGCCTGATGTGTGGCTATAGATCAGGTATTTGCTGAGATCAGGAAATCCTGGAGACTGTCACCAATGTCTGTCCCAAGCAGTTCCTAACATGGGAACCACGGCCAGGGTCTATGAGAGGGCTCTTGGCTTCCCACATCCACCAACCACCAAAGATCCCAGTATCCCTCCCCCGCCCCCCAACACCCCCATCCCAGCCTGCCTCTGTGGCAGGGCATTTCATTTTGTTCTATTTCTCCTTTTGGGTGCTGTGGTTTGCAAAGAGGAATAGAGTGGCAATTGTGTTCAGTATATAGTCTACTTCCAGCATGCATCTCCCATACTCCCAACATCCTCTTTATTTAGTGCTCTCTTCTCTATCTGAGCTGCCTTTTCCCCTAGCATGTGCAGCTGGCCTCCAAGCCATGGAGTGAACCTCCTGGTACTTATCTTGGTTATTGTTGGGTGTCAGTCTCCTATTTTGTTACTTTATGTACTGCAGATGAATGCAATCTTTCTATGTCTGTCCCTCTCTGACTCATTTAGCTTAGCATGACACTTTCCATGTAGTACCACTTGTATCTAATTTCATGACTTCATCGTTTCTAGGAGAATAACTGTTCCTTGGAACATGCGACAAAAGAGGCATCAGTGGTGTCGGTGTCCTTGTCAACACGAACTTAGCCATGAGCATTGATTCATTCAAATACCTAACAACCCAAATCAGACGATTACACTTGAATAGATGTGGCTCACTGCTGGGAGCTTCTATCCTCATTGTCTATACACCAACATCCAATTATGGTGAAGGAGAAATTGAGAAGTTCTACATGAAGCTGGAGAAGTTCCATAAAGAAGACCACACCTCCTACAAGATCACTGTTCGTGATTTTAATGCCAAGATAGGACGAAGAAGATCAGTGAAAGAACTCCACATAGGGACCCATGGCCTAGAATGGAACAATCAGAGTGACAGACTGTCTGAGTTCATCATGTCGAACAAGACCAACCATGGTAACTCACAGTTCCAGAAGGCCAAATCTAAACGTTGGATATGGGTGTCTCTGGTGGACGGTTCCATAACAAAATTGACCACATCATACTCAATTGACAGTTTTGTGGAATGCAAAGTTAAAGAAAAGAACTCCCAGAACAACCACCAACTGGGAGCTCTTTGGCCCTGTTGCGGCAACATGGGAAGATGCCGTCATTGACAACATTGATGAGGAATAAGATCGACTGGTTCAGCACTCCATGATTGTGCGAGGAACGCAAGAGAGAGATAACCACAAAAAAATGCCTGTCTTTGAAAACTCTTGAGCATATTCTCTGTAAAGCAACCATAAGCGAGCATACGAGCTCACAAAGCTATGCAGAGAAGCTATTGAGGAAGACCTCAAAGAGAGAAGAGCAGCAGTGCTGGTAGATGCGGCAGAAGCCAGGAAAAGCATTTGTAACGACCGCCTGTCCTTCACCAACTACAAGACCAACATGACTGCCCTCCGACGTCCTGATGGATCTATCACATCTTCCAGAAGAGCAAAAGAGAAGATTATTCATGACTTCTACCAAGATCTCTTTAATAGCCACATCCACTTGACCACATGTCAAATTCCAAAGGCTGGATATGTCATTCCCAACGTTCTCCATCCGAAATCTGACACGTCATCTCATCAGTAAAGAAACAAAGAGCACCTGGCCCAGACAAGGTCAGACCCGAACACCTGAAGAGCCTGCCATCAGTACTCATCAATACGTTGGCTCGGCTCTTCACATGCTACCTGTCTGAATGCAAGGTTCCGTCCCAATGGAAAACCAGGACTGTACTACTGTACAAGAAGGGAGACATCCATGACATTGGCAACTATTGCCCGATCTGCCTATTCTCTGTCATCTACAAGCTGTTCACTTGAGTCATCCTGAATAGTATTGGCAGAACACTAGATGAAGGACAACCATGCAAGCAAGCCGGGTTCTGCAAAGGATTCAGCACAATTGACCATATCCACATGATAACCAAGCTCCTTGAGGTTTCTTGGGAATTCAAGATGCCGTTCTGCCTAATGTTCATTGATTTAAAGAAGGCCTTTGATTTAAAGAAGGCCTTTGATTCTGTTGAGACGGAAGTGGTCATTGAAGCCCTAGCCAATCAGGGCATTCATACTCAATACATCAGGATCCTCCATGAGCTGTATTATGGATTCACTACCAGGATCTCACCATTCTACAAAGAAGTAATCATCCATGTCAAGAGAGGAGTTCGGCAGGGTGATACTATTTCACCGAAACTCTTCAGTGCCACCCTCGAGAACATCATGCGACGACTGTAGTGGGAGGAATGGGAGTGAAGATAGACGGTCGGCAACTACACCACCTCCACTTTGCTGATGACATCGTTCTAATAACATCAAACATCAGCCAAATGGCACAAATGCTGATCGACTTTGACCGTTAGTGTGGAAAGGTCAGGTTACAGCTGAATCTCACACAGACAATGTTCATGAGAAACAGTTGTGTTCCTGATGTTCCATTCACTCTCAATGGAAAAACCATCTCCAAATGCAACAGTTATGTGTACCTAGGTCGAGAAGTCAACATGATGAATGACCTGGCACCTGAGTTACGCAGGAGGAAGAGAGCGGCTTGGAAGGCCATCAAGATCGTCAAAGAAATAACTAAGAGGACGGAGAATCTTCGGCTCTGAGCACATCTCTTCGATTCCACTGTTCTTCATGCATTAACATTTGCCTCAGAGACCTGGAACCTACAAAAACAGGATGAGAACGCTATTTGGGTCTCTCAAAGAGGAATCAAAAGAGCTATGTTTGGAGTATCACGCTTCACTCAAATGAAAGAATCCGGTGTTCCGACCTCCGTAGATACTCAAGAATCAGGGACGCTTTCTTGTTTGCCAAGGCATAGAAAATCAGAATGGCTGGACAAGTAATTAGATTTAGAGATGACCGCTGGACTAGAGCCATTACTGACTGGATTCCACGAGATGTCAAAAGATCGTGTGGCCACCCACCTATGAGATGGTCAGACTTCATCAAGACCTTCAACGATCGGTTTGGGGCTCCTCGTGTTCCTAGAACAAGCAGATGCATTGTGCTACGAAGCACACAACAGGGATTAATGGAGACATTACTGGCTCCCACTCGAGCAAATCAATGAGTAACGGGATATCAAGTGATCAAGTGATCATCTTTTCTAACAGCTACATAGTACTCCTTTGTTTAGATGTACCAAAGTTGCTTTAACAGTCATATGTTCTTGGGCACTCAGGTTTTTTCCAGATTCTAGCTATTCCAAACAGTGCTGCAATGAACCAACAAGTGCAGATGTCACTTCGACTATACTTTTTGCCTTTCTGGGATACATTCCCAGGAGTGGTACTGCTGGGTCAAATTGGAGCTCAATTTTTAATTTTTTGAGAGTTGTTCATACTGTTTTCCAATAGGGCTGAAACAGTAGGCATTCCCACCATCAGTGAAGGAGGGTCCCTTTCTCGCCACATCCAAACCAACACCAGTTGCTTTTGTTCTTTAGGATGTGGGCCAATCTCTGTGATGTGAGATAATATCTCATTGTGTTTTGATCTTCATCTCCCTGATAATTAATGATGTAGAGTATTTTCTCATGTGCCTTTTTGCCATTCAAATTTATATTTGAGAAAGCTTCTGTTCATTTTGTCACCCCATTATTTGATGGGGTTGGGTGTTTTCTTCTTGTGGAGTTCAATCAGTACTCTGTATATCCTTGATATCAACTCTTTGTTGGATGTGTATTGGGCAAATATCCTTTTCCATTCTGTAGACTGTCTTTGTATTTTGGTCACTGTTTCTTTTGAGGTGCAGAAGCTTCTTAGTTTAAGATAGTTTCATTTGTCTATCTCTGTTTTCACTTGCTTGGCCAGAGGCATGACATCTTTGAAGATACCATTAGCTTCAATGTCATGGAGGGTTTTGCCAATCTTGTCTTCAATGTACCATATGAATTCTGGTCTGATGTTGAGGTCTTTAATCCATTTTGATCTAACTTTTGTACATGGTGTTAAGCAGAGATCAGAGCCCATTTTTTTTTTTGCATATAGCTATCCAGTTTTGCCAGCACAATTTGTTAAATAGGCTTTCCTTGCTCCACTTCACATTCCTTGCTCCCTTATCAAAGATTCGATGATCATATGTTCGGGGGGAGATGTTAGTATATTCAACCCTGTTTCTTGGTCTGCAGCTCTGCCTTTGTTCCAGTACCGTGCTGTTTTAATTATTATTGCTTTGTAGTAGAGTTTGAAGTTAAGGAGGTTGATTTTCTTTTTTTTTATATTCATTCATTGAATCACTGGGGGAAAAGTTACAAAGCTTTTAGGTTTAAGTCTCAGTCATGCAATGATAAAACACCTTCTCCTTCTCCGGTACTTATTTTTCACCATCAAGAACTCCAATATACTCCCCTCCCACCACTTCCAATGCCTGAGAAGCAAATAAATTCTACTTAACTCTCTATCTATTTTGATTATATTCATTGTTTCAACAAAAGATGCACCATTATTGTTTAGAGTTTACACCCAACAATCAGAACTGCTGAAAAGACATTGTGAAATAATTTATTTTCTCTAGCTGGTTATGAGAACCAAATGATTTTGGAATTCTGATATTTTACTTATTAAGTCTGGAGGGATTTCTGCCAAGAGCCAGATAATTACAAGATTGGTTTCTGTGGCTCTGGAGCAATGGCCATGCCAGAGAGCCACTCGTGGGGGGCAACTTGTGACCTTGGTAGAGCGTGAAGGACGAGCCGGGAATGCACCCCTTCCCACGAGGTTGCAGTTGCCCCGTCACTGCTGGCTCATACCTGACTTTCCAATAAGCTCTGAGGCGGCTGCCATCTTGCTGCCCACGGGGAAAAAGGTGGAAGGGAGCAACACCACTTCCCTCCCGGGGAGGCATGTTACCATAGTCCATTCACTTTTCTGCTGCAAGCTGCTGGGCTCTACATTAAGTCCTATTGCCTCTGGAGTCATGGCCATGCTGGAGAACTGCTTGTGGGGGGCAACTCCTGACCCTCCCATTCTCTTTTTCCCAAGAATTGCTTTAGCTATTCGTGGGCGCTTATTGTTCCATATGAATTTCAGGAGTGTTTGCTCCATTTCTTTGAAGAATGTCATGGGTATCGTTATAGGGATCACATTGAATTTGTACAATGCTTTGGGAATATTGCCATTTTGACAATGTTAATTCTCCCGATCCATGAGCAGGGAATATCTTTCCATTTTCTCATGTTCTCATTTATTTCCTGAAGTAGTGTTTTGTAATTTTCTTTGTACAGGTCTTTTACTTCCTTAGTTAAGCTGATTCCGAGGTACTTGACTTTCTGGGGCACAATTGTGAACAGGATTGTTTATTTCATGTCACTTTCTTCTCTCTCACTATTTGCAAATAGGGAAGCCATGAACTTTTGAGTATTGAATTTATAGCCAGAAACTTTACTATACAAGTTTATTGTTTCTAGGAATTTCTTGGTAGAGGTTTTAAGGTTCTTTAAGTATAGTATCATATCATCTGCGAGCTCCATTTCTTCCTTTCCTAACTGAATGCCCTTAATATCTTTTTCTTGCCTAACCACTATTGCAAGTACTTCCAGTACTATATTGAACAGCAGTGTAGAGAGTGTTCATCTTTCTCTCATCCCTGATCTTTGAGGGAAGGCTCTCAGTTTTTATCCATTGAAGATGGTGCTTGCTGGTAGATGGCTTTAACTATATTGAGGAAAGTCCCCTCTATCCCCATTTTGCTTAGGGTTTTCATCATAAACAGGTGCTAGATCTTGTCAAATGCTTTCTCTGCATCTATTAATATGATCTATTAATATGATTTTTATCTTTTGTTGATATGATGGAGTATGTTGATTGATTTCCGAATGTTAAACCATCCTTGCATCCCTGGAATGAATCCCACTTAGGGTATATGATCTTTTTGATGAGTTGTTGAATTCTATTTGCCAGTATTTTGTTGAGAATCTTCACATCCATTTTCATCAGGGATATTGGTCTGTAGGTTTCTTTGCTTGTGGTGTCTTTGTTTTCTTTTGGTATTAGAGAGATATGTGGTTCATAAAAACTGTTTGGGAGAGTTTCTGTTCCTTCACTTTCCTGGAAAAGCTTGAGAAAACTAGCAACAGGTCCTCTTTAAATATTCAGAAAATTCGCTATTGAATCCATCTGGACCTGAGCTTTTGTTTTTGGGAAGACTTTTGATTACAGTTTCAATTTCCTTGATGTTAATAGGTCTATTCAGGTACTCTAGATCTTCTTGATTCAGCCTTGGGAGATTATAGGAATCCAGGAATTTATCCATTTCTTCTAGGTTCTTTGTTTTGTGGCAAACAGACTTTCAAAGTAGTCTCTGATGATCATTTGAACTTTTTTCTTTCTGTTGTGATATCCCCCTTCTCATTTATGATTCAGTTTATTAGGGTTCTCTCTCTCTCTTTGTGAGTTTTGCTAGTGGTTTATCTATCTTTTATTTTCTTGAATAACCAGCTCTTGGTTTCATTGATCTTTTGGATTTTCTTTTTGGTTTTTATGTCATTGATTTCTTCTCAAAGTTTTATGATCGCTTTCCTTCTGCCTGATTTGGGCTCCTTTTGTTGACCCGTTTATAAGATCCTAAGCTGTGAAGTCAAGTTGTTTAGTGGAACTTTTCTTTCTTCCTGAGAAATGCTTTCTATAAATTTCCACCTTAACAGGTCTTTTGCTGCATCCCATTGGTTCTGGTAGCTCGTGTCTTCATTCTCATTTGTTTTCAGGTGTCTTTTGATTTCATCCTTGACTTCTTTCCTGACCCACTTGTTGTTCAACATTGAGTTGTTAAATTTCCAGGTGTTTGATTTTGTTCTCCATGTCTGTGTGTGATTCACTTCTATCTTCAGTGCATTGTGTTGATACTATTTCTATATTCCTGATTCTATTGAGGTATGCTTTGTGTCCTAGCAATGGTCTGTTTTGGAAAATGCTCCATGTGCACTGGAGAAGAATGTGTATTCTTTCTTTTTTGGGGTGTAAAGCCCTGTATAGGTCTAAAAGCCCCCTCTCTATTTCTTTATTCAGAGCCAATGTTTTGTTGCTGAGTTTTGTTCTTGTTGATCTATCCAGAGGTGATAAGATGATGTTGAAGTCTCCAGCTACTATTGTGTTGTTAGCCATGCCCTCCTGAAAATCTGTTAGCAGTTGTTTTAAATATTTAGCTGTTCCCTTGTTAAGTGTGAATACATTTAAGAGTGTGATATCTTCCTGTTGTACATATCCCTTGATGAAGAGAAAATGGCCTTCGCTGTCCCTTCTGATCTTTTTCAACCTGAAATTTATGTTGTCGGTACTAGTATGGTCACCCCAGCGTTTTTGAGGGAGCTGTTTGCTTACAGGATTGTTTTCAATCCTTTAACTTTGAGTCTGTGTTTGCTCTGACTGTTCAGATGAGTTTCTTGTAGGCAGCAGAAAGTTGGGTTCTGTCTCTGAATCCATTTTACCACTCTGTGTCTCTTAAATGGTGAATTTAGACTATTGACATTGAGAGAGATTATTGTTTTGGGGTTTTGTGTCACCTTTCTGTAAGGGTCTGTTGTGGTTGTAGGGTTTGTCTTGTCTTATAGTAACCCCTTTAGCCCTTCTTTTAGGTTTGGTTTTGAGTCTATGAAGTTCCTGATCTGCTGTTTATCCACAAAATAGTGTAGTGTTCCTTCAAGTTTTAGTGAGAGTTTAGCCAGATAGTTTTTTCTTGGTGAAACATTCATTTCAGTGAGTTTTTTCACTATATCCCACCATTGCCTTTGGGCTTGGAGGGTTTCCTCTGATGGGTCTGCTGTAATCTAAGGGGTGCTCCATGTATGTGATTTCCTTCTCTGACCTTGCTGCTTGCAGTATTGTGTCTCTATCTGAGCATCCATGATTTTAATTATATGTCTTAGAGTGTTTTTGTTAGTGTCTCTTTTATCTGGCACCCTTCGGGTCCCTTGAATCTGAATGGTTGCATTGTCCAGCTCTGGGAATTTTTCAGCAATGATTTATTTACTGTGGCTTTTTCACTGGGATTGTTTCCCTGACCTTCTGGTACTCCAATGATTCTAATGTTGTTTCTATTGGAATCATCTCCTAGGACTCTGATTTGCTCTAGAGCTATTTTGAGGTCTCTTGTCATTGTTTGTTGTTGCCTGTTGGCTTCATGCAGCTCATCTTCCAGTTCACTGATTCTGTCTTCAGCTGTGGTCATTCTACTGTTGAGGGCACAGACTGAATTTTTTATTTCATCTACAGAATCTTTAACTTGTGACATTTCTGTGCGTAGCTATCCCATTTCTGCTCTAATTTCTTCCCGTAATTTCTCCATTGTTTGTCTCATGTCCTCCATTAATTTATTAGATATCTTTCTCATTGTTACATTGAATTCATTGAACATCTTCATTACTTCAGATCTGAATTCTTTCTCAGAGAGTTTCCTTAGGTGTGTAGCACCTACTGAGGCTTCTGGACTCTTTTTATCGTCCTCCCCACATGGTGGGGATTTGCGTTGTTTCTTCGAGTTGATGTGGAGGTTTGGGGACTGAGATGTTACATGAGATTTCTGGGTATGAGTAAATTACCTGCGGCAGCGTGAGCATTGGCCTGCCCCAAATTAGGCCATGCCCACATCTACAGAGGTCATGCCTACTTCTACAGAGGCCACACCCCCACTAGTATCTGGTGGTGTGTGTGGGGGGGGACAACCTGGGGGGTGGGAAGAACACTGGCACAGCATTGGGGATGAACAGAAAGAGGCTCAGGGATGCTGGGTGTCCCAGGGTCCTAGAGGACCCCTGAGGCACGTGTGCAGAGCAGCCAAGTCTTGGGTTCGAAACTGCCGGATACACTGACCTGGGGGGGAAGAAGTCCGGCACAGTGTTGGGGACAAACAGGAAGCTATCAGAGCATTTTTTTGACTATTTCCCATCCCATATTCCAGTGAGTGATTCATGATTGTTCAAAATGGATACTAATGTAGGAGTCAATATATTTTTGATAGAATTTTTTGTAAAATTTTATTTATAAAGTCAAAATTCATCTTCTATAAGTTTTGGAAGGATTAATAGTTTACTTGTCTTCTCCTCGCTTCCACTCATCAGTACTCCTTCCATTTATATAATAATTACTCTTTCACTACACTCAGTTCATCTACAAGTTCCTGAATAGTATCCCAGTGTATCTACCCTAAGAAATTAACAGATAATTACAATGTATATAGAATGGGCTGGAGTGATAACCCAGCAGGTAGGACATTTGCCTTGCACCCAGGTTCAATTCTTCTGCCCCTCTTGGAGAGATGGGAAAGCTACCGAGAGTATCTCGCCGACACGGCAAAACCCTGGCAAACTACCTGTGACATATTCAAGATGCCAAACACAGTAACAACAAGTCTCACAATGGAGACATTATGGGCCTGCTCGAGCAAATCGGTGAACAATGGGAGGACAGTGCTACAGTGCTCCAGTAGAATGAAATCTAAGATCTGATTTCTTAAGTCTCCAGTGGTTTTCATTTTAATAAAGGATCCCTGGTTTCAAAAAAAACCTTAAAAATTCAAAGATTAACCTTTGGAGTTAAATGAATAATATTAGAGTTAACATTTCAGAGTTTTAAGATTTTGTTGCTGAGGTGATCACACCCAGAGGAATTTGGGGGCCATGCACACATGTGGCCCATGGGGTTTCTTTTGTTCTTTGTATTAGCAACTGGGTTTTTAAATACTCATGCATTATCAAGCTATACTAAAATCATGCAGCATTTCTTTTCTTTTCATACTTTATGTAATATCTTGTATGCACACATGCAACTATATATATGCATGGGTTTATAAATATTTATATATATAGCAATATGATATGGAAACAGTTAGTATGGAAAGGCAAAACATCTTTCTTTTGATATGATTTTCTGATACAGTTTTTTATTATCTCACAAATAATTTAAACACTTTCTCAGTAGGCTTGCCTACATGAAACCTTCATGAAAATAAATAACCTTTTCTTGACTGATAAAATAAAGGTAATTCCAAAGTTGTAGAACTTAAGAAATTTTTGGCCCTCTCTTCGTGGCTGTTTTAGCTTTCATTACACTAATTGATTTCTTGATAGCAGTTAAAATCCTTTTTAGTATTTGTAGATAAAAATCTTTGAATAGAATTTATTGTTGAGTCTAGTGGGAGTTTATTATAAAAGAAGATCTTTCTGGTTGACATCAATTTATTAGTACTTGAACACTGAATTCTACTTTTAAAAAGCTAATTAAGCATAAATAATAAATTTTCTTAACAAATATAGATGCATCTTAGTATAATTTCTTCACAGGAGCCTTTTTATCACATCTGAGTACTTGGAAATAAAATTTTGACCTGGTAAAATATAGCTGATGGTAACTAAGTGTGAAAAAAGGAGTTCACTTCATGGTTCATTTAAGTGTCTAGCTCCTCTTTGATACAGTCTGATCTAGTTTATCATGCATAAAAGAATAAAAGAACTCAATCTGAATGTGGTATGGCAATTCCCAGTACTCAAAGCAAACACAAACCTTTGAGTTGGACTCCATAATACAATTCAAAATCACATTATTTGAAATATTCATATTAATACTAAAGAATTCAGTACTTTACCAAGGCTCACATAATCTGAAGACAAACTTGTTTTTCTCCTTGGAGATTCGACATATAAAAGGTAATTTACTATCAATAAAACATTTTTATCTCTCCAACTTAAGATATTCATAGAAAACACATGCAACATTAATAAATTGTATTGACTCATGATGGTACTGAAAAATAAATAAATAAATAAAAGGTAATTTACTCAAACTGTGGAAGATTTTTACTTTTACTGTGGAAGTTTGTGTTTGTGGAGTCTCTAGGTTTTCCTTCAAATTATATTGATTTTATAATCTCTAGGGTGATTATAAAAATGTTTCCCCTAGGTGGTGGTGTAGAATGGGCACTGGTGGAGGGATGGGTATTCAATCATTGTATAACTGAAACCCAAGCACAAAAATTTATAAGTCTACACTGTACCTCATGGTGTTTCACCAAAAAATATTTAAGGAAAAAAAATGTTTCCCCTAAATTCAACTTTAACTCTTTTCACTATAAACATCTCATGTAATTCTTTCAGTCAGAGATTGTAGTTAGATAATAGCCAAAAGAAAGAAACTTGCCTAAATTTTTTTAAAAGTCACCCAGAAACACAAAAGGTATCCCTACAACTCTTCAACATCCCAACATAGAAGGTTTGTAAACACCATGGGGGCCCAGGAGCCAACTGTGTTCAAATGCTCAGCTATCAGATTCTTTGGCAGAGTTTGATAACACTAGCAGAATATATAAAGACTTCACAAGACTATTAGAGCACACTGAATTTTCATAAAGCCCTTCCTTTAGATTAAAGTGCTTCTCTTCATCCTCAAAATTTATGCATTTCACTTCTTTTGTTGTGAACTGTTATTTCTTTTGTAAAACGATGGGCAGAAGAGATGCGGTGTTTGTTTCTATGTTCTTACTTAAGGTGGTGTGGTTTGGGGGGGGGGGCAGAACAAGAGAAAATTGACAAACTCTTATGCTTTAAAATTTACATTTGGAATGTTACCAGTTGGTAATACTCAAGAATTTGGCAGTCACTACTAAATGTGATGTCCAAACTTTCTCTTCATCTCTGCTGAGTGAAAAGAAGTTATCTGATTTTAAAATCATTCCAGAGGAAAACAGTCATAGGTTATTCCTCTGGTGAGGGGTTTGGTCTCTGACAGTGCGATATATCTCCATCTGTTTTTGTTTTTGTTTTTAAATAGATTCCATTGCACTACTAGATGTTCACATCTGTTCACACATTACATCCATATTTTCATATTTAACTTTAAAAGATTTATTATATTTTATGTAGCTTTTTAATGTATGCTAAATCCTACATCTGTGTTCTCTTGTTTCTTTTTCCTCTAGTTATGGGTCACATTCTCCTTATTTTTGATTGCGTGTGTGAAAATCATGTATACTCAACACAAAATCATGATTCTAAATAGTTTTGTCTTCCCTTACATATTACTTTATTTTTTTCTTGTCAGGCAGTTAATTTGTTGGTGAATCTGCTTTCTAGTTTCTGTTTCTATAGTTTCTGTTAGCTTAGATTTTGTTAACCATTGCATTAAAGTAGCTTTACAATAAAATGAAATGAGGTGAACTGAAATAAAATAAAATTAATCAAAATGAAATAACAATTAAAAATAAAATAAGCAATGGAGTGATAGAGATAGTGCAGCAGCTTAGGAGCTAGCGTTGCATAGCTGGCTATGTTTGATGCTGGCTGGTTGAAACAAGTTTGATGCCTGGAACTACACATGGTTCCCCATGTCCCACCTGATTATTGCTGGGTATGACACACAAAAAAACAAAAGTCTATTTTTTCCTCACCTAAATACTGTGTGTCCTTTGCTATGTGAGTTGAATAGAGTTCCAGTCTTAGAAATATGCTACATTTCAAATCTCTAATCTGTTCTTATTACCTATGGCAGGAAAGTCTAATAATTGGCCAGATTCAAGGCCATTGCTTTCTAGAGCTCTTTCTAGAGTGTATTATCACTCATCTGACCCCTCAAGCTCCAACTGTTTCTTTAACCTCAAATCTCAGTATTTTTCTGCTCTACCAAGTGTGATATTTTTCCTTGCTTTAATGTCTATTTCTTTAAGATTAAGATAGAGTCAGCAAAATATGCCCAGGTTTTGTCACATGATCCTTTCTCAAAAGGACAATTTTAAATCCAAAGGAGTGGAAACCAACTCATGACATAAGTGTACAAACAAATATATCATGACTATGAGTACTAAAATGAGTGGCACATGCTTAAAATTTAATTGATTCGTGCCACAACACTTATTGAGTAGCCATTTAGACAGCTATAGGTTTAGGGATGTGAAAATTACCTCTACCTGTGTAAAATTTTAAAGAATTGCATATACCAAGACCACAAATAACACCATCACAAACACATTACTTTACCTGTAATACATAAAAAAAAAAAACAGTTCGTGTGTTTAAAGGCTGGAGCGATAGCACAGCGGTAGGGCGTTTGCCTTGCACACGGTCAATATGGCCGTCCCGAGTTTGATTCCTACACCCCTCTCGGAGAGCCTGGCAAGCTACCGAGAGTATCTCGCCCGCACAGCAGAGCCTGGCAAGCTGCCCATGACGTATTCGATATGCCAAACACAGTAACAACAAAGTCTCCAATGGAGATGTTACTGGACCCGCTCGAGCAAATCGATGAACAACGGGAGGACCGTGACCGTGATCGGCCCCCTCCCGTTGATCGATTTGCTCGAGCAGGCCCAGTAACGTCTCCATTGGAGACTTTGTTGTTACTGTGTCTAGCATATCGAATACTCTCGGTAGCTTGCCGGGCTCTCCGAGAGGGACGGAGGAATCGAACTCGGGTCGGCCATGTTGGCTGCGTGCAAAGCAGACGCCCTACCCGCTGTGCTATCGCTCCAGCCATGTTTAAATATCCAAGATTCTAATGGTTTTAGGGAAGACATCTGACTTGAATTAGAGAGTAGGTTTGGGTACAGAAAGTATAAAATGAGGAAATTAGTGCACTGTCATTCTTAATGAACTGTGTGAAATTAGAGTCACTGAGTGTAATGGAACCAAGTTAGTGAATATCTGGAAAGTATCGTATAAATTCTTAGTAGGAAATGAAAACTCACTGTAGTTCAATACAATAGTGTATAAGGAATACCAGGATGAAAGAACATCCTTCTAGTCTGCTAGAAGGATTAAAAAAATTAGGACAGATGTTTATATGTGAAACATTGGGAACATCAATAAAGAAAGATTCCATCAAGTGTATAATAGAGGGCCAGAGAATTGCTTAATGGTGAGAGTTCATCCTTTGCATACAGGGTGCCTAGTTTGATCCTTGGGTCCCATAGGTGATCCCTGGGAACAGAATTGGGAGCAGTCCCTAAGCACTGTTAGGTATGTCCAAAAACCAAATACATAAATAAGTAGAAATATAGAGTACAATGAACCTTCATCTTTTCTCAATTCATCAAAACTCTAATTTTCTGTAGAGCATTTTTTGCAGAGAAACTAAAACAGAGTTGTAAAAGTTGACACTGATTTAGATGTGTTTTCTACAAGGAGCAGTCATCAGGAGGGTTAAGCCAAGTGCAATCCTACTACTATCCAATAATTTAGTTACAGTCTGCAAAATTGAGAGAATTTACTAAGTATGTTTAAACACATTGATGAATATACTGCTCTGAATATAATTGCAAAGTATGGTTTGACAACACCAAAAACTTATGATGGGAAAAGAAAAAATTAAAGCAAGAATTCTGATAATTTAATTTGGACTTTCTTGTCTCAGTTATAGAACATATAACTCACTTTTTCTCATATGACACCAAATTATTTTGTCTTGATTTTAACTTGATTTTGATTCAGATCCTATTACTTACTAAAATGGCAAATATTGATGTTTCCCTGAGATAGATGCAATCCATACATCACAGACCATGTGATACTAGGTATCACTTAATCACTTAATCATTTAACTTCCCGTTAGTCTTCGATTTGCTCGAGCGGGCGCCAGTAACGTCTCCATTTGTCCCTGTCGCGTGCTAGTGTAACCCAATGGCATCTGTTCGCTCTGGGATCATGAAGAGCCTCAAACCGATCGTTCATGATCTTCACAAAGAAGTCTGACCATCTGGTAGGTGGGCGGCCACGTGGTCTTTTGATATCCCGTGGAATCCAGTCAGTAACAGCTCTAGTCCAGCGGTCATCTTTAAATCTCATTACATGACCAGCCCAGCAAATCGACGATCAACGGGAGGGCCTTTACCTTTACCTTTACATGACCAGCCCATCTGATTTTTGACGCCTTGGCAAATGAGACAGCGTCCCTGATTCTTGATCTTCGGCGGATGTCAGAACTCCGGATTCGTTCTCTCATTTGAGTGAAACGTGATATTCCAAGCATAGCTCTTTCTATTCTTCTTTGGGAGACCTGAATAGCATTCTCATCCTGTTTGCGTAGGGCCCAGGTCTCTGAGGCATATGTTAATGCACGAAGAACAGTGGAATCAAAGAGATGTGCCCGGAGCCGGAGGTTCTTCGTCCTCTTAGCTATTTCTTTGACGTTCTTGAAGGCGTTCCAAGCCGCTCTCTTCCTCCTGCGCAGCTCGGTTGCCAGGTCATTTGTCATGTTGACTTCTCGACCTAGGTACACATAGCTGTTGCATTTGGAGATGGTCGTTCCATTGAGAGCGAATGGGGCATCAGGAACGAGGCTGTTTCTCATAAACATTGTCTTCGTAAGATTCAGCTGTAGTCCTACCTTTCCACACTCACGGTCAAAGTCGGCCAGCATTTGTGCCGCTTGGCTGATGTTTGGTGTTATTAAAACAATGTCATCAGCAAAGCGGAGGTGGTGTAATTGCCAACCATCTATCTTCACTCCCATTCCTTCCCATTCCAGTCGTCACATGATGTTCTCGAGGGTGGCACTGAAGAGTTTTGGTGAAATGGTATCACCCTGCTGAACCCCTCTCCTGACATCAACGATCACTTCTTTGTAGAATGGTGAGATCCTGGTAGTGAATTCGCAATACAGCTCACGGAGGATCTTGATGTATTGGGCTTGAATGTGTATTCGATATGTTAAAACCAGTAACTACAACTGGTCTCATTCACCTGATACTAGGTATAGGGAAGAAAAAAGGTTATGTCTACTTCAATAGAGAAAATCTCAGAGCTTTGAAACAGAATTAAACTTTCATGATGTTATTGAGCTGAATTTTCCCTTCAGAGGACCCAAATCAGTACTTTGAAAAAATATTGAGAAAAATACTAGAGAATAGCAAGATTAAGTTGCTAGACAAGCCTATGGGTAGTTGGTAAAAGTTCAGTGTCTTCGATGAAAGTTCAAAAAAAGCTTATTTTGAGCTTTCAGCATAGAGAAGGGACTAATGGAATGAGAAAATGATTTAGTGAATGTGTTGATGAGCAAAACTGCCTAAGGAGAAGGAACACTTCTTTTTCAGAGGCTGGAAGTAGAGGAAGCTGGGACCTGATAAAGAAATGTGAGCAAGTTGTGCAAAGGAAATTTGTGGCTTACAGTTAAGTTCAGGCTGAGGCTGGGAGCTTCAGCGGACTCTTTATACTCCAGGACAGTATTAAAAATTGTGGCACATATAATTCACTCTGATAATTTCTGTTCCGTTCTATTCTTTATTGCTTTATTTATAAAGAATTCACCCATGACCCACTGAAGAAATTAAGCGGCCTCCTAACAGGTCAGGTCCCATCATTCTAATAGTTTTCAGAGATAACTGCAATCAATAAAGTAGAATTTTTATCCAAAGTCCCTATAAGAGTTTCCTACTGCTGCTGTAACAAATTACTATAACATGGTTTAACATAGCTCACATTATGTTATAGTTTCGGAGGTCAGAGTCCAAAATTAATTCTACTGAGATAAAATCAAGATGCTTGCAGAAACACTTTATTCCTTCTGTAGTCTCCAAGAAAGAATCCATTATAGGGTCCTTTCCAGATTCTAGGGGCTGCCTATTCTCCTTGACATGTGGCATTTCCTTTCATCTTTATGGCACATCATGCCAATATCTCATTCCACTGTCAAAAATCGCAGCTCCCTTTTCTCACTCTGATTTTTTGTCTACATTTTCTAACATCCATTATGGTTAATTTAAGGCAAGTTCAGGCTAATGTCTGCATGTTGAAAATCTTAGTTAAATTATTCTATGAAACCCCCTCTGCTATTGTGGTTAGATTAAACAGCGCAGACGTCGAAGGAAGTCCTTTTTCTGTCTACTTCAACAGCTTTGTCTTACACTTTTTTTAGATAAACCTGAATATAAAGAATCATACCCTTCAGCAGAATAATCGTGCTATGCGTATGACTGTATTCTCTGTCTATAGCTGCATAACAAAATACCCCACAGTTGACAGTTTGCTACAGTGAACATTTCTGTAAAATTTCCATGACTCAGAAATCTGGTCATGAGTAAGAAATGTGCCTCTGACTCTGTGTTGCAGACACATACAGTTGCAGAGAAGACAAATCTTAAGGTGGAGATATGACCTCATCTGAGATCTTGAATGAGGTAGGCTCCATTTCTAAGCTCTCTGACATTGTTGTGGACCCCAATTTCTTCCATTGGGAAGTCTCACAACCTGGTAGTTGAATTCTTCTAGGAGTACTCTAGAATTCTTCTAGGAGTACTCTAGAGGGAAGTCAGTAAGAAACCACAATCTTTGCTTTAAAAAAAGAGAAGAAACAATCTTCGAAGTCACAGCACACCACTTTGTCATATACTGTTCACTAGAATTGAATCAATATTGCCAATGCATATTTAAGGGAGTAAATATCAGGAGGTAGGAATCACTGGAAGCAATTTTAAAAGCTATTCATTACAGATGACCTGCTATCTTGAACTGCATGGTTTTCTTAAGCCCAAATCTCACAAATCTCTCTCTCGTCGGTTTTCACTCTATCTTCTATCTGCAGTTATGAGATAGTCAATCTAGATTATCATAAACTATGTTGAAATGGAAAAATTTGTAGTAAAGTCTATACAATTGTTTAATTCACTGACGAATAAGGGTAAATGAATCATTTTGAATCTCAATGTCTTTTTTTTAAATCTGACAATGGAGGATAGAGAGGAATATGTAAGAAATACACTTTAGTGGATTTGTTCAAATAATATGTAAATAACATGAAGTTGTAGAGAAAATTATTTCTCTAACAACTACCAAAGTGTCTTGTGCTAGGGAAGAAAAAAAAAACCCTTGCCATTTCATACTACAGTTGAATGAACTTGATTGTTTTAAATAAATAATGGATGACACACAATGCACATTCCTCCCATTTCTTATTATGTTTCTCTTATTTTGAATAATTCAATACGACCTAGGGAGAAAGTTTTATCATTACAATAATGACCTAAGTTTCATCACACAATTTTTCCAATGGATTACTGAGGATTCTTACCTGAAATTTTATGTTCCAAAGCACCAAATAAATTTCTATCAGTTATGACTAATGTTGTTTAAACATTGAGAATCTACCATGTTGGTTATTACTTTTATGCCAGTGAAATATAATTCTGACATTAAATGTCAGCACATATATCACATATGGTTAGCTTATATATTATTTTTATATTATTTAAAATTAATTTTTAAAAGCACCATAGGAAAGGAAATATTGGGAATTTGAAGATAGAACACAGAAAATGATAAATAACTGCTCCCAGTGGAGTTAAGAAATAAAATCTAAAGAAGTTAAATGGAACCAAAAATCCATAAAGTAAGTGTAACCATATATAAAAGTAAATATAAAAAAATGAATCTTAGGGGAGCTGATTGAAGGTTTGAGAATGATATGCTTTCAATGAATGGAAAAATACTATTATATATACATTCAAAATGCTTGAGAGAGAAAGCATGAGGAGAAAATTCAAGTACGTGTACTATGTCTTTCAGACCTTTTAGACATATTTTAAATTATTTATTTTGTTTTGTTTTTGGGGGCATGTCTAGCTGTGTGCAGGGCTTAATCCTGGCTCTGTGTTAAGGAATTACTCCTGTTGGTGCTCAGGGGATGATATGTGGGTTGACTTCTTGCAAGGCAAGAGAATTACCCAATATAATATCTCTCTGGTCCCTGTATAATATTTTTAATATTGAAAGGTTTAGCCTGTTCCTATTTTCCATTACTACATATCTCCTTGAATTAAACACGCTACACTTAACCACCTCCAAACACAAAATTGTAAACATCTTAGTAGAAATAAACTGCAAGAATACATTATTTTTGTATCCTCACATAGTTTTACCTTTTATATTTTATGGCTTGTAAAGTGCTTAAATAGCCCTTGAAGCAAAGAGCAATTTCTATAGATTGGCTTAGGAGCATTTCACTTTCATGGGAAATGAAAGTCCATTGCTGGAGCTGGTTTATGAACTCAAGCATATTCTGCTGTGCGGCCCTGGGGCTTGGTGACTATCCAGATAGACTATCAAGTCTATCCTTTTCCCCAAAGTAATTTTCTCAACAATCTGGAAAATGTTGCATTTCTGTCCCTTAGCTTCTACTGGCTGAAATGAAAATTTAGAATCTCTTCCTAAATGTCGCATTAATTATCAATTTAAATATACTACAGAATGGCAAAAAGCAAGAGTGCACAGAGGCTATTTCTAAACATAACTCCAACCCTTAGAAGCATTCATGAATAATAAATCTCAAATGCATACAGCTTTATGAGACATATATCCTGAGCTGGAGAGACTGTTCTAGAATCTTACTATCTTCTGAACTTGAGACACTATAAAGGAGATATATTGAAAGACTGTATTTGCCTTCATTCTGTTGGCAAATAATCTTGCTCAGAATTCCACAGCAGCATGCATTGGGTGAGAAGGAATTCATGTAGATTTATCACTTGATCACTTGACTTCCCACTTATCATCGATTTGCTTGAGTGGGAGCCAGTAATGTCTCCATTCCTCCCTGTCACATGCTAGTGTAGCCTAATGGCGTCTGTTCATTCTAGGAACACAAAGACCCTCAAACTGATCATTCAGGGTCTTGACGAAGAAATCTGACCATTTTGTAGGTGGGCGGCCACATGGCCTTTTGACATCCTTGGAATCCAGTTGGTAACGGCTCTAGTCCAGCAGTGGTCTCCAAATCTTATTACGTGTTCTGTCCATCTGATTTTCGATGCCTTGGCAAACGAGACAGCATCCCTGATTCTTGACTGTTAACAGAGGTCAGAACTCCAGATTCTTTCTCTCATTTGAGTGAAACGTGATACTTCAAGCATTGCTCTTTCTATTCCTCTTTGGGAGACCCGAATAGCGTTCTCATCTTGTTTTCGTAGGGCCCAGCTCTCTGAGGCATATGTGAATGCAGGAAGAACAGTGGAATCGAAGAGATGTGCCCGGAGCTGGAAGTTCTTCGTACTCTTAGCTATTTGTTCGACGCTCTTGAAGGCATTCCAAGCCACTTTCTTCCTTCTGCACAACTCAGGTGCCAGGTCATTCATCATGTTGACTTCTCAACCTCGGTACACATAACTGTTGCATTCGGAGATGGTCGTTCTGTTGAGAGCGAATGGAACATCAGGAATGAGACTATTTCTCATAAACATTGTCTTCGTGAGATTCAGCTGTAGTCTGACCTCTCCACACTCATGGTCGAAGTCGGCCAGCAATGGTTCCGCTTGACTAATGTTTGGTGTTATTAGAATGATATCAACAGCAAAGCGGAGGTGGTGTAGTTGCCTACTATCTATCTTCACTCCCATTCCTTCCCATTCCAGTCGTCACATGACATTCTCGAGAGTGGCACTGAAGAGTTTTGGTGAAATGGTATCACCCTGCCGAACCCCTCTCTTGACATGGATGATCACTTCTTTGTAGAATAGTGAGATCCTGGTAGTGAATCCGTAATACAGCTCACGGAGGATCCTGATGTATTGAGTATGAATGCCCTGATTGGCTAGGGCTTCAATGACTGCTTCCATCTTAACAGAATCAAAGGCCTTCTTTAAATCAATGAACATTAGACAGAGCAGCATCTTGAACTCCCAAGAAACCTCAAGGAAATTGATTATCGTGTGGATATGGTCGATTGTGCTGAATCCTTTGCAGAACCCGGCTTGCTTGCATGGTTGTCCTTCATCTAGTGTTCTGCCAATCCTATTCAGGATGACTCAAGTGAACAGCTTGTAGATGACAGACAATAGGCAGATCGGGCAACACTTGCCAATGTCATGGATGTCTCCCTTCTTGTACAGTAGTACAGTCCTGGTTTTCCATTGGGATGGAACCTTGCATTCAGACAGGTAGCGTGTGAAGAGTCGAGCCAGTGTATTGATGAGTACTGACGGCAGGCTTTTCAGGTCTGACCTTGTCCAGGCCAGCTGCTGTTCATTTCTTTACCGATGAAATGGCGTGTCAGATTTCAGATGGAGAACGTTGGGAACGGCATATCCATCCTGCGGAATTTGGTATGTGGGCAGGTAGACATGGCTATCAAAGAGATTTGAGTAGAAGTCATGGATAATCTTCTCCATTGCCCTTCTGGAAGATGTGATAGATCCATCAGGACGTTGGAGGGCAGTCATCTTGGTCTTGTAGTTGGTGAAGGACAGGTGGGTGTTACGAATACTTTTCCCGGCTTCTGCCGCATCTACCAGCACTGCTGCTCTTCTCTCTTTGAGGTCTTCCTTTATCGCATCTCTGCACTGCTTTGTGAGCTCGGATGTTCTCTTGCGGTTGCCTGAGGCATGTGCCAAACCATGTTGACCAGTAAGCTCAAGAGTTTTTGAAGACAGGCTTTTTTCTTGTGGCTATCTCTCTCTTGGTGTTCCTCGGACATTCATGTAGATTTATATCTAAAGTAAAACCATTAGTGGAAAATGGGCTTAAACTTTTATTTGATTAGGACACAAAAATCTTAAGTCAAGTACATTTTAAGAGACATTTGTTCTAGTAGAACATTACTGTTACTGTTCCTATAATTAAAAAAATAATAATTTGGCATGTTCAATGAAAAAAGTTCTTGGTATTTATGAAACATAAATAAAAGATTATGTATTATTTTAAACATATAAGATGTTGTATATACAATATACATATACTTTTTTCTTTTTTTTCACTCTAAGCTGCTAAAATTTGTTACATTTTTTTCTGATACTTGTTAAAGATAGATTTAGTTCAAGGAAACAATGTAATGATATTTTGCAGTGAAGGGAAGAGAGCATGCTCAACTTAGAATACAAGGAAAATAACCAAGAAGTCCTTTTAGAAGCCAAAGGATGGAAAATTACTAAGAAACATTATCGTGGATAAGTGGGATTCTGACTAAATTGATTTGACATGGTTCTTCTTGTAGACATGTCAGAGCCATCAGATACCAAGAAATAAGGATTTTTGCTAACATGACCTCCAGCCTGACAGTGACAGTGACAGTGACCTCCAGCCCAGGACTGTTTAAAGTGCACCAAGGTCAGAACTCAAGGTCAGGATCTCTGGGAAGAAGAGACCTCAATAAACTCTGACCAGAAAAGTGAGCATCAAAATTCAATTTAAAATATATTCTTTTTCATGGAAAACACAATCATAAAATAGGGTTCTTAAATAGTCATCTCTCAAAACAATATAAAAATATACATTATTTGAACGCTTGCTGGGAATGGGGGGGGCGGATTTAAGCAGCTGAAGTACTGAAGATAAACACATCCTATCCACGCATTGTAGGGTAGTGGTAGCGCTTGCAACATAGCAGTAGAAAGTAGTCTTCTGTAAATCAGCAGACACAACCACTGTCATCACAAGAGTTAGTCCACAGATGTCCTTAAAGGACAAATAGGGGAGAGGAAAAAGATTCCTTTAATCAAGACCTCTCAGTCTTCTTATGGGTTCCCCTCACCTCAAAACTTGCTGCCCCCCTCCCCGGGCCTATATGTGTAGGTTTGGGAGGGGCCTGGGAGTTTTGTGCATTGTGCGGAGTTTGGGTTCGCGGGTACCTGGGAGGTTCGTGGGGGTGATGGGGAGGAAGGCGGGGGTGAAGCCCGAGCACCGTGAGGTCTTACCCGCCAACAGGGGGCGTGCTGACGAAGTTTGTGTCGGCGGAGGCCTCTGGTGTCTCCTCTCCTGGCCCGTCTAGTTCCGGCCTGGATACGCTTCCTTAACAACAGTTGCCCTTGGCAACAGGAGGACGCGGGCCGGAGGACTTGATTTCCCGCAAGCTCCCAGCTAGCACTCGCTGCGGGTCCCAAGTACAGGCTGAAACATGTCGGAGATCCTGTGCCAGTGGCTCAACCAGGATCTGAAGGTGTCCCAGACCGTGAGTGAGTGACATGGCCCGGCCCCTGGGGCGAGCGGGGGCCGCAGCCCGAGTGGGTCCCTGTGAGGGAAGGTGGCGGCGAGAGCAGGCGGGGTCGAGCAGTTGGGAACTGTGTTCCGCAGAGTCCCCTAAACTCCCTCCCGCGGCTGTCTTGCAGCCCTTGGCACAGGTCGCAGGGTTCTCCCAGCATCTCCCTCTGCAGAGATTCTGACTCGACGGCTGCAGGGTTTTCCTCACTCTCACTCTGACCCTCACTTTGTTTGCAGAGTGTTTTGCACTCTCAGTCTGACCCTCGCACCCCGAGCAGGATGCAGTGACATGTGACGCTTTGAATCAGCCACTTCACTACTAGTTGCGTGTCTTGGTTGCGTTCCACTTCCTGAGTGTGCATCCTCTAGTCTCAAAAGATCCCATCGTACTTTCCAGAACTGCACTGCCAACCAGGACAGGGAAATAAGGGGTCAGAAATCCTGCGGCATAGGTTCACATACACAGATTTTCGTAGTTAGTGCTCAGAAGTTCCAAACTGGGCTTATTTCTGGTCACTGTTCATTTTTGCTCCTAGCTGACCTTTTCCACTAACCCGGTTTCTTCCTAATCCTGGAAGTGTCTACTCAAAGTTTCACAGTCTCCCCACTGTTGAGGTAATTATCGTTACTAAAGCCGGCAGCTTTTCTTTTCTTTTCTTTTCTTTTCTTTTTTAAAAATTTTTATTAGTGGAACACCATGAGGTAGAGTTGTAGATTTACAAAGTTTTGTGCTTGGGTTTTGATTATACAATAATCAAGTACCCATCCCTCCACCAGTGCCAGTTCTCCACCACCAACGATCCCAGTATCCCTCCCACATCCATCCCCCCATCCCACCCTGCCTTTGTGGCAGGGAATTCCCTTTTGTTCTCTCTCTCCTTTTGGGTCTTGTGGTCTGCAAAAGAGGCATTGAGTGGCAAACATGTTCAGTCCATAGTCTACTTTCAACATGTATCTCCCCTCCTGGGAGGATTCTCCCAACACTCTTTATTTGGTGCTCCCTTCTTTATCTGAGCTTCCCTTTCCCCTAGAATGCCCACCTGGCCTCTAAGCCATGGAGTAATCCTCCTGGTACTGATCGTGGCTATTCTTGGGTATTAATCTCCTATTTTGTTACTTTATGTCCCCCAGATGAATGCAATCTTTTTATGTCTATCCCTCTCTTTCTGACTCATTTCGCTTAGCATGATACTTTCCATGTGGTACCTCTTGTATGTAAAATTCACAACTTCATCTTTTCTAACAGCTACATAGTACTCCGCTGGCAGCTTTTCTAACTGTCAAACAATTCCTGCGCAGGCACACTAGCCCATCTCCAAGGCATTCTGATGTTTCTTCAACAGAAATTTGGGGTTTTGTTTTGTTTTGTTTTGTTTTTTGTTTTCCCAACTGTTAGGGGTTTTGCTCATGGCAAGGGCTTTTCAATCCAGACTTTTGCAGTTTGTTTCCCCAGAGGCACTCTATAATACTGCAAATCGCTACTGGAGGGGCTGTAATGCCAACCCCCATCTTAGGCCATCACAGTGTTTGCTAGACCAAGTAGTGCCAAGTAGTGTTTTTGCAGTGCCGTTGTATTTCCTGTTAGCATCTTCATTATTGGGACACCTCCAGTTACATTTCTTGAAGTTCACCAGCAATGAACCTCCCTTTCCTGATCCCTATTGCTTAGAGGAGTTTAAGGAGAGACACAGTCTCTAGGTACCCAAATTCCATATTGTAAAGACGTTACAAACTGTAGGGAGCTGTGTGTGCAAAGAAACCAGATAGGATCTGTGTCACTTAGGAAGCAAGTCCTCTGTGGTTGGTCCCTATTGTCTTTAGGTGATATGTTCTCTACAGGCAGTGGAAAGTTCTGAATGGTTTAGAGATACTATCTTGAAAATGGGTACAACTTTCCGGTAAAGCAATTTGCAGTTTCTGAAAAAGGGCAAAGGTACAGAGGTAGATGGCTTGGGTTAGAATTATTTAGGAATTACTCCTACTAGATAGTAATAAAACAAGAAAGGAGTAATAATGCTATACATCAAGTTGTGTCAAGATTACTTGAAATCATCAATGTAAAAAGCATTTACAATAGTTCTGGTTACAGTTAATGTAAAATCTCCCTTTTTTGGAAACCATAGCAAAATTAAGACACCCATCAATGAGGATATTTGAAAAAATATTCATTGCTACATAAATTTTAGGGGCAAAAAGAAGAAAACTTAAAGCAGTCTTTTGATACTGGAATGCTTAGGTAGATTCATATGATGGATTGCTATACTATCATTAGAATGAATGAGTTTTTTTCTATAATGTTTGGCCTAAATATAGTAATTTATTTTCTGTTAAGGAAAATTTGTCTACTGTAATTCCATTTTTGTACAAACTAGAAAATACACAAAGAGATTAATATGTACATTTGTTTATTTATTATCATAGAGAAGTATGTAGAGAGAGATACACTGAATGAACTGTTAACATATATATGGATGTTTGGGTACATTTAGGACAAAATTATGTGGAAATAAAACAATGTGTAAGTATTGACTACCACTGGGAAAGAGAATATTGTTAACTTTATACAACTGCTACTTAGCTCATTGCCCATATTGTGTTTAAAATTTGAAAATATGGGGCTAGATAGTAGAGCAGGTTTGTCTTGTACCTCGCCAACCTGTTACCTCGTAGGGTACCCTGAACCCTGTCAGAAGAGATTCCTGAGACTATATCCAGGAGTAAGCCCTGAGCACCTCTAGGTGTGGTTCTCCCCAAATAACCTCAACATAAAATTTTAAAATAAAATTAAATCTAGTATTACAAATAAAATCTGGAAAAATTACAATAGAAATTATAAAAAATATAATTAAAAAGCTAAAGCATTTTTAAAATTAAGGGAAAAAAATAGGTGCTGAGAGCTAGTACAGGGTAAAGCATTTTCCTTGCACAAAGCCTACCAAAGATTTGATTCATTGCACTGAATAATGGTGTCCTAAAGCACAAGTGATTCCAGAGCACTGAGCTAGGAGTAAACTCTGACACCACCAGGTGTGGCCCAAAAATATTTTAACTAAAAAGAATTTTAATGTGAAATATTTATAATGAAAAACAAATAACAGTAATGTTACCAAAAGTTTAGCTAAAATTTCTCAAGAATATTGGTGCATATGGTACCCGAGCCCATGTGGCCAAGCACATGTGGTGCCTGAGCACATGGGTTGCCCTCATCTCCCTTCTTGAGATGTGTACTTTCATGCTTTCACACCTAATGTAGGGTGTGTGTCCTCTCTCCGCCCTTGGAGAAGCTCACATTCTCTTTTGAGCATGTTACTCTCTCTCCCTCTTTCTCCCTCCACACGTTAAAAACACTCCAAATAAAATCTATTTATTTTTTTACAAAAGAGGGTATGTTATATATTTTAAAAAAATTTATAAAACTCTCATAAATTTTGCTGTGTTCTGTGAAGAGGTTGTCTTATTAGAATCCCTCATCCCCCTTAAAAAAACAAAAATAAGCATTATCCCAGATGTACAGATTAGTAAATGAGATTGAGAGAGGCGAATAACATGTCCAGGGTCAGACAACTAGTAGGTTCTAGAATTCAAAACTAGATATTTGACTTCTTCAAGGAAAATAGTTTATATATAGGAAAAATTAAAACAAAAAGCAAAGAAGCAAAACCACTCAACCCCCCATATGTATTTGAGGTCTTTTAGGTAAGGATTTAAAGTGACAAGTACAAAATTCAGCCACTTGTGCAAGTTGTATCATCAACAGACATACCCTAACTCCTAAATGGTAAAAAACTAACAAGGTGAGGCTATTAGTGTCCATGCCATTTGTTGCATATTTGGGACAAAGTAAGCAGAGTGTGATTCTCCATGAAATCGTAAAAGATGTTAGCTTATTCAGTGGAGAAGTAGCTAAGCCGAACTAACTTATGAATTTTCTGCAAGACAAGTCATTTTGAATAAAATATATTAAATTTTGTGTTGCTCAGACTGCCCTGAATATCAGCCATAATATATGTATATACATATATGTGTGTATATGAATTCCAATAATGTAATCCTTTCTGAGAAATGTCTCTCTGTACTTAATGAGCTCCTCGGTATCTCCAGAGACTTCATTATTCTCAACATATGAAGATTCAAATCTATTTTACCAAAGCTAAGGAACTACAGTGAGTTAAATTTAACTTGACAAATCCTTCTGAAAAGTGATGCTTAATGAAATATCTTAGAATACAAAGAGTTTCTCAAAACAAAATTGCATCCAAAATTCAAAATATTATTGTTACTCTGAAAAATAAGCAGCATGTTGTTATTAAAATATCTGCTATACAATTCTTTAAGAATTCTCAGTTATTTTGAGGCTGGAGCTATTGTTCAGTGGTAGAGTTCTTGTTTGTGTAGGTGAGATAATCCAGGGTTATACCTCACACCAAAACAGAGCAAAAAAATTTTAGTTTCTAGAATGTATATTACCTCTATTTTATAATACTCTCATTAATTTGTAAAAGGAAATCAACATCAAACTGTCATAGCTGAGTATTCTCTATATATGTGAATTCCTTGTATTGTACAAAAGATCCTGTGAAAACTGCTTGTATAAGATATTTCATAGTCTTTTGAATTTTAGTGGGGCCTTACTGAAAATTATAAATACTTATGATATATTTAGATTGTTTCAGTAGTCTTAAATATTGCAATCAAGATACAATAAAGAGAAAAGTGACAAAATTAAGTATCTCTATCTTCATTCAAAATGTCCAAACTAGAAATAATATCACAGATTCCAGTTTTGTACTCTGAGAAGTAGGACCATCACTGTAAATTTTGGGAGGTATCAGTTGGGATTGCAAGTGAAAATATCTACCACAAGGCCTAACATGTAATACTAGATTCTAGATACATAATACATAGTTATTCAACTTTTTTTCTATATCTGATTTTAGAATTATGCCTATTACACTGCTTGACAGATAAGTGACAGTAAACAACTGTTTCTTATTTGACAGTTTGCGAATGAAGTAAAAGTAATGTATGGATTAAATCTTACGGATTTGTTCATCTTGAGAAAGTCCTGTGGGTACTTTGGTCCTGTTTTATTATTTCGGAAGCTCAGTTTTATATATTTAAGCAAATAGAACTTCTTTTAATTTCACACTAAATGAAATTAAATTATGCTGATTTTATAAACCAAAGTACCCATATATAAGTATCAAGAGGAAACAGATAATGCTAACAGTTGAACATGATGAACCATATTGGTGGCATAGTGGACACAGAGAAGATCAGATTTATAAATAAGTTTGTTCATCCATGGTCAGAAATTAAATACTGCTGAAATATTTTCAAATAAGAAAATTTATTACATTTCAACATTTTTTTTCTGTTTTAGAGAATGTTATTTGGAGTGATAGCACAGCGGTAGGGTGTTTGCATTGCACGCAGCCATAATGGCCTACCCGAATTCGATTCCTCCGCCCCTGTTGGAGAGCCCGGCAAGCTAGAGTATCTCGCCCGCACAGCAGAGCCTGGCAAGCTACCCGTGACGTATTCGATATGCCAAACACAGTAACAACAAAGTCTCCAATGGAGACCTTACTGGGCCCGCTCGAGCGAATCGATGAACAATGGGAGGACAGTGACAGTCACACTCTTCTGTATGATGTGATTTACTGTTATTCTCTAGAGATATTTTTGTAAATATTGGTGGCAGACTAAATTAGACTAGTCTATGCTAGATTAGATTGGATTAGATTGTATTGGACCCGAAGACTTGGATTCTCTCCTCCCCAGTGTTAGGGGAAAACTCTATTCAATGATGTTTTCCATTGCTTTCAGTTCTACAAAACTTCTGAAATAGCAGTATTTAAAAATTCTTTATTATTCATTAAAACGTATATTTTCTGAGTAAATTTAATTAACCCATCTCTGATTATAGTTTACAGAATGTGTAAAGAAATAAAACTGATTAACTATTTGAGGTTTGAAAGATAATCTATACTGATTGACAATTGGGATTTTTATTAGGTGGTTTACATAGATGGTTAATTTTATTTGTTTATATTAAATTTTAGCTTTTTTCCCATTTTAGAGAATGTTATTTTCTACTATTTGTCACAGACTCTACAGATATTTTATTTATGTTTTCTTGTACAATAATTCTCCTTTGTTGATTAGTTCTCATGTCCAGGTCTTTTCAAAAGTATCATGGTTTATTCAATTTCATTCAGGTATTAAAATATCCTGTTAAATAGTTATTTGCCTATGATATTTTATAATGTATTGTAAACTTTTCTTGGCTCATGATCATACCATATCATATAACCTTGTATTTTTTCTTCTTTTTTACTGAGTGATTCAATTGCATGATTTCTCACACATGAGAATTCAGTAATTAGAAATAACTTTATTTCTCATGTACTGCATCAGTATTATCTGTCTAATTCAGCATTTTCCTTGATTAAGAGTTTGCTGCCATCAATCAGAAATTGAAACAAAACCAACAGATGTAGAATGCAGTAAAATCTGGTGTCAAAATTTTAAGATATGAAGTCACAAGTGAAGACTAGCACTTGAGGGGGTTGGATGAAAGTCCAGTGGGCAAGGTGTACAGAAAACAACTGTAACCAAACATATTTAGGTTTCTGGATTTGGTGAAGTAAAAGAAAGCACCTACCATGGGGAACTGGGAGATCTCTCACTAAGAGGATGTTACAAGAGACTCCCGGCATCTGGCAACAAAAATAATCAAAGGAGGGGTAAGGAAACTGTGCTTCCTGACGAATTACATCCTGTCAAGCAGCAGAGAAAATTCATGTCCTAGATTTTTCACATACATTTTCTAGGAAGAGGCAAGAAGGATGCTAGTCAGAGCCGGGGCTGAGAAAGGAAACTGGAGTGAACCAGAACAGGGGAATGTTTGGCCATTTTTCGTGTTTTTGACGGTCTAATTTTGAAGTGCAGGCATGATTACTGAGGAACCTTGTTTTTGTTCTGATTTATCAGGGTCGCAGGACGGCCTTGTCTGTTGTGCTTTGAAATTGATTGTGTCCAGCAGGAAAATGCCAAGGCCGAGCTCTGCCTGCTGGGCTGTGCCCTAGGAACAGCGAAGTCTGGCGGAGCCAAGGCATTCCCACCCCTCAGCGGCAACTTGCCTCTCTTGGGGTGAAGCACATTCACCTGGCCTTTCTTCTATACCTGCATTTGTTTGGCTTTACTTAAAAGCTGTTCCCCCCGCCCCAGGATTTTATTGAGGTGGCTTGGTTTTACAAATGTGTGCTGTTGTTGCGCTGTGCTTGCTGTGCTTGCAGTGGTTGCACGCCCGCCGCCACAATTTCGGGGCTCTCTCTGTCAGTACTCTTGACATTTTCAGGGTGATTGATAACATAGGCCAGGATTGTTGCTCTTCCAAGTGAAGGTGGAACTGAAACTACTCCTGTATGACACCAAAGGACATTTGCTAAATGACAGACTGTGTTTAGAGTAAAATGAAGCCAATCCTCCTCATTTTCAAAGCCCCACAGAGCACCGTTTTATTTAGGTGGTGTCGTGTTAGAGCCAGGACAGTGCTGTGCCTTGGTTACGACGGGCAGCCCTCCTTCTTCTACAAAGGAAAGGTGCATCTAGCAGTACCATAAAACTGGCTCAGGTACAGAGCTCAGACGTGCCATGAATTCCACTTTCTGCTAGTGGGTGCTTCAAGAGACACTTAATACCTATTCTCTCCAGATATTCTCTCTATGGTGTTATTGGAGAGTCACGTTAAGATACATCACAATAAGTTGATGTGCAAAGGAATCAAATCACCAACTCTGAAAGAATGTATAATATTTTAAAAGAAATAGCATTCTTCCCTGGATAGTTTTAAAGTTATGATAAAATTGGTCTGCTGAGGATGAAAAAAAGTATCTCCGTGGTTCAATTGATAAAGCAAATGACTGACGTGGGTGGAACCCTGAGTTAAGTTCCCGGCACTGTGGCGCCCACTGCAACCACACCCTAGAACTACTAATAATGACCCCTATTAAAAAATTGCTAAAATCTGCAGTTACAGGTGCCAGATTCTAAACTTTAAGAATAAGTGTAATGTCCCTTCTCTACTATGTTGCTGAACATAGGTTTAGATTACTAAAATTTGCATTTTCTTGGAGCGTGAGAAAGTTTCATATTTTTACATGTGGCTAAAATGATTCATAGGCCAGCTCATTTTTTTTCCTCCCTGATGGTTTCCTACTCTTCTGTGTCTTCTTATTGTAAATGAAAGATTTGCATAGGCAATAAATTCTAATTTTAGGTAATTCACGAGGACATCCTAAGCTAAACTGAATCTGTGGGAATATTTGACATCTTTTAAATTATCTTTGCTATTATATTTATTCAATTTAAGTACTGATTTTTTTGGTGTATAATATATTTAGGGACCAGATATTAGGAAAGTCTCAATGAAATTTATCTGGGCTTGAGTTGGTGGGCTGGAATCAGATGTGCAAAAGAATTGTATTTTTATAATCGGTAATTTTCTCCATATGAGTTGTATATAGTGACCTTTATGAATACTCATCCTGCTGCAGCGACACATCAATTATACAAACCCTGAGTGCTACTTATTCATATTCAATCAATCACCCCGTAATTGGCCAAATAGATTTAAAAAAAAGCAATCTGAGTTTGTGATACTGCACTGGCATGTATTGTTCTTTGATTGCTATTGGATGAAAGACTCTGTAGGAAAATGTTTGAAGATTTCTGGAGGAATTTGAAATCATTTGAGAAAAGCACACTTTATTCTGTGATAACACATTTTATTTCATAACAAACTTTGCACATTATTATTCAATATGATCTGAACTTATATCTTTATTTTATAAGAAAAACATGATATCCCAAACTATGGATATGCATAAAGTTAGCAAATTCTGGGGCTGGAGCGATATTACAAGAGATGGGATGCTTACCTTTCGTATGGTTAACCTGAGTTCAATCCATGACATCCTATATGGTCCTCTAACACTGCCAAAAATAATTCCTGTGTGCAGAGCCAGGAGTTACCCCTGAGAATCAATGAGTGTCTCATCTCCTCCCACCCCCCAGCAGCTAGCAAATTCCACTTAATGCTTACATTGAAATTTTTTTTCATCATTTATCATTATATGTCTCCTTTATAGCAGGTATGGTACCAAGCAATTCTCATACTTCACCTCTAAACTTCAAAATAATTCTCTAGGATAGACGTTTAATTATCTTTTTTTCTAGATATGAGGATCCAGAAGCTCCCCAGAGCTAAGCAGTTTGTCAAAAGTGGCATAACTAATAAAGGAACAAGTCAGGATTCCAATGCAGATGTCTCTGGCTCCAAAGCTTATTTCCTCTTTGCCTCTCCATCACTGCCTAGATGGAACAATTGCAACAATGAAAACCCCTGAAACACTAATGAAAATTTTCTTATGTTCTTTAGGCTTTATTGGAAAAGGTGCTGATGATTTCGTTAAATTTCCATTAAAACAAAGTTAAAATTAAGTCTTAAGGTTTAAATTCATTAGACTGCACCTCACTTGCCAAACTTTGCTATCATGACCCACAGTTTCTGTAGGTAACTTGAGTTTTTTTTAAATACTCTAGTTAAAGACTGTTACATATAAGTTTATTTATAAATTTGGTGAGTTCTTTGTTTATTTTGCTCAGAAGTTGTCTTTTCTTTCAAAATTCTGTACATTATCACACATTGAATTTTATGTACTTGGGGATCTTTGTAAAATATTAATAATAAATCACTATTTTTATTCACTAATAATTTCAGAGGTATTTTCATGACATTTTGAGTTCAAGATAAATTATTGAGTTTTACTCTCTATATACATACATTATGAAAATTTATGTGCAATATTGTACTTATTATTTTTTAATCTCTATGTTTTAAAATTCAGCTCCCAAGTCATTTGCAAAGGCATTTTCCAGTGGCTATCTAATTGGAGAAGTTCTACACAAGTTTGAGCTTCAGGATGATTTTTCAGAATTTTCAGAAAGCAGGTTAGTGAAATTGTTCTTTAATCTATAAAAGGTCAATTCCTTTGGCATTTGCAGAGTTTAGCCTCCAAAGTCAACTTAAAGAATCATCAATCTCAGGATCCCTTCTAAACTGAAACTGGCCAAGCAAATGATCAGCATGAAAATTGTTGCCTGCTCAAATATACAAGTCCCAGGAGTCCAAAGAAGAGTGTTAGCAGGTTGCTCAAGATTGCATTCCTAGATGGGGACCCATATGACCATCTTCTCTAGCCCTTCAATCTTAGGCCACATTACTTCCTATTTTGTTAATTGGTTCTGCTTTCTCTAAGGAAGTAAAACAGCTTATAATGTTCTGAACAGTAAGTATTTTTCTTGTATTTAAAAAACATAAAGCTTAAAGTACTAAAAATACATAGGATATTATATTTCTAGTGACTCTTAAAAGATATAATTTACATATAATTCATCATAAAAACAAACAATTGTGTAGTTTAAATAATGGTTTAATACTAATATTAAACCACTATTTTCATTCAGGAGTAATTTCAGAGGTATTTTTATGACATTTTGAATTCAAGCTAAATTATTGAGTTTTACTCTTCATATACATACATTATGAATGTATGTGTTAAATCAAGTTTTAGCTTGATTTAATTATACCCATATTTATTATAGCTACAGCCATCACCACAACCTAATAGCTAATCTATTTTCTGTGTATGAATCTGCCTCATATATATATTTTTCTCAATGAAATAATAAAATGTAGAATTTTGCCACTAGTTTTCTTTCACTTAGAATATCTTCAAGGTTTATCTATATTTAACTTCTTCACCCACGATATAGTATACATCAGTACTTTATTCCTATTTATTTGTGAATGGTTTCAAATGGGAAAAATTCATTTTGCTCTTCATTTCATCAATTGATAGTGATCTCAAGTGACAGCTATTTCCTCTTCGTGAGTATTATGAATAATGTTGCTATGAACTGTATATTTTATATGAAAATATTTCAGTCCCTTTTTAGTATGGATCTCTGTGTTATATGGAATATAAAAATATTATGCATTTATATTTGGAGGAGCAATTAGATTGTTTTTCAGCATGCTTGACCCTGTACATGCAATTGCATATATCTATCGTTATGGCAACATCCCCTGGATTTTTACTATTTTTTAAAAGTCCTGTCCTGGGGCTGGAGTGATAGCACAGCGGGTAGGGTGTTTGCCTTGCATGCAGCTGCCCCGGGTTCTATTCCCAGCAACACATATGGTTCCCTGAGCACCGCCAGGAGTAGTTCCCGAGTGCATGAACCAGGAGTAACCCCTGTGCATCGCTGGGTGTGACCCAGAAAGCAATAAATAAATAAGTTAATTAAAGTCCTGTCCTCTGCCTTTTTATTTTTCCCTCGCCTTGACACCTGGCAACCATAATCTTTTTGCCACAGTCACAGTGCACCATTTCAAAGGTGACATAAGGTTGAACTGTACAGCGTGAGAATAATTTCTTCTAAGTAATGAATAGCATCACATTAGCTATATACTCATCTCTAGTTCTTGAAATAACCTGTTTTAGGGAACATGGTCCTACAAGAAGCAAATGTGGGTAAATTTATAGAGTGCACCTTTCTATAATAGCAAAATGGATGAGGAATTATTTTTTGTAGGCAGCTGTCTACTTACCAGGACCCATGATTTGGGAACTCTCTCTGGTACTTGTAAGTTTTTTTCTATAAAATATAAATAGTAAACAAAGTCTATATTGCTCTATAACTTAAAGTTATATATCTTGGAAGTTACTTAATTCTAAGAATAACTAGTTGGTATTAAAATTAAAAATAGTTTAAAAAGTAACTAGTTGATATTTTAAAATATCTTCAGTCTATTGTATACACGGGACACTCATTAACAATATTGTAAACAACAATACCTTAAGCAGTTAAAAATACCCTCAGTTCATCTCTCAGTGTGAAAAATGATAATTTGAGTTTAAAAACTATAACTAGAAGGAGCATGGATGTTATGGATGGCAGCTATTACTTGCCCTGTAAGATATTATTGCTCCGCAGCTGGCAGGGTGGCAGGGAGAAAGATAATCCCTTTGCAAATAATAACTGCAAGTGGAGAGGGAGAAGTCTTTTCCCAGAGTGTATTCCTTATTCCCACAGAGGTCATTATTTACATCATATGCTCTATCTCTAGAGCAAAATGGTCCCAGTGGTTTTTCTGTGCTCGAAAACAACTGTTGATTCTCATTTCTTACTGGTAGATCATATTCTACAAGATGAATGTATGGCTCTTTATAACGAACCTTGCTATCATCCCAGAATTTTAATTATTTAGAAATTCAGAATATATTAAGTATTTCCAGATATTAATAGCATTCTGCATGGAAACCTTGACCAGTCTCTAAAATCCCTCTTAAGCCTAAAGTGTGCAGGACTATAATAATTGTCTCCGCATCTGGGGTTGTGTTGTAGAAGCTTGAAGACAGCAAATATTCCCCATTTTTTGAGAAGTGTAGGGTTAAGCTTTGCTAACATTTGGAAATGATAATTGTTGGTTTCTTCCTCTGTTGGATAACATTGGGTTGTCCTTGTTTCTCCTGCAGGGATCTTAAGGTTTATTGAGCCACTCCAACAACATTGCAACTGAGATATACCCAATTCCATCAAGCACTAATAATCCTATATTGCTTTTCTCTTTCCTTTATATCATTTGCATGGTTTATTTAGCAATGTCCTTTTTGTGTAGACACAGGAAGATAGCTTATGCTATGCTTTATAACATGGGAGTTAATTGACTTTATAATAATATTTACTCCTGGGTATCCTTATTTACTTGACGTAAGCCTCCTTTTTCCTTAGTTCCTAGTATTCTAAGAACAGGATCCCAATGAGGGACTGGATAGACCCACGGCAATCTGTGAGATACCCGGGCATTGAAATGGGCCAGGCCAAGCACCATAATACTTAACTATAAGTTCCGAGTACAGTCATGGACAAACTCTGTCAATGACCCCAAAAGAAGTAACTAAATAAAGACCTTGATCGGGTTAGGAAAGACTAACCTGCCTGAGGGCTGTGGTATGGAGTATATAGTGAGATTTCCCCAGGAAGAGCCAACCTATAAGCTTAATATATCTCTTACTGTGTTCATACAAAGTGACATTGCTAGTAGTATTATAAGAAATGAATTTACTATGACTGCTAAATGGATTACTAGCTGAGGAAAGGAGAAAGCAATATGCTGGATGGAATCCTGCCCTTGAGTGGATCTCCTAGTAATCTAGAGTAATCTTCTCAGATGATATTTTGTCCTTGTGTTAATCTCAGAGTACAGTCATGGACAAACTCTGTCATGACCCAAAAAGAAGTAACTGAATAAAGACCTTGATTGGGTTAGGAAAGACTAACCTGGCCTGAGGACTGTGGTATGGATAGCTTTATGTTTCTTTGTTGTTATGATAATGTTCAACTCCATTTTTTTACCCCCCCACCCTTCATGATTTCTCTGTAAATATGCTGTGGGGGGGGTTAGGATAAGAGGGAACAAGAAGGTAGAAAACGAGACATTGAAGACGTTAGAGACTAGATATTGGGGATGAGAAAGTCAGGACAAGATGCTGAAGACTAGATGCTGAAGACAAGACACCGGGACTAGACGTTGAAGACTAGAAGGAGAACCAGATGACGATGATGCCTGGAAGTAGAGGACTATGAAACTACACTTAGATGAGGAAGAAAAGATAATGAAGGAGAGGACTTTGATGTCTACAAGGAGAATAGGATGATGGAACTCTGATGTCTGGGACTATGACAAAAACTATGACTATGATTGTGCCACAAGGGGAGGATCCGGACTATGCCGGGGAGGAGAGAGAAGTAAACCAACTACCCACCACCCTGGTGCCTGGTTCCTGTTCCTCTGTCCTTTTCCCATTCTTCGCCTGACCTTTGCCCATGGTCCTGCCTGGGGAAGTAGCTCTCGGCCACCACTGAATGCTTGAGTCCCCTGCATGGGCCCATCGCAACCCTCTTCTATTTGGAAACTTACATTCCACCTTGATTATGATGCCACTAGCCTTAGTAGCCCAAAGTAAAAACCAAGCCAAAACTCTTAGAAGTAGATTCATTTTTTATCTCTCCAAATACATAGGATAAAACATAAGGGCGTCCTGGCATTAAAGGATAACTTACAATGGAAGATGAAGTAGCGGTACCAGCTTCTGGTTTTAGGAGAATACATAGAGGTTAGAGATATGCCAAACACAGTAACAACAAGTCTTATAATGGAGCCGTTACTGGGCCCGCTAGAGCAAATCGATGAACAACAGGAGGACAGTGACACTGAAAGTGACATAGCGGTTATCAATATAAATATCCTATTTCCTAATCAGACTCTTCAAAACATCATTTATTTTACTTTATTCATATTAAGTAAACAATTTGTTACCTCAAATTTAAGGTCATTTGGGATAGGGACAGATTGCAAAATTGAATCTGAGAAGACTACAAAAATATCTACTTTTATTACTATGATTACTTTATGGACTATGTTCTCTCTCTTCATCATCTTTAAGGCCATTTTTCTCTGTATTTAAATTAATTGAAGTTTGGGTAATAAAATGTCATGTTCTAAGCATATTTTACCAAATGTCATTTAAAAGATTAATAGTAAACTGGTTTTTCTTTACACTAAAAGATTAGAAAGAGGAATTCAAAATATTGCATTGGAATTTTTTTATTGATAAGTGATCTTTTCATGATACTGGCCCTTTATTCATCATTAGAAATCATTTCTATATTTTATCATTTCCCACTTCATTGTAGAGCATAATTTTAAGTGTAATTGATGGACATGTACAAATTAAATTTTAGAAGGTTCACAAGCACCCAAATATGACATATACATAAAGTGCACATGTGTCTTCATTTTTGTGGAAAAGATTCTATGGCTCTTATACAGTTTTAATGTTATTTTTTTAAAAATGTTTTATAAAAACTTCATGAGAGCAGTCTTTTGAGAAAGAGTATATTAGGAGCAGTGTATAAAGTTTAGATATTAAGTGATCTCTATAGAGCCGCTTCTGAGAATAAGTTCTAAATTTTAATTGAGGTCATTACATCCATTGTATCTTCCCCCAAATAATTTTAAAATTCAAAGTGAAATAATTGAGTGAATAAACCTATAATAGAAATTCTTTAGGGGCTTATTTAACAACTCTTCCTGTTCTAAAAGTGTTATTTGGAAGGCTGAAGGACTTAAATTTATAATCAAGAATATTTTTCCATTGAAGTCTGTTATTGAATGTTTCAATGATAAGTTAAAATCGGGCAGTGGCCAAATTTGATGTGTGCATTTGATGACAGAGAGGTATTAAATTGGAAAGATAGGCACTAGAGCTAGCTCAATGAGCTGGGAGACACATTGCATGCAGGAGACCCATCTTTAATCCCTGGCACCACTCAGTCCCCAGAGAAAGCCAACAAAGGAGAGAAATGGAGGGCATAGAGTAAGAAGAATGGGAGGTAATACAGGGACAATGGTGGGGATCATGGGAAATGTCTGGCAGAGATGCAAGGTATCTGTATAATCCACTCACCCTAACAGTACTGTTAGCATGGCATCCAAACAAAAATTAAACCTATAATTGTGTCTAGTAAGAAGGTAGATGAGTCTGGGAAGGAATATGGGGATACTGGAAGAGTATGCTGACACGGGTGGTGGGTTTGGAATTAGAACATTGTATGACTAAAGATAGCTTTGTAAATCGTGGTGCCTAAATGTGACTAACCAAAAAAAAAAAAAAAAACCAGCAAGGAGCAAAGATGTGCCAGATGTGGCTCCAAAACAAAAACAGCAAAACGGAGACTGAGATGCGTGGGGCATCTTTTGCTTCTTTCTGTCACTGGGATCACAGCTAGCCCTCTATCACTTGAAATATCTATTTTAACTCTTTTCTCAATTTATCAAACTTAGGGTTCACATTTGATTTTTCCACTGTGAATTCTCAGGAGCAGGGACTATGCCTTATGCCTTATACATATTTATAGCATTTAATTAAATATACACAAACATATTACATTTAATAAATCAATTTTTGATACATAGTATAATTATAACTACTAGTTGAGAGAGATATTAATACATGGGTTAGTTAATTAAATTTAAATTTATACAAAGATATTTAAATTTAATAAATCAATTCTTGGTACATAGTATAATTATAACTGTTAGTTGAGAGAGTAAATTAATAAATGGATTAATGAACGTTCAAAATGAGTCTAAATTCGTCACTATGTTATTCAAAAATAAATCTAATCTATAGTTAGAAAGCCATTATTGCTTCTAAAACAGTAATATAATCTAAACAGTGAAGATTATATAATTTATGAGATTGCATAGTTGGTTTTAGTTACTATTTCTGAAAATGCTCAAGAGGATCATTATTAGCCTTGAAAATACAACACTGGGGTTTATTTCAAACTCTAGTGATGACGTAATTTTAGGAATAGACACTTACATAAAATTTTTCTCCAAAATGACATTTTTTCTAAAACTACAGTAAAATTTCAACACTTAAGAGAAAACATTGAGGGTCCCGAGAAATAGTACAGTAAGTAGGATATTTGCCTTGCCTGCCACTGATCCAGATTCAATTCCCAGCGTCCCATATGGTTGCCCCAGCCAGTCAGGAGTGATCCTGAGCACAGAGCCAGGAGTAAGCCCTGAACACCAACTGGTATAGTTCCTGAAAAAAAATTTTTTTAAAGACAAGACAAAACATTCAGTTATTTGTTTGAATTCTCATCAAAATCCTATCATTTATTTTTAAGCCTGAAAGTCTATAAAATAAATAGATGTTAGTCATTCCAGAATAATGACTGGTTTTGAACAAATGTTGTATTCCAAGTAATATGGGAATAATTCTTAATATCAGATCATGGTAATGGGTCAGATAGTTGTCATCCAATTTTTAACTCAATGCCATTGCCTAATTATGCATAACGTTTTAACACCTAGGATTTCAAGCGCCAAGCTTAATAACTTTTCTCGCTTGGAGCCAACACTTCATCGTCTGGGTGTGCAGTTTGATCAGAACATAGCCCACAGCATCATCACAGAAAAGCCTGGGGTAGCAACAAAACTTCTGTATCAAATGTACATTGCTCTTCAGAAAAAGAAAAAAAGTGGACTCGCTGGAGTGGAAATAACAAGTGTGCAACCCCTGGCCAGTGTAAAACTTCAAAACATGAAAAGTGAGGCTTTCCGAGATGTAAGTACATAAGAGAAATAGTAAAGATGTTCACTTCTCAAAGAAAATCCATTGGCTACATATGTCCTTTATGTGTGTTAGTGGTCATACTTGGGTTTTATTTTATATTCACTTTTTCAATTAATTTATCCACTTTTGATGTGTTCTTTTATCCTATCTGCCTGACCAATAGCTTGTCAGGTTCTGTTTTCAGTTCCCATCATTTCTGATGCCTGTTCCTCTCTTTCCACTTCTATTGCTATCACCTCTGCTCACATCTCCTTATGAACTATTGCTGAAACTCACAAATATGTCTCCTGATCTTCAGGATTTCAGTTAGAGGCTAATCAAATACTAGCTAACTCTTTCCCAGATTTTAATTTCATTGCATTCTTTTAATTAAAAACTCTCTATTTCAAACATATTATGAGTCCCATTTAGATTAATGCTCAGGATGTTTAAATAAAGGATCTCCCAACTCAACCTTTCTATCTTTATTTCTTAGTCCTCAATACTGAGACTTGGATTCTTCAACATTGACTGGCAGCCTCCCCTTAAACAGAACTTGTATATTCACTCTCTCCACTAAAACTTGCCTCATCTCTTCCACACAAGCTCACCTTACCTCTTCTTTCCTCTTCTTCCCACCCAACTACTCCTATGCATCCTTCCCCATCCACATGGTTTCTTGCTGTGAGACTCAATGGACACAGGTACTTTTACTCCCTGATGTCAACCTCATTTTTCAGTCTCCAGTGACCACCTCCTGCTGCTGCTTTTGTCTAGATTTTATTGTCATGTGGCTTCATGCAATCTTTGTTCCTTAAAATCAAGTGATACCCACGTATAAGAGTTTGAACATTGCAAGTTATCATTTAGTATTTTAATTTACTGATATGAATTTTTAGTTGACAAGTTATTCTTTCTAGTTCCTATATTATTTCCTTTATGTAAGTGGAACATAATAATTCTTCCAGGTTTTTAGGGTACTTATAGGAGTGCTTCACTGATACCGGATACTAAGTAGAACTGGAAAAAATATTTAAATTGTCTTCATAAAGTGACAATGATATAATAAATATAAGAGCCATTTCTATTTTCAAGTTTGTCTATTCTAAACAGACATCCTTACAAGCATGGGAGCACAAGAGACTCAGCACTCTTGGAGAGGCACAAATTAGATTAGGCTTAAAGCCAAACAACAGTATTGTACCTGCCTTCCTCACTTGCAAACTGATTAACTCTAAGCCAACCCCTGGAACAGTTTTGGTCTCAATTTTCTCAGCTGCAAAAATAACTCTACTTGCCTCAGAATTTGGTTTTCTTATAGTTTTAAGAACACAACATACAAGAAAGTTATTTGTATAGAATAGTGAACAGTAACACTTGCTACAGAGTTGTGTAGCTGCAACAAAAACAAGAGACTGTTTGATTTAATGGCTTTTCAGAATTAATAATGCAGTCATTGAACAAATACTAATTAGTCAGGAACTTAGAAAATAAGCAACATTTGTGTGTGTGTGGGGGGGGGGGTTGGTCGGGGAGAGGGATACCAGCTCCTTGAGTTTCCATTTTATGGAAAGAAAAGCATTTCAATAAAATGATTCTTAGTTTGGTTTGAGGGGGCTTGATGGGGCATTGTGGACTACATCTAGAGGTTCTCAGGAGTTATTCCTGGTTCCGCATTGAGGAATTAGTCCTGGCATTGCTCAGGGGACCATATGGAGTACCAGGTATTAAGATGTACAAGGAAAGCTCCCTACCTGCTATACTATCTCTCTGGCCCACGTTAAGTGATGCTAATTGCACTGAGTTGGGTAAATTCACTATTTCAGTAGAGTTGTGTGAATTGCCTAGCATTGAGGATATGAGGAATAAAGGAACATGGTTGATTTTTCAAGAAATGTAGAGTTAAAGGAGAATATAAGAAAACTTGAGCAAGAAGCTCAGAGGAACAGTTTCATACTTGCTTTTGAGAGATGGTACTATTTGCCAGCTGGAGTGAGGGAAGAGCAAGTGTGAGGAAACCCTTTGCAAAAGAAAAATTGAACTGTAGAAATTAGTCTACAGTTTAGATGGACGAACTGTAGAAATTAGTCTACAGTTCAGATGGATGAACCATCTTTGAAAAGATACAGAGAGGCCTTTTCCTCTTCTGCTGAATGGAGAAAGACACAGGAGTCTATCTCATAACAAAGTTAGTAATGACTATAATCTATTTAACACAAGGTTCATAGCGAGGGGCCAAGTCCTGCTCCAGGAGTCATTACTTGTATCATCTCACTTAATGTTCACAACAGTTCCCCTATAAAATGGGGACCTTTGTAATTCTCATTTTACAGGTAATGAGACTGGGCTATAAAGAAGTTAAATCATGCTCAGTTTCCTGAAGTTTGTGGGTTATAGTGCTGAAACATGAACCTAAGTAGTTGGATGCTAGAAGTCACTTCATCTAACACTACGATGATATAATATCTCACTACGTATTTCCTGGGCTAAGAGGAAAAGTAAACACTAAGTTGCAGGTGCAGATATTTGGTCAAGTAGAGTGCTAGTATGCTCATAGACCTTGAATTTTTGTCACCTGTGTGAAGGAGGCACAGTGAGAACAGTAAGGTGCATAAGAGCTTCAAAGAAGCTCAACTGTCTGTAAATATTAAGCGAGGCAGTCTCAGAAGAGAGGGCCCAGAAATGTCTGTGCCTCATTACCACTGTTTTTGTTCTGTACTCTTTAGCTTCTAAGGAGATGGCTTTGCATTAAAAAAGTTTTAGCTAAACACGCATTTTAGCTAAATACAAGAGTCATACTACTCTGCATTCAGTTTATGATGCTCTTAGAAGAGTTCATTTTCTAGTAATTCTCTCCCTCTCATTTCCATTGACCCAGAATTTTTAATATTTCTTTACTGTTTTCTAGGAAGTGGCTTATGTTTTTAAAAAGAAACGTGTTTCTCATATTATCTTTTATGTGTTCAAATTGATTTTGTAAAATGTATTTCCAAGAATTTAAATACCATTCATTGATAATTTAACTCAGGGCAAATGGGGGAATGCAGACTGCAGAGCTGAGTCTATTAGGAGAGAGGCGAGGGGACCCAGGACTGTGGTGAATGATTCAGATTCTTCGGTGGTGTTGTGGTGTCTTAGTATTTATTTTGAAGAGATAGGAAATTGTATGCCCAAAGCATATACATATTTATGACATATATATATACAAAAACATATATGCTTCAAGGGTACGCTATTCCTGTAAACTAATGTTATCTGCACAAATTAAAAATAATAGACAAGCTCAGGGAAAATATTCAAGTATAAATTCATGTGAGAATAAGAAAATTCTGTCTTATTGCCCTTATACTGATTAAGAACATGAGTGATCATTTGGTGACTTTTAATTTATTTAAATATGAGCAGCAGTAATCCATAGAAATTTTTTTAGTATAAAATTTGTTTTGTGCCTATAATGACAATTTGCTCTTTATTCCCCCTTTCTAAATGCTTTTTTAGAGACTTAGAAACCTGATACCACGCCAAACTGATTTCAGTCTGATGCAGGTTTCACACAGGTTCCAAGAAAAATATAAAAAGAAGGAAGAGCTTGACCACATGTATTTTGAGAAATTTGAAAATGTTCAAAAATTCAAGGAAGATCAAAGATGTGTTGATGTCAAAAAGGTTTTATCCAAAAGTATTTCTAGAAGTTCAATAGTGCATAGTATACTATTTGTGATTTCTGCCTATAGTACACATTGCATAAGCATTAATGTCTTAGAAGTTGTGTATTCTCTTGCATGACTCATGTTCTGCCCGGCTTTTTCCTTCAGCCGCTTCCCCCTTCTCTCATACTAACTCTGCTGACTACTGTCATTCTCTGAATGGTGAAGTGGCAGGGTGACTCTTTCTTTTTTTTTTTTTTCAGTTTTCTGATTAATGCACAGATGCTTTTGTGATGAATCTCCTCCTCTGTGCTGTTCCAGCTAATGCTATGAACATTTTCTCTGTTGATGGAGATAGAGAAGTTACTTTCCCTCTCTTTTGCCTCTTTTGTACCCCTTTGGTCTTTCTGTATTATCCATTTTCTCTCTTCCAGGCAACTAGGGTGGTTCTCTGCTTGCATCCCATGAATCCCCCTAAGCACCTTTTTGAAAAAAATAATTTTGGGTCACACCCACCAATACACAGGGGTTACTCCCGGCTCTGTACTCAGGAATTACTCCTGGCGGTGCTCAGGGGACCATATAGGATGCTGGGAACCAAACCCAGGTCCACCGCATGCAAGGCAAACGCCCTACTGGCTGTGCTTGCTATCACTCCAGCCCCCCCCCCCCCCAGCACCTTTTAAACAAATTCTTAGTTCATTCTGCTTTAACTCACTCCTCTCTCCCTGCCCCCCACACAATGCTTCTCTGATTTCTTTGAAAATCTTTAATGATCTCCCCAGCCATTAAGGGCATGGAATAATAACATTGTGTGGAGTCATTAAGGACTTTAAGAGAAATTCCAGTTGCTTCGTATATGGAATGTGTCAACTACAGGCAAAAGAATTTGTTTCTCATTGAAAATTACATTTAAATTTAGTACACTTAGACTAAAAAAAACCACATTCCATTATAGACAACTCCTTTTGAGGAGGTAGTAAAAAATGAGGGACAAACTTTACAAGAGCTTATCCTCTCACTATGTGACAAAGAGTAGATAAGACTCAGGTTTCTCTTTGGCAATGGTCTTTACAGTAAGGAGTGTTTAAGTGAAGACTGAGTGCTGGACCTTATATGGAACCAGTCTATTCACTTTTATGTGGCAAGTTTAATGTACAGAATCTCCAAATAAAGTTGGTAAAGATAAAATATAGCATTATAATATATACTGAAATAAGATATATTAGCAAAGATTGAAAGCAAATACAACACAAGGGAAAGTTAGATCTTCCTTTTCAAAGGAAAAATATAAAACATTGCAATTAAGTAAAACTTCAACTTTTGAAAAATAAAATGAAATTATATTTTTTTCTTAATTTCTGACTCCTTGGTCCGTGTTTGCATCGAATGTATCGAATGTAGCCTGCCCACAGGGCAGAGTCTGGCAAACTCCCCGTGGCGTACCAAATATGCCAGATACCAGTAACAATGATGGGTCTCATTCTCCTAAATAGCCTTGAATATAATCTCAGGGCTAGGATGAAAGAGACGTTACTGGGGCCTGCTCAAGGCAATCGACGAATAACAGGATGATGAAATGAAATGAAAAATGAAAAATTTCTGACATCTGAATAGTAAATTAAGCTTGTCTTTGGATTTAATAATAAGTTGTTTTATTTGCTTTAATAAAATGTTTTAGTAATTAATTTGTGATTTATTTTATTATTGCTAAGATCAGTTTTTTCAAATATTTAACTGATTTTATAATTTTTTCCCATCGTTCTCTCCTGCTAATATTCTTTATAAAATAATTTCTGTGTTTAAGAAGACTTGATATAATAACAATGCCACATATTTGAGTGTTAATTCAACATATGACATTCTTCTTGCACTCAAGTGTAATTGAGTTTTGGGAAAAGCTGGTTATCTATTTGGGTTTCCTAAAACCTGTCCAAAGGTCAACCTCCTAGATTGAATTTTCTTTTCATTGTCTTTAGAGACACAATTTTCTTTTCCCATTATTGGGCAGACCCTGACTATGGCGCTGAGAAAAAATTATATTATTCTTCATTTGGAAATACTTTCTATGGTCTTTTTAATATTATCATCTAGAAATAAAATATACAGATTTGATAGATATAATTTGGGGATTGTGTAATTATTTGATGATACTAAAGTCATAATTTGAAACTGGAGATATGAAATTAGATTATATTGCCACCTGCCTTCTAACATTATGTATTCATGCACATTGTTCATTGTTTAATTACTGAATATTGAAATTTTAATAGAAAATTATATCTGGGTACCTATGAGTTTACAGTACTGTTTGTTTTTCTGATGAATTGAATAAATAAATATATGTTGTATATTTAGCAACGCTTGAGCAAAAGACGGCAAAATGAAATAATGGCCCAAATTCAAGCAGCTATCATACAGATTCCCAAACCTGCACCAAGTCGTGCTTTCAAAGCACTTGAGGCCCAAAAACTGATGAAAAAGAAAAAAGAGGCTGAGGTAAGTGATCATCTTCCAATAGTGATTCATATTTATCTTAAAGAATAATCTTTTCTTTTGACATATAGAGAACCCTCCCCCAACCTTTATTTCTCTTCACTTTATCTCTGCCATTATCCCAGCTAGTTCAGAATTTCTTAACTGCATGCATACCCAACTCATTCATTGTATACTGCTGCTTATTCAGAAACAAAGGATGTAACTTTAGGCTAAGCATGATAACTTTCTATGAGAAGTTTGCCCGCACTCCTATGCCCCTGCCAAACTAGGCCAGAGTGAGTGCTCTCCTCATAGGTGCTAGCTCCTATAGCAGGGCCAGTTGAGGTGCACATACCAGGAATGTCCCATTTCTAATATAATGTTTACTGAATTCTTCCTTATTATGCCATACTATTGTTCTGTGACTTCTAGAAAATTTAAGTGATTTGCTTGCCAGCACTGTATTTAAATTAAAAATTCTTACCCTAATGATATTTTACTAGATCATACCAACTACCAATTATTCCAACAGGAGATATAAATATAAGTGTAAAAATAAATATAAATATAAATGTCATGTTTCACAAGAGAGCCACGATTTATTTTGATGTTAATTCCTATAATCTATGCTGCATACTGCTTCAGTGATTGTTTATCATGTCCGTGTGTGACTTAAGAAAAAGAATATTAATTACTATCTATTGTACATCTGCTGTATATCAGGTAGTAGGTTGCTTTTAATATCATTTTTAATTTGCAAATAACTTTCTAAGTGCAGAGTATTAATTCCTCATTTTGCAGCTAAGTAAACTTAGACTCAAAAAAGTGATCTACTTTACCCAAGTTCATAATGATGGTAAAGCAGAGATTGACAGATAGTTCTGATAACTAAATTCATTGCATTATACAAGGATTCATTATTCTTTGTTTACATTAAAACATTATATTGCACTTGAATTCTAAATACTACACCACAGGTTTTACTAGACCCCATTTAAGTAAAGTATTTCTTTCATTTCCTTGACTTGATTAATTTCATTAATATGGATGTACAGTGGGAAGATCAGGTTAGATGAGTTTTCAAAAAAGGAACAAGTGTAAATAAAGTTGCATGAAATTCTCCTGAACTAATCTTTAATGAAATATTCCTATCTAAACAAATGCTTATTGTCTCTTAAAACAATTGCAGATACAGAAAGATTATATGCACTTTAATGCAGTGTTAGAGCTAGAGTTATGAACTGAATTCAGATTATGCATTGTTCAAGTTCCTATAGATACATTTAGTCAAGTATTAAAGTAAAAAGACGAAATGATTGCAACATTCCAGGATGCAGTCTTTGGTACTTTCCCTTTTAATTAACCTTAATAGCACATGTCACCTTATAAACTGTAAAGAATATGGTAGATAATGATATTCTGAAACAGAAATCTGATCGTTTATTTTCTTTAAAGGATGTGGCCAATGAGATTAAGAAGTTTGAGGCATTAATTAAAAAGGATCTCCAGGCCAAAGAAAGGTAGGATGTAAGCATTTTAATAATAAAAAAATGTTCAATCTACCTATGGCTTCTAAATATTGAGAAATGTTACTTGAAATAGCCATCCAGAGATCTTTGTACCTTGTATAATCTTCATTAAGAGTATTTGATGGAAGAGAAATGAGAAAAATAAAGTTAAAACAACTTTTGTGATGCTCAAGAGGGAAGTGGCTGTCATGAGATGTGAAATTAATTTTCCATGCTATATATAAGCTTCTGAGTTCACATGCATATTTTCAACTTATACTAAAATTATTTCAAGTTACCACTATGTTAATATATTAAGTAAATCTCTTGTTAGACTCTAGTTAGGTTTCTCTCATTTTGTATCTTCTGACTTTAACACAGGAGGCAGCAATAAAGAGTTGCTGAATTAATTTGTTGAGTGAATGAATATCTGTCAATAAGGCAACAAATTTGGTGACTCCATTGAAAAATCACCTGGTTAATGGTGGCTTGAGTACCTTCAGATAAAGATCTGCTTTCTTTCAGAGGTCACCGACTCATGACTCATAGCAAACAATTGATTAGGGACTAAATATGTAAAAGCAATTTGAATTTGTCACATTTTCAAATGGCAGCTATCCAAACTGTTTTATTGAATATGAAATCAATCTATAAAGAAGAAAGTGGAATCAGTTGATAGAAGTATTCACTCTGGATCAGGGCTAACTGCTAAAAGGAGGTAAAGTGACATGCATAATACCCTATCAGTAGCAGTATTGCAAACCACGGTGCCTAAAAGGAGGAAAAAAGGAAAACAGAGAAAGAAAAATTCTGCCATAGAGGCAGGCAAAGGAGTGGGAGAGAAACTGGGAGCACTGTGGAGAACACTAGACACTGATGAAGGGTTTGGTGTTGGAATCTTGTGTGCCTAAAACTCAATCATGAATAATTTTGTAACTGTAATTCATGGTGATTTTTTAAAGAAAAAAAAACAAATTGTATATTTTATTTCCGTGTAGGTATTTCCAAGGGGGAGGGAATAGAGTCAAGTGAGAAAATAAAAGTGAAAGGGGAAAAATAATGAGGAAGTCCAGTGTGGAAGGAAAATGAAGAATAATATAGTACCTTCTGCAGAAATTCCTGATTTCCTATGCTAAGCCCACCGCTCCATTTATTAGTGTTGCCCCTGGCTTACAAAGAAGAAACACAATCTTCATCTTACCCATTTTGCAACACCTGAACTCCCTCACACCCACTTAGTTTTGATTCTTGAAATGATTTTATTTGTTATTTTTTCTTTTACCTCATTGACAGAATATCGAGGTGTGAAATAAATGGTATCCACTGAAACTGCTCTTTTGACATACTGAAATACTTCTGGGCAATAATGGTGTTCTCTATAGCTCCACTGCCAGCCTCTCTCTGGGAAATCTCCATTTCTACACAAGTTAGCAATTAATTAATCTCCAAGTTAATACCAATCATTTTTTATCATCCCTGCACCATCATCTATTTTGACTGATGAGTATCCTAATCAGTGCAAGGCAAACACCCTACCCACTATGCTATTGCTCCAGCCTCTTGAACTCTTTTTTGGAATGCTTTCAAGGAAACCTCATACTAGTTGGTACCAGAATGCATTAACATAGGTTGGCCCTGAGGAGACCTTGATAGGTTGGCCCCGAGGAGCAGTCTCTGCTCTTGTATATTTATTTCACAACCTGTTCCTGAAAACAGTGACTCAGATATGTCATCTCAGAGCCTGTGCTTTTTTGTTCTCTTGTGGAAGAAGGAACTATGTCTCAATCATACTGATGCAAATACTTCTACGACTTTGTTACTGCACATGTAAAATTTCCATATTTGTAAGGCAAATAATAAATGTTATGTAGTGTTTGTTTCTTTAGTTGAAATTGTTGACTGCTGTACTCTGATAAGTGTGTATATAGATTTACCTTAGGTTTCTCTGGCCAACTTCTTATTTCGTATAAATTTGTATTTATATAAATCTGACCAAGATTCTTACTACTAATATTCATACACATATAAATTAACTGATAGGAGATGTGGTAAACAGTTGTTAGGAGTAAGCATAGTTTTTGCCCTTAACAGTCCCACATCTAGAAAAATAGAGATTTGTTCATGAAAATAACATGTAGCTTATTTCAAGCTTTTATTTGAATAAGACATTAATAGATAGTCAAAGAAGAAGATTACATTAAGCATATTGTTGGCAGCATAAATGCAGTGGGAGAAAACTATTTACTCATGCTCAACCCAGGGAAAAGCCTTTGAAAACACATGTAAGTAAAAATAATTGAGATGAAATGATTGAAAAAAGTTATGACAAAATTTTTATAAATATATTAAAACTTAATAAATTGGTTTAGATTTTACCTTTGGCATTGCTGTGACTTTGCTAGTTATATAACCAGCTCAGTGACTTAGTGACAGAATGCAACCAAAGGTAGAGTCCCTGCTGATAAAATAACGGGGATTTCAGTATACAATCTTCGTAATTATATTATGCTGGTATGATGCTTTTAGTAGCTTTTGGAATTAGTAGACTTCAGATACCTGTCATGCATCTAAGCTATAGATATATAATGGAATGAGTCAGGTTATTTTTCTTATGTGCTCAGACTTCAGTTGGGAGCCTCAAACCTTTCAGTGGATTTTCCCCCCCTTTGCTACCTATTGACTCTGGATGTTTTGAGCCTCCCTGATTTTGAATCAAAAGAATGAATGAACTATTATATATAATATAATATATGATCTATATTATATATATGATTATATTTAATTTAAAAGATTTAATGTTTTTATAAAAGTACTCCATCCATATGAGAACTGATAACTATTTCCTATACAGTACACTAATGTGTTCTTATCTTTTGAATAAATCATATTTTAAATCAAATAAATAACTTCTAGCCTTAAAACTAATTATTCATAATATAAGAATTTATTATTTTTGGCAAGTAACGTTATATCTTGTACCATTGTATTATTGTCTTCTCTTTATTTTTAAGAGATATCAAATGTGTAGTTTTTTATCTTTATATACATAAAAATGTATCTTTTAATTGTACCTTTGAAATGAATCTATAAATGATGTTCCTAGCTACAATTTGTCTCACTAAACAGAGGGTGTTTGCTTTCTACTGGTGATATCCCTCAGACTCCTCCTTCTGGTCTTCTAATTTTGACCAGGTGGTTGGACACGAGCCCTGAGTGAGGTTTTCTTACTTAGGTTCCCAAACGTGGACAAATAGCTATGCTGATTCTAGGCCTATAGGGATGAGTGATATGATGCACAAGTGACGTTTTAACCAAGGGACTCCCAGGCACAGCCCTGAGGCAGCCAGAAAGTCACAGGCATTCATAGAACAACTTGCATGTGAGAAAAGTGTAGCAGGTGGAATCATCCACAGGACGATATAGAGTGTCCTGACTTTGTTTGTTTTTTTGTTTTGTTTTGGTTTGTTTTGGTTTGGTTTGGTTTGGTTTGGTTTTTGGGGTCACACTCTGCAATGCTCAGGGGATTCTCCAGGCTCTGCAGTCAGGAATTACTCCTGACCATGTTCGGGGGACCACATGGGATGCTGGAGATGTAACCTAGGTCAGCCGCATACAAGGCAATCGCCCTACACATTGAACTATGATTCCAGCCCCTAGCATCCTGATTTTGACATTCTGAGTCAGCTCTTATAGCAGTGTGACTTCAGTGACATTTGTATTGTCAATATTCTTCCTTTTCTTAACTCAAAACAATGGAGACAAGACATTTGTATTCAACATGAAGCAGAGAGAAATCCATACTCTTGCTCACCCACACTCTCTTGCCCTAGAGGATCACGAGAATGGAAGAATTGATCAGTCACAGAAACAGAAGACCACATAGAGATGGCTAAAAATGAATCCAGAAAGAGGGCTAAGAAGGTGGAATCTATTAATAAGCTATGGTCTCTCTGAATAAGTCGCTCTGAGATCTAATATTTGTTTAGAGTATTAATTGATAGAGCAAAGAAGCTTCTAAGTTTTTCTAACACAAGTAGTGACATGTGTTTGAATTGTATTTTTTGAATCTAAAATGAAAACTATTGTTCTTAGTGCATCCAAGCCACATTTAGACACATCAGGTCAGACAGCGACTGATTTGTTAAACACTTACTCGGATGATGACTACATTAAAAAAATCCAAAAGCGTTTAGAGGAAGATGCATTTGCAAGAGAGCAAAGGGAGAAAAGACGGAGAAGACTATTAATGGATCAGCTAATAGCCCACGAAGCACAGGAGGTAAGAGAGTTAGACAACAGCTAAGTAACAGTGCTTGAAATTTTATAAAATGCCACATTGTATACGTGCGTGTATGTGTGTGTATCTTACAAGTGTTATCTTCCATTCTTAATTACATGGATGTCCTCCAATCCTAGTTGAAAATAATCTTAAGATAATAAAAATCTACATAGTACTTTTACTACAGCATGTAGAATTTGGTGGTAGTTGTACAGCATTGGCATACCACTGAATTGCAGCTTGTTGAAATAGTAAATCTCATCTTATATTTTAACATAACATAAAATATTGACACAAATATGTTAACCATATATATATATACATATATGTGTGTCTACAAATGTGTGTATATATATGTATATGTAATATTTGAGATACTTTCATTTCATTTGGTTATATATCGGAAATGAGGTTGCTGGAAATGTAGTGATTCTATTTTTACTTTTTGAAGATCTTTTTTCTAAACTGTCTTCCATTGAGATGAACCCGTTTACATTTACAAGAGCACAAAAGATTCACTTTTCTCCACATCCTTCCCAGCACTTGCTACCCTTTGTCTTTTTGATAACAATCATTCTAACAGGGCTTATGTGATACCATATTGTTCACTTTACTTTGCACTTACTAGAAGATTAGTGATGTTGGATACCTTTTCAAAACCTATTTGTCTTATTTTGAGAAATGTAATTTTCAGTTCCTTTGTCCACTTCAAAACCTGCCACAGAGGCAGAGTGGGATGGGGGGCGGGGCGTGGAAGGGATACTGGGACCCGTGGTGGTGGAGGATGGGCATTGGTGGAGGGATGGGTACTTGATCATTGTATAACTGAAACTCAAGCACAAAAATTTGTAAGTCTATAACTGTACCTCATGGTGTTTTACTAATAAAAACAAAACAAAACAAAAAACCCTGGGTAATATGTTACTATAGTTTACTCTAGAGTTCCTTACATGTTTTGAATATTAACTAAAATTAAAGGTTTTTAAATATTTTCTCTCATTACAGAGAAGCATCTTCAATCTGTTCATTGTTTTCCTGCTGTGAAATAGTTTATTAGTGTGATACAATTTAGTCTATTTTTTGGCTTTTGTTGCCTGTGCTTTTGGAGTCGTAGTTAAAAAAAATCATCTTCTATACTAGTGTCAAAAAGATTTTTTTAAATCTTGTTCAAGTGTTTTTGTAGTTTCAGGTCTATGAGTAACTCTTTAATCCATTTTGCATTGATTTTGGGATATTATGTAAGGTATGGGAACATTTTATTTTTCCTCTGTGGACATCCAGTTTTCCCAGTATTATATGTTGAAGATACTATATATTTTCTACTGTGTAACCTTGACACCCCTGTTGAAGATTAATATAATTTACATATGTGGATTTTTCCTTTGTTTTATATGCCTATTTTTGTACCACTGTCATATTGTTTTGCTAATGATAGGTTTGTGATATAATTTAAAATCAGAAAAGTGTGATGACTGCTCTCTATTCTTGCTAAAATTGTTTTTATGCTTTGAACTCTTTCATGATTATATATAAATTTAATTTTTTTCTGGTTTTGGAAACATGAATCTGATAGGTATTTTTGTTTGTTGATAGCACAGCGGTAGGGCCTTGCATGCAGCCAGCTGGGCCAAGCCGGGTTCGACTCCTCCGCCTGGCAAGCTACCAAGAGTATCTTGCCCGCACGGCAAAGCCTGGAAAGCTACCCGTATTCGATATGCCAAACACAGTAATAAGTCTTAATGGAGATGTTACTAGGCCCGCTCGAGCAAATTGATGAACAATGGGAGGAGAGTGATAGTGACAGTGACAATGATAATTTTTGTTAATCTGGACATTTTAGTAATATTGTTTCTCAATTATGATATTTTTCATTAATTTGTATACTCATAATTTATTTTATCAATGTTTTGTAGTTTTCAATTTACTGATCTTTAATCTTCAAAGTTAATATTTAATCTTCAAAGTTAATATTGTTCTTTTTGCTACTATTCTAAATGGGAGTTTTAATTTAGCATTTTTTAGTTTGTTTAGTGTTGGTGTAAATAATTGAAACTTATTTTATATGTTGGTTTTGTGTCTTTCAGATTTCCTAATCTTGAAAAATTAATTTCAACAATGTTTCTTTTAGTCTTTGTTTTCTCTATATAAAATAATGTCATTATCCATGACCATTTCTTTACTCTCTGACTTAAGTCCCTTTTATTTCTTTTTCTTGCCTAAGTGCTTTGGCTAGGACTTCCAGCACTATGTTGAATAGAAGTAAAAAGAACGGGCATCATAGTCTTATTCCTGATCTTAGAAATAGATTGAGCAACTAGAAGTTTCAACATCAAACTGTTGAGTATGGTTTTAATTTTAGATTTGGTATGTGTAGCCTTTATTAGGTAAAAATACATTCCTTGTATGCATAATTTATTGAGCATTTTATCACAAAAGAACACTGAATTTATTCGAATGCCTTTTCACCTATTAAGATTACTAAGAGAATAAATTTTTAATGAAAATAACATAAAAAATTGTTAGTCTTCTCACTTTGTTCATTGACCCATGGGATGGTCCAGTGATTCTCGAAGTATGATATCTGAACCAATAGCCTTTAGAAATGTTACTGGACAGGTTTAGAAATGTTACTGATTGCTCCATTCTTAGTCCTACTGAATCAGGAACACTATAATTAACAGCACTGCTTGATTGTTTAATGCACTTACAATTTGAGAATTACTGATGAACTCATGTGGAAAGCATAATTATTGAACTTTTCCTATACTTTCTGTAGACCCACAGATTTAATGCACCTACAATTTGAGAATTACTGACGAACTCATGTGGAAAACGTATTTATTGAATTTTTCCTATACTTTCTGTAGACCCACAGATATAAAATAATTAAAAAAAAACCCTGATCTTACAGAGCTTGCTCTTTAGAGGAGAATTCAGAAGCAAACAACTACATTAGTGTTAAGGTATGAATTAGGTGAGGAAGTGACTAGTGACTGGTATGAAATCCAGCCCAGGCTTGACTCAGAGATGGTTTCTGGATAATTATACATGACTCATAAGGAAGGGTCAAGGACTAGATACTGATAGTAGGCATAGTTTTGGTGAGGTGGGAATACAGTCAGTTTCAAGCAGAGGCTGGTATAGTGGAAGGTAAGCTATTTCCAGAGACTGCCATGTCGCAAAATTCCAGCTTTTATGTGACTAATATATCATCTGGCAGGAGTTCCCAGAGACCAAACCATAATAAGCCTCATAAATCAGCAAGAGGGAAATAGAGGACTTTATCCTAAGTGTGAAGGGGATCAAGAGTCACAACAGAAGATTTTCTTTTATAAAGATCATTCTTACAGAACAAAATAAGCTATGCCAGTCTGGAAGTAGTGCAGTACTTCCATACACATGTGTATAGAACAACTACACATGTGCCGACCTTGTTTTGATTACTGCCACTACATGGTCCCCTGAGCATTATTGACCTCTGAGTTTCTCTGGGTGTGGTCCTGGAAGGCCCAGAAACTTCTAAGGTGACCCAGAAATCCTCCCACTCCCCAGGACCCAAGCAACAGAGCATCTTCAGGCTCCTGGACCAAACCTCTGGCTGGACGGACTGAGAGTATCTGGTGGGGCCCCTCATCATTTGAGAGGACACCTACCCAAATATCTAGAGTTGTTATTCTAGTTCAGGTAAAAAAAAGTCAATCCCAGTGCATATTTAGTGTAGTGACAATGATGATGAAGGGAAGTGACTGAAGGAACTATTTTAGAAATAAATGGGAATGAATGATTCATCAGACATGGGTAAATGAAAAAGCACATGAAGGGTCAGGTGAGCAGTTGGCAGGATAGAAGTGATTTGTTCTGGTAAGATAGAAGATAAGAGGAATAGGCGAGGGAGATTTCAGTGTAAATATAATTTGGACAAATCTAAATGTTAATGCTGTAAAAGAATTTGAAAATACTTTCTTTAATACAACTAATTACATCTGGTCTATTTAGTGGTACTAAAAGAAGAGAAATAAATTACAAATAATTGGAAGTGTCCATGGATTCTGCTCTTTGTGAAAAAATTTTAAAGTATAATCACATTTCTTTGTGATTAATGGTTATTTTTTACACCAGGTATACCATACATCTTTAATGGTCAGCTTGATAGTCTCTTGTTCAATTAGAATTATACATTATTAAAATGAGATCATTTAACTGTAGGTTTTAAGATAACGACCTATTTCAACTTTCATTAACTAGCAATAGGATTTGAACACTCTTCTAAAAACCCCTGTGTTTTGCCTCCTAGGATTGATGGTGCTGTTGTTCCATTCATAATAAATATAGCCCTGATACTTGTCTGGAAAATAGGGAGAATTAATACTTTCTTGGTTACTTTACTTTCTACTAGAATACCATGAGCATTAACTTTTTAAAACTCCAGTTACAGTCTTGCTCTGGGATTCAGCCACATGCGAGACATGAAAAAGCTTAGGTTCTAGCTATTTCTGCCAAAGGAACTCTGTTTCTCTGCTAATCCTGTGCTGAATTTAGAAAAATCTGTTTTTCACAAACCAACATGCTGAAGCATGAAGCATCCAATCTCTTCCTCCTTTCCCTACACAAAGGGTGCCCGGCCTCAGAGCCTGTGATAGCAGTACCATAGTGCCACAGCTGGGAATGCAAAATTTCCACTCATCCTTCCTCCAGAGAAAATGGGATTTGGCAGGACTAGAGTTTCTTCTTCCATCATGAAGAAAACCTGGAGCTTTGGAGAAGGATATTATGAAACATAGATCAGCATTAATCTTGGTGTTTGGTTCACCTCAAAATGCTTCCAAATGTCATTTCTGACATTCAGGTGGTTGTGATTTCCCCGCAAGGGCTTATTTACCCTAACATGGGCTTATCTCGAGTGTATGAAATGAGACCTGAGACCTGCAAAGTAATTGTGACTGAAATGGTAGTGGTGGTATTTACTATAGAAGCACCCTTTGATTTTTGTTTTCTTGACGATTATTTTTTAAGAACTGTTGAGGGAAGACACAGCGGGTAGGGCGTCTGCCTTGCATGCAGCCGACCCAGGTTCGATTCCTCCATCCCTCTCGGAGAGCCTGGCAAGCTACCAAGAGTATCTTGCCCGCACAGCAAAGACTAGCAAGCTACCTGTGACTTATTCAATATGCCAAAAACAGTAAAAACAAGTCTCACAATTTGTTGTGAGACGTTACTGGTGCCTGCTCAAGTAAATCGATGAACAACAGGAGGACAGTGACAGTGACAGTTGAGGGAAGGGATAGTAAGGAGGGATGCTGTCATCCAAGACAGGGATACTGTCAGTAGATATTGGATGAAGTAAATCATGATTGAAAAATCATAGAAAGTGGGTAAAATAGACTACAAGTTTAAGAATTGGATCTTAGGAGTAATACGAGAGAAATGAATGTATGATTCCTCAAACTAAGGTCACAGAATTAGAAGTTTATAAGGTCATCTGCTGAGAAAGAGAACTGCTGAAGGAGTGGGGGATACAGATGAGTTACTGAATATATTATTAGTAGACTTCTTGAATTTAAGATTCTGCATAAAATTCTAAATGGAGGCATTTAGTCCAAGAGATAGATTTGGCTCTTATTGTCTGCTCCAGTAGTTCTGAATCTGATCCTAGACCAGTAAGTAACATCAGCAGAAAAAATTCCAGTTTGGTTTGTCTAACATTTTGTCTGATTTGGGGATTCGTGACAATGCAACTACAGGAAAAATTTTTGTTTCATTCCCTTGGGACTTCATGTCAATACCAGATCATTTCCCACTTCATGGTTTGCTTTATGTTTTTGGTTCATACCCTTTGGTGCTCAGGGCTTATCCTTGGCTCTGTGTTCAGTGTTCACTTTTGATGGTACTCAGGGACCATATGTAATGCCAGAGATTGAGCTGGGGTCTGCTTCATGGAGGCAAACACTCTAATCCCTCTGCTGTCTCTGCACTTCTGAAAAAAATAAAAAAACACGCTGAGTATTCAGCATTAAGGTCTTTCTTGCAGTGCCCATTGCTCCACAAGGGCCGCACAGATACAGACATCTTTGGAGAAGGAAGCAAAGGTCCAGCCAGAGTAAAATATTTGCTCTAGCCCACAAGAAAGGCTATCTGACTGAGGATACTTTTGATTCTATGCCTGCCTAAATCTTCTTGAAATGTGATTAAATATAATTAATGTATGTCTTCTATAACTTATTCATTGTAGATATAAAATATTTCATTGCTGTAACAAGTTAAATAAATGTCTATAGGCTATTGTGAGTATCTAACTTATCCTTGTTTTCATGAGAAAATGTATCCATACTTCAATAATATTTTTAGGAAAAGTTTATTTATAAAATATGAGCTACCTGTACAATGGAACAAAAATAAATTTTTTCCCATACCAGTTAATTTTTGGTTTGCAGCTTTGATGATTCTTGATTATTCTTCTTTGTGAAGTGTTGACTCAGCCACTCAACAGTAATTCCTTTTTTCTTTCCCCTTTAATCATACAATAATCAAAGTAGTAATCAAAGTGTATCTTACCAGTCCAGTTTGTTCTTCATAAAAGTCAGAGTGACCAGATCTCATCTCAAATTCCTTTGCCACATAAACACAACCAAGTGTGAAAACTGTTCTATATTAAGTACACTTAGAAAAATAAAACCGAGTTTTGTCTCTCTTTCTATATATCTATGTGTCTATATAAATATAGATATAGCACAGTGGTAGGGCGTTCGCCTTACAAGCGGCCAACATGGCCGACCCGAGTTCGATTCCTCTGCCCCTCTCGGAGAGCCCGGCAAGCTACCGAGAGTATTCAATATGCCAAACACAGTAACAACAAAGTCTCCAATGGAGACGTTACTGGGCCCACTCGAGCAAATCGACAATCAACGGGAGGGCCTTTACCTTTACCTTTACCTTTACCTTATATTACAATTATATTACATATTACATATTTACAATTACATATATTACATATACATGTACAATTATACACATATATTTAAATATTACATATATATGTAAAATTATACACTATATGTATATATCCTCCCGTTGTTCATCAATTTTCTCGAGCGGGCCCAGTAACGTCTCAATTGTGAGACTTTGTTGTTACTGTGTTTGGCATATCGAATATGTCATGGGTAGCTTGCCAGGCCCTGTCGTGCGGGCGAGATACTCTGGGTAGCTTGCCGCTACTATATACCTATATAAGTATAGATATATAAATATAGATACATATATGGGCTGGAGTGATAGCACAGCAAGTAGGGCATTTGCCTCACATGCGGCCGACTCAGGTTTGATTCCTCCACCCTTCTTGGAGAACCCAGCAGGGTACTGAGAGTATCCCGCCCACATGGCAAAGCCTGGCAAACTACCCTTCACGTATTTGATATGCCAAAAACAGTAACAACAAGTCTCACAATGGAGATGTTACTGGTGCCCGCTCAAGAAAATTGATGAACAGTGGGAGGACAGCACTACAATGCTATAGATATGTATGTAATTGTACCTTGCCTATGTATCCCAAACCATACTCTGACATAAGAGCAGTTTGGTTTGGGCTCAGTTGTGTGTCCTTGTGTGGGCCTCAGCTGGGCTGTCTCATACACTTTGGTTAGCTAATGGGTCATCTAGGGATGGCCTATTTATGAAAGCTTCCATCCAGTCAGCTTGGCAAGATGGTTGCCACACTATGTGTTCCTTCATTTTCTGGGAGACCAGATTAAGCATGTGTTAGCAGTAGCTGTGTCACAGGAGAAAATCAGACCCCAAGTGTTTTAGATCTGTGAGGTATTTTTGTTGTTTTGTTTTTGGGATTTGGCTAATGTTCCATTGGTCTATTCAAGTCAGTGTCACCTCATGCCCTGTGTTTAAGGAATCACGGTAATGGTTCTGATTTTTGAGAGGACTGTCTTCAGAATGACATTACAAGGCTTTAAATAACAATTAAGAACGTGCTATCATTTATACTTTATGTTTAATTCCCATATTGGATCTCAAAGTGAAACAACTGATTAACATTGAAGTTTCTATGATTTATAACTTAATAAGATGTAAGATTCAAAGCTGTTCATGAGTTTTGCTCATTTGATGTAAATTACTAATAGTAAAATGTTTCATATATTTAATTCTAGATGAACTTTTTTTTCAGCTTTTGCTTTCTATCTGAGGGTGCTCAGGTCTTACTCCTGGTACTGCCAGGAAGCACTGGCTGGCATGATATCCTGGCTCAGGGATCACTCTTGGCAGGGCTTAGGGGACTATATGCAGTAACAGTGATGGAGCCAAGGCAAGGATCTCACTCACTATAAGACCTCGCAGGTCCTCAGGTCCTAGTTGAGCTTCTGATGTACATTTTCATCTCATTTCCAGGCTTGAGTTTTGATATTTGTCACAGTGTTATTATTATTTTTATTTTGTTTTTACCGCTATGCAGCAATTTGCCTGTAAGTTCTTAAGGAGAGAGCTTTTTAATAGAACTTTTCCCATTTAATATTAGTTATTAATTATTAAGTCGGCTGTAACGCTATAGAATTTCAGGATTATAGCTTAATACCTCTGATGTGTGTAGAATTCATGGCATCCGCTACCCAAGTTCCCATGCTATCCCACAATCAAAAAGATTGCTCCTCCCATCTCTCTTCTTTTTTCTCTGGTAATCATGATAGTTTATACCAAATGTAGATTTTCTTTGTTTATATAGTTTGTTTCCTGCAAGCAAACTGTTTTTGCGTATGAGTAAAATATCTTGAAATTGATTTTAACTTCCTTACTTCACTTAGCAAAGTCACTTCAATTTCCATCTATTTTGTTTCAGCTGACATACTTTTTAGGAGAAAAATAATATTCCATTGATTGTGTATATAGCATAGCATCTTTGTCTAGTCATCTTTTAGTAGACATTTATGCTGATTCCATGCTTTGGCTACTTTAAAATAATGCTTGAAGATAGGATTCAAATATCTCTTTATTAGTATTTTTATGTCTTTGGATATATGCCCAAATGTGGTATTGCTGAATTATATTCTCTTTCCATTTTTTAAAGGAATCTCCGTGCCATTTTCCATTGAGATGGTACAAGTTTACATTCCCACCAATAGTGTACTAGTTTCTTCCTCTTTACATGATTGCTCTTGTTTTTAATGATTTTAGTATAGAGCATTCTCTGATGTGATGTTATATCTCAATATTTTGATTTTATTTCCTTATTAATAAATAAAATTGATGGAAGGGACATCTGAATGTCTTCTTTGGGTCTTCTATTTAGTCCTTTTACTCATTTTTGATTGGATTACTTGTGTTTTTTGTTAAGCTGTATGAATTAGTTTATATATTTTGGATATTAATCCATGATCAAAACATGATGTGAATGCCTTCAGTGGAAGAGATCTTTTGAAATATTATCATTAACAAGGCCATATTTTCTGCATGAATAATTAGATTATATAGTAGTAAATGAAAAACCCTTAATATTCAGATAGTCCTCTAAGTCTTTACCTTGAGAATTTTAATTACCTCCTCCTTCCACACGATGTCTCTTTCAGACAAAGTGAGAGAGCTTGACGGATACCTGGAGCCAACCCCATCTACCTAAGCCCTTCATTTTAACCCCTAAGAAATAGGTCTTGAAAACTCTGTTTTCAAGCCACAAGCCACAGAGAAAGTGGAACAACTGGACAACCACAGCACTTCTGATTGCCAGCTCCATGCCTTCTTTCCACTGTTCACTTACTGGTGTTTCTGTTACTATTTAAAAACTAATCAAAAGAGCCAAGAGATTGTACCCGCTTTTTGTTTCAGAATGCAGATGCTTGAATTTTCTAAGATAAGTGATAAGGGCATTTCCCCTTTTTCTTTCCCCATATTTTACTATCAGATTTTAGTTTCTGTCACACAACATTGACATACTGCCACAGGGAACTAGGGAGCTTTTTAAACTTCATAGACAAAGGTTCCATGTCTTGTACCATTAGATATTAAATGTGCATATAGCACAATTCCAAACTCCTGGAAACATGCTTATGAATTAACAACTATATCCCTTGTTAACAAAACTTTTAAAGCTATCGGCCAAATTATTTTTTATCAGCTTTTAAGGAAAGTAATGATTTAAAGTGTAAGTTTTCAGGCATCAACACTTCTAGATACCAATGCACAACATTCTTTGGGGGGACCATACCCCACGGTGCTCAGGGCTTGCTCCTGGGTCTGCACTCGGGGATCACTCCTGGTGGGATCAGAGGACCAAACCAGGTGCCAGGGACCATACCAGGCTTACCCACCATACTTTCTCTCTCTCTGACCCCCACATTTTAGTTATTATAACTTGAGTCATGCTGGAATTTGAATCCAAAACTCAGATGACAACTGTTTTTTTTTTTTTTTTGTGGTATCTTTGGCTTCTCACTGGCGTATTTCAGGAGGCTTATCGCGAAGAGCAGCTGATTAACCGGCTGATGCGCCAGTCCCAGCAGGAGCGCAGGATCGCAGTGCAGCTCATGCACGTTCGGCACGAAAAGGAAGTTCTATGGCAAAACAGGATTTTCAGAGAGAAACAGTTCGAGGAAAGACGGCTGAAAGATTTTCAGGATGCTCTTGATCGAGAAGCGGTAAGTATCTCCTTTAAAAATCGAGTTTGCTTTTGAGACTTTCCTCCAAATCAAGGTAAGCAAAGCTGTCGTTTGTTACCACTTAGACTTAATCGGGTTAGTTTCATCCCAAATATGTTTTTACTTTCTTTGCTATGACCTATTTTGTGGGAAGGGGTGCTTTGTGGGGTTGACCACAGCTGGTTGTGCTCAGAAGGTTACTCCTGGTGAGAGTAGGAACCAGTGCATGATGCTGGGGATTGAATCTGGGTCAGCCGCATGCAAGGCAGAACTCGACCCCTTGTATTATGTCTTCATCCCTATAGCACTTTTTTAAAATTAATTTTTATTAGTGAAACACCATGAGGTACAGTTGTAAACTTACAAATTTTTGTGCTTGGGTTTCAATTATACATGATCAAATAGCCATCCCTCCACCAGTGCTCATTTTCCACCACCATGGATCCCAGTATCCTTCCCACCCCCATGACCTCCTCCATTTTTTTTCTACTGCAGTGATGGTCTATGGTATCTAAATTTACTATACTCCCTCCCTTTAGCCTTACTTTTCCATGTCACCGAATATTTAATGCTCACCACCCATTTTTTTTTGTTTTGATTTTTTTGGGGTCATACCTGGCTATGTACAGGGGTTACTCCTGGCTCTGCACTCAGGAATTACCCTTGGCAGTGCTCATGGGACTATATGGGATGCTGGCAATTGAACCCAGGTCGGTTATGTGCAAGGCAAACGCACTACCTGTTGTGCTATTGCTCCAGTCCCTCACCACCCAGTCTTATGTCTCTGACTGAAACATTCTCCTGTAGATTCCTCTGGATTTTCTCATGGGAACATTATTCCATGGTTCTTGTGTATTGGTAACCTTATATGCTACCTTTTACACTTGTCAATTTTACTATATATACCATCATTGGTTCACATTTTCATTGCTTGAATATGTACATTTAACATTTTTTTCAGATATAAGGCATTGATGTCAGAGGACTGACGATAATCTAGTTTTCATTTCTTTGAGTCATTACTCATTGTTTTCCTAGACGCATAAAGGAATTTCTTTTTCTTTTAAGTCAAAGTTTACTAGAATGGCATTGGTACTACTTATTTAGTGAATGTTCTTAAGAAGAGAGAACACCTTTAAATTGTCTCCTTGATCTTTAATAAACAATTTTCAATTTCCGATAAAAATATTTCCGAGGTTCATATTTTGTACTGTTTCTTCCTCAATATAATGTCATTTATCTACAGTCCTCAGAGACACATTGTAGTTGATAATGGTACATACCAAAGCCAAGATCTTGCTATAAGATATGCTCTTGACTCTCATGGTATTATTCTGTCTAGTCCTTTCATAGCGCTGAAAATCAAAATAACCAGTTATTTAATTATTTAAAACATAATATTTCTCTTATCATTGTATACATATAATGATAAGAATATTTAGTATATGATGTTTATTTACTACACTTCTTCCTTAAGTCTTGATTTTGTAGCCAAATAAATTTATTTTATAAATGAATTAGTTTTTTATATTTCTTAGTATATTTCAAATTTATTCACTTCATTAGTACAGATTTGATTAAAGAGATGCAAGATGCACATAAGTGAAATTTTAGGTAGTCTATCTCTACTGTAATAAAATACTCAAGAAAGAACACAGAGTAGAAAAAACTTACAGGAAATAGGAAGCCAATGCTTTATCATTTTTTGATTTTCACTGTATTATACTTTCCATGAAAGTATAATACAAGTTTTTCAAAAGTTATTCAAGTTTTGAAAATGTCATTTGGAAAACAGCATATTATTCCAGAGTAAGGAAATGGTTACTTTGCCTAAATGTTAAGGGCAGGGAGTCATGAATTTGAGCTGCATATATGTGGATTGTTTTAAGTGTCTTTTCAAGAACAGAAGTACCAGGATAATATTCATTCCTCTTTATCTCTTTGATGAGTAAACTCAATGGGTTGAGTGGCATACACTTGCATTAAATCTTTTGTGTTTAGCTAATATTTCTCAATGCATTTGAAAAGCATTTTTTTTCACAAATCAAGATAAGTGCAGACTATCAATATATTAATGAGAGGCCTGATTTTGCTGCAAGGGGAAAGCATTTCTTCTTTATCTGGAATTGAACTGGTTTCAGAAGATTGCAACACTTGAGCCTGCTACAACCTCAGGGATCACAATATTGAGTTTCTAAACCTGAATTAAAAATTATACCCCCTCATCTCATGTGATTTATTACCTTCTCCTGAAGCTTTGGAATCTGGTTTCCTACCCCTCCTTCCTTGGAGAGCCTGTGATTTCACAGTTGTCTCCAGAAACACTGACTTTACCACCTTCTCTAACAGCGGTGTGTAGCTCAGAAGTAGGAAACAAATAAATGTTGAATTGTGGTTTTAAAATTAATTCACACATATTTTGTCATTTTCTCCTTCAAATAAGAGGGAATTAGTGAAATAACAAAAGTATATTTTTGTTCCAGATTGAGGAAGGAAAGCAGCAATATTTTACTGCTTCATTTTATAAAGGAAGAAGTTTCAAAGCTTGTTATTTTTAGTTTGTTGTTCTCATGGTTTATTTTCACTTATAATCTGAGAATTCCAGGAGTTCTCTTAAATGTTATTTTAAAGTTTGGTAATGGGAATTATGAGTTGTGTAGATTTCTACTATATGAGCACTGAGAAAAACTCCCCTGCTTTTCTTACATCTTGGGCCCTTTCGTCCATCTTTGAAGGTTCTTTGTCATGTAATGAGAAAGCGTTCAATGTTGGCATTCCTTCAAGCTTAATCCTAGGCCTCCTTTCTCCTCTATGTTGTTATCTCTGCCTCATCTACAACTGTGGGGGTAAAATTGTGGCAACAAACAGATAATAACAAATACCTTTCAGCATATGTCCTCTGAGACACAGAACCTGAAGGTCAAATATTCTCTTGCTGTCTTTTCTCACGATGCTCATAGACACTCCCCGTTCAACCTATTAAAGCCAAATATATGGCCCTTCTCATTTAACCAGCCTCTCAACAAAGCTCCACCTCTCTCTTTTTCTTTAAATTTTATTGGAATCACCATGAGATAGTTACAAGCTTTCATGTTTGCATTGCAATTACACAATGATCAAACACCCATCCCTCCACTAGTGCATATTCCCCACCACCAATATCCCCAGTATACGCCCCCTTCCCAACCCACCCCCTGCCTCCATGGAAGACAATATTCCCCATACTCTCTCTGTCTCTCCTTTTGGGAATTATGGTTTTCAATACAGATACTGAGAGGTTATCATGTTTGGCCCATTATCTACTTTCGGCACACATCTCCAATCCTGACTGATTCTTCCAGTCATCATTTTCTAGTGATCCCCACTCTATTCCAGCTGCTTCTTCCCTCTACTCATGAGGCAGGATTCCAGCTATGGAGCAATCTTCCTGGCCCTTGTATCTACTGTCCTTGGGTATCAGCTTCATGTTATTTTATTTTATTTTATTTTTTGTGTAGGAGTACTGCTATTTATTCGGTCACTGATTAGCTGATTGTATTGGGCATGAACTCCACCTATTTTTTGTCATAGTTTTATTTATTTATTTATTTTTCTTCTTATATTTATTTATTGAATCACTGTAGGAAAAGTTACTAAGCTTTCGGGTTTAAGTCTCGGTCAAACAAGGATCAAACACCTCTCCCTTCACCAGTACTCATTTTTCACCACCAAGAACTCCAATATACCCCCCTCCCACCCCTCCCAATTCTTGTGAGGCAAATGATTTCCACTTAACTCTTCTCTATATTGATTACATTCATTATTTCGACAAAAGATGCAGCATTATAGTTTAGAATTCCCCCTCCCAACAATCAGAATTGCTGAAAAGGCATTGTAAAATACTTTGTTTTCTATAGCTGATTATCAGAATCATATAATAATTTTGGATTTCTGCAAAGAGCCAGATAATTACAAGATTGGTTTCTGTGCATCTGGTGTTATCACTGTACTGGAGAGCCTCTTGTGGGGGGCAACTCGTGACCTCGGTAGGGCGTGAAGGATGAGCCGGTACTGCCCTCCTTCCTATGAGACTGAAGTTTCCCCGTCACCGCCGGCTCATACCTGACTTTCCTATAAGCTCTGAGGCAGTGGCCACCTTGCTGCCAGGGGCGGGGCGGGAGGAAGGCAGAAGGGAGCAACACCCTTTCCCTCCTGGGGAGGCATGGCGCCGGAGTTTAACACATGGTCCATTCACTTTTCTGCCGCAAGCTGCTGGGCTCTGGATTAAGTCCTTTTGCCTCTGGAGCCATGGCCATGCTGGAGAGCCGCTTGTCGGGGGCAACTCATGACCTTGGTAGGGTGTGGAGGATAAGCTGATACCGTCCCTCTTCCCATGAGACTGCAGTTGCCTCGTCACCGCCGGCTCATACCTGGCTTTCCAATAAGCTCTGAGGTGGCGGCCACCTTGTATGCGGTCCAGATGCATTTCTGCCTAAAGCTGCTGGGTTTCGAGATTTGTTTCTGAGTCTCTGGAATCATGGCCATTAAGCAGCTTGATCAGGAGTCAGAGAGGCCGTTTGTAGGTGGCGACTCCGGGTCTCGCTGGGATGGGGAGGAAAGGGCCAGTTCCACCCCCATCTGGTGAGGCCCCACGTGTCTCGTCACTGCGGGCCCAAACCTGACTGTTCAGTGACCTCTGGAGGATGACGGTCACTGGGCCGCCAAGGGGAACAGGCCAAGGCACAAAACCTATTCCCACTTGGAGTGGCCCAGCCCCAGTAACCTACTCAGGAAAAGGACGCATTTCTGCCAAAAGCCTTTGGGTTCTGAAATTCGTTTCTGAGTCTCTGGGATCATGGCCATTAAGCAGTTCAATTAGGAACCAGCCATGCCTCCAATTATATATCTGAGCCGGAGGTGGTTTGTGGGTGTTTCCCACATACCTAACTTTTGTCCGTTTACTTTCTTGGTAAACTTTGCCCCAAGTTTTGGAGGTCTGGCCAAAGGCACAGCAGCAATTTTGGGGTATCTGACAGTCTGACAGTGCCATCAGGCTGCTGATGAACTCACCTCACAGGTACGGATTGACCTGCTGGTGGCACCATACCCCCTTGTTATGTTGTTTTATACTCCACAAATGAGTGCAGTCCTTCTATGTTTGTCCCTCTCTTTCTGACTCATTTCACTTAGCATGATACTCTCCATGTCTATCCATTTATAAGCAAATTTCATGACTTCATCTCTCTTAACAGCTGCATAGTATTCCATTGTGTAGATGTACCAAGGTTTCTTTAACCACAAAGCTCCACTTCTCAACAAAAGTCATCCCATCAACTCAGTAGGCTACATGCAAAATCCCAGCTCTCTCTTCATCCTCCCTCTTCCCTACCTCCCACGCCATGAATTCCGGCTGTGTTCAATATACCAAGTACCTCTTCAGTTTCTCTGTGTTCCTCGGTGTCTACCCACCTCTGCCCAGTCACCCTCTTCTGCATTGGCTCCATTCATCAACATTTAGTGGATGTGAACTGTCAACCACAATGTTGTTCTGTATGTTATCCAGATCTATACTCCAAAGTCCACTCCATAGAGGTGTGTAGTGACCCAGGTCACTAGGCCCAGTAACCAGGAAGCACTCATGATCAGGCACAAGTCCCAGCTCTTGCCGTTAGGAGATTCCAGCTCACCTGCTACCTTTTGTGGCAACTTCTTCAACCTGCACATCCCCCATGTTTTCCCTTTTGAGATAGGCCTGCTTCCTGGGACTTCCAGGCAGTGAAGTAGACCTCTCTTTCTCTTTCTGTGTCTGCAAACCCTTCCCCTTTCACTGCTCCCTTTAAGAAACCTAAATGAATTTGAACTTAACTGTATTCTTTTCACTAAATTAATGAGGAACTTCCAACAGTTTCTGCTTTTTGTCTGATTCCTCAAAGCAGGAGTTAAAAAGACAGATCTCAGCCTGTTATGCACAAAGAAAGGGGGAATTAGAGATTACCTACACAAATCTGCCTGTTCTTCTCTGATCTCCTCCAAGCCATGCTCCAGTTTTCCTTCGGTCTAAGATTGGACCCCTGCCTGCATACTCAAAATCCCCTCTCTGGCTCTCCATTCCCCAGACTCCTGCTCACAACTTGGTCCCCCGAATCACCTGGACTTCCCCCCGCACCATCAGATCCTTCAACTGGTCATTTCTTCTCTCTTCTATCCTTTCCCTGGGTTCACTTTCCCCTTCTTTTCCCCCTTCTTTTTCCCCTTCTTGTCTAGGTCGAACTCTTCCTATACCACATGGCCCATCCCCGAGCGAAGATGCTCATATGTATAATTATGTCTTTACTTGTGTGATTTTTTTGATGGAAACTCCCACAGCTGCAAACCTTGAAAGCAGGAACCTTGTTCGTTTCTACAATACTAGTTTCTCAGGGCTTTTCTCAGTGCCTGGCATACTTACAGATGAGGGGAAGGAGGGGAAGAAGGGAAAGGAATTTAGTAGTCATTTTCTGTATTATAGAGTTTTTGTTTTTTTTAGGTTTTTTTTTTTAGTTTAAATCTGTTAGTCTAGGGAGCTGGAGTGGTAGCACAGTGGGTAGGGTATTTGCCTTGTATGCAGCCGACTTGGGTTCGATTCCCAGCATCCCATATGATTCCCCGAGCACTGCCAGTAGTAATTCCTGAGTGCAGAGCCAGAAGTAACTCCTGAACATCGCTGAATGTGACCCAAAAAGCAAAAAAAAAACCTTAGTCTCTTCCATTTAAAGCAACTGAGCATCTATTTTTATGTGAAGTTAGTTGCTGATTTCAAATGTCTTTGCTCCTGGATATCATTTTTTTTAACAATTGACTGCAATACTTAATTGCCATACTTAACACTTTTTGAGCATTTGCTCTGAGTCAAGTGCTGATATATGTTTATTATATGCCTGTATGCTTGCAACAGCCAGCTAAGGTGGACATGGTCCTAATTTACATTTTACACACAAGGCAAAAGAAGCTGGAAAGATACGGGGTTATACAGCTTGTCAGTGTTGTGGCCCAGAACAATCAATTCTAGAAAACTTCCAGAGTCCAGTCTCAGAACCACTGAGATTTGCTACCTCCCACAGACTTCCTTTTTCCTTTCCTTTTTTCTCATTTTAGAGCTGTAACCCACTTTGCTATGATGTGACAGGAAACTGTGGTGGGTTTAGCATGGGGTAGGGGTGGGTAGGGGAGGTAGAAGACTAGAAAGAAGGAAGAAAGGCTAGGCAAGGAGTGTGGGGGAGGTGAGGGAGAGAGGTCACGGTAGCATATGGGCTAGAAGTTCTCTATTTCAATTAGAAATTGTGTAGTGCTTCCTCCAGGGCTTTGGTTCAGTTGTCCTAAACACCCACATGAGTTATAAAAGGCTCTGGTAAGAAATCAACCTCATGACCTGTAATAGTCATGGGTATTTCTATAAATTTCTTCCATAGTTTCTTTAAATTCTCCTATCCTTTCACATTCCTCTTTTCTCTTCACACTTCATGAAGCAGGTCATAAATTTGGGCGTAATTCCTGAGTCTAGTGAACATACAGAAAGAACCTTAGGAATGACCCAGCACAGTTCCTTTCCCAACAAAAATAAAACATGAAGAATGAAACAATAATACTTAACCAAATAAATCTTTCAGAGTAATTCCCTTGTCACACATTTAGTCATTTGTGAATAGCATGGTGTTAAGTATTTTCTCTGACAGTATGGGTCAGTAGTTCTTCTGTGAATGTTAAGGCATATTGCCACCCTAGTTTTCCTTTCTAATAAAGAAGGGCTTCTATTTGTCTGAGGTCTCCTAGCTGGAATTCTGCATAAGCTGGGGCTTGGTTTCTCTGCAGCTCCTCCTAGAACCAATTTTACCTCCTTTTGACTTTTTGCTGGGTGAAGTGACAGGAGGTAAGTCTGTTTTCTGGAGCACATGATAGAATTTCTCAAGTTCCTTGTATAGCATTTGAAAAGCAATAGCCTTTTTGAATCTTACAAGATAGTCATTGCATTACTCTCACTTGACTAGGTGAGGTATGATCTTTGAGTGAAAACAAGATTCCATAAGTAAAATAACGGTGAAAACCAAGCAACAGATGAGAACAAACTTGAGTATCTTATTATACTCTGCAGACATATAAATATTCCAATGATGAGCTTCTTGTTTTTTGTTTGTCTTGTTTTTGTTCGGGGGCCATTTCTGACAATGCTCAGGGATTATTCCTGGCTGTGTGCTCAGGAATCACTCTGGTGGGGTTTGGGGACCATGTGGGATTTGGAGGATCGAGCCCAAATTGGCTGTATGCAAGGCAAATATCCTACCCACTGTGCTATCAGTTCACTCTGGCCCCACGGTGGACTTCTCTTTCAACACTTAAAATGCAGAATATCAGGGCTGGAGTGACAGCATAGTAGGTAGGGCATTTGCCTTCCACGAGGCCAACTTGGGTTAAATTCCCAGCATTCCATATGGTCCCCCAGCAGCGCCAGGAGTAGTTTCTAAGTGCAAAGCCAGGAGTAACCCCTTTGCATTGCTGGGTGTTACCCAGAAAGAAAAAAAAGATGCAGCATATCATTAATACACATTAGAATTTCCCTTATTAGACTGCTCTTCTCTACTATGTTTTGGTGATAAGACAAGCTAGAGTTGGAATCTTTCTAATAATTGTCCCAGCTATCACCCTTCATACTTAATATATTCAATAAAAATTGCTTATACATGTTTAATTTTCCCCAGGTATAAAGGATTTTTTTTAGATTTTTGAGACTTTTTGGCTATTGAAATGATGGCTATTGGAATTATTTTCATTTGAATTATCACACAATTACAGTGATTTAAAAATATGTCTTTGTCTTCTTAGGCTTTGGCCAAGCAAGCCAAGATGAACTCTGAAGAACAAGCCCTAAGGGAGAAGGAAGTTCATGATAAGATTGCAGTGGAAAGAGCTCAGGCTCGTTATGAAAAACATTACTCATTCTGTGGTGAAATTTTGGATCAGATACTTGATTTATCTACTAAAGTGGCAGATTATCGAATGTTGACAAATAAGTAAGCATTATTTTTTTAAGATTAAAAAAATACCGATGCTAGAGAGGATGTAAAATGATAAGATTATAGACACTAGATATAAGATTGTAAACTAGACAAGAAAAGATAGACAAGTAGAAAATAGATAAAATTCATGAAAAGAAAATGAAGAAATGGATTCCCGGATAGCTTATTTAGAGCCTACCTCACCCACCACCCTTATTTAAGGTACAGATAGATGTGTATTACATAATATTTAAACTTTGTATCCAAATTCTTTATGATTTATAAAGAAAACTATGATCATTTATTTGAAATACTTGACACTTCCTAGACGGCAGGAATCATTTAAAGATTATTTTGCTATTCATCAAAGATATTTATTTTCACTGCATCTTCTTTCTATAAGAAAATCAGAATATTTTAAAAGAAATATTCAGCAATACAGCATTTGAAGAATATGCCAAAGTAAGAATAAAAGAAAAGTACAAGTAAAAGTAGAACATTAAGAACAAGGGACAAATTGAGACATAATTACAGGCAGTTCATGCAACTAAACAAATGTTATTTGAGCTTCCTCATAGCCATAGCAAAAAAGGAAAAGCAATTTTCACGTGATTTCTATTTTCTATCCCAGTATTTTCCAAAATACAAAGCTTTCTTGATATTTAATTTAGAGCAAGAGGTTTTTGTTTATGTTTTCATCTAAGATACATTAATTTGGTTGAGTGTGTCCTCAGCAATGTCTTTTAAGCAAAGAGTCATTTCTTATGATGTTCTTTCCTAAAATCTTAAGAAGACGACCTCCGAGTAAGAATTTATGTAAGGACAAGGCAGTGCAACCAAATGTGTCTATCTCCCAGATATAGACAGAGGTCTTCTTAAATTCCCAGGTGAAATGAAGGAATGCAAAATCAGAAAATAGAATCAGAACCTGCAAAATCGGACAAAAATGGAAAACATTATACCACCTTATTTTTGATAAGGACTTTCTACGTAGTTCCTATCCATTGCCGTGTTTCTGATATACGCCTATATAAAAAAACCTAGTAAATGTAATAATTTAAAGGTGGGCATACTTTGAAGATAAAGCAAATAAGATACAGATTATAAAAAATAAAACACTGAAATTTTAAAGTAACTAATAAATATTTTTAAATTATATTTTAACAATACATACTTATTTACGTTTTAAGAAACAAAGTTTTTTTTGGAAAGTAGAAGGGAAGAGGAAGTAAAACTCCCATGAGCCAGAAACTTAGCATAGGGCTAAAGTAACATAATACATATTAAAAAGTTCAGAAACTTTAAGAATAAAATTGGGAAGAAGCTAAACTATTAGTGTTAGAATGAAAAGGTCAGGGCTGGAGTAATCATACAGTGGGTAGGGCATTTGTCTTGCACGCTGCTGACCAGTGTTTGATCCTCAGTATCCCATAGGGGCCCCCAAGCACTGATAGGAGAAATTCCTGATTAGAGAGTCAGAAATAAACCTTGAGCATTGCTAGGTGTGACCTAAAAAGAAAAAAAAAGATGATTAAAAAGTATAATAAAAATAAAAATAGATAAAATGTCAAGGGGTAATAGTAGAAGACAAAGATTTAAAAAAAAATAAGGTAAAGTGTTGAAAATCAGGGCAAAAAAATAATTGAGAGAGAGAGTTAGAGAGTGAGAGAAAGAGGGGAGAGAGAGAGAGAGAGAAAGTGAAAGTGTAAGTGTGTGCCTTGCCATAGAGGTAGGCTGGAGGTTGGCAGGAGGGAAACTGGGGTCATTGGTGGTGGGAAATGGACATGGGTGGAGGGATGAGTGTTGGATCATTGTATGACTGAAACCTGATTGTGAACAGCTTTGTAACTGTGTAACTGGTAACTCAATTTTAGGAAAAGCAAAAGGGTCAAAAGTAGAGGATAAAGCAGACTAGTTTGACTCTTCTGGCAACAGAAATGCTCACAGTACCAATGAATATAGCTTGAACAAAATCTTCCCCTCTTTAAGCAAAGAAACCATAAAGGAACAGCTTAGGAAGCTGAAAACATTTGATAAAGAACCATAATTCTTCATCTAAATAGTGAACTGGTATATAATAAAGGTAAATTTGCTCCTACTGACACTAGCAAAGTCCTAGAGGAGGTCCAGTCCTCTATCTTCATGGCACTGTAATGAGACCCCAATATACCCACCAGGGTGCTGTCTGAGAAGGTAATAGGAAGCATGGACTCCTAATCTCACTGGGCACAAGGGACACCCTTCCTCTCACCAGGGGTGTGTGTGATCAGGAAGTCCTCCTTAGGGAAGGAGGACACTCACCCTGACCCAATAATAAAGTACTGTTGCTCTCTTTTCTCATGAGCAACAAGGATCCTTTTACTTTGCATGACAAGAAAAGCTAGGGGGGGGGGGGGGGGGGCTACTGTACATATCTGTCATTAACGTAATTGCACCACTTCCCCCCTCCCCCAAGGCCACATCAATGTCAGTAAGACCAGCTAAAACAGATGGTCAATGTAAGATACAGAGTATTGCATCATAGCATGAAAATTTGCAGATTTTAATTTAACTGTTGATCAACCGCCCACACCAAAACAAGCTCAAACAAAATGTTTAAAAGCAATATTGAGATGTTGCTAAGTGTTGAGTTGTGCAATCACAAAGACATGTTCAGATCCTCTGATTGCCACTTTATTTAGAATTGGTTATTGCAGATTGATTCCTTTAGATGAATTCCTGCTGGTGTAGGGTGGGACCTTAATGTGATGTGACTGGCGTTCTAATAGGTAGAGAAGAGAGACAGAGGGAGGAATATGACACTTGACAACAGGGGAAGCAGGCTCTACAGCTCCATGTCAAGAGCACTGTTGAGCCTCTTGGTCCAACCCTGGGCTAGTCTGGGAGAAGGATGTGAGGAAAGGATTCCTCTGATGCCAGTTCTTTGTAGGTCTGTGTCTAGAGTTTGTGGAGACAGTAGCACTGGCTGGGAGTCAGAGAAGAGAGTGACCAAGTGTCCTGTAGGCAGCTGAGAGCCTTCTTAACCTCTAATAGTCCATATAAGCACTATTTCTATATCAAAGAAATGACTTAAAATTCAACTTACAGAGGATAGGTTATAAGCTTTCTCGGGACATTCTAGAGGACATGTATTTGGCTTATTATAGCATCTCATGGATGTATATAGTAATTTTGCATGTATTAATGTATAAAATGCATTCTAAAAACATAGAGAATGTGTGGGTTATAGCTTGCTCAATTTGTTACTCTTGCAAGTAATTTCCCCATCACTCTTCCCTGACTTCCTCCAAGTTGCCCATCAGAACCCCCTAGAAATAACTGAAAAATAGTATTAGTTTGCTAAGTATGAAATGACGAAACATATTCATTCATACATGGGATTCTTCTGTTAATATTTTGTACACATGTAAACCTCAGAAATGTCTCCTCATGGTGCCTAGGAAGACCCTGAGACTAGAGCATTTACATCATTGCTTAAGATAGTACAGCCAGTTTGTCACATCTGGGCCTCAAAAAACCTAAGTTGGATGATGACATTCAATATTTGTAGATAACTATTCTGTTAATGCACATGTCACAAGAAAGCCCAACATTGAGAAATGATTTTAAGGTTCTTTTATTCAGACCAACTAAGAGCAAGAACATAATCTCTGGACTCCGACAGCAGACACTGGAAGATTAATATGAACAAAGAAAGAGTAAGGTTTAAAGTTCATATTTTGGGGCTGGAGTGATAGCACAGAGGGTAGGGCATCTGCCTTGAATACGGCCGAACCGGGTTCAATTCCCAGCATCCCATCTGGTTCCCCGAGCACCACTTAAAGTAATTCCTCAAAAAGCAAAAAAAAAAAAAAAAAAAAAAAAGAGGTTTAAAGTGTATATTTTTACACAAATGTATCATATATGATATTACTTATTAAGTAGTGTTAGTTAAATATATTAAGTAATATTATATACATATTTTACAGTATATACCAACTAGTTATTGATTTATCTTTACATAAATTTTATTTGCTACAGTTTGATTCCAGCCAAGATGATGCATGATTGGAAGGAGCTATTTTTTAATGGAAAGCCCATATATGAGCAAGCTTCTCTTAAGCCTCTGCAAACTAAACTCACTGGAGATCAACTGATAGAACTGGAGAAAAGGGACTTGTTGGACAAAAATGATTTTGATGACTATAAGGTACATTGATAGAAGCTAAGTAGAGAGCATGCCATCGAATAAATGCTTATGTTAACGTTAATTTTGCGATATTATTTTATTCTAAAAAAAAAGGTAAAGGCCCTCCCGTTGATCGTCGATTTTCTCGAGTGGGCCCAGTAACGTCTCCATTGGAGACTTTGTTGTTACTGTGTCTGGCATATCGAATACTCTCGGTAGCTTGCCGGGCTCTCCGAGAGGGGCGGAGGAATCGAACTCGGGTCGGCCATGTTGGCCGCTTGTAAGGCGAACGCCCTACCCGCTGTGCTATTTTATTCTAGATTTTTTTATTTAGGTACCATACGGGGGTAACCCTCTGGCTCTGCACTCTGGTATTACTTCTGGCAGGCCAAGGAACCATATGATGTGTCAGGGATGTAACCCGGGGTGGCCGCATGCAAGGGAAGTGTCCTACCTGCTGTACCATTGCTCTGGTCCTCAATTTTATTCCTGCTTTTAAAAGAAGCATTTTGTGTCTGTGGTTTATCCCCCCTTGTTTTAGTATGTATAATTGGTGCTAATTTTTAAATGCCTTTTTAGCATTCTGTTATCTATTCCTCCCAGTAAATAATATTAGCAAAAGTAGTCTAAAAATAACCTATTACATTGCATTGACTGGGCAGACAGATTTGGACATTTTTTAATGCTCTGACTCATTCATTCATGTTTTTTTTTTAATAAACTGTCTACCTTTGCATGTACATGTGTTTTAAAGGCTATTTCTTTAGTAATTTAACTCAAAAAGTATATTGATTTTGGAGACAAATGGAAGAGAAGGAGGTTGTTTATGAGTAGCATAATTCAAATACAAGTTTATTCAAAGATGAAAGAAAGGTGTTGAATGCCAAATGTACTTCTTAGAAAAGCCAATAAAAAAGATGCCATTATTGGCACAACCACTACCTGTCAATCATAGGTGACCAGTCTCTTAAAAAGACTTAGTTCCTTAATTTATGAAATGTAAATGATAATATATTTACTTCATTTTGTTGTTGTGAAACATTTTATATGATACCCAAGTGTGCTCCATAGGTGCTGATAAGGTACAGTAGGTATTTTTTCCCTCTCAGCAAGTTTTTGTCTTTACCCAAATTCTTTTTGTATTTAGGTAAAAAATGTCACATTAATAACTCTTGGGTACAAGTTTGGGTAGGTCAATAGGACTGGAATTAGGGAAATTGATCATAATTTAACCCAATTATTTACTACTACTTAGAAAGTATTATTTGTTGAAAGGATGAATAAAATGAATAAATAACAGGGTCCAGAGTGACATAGGTAGTAGTACAGTGGATAGGATGCTTTCTTGAATGTGGCTGATCCAGACTCGATACCTGCCACCCCATCTGGTCCCCCAAGTGTCACTAGGAGTGACTTTTGAGTTCAGAGCCAAGAATAAGCCCTAAAAAACCACCAGGTGTGGCCCATAAAAACCAAAACAAATAGAGTAAATGCCAATGAGCAGGAAATGTGTAAATAACACTAAAATATAAATATTAAGACAGAAAAAAGAAAAAAATTAAATACATACCTTATTTTAGTAGAATGAACCTGTATTTATATCACTTAAATGATTATTTGCTCAGAACTTACTAGAACCATTAGAGATGTACATATTTATTATGCAATATTGTAGAATATACAAGATCCAGTATGTCAACCTAAAGCATAATGCTTTATAACAAAATGTTTTGACAGTATCAAATTATGTGCTAGAATTTTCATTGTAGATTAAAAGTCATTTTGTTTGACAGGTTTTGCTGATTAATGGAATATTTGTTTCTAAGTTGTTATTTTTTAAACAGCTCTATCTTCTCTATTCTTGATGCAGTCATAAATCAAGAGACTTGCTAGCCTTCATCTTAGTAAAGATTTGTCTATTTTTTTTTTCTTGTTTGGGAAATCGTTACCACAGAAATATGCTTGTCTTACCCACATCCTGAAGCAGCTGGTACATTTCTTTTGCAGGAAATTGTAAGCTTTCCTAAGATGTATGTAAATGTCTGGTAATGCACTTCATTTTGTTTACAGATTTTGCTGTTTTGGAAATGAAAATTAGGAATTTTGATACTTATTTGTGTTTTGTTTCTATTGTTTTATATTACTGCATAGTAAAAAATATACAACAAACAGATGCTAGGATATACCATACATAAACTATTCTATTACTATTACATTATTAAAGCTACTATCTCTACAGGAATTTATTGATCATTCTTTCACACGAATAAAATAAATATTTTAACCTATAAAATAAATTTTCTGTCTTAAATATTATTTCCCAAGAGGCAGAACTACACCTTCTGACTTAGCTAATGAAAAGAGTTGTCCATATTTATCACTGCTAATATAAATTACTATGTTTAAAATTGCCATTTCCCGCATTAATTTGTTCAGGATTTTTAAGTATAAAAAGTAAATTTGTAACTTAGAAATTACTTGTCAAAAAGTTTTTACATTCATGGTTACTTTTTTTTTTACTTTTCTCTTTTGACTTTTGGGCCATACAGTGGAACTCAGTACTTACTTCTGGCTCTGCATTTGGGGATCACTCCTAATGGGCTCAGGAGATCATAGGGGTTCCAGAAATCGAACTTGCACCAACCACGTGCAAGACAATTTCCCTACCTACTGTGTTATCTCTCCAGTCCCATTCTTAGCAGACTTTATGTATGCTCCACCCAGCATCCTCTATAACTGAAAATTACTAGATTTTAGCCCACAGTTTAAAAAGTTATGTTAAAATAAGCTATGTTTTGTAACTTTTTTAAATTTTGGGGGTCGCACTGAAAGATGCTCAGGGGTTGCTCCTAGCAACTCCTTATGGTGCTCGAGGGACCATACAGAATGTTGTGGATTGAACCCCAGTTAAGGCACTTACAAGGAAAGAGCCTTACGTATAGTACTGTCACTCTGGCCCCCATCATTCTTGTAATTTTTATTTTTAAATTATTTTACAATTTTAAATATTACACCTAGAAATTGGTATATAATCAATTTTTGTTGACATTTATATATTCAGCTGTTAAATTTTAAAATCTCATTTCATAATATTATTTTCTAAATCACGACACTCTGGTTATTAACTGGCTACAAGTGACAGAACTCTGGGCCAGCAATAGCATGATCATAAATAGCATTTTCTTAGGAGGTGTCTGTAACAGCATTATCAAGAAGTCAGACCCCACTGGAATTTCAGGCAACTACATGGAATTGAAATGAATTATCAGAAGGAACGTTGTGGGGTGGGGGGGTTGGGGAAATGGAGATCCATTGCCTCATATGAAGTCTTTATTTGCATTTCCCATAGAAGATGTTATGTGTCCCTAAACTGAGGACTACTACACTCTCCAGGGGCTCACTTACTTGGCTGATGTCAGTGAGGGTGTGTGTGTCAGCACTGATGGCTCCTCTGTAATCTCTAAAGGCCAGATTGCCTGGTAGGAAGATCTGAAGGTGTGGCCACATGGCTAACCCTATTCTGACCTCACTGGCCATCAGGTGACTTAGAAAGGCTGCCAAGATCTCTCCGCAGAACCAGTCAGTCTTGTTAAGTTATATAAAGACTTCTTTGAATGTGGACCCCAACAGAGAGCCCTGTTCACTAGAGCTGCTGTATGATAAGTCATAATTCAATTGCATGTCGGCTGTCTGCTCTCGCCTTTCTTCTTCCTTGCCAAAGGTGGCAATAAAGCAGCATTAATTGAAAGCTGTCCATCAAACGCATCACATACAATAGTCAAAAACCTTGCAGGTTCACCAAGTTAAATGACATGAACTTACAAGGCAAGATATTCAACCAGTCTTTCTACTTCTCTTGAAAATACTAGATTGCTAGCTGGCATTTTAAAGTCTCAATCACAAGATTAAATGGTTTCTTTATATTCCCTTGAGTGTTATTTAGTAGCTGGAAGAAAGAAATTCTGGGAAGGGAAAGTAAAAACAGACTGACTTGCCTTACAAAGTTATAGCTTAGTATTTCCCTGTGGAATCTGGCCTTTTTTTTTTCTTAGTGTCAGATTCCCCAAACACACTACCTGGAATATTGCCAGTAGACGCTATGTGTGGCCATAATAATAATGTGCTTCTATGGTTTCTTATTCCCTCTGGTAAGAGATGGAACAGACCCAGACAAAATCAGCTGGAAGAGCTGGTGACAGCATTTGAATTCTTAGAACTAGAACTCAGTCAAAATTGCTTTCTTGAAGTAGTCAGGGGCAGAGGCAGGCTCAAGGCAAATCCTTTGAGTAGGCCAATATTCAAAGCTGAGATTGGCTGAGTACCAGACTAGAAAATAAAAAATCTATAGCCATACCACCCTGAAGCAGCCCCGTTTCGTCTGATCGCAGAAAAGAAAAACAAAACGAACAGGTTGGAGGTTAGGCAGAACAGAAACAGAACATTTCTGAGATCAATAACTTACGATCAAAGTGAGAAGGCCCTAGGCAGTTGTCACAAACTTGGAATTCTGCAGCTCTTTTTTTTTTTAGATTGTGTGACAGCTCCTTGGGTCGACCTAGTTTAGGAGACTGAATGCAAATATCCAGTGAGAACATAAAATTAACCAGATCACAACTAGCCACCAAGTCAGACTTTCCCATGTGTTTATCAGGCTGCCATCAACCCCTCCATCAATCCCTAACAGAATTTTTACAAAGTCTCCAATTAAAAAATTTCTTATGATTAATCACATTTGAACTAAGATGATTTTTACTGCCATTTGAAAAAAGGATTCATTGTGGGCTGAAGCAATAATACAGGGGGCAAAGTGCTTGCCTTGCGTGCTGTTCACAAACACTCTGGTGCCCTGCGTGGTCCCCCAGGGACCACCAGCGGTGGTCTATTGGCATAAGGCAAGGAGAAACTCCTGCATACTACTGTATATGGCCCTTTAGCCCCCCTTCCATAAATAGGATGCTATTGATTTAGTGGAGAAGTTCCCTCAAAATCATACATTAAAACAATATGGACATTTCTCAAAAAAAAAAAACAACTAGAAATTGAGCTTCCATTTGACCACTTCTGGAAATATACCTTGGGGGCCTCAAAACAGCAGAAACATCATCTGCACTCCTATGTTCAAAGGAGTACTATTCACAATAGCCAGAATCTGGATACAACCTGAGTGCCCAATAACAGACTAATGGATAAAGAAACTATGGCACCTTTGCATAATGATATATTATGCAGCTGTTAGGAAAAATGAAGTAATGAAATCTACCTATAAATGATGGGATTGGAGAGTATCATGCAGAGTGAAATGATTAGGGAGAGGGACAGATATAGAATGATGACATTCATTTGTAGTATATAAAATATATATATATATATATAGTAGAAGAGCAGAAGAGCAATATCTATGGCTAGAGAAAATGGGGACTAGGAGGACTGGTCAGTGGTTCAAATCAGCCACAAGTGTATGGGGGGCTGAAGGTAGGTAAGATAGAGAAGAGACCAGTATGACATTAACATCAGGGAATGATTATGCTGGAACAAGAGCTGAATGTTAAAAGAAAGTAAAGGGATGTTCTTGATAAGCTTTCAGTATCAATATTGCAAATCACAATGCCTAAAAGGAGAGAGACAGAGATAGTGAGAGAAGAAAAGCACCTACCATAGAGACAGGCTGCGTGGTGATGGGAGGGAACCTGGGGACACTAGTTCTGGGAAATGTACACTAGTGGAAGGATGGGTGTTAGAATACTGTATGACTGAAATTTAATCATGAATAGCTTGATAAGGTCTGTCTCACAGTGATTCAATGAAAAAGTAAAAAAAATAATATTTTTTTCCAATATCTGAAGAACTTAAAGCGTAGATCCTAAAAAAAATTATACCATACACTGTGGCATCTAGGAATGCTTTCTGGATTAGTTGAATTTCTTACATGATGTGTAGATTTTTACTTGTTTCCAACTGTGCAGACCCCTTTCTGATCTTGTTCTTAGACTGGGTTGAGAATGTGTCTGTCTTATTAGGGTCTAGTTCTATCTACCCAGGTTGGTCCACATGAGCCATGTCTTCCACTTTAACAAGGGTAGATGAAGAAACTCCATTCCCAACTTGGATCTTGATAAGTGGCAAGAAATGAGAATGTGGTACATTTGCTTTGGTTTCAAAAGTGATAATGTACATAAGGAGAATCTTTTGACAAAACCAAATAACTCCACAAGCAGCAGCATACAACCACTTAAATGATTATATATTCTTGGAAAGAACTTGAAAACTTAACACATGGAAGTTTTTAGGATTGGTCATGAAATATGCACTGAGCCCATATTCAGGTACATAGTTCCCAAGTAAGTACTCTCAGAGCCTTCAGTCAAGTCAGTGCAAAGGGACCAAGGAGACTGACATAGGAAATAAGATCAAGACATAGGAAATAAGAAGTTTATGACAGACTGGAAGTGACCAGAATCAGAAGTTTAGATAATTATATTTACTTTTGTTATGATATGGAGAAGGAACAAGATCTGCAAGGAAGATAGAAGTGTATAGAGTGGTCTTAGGAACTTAGAATTAATTTTCTGGAAATTCAATGTAAAAGGTAAAGGTAAAGGCCCTCCCGTTGATCGTCGATTTGCTCGAGCGGGCCCAGTAACGTCTCCATTGGAGACTTTGTTGTTACTGTGTCTGGCATATCGAATACTCTCGGTAGCTTGCCGGGCTCTCCGAGAGGGGCGGAGGAATCGAACTCGGGTCGGCCATGTTGGCCGCTTGTAAGGCGAACACCCTACCTCTGTGCTATGTAGGTCAGTAAAATTGATATTATTGAACTGGTTGTTACTTTTAACCATGGCAAGAAGTTTTTTATTCTCTTATAATTTTATGATTTCAGTATATAAATAACTAAGAATTTATATGGAGAGATCATTTATTGCCCCTTGGTGTTGACAGGTTTTGAGTATTACACTTACATTTTTAAAAAGGCACAATTATGATATTTATACAAACTAAAAACTTAATATACAATATCTTAATTATCATATAAATGAAAATTTACATTAATAAAATGCTATTATCATGGAGAGCATCTACTCCAAAGAATTATGTTGAATCAGTAGTTTGCACTTTGTGGTGCACATTTTGGTAGTTATTATACCAATATCTGAAGGACTAATAATCATATATCATCTTATAAAATTTATTTCTCACTAATTATATAATTCTTACTAATTATATAACAAACCATATAAAGTAACAATGTCTGGTTCCTCTTTGCTAATGCACAGGTAAACTCTCTTTAACTCCTTGTAGTTAGTTATGTCCTGAATTTGCCTCCACATTGGTCCTTCATTTCACCTATTGCTCTCATAGGTCTGAGATGTTTACTTTGACTTACCCTTTATCCTTAGGCTATTAGGAATTTCATAAACTATACTTTTAAAGTGGTTCTGAAAGATGTGTTCCATCAACTTCTTGATGGCTTATTGGCACTGATCAAGCTTTAGTCCTTTCTGTAGCCTGAGCATTCTGTTCTCACACTCAGCATTCTATCCCATTGTGTTTGGCCACATTCTACCATTAGCTCAGTGACGGTGGAGGAGTTAAGTATGACCCCTTGGCAAAGAATCATGCCTTTCTGACTTGGATGCATGCTGAATGTGGTTTTTCTGTTGGGTAGAAACAGGGAGACTGCCTTTCTCTGTCTTGTACTCTTATTTGTCAGAGAATTTTTAGTGACCTAAGATCAGTGGTTCCAGAAGATACCCATACAAATGTTTCATTAAGTCTTTAACAACTCTCATAAATAGTTGTCATGCAAAGATGAGAGCTCTGACAAGATCCAAGCAAGCACACAAGCAGAAGAACTTATATCAGGTGACTTGGGAACCCACAGCCCAAAATAATAGCACAATACAAAATTATTAGAACACTGGATACTTTTCACTGCATCTTAAACTTTGACTTCAAGCACATTTTATTTTAAAATTTCTTTCTGGGGGTGGAGATAAAGGACAGCAAGTAAGATACAAGTCTTGCTTGTGACCAACCTGGGCTTGATTTACCATCAGAATTGGATCTCTAAGCAAGACCCAGAAGTAAGCCCTGAGTATAGCCACAAAACCAAAATAAAATAACATTTCTTTCTTTCTTTTTCTGAAACATTATTACTCTGATAAAAAAGAAAATAAAATGTTGGTTCATGATTGGTCACACTACATAAAATACTTATTTCTTTCTCAGTAGTGATGATTTAAATCCATTTTTTTTTTTTGGTTTTGGGTCACATTGGGAAGTTCTAGGCAGTGCTCCTGTATTGATGCTTGGGTGTTGTTCCCTGGAAGTTCTTGGGAACCAAAAAATTGCTGGAACTCAAACCTGCCCCCCTCTCCCCATATGTACAGCATTTGTTACAGTCCTATGAGTTATCACCCCAGTTCCTTATCACTGCATTGTTTCTTTTAATTTATCAAACTAGTTTTGCCACGAGAAGTTAAGAGAGATATGAGGGGAGAGAAAGAGAGAGGAAGATGTGTTCAAGAGATAACATGGGTTTCTGCAGAGTGGGATAAAAAGCCTCATTACTGTATTTTTAATGAGTGTTTTAATATATGGTAAGGCACACTCCCATGTTACTTTCCTCCTTACATTTTAAGTGAAACATTTTTATTTATCTTTTTAAGTGAAACATTTAAAAAGTTCTAGTTTAGATAAATGGTTACAATCATAGTAAAATTTTTCTCTTGCCGTGCAAAGTTACTGCACCACCACCACCACCACCACCACCACCACAGTGCCCATGACCCCCCACCACTGCCCTCTGACCTAGTCCTCCTTCCTTCTCATGCCTCTTCTCTGTGATCAGTTTAGTAATCCAAGACCAAGTGCCTGTCACTATTCAGTATTGTCTATCCCCTTGTTCTATTATTCCGTATTCCCCAGATGAGTGAGATCGTCTGGTATCCATCTTCCCTCTGACTTATTTTGCTTCACATAATACCTCCTGCTTCCATCCACATTGCAGTAAACTGCATGATTTAAAATATTTTCTTCATTCTGAATTATGCATGTGGACTGCAGGTTCTTTATGTATTCATGGTGAATATTTTTTATCTATTGCATTTCCACTCTAATTGTAGAATAAAAAAGAAAAATGGAACTGGCACTTTTGTTGTGATAACATTAAGTCAGTTGAGTAAGACAGTTTATATTTTAAACTTTTTTACTTAGACTCCTCAGAAGAATTTTGTCTTTCTTTTCATTTGACTTTGGTCACTATGGTTTATATAGGGTTTTATGCATACATCATGACTACACCACACCTTACACCATTGTGGGCTTCCTTCCAACCACTGACCCAGTGCCCCTATCCCTCTCCTCAAATCCCTGCCATGGTAAGTTTCTGCTGAGGACCAGTTCTCAATTTCTGTTGCCTTTTATTATTTGACATTTTTTTACTCCCCCACTATGTTTCTTTCTATCCAGTTCCAATGATGTTGTAATTCTAATGATGTTGCAAACAAAAAGGTCTCGAGCTGAATAAGCTGGAAAAATACAAAAATATTCTAGGTCGTTAAAAATTGAAATAGTAGGTGCGTTTGAGAACCAGGCTTAGGGTTAAACTTCCAAGAAAAATACTTGGAACCATACAATAAGGTCTGATAGGAAAACTGTCATCACCGCTACAGTTGCCAAGGAGATGTAGCTCACAGTAGCCACCTTTGCAGCAAGAATTCAAATCTACATAAGCATCATGATTTCCACGGACACTGCTATTTTTTTTGTTTCTTGTTTGCAGTATCCTATACTTCCAAAATCTTGCTTCTGTAATTGTTGATGAATGTCTGTTCCTCTTGTAAATTAAAAAAAGTATTTGGTTCTATTTGGTTCTATATTGGTCCAAAAGTGTTAGAGAAGGCATACTTAAAATTATAGTCAACTAAAGGACTTGTTTTGTTTTGTTTTAAATTCATTCATTGTTTCTTATCAAAATAATATTGAATGTTATCTGATACCTGTTGGTCAAAAATGGTCATACATTTTTATCTTAATCTTATAGTATAATAGAATAAATATTTTCCAGTATTTAACCTTCCTCACATTCATGAAATAACTACTTATGTCTGTTCAGACATGTGGAGGAAATTTTGATATGGCATAAAGGTTATGAGCATGTGTTCTCAATTTTGCCTTCCTGAACTCCACCATTACTATTTCATGTGACCATGAAAAATAACAGCTTCTATAATTCTCAGGTTTGTCTTCTAAAAAATTAAAAAATATAAGAGTATGTGGGAATAACTTATGAAATATGATTTATGAAAACAAAAGTATATGATAAATGAGAATCTGTAGTACACTGCTATTAATGTCTTTGTTGTTTGCTAACATGCTCACGTTGTTAATATAGAAAATATTCCCAAGTTGGGGCTGGAGTGTTATTACAGAGTGTAGGGTGCTTGCCTTGCATGCAACAAACCTCTGTTCGATTCTGACATCCCATTTATTCTACTCTGAGCTAGGGAATATATGAGCCAGTAGTCTTTCCTGAGTGCAGAGCCAGTAGTAAGAAGCTCTTAACACTGTCTGGAGAGAGAGAGAGAGGAGAGAAGAGAGAGATAGGGAGAGAGAGAGAGAGGAGAGAGGAGAGAGAGAAAGAGAAGAGAGAGAGGAGAGAGGAGAGAGGAAGGAAGGAAGGAAGGAAGGAAGGAAGGAAGGAAGGAAGGAAGGAAGGAAGATGAAAGAGAAAGAGGAGAGAGAGAAAAAGATGGAGAGAGGAAGGGAGGGAGAGAAAGAGAGATTCCTAAATGATACCGACTTGTAGTTTTCTTTTTGGGTGCTTGTTTTATTAAATATTCACCCTTCTATTATAAGGCTTTTGTTAGCACTGTAGCACTGTCCTCCCACTGTTCATCGATTTACTAGAGCAGGTCCAGTAACATCTCCATTGTGACACATTTTACTGTGTTTGGCGTATCGAATACATCACGGGTAGCTTGCCAGGCTTTTCCATGTGGGCGAGATACTCTTGGTAACGTGCTGGGCTCTCTGAGAGGGGCAGAGGAATCAAACTCGGGTTGGCCAGGTCAGCCGCATGTAAGGCAAATACCCAACCCGCTATGCTATCGCTCCATCCCAGGGTTTTGTTAAGTTTTGCCAAATGAACTAACTGGAATATTTTCTATTTACTTCCATGGTTACACAGATTTTAAACAACATTTAAAATGTTTGTTTAAATAAAGAAGAAAACGTTTTCTTTAAACCACAGTACTTACCATTTTCTTAAGGACAAGACATGACTTTTCTATTTCTTTAATGTTTTATGTTTGTTTTATGTTTCTCATTTTTTCAAGTATTTAAATGAACTTTCAAATTATCTATACTTTCTTAAACCATCCCTTTTAAACATATAATAATAAATTAAAATTTATTATAATAAAGTCATATATTTTAGGATAACATTGCCATAGGGAGCTTAGGTTTATCAGGTTACACCCATCACAGTGCTCCCTAGTCACTCCATTCCTCTGTTTATCTGTAAACTCTTCTCTGTGCTCTCCTCCCCAGCCAGTTAATCACCTTTTATCCCCAATCAGATTCTGTTAGCTTGTACGATCAGATCCTTCTAAAGACACTGAACTTGTATTGTAAGTTATGTCCTTTGCATAGTTTGCATCACGGTCCTCCCGTTGTTCATCGATTTGCTCGAGCGGACCCAGTAACGTCTCCATCATGAGACTTGTTGTTACTGTGTTTGGCATATCAAATACATCACGGGTAGCTTTCCAGGCTCTGCCATGAGGGCGAGATACTCTCAGTAACTTGCCTGGCTCTCCGAGAGGGGCAGAGGAATGGAACTCGGGTTGGCCATGTTGGCCGCTTGTAAGGCAAATGCCCTACTGCTGTGCTATCGCTTGCATAATTTACCTTTAAGCATTCAAGAACCAGCAAGTTACCGAGAGTATCCCGCCCCCACGGGAGAGCCTGGCAAGCTCCCCATGGTGTATTCACTATGCTAAAAACAGTAACAACAAGTCTCACAATGGAGACGTTATTGGTGCCCCTTGAGCAAACCGATGAACAACGGCAGGACAGTGCAGTGCTACCTTAAAGTAATGTCCTTTCTGTATGAACACAGGAAGACAGTTAAAATTATGCTTTGTAACTTGGGAGTTGATTGACTCCAAATAATATTTACTCCTGGGCATCTGCTTTCTTGACTCAGTTGCCCTTAATTTCTAGCACCCCAAAATCAGGGTCCCGACAAGGGACTGAATGGACCCAGGACAAGCTGTGAGCTACCCCGGCATAGAAATGGGCCAGGCCAAAGCGCCACGATACTTAACTATAAGTTGAGGCACGGTCATGGACAAATGTCATGATCAAAAAGTAAGTAATGACGAGACTAGGACCCTGCTGGGGCTAGGAAGACTAACCTGGACTGAGGAATGTAATATAGATAGATATAGATATAGATATAGATATAGATATAGATATAGATATAGAAATAGATTTAGATATAGATACAGATATAGATATAGATATATAGTGAGATGTCCCCCTCAGAAAGAAACAAACTGTAAGTTTATCTCTTACTGTGCTCATACAGAATGACATTGGTAGAAATATTGGAAGTAGACTTACTACAGCTATTTAAGTAGATTACTATCTGAGGAAAGAACACACCCTTGTTGGGATCCCACCCTTGAGCAGATGTCCTAGTAATCTGGAATAATCTCTTTAGATGAGATTTTTATCCTTGAGTTAATCTCCTCGAAAAGTGGTCTTACCTCTCTTTGCTGATTTGTTAATGTTCAACCCACCTTTCTGTCACCACCTTACGTGATTGCTATATAAACTAAAACTGTAAGCTTGGAGGGGGCTTGGGCTTGAGAGAGTGGAGGGAGAAGGCTCAGGCTGAGGTGGAGGCTGAGGCTCAGACTCAGGCTCAAGCTTGGGCTTGAGCTTGGGCTGAGAGAGAGCAGACTGAGGCTCAAGCAGAGGGTCAGGCTGAGACGTGGGCTCAGGCTCAGGCTCAGGAACTCGGGCTCCAGAGGGCAGAGTCAGAGGTGAAAGTGAAGACTGGAATAAACTACAATTGATACCAACCAGCCTGGCCCTCATTCCTTCCTTCGCCTGCCTCGTGGTCAACCTTCCCGGGTGGGGGAAGCGAACCTGAGACTACCGAACGCGGGCAGCGGGAGAGATAGAGTGCCACCGCCGGACCTTTTGAAAACACACAATACATATTTTCTTAAGAATTTTTAAGTTCTAAAATATGTTGTTGCTTTCTTTTCTATTATGATACAAAAATTGATATATGATAATGTTGGCCTTTTTTTTCAGAATTAGTAGCAATTTCATTATCACTGGTATGGATGTTTCAGAAATAATGATAATCTCACTAGTTTTTATTAATATTTTATTATCTATTTTTATTGTTTTTTATTTTTTTTTAAATTATAGATTTGTATTTTGTGCCTATTTCACTTATAGCTTTTTTTAAAATTTTATATTAAGGTATTTAAGCCTAATGAAGTATGAGTTTTCCTCAGAATAAAGTTTGATTCATCCAATATTTTAATAAATTTATAATATTAGTATTTTTCAGATACTTAAGAGTTTTACTGCTTGTTTAAAATTTATGAAACAATAATGTTTTCGGTGTTTAGATTTTAATTTTAAATATTTTTATATAAAGTATTTCTAGTAGTCGATACACAGGTCAGAGAGTATAGTCTGTGCAGAACATTTTAATTTCCTTTCAGTTTTTACTAATTCATCAAGAAACTTGGGGCCAGTGTGCTTACCTTGCACTTTGCTGACCCAGTTTGATCCTGGGAAACCCATAGCATCTCCTGAGCTCTGGGAGTGATCTCTGAGCACAGAGTCTGGGATAAAGCCTGAACATGCTCTCAGAAAAGGAGCCTGAATAAAGTGGGAGTCAAACATGTAGACTCAAAGAATTCCCTATTTAGTGTAATTCCTTTTTTCTTTTACCTGAAAATATTTTGAGATAGACTTGATACTTAACCTAATATACACTACTATTGTTTTTCTCTGATGATAGTATTAATTTAAATGTTTTTAGAGCTCAACCTGGGTTGCAGTATATTTCCACTCAATTTGTCTACTTTTGTAAACTTTAGAATCCTTTATTTGCTTTCATGTTTACTTTTTTCTCACAATATTTATTGTGCTATGTGATTTATAATACTGTTAATGACGGTTTCCATGCATGTTATCTTCTAACACTACCCCCACCACCAGAGAATCAGTATCCCTTCTACCAATGTCCAGGTCTCCTCCCACTTTTTTCCTATCCCCCCATGATAAACTCAGTTTTGTAGATCATCTATGAACCATGGTTCTGTTACATTTGGCCATTTGTTATTCCCTTACTGTGTTTCTTTATATCCCATATACAAAAAAGACCATTCTGTATCTGTTCCTCTTCTCATGGCTTCACTACTTAGGAAATCATTTTAGTACCATTCTTGTATAGATAACTTGCTACTGCTACATGAATATTTTTATGTAGCCAAATTATAATTCATTGTGTATATGTACCACAATCTCCTTATCAGTTCCATCTGGTTTTGGGCACTTGGATTTTTCCAGATCTTGGCTACTGTAAATGATGTTTCATTAAACACAGGAGCACAGATCTCTTTTCAAAATAGCTTTTTGTGGTAAATGCCAACAAATACGATTCCTGGACTGTACATAAGCCCAGTTCTTAGCTTTTTAGGTGTCTCCACGATATTTTCCATAGAGGTTGAACCAGTCAATATTCCAACCAGTAGTGAATGATGGATTTCCCCCCCACCTCTGTATCAATTGGTTGTTTTGTTACTTTTTGTGTGTCAGTCTCACAGATATGAGGAGATATCTCATTGTTTTGATTTAGATAAAGATACGTGAAGAGTATTTTTCGTATACCTTTTGTTCATCTGTATCACAAGATCTAGCACTTGTTAAAACTTAAATAAAATGAGTATAGAAGGAACTTTCTTTAATATATTTAAAGTCATATACTGCAAACCCATACTTAATTTCATATTTATTGGTGAAAATCTGAAAGATGTTCCTCTCAGACAAGGTTTCCCACTTGAACCACTATTATCATAATGTTGGGAATCTTTGCCACGACAATCAGACAAGAAAGATCTATTAAGTGGGCCCAGATTTGAAAAGAAGTCGAACTACCACTATTTTCAGATGGCACGCTATGAAGAAAATCCTAGAGACTAAAAAAAACAACAACTCCTAGAAACAATAAACTTACACAGAAAAATGTCAGGCCACAAAATCAGCACATAGAATTGAATGTCATTAAGCAAATACAAGAAAGAGAACCTTTGTTTAAAATTCCATTCACAATCGTGCCTCAAAATAATAAGGTACCCAGGAATCAGTTTAAGAAAATACATTAAAGATTTGTACCAAAAAAAAAAAACTATAAATCACTACTTAGAGAAATAAAACATGACAATGGAAACACATTTTCTATTCATTGATTAGAAGAAGGATTAATATTGTCAAAACGACAATCCTACCCAGAGCACCATACAGATTCAATTCAGTCCTGTAACATGCTCATGGGCCATGTTATTACTAGAGATGTAGACCAAATGCTTTTGAAATTTATATGGAGTAACAAATCCTCTTCAATAGTCAAAGCAATCCTAGGAAAAAGATGTGATACTTTATTTTCTAGATGTTTAATTATACTAGAAAACAATAGTAATCAAAACAGTGCAGTATTAGAAGGAAAACAGATTATTAGGCCATTGGAATAGAATTTAGAGTTCAGAAACAGATTCTTCTCATATATATGGATAGATAATCTTTAAGAAAATATCTACATGTATGAAGCATAAAATCAAATATTCAATAAAAGGTGTTGGCAAAACTAATCATCTACATATAAAAGAAATAAACTCTTATCTCACACTATTCACTAAAGTTAATTCAAAATGAATTGAGAAATTAAAGACCTAGATAGCTGACCTGAATTCACAAATTATGTTGGGGAAAATATGCAAAATCTTTATGAAAGTGAATCTAAGGGAATTTTCAGGGCTCAAAGACATTGGCTAAGAAAACAGCAGCAAAAATAAATAGAATTACTTCAAATCAGACACTTTCTGCACTGCAAAAGAAATGATGACTAAAATAAAAAGACACTCTACAGATAGGAGAAAATATTTGCTCACCATTCATTAGAAAGAAGGTTAATATCTAAGATATGTGAAGCACTTGTAAAACTTAACAACAAAATATACACTCACAATTTTTTTTTAAAAAAAGGAAGAAAACAATAGTTAAAGAAATCGTTGATAAGAATTTCCCACACTTGAGGATTACAGGAAGTAAGATTCAAAAGCCCAACAGGTCCTAGTAAAAGTAGACTCAGCTAGGAAAACTTTAAGACATATTGTACTCTTAATGACAAACTCCAAAGATAGAGACCGAATATATAAAGCAGCAAGATCAAAAGAGGAACTTATATTCAAAAGAAAGCCCATAAGATGTACAGCAAATTCATCAGATGAAACTCTAAGTCAGAAGAACATAGATGGATATAATACAAAAACACAACCAAATGAATGTCACTAAGATTATTCTGTCTAGCTAGATTTTCATTCGGGTTTGAAGGAATGATACAGAGCTTCATGGACAAGCAATAGCTTAGGGAATTCATAGCCTTGCAAACAGTGTTTCAAGAAATGTTAAGAGAACTTTTCTAAGGACAGAGAAAACTTCCCACCATGTGACATTGACTATGGCACTCATTAGTGCTGCATATAGTTGTCCTCTACTAGATTTAGAAAGGTATGCTTACTCCTTGCTTCCTAAGGGATTTTATACATTTTCGATAATGGTGTCTTATTTATATTGGTTAAAATCAATAGACTTTTGTTGATTTATTTTCTGATAATTCCATTTGCCCTTTTTTAAGTATTGTTGGAGTAAGTAATAGGAAATAAATGTGTTCTATGCACACCAAAGGAGTCAGGCTGGGGGGTAAGAGGGAAACTGGAGACATTGGTGTTGGAATTGGTGTTGGAATATTGTGTACCTGAAACAACTATAATGAACAGCTTTGTAAATCATGATGTCTTAATTTTTTTTAATTAGGAAGAAAAGACCAATAAATGTTTCCTTAAAGAAATTATAGAGATGGCCAACAGTTATAGGATTTTATTTTGTTTATATTGATGTAGGTAGTTCATTTTTTCTGCTAATAAGAAAGTAATATTCATGTTAGTCTTATAAACTAAATTATTTAATGGCTTGATTATTTTATTTTTCCTGGGGATTTGCCTTTAATATTCAAATTTATTATATGCCTAAATTTCCTAAAAATTCTAAATTTTCAGGATATTTCTGTTTATTTTCTCTTCAGAACTTGCATGGAGAATGGACTGTATCAGAAGAATTGGCTGATAATTTACCAACCTCCAACAATTCCATATTGGGTCATATCATTCACAGACTAATTGACAAATCTCTTCCTTCTACAACTGAATCAAAAATACCTGAATTACCTTCATTTGCTTTGAAAGGGTGTTTATTGGGGAAAACATTCAGTGGAAAAACTACTGTTCTAAAGTTTCTACAAAAAGGTAGGATTTGTTTCTCTTTATTTTTCCACTTATTACTTTTTATTTTGTATCTGCTACATTCTTAAAAACTGTTTATGAGGATCTGATTCTTTTTAGCTTGCAAACTATAAAGTATTGATTTTTGTAAAGTATTGATCAAATAATAAGTTTGATCAAATAAGTTTTGGGAGTCTCCCGGTGGACAGTTCCACAACGAAATTGACCACATCATATTCAATCTACGTTTTTGCCTGACCGAAGTAGCTGTTTTCCCAAAATTCCAAACGGGATAGGACCACTGTCTCCTTCATGCAAAATTCTACTTCATGGAGTGGGGAGAAAGGCCTGCAAAGCTTAAGAAAAGAACTCCCAGAACAACCACCAACTGAAAGCTCTTTGGCACTATTGCAGCAACATGGGAAGATGCTGTTGTTGATATTGATGAAGAATACAATTGACTGGTTCAGCACCTCCATGATTGTGGGAGGAACTCCAAGAGAGAGATAGCCACAAAAACAAAAAAACAAACAAAAACAAAACGCCTGTCTTCAAAAACTCTTGAGCTTATTTGCCTATGTGGCTTGGTGCAAGCCACAGGCAACAGCAAGCCGAATGTTGAGCTTGCAAAACAGTGCAGAGAAGAGATAAAGGAGACCTCAAAGAGAGAAGAGCAGTGCTGGCAGATGCGGCAGAAGCCTTAGCCAAGCATTTGCAACACCTGCCTCTCATTCACCAGCTACAAGACCTGATGGATCTATCACTTCTTCCAAAAGGGCAATGGAGAAGATTATCCATGACTTCTACTCGGATCTCTTCGATAGGCACGTCCACATGCCCACATACCAAATATCGCAGGATGGATATGTCATTCCCAACATTTTCCCTTGCAATTTCATCGGTAAAGAAGTGAACAGCACCCAGCCCAGACAAGGTCAGACCCGAACACCTGAAGAACCTACCGATAGTACTCATCAATACACTGGCTTGGCTCTTCACTCGATACCTCTGAATGCAAGGTTCTGTCGCAATGAAAAACCAGCAGAACTACTACTGTACAAGAAGAGAGACATCCACGACATTGGCAACTATAGTCCAATCTGCCTATTTTCTGTCGATAGCACAGCGGTAGGGTGTTTGCCTTACAAGCAGCCAACATGGCCGACCCGAGTTCAATTCCTCTACCCCTCTCGGAGAGCCCAGCAAGATACCGAGAGTATCTCGCCCACACGGCAGAGCCTGGCAAGTTACCTGTGACGTATTCGATGTGCCAAACACAGTAACAACAAGTCTCATGATGGAGACTTTACTGGACCTGCTCGAGCAAATTGATGAACAATGGGAGGACCGTGACAAGCTCTTCACTCGAGTCATCCTGAATAGGATTGGCAGAACACTAGATGAAGGACAACCATGCGAGCAAGCTGGCTTCTGCAAAGAATTCAGCACAATCTACCATATCCACATGATAACCAAGCTCATTGAGGTTTCTTGGGAGTTCAAGATGCCGCTCTGTCTAACGTTCATTGATTTAAAGAAGGGCTTTGATTCTGTTGAGACTGAAGTGGTCATTGAAGCCCTAGCCAAACAGGGCGTTCAAACTCAATACATCAGGATCCTTCATGAGCTGTATTCCGGATTCACTCCCAGGATCTCACCATTCTACAGGGAGGTGATCATTAATGTCAAGAGAGGGGTTCGGCAGGGTGATACCATTTCACCGAAACTCTTCAGTGCCACCCTCGAGAACGCCATGCGTTGACTGGAATGGGAAGGAATGGGAGTGAAGATAGATGGTCAGCAACTACACCACCTCCGCTTTGCTGATGATATTATTCTAATAACATCAAACATTAGCCAAGCAGCACAAATGTTGGCCAACTTCAACTTTGAGTGTGGAAAGGTCGGACAACAGCGAATCTCACAAAGACAATGTTTATGAGAAATGGTCTAATTCCTGATGTTCCATTCGCTTTCAATGGAACGAATATCTCCAAATGCAACAGTTATGTGTACCTAGGTTGAGAAGTCAACATGACAAATGACCTGACAACTGAGTTGCACAGGAAGAAGAGAGCAGCTTGGAACACCCTCAAGAGCATCGAAGAAATAGCTAAGAGGATGAAGAACCTCCAGCTCCAGGCACATCTCTTTGATTCCACTGTTCTTCTTGCATTCACATACACCTCAGAGACCTGGGCCCTTTGAAAACAGGATGAGAATTCTATTTGGGTCTCCCAAAGAGGAATTGAAAGAGCTATGCTTGGAGCATCACACTTCACTCATATGAGTGAAAGAAATTGGAGTTCCAACTTCCGTGGATGGTCAAGAAGCAGGGACACTGTCTCACTTGCCAAGGCATCGAAAATCAGATGGGCTGGACACGTAATAAGATTTGGAGATTTAGATCTAAATAGGACTGGAGCGATAGGCCTGGCAAGCTCCCTGTGCTATATTCAACATGCTAAAAACAGTTACAGCAAGTGACACAATGGAGACGTTATTGGTGCCCGCTCGAGCAAATCGATGAACAAAACGGGAGGATGGTGCTACAGTGAAGTGCTACAGTGCAGATGTAAATAGAGTAGACTCAGGCAAAATAAAATATATGAAATTATTGAAACGTTAAAACTTCCCCTTTTAAAAAATACTTCGAAGGAGGCATTATGGATATTACTTTATACATATTCAAATGGATAGGTATAATTTTTTTAATGAAAATTTTTAAGTGTAGGTAAGAGTGTAGAGATATTGATGGTGAGAATGTAAAATGGCACATCCAGGATGCAAAACAGTTTTATAATTTCTCTTTTGAAATAAATAAATCCCAAATGACCCTAGCAATTATACTACAGTATATTACAAAAAGATTAAAAAATTGATGTTCAGAACAAAATCCATGTGTAGGGATATTCACTAGGATACCAGTCAAATAAAAGTAAATAGTAAAAGTAATGGGCTGGAGCAATAGCACAGCGGTAGGGTGTGTGCCTTGCACGCAGCCAACATGGCCGACCCGAGTTTGATTCCTCCACCCCTCTCGGAGAGCCCAGCAAGCTACCGAGAGTATCTCGCCCGCACGGCAGAGCCTGGCAAGCTACCCGTGACGTATTCGATATGCCAAACACAGTAACAACAAGTCTCCTGATGGAGACGTTACTGGGCCCGCTCAAGCAAATCGATGAATAACTGGAGGACCGTGATGTATAACGCGAATAAAAGTAAATCCGAAGTTTATCATCTGAAGAATAAATTTTAAAATGTACTGTGTCCATAGCAGCTAAAATCGTGTTAAGAGGAAAATTTATAGCTTTGCAAGCATTCCTAAGAAAGGAAGAAAGGGCCTACATAGATAACCTGACCTCACAGCTAGCTTTTTCTAGATCTTAGAAAAAGACCAACAAAAGGAACCAAAACTTGGCCAAAGGAAAGAAATAATAAAACTTAGAGCAGAAATTAACAACATGGAAACCCAAATAAAACAATTTGAATGATCAATGAAATCAAGAGCTGGTTCTTTGAGAAAATCAACAAGATTGATAAACCACTAGCAAGACACACAAAGAAAGAGAGAGAGAGAACCCTAATAAACTGAATCAGAAATGAAAAAGGCGACATCACAACAGCAGAAACCAATGAAATTCAAAAGATCACCAGAGACTACTTTGAGTCTGTATGCCACGAAACAAGAGAACCTAGAAGGAATGGATAAATTCCTGGATTCCTACAATCTCCCAAGATTGAACCAAGAAGACTTGGGATACCTGAATAGACTCAGTCATATTCAAGGAAATTGAAACTGTAATCAAAAGTCTTCCCAAAAACAAAAGCCTAGGCCCAGATGGACTCACTAATGAATTCTTCCAAATATTTAAAGAAGACCTGTTGCCAGTTCTTCTCAAGCTTTATCAGGAAATTGAAAAAACGAACTCTCCCAAACAGCTTCTATGAGGCACATATCTCCCTAATACCAAAAGCGAACAAAGACACCACCAACAAAGAAAACTATAGGCCAATATCTCTGATGAACACGGATGCGAAAATCCTCAACAAAAATTAGGCAAATAGAATCCCACAACTCATCAAAAAGATCATACACCACAACCAAGTGGTATTCATTCCAGGAATGCAAGGATGGTTTAACATTTGGAAATCAATCAATGTAACCCGTCATATCAACAAAAGTAAAGATAAAAACTATGTGATCATATCAATAGATATAGAGAAACCTTTTGGCAAGATCCAGCACCCATTTATGATGAAAACTCTCACCAAAATGGGTTTGAAGGAACTTTCCTCAAGATAGTCAAAGCCATCTACGTCAAACCCATGGCAAGAATTATCCTCAATGGGGAAAAATTAAGGGCCTTTCCTCTAAGATCAGGGACAAGACAAGGATGCCCACTATCACCACTTCTGTTTAATATAGTACTGGAAGTACTGGCAATAGCAGTTAGGCAAGAAAAAGACATTAAAGGCATCCAGATTGGAAAGGAAGAAATCAAGCTCTTACTATTCACAGATGATATGATACTATATCTTGAGAATCCAAAATCCTCCTAGAAACTAGAAACTATACTTTACTTGTACAGTAAAGTCACAGGCTATAAAATTAATGCCTCAAAATCCATGGCCTTCCTATACGCAAATAATGAGAGAGGAAAGTGACATGAAAAAAATAATTCCCTTTACAATTGTGCCCCCAGAAAATCAAATACCTCAGAATCAGCCTAACTAAAGAGGTAAAGGACCTCTACAATGAAAACTACAAAACGCTACTCCATGAAATAAAAGAGGATCGAGGAATTGAAAACATATCTCCTGCTCATGGGATAGAAGAATTAACATCGTCAAAATGGCAATACTCCTGAAAGCATTATTCAGATTCAATGCGAACCCTATAAGGATATCCATGAAATTATTCAAAGAAATAGATCTAGCGCTCCTAAAATTCACATGGAACAACAAATGCCCACGAATAGCTAAAGCAATTCTTGGGAAAAAGACGTGGGAGGCATTACCCTCCCAAACCTCAAACTCTACCATAAAGCAGTAATAATTAAATCAGCATGGTACTGGAACAAAGGCAGAGCTGCAGACTAGTGGAAGAGGGTGGATACCCGTACACACAACCCCAAATGTTTGAACATCTAATCTTTGATAAGGGAACAAGAAATGTGAAGTGGAGCAAGGAAAGCCTCTTCAACAAATGGTGCTGGCATAACTGGACAACCACATGCAGAAAAATGGGCTTAGACATAGACCTAACCCCATGCACAAAAGTCAGATCAAAATGGAATAAATATCTCAACATGATGCCAAAATCCATAAGGTACATTGAAGACAAGGTCGGCAAAACCCTCCACGACATTGAAGCTAACGGTATATTCAAAGACGACACTCCACTGACCAACCAAGTGGAAACATAGATAAACAAATGGAACTATCTTAAAATAAGAAGTTTCTGCACCCAAAAAGATACAGTGACCAGAATACAAAGACAATCTACAGAATGGAAAAGGATATTTACCCAATAACCATCCGATAAGGGGTTGATATCAAGGATATACAAAGCTTGAGCTCCACAAGAAGAAAACATCTAACCCCATCAAAAAATGGGGTGATAAAATGAACAGAAACTTTCCTAAAGAAAAAATCCAAATGGCTAAAAGGCACATGAGAAAATGCTCTACATAACTATTCCTCAGGGAGATGCAGATCAAAACAATGAGATATCAGCTCACACCACAGAGACTCACCCATATCCAAAAGAACAAAAGCAACCGGTGTTGGCGTGGATGTGGTGAGAAAGGGACCCTCCTTTACTGCTGATGGGAATGACGACTGGTTCATCCCTTTTGGAAAACAGTATGGACAATTCTCAAAAAATTAGAAATTGAGCTCCCATTTGACCCAGCAATACCACTCCTGGGAATATATCCCAGATAGGCAAAAAAGTACAGTCGAAATGACATCTGCACTTCTATGTTCATGCTGCACTGTTCACAATAGCCAAAATTTGGAAAACAACCGAGTGCCCTAGAACAGATGACTGGTTAAAGAAACTTTGGTACATCTACACAATGGAGTACTATGGAGATGTTAGAAAAGATGAAGTCATGAAATTTACATACAAATTGTACTACATGGAAAGTATCATGCTAAGTGAAATGAGTCAGAAAGAGAGGGACATAGAAAGATTGCATTCATCTGGAGAACATAAAGTAACAAAATAGGAGACTAACACCCAAGAATAGCCGAGATAAGTACTAGGAGATTCACTTCACGTCTTGGAGTCCACCCACACATGCTAGGGGAAAAGTCAGCTCAGATAGAGAAGGGAGCACCAAGTAAAGGGTGTTGGGAGGATCCTCCCAGGATGAGAGATGCATGCTGAAAGTAGACTATAGACTGAACATGATTGCCACTCAATGCCTCTTTTGCAAACCATAGCACCCAAAAGGAGAGAGAGAACAAAAGGGAATGCCCTGCCACAGAGGTGGGGTGGGATCGGGGGGATTGGGGGGTGGTAGGGATACTGGCATCATTTGGTGGTGGAGAATGGGCACTGGTGGAGGCTTGGGTACTCAATCATTGTATAACTGAAACCCAAGCACAAAAATTTGTAAGTCTACAACTGTACCTGATGGTGTTTCACTAATAAGAATTTTAAAAAAATAATAATGATAGTAAATAAAAAATGAAATGTAATGTGTCCATACAATGGACATACAACAGTCTCCTATGCAACCACAAAAAATGAGTGAAGCATTAGTGCAAGATACAACCTGAATGCGGCTTGAAAGCATGATACGTGAAGGAAGTAGACTGCAAGGGCCACACGTCATATATATCTTCATTGATGAGACATAAATACAGACTGCATTAGGAAAATTCATAGAGGCAGATGCAAATTTTTTTTGCTAGGGGAAAAAGTAGGGAAAGAGGATGTGATTGCTTAATAAGTACAGGGTTTCCTTGGGGAATAATGAACATTTTCTGGCATAAGATTATGGTGACAGTTGAACACTTTGTAAAGTATTTAGTACCACTGAATTATACCTTTTAGAATGGTGAGAGTCGTTGATTTTAATTTTTTAAATTTTACCACAGTAATTGTAAAAGCAGCTTGATCCAAAAGGAAACAGTTCTTGAAGTCCCTGAAGATAGTGTCAGAGGGCAAATGGTGATAATGATAACAGTGTTGATTTCCTACACAAAAGATTTTTACTGTTGTCTTTTGTTCTGTAGAATTTCCTATTCATGTACTGTCTATCGATACTCTTGTCCAAGAAGCTATCCAAGCCTATCATAACAAAGAAAAGGTCATTATGGTACAATCAGCTGAGAAAGAATCAGAGGAAAGCGTTTTGACCATTCCTACAGACAGTGGTAAAAATGCCGAGGCAAGTGACTTCAATTTTCCTTTCTGTACCTCTGGTACTAAATACTAAAAGTTGGATTGAATCAAAGAGGTCTCCTAGGCCAGAAACCGGCAAGTTTTCTGTAAAATTCCAAGACATAAATGTATTAAGTTTTTTGGGCAGAGGCAAAATCAGGAACATTATACTTATGTCCACTGTTCCTTCATATCCATGCATTCATACTCCAATTTGCTATCACAAGTAAAAGTTTTTGTTTTGTGTCTACTTTCCATCAGTTGGAAATAGCCTCTTAAAGAAGTTCCTGCTAGCCAGTGGGGTGCGGGAGTTGGGAAGGGGCTAAAATTCAGAGGATGGTACTTCAGTGTTGTGAGAAAGTTTGTCAACACCAAAGTGAAATTCCATACAGAGAGTCTGATCGTGGCCAGTAGCAGAATCTCAGTATTTTGTATGAGACCAGTGCTGCTCCTGGGCAGTGGCTGGGGTAGACATTGAAGGGGTCATGAGGCAGAGAAGATTCCTGGATTGTTCCCCAGATTCATAGAATTATCTTACAGAGCAATTGTAAAGCAGCCAGCCAAATAACATTTTATATAAGCGCTATTGTTTGCAGACCTCTTGTCTAGACTAGCATATCTCATATTTAAAGGTTAAAGGCAGTCAAGATATGGTCTCTCTTATCTGTATGACTTAGAGGCACTATATTTCTGTCATTTACTTTGATCAGATTTCTTTGAGTATTACATTTTGAAGTATTTGCAATGTTATCTTGTTTTATTGCATTAATGTTCTTAAGCAGGAAATAGGAGAGTGTTACTTTACCCTGAGAATCATGATGTGTTCCAGTAACCTCCCCTCCTTCCCCCCACTATTCCCCACTTACACACCCCTCATCCTCATTTTACAAGAGAAGATAGCAGAGACTCTAAGCATAGTTTACTTGGGGTCAGATGGCTTGTTGATGGTTATACAATGACTGGGGTGCCGGATTCTAAATCTTTGCCCTACGTTTTCTATTTCTTAAATGAAAGAAATTAGTAGAAGATCTTATTCAGAGCTTTTATATGGGTTTCAATATACATATCATTTAGCTATGAGTTATAAAAATAAAATAACTAGTGAAAGGTTTTGTTTTTTATTTTATTAATGTGATCTGTCTCTTCTTCCATGTTGCAGAACTCTTTATATTTTAGGTAATTAAACAATGACAGTTTTAGTGTTTTGTTTATTATTTCTCTATGGCTATTCCAAATATCTCCAAGTGCTTTTTAAAGATATTTTTATGTAAACTATATGTCTTTCTCAGGTTCCTTTGCATTTTTACAATGGCAGTTACTGTATTTTATTGGCTAATTGTAGGTTGTTTCAAGAACAGATGATTGTGTATTTATTTATGCATAATACATTTATTATAATTTTTGTTAGTAATGTAATAGGAAAATAGTATAATCTTATTAACTACTACCTATAGAAAAATAGAAATGCTATTAAAATGACTGTTAAACTTTCTTATGTGTTTTCTCCCCAAAGCATTCTTCAAATGAATTTTCAGCTAATTCACTTTCAAATGAGTCATTAGAAACTGAAGCCAAAACAATATTTAGTAAGTAATGTATCAAAACATATCACCTATCATTCACATTAGAGATCAACAGACAAGGTAAAAACACATGCTCATCAGCACAAATGTGTTTTCAGGGTAAAAGGAGGGAGAGGAGTAATTATCTTTGTGGTCACTTGACAGAGCAAGGTAAACACAAATATCCCTAACTTTGTCCTCTCGGGGTGAGGTGTAAATTATAAGGGAATTTTCCAGCGGGTAGGGCGTTCGCCTTACAAGCGGCCAACATGGCCGACCCGAGTTCGATTCCTCCGCCCCTCTCGGAAAGCCCGGCAAGCTACCGAGAGTATTCGATATGCCAGACACAGTAACAACAAAGTCTCCAATGGAGACGTTACTGGGCCCGCTCGAGCAAAATCGACGATCAACGGGAGGGCCTTTACCTTTACCTTATCCTTCAGAGAGACACTCAGTTTGATTGTGGTTTTTAAAATATCTGGGGTAAACAAACCTCACTCTACCTGGCTTTCTGGGGAGATGGTATTTCATTGTTCCTTCTCACCTCTCATTGTGGGCTGCTGCTTCTTTCACTGTACTGAGTGAGGCTGAAGGTTTGATCTAACACACCCATTGGAACAATGATTCCCTGGATGGAACTAATTATTCCCAGTGTAGACAAAGTCAGTGAAATACTCACACTTAATGGAAAGTTAGCTCCCCTGGGTGCTAGACTTTCAGATACTTTTTGTACAACCATTGAAGAAAAACAGCCTTAAACTTTAAGTATATTTTCAGTTTGTGTTTGTGAAAGCCTGCTATAGTTGAAGGTTTCCTCCTTGTGTTTATCATGAAGTCTAGATCTTACTGAGCCATCAGTCCTGTTGTCATTATCACTGAACATTGTGTCAGATAATTATGAGCATCATCTCTCCTGGAGTAGTCATGGTTTCTAGCCTTTGAAAGAACATATACTTTCCCTTATTTCAGCTGTTTTCAACAAGGAGTGGTATTGCTGGCTCAAATGGAAGCTCAGTTCCTAATGTTTTGAGAATGGTCCATACTGTTTTCCAAAAGAGCTGAACCAGTAGGCATTCCCACCACCAGCGAAGGAGGGTCCCTTTCTCGCCACATCCACACCAATACTGGTTGCTTTTCTTCTTTTGGATGTGGGCCAGTCTCTGTGGTGTGAGCTGATATTTCATTGTTGTTTTGATCTGCATCTGCCTGATGATTAATGATGTAGAGCATTTTTTTCATGTCCCTTTTTGCCATTCGGGTTTTTTCTTTGAGAAAGTTTCTGTTCATTTCCTTTTTTTCTTTTAAAAAATCTTTATTAGAAAAAAATTTAATGAATGATTCTAATTATTTTGTCCCATTTCTCTTTTATGTACATATTTAGAAAACAATTGCTAAAATATATAAAATATAGAGGCTTTAAGAATAAAAAAATGTTAAAGTCTAAACTTTTATTATTATGATTATTATGATTATTATTTTGTGTTATACTTATTTATTGAATCATTGTGGAAAAGTTACAAAGCTTTCAGGTTTAAGTCTTGGTCATACAATGATCAAACACCTTTCCCTTCACCAGTACTTATTTTTCACCACCAAAACCCCCAATATACCCCCCTCCCACCCCGCCCAATGCCTGTGAGACAGATGATTTCTACCTAACTCTCTCTACTTTGATTATATTCATTGTTTCGACAGGAGATGCACCATTATTGTTTAAAGTTTTCACCCAACAATCAGAACTGCTGAAAAGGCATTATGAAATAATTTGTTTTCTATAACTGGTTATGATAACCATATGAGGTCGCACGGCCACAATAGCAGCCACTCAATTTTGGATTTTTGATGTTATACTAATTTAGTCTGGAGGGATTTCCGCCAAGTGCCAGATAATTACGAGATTGGTTTCTGTGCCTCTGGAGCCATGGCTGTGTTGGAGAGCCACTCATGAAGAGGGAAACTCGTGGTCTTGGTAGGGGGTGAAGGACGAGCCAGTACTGCCTCCCTTCCCATGAGGCTGCAGTTTCCCCATCACCACCAGCTCATACCTGGCTTTCTAATAAGCTCTGAGGCGGCGGCCCCCTTGCTGCTGGGGAGAAGGGGGGAAGGCGGAAGGGACAGACAACCTTTCCCTCCTGGGGAGGCATGGCGCTGTAGTTTAACGCATAGTCCATTCACTTTTCTGCCGCATGCTGCCAAGCTCTACATTTAGTATTTGTGCCTCTGGAACCATGGCCATGCTGGAGAGCCACTCGTGGGGGGTAACTCTGAAAGTTTCTCTTCACTTCATCGCCCCATTTTGTGTGTGTGTGTGGTGATCATATTTTTTAAAAATTTTTATTAGTGAAACACCATGAGGTATAGTTGTAGATTTGCAAAGTTTTGTGCTTGGGTTTCAATTATACAACGATCAAATACCCATCCCTCCACCAGTGCCCATTTTCCACCAACATGGATCCCAGTATCTCTCCCACACCCATTCCCCCCATCCCACCCTGCCTCTGTGGCAAGACATTCCCCCTTGTTCTCTCTCTCCTTTTGGGTGTTGCAGTCTGCAAAAGAGGCATTGAGTGGCAATCATGTTCAGTCCACAGTCTACTTTCAACATGCATCTCCCCTCCTGGGAGGATCCTCCAAACACCCTTTATTTGGTGCTCCCCTCTCTATCTGAGCTTCCCTTTCCCCTAGAATGCCCAGCTGGCCTCTAAGCCATGGAATAATCCTCCTGGTACTGATCTCGGCTATTCTTGGGTATTAATTTTTTGATGGAGTTGGATGTTTTCTTCTTGTGGAATTCAACCAGTGCTTTGTATATCCTTGATATCAATCCCTTGTCAGATGGGTATTGGGCGAATATCCTTTCCCATTCTTTAGACTGTCTTTGTATTTTGGTCACTGTTTCTTTTGAGGTGCAGAAACTTCTTAGTTTAAGATAGTCCCATTTGTCTATCTCTGTTTTCACTTGCTTGGCCAGTGGCATGACATCTTTAAAGATACCATTCACTTCAATGTCGTGGAGGGTTTTGCCAACCTTGTATTCGTTGTATCTTATGGATTCCAGTCTGGTGTTGAGGTCTTTAATCCATTTTGATCTTACTTTTGTACATGATGTTAGGCAGAGATCTGAGCCCATTTTTTCGCATGTAGCTGTCCAGTTTTGGCAGCACAATTTGTTAAAGAGGCTTTCCTTGCTCCACTTCACATTCCTTGCTCCCTTATCAAAGATTAGATGATCAGATGTTTGGGCAGAGATGTCAGTATGTTTGACCCTGTTCCATTGGTCTGCAGCTCTGCCTTTGTTCCAGTACCATGCTGTTTTAATTATTACTGCTTTGTAATAGAGTTTGAAGTTAGGTTAATTCCTCCCATTTTCTTTTTCCAAAGAATTGCTTTAGCTATTCGTGGGGGCTTATTGTTCCATATGAATTTCAGGAGTGTTTGCTCCATTTGTTTGAAGAATGTCATGGGTGTTGTTATAGGGATCACATTGAATTTGTACAATGCTTTGGGGAGTATTGCCATTTTGACAATGTCAAGCTTCCCCTTCCATTAGCATAGCATCCATTTTCTTGTGTCCTCTTTTATTTCCTGAAGTAGAGTTTTGTAGTTTTCTTTGTACAGGTCCTTTACTTCCTTAGTTAAGCTTATTCCCAGGTACTTGATTTTATTGGCACAATTGTAAACGGGATTGTTTTTTTTTTATGTCACTTTCTTCTCTCTCACTCTTTGCATATAGGAAAGCCATGGACTTTTGGGTATTGATTTTATACCCTGCAACTTTACTATACAATTCTATTGTTTCTAGGAATTTCTTGATAGAGGTTTTAGGGTTCTTTAAGTATAGTATCATATCATCTGCAAATAGTGAGAGCTTGATTTCTTCCTTTCCTACCTGAATGCCCTTAATATCTTTTTATTGCCAAACTGCTATTGCAAGTACTTCCAGTACTTTATTAAACAGCAGTGGAGAGAGTGATCATCTTTGTCTCGTCCCCGATCTTAGAGGGAAGGCTCTCAGTTTTTCCCCATTGAGGATGATGCTTGCTGTAGGCTTGTGGTAGATGGCTTTTACTATATTGAGGAAAGTCCCCTCTATACCCATTTTGGTTAGCGTTTTCATCATAAAGGTGTGCTGGATCTTGTTAAAAGCTTTCTCTGCATCCATTGATTTAATCATATGGTTTTTATCTTTTTGTTGTTGATATGATGGATTATGTTGATTGATTTCCGAATGTTAAATCATCCTTGAATACCTGGGATGAATCCCACTTGGTCATGGTGTATGATCTTTTTGATTGGTTGTTGAATTCTATTAGCTAGTATTTTGTTGAGAATATTTGCATTCAGCAGTTTTCAACAAGATAATTGAGTTGGTGACTTTTTAAAGGTATTATTAATTTTTTGACATATTTTGTTAGCAAAGTCTGATTTGTTATAAACAGACTCTCAGATTTGCTCTTTTTCCATGTAGAATAATACTAAAAATGTCTCTGAATTCTATTTCATGCAAACTAATTCCCTAAAGTTCATAATACAAGTTCATACTACAACAAAAGTGTTGTGAACTAACAGTTGTATGACTTGTCTCAAGAAACCTAACTCGTTTCTGAAAACCTAAACTGCATTGCAGTACATCTATTGATAGATAGCAGTGAGCCACACTAGAAGGAAGGAAGTAGAAAACACCAAATCACACAGTTGGCCAGGATCTTCCTGGTGTGAAATGAAGGTGAAAGCCAACCTGTGGTGGTTCTGTTGCTTCCTGCCTCTGAGTGACTCAGTCAGGGATAGCAGATCCAATAACCCATTTGTCCAAAACCATAGATGACCAAAGACCAAAACTGTAGTTCATTGTAAATAGTGAAGTTTTATCTTTCTAAACTCTTCCTTTTTCCCAGGTAAGAATGGACAAAAAACACCAAAAGATGCAGAAGTCAAACCCAGTGAAACCATATCTTACGTATGTACTTTAATTTTTACTATTAATATGTTGAAGTATGTTATGATTTTAGACTTTTTATGCACTTTCAAATGGAATAAAAAGACAGTGTGCTTCTCTTAAGATATTTAAGTTAATTTGACAATAAACATTGGTTAAGTCTGAATTTGCTTTAGTATTTTTATATTCTTAATACCTTTTATAATATTTGTGTACTAAGGATCAAACATGATAACCTCTCAGGATCAAACATGATAACCTCTCAGTGTCTGTATTGCAAACCATAATGCTCAAAAGTAGAGAGAAAGTATGTGGAATATTGTCTGCCATGGGGGCAGGAGAGTGGGAAAGGGGGGTATACTGGGGATATTAGTGGTGGGGAATACGCACTGGTGGAGGAATGGGTGTTTGATCATTGTGTGATTGTAACTGAAACATGAAAGCTTGTATCTATATCTCACGGTGATTCAGTAAAATAAATAAATAAATAAATAAATAGAAAAAAAATATTTGTGTACTAAAGCAATGGAAATTACTAAGTGATTTTCCAGGTTTAAAAACTAGCATTTTTAAAAATGTGCAAATTTACATTTATCTACTTTTATTTGCCAATTAATTAACTTATGACTTATATGTATATTTTTCTCTACCTTTAAAGAATTTTTTCCAGTTTTATGCTTAGTGTTATTGATGACTTTAGAATTTTTTAATTAATATTTTAAAGGATTTTTAAAATTTACATACTATTGGGGCTGGAGCGATAGCACAGCGGGTAGGGCGTTCGCCTTACAAGCGGCCAACATGGCCGACCCGAGTTCGATTCCTCCGCCCCTCTCGGAGAGCCCGGCAAGCTACCGAGAGTATTTGATATGCCAGACACAGTAACAATAAAGTCTCCAATGGAGACGTTACTGGGCCCGCTCGAGCAAATCGACGATCAACGGGAGGGCCTTTACCTTTACCTTTACCTTTACATACTATTGCTTTGAATGGAAATGAATATTTCCATATGGAGTATTTCTTTATTCTCTATAGAACTTTTATTTTTCCTCTTAAATAGAATGGCTAGGTTATTTCAAGTGGGATATAATCTAGTTAATTTGTATTACATTTGATTGTCTTTATTGTCCATTTTGTCATAGAAAGCCATTTATAATATTTTAGATTTCAAAGCTCATTAAAACTAGAAAAAATAGGATGATATACCCCAAACTATAAGATTTACAGCAAGTTGGCATGGAAATGGGATTAGAGAAAGTGATAAGGGGGAGTTATAATTTTTACTCTGTATATTTGAAATACAAATGAACAGAAAGATAACATATTTATATTTCTTGAGTTACAAATTCTCAAGTTTTATTTCATATTTAATTTAATTCAGAGGCCATCTTTTCCTGACACTGTTGGAGAGTCACGAATCACTTAATGATGAAGATGGGTACAGGGAAATGATGTTTTTAGGCAATTTGGTCATTATGCACATGTCCCAGAATGTTCTTACACAAGCCTTAGGTGCTATAGGCATACCTATGACAGAATTAGCAGCCTGTTTCTACTGGGGGGGACAGGCTTTTGTAACACAATAGCATCTGCGCACATAACATTTTTTATAAAAAGACTACAAAAGAAGAAACAAGACAATAGAATGTTAACACCAACATAGTATATGCAGTACATGTTAACTAAAACACATGGCATGTGATTATAATTATTTGAACTATGTCTGTGAACAGAAAGACAGGTTTTCTGTCGATTTTATACCCAGGTAGCAGGAGAAATATATGTACTAAACCATAAGCACACACCTAAATGTATCACATGATGCATTCAACAATGTTGATGTTTTTTAAATAATGAGAATGGGAGATCAGGGGCACAGCCCATAGGATGTAAGGAAAATTTGATATATTAAACGGGTAAGCCTTGAGAAAATGAAATTTAAACAGATTGAAAGAAGATAGAGAGAGCCACTAGAGCTGGAGAAGCATTTCAGACCGAATATCTAGATGGCAGTCATCATACATAAAGGAATCTGGGCACAGTTAGGGATGATGCTAGTAATAGAAAAAAAAGAAAAATCGAGTCCTAAAGACAATGATTAGGACATGCAAAGAAAAGGGACTAGTTCATTGGACTAGTCTTCCCATAGATAACGTTATAAATTCTGAACAACAAATTGAGGACCAAGTGCAGTGACAAAAAAGCAAAGTCAAGTCAAGTCAGCAATTTGAAACTCATTTGAAAATATATGGAACCCAGCCCAGACCAGACAGTAAAGACCCTCTGTCCTTCTAAGAGTCATGGTGAAATAGTTTACCCACTGAGCAGCACAGCAGTGGCTGGAACTCAAGTAGAAAGCCTCCAGTCTTATTCTTTTTTTCATTTAAGGCATTATAGAATGATATTTTGGGATGTCAGAGTAGTTAAAATAAGGAAGATCGTGGAAGGAGGGCGCTACAGAGGACAATTCCCCAAGTCTTCACATATGTTTTCATGACTTGTTTGACTGAGTGCAGAATTGTGCAGGATGATCAGTACCTTCACCTAAGCAACATTTAAAATGTTTCTCTCTAAATATCTATCATCTGAGTTTTAAATTTTAGCTGTGATCATTCATTCATTGCTTATTTCCACAGCTCAGTGTGCGGGCTAATCTTGGTGAAAAATCTGAAAGTATGCTGAAGAAAGGAAAGAGCATTCCTGATATTTTGCTAGTTAGCATCATGGCAAATGCTATACAGTATGTATAAATTTTTTGTTTTTATCTAATTTTATTTATAATTTTTCTTTGGCGCTATCTATTTCATCTATTTTTATCACATAAAGCCTTATAAAATTTAAATATTTCATTTTTTAATATCTAGTATGTACTACTCATCTATATTTGAGCACATACACGGTAAAGAGATATTATGATTTATGTATTAATGTTTTACTTCCCCTTCCTTTACCAAACTTCATTCACCTCTCTGTAAATTCAGAGCATTTCTTTTCAAATTGATTCCTGGGTGAATTCATGAGAAATCAGTCAGATACCTGGAAAAGCCAAGAGACAGATTATGAAAAGAAGAGACCCTAACTATGTGATTACAGGCCAGTGTGTTTGCACCTTTTCTGTTTCAGAAAGAGGAAGTTAACATAGAGATTCAATGATTGTACACTGTGGGGCGGGAAAGCAACAAGAAATTAGAGGGTACACAGTAAAGGACTGAATATGTATATAATATAAAGATGATATGTGATAGGGAGTAAAGGAAAACTGGAAATAAGCTATAATTTTGTAATCTCCACTTCCTTCTTTTTAAGAATGAAATCTTTTCTTCTCAAACTTCCTTTGAGATCCCAGAAAAGGGAGAAATAGGAAGAAAGCATAGCAGTTCCATTGATTCACATAATAAGAAAATGAGGCTTAGGGACGCAAAAAAAAAAAAAAGACTCAAGACACCTGTGAAAGGTCTGGAGATCTTAAGGTGGTTGAGGACACAGATTTGGGATAGCTGAGGCTTGAGGGAAACACCGATGTGCAGAGAGGTCAGCACAGGGGGCTTTATTGTGGATGGACCACACCTTTAATATTCTCTTGAACCCTCCTTAAAAAGTTATTACCTCTCAGCTGATACATATCCTGGACAATTTGCTCTCTGAGTACAAATTTGTAGGAATCAGGCCACTAGGATGCTACATTGAGAGCTTAAGATCAAAAGGGATCTGATTCTAATAGTTGCTAGAAATATAGTGACATTTCTCAAACTAGTGCAAAGAATGTGTACAGAATTCCTTGTTTCAGGAAAATTCAGAGCTATAAAGCAGTTTGGAGGAAGTGTAGTATCTGCACATTCACTACCTTCCTACCACCTTTGCTACTAACCGTCTTGCTTCTTGGACATTTTTGGAGAACTGTTTTAGTTCAAAATCCTTTTGTTTAGACCAAATAAACACTCTTATCATTGAGGAAAAGCAGGTACATGTCTACTAGGTTAGGTGGTCCAGTTACTTACTTGTTAATGACATAGCCAGAGCCAGAGCCCAGGTCACCTGGCGTCCTCCCTGTGCAGCTGTTCCATGTCCCCACAACTTCCTCTCTCTCTAAAGTACTCCTGAGACTGGGAGAAGTTATCAATCAGACCTGCTGATTTCTTGTTTCTGTGTAAGGCTGATGAATCATCAAACCATTCTACACATTGTCTTCACACCCTGGATGTATTATTAAAAATAGCATTAAAAAGTCAATATGAAGTCTTCCCTTTTCTTCTCAGTCAAATAAAGGAAATGATGGGGAAAGTGAACTCATGACACAGCTACCTGATATGAAAGGATCACTGAACGTGATTGTGACTCAGTAATGAAACTTTTCAGAACTATGGTTCCCCCCTCCTTAACACAACATTAGAGCAATCATATGCAGGCTCCAAAGGGAGACAGAACCTGTTGGGAGTGAAATTCTGCTCTTTAATGTGAGGTTTTACAGGGTAAGAAACAGGGTACAAAGGAAATGATTCTTACCTCACTGAGTTTTTTTAGACAGACTGAGAAGAGAAAAAACTGAGAAAAAAGAAAACTAAAAATGTATTAGTGATGTTTAATTGTTAGCTACAAAGAAGAGACCTAATAAGACTGAGGAACTAAGGTTGGGAGAACAAAGAAAGATCAGATCAGTTAGGGAGGTTACCAAGGAAGGTACAGCAAGACAAAGCTATGGAGATTCCTATGGAGATTCCTATGGAGGAAGGGAGGGAAGAAGGGAGGGAAGAAGGGAGGGAGGCAGGCAGGCCGGCAGGCACCTTTAGAAATCATGATTTCTGATAAAATCAAACTTGTTACCAATGACATATTTTGGGATGGCAGATTTTTTTCCCACAAAAGACAAAATCAAAACTTTTAAATATGAAAACTAAGATCTCAGTATTTGCATAAGAATCAACCACTAGCTAAGGATTTAGGTGAGTGAAGTTCAAATTTAGTCCCTCTATTATTCCAATTATTTATTCCAGTTATTCCATATTTATTCCAATTATTCAAAATTGGCTTTTCAGTTTAAGGAATAAAATAGTTTTGGTATACTCACCCAGTATTGAGGGTATTGAGTACAAAAATTAATACTAGAGCTACAAAATGGTTCTTACCCTAGAGCAACTTGTAGCACTGTAGTACTGTCTTCCCGTTGTTCATCGATTTTCTCAAGCGAGCATCAGTAACATCTCCATCGTGAGAATTGTTACTGTTTTTGGCACATAAAATACGTCACGGTTAGCTTGCCAGGCTTTGCTGGGCGGGCGTGATCCTCTCGGTAGCTTGCCGGGCTCTCCGAGAGGGGCAGAGGAATCGAACAGGGGTTGTCCTGGGCTATCTGTGTGCAAGGCAAGCGCCCTACCCACTATGCTATCGCTTCAGACCAGAGCAACTTGTAATCTTAGGAAAATAAGAGTCAAAATTTCTCTTATACCATGAGATATAAAAATCACCACTTCTATGGTGAAATGAATGAGAATCAGAGCTCAAATCTTACTCTATGTTCATTCAGGTGGGGCAAGAAAAGTCCCCAAAAGTTCTGTGCTTGGTTCTTGAAAGGCATCAGTTTAGTTCATTCTCACAAGTACTTTGACATAGGTTACGTTATCCCCTTATAAGTGAGAATACAGCTCTACAGGAAGAATAGCCTATCAAACACAAACTAGAAAGTACATCTCACATTCCCAAAATAGTGAGGAGATGTTATTTTTAAAATGGTGTTTTAAAATTGTGAGAGGGGCTGGAGAGATAGCAAAGCGGGTAGGGCGTTTGCCTTGCAGGCGGGCGACCCGGGTTCGATTCCCAGCATCCCATATGGTCCCCTAAGCACCGCCAGGAGTAACTCCTGAGTGCAGAGCCAGGAGTAACCCCTGTGCATCGCCAGGTGTGACCCAAAAAAGCAATAGATAAATAAATATATAAATAAAATAAAATAAAATTGTGAGAAATAAAAGGCTACAGCTACAGGAAATAAGTTGTAGTCAGGTAGTTTAAAATATTATGTTTAGGAACTCCGGTCTAGATTTGGAAGGAAATAGGAAACTATGAAAAAATTTAAATGAAGAAGTGACTATGGCACGTTAGTAAATTTAATTTTAATGTCAAAGTAATAAAACCCATGCAAAGGATGGTTATTGTCAATTGAAAGAAAAGTAAGGTTCTGGTGAGATTTATAGCAGGTAAGGTACTTGCCTTACATGCACACAAGCAAAGTTCATTCCCTGATACTTCATACAGTCCCTTGAGCACCACCAGTAATGATCCCTGAGCACATAACAAGGAATAAACCCTGAGTAAATGCTAGATGAAACCCAAAAATCAAAAAAGAAGTAAAGATAAAAATAAAGAAAATTAAAAGCAAGATTTTATATGTTATTTCCAACGTCTTTTTGTCTACCAAAATATTAATGGTATGTCCTTTTCCAATTTAGTCAGATACCCATGGATCAAGGCTGGATCCTTGATGGTTTTCCAATGACATTAAACCAAGCAAAGCTTCTGGAAGAAGCTCTCACAGGCTACAGCAGATCCCTCCAAGAACAAGAAACAGAGAGATCACAAACATCTGTGTTGGCTGTTGATCCTGCAACCTCCAAAGAAGTGATTCCTCATCCTTCAGCATTTGATTTTGTGTTGTTGTTAAACGTCTCTGATAATTGCTCACTAAGTCGCATGAATCAGAACATGGGTAAGCTGGACACGTTTCCCCAATGATACTTTTTTAAAATTATTATTATGATTGAATGTTTTTGAAGTCAAAACTTTGTCTGTGAATATTCTCATTTATAGTTAATAGTGCTACCGTTCCTGCCCCACGGGTAGGTTGGTTGCCTTGCATGCGGCCAACCCAGGATCAATTCCTACATCTCTTTCAGAGAGCCCCACAAGCTATCAAGAGTATCCTGCCCACACAGCAGAGACTGGCAAGCTCCCCATGGCATATTCATATGCCAAAAACAGTAACAAGAAGTCTCACAATGGAGACATTACTGGTGCCCACTCAAGCAAATCAATGAACACAGGAGGACTGTGCTACAGTGCAGTTACTAGTGGGTGATTAGGAATCTATTTCAGCCTTCCAAAGAATTATCTATGAGGACAAAGTTGCCTTCTGCTTTGACTATTAGTGGTCAGTGCTGCACATTCAAACCCAGAGCTAGCAGAGAATTGCGTGTCAAGGGCAAGAGTCTCCTTGAACTCTTCGACCAACTTGGCAGCTACTTTGGCTCAGAGGTGTCTTATTTGAGACTCAAATGCATGAACAATAGTAATTCTATTGTTGTCTAATAATTCTGAGGGTGAGGTGATTCAGTCACCCTAGTGAAAGTATATACCATATTGACTGCAGACAAGAATCTAGCCATGTTCTTCCTCAGATTATATGTTAACCCAGAGATGCCTGTATCACTTGAGTGAAATCTCCACATGGTGCAACTGAATAGACTTGCCATAAATCATTGCTCATTTAGTGACTTTCATTATTAAAGTTAATATGTTATTTTATTCCACAAATTTGTTCTGAGTAAAAGTACATATACTTGAATCCTGACTTCATCACATAGGAAGTAATTAACCTTGGGAAATATATTTCATTGATTTAAACCTAAGTTTCAAAACCTGTATGATGGAAGGCCTAACTGTCTTGTTAAAACTGTTAAAGGAAAATTCTTCCTTTCTTTACAATACTTCTGACACCAAATTGTGGCATTTCCACACTATCCATTTTTCTAATTCTCTGAAGACACCCACTCAGTATCGCTATCGAATTAATTTCAGTTCTGGGTCTACCTGTAGAGAGTTAGTGCAGACACCACAGGTTAAAGGTTCAGTCCTGTTAAAAAATTCCCCAGCCTCAGATGCCAGTCTCACAGGTTTCCCACTTGACTACAAATTAGATGTTTTCATGACCTGCAGTCTCTTTTAATAATTTGCTATAATGAGTTACAGTACATAGGGTAATACTTTGCCTTTTACTTTATTTTAAAAGCAAATACTTTTATCTTTAAAAGGCTTTATTTTTAAAGTAAATTATCATTGGCTTATTATGAAATGTAAAGGACACAATCTAATACATGGCTGACCTCAGCACAGAGAGACAGGGACAAGTAAAAGTGAAGGAAATTGGATTTATTGGGGTGCACTCCTGGAAGGAACTCTGTGAACCTCGGGTAAGAGTTGGGTAGAGTGGCACCCTGGGAGAGACTCAGGAGGATTTTTAAATGGTCTTGAGCAGGAAAGGGGAACGGAAAGAGGAATGGAGATCAGTGGAACAGGTGTGCTTGGTCTGGCCTTATTATCTGAGGGTTTGTCGTGAGGAACTGTGGAATGCAGTCTGGTGGCTTCCTGTCACCAGGTGGGCTATAAGTCCTGTCTTCCATACTGGGGGCACTGTGATATTTGATTCTGGGAAAATCACTGCTCATCTGCCGGCTGCCATTCGTCCTCAAGCAAACCTTACACAATCAAACAACCCGATGAGGAGATCTGGAGGGAAAGGTCTGGAAGAATCCCAAATTCAGGTGCTTCTAACGTCATGGAATTGGCAGGTGGGGGGCATGTGTGAGTGGGTAAAGGGGTGGTACACCAGCCTCCTGACAAGTGGATATAATGACCACCTACATGTTCCAAAACTTTTTCTAGAAATTATGCAGAGGTTCCATTGTGCAGGTACGTTTTATTACATCTTTGAGCATTGGGGTTTAAATCAGTCCCCACTCCCTTCCCCTCACTGGAGATCAGGTGGTAGAATTGACAGTTCCAGATGTTGCTGCTTCCGCTGGCAACCAGAGCCCATCCTTCAGAATCACCTCATTAACGTAGCCTCAAATAAGGTCCAAAGAGGCTTATTCTAAACAATAAAAGATGATCCTTTGACACTATCAGAGTATCAGAAGAGTTTTAGAAATTCAGTGTCAGAAGAAAACAAGCAATTATAGATTTTTCATTATATCACAATATAATAGGGATTAAGATAGAAGTGTTAACTACTTAGGAAGGAGAAACTGGTACATGGTAATATGTATGGAGTAAATGCATGAGAAAAATAAATGTGGAAGCCTTGAAAGGATCAAAAGGTTATTTTAGCAGAAATCTGAGAATTGTTTATGGGACGCTTTGGAGTATTTGATTCTATTGGGTTTGTACCTTTCAACTCTTATAATTCTATAATTGTACATAATGGATAGCTATTTAAATAAATATTGCACATAGATATGTAAATGAGTTTTATTCTGTTGGTATTCCAAATATTCCATTATTCTATACATGGCAACCAAATTTTCAGTTATTAACATGTTAATCATTTGTTTAATCATTAACATGTTAATCATCTGTTTAATTATTGTGATTGTCTCTAAACATAACTATTATTCACATTGTTATTTAAATTATAACATTTCATTGGTGCCCTCATTCACTGAAGTTAGATGATATCCTTTTCACTTGTTTAACAGTCTTTTTTTTAATGTAGGAGTACTGCTATTTATTCAGCCACTGATTAGCTGATTGAATTGGGTATGAACTCCACAACAGTCTTTTTATATCTTTGAAAAATGCCCTATAATAAATGCTAGCATTCTTTTGTCTTTCTTTTATTGCTCCTGTTATTATTAATATGATGGTATTTAGAGTCAGAAAAGATCTAAATTATTTCTTCTGGTGCTTTTATTTATAGATAGAAATTTAAAGTAAGTACAGTTGATTTATTTACATCTGCATTCATTTATATTTTGAGTTTGTGTAACTGGAGGTATTCCTTTAATTGTTAAAACCAGAGATGTCTGATTCAGCTGTTCACCATAGTCATTTTACATGGACACTGTGCATCAAATCTCAGAAGAGAGAATTTGCTTCTCTCTCGATGAGAAAGATTATATTCCTCTTGTTCTGATTTTGCTTGTTCCACCTGTACCCTTTTTCTGTCAGGGCAGAGTTGATATTTGGCTGAGAGCACTGCCAATCCCAGACTCCCTGGCATCAGAACAGGGGCCTGAAATCAAGATACATCAAACTTGAAAGTAGACCTGACAGATTTTTATAAAGTACATGCACAAGCCTTTGGGTGACAGCATTTCTGAAAGGGCCTTAGAAGATTTGTCCACCCTTCAGAGGGCCTCAGGGGAGCATACTATTGTGTGTTACAAGAATAGAAGGAAATTAGTTAACAAGAATTTTTCAAGAAATTCAACTGTTTTGAGTTCTTTTAGTTTCCTATCAAAATTCTATGACAATTGATATTTATAAATTTGCCAAAGCTTCTATTTGCCTCTAGGTAGTTTTCTTTTTTCTTTTTTTCCTTTTTTTTTACCAGGGATTGGGGGGAGCAGAGGAAATTGGAACCCAGCAGTTCTCATGGGCAATTACTGCCTCTGTGATCAGAAGTCACCTTTATCATCCTTAAAGAATTGTATGTGGTGCTAGGAATTTGAACCTGGGTTGTTACTGCCACAACTGTATGTAAGGCAAGTGCCTTACCTGCTGTACTCTGTAGGCTGAAGAGATCATCTTATATCTGATATTGATAGTCACATATGCTAAAATATGCTAAAATTTTTAAAGGAATCTGCAGATTTATAATCAAAAAATTTAAAAATCATGCTGTTCTTTCATATTTTCCACTATTCTTCCTAAGATTTAAATAGCTTTTGAAAGATCATTTTACCAATTAGTCCTCTCATCTTAAGAAGACCCCATCTAAACTAGATTAAGCAGATAAGACTGTTTCTTTCAAAACTATTTATTTACATATTCATTTGATATTTGCTCTAATACCTACTAAGCATCGTATTCTATGCTAGGTAAGGTGATGGGTAATCTTACCTTCAAAGAGTTGAATGGAAATTGTAAATTAGAAACAATGATATTATAGTTTAGAGTTGTGGCTCTAACGTAACAGTCATCAGTCACATATAACTGAAAATTAAAAATTTAGTTCCTCAGTCCTACTAGCTACAGGGTCGTACATAAAGCCAATGGCTACCTTTACCAGATATTATGGTATGGAGTACTTCTATTATCTCAGAAAGTTCTATAGAATAAGATAAAGTGATGGGGGTTAAAATATCTCCACTAGTAAATAAATATTCACCTAGTATTTATAATGTGCCAGGAAGAGATTATACAGAAGTGAAGGATAAGTTTCCATCTTCAAATAGTTGAAGTATAGTGTGAGAAGAAAACTAAAATAAGTTGATTATTTTAATGTGGTCATCTCTGTGTCACAGTAGGCATTTTGTTCATCTCCAGGACAAGGATCATTTAGCCATGAAATGGGGAAAGATTTTTTAAAAATCATTTATATTAGTTGTATGTAAGCCAATTCCTCAGGAAGATTACTAAGGTTGGCGGGTAAGGATTGACAGTCTAGGGCCAGGTCACCTAAAAGAGTCTTATGCAAACCAAGATATTGGTCTTCATATGAAATTTTGTAGCGTAGCATCATTTATAGCTAAATGATAATTGAACTGATGGGGGTGTTGCTCCCAAATAGTGCTCAGGATGTCCAGGAGCCTCTCCTAGTGAAATTTGGCCAACAGTATCTGATGGTTCAATGTTTGGGCCCAGGAATCTGAGGGTTCATAGGTCCCACAGTTCTGGGCCACTCTAAATCTATCTGGGAACCACCAGGGCTCAAGGCAGTACTGCAGTGCTAAGGACTGAACTGGGATCCCACATGTGCAGATCATGTACCTATGTCCTTGGTGCTCTCTTTTGGGCCCCTGAACTGAATTTTCATCAAGAAAATTAGTGAGGTTACAAAGCCACAAAGTCCTATACTTTTCCTCAGATATATTGGCTGATACAGATATTGTCTTTGAGAGAGGTAAATATCACCTAGGACTAAGATAGCAGAATGACACAAAACTTAGAGTTGTTAGGCAAGGGAAAACAGTTGAATTGCAGCTATGGAATTATTTTCAAAAATAAAGAGAAGTCAGGATAATGTTAGTAAGAAAGGTTGTAGGAATTGAGGTTTTGGATGATGTTGGAGAGACATTGGACTTTATGGGAATGGTGGGAGGACAAGAGTTGGTATTCAGGTCACTAATATCTCAAGATGAAGCCAGTCAAAGTGATTGAGAAATTCAGAGCATGGTCATGGTAAGGAGTAACCTAAGTGGAGGAATGCAGAAGAGGCCAATGTCTAGGTGGCATTTGATAAGAAATGAATGATGATCCATGAGCTGAAATTCTTATGAAATATGATGGAATAATCAGGAGTAGGTGCATGATCCCATTGCCTGAGAAAATCTCCCAATAGCCAATTTTAACCCCCCCATCCTATTATCTTTAATTTGGGGGTTTATAAATAAGTTAAAAGCTTATCCTGTATTCTTAGTTCATTTCTTCTTTATCTACCATAAATGTAGATAGAGAACAATTGATTGCTTTATCCTGTTAGGGTTAATCATTTTCTTGAGTGCAATTAATTCACCCTTCAGTATTCCCTAGCATCGATTGAGCAATTCAAATTCCTTTCAATATAGTTCAAGGCTGTATTTCCTCGTCATGATTTTGCATTTACCTTATGAGTATTTTGGAGTTTGCACTCTTCATTATTCCCAAGTAGGATTCAATTAAGGCTGTTGAAATTGGTGTTTGTTTTGTTTCTAGTCTCTTGTTAATTTTGCTCTGTTTAGTTAATCATAAATCTTCTACAGGGAGGTCACAAAGGCTAGATAGAAAGAACAAATACTTTATTGTTTTATAGTATTGTTAAATAATTTTAGGCATAATTTGTTATAAGTTTTTCATACTATTTCATTCCTAACTTTTACCATAGTGTTTAATTTCTTTCCTAGAAATGACCTTTACCTCTTGAGATTCTCTACATTGACACTATAACAAACTTTGATCCTCAAATTTTACTCCTTTGCATTTTATTAAATGTTTAAGGCAATATTTGACTGAATGAAAGCTAAAATATTTGCCCTTAATTCATCAGCACATTTTTAGCATTGCTGTTACAACTTTGACTGGTTTAGCAAACTGCTTTAGCAAATTCTGTAATAACTTGATTTTTATATTCTAGCTGAACCTGATTTAAACAAAACTCCTCAAGAAGATATCAATCAGCGTATAGCTGCTGAAAAGCAAAATGAAAATGGAAACAAGAATTTAAGAGCCCAAATACAGCATAGGTTAGTTGAAAATGCATGTCCTGATTCTTGTTTCTTGCCCTTTAAACAAAGTGACAATTTGTGCTTTATAATCAGATCTAGATCTAGGAAAAAAAAAGGAAATATTTCCTAACCTTAAGTATTCTATAGGTAAAACAAAACAAAGTAGGTGTGATGTAGTTTTGAGTGAATATTTGTATGCTAAATTTCATGTACAGAGTCCAAGTCCGTCATCAAACTTTGGGAAGAAAATATTTTAAATCATACAATACTTCCCTTACAGCTACATGAACTTCCTGAATCATTTTATGAAAACCCAATTCAAACCACATTCAGAAAATGCCAGTGGAGATCATGGGACTTCAGAGCCCTATGCATCAGAATATAGAACCTAGTTCTAAAATCATGGTTTTTTTAAGATGAAGTAAATTTTTAAAAAAATAATTTGATTATGGACAATCTGTCATTATGGAACAGTATGGAGATAAAATTAGTGAATTTTATGAAACCTTGAGAAATTTTAAAGATGTGAAAAGTGATCCAGATTACTTGCAGTAATCTGAACTACTTGAAGTCTATCCTTTCTCAGGAAAGGCAAGAGAGTTTCAAGAACCATTGCAAGATGAATTTTAAGTAAAGCAAGTAATTGTGAACCATCTAGACTTGCTCAAAGATCTTTGCAGTTTTTAAGAAAGGTGTAGAAGACTGAGATGACTCAGTCATGCATCAAAGGTGTAGAGTTACTCCACTGTAAGTGCAAATGATGTTTCCTTAGATTGTGTTACAACATAAATCTTCTTGAAGTGTTCCTGAAGCAGTGCCATTTTGAAATAAAATTATTGGAGTAAATAATGTTAGTATTGAGCCTATTATGTATACGAGGTATTGAGATAACATCCTGAAAGAAAATGACGGTAAAATAAAGAATATCTAAGACAAAGACACTGGGGTCAGAGAGGTAGTATAGCTGGTAGTGTTGTTGCCTAGCACTTGGCTAACCCAGGTTTGATCTCTGGCATCCTGAGCCCTGCCAGGAGTTATCCTTGAACACTGACGCGTTTCACCCAAACACCCCCCCCCAAAAGAAAAATATTCAAATGAAGCAAAACAAACAAGCAAACAAAAAAACAAAGAGAAAGGTAGAGTTCAAATGAAGCACCAGTCTGTACCATCTACAGAAGAGAGTCTTGTGTGAACACATGGAAAAGGACCTAGGCTGCTGGAACCCATTTCCTGTGAATTTAGGGCACAAAGATTTAAAAAAAAATTAAAGCACCTCAGGGATATTAAAAACAAAATTCAAATAGTGTTTAACACTGAATTGTGTAATGAAAAATATACTCAAAATCATCTCAATTCTTTGAGTATTTTATATGCTTGATGCAAATATTATCTACTCAAATATTTTAATCAGTTTGAAATATTTATAAAAAACCATTTTCAGAATTGTAGGCTTCTTGGACAACTGGCCTTCATTGGAGCAATGGTTTACAGAGCCAAAAAATATTTTGATACCAGTCAATGCTGAAGTAGATGAACAGTCATTATGTGAAAAAGTAAAAGAAGTATTTATGAATGAAATGGTGAAGAAACAGGATGAAGGTAATTCTATTTAATCATAATTTTGATGATGAAATATTGTAGTTGTAATGAGTTTAGGAGCAAATGTAATTGTGAAGTTCTCTCCTCTATTTGAATTTTACTATCAACTGTCTTCTGCCTCTTGTTTTAGTTCTATTGCAAATTTTGAAAAAAAATAGTTTTCTGTTGCATCTGATAGATTCAGGTCATCTCCTAAATGCATTTTTTATGCCAAAAAGCAAACTAACAGAATTAAAAGTAAACAGAGTACAAAGATATTTGTTGAGTACAAAGATATTTGTTGAAGAGAAGGATAAAGATTTCTATTTGCTAGCTTGGCATTATAGGAAATGAAGTCAATTCTTTCAGGATGAAAACACTAGGCAGTTTATTTTCCCCAGATCTTTCTGTGTTGTTATGAATTTAGTGATTGCTAGCTTCTTATTTACAAGTCTGCCTCTGGGCACATTAAAACTCCTTGGGCTTTCTCCCCCACCCTCTAACCAATAATAATTATCCATAACCTTTTCACAGTATTAATGAAATTTAAAGCAGTAGTAGGTTCATATACTCACAATGCTAGGCTTCAACAAATATTTTTACCTTTGAGAGATGATCTGTCACTGTCACTGTCCTCCCGTTGTTCATTGATTTGCCCAAACAGGCCCATTAACGTCTCCATTGTGTCACTTGTTACTGTCTTGGCATATCGAATATGTCACGGGTAGCTTGCCAGGCTTTGCGGTGCAGGTGAGATACTCTTGGTAGCTTGCCGGGGTCTCTGAGGCAGGCAGAGGAATCGAACCTGGGTCGGCCAGATCATCTGTGTGCAAGGCAAATGCCCTACCCGCTGTGCTATCTCTGCAACCCATTGAGAGATGATAAGAAAAATAAATCCTTCCCTTTTGTTTATCATTCCAATTACATTGGATACTACAGTTTCTTGGTATAATTTTTTAAAGTGGTAAAAAGTTAATGATATCACATGGATTCTAAAATTGGTTCAATAACATGCTATTTCCCATCACTCAGTTTAGGCGTACCTCCCATTATCTATCAATTCTCTGTAACACCCACACAGCACAAGGATATAGGTCATAATTACCATGGAGATTCGAGAGTTCCCATTAGAGATAGCCCTCCCCCAACACACAAACACACACACACACACACACACACACACACACACGTGAAACCTTCCCCCACAAAAAAAGGTAGCAATCAATGTATTATTTAAAACACTCATTAAATTATTTAACAGTCAGAAATTAGACTGAGAAGCAGGAGGAATCTTCATAGAAATTTTAGTGTTTTCATGGGGAGATGACAAAGCAAACAAGATTCCAGGAGTGAAAGCACAGAGCCCAGAGTTTTTGCCATGGATCAAACTCACTTCGACCTGTGATTCAAGACTGAATATTCCAACCACTGATTACACTGCCAGAATCTTGCATGTGGGAGTCTGTCTGGTCAATTACTTTGACCAAAGTAATAAACGTTTGCTGGGTACTCGTCCGGGAAGTCTGTATTATACATCCTGATTAACTGAAATCAAACTAAAAAGATGTGGATGGTACTTTTATATTTTTTATGTGGGAGGAAGTAATAGCCTCTAATAGACTGCTAAGTAGAAGGTAGTTTTTGTATAAAAATACTGTTGTTGTTTTTAAGTCTCTGCATTCAGTACAGGTGACAGCACTTCTCCTAACAGTCTGGCCCTATGGGCAATACTCCAAAACAGTGTGGGTGGGTGAAGGGGAACAAGGGCAAAAGAAACTCAGGCAATTTCACTTTATACTTATTACTTTAAGTTCTTTCATTTTGAATAATGATTCTTTTTATAATCAGAAAAAAGTAACGTTACTATCCACCTTGGGAAAAAAAAAAAACCCTGGGCTGGAACGATGCTTTAGTTTAATTTGCCTTGTACGCAGCTGACCCGGGTTCAATTCCCAGCATCCCATACGGTTACCCGAGTACCACCATGAGTAATTCCTGAGTCCAGAGCCAGGAGTAACCCCTGAGCATCGCTGGGTGGGATCCAAAAAGCAAAAAAAAAAAAAAAAAGAAAAGGAAAAACCTCCTACTACACACTGCTTCTATGCTTGGGGCAGTGAAGAGAATAATCTAAGGGCACTTGGCATTGTACACAAGGACGGAACCATACCAGAACATCACAGTAGGGGTTCCCACCAGGATCCTGTAGGATTGCTAGAGCCATTTCCTGGGTGAATGGCTGGGAAGGTCAGAGAGGCACTAGAAAGTGTCACGGAAGGTAGAAGCCAGATCTTGAATGACAAAACACTTGGGAATAGCCCCCGTAAACACAAGCCAGCCATGTTCCAGCCCTCACAGCTGTGGGCTGGCAGGCAGCAGGCAATGCTCCAGCAGGGAGCCTCGGTGTAGAGCCTCAGGCTCTTCTCAGTCTTTACCCTAGTTGCGCTGGCTCTGTGGGCCTATCCCGCTAAGCACTCTTGTTTAAAAATTTATAAGCCTCATAATCCTCCTGATTGCCTTGACTCGGTTCTGTGTATTTCTCTGTAGTGTGCAGCACCTTCCAACCTCTGCTGTAAATTATTTACAAAGTTCATGGAGAATTGCCTCCCACCCTCAGTTATAAGGCACAGCTTGCGTATGGTACATAGTACTTGCATGAATGAATGAATTGGTAACATTCAACTGAGTATTAACCTCTATTTTAATTGCTTTATATGCAATTACTTAAGGGTGTTGGTGCTGCCATTTTCTTTCCTATACTGTTTTCTCCCCACCTCCACCTGTCCTATCATATTTTTCCTTGTCTCCTTATACTTCCTTCATCTGGTTTTCCCACTGGAAATTTTGAAATAATCCTGTTGTTCCTATTCCACTACATTAGCTAATTCAAGACTTACTATTGCATTTGGTACCTCTCTTCAGATGTCTATTCTACCAAACACACACACACACACACACACACACACACACACACACACACACACAACATCCTTCTCTTTGCCACCCCTACCTCCACCATCAGAAATCACAGAAATCAGGGAAATAATATTTCTAATTAAACAAAAAGGCTTTAAGGACTAGATAGCTTGAGAGAGAGTATACAAGTATGAATTTAGCCTTAAATAAGTAAAGACAACTTATATCATTTTAGTTTGTCTTAGGACAACTGAAAACACCAGGGCCCTAGAGTCTCTAATAATAATTACTTCTTCTCATTCTTTTGAAGTTAAGGCATACTTAGAAAGAAAGGAAGATGAGCTGAAAGAAGTCCCTGCGGAGCCTGCTACACCTCCACTCCCTTCTCCCGAACCAGAAAAAGAGAAGGAAACGCCTTCTCGGGGGGAACGCTCCAAATCTTTGAAAGGAAGACGGACATCAGGTGATTGACAGGATGACTTATTTCCCTCTTTGTCAGTTTCACACTTTCACATAGGAAAGAATACTTAATTCTAGTTCTAGTCCATTTATCTGGATTCAGATTTGGAGGACACGAAATGAAACTTGACCACGCAGTTGAAAGTGAAAGAACCTTTCTAGCCAGAGCAGGGGAGTCAGTGAGTCCAGATGCTTTTCTGTGTAGGTGGGATGGTGTTTCTGTTTCTGTGTGTGTGTATGTATGTGTGTGGCGGGGATGAGGGTCCTCTCTCCTGTTTATATTGATTAGAGTGTGACTAGAGGTGAGGAAAAGAAAGGCACAGACTATAACCCAAAGAAACATAGGGCAGATAAAGAACTATTTACTGAACCAATCATCATTTTGGAACTGTGAATTGTGAGTCCCTCTTAAGAAATGAGAATTAGGGGCTGGGGCAATAGTACAGTGGATAGGACAATTCCCTTACACATGGCAGACCCAGGTTCAATTCCCGACATCCCATATAGTCCCCTGAGCACCATCAGAAGGGATTCCTGAGTGCAAATCCAGGAGTAACCCCAGAGCATCACCAGGTATGGCCAAATTGAATGAGATCAGTGTAGCTAGTTGTCCACAAGAATTAGGGGACAGGGGCTGGAACGGTAGAACAGTGGGTAGGATATTTGCTTTGCAAGTGGCCGACCTGGGTTCAATTCCCAGCATCCCGTATGGTCCCCTGAGCACCGCAGGAGTAATTCTTGAGTGCAGAACCAGGAGTAACCCCTTGCATCACTGGATGTGACCCAAAAAGAAAATAAATAAATCAATTAAGCTTTAAAAAAAGAATTAGGGGAGAAAATAAATAGCATCTATCAGAAACCAGAATTATTCTTCAGTGCTATAGGAACAAGCTCCTAACAACTAAGCAAATTTATGTTTCTTCCTCATAAGATATATCCCTGTCCCTGTCCTCCCATTGTTCATTGATTTTCTCGAGCAGGCCCAGTAACTTCTCCATTGTGATAATTGTTACTGTGTTTGGCATATCGAATACATCACGGGTAGCTTGCCAGGCTTTGCCGTTTGGTCGAGATACTCCCGGTAGCTTGCCGGGCTCTCTGAGAGGGGTGGAGGAATCCAATTTAAGTCGGCCATGTTGGCCACTTGCAAGGCAAATGCCCTACCCGCTGTGCTATCGCTCCAGCCCTATAAGATATATATATATATATATATATATATGTATATATACATATATATGAAGAGTTTGTTCCAGAAATTTTAGCTTAAACTCTTTCTGTATATTAACCTCTATGTTCTGTGAGTCTAGCATTAAATGGTAGATAATGCATACAGTGACGAAAGTCAAGTGCCCATGGTTGTAATGTAGGGTGTTGGGAGAATGCCAGCGTCAGTTTGCTGCTGTGCTGAAGAGACAACTGTGGTCCTAGCTTCTGGGTTCAGTACCCTAAGGGCCTGCATGTGCACTCAGCTCAAGCCTACCTGAATCTTCTTGATCCTGGCTCATCCTTGGATGTCTAAATTCCATAAACTTTCCAACTCAGGGGTATTTGTGATAGTCTGAACGTTTTGTTTTAATTATATTAGGGAGTCCGAGTAATAGTACAGCAGATCTAGGGCTCTTACCTTGCTTACTGCTGACCCAGGTTGAATTCCACCTATGGTCACCTCAACCCCTGCTACTAGTGATCCCTGAAAACAGAGCCTAAAATAAGCCCAAAGCACTACTGAACATATACCAAAAGTAGATATATATTAGAATCAAAAGGCTTGCTTATGCATGGCGGTGCATAAAGGCATGCTTAGAGACCTGTGGTGAGTCACCAGCACTTCACCAGCGCTGCGCATCCTTCCAGGCATAACCAGATGCAAACTTGGTGCTCAGGGGAGCACCACTAGAGAGAACCCTGTGTCCCCCAGCACCTAGGGGCCTGAGGAGACCTCCCCACAAATAAATAAATAAATAAATGTCTATTAAGAAAATTAATTTGAAGACCTTATCAAATCATAGCATATTAAAAACCCATTTTTATTTAGGAAAAGTGGGCTTACCTAAAGGCTTCCCTGCTGTACTATTTTGTCTTTGTGAGCTGTAGAAGAAAACATTCTTTTATTCCATGACCAATCAAACTATGAGTTATAGAACACCCTTTTCCCACTACATCATTAGTAATTAAATTTAAAAAGCACAAACAGCTCAATGATTTGAAAGAATAATGGAAATCATTAAAATGGTAGGGGAAACCAGTGAACCTGCATCTATTTAATCGGCCTCTACCCTGTGGCCACAGTTCTTTCTTTTGCCTCCTCTCCCGAATTAGCCTTCTCAGGATCAGGGGGATCTGTGTAATAATAGAGCCATTTCCTGAAACCAACTTTTGGTGTTTCTAATTATGAAAGAATTAGTTTGTGTTTGAGATTTGTTTGCAATCTTAATCTGTACTCTTGCATACTGTGGACTGGAAGAATAATAAAACTATTATTGATTCAAAGAGTTTGTACCTGTCTCTTTTTTCCCACCAAAGGCAGGACTAGTACCTGGTCTTCAGAAGTAGTACCTGGTCTTTAAAAGAATATGAAGGAATTCATCTTCAGAGTCCTTTTTAGACTTTAGACTTCTAGCAATAGGACCTTACCTACATGTAGAGAAGGACACTTCCAGTAGATTGGTCTTTGTTTCTAGAAATAATTTGAGTTTTTTTTATTTCAAATGAGCATTTTGGAACTGAAAACATAAAGTTCTGGACATGCCCAATTCAAACCCCTATTTACCATTTTTGTTTAGAATTTGTGATGAAAGGAGGAATTATTTACATAAGAAAAAATCTGGGTGGAAATAGGATAAAGAAGACGTAGTGCACAGGACACTAACATTCATTCTGTCCAAATCTAGTTCTCACTTGTATCTGACTCTGTATTTTATAGTTACTTCAGATACACTTTGGATTAAATTGAAAAAGCATCAGTACTGCCTTCCATGAAAGAGTTTATCACAAATCTACTACTAAGTGTCAGAATTCATTTTAAAAGTAAGAAATATTCGGGATGACAAATATAACATGATGATCTATGTTTCCATCTAAGAATATATACATATAGAGCTTTTGAACTCTAATTTTGAACTCATTTTTTAAAAACTACTTTGGGGTCAGAGTGCATTTTTTCATGTGATATACGATTTCAGTGTCTTAGGTATCTTTATTTTTGCCTTATTTCTGTTGTCTTGTGATAAACCTTAGGGCCAGTTAAGTAATTGGCTACCCAAAATATTTTGAAAGGGACTAGGATTTATCTAGACTATTTCAAATTATTCAATGTATTTCTTTGAAAGAGGCATTGAAATGTTTGGGTAGAATTTGTTTGCAAATACTATCCAAACATTGGTGCTCCACTATTTGGAACTTTAATAGTTCTTTAATAGAAGTTAACAATGTTTTGAAATTAATTCATCTCTTTTTAACTTGTGTTAATTTAGATAGGTTCTTGGTTGTTGAATCTCAGTTGTTAAATAAAAATTTAAAAAATAATAAATGACATGCATTATGAATTTAGACATCTCTATAATTATCACTTCAAATACAAAGAATGGAACTGGTGGGGTCTCTCTATTACAGATATTTAAAATGCCCCTTATAATCACTCTTCAATAAAGAAAAAGAAAAAGAAATTTAGCTAAGGACAAAGAGAAAAAGGCTGTGAACTTCATTAGTGAATAATGCAGGTTGCAATGAATTTTTTTTCAAGGAACCAGTTTATTATTTGGGACATATTACTCACCTCTAGGCTTTCAGTTTTCCATTTTCCCATTAATTTTGAACTAGATTCCATAGTAATTAAAATAAAAATACCCAAATTATCCTTTGATTGATAGTCAATGCGAAATAGAATTGTGATAGTCACAAGGCAACCAAACATGAAATCAAGAGAAGTTCAAAAATGCATCATATTCAAAGAGGTTATTTTTTGACTCTTCAAGGTAATTTGCCATCATTCTTATTACAGATACAATTTTACTACATTAAGGCAATTCAGTTAAGATGCAAATAAAGCCAGATACTTCAATAAACGGGCTTGAGCAATAGCACAGCCAGTAGGGCGTTTGCTTTGCATGCGGCTGACCCACGTTCCATTCTTCTGTCCCTCTCTGAGAGCCCGGCAAGCTACCAAGAGTATCCCACCCATGTGGCAGAGCCTGGCAAGTTCCCTGTGGCATATTCAATGTGTCAAAAACAGTAACAATAAGTCTCACAATGGAGACGTTACTGGTGCCAGCTTGAGCAAATCGATTAACAACAGGATGACAGTGCTACAGTGCTACTTCAATAAACATCACTAATTTTTAAACTTCTGGACTGAGTTATAATCAAATTCACTGTTACATGATGATATTAAGTTAGAACTAAACTCCTGTGTTCCAAGTAGAATAGCACTATCAAGGTATTCATTCAAGAAGTTTTAATCCATAGTTTATATTCATATTAAATTTAACTCACAGTAAAGGACTGAGACATTTTATTTAGTTCACAAATGTAACTCAGTGAGAAATACTATTTGTTACTTTTTTTTTTTTACAAATATTTAGCTCAGCTACTGGGAAAAAAACTCCAGTGATATTTATGTGTTGATTTTGTTTAGAACACCAGCAGAGTAAGCCACATTCTCCTCAGGAAGGAAAAAGAAAGAAAGGTGATCCTTCACTCAAAAGAAAAGGTACACCAGACATAGTTATGACAAAATGTAATTTTGTGTTTTGTAGATATCTCAATTAATGGCTAGATGTTTATAGTAGTATATAGTCAGTACTTCTCTCTCCTTTCTATCTCTTTCTCTCCCTTTCTTTCTCTGTCTCTCTCTGTCTCTCTCTCTCTCTCTCTCTCTCTCTCTCTCTCACACACACACACACACACACACACACACACACACATTTGTAAATCATAAGCTCTTGCCAAAGAAGACAGTCTTCGTCTTATTGCAACCAGACTGTTGTAGGTTCTTTTGTGAAAATGATACTTGTGGAGGAGAATAGAATGCATAGCTAATATTCAGAATATCCATTCACCATAGATATTAGAAATGTTATGCTTGTATCAAACTATGTCATCACAAAGCTATAGACTGAACCATATTTTAGGGAGCGCTCTGTGTAATTGCTTTCAAACAAGGAAGCACTTGATATCAAGTCCTCAAGTTCCTCTATAACATAATATAGGTGAAATTTTGAAATTTTGTTTCTATCAATAGTAAGTCAGTATTCTATTTATCATTTTTTATTTTTGAGGTGTTACAGTTTACAACAATATTAACGATTATACATTGATATATAAAGTTACTGCCTCTCCGTCTCCAGAGTACCCCACCACTATCCTTGTGATCACAGTGTCCTGCTCCCAAACTTGGTAATCTTCATTAAGTTGTCAGACTCTAGTGATTTGCTTCATTTACTATGTCTCCGTCTCCAGAGTACCCCACCACTATCCTTGTGATCACAGTGTCCTGCTCCCAAACTTGGTAATCTTCATTAAGTTGTCAGACTCTAGTGATTTGCTTCATTTACTATGTCTTCTATTTCCTAACAATACACCAGCAATATCAGTGGTCCTTATGTGAAATGCAAATTGAGGAATTTCAATTATAATCAAAAGGCAGGAAAATCTTCATTTCTATGAGTAGTTATATAATCACTCCCACTGTCCTCCCATTGTTCATCGATTTGCTCCAGCAGGCCCAGTAACATTGTGAGACTTGGTACTGTGTTTGGCATATCGGATACGTCATGGGTAGCTTGCCAGGCTTTGCCATGCAGGCGAGATATTCTCAGTAGCTTGCCGGGCTCTCCGAGAGGGAGCTATATAATAAACTTCCTAAAGAATGAATGATTTTCATTTCCATTTTGGCTACATAGGAGCTAACCAAATTAGTGGCTCAGATTTAGGATCTGTACAAGAACTTAACTCTTAATATCTGCCTTTTCATTTCTCTCAGTCTGACCTTTTACTTTAAGTAGTCTTTTTCCTGACCCTAATTTGATATTTTTAATTCTCTACTTTATCTTAACTATTTCTGTGAAAGAATGTATAGTTTTTACAGTAATTGGTAGTAGAAGAACATTCCTGTCTCTTAGAAATATATTATTAATAGGTCAACATTGTAGGTGCTGTAGCAACCAATTAAAGATTAAATGCAGTTATGGATTTGCATGGATATATATGTACACATATATATATTTGACTTTATGGATGGTACATAAAAATGATACTGCCATGAAGGTTGTGCCTTTATTTAACTTTTCATTATGACTTTCCAAAGTAGTTGGAGCCCAGCAATATGCAGCATTCACAAAATGATGTGCTAAAAAAGACTGTATTTGAAATATTTAAGATAGATAACCATGTTTGATTAAAAAAGAAAAGGCTCTTGATGAGAATGTGACTCAGAAGTAGATCACTTGTCTTGCATATATGAGACCCTGGACTTGATTCCTAGCACCACCTGGTCTCTGGAGCGTGTGTACACACACACACACACACACACACACACACACACACACACACATGCATGCACAGGCACGTGCACACACATACATGCACGCACACGCACACACACACACACACACACACACACATACACGCACACCTCATCTTTCTCTGATTGTCTAACAGTATGTAATAGGAGTCATTTGGTGAGTTAGGACTGAGAAAGAAAAGTTCGCTACAATGGTAAGTTTGATGTTCATACTCAGCTTTCTCCTGCTCACTAACAGGAGAATAATTCTCATATTTACTTTTTTTTGTCTCTTGTTTTCTTGTTGTAATCAACAAAATAAAATGAAGGATCTTTGTGGGAATTAGGGAATTAGGAAGAAATCCATCTTGGCATATTAGTTAATTCAAGACATAATAATATGCATTGCTCTATGAGCACCCTTAGTTACAGTTATTCACTTTTCATAAAACCATAAGCAAATACAAGCTCAGACAGTACACAACTTGGGTCAGATGTGTACAAAACAAGTACCATACTTGCTGTACTATCTCTCCAACTCAGGGTTTCCTTTTTAAAGAGTTATTTGATTTTAATATTTGAAATGAATTATATGGGGGATGAACACTTGCTTGATTATTTACCTCTATAAACTTTTTTAAATTAAAATGAAATGAGGATATTTTAATACCAGATTTTCATAGGCCAGTGAAATACACATGTATTTTCAATAGGTTATTAAACCTATCAAGTTTTCTCTTTCCAGTTGTAGAGTTCTACTTGGATTTTTTTATTGAATCACCATCAGATACAGTTACAAAGATTTCATGATTGAGATGCCAATTACATTTAAAATATCCTTTTGGTTTGAGGAGCTATCATTTTTTTCCTCTTATCAAACTTAGGTATTTCTTGCTGTTTGTATCTCAATTCATTCCTACTATTATTTGGTCAATATTTGACCTTTCCTTAAATCTTGACATCAAGATGCCATTTGCAGTGTACCTACATTATTTTTCCATTGTCCCATTGCATATTCCTTCATAAAACAATGACTTGTCATCTTCTAGCCATAACTAGGAGATATTCATAAAAGAAGTTATAACTAAATTAGAAAGTGATATTTTGTGCCAAATAAAAATAATTTTAAGGATTTAAAAAACACGTATCAATGAGTATCCCTCTTAAATTAATGTAAGAAAGGCAAGACAGGGGGCTGGAGTGATAGCACAACGGTTAGGGCGTTTGTCTTGCACGCGGCCGACCCAGGTTCAATTCCCAGCCTCCCTGAACACCGCCAAAGGAATTCCTGAGTGCAGAGACAGGAGTAACTGCTGAGCATTGCCAGATGTGACCCAAAAAGAAAAAAGAAAAGAAAAGAAAGGCAAGACAGTAAGTGAAATCCCAAAACATTTTAGCTAAGAATTCTTCTCCCTTGAAGGAGCATCTCTTAGAACTAAAGTTCTGTGAAATAAACATTTGAAAATAAAATCATTTTTCTGTTCTGTTGGCCAGGCTTCTGTTTTAGTATTAGTATGAAGAGTTACAGGTGCTACCAGTCCACTTGTTAATAAGTGTCATGTCAATTTGATAATAAGTATCATGTCAGTTTAGTTTAAGAACATAGAGATAAAGAGAGATAACAAGATACAACTATGGTGAGATTAAATTCTCAGATGCAGTATAATGTGGTTCTTATATTGTGGTCCCCAGACCAGCAGCAGTTGCCTCACCTGGGATCTTATTAGAAATATAAATACTTGACTACACTCCTGACCTACTGAATTTTGGATTCCTAATGGTGTCTTCCAATTTGTATTTTAATAAGTCACCTAGGGAATTGAAACAATCACTGAATTAGAAAAAAATATACAATGTACCCCAACGTATTGTTCTACTAGAATCATCACAATATCAGGAAGAATTAGTTATTTTTAACGTATTATGCATAATATGCCACTTTTCCAAATGATTATATTTGGGTTCTGATTTTTAAACATATACAATAATCAATCAAAAAAACAAAACAAGAAACAAAATCCTGCAATGAGGGAGTAAATTAGTAGTTAGTATGTCAGCTCAAGGACATAGGGAGCTATATGATATCTCATTAAATTCAGAAAAATCTGACAAATCTGACAATGAAGGAAACATTGTAGGCTACTGAATTCACATTTCCAGACAAGGTATGTATCAGTTATTCAAAATAACATTTTGTAGATTAATTTTTAAAACAGATTTTTGTCACCTAGGATCCTAAATGAACAGTATGCAGTGCCATGTATAAGATGGTAAACAGATTTTACAGCAAATACAAAATTCATTGGACTTTAGCCAAAGATTGACACTACACTTCAGAAAGTTGATTAATTTGTGTTGATGGTTCGGATGTCAAAATTCCGTAACAACCACTTTTTATTGTATAAATCATAACCTTAATAAAAAAGCGCCTCACACAGATTGACATTCAGGCACTACATAAGATAATCTATGTTTCATATAGAAATATTGTATAATATATATTTTATAACGATAATCTCATTAAATCATCATATTTACAAAAATAAAGTAATTGTTAAATACATAAGAGAGTGGTGTGTAAAAACTTTTAAACCTAGAATTGGATAGTAAAGGGGCTAAAGTACATGCTTTGCACATGGCCAATCTTGTTTCAATTCTCAGCTCCAGTCTCTTGAGGCCTACGAGACATGATCCCTGAACACAAAGTCAGGAGTAATCCCTGAGCACCGATAACCTATAAAAAGGGAAAATTAAAGCTTCTAAGTCTTTGTTATTATTCTTTGTAATCCACACTCATATTAACTTGCAACACTAAATTGTTCATTGTTTCACTGGACTTTGATCTGATACTATCACTGTAGTTTAAACGAATTGAATAATAGCATTTGCACTCTTAGATCTGAGTCCCTTAATCATCATATTTCTCAGTCTGTAGTTTTAAAAATATTACCAGAAATAGAAAAAGTTAAATTGTAAATGTAAATAGAGAGCAATCTTAAAATCACTTTCTAAGCCAGGAAAATAGCATTTTAAGAACTGCTCTAAACCAAGCAAATTTATGTATAGCAATCTAATAATTGATACAAACTATCTCAATGAACACTAAAAGGCAGTGAAGCCTGGTGGTCAAAAGCATGAAGCCTTGAATCAACCTGCCAAGACTGAAAATCTGTAGTGACCTAGAGCAAGTCACTGTAGCTTAGTATGCCTCAGTTCCCTCTACTGTAATATGGTGTGATGAAAGTTACTTCTCCTGAAGCTAGTGGCGGATTAAGTAAATATACAAAATACAGTAGCTAGAATAGGGTCTGACTTAAAGGCTACAAGGCTAAGTAAATCGTTGAGTTCAGACCAAGTTATGTACAGCGGTTATTTCCTTTGAAAAGTTGGCTTAGGAAGTTCCCAGCCCTCAGCACGGACTATAAGTATAACTATACTAAAATCAGTTTTCCTCAGTGAACCTAGCTAACCAGTCTCTAGTACTTTAAGATTGCCCACATCCCTGGTTGCACATGGAATCACAATTTAAGTCTCAGAAGATCGGGCAGAGCAAAGCATCTTTCTTTCTATGAACTTTTCCAAAATAGCTTCTCAATTATGAGTTAGAGAATGAGCTCCAACTATTACTAAAATGTCTAACTACTTAGCTGACACTGGTTCCCCTTCTCTGCCTGTTCATGCTGCAACAGAGCTAAATTTTTGAAACTTGTCTTTGAAGTTTAAAATACACTAGAAGTCTAAGACATCCCAAGTTTCCTTGATCCTTCCCTGGGCTTTCAAGAATGCCAAGAATCCACTCACATAACAGCCACTTTATTTCTCATGTTGAATGGACATTTTAATTTGCCAGTGTTTGCAATCACAAATGAACTAGATTTTACTCTAGAATCTAAACTTTATAAGAACCACATATTCATTATGGAATCAAGGATAAACATGATAATAAATTATCAAGTTGCTCCTCATAGCCAGTCATTTTTGAGCAGTGCAATCATTTTAAATAAGGTGCTTATTGGTAGCATTGGTTAATTTGGGGTCAACAGGAAACAAGATTGCATTACTTTTGCTTTGATAGGATTACCTAAAGTTGCTAAAAAATTGGTGAACTGCCTGGTGTGCTCGGGAATCCTATGTTTGTTCATCCGTAAATATCAGGTACCATTTGTCTAATGGGATGATTTGATGTGCATATCTAAGGTTCTCCTAGAGGGAAATCAGCAGGAGCGAAAGCACCGGTAAAGACTGAGGCCTCAGAACTACAATTTACTCCGGTAAAGCCACCACTACCTAAACCAGGATCAGATGATTGGATCTATGTGAACGAACCGATTCCTGAGGTACAGTGGTTTAGATTAATGCTGGTAGAACCCTGTCTTTCTCCTGTTTCTAGTGATAGCCACACCATTATTTGTACCATTCAGATTGCCTTTGAAGTTTAAAATATACTATCTCAATGAACACTAAAAAGCAGTGCAGTCTGACGGTCAAAAGCATGAAGCCTTGAATCAGCCAACATTTTGTGAGCAAAAGGAAGGTGATTTGGGGGGGACTGCTAATTGAGCTACGTTTCTTCTTAACTCCCTTGAGTTTCTGAGTCAAGGATTGAACTTGGGCAAATGCTGAAACCAGAGAAACAAATAAGTTCTGTGAGCACCAATTTTCTGCCCAAGGACAAGCAGAGGTTCAGTTTCCTAGAATAATGATTTACTCAGAAGACATATCCAGCAAATTATAGTTTCCCTCATCCCTGTTCTCGTGACCACTTCTAAATTTTTAGAAATACGGGAACTTCTTCGAAGTTCTAAACTGACTAAAGCAACTGAAGAGCAGACAGAACAGGCAGTTATCCTGACATAGAGGTTCAAATGCATGAGCTGGCAGAAGGCAAGAGATGCCTGGGGAAGTCTGGAGTGCTATCCAATTTCTTCTTCTCTGATGATTACAGAATTCTATTGCTACCTAGGAAAGTCTAACAGTCATCTCAAAAAAAATCACAAAACGTTCTTTCCTTTAAAACATTTTCAAAGACAAAGAGCTTTATAAAATTGACTGCCTATCTGCTTCACAGAAGTTCACAATAATTTTTGCTCTTATCAACTCTTAGCAATGACAATTCATGCATCATGCGTCTGAGACCTAATCAAGAATGGCAGTGATTGTGGTGTTGCTATGGTTATTATTAAACTTGCCTAGAAAAGTATCTTTATTCTGCAGTTAGACTATAAACTTATCGGGGGGTAGGGAATAGGAACATGTGGAATTATCCACTATATTTTATTTGGAATCAAACCTAGTATGGAGTATATAGCAGACATTCGACAGGGTTCTAATGAATCAATTAGCATTGAGGAAGAAATTGGAACAAATTTGGAGAAAATTAAATCATACAATCATGATATCACATAGCAAAAATTTTGCCTTTAAATAAATATATTCAATAATTATAGGAACAGGATATAGACATTGTATAAAGGAGATAGAAATTAAATATTATTTGGCCATATATTGGGAATAAGGGACAAATGCTAAAATCAAATCCTAAGATTCAAATTTTTAAACCCTTAGAGAAATAAAAATACAGAGAATAAAAGGGAGAATTGATTGAGGACAGGAGTTTTAAAAACTAGTATTGACTATGGAAAAAAAGATCTCATGTAGATTTGCTATTCCATCAGAATTCTGGCAGAAAACAGAAGCTAATTTAACAAAAGTTTAACAGAATTATTTGCCCTATAAACATGGTCAAAACAGAGGAAATTTGTAAGGATTGGAGCAATCCTTAATAAAGAGTCACTAGGAATTTTCATGCCTCTGAGGCCTGAGAAAATCTGACCCAGATGCTTTAACCCCAAGAAGACTTTTGTAGAAGAGTTATTTGATGGGATTTGATTTGATTGCCTTGAAGCAACCAGGATGTAGCCAATCTCATGGATGCATCAGAGAGGAGTCAGGAGATACACTACATGACTAAATCAGTTCTTTCTGCTCTAGCATTTTTTTGCCTAGAAGTTGATGGTAAAGGAATTACCTCAATTGGTTTCTTTGTGCTAACCTTCCAGGCACTGAATGACAGATGGAAAGAGTTAGAGAGGGACAATGAGAATATGTGTGGGAGTAACATCTAGTTACCTAGGCAAAGCCTTCTAGAGAACACCTCTTTGCTATGATTGGAAGTGAACTGGAGTTTGAAAATACAGCGAACTACATCTATCCCTTTTCCTACTTTAAGTTCCCACACATGAGCTGCAAAGCTTACAGACCAATAAAGAGGAAAAAAAGATACCCGGTTCAATTTGAATTTCACATGTTAAACTAATTTAGCTGGGCATACTCTTCATATTTTGTAGCCTTAGCTCCAATCCTTCCAAGGATCACAGATGTACCTTACTTAACATGAGCATGCGAGGGGAAGAGGGAAAAGATGGGAGAGAGAAAGGAAGGGAAAAGAAATACACTGCCATGCAATGAGCACCTGCTATTTGTAAATGCTGTCCTAGGTGCTGGAAATAGAAAGCAAGCAAATTTAATCCTGAATACCAATTTAGTTTTTACTGATACCTGTATTCAAATACATGGCATGTGGCCATAGGAAAGACTCTGTGAATGTGATCTTCTACAAAGTGCTCAACTACAGATGAGAAGTGGAAACTACAGGAGGGCAAAGGTTTGGCGGGGGGCATACCTGTCTGCGCTCAGAGCTTACTAAGGCTCTGCTCTCAGGAATCAGTCCTGGTGGACCAGGGAACTGTATGAGGTGCCCAAAACTGAACCTGGGTTGATGGCAAGCACCTTATCCACCGTGCTATCTCTTCCGCTCCAGGAAGGCATTTCCTGCTCCTCCTCAGGACGTGAAATTTCTAGCAATGTGACGAGTCATATTAAGGAGGATGACTTGAAATATCTTCTTGAATGCATGGTTGTGGTCCACAGGGATATTTCTTTCTAGTATTTGGCATTTATGGGCCAAAAAAGAAATTAGACTGGATGGCATCTAATAACTACATGTGGTTGATGCTCAAAATAAACACACAGGTAAAAGAAAATGATAAGTACAACAACTATATATTGAATATAATAAATATCTCCAATTCTATTTTAACTAATTTTTTTTATTTTGATTGTTTGTTTGCACCCTTAAATATAAATAAAAGGGACTTTCTGATCATCGTGGTGTACACAGAAAAGATAAGCCCTCTGGGTAAAGATAACCCATCACCACCTTGACATGAAACACCAGCTGTTCTCCATTGTAGGTACTAAATGGAGAAATGGTTGGGTGAAGAGAACAAGGTTTTCAGTTTATGCAAAACGTGATGCCTGTGTCAGTTCAGTTTGTTTATTCAATAAAAACTTCTTAAGTATTTACCACGTCCCAAACACTGAAGTAAATATAAGAAAAACTGTCAAGTGGTGAAAAAGACAACCATTTCTCCTGAATTTAGGAAATTGATTTTTCTTGAGTTTTTTCAGTTCACCAATGCTATTACAAAAGCATAGCGCATGAAAGTAGATCCACATAATTTCATAGGGTGGCTTTATGAATCGATTGACTTAGAAAATTATGGAAAAAATGGTATCTAATCTGAGTCCTGAAAAGTTCTTTAGGATAGAAATAGCTGATGGGGAGGAGGAAAAGGAAGGATAAGAAATTTCTCAGAGGATGCTTTAAGAAGTTGCTGTTTCATCCTGATTTTCTTGCTTAGTGTTCTCTTCACCCAACCATTTAGAAAAGTTTACACTCTGAACTGATTCTTATGCTTTTTCCATTTAACAGGAAATATGTTCATTTTTAGCACCTTACTGGCAACTAATAGAAAATTCTTATATAGACAATGTCAAAATAGTACTCAGGCATCTGAGAGAAGATCAACACACCATTCTTGCTCACTTCTATGACATTAGGTAAGTCAAGTAAAAGCAAAAAGAATTAAGTGATAATTTTCTAGGTTATAGGCATGACCTTGAAACTCTATAGGTTATAGGTATGGCCTTGAAACTCTATCTCCTCTTATGATTATCTTACAGAACAAATTTCCAGCGATTTTTAAGACGTCCAGATTACAAACAAGATTTTGTATCTCAATGGCAGAGTGATTTCAACTCTCTTCCTGATGACTTATGGGATGATGAGGAGACAAAGTGTGAACTACACCAGAGAGTAAATGTAAGGGAATCTCAACTGGCTGGTCCAGAGACTGCATATTCTCAATGATTTTACTACAAAAGTCTAATTGATTCCTTTCTCAATTTCATGAGGGGTGAGGATGAGAAGGGAAAGGGCTTGAACATGCCCTTATCTTTTTTTTTTTCTTTTTGGGTCACACCCGGCGATGCTCAGGGATTACTCCTGGCTCTGCACTCAGGAATTACTCCTGGCGGTGCTTGGGGGACCATATGGGCTGCTGGGAATCGAACCTAGGTCCGCTGCGTGCAAGGCAAATGCCCCACCTGCTGTGCTATTGCTCCAGCCCCGCCCTTATCATTTTCAAAGAGCAATCGTGCCTTTGAACCTTGAGTTCAGAATAAGATATAGTTCAGAATAAGATGTTTCTTAAAAGAAGAGTTAATGTCAGCAAGAAAAGAGAATGGTAGGCCTCTGTTTTGTAGACTCCTAAGCCTATTTCTTGGCCATGTAGCCAGCTCGATCTGTACTTTGCCTAGTTTTAAGCACATGCCTATTTTAACGGAGATTATAATGTTGGTTGATGTCAGAAGGCGAATGAGAAAACCTCCTGGAAAACTCAGACTGCTTTTATTTAATAGCTCCCCTAAGGCAAAGTACCAGATGGTATATAATTCTTTCTATCAAACATAGTGCCCAGCACTTATTAGACACACAGATCAGATTTTATAAATCATCAAATGGGCACATTATCCTAATATTTTAGAACAGGATCTCTAATGAGTAAGAACGCTGATTTTAGTCTATGGTATTGTAAAACCCTTTGTCTTTCCTGTGTAAATGTACAGAGTCCTTTATCGTGTCAAAGGAGATTTATACTTTGCTGCTAGCTTAAGTGTGGGGCACTAATACTGAAATCTCTTGCCATCTCTGCTCTCTTACACAGCATAAACACTGTCATACTCAGCTTCTTGATCTAATCATACATGTTCTAATTGTTTATTGCTACTCCTTATACCTTGATATCTATCATGGACTCAATCCTGCTCAAAGGGCCAGGAATTCAACATTGAACACAAATTCACTCCTGCACACATTTTTGCATTTGGGTGATCCAAAGATAGTCAATGGACAAGGACATAAATAGAGCAGATAGCATTGCTAATAAGAGCCAATGTTAAGAATAAGAAAACAGGAAAGGAGAGTTGAGGCACCACTTTGTGCACAAGATATGTGGTAAAGTCCATTGCTAAGCTGACATTTGAGCAAACTTAGGACACAAGTAATTGAGGGAGCCATGTAGAAATAGGGAAGGGAAAGTGGCAGGAGGAAGAGGAAAGGTTACTGAAGGCAAAGGAGGGCTGCTGTGAAGCACAGCAGGGCAGCCCTTAGGACTGGCTGGTGCAGTGTGAGTATGGCCAGAATGGAGAGTGGCCAGGTTATCAAGATGAGAAGGGAGCAGATTGTGGAAGTCACTGGAGGTGATTTTTATAACCCGGGTTTGATTTCTCCGTCCCTGTTGGGGGACCGAGAGTATCCCGCCTGCACTGCAGAGCATGGTAAGCTCCCCGTGGTGTATTCAATATGCCAAAAACAGTAACAACAAGTCTCACAATAGAGACGTTACTGGTGCCTACTCGAGCAAATCAGTGAACAACGGGAAGACAATGCTACAGTGGCAGTGCCTTTGATTTGAATGAGCTTTGGGTTTTTAAACCCTTTAGTGGATGGTCAGAGAGATAGCTCAGGGGTCAGGAGCACATGCCTGAAACATGTTCAGTATCACACGGGCCAGCCCACTATCTCCTAGTACCTCCAGGATGACCCTCAGGGCCCACCACTGCTGGGCTCTGGCCCATGCTGATCAAGTATTGCTAGGAGTGGACTTCCTAGCTGAGAACTGCTAGGAAGTGCCCTACTGCACCCAAATTGTTCTGAATTCAATCATAAAACAAAAACATCTGATGGTGTAAAGGTGACAGTGAGACAGGTTGGGAAACGAAATTAAGCAAAGGCATAATGGTGAATTGAGGGTCTTTGAGGACTTTTTTTTATTAATTTTTATTAGTGAAACACCATGAGGTACAGTTGTAGATTTACAAATTTTTGTGCTTGGGTTTCGATTATACAATGATCAAATACCCATCCCTCCACCAGTGCCCATTTCCCACCACCATGGGTCCCAGTATCCCTCCCACACCCATCCCCCCCCATCCCACCCTGCCTCTGTGGCAGGGCATTCCCTTTTGTTCTCTATCTCCTTTTGGGTGTGTGGTCTGCAAAAGAGGCATTGAGTGACACTCATGTTCGGTCCATAGTCTACTTTCAACATGCATCTCCCATCCTGGGAGAATCCTCCAAAAACCCTTTATTTGGTGCTCCCTTCTCTATCTGAGCTGCCCTTTCCCCTAGAATGCCTAATTTTTTGAGAATCGTCCATACTGTTTTCCAAAAGGGCTGAACCTGTCGGATTCCCACCAACAGTGAACGAATGTCCCTTTTTCCCCATATCCACACCAGCATCAGTTTCTTTTGTTCTTTTGGATGTGGGCCAGTCTCTGAGGTGTGAGATGGTATCTCAATGTGGTTTTGATCTGCATCACCCTGATGATTAATGATGTAGAGCATTTTCTCATGTGCTTTTTTGCCATTCGGATTTCTTCTTTGAGAAAGTTTCTATTCATTTCATTGCCCCATTTTTTGATGGGGTTGAATGTTTTCTTCTTGTGGAGTACAACTAGTACTTTATATATCCTTGATATCAACCCTTTGTCAGATGTGTATTCGGCGAATATCCTTTCCCATTCTGGAGACTGTCTTTGTATTTTGGTCACTGTTTCTTTTGAGGTGCAGAAGCTTCTTAGTTTAAGATAGTCCCATGTATCTATCTCTGTTTTCACTTGCTCAGCCAGTGGCATGGCATCTTTGAAGATACCATTAGCTTCAATGTCATGGAGGGTTTTGCCAACTTTGTCTTCAATGTACTTATGGTTTCCGGTCTGATGTTGAGGTCTTTAATCCATTTTGATCTTACTTTTGTACATGGTGTTAGGCAGAGTTCTGAGCCCATTTTTTGCATGTAGCCGTCCAGTTTTGCCAGAACAATTTGTTAAAGAAACTTTCCTTACTCCACTTCACATTTCTTACACCTTTATCAAAGATTAGATGATTGCAACGTTTCTTCTTTCTTTCTCCCTTTCTCCCTTTCTCCCTTTCTCCCTTTCTCCCTTTCTCCCTTTCTCCCTCCCTTCCTTCCTTCCTTCCTTCCTTCCTTCCTTCCTTCCTTCCTTCCTTTCTTCCTCTCTCTCTCTTTCTCCTTCCTGTCTCCCCCCTCTCTACCTTCCCCTTCCTTCCTGTGTTGTTTTTTATCTGGACCACACCTGGTGGTGCTCAGGGCTTGCTTACTTCTGGAACTGTGCTCAGTGATCACTCCTGGTGAGTTTGGGGAACCATATAGGGCGCGGAGGAACAAGCCTGGCTTGGTCAAGTGCAAGGCAAGTGCCCTTCCCACTATACTATCCCTCTGGCCTCTTGCAATGTTCCTTTTCAGGATTTACGGGACCGTCTTTGGGACATTTGTGATGCCCGGAAGGAAGAAGCTGAGCAGGAGTGTGTGGATATTATCAATGAGAGCTGGCTGCAGGACATGACCGAACTCACAATAAATCATTTTTTCTCACTGATGCAGGTAAATGCAGCCAGTTTGTGGTGATGAAAACACTTGCCTCCACTGCCATGGCCCACAGGAAACAATCCCTTGGAGAAAGGTAGAGCCTTTCCCAGGCTCACTTTGCAACTCCGCTTTGTTCTGAGCTCTGACTTGAGGAGAACATTAGCTGAAAGGAATCATTTTGCCCCTAGGGTCAAACCCCAGAACCAGATGTGTCCCAAGCAGCCACAGATCTGCTTTGCTTACAGATACCCTGAGCCCTAATTAGCATGACAGTGACAGGGTCTCTGCTGCCCATGACCCATCAAGTCTACCCAAAGTGGCCTGTCAATGCCTAAAAAGGCAGCTATGCCAAGGGTGCATACCAGGGATGACTGTGGGCCACTGAGTGATGAAAAGACAGCTGTGTGTAGCCCAGGAAAAGTGTATCAGAACACCCAAACAGTAGACTTGAGGCCTATTTGATTAAAATAAACTAAGCGGTAGGGCATTTGCCTTGCATGCAGCTGGCCCGGCCAAGCCAGTTTCGATTCCTCCACCCCTCTCGGAGAGCCCAGCAAGGTACCGAGAGTATCTTGCCCACACGGCAAAGCCTGACAAGCTACCCGTGACATATTCAATATGCCAAACACAGTAACAACAATTCTCACAATGGAGATGTTACTGGGCCCACTCGAGCAAATCGATGAACAATGGGAGGACAGTGCTAAAATAATTGCTCTGGGCAACATATGAAAGCAGACATTGGTTTTATTCCAAGGCTATTATCAACAATAGGAAAGAGAGACTCTAGGCCAAGTCTAGATCTCATCTTAGTTGGGAGTAAGGGGGAGACTTTAAGGACAAGGGTGGAGTGCATGGTTCTCATTAATTGCGTTTTGCTAGCAGACCTTACTTAAAGGAACAGTCCATTTTCTCTTTCTAACCAGAAGGAGTTTTCCTTCCTGGAGCTTGGTGCCCTTCAAAGTTAGGTTTCTGCCTTCCTGTGGAAGTGGGATAAACAAAGGGTCATCCCTTCAAAGAAGTGGTGTGTAAGCCCTTGAGAAAGACAGCTTTGGGTTTCGAAATGGAAGATTTTAAAACTGATTTGCCTCTTAAGGGGAAAGAGGAGGGACTTGCAAATGAAAAGATTTGTTTTTGTTTTTTAAGTAATTGCTCTTCCAGAGGTCCAGGCCTGAGGTATGGAGCAAACTGCTCAGATAAGCTGAAGAGAGAGTACCACAGGCAGGGTATTTGCCTTACTTATGGTCTGCCCAGCCAGGTTAGATTCCTGAAACTCTATTTGGTCCCAGGAGTGATCCCTGAGTTCAGAGCCAGAAGTAATATCTAAGTACCCTCAGGTATGGCCCAAAACCTCAAAAAATGAAAACAAATAAAAAAGGGATGGGAAAGGGAAAAAAAACTAGCTTAAGCTGAAGAGTAATCTCGGTAAAGTTGTATCAACATGAATATTTTCCCCTTTAGTGCTCTTGAGTAACTTAAATGAAAAGATGGTGCAGGGAAATGCCATAAATGTGAATATTCAGCTGACAACTGCTGGGGCTAGTGCACAGTGTGTGATCTCATACTATACTGCCTGTCATACAAGTGACAAAGTTGAGAAGCTCCAGGGTTCAAAGGAATGAATACATGGTACAGGGGCCAGCTGGGTCACAAGAGGCCTAAAAGTTCAGTAAGAACGTGAGACATTTCTGCTCACTGATTGCTGGCTCTGAGATGCAGAAACACAAGACACCATTTCCCAACTGGAGCCTATCACAGTCTTGCAAATCAGGTTCCCTCACTAAAATGGAAGGGATAAAAGGGGAGAAAGGAAAGAACGTGATATACTCCACATCCCCCTAAGCAACCAAATCTAGTCTGGGTAGCCTCACCAAGACATTTATTTGGGCAAGTAGAGATTGGATGTTGGAACAGGTGGTGACAAAAGCTTATGACAGAATTAACTAAAATCCAGTAGTAAAGGCAGAGAGAATTTTTTAAATTGTGATTTTTTTCTCATGAGTCTGGGACTAATGCTCAGTACATTCCTGTGCTATAGCCCTTACATCTCACTGATTCCTGGAAAGATTCTGCCCCTGAGAAAATGAAGTCATATCAAAAACCAGTTAGGAGAAGATAAGGGCACCTAGTAGTAAAGATTATTTATTAATTTCTTACTCTGTACCAGTCACTGCTCTACAGGTATTCACATAAGATGCAGTAAACTTCATGACAACTAGATGCTGTAAATTCTTTTGTAGTCTATATTTCACAGATGAAGAAATTAAGTTAAACACAAGCTAAATGATTTTCTCCATACCCTTATTCCCTCAAAAAAAAAAAGTGGGAGTGCTGAAATTTGGACTGAGAGCTCTAACTCCTGAGATGTATTTAAGACCACTCTATTATCCCCAATATTGTTGGAAGGAATTAAAACCTCACAATAATGAACAGAAAAGAGCTTTATTCTGCACTGATCAATGAAATCCTACTTAAAAAAGCAAAAACAGAAATTATAGGTTATGTTTCTGCTCAATAAATGAATAAAGAGCCTAGTGATCAGCACTGTTTAGCAAGTTATAGACTTTTAAAACAAATAGGCTTTTTTAAAACCCTTGAGCAAAATCTGCACACATTTGTGGAGAATCTTCAGAAGCCTTTGGTGTTGGGTAATAGCTAGATGAATATTTTCCAAAGTGGGTTCCATAGAAAAAGAGTTCTACAAAATGTTTCAGGGACAAGATCTCAGTGATAAATAACTTTGGGAAGTGCTATACGCTCTAGAGATTGACAAATATATCATGATGACATCAAGACACCCTGTAAAAAAACAGACTCACTCAGTCTGTACACCCACCGTGTCTCAACCTTGGGTGAGACACACTATCCCAACAGTGGCCCCCTTCTCACTGTGTTTTAATTCCTGTGCCCACCTTGCCCTGCTGGTTAGTCTCCTGATTTCATGGGCCCCCGTTTATGACATTTTCACTTGTGACCCTCTTGGAATATCCCAGGGGGCCTAGAGGTCTCTATAACCTCTGGTTGAGAAGTGCTGTTTTAATCCAGGATTCCTGGAACTGCTTGACATTGCAAAGGTTTTCTATGTTGTATCCCCAGTAAGGTTCTCAGTAGTAAGTAAAGTAAGTAAAGGCCCTCCCGTTGATCATCGATTTGCTCGAGTGGACCCAGTAACGTCTCCTTTGGAGACTTTGCTGTTACTGTGTTTGGCATATCGAATACGTCACGGGGAGCTTGCCAGGCCCTGCCATGCGGGCGAGATACTCTCGGTAGCTTGCCGGGCTCTCCGAGAGGGGCGGAGGAATCGAACTCGGGTCGGACATGTTGGCTGCGTGCAAGACAAACGCCTTACCACTGTGCTATCGCTCCAGCCAATAGTAACCTATGCAATAAATTTAGAAAATACTAAGATTTTGTTGATTCCTAATATTTCTTTCAAAATTACGTTTCTGTGACAAAAGAACAAGACAGTTTTATTTGCTAGCTATCAGGAAGGTTAGAGGACTCTATAAATTCTGTTTATGTTAGAATCCTGGATATGGAATCGTTTCTTATTCATGGTTAGCCATTAATATATCAAGTTATGGGCTTTAAAAATAAATGAATATTTTATGTGAAATAATTATTCTAACAAGACTTGACAAGAATATTGACACCATCACTGTCTCAATACCAATTATAGAAAATGGGTTCTGCTAAACACAATAATAATTACAGTTCTCCTTTTAAAGTTGCAAAAAATATTTTTTCAATTTATAAATTTATCTGCCAAATAGTGCAATGCTATGGTTTAATGACTAATATGTTTCTATCACATCACAACACTTTTCTTCTATCTCCTACAGTTCTTTATCAACATTCACTTTGTCCAGATTAGGTTTGCAACTGCATGCATGTAAATGTAGATCATGCATTTTCATGAGTATCATTTACAATACCCATTTCCCTCTACTTTTTTACTATATCGAAGCACCTACCTATCAAACTGTGAAATTAAATATCTGTGTGTGAATATTTTAAAACACAAATTTGTTATTCTGCTAGGAAAGAGAAAGTTTTGTTTTTCCCATCATTTAATCATGCAAGTTTGAAAAGCGATTTATATAAAAAAGTTCAGGGAATGTTGATATGTGATTATATGAAACTTTATAAAATAATCATGGGCTAGAGTAATAGCACAGTGGTAGAGCATTTGCCTTGCAAAAGTTTGATTCCTCTGCCCCTCTCGAAGAGCCAGGCAAGCTGCCGAGAGTATCTTACCCACACAGCAAAGCCTAGCAAGCTACCCATGATGTATTTGATATGCCAAAAATAGTATCAACAAGTCTCACAATTTGTTGAGATGTTACTAGTGCCCACTTGAGCAAATCGATGAACAATGGGAGGACAGTGACAGTGCAGTGCAAAATTATCATATATTCAAATTAATCAAATTAATTTGTTATCTCAGTAATTTGCTGGGAAAGTTTAATAATGCAGAGAACAGCCTTTCAAAGCCATTTTTCTTTATTTTTCTGCATTACAAACCTAATAAAACTGTTCTTGCCTTTTGTGGTACATTGCAACAGAAATAGAATCATTTGTTCTATACCATGAGTATGTCCATAAAATACTTCTTGTTGTTTTGTTAAATTAATGGCAACACTAATTCCTCAATAAATATAAAGTTTTCTTTATAAATATCCTTTGATTATGTTCAGTTAAGGACTTTGTAGACAAATTTAGATTGTTTTTTATTTTTTTTTTAATTTTTGTTAGTGACACACCATGAGGTACTGTTGTAGACTTACAAATTTTTGTGCTTGGGTTTCAATTATACAATGATCAAATACCCATCCCTCCACCAGTGCCCATTTCCCACCACCATGGATCCCAGTATCCCTCCCACCCCCCATCCCCCCCATCCCACCCTGCCTCTGTGGCAGGGCATTCCCCTTTGTTCTCTCTCTCCTTCTGGGTGTTGTGATTTGCAAAAGAGGCAATGAGTGGCATAGATTGTTTTTTTAATTTTAGGCACTGTGGTTTACAACACTGTCAATTATTACAACAATGTCAAAGTTTCATACATACAATGTTCCAACCACACCATCCACCAAAGTGTCCCATCCCTCAATCTACCCCCTCCCAGCCCCATCCTGGAAGCTCAGTTCTGTAGCTCAGGTCTCATGTTCTGTTCTCTTTGACCACTTGTTATTCCCCTCCTATATTTCTTTATAGTCCACAAATAAGAGGTCACTCTAGATCTTTCTCTTTTCTGATATAGTTAATTTGGCATGAGACCCTCCTAATTCATCTACAAAGCAACAAAATTCATGATTTTGTCATATAGCTAAGTTAGTATTCCTTTGGATAAGTGTGTACTACAGTTTCCTTAGCCAGTCAACCATTGTTGAACACTTGGATTATTTGTATATTTTTGCGATTGTTAATAGTGCTGAAATGAACACATATATCTTTTCTGAACACAGGTTTTGGGCCCTTGGGGTAGAGGTCAAGTGGAATTGATGGCTCATATGGAAGAGCAACTTTAAGTTGTTTTTTTATATCTATTTAAGAAAAATGACATCTACAATTAATTGGATTGATATCATGGAATATATTACAACCAGTACTGGAGGGTATAGAGAATGATGTAAGCAATGTGCCTTAAGTGACTCACTATTTATAGTAAGGTGCAGATAACATCTGTGTTGCCAAAGAGTAGCACAGAAGTGCCTACTGAGATGATACAATGGAAAAAAAAATCCTGGTCAGTACTTCCCAGGATCTCACCACACCTGCATTTCCTCTTTACTGTTAGGGAAAGTGGCCTGGACTGACAGGGATTCTCTGATGAACAACTGCAGCTGACTCTACCACTAACCCTTAGTATGTATTAACCCTTAGTGCATTTTCATCTCCCTCAGGCACCTACCAGCAAAGCCAATGGAGGGTTTTCTCTTTTAGTATTAAGAAGCTCTCCGCTGTATATTTTGAGCATGAACCAAAGAAAAAATAAAATTATTCATTGTTACCTTATCATTTGACATTTTCAACAACTAAGCTAAATAAAATCGGGCCATTTTGTTTCAGGTTTGGGGGGGAATAAACTTAGAATTATATTTGTATTTTATGTTTCTATGTGCCACACTTTTGGTATCCCCTAAATGTAACATGTCACCAACGACAGAAGATTCAAAAATATTTGTTAATTTATTGGTTGATTTAATACAGGACACAAACTAGTCAATAAAAATACACTACTTTAAAGAGTGTACTTACTTTAATCTTTTGTCACGATTTCAAGAAGCATAAAAATTCCTTTTTAAGTGATATTATGCTCAGCAAGTACATAGACTGCAATGCCACTGTGTAACTTTAATTTTTATGAAATCATAGATATTCACTTAGAACATTTTTTCCTTTCATAATTTCCAGAAAATTGATTTAAACCTACATTTTAAAGTGATTCTTACAGAGCTTATTTGGAAAATGTGTATGGATCAGTTTGTTCTAGGGCATTAACATTCATTTTTTACTATTAAAGGCAGAACTGAACCGTTTCCAAGATACAAAGAGATTCCTTCAGGATTACTACAGGGGAATGGAAGGCAAAATTCCAGTGGAAGACAGTAGGAAATTTATTCGAGTCTCATTGATCCAAGCAGACAACAAAGACATTGCAGAAAGCCAGGTTAGGTAAGGAAGGCTACTTACTACACTGCATTGTCATTGGTGTAAGCATCAATCTTTGTGATTTGTAAACTGAATGCCACTGAGAGGCATACTCCTGTGTCTGAGAATCTAAGGTCCAAAAAGTTTCAAAAACTTATTTTTCGATAGCTTTCATTTAAATATCTATGTGCATTATTTTATTGCATATATAAGAATTTGCTGGTTTTCCTGCAAAACTATAGTATATTTTATTATGAAGTGATTCTAACAAACTTTACTAAGGAGGTATATTTAAAAATATATGATAATATTTAAGTTCTGTATTCCCGAACACTTTTGGTCACTAGGATTTCCCATAAAGGATTGTGAACTACTACCACCTTAAAAATAGACCCCGAACGTCAGTTTTGTGTCCATCTGTATGTGTGTGAGAGATGGGGGGAAGTAATAAAAACAGAAGGCAGGGCAAAAGAGATAGCAAAGTGGTTAGGACACTTGTCTTGAATAAGGCAGACTCTGATTTGATCCCCAGCATCACATTGTCCTCAGACTGTCACTGGGAGTGACCCTCAAGCACAGACCTGAGGGTAGCCCCTGACTGCCAACTTCAGTGGCTCAAACCCTGGCCCTACATGAATAAAAATGAAATTATGTCTTCTTTTACATGTAAAGAAATTAAGAAACAATAAAGAGTCAAACATTTACAGTTAGGATTTTTGTGAGACTGAACAATATTCATAGTCTTATTTCAGTAAGAAAGTTAACTTGGTGTTAAAAGTGGGAAAAAAATTGCCTTGTTTTTTTTCAGAGCCAGACAGTTCCAAAGTTGGGACACATGCCTTGCATGCACAGGACCTCAAGGTCTGTCTGCATCATTGCAGAGTCCCCTGTGGAGTGGCTCCTCTGTCCCCCAGCACTGATGGGTTCTGAACAGCACTGCATCATGGGGTCTTAAAGTTGAACTCAACACCCTGGGCTGTGTCAACACCCCACAACTATATATATTTTAGTAAAACATTATTATGCAATATGCGTGTGTATAAATAATTGTTTTTATAAACAGTATGGACTGGGGATAGGGGAATGGCAAAATCCCAATTCCTGAGGATCTGTGAACAGATAAAAAAATGTCTTTAGGAAATGAGGGGTTATGTCTGTGGTGTTGACTCCCAAGGCAATGTCAATAAAAGAATGAAACATAAGTTAAAAATAAGTCATATAAATAAAACTCAAACTTCCAAGTTAAATGAATTAGTTAAGACATGTTGGGCCAGAGCAATAGTACAGCGGGGAGGGAGTTTGCCTTGCACACAGCCCATCCCAGTTTCCATCACTGGCATCCCATATGGTCCCTGGAGTGCTTCCAGAGTGATTCTTAATTGCAGGGCCAGGAGTAACCCCTAAGCACTGGTGTGACCAAAAAACCCAAACCCAAAACATGTTAATAAAATGGAATTAAATAGGGATTGAGTGATATCACAGCAGGGAAGGCATTTGCCTTGCACGCAGCCAACCCGGGTTTGATCTTTGGCATCGCATATGGTTCCCCAAGCACTGTTAGTAATAATTTCTGAGTGCAGAGCCAGGAGTAACCATTGAGCATCTCTGGGTGGGTGTGACCAAGCAAGCAAAAACATAAAATGGAATTAAATATTAAAGTAGTATTTTTTTCTTGACTAGTAAGCAGGTCATGAGAAAATAGTAGCTATGAAAAGGGTGAAAAGAAGATAGATTTTTAGAATGATATGCAGGCTCTATTGTTTGTACTTACACGGAGATGAGTTATGTATTAAAAGTAGTATATGCATCTTATTTTAAAAATTGGCTTAGTAAAGGCGCAGGAGTTGTACAAAGTAAATATGGGTCTGAATATATTTGAGGTGATGTATTTCCAGGCTTACTTAATTCATTTCTATAATTTTGGACCAGTTTTTCACTAGTATCAGTCAAGTTAATAACTTACTTGTTTGGAAAAATCATCCCAACCCACTTAACCAAATATTTTCTTTAAAGAAGTAGGATAGTTGAAAAAATTATAGAACAAAAGAATTCCTATAAACATTTGGAGGTTCTGGAACCACACCTACCCAGAGGTGCTCAGGGCTTGCTCTTGGCACTGTAGTGACTCAGGGATCACTCCTGGTCGGTTTGGAGGACCATATAGTATGCTGGGGCTCGTACCTCCGTTGGCTATGCAAAGCAAGCATCCTGCCCACTGTACTCTTAACTCCATCCCTGACTTCCTGAAAGTATTTTATATTAGTTCCAGGAGTCAGATTTGGGGTCTAGTACCAGATTGAATTATCACTCTTGTAATTACTGTACAATATTATAATCAACCATTCTTAATTACATGCACTGTTTTAATTGTTCATATTACATGTGCTTGTATTATTTGTTTTACCCTTCCTTTTCCAAAACATATTTGAAATGACCTGAACACTATGTCCTGAGGTTCATTTTTTCTCTCTCTAGACTTTTTTCCATCTAGTCCCATCATGTTTATGTCAGAACCAAGTGTGAAAAGAAAATACAAAGGAACAATGTGTACCTCTTCTTGCTAGTAATAGAAGGAAAATGTTGTACTCAGCAAGCTACTGAAAGAGAACTTTGAAATTAAAAGCAATAAAAAAGACCAAAGGCAATATGAACCATGGGAGCCATCAAAAGCAGCCAAGTTTTAATGTCTAGAGTAGCAGCATATTCTGTTCTTAGTACAAAATAGCAAGCCAAGCATAATGGGGAACCTATTAATGTCGGTTAGTAGAGTGAAACCGGCAAAAGAACAGCCAGTTCTTATTTTCTGAAAAACATCTCTGTACCAATCTCAACCTCAAATGCTGCTTCAGAATTGGGATGCATGTGTTGGGTGGACCCAACTCAGATTAAATCTCTGGCACCACATATCCCCGAATCCCTCAGGGATAGCCCAGGTTATCCCTGCCCCATACCAAGAAGTGACATCCACCGGTACTTGTGTTGCTTTTTCATGCCTTATTTATATACTTATCATAAGTTCATGCTCTGGATAACTTTGAAAATCTTTTTTGTAGTTGCCATTTGTTATCCATTCGCTTTCCATGATCACTAAGAATTAAGCCTGAAAATTGTGTTCCCTCTCCCCTTGTTATCCACAAAAAGACATATCAATAGTTTTTTTATGGTCAGTTTTTTCTTCTAAAGGGTTCCACTAGAAGAACTTTGAGAATTGTGACTAAAAAAAGACAAAAATAATTTAATAAAATATAATTCTAGCCAATTAAATATTTTTATATCTTTTTGTTCATTTGTTTTCCAAAGAATTCCTCTAGTTCCTCGAATATCCATTTCTCCAGATTCAATTCAGTCCAAACCCAAAACAAAAATTGAGTTCTCTCTAGAAGGTCTAGAGGCAAACTATGAATCAGATGAGAAGCTGATAACAGACACATGGCAGCAGGTCTCTTTAGCAGTGTCTCAGATGGTAAGTAATGATTACTGCTACAATTCCTTTTGGTAATGTCTAAAAATATTCCTTTGGTACTTTCTTTGGTAATTCAATCAGTATCAACATCGGAAATATGCTGTGAATTTACACAATGAAAATTTACATAATATTTGTTCACAAACATGGTATAAATTTGTACTGAGTGTACAGCAGGTGCTTGCATAGCATAATTCTGATGATCACTGTTCCTTCACCCTCAAATCCTGAGTCATCCAGTGAAGTTTGCATTTCTGATCTGTGCCAAGCCCTTGAGTTTACCCGACTAGAATCATGTGCTGCAAAGTGATGTCTCAATCAATAAGGAATCATATATCTTATGGTGGTCTCCAAATTCTTATTGCCTAATGACTTTATAGCATGTATACTACCAGGTTACTACAAAAGCAGTAAAACATCACAGGTGACTTTTCCCAGTGGCCCCTTGAGTTGCTATCTCAGAAAAATGAGGGAGTGCTGCTAGGAATAACCCATACTCTGGCACATCCTCACGATTGATCGCTCAGAGTCTTCCACCTACCTAAGCAACTATTTCATCTGAACCTAAAGCATTATCAACTTATCAGAACATTAAGTGGAAATGAGCTTGCATAAGTTTCTTGTGTACTATCAATTCTTCTGGGCATTTCCAAGCCCTTCCTGGCCCTTGATGTCCAGTGTTCTTGCCTCTAGCCTTGTAATAATGTGGTCTCAGTGACTCCTTTCTTCTTCCCACTTTCTTCCCTTCCTTCCTTCCTTCCTTCCTTCCTTCCTTCCTTCCTTCCTTCCTTTCTTTCTTTCTTTCATGTTCCTTATTTCACTCTTTACTCCCTCTCAAAAGTGACCATAGACATCCTGGTTCTTTGAAATATATGTGGGGGGGGAGGGGCTATAGTACAATAGTACAGCTATTTTCTTGCATACAACCTTGACTTTGATCCATGCTGCCCCATATGTTCCTCCAAACCCACCAGGAGTGATCCTTAAGCACAGAGTCAAGAGTGCACCATGAGCACTGCTGGACATAGCCCCCCAATGAAAAATAATTAATTGGTTAAAAACATTTTAGTTTTTAAGTGGATTTCTGTGCACCCAAGACAGCTACATGGAATAGAACTGCATAGTTCAATGAATCCACCTAAAGTAAATACTCATAGACCACCTTTCAGGGGAGAAACCAGAAAGAGGTGCAGCAGCTAAATTCTTCTCTACCTCCCAGTTTCATACTTCATCGGCTACAAGAAAGGGATCCTCAATCTCTTCTTTTCAGTGAGAATTTTTTTGATATTCTCAAGAGTTTTTATTGCCCAGGCCTGGGTACCTCAAATGTGTATGTCAAAACAGACAACAACCCTATTTTATCTGCTGGTGTTTTCTTCTGCTCAGTCTTATGAGATACAACCCATAATTTATCTGTTCACTTCTGTTGCCATACAATTCTGTTTTATGAATATGTTGCAATTTATTTAATGAGTTTGCTACTAAAATGCATCTGGACTTCCACTTTGGTGCCATTGTGAATTTCGCTGCTATAAACATCTTCGTGTGTGTGTGTGTGTGTGTGTGTGTGTGTGTATAAGCTTTGTTTAGTGTCAGTAGACAATATTTCAGCTTTCTCTATTTTATAGAAGCATAATAAGTTAACTGCAATATATCATAAATTACATCTGCAACATTGCTCTATTATTCTGCTCTTATGCCAAAACCAAACAATATACCATTTAATTGTTGTTTGCATGAACAAACCTACTCACCTTTTCATCTCTCAAGAGCACTTTGCTCTTCTTGGCTCATTGCCTTCCAATACAAATTTTCAAATCAGCTTGTTAAGATTCATGAAAATGTGGGCTGTAGATATTTTACAGAAACTATTTGTCATATTATGTAGCTTTCATTTTCTACTAAGTTCTTTTTCACAAATTATCAAATGATTTCTTAGTGGATTAATATTGCTGTGGTATTTTCTCCATTTTATGTTAATGTGAGATATATTGACTAATTTTCTGATGTAAAGCATATATTGTATTTCCTGAAATAAGTCCATCATTTAATGAAACCATGCTTCTTATGGATTGCTTAATTTTTTGGACTAATTTATTTAGGATTATTGAATTTTGTTTATGAGTGTTGAGATTATATATTTTCTCTTGTTCTGTCCTGTGAGCAATTAGCATCCAGCTAGAAATAGCCTCATAAATCAAGTTAGGATGTAGTTCCTCTTATTTTAGTCTTTGGAAGATTTTGTGAGAACTGGAAATCTTTCTTCTTGAAGTATTCTCTGAAATGTGACATTTGCTAAGGAACCATCTAGGTCATAATTTTGTAGGAAGTTTATAGAAGAGTTTTTGTGACCTTCTTCCCCATCCACCCAGCCCCTACAGATCAATTTTCCTATAATAGTATAAGATACTTTCTTTTTCTCTTCTCAGAAGAAACTTGGGTCGGTTTTTGTAAGGTTTATTTTGCTAGAAATTTTTCCACTTCTGATTTTCAAATTTTGGCAGAAAGTTACTTAAATTGTGCTCTTACTTTTGCATGATATACAAATAAGTATGTTACTTATTTGACCTCTCTGTTAATTCTGATGTTGATTGTTCTTTGGCCTTCCTTTGATAGACTTATCATAAGTATTTTTGAAGAGCATACTCTTAATTTTATTAAGTTGAAGAGTCTACTGAAGAGTCTATTTGAAGAGCTTACTTTTAACTTCATTAATTCCCTCTACTATTTTTGTCTTCTATTTTTTTTCTCATTAGTTTTTCAATTAATTTTGTCTTCCTTCTCTAGGACTTTAAAATGGATGACATTGTTAATTATAAGTCATTTTTCCTAATATTTTCATTTTCCATAAATTTCCCTCTGAGACTTGCTTGCACTCTATCTCAAAAAATTTGTTGTTATTCTCAGTGTTGTAAAGTTTAAAGAACTTTAGAAATATGTTTAATTTTTTAAGTATTTCTTTGATTTCTAGATTAATTACTGTTTAATAGAGGGTACTCTCATTGAAACTTATTTTGTGGTTCATATATTGTGATAAATTTTATTTGGAAATGTACCATGTGTACTTGAGATATATGTATTTTATTTCATGTACATGATATAATGTCACATGAATAAATATATTATTTTATCTACACTTATACATATAAATTATCATGTAGCACTGCACTGTAGCACTGTCCTCCCATTGTTCATTGATTTGCTCGAGTGGGCCCAGTAACATCCCCATTTTGAGACTTGTTGTTACTGTGTTTGGCATATTGAATACATCACGGGCAGCTTGACAGGCTTTGCCGTGCGGGCGAGATACTCTTGGTAGATTGCCGGACTCTCCAAGAGGGGCGGGGGAATCGAACCACGCTAGGCCAGGCTTGCTGCGTGCAAGGCAAACACCCTACCGCTGTGCTATCGCTCCAGCCCAATTATCATCTAAAATATTTACATTTGTAATCAATTGTTAAATTTGTCTTTTTCCTCCTCTAAATCATCAAAAATGATGAATTACTCACTATGAAATTGAATTCGCTAATTTTTTATGGTCTTATTAATTTTTTGCTATTTCATTTTTGTTATTTTGTTTCTGGTTGAGAGCACACTCAACTGTGATTAGGAATTAACTCTAGGTCTGCGCTAAGGTATCACTCCTGGTAGTGTTAGGAGGTACACATGTGGTGCTGGAGACTGAAGCAGAGTCAGCTATATGCAAGGCAAGCATCTTAACCCCATTCTGTCACTCTGGCCCTTAATTTTTGCTTATGCATATCTAAGTTTATACTTAAAATTTCGACCTAATTTCTAAGAAAATAGACCTAATTTCCAAATTTTACATTGTCAAACATTTTTGGTCAATCAAGTGTTTTTTCCTAGGAAATATTTATCCATAATGCTATTTTTGGAAATTATTATAGCACTGTAGAACTGTCTTCCCATTGTTCATGGATTTGTTCAAGCAGGCCCAGTAATATCTCCATTGTGAGACTTGTGAGACTTCTTGTTACTGTGTTTTAGTGTATACGTCACTTTTAGTTGTTTACATGTTTTATGTTTTCTCATTTCCCTATTTTTGTTCTTTATCTAGCTTTTATTTATTGTGTCACATTGTCTTGTAAGTTTGGAAGTGATATATTGTTATTCCTTTAGTGGTTTCCTGATGAGCTATATCATGCATTATTAACCCATAAAATTCTAAATATCATTTTGTCAATAATTTATGGTGTTATCTATAGAGTAACTACTAAGTAAATTTGTGCATACTGTTTCCAGACAAATATAAGATAAAAGTGAAGTTATTTAAATTTTCAATCCAAAAGAGGAAAGACAGAAAGGAATTGAGGACAATAATACAAATGGAAAACACATGGCTGTATTGAAGATTTATACCCCAAATATTTATACAACAAAATTAAATCAAAAAGGAAAAATTATTCAAGGAAAAGCTTTGATTGTTTACAAAAATACATACACACACACAGAATGCCTACGTGTGGTGCTGATGCTGATTCAATGCTGATGCTGATGTTAGCATTAATGATGTTGGCAATGACAATGATTACAACAAAACCCACAACTAAACATGAGAGAACAGCAATCTGGATCTAGTGGTTCTAAAACTAACATGAAATATTATAAATTGTGATACATGTGCGACTTAGTAGCCTTATGAATCCCATCATGATGATGATGAATGATAATTACTGCCACCTACATTTTTCTGGCCCACCTCCCTCCAAGACCTCTGGGTTTCCCCCAAAATTAACACAGTTCACAATACACCCAGCAATCTAGCTTTAAACTATGTGACTTCAGAAGTATTACTTAACCTCCATGAGTGTTTCCCTCCTTATCTATATCATGGGAGACATTCTAACTATCTTTACGTTCTTAAACCACCTAAAAGATCCAGTGAAGTAAAATATACATGATTGTATAAATTGTAATATAATTCTAATATGTTCAATTACATTCAAAATTATATCATGTCCCTTGATGACTTTTGAAAACCAAAAAGAAAGCACGGTAGGAAAGGGTTTTTTGTTTAGAAATTAAATTACTAATAATTTTATTTCTAGCCTTTATATCCACTTTTTTATGTTTCTAGGTGAGTTTTGTGACTTTAGTATCACATCGTCTTTAGGGAACTTTGAGTTCTAAATATGACAGACATGATTGGGTAAATTATTACAGGGAAAACAGTACCAGCTGAGATCAGTACAATTACAATACAAGTCCATTTAAATAGATTTTTTTCTACACAGCAGTTTTACCAAGAGCTATCCATTTAGTATGCTATGTTAATTTTTAGCAAAAAATTATTTTAATTAGAAGGTATGCAATGATTTCAAGGAAATAAGTCATATTTAACGCCCACAATATCAAGGGATTGTTTCTAGAGTTTTGTCAGCTTTAGAAGCTAGATTGCTGGGTGTATTGTGCACTGTGTTAATTTTTGGAGAAACCCAGAGGTCTTGGAGGGAGGCAGGCCAGAAAAATGTAGATGGCAGTAATTATCATTCATCATCATCATCATCATCACAAGATTGTTTACAAAGGAGAAAAATCCAATTTTAAAGAAAATTGCTAACTTACTGTGCTTTGCAAGAACAGATTCAAACCTGAATTGCTTGTAATTTAGGGGGTAAATGTTAACAAGTTTGCTTTCAGCTTTACCAAGAATTTGAAAGTACAGTATGTATCATGAAATTCATTTTTTATCAAAAGAGCACCCATTTTTTTTAAAAAAAAATTTACTTTCTGAAACTTCCTGTATACCTCTAAGATTATGCTATTGAGATATTGGAGAAATTTTATGTGTATTATAGAATAGAATTATTTTTGACAAAATACCATTAATTAATAATTATTTCCTGGGTAGTCCCCAATGAGCATAGCAGCTATAGAGAATATGGAGAAATAGGACTGACTCATCTCTTGAGCATGTTAGAGGCCATCCAGAGGGTTGGGACAACAAAACTCATATAATAGTTAAAGACCGTGATATGAAGAATGATAGGAATTTGGAGGGGGCAGGAATTGATTGGTCTAGCTTACCCATTGGACTGTCATATTCTTTGAGGAGAGATACTATGCTTCAACTAGCTTTCTGTTTATCCTTATCCAACTGCATTTTTCTCTTCTCCTCCCACACCCAATTCTCCCCATAAATAATGTCAGATTTAACATGATGTAAATACATATAAATTCATATATAACCTATGAATAACATTTTTTATTTAGTTAGTTTGCACATTTTCAAATAAATACATCTCCATGGACTTACATTTCTTAAGCAGTTGCCTTCTTGGAGATGCTGAGGTTTCTAGCCGTATGTGGCTATAGTTTCTTATTGCCTTTATGGAACGTTTTTGTGGCATGTGCAGGTTTTCTTTCTTTCTCTGGGGTCTTTTTCTTTCTCAGCACTCATTTCTTAGTGCCACACCCCCATGGATGCCATTCACCTTCAGTAGCATCTTGACTTGATAGGTCGGCCATTCCAAGTGCAAGCACAACCCCAAGATTTGTTTTCTCCACTGCCTAAAGCCCAGAGTATCACACTTTAAGCCCACACCTCTGAGGAGAGCTGAAGCAATCCCTGCAGAAACCCAGCCTTCCCCATGATCAGCTACTGCAACTAATCTTATAAACCAGGACATTAGGAAGAAGTAGCAGAAAGGGTCTGCTAAGATGACTAAAGGGTTCGAGTAGGGAAGCTAAGAGTCCAGCATGAGGTTAACTCGTGAGACAGGTCATCCTCAGAAATGGCACCTCTGAGTACAGCAGGTATAGTGTTTCCTTGCAGGCAGCCAACCCAAGCTCAATCCCCAGCACACATCAGGTTCGATAAGCCCCACCAGAAGGGAGTACAGAGCTAGGAGCAAACCCTGAGCACTGCCAGGGATGGCCCAAAGACAAAATAAAAGGGGCACATTTCTCTGGACGGTGTCTGGTGTTAGAGCAGAATGAAGACCAGAATTCAAGTGTGCATAAGCCCCATTTAACCTAGAACACTCATGCCCCCAAATTAGTAGGGGTACATGAAAAATATTCACACATTTTGTGTATAAATTAAATTGGCATATGTGATATCTATAAGCAGACACACTTTAAAAATTTTTATTGCTGCTATTTGAGGATCTCACCTGGAAAAACTCAGTTTTCACCTCTGGCTGTGCACTCATGAATCACTCTTGGCAGGCTGAAGGCACCATATGAGGTGCTGGGGTTCAAACCTGGGTTGGCCACATGCAAGACAAGCACTCTTCCCCATCCTACTGCAGTGGCTGTGGTCTCAGCAAACACATTTTAGCAGGATTAAAATTTCTTTGGGAGATGTAATTTGGAGAAACTGTCTTTGAAACCCTCCTATAGAAAGGGTCAGTAGTAATATAAAAATAATAATTTCAATGATGATAAATATTGAGAAATTCTGTTTATGAAATGCCCTGTTTCGAAGTCCAAGATATAGTAGGCATTTTGAAGATAAGCATGTATAAAGCCTGCAGAGGTTGAGATGTTAAAGAAAAAGTTTTGGGATCAAGAGATAGTCCAGAAGCCACAGGGGTGGGCTCTGCCTGGATTGGATTCCCAGCACTCTATGGTCCCCCTAATATTGCTGTGTGCATCCCTGGAGGTCATCAAGCTCTGCAAAATGTGGCCCTACAGATTTTAGCATCGCTTGGGTGGTCTTGCTATCCCTGGCATCACAGGTCCTGAGCAACATCACATCCTTGGGCCTTGTTCTGAACCGCTAACCAGGTTGGCTGAGAGTCTCTGGTGAAGTCCCAGAATTTCCTGGCGAGCCCCTCCATGCCCTCAACTTCTGCCAAAAATCAAAAAAAAGGAAAAGTTTGAACAACTGTGGAGTTGTCACAGTCTTAAAGTGACGAAGAAAAACAAGGATGTTTTGCAACCTCTGAGCTAGAAACTGAGTGGTCTCTCAAGGGCTGCAGAGAAACCTCTCCTTGGCATGGGTCAGATTTTTCACTTGAGTGAAATGTCAAGTGAAGGCTCATAAAGGCCCAGTGTAAGGCAGGGCATGCTAGTTTGTAGTGAAATGAGGTCCCAATGGAACTTGGCACTGGCAAAATGCAAACGATTCTTGTATTCATAACCATCACATTCACTAAAAAAACTTTTATGCAACCAGGTGGCTGCTGAAATTCATCAAAGATTAGAAGAAGAAAAAGAAAACCTGCAGGCCGACCAGAAAGAAAGACCTCCTCCAGTAACTACGAATAAAAAAGGCAAAAAAGAGTCACCCAAATCAAAAAAGGAAGAGAAAAAAGGAAAAGGTATTCACTCATAACACATGTTTTCCAGACTCTGGAACCTTCAGCCTCTTATTGGTAGGAGAGAAGCATTTAATGTAACCCAGCATTTAACCTCAGCCCCTAAGCTACTAGAATGCCATTTCTCCAGATGGCAAATAATAATGAATCCAAGTCCTTGTTTATCCAAATATACAACTGTATCCAAGAGTGAAAGTGAATCTCAAAGACAGTTTTGAACGTATTAAAAGAATCCTAAAATGACTTTATGTCTGAAAACTGTGCAGCCAAGTTTAATGCTTGCTCTAGTGTCCAAGAGGAATCCATCTTGGCAGAAGCTGTCTTGGTTCAGGTCCTTCCTGTGAGTTTCTCTTTCAGTTAACATTTCTCCCTTGGTCTTATTCTGAGAACTTATTCAAGAACTGCAGCTTCATCTTTCTTTTGAGGGGATAAGCAAAAGTAACTATTCTCTTTTCCGAGTCCCAGACAATCTCTGTCCCATCTCGTAAGGATTATACTCCCTATAGGAAAGCTACCGGTCTGAAGGGGCAGGGGGGAATGTTTCCCACATCAGTTCGTTTATTTAAGCACCTGTGAGCAGGTTTTTAAGAAAATGTGTTGAGGGGACCGGAGATAGTACAATGGGTAGGGCACTTCCCTTTCCTGCAGCATACCCAGGTTTGATACCTGTGACCCCCTATGACCCTCCAAGTCCACCAAAAGTGATCCCTGAGCACAGAGCAAGAAATAGGTCCTGGGCACTTCCAGATGTTGCCCAAAAGTCAAAAAGAAAAAGCACAGAGAGTATGGGGCACTCAGGAAACACTTTGAAGCAAAGAAAAGCATAGCACCCCAATTAAGAACATGCCTCATGATTCCATTTCAGAAAGTAAATATAACACAGAAAAAGAATTTGAGGAAAACTTCATTTACTTTCATGGAATAACTGTTTTAACCCAATGACTTAATGTTACAAGTGACAAAAGAGGAATCCAGAGATTTGCCATTGTAGTTAAGTCTATTATTACAATTGCAAATCTTGCTATGATGTCTATTTCATTTTACCCTTCTTGATAAGACTTAAGCTCCTCATGTCAGACCTTCAAGATGTATAGAACTGAGTGTAAACTGAGCCTGCAACTTGAATCACACTTTGCCGCAAGGGCATATTCTCAAATACTGACAAGTTCTTACTTTTGAATAGATCTTTTCAATCACTGAAAAACTTGTAGTTTGGTGTTAGTTAAAAGATAATTTAAGGGCTGGAGCAATAGCACAGTGGGTAGGGCCGAACCGGGTTTGATCCCAAGCATCCCATATGGTCCCACAAGCACCGCCAGGAGTATTTACTGAGTGCATGAGCCAGGAGTTACCCCTGTGCATCACTGGGTGTCACCCAAAAATCAAAAAACAAAAACAAATACAAAAAAAAAAAAAAAAAAAACATAATTTAGTAGATGAAATATTTTTTTTTGTTTGGGGGCCAAACCCAGCAGTATTCAGTCAGCTTTGTCCTGGCTCTGCATTCAGGGATCATTCCTGGCTGAGGCCTGGAGGCCATATAGAATTTTGCAGATCAAATTAAAGTTGGCCACATGCAAGGCAAACACCTGACGTACTGAAGCACTGTACTATTTCTCTGGCTCAGATGATGGATTCTTGGTCAGGCAACATTTTAGCCAGAATTTCTTGAGGTTCTTTTTTGGTCTTGATGAGGACATGAAAAATACTTCTAATGTGAACATGCTTCATGGAGTCAAGCTTGCTCACATGACATAATGGGAATCTACATATATTGAGATTTGCTCATTTCTGTCCCTATACTCTGATCTGCATCTTTTTGAAGTGTGAAATTAGGTCATATCTACACTTTTTGCACTTTCATTTTCCCTTGCCCCTACACAGATGGGAGAGGGGAGTTGACATGCCCAGTCTAGATTCCACGTGGAGAATTCTTGAGAGATTCATTCAACTTGGACTCATGATGTCCAAGTACTGGATGCATGCATTCATTCACAGGCTACCAGCTGATTCCACATGTTTAATTGTCCTTCCAGGTAAACAAGCAGCTTCTGTTGAACCCTCGCCTATAATATTATCAGCAGAGGAAATGGCTGAAATGGAAAAGAAAAATGAACTGAGGTCCAAAATAAAGGAAGAACATTTTGCTTCCCTACAAATTGAAGGTAGCAGTTAGAAAGGGCTCCAGTGATTCTTTCCGGTAGAAAATAAATGATAGGCTAACAGCCCATATTAGACTCATCAATTGCCTCAAACTGTATATGAGAACACAAAGCCAACCTGATAAAACTGCAACATTTCGTTGGTTGAGTTTGTGTAACTGTATGAAGAGTAGAAATGACTATTGTATTATTTTTCTGCTGTGCTTTCCAATGAGAGGATCTTGGAAAGGGGAGATTTGGCAGTCATTAAAATCTCAAGGAATTGAAACAAATAGAGTATGTTAGGGAGTCTATGCAATTTTTATCGTTAAAAAAAGGCTTGACCCTATATAAAGTAATGATTTTGTCACAATAATAATTTATGCCTTCCACTAGGAAAATAAACCCATTCTAAGGAGCAACAAGTCATGAAGGATAGTTCTTGGGAGCAGAGGCTAGAGAAAAGTCTATCATGGATCCATAACATTTAAGGAACTCCTCCTTTTACAACAAAAACTTACATGACATATTGTCAACTCAAAAATGTTATTTTGGTTTGTTGGGTTTTGTTTTTGATTTTGTTTTTGTTTTGTTTTCTTGGGGGGGGGGAATTCTGTGTGTTTTAGCTTTGGGGTTACACCTAGTGGTGTTCAGGGGTTACTCTCTGCCTTGTGTGTGATGGTTACTGCCAGCAGTGCACCACAATCCATATAGCAAAACATGTCTCCCTCATGCAAAACATGTGCTCTAGTCCATTGAGACATCTCTCTTGTTCTCAAAATGGAATTTATTTTTTGGAATGGTGTAGTTCCCATTTTATTTTTTATAATTATTTATTTTAATGTGGGTAAAAGCAAGAATCATTGATGCAATTCTAGAGTTAAAATTGATTAGAAACCTTCAATATTAATTTTAATAAGTATAAAAATCAATTCTAATGTAAAAATTATTATATCTGATCTTGAGGTTCTTAAGTCCTTGTCTAAGAATTTAAGCTATTTGTTAATAGTTGAGTCTTCTGTGTCAAAATGGAATTTAGAAGAAGTAAGACACTGAAATTAAAGCATCTCAATTTTAAATAAACTATGATAATACACTAGATAATGAACCCATTAAAAAGTAGTAACAGGTAAGCTGGAATATTTTAACTCTTCAATGGCAATTATTTAGGTTGTCCATTTCTGCATCTCTCATTTTCACCTCTGCCTCCATTTCTACCATGTGCTTATATAAATCTAAGTATAAAATAAGAAATTTTATATAAAAATATTCAGCAGCAGAAAAATATCAAAACATATGCATCTTCTCTGATGTGTTCCCATATCTGATTTCACAAACAAACACAAACACTGTCCTCCCATTGTTCATCGATTTGCTCTAGCAGGCCCAGTAACATCTCCATTTTGAGACTTGTTGTCACTGTCTTTGGCATATTGAATAAACTACCTCCCAATAAACTACCATGTTTCCTTAAGAAATTTTGGAACCAGGGAAGAATTCTAAGCAAAGAAACAGAACAGATTTGCAAGTAAGGCAGGTCACTCCGAAAAGTGTGGAGGTGGATTTAGATTTGCTGCGGGCGAAGAAATTTAAAGAGAGCAGTACTAAGTTTATTGCAGCAGTTTGGGTTAGAGGCTTCCACAAGCAGTGGAAATGGAAAATGCCCAGAAAGAACATTAGAAAGATACTTTAAAATAAAAATCCCCAAGACTTATTGCATGTCAACAATAGCTATAACCTTTAGGATGTATATAAACTTTATCCTAGTGCTGAGATATGCAATGACTTTCCAAGAATCTAAGGTAAGGAGATCATCAAGAGATTTTATACTCTAGCCCTTTCTCAAACTCAGAAATCACCTATGTGTATTTTCCCTTCCAATTTTTCAGAAAAGATTTCTACGAGATACAATAAGTGTAGAAGTCAATTACTGTTTAAATGAAAATAATATGAAATGATACTGACACACATTATATTTTGCTTCTCAGTGAGCTGTATTGGTGTATTGAATGTGCACCCGAAAACTTCACAAAGTAAAGCATTTTAGCCCCAAATTAAAATTGTTAATACTTCTTCATAGGCTGTACATAATAGGTGTGTACAAATAACACATTTTAAAAATCCTTATTTCAATTTTTTAACAGAGGCAAATACATTATTCCGACTTCAACTAATAAAGACAAAAGCCTTGGCTTTCCTTCGAGATTTAACAACAAAGGCGGTTAATGTATATAAGCGAATGGAGCATTGGCTTGGTCAAAGGTACCTGAAAGAAATGGCCAGGTAAAGTACTGCAGGTTTCTCTCCCAACTCCACTCCCCAGTTTTATGCATTTAAGGTATGAAGCCTAAAAATCTAAATTTCAATGGAAAATGACTATCATAGTATATTAATTTTAGCATTTATTTTATATAGAAATAAGACAAGTAAAGGAGAGACAAGAATGAGTACAGTGAATAGGGCACTTGCTTGTATGCTGCCAACCCAGTTTTCATCTCCTGCATCCCACGTGGTCCCCAGAGCACCTTCAGGACTAATTTCTGAGTTCACAGCTAGGATTAAGACCTGAGTGTCAATGAATGTGGTCCCAAACCGACTCCCCCACAAAAACGTAACAGAGAAAAAGTCTTTCGTTGAGATGATAACTCTTACAATTTACTTTTTAACTTACAAATATACTATACAATAGAGTTAACTATAAGTCATACTGTTTTATATTAAATCCATATTATCTTATAATTCAAATTTTTCCCTTTTGATGACCCTCATTCAGCACCACCCACAACCAGTAACCACAAAACCTGTTTGTTCTGTGAATTTGGTTTTTTGTTTGTGTTCAGCTTCTACATATGAGATCACATAAAAGACTTTCTTTCTGACTTATTTCATTTGGACACCATTGTCCACTGACTGTCATTCAGATATCTTTATATGAAAATGTCTAGTCAGGCCCTTTGCCCATTTTTCAGTTGGATTGTTTTGTCTTACTGATTTGTGAAAGTTTATTTTTTATTTTTTGATTATCACCCCTTAGCATATAAATGACTTGTCAATATTTTTCCCATTCTATAGTGGTTTTGGTTTCATTTTGTTGCTTATTTTACTGTGCAGAAACTTTTCCATTTGGTGTCACAATCCCGCGCGGTGGCTGTGTCCCCTGGTGCGTTAGGGACAGAAAGTCGTTCACAGGCCGATGGATTGAAGAACAGTTCGACGGACTGATAGTCAATGACGATGTTATCGAAATCAAAACAGTGCGGACTAGGGAAACAGAAACTGTGCTTCGTGCAGGGTGGAGGGACAGGGATTGAATGGGATACAATGCAGTAAACTAGGTGAAATTAAGGCACAAAGGAGAAGTTAAACATAAGCATGGAGTGCCCCCTGGGAAACTAGGAGCGCCTCTGGAGCACCGAAGTGGGTGGTAACAATGGTTGATTGCAAGATGTTCAGCAATTCAATTAGCATAAGCTCTCTGCTGGGGAAGAAAGAGAGGTGGCCCTAACTATGGAGGGACTTAACTGAATTTGCAAATCCAAAAAATTCATTGACAAAACCCCAAGTCATTTTTCACCTCTTTTCTTGTAGATGAATGGTTCCTGATCTTCTTAACAGCCTTTAACTAATTTCCAGTTAATTTCTGTGCGTAAAATAAGGGCCCAAATTTGTTTTTTTTTTTTCTTCATGTGGTTGAAAAAATTCTTGCTTGAATTTTTCAACACCAGTTTGTGGAGATGGTCCTTACACGGTTGTTTCCTCAGTGGACTGAGGAAAAATCTTCAACAAGGCTATTTGAGATATTTCAGAGTACTATAGTTTGTGGTAAACTTCTACTGAAAATTTAGAAGTTGCTATGTGCAAAGTATACAGCAAGTATTCTCAGAAACAACTACCAAGCAATATATACTTTTGAGAGAATGTGTACTCCTATCTTTGATTCAAAATTAAATTTTTGTTATAAAATCTTTAGTTAGTTGCTTACAGCTGTTGCTTCAAAGTTAAAGACAAAACCAAAAACATACCTTTTAGTATGGTAAACTTAGGGGCTGTAATACTCAAAAGAATTTTGCTATTAGATAACCAAGCATCATTAACAGTGGTGATCAGTTCCATTCTCTGCTTGCATTTTATATGTTAAAATACACTTTCTTCATTCTTTGGATTTAAGATTTCAACCTATATGGCTATCAAAAATAAAATCTGCTTGTTTTTGTCAGAAGTACTCATTTCTCAGATTTATAGTATATATAATTAGTATATTTAATAATATCATAGAAAAATTGAAAGTACTTTATATTGTCATATTTTAAACTGATATATTATATGGAATATATTTGTAGATATATACTTACATAAATATAATGACACATGTATTTTATGTATCTATAGGTGTATATATATTACCCTGTTTTCTGGAAAAGGTAATTCAGGAGAATCTTAAGGGGTTGGAGAGACAGTACAGAGGGCAGGGTGCTTCCCTTGCATGCAGCCAACCCAGGTCAATTCCTGGCACCACATATAATCCCACAGGCATGATCCCTGAGCACAGAGTCAGACAGAGCACTGCCAAGTATGGCCCAGAAAACATCCCAAAATAGAAGAATCTTAAAGCCTGTTAATGTGCATATATGCTTTCTGTTTTGATTATTGCAAAGATTTTTTAAGTTATTTTTTTAATGGAGTTATCAGAACTTCTTTGAACTTCAAATCTTGCCTTTCATATTCCTGGCATTTTTTTCCTCCCACTCTGAAGATTGCATTGGTAACCCTCCACTAGATGGCATGCACCTATTTTGATAAGCTAGGTTCCACTGGATCTCATTCTCTTTGGAGTCCTTCCTCTCTTTGATAACTGTAGTTATCTAGTATCCCTTTCTCTCTACCTCTTAATGCACAGATGTTCAAGCACAAACTCTAGGTCATACATATAAATGCTTATTATGCTGGAATTGGATTCAAAGGTGTCTTTTGAAAGAAAGCAACTGCGACTATTAAAGTTTTTTTCACCCCATGAATATTTTGGTGTTCTTGTGTCATATAAAATCAGGCTCACTGTGTATTTTGTGCAACGTTAAATTTTTTTACGAGAGATAAACAACATATTTGCTGTAATAAAATGTTATTATAGCTATCATATGTAGCACTGCTCTGGCTTTCTGAGTGACCTTTAATTAGGGCTAAAACTATAATCCCCCATGGTTAAATCCATGTCTTATGTGATTCCACATTAGTAGCCAAAGGGTCCGTGGAGTAAAGTGTCACTGACTTCTTTCCAAAGCTAAGGATAGTGAGAGCACTTAAGGGCTTACCCCAGGACCTATGGCTAGAGGGTGACTAGCAATCCATGAACAAACGCTCAACTTCCAGAGTTTTTTGAAAGCATAATTATTGGTTCCAACCATGAGTTAGCAAGGAATTGCTTAACTAAGTATCATAGTTAATAGAAACACTGATATTACTGTTCAGGTGGACCATTCTATCTCCCAGTCCCCCTGCTTCCAACAGTAAGTTATACTTATTGTTTATACCTTGTACCTGCCGCCAGAATATTAAAATCGGGCCACCTATTATCCCATAGTACCTTCCCCATTATCTCCACCAGGTAGCATTTTCTCTAGATAGTTTCATTGACCATATTCCAGGGTTTGTTTTCATTGTAATTGTTTAACCCTTTGTTTTGTTTCTCTACACTCTGCTTAAGAATGCGAACATCTGGCATTTGTCTTTTCCTTTCTGACTCACTTCAGTTAGCACAACATCCTCCAGATCCATTTAAATTGCAGAAAATTGCAAGGTTTCTTCTTTTTCCTCATAAGAGTAGTAATCCATTCTGTGTGTCTTCATATGAGCATGCCTGTGGTGGGGGAAGGGTGTGTGTGTATGAGAGATAGAGATACAGAGAGAGAGAAGGAGAAAAAAATATACCACAATTTCTTTATCAGTGGGCACTTGTGTTGTTTCCAGGTCTTAGTTATTATAAACAATACTACAATGAATGTAAATGTGTATATGCTTTTTAAATTAATCTTTTTGTGGTCTTAGGGGTAGATCTCCATGAATAGAATCTCAGGGGGAAATGGAAGTTCCTACTTTTTTTTTAGAGCAGTCTCTCTTTTTGTTCAGGTTTTTTATAAAATGTATGACTATTAACTTTGTCTGAAGCATGTATTTTCCTCTTAATCTACATTTATTTATCTGTCTTTTAAAAATGAACTTGAGGAGAAATTAGAATTTTTTTTGTAGGAGTACTGCTATTTATTCAGCCACAGATTAGCTGATTGAATTAGAAATTAGAATTTTTAAGTATGAAGATGGGATTTGTCTGACTTAGTTATACTTAGATTGTGTAAACCTTGTGCATATGTAGTCTAAGCAGGCAACAGGAATTGAATTATATCTTTTATAAGGATAACCACGTTTGTTTTTCCCACTTTCAGTGTGGAAAAATTAACTGAAGTAGCTCGCTATCACATTGAAACCTCTACAAGAATTCAGAACGAACTGTATTTAGGCCAAGAAGACTTCTTCATTGATGGCAACATAAAAGTCTTTCCAGATCCCCCTCCACCAAAACGTCCTCCACCTGTCGAAAAGGAGGAAAATATCACCCTGACCATTAAACAGCTAGACAATCTTCGGAATCAGTTCTTAGGCATCGCACCTAAAGGTAGGAAAAATAACAATCACAAGAAGAACACAGAAAATATTAAGATATACCAGCTAGCAATCACTTGTTCACAGGTAGAACCAACCTCATCAGGTTGCATGACTCTAAAATAAGCTTTTGATTGGTTGAAGTTTACCATCCTCTGTTTGTTTCTTGCCACGTAGTTCTGGTTTAAACAAAGAGAGAAACAGTACTAATGCTTTGGGAATGTGGTGGTTCCCATTCCTGGGAATTCTCCTTTCCTTTGGTTTCTACACCCCTGCTGATGTTTAGGGAACTATGTGGAGCTGGGAATCAAATGCGAGGCTAGTGTCAGAAGGACCGTTCTATCTCCTAGTCCCCCTGCTTCAAAATACTTTTTAATGACACCAACAGTTGACTGCATGAGTAATTCCACAGATTGCACAAGATTGTCGTCTCCATTTTTAGGCCTGGACATGGAGTCACACAGCAGTCGAATAATTTTTCTGTCGTTATTCAGGACTCATATGATTCCAAACATTCAGCCCTTATATAGAATTAACCTGCCTCTCCTATAAAGGTCTGTTTTCTCTTCCAAGCATCTCTTATTTGTTGGAAAAATCATGACCTTTCCCTAGAGAAGACTCAACTGACTTTAGTACTAACAGTAATTGATGTCAGTAACTGTTACTGTTAGTAACTAAGGGTTACTAACTTTAGTACCAATCATTATAATAGCCATATTTGTTTTCTAAAATGTCAGTTATTTCCCACAGTCCAGAAACACAGTCAAAAGAGCATTGCGTTAAGTCTGAAGTCTTCCCACAACCAATGGGTAAAGCAGATATGACCTTGAGTGGCTGAGTAAATCCTTCCCCTAACATGTATGAGCTCCCAGTCAATTTGGGTGAGTTCTGCCCTTGGGGCTCTGAAGGTACACACTGAGGCTATAAATTTAGAATGATTAAATGATCAGTTTTTGGTGCAGAAGGACTATTCCTATCTGAAAGCACAAAATAAATCCAACGTTAAAAAGTCACTTCACTCCTTCATTGAAGGAGAGTCCCTTCTCTTTCCCTTGATGGAGCTTCACACTATCCTTTGCTCCATTTGCTTCTTCGGATTGGTCCATATCTTCGTCCTATCTACATTATTCTGTGGACAGATATAAAATTTTAAAGGGATTTTTTATATAAAATATTTAAAAATTCTAATACACAATATAGTTTGCTTTAATCCTACACTGGAGTCACAGGAGGGAGACTTCCCTAACAAGCAGGTCACATCCCAAAGTTTTAGGAGGATATTTGAGTAAGGAGAAATTGGTTTTGAAGATTATCAACCTCTTATAATCCCTTTCAGAGGAGATGTTAGTATTCATGCCAGTAACTCCAATGCATTCTTCAATCCAACCTCAAAACCAGAATTTGTGATCAATTAAAAGCTTAAGAATAAATAACTAAAAGCAGTTATAACTTGACACATAAATGTCTGAGAAAATCAGCTCTAGAAACTCTTGGGATTAAAAGATGCCAACTGGTAGTCTATTTTCAGAATATGATAGAACCCAACAGTTTTCACACTACAATCAAAATAGGAAGGAAGGGAGGAGAAGGAAATGGAAAGAAGTGGCAAAGAGAAGGAAGATATTTTCTTTATAAAACAGAAAGGAAAACCACGTACTCTGGGGACTTAAAATGCAATTTAAAAAGCAGGCCATGAGAAATAAAATGCAAGCTTCTATTTAGGTTCTTTTGAGAATAGATTATGAACTTTATTACAAAGTGCTCAAGATTACAAAGCAAAGAAGAATCCTTGGCAATAAAGTTAGTCAAGGAATATTTTGAGGAATAATACCTTGGAGGGAGGAACTGGAGGAAGTTAAGAGTGATTTTATAATAATATCATTTTTAAAAATGCTCAACAGTGGTGTGGAGGAGTCACAAGGAAAATGTGTAGATATGAGGCCCTAGTACAGCTGAGGAAGATGAAGAATACTTTGGGTTTTTTCCTTAACTGCATCAACTAGAGATGGGTTGGGGAGATCATCTCTGTGGAAATACCTCCACCCAAACCAAGCTGGAGAATTAACCCAAATTTAACAGTACTGGTGGTAATTACTACATAATTCACAAAATATTATAATACCATAAAATTTGCAGATCTTGATGGTTCAAAATGAGTTAAGATCTATGTAATAAACAGTTTAACTCACTAATTAGTTTATTAAAATACTTTTTAAAAAAGCAGATTTTTACAGATATTGTCCTTTAATATACAAAATGCTTAGCACTATATTGGATGTCCTATCAGGAGATGAAATACTAGCTTTTACTATTTTTGTTTTATTAAAGGAGGGGGCAAAATAATAATGATAATTCCATTTTCTGCATCTCTGAGTCACAGACTGAGAGGTTGTCTGAGGACAGCCTCAAAATCAGGCCCCAAATGTCACCATTGCCCCACTGCCCACCTACAAGTCTCCCATCTGGTTGTCCAGCCATGTTCTTTGTATCTTTTGATAAAAAGCTGGTCACTTCTGTGAGTGATACTAGCAAATTAAGTGAAACTTGAGAGGGCATCATGGGAAACTCTATACAGCCAATCAGTAATAAGTATAGGTGACCATTCAATCAATGCTGAGCCCACATACCCTGCGTGTAAATCATAGCCCAACTCTATGAGCTATCTCTCTAGCCCCAGTGCTCTTATATTTTAAATTTTTTATTTGAAGCACCAAGATTTGCAATGATGTTAATGATAAGGTTTTGTACATATAATGTCCTGCCTTATACCCTCCACCAGAGTCTGCTTCCCTGCACCATTGTCTTGGGATCTCCTTCCAGCCATCCCCACCTCCTGCCTTTAGTAAACTTGGTTCTGTAGACCAGTTCTCAGTTTCTATTGCTTTTGATCATTTGCTTAATTGCTTACTATGTTTGCTTACTATGTTTATTATATCCCTCACATGAGAAATTATTCTACATCTATGCCTTCACTCGATTTGCTCGAGTGGGCCCAGTAACGTCTCCATTGGAGACTTTTGTTGTTACTGTGTCTGGCATATCGAATACTCTCGGTAGCTTGCCGGGCTCTCCGAGAGGGGCGGAGGAATCGAACTCGGGTCGGCCATGTTGGCTACGTGCAAGGCAGACGCCCTACCCGCTGTGCTATCGCTCCAGCCCCTCTAGCTCCTTACTGTGCGCGTGCATGTACGCTGTACGCGTGCATGTGTGTGCATGTGTGTGTGTGTGTGTGTGTGTGTGTGTGTGTTTGCATGCGTGTAGGGGTGGGGAATGATAGCAAGACTAAGAGTTTCAATTATCTAATCACAAAGCTGGTTGCCCAGGCAACAGTCCCCATCCTTAGATGATGTCATAAAGTCAAAATCAGCATAACAAAGACACCTTAATTCAGCTCTACCAAAACACACATGTACACAGATATGTATATATGAACACATGCATATAAATCACAACACCATTTCATGAACGTTGTCATTTGATCATATCACTGCAGTAATGTATAATATTTAACATGAAGCAATGTTACACTAATTGTTCTTACTTATGTCTGAAATGTTAGCTGTTTATACTGAAGATGCACACATTCTAATAGGTAACATTACCCTGAAACACATTGGAAAACCAATTATGCCATTGGCAGCATTAAACCAAGAAGTTTGTGGCTCCCTAAGGACCTTAAGGGTCTGGAACCAATGCACTCATTTTGTGTGCTGCAGCAATATCTGGGCTGCATAAATCTGGGTTCTAAACATCAAATTCCAAGCACATTGGGAAAAACAGTCAAGCGTATTGAAACAAGAGCACTTTAGCAGTGCTCCTCTGACCCTACTTAAGCCAGGGTAGCTCCTTTTTCTTCTTAACTCACCAATAATCCACACAATACCCGTAGATATTTAGTTCAAAGACCTTTGTGAACATTCCACACAAAACTCCTTTTCCACTGTTGATGTTGCAATTACAAGGACCAATGTTTGCGCACAGAGTTGTGATGCTCACAAATCACACATTTACTTGTGGTGTTTGCAGTGGGTCTCACTTCTTAACTTGTGCCACTTTCACAGGTGCTCACATAGGATGCACTCTTCAGTTGCAAAGCAGAGCAATTCATGCAATCTGTAGAGAATAGTTCCATTAATTTTGTGACTTTATTCTAAAAGAGAGGCAGCATTTAGGCTTATACTATTGTCTTAAAAACTAGTGAGAGTTCCTGGGTTTTTCTTAGGGTTTTCAAAGGAGGAAGAAAGCATTATCACTACCGGTGTGGACACTTTTGAAGGGAAATATTCCTAGAAAAGCAGGGCAGGATATTCCTGGCACTGAAAAAATAGACATTGAAATTTTGAGGTTGAATGACATGTTTAGGGAACAATAAACAGAACAGATGGGGCAGAGTGAAAAAGATGAAGAAAGTGCTTGTGGTCAGGGTGCAAAGTCCAAGTGCCTCAAAAAAGACAAAGCAAATTATTAGAGGGAAAGAGTCAAAGTATACAGAGGAAGTAGAGAGGAAAAAGACATCTGAAACATCAGTACACCCCATCTTGTTGCAAAGTATCATCAAACCAAGAACAAGAATGGAGCACCAGGAAGGAGTGACCAGAAAGTTCTGTGAGTTTTCAAGACTTTAGTTCAAGTTTCTGACAGAATGATAAAAAATATGATTCACTATGTTTATAGTCCCATTTTTCTATTCAAAATAGCCTAAATTTACACAAATAATAAACATAGGAAGATGTCTTAGAAAAGACCTGACAGAAAGACTGAGGTTATTTATAGGCATATCTTGTCTGATGGCTAAAATCCGAGGAATTCAGGCAAAAGGAATGTAACCTCCACATGTCCTTTGGTTGTCTTAGTCAGTGAAACCCTTCCACTAGATCAGATTCAGATTCTGGAAATACAGTCATGAACCAAGAGATCTTTGGACCTGGTAAATCTGTCTGTGGGCAGAGTTTCAGGTATTTTCTTTAGGAGGAAACATTCTCACAAAAATAGGAAATTAACATTAAACAAATGAATGTATATTTGAGGAACTTGAGAAAACATCTTCGGGAAAATCCAGGAAAGCCAAAACTGAAAAGTTATCTGAAATCTATAGTAAAAACTAAGGCCATTTTCTTTACAAACAAGAGACTTGGTTCTTTATTTCTTTATATATTCACCAACGTTTTTATCTGTAGAGTAAATACCCAGCATGGAAGCTGGTATACAACCCAGAATGCAAGAAAGATGAAGACAGCAGATACCAAGAAGTATTTTGAATTGAAAATGAAGCAAGCCTCCACTTTAACAAGTGCAAATAGATTTTTTAATATTTTTAAATTTTTATAAAGTTGTTCACAATATTTGATTACATTTAATATTCAAACACAAATCCCACCACCATTACACCTTCCCACCACCATATTTCAGAAGTTTCCATCCTGAACCCCAACTCCTGCCCCCAAAGCAAAGCCAAAATAATTTATTTTGTATTGTTTGTTATGAATAATCTGCTAAAAATGACCCAAAAAAGGTTTCTTAGAGGAAAGTGTGTGAAGATTGTTGCATCTCACCATGAAGTTGCATTTCACCTTCAACCATGAAGACCTTCTATAAGAGATTAGTAACATGTTGTTAAACGTTGAGCCTTGTGTGCTTATATATATTTATATGTATGTATATATAATACGAATATATATAATAGTAAAGACATAAGATATAGCATAATGAATCAGTATTCCTATAAATGTCCTTTAAAATCCTGTGAACAAAATGACTATTACAAATATATATATACATATATATATCTGTATAAATATATTTCCCCCTAAGATTGCTTGCCTTCTACTTTAAACACCATCGAATGTGGTGTGCTACTCTTAGTATATCAGTGGTGTAATATATCAGCCGCATTTGTCCAAAAATACATTCATTCATGGATGAGGCTTGTCCAAGTGTGTATTGAGCAGCCACGAGCATGGTGACAATTGGGTTCTGGAGGTTTTTAGCTGCTGGGGCTGGCTCTGTTGGGACAGGGAGGGAACCTCATTTGTTCCCTTCAAGGTTGCCGCAGATGAAACAGCCTGGCGCAGTCTGGAGGCATCTCTATGGTATATCCAGAAAAAAGATTTTTTTAAAGGCAGTATAAGAAGTTAGTACAAGAAAGACAAAAGCAGATTGAAAAATGTCAAAGTTTTCTATTAGGTTTTCAGACTCATGAGACTATGAAGAGCAATCAGGAGATTTATTTTCTTAATTACCTAGCAAGTGTTTCTGCACACACCCCAATACTATGAAATAGTAAAGATGTAAGTTTGATTCTGTACCAAGAGTTTAAAATCTATTTGGGAGCTATTTTGATTACAAAATATTGACATGAGAGATTTTAATATAATATCACACAAACACAAATTCCAGGTTTTTCTTTTTTTTTTGCTTTTTTTTTGGGGGGGGTCACACCCAGCGATGCTCAGGGGTTACTCCTGGCTTTTGCACTCAGGAATTACTCCTCGCAGTGCTTGGGGGACCATATGGGATGCTGGGGATTGAACCCGGATCAGCCACGTGCAAGGCAAACACCCTACCTACTGTACTATCACTCCAGCCCCACACAAATTCCAAGTTTCATGTAACATGATGAGTATTAATGTCCCCAAAGTTGTAAGAAGATAGAATTATGGTCTAGGTTCTCTGCTTTCATGAAAAAAAATTGGTATTTTGGGACATTGGTTAGTATCATTTTAATTTCTTTGTCCTCTGTCCTGAAAGAGATTTCTTCACCTCTCTGACAAATAACCAAATGTGTGTAATTATTCAGACCTTTGGGACAAAGAGGAAGATGAGACATGAAGTAGAGCTTCTTTACAACCCCCTTGGGAAAGCTCTCTGAGCTTGACACCCTTTTGTTAGTGGAACCATCTGGTTCCACCGCCAGAGAAGGTGGGTGTGTGGCCGGAAGAAAGAGCTGACCAGGGCAAACCTTAAGATACCCTGTTATATGAGGCTGGTGACTCCTTCCCCCCTCCCCCACACACACACCCTGGGAAGGAAATGTCAATAAAAAGCAGTCTTCCTTTTCTGCAAACAGAAAATAGTTGAGAGGGGGTCAGAGGGATAGTCCAGCAATTAGGGCTTGTGGGTGGCTGACCCAGGTTCTATCCTTGGCATCCTATATGATCCTTAGCACCACCACAAATGACTTCTGAGTGCAGAGCCAGGAGTAACCCCAGAGCATTTTTGATTGTGATCCCCTCCCCCACGAAACCCAAAAAACTTTAAAAAAAAACTTGCTCTTCAAGCCCATGTTCTCTTGAACACACATCTTGGCTGTTTGTCTCTATTTCTTTTGCTTGCCTATTTCTCCTCTGGAGAAGGCCTGCATTCTCCCTATAACACGTACTTATCTTTGACTCTCACTTCACATCTTTCTAAAGTTGCAATAAAAACTATCTTGATAGAGAGAAGGAAGGAAGGAAGGAAGGAAGGAAGGAAGGAAGGAAGGAAGGAAGGAAGGAAGGAAGGAAATGAGGGAGGGAGGGAGGGAGGGAGGGAGGGAAGGAGGAAGGGAAGGAGGAAGGGAGGGAGTCAGGAAACCTAACAGTAAAGCTCAGAAGCATGGGAGGTGGGGCAACATTGTCTTCCAGGAACATGCTCACCCTCCCCGCCAAGCCCCCCTGCTGCCAACTAATTTTGAAAAATTAGTTAACCTCTCAGCATTTTTGGTTAGCTGTTGATTTTATACATAATATGTTGATAATAGAAATTGGGCCATTTTTTTGCTATAAGGATAATGGATAGTGAGATTTAATAATACAAAATGCTGGCTTGAATGCTCGATAAAAAATAATCATCCTTACTTTTTCCAGAAACAGTAAGCAAATACATATGTGTGGGGGGGGTGGCGGGGGCGAGTGCAGAGATTAAACAAGTGTGGGTATAGATGTTGATGTGACTACAAATAACAATGTGGAGTTGTTTTCAAGGCCGGAGTCCTCTAGGTGATGAAAGCCGAGTCCTGGAAATGCCCAAAAGGCCACGGAAACTTGATCACTACCTGCCAAGGAGGAATCATCAGTTCTTAAAAATTTGGCTTAAAAAGTACCCTTGGCTCATATATGATGAAATACTGAATCTTATGTTCTGCGGTCTGTGTCGTAAGCATGGTGTGAAGTCAAAGGAAAGTCAAGTAAGTCTTTTCTATGGCACTGACAACTTTAGGACCGAATTCCTCAATGCCCATCATCTCAGCGAGGCACATGCCAAGGCCTCATTAATGGAAGCCACCAGCGGCTCGCCAGTGAACAGGGCCACCACCGAGCTGATGGTAAGGACCATGAGCAAGGTGACCCTTGGCAGAGTTGAGAACTTGTTCAGATCATGCCATGCTATTGCCAAGACAGGACGCCCTCTCAAAGACTTTATCTGGATGTGCAGCCTCGATGACATGAAGGGTGTGGATATTGGCCCTGTTTTCAGAACAAACAGATCCGCGCGGACATTTACATATTATATTGCTGAAGTTGAACGGAAGAACCTAAGAGAGAAGCTGGAAAAAAGCAAGTTCTTCTCCGTCATCAGTGATGGGGTCTCAGATGGTGCAGTTGAAGAAGCAGAACTTGTGTATGTGCAGTTTGCCTATGCAGGAAAGGTGCATTGTCAAATTGTGGGGGTGCAAACCATTGAAAAGAAAGATCCTCTGACAAGAAAAACTGCCATTGAGAGAGCCCTAGAGCGAAATCTTCAACTCCGCTTGTCAAATCAAGACTGGGCAAAGAAACTGGTGGGGTTTGGAAGTGATGATGGAGCCCCTCTTGCTGAAAGAGAGGGCAACGAGTTAGCCTCGCTTTTAAGAGAAATCCAGCCCTGTGTGCTGCCAGTGTGTTGCTTTTCACACCATCTTGAACTAGCCTACAAAACAGTGTTCCAGAACATTCCTTTATACAATGACGTCAGAGAGCTGCTTCAGAGCATTTATCACTTCTATCACAATTTTCCTCTTCATAAGAGCTCTCTGATAACTGCTTTCAGGGGTCTTCACCTTCGCCCTGTCATGCCATCTCATGTAGGAGGCAGAAGGTGGCTCCAGGGACTCCAGGCAGCTCTTCAGAATTTTCTCAAGGGATATCCTGCTATTATTCAACACCTGGACTCAGTAAGTATTTTTGGAATGCCACATAGTTTTAGTTCTACACAATAACAGGGTTTGCCTCTATTGAGAAATGGTAAATGACATACAGAAGGCTAACTCACCACTGTCATCCCAACCATTTTTTCAGGCAGAGGAAGGCAGAAGCAACTCCAGTTGCCAGAAAGCCAAAGAACTTCTACAGTCCCTTCTCCAAGCAGACATTGTTAAATTTGTCCATTTCTTAGTGGATGTCATAAATGTCCTCAGCATCCTTTCCCGTGTCAGCCAAAACAGAAATTCTTCCATTGCTGACATATTTGCCACATTAGAATCAACATTGGAAATGCTCAGAATATATCAAACAAGGTGAGAAATTAGGGACGCTCTGAATATCAGTCTCATTGGAGAGTTCGGCTTGGGAAATTATTTACCAATAGATTTTTTTGTTTCATTTTTTTTAAATCTGGGCATTTGTTTTTCCCTCTTCTCAGACCAGGACCAAAAGAACGTAGGGTAAATTCAGACATCCATTTTCCTAGTAATTGCCTTACTGGAAAGGGGAATATTTCTGATGTGAGAAACACGATTTTAACACATCTTATCAAGAGGCTTCAAAGCTGTTTCAGAGATGCCAGCCAAGATGTGGTGAAGGCAACCATGATTGGAAGCTTCAGATTGTGGCCAGCAAAGATAAATCAAGGTAACCTCTGTGTTCTAATTCAGAGTCCATTGTTCTTTGATTGTCTGTAAGAATTACTTTCATATATGTGACCTTTCCTTTTATATATTGACTGTAGAATTTGGAGAAAAAGAGGTCTCCATCCTGATTGCACATTATGAGCCAGTATTGGAAGCTGCCAATGTGAAAATTGATGAGGTAGATACTGAATGGAGCATGTTGAAGCTAGAGATTTATGCTAAGTAAGCACAGGTGACCCAGTTGATGCTTATAAACAATCTGTGTGAAACTTGGGATTCTAGATCTTTTACTTTTTTTTTATTTCCCCCTCCTAGATTTCAAAACATCCGCAAATTGACCTGGGATTTTGTGAATTCTGTTTACTTACACAAGTATCCTAATATCCTCACACTGGTGGACCTAGTGCTCACTCTCCCTGCATGTTCAGCAGAGGCAGAACGTGGCTTCAGTCAGATGATGCGCACCAAGGCACAAATGAATGCCAAGATCAAAGCGGATAGTATGACAGATCTCCTGATCATTCAGCTAAATTCTCCAGACATTAATAACTTTGACCCTAGGAAAGCTATCCATTTATGGAATACAAAGACACCATCTTCAATTCATGAATCAAGTCCTAATTCGGAAAGTTCTTCAAACTCAGAGAGTCATTCTGAAAGTGATTAGTAATGTGACAAATTTTGGCATCATATTGATCATAACATGTGAAAGAAGAAAGAAAAAAAAAGAAAGAAAGAAAGAAAGAAAGAAAGATTCTTTGCAAAACTTAAAACAGTCACTCATCTCCACATCAAAAATAAAAGGCATCTGACATGCCCCACCCAAAATCCAAAGATTTATCTTTCCCATAAACATTTCTAATTCTCCTTCATTGTCTTTACATTCTCTGGCATTCTTTGTTCAGAGGCATACATGCTGCAGTGATGCCATCTTTCTGAAATTTCTTGCTAAGGATTACCAGACAAACATTATGGTTTGAATCCCTCTAATATGGCATACACTTATCTATTTTTTTCTGTATAACTTGAAGTGATAGTATACTACATTCATTACTTAAGGTCAAATTAAAAGATGCTTTTTTTCAATCTCAGAACACAAATTACAAGTGTTTCTTCTTCTGTTACTGTATCATATGTCAAGATCACATCAGCATGTGCCTTGGCAATCTGAATAACAAGGCCAGGTATTAAAATAGTTTACATATTTCACATGAAAATATCTAGGAAAATAATATCTATGAAAACAGAGTATCATCTTAATACTCTGTTTATATTGTTCTTACTAAAGATGGTGGAAGTATCTTGCACATTTGCCAGAATTTTTTAATGCTTTGAATATTTCAACAGAAGTAACTAGTGTTTCAAATCTTGAGAACGATGAATAATTTTTTTCTAATGCATGAAAATAAATGTGGCATAGTCCAAAAATTGTTTTATTTAAAAATCTTGTTCCCTGGAAGTGTTCTCATCTCTATAAAAGTAGGTACTCATGTTTGATCACAAAGGATAGCAAATTTATTAGGACTACTGGGGTTCCAGTCATCAAGGAGAAATAAATTCTGCACTCAACAAACAGAAAAACACCTTCAAAACCTCAAAATTGTATATTTGGTTTGAATCACTGAAATTTTAAAGGGGCAATTGCATTTTCCTAAAGGTTAGAGGAAAATAATAAATTTTGTGTCAAAATTTCAGGACTGATAAAAATGTAGATGTTAACAGAAAAATTAGAGATGCTACTCTGTGTGTTTCACTTTTTTATTCCTAAACAAAGAATAGTTATATGCTCTGGACCTGAAAAATCCCTGAATTTACAAAGGAATTTCTCCTGGCTCTAAAAGGTATCTCTATCACAAGAGTTAGAAAAATTTGACTTTTGAGCTGGCTCATTTATTTTCCCTTCTTCTTCTTCTTCTTCTTCTTCTTCTTCTTCTTCTTCTTCTTCTTCTTCTTCTTCTTCTTCTTCTTCTTCTTCTTCTTCTTCTTCTTGGTGTGCATGTGCATGTGCATGTAATTTTAAGTAAGTAGCATAAAAAATAAATCTCAGACAAAGAAGATTAGTGTATAAGAGCAAAATACTAAAAGGGTTACTTACCTATTACAAAATACTTAGAAAGTACTTAGTAGTAGTAAGCCAATTAAATGGCTACATTAGCACTTCCAACTGAGAAATTTAAACAATTCAAGTCTCTCTGCACTCAGAAAACTAATTATGCTTTGACTTAGAAGGCTAAAGGAGAATCGATGTATTACTTTAATTGCTAAGCTGATTTGCTTACATTTGAAAAACCTTTATTCCATATTTACCAAAGCCTTTTACTCTTGGTCTTGATGTAATTAGAATCATTTGAGTACTTTTAATCCAACCCACTTTGAGTGAAAGGTAAAAGAAGACGCAAAACTAAGTAGTAAGTCTGAGTATTTTGTCCAAACTGGAATAATCTGTTACTTGGTCAGATAACGGAATTTTGTTTGAGCTGAGAAACAACCAGGCAAGGATATCAGAAAATTGTTATTTTTGTTTTCAAAATATCTTCCTCTAAAGATTTCTGTTTTAAATAATAAATAATAATTATACAAATAATACAAATACTAATTATTCTATTTTAGCAAAAGAAACACAGTGGCCATATAATGTAACTAAAAATAGCCTTCCTTCTATTTCAGCCATGATAGGAAGTAAAGACTTCACTGATATTTTGCTTGATTCAATCAATCTGAACCTTGGCTCAAACAGTTTCCCTAACAGTTGGATGCACCTCACTCAATCTGAAGTAAGTTTCCATTTTGTTTGGATTTGGCATTTTGAAAATTCCTCTTTTGATCAATAAATCTGTAGTTTTAAAATGATCAGCCTTTACATTGTTTCTGACATTTATTAGACAATGAAGGGATCAAATGAATGAACTTCAGTTGAAAACTCATATTATGAAGAGACTCAGTATTTGATAAATAAATGGTGTTAACAGTCAACCAAACATTGTGGGACCATGAATGATGCCCAGACTCTAGTATGTGTCTATTACTGTTGTGTGGAATGTTCCTAATAGAATTATTCTGGCTGCACCTGTTTTTTTATCATCATCTATTCCTAAAAATTATCTCATACAGTGAAATTATCCCTTATGCAACCATGCTATAATATTAATCCCTCCTCTGTTGAAAAGAGACAAAGTCAGTTTGGAGTCTTGAGAAAATATGCTGCAAACATCAACAACAAAAAAAAAGTGTCAAGGAAGCAAAAAATGACACACTTTCTAGAGTTAGACCGGTTGGTAGAACCTGGGAGAACAAAAGTCAGAACTTTTCCTTTCCCTTCACCTGAGTTTCGTGCAAAGAAACTTGAGTAGGGAGGGTTTCTACACACAGTCATTCTAACATTCCAATGTCTCGCCTGTTGTCTTATAGTTGCAGGAATTAACATATTCATTAACTGTAAACTCTGAGTTTGTGGATTGGCGGAAATTCCTCTTAGTAACCTCGATGCCTTGGCCCATCCCCACGGAAGAAGAGCTCCTGGAGACACTGAAGAGGTTTAAGGCTGTGGATGTGGAGCAGTTGGGCACCGTGACTTTGCAGCAGTATGAGCAGGTTGCTTCCTGGTGATTCTAATAACCTCAGGGTTCTTTCCTAATACTGGTACTTTTTTTATGATATTATGTTGATTCTTGGACCAATTCTCTGCTCTTTTACTGCACATGTCTAAGAACCCAAACAGAACAAAGTTCAGAGTTCTGGTTTTACCAAAATTAAAGAGAGAGTAAGAAGGATTGTACCTGCCACAGAGGCAGGAAGTGGGATGGGGTGGGGTGACAGGAGGAACACTGGGACAATGGTGGTGGAAAATGTGCACTGGTGGAGGGATTGGTGCTCCAGCACTATATGACTAAAATGTAATCATGCGAGTTTGTAACTGTATCTCACGGCGATACAATAAAATTTATTTTTTAAAAAAAGAAGATAAAGAAAAGGGTGTTGCCCCAGTCGCCTTCTCCTCTCTGGAAAGAAAGATGGCGACCGCATGGGAGCCTTGTGGACAGCAGGTATGAGCCGGGGGACTGGGGGCGACTAAAACCTCATGGGAAGGGGGGCGTTTCGGTCCGCCCTTCACGCCCTACCGAGGTCACCAGTTGCCCCCCACTAGCGGCTCTCCAGCACGGCCACGACTCCAGAGCACAGAAACCAATTTCTTAACTATCTGACTTTCAGTAGAAATACTTCCAGGGTCAATAAGTAAAATAGCAGAAATCCAAAACCAACATATAATTCTTGAACCCAGCTGTAGAAAGCAAATCACTTCACAATGCTTTGTCAGCATGTCTGATTGGGGGGGGGGGGTAAACTCTAAATAATAGTGGTGAATCTTTTATTGAAACAATGAATCTAATCAAAGCAGATAGAGTGTTAACTAGAATTCATCTGCCCCACAGGGACTGGGAGGGGTGGGGGTGGGGTTTTATTGGGGTTCTTCATGGTAAAAAATAAGTTTTGGTAAAGGGAAATGTGCTTGATATTTGCATGACTGAAACCTAAACCTGAAAGCTTTGTAACCTTTCCCATGGTGATTCAATAAATAAATTAATTAATTAAAAAAAGAAGAAGATAAAGAAAAATCAAGTAAGCAAACAAAAAAGACTCAAACTATAACTTAAAAAATTGTTGTTATCTGAATGGAAGGAAGCTAGGAGGCAGATAAAAGACCAAATTGTATGTTGAATGGTTGAAATGAGCTGTTTGGTTTTGAAGAAGATGTAACAGACACAGAGGTGGCTTGAGACTGATATAATGGTATCAACAAATGGCTCTTTATTTAAAAATATTTTAAGAGGAAAAAAGAATTCTGGCTCTATCATCCAGGGAAAGTATCTGAAAAAATAATAATAATAAAAGCTTAGAGAACTAAGTGCTCTGTAAGGACTCAGCCACACTTCCCTGTTTGTCTCCTGACCACCTATTCAGTGGCCTTCACCATCACCGTCCATTAGGCTGTATACCTAGAGAGCTTTTAATGAGCCCAGTGCAAATTTTGACAAAAATAATTGTTATTACTGGGATTAACAATAGCACCTACACATAGTAAGAGGCAGGAATTTTTTTCTTTTAGTCATATGGATGTTAAATGATGTCATTATTGTTGTTTGCAAAATGAGTATGACATGTGTGTGGGAAATGTGACAGAAACATCCAATATGATATGGCAGATGCAGATGGAATTCTAAGTCACTATCATCTAGGCTGTTGTGAATTTATGAATGAAAGCGATCACCCAAACAAAATGTATAAAGCGATACACAGCCCATTAGCATGATAACCTAGTACCTGGACACCGAATATGGCAGGCAGAATATACCTGGCAACTTTATCAGAACAATTTTGGTTGAGTGCAGAATACATGCTGCAGAGTATTGATGAATAGGTCTTTAGAAAATAAAGACAACCCAGGTCAATTCACTTTTGAGAAGTCGGAGTAAGAAAGAGATGAGAATGTTGTGCCATAACTAAGAAGGGTCTACATTCTTATTCTGTGACAATTAAGTGAATTTTTCTTGTAGCTCATCATTTCACATTGCTGGTAGATGTAAAAGATTAAAACACTTGAAATTTTGATCTTGAAATAGGATGTTTTCCTCTAAGTGTCTGTTAATCTTGAGCATATTTCACTATTGAAAGTTCACATCCTTTCCTGCTTCTTTTTTCTTCCTTGGTTAATAGAGACCCCTGAAGTTTTCTGAGCTCCCAAAATTGAGATAGAAATAGCACTCTCATATAGAGTATCTCTCCTGCACGGCAAAACCTGGAAAGCTACCCACGATGTTTTCGATATGCCAAACACACTAACAAGTCTCACAATGTTGCTGGGCCCATTCGAGCAAATCGATGAACAATGGGGGATAGTGACAGTGATACAGAGGATGGAGGTTCCTTCAAGGCTGTTCTAAACAGGGACTTAGTCCACTGGGCTCTCATATATTTACTTCCCAGATATCACAGCTTAGAAATTCTACCTCTGTCTTGGACTTACAACTTGTGAGGATTATTTTGTTTAAAAATAGAAGAGCAAAACTAGCTGTTTTCATCATTGATCTAGGATTTTTAAAAGTGGGTGCTTGTGAATTTACCAATCTTCACTAGTCAAAGTATGTGCAATTAACACAAGATGTCAATTTAAACATCCCTTTGCCCAAATAGTAGACAAATAGTGAGTGTTGAGCAAGTGCTGAGCCCATACCAGAATGGTGGGGATTTCTTAGAGAAAGTTGACCCTCACACTTAATAGAGAAACAGAAATCCCTGTTTGAATCAAATACTTCATTTGAGGGACAGTTGATTCTAAGTTCTGCATTCTCCCTTTGCCCACCCAATCCTCCCTCCTCGGGAGTGCTAGCACAAGGCAGCCCCACTAACACCGTGCACCTTTCATAGTTTACAGCACTTATGAGCTCACACACAGAAGTCATTTTATGGGAAATTAAAAGTACTCCCAATAACAACTTTTATAGGCCCTGTTGAATACGCCACACAAAACCATAAATAGTATCGTTGCTGAAATGGAGTTGCCTGAGAGATAAGGACTCTCTACTATGATTATGTTACATTCCTCCCCCAAAATTTTATTTAATTAAAGCACTGTGATTTACAGTCATATAATGTTCCATCACCAATGCTGTTTCCAGTGTCAACTTCCCTACACCAGTGTTTTCAGGTTCCCTCTCCTAAGCCCCCTTGCCCCTTCCACCCCCCACAGTCTGCCATCTTTTTAAGCTTGGTCGTTGAAGTATGTGAGTCATGGACTCTCTGGTTTGAATACTTAGCTATATCATTCCTTACCACCACCCATATACCATTTGCCTCCCAATGATCCTCATCTGTTTCTTCTTCCCCATGCCCCCTCCACTTGTCTTTCCTTCTCCTTCCTATGCTTTGGGACCAAGGGTGATCTAGGCAATCCCTCCTTCCTCACCCCACCCCCTTTAAACCATTACATTTCCTCATTCAGTTACTCTAATTACCACAAGTAAGTTATATCATCCTGTGTTTATCTTTCTTCTGATTTACTTTATTTACTATAATATCTTCCAGTTCCATCCATGTAATAGCAAATGGCATAATTTCTTCTATTTGTGAGTTCACCATGACATTCACTTTAAGAATGGACTATTTTGTAATTTAAGTTTATAATTTTTTAGATTTTTTTCATTGACTTGTTATCATTTTTGTTATGAAATCTAAAAGGTTTAGCCTCATATCTCTGTGTGAGTATAAGAAATTAGATTTATGGTTAACAGAAACAGGGGTACTGTTACAAGGTTGTGGAATTGGATGAAGAACGTTTTAGGTCAAGACCTCCAGTAAGACGATAAATAAGTGCTGGGAATTTCTTTGTGCAATATGATTATTATAGTCAACATGACCCTATGAAAAATTTGAAAGTTGCTATAAGCCTAAACGTCCTCATCATAAGGAAAGAAGTTCTTAATATTTTTCATCTTTTTCATCTCTATGATGATAGATGTTAGCTGAATTTTCTATATTAATCATTTTGCAATATAGCTAAGCCAAATTATCATGCCTCCACCTTAACTTCCCCCAAACTTACTAAGTATTGCATGTCAGTTATAGTTCATCAAAACACTGGGTTTGTGGCGGGGGGGAGGTGAGAGGGAGCAGATCAGGGGAATGATTTCCTGATTTCTTCCTTTTATAATGAACTAGCTCCTGTGTGGTCAAGACAGTGGGGTTGAAGTCAGTGTCCCTCTACTAAGCATTTGGGTATGAGAGCTCCTTTTCTCTTTGCTCTGGCCTTATTGCGACAGACAGTGCTCCCTCGGTGCCATGAGTACTAATTGTTTGATGTTGAAGTCTTAGTTTTAGTTTTTATCAATAGGAATAAATTTATTAAAAGATGAATGAGTCAGGTGTTCTAGGATTCCAACAAGAGAATCCCTTATTCTCTATGGAAAAGATAAATACCCAAAATTATTTGTCCACATTGTAGACAGAAAGTACAAAGAACACTTCCTTATTTTAAGGAGAAATTGCCTAATAATCAGAGAAGGCAGGATATGGAAGATAATCACATTATCATTTTACTGTACAGATTCACACCTTCCATTTCACATTGCTAAAATTTTCAGGAATGACTTTTTTAAAAATACAGCTTATTTTCCAATTTGACTCAGTTACCTATTTTCTTTTACTTTTAATGTGCCCATTTGTATGTGAAACAATTGGAAATAGTTTGATAATCTGTGAAATACCATATATGTTTAAAGCTAATATTAATGAATGTTTAGTTTTAAAAATCAGAAAATTCTTGTGCATAAAACAGTTAGCTATAGAACTGAGTTGCTTAAAAACATAGGGAGAAGGGATTCTTTTTCTGTACTCTTTTCCCCATCTAGATCTTGGTATTTTATCTTTATCAGTTATTTTCATCAATTTGATTGTTGTGTTCCTCCTGAGATTTTTTTCTGCATAGAGTTCATTGAGCTTCTTGAATCTGTCATTTTAGGCACCTTTTCCCAAATATTTTTTCTGCACCCCAACGCCCCAACATAATTTCTCATAGGGCACTGGTGTATGACTCATTCTTTTCTAGTAATTTCATGCTATATTTTATTTGTATGCTTCTTTCTGTTTCTATATCCTCAAGTTCATGAACTTGTCTCTTGCATTCATATGTCATGAATACCATCCAATGTACTGGATGATCTTTTTTTCACTTTTGGGGCTATACCCAGGGTTGGAGCAATAGCACAGTGGGTAGGGCATTTGCCTTGCACAAGGCCAACCTGATATACCCAGGTTTGATTCCTCTGCCCCTCTCGGAGAGCCTGGCAAGCTACCGAGAATATCTTGCCCACACAGCAAAGCCTGGCAAGCTCCTCATGATGTATTCGATATGCCAATCACAGTAACAAGTGTCACAATGGAGATGTTACTGGGCCCGCTTGAGCAAATCGATGAACGACAGGAGGACAGTGACAGTGACAGTGGCCCAGCTGTTCTCAGAGACTAACCCTGGCTTTATGCTAAGGATAGTTCTGTAGTCCTGGCAGTGCCGGGAATTGAACCTGGGTACCATCTCTCCATTCCCCTCCATTCTTTTTTTATTAGTAAAATTAATTTTTGTGTTCTTTCTTTCACTTCTCTTCACTATGTGCCCGTTTTTCCTCATTTCTTTGAACCAAACAAAATGTATTTAGAATAACTAAATTAACATCTTCATCTATTCATTTTGTCTTCTGTGTCATTTCTGTGTTTTTTTCTATTGGTGGCTATTATATCCAGCTGTATCTGTCATACTCGCTTGCTGTTTTACCCTTATGCCTAAGTAATTTTATGTTGAATATCAAGGTGGGGGATTTTATATTGTTGGGTGTGAAATCTGTAAAACTTTAAGTATTGTTAGAATGTAGTGACTTTATTTGGAGTCAATTTCATTCTTTCATGATGACGTTAAGATTTGTACTGTGAGGACGATCACCACTAAGAGCTGGTCTAAGCAGCACCTTAGGTCCACAGATTGTCACAAAGGGACAGGTTTGGCTTATTTATGAATTTAACATCAACTTCCCCTGGCTTTCTTAATTCTTTATGAAGTTAACATACACATTAAATAAAAATACTGGTGTATTTACATAACTGTAGAGGTAGGGCAAGAAGTAATCAGCATGTTCCTTTAATGTAAAGCTTTTTTTTTGGCTTTTTGGGTCACACCCTGCAATGCACAGGGGTTACTCCTGGCTCTGCACTCCAGAATTACTCTTAGCGGTGCTGGGGGATCATATGGGATGCTGGGAATTGAACCTGGGTCAGCTGTGTGCAAGGCAAATGCCCTACCTGCTGTATTGTCTCTACAGCCCCTAATGTAAAACTTTTTATTTCATTTTTTATTATTTTATTTATTGAGTCACCGTGAGAGCAGTTACAAAGCTTTCGGGCTTAAGTCTTGATCATACAATGAAACACCCAGACCTTCACCAGTGCCCATTCTCCACCACCAAAAACCCCTGTATACCCCCATCCTGCACCCTCCCCCTAATCATGGGGCAGATGATTTCCACATTACTCTCTCTCTACTTTGATCACATTAAATATTTTGACACCAGACCCACCATTATTTTGGGATTTTATCCCAACACTCAGATCTGCTGAAAAGGCAACAGTAGACAATTTTTTTTCTATTGCTGGTTAAGATGTAAATATGATGTAGAATGGCTGCAGTAGTGGCCATGTGAGTTTGAAATTTTGAAGTTTTAATACATAAATCTGGAGGAATTTCTGCCAAAACCTGCTGGATTCCAAGATTTGTTTCTGAGTCTCTGGGATCATGGCCATTAAGCAGCTTAATGTAAAACTTTTAAATCACAATGATCACCTATTCTAATAGGACATTCCTCGCTTGGGCACATGTTTGCAGTTCTCCTTATTTGAACTAAGATAAATTCGTTTAACCTTAGTGTCTGGACCTTGTCTAGCTAGACCTTGAGGTTTATACTAGGAGGATGATTTCCCACAACATGTGGAGGTTCGAAGCAACACATGGAATAAACCTAATCTACCCCCATTACTCAAGACTGTATCTTCCTTTGGACTCTACCTGGTTAGGATGTCCTCCCACTGTGCCTGGTAATGACACAAACTATCTCCAGCCTGGGATGTGTCTCAGCAATTGTTCAGGACACTCCTTTCCCGCCTTTCTTTTGTCTCTGTTTTTAGAGATTTTCCTCATATATCTACAGACTGCCTCTCAGTCAAGACTTAAAGAGATCTTTTCTTTTCTTTCTTTTTTTGTTTTTGTTTGGGGAGCATACCTGGCTTGCTCAGGGCTTTCTCTTGCCCTGTGCTCAGGTGTTATTTCTGTGGTGTTTAAGGGACCATATAGGTTGCCAGGCATCGAACCATCTAGGGTGGGCTGCGTGCAAGGCAAGTAAGTACTTTACCTGCTGTATTATCTCTTCAACCCCTTGAGGAGATCTGTTCTTTTTAAGAAAAAAGAACCACTGTCACATCTAGAATGCACTCTCTATGTATATCTCTCTTATCTGTCATGAAAATTCTAGCCATCTTGGCCTCCTTGTACATTAACATCTGTCTTTACTTGGGTGGACTTCCAGGCTCTGGCTGAATGCCTCTTCTGGCACTGCAGCCTGGAAACTCTCAATGAACTGGAAAAAAGGAGGCCTCCTCCTCTATTTTCATTATTTTAGCAATTACTGTTCCATGCTACCTGTATTCTTATATCCTTTAAAGTTATATATTATATAATCTATCCTTTTTTTTCATGGTTTTGGAGACAGGAGGGTAATTCTAAACTGTACTGTTTTATAATATCCTGACATGCAAACTTGTAAGTCTCTCTATTCTGGAGTGTGCGGCTAACCCCCACAGATTAGCCTTGGGATGAAGGGGTTCTCTCCTTGTTAACATTAAAAAAAACTTAACATCCAAAGCTTGAGCCTAGACTAAGCTTCCTTAAGCTTCCTCTGATGTTTCCCTTCATGACTTCCACTTAGCCAGCATCTCCATCCAAGAACTTTTTGGTAACAAACAAAAAACTTTCAATCTAGTCAGTGTTGTTATCCTGTCTTATGTAAAAGCACCAGTGATTTTAGGAAGAGGAGAAGACACAGAACTTAGACCACAGTCAGGTGAAGAAGCCAGTGACTAATGACACAAGCTGGTGCTGAGAGTGGAGGGTCACTGTGGAAGATAGTAGAGAGTAGGATCTAGAACAAAATGCTTAAGTTTTTCAGGTGCTTACTATATATAAATTAAAAATTAAGGTTCCCAAGAATTCTTTGTATCCATGAAATTTGTACTTAATGTTCAATAGCAGACTTGATGGGCAATGCCAGAGAGTGAACAAAGTGCCAAATAACATAAACACATTAAATTGAAGTTCAAATAAAGATCAAGAAGGATCTAGGAAGGAGATATGATCTGAGTGGGGTGTGATCAAATGTGAGTAAGTTCACAAGGGCAGACAGGAAGGCAGAAGTCACTTCAAGCTGCAGAGGGGATGTGAGAAAAAGTGCAATAGTAGGAAATGCTTCTTGGCAGAGAATGAATGATAGAAAAGATTAAAGTCCTGAGGGTATTGATATGGTTGCCTGATACAAACTGGAACAAAAAAGCGGGGAGACTGAAAACCAACCATCTCTTGAAGTGCAAACCTGGGAGAGAGAAAATATGGTTCCACGGTTGGCTGCAGCAGGAACATAAGGAAGGGGGAGGATAAAGATGTTGCCAAGAGGAAGTACAGGAGTATGGTCATTGGTGTTAGAGGTGGGTTGAAAGAGAAAAAGGGTAGCACCATTAAAAAGTAGATCATTGAGCTCTTGAGCGAGTGACTCATTCACTGAAGAAAGAGTTTCCAATATGAGCAATGTATCCCAGGCTCAAAGAACAGATAGCATGAAACAGTACATGCAGAATAGGAGTCAGTGTTACAGGACAGAGTTCTCCAAAATTCTATGCAAGCAGAATCTGGGTGAGTGATCTCCAAGCTTCATTGCAAAGGCATTAAGAATTAAATTATATTGAGGCCCTCCCACCCCAATTTATGTATTCTCATTAATAAATTTTACCCATGTATTGCTGAGGGCTAGAGCGATAGCACAGCAGTAGGGCGTTTGCCTTGCACTCAGCCCACATGGCCGACCCGAGTTCAATTCCTCCACCCCTCTCGGAGAACCCAGCAAGCTACCAAGAGTATCTCGCCCACGCAGCAGTGCCTGGCAAGCTACCCATGATGTATTCGATAAACACAGTAACAACAAAGTCTCCAATGGAGACGTGACTGGGCCCGCTCGAGAAAATCGATGAACAATGGGAGGACAGTGACAGTGACAGTATTGCTGAACTAACCCAATAAATATTCTCATTTTTTCAAATAAAGGTTATAAAAGAATGAGGCCAAAATACATGTGAAAGAAATTTCCAGTATTTTCTTCTACATTCTTCTACTTTCTGCCCTCTATTCTAGAGACCATTGCTCTAAGCTTCTGAACAAATTGGATTCAATCTCTATGGCTTTGAGAAGGATAATTGTATCTCAGTGTAATACTTTACTGATTTTCATTATTTTTTAATAGGCTGGTCTGTGGTTTGTGGGAGAAGAAGATGTAAAAATTCCGGAAGATCCTCTTGAACCTTTGCCCTTCAGTAGGCAAAAGCATCTCATAGAGGTAATTATTGAGCTGTCGAAAAGAAAAATGTTATATTATAAAATTTCTTTATGTTTTTCCTTTGCATGCAATTTGTTTAAAACTCTGCCTATATCCTAATTCTTTTGTTATATCCCTTAAGGGTAGACTTTAATATTCTCTTTAATGCTCACTTTAACATTCATCATAGAAAAGCACTGGGGGAGAAGGTAGGGGACAAAAATCGTAAGAGTATGTCTATTAGCTCTTTGTATGACCTTAAACAATTGTCATCACCTCCTGGGTTTCCTTGTCTGTTCTGTCAGATAAGCAAAGGTGTTACTCAGCACTTTTTTCTTTGAGTATGCTTCCAACACTAAGAGCTTACAATAAGAATGATTATTTTTCCAATATGTATCTTTGATCATTTTTCTCTGATTTTCACTAGTTTATACAACATGCCAAGAGTTTGCATCCTCTCTAACCTGTGCCTATGAGATTATCATAACATATAAAAATATTATCAACTATATTATAAAATGTGAAGTGATCCTTGAGTACAGAGGCAGTAATATCCCTGAGTACCACCAGGTGTGGCCCCAAAACAATAAAATAAAAACAAACAGAAAGTTTACGTTGTCAGTGGTCAAATTAATTTTCAGATTTTTAAGATCTTTTTTTAAAAACTACCTGTTGTACTATCACTCTACCCCCTAAATGTTTCTTTTCAATTTACTTTAATTAATTAAAATTTTACGGCATCAGTAAAAATATATATCAAAATATAACATACACAGCCAAAAATATGAGCTGAGTGAGTTTAGATCAAGATAATATAACAAACCATGAAAGTAGAACTTTCAGCCAACCATTAGATCAAACTGAGTAGGACTCCAATTACAACATTAAAATAAGCCACTCCCTTCCATCAGACATATGTTTTGAGTGCCTACTAGATGCTTGAGGGATAGCAAGTGAAAGAAAGGGAGTTGCCCAATAAATCAAAGATAGGGATTGGAAGTTGCAGTTTGTACATGATGTTGTTTGAGTGGTTTTTGGTTCTCTTAGAATGGGAAACCAAAGCCCCAAAGCTGTATGGGACCTTCAGCTCTGAGGACCTACTTACAGTTTCCCACCACATGGCCACTTGACTGCAAGCATCTTCATAGCCAGCAGAAACCATCTCTCTAGATTCAAATCTTCTTTTGAGGTTTAACATTGAGGCTTAATTATTTCATAATGTTTATCAATTTTGTGTCAACAACACTGAAAAATTAAGTATTAAAAACATTTTTTTTCAAACTTCAAGTATTTATTCATTTGGGGGCCACACCCTGTGATGCTCAAGGGTTATTCTTGACTCCGTGCTTAGGCGAAAGCCCCTAGCAGTGCTCTGGGGTGTTGGGGATTTGACAGGGTTTAAGGCATGCACTTTACCCCTGTCTATCTCTGCAGTCCAAGACTTCAGTTTTTTCTTAAAGGGCTCACCTATTCGGTCAGGCCCAACATGTGACTCCCTTTTGAGTCCCTCAAAGATCAACTGATACAAAAGTCCTGTTACCTTTGTTATGCAAGGAAACCTACTCATGGGAATAACTTTCCTATTACATTCACAATTCTCACTCACACTCAAAGGAAGCCTTATGCAAGATACGTGTACCAAGAGTGGGATTAGAGTTCTCCCTACAACATTTTTTAGCATTCTTGACTCCATAGTTAGCCTTACTTTTCTGAGTGTACAGCCATTAATTTAAAAAAGGAAATCAGTTTAATGAAAGAAAACCTTATGAACTTATTTTATTTTTGTAGATCTTCCATTTCCTTTTAATATTCAATTTCATTGTTAATGAGAATCTTGCCTGCATGGCATTTAGAAGAGCAATTCAATGGAAATAATATTGCAGTTCAGCTCTTCATGTGGAAAACAGGAAAAGCAGGAGCCCAGCAACTGAGCACAAAGCTAAGGTTATCTATTAACCTTGGTGCCCCTCTGTGCCTGCTGCTCCTGAAAGCTCCAGACTTCCTACTTATGGGCAAGAGGGATGATGAAAAAACACAAAGTCCTGAAAGAACCCACAACTGAATCACAACCCCTGAAACATCAAAGCACGTGTCACTGTCAGGACATGCTTTCAAGTGACCCAGTTTGACTCTGGCCTGGGTTTCATTTCAACCCACAGGAAACGTTTGACCCAAGAACAGTAAATGAATGAGTGCTCAGGATTATCAACTTCTCAGATTTTTTTTTCTACTTTACAGCAGAACCGGTTTTATGCACTTTTCTATTAAAGTCATTTTATTTACATTTCTATTACATTTATTTGCTGAATCACTCTATCACTGTCCTCCCGTTGTTCATCGATTTTCCCCCATGGTTATCCTGAATTCCAGCTCAAAAAATTTGCTCATCTTTGTTAGTATCCTTGATGGTTGAGATAACATAGCAGAAACACCCTTTGGATTCAAAGTGTGAGGCAGGACCAGCAGCACTGCAACTGCCTCAAAGCTTACACATTGTGCAAAGCCTGTAACCCACTCCAGAACCATATCCTTGCTTGGAATCTGCATTTTGAAGATTCTCCAAGTCATTGAATACACATGTTTGAGAAGAGCTGTTCCAAAGAGTCACCCGCTCCTCAAACAGGGGTGCTCAGATACTAGATAAGCTTCGGTGTGGCCTGTGTTTGCCCTCAGCTTTGAAGGATTCCAAGAAATACTGAGTTTTCAACCACTAACTTCTGCTGACAAATGCCAAAGATACATACATGTCTTGTGGGGTTGATGGTCAACTCAGTCCTTTAGAAGGAGAAGGAGATTTGTCCAGCAGACAACAGTTCATGGGTTCACCTTCTCTCTGAGTGTGAATCTACATGGGAAAAAAATAACATTAATAGCCATAGATTAAATTTGAAGTTCAGAGTAAAGTAGGTCAGTTTCAAGATTTTAAGGGTCAAGTCCTTGTTGTTTAAGGTGTCATATCCCAGCCCCACCCCTCACTCCCAGAAACTTGATTTTTAGAACACAATGCCAAGTTTGCCAGGATGGTGCAGAGACATACAGAGAGTCTTAAACTCAGAATCCCTTTCCCTGCTTTGCCTATAGTCTCACTGCTTTTAATCAGTGCATCTTTCCTTAATATAATAATACCATTGGTTTGCATGTAATTTTTGCAAGCATCCAAATCTCAAGTTCTACTTTTTTCTCCTTGGAGTACATTTGTTCATTTTACTTGTTCTTTTCTGTGAATGCCGTTCATTACTGTCGGTTATCCCTAGTCAGTCCTGTAAAGCTCTTTGAGGGATTCTCCATTCCTGTTTCTCTACTGATGCTTCAAAATCTTCATTTTATCTCAAATTGACATTCTTTCTGTGTGACAGTTTTTCTTTAGACTATTTGCTGACTATGAGAAGGATCCACCACTGCTAGACTACACAGAGATGCTGCTTTATTTTGCTGCCCATCCAAACCCTGTAGAAGGGGTCTTCAGGGCTCTTAGTGTGGCCATTGGAACTCATGTCTTCCCACCAGTCAAAACTGGTGTTGCTGGAGAAAAGGTAATTGCATTCCATAAATGATCCAGGACTGGGGTGATAAAGGGATGCGCAGACATTTTAACTTTTAACAACAAATCCTTTTTGCTTCTCCCATTTTTTTCTGAGTACCTTAATATAAGGCATTTCAAATCCTAAGTCGCATAAAAGTTTTATACAAATGGATCAAGCACTAGGGACCTACTCTCCAAAACATGCTTTGGAGAGTAAAATAAAAGTTAGCTCAAAGTTTCTTTTCTTTAAATTTATTGTTTTTGAAAAATTATAGGGGGGTTTAGTCATACAATGTTCCAACACCCATCCATTCACCCTTTCACAAGTGTACATTTCTCAATGTCTCCAGTTTCCCTCCCACCCCCAACCTCTATGACAAGCACATCTTGTTTTCTCTCTCTCTGTCTCTCTCTCTCTTTCTCTCTCTCTCTTTCTCTTTGGGCATTATGGTTTGCAATACAGATACTGAAAGTTTATCATGTATATCCCTTTACCTATTTACAACTCAATTCTTGTCCAGAGTAATCATTTCCAACCATTATTGTCATACCGGTCCCTTCTCAATCCTAATTGCCCTTTACCTCCAACACAAAGCATCCAACCAAAGCGAAGTTTCTTGGCAGAATCACAGTTCACTCTGGAATGGATCACCTTAATTTTACGTATTTGTCTTCTTTGGGGTCCATACCCAACAATGATCAAGGCTTATTCCTGATTTTGTTCTCAGGGATCACTCCTGGCAGTGCTCAGAAAACCTTATGCAGTGCTGGGGAGGACAGGCCTGAATCAGTCACTTACCTTGCCTGTTTGCTCTCTGCCTAGCCTGACCATGTTTATTTTGCACTCAGACCGATCCTAATAATGGAAAACTAACTGGGAGATGATAAATTAGTCAATTAGATCTATTTAAAGTGTATGGGAACTATGAGTGAAATCAAGTTTAGGCATGAGATACAACCACACCTATGGGCACTTGAGCATTTCAGGCCAAAGCTTGACTTCTCAAAAGCCACAGACACAGACACTCCCACCTGCATCCAAGGACAGAAGAGTTCTATTGTATCTAATAAAACTTAGAACTAATCCTTATTTTAAATAGAATAAAAAGTTTGTACCTAGTATCATTTTCTTTTATAATTCTGAGTTCGTATTGTCTGGCTTTGACAAGCCAGGCACAGGCAAGCCTCAGAACAGGAAGTTAACCAACATATTTCTTAAGTGCTGTTTGCTTGACTGCTCACATAGTGACAAGAAGTCTTGGTGGCCACTCAGAAATGCTGTCTTCTCAGACAGGGATGATGGGTGCAAATGCTCCAGATAGAAAGTGGTTAGCTAGTGTCTGCTTCACTGGGGCAGCATTTGCCACTTTCCTAGATCTTCCCATGGCTGCAGAGAACACACTGTGGGCTGGGGTGGTGGTAGGGACTCAGGTGGGAGACCAGGCAATGCAAAGGAGGGAGGAAATGAGCTAGTCCTTCAGGCTTATGTTTACCTATTGATCCTACTGTCAGATGATTTCTACCTCAGATTGGGAACAGGTCTTACCCATATTTATATCCCACAAAGTTCCTGTCACATAGCAAATGTTCGCTGTTATGTGAACACAGCCTGGAAAGATGGGAGGAACATGGATAGAAGAATGAGGAATGGAACCCAGTTGCCAAGGTACAGTGAAGAAGAACAAACATTCCCGCAGATAACAGGATCCAGGCGCTTGCAAGGAGCCTGAAAGATTAAGAAAAAAGAAGCTTGCACTAGAACTGTTACCATAGCAACAGACAGCTGCCCGGGTGGGCAGCAGCTAGCCCAGCTAGCACAAGAAGTCAGTCTCCTGATTCTGTTCTGAATCAGTTCTCCAGAGCCCCACCCAGGAAGCAGTTCCTCTGAGCACTTCTCTCAAGAGGTCTTTTAAAGACCCTGGTACTGCACAGGAAATGGCCACAGAGACGGAATGGGGGTGGGGAGCAGGGGATGGAGCACAGGTCCTTCACACCACATACTCAAACCTGGTCCTGGCTTGAAGTGAACCCTAAGAGATTCTGCAACACAGGACCTTCCCACCTCCCTCATTCTTTCTCACCCATGACCTCACCACAATGCCTCCAATTATGCCCCTCCATTCCTGGGCCCTTTCCAAGTGTGTTGTAGTTTCCTGGGCAACCTCATCCCAGGAAGCCATAATGAGCCTGCTCAGAAATAACACCTCCGATAGATCCATATTCACTCCCAAGACACTCAATCAAATCTCCCTTTCTGCTTTCCTCACAAACAATTGGAAATCTCCCTACGTTTCTTTCTTCCTTTCCTCTGTTTCTGCTTACTCATGCTGCTATTCAGCATGGTGCAGGTCTGTTTTCAATCCACAACTTCTTGGGTAATTTAAAAGATGTTCAAGAGCAAAGCATTCACGGGTAATGTGCTTGCTCTGGCAAAGATTTAATTTAGTTGACATTTAGGAAAAGGGTTCATTCTGGTCTTGTGGTATGGGGGTACTGATGGTGGAATTCAGTAAACTGAGACCTTGGTCTCTGACATTTGAAAGTCTTGTTAGACTATTTCGGCAAAGTGTTTAAGGTCCCAGGAGTTTAAAACACACCCATTTTCCGCTTTATTCTGCTCATTGATGCTTTGCCCATCTTAGTTCTAAAGTTTCACCTTCCGTTCTGTCTTCTGAGATTTGTACTAAGTTGCCAACAGATAGAATGCATGGTCAGACTCTTCTCCAGGGCTTCTGAGAACAAATCTAGTGTGACATAGCATTTGTCAGCACTACAGTTTTCCCCATCACAGAGTCCTGAGGTGTCAGAAGCACAGAGCTTTTTTCAAAACTGGTATCTTGCTTTGTCCATACATATACTCATATTAAAATATATGTGATTTCAGACATGATAGCAGGAAAGAGGCCCTCGTCTTATACGTCTTGTGGTCTCAGCAAGGTGCTGAGCTTGGTCCTTTGGCTCTGCTCTCAGCCTTCTCTCCCTTCCCACTTCCACCAAGTCTGTTGTACCCCATCCTCCCAAAAAGAATAATAGTAACTTAAAACAATCTTTAAGTCCTCTGACATTAATAAGCTAAATAAATTAAATGTTTTATTCTTCAAATTTTTTGAATGTTTAATTGTGACCAATTGATGAAAGAGTGCACAGGCTATAGAGATAGTATAAGGGTCAGGTAGCAACCTTGCATGCAGCCAACCTCCGGGACCGCATTTGCTTCCCTAAGAACCTCCAGTTGTGATCCCTGAGCACAGAGTCTGGAGTAAGCTCAGATTACAGCCAGGTATGATTCAAAAACCAAAATAGAATTATTTAGTCTATGATAATTATATCAAGCCTGTGAGAAGTTAGCATCTCCTTAATTATGGCCATAGTGAAGACAACTGGATTCCTTCTCAGTTTAATTTTAATAGTTAGGGCTCTTCTATCCCGACTAGGTTTTTGCTCACTGACAACGTGTTTATGTTATCTTCAAAGTACTTATGAGGTGCTTTGAGTAAAATCTCATTCATTCTTCATTCACTCAGCTAGGTTCTTTTCATCTCAGCTGTATTATTTTAAGTATATTTACGTGTTTCACAACTACTAGTGTTTCACTAGTAATTATTTTGTCTTCTGTTTTCCTTTTATGCATTTTCTATGACCATTTTCTCATGTCACTAGAAATTCTTGTACATCATAATTTCCATGGTAATATTTTGGCACAGAAACACACTGTAATTTATGTAACCATTCCCCGCCCCCCATTTTTTGAAATCACAGGTTTTCCTTTTCCTTTTTTTTCCTTTTGACAATACTGAATCCATATGCATAAGTCACTGTGAATTTTAATATGTCTTTAGAATCAATTCCTAGACCTATAAATGTTGATTCAAGGGCAGGGATATTTTTCAAACTTTTAATTAAAAAAAGAAATAATTTCAGAAGCAGTTTTCTCTTTACCATGTTCAAGATGCCAGCTCATGGCTCTTGGCCAAGTTTCAAAAAGCATTATAGAATTCCAACCTGATTTTCTATGCTCAATTTTTCTATTTTGTTTTCTAAATATTTAGTGGGATTCAATGTGAATCTTCCAAGTAGATATTTCCAAAGTTCTTAGAAACTATCTACTTAAGAAATTAACTGACCATAATCTCTTAACTACAACAATTTTCAAAAAAAAAAAAAAACCTTGCTAAACCACAACACCCAAAAGGAGAGAGAGAGAGAGCAAAAGGAAATGCCCTGCCACAGAGGTGGGATGAGACGGGGGAATGGGATGGGGGTGGTGGGAGGAATGCTGGGACCATTGGTGGTGAAAAATGGGGACTGGTGGAGGGATGGGTACTTGATCATCGTATGACTGGAATGCAAGCATGAAAGTCTGTAAGTCTGCAACTATACCTCATGGTGATTCACTAATAAAATTTTTAAATTAATTAATTAATTTTTAAATAATCTTGTTAAAAATCAACAGTCATGCTTGGATGTCCAACCACCAACTGTATTCATTCATTCCAGTATCCATTTGTTACTCATATAGTGTAAAAGTCAAACCATGCAAGGAGATTAATAAAACAGACCTCGACCCTGAAATCTATGTAACCAGAAGTTGAACTGGTCGAGGTTTTTGAACTAATTTTTTAAAAAGTTAGGATATTCTCTTCTAGATTGTATTTAAGGCACCATCATTCCAGCATTTCAAAAGCATATAACAACCTTGATTCTTTCTATGTTTTAGGAAAGATTTTGGTGTGATTTTAGGTTCTTTTCATTCAATTGTGCAGGTTTATTCCTTTACCCATGTAAATGCAACTGAGCAATATTCTGAACTTTGTGAAAAAAATATAAATGATGAGAGACAATTAAAAGAGGAAAGGAAGGGAAAAGAAAGTGAAATCTCTGGACATGCAAACACTGAAAAGATTTCCATAGACACATTGCTCAAAGTTTTCCGAGGAGGAAGTGAAGCACAAGACTCTAACAGATTTGGCAACCGCCCAAGGAAAAGGAACATTTACTTAGAGGTTAGTTAGATTACGTTGTGAAAGAGTAAACTTGTACATAGAGAAAACTGTATCATTTTTTAGTGTATTTTCATGGAATTGTTCTCAAAATGTCTTGTATAGAAATTCTGGCGAATTCCTTTAGTAAGTAAAACCATTTTTAACATATGCAGGATTGCAAATTAAAATTAATTTATTCTTTCCTTCTTTAAAGAGCTTCAAAAAAACATTTCATGACCTAGGTGCTAAGAATCTGGAGCCAATTGAAGTTGCTGTTCTTTTGAAACATCCTTTTATTCAAGACCTGATTTTAACTTATCCAGATTATAAAATTCCTGTGAGTATTACCCAAAGGCACTCTAATTCAGTTGAGCTGAGGTTCAGGACATTGCAGGACACCGGACATCTCTAATATTGACTAGCACAGAGGGAAAAGAAGCTGGACTTGTCCAGAACCAGGTCTGGGGAAACTGAGCTGGTAATGGCATCTGCAAGAGTGGCCAACCTGCATACTTCAAGAGCAGAAAGGGCAGGCACAGAAAGGTATGTACCAGTACCCTAGATAGAAGTACCATATTTGGCTATTAGTATTAATACTATAAGCTCCTGCTTCAGAACTATGGGGTTACTTTGGGCCATAACAAAATATTGGAGGTAGATGGTAATTGAGGTTTTCTGCATCATTCCAACCCTCTAATGACACTAGTCTATCACTGGATGGTATTAAATGAGTTCTTTCTTCCAAACAGAACTAAAAATGAAATAATGATCCCCCAATACTAATTTATTTCTTGTACTCCAATCATGATACACATTGCCTACGTAATGCTATAATGATATTGCTTAGGAAAGTTTGGATTCTATCAGAAAAACACCATGGAAAATGGGGGAACCAAGGAGAAAACCAGTAGATACTAAACCAGTAGATACTAGACCATTAGGTACTAGCAGTATAAAAGAAGAACTAAACCTCAGTTCTCAATCACACGTGCTGAGTATGCATCATTGTGGAATCTCAGGACTTCAGGGCGACCAAGGAAAGCAAAGAAGACCCCCTTTCAAAATGTGGAAAATTATTATTGCCCCTTTACTGACCAGTTCAAGAGCATAAAATCTCCATAATCGCCCCTGCTAGTTGGACTACAAAGGATTTTCAGTTTTAGATGAAAGCACTTTCACTTTGATGAACTGTGACAAGCAGAAAATGCTTTTTCCTGACTTCTCAGTGGCAACTTTCCATACCTCCATATAAGATGGTCCAGACCTGAATATCATTGTTCCTATGTTTATTTGTCCCCAAACTTTGATTCTTTTGATATAAAGTACACTGCTTTTATTGAAAGTCATTAAAATTCATTTGTAGTCTGTAGTGAAATGCAATTATAGCAGTTAAAGTCACAGGTCCTGGAATAAGAAAGTTATGGGACTGAATCTTAGGCCCATCATGCACTTTGTATGTAGTCTTAATTGTCTCTTGATCTTGGGCTGCTCATCTGTTAAACAAGAATTAAAGCCATTCCTATTCAAAGAGTTGAAATAAGGATTTAATGTAATTGTGCATCTAAAGCACTCGACATGGTATTTAACACGTGGCAGATACCACAGAAATGTTAGGATTGCTAACTATTTGATTCTGAGGCCAATATTATACAGTTCCATGGGATACAGAACAATGAGTACAAAATTCATTTGTGGGTCTCAAGCAAATTTTGTCTATAAAAGAAGTTTTACATGCAGAAATTATAAGATTAGGTAAACTTCCCCAGTTCAAAATGATAGAAACTCAAACTGTAGACCAATTTTTGCGCTAGTAGAAACTTTCTTCAAAGATTGCAAAGGTATTGGAAAAGCAGAAGAGAGGAGAGAGGTCTATGTGAATTTGCTATTGGCTTGAGAGGAAACAGCATCAGCATCAAAAGAGGAGCCTGGCAGAAGGGCTGGGGATGGGGGAGAATAGGAGGGAGGGAGAAGAGGGAGATGGGGACACCGTCCCTGAAGAGCAGTGTATAGAGGGTTTCAAATAATCCTATTGAGATAGTAAGAATAGGCTGACTTCAAAGGACCCAGATATCACATGGGGAAATTTCCATTTAATTAGAAAAGTGATGAAAATAGCTAGATTTCTGAGCCAGGGACACAGATAGTGTCAATTTCTATACCTAACATATTTTTTGTCTCCTAACCATATCATAACATCTCTACATTTCACAACACTCTTTTTTCTTTTTATCATTTTACCATATTTTAACTACTCAGGATATAATATAGGTGGTAGTTATTAAAAGCTGCTATTTTAATGCATTTTGCAGCATGAACTGTTTGCTTTGAAACTCGTGTTTTATGTCCCCTTTTAGCATCTTGTATGTTGTACCTTCATGAACAGCAACAAGATTTCCTCCACACTTTGGTGAGAGAGGGCATAAATCGGTGTGTTCTTGGAATCATTGGAACACTAACCAAGGGTAAAGTGAGGCTGGGAAGTCAGCCATTGTCAAGCACAGGATGGCTCAGGGAAACTAGTTGGCAGGATCTGCATTCCCTTTTGTCATTAAGTGAAAGGTTGGTGCCAGACACGCATCATTTTCATACTGCGTCTCATCCTGTTGTTGTAAAAGGCTTCACCTTTTAGAGAGCAGTCCTCTTGTTTTTAAACCAGTAAAGCCCTTGAAATTTTCAAGAGCTTTTGGACTTTTATGAGTTAGGACACATCTTATGTTACCCAGAGCAAACTGGAACATAAAAGGATGCCATGGTTTCCTCTCTATTTAAAGGCAGAAAGAGACCTACAAAATCAAGGAGAGTGTGGGATACCCTTCTTCTGGCCAAAATGCCAAGGTATGAGTAACTTGGAATGCAACATTTTCCTGACAAAACAGTCAACAGATGTCAACAGATGGCTAACCTCAAGAGTCAATCCCAAATATGCTGTGAAAAGCTAGATTCCAGGAACCAGTCTTCAACTTGTACATTTCTCTCCTCTTGGGAGGAGTTTTAACAACTTACAATAAATGTGCCGTGTTGAGCAACTTGCTTCTTAGAGATAACAGTGCTGAGTGTGGAAGAGTGCCCCATGATTAGTGACTTGATATTCTAGGAGTCCCTGGACAATTGACCACCAAGACCACCTCTGCACAGTCCCCAAATCTTCTCTAGTACCCGCTGTGGGTGAAAGTCACCCAGATGGAGGTTATCTAATTTACAACAACCCAGTTTTAACAACTCAGTACCAGTTTCCACCTAATACTAGTATCACTTTTCCAAAAGAAAGAGCTTTTCTGTCAATCTGTTCATCCATCCGTTAGTTGCTTGGGTCCTTCTACAAAGACAGCTATTTTAATCTTCACTCTTCCTTCACATCTTCCCTCACACCCTCCCCTGAGGAATCTGAAGAGGACAGTGAACCTCAGTCAAGGCTCATAACTCATGAGAGTTGAGTCTATAACCTCAGATCCCCAATTCTGAGATCCTAAAATGAAATATGTCCCCGTTCTAGTAAAAAAAAACCTCTACTTATATTTCTAATGAAATTCTCATATTCCCTAACCTCCAAATAAATGTAGGAGGGGGAACATCTCTAAAGATTCAGAACACTCGGAACTCTCATGTCATCTTTTTTTTTTTGGCTCCAGATATCCAAGCACAAGTAAATAGATCACATTTTAAAAATGAACTTTAACCACAGTGATGTTATTTGAAGATCTTTCCAGATAAGTAGAGCAAAAGCTAAGAGTGTGGTTTTTCAGGTTAAAAAGTTGTTTGCTGTTATAAACAGTGGGAAATGAAGGTTGTTACCTGACAGCTCTGGGTTTGTAAGGTTCATGTTTACAAGCAATATTTAAAATACATACTTGAAGGGGGAAAAAGTAGCTGAGTAACTATTTTTATGTTTTAGCTTTTCTCCTACTAGGAGTTAGGCTCTTTTGGCTAAGAAAATGTACTTAGAGCTACACTTGTTGGGTTCACATCTACAGATTTTGTGGCCTTACTCAAATGACCTGCTTATGCCTTGATTTTCCCATTTGCAAAATAGGGTTTACTGTGATGCATACCTCATGGAGTTTGTGTATGGATTAAATTATTAATGTATCAGAAGTTATTATCTTTGTATCAGTTACATGTTTGACACTGTGCTAATCTCTTAGGTTGACAGATAAGAAATAGTCAATAAATGTTAGACTTGATGCTACTAGTAATACTACTAGTCTACTGGAAGCTACAACAGACATAAATTATTTGTAATCTTGTGAAGCTAACAGAGGGACAAATGAACTGTCATCCCATTGGAATGCAGTGTCTGCTCTTTGGAAACAAAGAAGCAGTGTTAATGAGAAAAGGTGAAGTTCTGGAAGCTCAAAAATCTAGCTTTTGTGGTGAATCTTCCAGTAGTTTGGTCAAAGTCATTTATTGAACTACTTCTTTCATAGATTTATACGGGGAAGTTACTTCCAAATAATGTTCCCTAATTCTTGATACAGATACTTTTATTAACAAAATCAGTGGAGATACTGTAACTGGATTGTTTGCAAACAAAGTAAATATCCCTTGACAAATATATTCACAAGTGTAAATGAATAGGGGATTTTCTATACCAAAAGCATTTCTCAGGAGGAGTATGCAGAATAAATGTACAGTTCTTTAAGCATATATGCTAAAAATTAAGATTTTTCACTCAACAGGTGATAATAATAAGTCTCAGTGTTAAAATCAGAATGCCTTGAGGAGGTTCTTATAAATGAATGACTGAGGACCAGTTACATAAGGATGAAGTACCTATAATTATGTGAGACTTGAAGGAGTTTTCAACCCACCTTGTCTACAAGGTGTCTGACTTCAAAATACTTCTAACTTTCTTTATCTTTGTAATAAAACACGGAGACTATTCAGGTGCTTTGCATTCTCAAAGCACCCATGACAAACATTTTCAGGCTCCTTCAGGCTTTTCTCCCTCCCTCACTGCTACTGAGAATAATGGTCCCTGGTTTTAGCTCTAAATTTAGCAATACTGCTTTAAATATCTGGAGAATAGAATTTCCCCCGAACTGCGGAGTCTCAGAAATTCACAGGTGAGCTCATTCTTTAATCTCCTGGTTAGCATTCAAGAATTAGCAGTGGTTGGAACAGACAGGCATGCTATCGAGAATGGCAGGGGTAGGACCAGAAAGGTCAATGGGGAAAACTGTCCTTTTTCAATTACTTTGCTCTAGATTGACCTTTTCTTGTAGAAAATCTGTGTTTTCAAAGACTTAGATACCTCAAGAAAATGATTCACTCTGATTCCTGGCATGGCATGTATCACTCAGCTGCTCAGATAGTGAACTCTCTTGTGTCTTCATGAGTGAAATGACCACAGCCACACTGCAGTCTGTGGAAGTCAGTTCTAGGGAAAGGAAACTTACGTTATTCAAACACTTCCCTAAATTTTTGGAACAAAAAAGGGAAACTATACAGCTTCAGTTCCACACTTCTTACGTCTTTAGACACATTTTACATTGTGGTGATACTTGGCATTTGTTTGAGAAATCTCTGTAATTTAAATGTAGGATTGAGAGGTAATTTAAATAGCTGAATAATAAATCATTCTATCCCTGGTATTAAAAGACATGCTGAAACAAAATGTTTCCTTTTAAAGCCCTCTACTGTTCTAAAATTCGGTGAATCTACAGACATAATTAAATTATATTAGAATTTTCCTTTAATGGAAGATGATCATTGCTTTTTATATATTTTTTGTAGTAGTACTGCTATTTATTCAGCCACTGATTAGCTGATTGAATTGTGCATGAACTTCACCTTACTTTTTTTTATTTTTTATAATTCTATTTATTGAATCACCGTGAGAGCAGCTACAAAGCTTTCGGGTCTAAGTCTCGGTATTACAATAAAACACCCGTACCTTCACCAGTGCCCATTCTCCACCACCAAAAACCCAAGTATACCCCCGTCCCACACCCTCCCCCTCCCTGTGGGGCAGATGATTTCCACATTACTCTTGCTCTACTTTGATCACATTCAATATTTTGACACCAGACCCACCATTATTATTTGAGATTTTACCCCAACACTCAGATCTGCTGAAAAGGCAACAGTAGACAATTTGTGTTCTATTGCTGTTTATGAATAACATATGATGTCATGTGGCTGCAGTAGGGCCATGTGATTTTGAAATTCCAAAATTTTAACACTTAAATCTGGAGGGATTTCTGCCAAAAGCCACTGGGTTTCGAGATTTGCTCCTGAGTCTCTAGGATCATGGCCGTTGAGCAGCTTGATCAGGAGCCAGAGAGGCCATTCGTGGGCAATGACTTGGGGTCTCGTTGGGATGGGGAGACCAGGACCGGCTCCACTGCTTTATCTATGTCCATTAAATACTAGACTTTATACAATTGCTCTTAATAGAGAATCCAAGATCTTTTATACTGTTCCATGGGTACAAATAGTAAGTTGAAGGGTTAGAGAACAATTTCCTCTGTGGAAAAAAATTTAATTATCATTCAATCATTGTAATATAGTAAATTATTTTAAATAATACCAATATTTATAACTTATTTTATCTTCTCTCTTAGGATATTAAAACAATTTTCCAAAGGAGTTTACATGCACAAGGAAGTGATGGAGAGAGTTCTCCTTCAAGACTTACAGAGGAAAAGAAATGAAGACCAAAATATATGATATTTTAAAATTTGGCAATGAATCTTCCAAACACCAAATATGAACATGATGCCTATCATTTATTACCACTGTGGGAGTAGAAATGATCACTACCAGGTTGAGGTGTATGTGGGGGTGGAGGGGTGAAATACTGAAAAGGAACTTAATCCCCTTAAATCTGAGTACGTACTATAATAAAATTTAAACTTCATATGTAAATCCAAAATAAGAAAGAATGCATTTTGAAGTGGTTCTGAAAATAAGATCCAGTAGAAAATCCAAGCACATGTGCGCACACACCACCACCACCACCACCACCACCACCACCATCATCATCTGTGAGAACATCCAATACAAAATCCTGATTAGAAGTATATTAGAAAGAAAGAGAATGAAATTTTCTCCCGAAGTTCCCTATCAGGGCTGTACTGCTATGTATATTGTGTAGCTCTAGTTTGGATGTGGTAACACATTCAGGCCACACCAAAAGAAGGCCTGCATTGCAAAGTGTCAGTACAGTCATGGTACTTACCATTTATTCATAACTTTTTTTCAACAGAGGGTAATGTTGTCTTTATATATGGGCATACATGTACTAGGATATCTTTTGACCTTATGCATTAGTGATCTGAATTTAATAATGCTTATCCCAAAGTGTTGTTAGGTGATTAATAATGAACTCTCGATGCCAGGCTTCTGTGATACCCACTTGTTTCTTGTCACTGGCTCACTGGCTCTCCAACTCAACCTCTAAATGTTTAAGGGCCCCAGAAGACAGCTTTATCAGTGCACACTCAGTCCGTGGAAAATTTTTGTATCATTTCCCTGACTTTCTGAGTAATAGAGGATTACAGTAAAATTTCTTTTCCTATCTTTTCTAAAAATTCAGTTCTTTCTTCCTTTCCGCTTAATTTCCACAATGATGATTTATCATTAAATCTCTCGAAATGTCAAAGGGTAAATTCTTTATTTTCATTATCCTCAAACATGTCCCTCCCCATTTCAAGAAACTATGTTCTTCTTATTGTTCAGGTGAACACCTTGACACTATCAGTGACTTCCAGTCTTCTCTCATAGGCTACTCTTAGTCCATCAGCAAACTGAGTAGGTAGATAGGCAGCACCTTCAAAGTGCATCCTGAATATTCTCTTCTTTATTTCTCTGCCACAGCAATGCGGTCCAAGATACCACCAACTCTTACCTGGATTTTACAGTAGACCCCATACACACACACCAGTCACCCTGTTGTTTGCTCTTGCTGCCCCTGAAGGGTATTCTCCCCAATGGAGAAATATCTTTATAATGGAGAAATATCTTTATAATAAAAGTTATTCATGCAATCTCTCTACTTCAATACTTATAAGGCATTCCATTTCATGTAGCATTTAGTCCAAATCCATCCCTTGATTTTATCTCTTGCTACACAACCTCCTCACATCCCTATCCCATCCCCTAAGATTCTTCCCCCTTGCTCGTGCTGCTGGAAAGACAATCCACTTGTTGACCGTGGAACACATCAAGGACTCTCCCATCTCTATAGCCTTTGCACTTCCTATTCTCACTGCCAGGGATTATATTTTCCCATATGTCTGCATTTTTTGTTCCTTAACTTCTTTCAGGGTTGTAATTGTAATGTCATTTTGTCAATAAAGCCTACCTTCCTTCAGTACCCAAAACAAAGTATAAACAGCCTATGATCCCACACATGTCTTTTCTCAAATCATTTTTAAAATTGTACTTATCATCTCACAAGCTGCCTCCCTACTTCTATGTTTGAGTATCATTCAATAAAGTTGGAAGTTTCATGACATAAGAGGTTTTTCTTTGTCTTATTGCTCTACCCCAGAACCCAAGATTAAAATCATAACCAGCTTCAGTTGTATTGATATTTTCATGCAGAAATGAGTGGAAATATCACCTTAAAAAAGATTGCAAAAACTATGAACAAATCAGAGACAATTTCTGTTCTCAGTGTGAATTATATACTATGTCTAGAGTGACACATTTCCTAAATTTTCTTTCTATGATTTAGTGTTCCCCCAAGGCTTTGTTCTCAGAACCCTTGTTTTTTAGATAATAGGGAATTGTGACGATAAAGCATGTTTAAAAGATAAAAAAGCCAGAGATTTCAGAATTTCAACTGAACTGATTCATACTTAATTCCCGTTACTACCACAAAATTCTACTTTTTCTAGAGAGAAAAAGCAAAATATCTGAAAACAAGGTTCGGATAAACAAAATATCCTCAGAAGAACACAGTAAACCAAGGCAAGACAATTTAATGTTGCAAAAAGAAAAAAAGAAAGTCACAACCACAGCATTCTTTTTGTGCTATCTTGTTTGCATATTGTTAAATTAGAAAATGGCAGAGTTCCCTCTAGAGGCCCGTTAATGCATCGAAGAATAGGGAAGAAAACACCTCACAAAAGAACTTCTTAGTAGTAACTTGCCACTAAACCCCAGTTTATTCATCATCAACATCAGGATTGAGCAAATCTGCTAAGAATGACACAAAGAAATCAAAGCTCTCATCCTAAAGATACTGGCACAGGCGAGGTATAGAACTTCACACTGAAACCAGAGGTACCACAGGATTTTTCCAGCAAGAAAGAATGTAATTGAAGTTCTTCTCCCTTTCAAGACATAATTCTAGTGAATTCCCAGCCCTCGTCAAATTATCCTCATGGATGCACAAAATGTTAATGATCCAAAAGATGTCCATCACCTTTTGCATTTGTGAGTGGGTCAGAAGTTTGTGATTTTTGAAAGCTTTCCACTGAATATTCTGTCAGAATATATAGAATGGAACGAACAGGGTGAGAGACTGTCTGAGTTCATCATGTCGACCAAGACCTTCCATGGTAAGTCACAGTTCCAGAAGGCAGAATCTAAACGTTGGACATGGGAGTCTCCCGGTGGACGATTCCACAACGAAATAGACCACATCATATTCAATCGACGGTTTTGCCTGACTGATGTCGCTGTTGTCCCAAAATTTCGAACCGGGATCGGACCACCGTCTCCTTCGTGCAAAATTCTACTTCACAGAGCGGGGAGAAAGGGCTGCAAAGTTCAAAAAGAGAACTCCCAGAATGACCACCAACTGGGAACTCTTTGGCACTATTGCGGCAACATGGGAAGATGCCATTGTTGACAACATTGACGAGGAATACGATCGACTGGTTCAGCACCTCCATGACTGTGCGAGGAACGCCAAGAGAGAGATAGCCACAAAAATCGCCTGTCTTCGAAAACTCTTGAGCTAATTCGCCAGCGTGGTTTGGTGCATGCCTGAGGCAACCGCAAGCTAACGTCCGAGCTTGCAAAGAAGTGCAGAGATGCGATCAAGGAAGACCTCAAAGAGAGAAGAGCAGAAGTACTGGTAGATGCGGCAGAAGCTGGGAAAAGTATTCGTTACGCCTGCCTGTCCTTCGCCAACTACAAGACCAAGATGACTGCCCTCCGACGTTCTGATGGGTCCATCACATCCTCCAGAACGGCAATGGAGAAGATTATCCATGACTTCTACTCAAATCTCTTTGATAGCCATGTCCACTTGCCGACATACCAAATTCCACAGGATGGATATGTCGTTCCCAACATTCTCTCTTCCGAAATCCGAAACGCCATTTCATCGGTAAAGAAACAAACAGCACCCGGCCCAGACAAGGTCAGACCTGAACACCTGAAGAACCTGCCATCAGTACTCATCAGGATCTCACCATTCTACAAAGAAGTGATCGTTGATGTCAAGAGAGGGGTTCAGCAGGGTGATACCATTTCACCGAAACTCTTCAGTGCCACCCTCGAGAACATCATGCGATGACTGGAATGGGAAGGAATGGGAGTGAAGATAGATGGTCAGCAATTGTACCACCTCCGCTTTGCTGATGACATTGTTTTAATAACACCAAACATCAGCCAAGCGGCACAAATGCTGGCCGACTTTGACCGTGAGTGTGGAAAGGTAGGACTACAGCTGAATCTTACGAAGACAATGTTTATGAGAAACAGCCTCGTTCCTGATGCCCCATTCGCTCTCAATGGAACGACCATCTCCGAATGCAACAGCTATGTGTACCTAGGTCGAGAAGTCAACATGACAAATGACCTGGCACCCGAGCTGTGCAGGAGGAAGAGAGTGACTTGGAACGCCTTCAAGAACGTCGAAGAAATAGCTAAGAGGACGAAGAACCTCCGGCTCCGGGTACATCTCTTTGATTCCACTGTTCTTCCTGCATTAACATATGCCTCAGAGACCTGGGCCCTACGCAAACAAGATGAGAACGCTATTCAGGTCTCCCAAAGAAGAATAGAAAGAGCTATACTTGGACTATCACGTTTCACTCAAATGAGAGAAAAAATCCAGAGTTCTGACATCCGCCGACGATCAAGAATCAGGGACACTGTCTCATTTGCCAAGGTGTCAAAAATCAGATGGGCTGGTCACGTAATGAGATATAAAGACGACCGCTGGACTAGAGCTGTTACTGACTGGATTCCACGGAATGTCAAAAGACCACGTGGCCGCCCACCTACCAGATGGTCAGACTTCTTTGTCAAGATCAGGAACGATCGGTTTGAGGCTCTTCATGTTCCCAGAGTGAACAGATGCCATTGGGCTACACTAGCACGCGACAGGGACAAATGGAGACGTTACTGGCGCTTGCTCGAGCAAATCGACGACTAATGGGAAGTTAAGTGATTCTGTCAGAGTACCACTAAAAACTGCCCAATATGTCAAAACTGTTGTTAACTGTGTGTGCAGACATACAAAAGTGCACACAATGTGAAGATTCTCAGGAGAGTATGGTGACCAAAAGAAACAGCTGACTTATTTAACTTACAAGTAATGAAAAATGTCTAAGCCCATATTACATGTGTGTAGCTAAATCCCCTCACAAAGCACTTGGTTTTTATAGCACCATTTCTTTAATGCCACCTAGAATCTTATCTAATCATCCTCCTTATACTTATATATTTTTAGGCAACTTTAACTTCCCATTACATTTCCCACAATCTCTTCCCCAAGTGCCCTTTATCCTTCTGAAATTTCAACACCCCCTTTTTTGTTCTTATAAACAGGAAGCAAATCAACGAAGATGTTGATAGTATGTTCTAAATACATACTATATGCTATCAGTCATGCTAGCTTGCATGCATGATTTTCTCATTTCACTTGTGTAACACTTGTGTAACAATGGTGTGGAGTTGGCATTTGTTTTTATTCATTATAGATGAGGATACATCAGTTAAGAAACTTCTTGGGCAGTATTAATCAATGAGGATCTAGTAGAACTATGACTCAAATGCAGCTTTTTGATACCCAAACCCATAATCTCTCTTCTAAAACATCATTCTACCCTTCAAGAAGGTCACAGAGAACTGTGAAACCATGCAATATGAATCTTTCCCCATTCCCTTTCTCAGTACACAGGTATCATGTGTACATATGGTCCATTTCATTGTGTCCTATAACTTCTGATCGATACTTATACTTTCTTCCTTTCTTCAGTGACATAACATTTTCCCCCTATTCCTGCTCTGTGGTCCTGTTTCCTACCCTAACCTCTAAGATTATTTCCTATATTGTTTTTTAGTCTCTATCCTCTGGTTTCTTCTCATGATCTACAGACATATTCAAGGTATATAAAGGGAAATCTCCTTAATTCTACTCTCTGTACCCCTGTGCCTTAGTCTCCCTCTCTCTCATCATAAGATTTGTCTTTATTAGTATAATGATGCAGGTAATTATATAATTTCATTGTCTTGTATTTGATTTTCATGTATAGTTAATTCCAACCTTGTAAATATGTCAGTACACACACACACACACACACACACACACACACACACACATTCTCTTTCCATTTATGGAAGATTTTATGTAAACTTGGCTTTTCTTCCTTAAACACTGAATTTTCAATCAAGTAATCCTAGTGTAAGATTTTAAATTATAAATTCAATTTACTTAATAGGCATAAATTAGCCATATTATCTATTTTTACCTTGAATGAACTCTTTCAATATGTTTGTCACCATGGCTGTTTGTTGGTCAAACAGAAGCTATAATATTGTAAGCTGTAATATTGCTTAGTTATGTTTTTGTTTGTCTGGGGTCACACCAACAAATGCTAAGGGGTTACTCCTGGCTCTTCATTTAGAAATCACTCCTGGTGAGCTCAGGGAATCATATGGAATGCCAGGGATCAAACTCAAGTCAGCTGTGAGCAAAGCTAATGCCCTACGCAATGTTCTATTTCTCTTGCTTATTTTATTATCATTTTAATGTTGGAAGGTTATGTAATAAAATCTCTCTTTTTATGCCTAATGTTAGTAACTAATTTTATCTCATTTTTTTACTCACTTTGACTAAAGACTCATCAATATTGTTCATCTTTTCAAAGAACCAGTTTTTTAAAATTTTACTGATATTTCTTATTTGAAACAAGTCATTTTAACCTATAGAATATATAACTTTCTTGTCACTATTTGATAGAAACATACATTATAAAGGTCTTCAATAAAATATAAAATAAAATTTCTCTCTATCTTTCCTTGCTATTCATCAATCCTTCATTAATAATTCCTCTCTTCCCTTTGCTTTATTATAATAGAGATTACTAACTTTCCTCTCATCTTCCTGATTACTCCATCTACAATTTGTTTTTAGTTTTATTTACACTTTCTATATCTCAGTCTATTCTTTCTAGGTTATTTCAGTCGCTTTTTATGCCCACCATCATGTGAATGCAAAATACTTTAATGCAGTTTTCTTCTGTGACCTCTAAAAGTTTATACACCTTGTCCTTTGGCTTAAAAGACCCACTGAAGTTTCTTAGATGATGTTTTCAAATCCAAATCATTATCTTTCCCCTTCTTTTGCTAGAGAAAGGAAGTTTGCATATCAATTTGACATTCTACAGGATTATTTATGATTTCTTCTTTATGTCTTTGGGAAAAAAAGTAAACACCAATAGGCTGAATGCAGAATGTGCATTTGTGACTAACTGGCAGGGGGACTCAATGAACAGAAGGTTTATCACGTGACTTATTCACTGTCTCTTCCACAATGAATTATGTGTTAGTTTTAGGAGTTACTGGCCATGTTTGTCTTACCTGTGTAACACCTACAAAGAAGTTCAAAAAGATATATAGAGTTCATGAAAATTGTAATTATGGTTTGGTTGACACAATGTTTGAAGAGAAATGAATTAAATTTTGATTCCTAAGAGAGACAATAATATCTTGTAATGAGTTCCATAAAGATATGCCTAATGAGGACAATACATTCTTATGTGAACCCATTCTATTTGCTTTGTTTTGGGGCCACACCTGACATTATTCAGTGATTACTCCTAGTTCTGCATGTAAGAATTACTCCTGATGGTGCTCAGGGGACTGTATGGTGTGCCAGAAATCAAATTCAGGTCTTCCTGTGCAAGATAAATACCCTACCTGCTGTATTGGTCCCCATGTGAGTCCATTCTCAATGACTAGAATGCTCTCAGTTTGTCACTAGGGGAAAAACTGAGGGAAGGAGGAACTGATGGGATATGGAAAAGATAAGGAGAGAAGGGGGGGAGTCTTCTTTGGAATGAATTTTGTTTCCTTGTGATTGTGGAGATGAGATTACCAAAGTTTAAACATTATACAATTTGATGCTTTAAAAGATGCTTTAAAAGACTTTTGAGGGGGGTAGGGGTAGTGGTCACAACCATCAATGCTCAGGGATCACACCTTGCTCTGCACCCAGGAATTATTCCTAGTGGTACTTAGGGGAATAATATGAGATGGCAAGGATTGAATCTGGGCTGGACACAAGCAAGGGAAGTGCCTTACTCATTGTACTATCTCTCCTGCCCCATACTTTATATATAAATGCAAAGTAGTCCAATAAAATATTTTCTCAGAATAAAACAATAATAAGTTCTACCTAATAACGTTAGATACTAATAACAGGTTAGCAATGGATAATATTCAATAATACTGAGTTTACTATGATTTGGATACTGTATTGAGAACTTAACAGACATGATCTTACTTGCTTCTTATAACTCTGTGAAGTGGGCTGGAGTGATAGCACAGCGGGTAGGGTGTTTGCCTTGCATGCAGCTGACCCAAGTTCGATTCCTCCACCTTCAATTCCTCCACCCCTCTCAGAGAGCCTGGCAAGCTACCGAGAGTATCTCACCTGCAACGCAAAGCCTGGCAATCTACCCATGACTATTCATATGCCAGACACAGTAACAACAAGTCTCACTGGGCTCACTCGAGCAAATTGATGAACAATGGGAGGACAGTGACAGTGACAGCTCTGTGAAGTATTTTTTATAACTCCCTGAAGGTGATGCTTATGTTGGTTGTTGGGGTGGAGGTTTGTGAAGGTGATTTTAAGTTGCAATTTACATATAATCAAAAAATATTTTAAAAGATTCTGTAACTTTCCTAACATCATACGATTGGTAATGGTTACAAACTAGATCAGTGAGATACTATAGTGAGCAAGGTGCTTGTGTTGTTTACACTCTGCAGAGGTTTGATCCTTATGGTTTCCTGAGCATATCCAGGAGTGATCACTGAGCAGAGAGTCAGGAGTAAACCCTGAGTACTGCAGGGTATGACCCAAAATCTAAATAAACAAAAAAGCGTTATATACTCTTTACCCAATTTTCTCAGTATAGGTATAAACAACCAATTGCACAATGGAGAATGGAGGAAGTATGACTTAGTGTGTTTAAATTTTTTTTTTAATTTTCAGCAGTAATAATTAAAACAGCATGGTACTGGAATAAAGGCAGAGCTGTAGACCAATGGAAAAGGGTTGAATATACTGACATCTCCCCCCAAGAATATGAGCATCTAATCTTCGATAAGGGGGCAAGAAAAGAGAAGTGGAGCAGGGACAGCCTCTTTAACAAATTGTGCTGGCAAAACTGGACAGCTACATGCAAAAAAGTGGGCTCAAATCTCTGCCTAACTCCATGTACAAAAGTAAGATCAAAGTGGATTAACGACCTCAACATCAGACCGAAATCCATAAGGAAAAAGTTGGCAAAACCCTTCATGACATAGAAGCTAATGGTATCTTCAAAGATGTCACACCACTGGCCAAGCAAGTGAAAACAGAGATAGACAAATGGGACTATCTTAAACTAAGAAGCTTCTGCACCTCAAAAGAAACAGTGACCAAAATACAAAGATAGTCTACAGAATGGGAAAGGATAATCGCCAAATACACATCTGATAAGGGGTTGATATCAAGGATATACAAAGTACTGGTTGAACTCCACAAAAAATGGGAAGATGAAATGAATAGAAACTTTCACAAAGAAGAAATCCGAATGGCTAAAAGGCACATGAGAAAATGCTCCACATCATTAATCATCAGGGAGATGCAGATCAAAACAACAATGAGATGTCATTTCACACCACAGAGACTGGCCCATATCCACAAGAACAAAAGCAACCAGTGCTGGTGCAGATGTGGCGAGAAAGGGACACTCCTTCACTGCTGGTGGGAATGCCGACTGGTTCAGCCCTTTTGGAAAACAGTATGGACGATTCTCAAAAAATTAGAAATTGAGCTCCCATTTGACCCAGCAATACCACTCCTGGGAATATATCCCAGAGAGTCAAAAAGGTATAGTCGCAGTGATATCTGCGCTTGTTTGTTCATTGCAGCACTCTTTACAATAGCCAGAATCTGGGAAAAACCTGAATGCCGGAAAACAGATGAATGGTTAAAGAAACTTTGATACATTTACACAATGGAGTACTATGTAGCTGTTAGAAAAGACGAAGTCATGAAATTTATATACAAGTGGTACTACATGGAAAGTATCCTGTTAAGCGAAATGACTCAGAAAGAGAGGGACAGACATAGATTGCATTCATCTGGGGAACATAAAGTAACAAAATAGGAGATTAACAGCCAAGAATGGCCAACATTAGTAGCAGGAATTTTGCTCATGCCTTGGAGGCCAGCCGGGCATTCTGGGGGAAAGATAGAGGTGAGAGCACCAAATAAAGGGTTTTGGGAGGATCCTCCCAGGATGGGAGATGCATGTTGAAAGTAGACTATGGACCGAACATGATTGCCACTCAATGCCTCTTTTGCAGACCACAGCACCCAAAAGGAGAGAGAAAACAAAAGGGAATGCCCTGCCACAGAAGCACAGTGGGATGGGGGGAATGGGGGTGGGAGGGATACTGGGATCCGTGGTGGTGGGAAATGGGCACTGGTGGAGGGATGGGTATTTGATCATTGTATAATTGAAACCCAAGCACAAAAATGTGTAAGTCTACAACTGTACCTCATGATGTCTCACTAATAAAAATTTTAAAAAAGAAGTTAAGAGAAAGCAAGATGAATAGTGTATTAAATTCTATGCATTTTTTCTCTAACATTAAACCAAAAAAATAATTTTTTTAAATTTTCTTCAAAGTAAATAGAGTACTGTGGACCCTAAAGAATTAAAGGTCCTTGGGGCATTTGATATAGTAAAAGAAATGCCAGTTTTTCCTCTGCCATGTGGTAATCATGTGTCATCTGCAATTCTGTGTGCAGCTCACGGTCATACACCTGAATATATTCACACATCATATGTGTAGATGAAGTTGCATGTATATTAATGTGTGAGACAACTCAAGACCCCTTAGTTTATACTTAAGTAGCTTTCAACTAAGGAATAAAGGAGATGTCTTTGACTATTTGAACAGCTGTTGAAATATGTTTTCCGTGGTCCCTAGGGATGGACCAATAGCATTAGCAATGAATTCTGCGATATGGCATATACCATCAGATAAAAGAATATCCAAGTTCCAAGGTTGTATGTGGCAAAGAAGGTGGTAGTCATGACACAGAGCACCTTTGTCCCATTCCTATTTGCAATCCCATCACAACTGAATCAACTTCTCATCTCTGCAACTCAGCTTCCTTTTCCCCCAAAGGGTCCTTTTAGCTTGGGATCATCATTGTACATCTTCCCTCCCTTTAAAGTTTTACTATTAGGTTTATCCCAGTTTATTAGGTTTATCCCACCGCAGACTTTTCCTTCCATTGGGACCCAATTATGCCCTCTAGCTACTTAACTGTCACCCTCCCAGGTCAAGATGTGGCTCCCTAAGAGGAAAGTATGGAAGAAATAGAAGGGATGTGATATCAAATGGGGCATTTGACTGCAAGATCAATTGACTCATATATCTCTGATATTTTCTAGGAAGACCTTCTGCTCCTAACTTGTGCATTCATGGCAACACCTGTGGTTCTCCTGGTTACTCACACTAAAAGTCTTATGAAGTCTATGCCTCTTCAGTCTCTCCCTTTCACACCCATATATTATTCATAATTTTTGTATGCGTGTGTTTCATATCTATTTTCTACTTTCAGTTCCTTCAGTCAATATGCTATTTCAAAAACCCTCAACATATTTCTAGCTTCTTGTAACATAGTTCAATTGATTTTCCTACTGTCTGAATCTTCTCCCAAATTTTCCGTTTTTCTAGTTTAATACAGTCTCTTCACTATTACACCAAATAATCACCCAAAACTCTGTTTAACATGTCGTTTTACTGAATATATCTTCCCTCTGGCATCAGAGAGAGAGTACAAAAGGTAAGGTGCATGCTATGCATGTGAAAGATCCTGGTTCAGTCCCTGACATCATATAGTCTCCTGAGTACTACTGGGTGTGGCCTTTGAGACCTCTGAGAACAGCCTGATGTGGTCTTGGAGATAAATAAGCATCAACAGAATCCTAGGCCCAAGCAGTGGTGTATCCTTGGGTAGAATCATCAGCCTGGTTGACTAAGAATTGCAAGAATAGGCCCCTGAACTTCCTGAGCACCTCTTTGGATGACCCTCCCTCAAAATAAATCTTCCCTCTGACCTTCTGTTGAATAAATTCCATAGATCTTAGAATATTATTCTGTCTGTCTCCACCATTCTATGCTTATCTTCTTCTCACTCTCATCACAGCCTCTTCCATTGTAGTTATTGGTACCTAACAGATATGCAATAAAGAGAGAAAGGATAATGTCCCTTTCAACAGAAATTCTAGGAGGTAGAGAGAAAATGCTTAAAAAGTGTTTCTATAAGCATAAGTATTCTTTAAGCTAGATAGATCTATCTTTGTTTATAAAGATCTAGAGAGAGAAAATAATTCTAGATTTGTGGGTAGGATGGTGGAAGGAGAACCATTTTCCTCCTTCCTAAGTGATATTCTACAACTCTAAAAAAATTAGGCTAAGCAGCAAAAAACAATTCACACTGACTTAAAGCAGTTAATTAGAACCAAGACAGACCTCTATAGAAAGTTTGACCTGGAACCTAGTCTAAACAAACTGGGTCAGCCAGAAAGAAGCCAAAGCAGGTGTGGACCCTTGAGGACCTTCCCCCAAATATTCCCCCTTTCTTACCTACATAAAACCTACTTGGTGCCCTCAACCCCTCAATCTTCCTGCCCTATCTTATTTTCAATATTCCCTATCCTCTCATATTTTACTGGCATATTTTATTTATGTGGTTTGGAAACCACATCAAGTGTTACCCAGGACTTATTCCTGGCTCTGTGCTCAGGAATCAACTCTGCTGGTGGAGATCATGTGCTGTGGACTGAACCTGGAACAGCCATGTGCAAGGCAAATGCTTTAACTCTTATAGTAACTCTCCAATTTGCTTTAATGACATATTCACATGGTTACTGCAATAAGTCTTCTTGTCTCCAGTAGTTTTTATATCATGTTGTCAGATAGAAAAGACTTAATATAAAGGGTGTTCTCTGCTTAATAAAGACCTCACGGAAGATTATGGTGAGCAAGAGATAAACCTGCCAAGACATTCACTCTCGTTTTTTAGCATAAAGACAGGGTGAAGTTTTGTTTTCAAACGCTTGTGTCAAAACAAATCTGGAAAGAAATGCTACTCGAGTCTGTGGCTGCAGTTCAAAGCTCTGAAGGGCCGCCCTGGGCTCAAAGCAGTGCCATGAGCACTTGAGCTCCAAGCCAGCCCTGTTGTGTCTTTGCTCACTTCATGCTAACCACAAGGAGACTAAACACTGAGCTCTGTCTGAAGCAGCCTTACCTTGCCGTGCCCCCACAAACCAGGCTGCAACCACAACATCCTTCTCACATACACCAGACTCCACCTTGCACAGTGAAGGGTGAGCGCCACTGTGTCTTCTATCAGGCACGCTGAGCCCATTTCGGGTAACACCCCAGCCTCTGCCACCAAGCTCCTTGCAAAAGTACTAAAGGAATAAGGTTCTCCAGGAGAAGACCACACATGGTCTTCTCAATCCCATTGTGAATAGAGTTACCCTTCACAACGTTGACACCACCGCAGTTGATATTGCTTGGGAAGGTGAAAGTGCCACTTGTAGAAGAAAGAAGTTCCTTTCTCTCTCTGGAAGGCTAGCTAATAGCTATGTGTCACTGCCTTCGTAGTACCTGAGGGGTAGGAGAGGTAGGTAGTCAGCATATAATAATGAATAATTTTTGGGTATTTCACATGCACCAGCCATTATTTTTGACTAATTGACTAATTTAATTCTCATCTCTTAGCAAACTCCTGTAGCACTGTAGCACTGTCCTCCCATTGTTCATCAATTTGCTCGAGTGGGCACCAGTAATATCTCCGTTGTGATAGTTATTGTTACTGTTTTTGGCATATCAAAGATGGCACTGGGAACTTGCCAGGCTCTGCCATGCATGCAGGATACTCTCGGTAGCTTGCCGGGCTCTCCAAGAAGGATGGAGGAATTGATCCCGGGTCGGCAACGTGCAAGGCAAATGCCCTACCCACTATGGAGAATAAAATTAACTTATATAAAATTAACTTATAGAAGTAACTTATAGAAAAAATTAACTTATAGCAAATTCCTAAGGTAAATATATTATAGTGCCCACCATGTGGATATTAGAAATAAGACAAGGAGGGGATAAGGCTCACACTATCGAGATTCCTACCTAGGGGAAAAAATAAAACAAAACAAAACAATTCTACTGAATCTTTCCCCTTACCCTCTTGCCTGGGCTGTGTCTCTCTCACCTGTGAGACAGAGGTAGCACGAAGGATAGCTACATGCATAAAGTGCCCCAGAATCCCCAAATTTAGTCTCATCCACCCTCTGCCCTTTGTGCATTGTCTCCTTGCTGAAAACTTTGCCATCAGGGCCCTGGTTTATGAAGTCAGACACTTTCTTGCTTGAATTTCTTGTGGCAACTTTGCTTCCTACATTCTCTATCCATTCTCCCCCATTCTACTCCATGTGTTTGATCACATTATTACTGTTTACCCTTTGACCTTACCACATGTGATCCACTCACTATCTAGTCTTCCAGCACAGCAGGAAAGTTCTGCTTTTGTCCTAGCAGGGTGGATAGGTGAGCCCCAAAGAATATTTCTGAAGCTGAGAGCTCTATTGCAGAAAGATCATGACCCCTTAAATTTCCTCAGGCAGCCTAAGAGGCAGCTAAATGTTCTTTAACTGACTTTGTCTGGGCTTTTCAATTGCATTTTTAGGAGACTATTTGGCTCAAGAATACAGGCTACAAAAACAAATGTCAGAGGAAGTTGGCAGGTAATTAAAAAATATGTAGCAGGCATTATATTTTTAATGGCACCTTAGCCCATCTTTAATGGGACAATTTTAATAGATAGCACAGGATAGATTTTTGCTTTTTATTGCACTAGAAGAAGAACAGGGAACAAATACCATGCTGATCTGCAATTAACCTTCATCCTTGGTGCTGGAGAGGACAAAGGACACCCTAATTGGCTGCAACCAGACATTTTCTGGAAATACCAGGGTAAGTCAGAAAATCCCATCCTTACACAAACAAAATAGCTTATCTTGTATTTATTGACCACTAGTTCAAATGTCAAAATGGTTCATGGTTAACTCTTTGTAAGTCAGACAATTACTTTCACATCCTGATCTTTTCATAAGTGGCCTGATTTCCATTGTCAAGTTTCCCAAAAGGGGTCACTCAAGCAAGTCAGAGGGTTGGTCTTGTGTGCCCCAAGTCACACAAGCTCATCCAGCACCTTCATACAATTTTCTAGGACAAACAGGTGCCTCCCTCCAGCTCAAATATTCGCAAACAAGCATGGTCTACTATTCCTTTTTCACATAAAAGAGTCATTCATTACCCCCTTGGAAATCTACCTCTTTTAGGCCAACAGATCTCCAGTTGGACAGGAGGCTACTGCCACCTCCCCAGATTGTTCGAGTATCCCAGTGGAGAGGTTTCCCCCACTTTTGGAAACACGGCTCCAGATTGTGCCAGCACCACAGAAGATTGAGTAATAGGGTTTAGTCTCAACAAGTTGCTTTTTTGGAACACAAGCTGCCCAACTTTGCTTAGTGACCTGAGTCTGGCCCCACCCGGGATACTTGGATACTCAAACTATGTGCATAAAAACTAAAATACAGTCAAGCATTTGACCCTCACCCACCCAACTTTCCACCCACACACAAACCTGTACTCCCAGGATGCTATAAGTACAACCATCCCTACAATCTGTCTTCACATCAACTGTATCTCCCACCCACACTAAATGTGACAGAGTAGAAGATATTTCATATTCAGGAGATATAAAGCTAAGCCTCAAGAAAACCTGTAAGTGTTGGACCAGATAAGTTCAATAATAGGCACACATACTTTGCCTGGTCTGCAGATATAATTGCAGATATGTTCTGAAAACCACACTAGAGCATCTATTTCCAGGTCAACTTCATGAGTATTCCTTTTTGCATAAATTCTCAGAAATGGAGGAGAATGGATTTTCAAAACAAAAGAATCATTTCACAAGACTACCCCATTTCCTTCTACTGCCCCTGTCCTATCCTCCTTACTCTGGGGGTCAAAAAAAAGAAAGCTTCATAAGAATATGATCTATTTCTGGAAACCTACTTATTGCTTCTTGAGGTAGCCTAGGAAGGAGCCAAAGCAATTCTGTTGTTTTTCTATCTTCTGGTTGCCCAGGTTGCTCCCAGCAACCCTACTCACACCCATGAACACCAGACCCCTCACAAATGACATTCACATAGACCACAACTCAGAGGTGACACTGGACCTGAGAATTAAACACCATCTCCACTCCATCAGATTCCGGACAGATGGAATTGATGATTCCACTTGTAGGTTGGGTACCCAGAAGGATGGCCTAAAGACTAGCTAGGGCTGCCTTGCCATGGGCTAGAGAATAGAAGAGCTGGTTGGCCCACTGCTCCTAGAAGTTGTATAAGATTTGAGCACATGGAACCTGCTTTGCAGTGGGATTCTATTATTTAGGATCTGGGCCTCCAAGAAGTTCAGGCAACCAATCTTATTTCTCATGAACCTATAGCTTGTGCTGAGGGTAGAGCAGGAGCCCCGACATTAACATAATCTGAGACTCAGAAGTTTATAAGCAGGAGATACCATGTTTATACAAAGTGTACCTTGATGTTGGAACACTAAATGCCTAAAACCACTGTATAATTAACAACTTTGTAAATCAAGGTGTGTTCAATAAAAGGAAATGTTTTTAAAGTGCACCGTGAGCACAGAAGAAAGATCCCAGCAGCAAGATTCTGGAACAATGTCATGACCACTGTAAATTTCCTGTTACTGGAATTTCTCCTCTGGCCAATGCTGCTCACACCTGTGGCCTCAGGAGTGAGGAGATGTCAAGCCAGTGCCAGAAGGGTTGAGTCATTAAAGACCTGGGAGAGACAATGCCTCCAAAGAGAACACCCAAACACCCAAAAGAAGGCAAAATGCTTTCTTCCCATCCCACATAATACCATACGTCTTTGACCCTCACCAACTTCCCACACACTATGGATGTAAGTACCCACTAGGTGAAGGAAGAGAAGAAAAAATATTTTGGCATGAGGAATGGTACCCAAAGGAATTAAACAAAGCTGATGAAAAGTAGAATGTGTCAGATTCTCTGGTAGATATCCACATTTGTTTGTGTGCACAAATGAGATACCACTATCTCCTAAAAATATATTTTTCAAAATAATTGGGCAGCACTGTTTAAGAGACAATCCTGAGAACATAGGTGGGCTTGAAGACCTAAGAAGTACTATTACTATAAAACCACTTAGAAATGAATGTTGATGGTAACTCCTGGGGAAAAAAATAAAAACCTGGATTTCCAAAGTTTCTCAATTTTAGCTTTCAGAACCTCTTTAGCAATGTTGTATTTTCAATACTGTTTCCATAAATTGTTTTCTAAGAATTAGTTGTATAACTGGTGGTGGGATTGGAGTTGGAACATTGTATGCCTAAAACAACTCTATTGGGAACAATTTTATGAATTATGGTGCCTTAATAAAAATTAAAAGAAAAAAATTAGTTATCTAGACTATAGATCACTAAGGTAGAATGAAGCTTCTGGTTCTAGGGAGATATATGTAGGAACTAGCCTGGATATGTGATGCCCCTTTGTAACTAACAAAGGAGGGACTGCTGCCTGTACTCCTTTAAGCTTTCGTCCCCCCCATAGTCTTGGTGTCAGCAAATTTACAGCCCATTCTGGAAATGAGATGTTCCCTTAAAACTCTGAGATGTTTTCCTTCAGCTGGTGAACTCTTACTGACCAGAAAAGTGACCCCCCTACTATTTTGGGAAACTTAATTGCTTTTTAAAAATATGACAAAAGGAATAGTGTCATGACTGCTAAGCATGACATAGGGGTGACTATCACAATTCCAATTATGGGGATCCTCCAAAGTGCAAAGGTATCCTATGACTCTGACTCACTATCTGCCCTGTCAAATGTTTCTTGGTCAGATAAACACTGAGATCATCACATTTTCATATCCTCAAAAAGTAAGCTATGGAGTTTCAAGAATTATGTTTTCCCTCTAGGCCTCTTAAACTAGAGTACATTATCATGATATAGTCCATCACAGTGGATGAAGAGGTGCACTGGCTCCTGGAGCCTTTTGAGATGGCATTTCCTTGGAAGATATGATGGTGGAAATTAACTACAATATTGCTAAGATGATGTTCTTGATTTTTAAAAAATTACATAATACATGCCCAAGGAAGGGGCTGGAGCAATAGTACAGCACATGAGGCATTTTCAGTTGCATGCAGCTGACCTGGGTTCCAGTCCTGGCCTCCAAGCACTTCCAGGAATAATTACTGAGTGCAGAGCCAGGAGTAACCCCTAAGGAATGCCAGGGGTGTGTGTGACCCAAAACAAAAAATAAAACAAGATAAATGCCCAAGTGAAAATTCAAAGGGAACAGAAATATGTGATAAAAAGAAAATTTCTATCCCAGTTTAGTCACCTTAAAGTCAACTACTGTACTAATTTCTTAATTTTTTTCCAGGAAAGAAACTCAGTAAATATGCCTCCTTCCCAACTGAACACATATTGCAAAGTGATTTAATAGTGTTTTTAAAGTGTTTTTTTAATAACCCAGGGATCTTTCTTATTAAAATATAGATTTCTAATCAGCACATCTTGAATAGGGTTATAATTCTGTTTTTTGAACAAGCTCCCAAGTGTTGCCAATATTGCTGACACAGGGATAAAACATTAACTAGCAAGTATTTAAAATATTTTATTTACTTTTGTACATCTTGGTAGAAATTGATGCTCTGGGAAAAGCAAATTTACCTTTATTAAAATTAAAGGCATTTTATGTCTTCTACTCAGTAATCTTACTCTTGAGGATCTCATATGTCTCATGAAGGGAAGAACATTACTGTATGCCAATATATGTATGCTTTTATGTATTTAAATGATTCACAATCACAATCACAACCATCCTGTTATTCGTCGATTGCCTCGAGCAGGCCCCAGTAACGTCTCTTCGTCCTAGCCCTGAGATTTTTTTTTTAGAAAGTGCCATATTCAAGGCTTTTTCAGAGTTAGGAGAATGAGACCCTTCATTGTTACTGGTATTTGGCATATTGGGTACGCCATGAGGAGTTTGCCAGACTCTGCCGTGTGGGCAGGTTACATTCCGTAGCCTGCCAGTTTATCTAAAGTAGGAGATGATAAGATGTCACGTGGCCACGAGTGTGGCCGCATACTTCTGGGAGCTGGGTTTTATAGTCTCTGAATCTTGGCCGTTGATGGGATTACACGGTGCCAAGGGGCCAGTTGGTGGGTGTGACCCCCGCCTACTGGAATTTGGAGGATTTGGGTGGAGGATGCTCAGCCCCAATCCGAGTAGGCCTGGAGATCTTGGCCCCAGAACCCACGTGGCTTTGTCCCTCTGCTGGTACCTTCATATATGCAGAGAGTGGTCTCAGCATGGTGGTGGCTGAATCTGGAGGTCTTCGGCTGCCGGAGCCCTGGTACGGGCGGGGAGGAAAACTCAACCCACTCCCCTCCAAGGGGCCCCGGCGAGGACAGCCAGGCGTGGGGGCAGGAGACTCTGCGCTATTCTCTTCCGGGAGTTGGGTTTTATAGTCTCTGAATCTTGGCCGTTGATGGGATTACAATGATTGGGATTACTAATTTAAATGATTGGGGTGAATATTTGAGAATCCTTGCTTAGGTCTTTGGTGCCTATATGCTAGTCTTTTCATTTTTAGCAACAAAGAAATAGGATATAATAAAGACTCGATAGTAACCATAAATATCTTGAGGTTCCTAAAATCAGTTCTTAAAAAAAGTGGACACCATAACTGTGATTAACATGTGAATACCAACACTGCATTCATTGATTTATCTTCAGGAGCTATTGGTAGGGTCTTGTTCCAGTGTCAATATGCTGTTAAAAACTCTCAAGAGTTTCATTGTGACACATTTATCTTTAGGTAGCTCAGAAATTGCTAATTATTTATAATGGTGTCTTCTTTCCCTTAAAGAGTTAACACCAAATTAGCAGTATCTGTTCCACACTATGGTGCAGAATATGGGGCAGATTGCCAAAGCATGTGAGGTGTACCTAGGTTGAAGTCTTTTTATCCGCAGTTAAGAAACATTATTTTTTCCTCCCAACCACTTACCCACATCTGAGCTGAATCAGACACCTACAACACACGTACAGACAATTCAGCCAGAAAAAAAAGATATATAGCCACACTTGTATCTTATTTTGAAGATTTTCAGATAACATCAAAGTTTGTTTCCAAGCCACAGTCCTGGTTTTACAGTCCAGGGCAATGCATTAAGCAATTTTTTAAGTGGAGCTGTGTAGTGCATCACTTTCTCATTCTTTCTCCTTGTTAAATCCAAAACAGATTTTAATTTGACTTCAATGGCAAAACTATTAGACCTACACCAAAGAAAATGTATACTTTTGTGGAAAATCTAAATGCACTGCAATATCCAGACATCAGCTACCTTCTTCCTTCTGTTTTAAGGAATTTCCTCCCTAAATAACGTTTCCAGCCATAAATAAGAATAAAGACAGTTTTCCTTGTCTCATTTTTCTTGTCACCTGCATTAACTTTTCCTACAGCCTTGATGGGTGTAATGTTTAAGGAATGTCTGTAAGTATTCTATTCTATTGATAGCAGTTATTAATAGTCTTAATGATAAATTTATGTCTATTTTGCATCCCTCTGTAAAAACCAGTGTCTTCTACCAACTAAACAAGGTGTATCCATGCCTGCTTGAAATAGTAATAAAGAGAAATTTTTGTGTTTTGACTTTTTGCTTTTGGTTTTGTGGTCACACCCAGAGGTGCTCAGCGATTCCTCATGACTCTCTGTGCTCAGGAATCACTCCTGGTGAGGCTCTGGGGACCACACAAGGTGCTAGGAATTGAACCTGTGTTGATTACATGTAAGTCAAGCACCTTACTTGCTGTACTATCTCTGCCTCAAGAATGAAGAAAGTCTTTACCAAGGAAATTGAGCGAATAACCTCTGGTACATTATGACTTACCCTTTGCCACATATAGACCAGGTCATGGTCAGTGTCAAAGTCTATCCTTCCCCAAGGACACTCAACCTCTATTTGTTGTGTTAAAAAGGTACAGGTAGAAAGTCACACTCTGCCTCCTCTACAGAACCATAAGAATATGAAGGGAAATTAAAAATTGAGGGCTCTAAACCTATTTCTGCCTTCTGGAAATGCAGGCAAGCAATACTGCAGGAGCATATAGGGTGACTCACAGGTTGGGAAGAACATCTTATGGTGAGACAGAGATGTGACAAACGTAGCACAAGTGATGTGTGTTGCAACTTGAGGGTCCCCTGCCTCATGACTTCATGACATGATACCTACTAATCTGCATGATTAAATAAGGAGTATTTGTGAACTAGGAACAATAAGCATTACAATCTCCAAGGAGCACTGTTCTGATGTTTTTAAGTATCAAAGACATGCATTATACAAAAATTAGGGGGTGCAAATGTTTACTGGTCAAATGTCATTTTTCATAAGATGAACTGATACTTTCTGGAAAACAGCATATCTGACATCAAATAAACCTTAGGTTTGAGGTCATCTGAGATTTGTAAATTGCAGTACATAAGAACAAAATCAAGTTCCCTTATTAATGGTGTTGTTTTGAAAGCAATCACAAATATTTAACAAGATAAGTTGTCTTAATCAAATCTTCCCAGGTTGTTTGCTTGCTTTTTAAATCAGTTGTCATTATCCCACAAATTTACTTTCATAAATGTCAAATTAAGCATCAAATATAAAATGCCTAATTAAAAGTTTTCTTAGGTTATCAAATTTACTTACCAGAATTCTAGAATACTTGGGGTCACAGTAATATTTTGCCTTTCAGCTAATTTTTACTACAATAATTGATTGCCTTTATTTCCTACTCCAATTCTATTTGAATGCACTACAACTCATAGTTTATCATTTTAGAAATAGGAATATGTAATTCTTTTTTGTCTTCCTTGTTTCCAAATGCTACATATGAGTTTGTATGTATATTAAAGAGAGAGAGAGTTGAAAGAAAGAGAGAGAGACAGACAGGCAGGCAGGGAAAGCATAAGAGAGAGAGAGATCTGGATTTTTTACACAAAAAGAGTCATGCTCAGTAAGGCATTGACCTGACCTACTTTGATGGGAATATGTTGCACAACGCTAATGTCTTACCAATATAGGCTGTCCTACTTTCAGTTATCTTTAGATTCTCTGAAACACTGAATAAGAGGGAGCATTGTCACTGTCCTCTTGTTGTTCATCAATTTTCTCAAGCAGGCCCAGTAGCGTCTCCATCGTGAGACTTTGTTGTTACTGTGTTTGGCATATCCAATGCGCCACGGGTACTTGCCAGGCTTTGCTGTGTAAGCAAGATACTCTCGGTAGCTTGCCGGGCTCTCCAAGAGGGGGGGAGGAATCGAATTCGGGTCAGCCATGTTGACTGTGTGCAAGGCAAACACCTTACCCGCTGTGCTATCACTCCAGCCCAAGAGGGAGCATTAATTAAAATAATTATTAAATTGTCTCTTCGATAAGACAGGAGCAAATGAGAGAAAATATTACTCCAAAGAACTGTCCTACTCCACTCCTTAGATAGCAAAATCTTTTACCATGTTCTTTTTTCTGCAGAAGTATTGTCAATGATTCATTAAGAGCCATTCTTCGGAAAAAACTGGTACTGGAACAAGGATAGACTGTCAGTCCAATGGGTTTTAATCAAGTACCCAAAGACAAATCCCCAGATGTATGGTCAACTAATCTTTGACAAAGAGCTTGGTACATGAAGTAAAGAATAGCCTCCTCAACAAAAAATGCTGAGAAAATTAAATATTCATATATGGGGAAAAAAAGTGATGCCCACAACTTACACAAAAGTCAATTCAAAGTAGATCTCAAAGATCTTGAAATCATGCCATAATCCATAAAGTACCCTGAGGAAAACATCAGCAGAATGCTCTGAGATTGTGACCTCCAGGTTATTTTCAATGATATGATTCCAATGGCAAAACAACAGAAACAAAAATAAACAAATTAAAACTAGTTCAAACGAAATAGTTTATGCAAAAATTAGGCTAAAACTAAAAGCCATACAGCTGAAAGGGAGAAAATAGTTGCACTCAACACATAAAGTTCTAATATTCAAGATAATATATAAAGAACTTGCAATGATCAATAACAAAATATAACAAAAACTCTCAAAAATAGATGGGATGAACAAGACACTTCACTGAAGAAGACAGGCAAATGGCTAATTGGCATATGAAAAATTTCTTTCATGACATTATAAGGACATACAAATCAAGACAACAATGAGATATCATCTCACACCAGTGATAATTGCACTGTCACTTTCACTGTCCCCCCATTGTTCATCAATTTGCTTGAGCAGGCCCAGTAACATCTCCATTGGAGACTTTGTTGTTACTGTGTTTGGCATATCGAATACATCACAGGTAGCTTGCCAGGCTCTGCCATGTGGGCGAGATACTCTCGGTAGCTTGCCGGGCTCTCCGAGAGGGGCGGAGGAATCGAACTCGGGTTGGCCATGTTGGCTGCGTGCAAGGCAAACACCCTATTTCTGTGCTATCGCTCAAAAACAATGGGAGAAATCTTTTTCAGTGAAGAAATGGTGAAAAGGAATTCTCATCCACTGTTGATGGGAAAGTTGTCTGGCTTAGTCCCTATGGAATACAGTATGATAATTTCTCAGAAAAGTAAGAACAAAGTTGACATATGATCTATATATTCTGCTTCTAAGAATCTAATGCCAGGAAACAAAAGGATTCATTCAATAATGGTGTGTATACCATTATTCGTTCAATAATGGTGTGTACACCATTATTCACTGCACCATTCAGTACAATAGCTAAGGTATGGAATCAACCTGTTGTCCAATGACAAATGAGTGTATAATGAAGATGTGGCATATATACACAATGAAATATTATGCAGCTGCAAGGAAGGCACTGGATGGAACCAGAGAAGAACATGTTAAGTCAAGTAAGTCAGAAGGAGAAAGACAAATATCAGATGGTCTCACTTATGATATACAGAATAACAAGATAGAGAACACAAGGTATTAAATGGGGATACCCAGACTACCCTGTTCCCCAGATTATAGAAGAGAGAAGGACTGGGATGGAAAGAAACAAAGAAGAGAAGGAGAGGAATTAAGAAGATCGGAAAATCTTAATTCGGAAGAAGTAATAGGGTGAGGATGCAGAGGCCCTAGGAACATTGATGGCGCAGAAAGTGGTGGCGCAGAAGGGGGTGTATCTATATATCTGAACCACAAAACCAACAAAACTGAAAGCATGAAATACAAACTACAGCAAACCAAACTTAAATATATGTCGGTCAAGGAGGCGGGTGGGGGAGGGGGGTAAAAAAGAGGGCAAACTGGGGACATTGGTGGAGGGAAGTTGACATTGATGATGGGATTGATGTTGGAAAATTCTGTGAACTCAACTTTGCAAACCATAATCTCTCAAAAAAAATTTAGTTGATGAACATTAAATGTAGTCTCTATAATAAAATAATTGCAAGGGAAAATATTTTTAAGTATTTAGCATACATGGAAATGCAATTCAAAATGATAATCATATAAGCTTTGAGAGGGTCTAATGTTCTACAATTATCCATATTAACCAGATATCCATTAAGTTGTCAAAGTGCTAATTACATGCATTTTGGGCGTTCCCTTATTGGGGAAAATGTTTTTGACACCTATGAACCACAGAGTATCAGATCAAACAGTTCTTTGTTCCTGCAACTTGTTCAAGAACCACTGGTGTCTGTAAACAAAAGTTGATATCAACATGGTTTGACTCAAAGTGCTGACTTATTTGGCTGACAGTGCAAAAGATAAAATATTCATATAAATTACGGGCTTAACTTGTGCTAAACCTCAGAAATTGACAGAAGTGTAGTGTGCAGAATTCTTATACTTTTAAATAAAAATGGTTGCTAATTTTATTGTCTTTTTATTATTTAGGAAACAAGGTGAAAATCTGAAAGCTTAAATATAGTTTCATAACATAGTACTGCTTCAAAGTAGCTGAAACTCTGGTGACTTTGCCTCACAAAATAAAATACCATGAGTCACTGAGAACTATTGTCTAAACTCTGTAAACAGAAAAATCTAATCTATCTAAAGTTTTCTCCTGAGCACCTTCTGTTGTTCAGAAAAGGATGTTGGTAAATCATTAGGAAAACTTTGGCACAGTAACTCAATGCAAAAACTTTTTCCAAAAAAGAAAAAGTATAGTTAACCAGAACTGAATTGTGTCTTATCTGCAAGAACAACAACAAAAAGATGGAATAAATTTAAATGGGAGGAAAAAAAGATGAGGTAATCATACTGAGGGCTTCCTTCATTGAGCACTGAAGTAAGAATGTGGACTTTCATGAGTCATGTTAACTAATTTAATCTTTCTGAACTTGAGTCAAATAATTTTTATATTTGAAATGTTTAAATAAGAGTTTCCCTTATTCTTAACTAAAAGGAAGCAGAAGAACTTGAAGAAACATCAGAGAACCATTCAGAAAAGTAAATGGCTGGGGGATAATATAGTAAAAAAAATAGAGGATTGGAGAATTAGAATCATGTATAATTTATAAGGTTCTCCACTTATGTGAAGACTTCTCTGAAAGTCCAGGAATATTCGTTCCTGCTGTTCACTGACCTCAACAAAAGAAAGTGAGCCTAAATTACTGCATGAAGCAAACTTCAATGAAAAATTGAACTAGGTGATCTCTAATGATGTTGATTTTGTATGGTTCTGATTCTGAATCCTACTTCACCACCAATGCTATAAATATTCATCCCTGCATTCATTTTTTAATATCCACAGAGTTATCAACTGAGTACATAGTTCCATGATGATGATTTGGGAATGGACAAAATATCAAGCTCCTTTAGAAATGTTCTGCTTATTTACTACATGCATTAATAAATAGATAATTAATACACTTTACCATGAAAAACCATGAGACTATAGAAATACATCAGAAGAGCAAGTATGTGCATGCTCAATATTGGAGTAGAAGTAGGTTGTGTAGTCTCTTTCTAGATGCTAAAAAACGTTTCTCTTACTGAAGGCATTTTGAGAATCTTTGCTTGGTTCAAACCTTTAAATTTTGCCATCCTTTAAGGCTTCACATCTAAATTGTACTTTCTGGAGCAGATTAATTGAGCAGTTATAAAGGGTGGGTTCGGCGTCATACAGACCTGCATCCTACTTCTATTAGACAGCAACTTTGGAAAGGTCTTCTCAGCAACTCAATATCCTACTAAATAAGGTTGCTGTGATAACTAAATGAGTTAAGATAAGGTGCTCAATCATCCATGATGATGGTAATGGTGATGTTATGATGGCGACACATACATTAATTCCATATATGTGTTTTTACTCTTTTAATCTTTTTGGTGCTATTGCTAATTTTAAGTCTTATTAAGAGTTGACTTTCCTCTCTAATCCTTCTGTGAACTGCTATGTTAGTGGTAACTTTCCTATCAGGAGCAGTACTCTTTCCTACTCAGAGTCCTTTTCATCCACTCTTTAAAACTTTTAGACTTTTCTTTTAATTAAATTGCGTGTAATCCCCTTTTTCCATATTTATGGTTAGAAAAACTTCTAGTTTCCTGCTTTACACTCATAATGAAATCTCAGTTTATATCATACCATTACCTAAGTTGATTCATAAACAAACATTTCCTTTAATTGCAAAACATCTGCCTGGAAAGTTGAGGGAAAGGGGTAATGGCACCAATTTCTATATTCAGGGTTAGAGAAAGAGTGAAAGGAATACTTTATGACAAAACTCTCAAAAAAAACAAGACGTCATATTGACTGTAGTTTTGTCTGGTTAATGCTTAGCCATTATCTACATGGCCCCAATCTTTGTTTATAATACCTTAACTAAATTTTTAGATTTAATTTTCTAAGTGATAGAAGTGAAAGCTTCCAAGTAACTATAATTTTAGCTGTAGCACTGTGCTACCATTGTTCATCGATTTGCTCGAGTGGGCCCAGTAACGTCTCCATCGTGTTACATGTTATTACTGTGTTGGCATATCGAATACGTCACAGGTAGCTTGTCAGGCTTTGCCATGTGGGAGAGATACTCTTGGTAGCTTGCTGGGCTCTTTGAGAGGGGTGGAGGAATGGAACTCGGGTCAGCTGCATGGGCCGTGTGCAAGGAAATGCCCTAACTATAATTTTAAACATAGCAAAATAGATTGTTGGAGCCCAGGTCTCACTTCATTTGTGAACGTGAAACACGAAGAAGAATGATCATCTTATGATCAAAAAGGAAGGCTGGAACAATAGCACAGTGGGTAGGGTGTTTGCCTTGCATGCGGCTGACCCAGGTTCAATTATCAGCATTCCATATGGTCCCCCAAGCACCTCCAGGAGTAATTCCTGAGTGCATGAGCCAGGAGTAACCCCTGTGCAATGCCTGGTGTGACCCAAAAAGAAAAAAAAAACCAAGGAGATAATTTTCTAAGTAGTAGTGAACCAAAGTTGATAAAAACTCAGAGGGGGGAAGTCTATATATATGAACAGAACAATTGACAATAAAAACATTTTTTGCCAAGTAAGGGACAATTAAAAAATTCTTATAAAATAAGAAAAGACAGCTGTGGGGAAAATTTTTTCTACCACAAAATATTAAAGTCAGTGGAAACTGCTTTATACCCTCTCTCCATTAGCAAGATTACTTGTTTTTTTTTAACAATTATAAATAACTTCATAGAATGAGACCCTTCTTCTGTGAGTACCATCTCCTCTAGCCTCCTGGGCCAAGATGAATTTGGTTGACCATTCAAGGACAACATCTATGGAACAAAAATGAAAGTTGAAAGCACCAAGTTTAGTGCGTAGTGTATCCACATTCTCAAGATCGACTTGCCAGTTAATATTTTGAACTGCTTGATTTGAAAGATTGTCTGAAAGACCCTTAGTGGAAAAGATCTTGGCTTGCATGTACTATAAGGGAGCTGAGTAGCAAACTCAATCTTTGAAAAGAGAATAGATTTGGCATCCCATGCAGCAATAAGGGGAACCATTTGCTGAACGCCTTCTGTGTGCAAGGATCCCGCTAAATGCTCACAGCTCACACTTTCCCCTTGCAAAAGCTTTATTATATGTGCTTTTAAAAATCATAAAGTTGGGGTCGGAGTGATAGCACATCGGGTAGGGCGTTTGCCTTGCATGCAGCCAGTCCAGGTTTGATCCCCAGCATCGCATATGGTTTCCCCAGCACCACCAGGAGTAATTACTAAGTGCAGAGCCAGGAGTAATCCCTGTGCATTGCTTGTGTGACCCAAAGAGCATAAATAAATAAAAATGAAAATAAAAATCAGAAAGTTGAGGCTCAGAAGAGAGGCTGATAAGGTCAATGTCTCTCCTCTCCACTACCTTGCAATATCTCCAGTTGTGCGATCTGTGACTTTATGGGTCACTAATGGCATGCAGTCTTTTTTAATGCTAAATTTTAATATCTTTAACTGTCTTATCTGTTTAGTTGCATTATCTCCCTTGTGAAGAATAGATTTTTTTAAATCTTTGCATACTCTTTAGATCTAGTCCCTAAATAATAAATAATAATAAAGGCCCTCCCGTTGATCACCGATTTGCTAGAGCGGGCCCAGTAAGTCTCCATTGGAGACTTTGTTGTTACTGTGTCTGGCATATCGAATACGTCACGGGGAGCTTGCCAAGGTCTGGCGTGCGGGCAAGATACTCTCGGTAGCTTGCCGGGCTCTCCGAGAGGGGCGGAGGAATCGAACTCGGGTCGGCCATGTTGACTGCGTGCAAGGCAAACGCCCTACCGCTGTGCTATAGCTAGGGCTGGAGTCCCTAAATATTGATCAATAAAATTTTAAATGAATGAAAGAGTTAATATTGTAATTTAATAATGTTATCTAGAGAAATAGGTTCAATCCCAGCTATGTATGGACACCCAAGTACTACTGGAAGTGACTGCTAACACAAAGCTTAGTCTTAACACCAGCTGACATAGGAGGCTCAAAAAAAAAAAAAAAGGTTACCTAGAAAGCATTACCTCAAAACCCTTCACCATCTATTTTTTTTTTCATTTTCTTACTTCTTGCTATAAATATTCTTATTTGCAACATCTAGAATACCACCCAAAAAATCCTAATTGTGTTCTACCAGTAATTTAAATCCTTCTAAGATTTAGATATTTCTTTTTTTGTTGTTTTTGTTTTGGGGCCTCACCCAGAGATGCTTTGGGCTTCATCCTGGCTCTGCATTTAGGAATTATTTGTGACAATGCTTGAGGAAATATATGGGATGCCAGAGATCAATCCTGGGTCAGCTGTCCTACATGTTAGACTGTCACTCTGGTTCAGTAGATTCTTCATATTTTTAATGAATAATAGCATCATCTAAAAGAGTTGCAGAGGAACTGAGTGTTGAAAGTAGTTAAAGGAATATACCTGGTAACCTTACAATATCTGTATGGCAAACCACAAGGCCCAAAAGGAGGGAGGGAGAGAGAGAGAGAGAGAGAGAGAGAGAGAGAGAGAGAGAGAGAGAGAGAGAGAAAGAGAAAGAAGAAGAAGAAGAAGAAGAAGAAGAAGAAGAAGAAGAAGAAGAAGAAAAAGAAGAAGAAGAAGAAGAAGAAGAAGAAGAAGAAGAAGAAGAAGAAGAAGAAGAAGAAGAAGAAGAAGAAGAAGAAGAAGAAGAAGAAGAAGAAGAAGAAGAAGAAGAAGAAGAAAAGTGTCTATCATAGGTGGGGGAGGCAAGAGGGAAAGGGGTGACATTGACATTGGTGGGGAGACAGGAAATGTACACTGGTGAAGGCATTGAAACTTTGTATGACTGAAGCCCAATCATAAATAACTTTGTAACTGTGTATCTCACCTTCATTCAATTTTTTAAAAATTTCAAATAAATAAAAAATCAAAGTGTTGCAGAGAGGCATAAATAAAACAATAAACTTTGTAAAAGTAACAACAAAATTCATTTGGGAGAAATTTTTCTGTCCTCTTACTTAACTAAAAAAATAGAGGAAATACTGTACTCATTAAAATAATAAGCTAGCCTAAGTCTCAACTGCCTTTACTTTCTAGCACCCCCAAAGGTAGGGTCCTGAGAGGGACTGGATGGACCCAGGGCAAGCAGTGAGCTATGTGCTACTCTGGTATGCAGATGGTCCTGGCCAAAGTGCCTAATGCTTAACTATAAGTTAAGAGCTTGGTCATGGACAAATGCTGTCATGATGTCATGATCCAAAAAGTAATAACTAGATTTGTACCCTGGTAGGGTTAGGAAAGATTAATCTGGCCTGAGCACTGTAGTCTGAATCTGTGGCAAGATGTTCCCAGGAGAGCTGCCCTACAAGCCTCAATGTATCTCTTACTGTGTCCATACAAAAAATAGTATTAAAATGTTGAGTGAGTTATTGGACTGAGGAAAGGAGAAAAACACCTTAAGAGGTATTTTGCCCTTGGGTAGTCAGGAAGGGCTTTGGAACACTCCTAGGTGGTGTTTTCACCCTTGAGACTGATGGGCAGTCAGGAAAGGCTTTCTTATGTTGATTTTGCTACCAGACTGGGTGCAGCTTAGCCCAGAGTCCTGGAGGGAGAGAGACTAGAGAGTGCAGGGCAGCAAGATGGAGTGCAAAGAGACTAACAAGGGGGGCAGAGGGAGAAGAATGTAGAAGAAGAATACAGGAGCAAGCATGTAGAAAGAAAGAGATGAGGCTGCAAGATGGAGCATGGAGAGATGAGCTGGAGAGACAGGAGGAGACGGGAATGAGTGGCAGTGTGAGACTAGGATGGGGGGCTCAGAGAGACTGGAACAGGCGCGTGGGGAGAATGGAATAAACAGCGACTGATCAATCAACCCATTTGGCCCTTGTTTCCTCCTCCATCTGCCCCATGGTTCCATGGCCCGGGCTGCCCTGGCTGGAGGAGCAGCCCGGCCCCACCCCAACCCCAGCCCGGGCCCACCCCAATCACCACTCGGAGATTTTATACACCTTTCTCCCCATATCCGTGCCAGCACTGGTTGTTCGAGTTTGTCTTTGGTTATTTTTTTTTGATGTATGCCAGTCTCTGTGATGTGAGATGATATACAGATAACTATTGTAAACTTATTTTCTCATATTTTGATGTAGTTCTATGAAAAAAATTTGAGTTTAGTTACAGGGATGGAGTTTGATTTTGTTCTCATGCAGAAATACAAATAAATTGATGGATAATGTTTCATCCATCAATTAACAGTTTATGTTTCTTCTAAATTAAACTAATGATACTTGTAAAACTCCCCACGACAGAGCCTGGCAAGCTCCCCGTGGCATATTCAATATGCCAAAAACAGTAACACCAAGTCTCACAAGGGAGACGTTACTGCCCGCTTGAGCAAATCGATGAACAACAGGAGGACAGTTTGCAGTGCAGTGCTACTTGTACAACTAAGTGAAGAATGCTTTTAAATATTTGTGATTGTCACACAAATGTGACGCTTTCCGGATGCTCGGGCCAAGACCACTCACGCATGAAGCCCCACAGAACCAGGTAAGTGGAACTCTGTGACCTTGGACTCCAGGCTCAACGGAACCCAGGAACAGAAGTCCTCTGCCTGCTCCCACCAATCTCCGGAGACCAAGGGATTAAAATCAGAAGCCTCACCCTACCCTTCCCTGTGTACTTCCACCAACCTCCAGTGACCCAGGGATTACACACAGAAGACCCACCCTACTGGTACCAAATAAATACCTTATCAGTGTAAAGTCCCATGGGACCCCTAAGGAAATTTCAGAGCTAAGCTCTGCTAATTAGTAACTCTTCCTTATCTGCCCCTCCCTAGTAGAGCCCTGAGATGTAAATCCTACCTCCACTGTTGACTCTTCCTTATCTGCCCCTGCACTAGTAACTCTTCCCTTACCCGCCTCCACCAGAATGCAGGTGTCCTGAGCTGTACATCACAGGGAGCCAGGTAGACATAGAAGATAACCAGATGTCTGAGTTATGAGACACCTGCTAGCCTCAATGCCCATGTATGTGAATGCTGATCTTTGAACTATAGGCTAAGGAGTGAAGTGCTTTTAAATGGATGGTTAAGAAAGTAAATGTTGCTACGAATCTATTGGCCATGAAATGAGCAGGCTTTGCTGTAACGGCCAGTGAAGGCCTATATAAGATCTCCTTTGAAGAAACCCGGGGTCTTGCCCAACCTGCCAGACCTGCATGTCTCTGTAGGCAGCTCGACCCTGGCTAGCCAGTCTTACAATAAACCCTGCTTGCTGTATGCAGTTCCTGTAGTGTCTTTGTTGTTAAAGGGAGATCACGATCCGCATCCTAACAATCAACAGACCTCCACTACCTCCACTACCTCCACTGCCCAGCCGCCACCATGCTCCAGGATGCTTTCTGGATTATAAGAAACTTAATACCCATCTTCCAAGATTACCGCACCATATTTGATAGGGTTCAAATATGGTTTGAACCATGAGAACACCTGCAAGGGCAAATAGAGGCTGACATAAAAGCCTCTATCCCTCTCGGAGAGTCTGGCCAGTCACCGAGAGTATCCTGCCTGCACAACAGAGCCTGGCAAGCTATTCATGGTGTAATCGATATGCCCAAATCAGTAAATACAATGGGTTTCATTCCCCTGACCCTGAAAGAGCCACTAATATAGCAGCATTAAGAAGGATGAGGAAGGAGATGCTGACAAAATCTCAAGGCCAAACTAGGCAGCCAAAACGAAGAAGGACAAAAATGACTCTGTACTTTCAATGCATGTATACTGGCATCGATGCATTCATCAAGGACCTGATGGTGCAAGTGTAAAAGATCAAGCACAACATCATTGGTATGACTGAGACAAGAAGGAATCAATCACATCACACTGTTTTTGACACTGGAGAAGAATTGTTCCTTGGAACATGCAACAAAAGAGGTGTCGGTGGAGTCAGTGTCCTTGTCAACAAGAACTTGGCCATGAGCACTGATTCATTTGAATTCCTAACAACCCGAATCAGATGATTGCACTTGAATAGATATGGCTTACTGCTGGCAGTTTCTATCTTCGTTGTCTACGCAGCAACATCGAGTTATGATGAAAGAGAAATTGAGAAGTTCTATATGGAGCTGTAGAAGTTCTTTAAAGAAGACCACACCTTCTACAAGATCATTGTGGGTGATTTTAATGCCAAGATAGGACTGAGAAGATCAGCAGAAGAAGTCCGCAAAGGGACCTATGGCCTAGAATGAAACAAACAGGGTGAGAGACTGTCTGAGTTCACTAACAGGATCTCACCATTCTACAAGAAAGTGATCATCCATGTCAATAGAGGAGTTCAGCAGGGTGATACCATTTCACTGAAACTCTTCAGTGCCACCCTTGAGAATGTCATGCGACAACTGGAATGGGAAGAAATGGGAGTGAAGATAGACGGTCAGCAACTACACCACCTCTGCTTTGCTGATGACATCGTTCTAATAACACCAAACATTAGCCAAGCGGAACAAATGCTTGCCAACTTCGACTGTGAAACTGAATCTCACAAAGACAATGTTTATGAGAAACGGTCTCATTCCTGACGTTCCATTCACTCTCAACAGGATGAACATCTCCAAATGCAATGGTTATGTGTACCTAGGTCGAGAAGTCAACCTGGCACCTGAGTTTTGGAGGAGGAAAAAAGGAGCTTGGAATACCTTCAAGATCATCAAAGAAATAGCTAAGAGGATGAAGAACCTCCAGTTCCAGGCACATCTCTTCCATTCCACTGTCCTTTCTGCATTAACATAGGACCTGGGCCCTATGAAAACAGTATGAGAACACTATTCGGGTCTCCCAAACAGTAATCGAAGGAGCTATGCTTGGAGTATCACACTTCACTGAAATGAGAGAAAGAATCCGTAGTTCTTACCTCCATTGACAATCAAGAATCAGGGACACTGTCTCATTTGCCAAGTCATGGAAAATCAGATGGGCTAGACATGTAATGAGATTTGGAGACAACTGCTGGACTAGAACCATTACCGACTGGATTCCGTGGGACATCAAAAGATTGCGTGGCCGCCCACCTACGAGATGGTCAAACTTCTTCAAGACCCTGAATGATCTTTGAGGCTCTTCATTCCTAGAATGAGCAGACACCATTAGGCTACACTAGCACATGACAGGGACAAATGGAGACGTTACTGGCACCCGCTCAAGCAAATTCATGTGTAATGGGATGTCATGTGATCAAGATCAAGTGATTGTCACACAGCTCATATGATTGTAGTTTTAAACTTCAATGTAATAATGAATCATCTTTACTTTTCAAGTAGTTCAAATGCTTCTTCATAGACATGATAATTTTTGAATTGTATTAAAAGTTCAACAGTTCATGACATGTTTTATTTACCCATGTAATTGTGATAATAAGTACATCTGACATAAATCTCTATGCAGACAATTTCTATTTATCTTTGCTAAATAAGTAACTCCACTTGTCAGAGCCCTCTGTCTTGGCTAATCAGCATCACTTATACTTCAGCCCTTGTTTACAGAGGAATCAAAGACCCTTGAAGGATCACTTAGGAGATCAGATAAGGGAAGTTCTCTTTTAAGAGGGCATTATGCTCTTTTTATCACTCAGTTTAGAACAGGATATGTTAAATGTCTTAGTCTAAGAAAAGAGGAAACAAAGTGAATTTTGCACTCTTAACTCAGTTAATAAGGTATCACTGTCACTGTCATCCTGTTGTTCATTGATTACCTCGAGCAAACCCCAGTAACGTCTCCTTCGGACTAAAGGTAAGGTAAAGGGTAAAGGCCCTCCCATTGATCGTCAATTTGCTCGAGCGGGCCCAGTAACGTCTCCATTGGAGACTTTGTTGTTACTGTGTCTGGCATATCGAATACTCTCGGTAGCTTGCGGGGCTCTCCGAGAGGGGCGGAGGAATCGAACTCGGGTCGGCCATGTTGGCCGTGTGTAAGGCGAACGCCCTACCCGCTGTGCTATCGCTCCAGCCCCAGCCCTGAGATTTTAAAAAGTGCCACATTTGAGGCTCTTTCAGGGTCAGGAGAATGAGACCCATCATTGTTACTGGTTTTTGGCGTATTGAATATGCCACGGGGAGTTTGCCAGACTCTGCTGTGTGGGCAGGATATTTTTCGTAGCCTGCCAGGTTCTCCAGATTAAGAACTAGATAATAAGATGTTGCGTGGCTGCAAATGCGGCCGCACACTTTCTGGAGCAGGGTTTTATAATCTCTGGGTCTTGGCCATTGATGGGATTACATGGTGCCAGGGGCAGTAGGTGGGTGTAACGCCTACATACTGGAAGATGGGGGATCTGGTTAGAGGAGGCCTCAGTCCCAATCCGAGCAGGCTTGGAGATATATGCCCTGGGTCTCACACACCTGGGTTTCTCTGCGGGTTCCTTCATGCGTGAGGGTCGTCCAAACATGTGGAGAGTGGTCTTAAGTATCGCTGTGGCTGGAACCAGAGGTCTTCAGTTGCTGGGGCTCTCCTTGGGGTGGGGAGGGAAACTCAACCCTCCCTCCTCCAAGGGGCCCCAGTGAGGTAATGGTAAATTTTTATTTCTGAGTTTCATTGGCACAAAACATTAACAAAACATTGTAAACATTAACAAAAATGACAGAGAAAAATAAAATAAAATAAAAATCTCGCCCGCACGGCAAAGCCTGGCAAGCTACCTTGTGACGTATTCAATATGCCAAACACAGTAACAACAAGTCTCACAATAGAGACATTACTGGGCCCGCTGGAGCAAATCGATGAACAATGGGAGGACAGTGACCGTGACAGTGAGTTTCATTGGAATAATAAGAGAAATGTGAAGACATCTGGGAAGATGAAAGTGGTGCTGAAACTTCTGCTAGATAAAGAAGCAAGACCAGGGCTCTAGAGATAGTACCGCAAATACGGTGTTTGCCTTGACTTGGCGAACCCAGCCAAGTGTAAGCCAACCTGAACTTTGTTCAATTCCCAGCACCACATTTGGTTCCTTGAGCACTGCCAGAAGTTACCCATGAGCACAGAGTCAGGAGTAAGAAAGTATTGTCTGGTGTAGCCCAAACCTACCACCCCATACCTGTCCCTCCCACACACACCCTCCCCCACTGCCTAACCAAAATAAAAGAATAAGAAAGTTCAGGCTTGAAGTACATGATTAAGAATTTGTGCAAGTTCAAGGGATTGCCCTGCCACGGAGGCAGGGTGAGATGGGAGGGATGGGGGTGGGAGGGATATTATCCATGGTGGTGGAAAATGGGCACTGGTGGAGGGATGGGTATTTGATCATTGTATAATCGAAACCCAAGCAGAAAAAATTGTAAATCTACAACTGTACCTCATGTGTTTCACTAAAAATAAAAAATAAATTGAAAAAAAATTAAAAAAAAGAATTTGTGCAAGTTAACTGCTTCTTATTTTGATTTGTTTTCTTTTGGTGACTGGGGGCCATACCTGGCACTTCTCAGGGCTAATGCTTGGCTCTGTACTCAGGGATCACTCCTAGTGGGCTCAGGGGACAATCTGGAGTTCCAGGGATCAAAACTGGATTGGCCAAGTGCAATGCAAATGCTTACCCACTGTACTATTGCTCCAGCACCCTGAATTGCTTCTTGAAGTATCACCTTTTGAGTTTTCACTACCCCAACTGCTGTTTTTCCCTCACCCAATGCTGATAAATTTTCCAGAAAATAAAAATGATTTCGTGTATTTTTTTATTTCTTTATTTATTTGCCTTTATACTGAAATCCCATGGGAATGATATTAAAGATAACCTAATTCCAACTTTTTCAGTCAAAAGGTTTTAAGAGTGAAGTTTTCTTTTAAAGAGAAAATTTTTACAAGAGTCTGTCTACTGATAAAAGGAAGTGTGAGCACTCTGGAGATGGGCATGATGCTGGAATGATATAGCACTTATAGCACTGTCCTCCCATTGTTCATCAATTTGCTCGAACAGGCCCAGTAACGTCTCTATTATGAGACTTGTTGTTACTGTGTTTGGCATATTGAATACGTCACGGGCAGCTTGTCAGGCTTTGTTGTGCAGGCGAGATACTATAAGTAGCTTGCCCGGCTCTCTAAGAGGGGCAGAAGAATCAAACCCGGCTTGGCCGGGCCAGCTGCACGCAAGGCAGACACCCTACTGCTCTGCTATCACTCCAGCTGGAATGATATATGCATGAAAAGTGAAACAAAACAATATTGTAAACATTAACAAAATATTGTCACAAAACATTTACAAAATAAGAACAAAACATTAACAAAAATGACAGAGGAAAATAAAATAAAAAATAATAATAATAAAAGGGATTTTTCTAATTGTAGGGGAAGCAAGTGATACTGTCACCATTCTCTCCAAGTGTATTTCCTCTGATGACTACAGTGCTCTAGAAAAATGTGAAATACCATTTAAAACCTTGATCATGCCATACAAGAAATCTACAAGTCTACACAAACAAATGATGCTTATTAACTTACGTGAATATTAGTGCCTATTTCTTGGGAATTTGGACCAGAGTTATCATATTGTCCAACACACCATAACATAGCCTAACACTCTCAATTTATCCCAAATTCTAGATCATATGGCAATTGTTCACATCAGTGTCTCTCTTTAATTCTTTACCCCTTCTCTGGTGACTGAGAAATGAAAATGAGACAAAAAACTACTTGTGACCTTGTTTGTGAGGGAGTATTAGGAGGGCTTTTGGAGTATTCCATTTCCTTCTCTCTGTTCCCTTTGCCTATATTTTGCTTTTCTAGAATAAAGAAGGAAGAAAGAGGAGAACAAGGAATAGGAGGGCAGAGGAGTAGCTAAAATGACATTCAGTGAATTCAACTGACACTTTTCTTCCCTGAGTCAAGAACACCAATAATGCCAGACTTTGTAGGGAAGTAATAGGTAAGTAGAGTCTAAAAAAAGATAGTAAAACCCATTGGTATGGATGGGAAGTGGACAGTGAATATATCCACAAGAAGAAGCTCGATGCAGATGCACACTAGCTCAGCTTCCCCCACTTTTCTCTTAATATCCTTGGATGACCCTAAGATCTTTGTGAAATACCCTCAAAATCTGGAGCACAGACCAGTGTCCAAGAGAATCTGAATCTTGATTTACTCTAGGATTCTGCTTTGATGGTGATATTGTAAACTGACTAGGGCAGGCAGAATCTAGATGGGCACAAAGAATTGGAAAATTCAGAGTTCTTCCAGTAAAACAAGTACAATATATGCACAGGCACAAAGTCTATAGTTCCCTATCTGCCCCTGTCATTCCTGCTTTCTTCTTCTTATGAACCCCCAGCTTGCCTCAGGAGCATAGCTACTCTTCAGTCTACGCTTCTCTTTCTCTCTTGAAGCTAAAGTGGCCATTGTGAGTAATTTCTTGCAAACAGAATGAAACTAAAAGTGATAGATGCAACTTCTAGCTCATAGCCTTAAAAAAGGAAACTGGAAACACTGGAGGAAAATAACAGTTTAGGGAGGATGTGATGCTGGCATGTTTTATATATGAAACTTTACAAACCATGATGCCTAAATTAAATTTTTTTAATGAAGCTGTTTTTTTCTTACTTTTTTCATGTATCCAATACTAAAAGGCTAAAATTAGATTAAACTACTAAACAAACTGCAAATACATAGATAAAGTCTTGGGAAATTGGAGAATATTATGTTCTTAATGAATTCATAGAGCTTCCAAACATAATGTATAATTTCCTACAACAAAGAAATAAACTTGTATCTTTGTTAGAGTTGCTATATTCCTGGGTCTTTGTAGTTGTAGTATTGTCCAACTAATATATACAATAGTAACAAAAATCCTATATTAAATTTCAAAATCTCCTGAGAAAAATGATAAAATAAAAGCATAAAAATTTGCATATGGGAAAGCAAAAGGAGGTGCATTTCCCAAATTCTGAAAGTAATAAATATATCTTAAGAGCTTATCTCAGTGGTGGAAAAACTGGTGAATCACATGTGGAACAATGAACTCAGAACTCTATTTCACACTGTGCAACAAAGTCAATTAAAAATGAATTAAAGACCTCATTATTAGACCGGAATCCATAAATAATATTGAGAAATAGGCAGAACACTTCAGAACTCTAAATCTAGAGGCATCTTCAATGACTTAATGCCATTGACCGAGCAAATGGCAGTTATAATGAACAAATACAAATAAATCCAATTAAGAAATATCTGTATTATGAAGGAACTGATGACAAAAATAAAACGATACCCCACAGATTGGGAGAAAATATTTACCCACCATTCAATGACAAAGTGTTAATATTCAAGATCTATGAAGCACTTGCAAAATTTAGAAACAACAAAAATATTGACAACCCCATTAAAAATGAAGAGAATAGATGAATATACACTTCTCTAAAGAAGACATAAAAAAGGTCCAACAGGTATGTGAAAAAGTGTTTTCTATCACTTGTCATCAGGAACGTGCAAGTCAAATCAACAATGAGAAACCATCTCACACCAATGAGACTGATACATATCAAAAACAGGTGGACACAATATGGACATTCCTCCAAAAACTAGAAATTGAGCTTCCATATGACCCAGCAATACCATTTTTAGGAATATATCCGAGAGATGCAAAAGAACACAATAGAAATGACATGTCCTTGTATTTTTATTGTAGCACTGTTCACAATAGCCAAAATGTGGAAAAACTCCCAGTGTTGAAGAACAGATGACTGGTCAAAGAAACTGTGGTACAGCTACACAATGGAATACTATGCAGCTGTTAGAAGAGATGAAATCATCAAATTTGCATGTAAGTAAATGAATATGGAGAGTATCATGCTAAGTGAAATTGGTCAGAAAGAGAGGGACAGACATTTGTGAAATTTGTGGAATATGAAGAAGCATAATATGAGACTAACATCTAAGGACAGTAGAGATAAGGGCCAGGAGGATCATGCCATTGTTTGGTAGATGGCCCCACATGCTGGGAGAAAAAGGCAGTTGGGATGGAGAAGGAACCACTAAGTAAATGATGATTGGAGGGTTTGCCCAGGATGGGAGGTGTGTGCTGAAAGTAGACCAAGGATCAAACATGATGGCCTCTTAGTATCTGTATTGCAAATCATAATGCCCAAAATTGGAGAGAGAGAGTAAGAAGTATTGTATCTGCCACAGAAGCAGAGAGTAGGATGAGGTGGGGGTGGTGGATGGGACACTGGGAACAATGGTGGTGGAAAATGTACACTGATGGAGGGAGGGATGGGTGCTTGAGCATTGTATGACTGAAAGATAATCATGCAAGTTTGTAACTGTATCTCGCAGTGATCCAATAAAACTTATTTTTAAAAAAAAAGTAAGGGAGAAAAGCAGGTGGTGTTGGCATAGACGTTGAGAAAAAAAGGAACCCTCCTCCACAGTTAGTGGAAATGTCAAAGGGTCCAACCTCATAGGAAAACAATATGGATATTTCTCAAAAAAAAATAAACTAAGAGTTGAGCTTCCATATGACCTAACAATTCCACTGTTTGAAAACTACACTGAGTCCCAAATTGCTGTTTTGAAAAGCCATTTGCACTTCCGTGTTCATTGCAGCACTATGCATAATACCTAAGATCTAGAAACAATTCAAGTGTTGAAGAAGACATTACTGAATAAATAAAATGTGATATATGTACACACACAGAATGGACATCTACTTGACTATAAGACAAAATCATGTCACTATGTGAATGAAACCGTATGGTATCATACTGACTAGAGTCAGCCAGAAGGAGAGGGACAGATATTGAATGATCGCCCACATACATGAAATACAAGAAAACACGTTGTGGGAATAAAATACATCAAAAACAAGATAACTTGAGACCTGCTTTACAGAACTGAGCTTGCCAAGAACTGGGAAAGGAAACTGGTTGGCCAAGAGGGAACCTGAGACAATTGTGGAGAGAAGTAGGCACTCTGATGGAGGGTGTGTTGTTATATGCATACAATACTATCATTACCATATTATAAATCACTGTGTTAAAAAGATACACTTATATGTGTATAGATATTTTGTAAAATACTTAGCTCAATATGCTATACTCTGACAGAAATAAGATCCGTTATTTCTTTCGTTTCAGGAACACCTGCTAGTTCTTCGTGGCAATCTCATGTACAGAAAACTTAAAATCTTGACTGCATGTCTCACTTAAAAAACTATAGATTACTCATGATATTCTTGAGGACTCTGTTATCATAGAACATTTATGGTGTAGAATTGGGAGTTCTTGCCAAATTCCCTAGAATTTTGGGCTTGAGCACAAATGTGGCATCAAATGTGTTAGTTCCTCACAAAACATTTCATGGGAAGACAAGAGCTCAAGACAAGAGAAGATGTACCAGACTACACACAAGAGACTGGGACTAGATTCGTAACACTGGATGCATATTTTCTCAAAATGATTGGATTTCATTATACCTGACACTCAGCTTGTGAGCCTGTTGTAAATGTCTGGTTGGATTTGGAGTTGAAAATAGACCTGCACCCAGCACCAGTTGCCCATAAAAATATTATGGTCTGAAGACTTTACAAAAAAAGTTACCTGTTTTTGGTAATGATGACAATTTGACTATGTCTTGTCCTTAAAATTTTTATTTTCTCACAGAAAAAAGTCTCCAACAGCAACAACAAGAAAACTTTTCCCATTGATTATTTCCAAAGACAGAGAAGCAAAACAGCAGTGACATTTTAAACTGTGTCCAAAATGAACACAAACAGAAGTCAGACATGGAGCTGATGACATAAAGTAAGGAGGAAAGAGAAATAAAAGAAGAGCCACAACAAGGAAAAGTTTATGCTCCTGGAAATGAAACTTCATGATGCTGGGACACCCCCTAAGAACTCTAGATACTGACTCAGCACATGATGATAAAGTGCTAAAGACACCTCATTTAGGACTAGTTCTAATGTAGCTCTGCTTGGCGCTCTAAAATATTTTTAATTATTGTTTCCCATAGCTCTTGTTAAACTGGCCTGAGGTTTTTATTTTGCTTTGTATTTGTTTGTTTTTTTTCAGATGCTGGGGATCTAACTCAGGGTCTCACATTTGTAAGACAAGTATTGTGTCTTGAGCTACACCTTGGTCCTGGCCTATATCTTTTCTGCCAGTGCAATCCAAGTGCCCAGAATTATTTTCTTTTTCTTATGGATAAAATCTATGAAGAAAGTGCAACAATAGAAAGAGGGCAGTTAATATAGAATGTAAATAGTATATTAATTAACATTATAATGTTCTTTATGCAATACACCTTAATAACCTTTTATATCACAGAAATTTCAGTATAGAATATGTTTTGGAATTTTGAGATTCTTTTGACATGAGATTTTACCCCAGATATTACAATTTAACAATTAGTACTGACTGTTGTTGCTGTTATTGCTTCATTCATTGTCTTCACAAGATGACTATCCTTTAAATTTTCTCATTTAACAGAAATTGCTAAGTAGTTAAGAACTATTTCATAAACTATAAAAGTTAATTCAGAAATACTTTGGTTCTTGAAACAGTTTTCCAAGGATATGAATGGGGTTACTGTATTATATTTGTGCCATAAGATTTATAATTTGTTGTTTTTGGTTTGGAAGTTACAGTTGGCAGTGTTCAGGGGTTACTCCTGGCTTTTCACTCAGGGATCAATCCTCACAGTGATTGGGGGAATCATAGGGGATGCCAGGGATCAAATTCAGTTCAGTTCATGCAAGGCAAGTGTTCTACGTCTTGTATTATCACTCCGACCCCACTAAAATTATAATTTCTGTCAATGGTAGAAATTAAGTATTAGTTCCTAAATGGTCAAATAATGAAAGTTCATTTGTTTGACAGGAATCACACTCAGTGGTGCTGGAGGTGATCTAGACTAGGCAGGGTCCAGGGTTACTATACCTGGCAGTTCTAGAAGACCTTGAAGCCTTGGTAATCAGTCCTGGGACTTTGCCCTTGCAAGCCATATGCACTAGTAGTTAAGCAATATCCCTGGCTACTGAAGATTCATTTTAAACTTAGATGTTCAGCTTGAATTTTTTTTTAACCTAATTGGGGAAAGGGAACTACTTGAAACTTGCTGGAGTAGGACAACAATCAGAGAGTGAATATACTCCCCCAACATTAAAGTTCAAACCTTGCTAAAGGGACAGTTCTTAGAGCTATTTTGAACTCCACCAGTTATATATAAAGTGCATTCAAGTTATTAAAGCATGGAAAGAATAGAAAATATTCTATGTGTTTATTAACAAATTGTCTGAAAAATGAGGCAGAGATGTGATCAAGTAGTATTGAGATACTTATGTAGTCACTGTTCTACTTGAGTATGAGACAATAAAATACCTCCCTTTTTTATGATTCACCACATCATAGGAACTCATAGAACTACAGGAAGATGACATGTAAAAAGGGAAAAGTTTCTGATGAAAGGAACTAAAGAGAGAGAAGACACAGACTCCAGTCAATCACCTCTTCAGAAACTTGCTTTGCCCGCAGTCCAGTGTTCAGATCCTGAGCATGGAAGTAGCTCAATGGGAAAGCCCTGGTCTTGCATGTGTGAGCCCCTGGATTCGATCCACATCAAACAAAAACAATGTTCAAATTCTAAAGTGAGAGTAAGGAGGCTTGGATGCCCTAGAACGATGTCCTGATCTACCTCTCTGATATTCCACTTCTGTTTTGGCATCACCGAGTAAATATCTCTCATTTAGGAAAGAGGTGGAGTAAGACAGTTCTTCCTAACTTTGTACATTTCTGAAGAACCAAAGACACCTGCAGGAAGAAAGTAGAAAAGGTACCAACTTCTCCCATAATCTCCAGAAGGACACGGAAGTTTCTCTTTTCTTTGAGCTCCTCACACTTTGTCTGAGATTCTCTCTGAGGTATTTGGGTATCTCCTGCCCCACCCAAAGAGGGTAAGAGCCCCAGTGGAAATCCCCCGAGAAAACTAGCACATGCTGTACCAAAATATTGTGTCTTGGCTTTGTTCTTTTACATCTTCACAACTAAAGGAAAGAGATACAATCAAAATGATAGTCCACTCAAATGATAAACAAGAGAATTTAAAGAGACATGACTCAATTACTCCCCATGGAGTGAGAATTTGTGAACCATTTATGAGATCTATGTTAGTGAATAGAAAAATTTGTGGGTTTTCCATGATCACTTACTTAGATTATGCAAATTTATAATTATAGCTTTCCTAAAAAATAATGAGATCAAAGCACAAAACATGTTAATTTTTGTGAATCAGGCTTCTGATTTTCAAACCAACTTTACAAAAGAAAAAGGTTAGAATGGGAGCACAAACTATTATCAGATTCACAAAATTACCATTCTTTATTTGGTTTGGGAGATATTGAAAAATGTCCCCACAGGGGCCTGGTCAATGGAGAATATTGACTATGTTCTGTTGAGCTGGCTTCTGGCTCTGATATACCTGTGCAGCTTTGTTGCCAGAATACAGCATGTCAACAGGAAACTCCATCCCTGTCCCTGTCTCTGATGCAGAACCAAGGGAAGGCTTCCTGGGACTGATACAGATATCCACCTTCTGTATTCTCCATTTATGCTATTGGCACAAAGGCTGTAAGGAGGAGACAGGAAGACTCATGTAGGTTTCATAAACTGACACACCCAGAGACATACTTCATTTCTGCTAATGTTGCCATTTAGGTCCAAAGAACAGATAACACTGAAGTCAATAGCAGTGCCTAACAGCATCTCTGTAGTCATCACCTTATTACAATGGCAGATTTGTGGCTTTTTGCCCTCAAGGAAAGCACCAAGATGAATCAAGTACATGTTGTTTACTAGCTGGAATCCAGCTGATATTATTCAGTAGAAGAGCAGAGTAAACACTAGGTGCTGAACCTGAACTGCTGTCAGCCTGTGTCTACCAAATGAGACTGGTTTAAAGAAAAGCAGCCAACATCTGATAAGAACTTAAGCAGGTTCGACATGTATCACCACATGGGCCATGGGCCTATCTTGGCAACATTTTGAGTGGCAGACACATTTAAGAAGAGTCTGAATTATCTCTGTCATCATCTCAAGCTCCTGCCCTGATATATCAGTACTCAAGTGGTTTCTACATTTTCTAGGTTCCTGAAATAATGTGTGTCAATGAGATTTCCAAAAGTAGAATACTATTTCAAACACACCAAAAAAAACCATTTTCTCCATTTAAAAAGGAGTTGACTCATAATCAACTGCAGACACAGTTTTAACACAAAGACAAGAGTTTGGCAAATTTCCTCAAAAGTGTTCTGCAAGATTCAATGGACTCCATGGAATTTATAATAAAGAGTATTGTATATTTTTAAATAAAATGAAAAATAAAAAAGGAGTCAGCAGATTTTCTATGTATAAGGATGATGAAAAAAGATTTTATACTCTATGTATCATGCAATTTGTCTCACCTGGTCAATTCTGATGTTTTACCACAACAGCAGTCATGTTTCAGTTCAACTTTATTTACAGAAAAAAGAAAAGAAAAGAAAAAATTCTAAGTAGTAGTCTGAACTCCTGAATTAAGTAATTCTTTAATTCCTGCTACTTTGAGTGAGGTATTAGTATGTACAAGAGATATAGAGAAGGCAAACAAGAAATAGTTATCCTCGTGAAACCCTTTAGTGCATTTGACCTAAAATTGGAGCCAAACTATTTCTTTAAACCTACAACAAATTACTTTTTAAAGTGTAAAAATGTTTCTCTAAAGCAAATTGACTACATTGATTACCTTGTAGGTTTATGTTGTTGTTTTGTGAGTCTTTTCAAATGAGTGTGACTCACACTCTCACATGAGATTGCTGGAACTTATATTTGAATCTACACCTTAACTGAAATCAGCACAGGAAGTCTGGGGTTGCCAGGAATGTCAGGCTTATGATAATTTCAAGTGCTCTATCTCTTTTTTTCTCCATCTCAGCTTAGAGCTGCAATACTTTTACTCAAACTTCCTGTTTCTGACATTTGCCTTCTTTTTGCTGTGTTTATACTTCCCCCTGTCTGTGGTTAAATAAGTATAAAGTCTTGAAGTTGTAGATCTAAGTCTGTGCATGTGCTCTCGCTCTCTCTTTTTCTCTCTCTGTGTGTTCCTCTCTCTCTCAAACACACACATATCCTGTGTGTGCAACTCTCTCATTCATTCTACCCAAGGCTCACGGCCCTGCTCTCTCATTTTTCTCTCACAATGACAATTCTAGGTATAACTTTTTGTCTGTTTTTCTATTTACTTCAAAGAACTTCTGGACAAAGTGGATATACACAGAATGGTGAGTCATTTCTAATCTTTCCTTTAGCAATTATCTTTACTAAATGCTTCAGGTTGCCCAGATCCCTAACAGATCTGAGCAAGAAACTAGGTGGAAAGGAGTTGGATAACTTACCATGTGTTCCATCATTTTGTATGAGCAGATCTTGAGTATACTTCACTGCTCAAACCCAGAGGATCCCCATTCAAAGCTTAGATTATGTAAAATGGGCTTGTAAGAAAAATACTGTGGATGATTTATAAAGCTTTAGAATAGTCAAGAAATGAATGCATTTGACTCTTCAAATGTGGATCTTAAACTGATAGGTGCCTCTGATCTTACAAATGTCTCTACAAACACAACAGTTGTGCTTGGCTGCAGACTCTGCAAAGTAAAACTTACTTGTCAAGAAATCAAGCTAGATCTGTTTTGTTAAGCTTTTAAAGAAGGTTTTGTTAGGTTTTTAAAAGAAAAGCATAGTTCTGTGTGAAAAAATAATGTCCAGGGATGATAGTTTTATCCAACTGACCATTGTTTCTGTTCCCAGCACCTGAAATAGTTTAGAACATAGTAGAAATTTACTAAGTATTGAAAAATGTCTTCCAACTATTCTAGTTTTGATAGATTCATGTGGGTTTCTTTGTGTGAGTTGCCTTACTGAAATATATTTTTCTCCATATCAAAAAGTTGACCATCTTATTTTCCCTTGGGGTCTTAGAATACTTAGTAATTGTGCTGTAATTACAAATTAACTTTAAATAAAGGTGAAGTAGCAAAAGATATTAAGAACTTTAAAATATTAACAGCCTTAAGAACTTGAATACCAATTTGCCCCTGAAAATCAAACCCTTTCACTTTAAGAGCTTAAAAAAGTTGTCTATTGAAGATATCAGTCACATCAGCCTGATGATTCAGCTTAGATATTTTAAATCATGTATTACTAAAGATGGAAATCCCTGAAATGTTTTCAATAGCAGAACTGTCAGAGAATCCGACTTTTCAGTGCGGTCATGTATGAATCATTTTTTTGTGGCGTGTTCAGTATTATATGACAGATGTTGCCTTATATTTGATAGATCAATGTTTGGTGCCTAAAACTACTCTTCAATAGAGAGCAGCTTACATTAATCTTTTTCCAGTAGTCATCCTGGTTTTCTTTAAATAATTCGCATTTAAAACTGAGTTTTCATTTCATTTTTTTACATTTGATATTTTTAAGGAGAGATTCAACCATCCATTAACATGATCACAATGATAAATTGCTAGTCTGAGGTGCCAGAAATTCATAAAACCAATAGCTGCTCTTTTATCGGAGTGTTAGTTCTCTGGTAACAACAAGGATGGTCAAACAAGAAAGAGAAAAATTTTAGAGAACAAAACATGTACACTTGTAATCAATTCCTTTCAGTATTTAAACCTTCTAATGCATACCTGTTGGCACTACTTATTCCTCTCAAATGAAATTTCTCATAGAAAAAATGCATACAGAGTCAATACTTTACACATAATAGGTTATATTATTCAAAAGTTCTATATAGGACATCTCAAAGCCATAGTAATAATAAGAGCTCTAATTGACGTAGAACTCTCTTTCAAAAGCCCTTCGAAGGTTTTATGCAAATTCTCAGAATTTATAATTCCTATTCTACCTTCCATTGCTTATTTCTGAAAAAGTTTTATTAGTCATAGGTCAACTTTATTGAGTGCTTACTGTATTCTACATCATTATACATATTAAATTAGTGTTTCCTCATGATAACACAAATTTGCATATCAGAACAATAAAACTTAAAGAGGTGTAGTTCCCTGGGCTGGAGCAATAGCACAGCAGGTAGGGCGTTTGCCTTGCACGCGGCTGACCTGGGTTCGATTCCCAGCATCCCATATGGTCCCCTGAGCACTGCCAGGGGTAATTCCTGAGTGCAGAGCCAGAAGTAACCCCTGTGCATCACCAGCTTGACCCAAAAAGCAAAAAAAAAAAGAGGAAAAAGAGGTGCAGTTCCCTGACTGAAGACTACAAAGCTACAAAGTAGAAAAGCTAGATTTAAAACCACCTCCATGGGGCTGGAGCAATAGCACAGTGGGTAGGGCGTTTGCCTTGCACGCGGCTGACCAGGGTTTGATTCCCAACATCCCATATGGTCCCCTGAGCACTGCCAGGAGTAATTCCTGAGTGGAAAGCCAGGAGTAAACCCTGTGCATCGATGGTTGTGTGACGCAAAAAGCAAAAATAATTAATTAAATAAATAAATAAAACCTCCACTTCCACCTAGTTATGGTACCATAGTCTTAACCATTATATATATGTACATATATGTATATTTATATATATTACTTTTAAAAATATTTATGTAACATTGTTTTATAAGAATATGAATATTTGTATGTTACTCTTAACTAAGAATTTCCAAGTTAGCACAACAATAACATTCTCTCTGTAAAATGTTATGCAGTTTTGCAAGTTGAAGGGATTTCTCTGAGCTGCACAACATCAGGGCCCAGGAACTTCTGGGAAAGAGTCAATGGATTGATTCTTAAAATATGGTCACCCAAAATGAGGGAAATCTTGTATTATCACTGCTTTAGATATCAATGAGAATGTACAGCAGACTCACTGTATGATTGGATGGTTTAGGGCAATAAGGAGAGCTTTGCCCAGCAACTTCTGGAATATGCTCTTTCTTATTTTGTTGAACAACTTTGGACATTAGGCTCATTACATGTATAAATCTAAATGTTAAGATAGGCTGTGTTAAGAAAGAGAGAGACAGATACAGCATGATCTGTCTTATATGTGGTTATAGAGAAATATAGTAAGAAAGTAACATATGGCCAGAGGCAACAAAATTGAGAACTGATCTCTGACTTACCACAGAGGGTATTATGAGGGAGGAGCTGGGAGTGGAGGAAAGTAGACACTCTGGTAGAGGGTGTAGTGTTGGGATGTTGTGTGCATGAAAGCCTACTGTCAACAGTATCACAAATCACAATGCCACAAATAAAAAAAAATTAAAGAAATACTTTAAAAATAAGTTCTTTAAAAATAATACATTCTTGATATGTGCGATATCAAATAGCAAACAGCATTATATGTGTGCATGTGTATAGATATATATGCACATGTATGCATAATTAACTAAGTATATGTATAATTAGCTAAAAGTTTTAGATTTTCACAGAAAAGAAGATCGGTTCTGTTGTATAGAATGGGTGCAAAATCAAGACATAAGATAACTGAGTCAAGGCAGGGTAAAACTCACCAGAGTTATAGCCTGGGGAAAGGTGCCATATTAGAGGATGAGATCGAACTCTAACATATTAGAAATGAAAATATTTTAAAGCATACACACTAATGGTGGGCTCTGCCTCATTCTTTAAGACTGTCATCAGAAAGAGACCATAACCCACTGACTTTACAGTCTTTTCTGGTGACAGAGCTGATAGATGCAAGGAAGGGTCAGAAAGAGCAGGATGGACAATTATTACCTAGATATAGCTTTTCAAGATTTGTTTTCAACCAAACTAGCTCTCAGTCCACTCATAAGCAGATTTTTTGCCTGGCCCACAGACCTACATAGTTATTTAAATGCAGTGACATCCAAGGGCCTTCAGGACACTGGAGTTTGGTTTTGAAAAATTCTGCATTCTCTTTAAAACCCTGAAAACATCTCATTTCTAGTATTGTTAGATTGTATGACTTGGAAGCAGCCACAGGGTCACATTGGAGCTCTCTGAGAATTACTGGTTTCCTCAAATCCCAATTGGTGTAAACTTTCTGATAGATTTTTCCAGCCTCAAGTTTCTATTAAACACGAAGAAAATGTATGTATAAAGTGTCTATTTAATCACTGGATCCTCATCTCAGCTTAGTAATCAAATAGTATCTGTGAAAGGCTGTGCTTCCAGAAAGTGAATGCCAAAAAAAAATTCAGATTGTCTCTTGTCAGAATTGTGTTAATATCTATAAGATATGGTTCCTATAGAAAAGGTCAAACCATAGAGTCAACAATACTGTTAACATGAGATCCAGACTTCAAAAACCAAACTTAAAAATGTGCCTGTCAGTGTGACAAGCTTTAGTGGCTCTGATGAATGAAGGGAATCTGGGAATTTTGGTGAAGTGAAGTTCACACTGGTAAAGGGGCTGGTGCTGGAACATTGTACACTTAAAACTCAACTATAAGTAAATTTGTAAATCATGCTGTTTTAATAAAACAAAATTTTTTAGGTATCAGTAATATTCATGGAAAGCCTACCACTCGTGTCAAATCTATTCTTCCTAATAATGTGTGCCTCATTTAGTAGCTTAAGATAAATTGCCTCAAAAAGTATAGTCGAAGTGACATCTGCACTTGTTTGTTCATTGCAACACTGTTTACAATAGCCAGAATCTGGAAAAAACCTGAGTGCCCGAGAACAGATGACTGGTTAAAGAAACTTTGGTACGTTTACAGAGCGGAGTACTATGTAGCTGTTAGAAAAGATGAAGTCACAAAATTTGCATACAAGTAGTACTACATGGAAAGTATCATGTTAAGCGAAATGAGTCAGAAAGAGAGGGACAGGCATAGAAAAATTGCATTCATCTGGGGAACATAAAGTAACAAAATAGGAGACTAACACCCAAGAATAGCCAAGATAAGTACCAGGAGGTTCACTCCATGGCTTGGAGGCCAACCACACATACTAGGGGAAAAGGGAGCTCAGATAGAGAAGGGAGCACCAAATAAAGGGTATTGGGAGGATTCTCCCAGGATGGGCAATGCATGCTGAAAGTAGACTATAGACCAAACATAATTGGCCACTCAATGCCTCTTTTGCAAACTACAGCACCCAAAAGGAGAGAGAGAACAAAAGGGAATGCCCTGCCACATAGGCAAGGTGGGATGGGGGAAATTGGGGGTAGGAGGGATACTGGGATCAGTGGTGGTGGAAAATGGGCACTGGTAGAAGGATGGGTACTTGATCATTGTATAATTGAAATCCAAGCACAAAAATTTGTAAGTCTACAACTGTACCTCATGGTGTTTCACTAATAAAAATTTTTAAAAAAGATAAGTTGCCTCAAATAAATTAGTCACATATGGAGATCATCAATAATATTTTTACCCAGGCACTTATTTAGGCAAAATATAGTTACCTCTTTAAAAAGATACTTTCAGGGGCTGATGCCATAGTATAAGGAGTTTACCTTGCATGTACACCTGAACTCTGTCACAGACATCCCATATGGTCCCCCAAACACTTCCAGGAGTGATTCCTGAGCACAGAGCCTGGAGAAATCCCTGAGCATTGCCACGTGTGGTCAAAAAGAATTTTTTTAAAAATTAACTTTAGACTATTATTCATCTTCCTTTATTTAAAATAAAACTTGGAGGGGGATCCGGAGAGATATTACTGTCCATAAGGCACTACCTTTGCATGCAGCACACCTGAGTTTGATCACAGACATCCTGTATGGTTCCCTGAGCATCATCTGGTGTGGCACCTAAACCAAAAAAAAATAAATTAAAGTTTCTTAAACAAACAAAACTTGGAGGGCCAGAAAGAAATTACAATGTTTAATGCAACCTGGCCTTTCAGAAGAATAAACCCCAGTTTGATCCAAGAAAAGAAGTGACTCCTGAGCATAGAGCTTGGAGTAAGCCTTAAGTACCTCCAGATGTTGGCCAATGTCCTCCAAATTTTTAACTATGAATACTTAATTTTTAAAACTTGAGAAGAACTCTGAGCAAAATATAATGCCCAATCGAAATGCATCTGGACTATGCATTTAACTATGGTGCTATGCCGTCCAGGGAGGGGAGGGTGTCTGTCCCTCTGCCTGTCCCCCCTTGCGGCGATGGCACAGTGGCCTGCATCTTTTAGAGCCTAATGAACAGTCAGGTATGAGATTGCATTGACAAGGCACATGGGGCCTCATGGGATGGGGGATGGAATCGGCCCTGCTCCCAGCCAAGACAATGCTTCGGGTTGCCACCCTCAAATGCCTCCTCTGGCTTCTGAACAACCATGATCCCAGAGGCACACAAACCAATCTCGGAACCCAGCGACTTTTGGCAGTAATCTCTTCAGATTTATTACTAAAATATTAGAAATCCAAATTCACGTGGCCGCTATTGTGGCCACACAGCGTCATATGCTCTTCACAATCAGCAATAGAAAACAAATTATCTAATGATGTCTTTTTGGCAGGTCTGAATGTCGGGGAAAATTCCAAATAATAATGCTGGGTCTTTTGTCATAATATTGAATGTGATTAATGTAGAGAGAGAGAGTAAAGTGGAAATCTGCCACACAGGCGAGGGATGGGTGGGAGGGGGTATACTGGGGTTCTTGGTGGTGGAAAATGTGCACTGGTGAAGGGACGGGTGTTTGATCATTGTATGACCGACTGAGACTTGAACTGAAAGGCTTTGTGGCTGTTCTCACAGGTATTCAATAAATAAATAAATAAACAAACTTGAGAAGAATATTGTTAAGATTCCTTTTCTGCTAGAAAACTACTCATTGTTTTATGGGTGTGTATGTGTGTTGTGTGTATGTGTGTGCGTGTGTGTGTGTGTGTTTTGGCCATGGGTTTTCCTTCTTTCAATAAGTTATATTCACCCCTTCAGGACTGCCCCAATGGACTACCTTCCACATATATCACTCCAGATTTCAGAAGGGTGCATTTATTTGCCTCATTAACAACTGCAGGTTTGTTCCTCCACAGGAGATTTTGAAGATGCAGAACAGGATGACTATTCTTTCTCCTGCTACAGTCAGTTGGAAGTGAACTCACTAACTCACGAGCATTCACTAACCTGTATGTTTGATGACCCAGATATCAACAGCACCAATCTGGAATTTGAAATATGGTGAGAAATGTCTAGCAATAAGGGAGGTAGGGGTTCTTGGACTACTTAAAAATTCTTGGTCTCTGTTCTCATGTGGTTCATAGCCATGACTGATAAGAAAGGAGTGTGGGAACTAATTATCATATCAAAATAAAACCAATCTCCTAAACTTCCAGAAATCCCCACATCCATAACCAACATTCTTAAGCAAAGAAGCTCTCATGGACTCGCTTTTCAGGTTCTGCTCCTGCATCCAAATGATGATGTGGATCTTGGAGATCACAAATCTTTCCCCACTTCATAGCCTACATAACTTCTGGTTCTTCAAGGACTCTCTTTCCTCCAAAATCTGACTGCCTGAATAAGACAACCTACTATTCTCAACTCTCACTCTCTATTTCAGTTGCCTTATTTCTAACCTAAATACTTTCTACATATGAAATAGTGATATAATTAACCTGTACCTCAATTCTTCTAGCTGTTAAATAAGACATACTACTATATAAGGAAGTTGTGTTGACTAATTTCACACATGTAAATAACACAGAAGAACGTTCTAGTATGCAATAATAATAAGAGTCAGTAACAATTCTATGAATATTCATTTCGATCCCTTAATACAGTTAGACTTCAGATGATATTCTCAATATCAATTTTCAAAAAAGTCCAAAAGAACAAATTGGCTTCTAAATTCATTGGCCTCAGAGAAAAGGCAAATACAAAGTCTGTTTTGAAATTTTGAAAAGCTCTAAAAGCTTTTTCTTCTTTCTCATCCCCAGATCAGCTCTGGTTTCTATTTCCATTGACAAGAAAAAAATTGAAACTTGAAATTCTATCTTGTGATTATCTTCAAATGCCTATCAAATAACCTAATTTTAGTTTTCTGATGAACAGAACCAGTCAAGGTCCAGAAGTAGTAATAGGCTTCTTAAATTCCACAGATATTCAGCAATAACCCATCACGTAGAAGAGGACAGACATATAAATCCTGGATTTTTTGTCTTAAATCAATCTATTGGGACATCCTGTATCCACTAATATAATAGTTTTTATTTGGATAAATGTGATCTTACTGAATTTAATAGTATCATTAAAAAATATCTGCCTCTATTAGTCACTTAAATAACACAATTTACAGAAATAAAATGGATCCAGAAAATAAGAGCCTACAGCACCTAGAATCTACGGTGTTATTAGACTACCCTGAAACAGCTGAACAATTCATTCAAATGATGGGCTCATTTTTGTGACCAAAAGTTTATCAATGGAGAGATTCTTGGTTTCACCTGTGGAGATCAAGACTGACCTTTGTCCACTTTCACTTGCCCATTCTTTGACCACTTCCTGGCCCACTTTAGCAAACTTTCCCACTTCCTTTGAGAAGTCTTGCTATTTTATGTCATGAATATTCCTCATTGGGTTGTTCTGTTGGATTCAGATAATTTGGTTGGAAAGGGATTGTCTTAAAATATATTCAATCTGGAGAGTGTCTGTAGAGTATCACAGTAATTGAAATGATTCAGAGGAAGGGGGACAGACACAGAATGATCTCAATCATATGTGAGATATAAAGAAAACACAGTAGGGAGTAACTAACACCCATAGCAATGGAAACAAAAAGCTGGGGAACTGCAGGGAAGCTTGCCATTGTTGGGGGATGGGAGTCAAGTCAGTTAAGGGACAATGATAGAGGAGGAGACTGGGAGGAGGGAGGGAAAATATACAATGATAGAGGAGGGGGCTGGGAGGAGGGAGGGGAAATAGGGACTCTGGTGGAGGGAACTGAACACTGGTGAAAAATTGGTGTTGAAACATTCTATGTCTGTGACTAACTAACATGAATAACTTTATAACTTTGCAATTCACAGTGATTCAATTAAAAAATAAAAACAAAGACATGTTCAAGTATGAAACAGTAAGTACAAATTGGTAGATTATGGTACCTTGGGCAAGTTACCATTTTTGATTTTGTTTTGTTTTGTTTTGTTTTGTTTTTGGCAGGCACTGGAAGGTGTTTAAGGCTTGTTCTGACTCTGCACTCAGGGATCACTCCTAGCAGAGCTCTCAAACCTAAGTCCCCTGCATGTGGATAGTGACTGTTTCATAAACAGTTACTGACACCTTGAGATGGGGTTGGTGGAACTCCTAAGTTCAGAGTCAGCACTGTAGATCATGTCAAACTCATTTTTTAGAAATGCACCTTGTTGATAGCCCGATTTTCTTTTCTGCAATGAAACTACTTTATTAGGATTTTTTCTGGTAGCATAAATTTATAAAAAAGCTAAATATTATACAGTCCACTAGAGTCATTATACATGTGGAATTGTTCATAAAATCTAACTCTTATCTCCCATAACTGGACATTATCTTAGATGAAATTTTTAGCTGCCTGATCTAGACATTAGTCTCCCAGGCTTAAAATTAAGTTAATTAGAGTTTAATGAGTGAATTCAATTCTCAAAGATGGTTTTAAATTAGCCAAACAGAGAACTGGATTACCAACATGCCACACAGGCAGATAAAAATATACCTTCCAGGCTCAGAATCCCCAGGCGTTGTTGTTTGAAGAAGGAAGTACAGAGAAGGCAGTGTGGCAGTGTTAGTACAAATCCACATGTGGGGCCAGAACAATAATACAGTGGGTAGAGTACTGTCCTTGCACACAGCCAACCTGGAGTTCAAAGCCTGATCTACCATATGGTCCCCAGAGCATCACCAGAACTAATTTCTGAGTGCATCACCTGGTGTGGCCCCCGAACAAACAAACAAAAAGAAAAGAAATTCACTCTTATGGATAAACCTAAAATGTCATTCACTGGAAGTTAAAGACTAGAGTGATAGAGCACGAGATAAGGAACTTTCTTTATATGCCAACAATTCCAGTCCTAATTGCTGGCACCACACATGGTTCCCAAGTATCACTAGGGGTCATTCCTGAGCACAGTGAATAGCCCCCCCCCCGCCACCCCCCATACACTCCTTTGTGTCCCCTAAGATTTCCTCCCCTCATGCCTCCCACAAAAAAATAAATGTAATAGATTTGGGGCTGGAAAGATAGTTCAGTGATTAAACCCTTACCTTGCATGTGGTCAACCTCATTTTGATCCTCAGGACCCAATATGATGACCTGAGCACTGACAGGGATCACTCCTAAGTATAGAGTGATAAGTATAGAGTGAGCCCAGGCTAAGCACAGTCCCCTCTCTGCATCTAATAAATAAATAAATAAAATTTAGCTAGTTATCAAGCAGCTGAAAGGACAAGACAAAGTTTCTAGGAAAGGAGTAGCTAAACTCAACTCTCAGAGCCATTTACTAGCTCTGGGACCCAGAGAATATGTGCTTATTAATACACACATTAATATGATCTATAGATTGGTATGCTCAGGAGGCCATGTGGTACTGGGGGCTGAATGGAAGTTTATTTTAGTTCTCAGATCCTCACGAGCCAGAGAATGATTTTAGCTCTCTGATCCTGTTGACGAACTTACGCTGAGACAGAAGGATTAGTTTGGGTATGCAGTAAATGCCTACAAATGGTAGTTAATCTTGTCTGTATACACTAGGTCAATATTTATTAAAAATATAATAAGGGAGGGCAGAAAGTTACAGCCACAAGTAGGCCATTTGCTTTGTCTTCCTGCCCCACCAGGAGTGATTCATGAGAAAATAGACCAAAGAAAGGCCTGGGCACTGCTGGGTGTGGCCTAAAAACAAAACAAACAAAAGTAATCCAGAACCTGGGGCGATGGAACAGGAGTCCATGCTCTGCACCTGTGAGACTCCATTTAATCCCCCGCACCGTAAGGTCTTGTGAGCATGCCAGTCTATAGGTTATATTAATGTGTGTTTTAATAAGTACACATTTTTAATTCTGATATAGCTTAATATTTTTTTCTTTGTCTTTATTTTTATGTGTCTACAGTAATCTAACATACTTTTAGAATCAGGAAAATATTTTCCTATTTTGTCTTCTAGATTTTTTTTTTAGTTTAGCCTCTATTCTTGAATCTATAATAGAGATCTAAATAATTTTCCTGAGATTGAGCTTTAAATTTTCCATTGATTTGCTCTGTTGAACCAGAAAATTTGCTAAAATTATTTTTCCCATTGAATTTATTGCTGCCTATCTTTATTAATTATTACCATTGATTTATAATATTAGAGAATTTTGGGAATATAGTCTCATAGTGCTAAATGTGTGCAATTGTTTTTGGAGGGTGGGAGGCCCCACTGGTGGTGCTCAGGATTTACTCCTGGCTCTGCTCTCAGGGATTATTCCTGGCAGGCTCAAGGGACCATATGGGATGCTGAGAATCAAATTTGGGTCAGCCCCATGCAAGACAAGCGCCCTACCCACTGTACTATTGCTCCAGACCCATATGTGCAATTCTTACCATGTGTGCAATTCTTAACACTCTTAACACTAAAATTTCAGTGCCCCTCTGCTTTTTCCTTCTATCCCTCTTTTCTTCAGAAACCACTATAGTTTTCATTGAATTTATGAGTTAATTTTGAGGGCTTTTGTCCATAAATTTGTGATTTGTGTCTCTGCCTGGATTCCCTGTATTTTCCACTGATTTATTTGCTGGTCATTGGCCATTATGCCAGTGTCAAACTTTCCTGACACAAAAATTTTAAAGTGCTGTTTTACTTTTTCAATGTTGTTTCGACGATTCTGAGTTTTTTGTATTACACACACACACACACATACATACACATTTACAGTCCACTTTAAATTTCTCCCAAATCCTGTTGAAATTGTTATTTTATATGTCAATTTGTTTCACTGAATTTGAAAATCCATGAAAGTAACGTCCTATTTGTTTAGGTATCTTTTATACTGCTATCAGAGATGTTTTGTCATTTCTAGTACAAAGAAAATTAAGATCTTCTGCTGGAATATCTTCTGCTTGAATATCTTCTAATTTTATTTCTAATCACTTTAGGTTTTTATTTCTAGTGTAAATGAGGGTGTTATTTTTAAAAAAAATTAAATCTTCTATTTTTAAAAATGCAAATGAAGCTGCTATTTTTAAAAATTAAATTCCCAATTGTTTGATCTGAGCCTATATAAATACATTGTATAATCTTGGTGAATTCACTCTATTAGTTCTTATAATTGTGTTATACTGACCTTGGTAAATTCACTGCATTAGTTGTTGTAATTGTATTGGGCTGGAGCAATAGCACAGCGGGCAGGGCGTCTGCCTTGCACGCAGCCAACATGGCCGACCCGAGTTCGATTCCTCCGCCCCTCTCGGAGAGCCCGGCAAGCTACTGAGAGTATCTCGCCCGCACGGCAGAGCCTGGCAAGCTCCCCGTGACGTATTCGATATGCCAGACACAGTAACAACAAAGTCTCCAATGGAGACGTTACTGGGCCCGCTCGAGCAAATCAACGATCAACGGGAGGGCCTTTACTTTACTTACTTACTAATTGTATTGAAGAATCTTTATTTTCCACATGAACAAAGATATCTGCAATCAAAAGATGTCCTTTTTGGTCTCTAAGTTATATGTTCATTTTTTGTTCATCTTAATAATTTAATGCCTAGGAATTTCAGTACACTGTTAATTCTAAAGTGTTTAGAGAGTATGTTACTATTTTGTCTTTTTCTTACAGGATAAAAATATTCACAAAGTCACCAGTAAATAGACTAAATATAGACATTTTGTAAAATGTCCCTTATCAAGTTGAGGAAGAATATTTTATTAATTTTCAGATAATTACACATTACCCTCAACCTTTAGTAGTCACCAAGCTGATGTTTGTATCTATGAATTCTATGAATTTGGTTTTGCATTTTTTTTATCTTTTAGGTTCCAGTTAGAAGTGAGAGCACAATCTATATTTTTCAAGTTGTTCAGTATTTTTATTGGGAAGGCACAACTGGAGTAGATTTTTAACTGGGTGAAAGCTCCGGGGTGTGGATGTGGCTTGCTGGGGCTTTTAGAAATACAGGGAGGTGGGGGAGGTTTCCCAACCCGGCCCAGAGAACTTCATGCAGAAATTTCTTATTTTTTAATTTTTTATTACTTTTTAATTTTAATGAATCACTGTGACATACAGTTACAGATTTACAAACTTGCATGATTACATTTCAGTCGTACACTGTTTGCGTACTCATTCCTCCACCCAGAGAGCATAATCTTTATCTTATTCTTTTTCACAGTTTCCAATTTCAACTGATTTAATATCAGTTTAATAAATATGACAGTGGTTTTTGTTCAGTTCTTGAAAATACCTACAAAGGCTGCTTTAAAGATCTTTTATATTGGGTTGAGAGAGAACAACTGGCAAGGCATTTGTCTTGCACATGACACACTCAGGTTTGAATCCCTGACCTGGGTTTGATGACACCTTGATCCCGCCCTGGTGCAGATAAGTCCTGAGCACAGTTGCATACGCTTTCACACCCCACCCAAAATAAATATTTCTGTTACATCCAGTTCATCCTTAGTTTTTATTAACTGATTTTCCTTTCCTCTGACTCATTTTTTCTTTCAACTGATTATTTGCAGTAACTTTTTGATTACAGAAAGAATACAACAGTCCTGTGTCAATGACATTTTGGTCATTGATAGACTCCATGTAGTATAATAGTTCTGATAAGTCATAAAACATAGCCTAAGTGTCTAACAAAAGATATGCTATTGGCTTATAATTTCACTTTATGATCTTTGCATAAGAGTGAAATCATCTAATGTATTTCTCAGAATGTACTCCCATTATTAAGCAATGGATTGCTGACTAGTATATTTAGTGAAACTCTGGATTCTGTTAAGTCTCTTTGTTTTGTTTTGGTGTTTTGCCAGGAGTACCTGGCACTCCTCAAGGCTTATTTCTGGCTCTACGTTCAGGGATTGTTTAGGGCAGTGCTCAGAGATTGTCTGGGGATAGAACTAGGCTGGTCATGTACTCCTGTGCAAAGCAAGTGCCTTAAATATCTCTATACAGTATCTCCAGCCCTCTGTTTTGAACAGTATTAATTTTAGTTATTAGTTAATTTGGATAAATAATCTCCAGTTTCTCTTCTTTTGAGAATAATTCTTAAATTATGAAATCTCTGCTTAATTACTTCTAGAGTCTTCAACCTATTGCCATAACCAAGGAGGCCTTAGAATATCTTTAAAAATGATAAATCCAATTAATGGTTTATGAGGCATAGTTTATATGTATCTTCAGAGACACTAGATTTTGTGTCTTTAGTTTTTATAACTTTCTCATTTCTAAGTTTTGACCCTTAAAAATACACAGCAATACCAACTATGCAAAATTTTGTTTTTGAATTTTTCAAAAAAACAATAAAGATATGACTGACTGTTAAAGAGTACATTTGGCATATTTGATGTTATTTTCTCCTAGGCAATATTCTTTCTTTCTCCATTTCCTGGTGTCCTGATTTTTTTTGGAAAGAGGTTACAGAAGTGATTGAATTTAACCCTAAAACATTACTACTACATATTAAGCTAGGGTTAATGGGAAGACTTGAGTTTTAAAGTCTTCTGTGAAAGTGAAAGTTGAGCACAATCAATATTAAGGTAAAGGTAAAGGTAAAGGCCCTCCCGTTGATCGTCGATTTGCTCAAGGGGGCCCAGTAACGTCTCCATTGGAGACTTTGTTGTTACTGTGTCTGGCATATCGAATACTCTCGGTAGCTTGCCGGGCTCTCCGAGAGGGGTGGAGGAATCGAACTCGGGTCGGCCATGTTGGCCGCTTGTAAGGCGAACGCCCTACCCGCTGTGCTATCAATATTACCTCTGAAAAATCCTTTCAGCAATTCATTAAATACATATATACATATGCATATAGAAAAAAATAGAGGGAGAGAGGGAGAGAGAGAATTTAATGCCCTTTTGACTGTTTTGATCATTTTTTTGAACTTTATTGGTAGAAGTTTCTTTACAGGTTTTATCTCTTCAATTTTTTCTTGCATAACATCAAAATCAATTCTGTTAATTCATAAACAAACCATTTAATTTTCAATGCTAAATTATTTTAAATCAAAAATTGTTTTATTATTTTCAAGACACCCTTTGGATTTCACTTAATGTAAACTACATCAAGTAGTCATATTTTAGTCCTCCCTACAGAAAGGCCTGGAGTGATAGCACAGCAGTAGGGCGTTTGCCTTGCACGCAGCCAACATGGCCGACGCAAGTTCGATTCCTCTGTCCCTCTCGCAGAGGCTGGCAAGCTACCAAGAGTATCTCGCCCGCACGGCAGAGCCTGGCAAACTCCCCGTGACGTATTCGATATGCCAGACACAGTAACAACAAAGTCTCCAATGGAGACATTACTGGGCAAATCGACGATCAACGGGAGGGCCTTTACCTTTACCTTTTACCTTTACAGAAAGGATTAAATATAGATAGATATTTCACATGCACATACCAATCACATACCAGCGGTCAGAATTGAATTCATACAATCGAACCATATGACTGATGCTAGTCTCTTACATACAGTAACTCCAACTTGAATTAAAAGCGTACCTTTTTATTTTTACAGTGGGGCCCTTTTGTACGTAAAATGCTTGGATTTTCATAAACTTCAAGACACTTACTTCTTAGAGACAAAGAATTTTTTGCTGATTGGAGATAGCAAAATATGTGTGAAGCTTAGAAGAAAGAATGTAATTTGCAGACAAGTAAGCATCACCCACATAGGTAAGATGCTATTTATGGGGGTATAGTTGTCACAGTTTAGGTATCAAAAATGTTGATTGTGTCTAAACTTTGCACTAGCACCGTAGCACTAGCCTCGCGTTGTTCATCAATTTGCTTGAGCGGGCACCAGTAACGTCTCACAGCTGTTACTGTTTTTAGCATATCAAATACGTCATGGGTAGCTTGCCAGACTTTGCCGTGTGGGCGAGATACTCTAGGTAGCTTGCTGGGCTGCCCGAGTTGGGCAGAGGAATCAAACCTGGGTCAGCCGCGTGCAAGGCAAATGCCCTACCTGCGGTGCTATTTCTCAGCCCAACTTTGCACTAAAATTAGAAAAATTATTAAAAATATTTGCAATAAAGAATAGAAAGTTTTCTAATGCATATCTTTACATAAATGAAAGTTTTAAAGTGTATGGTAAATCTTTCTGTGGAAGAATTTGAATAGACTTCATACTCAGCAATGACAGGAGATGACTGACACCAACATCTTGCAGAAAGAGTTGATCTGTAGAAAGTGTTGAACTGGGTGGGGCCCCTTTTGTTGACCCAAAGTCTCCATTTTACCTTCCACCTTACCCTCTCCTGAATCTTTTGTCATCTTCTGAATCCAGCGTAATATATATTTTAGATGTATTATATATTTATGGTCAGACTTTGTCAAGACCCTGAATGATCGGTTTGAGGCTCTTCTTGTTCCTAGAACGAGCAGACACCACTGGGCTACACTAGCACGCAACAGGAACAAATGGAGACATTACTGGTGCCCGCTTGAGCAAATCGATGAATAACAGGATGTCAAGTGATCAAGTGATTATATATTTATATAAACACTTGACCAATGCATTTATATATATATAAAAAACTTAGTGTCTACTAAGTCTGTAGTCAATATTAGTCTTCTTCCTTTAATTCTGTCATTATACACAGTCTTTGGGAAAGGGAAACAAGTCAAGGAATCATATAGTTGCAAAAGTTTGTACCTCCTCCTGGAGAATGTCTCTCCAGGACATTCTCTCTTTTTTTATAGGATATCCAACAACAACACAACACTGTCCTCCCGTTGTTCATTGATTTTGCTCGAGCAGGCCCAGTAACGTCTCCATTTTGAGACTTCTTGTTACTGCATTTGACATATCGAATACATCACGAGGAGCTTGCCAGGCTTTGCCATGTGAGCATGATACTCTGGGTAGCTTGCCGGGCTCTCTGAGAGGGGCGGAGGAATCGAACCTGGCTCTGCTGGGCTGCCTGTGTGCAAGGCAAACGCCCTAGTGCTGTGCTATTACTCCAGCCCATAGCGTATCTAAGGATAAAATATATATATAAACTTCTTTACAAAAAAAAAAGGTATCCAAGAATAAAAGAATAGTCACTTCCCTTTTTTTCAGCACCTCTGGAGCAATGCAGGAGAGTCACTATTATGAGCGAATAACTACAGTAATAACTGGGCCAAACTCAATCACAGTCCAAAGCACTTGCCCAAATGTTGGTCTCAAAACCCACCTCTGATAGCCTAAAATCTACTTCAGTACACTAAGTGAAAATTGGAAAGATATACACTCTCTTTTCACCATAGGTCTAGGTAAGATTTTACCTGAGTTCCCCCAACTCTGTCAAAAATAACCATGCAAAAATGTGACTCCTTAAACAACAAACTCTCCAGATTTGAATGAAAGAAAAGCTTTTAAAGGAACAAGGAAGCCCCCATTCATGAAAAGACATTGTCTGATTCACATGACTTACAAGCATCCACTACCTCTCTCAGGGTTTATTCTTCTCAGTCTAATATTACACTTCCTCTAACAGCATTTCACACACTCTGCACATGATTCTAACAACTTTGTGTGAGGGAGGCAGAAAGATATCAGTGAAGAGACCATACTTTGGGTCCTGACTGGAAGTTAGGAGTATGGGCCACGATGCAGACTCTTAACTACAAGTAACATACCTGAGGTGCAAGCTCCCACTTCATAACTTGAATTTACTGGAATAATTCAGAAAAACCATTCAAATACTCCTGCTTTGAGATTAGTTAACAACTAGTTCTCCAGTACTCAGAAAGCAAATAATGTGTTTTAGTATAACATCGCATTAACTGCTGTAATAGGTAAGCCCTAAGGCTTTTATCTCAAGCCTATACATTTATATCTTGCTTATTTAAGAGTCAAAAGTTTTTTTCCAGCCTGTGGTTTAGGTTTTTCTAGCTAATATTCAGAGCTCTTTTATCCTGTGGTTCTACTGTCTTCCACATTTGACTCCAGATAATAAAAAGGAAGTAAGCCTGGATTGTCACACAGGATCAATGAGTTGGGGCAGGATGAGAGAATGATGCCAGATCATTTCAAGGGTCAGGGTTGATAGGATCAAACCATACTGCAAAGAATCCTGGGAAATGTAGTCAGGCTTTGATCCAAAAATTGGTTTTCTGAACTGATAGTTAGTTATCAACACAGAAAGGAAATGTGATTCTTTTCAGATGAGATAGATTTTCAAAAGTATCATTATCTCCTCACTGCCCTATAGACTAGCATTATTTCTCTTTCCTTTCCAGTGAAACCTGAAGCTCCATTTGACACAAAAGTCACATATCGTGAGGAAGCAAATGATTTTGAAGTGACATTTAATACACCACACTGGAACAAGTCTTATGTGAAAAACCTGATACATGAGGTAGCTTACCGCCAGGAAAAAAAGGAAAATGATTGGAAGGTATGTAGCTCAGCTATGTTAATTCATTATAAAATGCATAATATATGCAAATATACTAACAAAATTATTTCTAGGAATTTAACTATATAAATATATTAAATGTACTAAATATATATAATATCACTGTCACTGTCTGCCCATTATTCATCAATTTGCTCGAGCTGGCCCAGTAACGTCTCCATTGTGAGACTTGTTACTATGTTTGGCATATCAAATATGTCACGAGGAGCTTACCAGGCTTTGCTGGGCAGACGAAATAATCTCAGTAGCTTGTTGGACTCTCTGAGAGGGGTGGAGGAATAGCCGGGGTTGGTTGGGTCAGCCGCGTGCAAGGCAAATGCCCTACTGCTGGGCTATCACTCCTATAAAATAAAAGTGGGAAAAGTGCCTGTTTATTCACACTGTTTTCTTTTCTTAGCCTAGAATCAGCCTTGCCTATTTGCAATATGCGACTGTATGCTACTTATTAAAAATGTGATGCCTGCCCTAATTTATTTTCTCATTCTTATTACCCTGACACGTCCACTCTCCCACATATATGCACACACTGGATTATCTTGGGGCTCCCCTTGACCATGCATTTAAAAATTACACCAAAGAAAAAACAATTATATAGAGGGAGAAAGGATAAAGAAACCTAGAAGTCTGAATAGTGCCAGGACAATTACAATTAGTTAGCAGTTTCTGAAGAAATTAAGTTAAATATCTTAAATTAAGTCCATATAGCTGAAATTTTACACACACACACACACACACAACTCTCCTGATAGTATATAAAACTCAAACAAACGAAAAAATAGACGTGAGTGATTATACAATCTTGAGATTAAAACTCTCTAAACATAAAAGCAATAGGAGAGAAAAAGTTTAATGGGACTACTTAAAAATAAAGACAACCATAACAACACATGAAATAATCAATAGTGAAAAGTAAATTAGAGATTAATATAAAGTTAACACACACACAACTGAAAACTTATTAAAATCCTAATAATTCAATAGGTCTTATAAGTTGTTAAGGAAAGGATGCATGTAACAATGAAAAATGACACAAAACTTAAAAGTGACTCACAAAATAAGAAATACATAATTTCAGTAAGTATATTAAACCTAATAACCCAACAAATATAAATGTCAACATCAATGCATATTGCCATCTAGACATCAATTAGATTGAGTGCTTTGTTTTCTTAAAGATAATGCACAGTGCAGAAGAGATGTTTTTATATTGCTATTTACAACACAAAACATTATGTCTCTAAGTGAAATAGTTCCTGCTCACTAACTTACCATTTCCTTTCACCCGTGTTTGGGAGCTTAAAGGGATGAGAAAGAAAATGAAGCAATTAAATATGGAAAGTAAGGTGCTGGAAGTAATTCTATCCTCCCCAATTGGGAATGTCCAACACACATAAGTAATAACCTTTGTCCGTTATTCACTTTGGTCCCTTGTGGAGCATCATTTCGGAGGTCACAAACTGCCCTCAATTCTACAGCTGAGCCTTTCATGGGTCAAAATTCCTCCTAATAAACATAAGCACCCTAAGGACAGTGACTAAAGACATCTCATTGGAAATGATCTGGGAGGTCTTGACCACACCTCTATTTTTGCTCTGCAGTATGTGAATTTAACCCTTACAAAGCTGACACTGTTACAAAGAACACTCCAACCTGATGCAGTGTATGAAATTAAAGTTCGTTCTCTCCCCTTCGACTATTACAAAGGCTTCTGGAGTGAATGGAGTCCAAGCTATCACTTCAGAACTCCTGAAACTTACAGCCCAGGTAATAAGTGACTAATCTTTGCTCCCCACTAGTGCATTGCATTTGAGAACAACCTGCAAGTTGTATGGCTTTTGTAAACAACCAGAAAGCTGTCAGACTGGGGACTTAGTCTGTGATCATAGACAGGGAACTGCTCTCCCACACCAGCTTCCTTTTCTGACTCTTAAAAATGTTGGGACTTCATGATGAAACTTCTGTCTAATCCTCCTGACCCTCTTCTTTCTCTTAGTGGTAGAATTATGGAAGGGAACACTGCTATCTTTTTTATCTCCCTTTTTGTAATTTTATCAAATTATTGATTAGGCCACATACTAGTGTGAATGTTTGTGGGGTTTTTAATTAATATTTTTATTTTTTTTATATTTATTTATTTTTTAATAGTGAGGCACCATGAGGTACAGTTGTAGACTTACACATTTTTGTGCTTGGGTTTCGATTATACAATGATCAAACACCCATCCCGCCACCAGTGCGCATTTCCCACCACCACGGATCCCAGCATCCCCTCCCCCCCCCCCAGCCCCCATCCCACCCTGCCTCTGTGGCAGGGCATTTCCCTCTCTCTCCTTTTGAGTGCCATGGTCTGCAAAAGAGGCATTGAGTGGCAATCATGCTTGGTCGACAGTCTACCCTCAGCATGCTCTCCCATCGTGGGCGGATCCTCCCAACACCTTTTATTTGGTGTTCCCTTCTCTTTCTGAGCTCCCCCTTCCCCTAACATGTGTGGTTGTCCTCCGGGTCATTGAGTAAAATTCCTGGTACTAATCTCTGCCATACTTGGGTGTTAGTTTCCTATTTTGTTACTTTATGTTCCCCAGATGAATGCAATCTTTCTATGTCTATCCCTTTCTTTCTGAGTCATTTCACTTAACATGATACTTTCCATGTAGTACCACTTGTATGTAAACTTCATGACTTCGTCTTTTCTAACAGCTACATAGTACTCCATTGTGTAAATGTGCCAGAGTTTCTTCAACCAGTCATCTGTTCTCGGGCACTCAGGTTTTTTCCAGATTCTGGCTATTGTAAAGAGTGCTGCAATAAACAGACAATTGCAGATGTCACTTCGGCTATACTTTTTTGCCTCTCTGGGATATATTCCCAGGAGTGGTATTGCTGGATCAAATTGGGAGCTCAATTTCTAATTTCTTGAGAATCATCCATACTGTTTTCCAAAAGGGCTGAACCAGTCGGCATTCCCACCAACAGTGAAGGAGTGTCCCTTTCTCACCACATCCGCGCCTGCACCGGTTGCTTTTGTTCTTGTGGATATGGGCCAGTCTCTGTGGTGTGAGGTGATACCTCATTGTGGTTTTGATCTGCATCTCCCTGATGATTAATGATGTGGAACATTTTCTCATGTGTCTTTTAGCCATTCGGATTTCTTAATTTTTTTTATTTTTCATTAAGACACTGTGATTTACAAAGTTATTCAGAGTTGACTTTTAGATATACACCAGTCTTACCACCATTGCCAACTTCCCTCCATTAGTGTCTCCAGGTTCCCTCCTACCCTTCAAACTGTATCCTTGACACATACATTTTTTTTTATTATTAGTGAAACACTATGAGGTACAGTTGTAGATTTACAATTTTTTGTGCTTGGGTTTCGATTATACAATGATCAAATACCCATCCCTCCACCAGTGTCCATTTTCCACCACCAGACACATACATTTTTTTAAATTTTTTTATGTTTTTTTTATTGAATCACTGTGAAATAGACCCTTACAAAGCTGTTCATGATTAGATTTCAGCCATACAGTGTTCTAACACCCATCTGTCCACCAGTGCACATTTCCCAGCACCAGTGTCCCTAGTTTCCCTCCCCTCATCCCTCTGGACCCCCATCCCACCCCACCTGCCTCTATGGAAAGCACTTTTCTTCTCTGAGAGGCACATATTTAAAAATTTTATTGAATCACCGTGAGATAGTTACAAGTTTTCATGTTTGGGTTACAATCACACAATGATCAAACACCCTTCCCTCTACCAGTGTACATTCCCCACCACCAATATCCCCAGTATACCCCCCATTTCTCCCCCTGCCTCCATGGCAGACAATATTTCTCATATTCTCTCTCTACTTTTGGGCATTATGGTTTGCAATACAGACACTAAGAGGTTATCATGTTTGGTCCTTAATCTGCTTTCAGCACACATCTCCCATCCCAACCGGTTCCTCAAGCCGTCATTTTCTTAGTGATCCCTTCTCTATTCCATCTGCTATCTCGCCTCTGCTCTTGAGGCAAGCTTCCAGCTATGGGGCAATCCTCCTAGCCCTTGTATCTACTGTACTTGAGTGTCAGCCTCATGTTATGTTATTTTATACTCCACAAATGAGTGCAGTCCTTCTATGTCTGTCCCTCTCTTTCTGACTCATTTCACTTAGCATGATAATCTCCATGTCTATCCATTTATAAGCAAATTTCATTACTTCATCTCTCCTAACAAGAGAGGCACATTTTTAAGCATGGTGGTTGTGGCTTCGAGCTCCTGCTTTCAGTGTTGCTGACTCTGCAGTTTGGATATTTAGCTCTTCTCCACCACCAATGTACCTGATTCCTTTGGCCCCTAACCCCCTGTGACTTCCTTTCTGCTGCTTCTTGCTACCCTCCTCAATTTCTTTTCCTTTCTGTTCATGCCTATGGTTTTGATGTACAGTTAATACATCTCACCACCACCAAAGTCCCCAGGATCTTTCAGCAATGCCCCTATTTAATTTTCAGTCCACCTCTCATCCCCGCTCTACTTTCCCTGTTGCTTAAGTTCAGTTATATAATCCACGGCCAAGAATTTGTTATCATTTGTCCATTCCCTTGGTTTCCTCGTTAATGTCATATGACTTCAATATGTCAGGTGAAAGAGGTTCAGGACCTAATCACATTAGGTCTGCCACTTAGTGAAGAAAAATTACCCCATAAAGCTAGTACACCATCTTATTCACAGAGAGCAATTTTTAAGAAATAAGTAATCAGGTAAATGTGCCTGAGCAACTAAATAACTCAAAGTGCCATGTAATTCTCCACCTAACTATGCTTAATATATGCTAACTAGCTATCTATCCTTGCATTCTAGGGGAGATCAATCCTGTTCTAGTAACTATCAGCATTCTAGGTTTTTTCTCTGTGGCTCTGATGGTCATCTTGGCTGGAGTATTATGGAAAAAAAGGTAAATTCCTTACCTAATTAAAAAAAGATGATTACATGGGATCTACCCCACGAAAGGATCATGTTTGCTTCATCATAAAAATGATAATTTATATATACATACCATCTTAATATTCTTATTTCAAGATAATTCTAATATTCTTGAATTAAGAATATTAAGATGGTGCATATGAATCTCCTTAGTGTTCATATTTTAGAATGACACATTTGACACAGAAAACACCTCAGAAGACTCTTATTTAAAAAACCATAAAAATCAAAACAGAGAAGTTGCAGTTGGTAAGGAAAAGGTCTAATATAAGAAGTTGTTCTTTTTTTATATGAGAAGTTCATAAGTAGGTCAAATTTAAATTTCAAGCTGCACTTTTGCCATGACTTATGAATTTTCTCCAGAGTTCTGTTAGGTCTTGGTCACAGCATGGATCACTAATAGATGGTTAAGGCCCAGAGCAAGCAGATAACTTGTCCAAGATCACCCAGCTAGCTCTAACAAAGTCAAGATTATAAATTTGCTGTCCTGATTCCTGACTCAGAAAATGGGAGAAAGGGGGTGACAGGAAGATAAGTAAATAAAAGCAAAACAAATAAACAAAAATAATGTGCCTCCTCCTATTTCAGAATTAAGCCTGTTTTATGGCCTAGTCTCCCTGATCATAAGAAAACTCTAGAACAGCTGTGCAAGAAACCAATAAAGGTAAGTCTTTAAAATATTTTTATTACATTATTGAAGGTACATTCACAGTTAGGAATGATATTACAGGGTAAGATACAGATAAACCTCAAGAACTGGGTTTTTTTTACATCGGGTAACAGGTATCATCCTAAAGTTCTAAATGAAATTCCCCCAACATAGTGAGCTAAAGTGAGATTTCAGACTTCTTCGGGTTTGAGGGACACAACCAGTTGTCCATTCAGACTTTGCTATATTGAAGCTCTTTCAGAAGCTGACTCAGCTAAAATTCTCTCCCCCCATTCTCTAATATTTCCTCATAAACCCTATGTATCTCTGTTATGGTCTTGATGCTTTCCCTCTTTTTTTGTGCAGAATTTGAATGTGAGTTTCAATCCTGAAAGTTTCCTGGACTGTCAGATTCATAAGGTAGATGGAATTCAAGATAGAAATGAAGCAGAAGTGTTTCTACAAGACACATTTTCAGTGCAATTAGAAGAGTCTGAAAAACAGAGACTTGAAGAGGGAGCACAGGATGGTAGCTGCCCATCAGTGCATACAATCATCACCCCGGAAACTGTCAAAGAAGATTCAGCTCTCAGATGTCCATCTGGAAGTGTCCACATATGTGATGCATCTGTAGCCCCCGCCAATTCGCCTGCAGACTGCAGAGAAGGTATCAAGAGTGGGTCTCATGTCTACCAGGACCTGCTTCTTCTCCCTGAAACTCCAAACAGCATGCTGCCTCCTCCCTGTCCTTTCCAAACAGGAATCCTGGTCATGAACACTGAGGTCCAGAGACAACCCTTCCTTACTTGCTTGAGATCAAGTCAAGAAGAAGCTTATGTCACCATGTCCAGCTTCTATCAAAACCAGTAAATTGTAAGAAATTCAAGATGGAAAGCATTATGACCAACAAAATGATGGAATTCCTACTTTTCCTCACTGCACAGAAAATACACAGTTAACACCACCATCACTTCAAATAACCTGAAACATGGCTTTCACCTCTCCTGCATCAAGGCTATTATATATGTAACAGGAACATTCAGCTTCAGGTCACCAGATTATTCAATTATTTCTAAAAGAAAAAAATCAATGAAGAAAGCGTGAAGGGGAGTTTCGACAGGTGATGAATGAAGGAAGAGAGCAAGGAAAGAAATTAATGAAGCAAGAAAAGAAAGAATAAAAGATGAAAACAATAGTAACCTTTATCAGAAGTTACTCTATCCAGTGCTGTGCTAAAGTGTTCTACAAATCTTGTCTCTGCAGTTACAAAAATTATTCAGGGGGAGGGAAGTAAGAGGCAATTATCACCATAGGCATTATTATTATTCTATTTGTGAGAATTTAGAAAAGTAGAGAGGGTTTAAGCAACTTCTCCCTGTATCCTGCGGCTGATGACAGAACCAGCCCCCCAACATATGATTTTCTCACAAGTGCCACACCTCACTAATAACAGGATGACCGTATAATCTACTGTTTAAACAGGGACCCGTTTTAAAGTTAAAAATGAAGTTATAGTCACTTCATAAACTGGATATGTGGTAACCCCAATTGAAAAGAAAGGGGAGATAGGGGAGAAGACATGGTCACATGATGTACAACGTCACGTGACCAGTGGTTCAAGCAACAAAAGAATTCAAAAATTATGAGCTAATTTTAACACTTTTTGAAATGGGAATGCATGAAATTCCAGAATTCCTACTGCTAGATGTCATGAGGATGATCCTCTTGCAATCACCAATGATAGAAGCACCTATAACTACTCCTGGACAGAGAAGCATCTGAACAGTGAGTGAAAGAGTGACACCTGTGTGAGTGTGGAGATGATCCTAGCCCAAATTCATCCATAAACTACCCTGAGTTCTACCATTACAGAGCATATCACAAACACCAAAGGGATGTTATGAGCAATGTAATGAGTCAACCAACTGTGGTGTCATGTTCTCAAAGATAGAGACTTATTAGTAAAGCTGGATGTGTGTCCTTTTGCATTTCTCCAGCTAGAGAAATTTGAGTCTATATAACTGAGAAGTCTCATCTTAAGGATTCCTCTCCCACAGGCTCTAGACCCTGGGTTTATGCAGAACCCAAGTGGTGGTATCACATAGTAGAGAACACAAGTCCAGGATTTTGGAAGGTAGTTTGGTCAGCAATATTGTTGATTTTTTTTTGGATTTTCTCTTTGTTTTGTTTTTAGCTGGTTTAGGGTCAGGGGGTGTTCAGTGCCTTTATTTTTAAAATTTTCTTGTTTCATGATGTCTGAAGAGGGAATTTTAAATTGTGGATGAAGGGCACTGACCTGCTGAATCAGAAACCTAACTATAATCAGGTCACCTTATTTTTCAAGTGTTGTACTTTACCAAATCCTTTATATGAATCATAAATAATATCATCTTATGATATCCTAGATTTGCTTCATGTATTCGTGATCCAGTTTAGTGCTTTCAAAATCATCATCTACATTTTCTTACAAATACATGTGAAAAGGCTGCTCTGTGCGAGCTATAGAGGAAAGCCCAGGGAACCTCAGCCAAGCAGAGTTAGCATCTGGCCAACCTGAAGTCGAAAATCTAACAAAAGTGAGCGCTTTATAAGCAAATGGTAATGATTAATGAGAAGCTATACTAGAGGTATGTTAAAGTGCCTTATAGGAGAAAGGAAAAATAAGATGTAGGTGATATTTCTGTGATGAAAGACATGAGAGAACTGCCAGGGTTCTCAAAGAAGAAGGTATTTCCCAAGAAGGGAGAAGTGGAATGAGTCCTTTGCACACTTTTCACAAAAGGTGGAACTGAGAACCAGGCCTCAAAGAAGAGGTGGTCACACAGAATCTCATGCCAACCTGGATCTCTGACACCTTATTTACAGAGGTTCTAAGTGTTCATTGTTATTGTCTGTGACTCGTGGAATATGCTCAGCTTCACTTATTAAGTCAGAATGAAAAGTTCTTGTCCTTGAAATAAAAATACGTTCTGTAAGAAATGAGGGGATAAATAAAGAAAAAAAACATTGATACCCCTCTCCCTCTAAAATCCTGTTTCAACTTCAATATTCTATAAGTTATCATTTAGATTACTTATTATTAGTTAGTGACCATTAGTTATCATTAGTTATCATTATTACAGGAATGTCTGTTGGGAGTGTCTGTTACTAGAGGCACATAACATTTATGCATTATACTATTACATCCATAATTGCTGCTAATGCTTGAGTATATACTAAAGGATGGTAGATAATATGCAATGTAATATTGCAAACTTTTTCTGACAAAATTTCTTCTATGTTACATAACAGCAAAATTCCTGGTCAGAGATTGTATATATATAAAAAAATGGAAACTAGTAGTTCCATATAGCATAAAATGAAAAAGAAAAATGAGGAGAGGCTACTATTCTAGTCAATTAATGTATCTAGATCCAGGAGGCCATGACTTAGTGGACTGATTTGATCTCGGTCTTTGCATCCTCCTTCATTCTAATTTCCAAGAAAATTTGCTTAAGAAAAAGTCAAATAAGATGTCACTTGTGTGTTTGAGTATTATCACAGAGGGCCTACTAGAAAGGAATTGAACAGGAAAAGAATCAAAATACATGGTGGCAACTAAATACAATGCACAGAAGATGGGATTTCTGTCATTCCAGTGGTTTTCTTGGGCATTACTCCTTAAAGGATCTTATATCCACTACAGTGAAAGTTTCCGATTTAGCCATGTTCTCTCCATGTGCATTACAAACACTTTGCAAACTGTAAAATATATAATTAAATGCTATCAAACTCTCTTGTACTTGTTGTCTGTCATAAGTATGGTTAGTGACAAAATAATCCCTGGGTGTGGTATAAAAGAAAAAATAATTAGTAACAACCTGAAAGAAAATGTCTCCACTGGGTGTGATATCAAAGGAAAAAAGAATTAGGAACAACCTGAAAGAAAATGGTTGAAAATTTTTTACACATTACTTTTTTCTCATAGGATGATCACAAATGAATAATAAGCTATTATTATTATTATTATTATAGAAAAACTAAACATTTTCGTGTACTTTAAATCAATTGAATTTTCCCCCTATGCTATTTCCCATATTTAAAACTATATATTTCACTGGCAAAATAATCAAGTGACTTTTATGTTTTTTCTTAGTATCAGAGCTACAGTGAGTCCACTGCCAGGATGTAAGAGTCTGATGATTTTCCTGTGTTCCCATCATTTGTAGAGCATTTATCCATGTGCTCTTTTCACAGACTCTAGCGAAATAAGCTACTGAGGGCTTTGACATTTCCTCACATTGACAGAATTTCTCTCCCAGGACGTTTTTGAGTATTTACAAAAAGTGGGAAATTTGTGGGATTAATGTTGGAACATTGTAAGTCTAAACCTTTATTAGAAGCAACTTTGTAAATAACTGTGCCTTAATAACAATAATAATAATATCACTTATCACTTAATCACTTAATCCCCGTTATTCATCGATTTATTCGAGCGGGTGCCAGCAACGTCTCCATTCATCCCGGTTGCGTGCTAGTGTAGCCCAATGGTATCTGTTCGTTCTAGGAACATGCAGAGCTTCAAACCAATCATTTAGGGTCTTGACGAAGAAGTCTGACCATCTTATAGGTGGGCGTCCACGTGATCTTTTGATGTCCCGTGGAATCCAATCAGTAATGGCTCTAGTCCAGCAGTTGTCTGTAAACCTCATTACGTGTCCAGCCCATCTGATTTTTGATGTCTTGGCAACTGAGACAGCGTCCCTGATTCTTGAGCGTTGACAAAGATCAGAACTCCGGATTCTATCTCTCATTTGAGTGAATCGTGATATTCCAAGCATAGTTCTTTCGATTCCTCTTTGAGAGACCCGAATAGCATTCTCATCCTGTTTTCGTAGGGTCCCAGTCTCTGAGGCATATGTTAATGCAGGAAGAATAGTGGAATCAAAGAGATGTGCTCGTAGCTGGAGGTTCTTTGTCCTTTTAGTTATTTCTTCAATGCTCTTGAAGGCATTCCAAGCCGCTCTCTTCCTCCTGCGCAACTCAGGTGCCAGGTCATTCATCATGTTGATTTCTCGACCTACGTATATATAACTGTTGCATTCGGAGATGGTGGTTCTGTTGAGAGCGAATGGAGCGTCAGGAACAAGGCTGCTTCTCATAAACATTGTCTTCGTAAGATTCAGCTGTAGTCCGACCTTTCCACATTCACAGTCAAAGTCGTTCAGCATTTGTGCCGCTTGGCTGATGTTTGGTGTTATTAGAACGATGTCATCAGCAAAGCGGAGGTGGTGTAGTTGTCGACCATCTATCTTCACTCCCATGTTTTCCCATTCCAGTCGTCGCATGATGTTCTCGAGGGTGGCACTGAAGAGTTTTGGTGAAATGGTATCACCCTGCCGAACCCCTCTCTTGATATGGATGATTACTTCTTTGTAGAATGGTGAGATCTTGGTAGTGAATCCGCAATAGAGCTCACGAAGGATCCTGATGTATTGAGTTTGTACGCCCTGATTGGCTAGGGCTTCCATGACCGCTTCCATCTCAACAGAATCAAAGGCCTTCTTTAAATCAATGAACGTTAGACAGAGCGGCATCTTGAACTCCCGAGATACCTCAATGAGCTTGGTTATTGTGTGGATATGGTCGATGGTACTGAATCCTTTTCAGAATCCAGCTTGTTCACATGGTTGTCCTTCATCTAGTGTTCTGTTAATCCTATTCAGGATGACTCGAGTGAATAGTTTGTAGATGACAGACAATAGGCAGATTGGGCGATAGTTGCCAATGTCGTGGATGTCTCCTTTCTTGTACAGTAGTACAGTTCTGCTGGTTTTCCATTGGGATGGAACCTTGCATTCAGACAGGTAGCGTGTGAAGAGCCGAGCCAATTTATTGATAAGTACTGATGGTAAGTTCTTCAGGTGTTCAGGTCTGATCTTGTCTGGGCCAGGTGCTCTTTGTTTCTTTACCAACGAGATGGCATGTTGGATTTCGGAAGGGAGAACAATAATAATAATAATAATAATAATTTTTTAAAAAAACACGGTGGAAAGTTGAAGGCATTTTACATCTCTTGTCTTTCTCTGATAGGAGCAACATATGGTAGCTAAGACCTGAGGAGTGAAACATTTTTCTTATTCTATATATTCACTGCATTTTCTGCACTGTGGGTAACTTTCATTCAATAAAGTATAAAAACTGGTAGGTGTTTTCCCAAATATAAAACACTTGAAATATTTTCTTTTTTCATTTTTAAAAAAATTTTAATTTAATTTTTTATACAGACTTACAAATTTTTGTGATTACCTTTCAATCAAACAATGTTCGAGTGCCCATCCCTCCACCAGTGCCCATTCTCTACCACCAATGTTCCCATTGTCCCTCCCACCACCCTCACCTTTCCCCACCCCTTGCCTCTGTGGTAGACACATTATCTCTTACTCTCTCTTTCCTTTTGGGTCTTATGGTATGCAATACATGTACTAAGAAGTCATCATATTTAGTCAATAACATTTGAAATATTTCTATTCAGTAATAATACTTTGTAAGAAATTAATAACTAGCCAAACCTTACTCTAGTTGGTCACATTTTTAAAAAGCTTATCTTGGGGGCCGGACTATAGTGGGTAGGGTGTTTGTCTTGCATTAAGCCGACCCGGGTTTGATCCCTGGGATCCCATATGGTCCCCCAAGCACCGTCAGGAGTAATTCCTGAGTATAGAGCCAGGAGTGACCCCTGTGCATTGCTGGGTGTGACCCAAAAAGCAAAAAAAAAAAACACTAAAAAAGCTTATCTCTAATTTCATATTTAGAAAACCTGAGAATTGAGGAAAGACCTTCCACACTCATTATATATGAAGGGTTTCTCTTCAGTGTGACAACAGTTGTGAATAGTGCTGAAGAATAGGAAAATGTTTAGACATGCAAATCACTACTTAAAAACTTCTCTCCATTGTGAGTCTGAAATGTTTATATGGAAGAAGGTAAAGCTTTTCTACATTTTTCAAATGTATAAGATTTCTGTCCAGAGTGAGTTTTCACAAGTTCAGTAAGGGGTGAGGATTCAGTGATGCCTTCCCCATTCCTTACAGTGTAGGTTTTCTATCCAGTATGAATCTTCATATTTAGTCAGGTAAGAAGAGCTAATAAAGACTATCTCACTTTCCAGACATTCATAGGATTTCTCTCCAGTGTGATTCTTTATATATTGAGTAAAGACTGAGAATTGAATGAAAGAAAGCCTTTGCCCATTCCTTCTAAGTCTAAGGTTTCTCTCCATTGTGAACCCTCATGTATAAAATAAGGATTGAGGAATAAGCAAAGATTTTTCCACATTTCTTGCAGGCATGTGGTTTCTATTCAGTGTGAATACTAAATATCTAGTAAGGTGTGAAGAAATAAAGGAAAGGGTTTTCCATATTTGTATGCTAACGACTTTTCTCTCCAGATTGGATTTTAGCATGTTCAATAAAGACTAGGATTGAGTGAAGTCTTTGCCACATCCTTATATACACAGATCAGTTTTCTCTCTCATGTGTGTTTTCATGCTGTTACAAAGATCTGAGGACTGAATGCAAACTCTCTCATACAGTGTACATGGTCAGGGGATCATTCCAGTGTGTTTTTTATGTGAATAATAAACAACATAATATGCCTAGAAGACTAAATGCCTCTCCACATTCCTCACATGTGTAAAGGCTTATTCCTATATAATTGTTCGTAAATAGAAATAAATGAAACCCTCCTAAATCCCAGTCTATACTTTTCACAATAAGAGAACTTCCCCCCATTGCATATTTTATTTTGCTGAGTAAGATTAACGGAATAAATGGGAATTGTCCCCCATAGAAGACCCAAAGAAGGGTGAGGAACCTTTTACTATCTAATTATCTTCATTAAAAAAATCTTTCCATTTTGAGTATTCCCATATCTATTAATGCATGAATGTTCACAGTGTTCTTTTCCATAATGCTGACGACTGTGTATATTCCATGTGGCTCGCTGATTCCCATCTCAAACCTATTGAATATTTACTTTCCTAACCCTATGACTGAAATGGTGATTCTTTGTTTTAAATTGGTTTCTAATCTTTAAGGGTTGTGATCTTCACTATCCACAACTGTTCTTGTTCCAACCGAGGGGTCAGACCAGATGTCAACATAGATTACCCTATAGTTCTCAGGATCCTGAGCCTCACCTCTCTGCAGTGGCTGCTCTGAGAGGGATCAAAGTCCATTCCTCTAGATGAAGCTCACAATTTACATCAGGGAAGGTCACTGAGTCATAAAGACAATTTTTCAAACTGTGAGTCACCATCTTTCAGCTGTGTAATTTCCAGTCATGGTTTATCTGCATTCCAGACAGTGGATTGCTTTAGCCCTGGCAACAACCTCAACATCTAATGGTTGCTATGATTTTTGAACTGGCAGGGTCAAAGGTCCAGTCCTAGGGGAAAAACCCAACAAGTTTGACTTCCCCAAGGTACTCCACATGCATATGGAGGTGAATGACAATTCTCCTCACATCTTTATATTACCCTTGCCCTGTTGAAATCAGAATGTGAATTCTGAGGCCAGGGATTCAGCTCAGTGGTAGAGTGCTTGCCTTGCATGTGTGACACTGTGGGTAGGGTCACCAGGACTCAACACAGCAGCACACTTTGTAAATCACCTAAAAAGCTGGTCCTAATCAACTGAGACAAAGAGCAGAATTTTTTTCTTTTGGAGAGAGATCACAAAGGCTCCACTGGAGCCTTTAGTACTTGACATATATGTTTAATCAAACACACACATTCCTCACTCAACTTTCAGGAACTTTGCCGCCCTTTCAATGTGGTGAGCTTGGCAGACTAAATTAGAGGTTAGACCATCATCAGGAGACTCCTCACAGTTCCAAGTCCAAATCTTCCTCTAATATCCAATCTCCCTCCTAAATCTGGCTTAATTTAGATCTCACCATGGATTAAGAAATCTGAAACGCATAACTTGCAGCCCCAAAGTGCAGAGCCACCTGAAAAAATAATGGTCTTATTTTTATCAGTTCATCAGAGCCATGTTGCTATACTGGGTTCACCCATGGACAGTTTTCCACCTCAAAATTCTTAATGTAAACACATCTGAAAAGTCCTCTGGACCACATGCAGGGATGGGTGACAAACATTCTGCAAGCTATCTAGGGTTTAGGAAATAATGTGGTCTGGATCAACTATGCAACAGAATAAACACATATGCTTCATGTTGGTAGACTGCGCCCCATCTGCCTGTATTATATAGACATCTCAGATGATGTTAGAAATTTACAAGGCCCTTGGAAGAAACAAGATTCCCCACCCCTGGGATGTCAGGTTCCCAGGATTAGAATGTGAATATATTAGCAGGGAAGGGCACGATATTACCTATCTAGCTACTGTTTAACTTCCCTTATGCTCAGACTCAGCCCAGGACTTTCTTAACCCCTGGATTTTCACTTAGCACACCCAGTGCCTCAAAAGTCAGACTAATTTCAAGAAATAGTTCATGGATAGTCACTTCAAGAAATGCTTCCTCTTCGCAGACCAAGATATGGCTTATATATGCATGCTAGAGGCATTTATACTTACCCTTATTGTTACTAAATTGATTGGGCATTACCTGAATTCACTATGAACTTCAAAGAATAGAGAGAAGACTTCCAGAGATTTGTATCTCTTGCTGGACATAGTCCCTAAAATCAAGAAGTCACTCAATCATTCATGAATGATGTTCTCTTTGTCAATGTGTTTCCTCATAAGTGTTCAATCTGGAAGAATTTGAGGCTCAAGTACTCAGACAGAGGCAGGTAAAGCATCCCTGAGAGAAATGCACATCTGGGCAGTCATGTGTAAGAAGTCGGTTGCCTTCCCCATCCACGGTTACCTCACCAGCTGCAGACTCAACCACAAAAACCACAAAAATGGGGAAATGATAGGGTGGAGTAAGGTGGTGAGAGAATTTTCCAAAGCATCACTTCTCTGATAAATATCTGCATTTACTTTTGTCTGTTCACCTAACTTTTTATATTCAATTTTTTTATTCAAATTTAACCTTCCTTCCAAATTTCAATGGCTGCTGGCATCTGGCTATAATTTGAATGTGGCAGCTGTTCAGACAAAAAAAAAGTAATGCATAAAATATGGTGGATCTGAAGAATGTGCTAACAATTTTCAAGATACTGGTTAAATTCAAGTGTGAGGCTAACAATGTGTAAAGCCCTTGAGGTTTGAAAAAAAAAGAAAGTTTCAGGGCTGAATTCTGTACGAACACTTAAGTTAATCTAATGACCCCTACTTTGCAAATTGTGAGGACCAATTTGTTTCTAGTCTGAAAAAAAAATCTCATTAAGAATGAGATGAGAACTTACAAAGGCACTGAAGGACCTTTTCTTTTTTTGATGACAAATCAGTTGCTGCAAAAGATTGACTGCAATAGTTATAACATTCAAATGCCAAACAATCAAGAAACATGGTTAATTTAATGATGGTTTGTAGGATAACACTGTTTTGTCCTTCCTCAGATAGCTTAGGTTTATCAGGTCACAACCATCTAAGGACACTGAACTTCTATTGTAAGCAATGTTTTTCTGTGTGGACACAGGAAGACAGTTAATATTATGCTTTGTAACTTGGGAGTTGATTGACTCCGAATAATATTTACTCCTGGGCATCTGCTTTCTTGACTCAGTTGCCCTTAGTTCCTAGCACCCCAAAAGCAGGGTCCCGACGATGGACTGAATGGACCCAGGGCAAGCTGTGAGCTACCCTGGCAATGGTTTTCTATAAGTAACAATGAATTATTAATTTCAGGGTCTAAATAGTCATTTGTTTAATTAAGTAGAAGGTCAATAAATGCTATAGAATAAACTGATTAATATGCTATAAAATATTCTTTTTACATATAAACAAACCATGTTAATAAACTTAATAGATAAAGTAAACTTTCACAAACTTACCTGTGAAGATGCAAATGTGTGTATGAGTAATTCTTAGCATTTTTTTATAAAATATAAATCTCTGGTGAGATAATAATTGAACTTAAGCCAAAGCCATGTATAATGATAACACATTGAAAGTAATTATTAAGTATAGAGATAAGTCAAAGGCATTTCATCCTTACTATACTATACTCTCACTGTTCTATTAATGCTCAGAAATTAAATTATACAAAAAAATCAAAGTAAGAAGTACAAACATTTATGAGGAGAAACCAAATGAACATTATTAGAAGATAAAATGATTGCTAATCTGGAAAACTCAAGGACTCATGTATTTTTTAATACAAAAACAAATTTACAGAGATTTTATTAAGGTCTTTGATTATAATATTTCTGTTGATTCTAGTTAAGGCAATATTATTAATTAGCATTTATGGTATTGATGCTTAAATTGATGATATCCCACTGGTATCCAAGTGTCTGAGGCCTTCCCTGTTTCCTCCCCACTGTTAATCAGTTTTCTAATCCAAGGTCAGGGATTTGATTATAAGTTTTTCATATGTTAAGGTGATTTCTTCAAACACATATTGAACCTATATTTAACATTTTCTTGCACTCAATTTTTTTAGTAAACCCAGACAAATGTAACAAAAAGATACCTCACATCCTAATCCTTCATCTGTTCCTCAGAAAGAATAATATTGAATATTTGATGTAATCATCTATATTATGCTGCTACACTTTGGGAATAGGATTGGGACCACACCTCAAGAGTTACTTCTGGCTCTTCACTCAGGAATCAAGGAATCAGTCCTGGCAGTTCTCAGGGGACTATTTGGAATGCCAGGGATTGAACTGGGGTCTGCTGTATGCAAAGCAGCTGCCCTCTTCACTGCACAATAGCTCCAGCACCTATCATGCTGCTATTCCTAGAGATATGTTGAGGGTTCAGAGGAAAATCTCAGTGTCTAAGAAGCATCTTCTCTCAGTTTAGTCCCTGGTGCCACCATATGTGTCAAGCACAGTCATGGCCGCTCTGTTACAAGCTTTTTTAAGTCTAGAAGTTTTGCTGTCTGTGATCTCATTACCACCATTAATATCCAGACACACCACAGAAAAATCATGTAAGACCCACAAATACGAGCCCAGGCAAACACCACAACAATGAAAAGTGTAAGTACACCAAACCAGGAAGTGTGACTCCTGCACTCACAGGTCTGAGCACCACAGCAACCTCTGGCCAACTCTGCAACCATGGCTGGTGTGCTTCAACCAAAGTTAAAGATCCTCCCCAGCATGTAAGTATCTCTTCAACAGATGGAGTGCAAATGTCAGTGAGCACTGCAGCTAGACATGTAGCACTACCACCTGCTGTGGACTCTTGTGAGCCCCGAAGCCGAGTATGGAACTGGCCCGTGCTCATTGCAACTACAATAATGAAGAGAAGGTAGGAGCATGAGGAAATTTTCTTTTAAATATGCTGGGAAATAGATGATTAAGAAGAACCTGCACAATTCTGGAGAAAAACAGAACTGAGAAAAGACGAAGAGAAGTGTTTTGTGTAAATCATATGTTTAGTGAAGATTTTTAGTGAAATAAATTGCCTCTGTTGTATATTTGGAAGTGGAAAAACAAAACAACAGTAATTATGAGCAAAAATTAACTTACCAAAATAATTTTTCTCTAAGTTACAGATGGTTATCTCTTCTGGATAGAGAAGAAACAATTACTGAGTGCTGAAAGTAGGTAAAAGAACATGATACCTCTCAGTATCTGTGTTGCAGACTATACTGTCCAAAAAGGAAAAAGAGAGAGAGAGAGAGAGAGAGAGAGAGGGAGGGAGGAAGGGAAAGAAAGAGGGAGGGAAGGAAAGTGCCTGTCATAAGCCGTAGAGGCAGACTGGGGGAGGAAGGGTGGTGGGATGGAAACTAGATTCTTTGATAGTGGGAAAAGGACACTGGTGGAGGGATGGGTATTGGATCATTCTATGAGTGAAACCTGATCATGAACAGCTTTGTAACTGCATATCTCTGGGGGACTCAATTAAAAAAATAGAAAGTTTTAAAAAATAAATTAAAAAAATTTTAAGAAAGGAAAAAAAAAGAATAAAACCAGAACACTCCATGAAGTAAAATAGAGAACATACTTGTCCTGATCTATATAAAGATCCAAAATTTTTATCCATTTTGATTAGCATAGAAATGGGAATTATTTCCCAAATATTAGGATAATACACTGATTTTCATAGATAAAGAGAAAAACATTAAATCTTTATTCCAAAATTAATCCCACATAAACCAAAGATGTAATAAGTTAATAAATAAAAACGAATATACAAAACTACTTGGATAAGGGCTGGAGCGATAGCACAGTGGGTAGGGCATTTACCTTGCACGCAGCCAACATGGCCGACCCGAGTTCAATTCCTCCGCTCCTCTCAGAGAGCCCAGCAAGCTACTGAGAGTATCTCGCCCACACGGCAAAGCCTGGCAAGCTACCCATGACGTATTCAATATGCCAAACACAGTAACAACAAGTCTCATGATGGAGATGTTACTGGACCCACTCGAGCAAATCAATGAACAACAGGAGAACAGTAGAGTATAGTACTTGGATAAATCATTTTATTAATTTTGTCTGGATGACACTTTTTATCAATGATATACTCCCTGCAGCACTCAGGAACTGGGAGTCAAACTGAGGACCCCACACGAGTGAGACATGCCTTTTACATGCCTTGAGTCACATCCCTGACATAAGAATTCGTTAAAAAGACATAAAGTCAAGATATCAAAATGTCGAACAAGAAAATGACATATATTTCATTGTCATTCAGAATGACACAATGATATGAAATTTAGCATATTAGTCATTTCTTTTTCTCTTTTTTGTTTCTTTTTTTCCCCATAGGCTCTTTTTTTTTTTTAATTGAATCACCATGAGAACAGTTACAAAGCTTTCAGGTTTAAGTCTCGGCATACAACGATCAAACACCCAACCCTTCACCACTGTACATTTTCCACCACCAAGAACCCCAGTATACTCCTCATCCCATCCCTCCCCCTGCCAGTGAGGTAGATGATCTCCATTTTATTCTCTCTCTCTACTTCTATTACATTCAATTTTTCGACAATAGATCCACCATTATTATTTGGAATTTTTCCCCCAACAATCAGACCTACTGAAAAGGCATCATTAGATTTGTTTTCTATCGCGATATTGAAGAGCATATGATGTGTGATACTCTCGGTAGCTTGCCGGGCTCTCCGAGAGGGGCAGAGGAATCGAACCCGGCCTGGCTGAGCTGGCTGCATGCAAGGCAAACACTCTACCACTGTGCTATCACTCCAGCCCGACAACTTCTAATGAAAACAAACATTTATACTCTAACATCAAACAAGCTGCTTGGAAGTAGAGGATGAAGAGGGGTGGGACAGATTGAAAACGGACCTAGGGACAGTGGTAAGCGGTTTTTGACACTGGTAGTAGTTGCAGAAAGTAGCATTGTTCTCTAAAAGTATAAACATTAACATTATGTTTCACCATGTTACAATAATAATAATAGCAACAACAAGTAAATTAAGTAAATACTATGCCAATAGTTCCTCAGAAAAGGAAAGTCTGCATAAATAAGACTTAATCTCTTATTCTTTTTCCCTCTCATTATCATGCTCAGAAAATACAAGACAGAAAGTATATCTTCTAGCTATTGCAACTCAGCAGCAACTATTGCCATTTAGTCAATAAATATTATTTACTATCACTCTTTGTCCATTGTGTTGAATTGACAAATCTATGAAGAACACAGCTGGGTGATACTAGTGCCATCTGGAGTGATTTGGGCATGTGCCAGTAGACAACAATCAATTGATGTAGACGGGGCTCCACTAGGAATATCACCACCCTGTGAAATTCCTATCTTGCTCCTGAGGCTAACAGTTTGTCAGGCCTTTCCTTTTCACAGTACAGGCACATGAGGGCAAGCAGGACAGAGGACAGAGACCTCCTGAAGCTTAAGCTTAGATTTGGCTCTCATTACTTCTATTTCATCATGCTACTTTAGCAGATCATTTGAACAAATGCAGAATCAATGAGGAAAAATATACTTGCTCTACTGCGAAAACTCCAAATGATAAGGTAAAGTTTCTAGAAAGATAGAAACAATATCAATATCAGACCATAACTCTATCTGCCCCATCAGACATGAAGACATATTTATAAACATAAATCTGTAAGTTAAGAAGTTTATTGCTCACACTTATAGGACAAAGCCATTGTCCTTGCTTGAGCAAATCTCCCTGCCTCAAATAAACAAGTCGTCAGTAAAGCACAAGAAAGTATGAGTGGAAATGAGAACACTAACACCAGAAGTGACAGAAATGAAGTTTCTCATTGGTTAAATGAAAGACTCAAGAAGGCCTTAGCAGCAGAGTGATAGAGCTGAGGAATTAATTGGTAACCTCAAAGATAAAAACAAAGAAAATATCCAGAAAAGAACAGAAGACAGAAATATTCTGAAGAGAAATAAAGTGTCCACCAGAGAGCTATAAGAAGAGTTCAAAATGAACAATACATGAATTACAAAAATCCCTGGAATTCTGTAGGGCAACAGAATATAATTAAGAGACCAGAGACAGATACTCAGGAGTACAGACAGAAAGTTAATCAACAAAGCAGATAAGGAAGAGAATAAAGTGGAACAAGGAAACCTCTCCAACAAATCTTGAGAAAACTTATAAGTTTTTAAAAATCTCATATCCTATCTCACATCATGCACAGAAGTCAATTAAACATTGAGTAAAGACCTCAATATCAGACAGAATTAAAAAATTATGTTGAGGAAAACATAGGCATAGCCCTTTATGACACTGATTTTAAAGGTATCATCTTCAATGATCCAGTGCCACTGGCCAAACAAACAGAAGCATAAATAAGCAAATGATATTACATCAAAGTTTATGTGCCATAAAAGCTTATGGACCACAAAAGAAGCTCATGCATCACAAAAAAAAACTATGACTATTATAGAATAAAAAACTAGAATAAAAACTTCATATATTGGGGAAAATATTTGCCCACCACTCAGCTGACAAGGTGTCAATATACAAAATATATAAAACACTTGTAAAACATTGCCAAAGAAAACCAAACTTCACCAAAAATAAATGGAAAGAATAAATAGACATTTCCTTAAAGTGGACATACAGATGATCAATAAAAACATGAAAGCTTGTAAATATATCTCACGGTTATTCAATAAAATTAAAATATATATATATTAAAAATATTCTGCATTAGTGATCATCAGGAAAATGCAAATAAAACAAGAGTAAGACGTTGCCTCAGAATTGTGAGACTGGCACACATCATAGCGAAGCAAAACAAACAATACTAGAGTGTATGTGTGGGTCGAAGGAACCCTTATCCACTGGAAAACAAAACAGACACTTTTCAGAAAACTAAAATTTGAGCTTCCTATGACCCAAGACCCTATCCTGCTTCTTGCTATCTAACCAAGGGCCCAAAACGCTCTTTTAATTGTGTTTTTATGTTTACTATAGCACTATTCTCAATATAACCAATCTGGAAACAACCCAGTGTCAAGAACAGATGACTGAATAAGTGTATGTGTCCACGTGTGTATGCGTGTATGTTCACATACAATGTAATGCTACTCAGCTGTGAGAAAAGATGAAATTCGCTATTATGTAGATACTGGAAGGGATCATGCTGAATAAAAATCATTTCATAAGGTGGGAACAGGTAAGAGAATGATCTCTCTCATATGTGGGATATACAGAACATAAGGAAATAACAAACTGCCAATGGTAACAGAACTTGAGAGTTGGTCTACAGAATTGAACTTACCTAGGGCAGGAGGGGAGTGGGGAATGAAGGAGAGGACTCTGGGATAACAGTGGAGTCAAATCACAGTTTGTTGTAAGGTGTGATTGTGTTTTCATGAAATCTTGTTGTTAACAGTATTATAAATTACTCTGTCTCAAACAAAATTGAAAAAAAATTTCCACTCAGAGCTTCTTTTAAAGAAATTTTTACATAAGCTCACGTATACAGGTATATAAAATATGTGTACAAGTTGAACATTTACAAAATTTTAAGTCTGAATTCTACAAGTCAAAATATGTGGACTGGGAGCTCAGGCAGGGTTCTGTATTGCAGCCTTGAATTTATAGTCAGTTGACCAGAAATGCATATTCCATGAGACTCTCGGTTTCAGTAGTATACTAGAGTGAATCATAAAATTCAGGAAATAATATACTTACAATCAAAAACTTTATAAAGAATACCAATCAGGAGATTCAACTAGAAGAAGAAAAACATAGACCAAAATCTGAGAGAAAATGCAGAATACTTTCCTGTCTTCTCCAAGAATCAGCATGAATCATCCCCAGCACACCAGCAATGAGGCATCACTGAGTTTCAGTGTTCAGAGTTTTTATCAGGTTTGAAAATCTAAGCATGTATGATTAAACCATAATTCACTTGACCAAAATCAACTTCCAGGTCCCCTTCCCTTATCTGTGCCAGGCTGACACAAAGTTCCAACTCCAATCATATAGGTAGTCTTTATGGTAACTAGCCCCCGTGTTGATCCAGGATCAACCAAGAATCACTCATTACCATTACAAGATCACTTATTCCTCAGGGAAGTCCAAGAATTTTAGTTTTGTGCTACTAATCTAAGGCAAGATCAGAAAAATCTTTTATTAAACTTCATTATATTGTATTTTAAAATATTATATATTTTATATAATAATATAATATTATAACTGATCTGTGAATGTTGTGAAGGGTGTGATGGGATCTAGAAATATGCAGGTCAGAACAAGTTTTTTTTGCTTTTAATGTTATATTAAGATGTCTAAATTCTAAATGTGGGGAACTATTGAATGTCTTTAAGAAATAAGTTACATAGATGGACCTCAGGCACAATAAAAAGTAATTCATTGAGATATCAGTAAGAAGGATGAATTAAAAATATATAAAACTATATAAATTATCTGGAGATTATGTTTATTTCTGAAATAAGAGCAATTGAGTCTGTAAAGTGGGAAAGGAGAGCAAAGGTACTCAAATATATTGGTAAACTATAAATAGACCATGAGTCTTATTTTTGCAAAATAATGATGCAGAATTATTCAGTTTACCTTAAGCCAACTTTTCTTTTGAAACTCAAAGTGCTTCTTATATATAACTCATTTAATTACTGTATTCTCTCTACCTCACAGATAAAACACTACAAGTTGAGAGGTCAAGTAATTTTCCAAAGATCATAAAGCTAGTAAGTCATATAGAATCAGATCTTAAACCAGGTAGACTAGTATCAGTAACTTTAAATCAGTATCCTTAACCATTGTTATTTTGCTTCTTTGCAAGATAGGGGACAAAAATCTTTGCATTTCTAGCTAGGCTATTGGAGGCATTGCAATAAGATGTTCCAGGCTAGAAACAAGTTTGGCATAAGTAGGAAGTGAAGTGGAATGAATGGAGGGCAAAAAAAGAAATTTGGAATGTGTTGGGGGGTATGTATTGTTGTTGAAATGAAAGTGAGAGCCATGTGCAAATGTCTACCATCTTAGTCTTGCGATCAAAGAAATAAAATCTCCCCTTCCAACATTTTTCATAAGTGGCATAGTGTGTTAGATATAATCTTAATGGTTCCCTGATGTTTAACTATTCTGAATTCCAAATTTTTCCTACAATTTCTATTTGTAATTGTATACAACTTTAATTTTAACACTTGCAAACCTTTGTATCTTCTCTCCCATGCTTAACTATGCTGATTGTTAATTTTGATTAACTATTTTCATAAAATATCATTATCTTCTGGTTTAATTCTGTTATTAAACAAGAAAGTACACAATTTTAAAATGTGTACACAATTGTAAAAGTACACAATTGTAAAATGACCTCTGAGCAATATTACAATTACCATATTTTTATATAACTAATTGGTTTGCAAAGGCATCATAAATGGGCAACCATCACTGCTTGGCATGTAAAACAGGTCAGCTTCTGAGTACTCTCACTGACATATTTGATTAACATATCAGAAATGAGAACTGTGTCCCTCCAATGGCTTCCTAGTCAATTATAAAGGATTGAAAAAGAGAGATCAGAGAAGATATCTTTATTATTATTCTCCTCCAAAAAACTATTGGGAGATGAACAGTAAACTGAAAAACTAAATGCATTAAGGTATAAACCTAGTTTTATTAAGCATTATTATCTTTGTTTCCTTTGTTTTTATTAGTTTGTTGGGGAGGAGGTTCAGCCACCAGAAACAATCAGCAGTGCTCAGGTGTTATTCCTGCCATTCTCTACTCAGAAGTGTGATTGGTGGTGCTCTGCAGAACATACACAGTGCAGAGATCAAAGTCAGACCTATCTCCTATACAATATTTCCAACCTTGTTTGTGAATTTTTCTCTGATTCCAATGACCAAATAATTGGAAAATTATAATTAAGTTCCAAACAGGGGATCTACTGATAAGGCAAAATCTTTCTCATTTACCAGTATTAAAATCTTGTTCTGGTAGATATTTAGGACACAGCTACAGCGCCCAGATAAACATAGATGAGAAATTCTTAGATCCTGTGTCTTAGAAACATATAAGAAATAAATTTTCTCAATGTTGTGGCAGCACAAATTTTAAGACCTGGAATAGGGCCATGAAGCAAAGTCACAGGATTTACTGATTAGAGAAAATTTACCTTATATGGCTATAGAAGTTGTTTTCTTTGTTGCTCACATGACTACGGATAGAGAAACCTCAGTTCTACATTCTTCCAAGCTGAGAAATATTTCACTCCTGTGGTCTATCAGACCTTGAAGCACATCCTTATAAGAACAGAAAAACAACAGGGACTATAAGGGAAGATAGATTTAGTTGTTTACCACAATTTATACTCTCTACCCATCACATAGACTTGGATTCCTGCCTCCTTAGCATTCAGATATAATCTTGTCTTTGAATGGAAAGCAAGTTGAAGTGACAAATTAACAAAGGTCTATTATTTACAAACTAAATAACTTTTCAGCCTTGTCTACATCATTTTCTCCTTCTGTTGCATGGATACCATTGTATGCAAAGCCTTAAGAGAATCAAAGAATCACAAAATAAAGGATTTCTACAATCCAGAATCACGATAGTAGAAAAACTGCTTATTGATCACAGCTGATACATGCGACTATTTGATGAGTGAAAGATTTTATGTTTGAATTTTTATAAATTTGAGGATTTGTTACTGTAAGTAACACTGTCCTAACATACTGTTAAGTATCTGAGAGCGAACTGTAATAGAAACCCTTAATTGAAAGCTAGGCTATTATTCCTTTATATCTTCAGGTCCAAATAAGTTCTCTATTCTGATCTCAGGATACATGAAAATTGTGTTATCCAAAGTCAGTTAATTGTTTGGAAGTCCCAGTTTTAACGTGAGTAGCTATGTGCTTTTTCTATTTCTCTTAAAAGATAGAGACTAGAAAGATAGTACAGTAGGTAGGGCACTTGCTTTGATTGCAACTGACGTGGGTTTGACTCTTGCACCATATACGGTCCCCTGAGCACTGCCAGGAGTGATCGTTGAGCTTATAGACAGGAGTTAAGTCCTGAGCACTTCCAGGTGTGGCTCCCCAAAAGAAAAGTAGAGATGTATCTACCTTTGGTGAACTGACACATTCTAATCTGGGAGACAGAAGGCTGCAAGACTCAGTCTTGGACTGAATGGAATTTGCCTGTTGAAATGTCACCACACTAACCCTATCAAAAATGTTTTTTCCCACTCATGTCTGGAAGGTAGATTTTTTTTGTTTTTGCTTTGGGGTTATACCCAGTGATGCTCCATGCGTTACTTCTGGCTCTGCACTTCTGGCAATTTTCTAGGCATCAAGCCACATACAAGGCTCCAGAACCAAGATGTGAGCTTTTAAAAAAATACTTCCCTCACACTGCTATAGCCTCAAAAACATGAAGATGACCCAGTCAAAAACTCTGAACTAAGATCACCAAGCAAAAGGTGAACAAATAAACTAATGCACCAGAAATGCTTAATCTGATATAGGTATATTTATTCCTTTACTATTTAATGTTCGGTATGAAGGACAGAGGCATCAACACCACGGGAAAGCTTGTCATTACAAGGCTCCTGTTTGTCCTCACTCCAGACCACAGATGAGTTGTGAGTCCATTAAAATTGAGACGCACAACCTTCTTCCTTATTTCCCACCTGATTTCTACCTTTATTCAAAACTGAAAAGACTCGGGGTACATGTTTAATAATCTCCAGTCCTTATCTGTCCAGGAAGGACAGATCTGTCCTTATCTGCCCTTTAATCTTGAAACTTGATATTACCTCATTGTGGAGGTGCCTCAAAGTGATTTCAAGATGAATTTTCCAAGTGAGTTCCAAAGTCTTCCTTCTGTAGGATAGCATTGGTTTTTCCTTTCTGCCTTGCCACAGGGAGCTTAGGTTTATGGAGTCACACTATTTACAGTGCTCTGGAGGCATTCCCATTCCTCTGTGTTTACCTGTAACCTTTTTCTTTGTGCTCTACTTCCCCAACCAGTCAATCACCTTTATCTCCTAATTGGAATCTGTTAACTTGTAAATATTGCTTTTCTCTTCTTCATATGTCCTGTGCATAGTTACTTCAGAACAATGCCCTTTTTCTATAGACACAGGAAGACAGTTAATGCTACGCTTTTGTAACTTGGGAGTCAATTGACTCTGAATAATATTTATTCCTTGATATCCACATTTACTTGACTTAAGCCTCAATTGCCCTTAGTTCTTAACACCTCAAAAGCAGGATCTTGACGGATGAGAGACGGGATGGACCCAGGGCAATCTGTGAGCTACACTGGCATCGAAACGAGAAGGCCAAAGTGCCATAATACTAACTATAAAGTTAAGAGCATGGTCATGGACAAATTCTGCATGGTCCAAAAAGTAACAACTGCATTTAATACCTTGCTAGGGTTAGGAAAGACTAATCTGGCCTGAGCACTGAAGTCTGAGATCTATAATGAGATGCCCCCAGGAGAGACATCCTATAAGTTTAATGTATCTCTTACTGTGTCCATACACAATGACTGTATTATTAATTAAGATGAATGTTTAGGTGATTATTGGACTATGGGAAGGAGAAACATACTCAGGTGGTATTTTGCCCTTGAGCTGATAGGATCTTCTGGCTATAGGGGATCTGAAAGGGCTTTGATATGTTGATTGTGTTATCAGACCCAGGTGTGGTTGCTACCATCAAGGTTGGGTGAGGGTGAGAGAGACGAGAGAGACCAGGATGGTGAGTTGGAACAAGAAGAGACTAGCAAGGGGCACAGGAGGAGACTGGAATGGGGAGCTTAGTGAAACTGGAACAGGCGTGTAGGGAGAATTGAATAAATGGCGACTAATCACCAACCAGCTTGGCCCTCATTTCCTCCTTCATTTGCCATGGCATCGTTCATCCCAGGTGGGGGAGCAGCCTGCGACCACCAAACGCAGGCAGTGAGAAAGAGCCATGGGCTTCTTAGTCATTTTATGAATACACACCTTCCCAGTTCGCTGAATGCGCCAAAACCTTCCTGAACTTTTCTAAAAAGCATTTCCTTTCCTTTGTGATCTTTTCCTTCCTCTTGAATTGATCCAGTAGATGAGGCCCCTCCTTCAACAAATGGGCCAGTCAAACTCACCCTCCCAGTGGTACTATAGTTCCTTACCCTTGCAAATATGGGTTACTGGCTGAAATTAAATCACTGGAATAAAACAATAAAAATATTCTTTGTGCTGTGTGTCAATGTCACTGGTCTAAGATGATATTTTATTGTTGTTTTTATTTGTCTCTCCCTAATGATAAGTGACGTGGAGCATTTTTCATATGTCCTTTAGTCAAACATATGTCTTCTTTGAAGAAGTTTCCATTCATCTCTTCCCTACGTTTTTATGTGGTTTTTTTTTTCACAACATTTTACCTGTGTCTTATATAAGCATTATTATCAGATGAATGGTGGGCCAATATTTTTTCCAAGTCCGTGGGGTGTCTTTACATTTTAATTATCATTTCTCTTGCAGTGCAGAAGCTTCTCAGTTTGGTATAGTCCCATTTGTTTATATTTGCTTCTATTTGCTCAGCCACTGAAGGGGTTGAATCCTTGAAGATACCTCTAATGTCTGTGTCGTGGAGTATTTTACCTATGTTTTCCTCAATGTGACTTATGGATTTGGGTCTGATATCAAGATCATTAATTCACTTTGATATGACTTTTGTGTGCGGTGTTTTGTATGTGACAGACAAGTTTTCCCAGCATCATTTGTTAAAGAAGCTTTCCTTACTGCAGTTCATACTTTTTGCTTTTTTGTCAAAGATTAACCATGCATATGCCTGAGTCTGCCCTTATTCCAGCACCATACAGTTTTGACTATTACAACTTTATAGTACAGTTTGAAGTTGGGAAAAGGGAAGTCTCCCATCTTTGTGATTTGGGAGGAGGATTATCAGTTCATATAAATTTTAACAGCATTTAACAGCAGTTAAGTGGGAGGGGGATTATTAGTCCATATAATTTTTAACAGCACTTAACAGCAGTTCATCTAGACATGTCTTTTTAAAATGTCCTGGGTTTTTTATAGGGACTGCATTGAATCTGTACAGTGCTTTCGGCAGGATTGCCATTGAGACCATGTTAATACTTCCTATTCATGAATAGGGAATGTGTTTCATTTCCTCATGTACTCTTTTACTTCTTGTAGTGGTGTTTTATAGTTTTCTTTGTATAAGTCTTTCACCTCTCTTGTTAAAGGGATTCCTAGGTACTTTATGTTCTGAGACAAAATTGTGAATGAAATTGTTTATGTCTTTACAATACAACCAGTGTTGGCATGAATGTGAGCAGAAAGGGAACCTCATTTACTACTTAGAGGGAATGCTGACTGGTTCAGTCTTTGTGGAAAATATGGATACTTCTCAAAAAATTGAGCTTCCATGTGACCCAATAATTTCACTTATTAGTACCTACCTAAAGGATCCCAAAACTCTATTCAGAAAAGACATCTACACTCCTGTATTCATTGCAGCACTATTCACAATAGCCAAAATCTGGATGTAACACAAGTGTCCATGAACAGATGACTGCATAAAGAAATTATGGAACATGTGCATAATGCAATACTACTCAAGGAAAGGGGAAGTCACGCAATTCGCTACTATGTGGATAGATGGATCTTCAGAGCATATTGTTGTGTGAAGTTAGTCAGAAGGAGAAGGACCGAGGGGGACAAGATGATCTCTCTGATAAGTAGAACATAAAGAAGCAAAGAGGGCTAAAACAAATGTTCACGGGCAACAGGAATTGAGAACTGGTCTTTAGTAGGAAGCTTACCATACGGAAAGGAAGGGGGGACTTGGTGGGGATGGGGGGTCACTGGGACAACAGTGGAGGCAGTGGGCACTTTGGTGGAGGGTATTGTGCTGAAATGTGTTAATACAATAACAGTATTGCAAACAATGGCACCTAAAATAAAATTTTAAAACTAAAATAAGAAAAACAAGGGGGAAGTCACTATATTTCAGAATAAAATTAATTTTATTTGTATTCACCAAGAAAAATATTAAAATAAGTAAGCTCAAGAAATTTTTCACAGTTACATGTTCCTCCCATTCTTTTACTATCACTTTCTACCCCCACTACAGCCCCAGCGAGTAGATAAAATGAAAGCACGGTTAGAACAAGTTCATCTACACTTATAAGTGGAAAAACCATCCAAAGAAGTATATTATTTCCCCCATCTTCTAAGTCTGACTTTAAGGTTTTCTTTCTTCCTCTCTTCCATTCTTCCTTTATTCTTTTCTTTTTGAATTAAATTATGTCCTTAGAAATTTAAGGAAATGAATTTGTCTCAGATATCTAAGAAGACCGAAGATCTGCTATGTTCAAACTTTCATATCTTCAGAAACTAAGTTTACACTTTATTAAAGACTCTAGCAATAGATTTCTTTCATACTCATTCTCCTTTAAGAGAGTCTATAATATCCAAAAGATAAAGTCATAATCTCCAAGATTTTGTCATCATTAAAATGAAATAGGCATCAGTATCAATAGAAGCACTAACACCAGCATAATAGTTCAGAAAGTCTTCTTTTGAAACCTAGAGGAAATTAAAGGAAAATGGAGAAAACAACATCAAAAATCTAAAAATCATAATATACCACTGTGAATTTTCCTTGAAAACTTTTCTATGGAATGAGGTTTGTCCCTGGTGAGCAGTCTGGGTCACTGAACAGTGTCTAAAGTGGAACATGCACAAGAGTGCCTCAGACTATTGGACCAGCAACAATTTTCCCCAAAGCCATTGTTTCTGCATTAAGATAAGATCATACAGCTGGAATGATAGCACAGCGGGTAGGGCGTTTGCCGTGCACACAGCCGACCCGGGTTCAATTCCCAGCATCCCATATGGTCCCCTGAGCACCGCAAGGCGTAATTTCCTGAGTGCAGAGCCAGGAGTAACCCCTGTGCATCGCTGGGTTGACCCAGAAAGCAAAAAAAATAATAATAATAATTAATTAGTTAATTAATTAAATGAAATAAGATCATAGAGGTGTGCTATCTGATACAGCAGTCACTTGTCACATTTGGGTTTTTCTAATTTAAATTAAACGAAATGTATTGGAAAATCCATTTCACCTGTCACACCAGTCACATTTCAAGTGCTCGATATCTACATGTGACTAGTGACTGTTGTATTTGAGAATATAGATATAAAAAATTCTATAATAAGAAATTTTGATGAGACAATGTTGCTTTAGAACAAAGATTGTAAGACTTCTGGTTTAAATAAATACTTTAGAGTAGAGAAGTTTGTAGAATAAGTTAAAAGAAGAATAACATTAGAGAACAGGACTCTAAAAAAACACATAGGAAGGAGTAAATCTAGATATAAAAAAAAAGGCGTCCAGTAGGATATGAAGCTCTGAATTCAAAAGCAAGGTATATGAACATGATCCCATTCAATACTTGTATTGTAGACCACAACACCCTAAAGGAGAGAGAACATTAAAGGGAATGCACCTGCCACAGAGGCAGGGGGTGGCGGGCGGAATGGGGGGAATGGGAGGGATATTGGGAACATTGGTGGTGGAAAACAGGAACTGGTAGATGGATGATACTCGATCATTGTATGACTGAAACGTAAGCACAAAAGTTTGTAAGTCTGTAACTGTACCCCACAGTGATTCATTAAAAAATAAAAAATTTATTAAAAAAAAAAAACCAAAAAATCAGGGTACAAGGTATTATCCCTCTAGGTTGGTACTTAGAAGACAAATACCCAGTTTCTTAGTTTGACCAGAATACGGGTTAGTATTTTGTGTGTGGACAAGTATTTTTCAAGTGGGCAACAATATTGAGAACAAATATATAAAGTGCACAAATAGTCCTCTAGGTTCTGTCTCTCTCTTCACTCGACCTCCTAAGTAAATTAATTCCAAATCACAGAAATTAATACAATTAATACCAACACCTAGAATAATGCTAGACCCCATAATCCTAGAGGCACCACTCAGAGGCTGGACATTCTATGAACTTGCTTGGACCTCCAACCCTGTAGCAAAAGGAACATTAACATCAATTTTTCAAACCTTCGTTCTTGCTTGCAAAAATAGTCATTTTACAGGTAATTATGTTCTGTTCTTGTAAGAGCACAAGAGAGTACAATTTTAACAAGATCTTAACATTTTCAAATAAGATATTTTATCACCTATAACTGAAACATCACACAAGTAATATTTTTAAGTGATCCAAAGGCACCATGGGGAAGAAAACTTCAAAAGAAGTATGATATGGAACATTATCTAATAAGAAATATATTTTTAAAACACTTTCAAACTTAAATGCAAAATCTTGTTGAACTCATTACAAGAATAGCTAATATTTCAAGACTTAAATTGAAGAAAGCCTACTAAATCAGAACTATACTAATAACAGGGCACGATCCAATAATGTGACAAAGTGACAAAGTTGGTATCATACATTAATTATGCCTAATTTTGTAACACAAGAGTGTTTCTATATTTGCTTATTAAGTATGATAGGCATGACTATTGTCATAAAGAGATAAATCTTAAGGGAAACCTCACACTGGAGAAAAAAATCTTTATGTTACATTTGTGCAAATAAATTACTGTCAATTAACAATCACCCCAGAGCTGTTTTCTAAAATATGCGGGAACTTTTAATAACCAGTATGCTAGTTATATTAATATACAAATATATCTCTATAAGTATAAATAAAACATATCCTCTAGTAAAGTAGGCACAGCTATACAATCTTCTTTACATCTGACTTGTTTAACAAGCCACCTTTTTTTAAGTATAGGTGTAACAAAATTTTCAATTTTAATGCAAATGCAATATAAATATCTATTGGAACCTAAATACATGGTGATTTACTTATATATTTTGCAGCTTCAAAGACAATATTCCCTAAGTGGTTGTTGAATTAGATTGCTAAATTAAATTTTAGGTATTACTAAGTACAAGGTACTCATTTCCGTGGTTTCCTTAGAAACAAAGGAGATGTTCTGGGTAATGCCTATCATTTGATAATATGCCGCATTTGTTTAATACTTCATTCCATCAAAGCAGGCACACTTAAAGGTGCCTTCAAATTCTGGAAGGAGCAAACCACTCTGCCATCTGTCACTTTCTCTATTGCAGATCCCATTCTGCTTAACGCTCTATCAGAGCACTGATTATCATGTGTCACATGTGGCGTGAGGGTTTCTAGGAGATGAGAAAATTCAACCCTTTCAAGCTTAGGATCAAGATATTCATAGAATCAATACCAGTCTCTGAATGTCAGATGTTAAATGTCAAGAAAGAGAAAAGTTACTCAAATCTTTGATGACAAATGACGTACTCAGATTTTAGTCCTGAGTCTCCTGGTACCCTGTAAGTATATTATAGATTCTACAGCAGAAGAAATTTAGAGATGAATGATAGTTTCATGAACTGCATGATGCAAAAGTAGGTGTGGATCTTAAAATACTTAAGTTACTTGCCATAATTCCAACATCGGGAGCAAGATGTGAACAAAAAACCAAGGCTCCCACAAGAATTTGGGTAAAGTAGACTGTGTTTGAGGGAAGAATTCAACCTAGAGGAGGTAGTGCTGAAAAGTGGTACAGTGTTATATATGAAACCCTATCAACACATGTACTGACATTTGTTTACATATATATGTATATATATACATATATTATAAAGTGCCCCTCCTAGAAGCAGACTGGTGATTGAAAGGCAAATAAGGAATGGAGGGGATTGATTGATGGAGGATGGAGTAAAGTGGACACTAGTGATAGAATCCATGTTGAAACACTGCATGCCTGAAACCTCATCATTAATAATTTTGTAAATTTTATGGTGACTTCAGAAAAAAGGGGGAGGAAAGAAGAACTTGGGTAAAATAGAAATTGTAGCAAGAGTCTTCCATAGCAGCTGGGATTTTTACAATACTCACAAAAAAATACAAACAAATAATTTCCACTGTAATGAATAAGGAGAAGAATCTAAAATAAAAGAAAATACACCATTGAATTTTGAGTTTGCCTTTACAGATGGAATATACCTTTCTGATTGTGGCTATGTCTATTAACAAAACTTCAGCTACTGGCTGGTTGTTCACATTTTCAGTAGGTTTAACTCCTAAAGAGCACCTCCACTACATTTTGCTGAGTGAAAATTCTGCTTTGGCAAAGCAGGTGTGAAAATAAGACAAGAAGGTCATGCTATTCTCAGAGAGGAAGCACTGTTTACCACAGCCTCTCACCACACCAACTGAGACTGCAAGAATTCTTCTCACATAGCACTGTTCTCAGAATCATCCCAGTAATCATTTGCTTAGGTTTCCTGCAACAGAAATCTATTCAATCTATTCAATCGTCATCTATTTTATTTTATTTTATTTTATTTGCTTCTTGGGTCACACCTGGCTTTGCACAGGAATTACTCCTGGCTCGTACACTCAGGAATTACTCCTGGCGGTGCTCGAGGAACCATATGAGATGCTGGGAATTGAACCTAAGTCAGCCGCGTGTAAGGCAAACACCCTACCTGCTGTGCTATTGCTCCAGCCCCCCCCCCCCATCATCTATTTTAAAGCATATATTTTGCAAACCAACTTACTATTGTTTTAAACACAATAAAAGGACTCTACCCAGATAACATAGTTTTGTGCAAGCAACGGGATATGTAAAGCGTTGCTTAAAAGCATTGACTTTCCAAAGAATTTCTATGCGAAAATAATGTTACTTGGCAATCTCTCAGAACTCTGGAAACTTTGTCTTTCTTGACTCATAAGTATTTCAAATTTTAAGAGTTTCCTGCTTCATTCAACCTGATCTGAATTTCAAAGAAAAATCAATAATTTCCAGGAAAGTCAGTTTGTGAACTGATCACAAAAATTGAAAGCTGTGAGGCTTTGCATTCTATGTGCTAAAGACATAGGCATCATTCCAGAAGGATATCTTTCTCTGCCAGTGTTAGTGGAACTTCACCAAAGATAAATAGAACAGTTCCCACACACCATCGAAGAACCCACTTGATTAATTTAATTAAACGTCAGCAGAATATATTGCATCTGTAAACAGTGTAAGGAGGTTGGAACACGATCTGCAAATACTCTTATGGCTCAGTGAAGCTATCCACACTGCCAAAGAGAAATAAAGGGCCAGACAAAAGTCTGCCTCCAGGAATAGAGGGGATATCCCTTATGTTGCCATGGTAGATTGCCTATATTCCCCAAATTTACTACACTGTTCCCCAAAGACACTACCTTATGAAGGTTCCCAATAGTCCTGGCTTCAGAAGATGAACAAGCAACAAATAGAGGCATTTAAGGGACCATCTTCCCATTTATTCCACCCTCTGTATTTTTAAATGATTGTGGACCGTTAATTTTGTTTAAGGAGCTGGAGCAATAGTACAGAAGGTAGGGAATTTGCTTTGTATACAACTGACCCAGGTTCAATTGCCCACATCCCATACGGTCCCCTGAATACCACCAGGCATAATTCCTGAATGCAGAGTCAGGAGTAATCCCTGAGCATTACCAGGTTGTGACCCAAAAAGACAAATAATAATAATAATTTTGTTTAAAAGTCAATGGACTGGGGGCGATAGATGTACTTCAGCAGTAGAGCATACTGCATGTGTTAGGCCCTGGGTTAGATCCCTAGCACTGCATCAAATTAATAAACTAAATAATTCCAGTGGGGCATTTGCTTTGTGGTTCTATATTTGGTCATTTTGTATATATTCTGGTCTACTGTTCTGCCCCCACAACATAGAATAGAACAAGGCACATGACAATGGATTGGTTAATTTTTTGTTTATTTTGGGGTCACACCCAGTGATGCTCAGGAGTCACTCCTAGCTTTGTGTTCAGGAACTACTCCTTGTGATATTCAGGGGACCGTATGGGATGCCAGGGATTGAACCTGGGTTGGCCATGCACAGCCCCCTCATCAATTTTTTCTTCACATGATGTATTTTTCTTCTAAACTCAGAATTCAGAGTGCAAGCCCAGAAACTCAGCATGGGCAGAGTCAGGCCCCATCCATATATTTGTCCCTGTTTGCTTCAGGGGAGTTAGAACCCCAGATTCAGTACTATTTTTGGTGTCTTGTAGTGACCAGCACTGATTCTTATGATTGTTACATACATCGATCGTGTTTCATGAGAAAGATGCTAATTTCCTCCTATTTTCCTGGGCTTGTTTTATTTCCAATCTGGAGGCCTAGGTCCAACAGACAAGGTAGTAACAAGAGTTGTTTTGGTGACTTTTCGTTGTGATTTATCTCCTGACCTCAGTGCTTACTTTCTAAATTGCTAAAATAGTAATGTTTCAAATGTGTTAACTAATAAACAGAAACATACCTAGAAGAGCATTACAAAATAATATCTATAATGGCCCACTGTTCCTTTCTCTAGTGTTAAAAAAAAGAGGTTGTATGATAAATGATTCCTGAATAAGCTATAAGTCACAAGTAAACCTGAGAATAAGAGCAAAGTACATTTCAACTGTCAGTGTAATTGCATCTTATTTGTAGAGGGTGAGAGGACCTTTATGGAATCCTCCCCGGTGGACCCAGATACAAGCAAAGAGCAAAGTAAATGTGACTGAACACATCATTAGACTCGGGTTATCTAAAATCTGGTGGCCTTATCCTGTGCCCCAATTAGACAGGAAGTAAGTACAACTGGGGAAGACAAAGCTGATAGCTGCAACTGAATCCTTGTTGCAAATGAGGACTTATTAGGAATGAAAATACTTATAACTCTGTGGCCTTCCATTCTGGGAAGACATGAGTCACAAAATTCTATCAAGAGTGGAAGGTTCAAAATCCATCAGGCCCAAGAAAACATTGGCCTTTCTTTAGGCACAATCTTTTAAGGTACAGACAGCAAAAACCATGGGGTTTTTCTATAAATTTCTTCTTCTATTTTTAAGTCATTTATATGTGTTTTATAATACTTGGTTACTTTAACTTGCCAACATTTACTGAAGCCTAGATGATAAGTTGAGGGAAAACCAGACCTGTATAATTAGTTTGTTTTCAAGTGTTTCCCAAGAAATGGGTGTGGTGTACTCATCTTCATAAAAAGGTCTCCTTTCCGATCTGAGTGAGAGGTTATTCTCTAAACAGCAAAAAACAAAGCAAGTTGTTCTTTCTATTGTCACTATAACTCTCATCTGAAAATACTCGTTTTTGCCATTTTTAAATCAATGCGTATCTTGATATCAACTGCCAAGACTGTGAAATATAAAAAAGAGCAACTTAAATGGTACAAAATATGTTATGTGAGTCATCCCTCTTAATCTAGAACCACTTAAATACATGAAGGCATTTTTCAAAAGACTCCTACCCCATCCTACGTCCCCAAACTAGGGCATGAGTGCAGTATGGGACAGAAGTGATAAAAGGAGAACTCTCTCTGAATTATAAGAGTAGGTAAACCTTACATTAGTAGGTAGCACCACAACCAGAGGACTAATGCTTGCTCTAGACACTGAACACAAGATGGGTGAGTTATAGTCTCTATATCTGTCTTCCAGCAACTGAAGCAACCTTTGCTCAGAAGCCTTTTCCTGGGGATAATCTCACATATCAACAGTAAAAGAACAAAATCTTAGAACTGAGAGGAAACAGACTGAGTTCACAAAAATGGCAAGACTAAAACCCATCTTGACACATGCCTATGATAATAGTCTCTTGTGTTGCGGAGCTCCAACATGATTGAATGGCAGAGAAGGGAGAGATGAACACGTAACCAGGCAATGGCTTATTGAGATGATTTACACAGTCCTGGGAAAAGATGTCCCCCATGAAACGTGAGAGCTCAACCTAACCTTTAGCTAACCATGGAAACACTTTAATTGGTTTCAGCTCAGTTTCTTAGGGCCATTGCCCTCTAGATTCAAACTAAAAATGACCCAAAAAATCCATTTAAAATGTGATTACCAGGAGCTGGAGCGATAGCATAGCGGATAGGGTGTTTGCCTTGCATGCAGCCGACCCAGGTTCGATTCTCAGCATCCCATACGGTCCCCCGAGCACTGCCAGGAGTAATTCCTGAGTGCATGAGCCAGGAATAACCCCTGTGCATCACCGGGTGTGACCCAAAAAAGCAAAAAAAAAAATGTGATTGCCAGGGGTAGAGAGATACTATGCAGCTGCCAGGAAAAAGGAAGTCATGAAATTTGCTTATACCTGGAGGGACATGGGAGAATCATGCTGAGTGAAATGAGTCACTGGGAGAATGACAGACATAGAATGACGGCACTCAATTGCAGGATATAACAAAAAAAACATAGTTAAAGAAATTGATGAATGTTGGAATATTGTATGTAAGTCATAAATAATTTTTAAAAAAATTTTTTAAAGTTCCCCTAAAACTTAGACAGAGAACCCTCAAGATTCAATTATAGAAATTGAGCTTGATTAATAATCTTCTCTTGTCTTCAACTTGGAACTGTGAAGTACCTAAAGAATCATAGTCAGCATAAAAATGGTTAACTTCTCCCACCTAGAAATAAAACTCTCAAGAAGAAAAAAAAGCACTGGATATTATACTGGATTATAGTTAAAATATTTAAACATTTATTAGCATAGCACAGCGGGTAGGGCGCTTTGCCTTGCATGCAGTCGACCCTGGCCAATCCTGGTTTGATTCCTCCATCCCTCTCAGAGGGCCTGGCAAGCTACCAAGAGTATCACGCCCAAATGGCAGAGCCTGGCAAGCTAATCATGACGTATTCAATATGCCAACACCAATAACAAGTCTCACAATGGAGATGCTACTGGTGCCCGCTCCAGCAAATCGATGAACAATGGGAGGACAGTGCTATACAGAGCTATAACATATAGTTAAAATATTTGAACATTTATTATAAAAATATTTATATTAGATATATCCAATTTTTTTCAACACCTGTATGCATTACCTTGGCTTTATAGATCTTATTTGAATAATTTATTATTATAAAATCTAAGGGGACAACCTCAGAAAAGGGTCTTTATTTCTGTCTTAAAAAATTAATCATGTGCTGACTTGGAGGAAACACTGGGTACATAAAATCAAAGACAACCCTGGTTCTGAGCTAATGTTTAATCAGTTGATGCCACATGGCTGTACCCACTTCCCTTGCTCCCCATCATATACTTAGAGCTTCCAGGCTGTTGTCATCATGATGATGAAATACACATCGGTGTCAATGGATGCGCTCACCCCAGCATAGTAGTTCATAAATTCCTCCGGGGTCACCTAGAGTGGAAAAAGTTAGAAACAAAAACAAAACTTGATTTTTCCACCATCTCCATGAAAGTTACCTCCAGTATCTGTAAGTGAAAGGGAAATTTCAACTGAGAGGTCTTCTTAGAGAGCATGGTCAAGAACCAGATCTAAAATAAAGGTAAAGTGAGGATAATGGTAAGGAGATGAGAGGTAGAAAGTCTTGAAAATTTCCAGGCTGGCCTAAATGGAAAGTCCTCATCTTTCTTCAGGAGCAGACAGAAATGTAAGACTGAAAGTCAAAGTGTATGATTTAATACTGTCTTTCTCAGAGTACAAACTTAGAAGCGTCTCTTATGATCTACTTTTCAAAACATGGAGATCTGTCCTAGTAAGGTAAAAAAATATAATAGATTTCTAATTAAATAGTTCTTGACTTCATGCACTTTTGAGACATTAATTACTTATTCAAGACACAGGATGAGTGGAACAGGCAACCCCAGCCCATTCCTCCCCATTACCAATGAGTTCCCTCTCTGTTATAGCCTATAACTGCATTTATGGAAAGACCACTTAATGTGTTCATATTTGCTGAGATATTATATAAGCTTCACTTTCAAAAGATAGCCACTACGATTTTTTAGTAGGTGTGTGTTGAGGACATCTGAATTCAATCATCCTGGCTGCCACAAATCATTCAGGGAAAGATTTATACCCCAACTTGAATGGTCTCAATTATTAATTTATAAAGAATGGCCTTGCTTATAAATGAGCATACATGCATCAAAATGACAACTGCTGCAGAGACCTACTGTTCTGGATTTTCAGCATCTTAATGGGTTAAAAAATCACAAAAAGTGAAATAGATGAATAATTCAAAACCCCTTTCTTGTGCAGGTCAAATATTCCTTTCTCAAGAAGTTTCTCCTTATTCTCTTCTGAGAATTGTGAGAGATGACTAACCCACTTGCTTTTCTAGCTAAAGTTATAAGGAAACAGAGGGGGGAAAAATCAAGAAATCCATAGTTTCTCCTTGTATTTACCTCCATCCCTCAAAAAAAAGGACTTTAAAAAAAAGGTATTGGTCTGAGCCAATAGGTGAGCAGTGTGTTGAAAGTAGAAATTAATAATATATGCATAGCTTTAGCTAAAGTTGGACCACCATTAACATTCTCCTTTCTTTGTTTTTTGCTCTCCTTTGCATTTACCCAGTTAGCACTAAATCCCATCTGGAAATCAGACTACATTAAAATCTACATCAAGGGAATATATTTTATTACTTCAAGAAAAGCTGCAATTATTCTTGCAAAGTGTCTGCTTATTTCCTAATATGCAACTGGCCAAAATCACAAATTCTGATTTACCCTGTTAGTTTTCTCTCTTCCTAAATTTCTTTCAATAATAATATTATTATTTAAATTCTTTCTCTGATATTAAGAAAAAATGATAGAATAACAGAGCTCTTGACAATTCTATTGTTAATTAACTAGCTGTATTTTCTATATAGAACTTGTAGATGAATAAAATGAAAATATTTGAGTGAAGGCACAAAAATAGTCCCTTTTTCTCAACTCCAGACTGATTAAGAAAATTATAGAATAAAAAAATTAAGTGCTTCTATATACACTCAGTAGCACTGTAGTACTGTCCTCCCGTTGTTCATGGATTTGTTCGCGTGGACACCAGTAATGTCTCACAACAAATTGTGAGACTTGCTGTTACTGTGTTTGGCATTTCAAATAAGTCATGGGTAGCTTGCCAGGCTTTGCCTGTGGGCAAGGTACTCCTGGTAGCTTGCCGGGCTCTCCAAGAGGGACAGAGGAATCAAACCCGGGTCAACTGTGTGCAAAGCAAACGCCCTACCCACTGTGCTATCGCTCCAGCCCATACACTCAGTAGTATAAATAAAATATTTATTTATTTTTAAATATCCATATGAGATAGAGAAGGCAACAATCCCCCCAAGTGTTAATCTAATTCTAAGAACATATTTAATATCTGTTGTTATAAAATAGCATACACATGAAAATTGCAAAATTTAGATAGTAAAAGGATAATACATAAAGTCTCACCCAACTGGGACAGAGCTTGGAGATAGAATCAGAGTGAAGGAAGTCTATTTTTTCACACATTCTTTGGTTGACTTCACACCTTTGACCAAATGGTTTCAGGTATGGTAGCAGAATGTTGGGTAGAGGACCTCGGATGCTAAATTCCCTTACTACTTCAACCTCAGCAACCCTTTACAACCACCTGAAGTATTAGCCCAGATTACTAAAAACTGACAAATTACATTCTCATTGGAGCTGGCGAGCACCATGCTGAGTGAAGTTAAGTCAGAGGGAGAGGGACAGACACAGAATGAGCTTTCTCATACGCAGGGTGTAGAGAAACATAGTAGGAGAATAACAAATTCTCAAAGGCAACAGAAACAAAGAGCATGAAAACTGATTTCCAATAGGAAGCTTATTGCTGGCAGGTTAAAGGGGGTGGAAGCTTAGGTCAGGGAAGGGTACAATTAGACCTTGGTGGAAGGAAATGTTCACTTTGGAGGGGAATGGAATGCTGTAAGGAGATACAAAGTTTAGAGGCAGGCTGGTGGGTGGTAGAGACTGGAAATATTGGCGGAGGGAAGTGAAGACTGGTGAAGAAACTGGTATTGGAACATTATATGCCTGAATAATAATATGATTATATTACAATATAATACAAATATAATATTAATATAATACTATATTAATATCTATAATAATAGTGATTAATAATAATAACTTTGTTACTTTGTAATTTGCAGTGATTCAATTTAAAACATTAGAATACTATCTTTTACCAAATTGTATGCTAACCTCTTTGACTAAGCTTAAAGTGTTTTATTTGGTCACAAATTGAAGGCTCAACTTGCACCAAATAGTCCAATAAATACTCAGTGACTTCAAATACATCATTGTGTCATTGTGGGATATAACAATTATCACAAATTGACTTTTATTGATCCAAATTTTGATAATTCCATTTGTCTTTGCGTTATAACGAACAATCTGAGGTAAACCTTGTATGCCTGATAAAGAGGTAAGTTTGGGTAGTGGGCGGGAAGCTGGGGGACATTGGAAGGAAGGTAACACTGGTGGTAGGATTGGTATTGGAACATTTAATGCCTGAAACTACTTGTTAAATCATAGTGTTATTATAAAAATTATTTAAAAATTAAATATATTTTAAAATAAACTGTATTATTTGGATTTGAATTCTATCTTTTTAGTAATAAATGGTGAACTGACCTGAGCATAGGTACCTTCAATGTATAAAACAACTTGATTTAGAAAAAGGTAAATTAAAGGCTAATTAGTGTCTTTCTAAAAAAGTTTGCCAGGCAGTTACTTTATGTCAACAATTCCAAATGCATTGAAAATATGATTTAATTACAAAAGATAATTGCATATCACTTTTCAAAAACAATTTATTATGCCTATTCAAAGCTATATTGATATAAAATCTTTAGCAAAGCACTAAGAATCAGTGCTTAAGAAATGTTGCACAAATCCATAAAAGAGGTTCACATGCTCATTATATGCATTAACAAAATATAAGCATTTCTGAATCTTTAGAAGAAAAGGTATTATATATGAAAGTGATTAAAAACCATCTGTGACATTCTTAAAAATATCAATTTGTGGGGGAGAAACATGGGAACAATGGTGGAGGGAAGTTGACTTTAGCAGTGGGATTAGTGTTGAAATATTTTATGCCTAGAACTCAACTATCAACAACTTTGTAAATCACAGTTCTTCAATTAAAATTTTAAAAAATAATTTTTTTAAAAGTATAAATTTGCAGGACTGCAAATCCATCTACAAAATTAGAGTCCTGGGGCTGGAGCGATAGTACAGTGGGTAGGGCGTTTGCCTTCCACATGGACTACCCAAGTTCAATCACCGGCATCCCATATGGTCCCCCAAGTACCACCAGGAGTTATTCCTGAATGCAGAGCCAGGAGCAATCTCTGAGCATCGCTGGTGTGACCCAAAAAGAAAAAAAAAGAAGCCCTACACTTCTCTTTGTTGTTTTGTTTTTGCTTGATGTCAAGTTTCAAACCTTGGGTCAGCCACATGCATGGCAAGCACTCTATCTGCTGTACTATTGCTCTGGCCCCTGTATTTGCTATAGTTCTGTGGTGCAGTCAGCAATCTGTATTACCAGGATATATCCCAAATGATGAAACTGCACAGAGTTGAGTCTATGATATTCAAGTGACATCATCAAACACTGCAACCGCTAAAAACCCCAATAGCCATTATGAGTATTTGAGAGTTTAATGTGGTTTGTTTAGATAAATGTCAGAAGGAATGGAATGGGGGTGGGAACTTAAAATTAGCTGAATCACAACTGGCTTGGGTTAAAGAAAAAGGCGATTGCTGAGGTTTCCCCTGGTAACAAGGAGGAACCACCTGCAGAAAAGAGGCAAAGGCAGCCTGGGATCCCATGCAAGTTGGGTTAATTTGGGGAAATGGCAGTTGGCTATTTTTCCACTACCACCAAAATGATCAAAGACTTGCAATGATGGAAGAAAACAGCTTTGGTTTTTCTAATTCCTTTCCCTAAGCCAGCTGCCATAGACCATCAAAAACCCCTTTCTGTTTTAAAAATCGATTCTGCAATCCCTTCAGGCTGAAATGGAGACTTTTTCTGTATCTAGAAGGTAAATGTTGTGAAGAAGGGGAGGTGCTCCTCTTGCCCTCCTCACACCTCTTACTAAATAAGGACTCACTGTGAAGTTTTTGTGGAAAGTCCCTTCATAAGGGGAAAACGTGTTTCCTCTTCCTATGACCTCTCCTCTTGTACATTGTCCTAATCCTTTATGACACAGGTTTCAGGAGTAACCCTGCCCAGGATTCTGCTGCTGCTTATAGGTTGGTAGAAGACAGATGACACTTTTTTTCTTAGCTTACATACAGTTAGAGAGTTCTAATTTCTTACCATACACTTAGCTACAAATATGTAATTAAAGATTATTAATTAATGGAGATTTACTTGTCATTTAAAAATAATTTATCTTAAATATTAGAATCAGAGCGAATTCAATTGTCTGGCATTTCCTTCACTGAAAGTTTCCCTAAAGTAGCACTTCCACATAGTAAAGTATGATGACAAATGATGCTCAGAGATGAGTGTTCAGAGCTGCAACATTTTGTAATGGCTTGTGAGCTGTGTCTCCAAAAGTTGAGTTATGATCTCATTTTGAAGTTAAATACGTCTAGTTCATGGAAATGTGGATGGCAGCAGCATAAGATAAATACAGCAACCACAAATGGGAAATTTTAATCAAAATACCACATTCCCCAGATGATGGATATTTACTGTCTATAGATTATCTGACACTATATATACACATGCACATACATATTTCACTGCTTCATTTAGTCCAACTCTCCAAATAATCACTAAGAAAACATTTTACTTCTACTTAAATCTGGTATAAATACTTTTTTAAGACTTGGGACTAATTCTCCTTTATAATCACAAATCAGGTAGGAGAACTTACCAACCCATCTTTGTCATAGGGTGAATCAAAGTTTTCCAGAAATTTCCTGAACACCTGCTCCTCAGTCCATTCTCCATTTTGGTACTTCGGATGTTGCTTTGCATTGTACATTTCTCGCAGGTCTTCAATTGTTATGATACCATCTCCCGTCTTGTCTAGCTTTCTAAATGCTCGCATAATGACATCTTTCCTAGCTCTGGACATTGGTGGCTAGAGAAATATAAAAAACACATACACTGACAGTACACAAATACAATCATTTTCATTGTGTATCAGAAATGATGAGGTGTCTGATTATCCTCCATGTTCTGAGAATGAGAGCTCTTAATTATATGCTTTATGATTACTCCAAAATTTCCCTTCATCTGTTCCAAACTCCTGCCCATCTCCTCCACTCTGCACTAAAAATTTCTGGGAAAAAATAACCTCAAAATTGCCCACCTAAATCATGTGCAAGCCAACCTGCACATACTGAATCATGGAGCCACTTACTCTTAATGTAAGAAGAAATTCATTAAAGTCTATTGTTCCGCTTCCATCTTTATCAAACCTCCGGAACAGCTCCTCAGCTTCCTCCCTTTCCATGACCACGGCATAGTCATTTAGGCCTTTGATAAATTCGTTGAAATCCAGGGTCCGGTTGTTATTGTCATCCATGATTTTAAACACTCTGAAGAAAACACACATGTGTGCATGTACATGAACACATACATGTACACACACACAAAAAAAACCACACAAAGAAAAATTTATAAGAAAAAAATTCTCAAAGAACACGGCGCTCACATTTTTCCAAGAAAAATTATAGGCATTTTAGATGCTTTTCAAAATCCTTTTTACAAAATTGGAAAGCCACTTCACAAGCTCTCATGAAAGAAAAAAAACTAAAAAAATGTACTAAATGAGGCCTTGGGAGATAGTATATGAATCATGAATGGCACGTGTTCAACCCCAATTCTGACCTCACAACACAAGGTTCCCAAGCATTTTGGCCATGGCCCCAGAAGCCCCTTGAGCACTGCAGGATATAGTCCTTGTGGCCCCCAAGGTCTTCACATTACCATAACCCTGTTTGGCTGAAAGTTGCTGGGAATGGCCCCAAGTTACCCCTGAGCACTTCTTGGGAGCTCTCCCATTTCCCCCACCCCCACAAAAAAGTCCGCTGTATAATTCTAATTATATGACATTCTCAAAAAGTCAAAACTGTAAAGATACTACAAAGATAAGGGGAATGAGAGAGAGAGAGAGAGAGAGAGAGAGAGAGAGAGAGAGAGAGAGAGAGAGCAAGCCAACAGGTGGAACCTAGGGGATTTTCAGGGCACTGAAACTACTTCATGTGCTACTCTAATGCTAGACACGTGACATTAGCATTTGTCAAAGTCCCTAGAACTTCACAGATCAATGAAGTTCACAAGCCGTAATATATATACATTTTTAAAACATGATTTAGGAAATGAGTGATCCCAGAAAGAAGTGAGTCTATTTGTCTACTGCAAACATTTGACACATTCTCCCTGACAGAAGGAGTTGGAGGTGGAGACTAAAATCAAAAGCAGCTAAACACAAACACTACACTATGGCTAATAAAAATATTCCTCTTGGTGACAAGTGTTAAAAATTCTGGTATTTACAGAAATTTATACTAAACAATAAATAGGATATATAGAGACCAGGTTTCTCAATGATGTAATGGAAATTTACAGAAATCTAGAAGAGGCACTGGAATAATCCATTAGAGTTATAGACATTGTGTCAACTCATATTTACCTAAATGTAAACATAAGGTAGCATTACCTTATAATCATATATAAAATATTTACAGATAAAGACACTGCCCCCGCGCCTGGCTGTCCTCACTGGGGCCCCATGGAGGGGGGTGAGTTGAGTTTCCCTCCAGCCCCGAACAGAGCCCCAGCAGCCGAGGACCTCCAGAACCAGCCACAGCCATGCCAAGACCACTCTACACATGTCCGGACAAGCCTGATGCATGAAGGAACCGGCAGAGGAACCCAGGCATGCGGGTCCTGGGGCTGAGATCTCCAAGCCTGCTTGGATCAGAACTGGACCTTCTCCACCCAGATCCCCTATCTTCCAATAGGTAGGCATTACACCCACCAGCTGCTGCCGGCGCCAGGTGGTTCCCATCAACGGCCAAGACCCAGAGACTATAAAACCCAGCTCCCGGAAGTGCGCGGCAACATCTTATAAGTATCCTGCCCGCGCGGCAGAGTCTGGCAAACTTCCCGTATTGTACTCAATATGCCAAATACCAGTGACAATGACAGGTCTCATTCTAGCCCTGAAAGAGCATTGAATATGGCTCTTTTAAAATCTCACAGCTAGGAAGAAGGAGACATTACTGTTGCCTGCTCGAAGCAATCAACAAACAACAGGATGATCATGATCGTGAAAGACACATAGATATACCGTTCACATAAACATATATATTCCCTTTCCTTGTTCTATCAACAAAAAATATCTAGAAGTAACACTCCAATAGAAACAAGTACATCTAGAGCCACTATCTTGGTTTCTAATATAATTCTCTTATCAAAAGAACTGTGCACCTGGAGAATGTGATTATTTTAAAATTGAAGCAGGAAATATACCATGTGAGCTGGAGTATCTTATGCCAGAAATCACAAGCAGGATGTGTGTGTGTGTGTTTTAATCCACAGCTATATATTAAAAGGACACAGAAACTAACTGAAAAGACTCACAGGACAAAATTGGAACAATAGAGCATTTTTTTTAAAAAAAAAAAAGTAGAGTTATATTATAACAACAACAAAATATCCATGAGTGAGATTAGTTTGGGAAAAATGATTGAAAATTTAATGCAAATGAAGAAACAATTTTTTTCTTGCAAAAGAAGTGCAAATAAAGCATGCACAAACTCTACTCCAGAGATGGAAATTCAGCTTCCCATCTCTCAGAGTGGTTTGGCACGAAATTTTCTTCCAAGGATATGTGGGGGTGCATAGAAGACTAGAACTTTACTGTGGAAAAGCCAAACACTATCTCAGTCAGATGTTCAAGGTTAATATTGACCTTGATCAATAAGCATAAACATCATGTAACTAAAGCAAATTAAGCATCATGTTTATAATATACACACTTAAAATGAGATAGTGTTTGGATTTTTAGGGGACCCAGTTGAAAAATTCAGTTTAAACAGTAAATATTCCAGACTGGGCAAGGGTCAGGGGGAAGAAGGCATCTGGAATAGAGAAGGGATCACTAAGAAAATGATGATTGGAGGGATCGGTCCAGATGAAAGATGTGTGCTGAAATAGGTAATGGACCAAACATGATGACCTCTCAATATCTGTATTGCAAACCATAATGCCCAAAAGTAGAGAGAGAGTATGGGGGAAATTGTCTTCCATGGAGGCAGGGAGAGGGTGGGGAAGGGGGTTATTCTGGGGACACTGGTAGTGGGGAATGTGCACTTGTGGAGGGATGCATGTTTGATCATTGTATGAATGTAACTTAAGCATGAAAGCTTGTAACTGTATCTCATAGTGATTCAATAAAATAAAAATAAACACTAAATATTTCTCTCTCCTAGCTCTGGGGGGCACAAGCATATTTCAGCCCTGGGGAGCTGCCCTCTATGGTTCAGATACTGGGGTTTCAGCTTCTCATTGTATCTTCACAGGATGCTGAGATGGTGTGGAAGCTTTCTGGGCACTAAAGCTCCATGTTCCATCCCTAAGCACCTCCAAAGGCCTGACCCTCTAATCCATCAAATTTGGAATGGAAGCTTTCAACCTATTGACTGGGAGATACAAATGTTTTAGTTTATCCCAAATTTTTCTCACAATAACCACAGAAATGACCACTTGGCCTTTGCAGGAGACTAGAGAAGGCTCATTCACCCTGAACACCCCACCCCCACTGCACTCTAGAGGTACACAACAACTGTGCCATGACAAGGCCTAGATCTGGTTGGTGGAACAGACAAAAGCACAGAACTTCTCCCAGCAGCTTCCTCTATTTCCCTCAGGAGTCATTCAGTCCTGGGACTCCTGACACTATCCAATGGCCAGAGAACAGGACAGTTATATGTCAGGCAGGTGACAGAGGCTGAGAACTAGCTCCCATTTCCTCCATCATCTCAGCATCTACCCCCTTCTTCCACTATGGCCCCTCTTGTCACCCTCCAGGAAGTGTGTTTCTCACCCTGACCCAGGTCTCTCAGGCCTGAACTTCTCCTTCACCTTAAAGTTGAAGTCTCTTAGCACACATGGCCCTTACTAAATCTGAGGCTACGCACCCAAAATTGCCACATGGAACCTCCAATTAGTCTTCCAAAAAGCATCTCACAAATAAAGAAGAAGCCCCAGGAAGATGCAAGTTGCTCAAGGTCACACAAGGCTGAGCCTCACCTGGTTAAACCCATCCCACCTGTCACCATCCCCCTGCCACCATCCCCCTGCCACCTTGCCAACCCCAGCTCCTGCCACCCCCAGGCCAGGGCCTACCTGCCGAGTCCTTTGATGCCTGCTGAGCCCCGGGCCAGGCACTGCAGCCGGAGTTTTTCAATGGGGTCAGTAGCTGTGGTGAGCTTTTTCTTGGCCTGGATCACCATCTCTCGGTCATGGCGTGCTGTCCCGGACATCTGGGAGGGGAAGCCATACCACATTACAGAGCTCAGGTGGCTGGGCCAGGTCTGGCGATCACGGTCTTGCTGAGAAGAAAACTGATAGCATTCTCCCAAACTCATTCCCCAAGAATGGTCTCCAACCTCCCCAAATTTTCCATTTTTAGCTTCACCACATGCATGCCTGACATATGTATTACCCGGTCATCTCATTCGGAGAACCTCTGATTTCTCCAGCCAGGACAATAGTTTGAAACATATAATCATTCCCCTCTGTGCTATAATCTTTCTGGTCTCCTCTCACTATGAAAAAAAGAAATCCTATATCCCTTATCTCTCTTAATCATATACAATTCTTTTTTTTCTTTTTCTATTCTCTGGAATTTTCTATATTTCCTTTGACTCCACATTTAATATTCTCATTTTTAGTCTAAGCATCGATAGCTTTTGCTTCGGTCATTAGGTTTTTGACCCTTAGGTCTTCATGATTTTTACCAGTAACTAGTATATTTTTCTTAACAAAGCAATGAAACCCCATTCATTAGCATCTATCTATGATTCTAAGATATTGGGGGGGGTCAAAAAGATAGTACAGAGGACAGGGCGCTTGTGTTTCCAACCGCAGCACTGCCAGGTGTGACCCAAAAATGACAAGAAGGTGGTGAGTAAATTAGATATTCTGTCTCCTGATTAATATATATTTTTTCATTTGCTTTCTCGACTTAAATAATTATAAGTGGGAAAGAAAGGATGTGACAAAGCACATCAGTAAGGTCTGTGACTACATACACAGACTTGGGCTCTAAGAATCACACGGCAGTGAAAAGATTGCCAAGGGAGGAGCCCAGGGACCCAGGTCCTGCTCATCAATCTAGTTCAGTAAATCTCAGCGGCCCTGCTGGCTCTTCCGTGAAATGGAAGGATTGGATTAGATAATCTTCAAATTCTGTCACTGCTCCAAAAATCTCTAATGCATACCCCACTGATCCAGAAAGTGAAGGAGGAGGAATTTTCTAGAAATTGTTTCACTTTATGAATTGTGAATGAAAGAAGTAGGAGAACTTAGTGAGTCTACAAAGAACAGCATCCAAGGTATAGCAACAAGATGGTGGTATCAGAAGATATTTGCCCGTGACTCAAAATCTCCCCCACTGTCCCAGTGCTGACGTTGTCTTTGAGGGTTCTTTTAGGATTAATTAAGTCTTCTCTTCAAATTCAGTGACTCTCACATTGGGGTCCTCTATGTTCCATTACAACTCCGATACAAAGTTCTCATTATTTAACTTCCAAGAGGGAATCTCACAACTAAACCAGAGATCAAATAACTTAATCCAATGAGTGCACATCTTTTTTTTTTTGTTTCCATTTCACACTTGATTTTAATGTGGTAATCCTACTCACATCATGGATGTTAAAAAAAAATAATACAGGAAATCCCTCCTATTATACTCATGTTTGTTTCACCTTATCTTTCATACCTCCGAGAGTGAAAAATTAAAGGTCAAAAAAAATTAAGGGCTATGGACTAAAATTATTTCATTTTGTGGTGCACTAGCACTGTAGCACTGTCCTCCCCTTGTTCATCGATATTCTCAAGCAGGCACCATTGTGAGATTTGTTGCCACTGTTTTTTGGCATATTGGTAGCTTGCCAGGCTTTGCCATGTGGGCAAAATATTCTTGGTAGCTTGCCAGGCTCTTCGAGAGGAGCAGAGGAATCGAAACAGGACGGCCGGATGCAAGGCAAATGCCCTACCTTCTATGCTATTGCTCCTAGTGTGCACTAAATAAGACTAATTAAGAAAGAAGTGTTTGGGCGGATATGCCGCATGAACCCACGAGTGCACATCTTCTTGCCCTTTTCATTCCCTGGGTGAAAATGGTAGTGATTCTTTTCAGATCCCTTAAAACTTAGGAAGAGTTCTGAGACTCCACCCTCGCAGAGCATCAAGCATCTACAGGGAGTGTTACTCAGGTCTAGTCCAACAAGGGCAAAAGTAGTGGGTGCATGTGATGTAGGCAGGCAGGCAGATAAGGTAGCCCCCCCCCCAAGGCAATGGCAGTAAATTTCCTGGGAAGTAACAGCCCTGACCTCATGGAGAACTGATGCCAGCAAGGAGGCTGGACTCCCCTCAGACAGAAGCTCCATCAAGAACAAAAGACCAGGAGAGAAATTTCAAAGAAGACCATCACCACTCCCACTGACACCTCCTGTTCTACCCCCTTGACAGCTTTTTTAGCAATGGACTTTAACCTAGGTAGAAGCTCCACATCAGGCAGGTTGAAGAAACCCTATAAAGGCCACCTTGAACAAAGGAAGGGCGGAAGGGCAAGCATATGCAGCCTGAGCCCATGTGCTGCTTGTGCCCGTGTGGCCCAGCCCGTGTGGCTTGGGCCACAAGGGCGCAAGTAGCACATGTGGTATCTGAGCACATGTGTCACCCACATCTCCCCTCTTGAGATGTGTACTTTCATGCTTTCATGTCTAATACTGGGATGTGTATAGGGGCTCTCTCCGCCCTTGGAGAAGCCCATGTTCTCTTTTGAATACGTTACTTTCCACTCTCTCCCACTCTCTCTCCCTTCTTCCCTTCAAATCTTCCAAATAAAAACGTAATTTCACTGCCTGTCTACTCCTGAAATTCCTTTCTGCAAGACGAGACAAGAACCCAAATAACCCTGGGTCCCTGGTGGCAAAGGCAGATCAGGAGAAAGTGACCGTCTTTCTCCTCCCCACTTCATATGAGCCACCCTTGGGGCCCACAGACATCACATCCACTTAAAACCTCACAATTCACAGTTTGTGCCCAGCTTCCAGTCCTGATGTCCTGGTACAGAATCTCTCCACCCCAGTCAGAATCCCGGGTGGATGGACAAGACGGCCATGCTTCACCTCTAACCACCTCCTGTTCTTCCACTGACAGAGGTGAAGGAGTTTGGGGACCTTTCAGGCTCCTGCAGCCTAAAGCGTACTGTGAGTCTCACAGACTGCAGGATCTGAGAGAGTTACCTGATTTCTTTCTCTTGGAGTGCTCCAGAGACCCAGGGGCCCCTCTGGACAGTCCTTAGCCAACTGGACTCTTCACACAGTTCAGTGCGAAAGGCCCAGAAAGGAGCTTCCTTCCAAAGCTTCCCCCGCAAAAGTTGGGGAGTACCCTGCTATCTTCAGGGGAACTGACTTGGTTCCCAATTGTCCCAACTGTTCAGAACAATTTGTCCTAAAGACCTTGGTCCTGGCAGAGTTCTTCTGCCCCACCCGTCTTGGGGAACAGTAGGGATAAATCCTGAGGGGTTTCCCCACTCAGCCTAGGCAGCAGGGGAGAGGTCAGAGTCCGGAGAATATCCCTCCCCCTCTCCCCTCCAGGATGACTAGATCCAACAAGATTGCGAGCTTGCTTCAGAGTTTACTCTGAAGTCTAAGTTGCCTGATTCAGAACAAAAATTACATCCTCTACTGCCAGCCTGACTAAGAGGACCTCTCTTTGGTCCCCAAATACGTGTCATCCACTTCATATTATTGCACAAAGTGTCTGTGACTCGGAAGGACGCTCTCTGACCACCGAGGGCTCGGGGGTCTCTGGAACCACATAGCAGGTGCAGTGGAGCGGGTTCCGGGTCCTGGAGGACGCTGCCGTCCCAAGGCGTGTGGCCGCAGCGCCCCTTGGTGTTGGCGCTGCGTCTGCACATCCCAGAGGCCAGTAAGCTCCTCAAGAAACGTCCACTAGAGTCATAGAAAATGAGCAACAGTACAGTGGGTTGGGCCCTCGCCTTGCACGTGGTTGCCCCCGGTTCCATCCCCAATATCATATATAGTTCCCCCAACCCAGCTGATAATGATTCCTGAGTGGAGAGCCAGAAGTAAACCCTTAGCATCCCCAGGGTGTGACCTCAAAACCAAGGGGGAATGAAATTCTTAGACTGAGAACGAAAGAAAGGTAGTAAGAATCGACACACAAGGGTCTTAGTGGGACTTGAAAAAAAAGACAGTAGAGAAAGGGAGAGGAAAGAGAGAACTGGCACAAAGTTTGGCTGCAGGCAGAGACGGAGGGCCATGGAAAAGTCTGTGGAGATAAACAGAGTCAAAAACCTAAACCAGCCTTAAGTCTTGAGCACAAAAACAAAAGATCCATCTCAGGACCCAGGAAAACCTTTGAGATGCAGGAGCAAGATGCAGGATCCCTGATAAGAAGGGTTGGCTAAGCCGGGCTGGGAGTGGGGGGGAGGGTGCTGCGGGGCTGCACCCCAGAACAAAGGAACAAAGGCCTTGCAAAGAATATCAAAAGCCCATCAGCTGCTCCTTTGGCAAACACCCCAACACTGGAGCCATAAGGAAAAACGTAGGTGAAATAACTTGGCTGGAGAAGAGAGGGCAGAAGCTCCTGCATCTCCCCTCCAGAGAGATGGGGACTTCCTACTTGAGGAATTTTCCCCATTCCAGGCACCAGCTGTCTGATTTTTTTTATCATTGTGCGACAGTGAATGGAAATGAAAATGCTTGGGGTGGTCTGACAGTGAGTTCGTAGTTCTCAGCAGGGGTCGTGGGTTTAGGGAAGGATGGAAGCTGAACCTCAGTGGCAGAGGGGGACCTTGGAGCGCAGGCTTTTGCACTCAATTGTGCTGTCTTTGGTGCCCCCTACTGACATGACTGTCATCCCAGCTCTGTGTGATTTGTGACATTGGGAATCACAGCTCTCCAAAGCAGGGTAGAGCTTCCCTTCAATTTGAAATACAGCAGTGGATCCTAGAACCCATGAGGTCCCCGGCGGAACTTTTCCCCAGATACTCATAAAATGGCCAAAAAAGAGATCATCTTCGTACTCTGAATACTCTGAAGCAAAGGAAACTTCCCACTTCATTATTTCAAGAACCCTATTTGATTGGGTTTTTCTGACACGGCACTGGTTTTACTCGCAGGAAAAAGAAAGTTGCATGAAGGGGTTGGAGAGACCTCAATGAAGCATGTTTAGTTACCGCAGATGAACTTCAGAGAAAACTTGAAGGGGGAGCAAAATTAAATAAACAAGAAGTCACTGGAGACGTTGTTTGAAGTAGAGGAGTGAGGATGTGTTGGGGAGGAAAAGAAGACCCTCCTGGGTGGACAGGAAGATGGATGAACCAGGTAGATTTGACCTGATTTTAGTTTATGGTCTTTTGCACCCCATTGTTTTAGAGTGGGGGGCGGGGTGGGCGCAGGGGGGAGCGGCAGCTAGCTGACAGCCTTTAAGCCCCACTGTCAAATCGAGGTAAATTTTGCCTTAAGAACATCATTTGGCAGGGCTAGAGAGACAGTGAAGCAAATAGGGCACTTGACTCTCACTCAGCAAGTGTGGGTTCACTCCCCAGCATCACATATGGTCCCAGAGCACCACAAGGAGTAATTCCTGAGTTCAGAGCCACAAGTAACCCCTGAGCATCCCTGAGTATAACCACAAATCACAACTCTTCCCCCCATGACCACCCCATTCAAAAAAAAAAAAGAACAGCATTAAGCATTTCTGTGATTATTCTATGTTTATGTCTTCACATTGGGCATTTCAGTAGCAAGAGATCTGGGAATGTTACAATAGTTCCCTGTGGCTTTAGACTTTCTGCTCTCTAGAGAGCTGACTGCAGAAGGCAGTGTAAAGGGTAGAAGCTAGATGGGAGCTCACCTTCTCTCAAACTCAAGTCAGAGTTCATACTTTTCCCATCTCTGCTACAGCGCAGGCTTGACTTGACTGGTCTGATCCCAAGCAGAGATGCCCTTCCCCTGCAGGGATGGAGGGCAACCCGTGGTCTATTGCTCCCTCCTTAAGAACTGGGAATGGGACTGAAATTTTGATCTAAACTCAGCAGATCTTTAAACCCTTGACTCATAATCAGGGTATTAGGAGAGACACAACAGCTTGATGACAATAACTGAGAGAACCTAAATATCTTACTAACTAATTCTCCTAACAAATTAGTAGTTACTACATAGTATATAGCAAAAAGTCAGTGGCTTCTCAAAACATTTCATTATAAAGTGTCTCACTGGAATAAATATTAAATAAATATTAGCTCCCAGCACTCAGAGTAGCCTAGACAGTGACTAGGATGTCCCACCCTGAGACTGGACAGGAAGGCCCAGGGTTTGAGGGAATTCTTTGGTCACAGTCCCAGGGACCCCAGAAATGATCAGGTAGAGTTGGTGTTGTTAAGAGCTCCTGCAGACAACCTACCTGAACTCGCTTCAGTTCAGCAGAACAGGGCAAGCAAGCTGGCCCAGGTTCCACCAGCAACACTCTCTTCCACACAGAGTCCTGGGGTGGGTTTCAGATTTTGACATGAGTAATGTCACCTAGTCCCTTCCTCCTAGGGGGTTTTTGTTTGCTTGTTTGTCTTATTAAACAGACATGCTGCTTGGGTTTGTTTATTTGGTTTTTTTTTTTTTTACCTAAACTCAAAACTGCCATGTTTATCTTCTAGAAAGAAAAAACTCTCTTTCCATAAATCGCTTTTAATTTTTCTGTAGTGTATGAAGATAGGAAACACCTGGTTTTAGTTTGATTTGCAATGTTCATGTTCCCCTGAATGTACTCCCTGCATGCTTTCATGAGCTAATCATACTGTGGAAATAAGGCATCACTGAAGTATGTCTTAGAAAAATATATTTCAGTGCAATAGTTTTTCTGCAACTGAAATACATTTTCTTGAGATGATTTAAATTCATGCTTCTGCTACTCTCAATAGGCAGGTTTCCTTAAAACTTATCATGGTCTTTAATTTCTACTAATCTCTGGGATGTTATTTAAGTCGTTATTAAATGTTCTGACTTAAATGATATGACTTAATGTTATTAAGTCATGACTACATTTAAGAATAATGTTTTGTATATAGTATTGCCATAGGTGTATTTTACATAATATGCTGTAATTTTACCTTCTTCAAATTCATTTTGTTTACTCAACCAAGCTTGGGATTTGGCTAGACAGAGTGCATACTTAGGGCACAGGGTTTAAGGAGGCCCTCAGTTTGAGGATTGTTCAAATATCTCTGTTTTTGCCCCAAGCTGCGTGTGCTCTGGGTACCAAGCTAGTTGCATCCTAGTTTATGTTCTGAATTCACCATGTTTATTCAACACTTAGTTATGAACAGTGATTATGAGTAAAGACCACAGAATTCCTTCCAGTAATAAACATTATTTACAGCACTTTTTAACTTTGTTGATTTTGAGCTGTAACTGATTTTCCAGACATAACCCATCTGATTCAGAATTATTCCTAATCTATCTCTGACAAATTCAGTTTCAGCTGGGGTGACCATGTGAAAAAATTCCAGCCAAAATAAGTAACTTAAATTACAACAGTGAGAGCCCAAGAACTGTCGTCCCATCTTTACCTTGACTTGAATGTGAAAGGGGTGTCTGGTGCAGTGGCAGCCTCTATGCCATCAGAAGGTAAGGATTAAAGAATCACAGAGGAACAAACTTAGAATCATAATGCAATGCCAGCAACTGCCTGACTTCACACTAATATCATATGAAAAAACAAGTCTCTATTTGCTTAAACTACTGTTGGTCAGATCTTGTTACAAGCAGCCCAAATATCCCTAAATAATATAGTTGGTAAATCTTCTTTCTATAGAGTTCAGATTGACCTAGAGAGAGACCCATATCTGGTAAAATAAGTAGAAGTTTAGAGTGGAGGAGAGTCTCAGCTCTCCCTGAAAGCTAGAAGAAATAAAGCAACTTCATTAAAGTCTTTTTTCTCAAAATCATGTTCTCAGCTCTTAGCTACCTCTGCAGCATTTTGCCTGTAAAGCAAAGTGAGAAGAACGCCTTAGCCTGACAGACAAGGAGCCATGTAACTAACACACTGGAACACAAAGCCATGTCTAATAAATACACAGGGGCCTCTGGGTTATGGGGTCCTTGTTATAATGAGCATCCGTGGGGAATCTCTGGAAGCGGGAGACAGTTTAATAGACATCGCCTTGCTGTCTTTTTCTCCATCTCACTCTTCCCCTTCCACTCCACCTTGAGTCTCTGGGGCTTTTACCAGGAAATCACTTGTAGTCTATTCTATACCAGGAGCTTGCCAGAGAGCGATCTTAAAGAAGCAGAGAAAAGTGTTCGGATCTTAGCTTCCTGTGGTGGGGTAGGAGGGCAGGCTAAGTGGGGGTGTGCACCTACTCTCTGGTGGAGGGTGTGGTGTTGGAACACTGTATGAGTGAAATTGTATTGTAACAGTCATATATTGTGGTATCCACAATAAATTTTTTTAAAGAAACAGAAAGTAAAACATTTAAATCGTTAAAAGAAAAGCAAAGATTTGATTATTAAATGAAAAATACAACAACAAAAAACCATCAAAGAAAAGTTTTGTTCCAAACTCCCCAATTGCAATACTATATTCATAGAACTAACCATATGATTTCCAAGCACCCTATTTTTAGCTTCCTTGAGGCCTTACCTTGGCCCAAGAGCAAGCCCCAACTCTGTTATTTTCCTCACTGTCAGATGACAATAAAGCCAGTTTCACCACCACTTTTTCCCTTTTCAACGTCCATCACCAAACTCACCTAGTAGCTACTTTATGGTCATTAAATGCATCTTTGTGAGTCATTTGCACATTTAATGTTTAGTCAGAACCACTTAGAAAATAAGGTAATTATCTGTGCCCTGTGTGTGATAGAGTCTAGAACACCAAGATGTGAAAAGAAATAGAAGCCAGTGTCAGAGTAACAATATCGTACAGGCTGCTTTTCAGAAGGGAACTGTGTGCAGGTACTCAAAACAGAAAAGGCTTCTGTCTCCAAAAATGGTATTTTTATTCTCTTTTAGCATTAATGGAATTTAGAAGTGTTTTAAAAACTTGCCAAAGTTCCGGGGCTGGAGCGATAGAACAGCGGGTAGGGCATTTTCCTCGCATGCGGCCGAACCAGGTTTTGATTCCCAGCATCCCATATGGTCTCCTGAGCACCGCCAGGAGTAATTCCTTAGTGCAGAGTGCAGAGCCAGGAGTAACAATTGTACATCGCCAGGTGTGACCCCCTCAAAAAAAAAGTTGCCAACATCCCAAGAAACTATCATCTTTCCAGCCTTCCATGACCTGATCCTCACAGCAGCCTTGAGTGATCACAGAGCTGTAGTGGCTCCTGCCATCAACACCACACTTCAAGAGGCAGCAAAGAGGAGTGAGGACCAGAAGGATCAGTTCCCAGATGAATTAGTTCCTTTAAGTGGTTCCCAGAGGGTTCTATCCTTCTCCTTCACATAAAGCTAATTGGCTACTTCTACAAAGAAGTCTGGTGCAATGTCTGAATGTTTGTGAACCCCTTTTGATATACTGAAAGCCTCACTCCCAAGAATGATATTAGAAGTTGTGGTCTTAGGGAGGTGATTAAATTATGAAGCAGAGTCATCAGAAAAAGAATTTTTGCCTTACAAAAGGAGCCCCAGAGATCTCTCAGCCCTTCCAGAAGAACATAGTACAGAGTCCCTGCCATGGAGCAGAAAACAGGCCTCAGTTGACCATGCAATCGCCATGACCTGAGATTTTCAGGGCTGAAACTGTGAGAAGTCAGTGTCTGTTTCCATTCACCCCCAATCAGTGCTTCCTACACCCGCCCAGGTAGACTGCTACACATAGCTGAGAGCTTGCCGGCATTTTGACTTCACTCCGTCTATCACTCTCAGCCTCTGTTTATAAAGAAGAACATTTTCATTAAGTTTGCAATTTCTTCCCTAGTTGGCACAAGACATAGCCTGTAGATGGCTACCAGCTTCTCATCCTCTTCTTCAAAAAGCAATCAAGCATCACCAGGAGCATCACAAGCCTCACGTGGGCCCCTGTAAAGGAAAACCTAAATTTTGGCCAACAGTCTAAAGATATCAAGACCTGGGGACCTCACACTTGTGCCTGCACTTGGTTTTATAAATACAGCTGTACTGAAAAACAGTGACATGCATTAGATTTTGCCTATCTGTGGCCGCTTTAAGCAGCAAAAAGCAAAGATTTGCAACAGAGACCTTTTGGCCCACAAATCCTAAAATGTTTAGAATCTGTTCTTGAAAAAAAATGCTGGCCCAGGTTACCTTGTAAAAGACAATAGCAATAACAGGAACACTCACTCTGGCTCCAATGATCTGCTAAAACAGAGAGCTTTTTTGTGGTCTGTGTTTCACAAATATTCATCATCCATTTGTCTAAGACAGAAAATCAATCTAGTATAAGGCAGATTTTGACAATAACTGACAACAGTTCACAATTTACAAAGTAATTTTATAGACAGAAATGAGGGAGCATGGCTATTTCTATTGTATAAAATAAGGAAACAGAGGTACAAAGAAATTTCTCAGTTTTCCTCTTTCAGTCATTAAGGAGCCAAACAGATTCTGAGAAAGATCTTTTGTATATTATGTTCAATATTTCTAAAAATTCAATATTTCTAAAAATATTTTTAATAAAAAAGCAGAATTTTTTAGTGGGCAAAAGAAAAATTGACACTTTTCCAATGGAGATATACAAATGGGAGGCCTGGATGTAGTTCAGGACTTGTCTTGTGAGAGGCCCTAGGTTTGAGTCTCAGTCCCACAGGAACCAAAGGGTCTACAAATGGCCAACAAGGAAGAGAAAGGGGTTAAGCAACCTTAATTTCAGTATAATTTAAATCAAAACATCCCTGACAGAGCACTTCATACCTTTTAGGCTGTTTGATGTTATAAAAGCAAGAGATAAGAGCTGCAAGGATGTGAACACACACCACATAAGTTCCCTCAAGCACAGGCAGGAGTGACCCTGTGTGGAGGAGAAGGAGAAGGAGAAAGAGAAAGAGAAAGAGAAGGAGAAGGAGAAGAAAAAGAGGAGGAGTAGGAGGAGGAGGAGGAAGAAGAAGAAGGAGAAGGAGAAGGAGGAGGAGAAGGAGAAGGAGAAGGAGAAGGAGGAGAGGGAGAGGGAGAGGGAGAGGGAGAGGGAGAGGGAGAGGGAGAGGGAGAGGGAGAGGGAGAGGGAGAGGGAGAGGGAGAAGAAAAATAGGAGGAGAAGGAGGAGGAGGAGGAAGAAGAAGAAGAAGAAGAAGAAGAAGAAGAAGAAGAAGAAGAAGAAGAAGAAGAAGAAGAAGAAGGAGGAGGAGGAGGAGGAGGAGGAGGAGGAGGAGGAGGAGGAGGAGGAGGAGGAGGAGGAGGAGGAGGAGGAGGAGGAGAAGGAGAAGGAGAAGAGGGAGAGGGAGAGGGAGAAGAAGAAGAAGAAGAAGAAGAAGAAGAAGAAGAAGAAGAAGAAGAAGAAGAAGAAGAAGAAGAAGAAGAAGAAGAAACCCTTGAACACCACCAACTGTGCTCTCCTTTCCCCTCCCCCCACCAATGTTTTTTAAGTAGGATTGCCATCTGACTTTGCAATTCTATTTCCAGTTATAAATTTCAAAGACATGAAACCATCTCTTGGAAGAGATGTTTTCACCATTCTATGTTCATTGTATTATTTACTCACAATGACCAAGATATGGAATCAACTTAAGAGTCCACTGATCAGAAGGCTATAAAACAAAGATCCCATTTTCTCACATGAACCTTGATAGTGGCCATAAAGCATTTACACAAAAACATGATACAGAACCATACAGAGTTCAAAGCACACAGACATACAATAACAGACAAGTTATGGAGCTTTTTCCCCATCTCTGTCTGCCATGGGAAGAGCTCCAGGTGAGGTTAGAGTGACCCAAAAGAACAAAAAAAAAAGGATAATCAACTATCATCTATTTCTAACCATTGGTATTGTGCTTTGCATTTGCATCAGTGGGAAAATTTTATTTCTATTTGTTTAAATTATGAGAAGATGTAAGCAGGTGGAATGTGGGGGTTGTCCCAGTCTAGGAGAAAAAAAAGATAGTGAGTGCCAAAAGAATTTGCCAGAGATGTCCAAGGTAATCCAAAGAATATCACTCACATCATAAATTTTTGCATGTTTGGAAAGTGTCCAGAGAAGGCCCTTCCATAAACCCAGCATAATTCTATAATGCTTTTTAAAAATGCCAACTTGTTTGCTTGTGATGTGCAGAAAACTGCCTTTATGAGGCTTTGTTTTGTTTGGTTGTTTGCTGAGATTATATAGAAGAAAAACATCACAAGAAAAAAATCACTAAAGCAAGTCCTTATTTTAGTCCTTAATAAGAGTTGAAAGCAATAGTTAAAACCAAAAAGCACAATCCACAAACTAAATTCACCTCTTCCTTGCTTGTGCACACTCACTCATCAACACAAGCTACTGGGAGAGACACCCAAGTTTCAGTGGCCTTTAAACACTCAAATATCCTCACTAAATATTGAGCTGAGTATTTAGTGGGCTTAGAATTGGGCTAAGAATGTTGAATTAAGTATTCTTTTAGTCCAGATCCCTTCCAGATCCATTCTGCAATTGTATGGTGCTGTAGGAGATTTACCCTTAAGAAGAGTGTTAACCATATACTCTGTTCTCTGGCTTCCAGCTGAATTCAACCAACGTGAGGCAGCAGCAGAAGATCAAAGGACAAGAGAAGAAAGGGGTTGGAATGTAATAGTCCCCAAACTTGTCAGTGACTGAAGTCTTCCCCTCAGCAGTTTCCCAGGCTAACACACCTGTTGAGATTCAGAAACTTCCCCTTCAGACTAAGGATAATTCTCCCTCCTTGCTGTGGTCCCGGTCTGTTTTATCATCCCCTATCTTATTCCTTAGCCATATCCATGTCTTTGTGAATTGTCATTTCTTGAATTCTATTACCACTCTTGAAAGTGCCATCCTTTTTCTGCCAAGAGGTGGCCTAGTATAATGTCTTTATCTGCTCTGGTTCCTAGATTTGTTTAAGAAACTCTACTTCTGCAATTTCTCAGATTAGCATTCATCTTATCCCCAATTCTAAGAACTAAGGGACCTCACAGTCTTCTAGATGTCACTTACAAATCAAAACTCATTCTTTTATTGTATTTATATGTGCATATAAATAAATGCATACATACCTAATGCTGTATTTAAATCAAGTATGTACGTGCTTCAGCTATTTCTCCTTTTCTCAATCTTGAGACCCTTTCATAACAACACTAGTTACATCCAGTCTTCTATTGATGTCTCATAAATTTAAAATGAGTCTCATGCAGTCCTGAGTCTCAGAGCCTGAATTCAAATTCACAACAACTTTTAGATCAAGGTATATAAAATGTACAAAATAGGAATCTGAATTTCACACCTTGATCTAAAATGTTTTGGTTTTCCCCATTGTGTGCATGGAACATGCAAATATCTCAGCATGTGATACAAGTTGTTGTATCACATTATTGGACAAGCATTTTTCCAGCCCTATTTCTAGTAATTTTTCTTTCTTTCAAAGTCTAGTCTACACCTCCACAGAAGTGAATGAGAGTCCCTTTCTCCCTGCATCATTCCAGCATTGGTTGTTCCTGTTCTTTTTGGTGTGTGCCAGTCTCTGTGAGGCTACATCATATCCCATTGTTGTTCTGATTTGCATCTCCCAGATGATTAGTGATGCAGAGCATTTTTTCCATGTGCCTTTTGGCCATTTGTATTTCTTCTTTGAGAAAATTTCGTTTCATCTCTTCTACCCATTTTTTGATAGGTGGCTAAGTATTATGTATGAGGTTAAGAATTTTGTATGAGACTCTATCAGCATCAGGATTACAAACCACAGTGCAAAAACTTACTTTAAAAAAGAAGAAGTGGGCATGCATACACTGCTCGCGACCATGTGCTGCTTGTGTCCATGCTTGCTGCCAAGCACATGCGGCACCTGAGCACATGTGGTGCCAGAACACAGGTGCTGCCCAATCTTCCCTCTTGAGACATGTCCTTTCATACTTCCATATCTAATGTTGGGTTGTGTACCGGGGTTCCCTCGCCACTGCAGAAGCCGTTTTTCTCTCTTGACTGAGATTTTTCTTTCTCTCTCTCCTTCCAATAAAATTCATTGCACTTCATAAAAAAAAGTGCCTCTCTGTAGAAGGAGATTGGTGGATGGGAGACAAATGAGAGTGAGGGGAGATTGGTGGGGGGAAGTGGAGAATCCCGAAGGGACGGGTGTTGAACCACTATATGCCTACAACCCGATCAGGAAAAACTTTATAATTTCATGGTGACTAAATTAAAAAGAAAATTTAGTCTTCATACCCCCAAATATGGGTTGGAGCGATAGCACAATGGGTAGGGTATTTGCCTTGCATGTGGCCGACCTGGGTTCGATTCTTCCACCCCTCTCGATAGCCCAGCAAGCTACCGAGAGTATCACACCCGCATGGCAGAGCCTGGCAAGCTCTCTGTGATGTATTCGATAGGCCAAACACAGTGAAAACAAGTCTCACAGTGGAGACGTTACTGGGCCCATCGGAGCAAATCTATGAACAACGGGAGGACAGTGCTACAGTGCTACTCCCAAATACACTATGATGTATCCTGTTACAGTCTCCTGTTCAGGAACATCTTCCCATTTTCTCTCTAATATTGGCCTGGAGAAGTTCCACTCCTCCTCCTACTGTCACTACGGTGAAGCTTCACATAACCACACTAGCCAAAGACAAACAGTTTATGTATAATCCAAATGGTATCCACACTGCACAGGATGTAACTCTGCTTTCAAAACTGGTTCTCCTAATACACCATAAAATCTTTAAGTCCAGGGCTGTACCTTCAGTGTTTTTTTGTCAACACTTTATAGGAGACTATTAAATTGCTTTTAAACCTGGACATTAATATCATTAAGTAATTGCTATTAGATATAAATATAAATACAAAGGAATGCCCATATTTAAATCTCAATATGTAAAATGCACTATTACACCAAATATTAAAAAGTGATTGACGTTAATTACTTTGTGCAGTGTTATAATGATTTATCAATATAAAAGTGAATAAAAATAGTTTAAAAATAAAGTTACAAAATAGAAATATTTCTCTCATTATAGGGCTTTGGGGAGACATAAGAGCTCTAAAATTTGGAACATTTCATCTGCTAATTAAAGTTTAAATGTGCTTCAGACTGAAGGTAAGGATAGACACCTAAGTAAATGGTGTTACCATTTAAACTCCTTTTTAACTGTATAATTAATCCAATGAACTCTCTAATATAGTTTTGAACGACCTATATCAGTCCTGATATTCAACTTTATCGACATTCATATCAGCTCGTTAGGCAGTTCCTCCCTACCAACTCTCACCATCCCATGCCCCCACTCCCCCCAAAATCCCCATCCCCACCAGGTACCCAGTCCAGAGTCAAACCTCAATGAAGTTTATTGCTTTTCTCTGTACTGAATGAAATTTAATTTTGTGCGTTTTTATGTGAGAACCTCAGCAAATACCAAATACGTCAAACCTTCTTCCCTAGTTCCTCACCTAACAGCTTTATTGTTCTCCAGTCTTTTTTTCTTTTTTAAATAATGTCTTTTAAGAAAGCAAAAGCTATTCTATTTTTTTTAGAGAGTAAGATCTGTCTTTCCCTCCTCCCTCCCAACTAAAATTGTAAAAGTGAGCAAATCAACACAGTACATAAAAACACTCATTTACCTTAAGCGTTAATTGTTGCCACCAGTTGCTTGGAACTGAAACTATGGACGCTCTCTCCAGCATCCGGGAGGACCGATCCCTCCCTCCTACCTCCTCTGCCTCCTCCCTCTTACCTTTTCTCCGCAGACTGTCTGGTCCACCCTCCTCACTCCCATTGGATGACTTGGAATCATTGTCACCCACTCTATGTCTAATTGGTTCTATTGACTGCCAATCTTTGTCCTGAGCCTGCCTTTTCTCTAGTTTACACTTGGGTTGCCTAGGAAATTCTGTGGCTGTGAAAGCCCAAACTGTTGCTCTGGGAGAGAAGCAGGAAGTTTCGAGGGCAATTGATTTCTCAAACAGCATCAAAACTTGCCTCATATGGTTTAGAAGTTAATGCTTAGCAAATCGTCGTACTTCTTTGAGGTGTCCTATGTTATTTTCAGATGGCTTTCTGCTAAGGTGTCTTATGTCAAGTGAGACATTCCTCTACACATGGGTGCAGGCAGGTGCAATTCCAGAATTCAATGTCCTCCTCCTTCTCCATATGCACACCCCAGGATTTTCCCCTTTATTTATTCTTTTCTCTTTCTTCTGATATTATTTCTTTTTTATATGCTGGTTCCTCAGCAATAAATCTGTAATCTAGTGGCATTATTTACAATAAAAATACAAACTATGCTCTTCTTCATTATTAACAAGAACCCTTACACCATCATTTTCACCCCTTTATTTCATTTCCACTATGAAATGGTGAAAAAGTGGAGGGTATCAGAATTCTGAAAAACCAGAGTTCCACATCTGAAATTCTATATCCTCTCAGGCAAGTATTGCCATTGTTTTCTATAGTTATGCCTGTCTTGTCAATTTCTCAAACTTGCTCTAGAGAGCAAGAAAATAGAATTCTCCATGATTTTGCTTTGCTTTTTTTGGCGTGGGGGGGGGGGGCGCACATCAGCTATGCTCAGAGCTTACTCCTGGTAGGATCTGGGACCATATGTGGTGCCAGCGATTGAGTCTCGGCAAGCAATATGCAAAACAAGTGCCCTATCCACTGTGCTATCTCTCCAGCCCTTCTCTGTGAATTTTAATGAAGACAGTTTGGTTGAGAAATTCAGTAGGATGTGACTTGAGGAACAATACAAGGCAGAAAGGGCTACTATTCAAGAAAATATCCTTTGTCTCTGGGTGGGAGGAGTTTCCATGCTATTTTCAGAAGACCCCAGAGTCTGTTACAACTCCTTCTATGCAGAAAAAGTTGGTGTCCTGAGGAATTAGTTTATATTCATCACCACCCCGGGTTTTTTCTGAGTATTTTCTCTCACCGTTCCATGTTCAGACACAAACTCAATATTGCAGCTGACTTCCTGGTCCTAATCTATACATTCTGTTTTCACACAGTGAAATAAATAATGATGAGGATAATAAGCTAGCACTTACGAGAACAGATGCACTGCAAAGACAGTCTGTCACTAAACAGTAAGATGAAAGAAAGTCCACAGAGAGCCCTTCATGGAGCCGGAGAAAATCTGGTTTTTATGACACCTTTCACAAGTACCCAGCACGGCACCTTGTACAAACATGAAGTCAGGGCCAGGAATGTGATTCCGCAATAGAGCAGATTTGCAGATTTGCCTTAGCAAACGTATGAGGTCTGGGATTCAACTCCTAGGACCACAACACCCACCACCCCCCCAAAAATAGAAAATTCCAATATTAAATCAATCAATCTTTGAATCAAGTCTTTGAACAAATTTAAAAAGCTTTCATATTATGGATATTTGATACATTAAACCTGCTTTACAGAAATGGTTCATATCTTTAACTAAGTAGAAATATGTAAGATGATAAGAATCCTTTGGAACCAAATAGTAAATAGTACATTAGATAGGGCAAATGCCTTGCCTGTGGCTGACCAGGTTCTATCCCTAGCATCCCATATGGTCCCCTGAGCACTGCCAGGAATAATTCCTTAGTGCAGAGCAAGGAGCATATTTGGATGTGCACCCCCCAAAAAATTATATCAATTACTTCATTTTATATGAATAAGAGAAATAACTTGACATTTCTCAATAGCCTGAAATTAGAATGTGGTAAGTAAAACAGCAGAAAGTTGGTATGCAGGAAAATCACATAACATTCAATGTAGATAAGGGCACAAAGAATTCATATGCAACATGATTGATGGTAATAGATTAAAATAGAGATCAGTAATAAAAGGAAATAGAAATATCTCGAGCTTAATTTTAGAATCTTAAAACAGTCCTCCCTGGTCCAGAAGAAAGTACAGGGTTTGAGGTGCATGCCTTGCATATGCTTGATTCTTGCTCAGTGCTCAGCGACACCTGTTCCAGCACAGTCAAACAGAGCCCCTGGTGGTCCCAGCATCAGAGGGCATGGTCTGAAGATTCTCACCTCCTTGAGTCTTAAGATTCAGTATAAATGCCTGCTTGGCCAAAAATCACCCTCAATGTCCCCTGGGTCCCCTGAACACTTCCTGGGAGGCCCCAAAATCTATGCTTCCAAAATGTGTTTTTATATGTAAACCTTTATATATAAATCTTTATGAATGTCATGTCCTATTTTCATTAAAGCTAAAAATTGAAGTATTTTGCCTATGTTTACAATTTCTCTTCGCACGACAGAGCCTGGCAAGCTACCCGTGACGTATTTGATATGCCAAAAACAGTAACAATAACTGGTCTCATTCCCCTGACCCTGAAAGAGACCCCAATATGCCATTGGGCTATGCTAGCACACAACAGGGACGAATGGAGACGTTACTGGCACCCACTCAAGCAAATCGATGAACAACGGGATGACAAGTGATATAAGTGAAGTGATATTTCTCAAGTATGTAATGCTGTTATAATCATGGAAGAAGCCTGATCTTTCACAAAATAAAAATGAATTGGGTCTTTATATGTGAACTTGATGCCTAAGCAGACTGCATTTTATTCATCCTCTGATTCTCCAAGAACTGATTCTTCTTTTACATATATATCTCCTCCCTCTTTAAATCTGCCCCAGCTCTGTAATTTTGAAAATTATTATGATGTATTTGTTTTCAACTATTTCCCGTGTACCTGCACCCTTTATCATTCCCATTAGCAATACAATGAATGCATATGTTTTCAGGGCAGTAGGGTATTTGCCTTGCATGCAGCCAGCCCGGCCAAGCCGGGTTCGATTCCTCTGCCCCTCTCGGAGAGCCTGGCAAGCTACCGAGAGTATCTAGCCCACACGGCAAAGCCTGGCAAGCTACCTGTGATGTATTCAATATGCCAAACACAGTAACAGCAAGTCTCAAAAAAAAAAATGGAGACATTACTGGGCCCGCTCGAGCAAACTGATGAACAATGGGAGGACAGTGACAGTCTTCTTGCCAAAGACTAGAATTAACGATCTCTTTCATGTTAGCCATCAGAGTAGATGCTGTCTGGTTTAAAAAAATAAAAGGTTATTCTTTTGTATGCCCCTGGTGACTAATGCATTAGGTAACTTTATATGTAATTATTGCCATTTGCATGCCTTTTTGTTCTAAGTGCCTGTCCAAAATATTTTCAACATAATGATTTTTAACACAAAATCATTAGATTTATTTAGATGTCCTAGATACAAGGTATCATAGAAATGTGCTGCAAATATCTTCTCCCAGTTTATGCGTTATTCTTTTTTTTTGGTTCTCTTGCTGATATTATGAGGAGCAAAGATTTTTAATTTTGACAAAATCAAGTTTATTAATTTTTTTTTATCTTTTAAGTTTTTGTGTTCTAAATAATGTATACTTACCATAGTACTGCAAAATTCTTTTTAGCTTTGACACTTAGATGTAAATCTGACACACTTTAAATTTAATTTTGTTTATGGTATAAAGAAATATCCATTATCTCTCTACATTAAGTGAAGTTAAAATTCATTAAGATATGCAATCCTTATAGCACAATTTTCTAAAAAAAACTTTTCCTTCTTGTTGTCTTCCTATCTTTCTCAAAATTCCATTCCACCTATTTATGTGCTTCAATTTTAGAACATTTTAGATGTGCCCATAAGGGTAGCCAAAGACAAATGACAGAAGATTGTATGTCATGTAAGGGGAACCTGGAAAAAAATGTTAACCAGGAAGTGATTCAATCATTTTTCAATGTCATCAAACTAGCTGTTCCTGTGGAGGAGACATGAAGGGAACAAACCTGGAGGAATTTTTCTGATTCACTGACCACTATTAATCAGGCTTCAGGGATGAGGCTAGAGTCCCCCATATGCATGAGTTACGTGATGGTCTCACTAAGTTTGCAGATGCTCAGGGTGAATAACCTGGTGGGAATGAGAAGGAGGAAGTAGCAGGGAGCACTGGTCACTTGACTCCTGTATTGTTTATAAGGGGAATAATGTCTTGGCTATTCATTCCAATGACAACAGTAGGGGGACTTCATGTCTGTCCATCAAGCAACTACTTCTACAGCTAGGTTTTAGAAATTTATCCGTAGTGGTGGGAAATGGGCACTGGTGGAGGGATGGGTATTTGATCATTGTATAATTGAAACCCAAGCACAAAATTTGTAAGTCTACACCTGTACCTCATGGTGTCTCACTAATAAAAATTAAAAAAAAAAGAAATGCAAAAATAAACACAGACAGACACACACACACACACACACACACACACACACACTTCCTGGCTCTGTGACATTCTTGCAACAACAAAACTCATAGAATAGGTAAACACCAGTCACCCAATCTATGTACATTCAAGAAAATCCTGTCCTCACATCGGCAGAAATGGATCTTTTACAATTTCTGCAGGAATATTTATAGGATCTGCTTCATCTTTTTATTTAAATTATTTCAAGATGTGTTTCACAACCTCAGAATTGAGCAATTAGAAACTATGGTTTCTAGGGACATCTGCTGTGTTTGATGTTTTCTTCGGCATGTTTTCATCCATAAATGCAACACATTTTAGACTAGCAAGGAGAATTTTAATTACATCTGCAAATGCAAAAGCAAATATGAGGTCACACTCATCTGAGGGTAAAAAGATTTCATGAAAGCAACACACCACAGGGGAAGCTTGGAGTTACAGTTTAGGAGATGAGATCAAGACACTGAAAAGGGCAAAACACATGCTCTGCAAGCAGGAGACCCAGGTTTGATTCTCAGAACTGTGTCATTCCCCAAGGACCCAGCAGTGAGCCCCAAGTGCTCAAAAATAAATAAAATGATAAAATGATTTAAAAAAAAGAGCTGAGGCAAACAAAGAAAATATTGCATAAGAATTCTAAAATATTTACTTTTGGTATATGGAGGGGTGAAGAGGTGAGGGGGATGGAGTGCTGAAGCCCTATCCAGTGTTGCTCAGAGCTTACTCTTGACTCTGTGCTCAACAATCATTCTGGGCTAGGGACATAGTACATGGTGCCAGGGTTCAAATTCAGGTCAGCTAAATGCAAGGCAAGAGCCTTATCCGTTGTACTATCTATCTGGTCCTTAGCATATTTTTTCTTGTTTCTTGAACTAGGCGCTAAATCTAATCCCTAAGAATTGATGGCATTTAGCAATACCAAGAGATCTCAAAGTGTACTGGAACCTTTGGCAGGATAATTTGAGAAACATTCACACTTCATGTTTCTATCTGTAGGTTTGCAGGCCTAGATTTTGTATAGATTTCTCAGCAGAACCCATTTTCAAAAAATAGGACTCAGATAGTTCTGTAGAAAGAGAACTATTCTAAATCATACACCTCCCTCTATGCAACCATCCATCCACCCATCCATCCATTCATCCATCTGCCCATACATACATATTTACATAAAAATCTCTATAACCTGCATGTGACTTTGCTTCTTCTACCTCTGTTCTTTTTCTCCTTTTTCTTCTCTCTCTTTATCCCTCTTCATTTCCTTTTCCCTCTCTTTGTGTTGTGCAATCCTTTCTGATCCAATTATTTCCCTCTTTTCTGAATTCTTGACAGTCATTGACATTGTTTTAATAAGAAGGTCTTTCAAAGCAGAGTGGACTTCAGTTCCTGTCTCCTTCTCACTCTTATTTAGATCTGACTAAACTGATTACTGATAATGAAGACACTATCTCAACCGGTGATGGTCAATCAGCGGAATCCCCATATCTCTTCTTTGAAATAAGATTTAGTTGTCCCACCCAGTCTTAACAGAACGCACTTGAAATGTAGAATGAGTAATCTGTTTCATAAAGTCCCCAGATTCTGTATGAGTTATAGTTGTGCTTATGAGCTTGATTCAATCATCATCCCTGGAAGTGACAGATCTCTAAGAGACAGAAGAAGGCATATGGTCAACTTGTCAGGGGAGAGAAGTCTCTGGCATCAGAGATGTAATGGACTAAATAAATGACTGAATAAAGGTTGGCACTCAGCTTGGCACTTAGGTATTTTGCTATATCATAAGGACACTTGGCATCACTTCTGTGACAATATTGATTTTCTCATTCCTTTGTAGCTAAGGAGTATGTGTGGGTATGTTTGTAATGGCACTTCAACTCACAGTTACTTATGAAGTTATGAAATACAAGTAATAATGACTCCCTTGCAGGAGTTCTCAGAGCTGGGAGATTGATGGCATCTGAGTAACTTTGTCAGGATGAAATAGGTAATTCAAGGAGACTTTGGTGGTTATTGATACCTTGTGTGTGATAGGAAGTAAATGAAGGGAAAAGAAAGGCTGCTTGCGTATTTTATCCCATTAAGAATAATCTGATTCCCCAGGACCTCTGTTTGGCTACTCTATCCCCATGCTTTGAAGTCTCATCATTAGCTATCAGCAGCTACTCTTGAGCCTATAAACTTGTCCAACTAGAGGTGAGCATCACAGTGTAATAGATATACGTATATTAAAAAAAGAAGAAGAAAAGAAAAAAACCAGATCTAGCCTGTCCTTACACAGGAGATCAGTCTGAGGAAGCCAGTTCACAATTTTTACATTGGCTTCCAGTTTAGCATCTTTGGGCCAATGAGCATGCTTGCTTCTCCATTCACTTTGAGGAAGATGAGCAAAGGCATTGCTCATTTCTCTGTAAAGCTCCTCTGATTGAAAGTTGCTCACCATGGAACCCAGGGTCACAAGAACAAAGCCAGTGTTTCCAAACTTATTTATTAAGTCCTCTAATTCCTGAAGAAAGATAAGGATTAAATGAAAGTCACAAAAGTGATTCACAAACGCATAAGCAGGTGTAAAAATGAAAGTCAGTCTGCTCACAGAACAAGGCCTCCAGCCAGGGCCTGGAAATTTGTTTCCCAAAGTGGGTAATACCAACTGCATAAATGAGTCAGGGGTGGTAGTAGGCTTAGGCACAATTAGGGGTCATTTTCTCTTTGCTTACACAAATATTTTTTTGTTTGTTTTGAGACGTCACTGGCAAATTTCAGGGAATACTTCCCGCTCTGCATTCAGGAATTATTCCTGATGGTGCTTGGGAGACCCTCAGGGATCTTGGGGATCGAGCCTGTGCATCTACGTGCAAGGCAACTGCCTTGACTACTGTACTATCACTCTGGCCCCCATAAGCAAACTTCTTAAACTTGCAAACTACTTTGGTGGGGAGAGGTACTGAGTAATTATTTTTCTAGACAAGGGGGGGATAATCCAGATAAATTTGGAACTTCATGCCTAGAACTAACAGTACTGAAACTGTTCTCATGGCCACTGGGGCACATCAGGTGTGTTCTGTGCGGTGTTCTTGTCCACTGTGTTAGTGGGAATATCTTTTGTCTTTGAAACATTGCCCTTAATTTAAAGGTCGTCATAGTGAATAGAACTCACGTGAGTGCCATTTTAGGCATAGTCTTTTGAGGCGTTTCCAAGATGATAAAGAATCTATTTGGGAAGTCAGCTTCCAACAGAGAGAGGCAGGGCTTTGCGAGTTTCATTACACAAGTGGAAAAAGACCTCTGGCATAGGAGGATGAAACCAGGGTCAGTCAGGTACAAGGTGTCTTAAGGCCTGTATTACCGCTCCAGCACATCTCGGGCAGCTCTTAAAGAAGACCATGCCTAATGTTATGTTCTTGGCATCCATATTTGTCAATTTTTGCTTCCAAATGTTTATTCAACTTTGAATCTATGCAATTCTGTGATCCATCCCTGGTTATATTTTGAAAATGAAATATCCCACTTTCTTGTTCAGTCAGAATCCCCCTGGTGTCTGGATTCACGGTCATCTCATTTCTGCCTTACACTGGTGGTCCTTTCTCTCTTTGTCTGGGATACCCTTCCTTTTAGGTTTGATCCAAAAATACACTGCCATTAACTAAGAGCCCACTTAACTCACAGATAATCTCTTTCTACTTGCTCAATGCAAGATCAGTAGAAGATATATACTTTTTATGTCTAGAGGCCCAAACTAAATCAGAATTTCCCTTAATTCTGAAATAAATGGTAGTGGAAAATTCCAATGATGCCATCTAAGTCTCTGTCCTTAATTCATCTAAATAACAAGTCTTTCTAAAGATTCAAATTAATTCCATAATATGTATGTGTGTATATTATATACATATATAATACACACACATATATGTGTATATATATATGTATATATATATAAAATTTCCACTCCCCAAGTGCCACTCAGGCCAGCGCTGGGTTGAGTCACTGCCTGGGGGCACCAGGGGACCACCCAGGAGGAGAGGGAGGGGAGTAGTTAGATGGGAGGTCCAGGGGGAGGGACGGGAGAGCCCTGAGTAGCCACGTTTTCAGTCACCCCGGCAGGGGGATTCCTTCTCATAAACTGTGCTGGGGTTATTCTGGGTGGAATGTGGAGGACCTTGAGGGGGGTGGGGGCTTGAACCCAGGTCTCCCACACACAGAACTCAGTCCTTGGGGCCTTGCCTGGCCCACAAGCCTCTCATCTGAATGGTCCAGTGGGATGTAGGGAAGCTCTGAGGTGGCCCTCGCAGGATTTGGTGGCAGCTGTGCCTCTCGGCTGAGCCAGCGGCAGCACCTGGGGTCAGGTGCCAGCTGGTACCTGAGACGCAGCCCTCTGGGAGGCCGGCGGCTGGCAGGCAGGCAGAGGGCCTGGGTGGCAGCGGCTGGGCGGGCAAGCTGGGCGGGCTGGCACCTGCCACTGGAGGTGGCCGAGCTCCGAGCACACGTGTTTTCTGGTTTAAATGCCCCACTCCCCCGCAACCCAAACAACACCTCACCCGTGTTTTGCTGAGCATGCTTTGGCCAGAACCAACCTTTGCCAAACAATGTCATTCTCGAGCGGGTGCCTGGTGGTGGGGGGAGGGGGTTTGCGGGCAGGGGATGGGTTTGCTTTTCCGTGTGGGTGTAAACAAGCCCGTTTCTCCCTCCACACTAGCTCGGGGAGCTGTGAAGAGCCTGGCCGTTTGCCTTGCTGGCAGCAGGATACAGTTCCTGCCCCCCAGCTCTGCACCCCTGAAAGCTCTGAGGGAGGCCGGGAGCCCCTACTCTGCCCTTGGGGAGATGCAATTTAGGAACAGGAAACGACGGAAAGAGGGAGGCTGAGACCCCAAGACAAGCCCCCTCTGCCTCCTCAGCAGCTTCTCGGAACCTCAAATCACAGGGTTCTTGTGATGGACCAGGAGGAAGGACCTGCACTTGGGTCTCACCCCGCCTGTGGCCTCTACGCGGAGACCCATGGCCGGGTTTCCAAGGGGCAGCGCACGCATGCTGGGCTAGAGCGATAACACAGCGGGTAGGGCGTTTGCCTTCCACGCAGCCAACATGTCTGACCCGAGTTCGATTCCTCCGCCCCTCTCGGAGAGCCCAGCAAGCTACCTAGAGTATCTCGCCCACGGGGCAGAGCCTGGCAAGCTACCATGATGTATTCATATGCCAAACACAGTAACAAGTCTCACAATGTTACTGGGCCCGCTCAAGCAAATCGATGAACAATGGGAGGACAGTGACAGTGATATATATATAATTAAACTAACTGGACAGCTTACCATGTCCAGAGGTCTGATTCCCCATCATCAAATCAACATTCCTCTATGGAATGAGGAATCAGATCTTTACAGTCTGGGACAAGAAAGTTCTTATACGCCTGCGGTTTTATTCATCAATCCCCCAGTTCTGCTTTAGAATTGCCTCATTTCAATGTTGTGAGTAATTCATCTTCTTAAAATAAACAAAAATATCCCACCAGGGACATGCATGATTTGACTGAGGCAAAATGAAAGTCCTGTGCGTACTGTGTAAGAAAATCCTCGATCTGAAGGCTATGTAGACTGCCAGCAAACTTCATGATCCTGAAAGTGAGTACTTCCTTTAACAGTGTGCCTCACTTGCCTCATCCAACTTTAGTCCTAGGTTCCACTGGAAGAGGACGTCACCAACTATATATTTGAAGACCTTTGCATAATAGGTATCCTCATTAAGTGCTCAGGTTTTATTTGTGGTTCTGGTTTCATAGCTTTGGCCATTATGACTCCAATATACACAGTATTGGGGAGCAACGGCTGAGAAGATTCAAAGGCAAAGTCAGAATTAACAAAGCATAATTCTGCTTTATTTAGAACATAAGCCAAAACTGGCCTGGAGCCTTCTGGAAAATACTCCTTAATCATGTTGTCAAATAAAAAATGGATTTTTCATTGTCCCTGGAAGAAATCAAAGAACATCAGAGAATTCTTTACTCGACCCCAGAAGTCCATGCAGTCAGTTAGAAAGGAATTTCCAGTGGTTTCATCACATTTAAATAGTGCTCAACAAAAGGGAATGCCCTGACACAGAGGCGGGGCGGGGCAGGGAGATGGGATAGGGGGTGTGGGAGGGTTACTTTGGATCATTGGTGGTGGAGAATGGGCACTGGTGGAGGGATGGGTACTGGATCATTGTATAGCTGAAACCCAAGCACAAAAGTTTGTAAGTCCACAACTGTGCCTCATGGTGTTTCACTAATAAATTTTTTTTTTTTTTGCTTTTTGGGTCACACCCAGGGATGCTCAGGGGTTACTACTCCTGGCTCATGCACTCAGGAATTACTCCTGGCGGTGCTCGGGGGACCATATGGGATGCTGGGAATCGAACCTGGATCGGCCATGTTGGCTGCGTGTAAGGCAAACGCCCTACCCGCTGTGCTATTGCTCCAGCCCCTAATAAATATTTTTTGAAACTTAAAAAAAAATTTAAAAATTCACAAAAAAATAAATAGTGCTCAAATTTGCATCTATAAAAAAGAAAATAAATAATATTCCTTGGAAATGTCAGTTTCACAAGACATACAAAAGATCTAGAAATACAAAGAAAGTAATCCAGGTTAATAAGAGTAAATCTAGCAGCAACCTTCTGTTCTACTACTACTGACCACAAAAACCCTCAGCTCTGGTCACTCTAGTTTTTTACTCTTTTGCTCTTTGAAATGGTCCAATCCTTTCTTTTTCTTTCCTTTACAACTAATACCCCAAACACTCTCTATGTTTATTAGAAAATATTTCTTTGAACTCCAGTTCTTGACAAGGGCACTGTTGAGTTATATTAACTGAAAATGCATCACCGTTTAATCTTCTGCCTAGGGGCCTACTTTAACCCCAAACCTGTGGTACTTTGTATTTTTCTACTTGATAAGATGCTTTGTTTTGCTTAAACTTCATCTACATTTTGATTTTTTTATACTTACTTACTCAAACTTCGGAAGTCACTTAATGCCACAGTCACATAAATATTGACTAGATAAGCATTTATAAAAATCAATATCCACTCAATGCCTTTTTTGCAAACCACAACACCCAAAAGGAGAGAGAGAACAAAAGGGAATGCCCTGCCACAGAGGCAGGATGGGATGGGGGGATGGGGGGTGGAAGGGATACTGGGATCCGTGGTGGTGAGAAATGGGCACTGGTGGAGAGATGGGTATTTGATCATTGTATAATTGAAACCCAAGCACAAAAATTTGTAAGTCTACAATTGTACCTCATGGTGTTTTGCTAATAAAAATTTTAAAAAAAAGAAAGAAAGTCTAAATATCTATTGAGAAAATCTTAAATGAATAAAGGTGTTGATCAATTCTTGAAAAAAAAAATCAGTATGCATTCTGCATGTGACATATCTCCTCCATGGGATTCTTTGATTATGTTACAGGTCAAAATCTCAGGGCCACAGTGACAGTACAGCAGGTAGGGTTTTTGCCTTGCATGCAGCCAACCTGGGTTCTATCCCTTGTACTCCATATGGTTCCCAAGCACTGCCAAGAGTGGTCCCTGAGTACAGAGACAGGAATAAGCCCCAAGAACTGCTGGGTATGGCTCAAAACAAAATAATAAATAAATCAATTAATTTAAAGTGAAAAATCTCAGTTTTAAAAAAAGAGGGAATTCTACTTTTCTATGACTAGGGTTAGGCAATAAAAAATATAAATCCTGATTTTGAGACATTTTATTGCCATTTCTACTTTAACGCAAGCTAAGGTATCTAAATACAACTCAGCTTTACTGAAATAAGATTTATTTTGACTATTCATAACAATTTTTCTTGTTTTCCTATCACTATATAAATATAATGTTTCCTGTTTGTACAATATAAGGGGAAATAAATGATAATACACATCTGCAGCTTAAAAACTAGCAGTGTAAGGTATAAAAGTTCAGGCTTCAGGAGGTTGCAAGATTCAAAAGACCAAAAAAGTCAGTAGCCTGGCACACCACTGTCACTGTCACTGTCCTCCCATTGTTCATCGATTTGTTCGAACGGGCCCAGTAACATCTCCATTGTGACACTTGTTACTGTGTTTGGCATATCGAACATGCTGGACTCTCCAAGAGGGGCGGAGGAATAGAACTCGGGTCGGCCGTGTTGGCTGCATACAAGGCAAATGCCCTACCCACTGTGCTATCGCTCCAGCCCAGCCTGGCACACCAGTAACTATAAACTCCTGAAACATCACAAGCCTGATTAGAGAGGGTACACAGACTGAAAACTCCATAGCAACCTGCAGCTCTATGCCTGACCTCAACAACAATATTTAGTCACAGAGTGAGCATGACTAACTGAAATCATTCTCTGCTGTGTGGTTTTAAAATTTTACATGATGAATATTTTTTGCCAAATATTTTGGATAATCTTAGTAAAGCTGTTAAAGTTCCTAAAATGTGGTTTTTTAGTCATATTTTAAATGAAGCTAATAGAAAAATGCAAGAAAGCATAGCTACCTATACTTGTGCTAAGAAATATTGTGGGCAACATTAATTACAGGAGAGGAAAGACAAGACACAAATTATATAAATAACAAAGCACGGTAGAGACTTGAGCATGCATTGAGTAGGATAAATCAGACTTATCAAGGAAGGACAGTAATATTCCAGTTTGAGTAAGTAAAAGACTGTAAGAAAATAATTTCAGTAAGAACCTTGACTAATACATAAAATTTTCAAGAAATAAAGAGTAATTAACTTTAATTAACCAAGACAAGCATGGATTTCTATCTTTATGCTTTTATGTCTAAGATTAGTTAGGTAGTATCACCTTTTGTTCCAGATGAAACAAAATGAGTTTTTTCCCTTTTTAAAAGGGACACATTTTCAATTTTTGAAAAACAAAAAACAATTAAAGTTCAGGGATGGGAATGTTACTCAGTAGTAGAGCATTGACTTTGCCTCCATAAGGCTCTCTGTTCAATCCCTAACACTGCAGAAACAAAAACAAAATCCCCCAAATTAAAATTTAAAAATATTTTATTAGTCAACATATGTGAGAACAAGGGAGGAAACATAATTATGAAAGTGTTGCTGAAGTACCTGTGTTCCACTGTTGGGAAGATCATAAGTCCCTGAGGAAACAACTCCCACTTTCTACAGAAATACCTTACTGCTTACAGTGGAAGAACACTATGAAGATTCTCCAGTGACTGAACTGGTAGATTTGGTGGGAATTACTTCTATGTCCGACCATCTACTCATCAGTTCCTTTATCCATTCATTCATCTGGCCAGCCAGGCAGCCAGCGAATCAGCCACCCATTTTTATACACCCAGCACAAGCATGCATGAATCTATCTAGTCATTTGTATCATTAAAATAGTGACTCTGGTTCAAACATAAAATTATCTGCCATCTAAAGTTTCCTGTATGTAAATAAACAGTTTCTCCTTAAATGGTTTGTTACAGTCATCATGTGAAAAGCAAGAAATTACTTCAATATGATTTTTTTCTTCTCTTTAAAAGCTAAGGAAGTATCAATGGGTTAAAAGAAAAAGTAAAGCTATCACACAACAAGGATTAACATTAGCATGATGATATCAACATGTCTTCATTTCAATGTTATATTTGTTTGAATGTTTTCTTTTAAAATTATTTTTAAATTCGAATTTTTTAATTTTTAATTTAATATTTTTAATTTTAAGATTAGTTTTTGTTTTGTTGCTTTCTTATTCATTCATATAACAAACCCAGAAAGTTCAGGAATTTTTATTTTCATTAAAAATTTTTTTCTTTTCTTTTTCTTTCTCTTTTTCTTTTCTCATCTTCTTTTTATTTTTACTCCTTGAAGTGCTCAGGGGACCATATGTGGTGCCTGAGATCAAACCTAGATCAGTTACATGCCTGGCAAGAGCCCTAACCACTGTACAATGACTCTGGCTCCTAATGTTTAATTTTCAATGCAAAGTTTCTTTCAAGTTTTCCCTTGGCTTCTTTATGATGTCAACAGCATGCTGTATAACATTGCAGATCTTCCAGTTTTGCCATGGTCATATTTGTGAAGTATTCCTTTTAGGACATTGCCCATTCTCTTCATGCCTATGATATCACCTTTCTTGTAGTTCTGCAAGTATGTGGCCAAAGGAATACTCCATGTTGTTGCTGTTATGCAATCTAAGGTAGCATATTCACTTAAGGTAGCATATTTACTGGTTCCAAGATGTAGAAAATGTATGTCTTTGGAGGACATTACCTTCACCCAATGTTCTGCACTCTACCACAAATACTCATATACACCCTACATGCAAATTGTATTCACTCCATCCCAAAGTTTCCAAAAGTCTCAAACCATTATACAAAAAACTAATAGTTCAAAATCACATCCCAATACAATCTGCTCAAAAATTCCAAATTAGATCATGAAACCAGTTTATCAAGCATGTGTAATACTTGTGTGTGGTCCATTCAGGGACAAAAATGCTGTCCATTTCTGTGGACTTATGATTTTAAGAAATTGTTCCCTGAAAACCACTGTGGGGAAGGCAAAAGTACAGCAGTTAAAGACAGTAAAATTGAAAATAGAACAAAATAAAAGGGATAGAAGGTCACAGGAAATGTTGACATGCATCAACTAATCCCAACTCTATCCCTTTGGAAACCCCCCTCACAATGGATTCTTACCTAGGTAAAAAAGCCCCACATGGGGCGACTTGAGAAAAGTCCTATAGAAGCCACATTGAACAAAGGAGCATCCTCATATGCTGCCCGAGCCCATGTGCTGCTTGTGCCCACATGGCCAGTCACATAAACACATGTGTTGCCTGAGATGTGTCCTGGGACTCTCGCCATCTCTGGAGAAGGCTGCATTCTCCCTTGAGTGCATTCCTCTCTTTCCTTTTGCTTTCCTTCCACAAGTATAGGTGTGTGTGCGTTGGAGGAGGGGAATGGGGGAGGGGCAAGGGAAAGGGAGAACGAGAGCACTGGAAGTTACCTGACAGGACAGCTCTGCTTCCAGATAGACAGGCTTGGGAGCAGACAAGATGAAGGTCATGGCCAAGGGAGTGATGGGCTTGCCCAGCTGACAGCAAGATGCACTGGAAATGTATCAATGCTACTGTCCACCTCTTTGGCAGAAGTTAGGATCTTAAGTGACAGACTCCTTGGCTGCAGGGTTTGCAGTGGGAAGGAGATGTTTCCCTCCAGAAGCACGTGAATTTTGGATGAAAGACCTCTGTAACTGGGGAGAGCAAGGGAATAAAGGGAAGGCAGGCAAAAGATACAGGAAAAGTATTTGTGTGTCTGCTCTGAAATGTCGAGAGGTTTGTCCGTGGACCCCGTCCTGGGAACTCTCCACTCACTGCTCTTTTCTACCAAGCTGTGTGCATCCACAAAGTGCTAGTTATTAAGTCAACACCTCCCTTTCCTCTGTCACCAGCTTTTTAAAAACATCTATAAACATAGTGGTGAGTCAGCGCTGGTAAGAACAACCAAAACTTGTGGTATAGCACCAACTTCTGGAAAATCAAAGAAGTGTTTTTAATTGCCAGTTAAATTTTAGAATCAAACTAAAAAAGGCCTTCTCTAAATAAGAAAGGTTTCTGCTACTTTAAATGTGGAGGAACACTAAGATAAATCATGATAAGGGAGCCAGCCCAAATAAATTAATAACTGAATTCAATATTAAAACCCAAAAGATTAGGAGGTGGAGAGAGTACAGAGGGTAGGTACTTGCCTTGTACCCAGCTCTGTTGATCTGGGTTTGACGCCCAGAACCCCACATGACAACCCCCCACCCTACCCCAAGCACCTTGTGCTGCTTGTGCCCACATGGCTAAGCACATAAACACATGTGTTGCCTAAGATGTGACTTGGGACTCTCTCCATCTCTGGAGAAGGCTGGACTCTCCCTTGAGTACATTACTCAGCTCCTTTTGCTTTCCCTCTGTGAGTATAGTTGTGTGTGTGTGTGTGTGTGTGTGTGTGTGTGTGTGTGTGTAGTAATTCCTGAATGCAGAGTCAGGAGTAACCCTGAGCATTCCCTGGGTGAGGCCCCCAAACCTAACAAACCCCAAAACAACCATAAGATTGGGCAGAGTGGTGAAAAATGTTTGAAATATTTTGTTTAGGTTTTGGATAGTGATACTCAGGGGCTACCCTGACTTTGTGCTTGGGTAGAGGTGGAGGGAGATGGAGGTCCACTCCTGGTGGTACTTGGAGGACCTTGAGGTGCTTGGAATGAAACCTGCATCTCCTGCATTCAAAGCAGACATTCAGTCCATTGACCTATAGCTCTGTCCATCTTTTTAAAATTTAAAGCTAAAACAATGTTTTGGTTTTGTCACAAAAATAATCAGCTTATTTTTCTTTTGGGGTCACACCCAGCCATGCTCAGGGGTTACTCCTGACTCTGAGCTCAGGAATTACTCCCGGCAGTGCTCGGAAGACCATATGGAATGCTGGGAATTGAACCCGGGTCAGCTGCATGCAAGGCAAATGCCCTACCGCTGTGCTATTGCTCAAGCCCCTTATTTTATTTTAGACTATTACAGATGTCAAAAAATTAATGGGGCCACACTTAGCTGGTGCTCAAGACTTACTTCTGGCTCTGTGCTCTAGGGTCACTTCTGGCAGTGCTCAAGGGACCACTGTGGAGCTGGGAATACAACTGGGTTTGACCAAGGGCAAAGCAAGAGCCTTAACTCCTGTGTTGTATCTCTGGCCCCTACTCTGAGTGTTAACATGAAGACAAAAATTTGTGCATACACTGTCTGATTGGAGAATTTTAGTGCTTTCCATTATCAATGCAAAGCTAAGGGACAATTTCATGTGTTTTGTATGTAGCTATTGATGAGGGCAATCTGTCTTTAAGAAACCATGAAGGAAATGAACCTTTGTTTTACTTTCAAAGTCAAATGTCTTGTTAAACAAACTTCTTGTTTAAAATGAATTATAAGGGTGTATGGTGCCGCCAGCAGGTCAACCTATACCTGTGGGGCAAGTGCACCAGCAGCCTGACGCTGCCTACAAACTTCCAGATACCCCAAAATTGCTACTGTGAGATCAAAACAACAACGAGATATCACCTCACACCACAGGGACTGGCCAGCATCCAAAAGAACAAAAGCAACCAATGTTGGTGTGGATGTGGGGAGAAAGGGATTCTCCTTTACTGCTGGTGGGAATGCCAACTGGTTCAGCCATTTTGGAAAACAATATGGAAAATTCTCAAAAAATTAGAAATTGAGCTCCCATTGGACCCAGCAATACCACTTCTGGAAATATATCCTGGAGATGCAAAAAAGTATAGTAGAAATGACATCTGAACTTGTATGTTCATTGCAGCACTGTTTACAATAGGCAGAATCTGGAAAAACCTGAGTGCCCAAGAACACATGACTGATTAAAGAAACTTTGGTACATCTACACAATGGAATACTATGCAGCTATTAAAAAAGATGAAGTCATGAAATTTGTATATAGGTGGATCAACATGAAAAGCATCATGTTAACTGAAATGAGTCAGAAAGAGAGGGGCAGACATAGAAAGACTGCACTCATTTGTGGAATATAAAGTAAAAGAATGGGAGAATAACACCCAAGAATAGTAGAGATAAGGAGGATTACTCCACAGCTTAGAAGTGGCCCTCACATGCTGGGGGAAAAGGCAGTTCAGATAGAGAAGGGATCACTAAGTAAAGGGTGCTAGGAGGGTCTGCTCAAGATGGGAGATGCATGCTGAAAGTAGACTATAGATTGAACATGATGGCCACTTAATACCTCTATTGCAAACCACGACACCCAAAAGGCCAGAGAGAGCAAAAGGGAATGCCCTGCCACAGAGGCGGGGCAGGGTGGGGGGGTGGGGTGGGGGTGGTGGGAGAGATGCTGGGACCATCGGTGGTGGAAAATGGGCACTGGTGGAGGGATGGATACTTGATCATTTTATGACTGAAATGCGATCACGGAAGTTTGTAAGTCTGTAACTGTACCTCACAGTGATTCACTAATAAAAAAGAAATAAATAAAATAAAAAAAAATGCTGTTGTGCCTTTGGCCAGACCCCAACAACTTGGGGCCAAGTTTACCTTAAACAGCCAAAAGTTAGGTATGTGGGAGACACACCCACAAACCACCTCCGGCTCAACTATATAGGCTCATTTATTGGCCTTATTTCAGAGACCCATAAATCTCAAAGACATCAAAAGACAAAGTTAGGGCCTGTAGCAAAGAGGTAGGCAGCAACCCATGACTGCCTACTCCAGGCCCCTTGGATCAGGACTGGGCCTCAACCCCCCAGGTCCCCAGTTTTCCAGTAGCTTGGCAGTCACACCACAACCTGCCCCTGGCGCATGTAATCTCATCAACGGCCAAGGTCTAGAGACTATAAACTAAAACTCCTGAAAGGGAGGGCCGTAGAATGTCCTGACCCTGCGCCAGGCTGTCTTGACCAGGGTGCCCCAGAGAGGAGCAGGTGAGAGCCCTCCCTGCCCCATGGGACCCAGCTCCAGCAACCAACCCCCCCCCACAACCCAACCACCGCCATGCTCAAGGCCACTCCCCACTTGCTTGGGTCGAGCCTCACACATGAGTGAAGTCCTACAGAACCCAGGTAATGCAGAACTTTGTGACCTTGGACTCTGGTCTCAACGGGACCAGGAGCAGAGATCCTCTGCCTGCTTTTCCCATTCTCTGGCAACCCAGGGGTCACTCCCATAAGTCACCTCCTGTCATTATCACATAATCTCGTCACTGGCCACCGTCCAGATGACATGGCTATTTCTCCCGAAAGGGAGCATAACATGAGGCCCCCATAACCATGCCACTGGACTCTGCACCAGGATGTTTCACATGGGGGACCCCAGAGGGGGACGGGTGAGAGCCCTCCCTTTCCCAAGGGACCCAGCTCCGGCAGCCAAAAAACTCTGCAACCCAACCACCACCACGCTCAAGGCGTCTCCCTATGTACTCGGGCTGAGCCTCACATATGAGTAAACATATTCCTGGATCGTACAGCCTTGCAACACATCATAAAACACTCCCTATCCATTCTCCATAATTACCACACCACATTTGATGGGGTTCAGATAGTTGGCAACAAATCATAGAGAGAAATATATATATATATGTATATGTGCATATATACATATATTCAGGCTGCTTGCAAGGCAAACGCCCTACCACTGTGCTGGAGCGATAGCACAGCGGTAGGGCATTTGCCTTGCACACAGCCAACATGGCCAACCCGAGTTCGATTCCTCCGCCCCTCTCAGAGAGCCCGGCAAGCTACCGAGAGTATCTCGCCCGCATGGCAAAGCCTGGCAAGCTCCCCGTGACATATTCAATATGCCAAAAACAGTAACAATAAGTGTCACGATTTGTTGTGAGACATTACTGGTGCCTGCTCGAGCAAATCGATGAACAACAGGGAGGACAGTGCTACAGTGGGCCATGCCCAGCGATGCTCAGAGGTTACTCCTGGCTCTGCACTCAGGAACTACTCCTGGAGCTGTTTGGGGGACCATATGGGATGCTGGGAATCGAACCCGGGTCGGTCACATGCAAGGCAAATGCCCTACCTGCTGTCCTATAGCTCCAGTTCCCAACACCCTGCTTTCAGTTTTAATTATTTGTTTCCATTTGATTTTATTTTCCAGTTTCTATTTTTATTGAATTCTGCTCCAGTTCTGATAATTACCCATTTTATTATAAATGTAAGATAAATATGGAAACTACAATAGGTGAGTTTACTAATTTTTCTGAAAATTTCTTTCATACTGAAATATCTAATAAATTTATAAGAAACAATGCTGTAGTCTATTTAAAATAATTTAATCTCTAAGATTGCATGAAGAAAACACAATCAGAAAATTTCTTAGTAACATGTAGAAATGTACTTTATTTCCATGCAAAGCTACATTTTTAAATATTGTATCAGTAAATCAAATAACATTTCCAAAAGTTCATTACATCACAATAAGTTAAAATAGTACAAAGCAACTGCAAGTTCATGAATTTGTCAAAATCCAACTGAACATTATGCATAGATAAGGCCAAAGATGCTAACTTTTATATATTTAGATAGCACTTTGTAAGTTTTTCCAAATACTCATTTGAAAATGTAGTGATAATGTGCAGAGAAAAATATTAAATTTACAGGCCATTAGATAATAAAACATCAATCATTACATTTCAGATAATAATAGCAAATTAAAGATAAATTTGGCACCATGCACCAACAAATGAGCACAATTATCATTTTGAAAAGTTATGATCAGATGCACATTTGAAAATACTTATCTTCTATTTCATTTAATCCAATGAATAAATAAGTGCTTTATTAATGCAACACATTAATTAGGATTTTGGTATATTTTTCTTGGGTACAGGTATTTATAAAAAGATAATAAACAGAAGTATGTATATTTCAAATTCACATTGGACTAATGAACTTCAGAAGATTGCTTACAGGAAAACAGGTTCTATGCAGATCTCATTTAAGAAAGATCTTGAAACTACTTAAAAGCAACATTACAATTAGTTACTTACAAAACATTTTATAAAAATTAAATACCAGGAACAAACAACATGAACATTAAAGATCTTTTCTCAATGCTATAATTTATAAATATATATGTTACAGTAATTTGAGAGACAGATCCATATGTTGTCTTCTACAATGAGAAAAATCATTCACGTTGTTTTCAAAAAATGGACAAAAACAAATCCATTGGATTGCTTAAAAAAAAAATAAATACACAGTCTCTCCCCTATGATATGGTATACTAGGGAAGATGCCAGCCAGCATTCTTTTGAGAAATACAGCTCTAGGTGACTTGGCTGATTAAGATTTTTCTTACTACTAACAACTCAACACACTCATACCAATAAATTATGACTATCTTACAGATGTCTGCCACAGTAAGTCACTCTTTCAACACTCATACTAAGTATAGTAACTCTTTTCATAAAATGTATTGGGATCAAGATAACCACACACAAAAAAGACTTTCAAGGGAAAAAAGTTTTCCCTATGTAGTTTGCTAAAAACGAATGTCTTCCAAGTTGTCAATAAGAAGAATATGCCATTTGTCTTATTAACAAATTCTAAATTACTGCAAGGCTTTTAATCAAGCTCAATAGGCACATCTTTTACATGGAAATAAACTTTTAGTGAAACCAGACTGACCATCAAGGAATAAGTATGGTGCCACTACAATGAGACCAGATCTAGGGACTGGGGCTAGGGTGTCTAGTGTGTTCTTGGCTAGAGATGGCTCACAGGGGCTTCTAGGAGTCGAAATGGGATAACACAAAAGAGTCTTCCAGTTCACTGAGTTGAAAAAGGAAATCCCTATCTTTAAAAGACTTCCTATAAACCTATTTTAGTGTTTGGAACTCTCCTAACAAAAGCTTTGACAATAATGTACGTCATTTTTCATTTTTTTTTCATTAAGAGGTTCTTCATGTTTGTAATCAATTACTATTTTTTTATCTTTGAAATCCATTTTTTATGCCACATTACACTGAGAATACCTCACTTGACTAAAGTATCCATCTTTATGACTTGAGAGACAATAGACTAAATCAGCATGGATCATATTCAGATGTCTGGCAAAATCTGTTTCACCTCTTTAGGTGCAACACTGGTATTCCAGTAGTAAGTAGGCTTTGAAATCACAATCATCTGCTTTTGAGTGCAGAGATAAACTAATGCGTGAATATAGAATAGATGAAAAAATCTGTGAGCACATTAAAAGCCAAACAATAGCAGCTCCAAAGAAAGGAATCTATAAAAGAAATAAGGAATGGAAGTTGAAAAGATACGAAACTAATTCGACTGATTTCTGAACATTTCATTATACCTAGCAGATTCAAGTATCTTAAGATTTTTAGGGACTTTTTTTTTGGCCTCTTAGTGCAAAAATACTTATCCTGGTGATTTTCAGGTACCGTCTACTCAAACAACAACTATAAAACACACAATTCCTGATCGTTTTGAGTTCACATTGAAGAGTGAACAACAGAGTTTAGTTTTATTCTAGGGACTGGAGAAATAGTACAGTGGGTAGGGTACTTGTCATGTACAAGGTTGACCTGGGTTTGATCCCTTGCACCTCATATGGTCCCTCAAGCACTGCCTGGTGCCACCCCCAAAATAAGCAATAAAAAAGGAATCAACATTTATTAGGGTCATCCCTTAAATCTATTAAAAGTATTTAAAAATGAGGTTTGTTATTGTATAATAAATAAAATTCCTCCATTAATGTGCTGAAATATAGTTAAGAAATACACACGGTAACTTTCCTAACAAACATTTAATTTCAGTGGGATAAACAACCAGTGTAAATAACTAATAATCTAATCAAACAGTAAGATCCAAAAACAAATAACTTGGCAGCATTTCTTTTCAAAGTTAGAGGGTGTCAAATTCTCTATTTTTTATAACTGGAAAACTCCTGAGTGTTTTGACTTGGGCTTTACCCTCTTGCAAAATAAAGTATTTTGTATCTTCTAATCCTTACAATCATTTGGCAGTAGAACAAATTCTAATAAATAAATTTACAATTTATTTTTTAAATGCCCTATTGATTATAATTATTGATGTAGTAACAAAAATTATTAACCTACAAATGATTAATGAAGTTAATAGATTATTACTTTCTATTACAGTTTACTTTAAATTATTGTCTCACCGAAAAATACTTTAAAAATAAGCTAGAAAATTTAAAGTTACCTATTATTATGTAAGATACAGGCAATTACCAGAATAACTCTTCAAGAAATGTACTCTATAGTAGAGTACATGAATTTATTAGTGGCGCTGCAGTAATGTCATTACATTTTAATAAATTTCTCAAAACAAGTATTTTGTTCCTTTTACAGTTTTTTCTGCAAGGTAGATTAATAAGGATGAATTTAGTTTCCTAGCAATGAACTCTTAGTCTTCAAGGGGTTAAATTATCTCCTGTATTCTCAAATTTACTGTCAGGTAACCTACCTATCTGTATATTAAAAAAACCCTGTAAGACAAATTCTACTGTAAAAGGTGAAAACTCAGGCTGGGAATGTGGATTATTAGTAAATCACTTGCCCTGCATGTGTGAGATCTTAGACTCAATCCCAAGCACTGCAAAACAACAACCAAAAAAAAGCAAAAACTCTGCATCACTTTAAAAACCAAATGTAATTTTGGAAATAACTTCAAAACAATACAGGAATCTATACTATTTATGAAGTACTGTATAATACTTCAATGACCACAATCATAAAAAATTAGTAATAAAAAGTAGTACATTCCTTTCAACATTACTACCATTTATCTGAGTTTATGATAAAAGCAATTGAATATTTTCTTTTCTTTTACTGCCCCTACAATGCAACCTGAGTTTCATAACAAAACCTGGTGGAAATAATTTTATACTTAAGAGAAATATTTCAAAGCAAACCCAAAGACCAACTAATAAAATAACACTATTTTTATAAACCTTTTAGGGACTATTCCAATAAGTTTTTGTTTTAGGAACTTGGAAGCTTCTTAGTAACAAAAGATACCACACCTCATTCTGAGGCATTCATTTCCCCATCAGTTAAATAAACATCAACTCATTTCCTCACAATATTTTTGTGAGGTGGAAAAATACATAGTTTTAATTTTCATACCACAAATGAAGTTATCGAGGCACTGAAAGGTTATAAAATTCACCCAAGGTATTAATGGTCAATTAAAAAATTGCAAAAAATAACATTTCACAATAAAACTCTGAGTAGACACATGTATTTGTTCTCAAGCAGCTATAGGAATTGGTTGTAATTGGTAGCACATGTAACTATTGTTTTAATGGGAATCTACTCTCAAGAATTATGAAAATTAAAAATAAGATAATTAGTATTTTTAATATTCCTTTCAGTACCATTCTGTATAGGGCTGTCTTTAAAAAATATACATGATGGGGTCAGAGTGATAGTACAGTGGATAGGGTGCTTGCTTTGCACACAGCTGACCCTGGGTTTATCCCCGGCACCCCATGTTGTCCCCTTAACACCACCAGGACATTCTTAACAACAGAGCCAGGAGTAACTCCTGATTATCACTGGGTGTGACCCAAAAAGCCAAAAAAAAAAAAATTACATGATAACATGAAAGTAAAAAAATTAAATTATAATTCTGAAAAAGATTATCTTCAAAAAATGTAATTATATTGTTAGGGTAACAACATTTTCAAAATGGAATACTTAAGAGACTGAGAACTATACTAAAAATTACATAGAACAACAATTGTAAAACTGAGATGGTCATGAGTGAGTTCAAGTCACTAGTGATTGAATCCACAGCACATATTCATAGGAGTTGCAAACATCACAGGACCACAAAATAACCTCTGCAAGCCAGATGTGCTCAACTGTATTTAATGTGAAATAAAACACTGATGCATTAAAATAAACTAATACCAAACTTCGGCTTAAACATGAAGGTGAAAAATCTATTCAAGGGCCAGAAAAATAGCTCTAAGGGCTGGAATTCATGATTTTCATGTGAGCAGCCTGGGTTTGACTTCTGGTACTGCATGGTCTACCCCAGGTACCCTGTTGGGACTGTGGGAGCAGCCCCTGAGCCTGTAGGGTATAACCTCACCTCAGAAAAAAAAACCTTTTTAAAATAATAAAGCATGTTTACTCAATAAGTTTTTTAAATTTCTTATCTAATATCATTTTCTTTACATCAAGTTGTTAGTAATGACAATAAATGGATTCACTTTCTCCTCCAAATAACTGGATGTTCTTTTTCACACCTTTAAATATTAAGAGAGTTTCATGGCACCCTTTGGTTATTTACCCCAATGCTTAGGATTTGAATGGAATGATCAATACTTAAATCAATATGCTAAGTAATACAGGTGAACATTTTTCTCTGAATAAAAGTCTTTCATAAAGCAGTACCAAAAGCATAAAAGAATGTTGTTATTACTAAAAAGACTGCAATAACATATAACCTAATCACAGCACACATGCTAAATATACAAACACACTGATTGAAACATAATCTTAATTATACAGGCAAAAACCTCACTAATTTGCATACAGAATTGAAAAAGAGCTTTCTACATTCAGCTGTGTCTAGAAGTAAGCCTTGTTTTAAGACACGGGTTTTGTATATATATATGGTTATAATTTGAGGTCTCAATTTCTTTGGGATATATAGGATCAATGCATTCTTTAAAAACGAAAAATGTAAATCAACAACAATGAATGTAAATAATAAGACTGTATATTTAATTATGACTTATGGCTTTCTTGGACCTTCCCTAAAAAAAAAAAGTCTGAAGTTGAATTATATACTCTCATCATACACTGATCTTTATCATGTTGAATTTAAACTCTTTCACTACAACCGAACTTCTTAGGCAGACACTTTAGGAATGGTATGTAATAAATCCTATAAAAAGAAATTTTATTTAATGAACAACAAACAAATTATTATAATCTGATTAATTTTCAGTGCCTTTTTTATCCTAATATTTTTCACTGAGAATGAGAGTCCAGTGTAAGTTCTAGAACATGGAGATGTTCATAATGATTGAATGTGTTGATCTTGCTTTGTTTTTTATAAGTTTAAACATTAAACATCATCAAATATTTTGCTTCGAGACATTGAGAGGTATCTTCCACTAGGCTGATACCTGAAAGGTGAATAAAGAAATGATTTGAGGCATCAAAAATAGTAACAGAAGAGAGAAAAACAAGAACACATTTAAAAGGAAGTGACTACATAATTTTCAAGCATTATAAAATCTATTCATTAGTTGAAATTAGATAGTAGCATTACTTTTCAAGGATACCATCCCAAAAGGATTTACTTAATTATGATTCAATCAATTATTTCATAGTCTGTTTTCATTTTTAGAATAATAGTTAAAAATATAAAAAGAAGTGAGAAGTAAAACATCATATAACTTGAGAGTAACAATCTTGAATGTTGAATATAAATAGACTACAAATAATAATGTAATAATGTAAATAGCATTATCTTTTGTTATATTTATATTTTAGGCAATATTTTAACAAATATATTAATGCATAATATTTTGCTTTTGTTTCATTATTATTCTATTAAACAGTAGCTTAAAATACACACAGACTTCTGGGATCTGAAAAACCTGACTCTGCCAATAATTTGCTGTGTGAGTTATTGAAGTTTCCTGTATTAAAATTCAACGAAGGAAGACAGGTAGAATGATCTTTCTCATACGTGGGATAAAAAAAAAACCTTAAAAGGGAATAATAAATGGCCCAAAGCAATAGTGAAGTGGTCTGCAGAATTGAGCTTATTATCACTGTGGGGTGACTGATGGGCTGGGAGTTGGTTGGACGCTGAGACAATGATGGAGGGAAGTGAGCACTTGTGGAGAATGTGATGTTGGTATTGTTGTATGCATGAAACCTGTAAATCATGGTGCCTCAAATGAAATTCTAAAAATACTCAATTGTAAGGCTGGGGAGATATTACAGTTGGTAGGGTGCTTGACTTTCACACAACTAACCCGGGTTCAATCCTTAGAATACCATACACATTATGGTCACCTGAGCATTGCCAGGAATAATCCCTGAGTGCAGAGTGAGGAATAACTTACCTGAGCACTGCAGGTTTGGCCCAAACACAAAAACCAAAAAAATAAACAAAAAAAAAGGTAAAATTCAACTGGAATTTACAACCATACAATGTATGCGTTATACTCCTAAACTACATTTAAATATCGTATCTGATGATTTCAGTTCATCATATTTTATTTAAAATATCACAGCTTTTGAAGATACAAAATTCAATTTCCACCACTGTTCTTATCATTTTAAAAATACAAATGCATTAGAGTACACAAAGTGTAAGAAGAGCTGATTAGTAAGAATGCTTTCTGTTATGCATATATGTGGGCATAACTCCAATTAAGTTCAACAAATCATTACTAACCTCAACAAATCAGCAGCTTATTAAAATTTCAGTGGAATGCTGGAGTCTAAATGACACAGCTGAAACCTACCTTCCCGATTCAGCCTCAAGAGGATCGTCAGTAAATGCTTCTGCATTAAAATCCAAAGGTTCTGCATCCTGGAGAAGTTCCACTCGGTCCCTTTCAGTTTTATTATTAACTCTGGTATATTTGGTTGTAGCTGAAAAGAAAGTAAAAGTATATATTCTTTCTATTGTCTTTCATTTTTATTTTATAGAAATAAAAATCAAGATTATAAAGGATCATAATTTTGATAAAAGCAACATAAAAATAGATAAATGTGGCTAATTAAAAATTAGACTAAAATGATTTACGAGAGGATGGAATGCTATTACAGAGGGAAGGGTATTTGCCTTGCACACCCGGATTTGATGTCCAGTATCCCATATGTCCCCCAAGCACTGCTACGAGTAATTCCTGAGTGCAGATCCAGGAATAACCCCTGTGCATCACCGGGTATGACCCGCCCCCCAAATAAAATAAATAAATAAATACATGGATTTACAAGCATTGGGGATGTAGCATAGTGGTAGACTACTTCCTTTCATGTGTAAGATCTTGGGTTCGATCCTTAGTAAATTATAGACAATAGTACATTTAAATACATACAATAAAATTTTAAAAGAAATGCAATTTTTGCATTCATCTGGGGGATATAAAGTAACAAAATATGAGAGTAATACCCAACAATAGCTGAGATCAACACCAGGAGAATTACTCCATAACTTAGAGGCCAGCCGGGCATTCTAGGGGAAAGGGCAGCTCAGATAGAGAAGGGAGCGCCAAATAAAGGGTGTTTGGAGGATCCTCCCAGGAGGGGAGATGCATGTTGAAAGTAGACTATGGACTGAACATGTTTGCCACTCAAAGCCTCTTTTGCAGACCACAACACCCAAAAGGAGAGAGAGAACACAGGGGATTGCCCTGCCACAGAGGCAGGGTGAGATGGGAGGGATGGGGGTGGGAGGGATATTATCCATGGTGGTGGAAAATGGGCACTGATGGAGGGATGGGTATTTGATCATTGTATAACTGAAACCCAAGCACAAAAAATTGTAAATCTAAAAAAAAATAATGAATGTGATCAAAATAGAGAGAAAGTGGAAATCATCTGCCTCACAGGCATGGGGAAGGGTGGGGTGGGGGGCGTATATTGGGCTTCTTGGTGGTGGAAGGGACGGGTGTTTGATCATTGTATGACTGAGACTTAAACTTGAAAGTTTTGTAACTGTTCTCACGGTGATTCAACAAATAAATTTTAAAAAATTATATAAAAAAAAGAAATGCAATTTAAGTAAAATTTAATTAAACTGGAATGTGTCAAATTTAAATTTAAATAGAAACATATAAAGTTAAAAAATATACAAGGATAAACACAAAATTAAAGTAAATAAAACAAAAACAGAACAAAACAAAGGACAATGATTTTAAGAAATTTAATTAGGTAAAATGAATAAAATAAAAAATTTAAATAATATTAGCAAAATAAACCAAAAAAATTAAAAATTTTTTTGGGCTATACCTGGATGGTATCAGAGCTTACTCCTGGCTCAGGGACCACTCCTGACAGCACTTGGGGCACCATGTGGAATTATATGAAGTGCTGGGGACAGAACCCAGGATGACGGTGCAAGGCAAGCACCCTACCCACTATGCTACTGCTCCAGTCCCTATTTTTTACATTTAAATATTTTAATTGTATGTATTATTTTAATTTGACTATTTAACACAATTTTAGTTACTTGATTTCCTTTGACTTTTAAATTTTGATTTATTTTTTTGCCCTTTTTTTAAAAATTTTTGTTAGTGAGACACCATGAGGTACAGTTGTAGACTTACAAATTTTTGTGCTTGGGTTTCAACTATACAATGATCAAATACCCATCCCTCCACCAGTGCCCATTTCACACCACCACATATCCCAGTATCCCCCCCAACCCCCCCTCCTGCCTCTGTGGGAGGGCATTCCCTTTTGTTCTCTCTTTCTCCTTTTGGGTGTTGTGGTTTGCAAAATAGGCATTGAGTGGCAATCATGTTTGGTCCTACAGTCTACTTTCAGCGTGCTTCTCCCATCCTGGAAGGATCCTCCCAACATACTTTATTTGGTGCTCCCTTCTCTATCTGAGCTCCCTTTTCCCCTAACATGTGTGATTGGCCTCCAAGCCATGAAGTAAAATTCCTGGTTCTAATCTCGGCCATTCTTGGGTGTTAGTCTCCTATTTTGTTACTTTATGTTCCCCAGATGAATGCAATCTTTCTATGTCTATCCCTCTCTTTCTGAATCATTTCACTTAACATGATAGTTTCCATGTAGTACCACTTGTATGTAAATTTCATGACAACAGCTACATAGTACTCCATTGTGTAAATGTACCAAAGTTTCTTTAACCAGTCATCTGTTCTTGGGCATTCAGGTTTCTTCCAGTTTCTGGCTATTGTAAAGAGTGCTGCAATGAACAAACAAGTGCAGATGTCACTTCGACTATACTTTTTTTCCTCTCTGGGATATATTCCCAGGAGTGGTATTGCTGGGTCAAATGGGAGCTCAATTTCTAATTTTTTGAGAATCGTCCATACTGTTTTCCAAAAGGGCTGAACCAGTCGGCATTCCCACCAACAGTGAAGGACAGTCACTTTCTCGCCACATCCGCCCCAGCACCAGTTGCTTTTGTTCTTGTGGATGTGGGCGAGTCTCTGTGGTGTGAAATGATATCTCATTGTGGTTTTGATCTGCATCTCCCTGATGATTAATGATGTGGAGCATTTTCTCATGTGCCTTTTAGCCATTCGTATTTCTTCTTTGAGAAAGTTTCTATTCATTTCATCACCCCAGTTTTTGATGGGGTTGGATGTAAAGTAATTTAAACTTCTAGTATTGGAATTAAGTAATTAATTTTAATATCTAAGGTTATTTTTCAGTTCATCGGTGTTATTTTATTTCTATTATTTTTTAAATTTATTTTATAGTTTTATAAGTGATTTTATTTCGTTTTAATTTTATTTAACATTTTTTGTTCAGTTTTGGGTCACACCTTGCTATGTCAAGGGTTAGTCCTGGGTATGCATCTTAACCACTGTATTATCTCTCCAATCTTGCATTAAACTTTTGAATTAAAAACTGCAATTTTGGGGGCTGGAGCAAGAACACAGTGGGTAAGGCATTTGCCTTGCACGCGGCCAACCCGGGTTCGATTCCCAGCATCCCATATGGTCCCCTGAGCACCGCCAGGGGTAATTCCTGAGCGCAGAGCCAGGAGTAACCCCTGTGCATTGCTGGGTGTGACCCCAAAAGCAAAAAAACAATAAAAATTAAAAAAAACCTGCAATTTGCTTCATTTTTTTAACTGAGCTTGTCATTTTTATTTATCAAATCTCTTGTTAAAGTTTTGTTTTACTTATAAGAAAAATAAGATATATAAAACACTGAACTTAAAAAAGAACAAAATAAACATCTCATTGAAAATTGAGGAGAAGAGATGAATAGAAACATCCTCAGAGAAGACATACCAATTGCTAGTAAATATATGAAAACATGATCTGCATCACTGACCATCAGGGAAATGCAAATAAAAACAATTAGATATCACCTCACACCAATAAGTACACATCAAAAAGACCAAAAGCAACCATTGCTGGCATGGATGTGGGGATAAAAGAACCCACATCCACTGCTGGCAAGAATGGTTAACTGATTAAATCTATTTTGGAAAAAACTATGGACACTTCTCAAAGAACTAAGAATTCCATATGATCCAGCAATCCCACTTCTGCCCCAAGGACCCAAAATCTCTACTCAGAAAATATATTTGTGCTCCTGTGTCCAGCCAAACTCTGGAAAAAACCTGGAGTCCAAGACTAGATGACTGGATAAAGAAACTAGTAGACATACACAATGGAATACTACTTGGCTATAAGATAAGATGAAAACATGATATTTACCCCATGTGTAGGATAACACTGGGTTTGTCCTTTCAGCCTTGTTGCAGGGAACTTAGTTTACTTTAAAGCAATGTCTTTTCTGTGTGGACACAGGAAGACAGCTAATATTATGCTTTGTAACTTGTGAGTTGATTGACTCCAATAATATTTACGCCTGGGCATCTGCTTTCTCAGACTCAGGCTCAGGTGCCCTTAGTTCCAAGCACCCCAACGAAGGACTGAATGGACCCAGGACAAGTTGTGAGCTACCCCGGCATCAAAATGGGCCAGGGCAAAGTGCCACAATACTCAGCTATAAGTTGAGAGCACGGTCATAGACAAATGCTGTCATCATCCAAAAGTAACAATGAGACTAGGACCCTGCTGGAGTTAGGAAGACTAAGCTAACCTGAGGACTGTGGTCTGGAATATATAGTGAGATGTCCTCTGGACGAACCAAAATTTAAGTTTGATATATCTCTTACTGTGCTCATACAGAATGACATTGCTAGAAATATTAGAAGCAAATTTACCATAGCTATTTAAGTGGATTACTAGCTGAGGAAAGAAGAAAGCGATACACCCTGGATGCGATCCCACCCTTAAGTGGATCTCTTAGTAATCTGGAGTAATCTTTTCAGATGAGATTTTGTCCTTGAGTTAATCTCCTGGAAGAGTGGTCTTATCCCTCTTTGTTGATTTACTAATTGTTCGACCCACGTTTGTGTCACCAACCCTACGTGATTATAAACTATTATAAACTGAGGCTGTAAGAGCAGAGGGTGTCAGAGTCAGAAGTGAGAGCCAGTCAGAATCCAGGGGGCAGAGTGAGAAGAGAGATATGGAAGAAACCAGAGGAGAGACTACAGAGACAGAGTCAGAGAGAGACAGACAGACAGACAAAAGAGAGCACAGCAGCACACACAGAAGCAGAGCACAAAGGAGGAGCCATCCCGATCCAGTTCATACACACAGTGGCTCGAGAGCATAGCACTGTGGGAAGCTGGCCCTTCAACTGACCAAGGGCCTACATGCCTGTGCTATGTATGATTATCTTGGCCTACGTGACCCTGAACAAGTGGGTCCTGACTTGCACAAATCTGGTACTGCGTCTGCTCTGACCGCAGCCTATGCATATCCTGACCTATGTATGGTTATCTAAAAGAAAACATTTGTTACAGCTAGCCCAAGAATAAGAAGTAACTGACACTGACTAACCAAGCATATGAAACGTAGTTTTTGTAACTCTCCTAACCATGTATGATATGATCTAGTGATGTAATTGCCTTCTGTGATGTAAGCATAGTTTCCTGCGTTGCAAAGTATATAATACCCCTGCTGCCCTGAATAAAGTCCTGTCCTTTCCTATCCTGTCTGCTGTCCTGTCTGCTCTGTCCTGTTTTCTCTGCATTATGTCTCGTGTCTTGTGTTTATTTGGTCGGTCCCTCCCTGCACCTACGGACCCTAAGGCCACCTCCACGGGCCGGAGAGTGGTCTGGCAGGGCCCCTCGCATAGCACAATCATCATCCCTTCCTCACGTGAATACATTTTTTATACCTATGAAGATATAATGGGCTGGAGTGATAGTACAGCAGGTAGGGTGTTTGCCTTGCACACAGTCAATCCGGGTTAAATTCCTCTGTCCCTCTCCGAGAGCCCGGTAAGCTATTGAGAATATCCTGCCTGCATGGCAGAGCCTGGCAAGCTCCCAGGGGTGTATTCGATATGCCCAAAACAGTAACAACAAGTCTCACAGTGGAGACGTTACTGGTGCCCGCTTGAGCAAATTGATGAACAAAGGGAGGACAATGCTACAGGGCAGTGCATGAAGATGTAATAGGGCTATCAGAACGCATCACAGCTGAGTGAAGTCAGTCAGAGGGAGACAGATAGAAAATGATATCTTATATGTGGAATAATAAAACCCAGAGTAAGAGAAAAACTAATGGCCAAAGGTAACAGAACCCAAGAACTTGTCTATAGAACTTAGCTTACTAAGCTGCGAAGACAGAGGGAGGTGCATGGGAGAACAATGAAACAATGATGGATGGAAGGGGACTAATGGAGGGTGTGGGGAAGATATTTGTCTTTTTTTTAATACTAGGTACTTGTATTCACGAAACCCTAAGATTAACAATATTAACAAATCAGGGTGATTAAACATTTTTTTAAAAAAAGAGCACATCAATAAAAGAGAAAAAGGAAAAGGTGAATTTGAATTTGTGACATTTGAACTTCAAACATAATGCACAAAACCAGTATGCTTTTACTTACCACTTACAAATACCAATGTTTCTGTTTTTACCCTCCAGATACTCTGTACTAATGTTTAATTTTTATAATTAAACTATTGTCAACCAACCCATGTATAATAAATAAACAAATGGATAAGTAAATGACTTACATCGGTTGGTGCTATTATCTGAGAAGTTTGACTCTTTTGGGTCAACGTGAACATTTCTGTTTCTAGTAGAATCCTCTCTATTGTGTCCATAACGTTCTTTCCATTCCTAGGAAAGAAACACAAATATATAAAGAACTCACAAGAAGAAGACAAAACATAAGCATAAACAAATTGCATAGATAATAAATACTTCTTTTTCTTATCAAAAACACATCAATTATAAATAGCACAATGCGCTTTTAAAAATCAGAAGTTAAGAATAATCTGGGTATTCCCCTTCGATACCATGCAACCCTTCCTGTTATTCTATATAAAACAGGTAAGTGAGATCATCTGGCATTTGTCCTTCTTCTGGTTCACTTCACTTAATGTAGAAATAAGGACAGGGAATAAAAGAAAGCAAAGTGGAAGGAGTAAGAAGAGATTGGTTGGGGATAACAGGGATAGAGGTCAGGGTCCTCAAGCACATCAGTGGTGCAGAGGTGTGTGGTATATGCAAATGTCTAAACTACAAAGCCAACAATACTGTAAGCATGAGATCCAAACTACAATAACAAAACTTTAAAATGTGCCTGTGAGGAGGAAGACTGGGGGTGGAAGGGAATCTGGGGACACTGGTAAAGGAATCAACACTGGTGATGGGATTGGCATTGGAACACTGTACACTTGGAACTCAACTATGAGTCACTATGAAATCACAGTGCCATAATATTTAATTTTTTTTAAAAAAAGGAAAGAAAATCATAGGTCAAATTTTCTCATTACTATAAGATTATAAGGGCTGGAGCGATAGCACAGCGGGTAGGGCGTTTGCCTTGCACGCAGCCAACATGGCCGACCCGAGTTCGATTCCTCTGCCCGTCTCGGAGAGCCCGGCAAGCTACCGAGAGTATTCGATACGCCAGACACAGTAACAACAAAGTCTCCAATGGAGACGTTACTGGGCCCGCTCGAGCAAATCGATGATCAACGGGAGGGCCTTCACTTTACTTTATAAGATTATAATAATTTCTAAAATGAAGCTTTACAAATGAGTCCTTTGTAGACATTTTTTGCTAGCCATGTCTATTTTATCTAATTCCTCCATCTTTTAAAAGCAATCTTACAATTTTTAAGTTTACTTCCTTACTATAAATTATCACTGGGATATTGGGAGAGAGAGTCATGGCTGGATCCCATGTCTGACAAGCACACAGTCCTGGGTTTGAACCCTGGCACTGCTTGGCCTCGAAGGTATTGCTGAGTAATAGCCCTAGTGGCTCAGGGCACTGCCAGAGAACCTCCCCACCCCTAAAAAAGAAAAACAAAAAGAAAAACCAGTGGGATAATACATTTTTTCTCAACCCAAATAATCTATAATGAAGCCCCAAAAGTAATTTTCAATAGCAAAATTAAAGTTGTATACAAACTTAATTAGAAGATAAACCATGTAGCACTGTATATAGCCTTAAGAGCACTAAAACCATAAAAACTGGGATTATATTCGGCACATTCTTAGACTTGAAAGAAACCACAGAGGTCACCTTATTCAACCTCTTTTTGTAGTCTTGGGTTTCATTCTAAATAAATCATCTTAATGAATTTTGGTTCTCTTAGTCACTGATACAGACTATGTGTAAGCAGTTCATTTCAATTTTGGCAAGCTGTGGAACTGAGAAATTTTTGGAGGTAAAATGCATTTAATGTGGTGCATTCGTAATGCATATACCATCCACATTACATGCATGTAATGTGGGTGGTAAAGTGCATGCCTTGCATGCATAAGGCTTGAGTTCAACTCCTCGTATGGCAAATGCAACAAAATAAAAATAAATCATTTCCTTACTATTCTGCAGTTTTTAGTCAATTGCTCTAAATCAGATTCTTTTGATTTTTAACATTAATCTTTAGATTGACAATGACAAGTGTTGGTTGAATGACAATGGAACAGTTACTGTCACTATCACTGTCCTCCTGTTGTTCATCGATTTGCTCGAACGGGCACAGTAACGTATTCATTGTGACACTTGTTACTGTGTTTGGCATACCAAATGCCACTGGTAGCTTGCCAGGCTTTGCCGTGTGGGCGAGATACTCTCGGTAGCTTGCCAGGCTTTCTGAGAGGGGTGGAAGAATCGAACCTGGGCTGCGTTCAAGGCACACGCCCTACCTGCTGTGTGATTATGACAATTAAATAACTACTGTACTTACTCTTCTTCGATTTTCACCTTCCTCTTGTCTTTGTCTTTTCCTCTTTTCTAGAGAGAGAAAAGTGGTCTTAAATTTGATACAACATGGTTTAAAATTAGATGTAGAGTAAATGAAGTAAAGGTATCAGGCTGTGGTAAATTTTCTTGAAGTTACTACAAGTATTGTTTCCTTTCTATGGTCTCCTCCTGTCCTACCAGATGACCCCCTACCCTCTTGCCATGTCCCCCCTCCCCCCTTATTGTGATTTATACCTGTGGCCACCATGGAATATCCTGGTGGTAACCTGAGGGTCATGTGGCCCCTGGCTGAGAAATACTGATCTCAAGGCCACTTAAAGACATATATAAAATCTTCTTTTTGCATATGACATTTAGACTCTGTTTAAATAATTTTCATGAGGAAAAAGTTTTCCTCACAGTGACCTGAAATGTGCTTCTCTTAAATTCTCTTGTGTGTTTTGTCTTGGATATGAAGTCTGTGTTTCTCTTCTTTCGGTGTAAGGTATTTTTTCTTATTTGCTTCAGGCTATATAATCAGTGGTCCCTTATAAACTATATTCTATAAGCTCCATGATTCTAGCACTATTTCTTTACCATCTGACTTATAATCCTACTCTCGAAAATATTACTCAATATTCAACAAATTCCCAGAGAATGTAATAAATACAAAAACAAAAAACAAACAAAAACAAAACAAAAGCAGAACCATCACATCACATAAATATTACCTAGCTAAGAGAGCACATAAAGGTTATAACCAGCTTTTTCTGGAGCTACCAAACATTTTGGTGATATTTAACTGTGAACACACAGAAGTTCCCAGAACCAACTAGAGAGAATGTTTTTAAAAAATGCCTCTAAAATAAAACTCTGTAATGAGTTTTATAGTTCAACTTGGAAAATCTATTTCAAAGCAAAGATGAAAGTAACTAAAAGTATGCAAGGGCATTATTTAGTTGCAAACACACCAATAATTTCTTTGAGAGTTTCATAAAGACAATGAAATAAATATATTTAAAAATATATAAATTTTAAACTACAAGGAATTTGTAATTTTTTAAGATATATTAAAATTATAGGTTTCATATGTATTAACTTCAAGTCTTGTCATTTTCTCTTTTATTTATATAAAAGACAAATCTTACCTCGTCTGATTAATTCTTTTCCTTCATCAACTAAATCTGATGTCATGTCATTATCTCCCATAAACTGCTGGAAACCAAGTAGATTCAAACAACGAGTTCCCAAACTAATAAAAAATAGATTTTTGAAAAGACAAACATTATTTCACACGTTAAATTGTTTTTTCTTTCATACCGTTACCTTCAAAGAAGCTTATGTTTTATTATTAGTAATTACGAACAGTTACGGATTTATATTGTTTTTTATGAGGTTCCTATCTAAGAAGTTTTTGTAAGTAGTATTCCACTGACAAAGGCTATGTAATTACAAAACTATGATGCTTAAGAAATGCTTATCTTTTGCCAACCAGACGACCAAATTTTGTTTCTTATATGAGAAACATATATATATGTGTATATATATGTATGTATATACATGTATGTATATATATGTGTATATATATATATATATATATATATATAAGAAACAGGGCTGGAGTGATAGCACAGCGGTAGGGCATTTGCCTTGCACGCAGCCAACATGGCCAACCTGAGTTCGATTCCTCCACCCCTCTTGGAGAGCCCGGCAAGCTACCGAGAGTATCTCGCCCGCATGGCAGAGCCTGGCAAGCTACCCGTGACGAATTCGATATGCCAAACACAGTAACAACAAAGTTTCCAACGGAGACGTTACTGGGCCCACTCGAGCAAATCGATGAACAATGGGAGGACAGTGATATATAAGAAACAGAGGTCCAAAGGGTTAGATATCTTGCAAATACCAATGTTGGAGTCGAGATTTTAAACTAATACAAAACAACGACCAAGTTCTTATTACCTATTCTTAAACATTTTCACCTCTTACTATTTTGAAAGACAGAAGCATGGGAGATGGAGCGATAGTATGGTGAGTAATGTGCTTGCCTTGCCTGTGGTTGACCTGGGTTTGATACTCAGATGGCCTTCCAACAGGGCCAGGAGTGATCCCTGAGTTCCAAGCCAGAATAAGCCCTGAAAACCATTGGCTGTGGCCCAACACTGCCACCCATGTTCCCTATTAATTTCCCCTAATAAAATAAACAGAAAGTGTGAAGATATAAAGGGAGAAAAAGGAAGTAGAAGAAAGTAAGAATACAGTAATATATAAAGTTGAAAGGAATCAAATACAGTCAAATATATAAAGAAAATATCTATTATTTTAATGTTAACTGTAGCACAGTCCTCCCATAGTTCATCAATTTGCTCGAGTGGCCACCAAAAGTGTCTCCATTATGAAACTTCTTGTTACTGTTTTGGCATATCGAATATGGCACAGGGAGCTTGCCAGGCTCTGCCGTGTAGGCGGGATACTCTTGGTAGCTTGCCGAGCTCTCTGAGAGGGATGGAGGAATCGAACCCATGTTGGCCATGTGCAAGGCAAACACCCTACCCACTGTGCAATTGCTCCAGCCCTTTTAATTGGCCAAAACCAATTTTAACATTAACAATGTGCAAAATTATGTTTTATTCATAATGAATGTTTTAATATATAAGAAATATTTAGGACTTAATATTGGATAAAATAGGAATTTCACAGGTAGGAGTTCCTACTATTTTACTTTAACTTTTACCATCTTTATTTAAAATAATTGTTGGTATTCTAGACCCTATAATAAAAAGTTTTACATGAGATCATTTCTGAAAAAAAAAAAGCCTTACACTTTAGATGGTTAAGTATAAATATTAATACTGGCTAAAGTTGTATTACTAGCAACTAGAATTAGACCAATTATGGCACCATTTAATACACATAAACCCATTAAGTTGACACTAAAATGTCGGTCATTGCTTCCTATATTTTTATAATAGGATATCTTGAGAAATATTTTGCAAATTAAGGAATACAAAGTGGTTTTTGTTTTTTTTTTTTTTGCTTTTTGGGTCACACCCGGCGATGCACAGGGGTTACTCCTGGCTCTGCACTCAGGAATTACTCCTGGTGGTGTTCAGGGGACCATAGGGGATGCTGGGAATCAAACCAGGATTGGCTGTGTGCAAGGCAAACGCTCTACCAGCTGTGCTATCAATCCAGCCACCAGGAATACAAAGTTTTTAATTCATTAAAGACACTGACATGATTTCTCTAATTAGTTGACATTAATTAAGTCTAAAACTGTACTTTAAATTGATTGCTTTAGACACAATAATTCTTTATGATTTTAAGGAATTAAAATTTTAGAGTAGACAAAGAACTATCCCATCCATTACCTGATCCATATAATGCCTTGTTGTTGTTGTTAGTTTTTATTTGGGCCACAGAAGAAAATGCTCAGGGGTTCTGCCAGGCTCTGCACTCAGGAACTACTTCTGGAGATGCTCAGGGAACATACGGGATGCTGGGGACAGAACCCAAGTTGGCTGTGTGCAAGCCAAGTGTCCTACCCACTGTACTATCACTCTGGCCCCACAAAAACATATTTTAAAGAGTATTTTTTGTGCTCTCTGTGTGTGTGTGTGTGTGTGTGTGTGTGTGTGTGTGTCTGTTTAGGTTCTGGGTAGCAAGTACTTGAATACATAGGCTTGGGTCACTCTCATCAGTACTTGAGCTTACTCCTGACTCTGCTCAGGAATCACTCATATTGATACTTGGGGAACCATATGTGTGACTAGGTACTAGGGACAAAACTGGGGTCATCTACAGTATGCAAGGCAAGTGCCTTAACCTCTATACCATCTCTCCAGATCCAACAAAATATTTCTTATTTTGTTTTAGATCACTTCCAATGGTGGCCATGGAATCATGCACTGGGGAGCAAGCCAGAGGCTCTCACATGCAAAGTCTGCACTCCTTCATGATACTTCCCCAAATTACAAAAACATATATTTTGGTGGGGGGTGAGGGGCACACCTGGCAGTGCTCAAGGATTACTCCTGGCTCTGCGCTCAGAGATCATTCCTGGTGGGCACGGGGTACCATATGGGTTGCCAGGGATTTAATCTGAGTTGGCCACATGCAAAGCAAGCACCCTACCCTAAAAGTCAAGCATCTTCATCCTTAAACTCCTTTTGAGTCTGATCTCTGCCCTCTGCCAAGATTCTACCACTCACACTCACGGTCCGCCCGTTGTTCATCAATTTGCTCGAGCGGGCCCAGTAGCGTCTCCATCATGAGACTTGTTGTTACTATGTTTGGCATACCAAATACCTCACGCGTAGCTTGCCAGGCTCTGCCGTGCGGGCGAGATACTCTCGGTAGCTTGCTGGGCTCTCCAAGAGGGGCGGAGGAATCGAACTCGGGTCGGCCATGTTGGCCGCTTGTAAGGCAAACGCCCTACCGCTGTCCTATCGTTCCAGCCCACTCACACTATTAAAAATTAAAAAAAAAAAAAAAGAAAAGAGGAGTGAGCACTGTCAGGTGTGGCCCAAAAAAACAGAAAAAAAAAAAAAGAAGAAGAAGGAGGAGGAGAAGGAAAAGGATGAGGAGAAGGAGAAAGGAAAAAGCAGGGCCAGACTGATACTATATAAGGGTTGAGGGTTTAGTCTTGTATGTGGCCAACTCTGCATCAATCCCTAACACACAGTCTCTTGAGCACTGTCAGAAATGATCCTGGAGCACAGAACCAGATGTAAGCCTGAGCACTGTGTGGTTCCAAAACAAACAAAAATATCAAAACAAGAAAGCAGATCATGTACATACTTTCCAGTCTTATATACAATATATACCACCTAATTACACATGCTTCCTATTTGAATCTTTGCATTGACTGAGGTCTGAATCATCTAGAAACCTAATGATGATCTGAAGAAAAACCTAATATCAATCAATATTTCTAGATATTAATTCTAGATTAATTCTAGATAGCACAGTGGGTAGGGCGTTTCCCTTGCATGCGGCCCACCCGGATGACCTGGGTTCGATTCCTCTGCCCCTCTCAGAGAACCCGGCAAGCTACTGAGAGTATCTCGCCCACACGGCAAAACCTGGCAAACTACCCATGACGTATTCGATATGCCAAACAAAGTAACAACAAGTCTCACAATGGAGACATTACTGGGTCCGCTTGAGTAAATCGATGAACAACAGGGTGATAGTAAGTGATTTCTAGATAGAAGTTGGGAATAGGAGATGGTTTATAACCTACAGGTTGTCAGTTTTAAAGACAAGGATTTAAAGAGTTAAGATTCTGCAATTACTCCTCTTACTTTATAACTTAATTATTTAAAATTGATTAAGCTTTCTCCCCTCTTTTTTTTTTAATATTTATTTATTTATTTTGCTTTTTGGGTTACTCCTGGCTCTGCACTCAGGAATTACCCCTGGCGGTGCTCAGGGGACTATATGGGATGCTCGGAATCGAACCAAGGTCAGCCGCGTGCAAGGCAAATTCCCTACCCGCTATGCTATCACTCCAGCCCCCCTCCCCTCTTTTTTCAAAAGGGAAATCTGACCTAATAACTCAAGCAATCTTTTTAAAAGTATCCCTAGTTCCCTCAAAGAAACAATAAAACAATCAAAATTCAATGAACAAATATTTAAAGAGCTCTATGGAGAAAGGATATCTAGATCAGACTAACAGAATGAGGGAAAATATTGTTAAATTTCTTACCTAAAATAAGTGGCAATGCACAGAATTACCACCAACATTGGATAATATATATAGAATCCATCTGCAATAAAGGATAAAACTTTCATGGAACCCATAATCTGAAGAGTAAGAAAAAAATAATTAGTAAAATTCTACATTTTTAATTTTTCTACATTTTTAGAACACTGGTCCATAAACAGTTAAATAAATTTTAACTAACAAAAAGCAGAAACAAACATATTTGATGAACTGATTTTAAAATTCTCATCACAATTAAAAAAAAGTAACAATGTGAAGTGATGAATATTAACCATATTTATTATGTAAACATTTATCAGTACATATCAACTCATTATATTTTATGCCTTAAATTAGTAGATGTTATATGTCAGTTATATCTTAATTTGTTAATTAAGGTTTAATATAAAGGAAACATCATTCCATATTAGTATTTTATGTATTAAGACAGTACATATGAAATCTATTATAGTTAAGACCTATATATAGGTTGTACAACCTATGTGAAATACTTTAAAATAATAAAATTAATTTTATTTGGTCATTAGCAATCTTTAGATTTTTTTAAAAAGCTGCTAATTTTTAAAAGATAATTTTAATTATTTTTTTTTTGGCTTTTGGGTTCACACCTGGTGATGCACAGGGGTTACTCCTGGCTCTGCACTCAGGAATTACCCCTGGCTGTGCTCAGGGGACCATAAGGGATGCTGGGAATTGAACCCGGGTTGGCCGCGTGCAAGGCAAACCGCCCTACCTGCTGTGCTATTGCTCCAGGCCCGATAATTTTAACTATTAAAAATCATAATAATGTATAGAGCTCTTTTCCCAGAATTAAAAGAAATTTCACTGTTGAATTGGTGTTCAGGATTTGTTCCATTAGTGCTCAGAGGACCATGTGGTGCCAGGAACAAACCCAGGCATTCTGCACACAAATCAACCCTTTCTGCCCACTGACCTATTTCTCCAGTCCTAAGGAGCTGTTTTCTGACTATACTTACAGATGTATAAGCAGTAGGTTGTGTATTCTGGTGAGAGATAGATGAATCCATATGGGTCAAACCCAAGAAATTAAGACATAGTGGAGGAGTCAAACGGCAAAACAACCTGAAAGGAGCATTTATAAATTTGAACATAGCAAAAATAAAGTAGAAAAATACATTTAATATTATACTGAAAATTATTAACATTATTTCAGATCATTGTAACAAATATTTTATTCTTGTATTATACTTTCAATTTTAAATATTGGAGGACAATGGGTTTTGGATGACAGCCAATGATTATTAGGGCTTACTTCTGGTTCTGTGCTCAGGAATAACTCCTGGCAGCACTTGGGGGAACACATACAGTGCCAAAACTTGGATCAGGATTGACCACATGCAAATCAAGCACAGTAACCTATATTGTCTCTCTTATCTTAAATTTTAAATATTTAAAATAATTTTCAGCCTTTCCTGCCCTTTGCTGTTACTGTTACTCAGTTCTTCAGAATCAGAAAATCAGAGAAACTCATCAGGGATACCATTCAGTTGTAGTTCTCACACACATTTTGGTTGCAGTGCTTGCTGGAGATCACACATTTGGCTGTGGTGCTCACACACTCACTCACAGACACACACACACACAGACACACACACAGACACAGACACACACACACACACACACACACACACACCTTGCTATGTTATTATTACAAAGAGCAGTGCTACCAGCATTCTACTCACGATGTGTGTCAGTGCGAGGGATCAAACTCAAAGCCTCATGTCTATAAGATGCCCTACCACTGAGTTATACTTGGATCACTTATATTTAAAAGTTTATTATATATATGTACATATACATATATATGCATGCATACACACACACATATATATAATTTTTACTTGGTTTAGGGTGTCACACCTGGCAGTACTTAGGTCCTACTCCCGACTCTATGCTAAAGGGCTGCTCCCAGGGGTGCTCAGGGAACAAGGTAGCATCAAGGATTGAACCCAGGCCTCCTAGGCCTCTGCCTCCTTCACATTTGAATTCTTAATGTGAACTGCCCTTATTTACTTGGTGCACAGTCTAAAAATCCTAATAACCACATTGCTCCAAAATTAGCAACACTTATATGTCAAAACTCTAGGCACTGTTGCCTGCTTAGGTGTTTGTCACTGCTTATCCCAAGAATTTGTGGAATGCCTCTGCATGCCCTTCTTTCAAGTGTACCATCTACGCACTCTGTCTCAGCAGGATTACAATACTGGTACCAAAGTGAAGTGTACTCAGTTCATAAAAGATCTGAAATTGTACTTTATCAAATCTCTGACAATTACATATATTAGGAATTGTTAGAGCTCAGTTTTGCCCAGATAAAAAGAGAAACTTATAAATTTACAGAGTTGGAAAGTAAGGGGAGAGGAAAATTATGAAAGGGTCTCAAAACAAAGAGGTGATAACAAAAGCTATTTTGTAGTAATAGAAGAGTTACATGTTTTAATTGTAGTGGTTAAAGAATCTATACACACACACACACACACACACACACACACAAAGAGTTTTAAAATTGAGTGAACTAAATAAGGTTTCTAACAATAAAATATTAATGTAAATTTCCTGATTCTGATATTGAATAAGAGCTCTACAAAAATCTATTGGAGGAAGTGAAGGGAAGGTCAATAGGGCTCTGTGTACTATATTTGCAACTTTTCTATGAGTCTATAATTTGGGAGTATACAAAGGTTTTTTAAAACAGTATTGATAATGTGTTTTAAATCAATTCCTCAGTGAATTTCCCTAAGTCCAGTCTTTATAGATATTTAATATGACCAACTTAACAGTAAGGATAAATAATATATTGTGTAACCTTGCTAGAGTCTTCTCTGCAAGCTAATGTTAAACTGGAGGATATGGCTCAGTGTTGGACCATATGCCCTGTATGTGTGAGGCCCTGAGATCCATGCTCAGCACCACAAACTCTTGAAAAATCATCTTAATAAAAATAAACATATTTGGTTTTCTTGATAGCACCAAGACAATTTATTTTGAGGACTGAATCTTAGAATACTCTCTAAGTTTGATGTAGTCTTTAAACTCCCAAATATTCCTACTATTTACCAATCTTTAATTAAATTTCTAGTTGGTAAATTGGGAGTCTCTGTATCTTTCTTCTCCTTCCTAAACTAGCAAACCTTAATCTTAAACTTCAAGCAGAATTTAGCAAGCAATAACAAACAATTAAATCTTAAAACTAATCAAGCAACTTGCAGAAATACAGATGTTAGTGGAGCACTATCACTAATAATAAAAGAGATTTACAAGAACGCAAGCAATGGCGACATTTACTTTGTTTCTAAACAAAATCTACTTACATGCCACTGAAAAGAAGGCTGTAAGCATCAGTCTGGTGATGTGAAGCCAAGTAATAATAGTTAAATACACGAATCCTGAACACAGTAGAATAAACACAAATACTTAGAAAAAAGATGGAAAGGAAGCAAGCAATCTGGGGGGAAAAAAACAAAGATAATTTAAAACTAACAGACTTTAGCATTTTAGATACTATCCAAGTATTATCCCTTATTTCCAGCTAAAATTAAAATAGTAAGCTTCCTTTTAATTACAGAAGAAAATAAAATTGCATTAAAAATTTTACAACTCAATCATTTTTATGCTCTTTATTAGTTTCAAATACACTTCTGAGTGAGCCTATTTTCCCATTATCTGGTAATTCTTCATATGAAGTCTACAAGTACTTGCATAAACAGAATCAAAGTATTATCATTAAAAACACTGCACTATTTTGCACCTTTCCTCTTTCCACAAATACAGTTCTTAGTTTTCATAGAGTAGGTAAACTGATTAAGCTTATTTCTGAAAGTGTGAATAATATCACTGGGAAACATTGCTACTTTCATAATTAACAGACGAAGTATATGGAGAAAGAGACACAACATTTAAGGATTACCTATAAATTGACATTAATTTATGATATATAAAATAAACTGACCTCAATATAAATATAATTATATGTTTGTTCGGCCAGCTGTATGAAGACTGCAAAGAGGGATAAGACAGGCCTTGTGCTAAAGAAAGTGCACTCTGACCACACAACTATCACAGAGAAGATGGACAAAACCACTGCAAGTATCCTATAAAACCATGGTCGCAATAGACATTCCCAGTACCATTCTGGAAGATAAAAGAAAAAAAAATGATTAAGGAAACTAGAAGAATAACAGGTCATTTACATAATTCCAAAGGATCTTTATATAAGATATATAATTGAAAGGAGAAAATTAGTATTTATAAAGTGAAGAAAGAAATAGTTCAACACCATCCTAACCAAATGCTCACTCACCATTTATGAAACAAACTGACATCAGGTATCTCCTACCATGAAGTAGATGAGAATATATTAATACTATAGCATAGCTGACCCATATGCAAAACTTGCCTCTACCAGAGGAAGCATTAAATTCAAAGATATTCAATAAAAACTGTCTTTTAAAACTCTTAAAAAAGTTTCAATGGCATAAAATATAAATAGAAACAGAAACTGCCAGATGAAAGGAGATTAAAAAGACAAAACAACCGAATGCAATGTATGATCTGGATTCCCACCCCCCACCCACCCCATCCCTCAAGAATAGTACTAGAATGATTAGCAAACTCTGAATGAGGTCTGGGGTAATAGTACTGCAATGATGCTAATTTCCTAATTTTGATCATTTGATCATTATACAATCTAAGAAAATTTCCTAGGCTGGGGAGAGATATGAAAGGGTTGAAGTGTAAGCTCTGTATTCAGGAGTCCTAGGTTTGATCCCTAGCACCACTTGGTCCCCTCAGCACCACTAGGAGTGACCTTCCCCAAACACTGAATCAGGAAAAGCTCCCATGCAGTGCCCCCCTCCCACCAAAAAAAGAGTCAAATTTTTAGAAAATATACACTAAATGTTGTTACTGTGTTTGGCATATCGAATACGTCACGGGGATACTCTGGGTAACTTGCCGGGCTCTCCAAGAGGGGCGGAGGAATCGAACTCGGGTTGGCCATGTTGGCTGCGTGCAAGGCAAACGCCCTACCGCTGTGCTGGGCTGGAGCGATAGCACAGCGGGTAGAGCGTCTGCCTTACACGCGGCCAACATGGCCGACCCGAGTTCGATTCCTCCGCCCCTCTCGGAGAGCCTGGAAGCTACCGAGAGTATTTGATATGCCAGACACAGTAACAACAAAAGTCTCCAATGGAGACGTTACTGGGCCCGCTCGAGCAAATCGATGATCAACGGGAGGGCCTGTACTTTACTTTACTTATACACTAAATAGTTAGGATCAAAGAAGCATTATATTGACATTTAACTCTGAAAAGATAAATATAAATAGAAAGAAAAAGAATACACAGTAAAAGGTTAACATTGGAGTAACCAAGACAAGATTATATGACAATCGTTGCATTGTATCGGATACTTTTTCTAAGTTTGACTTCTACATAAAATTTAAAAATAAAGAAAAGCAACCTTACAAAATTGAGAACACCACATTTTCAACCTCATTCACTGAGGACTTGGAGCAGCTGGCTCACTTTTCAACTCATATAATTCCAAGCCATTTCAATATCTACATAAACTATCCTATCAGTTCCCTGGTTTTTCACTTCTGAATCTCTTTTCCAAATATTTTGTCCTTCACTTTTCCTCAACAACTCATTCTCATATTCATCCCTAGACTGCCAATAACTCCAACCATTCTTTATAAACTCAGTATAAATTCCTGCTTAAAAGCACTATCTTCTTCAAGTATTCTAAGTCTGCTTATGACTCTACCTGGACTAACAGTCCATTTATTCTATCACCTTTATAATGTTTAACATCACTTCACATCCCTTAACATCCTGGTATCCTAACTGCTTTCTCAAACCTATCTTGGATTCCACAGTCTCTGGGATAAACACCACTAAGATTTCTACTACTTTCTCCTTTCTACTTGCTAAGCTAAGCCACAGCCTGGAGAGATTCAAATCCCAAGCTTCAATGAGTTTACATCTAGAGAGTGGCACATTGCAAGAGTTAAAGAAACAACTTGATTAATCTGTTCTTTCTTTAAATTAATCATTAGCTTCAAATGGACACTGAGCAGTAACTGGCTAACCTGTTATCATTCACCAATCTTCTATGTCCACTGTCCTAAGCAAATATTTTATGACATCTCTTCTTTCCTCAAGTTTCCAAAATCTCTTCAATTCTTCATTTAAAATAGAATCTAGATGAAAAGAACTTCCCCAATTCTAACCTCTGAAGATCTTGCATCTGTTTTTATACTTTCCTTTCCATTTACCACTTTATGTAAGGTCGCACCTAACCTATCTGAAGTCTAATGGTCAAGTTAGTAATTGTGAAAATCAGTATTTTGTCTTGGGGCCTCAAGGCTTTTTCCTGGCTCTGAGTTCAGGAAACTAACACTGGTGATACCTGGAGGACCAGGACAGAACTAGGGTTGACAGAAAGCAAGGCAAGTACTCAGTACCTGTATTATGTCTCCAGCACAAGGGCCAGCCTATTGTTAATCTTTGAAATGGTATTTTAAACATGCGCTTTCTCAAGACACTCCTTGTGCTATCGTAGCTTTCCTCCTAGTTCACTGGGAATTTTTATTTCTGCATATTCTTCATCATCAATAAGCATTTTAAATTCTGGAGTGCCATATAATTAATAAGAAAAATACAGTAATGATGACTCTTGAGTATAGCTCTTGTAAACAGACTAATAAATGTAAATAATCAAAAGAGAATATCTTTGGAGAATATTTTAGCAGCAATTTGAGAATGAAGCAGTGATCCAAACTTGTAGCAGTGATCCAAACTTGTAAAATTGCTTAAAATTCCAATTATTGGCTTTCTCTCCACTGGAAAAGTCAGTATTCTCTCTTGAACATGTATTGCTCTCTTTCTCTCACTCACATTTCTCTAATTAAATTCCTTTCAATAAAAATATTTTGCTTCACTAAAAACTAAAAATGCAACTATTATAACATCAAATATGGATATGAAATATACTTAACATGCTGAGATACTTTAAAATATAATTTTGATTATATGTACAATAACAATAAAAACTAACAGATTTTATATTTATGACAAGTAAAATAGTTTATAAAGAGGAAGCTTATCAGACATATAATATCAGCACACATGGTATATACAAATACAAATGAAATGCCAAATTGGTGAAAGTGTATTTTTTCCTTCAAAAAATTATCATTTAATAAGCTGAAATTTGTATCAAACTACATACCAACTGTAGGATTATAAAAATACTGAGTTAATCTATTTTCTGGCTCCGGTGACTGAAAGGTGTGAACAAACTGATGGGTAACACTAGTTTCATTTTTGGCTACATCTTCTAGGTAAAATGCTTGTTCCAAAAGAATCTGCCACTGTACTTGAGTTCGACGATGCCGCTGAACTGCATAAATAACCTAAAACAAAAAAACCAAAAAAAAAAAAAAAACCCAGAATGAGTATGCCCTTCCGTATTCTGATCCATCAGTGCCCTACAAGGCAGTGTTTTTTGGCTGTCATAACAATGAGCAAGTACTAATGACATTTAACAGGCAGAGATAAGAATGTTAATACTCTACAACATGCAAAGTTAGGCTCAAAGACAAAAAGCATCACCCTTTCCAAATATTACCCCTGTTAAAAAACACAAAGTCAAAATACTTCAAGGAACAATGATAATTAGGGTTCAAAGGACAACTTGGTGTCAAAAATCACCTGCTCTCTATACATGACGCCATGGGGTTCTTCATGTGGCACTCCCACATATTTGTGGTTCTGTTATTTGGGATCCCTGATACCTCAAAAGAATGTGCATTCTCCAGTGTACATTTACATAGGTGTGTGCAACCACTGCAACTAAAGTGTGCAATCCCCTGTAAGCACTGCAATTTCCATAGGTGTGTGAGCACTGTGTCCAGGAGTGTGACTGAGGAAAACACATGTGTAAGTGCCACAGAGAGCCCTGGGCAAAAACTCGAACAAGAATATGTTATTAGACGACTGGTCAAAGAAACGTTGGTACATCTACAAAATGGAATACTATGCAGCTGTTAGGAGAGATGAAATTTGCTTATAAGTGGATGGACATGGAGAATATCATGTTAAGTGAAATGAGTCAGAAAGAGAGGGACAGATATAGAATGACTGCATTCATTTGTGGAATATAAAATAACATAGTATGAGATGGACAGTAGACACAAAGGCCAGGAATATTGCCCCATGGTTGGAAGCATGTCTCATGAGCTAAGGGAGAAGGCAGCTGGAACAGAAAAAGGATCACTAAGTCAATGATGGTTGGAGGAATCGTTTGGGATGGGAGATGTGTGTTAAAAGTAGATAAAGGACCAAACATGATAACCTCTTATTATCTGTATTACAGACCATAATGGCTAAAAGTAGAGAGAGCGTATGGGGAAAATCATCTGCCATGGGAGCAGAGGGAGGATTGGAAAGGGGAGGTATACTGGGGACATTGGTGGTAGAGAATGTGCACTAGTGGAGGAATGGGTGTTTGATCATTGTATGATCAAAAACATGAAAGCTTGCAACTGTATTTCACGGTGATTTGATTTAAAAAATACAAATTAAAAAAATTTTTTTAAAAAAGAATCTATTGTTGTTGTGGTAACAAAGAAATAAGTGTGGTCCCTAGCCAAGCACACACATGCAAGCACCGCTACTAAAGTGTGAGAGTCCCTCCCTAGTGAACACTCAGACAATACATGCAATCCTTATCTTTGCCACAAGAGCAACAAAGGGAAGGTGGAAAGGGGATTAACAATAAGGAAAATTCAAAGACGTTTCGAATACAACTTCACTCAAAATAGCATTTTGTGGATAGTAACTATGAATCTAAAACCACCAGTAAGTAAGATAGATGAAATTATTAAAGTTACCTGTTTATGTAGCTTCACAAGACTCTTTTCACTAGGGTAGGTATTATGCTTTTCTTCAAAATCTTCATAATCGTCCATATTCCTCCCCATTTTTTCCTGATACTCTACAGGGCACTGAAACGATCAAGAAGTTTTTCTCTTAAATCTTACTTGCCCCTCTCGGAGAGCCTAGCAAGCTACCGAGAGTATCTTGCCCTCACGGCAAAGCCTGGCAAGCTACCCGTGACGTATTCGATATGCCAAACACAGTCACAATTGTCACTTGCAAAAAAGATAACGATTTTATTTTTATTAAAAATATTTCAACCATGGGCATTTCTGATTTCCTTAAAAACAGCTACTTTATGGGGTAAGACGGTACAAAGGCTGGGGTACACCGACCACAGGTTCAATTCCTGGCATCATATGGTCCCCTGAACATTGCCATGTGCAGCCTTAGAGACCCCTGAGCAGTGGATGTGTCCCAGAGGCCCCCAGAACCAAGCAGCCCTGCATACTCAAGCCATTGTACTGAATCCCTGAACCAGCTGGGGATTTTTAGTTGGCACATTTTTAGTCACCGATGCTTTCTTGACAATGCTGTAAAAGACATATTTTACTTGTACTGACTCTAATCTTTATGTTCACCGTCACTGGGGATGTGTAGGTCAGGAAAACACATACACATAAAGCAACTGGTATTCAAAATGTGGGCACCTCTGCTCTATCTACATTTGCTCTATGCATGTACTTAGTAAAACCCAGTTATGTTCCTAAGTCAGTAATAAAGAATCACAACACATCTAAATGGCTGACTTTTTGAAAGGAATAATACAAAGAAACTATTATATGGACCTGGGCAAAAAAACTTTTCTCTGAATTAGTCTCAAGGGTATTAAAAAAGAGAAAAATGACTTGAGACTTAGTTTTTTAATACTATTTGCCAAAATGAAAGAGAACTAATCAGTACAAAAGATTTAAAAAATAAGAAAAAAAATAGTCTAGTGATTGCAAAATAGAAAAGTCTCACTTCTGAAATAATACCTTTTGGAAGGATATAATACCCTAATTTAATGCCAATGAATAAAAACCTTAATTGCATGGTGGTTTCTTATTCAGTACTTATGTTAAATATGTCAAAATTACTCATTTTAAAATTATTCATAATTATTCATTAAAATGTCATTTTGTGATAGAACAGTATAAAATGACACAAAAGAATATGATTAAGAGTTTTTGAAGCCCCACTTTATTTTTACAAGTGGATACTTAACATGACCACTGTACCCATTCTGATAGAAAAAATTGCGAATAATTGTTAAACCTGTAATAAATAAGAATGAATTCCATGTACTAATTACTATTGGTTTATGGTTCACATTTAAAGAAAATGGGAAAGAACTAGGAATACTTCAATCATAGAATGATTCTATATACTCTGTATACAATTATTATAATAAATTATGTTTCAAAGAAACAGATGAGTATATGACTTATTACCTTTCTTAGTATTGTGTCAACACATTTTCTCAATGGATGGTTATACTTGATGCTTTCATTCACTTTGCGAACCTCCTGTAGGAAAAAAAAAAAACGTACATCTCTAGAGGGAAAATATTTCAAGAATATTCTAATAATACACATATTCTTAAAAGTTTAATTTCAACTTCTACTACTTAGTATATATATATAATTATTTTCAAATTATATATATATATACCATATATATACCATTCCTTTTACTGTTAAACTGGCAAAAATCTGAAACAAGTAAACTGAGTACAAATTTTGGAGGGAAACACTATGAAATGAAAATAGCCTTCTAATTATTTTATTGACAACATAAGTTTTCAATTTTTGTTTTTGTTTTTTGATTTTTGGGTCACACCCGGCAATGCTCAGGGGTTACTCCTGGCTCATGCACTCTGGAATCACTCCTGGCGGTGCTCAGGGAACCATATGGGATGATGGGAATCGAACCTGTGTTGGCCATGTTGGCTGCATGCAAGGCAAACGCCCTACCCGCTGTGCTATTGCTCCAGCCCCAAGTTTTCAATTTTTGAAACTCAAAATGTACATTTTCAAATATATCAAACAAACAATTAAACAAAATTATTTTCAAATTATTTTTTGAAAAATACACCAATATCTACCATAAATCTGAAATATTATTTATATTTAAGTCTACACTTTGATTCGATGCTTTCTACTTCAGTACTTGTATTTTATAAACCAAATGCTCAAAGAAGGAAAATGAAATTTCAGTAACAGTACAGATTCTTTTATTTAGTGACTCACTTAATAAAATGGTTGATAAATGTCTAACAGTTTGATAGACCAAAGAAGGTATCATGGATTGAATTGTGACCTAAGCCAATTCCAACTCTTTAGCTTAAGTTCTAACCCTGAGTACTTTAGAATGTGATCTTATCTGAAAATAGAATTATTGCAGATTTAATTGATTAAATTACAAAAGGTTTTTAATTAGAGTGAGGTGGACCCCCAATCTCATGACTGATATCCTTTAATAAATGTGAAATTTGGAGGCAGACAAGCACACAGGGGAACACCATATGAATATGAAGGCAGAAATCTAGAAGCCAAAATACATCAAAAATTGCCAGCATACTATCAGAAGTTAGAAAAGAGGCACAGCATACATATGCCCATAGTCCTTAGAGAGAGACGATCCTGTTCATACCCTCTAAGACGGAGACATTAACATTCTGTTACTGAAACAAGCCAGTTTGTGCTACATTGATATGGCAGCCCCATGAAACCAAGAATTACCACTATGGGGACTAGAGCAATAGCACAGCAGGTAGGGCGTTTGTCTTGCATGTGGCCGACCCGGGTTCGATTCCCAGCATCCCATTTGGTCTCCTGAGAACTGCCAGGAGTAATTCCTGAGTGCATGAGGAAGGATTAACCCCTGTGTAAAGCCAGCATGACCCCAAAAACAAACAAAAACAACAACAACAAAAAAGAATTACCACTATGTTGAGACCTGAAAATGAAATAAGGACTATCTAAAGAACAGAGAATAGGCCATTCTCAATAATTTCAGAATTTTCTCAAAGAAAATGAGAGATTGTGAGTAAGTGAAGAGTGGGCATTGGCACTGCTGATCTATTGCCTGTTCTTGTCTGGAATACAGCCATGCTCATCAATTTAAATCCATTTATGTATTGCATGTGGCTGCGTTCATGCTGCAGTGAGAATGGCATTGCGTGCATAGAAATCATAAGGCACATAAAACTAAATTTAGACCAAAGTTAGTCTAAACTAAAGTTAGACTTCTTAACTATATCACTCACTAGCTAGAGAAACTGATTTAGTTCTCTATGTCTAGTTTTCTTCTTTTAAAACTTTCAAAATGGGGATTGAAAAAATCTCCCTTATATGGCTGGTGTGGGGCTGGAGCGATAGCACAGCGGGTAGGGCGTTTGCCTTGCACGCAGCCAACATGGCTGACTCGAGTTCGATTCCTCTGCCCCTCTCGGAGAGCCCGGCAAGCTACCGAGAGTATCTTGCCCGCATGGCAAAGCCTGGCAAGCTCCCCGTGACGTGTTCAATATGCCAAACACAGTAACAAGAAGTCTCATGATGGAGACGTTACTGGGCCCGCTGGAGCAAATCAATGAACAACGGGAGGACCGTGACCATGACCATGATGGTTGCTGTGAAAATTAAATGCCTTGCCTTATTAAGATTGCAGATTACTTAATTACTTAATTACTGAACTATTCAGTAAGAGAAATTCTCTAAAGAGATTTTCAGATTTGGTGGATAAATTCTCAGGAAGAAATGTTTTCAGATTGTTATTTTCACTTCTACTCTATCAATGTAACCATATAACTCAACTAACCTGGTAAAATGTTGAGCACATAAGAGGAAACTATGAAAAAAAAAATCTAAGAAAACGAGCATAACCCTGAACTGTTGATAAAATTCTTCTTGAATCTCTGAGTCAATAGGCAGAGATATGTCATGCAATTAAACTGCCAATAAGTAGTCATCCTAATGGAAGAGATATTCTGCAGAATTGCACACTGCCGTATTTTTAGTCTAAAGTACATCAATGTGTATATGGGGGGGGGGTCACAGTGGGAATAAGCCAATCGTGTAGCCAAAAGGAGATACATACAACTTGCTGACTGTTGTCTGTGAGGTTCAAACTTACTTCCATGACATCTTCTAAAGTCTCTTCTGCATCTGCTTTCTCTGTCATCAATTTGGCTGCCTTAAAATAAGTTTTCATAAGAAGATAACCCCTTTTGGCTCCATTCCAGTATGACCGAGGAATTTCCACCAAACCATACCCCAATAGCAACACAAGAAGAAATAGACCCCATGTATTTGCAGCAGCTATACCAATGGTCTGAAGTTGGTTCCTAAAAAAGAGAAAACATAAGCAGATAGCTATGAAAGATAGGTTCTTTCTACAGTTAGTAATTCTAACTGGTATTAAGAAGTTTTTTTTTAAAAAAAAAACTGACCTATAAAGGATGGGTAGGATTTTATATGAGAAATCAGACCTACTTATTTAGTAAGATAGTCTGTTTTCATAGAATGTTGAGAGGGATTGCATATAAGAATTAAAACATAGGAAACACAGCTATTTAGTTAAAATTAGAACCTACGATAATTCACTGCAAGAGAGATGTATCATTTATTTTGGAAGGAAATTCTATATTTTCTTATTTCATATTGTGAGAAGGCTGACCAAATTTTTAAACTTGTACTCAGGCAGATCTACATAAATCTATTGCTGAATCTTTCATAGCTAACCCTTCATGCGTACTCAGATTTGGTACAGATTTCGGTTGTATAGCAATGTCTAAATTTGACATTAGAGAGAAATATGTGGAGGACTGAAAGAGGATTCACTGGTTTAAAGCACTCAATACCAAGTGCTGCTGCATATGCTGAGGCAATCCTGACAGTCCCACTACTAGGAACTCCTGGTGATAGGGGATGAAAAAATGATAAATATGCCCTCAAAGTAGTAAGGGGAAAAAAAGGTTTTCATCAATTCTAATTTTAAAAATACAGTTATTCTGTCATGTACAAAATTTGAACTTCTATCAAAAATCTTAATGGCTAATATTTTTAACACAGTTGTTAGATAAAGTATTAGTCATCTGTCTGAGCTATATATAAAGCCTTCTTAGTAACATGGAATACTTATGCATTTTTTTGAGAACCTAAAAACCCTGCAAGAAATATTTTTTTGCAAAATATAGTACCCACATATATGAGAAAAACTAATCTAACAAATATAAACATACAAACAGTGTTAACTTTTCTTACCATTCTAAGTGCAAACGTGGGTTTACAGCTACATAAATTAAAAATGCTCCAAAAATCAGTAAGTAGGTACCATAATAGATTGCATTCTCTATTAGTGCAGTTTTAATTTTTCCAGTGATGGAAAATCCTCCTGATCTTGCATAGGACTGCATAAAAGGTAATAGAATCCTAGATGGAAAAAATTGTGATTAGAAAATGCTTGTTAACACCCTAAAGGAAAGAGTGAGCAAAAGGGAATACCTTGCCACACTGGGGGGGAGGGGGGCTACTAGGATCATTGGTGGTAGAGAATGGGCACTGGTGGAAGGATGGGTACTCAATCATCATATAACTGAAACCCAAGCACAAAAGTTGGTAAATCTACAACTGTACCTCATGGTGTTTCACTAATAAAAAAAAAATGCTTGTGATATTTGCATAATTCCAAAAATATAAGAATCTTAATTTTAACAAATAGTTTTTTTCAAAAATATGATCACTAATAAAAATAAATAATAACAGATAATTGAGTTTTTTAAATATTAAATTGACGGAGAACAAAGGCACTAAAAATGGGAGAGAGCAAAGCCCACAATGATCAGCAGAAAGTAAACAATATGAATGACTGAAGGTGAGTCTTCTAAAAGGCCCTGAGTATTCAAAAGTAGGCATAAATCAACGACTCAGTCAAAATTCAGGGATGCTTTTGTACAGGATAAGAATCTGAAAGGTGTATGAGGGAGATTTCAGAAGACATTGCTAATATTCTACATCATCATCTGAAAGTTGGTTCAATGTTTATTCACTCTGAAAGTAATGAATAAACATAGTGAATAAACTAAACACAATCTTTACACTTCTCTGTGTTTTAATCTTTAAAAAGTATCCAAGAGGGCTGGAGCAATAGCACAGTGAGTAGGGCGTTTTCCTTGCACTCGACCTACCTGAGTTCTATTCCCAGCATCCCATATGTTCCCCTGAACACTGCCAGGAGTAACTCCTGAGTATCGCCAAATGTGACCCAAAAAGCAAAACAGTAATAATAATAATAACAAACACAAACACTGTCCTCCCATTGTTCATCGATTTGCTTGAGCGGGCCCAGTAACGTCTCCATTTTGAGACTTGTTGTTACTGTGTTTGGCATATTGAATATGTCACGGGTAGCTTGCCAGGCTTTGCTGTGGGTGAGATACGTCATGGGCAGCTTGCCGGGCTCTCTTGAGAGGGGCTGAGGAATCGGAACCGGGCTTGGCCGGGCTGGCTGCGCACAAGCAAATGCCCTACCGCTATGCTATCACTCCAGCCCAATAATAATAATAAAATTTTTTAAAAAGTATCCAACAAGTTGAAATAAAAAGTAGTATATCATTGAGAAGAAAAAAATCACAGAAGATTCATCTGATTTGTGTGTGTGTTTGTGTATGTGTGATAACATTAGTTTATTCAGTAGTAAACTAGCAGTATGTACTACACTCACTACCAAAGTACCAATATCCTCCATCATAGTTTACTGGAATTCTCCCTCTGATTCCCCTGGATTTTCTTTTTTTTAGAAAAATGAGTTGTGCATGCTTTGTTTGAAACTGGAAGCTGTAATATGTAACAACTGATGACTGGAATGGATCCACATTTTAGCAAGTAGTATTAACTTTAGTAATACTAGAATAACTTGTCCATTTTTGGATAGGAACGAAAAACGCATTTGTTTCTGAAAATCTGAAAGACCTCCCATCTGATAACATATTTTCACTGAGAGGTATAAAGTGAAGTTATATGCTAAAAGTTAATTATTTCTTGGGCACAGAGTAGGGAGCAACAAAAGGAACAACAAATTTTTTCTTTTCAAAAGAGAGTAAAGAGCAAACAAAGAAGGGGAGTCTAACACTGTAGAAGAAGGCCAAGTTAAATTTAATGAATATGATACACAGAGCCATTACTCTATATTATTGCATGACTTTTCTCTTTTGATAGTCACTGACTCCACTTGTAGAGCTCAGTTGCCTGCAGAGCATTTAAACTCAGCAGGCAGAGAAAAAATAGTCTGGAGACACAGGGGTGAGTTAGATCAGAGAAACTCATGCTTCAGTGAAACCAGGGTTATAACCGAAGCTATGGAAAGAGTATCAAATGACAAGTGACCAAAGGTACAAATCCAGGGAACAACGACATTAAAAAACTTTTGTTTTAAACCTCGAGTCCCTAAGCAGCTCTGTCCACTTTGACAAGTCAAAGTGTTCCCAGCCCCTGGAAATGTTCCTACGGCAGAAGGAAATAGCCCCTGCACTTGAGGCTGCAGTAGGGTGCAGAATGAGTCTGCAAGGAACACCAACATTTAATAAATGAACCACAGAAATGGATACAAGAAGGAACTTCAGAAGGTTGGACAAGTAGAAACAAAGAAATGGAGATAAAAATAATCTTAGGAAAGGCAGTTCATGACCCACATGAAGATTTATGAGACAAGGCAAAAACTGAAGAAAAGTAGTGACAATTAAAGAAAAATAGTGACAAGAAAAATTTTTACTGTTTCTTTTTCTTGTTTGTCATTTTTCTTTCAAGATGGAAGAATTGGAAAGAAGAGACATACAGACTAAAGGGGAAATAAATTAATAAGAATAAATTTTAAAGTATGAAGCTTTACTAAAAAAATTATCACTTTTTTCCTTACCAGCAAAAACTTACATATCCTTACCAGCAAAAACTTCAGTATCACTTACCATGTTAAAAATTGTGAAGTCCAGTATACCACCCTCCAGAAAATTGGCATGATTCCATCAGGAATGTAACTCCAGGGCTTGAAACATGGATGGTGGCTGCTTAACATTAACAATTTAATATCAGTTAATCATAAATGATGGCTACTGAAATAAATCTACAATAAATTGTGTGCAGTAAAGTCCATTTACATTTATATTTTGAATCACTGACTCCAACCAGTACTATCTCACAGAAAACTTAAAATTCAGAGCTGACCACCAAACTACAAATCTACACACAAAGAAACCCAAATCGTTTATTCTAGAAAAAAATAAATACTGAATCTTTAACGTTCAGTATATTTTTAGTCAATGGCTAAAAAGGACACAATTTTCACCTAAATGTACATTAGCTCCATCTGTTAGATGATTTTGTTTTTGGGGGGTAGCGGAGGTAAATCCTGAAAGCTGGAAAATTAACTAGTTAGTAGAGCATAGCTCTGATGGAGATACATGACAACATTTATTATATATGTAATTCTGATTGAATTTTCTGAAGATATGTCTCTTATGGTAGGGTTTTTATGAACAGTCAAACTTTTCAGACTATAAGGACATCCTTCAGTCCAAAGACTTTCACCAATCCACAAATGCTACTGATCCACAACCAATTTTTAATAATGCATAAAAGGGAGTAAAGTATATATTTAAATTTATCCTTACCCAAGTTACATTTCTGAAAAATAAAAGCTGCATGTGATAAAACTTAAAACACTGAAAAAAAAACTATCTTCTACATTTTTTTAAACTTAGATGTTTAATATGACCTGAATGTAATCTTTTCAAAATTAGATCTTTACCTTGGTGAGAAATTTTAATGGTTTCAAAAAATGCACAATATAAAGGAATACCCTAAAGAATAACTTCCTTGTCCTTCATTACAATCTTATAAACCAGGTAAAATACAAAATACATGCTTTATCTTTTTCAGATCAAGGACTAAGAAGAAAAATAGTTCTTTAAAATCATATCTATGCTGGGGCTGGAGCAATAGCACAGCGGGTAGGACGTTTGCTTTGCATGCGGTCAACCCGGGTTCAATTCCCAGCATCCCATATGGTCCCCTGAGCACTGCCAGGGGTAATTCCTGAGCACTGAGCCAGGAGTAACCCCTGTGCATTGCCGGGTGTGACCAAAAAAAAAAAAGTATCTATGCTAAGGCTGGAGCAATAGCACAGCGGGTAGGGCGTTCGCCTTACACGCGGCCAACATGGCCGACCCGAGTTCGATTCCTCCGCCCCTCTCGGAGAGCCCGGCAAGCTACCGAGAGTATTCGATATGCCAGACACAGTAACAACAAAGTCTCCGATGGAGACGTTACTGGGCCCGCTCGAGCAAATCGACGATCAATGGGAGGGCCTTTACCTTTACCTTTATGCTAAGGTACAGGACCAAGACTGACAAATCATATCTCCAAGTTTCTCTTTAGCATCTGAAGTGCCAGGTGAACCAATGTTTAAATTTCAAACAATTTAAATAGGATACTAGGTAAATAAAAGTCTGCTAGCAAAAAAAGGAGGTAGGGATAAAAAGAAGTCATTTACAAATATAAAATTCAGATGGTAAAAACGAACATCAATAATTTCCTACTTACAATAATAACACACACACACACACACACACACACACACACACACATGCACACAAAGTAACTACCTTGGAACTGGTGTAGCAGTTGCATATGATCCTGTACTGTTGTTATTCTCAGGAGGACTTGAGTTTGCAGCATGTTTGCACCGGTTGTATATTGTCTAAAAAACATAAATAAGAAGCATTTTGAAGGAGGTCTATAAATAGAAATCTAAAGCTACCAAGTATTTAAAGAATCTTGGCAGTAACAACCCATCCACCACAAATTACCTGACTGGCTATGATTTTCAGTCATCAAATTCACAAAGTCACATTTAAATTAAATATATAAGTATATAGCCTTCCATAATTTCGCTATCATACAAACATGCTCTATGATTGCAACTGTTTTTTAAATTGTGAAAACTGGTTTATTAAACTCTTACCGTACTGACATCCAGAGGCAGTATGAAGACAATAAGAAAGCAGAGATACCAAGCTAGCAGTGTTCCAACAATTACAAGTCTATGCTGCTTCTTAAAGTCTCCATAGCGATGAAGTAGGAATAATGCCAGAAAAAAGACAAAAACAATCTCGAGTCCCAAAGCTGCACCACTCATTATCAAAAGTTCACGCGAATTAACCAAAGTAATTCATGTATAGTTGTGGATCATATCTGTAAACTGGGGGAGAGAAAAGCAGCATTAATACAGAAAATGACAATCTAAAATTTTCCAATGTATTCATCAATGTATTAATAACTTCTCTGGAAAACTTACATTATATTGACTTTGGATAAGATGAAAACAATAATTTTAACTTTCAAGTACTAACTTTTTTCATTCTTTTTTTTTTTTTTTTTTTGTATGTATTTTTTTTTTTTTTTTTTTTTTTTTTATAATTTATTTATTTATTGAATCACTGTGGGAAAAGTTACAGAGCTTTCGGGTTTAGGTCTCAGTCATGTAGATACCGAACACATTTCCCTTTACCGATACTCATTTTTAACCCCGAACCCCAATAGACCCCCACCTCCCACCCCTCCCAATTCTTGTGAGGTAGATGAGTTCTAGTTAATACTCTATCTACTTTGACTAGATAGATTATTTCGATAAAAGATGCACAATTATTGTTAAGAGTTTACGACCCACCCCCCCCCCCAATCAGACATGCTGAAACAGCGTTGTGAAATGATTTGCTTTCTACAACTTGGTTTAAGAATAAAATGATGTCGCGCGGCCGCGATAGCGGCCGCGCGGTTTTGAATTTCTGCTATTTTACTTATTGACCCTGGAAGAATTTCTATTAGAAGTTAGCTAGTTAAGAGATTGGTTTCTGTGTCCTGGAGTCGTGGCCGTGCCGGAGAGCCGCTCGTGGGGGGCAGCTGGCGACCCCGGTGGGGCGTGGGGGACGGCCCACAAAGCCCCCCTTCCCATGAGGTCCCCGCTGCTCCCCCCCCCGAGCCCGGCTCAAACCCGCTTTCCACAAGGCTCCCGTGCGGCCGCCATCTTTCTTTCCAGAGAGGAACGGGCGGGCTGGTCAACGCCCTTCCCCCTCCGGGCAGGCTTGGTGGCGCGGAGCAACACAAGTCCATTTGCTTTTCTGCTCCAAGCGGCTGGTTCTCTGTGCTAAGTCCTTGTGCCTCCGGGGCCGTGGCCGTGCCGGAGAGCCGCTCGTGGGGGGCAGCTGGCGACCCCGGTGGGGCGTGGGGGACGGCCCACAAAGCCCCCCTTCCCATGAGGTCCCCGCTGCTCCCCCCCCCGAGCCCGGCTCAAACCCGCTTTCCACAAGGCTCCCGTGCGGCCGCCATCTTTCTTTCCAGAGAGGAACGGGCGGGCTGGTCAACGCCCTTCCCCCTCCGGGCAGGCTTGGTGGCGCGGATCAACACAAGTCCATTTGCTTTTCTGCTCCAAGCGGCTGGTTCTCTGTGCTAAGTCCTTGTGCCTCCGGGGCCGTGGCCGTGCCGGAGAGCCGCTCGTGGGGGGCAGCTGGCGACCCCGGTGGGGCGTGGGGGACGGCCCACAAAGCCCCCCTTCCCATGAGGTCCCCGCTGCTCCCCCCCCCGAGCCCGGCTCAAACCCGCTTTCCACAAGGCTCCCGTGCGGCCGCCATCTTTCTTTCCAGAGAGGAACGGGCGGGCTGGTCAACGCCCTTCCCCCTCCGGGCAGGCTTGGTGGCGCGGATCAACACAAGTCCATTTGCTTTTCTGCTCCAAGCGGCTGGTTCTCTGTGCTAAGTCCTTGTGCCTCCGGGGCCGTGGCCGTGCCGGAGAGCCGCTCGTGGGGGGCAGCTGGCGACCCCGGTGGGGCGTGGGGGACGGCCCACAAAGCCCCCCTTCCCATGAGGTCCCCGCTGCTCCCCCCCCCGAGCCCGGCTCAAACCCGCTTTCCACAAGGCTCCCGTGCGGCCGCCATCTTTCTTTCCAGAGAGGAACGGGCGGGCTGGTCAACGCCCTTCCCCCTCCGGGCAGGCTTGGTGGCGCGGATCAACACAAGTCCATTTGCTTTTCTGCTCCAAGCGGCTGGTTCTCTGTGCTAAGTCCTTGTGCCTCCGGGGCCGTGGCCGTGCCGGAGAGCCGCTCGTGGGGGGCAGCTGGCGACCCCGGTGGGGCGTGGGGGACGGCCCACAAAGCCCCCCTTCCCATGAGGTCCCCGCTGCTCCCCCCCCGAGCCCGGCTCAAACCCGCTTTCCACAAGGCTCCCGTGCGGCCGCCATCTTTCTTTCCAGAGAGGAACGGGCGGGCTGGTCAACGCCCTTCCCCCTCCGGGCAGGCTTGGTGGCGCGGATCAACACAAGTCCATTTGCTTTTCTGCTCCAAGCGGCTGGTTCTCTGTGCTAAGTCCTTGTGCCTCCGGGGCCGTGGCCGTGCCGGAGAGCCGCTCGTGGGGGGCAGCTGGCGACCCCGGTGGGGCGTGGGGGACGGCCCACAAAGCCCCCCTTCCCATGAGGTCCCCGCTGCTCCCCCCCCCGAGCCCGGCTCAAACCCGCTTTCCACAAGGCTCCCGTGCGGCCGCCATCTTTCTTTCCAGAGAGGAACGGGCGGGCTGGTCAACGCCCTTCCCCCTCCGGGCAGGCTTGGTGGCGCGGATCAACACAAGTCCATTTGCTTTTCTGCTCCAAGCGGCTGGTTCTCTGTGCTAAGTCCTTGTACTTTTTTCATTCTTAACAAAAATTACATTAGTTGTAAAGAAATGTACAAAACAGAAGTATTAGATACGAACGCTTCAACATAATGTCTGAATTATGAATCTGAATCTGAAGGTTATGAGTCCTAACAAAATATTTTACTCAAATATGTTATTGACTAAATCCTAGGAAATTAGATGTTTCATAGAATAAAATTATTAGTTCTTTAAGCCATCAAGCTGTCAAATGATCAATGTGACCTTTTCCAAATGGGGGAAGCAGATTCCCCTCCCTTCCAGATGGGCCCAACAGCCGCCACAGCAGACCTCCTCCAACATATTAATGGCCCCACTTCTATAGGTCCTGGAGTGCTCGGCTGCATATGCTGTGTCACTTCCTCCAAATTTTATGGTACTAACAGCCAGCTGGAGCATAGCAACTTTAATGGGATAGCTGTGTTTTCAGCAAGCTCAATGACTGAAAATAACACAGAAGATTTAACCAGCACTAACTAGCTCAGGAAATCCTCAATGACTTTAGTAATATCACTATGAGATATAATCTGTCACTGTCACTGTCCTCCCATTGTTCATCGATTTGCTCGAGCGGGCCCAGTAACATCTCCATTGGAGACTTTGTTGTTACTGTGTTTGGCATATCGAATACAACACGGGTAGCTTGCCAGGCTCTGCCGTGTGGGCGAGATACTCTCGGTAGCTTGCCAGGCTCTCCGAGAGGGCCAGAGGAATCGAACTTGGGTCGGCCACCTTGGCTGCGTGCAAGGCAAACGCCCTACCGCTGTGCTATCGCTCCAGCCCATGAGATATAATACTTATCATAAATTGGGGCCTAAGTGATAGTACAGATCCCAAGGCATCCATATCTTCCCCTTAGTCCGCCAGGAGCAATCCCTGAGTGCAGAGTCAGAAGGAAGCATCACCAAGTGTGACCCAAGAAACAAAACAAAAAACCAAAATCTAAAACAAAACCCAAAAAACCTTTTATTGATTTGTTTTCTGATAATTCTATTTGTCATTTTGTTGTAACAAGCAACAAATTTGTGCCTGCTAAGGGGGCAGGCTTGAGGGTGGGTGAGTGGAAAACTGGGAGCATTGGTGGAAGGATGGTCACACAGGTGGTAGGGTTAGTGTTGGAACATGGAATGCCCGAGTACCTGGAACAACTGTATTATGAACAACTTTGTAAACCACAATGTTTGAATTAAAATAATAGATAAAATTATCTAAGCCATCTACAGTTCATCACTTAAGATTTTTCAAAAAGAGGGGAAGGAAAAAAATAGCATTTAAGAATAACTCTTCCTTTGTATGATATGGAGCTTTGTTTCACACTAACCTTGTCTAACTAAACTTACAAAACCTGAAACTCTATTTGTTTCATTTTGGGCTTGAGGGTGACACCCAACCGTGCTAAGTGGCCACAACTGGCCTTGTGCTCAGAAGTGAGCCAAGTGGTAAGTGAAGGACCATAAGTAGTCCTGCAGATTTGAACTAGGGTAAACTGCATGCAAGGCAAGTACTTTACCTCCTGCACTGTATCTCTGACCCTGAACTCTTACTCATTTACTGTTTGACAAAATAAAATTAAGACTTTCTACTTATTTATAAAAAATCTTTCATTTAAAGAAAGCTGTACTATTATTTATAGAGAAAACTATCAAAAATCATTTAATAAATTCATGAACTTAACAATACTTATAGGGGTTGGAGCAATAGCACAGCGGGTAGGGCATTTGCCTTGCACGCAGCCAACCCGGGTTCGATTTCCAGCATCCCATATGGTCCCCTGAGTCCTGCCAGGATGATTCCTGAGTGCATGAGCCAGGAGTAATCCCTGAGCATCGCCGGGTGTGACCAAAAAGAAAAAAAAAATTCTAAATGTTGATAATAAAGTAGTTTAATAGATACATCACTACTCCAATACAGTAATTTACCTTTGTTAACTGTTCCACTTTTGTAAAATATACTTTAAGCATTTTTTTAATTTATGGATTAGTTGCAGTATTCCAAGGATCTGATCAGAATATTATTATAGAGAATCAAGATTGTGATGTATCCCATTAAAGTAAAATAGGGTAGAATCAATAAAATGCTTCAACAAATATCTCTAACCAAAACAAGTTGTTAAAACAAAGTGGGGATATTTTAATAGGCTACATTAAAATATATAAAAGAAAAAAACCCTGAATAGAATAGCACAAAATAATCCACTTAATATACTGTTTTTTCACTATTTGTATATTGGTGAAGTAGTTTCCATTCTTTTGTATATTTCAACTATTATTTTTTAGTATCTAAAATTGAATCCTTTTCATTATTCTCTATCGCCTTATGTTGCTATATTTTTCCTCAAAGCACTTTTCCAACTGGACTTAATATATTTTTTAAATATTCTCCTTGCAAGTCCTGAAAACTGTGCATTCCATGAGAGCAGATACTTAACTATTTTATTCAGCACTATATGCAAGTCTTTACTACAGTTTCTCATATACAGAAAATATTTTAAAAACATTATGCTGAAAAAGAATTACTACACACTTGTTCATCCTTTTTTAAAAAATAGTGAAACAAGATAGCTTTTATTAAACAAAAGTTACTTAGAAAAATGTGAGGAAGAGAAAGAGATATACATGTTCAAGAGAGAACATGGGCTTCTCCAAAGTGGAAAAAGCAGGCATACAAAGACACCTGTCCAAAAGGGGTCTTGAGAGGGCAAGTCTTTTTTTCTTTCTTCTTCTTTTTTGGAGCGATAGCACAGGGGTAGGGCATTTGCCTTGCACGCAGCCAACATGGCCGACCCGAGTTCGATTCCTCCGCCCCTCTCGGAGAGCCCGGCAAGCTACCGAGAGTATCTCGCCCAGACGGCAGAGCCTGGCAAGCTCCCCATGACGTATTCGATATGCCAGACACAGTAACAACAAAGTCTCCAATGGAGATGTTACTGGGCCCGCTCGAGCAAATCGATGAACAACGGGAGGGCCTTTACCTTTACTGATTTCCAAGTCAAACTAAAACTCTTACTTACATCTCCAAAACTGTTTATTAGTAGATATTACAACTGGAAAAGTTTAAAACTCTGCTCATAACTAATTACTACTCATTTTCAAATTTCAGATTCTACAAAAAAATCTTACACCACAATGGAGTCATTACATCCCAATGTTTACTGCATTATCTACCACAGCAAAGATAAGCAAGCAACTGAAAAGTACGTGTCAATAGGTGATTGAATAAAGAGTGTTTGGTACATTTATACACTAATAAATGTACTAATTTTATGAAATACTGATGAAATACTGATCAGCTATAAAAAGTTGATATTTCACAATTTGCAACAAAACAGGAGCTTGAAGGAATTATGTGAAGTGAAATAAGTCTAAAGGAAAAAGGAGGAAGAAACAGATTATTTTACTTATCTATACAATATATGGATGAAGAGTGGGGGTTAAAAAAACCCCAGAAAATAGAGGGCATTGATAAGAACTAAATTTAGTCCTCTGGGGGCCAGAGAGGTAGTACAAGGAGCAGGGCATTTGCCTTGCACACTGCTAACCCAGGTCCAATCCCAGGCATCCCACATGTTCCCTGAGCTTGTCAGGAGTAATTCCTGAATGCAAAGCCAAGTTCAGACCCTGAGAGCCATCAGGTGTAACCCAAAAATAAAAAACAAAACTACCCCCCCAAAATTAGCCCTCTGTTTTATTTTGGGGGTTATAGGAATTATCAGAGCAGCAAAGTTGATTTTACTCAAAATCAACATGCCAATCCCATTAATTCAAATTTTTGGACTTGGAATGCAGGCATCATCTACTTTTCAAAACATTAGTTCTGAAAGTTTTAAATATTTAAAATTCAATCATCAAGATATTACATAATAGTACCTTCAAATGCCTTTCATAATGAGTTTGTTAATGTTATTGATTCAGAGTACTGTTTCCTGAGTACTTTATGGTTGATGATGCTTTTCAAGTTAACCACACTTAGAGAATGGAAAATTTTAAAGGTAAAATAATTTTGGAATTAAAAGAGTCCCAAATATTAAAATTAAAAAAGTGAGAGAAAAAGAAAAAAATATATGAAAAGGAAAATTGAGAGCAAGTGAACAGGAAAATAGGGACAAAAAAATGTCAAAACTAAAGATTCTGTGAGTTGATGAAAAATTCTGACCAGAACTGGTGTACTGCTCTGCCAATGGCTTCCAAGGAACTCCAGGTGTGGTCTTAGAATACCAGCAACAACTAAAGAGAAAAGGTCATAATGTCTTTAAAAACCACCTTCAAAAATGAGCTGAGGGGCTGGAGCGATAGCACAGCGGGTAGGGCATTTGCCTTGTATGCAGCTGACCAGGGTTCCATTCCCCAAATCCCATATGGTCCCCTGAACACCGCCAGGAGTGATTCCTGAGTGCAAATCTAGGAGAAACCCCTGAGCATCGCTGGGTGTGACCCAAAAAGAAAAAAAAATGAGCTGAGGTGGAAAACTAACCAAGTAAACTAAATTCCAAGGTGTGACAGCCAACACACACACACACACACACACACACACACACAGAGGTAATGAATTCTTAACAATTTCAGGTATAGAAAACATAGACTCATTTTGGTAAATGAAACTCAGAATCCTTTCTCATAACAAAATAATTCTCAAAACAGGAAGAGCAAGCATTTATTTAGTATGAGTTTATTGTAATCCAAACACTGAGCACACTTTATCAAATAAGATCTCACAGCCGAGAGTTGCTAGACTCCTTGTTTAACAGAGGAGAAAATGGCACAGGGAGGGGCATGTGTCCACATTCCCAGAGACAGGGAGTGGCAAAGCTGGGCTGCAAAAGGTGGCATTCTGACTGTAAAGGTTGGTTCACAGGTAGGGTACTGCGTGATTTTTTCTGCTTCAGACAAGTTTTCTCATTCAATTAAAACTGTATAAATCTTTCTTTTGGTTCTGAATCATACCGAATAAAATAGAAGGATTCTTCAAGTAATTATTTCTTTAGATAAATATAGATAGAAAGCTAAGAAAGGTATGTTTAATACAAAATTTAAGTAAACCAGGGGCTGGAGAAATAGCATAGCAGGTAAGGCGTTTGCCTTGCACGCAGCTGACCCGAGTTCAATCCCCGGCGTCCCATATGGTCCCCCGAGCACCGCCAAGAGTAATTCCTGAGTGCAGACCCAGGAGGAACCCCTGAGCATCACCGGGTGTGACCCAAAAAAGAAAAATAAAAACATCACAAATTTAAGTAAACCATTTTCACCTTGTATATACATAATGAATATGGCAAAGGTAGAAAAGAGCAAATTAGAACTGGTGAGGAACTTTGCCTCATGCTCCAATCACAGAGACTATTAAGATGCAGAGAAATTTTAAATTTAATTTAAAATTACTGTAGTGGAAACTTAACTGTGCTTACTTTTTGCTCCCCTAAATAAATCAAAAACAAATGAAAGGTGTGGAGTTCATGCCCAATTCAATCAGCTAATCAATGGCTGAATAAATAGCAGTACTCCTATATAAAAAGAAAAAGAAAGGAAGTTTAAAACTTATTCCATTTGTTAGACTCGAACTACGTACATCACTTTTATTTATATATAATGCTATATTTGATTCCATAAAGAACACTTAAAGGGAGGTAGAGAGGGTGAGGAGAGAAAAAGAGCAAACCAGTACAAACTTATGAGTAAACTGACAAATTTAATTTGACAAAGATAATTGTCAGTCCTTTTGAAATTGTCAGTCCTTTTTCCACCTTTCTTGTGCCGAAATACTGACCATACATGAACAAACTATGCTCTTGCCACTCTATATGGTACTTTCCCAACTTAACAAAGTCACTCTGTATTCTGAGACTTCCAAAGTAATTACTAAATTAGTTTCACAAATGTCACTTGTAGATATTTGTGTTTAAAAAATGCAATTCATTTGTAGGATATACCAATCTAGAAATTTGACTTCGAAAAATGTAACATACCACTCTTATTAAAACAGAACATGGGGGTCAGATATAGCACCGTGCTCCCTGCCCATCATCCTAGTTCTATCCCCACACCACAATGGATCCCTGAGCCCCACCAGTTCTAAGATCTCAAGCTCTTAAATTTTGAACTAAGCTCTAAGTTCAGAACACAATACGGATATGGCCCCAAAACAAATTTACAAAAGAGAGAGAAAGAAGAACATGGTGTGTGCTAAATTAGAGAGTAAACAAATAAAACTAATCGGTACAATAAAGTAATCCTCATCAGTAGCAATCACCATGCCATTCTTAAAAAAACAGGCAGCAATCTCTCCAGCAAAAATTGCAAAGACTTCAATGTTTCCTTACATTAATGAGGATTGAGACAGTACTGGAGGTAAGGCACTTGCCTTGTACAATCCAGGGTTTGGTCCCCTGTATACCATATGATTCCCTAGCACCAATAGGAGTGATTCTTAAGTGTAGAGCCAGGAGTGACTGCTAAGCATCTAAGCATTGCTGGGTGTGGCTCCCACCCCAAAGGATAGAGGGAGGGGGAGAGAAAGGGAGAGAGGGAAAGAAAGAGAGAGAGAGAGAGAGAGAGAGAGAGAGAGAGAGAGAGAGAGAGAGAGAATCAAAGTACCAATTAAATTTTTATAAAAATGTATTAGGACTTGGCTATGATTAGAAGAAATACTGGGGGTAAAATTTTCATTTCAGCAAGTTAAAATACTTCTGCTACTAGAGCAAACTTAGAGAAAACTCTATTTTAGTATCAGATTTTGATTTTCAAACTCTACGGGCTTTTTACAGAGTAACCTGGTCCATCTATCCAGAAACCCCAACTATTTTGAGAACTAGAACTATGTTCTAACTCTCAAGCAACCACTGGCTAAATTCTGGTATGAGATAATCCTCACCATTAAATTTAGTATCTTCCCATCTACCAGACTTCCTATCTACTGTGGTCTTTCCCCAACACTTTTGTATTTGGAAACTTTTTTCTCCTCCTGGCATTTTTATACACTCGTGTCTCTCTTTTCTCCCCCCACCCCTCTCTTTCCATTCATTTACTCTCTCCCTGTCCTGTTCACCTTCCTAGAGATGAAAGTAATCTTTGTTGCTGAAAATCAGTTTAATCTACAGAGTTCAATTTCAAGGAAGAGGTAAACCTGGGAGAAACTTTCTCCTTGGTTCAAGTAACCAGCTTCAACCCAAATCAACTAGTGGGCCTCTGTCCTCCATTACCCCCATCTCACCTACTTTCAGGAATAAACTAAAGGCTCCAGGGGCACGTCTGTCAAGCACAAGACTGAGCTCCATTGCAATACAGGGCCAATTTTCTCTTTTCCAAAGATACGAAGGCATCGCCAGGCAGCACTGAGTGGCTGCTTTTTCATTATTATTTGCACCACCGACCCTGTTCCACTTCAGAACTTGGTAAATCCTCTCCATTTTCAGCAGGGGCTGGGGTACACTCTGCCCCCCTTTGCCACTGCTTTTGTGGGGGGTGGGTGAGGTTAGCTGGGGTGGGGGGTTCTTTATTTTGAGGTCGCCTGCACGGTGGGATTTCCAATTTCGCTCAGTCATCCTACCTGGAACTGGCCTCCTGCCCAACTCTCACTCCCCCAAAATTCTCAGCCTGCCAGAAACAGGCTGAGAGCAGCAGGCTTTTAGGGGGTGGCCAGGAAATCAACTCACATAGCGGGTGGACTGAGAGGGGCGGTGCAGGGGGGGGGGGGGTCCACTCGCCCTGCAAGCACATAACACACAAACAGGCACGCACACACACACACACACACACACACACACACACTACAGTCCTGCACCTTGGCACTATAAAGCGGAGACACATACACACATACACACCATCACCCCTCACCATAAAGCAGAGACAAACACAACACACCACCATTGCCCTACACCTGCTCCGTAAAACGAAAACGCACAACACACAGATGTGCACACGCACAAACATACAAACACACACTCACCCTCGCCCTGTACCTCCTGCACCAAAAGCAGAGACTCTTTCTCTCTCACACACACAGACACACACAACCTCATCCTGCACACCCTACACCACAAACACACACCACACTGACATACATACCCTCGCTCGGCACCTCCTACACCATAAATGGGAGTCTCTCTCTCTCTCTCTCTCTCTCACACACACACACACACACACACACAACCTTACCCTGCACTCCCTACACCACAAACACACACCACACTGACACACACACAACCTCGATCGGCACCTCCTGCACCATAAATCGGAGACACTCTCTCCTCTCTCTCTCTCTCTCTCACACACACACACACACACGCACACACCCTCGTCCTGCACTCCCTACACCAAACACACACCACACTGACACACCTTCGCTCTGCACCTCTTGCATCACAAAGCAAACACACACAACACAGAGACACACAACACAAACATAGACAATCTCTCTCTCTCTCTCTCTCTTCCCAGGCTCGGGCCCTGGCAGAGATCTGCGGGCTGCCGGGGGGCGATGCTGGAAGGAGCGCGGGGTCCCGGCTACCGGAACAGCCCGCCGCCCCCCCCCCCCCCCGAGGCGCTCTCCCGCAGCCCGCGTCCCGGGCGCTCGCGTCGCGCGATCTCACGGGGGCAGGGAAGGTTCCAGTCCCGCGACCTAAGTCCACGGGGCCGCCCTCGCCGCTCCCTTCCCGGGCCGCGGCGGCCAGCAGGGGCGCGGGCCGCCCACCGCCGCGTCCCACCGGGCTGCCCCGACCCCCCACCCCCAGAGCCTCTCCCTCCTCTCGCCCTTCCCCGCCTCAGGCTCACCGTCCGATCTCGCCCGACCGCGGCGTCTGGAAGCACCGGGAAACTGCGTCTGCCACAGCGGTCCCGGGTGTGTGTGTGTGTGTTTCTGTGAGTTGTATATGGTCCCGGGTGTCTGTGCGGGGTCCCAGGTGTTTGTGTGTCCGTGTGTGTCTGTGTGTGTGGTCTGAGGCCCAGGCACCGAGGCCCCGGCGGTGGCGGCCACCACAAGGCCTCTGGCTTCCCGGGAAAGGCAAAGCCGTCAAGCCGCTGACATTTCCCAGTCAGCCGGAGCACCGCCCACTTCCGCTTCACCGCCTACTCCGTGGGCGGGCCCTAGGCCCGCGGCCGCGGGGCCTTCTGGGTATCTTAAAGGCGGGAGGCGCGGGCAGGAAGTAGTGGCGTGGCCAAGGGAAGGCCAGGCGGGGCCGAAACTACGATTCCCAGCAGGCAGCGGGGCCGCAGACGGCGGTCCCGGAGGAGAGCGGGGAAGAAAAGTCGTGCGCGCGCCGGGAGGATGGAACGTTATTAGAGTTGGCGGGTCTGGCTGCTGGGGTCCGAGCCCAAGCTGCGAGTCTCCGCGCGCCAAAGCGGGAACCTGGAAAGCAAGGCAGTTCTGCAATTTCATGCACGCGTCTCGGAACCCCTAATTTGCAACCGCCATGCACAGGTAAGCCGATTGCAAAAGGGGGTAGAACATGAATGAACTCTTTTAATTCTCTTAGGCCGCCAATGCTGCTTCTAGCTCATAATCGATTTTTATGCTGTAATTTATCCATGATTGCTCGCTTATCTCCTTCTCTGGGAAGGTATGGATGGATGGCTATTTTAGTGCTGTGATCAGGGTGCGGCATTATTTGGTTTTTCCTGTCGAGAGCTTCCCTGCTGATTTCAATCACTGTACGATTGCCTTCCTCTTTTCCGTGCCTGTTCGTTCCCTCCACTTTAAAAAGAAATTCTTTAGGCCTTCTGCATGGTCTCAGTCAGAGGCCTTTTCAGTTTTGTTCGGTTTCTTTCTCTAAAAGTCTCCATAACCTTTTTTTTTTTTCTTAAGCAATTCTGTTAGTTGCTGTGAAAACTCTGCAGTGCCTGACTGGTAGGTTATTTTAAGCTTTGGGATAATTTTCGAACCATTTTTCAGAAAAACGGGGCTATTGTGCTTTCTGCAGGAAACACCTACAGGAGATTCCTGACCAGAGTAGCAACGTTGCAACGAGCTTTACGTGGGGATGGGATTCTGGCAAGACTTCTGAACTGTTGTCAGGCATGGGGGTCTCTGCTCTGGAGAAAGAGGAGGTGGACAGTGAGAACATCCCCCAAGAACTGCTCTCAAACCTGAGTCCCCCACAAAAACGGCTGAAGAGCAAAGGGAATGATAAAGACTTTGTGATCATTCGCAGACCTAAGCTAAATCGAGAGAGCTTTTCAGGTAAGGTATGAGAGTAAAACTGCCCAAAAACTCTACTTTTGTTTGGCAAAATAAGAATTTGGGGATCTTTTAAAACTGCCTAATTCCAAAGAAATAGAACAATGTCTTTGAAGTTTATAGGAATCTTAGTACGTATATGTGTGTGTGGATATATAATATGTGTATATATATATATATATATATCTTCTACTAAATAATTGTGTTTCAACCCCTACGAAAATTTAACCTCCGAGAAGACATTCCTACTTTTTTCCTTAGAAGGGAATCTTCCTTCTTACAGCCACTGCAGACCACTGATAGATGGAAACATAAACAGGATCCTTCGGGATATTTTTTGTTTAAATTCTGCTGTTACAGTCCTGGGGGAGGTTTTTGCAATAATGACGTTAGTTATTTGTCAAATGACTGTGAATGTTAAACTAGGAGTCAGCGACTTACACGTACACATGCGCGCGCACACATACACATACACACACACTCACACTCACATACACTCATGCACATTGAATTCTTCTGGCATTTTCAATCTCTGTTACTTCTGGTGTTATCTGTTCTGTTGTCCAAACCAAGAATCTGAAGGCCATGCAGACTCCCACCATCCCCCAATGTCCATTCTGCCACTGAAACTTTGCCTCGTCTCCTAAATAGTTTTTCAGGCTTTCTAAATTGCAGCCTAATGCTTCCCAGATTCATCCCACAGAACTAGAGCCAACGGGAATGTAGACGTCATATCATTTGCTCTGTGTGTGTGTGTGTGTGTGTGTGTGCGCGCGTGCAAGTGAGATAGGTCTTCCAAACAATGCAGAAGAGGCCTTGGGGGCCACACCTGGCAATTTCTGGCCTCCAGATTGTTGTGTATGCTCCTCAAGACATTCCACTCAGACCATGTGCTAGATACTAGACAGTGGGTGCTCAGGGCCCATAGGCTACACCTGGTGGTATCTGGGAGCCTACTGGGAGCCCTGGGATCAAGTTTGCACATGCAAGGCATATGTTCCGGTCCTTTGAGCTGTCTTCATTGCCCCATGTCTGTCTTCTTTAAGCTTTGAGTAGGTGAATGAGTGAGTCCCTACTCAAAGCCAGATGGTAAGCAAAGCACATTGATATAGGAGCATCAACTTTTCACACTTGAAAGTCATTTAAAACACTAATTAAGCAAGTATTTGCAGAGGCCACTGAGTGCTCTATCTTGGTGCTGGGGGCACAGCAGTGAGGCAGACAAAAGCATTCCCACCCCCATGGAGCTTCTGACTGAGAGTGAGGATATGGTAAACATGACCAGTCAGCAGGATGTGAAAATGAGAAGCGCTCCAACAACAAACAGAACACGCCAAGAGCTCGTGGAAGTGCTGGGGTGGGAAGTCAAATTGTAATTTTACTTCGTTTTACTTTTATCATGATTATTTATTTTTGCTGTGCCAGACCCAGACCCACTTATACCTATGAGCCTTGTGTTTTACCAGTGAGTCATATTGTCAATTGTAACTTCTTTCTGGTGTGGGTGGCCACATCCACCTGTGCTCAGGGCTGTGCTCTGCACTCAGGGCTCACTCCAGATAGTGCTCGGAGACATACGGGATGCTCGAATCCAGGTCAAGGCAGTACAATATTACCCTTCCCACTGTAATATTGCTTAGGCCCTCTAGGTTACATTTTTTTAATTGGGTTTTGATGGAAAGCCTCACTTTAAGCAACAGCATAAAGGAGGTGGGAGGTTGTACAAATACTCTGAGGGAGAGTACCCCAAGCAGAGGGAAAGATCAGTGCAAAGACTAGGAAGCAGAAGCATATTGTGTTTATTCAAGATGCAGCAAGGAAGTTCCTTGTGGACAAGAGCAGAGTGAGCAAAGGAGCATTGGAGAATAAGGTTAGCAGTGGTCTTGAGCTGTGTCATTATAAGACCTCTTAAAAGACAACTTATTCTGTTAATATGAGATTTATAGTAGGGGCTTGAGAGAAGAAATTGAACAATTTTGTTCAAGATGGGGGTAGCATTGTAATCAGTCTGGATATAGTTTGACTTTGCTGTCAACCAAATGGGCTGCTGGTTGGCGGTGTTTGGGAAGAGTGATACAGTCTGAACTGATTGAGTGAATGATGGGGCAGAAGAGGAAACACATTTAAGAAGCCAAGATGGCGTTTTACAGAGTCAAACTCAATAAGTCTATTCCCAAATTCCCCCTCCCCTCCTGGCTTTCTCTGGCCAAGTGTTCATTGGTTGCTTGCTTATTTTTGCTTTGAGAAAATCTTGGGTTTTCTGTTACGTTTTTGTTCTTTATAGGGGCCATTCCCAATGCTCTTGGTTCCTCCATGTAGACCTGACAATTCAGTGTTGCCCAGCTATATAGGGGATGGGGCTGGGGATTCCCACTAGGACCACAGCCAGAGGTGCTGGGGGTCATGCAGTGTCAGGATTCCACTCAGGACTTGCGAATGCCAGGCATGTGTTCTACCACCAGGACCATCTCCCTGGCACCATTTCGGGAGTATTTTTGGCCCTTTACGAAAGAGACCATCAAGTATAGACTGGAAATCTCTAGGCAGCTGGTCAGAGATCATGGGGAAGTCAGACAGTCTGGCTTTGAATCCCAGTTCTGCTGTTTGCTGTCTTTATTTGAGCAATTTGTGCCTTGGTTTCTATGTGTAATGGAGTGATGAGACTCCATTGAGCGACTGAAAATTAAATAAAAGAGTATTTATAAGACTCTTAGCATGCTACCTGGCACACGGCAGACATCCAGAGAATAAATGCAGTGAATTTCATCCATAATATATTTGATGCTTCCTTGAGGGACTACGTCCTTCTTCTCCTCTCCTTAATACTGTTAGTCTGACCAAAAAAAAAAAAAAAAGACATTTAAAAAATGCACACAAAAGCTGAATTCAAAATTGCAGCTTTATACTTAGTGTCTGGAGAGCAGCCCTGGCATTTTGCAGCTGGACCAACTCCATGTGGTCAAAGACACTTCCTGCTAACATGAACAGATTTTGATTTATTTATCCAGTGCACATAGCTTTTAGCATGAAATGTAAATTACTACTTGCCTTTCCACACCCACACACGGATATAGATTTTCAAAAGATATCTTTTTAAAGCAAAGCAAGGTGGAAATGAGAGATCAAATGATAGTTTCTACCCTTTAAGATAATTGCAAGTAAGGTTGAGAAGGAAGGCCAGCTGATACATGAACAGGTGAGAAGTTCAGGCCACAAGTACTTCGTAGGTCAGAGGACATGCCTGTGATGTCATTTCTCAGGTACAGAAGGGTATCCAAAATGATTTCCACTAAACATGGGCCTTCTTCCTTCTACTCAGCAAATGTGGGATCTCTAAGAGATAGGATCTAAAAATTAATCATTAAGTCTATATTGTTAAACTTGACAAAAAAAAATAGATCTGAAGTGACAGACAAGAAATAGTGACTTTGACAGTGTCTTATTTCTTATTAACATTGGCATGGAAGGACGCTCATAATATACTTTGATGGTGCATTCTTTGTTTTATTTTTGTTTTTCAGTTTTTAGATCACACCCAGCGGTGCTTGGGGTTCATTCCTTACTCTGTGCTCAGGGAACCACACCTCGCCATGGGGCCAGTTGTGGTGCTAGGAATCGAACTCATGCAAGTCAGGCCACTGTGTTATGTCCTGGGCCCCACTCACAATATACTTTGGTGGAGTTAGACATACTATAGATTGGTTCACTGGGGTGGATTCAGGATTCAGTGACGCAGAGTGAGAGGCAGCTGGGTAGAGGATCCCCATGTGCCTCCAATCTTGTCTGATTATCATTCCTGGGAGTTTTGTCTGCAGTTGTCCAGGCAGGTGGCTAATAGCTCTGCAGGGATTAGGGGAGGTCAGGCCACACCTGCTCCACGTGGAGCTCTGATGACAGCGGTTCTGGGCTGTGATTTTTTTTTTTTTATTGTACTCAGCAGTCTCTCCCTGCAGGCCCAGAGCCAGGCTCACATCTGCTGACTAAATCCTATTCATCTATTTCTTTTGGAAGAGAAAAACTATGCGGCCTGACCCTGCCGGGATAGGTCTGATGGGCCCTCGGGTGAGTGTGAGGAAGGAGCTGGGAGGAAATGGCCCAGTGATGAGGTCAGTACTGAGCAGAGAGACAATTGCATTGTGTTCATGGTCATCAGATATCTCCCCCCTTCCCCCGACCCCCCGCAGCAAGGGATGCACTGAAGCGCCCAGAAGTCTTCCCTTGGTGAGCATTTCCTGGCTTCCAGAAAGCTTCTCAGGCCAAGGACTGTGGAGGTTCTAGCGGGGTGCATATGGATAACCCCAAGGGAACAAGCTCAAAGTGCAAAATTCCTGAGATTTTGACTCAAGAAGTTTTGCCTTCTTCCTGGGGTTCTTTTTTTCAGTAGCTGCAGGCAAACATTTCCCTCCAGTTTTGTTTTTTAACTGTAAGAAATAATCCTTATTATATATATAAATCCTCAATATGTTATATATTTTCCTTATTATTCATATAATAATAATGCAATGCAATAGGCCCATCAGACCTATCCAGTGTTGTACATCGTAGTTCAGTCTGTCCGAACCTGAAATTCCACTTACCCTGCATGCAGCTGATTTCCTTAAGATCTTTCCATCTGGGCTTTTATTTCCATTCTTTCAAACAGTGCTCGTCAAACTAGGTTGCTGTGACTCACCCAGGAATCTCTGCCTGCAGCCTCTAAAACCCAGCTCTACAAGAGCCTTCCTGGAAACCTCATCTTTCTTTGTCCTGTAGCTTCCTTTGATTGAATCTTTCAACAGATATTTTTTTGGGGGGTTAGGGGGGGTCTTTCTGGGTCACACCCAGCAATGTTCAGGGATTAATCATGGAAGTGCTTGGGGAACCATATGGTATGCCAGGGATTGAACCCAGGTCAGCCACTTGCAAGGCAAACACCTTACCTGCTGTACTATTGCTCCAGCCCCAACAGATATTTCTTGGCACCTTTCTAGAGGTTGGGAATGAACATATGGGAATGAATGAGCAGGTAAAGATCCTGCTCCCATCACTGTAATACAGATTCAATTCCATTCTTCAAATCCCAGTAGCCACCATTTTTTTATTCCTCTTCTTTCTCCCAAAGGTTAAACAAGTCTCATAGAAATACCAGGTGGTAGATGAGGAGGTCACTGATGATCTCTGTTTCTGTTGTGTTTTTTGCAGTTTTGCCCATCTGGCCATAAAAACCTAACCTGCCAAGAGCTAGTAGCACTGTAGCACTGTCCTCCCATTGTTCAATTGATTTGCTCAAGCGGGCACAGTAACGTCTCCATTATGAGACTTGTTGTTACTGTGTTTGGCATATCAAATACGTCTCGGTACCTTGCTGGGCTCTTCGAGAGGGGCGGAGGAATTGAACCTCGGTCGCCCGGGTCAGCTGCATGCAAGGCAAATACCCTATGCATTGTGCTATTGCTCCAGCCCGCCAAGAGCTAGTAAGTAAGTAAAGTAAAGTAAAGGCCCTCCCGTTGATCATCGATTTGCTCGAGCGGGCCCAGTAACGTCTCCATTGGAGACTTTGTTGTTACTGTGTTTGGCATATCAAATACGTCACGGGGAGCTTGCCGGGCTCTGCCGTGCGGGCAAGATAGCCAAGAGCTAAGTATGATCTGAAAAGTGTTTCTCAGCTTTTCCCAACAGTGGCTGTCTCTGAATGTGTTTCCTTCTTGTGGTCCCCCTGGCCTGCCCGTTGGCTCCCTGGTTTGAAGCTCTAAACTACAGCAGTGGTTTACTGTGGCTGGTCTGTGGCCCGTGGGCAGTCCACAGCAACTAAAGGCTGAAAACCAAAGGTAGTGCTTTTTCTTTTAAGATTTGTAGAAAGAAGGAAAGCTCAGCTTCCATGGCAGAATCTGTTGTAGTTTTGAAGAAAAGAATCATGGGTTATTTCTACTTAAAACAAGCTAGCAAGAGGCTGGAGAGATAGTACTGCGAGTAGGGCACTTGCCCTGCATGCAGCTGATTCCAGGTTCAATCCCTGGTGCCACATGTGATCCCCCTGACCACAGAGCCAGGAGTAAGCCTTGAATATTGCTGGGTATGGCCCCATATCCCCTTCACCCCCCCGCAAAAAAAACACAAAGTGATCCCATCCTTCAAAAACAGGTGTGAGCAACAGTACCTGCTTGTTCTTCAAGTGTGGTGTAAGCATCTCTGCTTTAAAAGGGAAACATCTTTTATATATTTATGAGAAGCTCCCCAGGAGTGCTTTATGTGGGGTTGCAGATCAGACTCAGAGCTCAGCTACTCCTGAGCAGTGCTGGAGAACCTTATACAGGCCTCGAGCTCAAACCCGGGTCTCCTGAACACAAAGCATGCAGCTGCCTGTTGGGCTGTCTCTTTGGCTCAGTTTGCAGTTTTAATTTGAATCTGCATGTAGGTGATGTTCCAGGAAACGAACCTGTCAAATTAAGGTAACTGTCCTGCAAAGAGGTGATGTAGACAATCTCAGACCTACTTAGCCCACTGTACCCTTTTTGGGGGGTGGAGTATTTTTATTTCTGTGTTTTGGTATCATGGTATCACACCCCATGATGCTCAGGAATTATTCCTGGCTCTGCTCTCAGAAATCACTCCTGGCAGTGCTCAGGACACCTTATGGGAGGCAGGGACTCAAACCCCAGTCAGTCTCATGCATGCCCTACCTGCCTTACTGTCACTCTGTCCCTAGCCTACTGTGACCTTTGCAGATCTGCACATCTACCTCCTTTAAGTGAACATATAGAAAGTTTCCCCCATTTGTACCCAAGGCTACTTCCAACCCCCTGGATCATTGCTGTGTCCCCCACTTGGGGAAAAACTGCTGAAAAGATGCTTCAGAGGCTGCTCCTTCAGCGGTTCAGGCAGTGTGGGTGGTGATGAGGTTACAGAAATGGAGAGCGGGTTTTCACCGAGAAAAAAGTGGAAATCAGGGTGGCAGGGGATTGCAAGAGGGGAACAGCTGCAGGTCTGTGAATCTGGCCCTCTTCTGCCTTGCAATCATTGCAACCCCTTGGAAGGATGTTTGGCTGTCTCTCTGCAAAGACTGGAACACTCAGGCTTAATCCCCTGCAGGGCAGATCCTGCTCTCCCAGACTTTCCCACCAGACCCAAGCCAGCAGAGCAGGGAACAGGAGAGTCGAGAATCCCGGAAACAGACGGTTGATGTTTAGAGAATTCAGCATGGCAAGTAAAATTAGATTAAGCATATCTCCAGCCTGGATTCCAGCCACTGGAGCTGCTCTAGAAGGACAGGCGTCTGTCCCATCTGCTGAGATGGCAGCCAGGTCCAGGCTCTGACACCCTTTGTTCCTCAGGGGCCCTAGAATTGGTGACGTCTTGCCGGCAGCTGCATGCTGCACGCTTCTCCAGGGTCGGGCTCACTGTGCTGTGCATTTACATGGCCTTTGCTCCTCTCCATTGGCCAGCCCACTGCTGGCTCTTGCCCCTTTATCCCACTCCTCACCTCCAACCCCACTCCCTAGCTGATTTCTCTCTCTCTCTCTCTCTCTCTATACATATATATATATATATATATATAAAACACATGTATATCTATATAGATCATGGTCCTCCCGCTGTTCATCAATTTGCTTGAGCGGGCCCAGTAACGTCTCCATCATGAGACTTGTTACTGTGTTTGGCATATCCAATACGTCACGGGTAGCTTGCCAGGCTTTGCTGTGGGGGCGAGATACTCTCGGTAGCTTGCCGGGCTCTCCAAGAGGGGCGGAGGAATTGAACTCGGGTCAGCCATCTTGGCTGCATGCAAGGCAAATGCCCTTGCTGCTGTGCTATCGCTACAGCCCATCTATATAGATATATATTATATATACATGGGCTGGAGCGATAGCACAGCAGGCAGGGCGTTTGCCTCGCTCGAGGCTGACCCAGGTTTGATTCCTCCATCCCTCTTGGAGAGCCCAGCAAGCTATCAAGAGTATCCCGCCCTCATGACAAAGCCTGGCAAGCTCTCCGTGACGTATTTCCCTGTGATGTATTTGATATGCCAAAAATAGTAACGACAAGTCTCACAGTGGAGACGTTACTGGTGCCCGCTAGAGCAAATTGATGAACAGTGGGAGGACAGTGCTACAGTGCTATGGAGAAGCATATACATACACACACACACACACACACACACACACACAGAGTTAGGTTTATCCTTCTTATTGAAGCTTGGAGAACTTTAGCCTAAACCTAGGGAGAACAGACGTGCAGAGCCCCAGGGTGACAGAAGAGAGTATGGTTTGGGGTCAGGTCTGGGTTTGCATTTCTACTCTTCTGCTTCCTACCTGCAGGACTCTTGTCACTTTTGTCCCAGTTGGATCTTCTCCTCAAATGCCTACCCTGCGGCAAAGACCACTCTCTCGGGCAAAACAAAGGACATGACCAAGGTTCCCTGGGGTTTTGTCTTCAGTTTGTTGCCAGGACAGCCACAGGGCCATGCTATTCTGTGGCAGGGTCTGTAGCCCCACCCCTGGTGCCTGTGACCATGTGGCTAGCCGTCAGCTCCTCTCCTCCCTGGCTCTGTCCCTTCACCTGGGTCTGGATCTGGAAACAGCTTTTCCCAGAGCTGCTCGGTCACTGGAATCTAGGCTTGGCATTCCAAGGGGGCCTCCTGCTCCTGCCATCTAAGAGTTGGTGAAGTTATTTACAAACCCTCTGAGATAGGTTTCCTCTCCTGTGGATAAAATTAACCTAGGGCGCTGCATGCATTAAGGGCTGTGCTTTCATAATGAAATAATTTATTATTCAGAGGAAATGCCTGACTCTTTAAAACTTTTATTTTAATTTTTAAAGAGCCGTTATTTACAAAGTTATCGATAGTTGAGTCTTAGGCACTCCGTACTCCAACACCAGTCCCACCAGCAGTGTCAGCTTCCCTCCACCAGTGTCCCCATGATCTCTCCCGCATCCCCGTACCCCCTACCTGCCAACTGGGCAGGCGCGTTTCAATGCTTCGTGGCTGTGGTTTAGATCTCATGTTTTTCGGTGGTGTTGAGTCTGTGCTACGGGCCTATGGCTGTTCCACTGGAAACCCTGACCCCGTTCCCCCTAATGCCAGACTCTCTGGGCCTTGGTACGTCACGGCCCTAAGTGTGTGATACTGGCTTATTAGTAACACAGGGAGGGCGTGTGTTGGCTCTATGTGTTAGGGCCGTGCATTGGCTTATTATTCATCTCTCTATGAGTCCCCAGGGCCCAGGTTAGGCTCACACCCAGCTCACAGCTCTGGTACGTTAATTACACACCTCGGGAATGTTTACCGAGGTAGTGCCTTCAACTGTGTCATTTTACAGATGAAGAGACTGGTTCTCCGGGGGCACCAGCCTTGCCTCTTTGGAGAAATACAGCTAGCTTTCCCGGTACCAGGGAGAGCATGTTCTCCACGCATGCCGGAGTCCTGGGGTCTCTTCCAAACACCAGGCGGGACCCCCCCTCCCAAACATGACTAGGAGCGAACTCTGAGACCAAATTGGGTGTGGCCCAAAATCCAAAAGAGAGGGGAGTGGAGCTGTGCACGGGAGAGAGGGTGGGGTGTTGGATGCCTTGTCATTCTCTTGTAAACTAGCAGCCAACTAGCAGCTGAGCACTGGCTGACATTCTTCTTTAGACCGGCCTCTGTGCTGAGCAGGTGTGGAATTGGTTAACCACCGGTCACCAGATACAGAGTTGGCACATGGACAGTTTGGATGAGGGGGGCAACAGACAGGATCGTGCATTTTGCAAAGATCTGGTGGTGGCTTGTTGGTGCCAGATACAGTCCTGGGTACCAGTTGCGCGTATCTGGCAGGACGCTCCCAGAGATGGCCAGATGATACGCTTTCTTGGAGCGTTTCAGCTGAGACCCAAAGACAGAGCCGGGTCGGTGGGGCAGAGCTGAGCCAAGACCCGCCTCCTTGCTGGCTGCCTCACCTGGGTTTGCTGCCGTCTGCCAGCATCATCCTTCGTGGCTGCACCAGGGCCTCTTGAGCATTGTAACTGCTCATCTCTTACTGCCTGCGCTTCCGGTTGTTTGCTGCTGTCTTCTCAGGAGAATAGGGAGCATCACGCTCATTAACTTAAACTGCGCTGCAGTTCCGGGCCCGCCTCTCTGATTTCCCCTCCCCACCGGCTGCCTAATCCAGCAACTCACATTCCTCTAGGGATGGGAGGCATGATGGGGCTGTGCTGGAAGGCGTTTGTTTACTGGACCGGCCTGCTGGGCGCTTTTGGCTCCTGCCCCCTCCCTGAGAGTCTCCCCTCCCACACATTCCCCCAGTGACTGATAGCCACAGGCAGACTAATCCACCAGTGCTTACCTGAGGAGAGCTTGGAGCTGGGTGCCCTATGTGTCAGGAAGCCCCCTGCAGATTTGATCCCTGAGTGCCCTCCGCTATATTAGCTTATTTAAAGGGGCTTCTTTTCCTTCCAGCTTCCTCATCACTAATTAGAATCCTATAATTTTTCTCCCTTCGAGTTTTCAGTTCTTTCATTCTGTACTTTGGAGAAAGGGAGACCACCATCAGTTGAGCAACTGCCGTCTCCTACACGGTCTTCTTCAACCACAGCTACCCCCTCCAGGAAGGCTGCCCAGACCACTGCTCCAGCCCATCTGCAGCGTAGCACCCCTGTTGCTGCCCATCACGAAAGTGCTGATGCTGCTTGTGTGTCTGTGTCTCAGACTCCGATTGCGCAGGCTTTATTCAATGTTGTACTCCTTGTGCCTGTCTCGGCATTCACTAAACGATCAGTATGGGGATGGGTGGTTGTACTCTTCTGCAATACAGTTCTATCTGTTTGGGTGTCATTGTTTCATGCTTGTTCAGTAGGCAGTTAGAGATCACTTGGATAACACTAAGAAATCCTGTCTTGGGGCTGGAGCAATAGTACAGCGTGTAGGGCTAACCTCAGGGCATTGCCATGACAGTGACCCAACAAAAAGCCAAGGAGGAAGGGGCTGCGGGGGGGAGGAGAGAAGAAGGAAAGAAAGAAATCCTGTCTTCCTGCACCGAACCCTAGTGATCCCTGGTCCCTGCTGAGTCTGGATGGCCCCAAAAGCAACAAACAAACAACTTTTTCTCGCTCCCTCTGGTTTATGCTTTTTTTTTTTTTAAGGAGAGGGGGTGTGCTTTTTTGTTTGTCTTTGGACTACACCCAGTGGTGCTCCATGCTCTGCACTCAGAGATCAGTCCTGGTGGAGCTCAAGGAACCCTATGTGATACGAGGGATCAGCCCTGGGCTGAGCACATGCCAAGGCAGCACCTCAGCCCTCTGGTCTATTCTGAACACAGCCTCCAGGGCAGCTCCCGCCCAGCCTGCAAGAGTGCCTCAGCCTGTGCTCAGATTGCTGCCCAGCCTCGCCTGAGTGAGGAATTCTTATGGGGTCTTGCAGCTGAATGGGGATTGTGAAATATTCTATAGCCAATTTCTTTATGATTTATGGACAGTGAAGGCTTGACTTGTATGCATATTTTATATACCTGTCTACCCAGGCTTGCATAAAATTTGGGGGGAGAGAAAGGGCTGGGGCTGGGGAGATAGTAAGCTGGGTAGGGCATTTTCCTTGAAAGCCGCTGACCCAGGTTTGATCCCTGGCACCACATGTGGTTCCCGAAGCCTGCCAGGAGTAACTCTAACTCTCCGCGTATCCAGTGTCGAGTGTCGAATTGCCCCGTGTCACCCCAAAACAAAAAAGAGGGAAGGAGGTTTAGTGGCCTTTTAAATAGTCACTGGTGGATATATCTTCCCTGAGTGCATTTCAGAGAGAAGAGAAGGATTCCTCAGTGATGGCAGTCTTAGGAATTGTTGTGGAGCATAGATGTGGCCTTGCTAAGACTTGGCCTGCAGGGCTGGAGTGATAGCACAGCGGGTAGGGCATTTGCCTTGCATGCAACTGACCCGGGTTCGATTCCCAGCATCCCATATGGTCCCCCGAGCACCGCCAGAAATAATTCCTGAGTGTAGAGCCAGGAGTAACCCCTGTGCATCGCCAGGTGTGACCCCCCAAAAAAGCAAACAGTAAAAAAGGCTTGGCCTGCAGGCATGACATACCAGAATGTTAGGGAAAGCATTCTTGGTGCACAGCGGGTAGGGCGTTCGCCTTACAAGCGGCCAACACGGCCGACCCGAGTTCGATTCCTCCGCCCCTCTCGGAGAGCCCGGCAAGCTACCGAGAGTATTCGATATGCCAGACACAGTAACAACAAAGTCTCCAATGGAGACGTTACTGGGCCTGCTCGAGCAAATCGACGATCAACGGGAGGGCCTTTACCTTTACCTTTACTCAGATATGAGAGTGTTTTGTATAGGCGGTGTGTAAACTGAAGACTCCTGAAGCCAAGTCGTTGCATTTCCCCCCGGCCTCCCCTTGTGGGCTGACTACACTGTGCCCCCCTCCCCTCTAAACCCGCTGGGGTAAGGAACAGTGACACGAGACTCTGCCTTTCCCCTCCCAGGCGTGTCGTGGGACTCCCTCCCGGACGAGCTGCTCCTGGGAATCTTCTCCTGCCTCTGTCTCCCCGAACTGCTGAAGATCTCCAGCGTTTGCAAGAGGTGGTATCACCTTGCGTGAGTATTATTTCTTCAGCCTCTTTGGTGGTGTGAAGGAAAAGGAGCAGGAGGAGGTGGAGGAGTGGGAAGGGGGGATTTATTTATGCCACTGGGGTTTCAAAGACGAGGAAAATAAAGCAGCATGAAACCAAGCAGGTGTTTGCTTGGTATAATTAAGAGTTCCCATCATCTGCTCCCAGTGGAAGAGAGGAGCTGCCTGGCAATGTGGGGGACCCCACCCTCACCCCCTTTCTGGAAGCTGTATATAGAGTGTCAAACACTTGTGGGCGCAGTCCTAGGCCACACTGCGTTCTCAGGAGGTTCTAGGGGAGATGAGGGCAATAGGATAATAGATGTCAAAGACCACATTGGCAGTGGTGTGATGCACAATTATTTTGAAGCCCAGCTATGATTTTGTATGTTTCCAGTGGTATTCAAAGGAAGGAAAGAGAGGCTGGAGCAATAGTACAGCAACTCGGGTGCTTGCCTTACATGTGGCCAGCCGAGGTTCAATCCCCAGCACCCTGGGTGGTCTCCTAAGCCTTGCCAGGAGTGATCCTTAAGTGCAGAGCCAGGAGTAAGCTCTGAGCATTGCCAGTGTGTTTCCCAAACCCTTAAATAAATGAATTAAAAGATTCTAGTAGGCATGAAACATATTCCCTACTTGGGCTGGAGAAATAGTACAGTAGGTAGAGGTCACTTGCCTTGCACACAGCTGTCCTGGGCTTGATCCCCAGCACACCATACGATCATCCGAGCACCACCAGGAGTGGCCCCTGATCCCTGCTGAGTATGACCCCTCCCCAAACAACAAACAACCCCCAAATTAAAATATGCCCTTTCATACTTGATGGCATGTTTTCTTTTGTTGCTGTTAACCTGCATTAACTTGATATTTAAGTTCATTGCACTGTTCAGAATATTTGGTGCCTTTTGTTTTACAAGCACTTTGTAAAAGCTAAGTAATATTTTCCCATTCACATCAGTTTATATGCATATCCATATTTAGATGCATGTAAATATATGTATTTTTAAACTTAGAGAGTGTTGCCAACTAGCAAGAAAGAACTATGGCTTCTTTGTCCTAATAGATGTCCAATAGCCATATCCCATAATCAGAAAGTGGTAGCTTTCCCCTGTGAGGTTATATTTACGTGCATTTAGGATTGTGGTGGTCATCTGTTGATGCTTAATGAAAACGCCAGGTGGGATCATGTGGTACATTTGAGCCTGCTCTCCTAGTCAAGAATAAGAAATTTGAGCAATCATAAAATTCGAAAAGTAAAGTGATTCAATGATGGAGTTCTGTTCTCTGCCTTCTCTATTATTGCAGTGCTAATGAGAACATTGAAACTTGGGCTTACTACAATAGCCCAAGAAACTTTCAGCAGAATCATGTAAGGCTGATCCATTAAAGTGTCCTGACCAATTGTATCACCAACTTAAAGGTTTCTACGGAATCTGCTTCAGGGCATTTTGAGCGAGCAGCTCGTGCCAGCCTCCGTGTTGGGGCCCCCAGTACTCTGGACTTACCACATGGACATGTCCACTCTCTCTCAGGTTTGACGAGTCTCTGTGGCAGACCTTGGATCTCTCTGGTAAAAACCTGCACCCTGACGTGGCTGGTCAGCTGCTGTCCCGAGGCGTGGTGGCCTTCCGCTGCCCTCGATCATTTATGGACCAGCCGCTAGTTGAAAACTTCAGGTAAGAAAGAGGAAAAGTGAAGTTCCTAATTTGTTGAATGAAGCTTGAAGTGGGAAATGGATTGGAGCTTGGATCTTTGGGGAATTTTTTTTTTTAATTTGTTTTATTTCCGTTTGGAGAGCCACACTCAGCAATGCTTGGGGAACTCCTGGTTTGGTGCTTGGGGGTTGTTCCCAGTGGATTTGGGGGAACCATACAGTACCAGGGATGGAACCCGGGGCTCCTACATGCTTCTCCAGACTTCTGAATTCTTTCCTTTGCCCCCAAATGTTTCCCCTTCCTGGCTTTGCCTCCTGTGCTGGCCCCCAGGGCTTACGGGGTGTGGCCATCCAAAGACAGGACAAGGGCACCAGTGTCTTGGCATTTGGGCTCCTCTCAGTTTCAGAACTGCACAGCCAGTTTCTCACAGGGGGACCATGGTGGAAGGGCTGGTTCTCTGCTGCTCTTTCCGGGTCAAGGAAAACGTCTCCTCAGGTTTTGTGTCTGGAAGCTTCTGACCTCATCCAGAATCAATGTGCAGCTTGGAATTTATGTTTGGTGCTTCTTTGAAAACCTTTTCTCTCCATGATCATTGTTAGTTCCATGCCATCTCATACTTGGATAAATGATACTATTGTTAGCCTGCATTAGCCTGCATATTTAAGCACATTGCACTGTTCCAGTGTTTGGTGTCTTTTGGTTTTCACAAGCACGTTGTAAAAGCTAGGTAATATTTTTATATTGGATAATTAGATACTTACTGAACAGAAAGAGAGGCTAAAGATAGCAGCGCTCAGCTTGCTTCCGAGGCCTGAGAGAGAGTCAGGGGAAGGGGTTTGCCTTGCACAAAGCTGACTCTGGTTTGATTCCTGACACTGCTGCATATGGTGCCAGGGGTGATCCCTGAGCACAGTTGGAGCGGCAAATAAAAATAAGTTCCCTTGTGAGCTGCACACACTGGTGACTGGCGCATCTTACAGTCTTCCCTTCCGTGTTCATTCCTTAGGCGTCCGTGTCCCAAAAGGAATCTTCTGGCAAGGCCAGAGAGGTAGAGCGAGGGCAGGGCACATGCCCTGCACGCAGAGGACCTGGGTTTAGTCTGCAGCACAGCTGATGATCCCCCAAGCACAGCCAGAAATGAGCCCTGAGCACTGAGCCAGGACTCGCTTCTCAGCACACTGGTACGACTCCAAAACAAAAGAAATCATGTGTCTGTTTGAAGTTTTCTTTCTTTTGTTTTTGTTTTGGTTTTGGGGGCCATTCCAGGGCTTATTATTCCTGGCTCTGCACTCAGAAATCATACCTGATGGTGCTCGCAGGACCATATGGGTTGCCCGGGATCAAACCTGGGTCCACCACATGCAAGGCAAACACAGTATTGCTGTTCTATTGCTTTGGCACCTGTTTAAATTTTTTGGCTTTTTGGTTTGATTTTGGTTTAGGGGCCACACCCCGTGGTGCTCAGGAGCTACTCCTGGTTTGTACTTGGGGGTCCTCTGTACCTAGTGGTCCTCTGGAGACCATGGAATGCCAGGGATCAAACCCAGGGCCTCACGTATGCAAGGCACGTCCTCTACCTTGAGCCATGAGCTCGACCCGGTTTTTTTGAAAACAGAAATCTACAAGGAACTAAGGAAAATGTTGAGGCATTTGTGCAGGAGTTTGCTTCAGCCACCTGGAATGTCCAGACCAGGAGGACAGGAGGAGGAAGAATTGAGGAGAATTGAGGGTTTGGAGGAGTGAAGCCTAGATAACCAGGTGCCAAGGGGAGAAAAGAGAAAATCCAAGCCAAAGAGAGGAGCTAGAGAATTTAGTGATGGAGAGGGTGGCCGGGGACACTGGACACCGAGGAGACCCCCCCAGGTGGCCAGAATTCATTTCTGCCACTGTGTCATGGGCAGGTCCCGACTCCAGCCAGCAGCCCTCTTTGAGAGGGGCCGGCTAGGGATAGGGCTGGGGAATTCTGGTTTTTTTGTTTGTTTGTTTGTTTTTTAATTTGTGTGTGTGTGTGTGTTTTTTCTTTTTGGGTCACACCCAGTGATGCACAGAGGTTATTCCTGGCTCCACACTCAGGAATTACCCCTGGTAGTGCTCAGAGGGCCATATGGGATGCTGGGAATCGAACCTGGGTCAGCTGCGTGCAAGGCAAATGCCCTACTCGCTGTGTTAGTGCTCCAGTCCCAGGGCCAGGGAATTCTGAACAACTTCTGTGCACTGTTCCCTGAAGATCAGTGCCACTTTGATGACAAAAGGACAGACAAGGACCGACTCTGTCCTCGGAGCAGCTGGAGTCTCATTGTGCCCTCAGGCAAGCCCGTGTCCTCCCCACCCGCACCTCACTCAGCCCGCTCATACATGTCCTGTCGTCTAGCACCCAGAACCTTCTGGGTCCAGATCTGCAGCCCCCGTGTGAGCATCCTTAGGCCTGACTCATTCCCCCGCCTCGCGCCCCACCCCCTCCATGTATCGTGGCCACCGCTGCCTCCCTGCCCTCCGCGTCCACCCCCCACACCGTGGGCTGCATCGTGAACTTCATCTCTGGGTACCCACATCCAGCTCATTCCCATGACGCCCCCGCTGGTTCCTTTCTGAGAGGGTTCCTCCAGAGGCAGCAGCTGTTCAAGAGAACGGGAGCGGATGTTCTCCTGAACTGGAACAGGAGCAGATTCAGGATGATCTCTCGTATGTGGGAGAGCAAGAAGTCTCCTAGGGGAATATCAGGTGCCCGGTGGCAGTAGAAACTGATCAGGAGAAGTGGTCTGCAGGCAAAAGCGTGGCCCTGGGGCAGGGCTGAGTGGGGAGAAGTTAGGAGAGGGAACAGTCGAGGAGGGAAGAAGTGCCTGTACAGAGGAAGAGTGGAGGGTGGGAGGGAAACTGGGGCGTTGGTCGAGGGTAGTGGGCACTAGTGAAGGGGCTGGTATTAGAACAATATATACCTGAAATGCCATCATAAGTATCTTTGTAATAGTGATACCATTTGTTTTAAAACTGGAAAGAAAAGGTTCACTTAGATTTATGTCTGGATGAAGGAGGTGGGGATGGCTTTGGGCCTAGTAATAATTTAGAATCCCAAAGCTTTGCTGCTCCTGGAAAGGGGTGTTGATGGCGTGTTTGTGGGGATGGGGAGGCGATGTGATCCAGAGGCACGTGTCCCCGCATCTTACGGAGCCCCGTTTCCCTCTCTCGTGGGCTCAGCCCCTTCCGCGTGCAGCACATGGACCTGTCCAACTCCGTCATCGAAGTTTCTGCCCTGCTCGGCCTGCTGTCCCAGTGCTTCAAGCTGCAGAATCTCAGCCTGGAAGGCCTGCGGCTGTCGGATGCTGTGGTCAAGTGAGTGGCATCCCGGTCAGGACCCCTCTCCCACCCTGGCCCTCACCCCCTGTCCCCACACACATGCACACACAACCTCTCTGTTCACTGATTTAACCCAGACCCCGGTACTTTTACGTTCGGGACCACCGGGGCCACACCCAGCAGTGTGTGTGGGAGGGGAGTTCATGGTGATGAAAATCAAGGTTGAATCCTTGCCTGGCAAGCTCTTTTTCTCTGACCACAGGCAGCTGGCTGCTATCTCTGTCTGTTTCCTGACTAGCTGGGCCACCCTTTGTCCTTACTTGGTGGGCCCAGGAAACAGCCAGTGCACGTGTCTAACTTCTCCCAGTCTTCCCAGGACTCATGTGAGCAGCAGAAGGTCACTGGCTACTGGGAGGCCGGCCTTCTGCTGGGGCCTAAACAAAGATGAAGGCAGGTGTCGGGTGTGGGCGAGACCTGCAGTGTTGGTGATGCTATGGCAGTCAGAAAGGCTGTGATCACCTCTAGGGAGGGCAGCCCCCATGGCGGAAGTGAGTCTTAAGCTAAGCACTAAAGCTAGTCGGGCAGGAGATCTCCAAGAGATAGGGCAGAGGAGGCTGGCCTGGTCAAGCTCCGTGGCTCGAGTTCTTCCAGCTGTGGGGCTTGCGTGAGCCTGGGGCTGAGGCACACGACGGGAATGAGATGGAGGGACCAACCCCTCCTTGTGGGGGATATAAAGAGAAGCACAATAAAGTGGGTTCTGAGGATGCAAGGAAGATAACTTTGTTGAAATGGAAAGGTGGGGCACCATGAAAGATCTAGGCAGGAACCTAGACTAGTTTGCATCTTATTGGATTTATTCTGATGAGAAATGTTGCAACCTGATGATTGGGGAGTAGTTGTCACAGTAATGTTTATTGAGCACCTACTCAGTGCCAAGTACTGGATACTTTAAAGGGATGCTCTCTCATTTGTTTGGAATGTGAAATGTGTTCTCCTTATTCCACGCATAGGTGGCAGATCCAAGATTTGAACCTGGGAGTGAAGTGTAAATCCAGAATTCTTGTTCTGCATCCCCCCCAGCTCACCAGCCTGAAGCCATGGGGAAGGGAAAAGGGAGGGCAAGTCTGGGGTATCTTCGAGAAAGAAGACTGTAGCCAGCAGCCGCATTGGTGGCCAAGTCTTGGTGCCAGGTTCTGTGCTCAGCACTCGTTCACAGTAGGTGTTTTGTCTTGCTCTTGCCAGAAAGAGCCCAGTTGCCATTTCCCAGATAAAGAAGTGGAGGTAAACCATTCCCTGCTGGGTGTTGCATCGTGGCTCTGAATTTAAACTCACTTCTCACTCACTATCTGTGTGTGTGAAACTGCTCCACGAACCCGTTGTACTCACAAAGTCTGTGGATCAAGTACAAGTATCTTCATGATTTTTTCCCACTCTTCTCTTCCCAGTAATCTGGCACAGAACTCAAACTTGCTGCGACTAAACCTTTCTGGGTGTTCTGGATTCTCTGAGTTTGCCTTGAAGACGTTGCTGAATAGCTGCTGCAGGTAGGAAGTTTTGTGATTTGACTGTAGCGCTGTTTCAAAGGTGCTGTTATTCTTCACGTCTGAAGAGAATTGGACAACGTTCTTTTTTTTTTTTTGTTTTCCTGTTTGTTTGTTTTTCTCTTTTGGGCCATACCTGGTAGTGCTCATTGCTCATGGCTGTGCACTAGGGGTCACTCCTGACAGACTCTGGGATCACATGTGCCAGGGATTGAACCCAGATTAGCCATGTATAAGTAAGGCACTTTACCTACTGCTGTACTGTCTCCTCAGCTACAAATTGGGTTAATTTTTAAGGTATTTATTTTGTTGTTTTGGTTTGGTGCCAGGGATCAAACCCAGGTCAGCGATAGCCCAGGCAAATGCCCTGCTCACTGTACTATTTCTTGACCCTTAAGCTGTTTTAACATGCTAAGCTCTTGATTTGGATCATACAGTATGCTTTTTCTTCCAGGAGCCAAATCAATCAAGTTTGCAAGAGATGCTTAGTTTAGTAATTCCTTTTAAAAAAAGAAAATGTCAAACCTAGGAAGATAGAGTAATAGTGTGTCTATTCACACTAAGCATGATTTGAAATTCATCTGTTCATAACTGGCTGTATGTAGTCAGAATTTTCCCCCTATAATTGATTTCTGTAGGCCTAACCAAAAGTTTTTGATTAAATATGGTGCATATTGACAGATAATACATAATAAGTTTGGTGAATTTATTAAAAGCATCTCTTGTGAAGTAGGAGGCTGGAGAGTTAACACAACGGGTAGGCCTTTACCTTGTATGTGGTGAACTTGGGTTTTGATCTCCAGCATCCCATATGGTCGTCTGAGCACCAGGAGTAATTCCTGAGTGCAGATCGAGGAGTAATCCCTGAGCATTGATGATTGTGTGGCACCCCCACCCCCCCCCCAAACTCTCTCTCTCTCACACACACACACACACACACACACACACACACGAGAGAGAAACTGAAATAAGTCAGTATCGAAATAAGACGAGTTACAGATATGAAGTGGGAGGGGGGCGTGGATCCCAGAATATGCAATATTGGGTGTGCTCTTGTCTATTCCCTTGATCTTTTGCTAAAGCACTGTAGCTCTGTTTTCTGTTTTCTTAATCTGCTGGAAGTAGGTTTTCTTTGGATAGGAATGTTGTAGGAAGGGGAAACAGGAAGCCCTGCACTGCTCAGGCATGTGAGGAATGGGAAGATGGTTTCATGCCTACCTGCTGTTTCACCCACTGGACAAAGGCAAATCGGGCTTTTGTGGAGATACGGTGAAAGAGACTCTCAGTGTCACTGTCTCTTGATGAACCTCTGGTACAATCCATCAGATTTCAAAACAAAACAAAACAAAAAAAAACACATTTCAGGTGATTGCTGTGTCTGGATGGTGTTTGCCTACAGCCTGGTGGTTGAGAAAGAGCAGGGAGGCTAGAGTTTCCACATTCAATTCTGGCACTGGGTTGGATGTCCAAAGCAATGGGGCCTGCCTCTCCATCGCCACAAGGGGGCAGCATTCACCAGGACCTGGGCGCAGACCCCAGGCAGCCGAGTAGAGAGAGCAAGGGTCCACTGTCTCATGACAGCAGAGGTTCCTCTGTGAAGTGCTCCGGGAGCTGCGACTTGGCGTTTCCTTTGAAGCCCCAGCCTCTGGCGTCTGTGCTCCAGCCGCCCACTTTCCTCTGTGTCCCTCTTCCCGTACAGGCTGGACGAGCTGAACCTCTCCTGGTGCTTCGACTTCACGGAGAAGCACGTGCAAGTGGCAGTGGCACACGTGTCCGAGACCATCACCCAGCTGAACCTCAGTGGCTACCGGAAGAACCTCTCAAGAGCAGGTGAGCCCCCCCTGACCTGCCCTCCCTCGAGGCCGCCCTCCGCAGCAGGGAGTAGGTGAAGGCCGTGACCGGTGTGGGCTGGAGAGGTCAAAACCTTCAGACGCGACATTACTTTTGCGTGGAACTCTTCTGCCACTTGCTCTTTGTGTTTTTGTTTTCTTTTTGCTTTTGGGCCCTTCCTGGCAGAGCTCGCCATAGGGGATAGCACGGATCAAACCAGAGTGGGCCACGCACAAAGCAAGCACCAGACCCGGGTCACTACCTGACCAGCCTGTCATCAGCTCCACCTGTAGTTTTGGAAAACCCCGATGAGAACAGGGCAGGGCAGCCCTTGATGGGTGTGGGACAGGGGTCACTGGCCGGTGCCAGCACTGGGGGCTTCTGGAGAGCTTGAGGCCTCTCAGGTGTGCTGGCAGCATCTAGCAGGCAGAGCCAGGAGTGCTTAGAAACAGTGCTCAGAGCAATAGAGAAACACCCACTGATCTGAACTGCCACTGTGCTGCAGCTGAAATACACCCCGCCCACCCCCGTGTGGGAGCCCGTTTGCCCGTTCACACTTGACCTTGACTTAGCTCTTGGGTCTGAGGGCAATGGGGAGTAGGCACCCAATCAGGTCACACAGAACCGGTCCTACAAGCCTCAGCGTTCACTCAGGATTGTTTTGTCTGTTTTTTGACTGTTGAGAAATGCTTCCAATTCTTCTCCTCCCTCCCCTTCCGTGTAACTCCGCATTTTATTTACCCAGTTTCTTCCCAATTTTTATTTAATCACAGGCTTTACAATAATGTTGATAAGAGGCTTGCACACATCGTGTTCTACACATACACACATACACCCTGCCCCCAGAGGGTCAGGGTCCATCAGGGTCTCACCTCCCCTGTCAACCCACTCCACCCCCAGAGTCTCACCTCCCTTGTCACCCCCACTCCAGCCCCAGGGTCTCACCTCCCTTGTCACCCCCACCCTCCCCCACCCCTTGAAGCTGGGTTGTATAGGGTGGCTCTCCTGAGAGCCCAAAGCCTCTGGACTGTTGATATTCCACATCTGAGCGAGACTGTTCTGTTTCCCCCCTCCTCTGACTTCTCTCAGCTTAGTGGCCTCTGGTTCCAGCCAAGTAGCAATAAAGCGCAGTATTTCATCTTTTCCTGGAGCTGAGGGCGCCACGTGTTTATGTATCACGTGTTCCCTATCTGTTCATCTGTCCTTGGGCTGTCCATCAGGTTGTTTCCCAATCTTGGCTATTGTGAGGAACGCTGCAGTGACCGGAGAGTGCAAATGTCTTTACAAAACAGTGTTCTTGGACCCTGCAGTAGATGCTAAGAAGAGGAATTCCTGGGTCATATGGAAACTCAATCCTTAGATTTTGGTTTTGTTTTGAGGCCACACCCAGCAACGCTCAGGGGTACTCCTGGCTTGGCACTCAGGATTTATTCCTGGCAGTGCTTGGAGGACCATATGGGATACCAGGGATTGAACCCAGGTCAGCCACGTGCAAGGCAAGTGCCCTACCTCTGTACTGTTGCTCCGGCCACAGCTTAATTCTTGATTTTTTGACAAGTACTCATACTGCGTACTGTTTCCCACAGAGGTGAGGCCTCCTTTATCCCTTCAACCCTACAGCACTGGTTTTTTTATATTCTTTTTTTGCAGGGGGGATTTGAATTTGGGAGCAACGCCTCAAGGTGCTCAGGGCTTACTCCTGGCAGTGCTTAGGGAACGATATGCCGAATCAGGGTTTGAACTGGGGTCGACCCTGTGCCAAGCAAGACCTTGTCCTCTGTTCTCTATCTCTCTAGCTGTCCTTCTAAAGGAATTCTTTGTGATGTCTGCCAGTCTCACTAGTGTGAGGTAATATCTTGCTGTTGTTTTGATTTGCTATTGCGACACTTTCGATGTGCTTGGGCAAGTGACTGCAGGATCTCTGTAGTGGCTTCCCCTTGCCATTCCCGGCTGCGCGCGGCACCAGTGTACACATCCACCCAATCCTGGTGTCTGGAATGCCTTGTTAGCTCCTCTGTGTGTAACTGTTTTGTTCATTATAATTTTTAATTTCATGAAAAAGATGTGAATCAAGTCCAGAGCGATAGTACAGTGGGTAGGGCATTTGCTTTGCACATGTCCGACCTGGATTCAAGCCCCAGCATCCCATATGGTCTCCTGGGCATCACTAAGAGTAATTCCTGAGTGCAAAGCTAGGAGTAACTTCTGAGCATTGCTGGGTATGTCACTCCCTCCCCCCCCCACACACACACACACCGATCCCCAAATCCCCGCCCCAGAGAAGATATAGATCAAGCATTTATAGTACGTATCTTCTTACACTTCAGTAGCATTTGAACATCACTTCCCTAGGATATGGTTGGGCTCTCTGGTGAGATATCTCAGGATAAGAAGGAAAGAGGTGGGACAGAATGGACTCAGAGTGTGGATACTTTCAGGGAGAGAATTGGACTTTGTTGAACTTGAATGTGAGTAGAAATAGATCATCAGTTGCTCTCCTTGTTAACAAACATTGAAAATCTCTCCATTTTATAAACAGCCCCAGACAAGGACGAATTTGATTTCCTACAAAGCAGAAACACCCAGCCAGAGATTGACTATGATTCTCAGGTTCGAGGTCGCCTCTCGCCAGATGGCCTTCTCCCCTCCAACAGTCTTTTCCGGTCTTCCTCACTGCGTGTCAGCTTCTTCCTCCCACACAAATAGCCGGTGGTGCCCAACTGACATTTCCTTCCTACTGAGAGAGAGACAGAAAGAGACAGAGAGAGAGAGACAGGAGTGTGTGTGTGTGTGTGTGTGTGTGTGAGAAAGAGAGAGAGAGAGAGAGAGAGAGAGAGAGAGAGAGAGATTCTTTGAAATGAACTGAAGTTTTAGAACTGTGGCGACACTCTTCTCTGGGCAAACTGCTGTTAATTTTTTCCCAAGGTTAGCTTAGAACACTTTCCTTTGTTCCTCTGTTAAAGAACAGATAGTCTATTGACCAAATATTGGCAAGAACGTAGGTAATACTTGCAAGCCATGCAAGAACAGAGACACACATGGTGAGTGGAAGGGGCTCAGTACCGTGACTAGTGGTTTTGACACTAGAGCCTTTGGCAAGGGCACTCCCTCTTTCATTGGTGTCGTTTGGATTCCTTTAGTTCCTGGACTGGGGCTGAATTCTCCCTTCAGGGATTCAGGATTCAGGGAATTGCTGCACCACTTACTGGTTTGTCTTGAGCTGATTGTTCAACTTCTCATTCCTCAGTTTTCTCCTGGATAAAACAGATCACATGGGACCAACCTCTTGGAGTAAGGCACACTGAACCGTTCTTGGCACGTCCTAAGAATTCTGTCACGAGTGGTCATTTTTATCACCTCTCACGGGGCGACACTGAACGTGCTCTGCGCGCGTCTCGGAGGGTCTGGCTGTCAGCCTTGCACTTGAGTTTGGCTTCTCTTGTTGGCATCTGAAACAGCAGTCTCGAGGCAGCCGTTCCTGAGATCCTTGAGCCACTGTTGAATGGAAGTGAAGAAGGAACCTTGGCCGTGGCTACAGATAATTGACTCTTCCCACCCAGAGACCACTGGCTGGACATGAGGGAGAGAGGGTGGAGAGGGAGACCAAGGGTATCCATCCCCCAGCACCCGTTCTTTCCAGCTGGTTTCAGAATGTCGGATCTGACTCGGGATTCTCTTGATGGCCAGCTGGCTGACTAGATGGTGGGTCCCTCAAGATTGCCTTGTGTACTTTGTCCATCCAGTCATTCATTGAAAGCGTGTTTTCTGAGCGCTTGCCAGGCAGAAAGCCCTGGAGGGTGTCACCTGGCAAAATAGTCACCCTTGTGGAGACATCTTTGTGAGGAAGGCAGACAGATGAGGAAGGATTTTTACATGCACGGAAAGGAGGGTCAAGGACATGGGGGGATGGGGAGCAGGAGGGTTTCTCTGGGGAAGCAATTTTTGAGCAGAGAGCTGGATGAGTAGACTTCATAAATATATAAGGAGGGAACATTCTAGAACTAAGGACCAGCTGGTAGAAGGGCCTTGAGCTGGCAGGCCCTGAGGAAGGGGAGTGGTAAGAGATGCCAGTTAGCGGGGCCCCCTGAGCCCAAGGAAGGCTGGTCCGGATTTTCTTCCTTGAGAGCTGGGAGGCCACTGGCTCTTTGGCCCTAGGAATGACAGGATCTGACAGCTTTTCCGAGTCGTTCAGTGCTGGATTGCGCAGAAGCTGGAGAAAGCTCAGGTGATAGGAAGGGGTCAGATGTGGGACGCGTTCTGAGAGCCCCATGTGGCAGAATTTGGTAACAGATGGGACGTGGGAGGGGCATGAGTGCCTGCCACAGTGACGGCACTCCTTACTGCGAAGGAAATGACTTGGAACAGATTTGAGGGCCAAAATCAGGGTTTGGTGTGAGGCATATATTGGAGAAACTAATTGCATATTCCTGTGGGACCTTGAACCAGCTGAAAATGAAAATTTAGGATGCAGAGGAGAGATGAGGAAAGAAGATACAGCTGTGAGAAAGAGGGACAAAACCTCAGACAAGAAGTTTGTTTTGAAAATAAATAACAAACGAATTTATGAGTGATTAAGACGAAGCCTTTCTGGGGGGCTGGGGGACTGCAAAATAACTCATGTGACTTGCTTCCGATTGTTGGCATGGGGAGGTGTGTTCCTGATCAGTGCTGGGGCGGCCTAGAGGCCACTCCTGGCAATAATTAGTCCTGGGGCTGGGCAGTTCAGAGCGCAGAGCTGCAGGGCCCACCAAGGCTAGGGTGCTGGGCTTGGAGGGAGAAGGGGTGCAGAGTCCCGATGTCTGCTGAGCTCTCTCCCTGGCCCTGTTTGGAGGAATTCATTTTTTGAATGACTGGTCTGAGGGGCCACATGTGTTGCTGTTGGGGAATATATATATCCCTGGTGGCTTGGTGCTGAGAGGTGCCTCCCAGCTTAGAAAACCTCTGTGTGCTGTGTGTGTGTGTGTGTGTGTGTGTGTGTGTGTGTGTGTGTGTGTGTGTGTAACTCCTGAATATTTTCATTTTGCTTCTTGTGCTTTAGAAGCCACACCTGCTGGTGCTCAGGGCTTCCTCCTAGCTCTGCACTCAAGGATCAAGCCCTGGCAATGCTCAGGAGCCATGTGTGGTGCTAGAGTTTGAACCAGGTTGACCACTTGCAAGTTGAGAGCTTTACTACTGTACTATCTCTCTGGCCCCTGCAGTTGATATTTTCACCCTCAAAAAAAAAAGGAAAATGAAAGAAAATTTTGCTTTCCTGAAAAACTGCTCAAAATGAAACACCTATTTACCTTACATGTCAGGAACTGGTCTATTTCTTCAATTCTAGGTGGTGTAATAGAATTTTTTCCACTTGGTGCCTGAAAAGCAGCATTTTAATTTTATTTTGCGTTTCTTGCTCTACTTTTATGTTTTAATTTTGCAAAATATTTATTGGTGTTCTTTATTTCTATCACTTATGTTCTTTTATTCTTTATTCTGTTGGATGTATGCTGGAAACATTTATTCTCGGATTCCTGAGACTTTAGTTGTATTTTTCTTTTGTTCTATTGTAATAGTTATGAAATGTTACATGGTAAATTATAGCATTCCCTTTGTTTTCTTTTTATGTTTAGAAACTATTTACGTGGCTCAAGATCCAGTGAGTAATTTTTGCATATAGAACCCTTTAATACATGTGAAATTGATTTAGATACATTTGAGTTGGTGAAATTTTTTTCTGGGTTTGGTATCTGTAGTATATTTTCATATCTCATGATTTTGTTCTTTGATATTAAATGCTAATTATATTCAATGATATTTGATGTTAAATGATACTTAACATTAAATGATAGTTTTTTTTTTAGTAGTGATTTTGATTTTGCTTTTTTCTGTTGTGAATGGGATTTCTTTTTCCTTTATCTATCCTGTCATTCATTGTCCTATAAATACCAGTGACAGGCTATTGATATCAAGTCGCTTTATGTAGTTCTGTTACTTTTCCCGTCGGTCCTCAGGTGTTTCTCTGGACTTTCCCGGGTGGACAGTCCTGTGTCCAGGCTGCTGATCTTGCTCTAATAGCGTAGACTCTCGTCGCCTTGTTCTGAACTTGGAGTCGCACAATGTGAATATTTCCAGCTGTGAATATTTCCAGCTGTTGTCCTTTTCTTGCTCCTCATTTAATAGTGACTATTTTTTGTTTTCCAGATCTCTCTACCTTAGTTGGAAGATGCCCTAATCTTGTCCACCTGGACTTAAGGTATGTTCAGTTTTTGCTTATTTGTTTTACAACAGACCCATCAGAAGATCCTGATTACTCATTGAAATGAGTTGGGAATGGTGATGGGCGGCACTGTGAGTGCTAAGCAAGAGTTGCTCGCTGGTGCAGCAATTCAACGCTGCCCTCTGCTCTATTACAGTGACAGCGTCATGCTGAAGAACGACTGCTTTGAGGAATTTTACCACCTCAACTACCTCCAACATCTGTCACTCAGCCGGTGCTATGATATAATACCCGAAACTTTACTGTAAGTATTTCGGTTGCTTAAGGCTTGTAGAAAGGGATCAAAGGAAATAGCAGTTGTTATTAAAATTGATTGTTGTTGGGTTTTCTTTCTTTTTTTTTTTTTAGTTTTTTGTGCCATACCCGGTTGCCCTCAGGGGTCATTTACCTCTGCACATCAGAGATTACTCCTAACAGTCTTGGGGGACCCTGCAGGGTGCTGGGGACTGAACCCAGATCAGCCATGTGCAAGACAAGTGCCTACCCACTGTACTACCACTCTGGCCATTGGAATCAGTTCTTAATAATGAATATTTCAAACTTAAATATCAGTATTAGGGTAAAACCGTCTGGCACATACGTAAAGCAAAGCCTCCAGGAAGTAAAACCAACAGACAGGTTTTTTTGCTCAACATATCTAATAAACTTGGAAGTAACTAGCAACCAAATAAGTGTCTAATGGACTTGAGTTGATGTGTGCTCCAATCACTGCGCTGTGAGTAGGGCTGACTAGTTGCGGGTCCTTTTAGTGTCTGTTTTGGTCTTGGAAAAGAAGTAGAATGCAGCCTTTCCCCGAAGGGAGCTCAGCCCATGGTCAGGGAGGCAGATTGGAGTGGGATCTTTTCTTTTCTCCAGAATTTTTCTTCAATCCCAGTTGGTTTAAATGGCCTCTGGCTAGATTTAGAGAGAAAATTAGTGTCATCTTCTCTTAGTGTCTGGCCTGGATGATGAAGAACAGGGAAGATTAGAGACAAAAAGGTGAAATGTCCTGAGATGGTCTTGCTGTCTTTGAGGAGAGGAGGGATTAAGGTTTCCCAAAAGGGGAAGTGAGTGTCCTGGAGCTGACATGGTGGCTATGCTAGACAGATGCACAGAGGTCTCATCTTTTCTGGTTGCATGTGGGAGGCTAAGCAAGTACCTTTTATACGTGCTCAGCAACTTCCATCGGATCAAGGAAACTTGCAAAGAGAACCGGCATCTCATCCCTCTTCCTTGTAGGATGCGCTCAAGTCATTCTGGGAGTAATAGTTTTATTTTCTGGGACTGGAGAGATAGTACAGGGATTAAGCCCCCTTGCCTTGGGATCCAGCAGATCCCAGTTGGATCTCTGGCACTGCGTATGGTTTCCCGAGCATCACCAGGAGTCATCCCTGAGCACTTCCAGGTATGGCCTCCCAAAACAAAACGTAGCTTACATTTTTTTTAAATTTTACTTTTATAAGATTGTTCACATTAATTGATTACATTCAGTATTTCAACACCAGTCCCACCACCAGTACACCTTCCCACCACCATTATTTTGAATTTTCCCACCATCATTCAAGCCTTCCTGCCAGGGGCAGATGCTAGATAATTTGTTTTCTATTGCTTATTATGAATATCATGAGTGGTCATGCAGCTGCTTTCGCTTCTGGAATTCTAAGATTGTAAATGGTTGGGTTCCAGAGACATCTCTGTAGGGAGCCAGTTCATTTTGAGAATTATTTAGGAGTCTCTGGATCAAGGCCGTTGTTGCCCTGAGATGGTGCCCAAAGGCAGATCGTGGGCATGACAGCTTAAGCGGGCAGAGAGAAGGGAAGGGACAGCCCATCTCTGCTGCTGCCATGTGGCCTGGAGTCTTAGCCCCTGATCCCAAGTACCTGGGTTTTTCTTCTGGAAGCTCATGGCCACCAGGGTGGCCATCTGGAGTGGGAGGAAAGGGCGCACCTGTTCCATCTGAGGTGCCATGGTGGAATGGGCTCCGTACGGGGTCCAGAGAAATCCATAGCTTAATTTTCTTAAGAAGGTTTCTGTCACTCATCCCAGAGAGCTGGAAATTTTTTTTTATCATGTCAAGTGCTTGGAAGTTCTATGAAAACACCAAGACATCACCGTTTTGGATTTGATTGGGTACTCTTCCAGCCAGTCAGCCCCAGATGAGACTTTACCTGACCCGTGTGGAGCTAGCACTGTGCTTGAGTTTCTGGGTCCTACTCAAAAGGATGGAGAAGTGGAACAGAGAATGTGTCCAGTGCCAAAAGACTGCTTTGGCTCATACAAGTTGGGTTTGGGAATTAATAAATCAGATAATTCAGTTAATAGGATTAACCAAGGGAATTAAGCCATCTAGTCATTAGTTTTGATAATTCACGTTAAATGCATCTTGGGGCCCAGGGCCTGAATTTCTCATTTGGAAAAAATGTTGCCTGAACTTCCGTGGCGCTTAGAGTTCTGGGTCTGAGATCATCTGTACGGAGCTCCTAGGAGAACTTCCTGTTCTGTTTTCTAGCTTCTAGAACTCCTGGGAACCTCTAGCATATCCCCCCGCCCACCACCACCACCACCACCAAGGTTTCTCTGTCATCTTTCTTCTTTCCTGTTCTTACCACCTGGCTTCTGGGAGAGTACAGCCATGATTTCTTTGGGGGTAACTTTTCTCATGATGATGTATCCACGGAGTTCTCTGTTTATTCTTTGGCTCCAAAGAGCTGGAGGCTAATCAGATAAACCCTAAATACTCTTTTCCAAACAGAGGTAGGGCAAGGTTGTCAGTCTACATCTTCCTGCTATCCTGGTGAACAAAGATGTTTGCTTAGAATGTCTTGATGGTTCATGGGCACGGACTGAACCCTCAATCAAGACTTTTTTCTGATTAAATCTTTTTGTTGTAAGAGGGTGAATGGTGGTGGTGGGAGGCAGGGGGAGTGAGGGGTAGGATCAGGGAGTGGAGGGAAATACTCTTCTTCTCTACCATGTTGGCCCCCCACCAAATGCCTGGGGCTTAGGACTGGTCAAGTCTTCCCTGGCTCTGCATACACCATCCCGCTGGCCCAACGGCCCAACAGGCAGCCATCAAGCTGTCCCTAAGATCCACCTGTGCTACACGGCACCAGCAGTCGGTTTTCTCTTGGTTCTCTCCTTGGCCTCAGGCTGGAATGAGGAGAGGAATCGTTCACTTGAAGTTGTGTGTGCAGTTCTCAAGATGGGAGGGATGTGTGCTGTAGCTTTCCTGCACTTGGTCTTCGAGGGTTTTCCCCAAACAGCCCCCACCTTGGGGCTCTTTGTGCCGGTACAGCTGATTGCTGGGGCACCAGAGGGGAGATCTTTAGAATTTCTTGCCTCCTCCCTCATGTTCTTTTTTTTAAATAATTTTTAAAAATTAATTTTTTTAATTTGAATCACCATCAGATAGTTACAAAGTTCTTCACGTTCGGGTTTCAGTCTTACAATGTTCCACACCCATCTCTTCACCGGTGTACGTTTCCTGTCACCAATGTCCCCAGTTTCCCTCCCACTAACAAACACCCTTCCCCCAGCCTGCCTCTATATGGCAGGCATCTCTCTCTCCCTCCCTCTCTTTCTTTCTCTCCCCCTCTCCTTTTTTTATTTTAGGCACTGTGGTTTGCAGTGCTGAAAGGGTATCATGCAAATCACTTTACCCCTTTCCAGCACCCAGTTCTTGTCCAGAGTGATCATTTCCAACTCATTGCCATAGTGGTCCCTTCTCTGTCCTAACTGCACTCCCTCCTTTCTTGTGGCAAGCTTCCTACGGTGGATCAGTTCTCATGGTCCTTTTTTCTATTAAAGTCTTTGGGTATTATTCGCACAGTTTTTTTTTTTTAATATCCCACAAATGGTTGCAATCATTTATGTCTTTCCCTCACCTCTGACTCATTTCACTCAGCACGATACTCTCCATGTCCATCCATGGATAAGCAAATTTCATGACTTCATTTTTCCAAGCGGCTACACAGTATTCCATTGTGTCGATGGACCATAGTTTCTTTATCCGCTCATCTATTCTCAAGTACTTGGGGTGTTTCCAAATTTTGGCTATTGTGAAGAGTGCTGCTGTAAACATTCCCTCAGGTTCTTCACACAGCCCTTCTTTCCTCTTGAAGCTTCTCCTTTTCTGGTGTGGGATGCTCCACTGCCGAGGGGATGCCTCAGTTTCTCCAGCACCAAAGATTTCAAGCCTGGGGGGGGGGGGGCACAGGGCAGCAGGGTCACTTTCTTGGTGCTCCTACTGTCTCCCCCACTCACTGCAGTGGCCCCTTATTGGCCTGCTGGCTTCACCTTGAGAGAGAAGCAAGCAAGGGTTTCGGGGGGTTATGTCCCAAGCAGACCCCCTGGAGAGATGAGAACACAGGAGAGAAAGGCTGTCCACGAGCCCCGGGGACAAAGGCCCAGAAGTCCAGTGGACTCTGTCTTCCCTCAGAGGAGACAACAGTGTTGGCCCTCGCATCTCCATAAAAACTCATTCTTTCGAGGTTCTGGTAGCTTGAAATTCATGTTATGAAATTCATATTACGGATCTTCATCACTGGTGGTGCGATCCCCAACAAGAACTTGCAGAGAGCCATTTGTGCGAAGGAGTTGGCATGGTGGTGACAGCACATTCGAGGCAGTGGGCTCCTTGGGCCTCCTGAGCACTGCTGGGGAGCTACAAAAAAAACAAAAAACAAAAATAAGGAATTTATAGTTTTATTTAGGAGTGTGTGCTCAGGGGATACTCCTGGCTCTGAGCTCAGGCGTTACTCCTGGTGGGGTCAAGGGACCATATTGGGATGCTGGGAATTGAACAAACCTGATTTGGCCGTGTGCAAAGCTAGCCCCCTTCTTGCTGGACTATTGCTCCAGCCCCCGAATTTTTTTCTTGAAAGTGGACAAGCAGCAGTCTTCCTTCTGTGATGTTTTGAAGTCCTTGGGAAGGCCGTCTAGGTTTTTCTGAGAAGCTATGCTCATGGCATGTATTCCGTTACCTGCTCACAGCTCTGAGCCCCCAAGGTTAAACTCTCTTTGAATTATTCTATATTTCTCATTCAAGTAAGAAATCCAAGTTCGAGCTCATAAACTGATCCCAGATTAAAGGATTAAGTAAAACTCTTTAAGATAGAAGAATTTCTAGTGGAGGCATTTGAGACTTTACCAGGAAAACAGGATTATATCAATAAGGGGTAGAGAGAATTGAGGAAGGGGTGTAGAAATTCCTTTGTTTACAAAAATTAAAAGTATATTTAAGACCTTATCACTGTCTTTAATCTGTCTTAAATGAGAAATAATGACTTTGAAGCTACTCTTTCCTACTTCTATTTGTTTTTCATGCGCTCCCATTAAAATTTGTAGTGGGGAGGCATTGAAAGATCACATCGAATCATGTATATTTCATATTACTACAGGAAAATAATTGCAAGCAGGTCACAAAATTGTTTTTTGTTTTTGATTTCACTCTTTGTCTCTCCTCCTGGATTCTAGGTGTCAGGATGCTTTAACTCTTCTGCGGGGTTTCCGCCTTCTCTGTTCATATATTTGCTCTGCTTTGTTGTAGGCCTTGCACAGTAGTAGTATGAGGTATGATTCAGAGAGTTTTTCTTTTGGTTCCTGCTTAAAATCGGAGGGAGATGGCTCCCAAGACTGGTGTGCTGGCTTTGCATGCTGGAGGTCCAGCCCCCATCCTTGCACTGCACAGTCCCCCAGGCACAGAGCTGGGAGTGGCTCCTGAGCACCCCACGTTTGAGACCTCAAACCCACTCACACAGACTTTAAAGAGGTCGTGGATTTTCCACCTGAACACTGGTCCTGCCCTCTGTCATCCAGCCCACGCCCTCTGCATGCAGCATCTTGGTGTCTTCTCAGAGGGGGAGGTTTTCTTTCTTTCCCAAGGTCCTGTTCAGTGCTGGTGATGCCAGAATTCCCCGTGCTGTCAGCCTGGCTCCTTTCCTTGTTCCCACCCATAGTTTCCTTCCCCTCCTCAGTAGCGCCTATTGCGGTTGGATTGACACCTGACTCTGGGTATCCCAGAATGAGGATTGAGTGGTGATTAGAGTTCTCATGTACTCAGATTTCATGTAAGAGGACTTTAAGATCAGGGCAGGTTGCACTCATCTTAAATGATGGGAAATCTACAGTGCTGGATATTGTGGCCTTTTTTTTCCCCCTCTGATTTCCTTATTCTAGAGATTAGGCTCTTAAAGGACACCACCAAGTTGGTTCTTTTCTGAATTTTTCAGACTCCCATAAGGTCAAGATCTGATTGTGCTTTATGACTAAGCAAGCTCGGATTGTTGATTTGGGTCACATTTTCCTAAGTTATCCTTCAGCTTGCCTTCAGCTGACATCCCTGGCCTTTTAGGCACTGAGTTGGATGTAGAATAAACTTATTTCAAGGCGTGATGGGGATACTGGGAGTGTGTGTTGAGCATGGAGGGGTCTAAGGCTCCTGAACAGCTTGATGGAAGCATCTATGGGGACTGGCGTAATGTGAGCTGGGCTTTAGGAAGATGGCTTGGACTTGGGATAGAGAATAGACTGGAAGAAGGGAAGATTGGAATAAGGTGCTACCTGGGGATGGGTTTGTTTTGTTTGGGGGCCTCTCCACTGGCTATAGCCACAGTGCTGAGGAGTCGTGTGGTGCCAGGGTCAGACCTGAGGTGAGACTTGAGGCCCTCTACATGCCAGGCATGTGCTCCACCTTAAAACTCAGAAAGGTTTGTTGTTGCTTTTTAAGGTCGAGAAACATGAAACTTAGAGAGGTAGCCTTTGCTCTTCTCTAAGAAGTCCCAGCTTCTTAAACTGGAACACTATCCCAGATGGAACTGAAGGTGTGGGTTGTTCTAGAGTAAATTTGTGATTTATTCAGTTTATTTACCTAATTATTATACCTATATACCCAGGGCCATGTTAAACATTTCTTGGGTAAAAGGGGTCACAAGTGGAAAAAAAGAGGTCACAAGTTGGAAAAAGCCCACTGTCACTCTCCAGTCTGGTCATTGATCTGCAAGGGATTTTTGTTGACATTCCAAACTAAATATTCCCTTTCCTGAGACTTTGTACTGTGTGTCCCAACCTGGAGCAAATACAGATCAGAGGGCTCGATCTCTGAGCATACAGAAGTAGTTAAGAAGAAAGAATCATTACCAAAATGTATTTGCTTTGGGGAGCAATTGCCCCATTTTTGTGTACATTATCCCCATTCCATTGTTGACCGTGTTGTCTTTTACCTAATGTGAAATACCTAAGAAGTGAGTTGGGCTCATGTGACAGGGGAAAGCCAACTAAAAAGAAAAAAACAAAAACTCTTATGTATGTTAGTGGGCCCTTGCCTTTTGTGAAGACCTGATGGTCACCCTTCACTGGTTCTGTACCCAACTTCACTGCTTCTGTACCCAACTACATGCATAAGTTTGAATCCGCTTAGTGAAGGCATAGTAAAGTTCCATCATATATACAAACTTGTTGTCTGGCAACTATTTTTTATGTTTTGATTTTGGGGCCACGCCCGACGATGTTCTGGGGCTACTCCTGGCTCTGCTCTTAGGAATTATTCCTGGCGGTGCACAGGGAACCAGATGGGATGCCAGGGATCGAACTCAGTTCTGCCACGTGTGAGACAAATGCCCTACCTGCTGAAATATCTCTCCAGCCCTGCTAGTGACCACTGTTAAGGAAGATTCCAGCTCTACAGAAACCACCTTTTCAACCAGAGCCTATCTCAAATAAGTCATGTTCATATCCTTTAATTGCAAATAATCTTCTGCTCTTGCTGCAGTAAAACATTTTCCAGTAAAACTTGATGATCCCAGTACAGTTTAACACTCTCCAGGATAGACAGCGAGGAAAGGCAGAGTAGGGGGCTACTGTCCCTCAGCATTGCCAGGCCTGAGCACAAACCATAAGGTCCACACAGGTGCTTATCACAGGACTGTTTCCCAGCACCGCCAGGAAGGTCCTCCTGTCATGAAGATTGGAGATCAGAGGCAAATATGGTTGGCTGTGAATAAATTCCAGAGCTTTCTGGTTGTTAAAAAATCCATGTAATGCACTGTGGTTTCCTCAGGCCATATTGCCCAAGCGATGTTCAGGCCTGTGCTTTCTGGTTTGATGTACTATGGTTATTTTCCCAAATCACTGTTTGTAACTTACGCTGTCAGTCAGTTTGAATTTTACAGACTGGGATACAAATTGTAGAAATTAGGTCGTGTAACCCTAGTGGAATAAGTCTCCATCGATACTGTTTCTCTGAAAGTTTCTCTTCTTTTCCAGTGAACTTGGAGAAATTCCCACACTAAAAACACTACAAGTTTTTGGAATCGTGCCGGATGGTACCCTTCAACTGTTAAAGGAAGCCCTTCCTCACCTCCAGATTAATGGCTCCCATTTCACCACCATTGCCAGGCCAACCATTAGCAACACAAAGAATCAGGAGATGTGGGGCATCAAATGTCGGCTGACACTTCAAAAGCCCAGTTGTCTATGAAGTATTTATTCCTGGATGGCGGCTCCTCTTTGGAACAGGGAAACAGGCAGGAAGCCCACTAGTTGGAGCACTCAACCATTTTCACTCTTGATTTTTCCTTTGCCTTCTTCATTCTCTGAGTATATCTGAAAACCCCTTAGGAGAGAGGACGATGATGTATGTCCTTTTTTCAGTGACTGTAAGAGCTGTCACTGCTCTATTTTTGTAAGCCTAAATTCTCGGTTTTGTGAAATTTTAGGAAAGTAGCAAGCTTGTAATTTTGAGTTCTTAAAGAGAAGATTTTGAGCCACCTCTTCCAAGTGCACTTCGTATCAAATCTATTTTGAATCAAACTTACAAATTATCAGGCAATCTTCATTCTAGCCTCTAAGTTTCCTTCTATTTAATCTTTCACTATTCCTTTGTGAAACATAAATTGGAAGAAGAATAAGCTATTTGTCTTGAGTTGAATAGTAGCAGTTAAAGCACTCTCTTCAGGGGATAGAAGAATATTTGCCTTTAGATATGAAATTAAATTAATGGAAACAACCCTCATGACTCACCTTGATGTCGGTGGGCCCCACGGGTGACTTATGTGAAGTGGGGAGGAGAAAGATGGTCACTTTCTCCCCACCCGCCTCTGCCACCCAGGACCCAGGGTTACTGGGTTCTTGTCTCGCCTCGCAGAAAGGAATTTCAGGAGTAGACAAGCAGTGAAGTAAATAGATTTTATTTGGAGGATTTTTAGGTATGGAGGGAGAGAGAGTGAGAGAGTAAAGTTAGACATGAAAGTACACATGTCAAGAGGGGAGATGCGGGCGACACATGTGCTCGGGCACCACATGTGCTCAGCCACGTGGGCATAAGCACACATGGGCTCAGGCAGCATATCACGCACTTCCTTTGTTCAAGGTGGCCTTTATAGGGTTTCTCCAGCCTGCCCCCACATGAAGCTTCTTCCCAGGTAAAAGTCCGTTGCTAAGGAGGTTACCAGGAGGTCCAAAAAGAGGAATTTCATGGGGAGACCTATATCCTCAGGGTCTGCAGATGGTCTTATCAGGCCTTTGTTTTCTGTATCCACAAGGTGGGTCATTCCTAGAATTCTTCTTCCATGAAACTTTGTTTCATTGCAAAGGGCCTTTCCCTATCTACCTGCCTACATCAACCTTAAAACCCAAATTAAAAGCAAAAAATTTCTTAGTATGAAATTTGTAAAGAAATAAGGCCCTAGAAATAACTTCCTGTGACAGTTATAAGGATCGCTAATGCACATTAATAAAATAGCTTTTAAGGTACTGTTTTCCCAGATTTCCTAAATTAGTCTTAAAACTTTTTAATCATCTTATGTTAATATGCATTCTTTAGCTTTTAAAAGGACTTGCTTTTAGAAAGTTGGTATAATCGGGCAGTCTTCTTGTTGAAATGCTGAAGTTTTATCTTCCTTTGTTGCTGAGTTATTAAAGTTATTTTTATATTACTCGGAATCAAGTATTTGAAATAGTATTTTATTTTTTTTAACATGCTCACATTTGTTTTGTTTTGTTTTAATTTTTTAAATTTTTTTTTTATTAGTGAGACATATGAGGTACAGTTGTAGACTTACACATTTTTGTGCTTGGGTTTCAATTATACAATGATCAAATACCCATCCCTCCACCAGTGCCCATTTCCCGCCACCACATATCCCAGTATCCCTCCCAACCCCCATCCCCCCCATCCCACCCTGCCTCTGTGGCAGGGCATTCCCTTTTGTTCTCTCTTATTGGGTGTTGTGGTTTGCAAAAGAGGCAATAGGTAACAATAATGTTTGGTCTATAGTCTACTTTCAGCATGCTTCTCCCATCCTGGGAGGATCCTCCCAACAAGAAATAGTATTTTATTTTTTAATGGTCTTCCATAATAACTGCTTGAAACCCCGTTTTATTAGGTTATTAGACCTGTTTCCTAAAACTTCATGTTTCTTTCCGTCAGAAATATACACACGTCTGTGCAATTTCAGAGTTGTAATCATATTGTACACCTGTATAAAAGTTAAGTCTGAGGTGTTGAACCTTCTAATAATATCAGTGAAAAATTTTCTGATACACAGAAGCAAAAAGATTACATTCTGCTTTACCCCCCCCCAAAAAAAAAGAATAAAACCCACAAACACTAGTTTCTTGTTTAAACTGATGACCTCTGCATAAAGCCGATATTCCTAGTAACATTTCATAAAACTCAGATTTCTTAGATGTTAGAAATTATGGTATGAAGTGCCCTTATCTGCTCAGATTTAAAGAAGAACATTTTATAGTAGTGTGGTAAGGAAAATGATTATGTTTCAATGTTATAGTCGTTCAGAGTGCTAAATACTACTTGAAATTGTTGTTTACAGATAGTGACAAGGGCTAGCAATGGGATCTGGTTGGACTCCTGACTTCCGGATTCCCCAGTATGCACAGTACTTCTCAACTCCTGTCCAGCCATAAGCTATTTTGCTAACATGTCAGTGATCAGTATTTTTTTATGTGATTTCTACTTTTATAGACTTGTTTAAAAATAAAACTTTTTTTATAAACGTCTTCAGCTGTTTTCTCTTTTATTCCTAAGGATTATGTTAACCATTAGGAAGCGCTTGTGTGTGGTATGGCCACTGTCAAAATAAGGCCCTTCAAAACAAAGCCTCAGATGTTTCCTTTTCTCCCATAATTCATATGCTTGTCAAATTTAAATGGTTTGTATTTTTTTGACAAGGCGCTATTGGCTAATTTCTTCAAAGTGTGACTCAAAAAGTATGCTTTTAAAATTTTTGAAATTTAGATAATTAATAGTAGTCAAGTACCACCAATAAGTCAGCTAATAAGCACGTTTAGGATAGAAATTTGACCCAGTTCAATTGCCAACATTGCAGTGATCCTCCAAAGCCACCTGACTGGTCTCTGAGCACAGAGCCAGGAGTAACACCTGAGCACTGTTAGCTATGGCCCTAAAACCTAGAAAAAAGAAAAAAAGTCAGATATATACAAACATGAAAAATCGGATCTCATCCACTTTCCACAGTCATTAACTCTTGACCAATCTTATTTCATCCACCGTGATGACACACAGATTACTTGAAGCAAAACACTAGGCACTATTATTTCATAAATGCTGCAGTTTGTATCTTTAACCTTTAAAAGATAGTCTCCCGAATTAATTCTGAACACAAAGATGTTGTTAAATTCCCCAGGTATTCTTATTTTTTGTTTTCAGTGTGGAGGCTCCTAGCCAGGGTCTGACACATGTTAAGTCATTTATTCTATCATGAGCCACATCTATTACACAGATTTGTTTTGATGAGATTCCAACCATGGCTCATACATTGTACTTTACTGACATTCTCTTAAGTCTCTTAGTCTCTGGGCTCCATTTTTTTATCCCCTAAAACTTACTTAGCAAAGAAACTTGTTTATAATTGTTGCATGTTCCACAGTCTGGATTTTGCTGGTGTGACATATAACAGGTTTAATTGATCCATTATCTCTACAAACTGATTGACGTAGCAGCAAAAAAGCTTTTGAACAAGGTGATTTTGATTCACCAGGAAGTGTGAGAATATGTGAAGGTACTTTTGGTTACCACAGTGGACAGGTACTAGTGGCATCTAGCAGGATGCTGTCTCCTAACACATAAAACAATTTATTCGGTCAGAATGCCTTAAGTACCAGTGGTGAGAAGCCCTAATCTACATCAGTCTTATCAAGATCTCTTTTGGGGGGCTTAGGGCTCACATCTGGCAATGCTCAGGGGTTTCTCCTGTCTCTGCACTCAGGAATCACTCCTGGTTATGCTCAGGGGACCACATGGGGTGCCGGGGATCAAACCCAGGTCACTTGCCTCAACCAAGGCAAGTGCCCTACTCTAGGATAACATTGGTTTATCCTTTCTCCCTTGCCACAGGGAGCTTGGGTTTATTGTGTTACACCCATCACAGTGCTCCCAAGGCACTCCCATTCCTCTATTTATCTGTAACCTTTTCTCTGTGCTCAGCTTCCCCAACCATCAATCACCTTTATCCCCAAATCAGATTCTGTTGACTTCTAAGGTCAGATCCACCTAAGGACTCCGGTTTTGTATTTATAAGTGAAATATTGCTTTTCTTCTTCCCTTATGTCCGTTTGCATAGTTTCCTTTAGAGCAGTGTCCACAGGAACAGTTAATGCTATGCTTTTGTAACCTGGGAGTCAATTGACTCTGAATAATATGCATTCCTGGTTATCTGCTTTCTCTACTTAAGCCTCAGTTGCCCTTAATTCCTAGCACCCCAAAAGCAGGGTCCCAACAAGGGACTGGATGGACCCAGGACAAGCTGTGAGCTACCCTGGCATTGAAATGGGCCAGGCCAAGTGCCATAATACTTAACTGTAAGTTAAGAGCATGGTCATGGACAATTTCTATCATGATCCAAAGAGTAACAACTGGATTAGGACCCTGCTAGGGTTAGGAAAGACTAATCTGGCCTGAGCACTATAGTCTGGGATCTATGGTGAGATGTCCCCAGGAGAGCCACCCTAGAAGCTTAATGTATCTCTTACGGCTGGAGCGATAGCACAGCGGGTAGGGCATTTGCCTTACAAGCGGCCAACATGGCCGACCCGAGTTCGATTCCTCTGCCCCTCTCGGAGAGCCCGGCAAGCTACCGAGAGTATTCGATATGCCAGACACAGTAACAACAAAGTCTCCAATGGAGACGTTACTGGGCCCGCTCGAGCAAATCGACGATCAACGGGAGGGCCTTTACCTTTTACCTTTTACTGTGTCCATACAAAACGACTAATATTACTAAGAAACAGAATTAAGATGAATGTTTAAATGGTTGGAAATAGCGATACCACAGCGGTAGGGCATTTGCCTTGCACACAGCCAACATGGCCGACTCGAGTTCGATTCCTCTGCCCCTCTCGGAGAGCCCAGTGAGCTCCCGAAAGTATCTCGCCCGCACAGCAGAGCCTGGCAAGCTACCCGTGACGTACTCGATATGCCAAACACAGTAACAACAAGTCTCATGATGGAGACGTTACTGGGCCCGCTCGAGCAAATCGATGAACAATGGGAGGACCGTGACCGTGACCTGTTTAAATGGTTGCTGGGCTAAGGAAAGGAGAAACACACCTCTAGATGGTATTTCCCTCTTGAATGAATCTCCTGGCTGCAGGAGATCTTTGTCTTATTTTAGAAGATCTTCCCTCAGAAGGAAGGACTTTCATATGCTACCTGACCTGGGTGTAATGGTTATCCCCAATGCTTGGGAGGTGGGGTTAGACCAAGGCTTTGAGATGGAGCAGCAAGAGACTTAGCATGGCGACAGGAGGAGCCAAAATGAGGGGCAGTGTGACACTGGAATGGGACACTTAGTGAGCCTGGAACAGGTGCGTGGGGAGAATGGAATAAATGGCAACTGATCACCAACCAGCCTGGCGTCCCTGTTCCCTCCTTCATGCCTTCATTGGCAGTGGCTGCAGGCCAGGGTGGGGAAACAGCTCATGGCCACTGAACTCACGTGGCGGGGACACAGACCACACCACCGCCACTGCTCAATTTACTCATTTGTGATTACACATCTGGCTCACTTATTTATTTTGTGAACTTACATACCAGACCTGCTGTGCTTATCAGTCCGACCCCTCGGGTTCTCTTTTTATATTTTATTTCTTTAACTTTTTGTTGTTCGTCGATTGCCTCGAGCAGGCCGCAGTAACATCTCCTTTGTCCTATACCTGAGATTTTTAAAAAGTGCCATATTCAAGGCTCTTTCAGGGTTAGGAGAATGAGACCCATCATTGTTATTGGTATTTGGCATATTGGGTACGCCATGGGGAGTTTGCCAGACTCTGCCGTTTGGGCAGGTTACATTCTGCCTGCCAGTTTGTCCAAAGTAAGAATAAGATAATAAGATGTCGCGCAGCCGGGAGCTGGGTTTTATAGTCTCTCGATCTTGGCCATTGATGGGATTATACGGTGCCAGGGGGACAGTTGGTGGGTGTGACCCCTGCCTACTGGAAGATGGAGGATCTGGGTGGAGGATGCACAACCCCGATCTGAGCAGGCTTGGAGATCTCAGCCCCGGGACCCACATGCTTTTGTTCCTCCACCGGTATCTTCATGCGTGTGGAGAGTGGTCTCAGCATGGTTGTGGCTGGTTCTGGAGATCTTCAGCTGCTGGAGCTCTGGTCGGGGCGGGGAGGGAAACTCAACCCACCCCCCTCCAAGGGGCCCCAGCGAGGACAGCCAGGCTCAGGGGCAGGAGACTGCGCTGTTCTTTTCCAGGAGCTGGGTTTTATAGTTTTTTTTACTTTTATTAGTGAGACACCATGAGGTATAGTTGTAGACTTACAAATTTTTGTGCTTGGGTTTCAATTATACAATGATCAAATACCCATCCCTCCACCAGTGCCCATTTCCCACTACCACATATCCCAGTATCCCTCCCACCTCCCGTCCCCCCCATCCCACCCTGCCTCTGTGGCAAGGCATTCCCTTTTGTTCTCTCTCTCCTTTTGGGTGCTGTGATTTGCAAAAGAGGCAATGAGTGGCAATCATGTTTGGTCTATAGTCTTACTTTCAGCATGCTTCTCCCATCCTGGGAGGATCCTCCCAGCACCCTTTATTTGGTGCTCCCTTCTCAATCTGAGCTCGCTTACCCCCTAGAATGTGTGGCTGGCCTCCAAGCCATGGAGCAAAATTCCTGGTACTAATCTCGGCCATTCTTGGGTGTTAGTCTCCTATTTTGTTACTTTATGTTCCCCAGATGAATGCAGTCTTTCTATGTCTATCCCTCTCTTTCTGACTCATTTCTCTTAACATGATACTTTCCATGTAGTACCACTTGTGTGTAAATTTCATGACTTCATCTTTTTCTAACAGCTACATAGTACTCTGTGTAAATGTACCAAAGTTTTTTCTAACCAGTCATCAGGCACTCAGGTTTTTTCCAGATTCTGACTATTGTAAAGAGTGCTGCAATGAACAAACAAGTGCAGATGTCTCTTCGATTATACTTTTTTGCCTCCCTGGGATATATTCCCAGGAGTGGTATTGCTGGGTCAAATGGGAGCTCAATTTCTAATTTTTTGAGAATCGTCCATACTGTTTTCCAAAAGGGCTGAACCAGTCGGCATTCCCACCAGCAGTGAAGGAGGGAAGTGCTCGCCACATCCATGCCAGCACTGGTTGCTTTTGTTCTTGTGGATGTGGGCCAGTCTCTGTGGTGTGAAATGATATCTCATTGTGGTTTTGATCTGCAGCTCCCTGATGATTAATGATGTGGAGCATTTTCTCATGTGCCTTTTAGCCTTTCGGATTTCTTCTTTGAGAAAGTTTCTATTCATTTCACCTCCCCATTTTTTGATGGGGTTGGATGTTTTCTTCTTTTGGAGTTCAACCAGTACTTTGTATATCCTTGTTATCAACCCCTTGTCGGATGTGTATTCAGTGAATATCCTTTCCTATTCTGTAGACTGTCTTTGTATTTTGGTCACTGTTTCTTTTGAGGTGCGGAAGCTTCTTAGTTTAAGATAGTCCCATTTGTCTGTTTTCACTTGCTTGGCTAGTGGTGTGACATCTTTGAAGATACCATTAGCTTCAATGTCGTGGTGGGTTTTGCCAACTTTTTCTTCAATGTACCTTATGGATTTCGGTCTGATATTGAGGTCTTTAATCCACTTATATCTTATTTTTGTACATGGCATTAGGCAGAGATCTGAGCCCACTTTTTTGCATGTAGCCGTCCAGTTTTGCCAGCACAATTTGTTAAAGAGGCTTTCCTTGCTCCACTTCACTTTTCTTGCCCCCTTATCAAAGATTAGATGATCATATGCTTGGGGAGAGATGTCAGTATATTCAGCCCTGTTCCATTGGTCTACAGCTCTGCCTTTGTTCCAGTACCATGCTGTTTTAATAATTACTGCTTTGTAGTAGAGTTTGAAGTTAGGGGGGTTGATTCCTCCCATTTTCTTTTTCCCAAGAATTGCTTTAGCTATTCGTGGGGGCTTATTATTCCATATAAATTTCAGGAGTGTTTGCTCCATTTCTTTGAAGAATGTCATGGGTATCCCTATAGGGGATTTTGTACAGTGCTTTGGGAAGTATTGCCATTTTGACAATGTTAATTCTCCCCATCCATGAGCAGGGGATATTTTTCCATTTCCTCGTGGCCTCTTTTATTTCCTGAAGTAACATTTTGTAGTTTTCTTTGTACCAGTCCTTTACTTCCTTAGTTAAGGTGATTCCTAGGTACTTGATTTTCTGGGGCACAATTGTGAATGGGACTGTTTTCTTCATGTCACTTTCTTCTCTTTCACTATTTGTGTATAGGAAAGCCATGAATTTTTGGCTATTGATTTTATAGTCTGCCACTTTACTATAGAAGTCTATCATTTTCAGGAGTTTCTTGATAGAAGTTTTAGGGTTCTCTAAGTGTAGTATCATATCATCTGCTAATAGTGAGAGCTTGATTTCTTTCTTTCCTACCTGGATGCCCTTTTTCTTGCCTAATCACTATTGCAAGTACTTTCAGTACTATATTGAACAGCAGTGTAAAGAGTAGACATCCTTTTATCGTCCCTGATCTTAGAGGGAAGGCTCTCAGTTTTTTCGGGTTCTCTTTTTAATGAGAAAATTACTATTAAGTCTCTCCTACCAAATAGCATGTAACATCTGGATTTACTTTTACTATTTTTTTAACGGTGTTAATGCCTGCCTTTGTTCCTTAACTCCTCTATCTCTTACATTCTTGCCACAAATTATAGGGCTACTCTAAGTGCCAGTGGTTTTTCTGGATAATGAATCTTGTGTCCCTTCTAGTGATTGCTATTTCAAATCAGAATTTGCTCAAGGACAGCACAGGGAAGCATGGAGCATGTGAAGAAAGGCCCATGAGCCACTGTAAGACCCTGAAAGAAATTCCTTTCTACTGGACACCCTCACCCTGGAATAAGTGAAAAGGCAACTTCCTCTTTCCTTAGCATTCCTCCCCTCTCCCCACTACCCACCTATTTCTAGGAGTCAGAGGTTTTTTTCTCTAAGAGGCTAACTTTAGGATGCCACTTTGAAGCCTTAAAGTCTGTACTGACTTCATTATATGGCTTTGCTTTTTTTTTTGAGCTGTTTTTAATAAACTTTTTAATAAACTTAAATATTAAGATTCTATTACATTAGTACTTCTCAAATTCCAAAATATTTAATGTACAATTGTGAGCATTAAAATCATTGTATTTTAAGATTTTGAGGGGGGCTATGAGGAAGACTTAAGGCAGTCTAATTTCCATAGTCATGTTAGTAGGAATAGGATCTATATCCTATAAATTACCTTGTATTTGTTATCTACCTAATAGGTATTAGCCAGGCATTTTTATCAGCTTTAAAATGCTTTCTTCACTCAAAGCTATTGTGTCTCCCATGTCTAACACTATGTATTGTTCAAATGTCCTGAATTGGTCTTTTTATCATCCCAAGTTTTGATTTTATTATTTACTAACTGGTACTGATGTTTGAGTTTACAAAGGGAGAAATGGGGCTTGGAGCGATAGCACAGCTGATAGGGTGTTTGCCTTGTAAGCGGCCAACCCAGGTTCAATTTCCAAGCATCCCATGTGGTCCCCCAAGTACCACTGGGAGTGATTCCTGAGTGCATGAGCCAGGAGTAACCCCTGTGCATTGGTGGGTGTGACCCAAAAAGCATTAAATAAATAAACAAATAAATGAATAAATGAAAAATGACCTGCCTGTGTTTTAAGTTTTTATTTTTGGGGCGTGGAGGGCAGTTTGGACCACACTTGCTCGGGGATCACTCCAGGCCATGGCTGAGGACCAGGGATTGAAGCCAGTCAGTGGTATGCAGGGCAAGTGACTTCTGTGCTAAACTCTATCTCTGATCCAAAGGGAGAAATAATTAGCTATAACTTATAAAATCTACTATTGCATAAAAATAATCAAATTAACACAAATATTTTCACCTATTTCCTTTTTCTTAAGATATGTAAAGCTCATGACACACAAAAATACTCCTGATACCGTCATTAGTGTAGAAAATTTAATGAAACTTTTTTATATCATTTACTGTCATATCTGTGGGATATTACTTGGATAATTAAATTTCTTGGTAGTTGTCATTTCTGAATACTATGATATATATATATATGTTATAGTACTATGACACATAATTTTTTTAGTGTTTTAGCTATAATAAATTTAATACTTTCACTGTGAAGCAATAAATATGCCTGTAACTTTATATCTGCCAAAAGTGCTCAGTGGAATGGATGTTTACTTTGCAATGGAATGATTGTATACTTTGCAGGGTCCTAACCCCACATGGTCCCCTGAACATTACTAGGAATGAACCCTGAGCACTGATGGTATGGTACCAATACCAAAAATAAGAAATTTGTATATGACAACTATTTTCAACTCACTGTCACTGTCACTGCCCTCCCATTGTTCATCAATCTGCTCGAGCGGGCGCAGCAACATTGTGAAACTTCTTACTGTGTTTGGCATATCGAATATGTCATGGGTAGCTTGCCAGGCTTTGCTGTGCGGATGAGATACCCTTGGCAGCTTGCCAGGCTCTCCAAGAGGGGCAGAGGAATCGAACTCGGGTCGGCCATGTTGGCTGCGTGCAAGGCAAACTCCCTACCTGCTGTGCTATCGCTCCAGCCCATTTTCAACTCAAGTAATTATTCTTCTTTTCAGAAAAACTTGTGTTAACTCTACTTATTGTATTCTTATTTATTTTGGAAAGTAAAATCAATGGAAATTCTTTATATTTGAAGGCATGTATTATGATTTGACTTACTGTAGTCTTTATAAATGAAGCCTCAAAAATATTAAGTCTAAATTATGTGGAATCTATAACTACCAAGTAAGCACTCTGACTGTATAAGAAATCATGATTCCTAATGGGAGAATAATGAATTCCCAAAGCCAGTGGAAACAAGGAATATGAGAACTGGCATCCAGAAGGAAAATGTCACCAGAGAGTTCTGGAGAATAGGACAGGGAGGGGGCAAAGACTATGGTGGAGGGAAGGGATCAATCGGGGAGGAGATGGTGCTGAAAGGTGCTAAAGTGTTATCAACCACAGTTCTGTAAACCACAGTGAACAAACAAACATTTAAAAAAGTGTCCCTCATAGATGCAGACTGGTGGGTAGGAGGCAGGTGAAGGGGGCAACATTGAGGGAGGGAAGTGGGCACTGGTGAATGGACTGGTGTTAAACTATTGTATGCCTGAAACCCAGTCATGAATAACTTTGTAATCTCACTGTGACTAACTGAAAAAAATTTTTTTAAATAAATAAAGGGGGGGTATAATTTGATGTCATGAAGTAAATGAAATCAAGAGGGCACAGAATAATACATGGCAGCAGAAAAAACAAAGACATTTGAAATAACATTTCAAGAAAACAGTTTTCAAATAATGACTCCCATAAGGGTTAAGGTAGTAAATGAAGTAAAAATAGACAAAACAGTGGTTTAATTTTATTCACATACAGTTGCCATTGAAAGGTTAACTCATTTATAAAAACACATTTGTTCTGCTAACATCCTTTGCTTCTTATGACTTCTTACATATAAATTCCCACCATAGAGCAGAAATGTTAGAAGTTATGTTACAAATGAAGCAAACATTTAAGTAATTTTAAAAACCTTTCAAGTATGGCTTATGAACAGCAGGTCACCTTTCAATATGTGATATATTAACATATTTATGGTACCATTTGGGGCAGATTTCCTTGATATTAAAGATGGAATTGGTATTTTTTTTTTGTCAAGAAGGGTTTAGACATATATTAGAGGAAGTTCCTATACTGTATGGTATCTTAAGAATATCACCTGTAAATCAGACCAGAAACTAGATTCAGCTCTGGGAAAGCACTAATTTTAATTGTACACATGTAAACCCTTTGTTATGAGTGTCTACAAAAATATTCTTAGACATGATCCTGTTCTGGATATACATTAAAACCTAGATTAACGTTGTACAGTAACATAAAAAAAATCCAACAAGAACATGTTAAATGTTAACAAAACACCACAGAATGACTTCTGTGCTCACAGAACTCACATTCTATCAGATATACTGTTTCATTCATCAACATATTTCCAGCACCTGACACAGTACATAGCACAGAGAGGGCATTCAATAAATACTTCAATGACTGAACAAATTTTTTAAAGCAAGTATAAAACAAAGCAGGTAAAACTGTGAATATAGTACATGAGAATTCTGATTCTCATGCAATAATGGGTGCTTTTGTAGAAATTCTAAGATTACGTAGGTCAAGAATTAGATAATTTCCTCCAAAAATAAATTATCATAATGGGGAAAAATAAAAACATTAGAATTTTATCTGCAAAAGTTAGTGTGTGAGTTTAAGATGAACTTAGTAAGGCAATTCCAAAACTAAAGTTTTGCATATTTACTAAACAATCCATTTCTGACAATACTTCTAATGGAAGAAAATAATTTTGAAGGTGATAACAAACTCCTAAGATAACGTTTAATCAGTTCATCCTTCTTGTCTTTGAATATTCATGTTGGAGAGCTGAATACAGAATCTATTAAACTCAATCATTTTTTGAAAATTATGTGTCCGAAATAGCTATTGGAAAAATAATATTATGATTTTGTCCAAATATGTTATTTCACCCAGCACTGTCAAAATTAACCTGAAAGCTAATTTAATGAAAATGTCTACAAATAATTTCAAAAATAATTGAGCCTTAAATCAAAATAGTCAACAATATTATTGTGTTCTGAATTAGAAAATTCTTAGCACATATTAAAAAAAAAGTGCCTATTTCACTTAGGTCAATGTTGAGAATTATCAAAGTTCTCCATCATTAAAATTCTTTAAAAATCTTGATTCTTAAGTACTATAAAAATAGGTACTAGTCAAATGATAAGTGGTTGGTCTGACCAATTTCACAAAGTTAGGAGGAATGAAAGGGAAGGAAAAACAAACTTATACAGTTAAATTTCAAATCCTAAACATGTAATCCTTTATTTGGGCCTACCTCTAAATTTAAAAAAAAGATACCAGCACTCTTGCATACCAATTGTAAACAATATAAAAATTTCACTGGTATCAATTCTGATCAGTTTAGTGCACCCTTTTCTTACATGGTGAACACATTTTTTCATTAGCATCCACAGAAGAATAATGCAAATCTTACTTCCTTGGTCACCTTTGAACCCAGTGCCAACCGGTCCCAACAATAACCAAAAGTTGTAGCTTTGTGGATGATTGTTTCTAAAGAAAAATTATTTTTCCATTTTTCCAAAATGTCATCGAAGGAAATTTGTCACTGTTCTAGAAGCACAGTTCGAAGCTCATCTTCTTTATTGATCATCATTGAAGCAATTGCTCCATCATTGAATTCAAAAGAAGTTCCTCCATCCACCACCATACAAGCATCCCAACACCGAGAACGAACAGAGACCCTAAGCAGAAACAAACATCTTTTTAAACACTAGTTTTATTAACCTGAAATAATACTCTTAATTAAACTAGCAAATTTAGCTTTTAAAATCAGATTTTAAAAATCAAGTTTCTCTTTGGTGGGAGAGAATTAGTGGTTAGTAAATATATCAGTAAATTATCAAAAATCTCCAAATTTTAATATTCAGGAATACTCCAGACAAAAAGTTCAGGGGATACAGTACCCACAGGCTTTTTTCCCCCAACAGTGGTACCTTGTAGGGGTGTGTGTGCGCTAGGGGTGGGGTGTGCACTGTGGGGGGTCACTTTAGGCCATACCTGGTCCAGCCAGAGGTGCACTGTTTAGGAGACATCAGGACTATACTCAGTGGTGCTCAGAGGCTCAAGGTGCCAGAGATCAAACTCAGTAACTGTATATGCTAATCACATGCTCAACCTTATGAGTCATATCTCTGGACCCTACTCTTAGATTTTTTAAAGATACTTACAAGTATGCAGTTATTTCTATTTTAAATTTGATAGTAACACAAAAGAGACACAAATTATTAAGGTACAGCTTGATGAATGACTTGTGTAGTCATAACCCTCATCAATCAAACACAGAAGCTCCCTTCCCTCACTGACATCCCTCAGTACGATCTCTGGCCCTCTTTCTCAAGCATAAATACTACCATATTTTCAATCACCAGAATAGTAGCTTCTGTGTCTCTCCTTGAACTTTATATAATGGAAGAGGACAATATAACACATGTGCCTGGCTCCTTTGCTCAGCAGTTTGCAGAATTCACCCATGTCATTACATGGAGTGGAAGTAGTAGGAATGCTTTTTTTTTTTTTTTTGGAAGATTTTACTTGGAGGTTTTAAAGGGAAGGAAGGAGAAAAAAGTGGGAGAGAGCAGAGAGTAATGTGCTCAAGAGAGAACCAGGGCTTCTCCAAGGGTGGAGAGAGAGCCCCTACACACATCCCTACATTAGACATGAAAGCATGAAAGTACACATCTTACCAACAATTTACAATTCTGAAGGCTATATGTGAGATCAGAGTATGTACTTCTAATTTACACTCTCCATATGGACAAAAGGTCTAAGGCATTTTTCATATGCTTATCAACCATTTGGATATCCTCTTTAATCAAGTGTCTTTCCAAAATTTTTGGCTATATACTACTTGGTTATCTGTATTTTTTTTATTTATAGATTTTTTTAAAATATTCTGGATATCTTCACTGATTGATACTGCAAATAACTCAATCTATGGCTCACCTTTTATTTTCTTAATGGTGTTTTCATTAGCAAGTTGTCAATTCTAATGTAGAATTTATCAGCCTTTAGTTTTTAAAGTGTTCCTTATGCATTAAGAAATACTTCTGAAATGCTAAGTCATGAATATTCTATTTATGAGACCAAAAATTTAAATGGGTCCTTATAGTCTTATCCCAACTGAATAGAAGCTGTTAATCAAAAATTCATTCTCAAATGAGTAATAATTTTAATAATTTTTAAAATAAAATTTTTCTTTTGAGTGTCTTTCTTGGAAATAATATTTTGACAAAGAGAAAAAACATAAATGCTGTAAGGCAGCAAGCACTAGAATGAAACTGTCCTTGGCTAGATTAAATTTTTCCCCATAATTATGGGAGATTTTCTTGTTGGATTGGAAAAGTGATCAACTTTTACATAATTAAAAACTAGGCATTTATGTATAAATTTCCCTCTCAAAAAAAATAATCTAAGGTAAATTCAACACATAGGAGAGGGTGTTCAATTTTAGGGAAAAGAAATTAGCCACTAAATGAATGTTGCTTTAAAATCAGTTTTTTAAAATAATTTGATCTTATTGTATCTAGGTACATTTAAAACATAGACAAATTCACATCACCCTTAAGAAACTGTGGTCCTGGGCCAGGCAGATTCAAAAGGCCAAAGCCCAGGTTTTGCACTTGGAAAGCCTGGGTTCAATTCCCAGTGGTGCCTGGTTCTCTGCACTGCCAGGAGCAACCCTAGAGCACCAAGTCCTGAAGAGCCCTGAGCACCACCAGGTGTGGCCCCAAACAAGTAAGTAAGTAAGTATGTTCCTTCTGGTCACTTAAATTTTAGTTTCTCGAAAATGAGGAATTGTGTTGAAAACTTTATTCTTCTTTAGATTAGCCTAACACCTCATTAGATTCACAGGATCAATTTTTCACACTGCAAAGAGTGAATTTACTGAAACGGAATTTCTTTTTAATAGCATGTGTGCCTTTTTTCTTTTTTTAAGTAGTTCTCTGTCTTGCCAGTGACGTCCCGAGGCCTCCCCAGCCAGGACTCCATCCAGCAACACTAGAGGCCAGACGGTGCTGGGGGCCAAACCCAGGGTGCTGTGCCTGTGCTCCAGCCCTCAGAGCACTCCCCCACCCCGGGCTGCTTTATGATCAAATGAGACAAAAGCAAACCAGACATTAGAAGCTTACTTTGAGGTGTAACAACGCTGACGACTGCTAGAGAAAACCCTATTTGATATTGGTTCTCGAATACTGAAAAGGATTTTTGGTTCTTCTGGACTGTAGAGCAGCGATTCATTATATTCATTTGTTACTAGGAAGAAAAAGAAAAAGTCACACATTCAATAAAAGAGTACCACTTCTGAAAAGTGCAAAATAGAATTTGGATGCTATCCTCAACTTAAAAGCAGTACTATTCCAAGTCTTTGGATAGCAATCTTCTGGGGACTCATATGTTCTATGTTAAAAAAATAAAGAATCTTACAAGAATTAGGCTCCAAGATCAGTCACTCAATCTAACATAACCCACAGTTCAGCAGAAATGGGTAGATTTGGGAGCCAGGGGGTAGAGGGAACAAATGTAGTAATTAAACAAAAAAAGGGGACTAGTTTGTGATACTCAAAATGCAATTTAATTTGCCATATTCCCTCCCTGCTCTGGGCCAAGTTCTTTTCGAAAATATCATGTCAAAGTGTTGTTAAGTATAAGAATTGTTTTAAATAAAAGATTTCTTAAGTACAATTAGTTAACATTCTTGACATAAATGGATTCTTCACGTGATGACAAGCAATATGCTTTCTCTAATAAAATTTTCATGAGCCAAAAGTTTTTAAAACTCTTTAGACCAGATTTCTCTCTAAACATGAGGAATGGCACACAAAGCACAAAATGGTTAAAGATGAGGATATAAAAAAAATTATAGTTTAGTTGAGTGCTACATTAGAAGACTTTACAAGATGATCTTTACCAGAATGCCATTTGAATTCTGATTTTTTTTTAATCTAGTTTCAGGGGCCTGAGCGAGAGTACAGTTGGTATAGTCAGGCTGGGTTCAATCTCCAGCATCCCACATGGTCTACTGAGCCCTACCAGAAGTGATCTCTGAGACTGGCCCACATCCAAAAGAACAAAAGCAACCTGTGTTGGCATGGATGTGGCAAGAAAGAGACTCCCCCTTCACTGCTGGTGGGAATGCTGACTGGTTCAGCCCTTTTGAAAAACAAAATTTTTTGATTCTCAAAAAATTAGAAATTGAGCTCCCATTTGACCCAGCTATACCACTCCTGGGAATATATACCAGAGAGGCAAAAAAGTACAGTCGAAATGACATTTGCACTTGTATTCTCATACAATAGCCAAAATCTGGAAAAAATCCCACTGCCCGAGAACAGATAACTGGTTAAAGAAACTTTGGTACATCTACACAATGGAGTACTATGCAGCTGTTAGAAAAGATGAAGTCATGAAATTTACATACAAGTGGTACTACATGGAAAGTATCATGCTAAGTGAAATGAGTCAGAAAGAGAGGGACAGACATAAGAAGATTGCATTCATCTGGGGGATATAAAGTAAAGTAACAAAATAGGAGACTAATACCCAAGAATAGCCGAGATAAGTACCATGGATTGGAGGCCAGCCACACATGCTAGGGGAAAAGGCAGTTCAGATAGAGAAGGGAGCACAAAATAAAGGGTGTTGGGAGGATCCTCCCAGGATGAGAGATGCATGCTGAAAGTAGACCATAGACCAAACATGACTGCTACTCAATTCCTCTTTTGCAAACCACAGCACCCAAAAGGAGAGAGAAAATAAAAGGGAATGCCCTGCCACAGGGATGGGGTGGGATGGTGGGGATAGAATGGATACTGGGAGCACTGGAGGTGGAGAATGGGCACTAGTGGAGGGATGGTACTCAATCATTGTATAACTGATACCCAAGCACAAAAAATTGTAAGTCTACAACTGTACCACATGGTGTTTCACTAATAAAAATAAATAAATACATAAATAAATAAATTGAAGATAAAGCTACAAAAAAAAGTGATCTCTGAGTACAGAGGCAGGAGTAGGCCCTGAACACCACACCCAGTGAGGTCCATAAATCAATCAATCAATCAATAAAAATCAAATTCACTCTCAAAAACAAACTTCTCTCTCCAGTAATGTACACACAAACTGTGCAAGCTTGAAGGGAGTACCTTGCAGCAGTATCAAATAGTCACAACACCATCCACTACTGCTTCGGAAGAGAATCAAGTCTGTGAAAGATTAAGTAAAGTATCATGCTTGTTTAGAAAAAAAAATAGGCTTGCTCTTAAAGCCCATGTTCTCTCTTGAACACATATCTTGCTTGCTTGTCTCTATGCTTATTTTAAAATCTAATATAGAGAAGCCCATGTTCTCTTTTGAACACATACTTCTCCCGTTCTCTCCCCTCAGAGAGAGAATTTTGTTCTTTCTAAGAAAATTTTGTTCAGTGAAAACTATCTTGCTCCAAGGGCTGGAGCAATAGCACTGTGAGTAGGGCATTTGCCTTGACACGGCTGACCCAGGTTCGATTCCCAGCATCCCATATGGTCTCCCGTGCACCACCAGAAGTAATTCCTGAGTGCATGAGCAAGGATTAACCCCTGTGCATTGCCAGGTGTGACACAAAAAGCAAAAAAAAAAAAACATGTTTTGCTTCAATTAAAAAGAAATACTATGTTTCATATATACCCTTAAACAGATTGATATACCCAATATCATTTTTTTGTTTTAAATTCTGTAATAATTAACGAATAGAATGACTCTTTCCTTTCTTTGATGCAGATTCAATGTTAATGATAGCTCATGAGCCATAATTAAAATATTTTTTTAGGTCTCAAAAGTTAAAAGAGAGATCAAAGGGATTTCAGAGATTTAGTTGTTTTTAAACAACAAAGTAACCTATCTCTCAATGAAAAAAATTTATGTAGAAAACCAAAATATCTAAATTTACTGGTACATCTGCTCAGGTGGCTATTCCTGTCTTGGTGCTTGGGGCTTGCCCCAGGCACTGCAGGGATCAGCCCATGTGGATGAACTGAGGATGAACCTGGAGTTCTGATATGTAAAATACGCACCCCGTCCTCTGAGTTATTGCCCAAGCCCCAGTTTTGTTCCCTTTTGAAAAACTAATTTACCCTGAATGTCTGTGTACATTTCAGTTACATAGACAGTAAGAATGAAAGTTTCAGTCTAAGGAATATGTATATGTAAAAAGGAGCCTGGTAAAGAGAAGATCTAATATCTTAAATGTTCACACATAAATAAATGTGATTTGCACTTTCAGAATTTGATTTTGGTTACAGGGAGATACGTCAAGGGGCTGGTGCAGAGGCTTCACATCTGGGAGCCCTGGGTTAGATCCTGGCATCACAAGGCCCCCACTCTCTACTGGGAGCGATCCCAAACACCAAGCAAGGATCACACCTGGTTCTGATCGCCCCTTGGACTACACGGAGAGACAGTGGTATCTGGGTGCAAGGCCTGGTATTGTAAGATACATTTTGGAAAGGTGTAAAATTGTATTCCTGAAAAAGGGTTATAAACCAGCATTCCCTCAGTTAAAAAACTACTGCATTGATTAGATAAATATACTTTAAAATAACATACTAGGGGAGAGGCTGAAGCGATAGTATAGCAGGTAGGGTGCTTGCCTTGCATGCACCAGTCCCAGTTTCAGTCCCTGGCCCCCCATCCCAGCCAGAGTGATCCCTGAGCACAGAGCCAGGAACAATCCCTGAGCACCAATGGATATGGCCCCAAAACAAACACAAAAGCACAGTAACATCCAAAAACTTTATACAAAATGCAAATGATTTTGACACTGACCTTTTTCTACCAGTTCTCTATTTAATGGAACAGTTAAATTTCCCTGTCGTTTTGCTATTGAAAGAGGAAAGGGGGGGAAAAAAGATAATTAAATATTTTGAAAAGCTACCAAAATAAAATACAGTAACATATTACAATTATCATATCATAATAATATGTTGGTACTCACCAATATTTAAGACATCTTCCACAGCTTGAGTTGCAACCCTATTGATATTAAATGACCTAGAAACAAACACCACATAAATTAGCTTTTCATTCCAAAAACATACTAGACGTGAAAATGAATTAATCAACTAAATATATAAAGAACTCCTAAGAGTTTATGAGGAATTAACCAGAAGGCAAATAGCCACTGCCCGCAGTTTAACACAGTTGGAGGAGCCCAGGAGAGGCTAAAAGCCGAGTGTGCACATCCCTCATATGCAGAAGCCTCAGCTCCGGCCCTGCCAACAAGTGGTTCCTGGCAGCCCCCGCCCCGCCCAAGAACTGATGGGGACAACCTCTGAGTACCAGGCCAAGAGCAGCTCCCAACTAAAATATAATATAATCAGTGAAGAACATAAACATTTCATAAGCCTGTATTTGGCAGAGGTAGGGGACAGTCTTTGGGGCCACATCTGGTGGCACTTCCTTGGGGGCTCCTCCCAGCTCCCCATGTCCTCAGTTACTAAGCCATGGCTGTAGCCCTATGCTGTGCTTTTAAAATGTTCAAATGTATTTATACCTAAGGAAATGCAAATTAAAGCAAATTTTCTGAAGCTTGTAAGAACTGAAGAGCAAATAATGAACTGGCATGAGTTGCGGAAAACAAGTAGCCTCATACAGGGATGGGACTGGAAAAGTCGTAGTTCTGTAGTTCTACATTACTAAATTTTTATAATGCAGTTGTAATGCAGTTCTGCGTTACTAAATTTTTGTTTTGTTTTATTTTGCTTTTTGGGTCACACCCGGTGATGCACAGGTGGTTCCTCCTGGCTCTGTATTCAGGAATTACTCCAGGCGGTGCTCAGGGGACCATATGGGATGCTGGGGATTGAACCCAGGTTGGCCACGTGCAAGGCAAATGCCTTACACGCTGTGCTATCACCCCAGCCCTGCAGTACTAAAATTTTAAATGAATCTATTTTTCAATTCAGTCACGTATCCTGAAACATTTGCATTTATAACAAAAAACATGTAAGGAGGGGCCAGAAAATAGTAGAGGAGTTAAGGGGCCTGCCTGGGATGGGGTCAACCCCAGTTCGGGCCCCAGCACCACATGATCTGCTGCCTGTCCCTCACAGGGAGTGGCCCTGGAAAAATCCCCAGCACTCCAGGGCCTCAGCAGCTCTGCATCCTCAGACCCGGACGACTGAACCACAGCCCAGTTTGGCTGAGAATCAGCAGGAGCCGCCCCACCTCACCCCCAGGCCTTTGGAGCACCATCTGCGATTCGCCCCCACCCCCGCCAAAAGTGCGAAGTACGAAGGTATTTATTGAAGTATTATTTACACTACTAAATAACTCATACATACATAGGAGGCTGGTTAATAAGCAATAGCTAACCAACAGACTACTACACAAATACTACCATTTGCTAGGTAGTTCAAAGACCAAAGGTAGAGTGGGCAAGATTGTACAACAGGCTGCACCATGGGCTCTGCACACAGGAGGAGAGTTTCCTGGAACTTGGGGTGCGATGGTCCCCCAAGCAATGCACTGCATGTACCTACTGGGAATGGCCCAGAAAACAAACAAAACTAACCATGGGTATAAAAAACAATTATGCACATATGTCTTATTTGTGCCTAGAGATTAGTACTAGAGGTATGAAATGGTAAAAAGGACTAGTTTCATTTTACACCCCCCCTTTTTTTTAAATGTAGGAGTACTGCTATTTATTCAGTCACTGATTAGGCTGATTGAATTGGGCATGAACTCCATCTTACTTTTATTTTTCTTTTTTATTATAGACTTATTTATTGAATCACCATGAGAGCAGTTACAAAGCTTTCAGGTTTAAGTCTCGGTCATACAATGATGAACACCCGTCCTTTCACCAGTGCCCATTTTCCATCACCAAAAACCCCAGTCTACACCCCCCATCCTACACCTTCCCCCTACCTGTGGGGCAGATGATTTACACCTTTTTATACTATTTAAACTTAATTTTTAAACATGCATAAGTATTTCTTTAAATTAGAGTTTGCTTGAAGGTAAGAAATCTTCTTGGGGGGACTTCCCAAGTGGTGCTCAGCATAACCAATGGCCACTCCCACCTATTAGCCAACCAAGCCAGTGGTTCAAATGCAACCCCCACCTGCCACCCGATACTGTTGGGGGCCCCTAGGACCAAGATGCAGGGATTAAACCTTGGTTGACCATGTGCAAGGCAGGCATCTTAATCCCTGTACCATCCCCCTGCCCTGAGAAATCTTTTACCATAATGATGCCTGCCTTAAACACTTAAAAAAAAAATGTAAGCACAAATGAATGTTCTATAAGTAATTCTGTAGTGGGGTCTATATGTTAAAAGAAAGGTGACTCCTTTTCTTCTTAAAAATTCTTCCAGGCAATTAGAAATCTTCTACTGCTTCATAACATAATCTTCTCATTGATTTTTTTTGAAGAGTAGAAGGCAGGGGGTTAGGCCACACCCCACAGTGCTCAGGGTTTACCCCTGACTCTGCACTTAGGGGTCACTTCTGGTGACCATATATGGTACAGGTCAGCTACTTGCATGGCAAGCATCTTACCTTCCTGCAGTAGTTCATTCTCTCTCTCTCTCTTTCTCTCTCTCTCTCTCTCTGTGTGTGTGTGTGTCTCTCTCTCTCTCTCTAATTTCTTAAATGGGCTCAATAGATAATCCCAATGAAAAGGACTTACGAAGCTACACAACTATAAATCAGATTCAGTGGTTCTTAACTTTCCTGAGAAGGGGATAAGTCAGATATTCCACATAACATTATCACCATAAAATTTGCACATTTTTAAGAAATACAAAGACACTATGAATATTCTCTTAAACGCACATATGCACATACTTTTATGTTAAAAATTCGAGATCATTCACGGACCAAATCCCTAATTAAAATCTGTCCCTTGTTGTATTCTACTTTTCACTATTATCTATCCTCCAGTTTCACTTTCTCAGTACTCTAAATCCATTCTTTCTATACCTTTGCTCATCCATGTTATGTGTATAAAGCAAAACATTTTGTGGTTCATAGTTTAATTCAAACTATATGTTAAGGAAACCTGTAGCTGGCATGTGACTTTTTCTCTTAGGTTTACAACTTTTACCATTGTAATAACTCCTATCTGACATCAGATGTAAATTCTACTAAAAACATCTAAACTGAATAATTGAGTCTCACCCTCATCACCTAGTAAAACTTTGGAAGAAACATCTTCTTCACACTTATTTATGTCTGTTAGGACAGTATTGTGGAGAAAGTAGATTTGCACCTTTTTAATAAAAAGAAAACATAATTTTTATAGTATTTTTTTCTCTAGGTACATTTGCAAATCATATTTCATACCAGTAAAAGGAATGAGAGGATTATCACTTCAGAGATACTTGCTATGCATAAAACCCCTACACATTTTGTAGGGGTTTTCACATTTTGAAGCACTATTTGGAATAAGAATTTTCTTTTTTGTTTTATTTCCTTTTTGGGTCACACCTGGCAATGCACAGGGGTTACTCCTGGTTCTGCACTCAAGAATTACTCCTGGTGGTGCTCAGGGGACCATATGGGATGTTGGGAATCAAACCTGGGTCAGCCATGTGCAAGGCAAATGCCCTACCCGTTGTGCTATCACTCCAGCCCTGGAATAAGAATTTTCTTAATGCAAAGAATGAAAAGCTATTCATTTTCCCCTGGGATACATAATTAATGCTGATTTTTCATCCCCTCTTATCATATAGTCAAGTAACAACTCTCATTCTAACCAAAGGAATTACTGTCAATCCCTGTCACCATAAAAAAAAAAAAAAAGGAACCAGCGAACAACATCAACAACACTGTTAAGCCTGACTGGTTAACTTCCCACAGGTGAGCCTCCTTTCCTCCTTGCCTGCTCTAACTTGGAATGACACAGTAACTTTGGAAGCATGTTTAAAAGATGACTGACAGGCTACAACCGAATATGGAAGAAGCCTCACTCCCAGAATCAACATTGGGAGGAAAGTAGTCTTCCTATTAGGAAAACTTGCTGAGAGAGAAGTCACAAGAACAAAAACTTTAGTGGCAAACTAGCCTTAAGCCATTAAAACTGAGAATTGAGCAGCTTCATTTCATATTCAAAGCAAGGGTTCAGAAGGTGAGAAAAACAAGCTTTTACATATATAACAAAAATTCAAAGAGTTAAAGAAACAGACTCTTCCAATTTTCCTCTCTCCAGTGTTTCTTTAAAGGGATTACAGTCTAAGAATCTAGAGTCAAATTCAGAATTTAAATACTACCATCACCATTTACTAGCCACATGGCTTTGAGCAAATCAGTTGACTTCTGATTTTTTTATACTCAATTGAAAACTTCTGTACTCAATTTTTATACTCAATTTGTATGCAAAAAATTTTATACTCTATACTCAAATTTTTTATAGTCAAATGCAACAGAGAACTGTGTGACAGGAGAAGCAGGGACTATTTTACAAGCATTTAACTTTTTATTCTTTATTCTTTGCTCATTACTAAAAGACTGAAAACTATATCAAAATTAAACACACATCCCCCCAGAGCCGAGGTTTAGGCCTATTAGCTTAAGCACTATTAGCATCAATACTATTTCATATAGATTAGCCGGTTTATTTTGATAATTCTTCAATTCAACCTCAACTTACAAATTATGTGACTTTTCAAATAGTTTGCCCACTCTTATTTGTGGGGTGCTGGATACTGACTCTGTTTTAGGCTTCATAAGTGAATTGGCCCTTTTCCTCCCCCCAGAGAAGCACACAGTGCTCTTGCAAGCCCCCCTAATTTCCTGAGTTTATCTTTAACCTTTCCTGTGTAATAGTTACTAGGTCAAAACCCTCTGGTGACTCTGGACTTTGTATTTGAAGTGAATTACTTGCTTTTCTGTTTACCCTATAGCCTTTTCATATTTTACTATAGAGCAATGTTCTTTGTTTAAACACAGAAAGACCTTTAATGCTGTGCTCCTAATATTTGGGAGCTGACTGACTCTAAGATATATCTACTCATGGGCATCCATCATAATTACTTAACTCAGGCTTACGTTGCTCTAGTTCCTTAACACCTCAAAATGTGGGGGGGGAGGTCCCACCACAGGACTTGGTTGGACCCAGTGTGAGTGGCAAAGATACCCCCATCATCAAAATAGGACAGTCTAGAAAGCATAAAAGCATGGTCTTGATGCAAGCTGTTATGATTGACTTAAGAGACAGGGCCCCCATGGGGAAGGACAAGCAGAACTAGTCTGAGGGTTTACTCTGGGATTTACGGTAAAAGCCATGCTTACCCTTGGAGCCCAGAGAACTAAGTTTTGGAATCTGTATCTATTACTGTGTTTATCCAAATAACTGCAAGTATTAATAAGAAGTAAACTTAATTGTTTAATATGTACAACTATAGGGATAGAGAAAAGCAACACAGATGTCCCTGGGAGACAGTGTCTCCTTGAGTTAATTCCAAGAGAACTGCCTCCATCCAAACACTTTGCCTTTGTAAATGATAAATCACACCTATGTGCAGTCCTATACCTTGACCCCCCTCAGTTGTTTTATAAGTATGAGAGAAGCCTTGCATTAAACGGATCCTTTGGACTATAGGTCTGTGGTCCCCCGTCTCTTTGTTTCTCTGCTGGGGAGGCCTGGGGAGGCGGTTCTTGACCACCAAACAAGAACACGTTGAACACCCACATTTTGAGCTCACAGTGGGGGACAAGACATGGTGGTGTTTAGGACTTACTCTTAGTTGTTGTTGTTGTTATTGTTTTGTTTTGCTTTCTGCGTCACACCCAGCAATGCACAGGGGTTACTCCTGGCTCATGCACTCATGAATTACTCTTGGCAGTTCTTTGGGGACCATATCAGGTCAGCCACATGCAAGGCAAATGTCCTACCCGATGTGCTATCACTCCAGGCCCTAGGACTTATTCTAGGCACTGTGCTCAGGGAGCACATCTGGAAAGTATTGGAGGTGCAGGGATCAAACCCATGTTGATCATGTACAAGGCAAGTACATATACATATATGAATTACGTAGGTTTTGACACTAGTTATATGTGACAAAAACCTTGCCAAATCTTATTTTTTTCCTTAATAAAATGGTAATACTAATACTTTTGGCAGGATTTTGATACAGTCAATCATTACGCCTACTGAATCAGAGAATTCAGGAAACAGACAGTATTATATTGTTCCATTTCCCTCATTCTGCAGAAAAGGATCTTGCACAGAAATGCAAAGGCAGTTTGTATCTTAGCCAAGTTTCTTAAGTTCCAGGTCAGTATTCTTTCTTACTATATACCATGCTGTTTTTCAGAGGTAAAGCTACTAAGAGATGAAAAGGAAAAGCATCTGGGTAACTCTTTCTCCATTCAGTTTTTAGTAAGAAACCCTAGAGTGAACAGAAGAGATATTATGAAAAGGTCAGGAATGTGGCTCAGCAGGCCCTCGGTTAGATCTCTGGTAATCAATGCCCTCACAACTCCAGAACCACTGGGCATAGCTGTTGAGGGTCCCCTGAGCATAGCTGGATGTGATCCCCACAACAATTTTTAAAAACTGAAAATAAAAAGAGGTTAGTATACTAAAGCTATTAATCACAATTGTTTCCAATGTTAAATATATTAGATGTTTATAAAATAACATTACAGCATCTCTGAGAAAATGAACTTTATTTTCAAAGAACTGTTAAAAGTCACTTTGTTTTTGTTTGGGGGCCACACCTGGAAGTTCTCAGAGATCATTCGTTGCAGGCTTGGGCGGACATATGTTAGGCCAGAGATCAAACCCAGGTTGACTGCACACAAGGCAAGTGCCCTCCCTACCCACTGTACTATCGCTGCAGCCCTAAAGGTTACATGAGAAATGTTATTTTTATAACTGGCCCATGGGAAAATGAGTATTAGCCAATCTTTCTAAATAATATTCTCTCTTCTTCATTCCAGAGATCATTAATCAGCCTATCTAGGATATTTTTTCTTTAATGTGAAGGTCTTGTTATCAGGGAAATTCAACCAGTGAGAATGACTTCAAAAGAACAAAACAACAAATGGTGGTATGGTACAAAAGGAACCCTCATTCACTACTAGTGGAAATGTAAATTGGTTTAGCTTCTATGGAGAACAGTATAAGAAATTCTCAGAAATTAAAAAAAAAATGAATCTATTGTATGATCCAGCAACTCCATTCATAGGTAAATATCCCAAAGAATACAAAAACACTACTCCAAGCACACCTATGTCCACTGCAGTGCTATTAACAATAGCTTATCTATGGAAATAAGCCAAGTGTCCAACAACAGATAAGTGGATAAAAATAGTGAAATTGCATTGCAGCACTGTTTACAATAGCCAGAATTGTAGGAAAAAAACCTGAGTGCCCAAGAACAGACGACTGGTTAAAGAAACTTTGGTACATCTACACAATGGAGTACTATGTAGCTGTTAGAAAAGATGGAGTCATTAAAGTTACATACAAGTAGTATTACATAGAAAGTATCATGTTAAGTGAAATGAGTCAGAAAGACAGGGATAGACATAGAAAGATTGCATTCATCTGAGGAACATAAAGGTAAATGCCCTCCCGTTGTTCGTCGATTTGCTCGAGCGGGCCCAGTAACGTCTCCATTGGAGACTTTGTTGTTACTGTGTTTGGCGTATCGAATACGTCACGGGGAGCTTGCCAGGCTCTGCCGTGTGGGCGAAATACTCTCAGTAGCTTGTCAGGCTCTCCGAGAGGGGCAGAGGAATCGAACTCGGGTCGGCCATGTTGGCTGCATGCAAGGCAAACGCCCTACCACTGTGCTATTGCTCCAGCCCTCTGAGGAACATAAAGTAACAAAATAGGAGACTAACACCCAAGAATAGCTGAGATTAGTACCAGGAGGTTTACTCCATGTCTTGGAGACCAGCCACACATGCTAGGGGACAAAGGCAGCTCAGATAGAGAAGGGAGCACCAAATAAAGGGTACTGGGAGGATCCTCCCAGGATGGGAGAAGCATGCTGACAGTAGACTATAGACCAAACATGACTGCCACTCAATGCCTCTTTTGCAAACCACAGTACCCAAAAGGATAGAGAGAACAAAAGGGAATTCCCTGCCACAGAGGCAGGGTGGGATGGGGGGATGGGTGTGGGAGGGATACTGGGATCCATGGTGGTGGGAAATGGGCACTAGTGGAGGGATGGGTATTTGATCACTGTATAATTGAAACCCAAGCACAAAAATTTGTAAGTCTACAACTGTACCTCATGGTTTTTCACAAATAAAAATTTTTTAAAAATAGTGAAATTGTACATTTACACTTATAAACCATTATGAACTAAATAAAAATATTTTGAAAAGACCAGGAGCTATTGAATATTTATGAATGAACATATATGATTACTAAAAATTATTTATAAGGGGTTGAAGGAACTACCCTTCCTACCCAGAGAAAACATGGTTGCTTATGAAGCTCCTGATCACCATAATAACAAAGTGACGGGAAAGGAAATTTGAAAGATTAGTTATAAACTTTTTATAAGTAATGGAAATATAAAATAAAGGAAGTAAAAATAGGAACTGAAACTCCATTTTAAACCATCCAAACTTAAAATCACTTCGATAAAACAATTTTAGCTATTCTTATAAACATGTAGTCATTTTTTCAAAAAGTATGAGGGAATCTATATTATGTAATATGGTGCACACCAAAATTAGCCAAGAAGAAAAGTCTATAGTCACCATTCCAAATTCCTGAAGCTGCCCAAATGAACTAAGCATTAATTCTTAGATACCTAATTCTGTGGCAAGGACCATAGCTGCTATGAATAAAGAGTGCCGGGGGGGGCGGGGGGACAATAAAAGGACTAATGAAATTAGGTTTATGAAAGGATCTAGGTTCTAGGAAATAGTTTCTAAAAAGAATAAAATTTAAGACTGAATTTTTCAGTCAGTGGATAGAAAATGGACTCTTCAAGCATTCAAAGTAGGAATAAGTTGTACTGAACAAAAACAAAAAGCCCACAGAGAACATGTCTTGTGCTGAGAATTCCAAGTAGTTTACAGTGTTCCCTATGCTGCTGGGCAGGGAAAGGATAGGGATAAACTGATAAGGTTCTCAGGTCATATTCAGGGCCCAGTATATGGCAAACTGATCATCTGAACACAGGCACAGTCAGCAGAAGTTTTAAAGCACAAAGGCCTCCCCCACGCCAAGAAGCCCATGTCTTCTCCTAAACATGTCTGTCTCTCTCTGTCTCTCTCTGCCTCTCTGTCTCTCTGCCTCTCTCCGTCTCTGTCTGTTTCTCGTTCTCTCTCTTTCCCTCTCTCCCCCCTTCATATCTCTCTAAATTTCTTTAAATACTACTATTTTACTTTTTTTAAAAGTTTTAAAGCACACAGGGATATAGTTATATTTATCTACATTGGAAAGTATCACTCTATTGGTAATCCAAACTAAGACTGAAGCATAAAGAGGAGGCACAAGTAAAGTTCAAAATATTGACGATATCCACACCAAAAAATAGCAGTAAGAACTAAAAGTAGGAACTAAAAGAGTTTAAATCTATCAAGATTTAAAATGATGTGTGCCGAAGGATAAAAAAGACTTCTGAGAGTTTGGAGGAGTAACAGTTTTTCTGTAGAGCATGCAGTCAACCTAAACAATGCCCCTATTAAGTAATTCAGAGTAGAGGAATACACTCAGTTTTATAGTGTCAAACTTAAAGTGCTACCGACTTTCTATCTACTAGGTCACTTTAGAATGAGCATTCTGAATGAGTATTCAGGACGAGTATTCTAGCGAGAAAACAGGCACCAGCAGAAGCTGGGATGCACCTGCATGTTACAAAGAGCCTAGATAACTAAGATTCAGGATGCTCAGAGTTATCACCACGTAGTTCTTTAATGTACAGACCTCTGGCATGTTTTCTGATATTTTCCTTTGTTTCCATGTCTTTAGTATCATAAAAATAGCTTTTAAAAACCACATAGTTGGGGTTGGAGCGATAGGACAGTGGGTAGGGCATTTGCCTTGCACATGGCCAACCCATGTTGGTTCAGTACCCAGCATCCCATATGGTCTTCCAAGCACTGCCAGGAGTGATTCCTTGAGTGCAGAGCCAGGGGTAACTTACCCTTGAGTATCCCTGGATGTGACCCAAAAAGAAAAAAACAAACAAAAAAAAAACAATAAAAACACATAGTTGCATAAAATAATTCTTAACTTCTTTACAAACCTTCTCCAGTGTAAACTAATGACCAAATATAAACTGCAGCTGTAATCTTCAAAGCCAAGGACTCTAGACTCAATCGATGAGTGACGCAGAAACTGAGCAAACCAATATAATAAAGGTTAACTCTTTGATATGCCAATATAAGCCATCAAGTAAACCACATTACTTAAAACACATCACAAAAGTTGACAGACAACATACCAAGTTACTCACCAGGCCTTTGAACCCGTTCCAGTACACAAATTGAGCCCTGAACTCTTCTGTTTCTCCCATGGACCATCATCAACTGAGATCTCATAGTAGGAAGCCCTATGAATTAAGAATATAAAACTGAATTTGCATGGCTCATGGATCACAGTAAATAAAACCTGGGATATTTTCAGAAATAGTGAATTCTAAATTGGCCAGTTTGGCTTGCACATACCTGACATAACTGGTGTATCAATATGCTAATCCTAATATTGTACATGTGAAAAGAACATATAACTATCTTTCTTTGATCTATGTTCCTTTATATCAATACTAATATGTCAAAATAGGGGCTTCAAAAATAAATATTTTAGCACTGCTGCTATTGCTTTTATGAAATCTAGTCAATATATTACTTAGAATTTAAGAAGAAAAATATCATTTTTACATGAATTTCACTCTTGGTCATTAGTTTCTGAGATATCTGAGTTTGTTAACTAATTCTTCAAGTTATAAGTAATTTCTACTGAAGCTCTTTCTTAAAATATTCATAAATACACAAAAATTTATATTCCTTAGAGTAGTTCATTAATGGGCTTTCTGACATGCAAAACTGATACTATTTCTTTAACTACAAAGATGTATAAATCTGCAACTATTCAAAGAACTATGGAAACAAGTAAGTTATTTTGTAAATTGAGTCTTAAAAATTAATGGTGTCACTGATCAAAATTGGGTTGTTTTTCTCCACTAAACAAAAAGTTAAAATAAAATCTTAATAAAATATAGCCTTTCAAAAATAAGGTCAATTACTAGACAGTCTCTCAAACACTGGCATCATATGAATAATGCATCTCTTATTCTAACCCTTTCAATTTTTCCTACCAGACTCTTTAATCTGTGAAGGTTTTACATGATACAATTCCTTTTCATTTTTTCCTCTGAAGTCAGCATTCATAAACGTAGAAGATAGAAGTTCTAATATCAACATTTAGTCTACTTCATAGTTTTGTTATATGTTCTAGATAATACGAAATTTGAGGCACATTAGGAGCCTAAGGTCCATACGAATGGCTGCTATTATGCTAGAATCACATAGACATAAAAGTGATTAGGGGTAAGTGGGGATAAAAGAGAAGCAAAGGTGATGAGGAAGAGAAGAAGAGTCAGGTGAAAGATGTTGAGCCCAAAACAGTGAGCGAATTTAGTGTCATTCTCACATGCAAGTTTATCTAGATTAGTCAACTCAGAGCAGGATTTCTGTTTCAGGGAAAGTATTTTTTTAAGGCAGCAATAAAACTCACAGTCCCTTTAGAGTGGGTATACTTCTTCTTAAATTGTCCACTGCTACAGCCCAAGAATAAGACATTCTAGGTTAGAACAAATAGGAGAAAAGAGAAATAATTGGGCTTTTAAAATGTTCTTAAAATCTAAGAACATTATAAATGAGGCAGGAATAATATTGCTGCACATTGTATTTTCCAAGAAAAGCTAAACTTCAAAGTTTTCAGGGCACATTGAAGCCTCAATATATAACCTGGAATTAGAGCTAGAGTTTATAAGATAGTTCTGATGTTAATGATTTATCTAACCTGGGGTAAATTAATTGAACTCTCCAAATTTCATTTTTTCCTCTAATAAATATAACTATCTTTCTAATAGGGTAACTAAGAATTAACTGTGAGGATAAAAACTTTCACAGTGCCTGGCTCATAGAAGGCATCCATTAAAGGTCCCTTTCTGCCTAGAAATCTATTATCACAAAATACTTTACAATAAATTTTAAAACTTCCAACAGTTAAATCTTTTGAATAGCACCAGAAACTAGCCCAGTGCTGTCCTTATCTTCCTAATGATATGAGGTACCAAAGAAAACGACAAGCAGCAGCATTAGACATTATTTAGGAGATGAACCAACAGATCACTTATGCCGTAAGAAATAAGAGCAACCAACCTAAAATCTCCCAATGGGATTTCACAGAATTCTCAAGCTCATAACTTGTTTCATTTTTTTACTTCTTCTATAAGTTATTTTACTTTTCAGTAAGTATAAATTATTTTTAAAAAAGCTTATGGAAGCGTTTGAAACTTTCTACCTTTAAAATAAACAAAATAATATAAGCCATTAAGTGGCTTCCCTAGAATAAGCATAAACTCACAAAAGTTTTACCTTTGTCATCTATTTATTTTAATGAAGACATTCTCCAATCTCATTTAAAGTTGTTGCTCTCTTCTGTCTTAAGTCTTTAGCAATAATGACTAGATTATATCACTAATTATTTAGTTTCTTCTCACTTTTCTCACATTAAAGTATCCATTATTCATTTCCATATTGCTTCAAACTTGATATATGGCAAGAGAAAAAACTTTATATATAGCATAAATTTTACTATGTTAAAATAACATACTTTTATACTTTATTATAGTTTAAGTTCTTTAAAGAATATATATATTTCTTTAAAGAAAAAATCTTACTTTTAATTTTATGATTATGTATGTTATCACCCTCCAGAAAATTAGACACAACTACCTTTCTCTTATTCATTTTTAGATCCCCAGTGATTCACATTTTATACAGAGCAGGAGCACAGTGTATTTTTCACTGACTAAAAATCACATTAATCAGGATAATCACAATAATTCTATTTAAATCACTGTATAGAATCAGGCTTTATGCTTTTATGCATTGGCTAGAACTTAGATTTAACCAAGACAAACTTTTCTCAGAGTAACAACCAAAACTGCAGATTACACAGACTTAGCAAACTAAGGAATCAGCAGCAGGGTGGCCAAAAGGTCACATGTACACAGAGCAGGGACATGGGGCATGCACATATTTTTAATTATCTACCCCTAGTTTATTTTTTCACAAAAATAAAAAGGCAGATTCTAAAGTGCTGCCAAGAATTAAATTAACTTTATTTTAATGGCAGTTATTTGGTAATGGTTCCAATATCACCAACAACGTTTTGCAAGAACATTTTGATAGTTAAAACCTAATTATATTCAACATGACGACAGATTCTGGCAGTGCTAAAACATTATGTTTTTACACTCCTAATGAAGAATTTTATTAACCCTGATTTTGTTTAAGGTTGTTACAGATATTAAACTATAAATACACTTGTCTTATGCTGTTATACTGAGAACACCAATAGCACCTATACAGTATTCCTGCCCAAAACGTCAAGTCTGAATCTAATTGTGCAGAGAAAATAAAACCCATGATCAGGGATATTCTTCTGCAAACCAAATAGATAGGTCATTCAAAAATATTTATATCATAACAAAACAAGGATGAGGCAAAGGGGCTATTCTTAATTCTAAAAGGTCATGATGGTCAAAAGTAGTATGTGATCCTTATTTGGATTTTAGATAAAAAAGGAAATAAACAAGTCAGAGTTAAAAGACAATGATAAAACAATAAGTAGGGAAGTTTTCATGCAGATGGTTTATGAAAGATCTGTATCAATTTGAAAACATATACATAGTAAACATTTATAAAGTACATATATAGAAATCTGCGTAACTGTTTATCCTAAGGCTTTACTAATTTCTTGGTCACAGAACCTTCTTTCCTCAACACATACCAACTTTTATGAAGGCTTTTAAGAATTTTACTTAAAATGTATTTCTATTTCTTACACAGTATTATTCACAAATCTTAGGCAGGTTACAGAAATTGAATAAAATCTTTTTTTAAAATATCAAAATAACAAGTTCCCAACTCAAAATCACAGGTTTAAAAGTACCTTGAGGACAGACTTTCCCCAATAAAGACTTCATTAAGGGCTCTCACTGGCAAGAGTTGGGGTCCTGAAGCCTCAGACGCTGCTGACAATAAAAACAAAAATCCAAAATAGTTATTTTAATTTTAGAAATGTTACAATATAAACTACAGAAAACACTTAGAAATGCATATTTTAAGAGAATCATATACTTTACATTAACATATACACATTTAAAAATATTTTATTATAAAGCTCAGTATAAAAAAGAAATAAATAAACTTTTATTTCAAGTAAAGAAATTTTTTTAAAAGAGAGAGAAAAGAAAATGTGCTCAGGAGAGAATACGAGCTTCTCCAGATATGAAGGAGCCTTATGAATGAAAGAAAAAAATTACACATTTAGCACAGTGGGTAGGGCATTTGCCTTGTACACAGCCAACATGGCCAAGCCAGGTTCGATTCCTCTGCCCCTCTCGGAGAGCCCAGCAAGCTACCGAGAATATCTTGCCCGCACGGCAAAGCCTGGCAAGCTACCCGTGACGTATTTGATATGACAAACACAGTAACAACAAAGTCTCACAATGGAGACTCACAATGGAGACGTTACTGGGCCCGCTCGAGAAAATCGATGAACAATGTGAGGACAGTGACAATGGACAGTGACAAGTTGGGATGAAGACAACTGTAGAATGGAAAGCCCATCAAACAACTTTTAAAGAATAATAAAATCCACTTAGCAATCCCATAAGACTCTTGTTATTACACTTGACTTACACATAACTGTGTAAGTTTTAGAAATGGGATGAGTCAAGTACTTCCAAAAAAGCCATTTGGGATTTCAGTAGCAAATTATGTTCATGGCTCCCGTAGGAAACAAAAGCAATTACACCACAGATCTTCCTCCTCCCCCAGATATAAAAACCTGTAGAGTATCTGAATTAAGAGTACCACTGGAGAAACACTGCCATGTATCTTTTCATGACTTTTAAGCAATTTGATCTCTTCTTATTTACTCTATTAAATTGTAGGCTCAGCTTATGAATCTTCCTTGATGGTTATTTATACAACATCCTATCACACAAAATTCTTCAAGCCACTGCTTTCTGACTCAAACTTGTGGCCATCATCTTCAAAAAGTTTCCTTTGCCTTGTTATCCTTTATCAAGCTACAAATGAAAAAACTCAACCCCCCAGTTTCTCAATATCACCAACAGTGACACTGAACCCAAGTTTCTCCTACCAGGCAAGCACAACTGGAAATGTTCCCTTTTCTGTTTCCTCCATCCTCTCTACTAAGTCCACCCAACTGTAGTTGCCAGTCTCCAAGATGATCCTCAGTGGTCTTGCCTCCTTGTATTCGCATTTTGTGCAACATTTCATACCACATCACACTCTGTTGGTGAATAAACTTTTATTTCTACGTGACCAACAGACTCTGGAAGTGAGGGTATGTCAATTATGAGAGACATATCGATTTCTATTTCTGACTCTTTCTCTCAAATCACATGCTTTGGGAAAACAGAGTTCATCATATTTTTATAGAGACCAGCATGGTGAGGACCTAGTCTCTTGCTAGGCACCAGGTGATGAGCCGGGAAGCAGATGTCCCAGCCAGGTGTTCAAGTAAGTAACGCTGTCTCTGTCAACAGCATCACTGTCACCCACTGAGAGATACTAAACCCAAATTCAAAAAGCTAAGCTACACGTGAATCTTTTGGTTGTTGCGGGGAGGGCGGGTGTCACCCAAATGGAACTCAGGAGGCCCAGGCGATTCTGAGAATCTCCCAGTGGTTTTCAGACTACTGGGACAACATTTCAATGCAAGGGCCCAAGAATATGGTGCTAATTCAGGCTCTGTGGTTTCAGGGACTACCAGGCCACCCTCCAGGGCTACTCCTAGCAATGATAGGGGGACCATGTGGTGGCAGGGATTTAATACAGTGCGCCCTGTGCAAGAGTATGTGCCTTTACCCTTCTGTTCTCTCTCTGGCCCTCCACTCATGAATTCTTAACCTTCACAATCTCTATGAAATTATAAATATTTATGTTTAATGATGGCAATTGATGAGCAACAGGATGATCATGATCGTGATGCTAAATTTAAGGTTAAAAACTTATGCAGCAACAAATTTCTGATATGAATTAGACACATAAACCAAAAAGTTCCACAACTGTCATCAAAGCAATCACTGATCTAACATCCTCCTGAATTGTTTTCCTGATCAGGTTATTTTCATGCGAATACATATGTCATACCAGGCATCCTCTCAAACCACAATGCCATGAAGGCACAAATGAACCAGAAAAGAGAATGGAAGAAAAAACCCAACAAGTAGAAACTAAAACACTACTAAGTAACAACTGGATCAAAAAAAATCAAAGAGGATATAAAAAGATTCACGGAAACTAATGAGAACAAAGCAAGAACCTATCAAAATTTGTTACCACAGCAAAAGATGAAGCAAGGGAAAAATTCATAGCAATACAAAGAAAAAAAGCTCAAACATAAACACACAACTTAAACATCTGGAGAAGCAACAACAAATTAATTCCAAAACTAGTATAACAAATAAAAGCTAAAACTAGCCATAATAAAAATTAGAATAGGAATTAGTGATATAGAAATCAAGAAGGCAATATATAAAGAATCAATGAAACTAGGAGCAGGATCTGAAAAAAATAAACAAGAAAGACAAACCTTCGGCTTGATGCACAAGGGAAAAAAACACAAAATGCCCAAATAAGCTGGATCAAAGACAGAAGGAGAGAAATTACAACAGGCCCCTCAGAAAATCAAAAAAATCATAAGAGGTTACACTAAACAACTGTATGCTGTTAAGATGGAGATGGCCAGATTGTTATAACCATGTAACCCTCTAGAAACTGAATGAGGAGGAAAGAAAAAACTAGAACAGGCCAATCACAAGCAAGGAAACTGAAACAGTAAATAAGAATCTCCCCCGCAAGGACAAAAGTTCTGGTCCATATGGATTCACTGGTGAGTTTTATTAAACCTTCATGTAAGACTTACTAACTTTATTCTTTACGCTCTTCAAAAATATTGAAGAAATAAGAATCCTTTCTAATAGATTGAACAAAGCCAATATTATACTAATAACTAAGAAGATAACAGACACTATTAAAAAGAAAATTTCAGACCAATTATCCTAATGAATACTGATGCAGAAGTCCTCAACAAAATATTAGTGAACCAAATCCAAAACATATCAAAAAGATCATTACAACACAATTAAGTGGAATTCATTAGGGATGCAAGGATGATTCAAAATGTGCAAATAAATAAAAATAATACACATCAATAAAAGGAAAGATAAAAATCATATAATATCAATAAATGAAGAGAAACTTCCAAGAATATACAACATTTCTTTATGATTAAAAAAGCCTCCACAAAACAGGGGTGTAAGGAAGCTTCCACAAAATAGTAATAGCCATCTATAACAAACCAACATCCAGTATCATTCTCAATGGTGAACAACCACAGAGGTCTCCTCTGAGATCAGGCACAAAGCAAGGAAGAGCACTGTCTTCACTATTACTCAGTATAGTCTGAGAACACAATTATGCAAGAAAAATAAATCAAGGGACTCAAATCAAATTTGGAAAGGGGAAAGGAAGAAGTCAAATTATCATTATTTACAGATGACAGAGCCCCAGCAGCTGAAGAACTCCAGGACCAGCCACAGTCATGCTTAAGACCACTCTCCACACGCTCGTATGAGCCTCACGCATAAAGGAACTGGCAGAGGAACCCAGGTATGCGGGATCTAGGGCTGAGATCTCCAAGCTTGCTCGGATTGGGACTGGGTTTCCTCCACCCAGATCCTCCATCTTTCAGTACTAGGCAGCTACACCCACCAACTGCCCCCAGAACCGTGTAATCCCATCACGGCCAAAATCCAGAGACTATAAAACCTAGCTCCCAGAAGCGCAATCTCTCACTGTCTCGTTCTTGCTCTCAGAGAACCCAGCAGGCTACTCAGAGTATCCTGCCTGCAGGGCAGAGTCTGGCGAGCCCTCCATGGCATATTCAATATGCCAAAACCCAGTAACAATGATGGATCTCATTCCCCTGACCCTAAAAAGAGCCTCCAATGTGGCACTTGCTAAAATCTCAGGGCTAGGATGAATGGAGACGTTACTGGTGACTGCTCGAGGAAATCAATGAACAATGGGATAACAGTGATATAGTGATACAGATAACATGATAATATACATAGAAAACCCTAAAGAATCCACTAAAAAGTTCCCAAAGACAATAAGCCAATACAGCAGAGTAGTCGGCTACAAAGCCAACCAACTGATAGTAATCTGTAGCATTCCTGTAAGCAAATACAGGAATTTGTTTGTAAGCAAAACAGAAAAGAAAGCAACTGGAGTCCATCCCACTTAAAATAGTGTCCAAAAACATCAAGTGTTTAGAAATCAACTTAAAAAAAAAGGTCGGGGATCTATACTATAAAGACTGAAAAAGAAACATTTTAAAAAGAGATAGAAAACCTTAGGAAAGGAAAAATATGCAGTGCTCTTAGATAGGAAGACTCAATATTGTCTAAATGACCATCCTACCTAAATTACTATATAGATCGAACACAATCCACACCCGAAATCTGATGATACCCTTAAAGAAATAAGAATGTCGATAATAAGGTTTGTATGGAGTCATAAACCACCTTGAATAGCCATAGCCATATTGAGAAATAAGGAATTGGGAATTCTCTCATCACCTAACTTGAAACTAAACTTTAAAGCCAGAGTGATCACAATAGCATGGTATTGTAATAAGAATAGATTCTCTGAACAATGGGTTAAAACCAAGTATTTAAAGGCAAATTCCAAGATCTATGGTCAACTAATTTTTGATTAAGGAATTAGGCACATGGAGTAAAGATCATCTCTTCAAGAACCAATGCTGGAAAAATGAGGCAACCGCATCTAAAAATTGAAACTCAACCCATATCTCACACCTTACACAATAGTCAACTCAAAGTGGATCAAAGACCTTGAGATCAGACCAGAATCCACAAAATATATCAAGTAAAACATCAGTAAAATGCTCCAAAATCTTAATCTCAAAGTTGTTTTCAATGACATGCTTCCATTACCAAAGGCAACAGAAACAAAAATAAATACATGGGATTTCATTAAAGATGTTCCTAGATGACCAAAGAAACAGTCTCAAGCTGGACAGATAGTACAGCAGGTAGGGGACTTGCCTTACATGCGGACGACCAGGGTTCAATACTGACACTGCATGTGGTCCCTGAGCCCTACCAGGAGTGACCCAGAGAGGAGAGTTGAGAGTGAAGAGGGCCAGGGAGAGGGAGGACTATGAATAACTATGTAAATCACAGTGCCCTAACATTTTAAATGCAAAAAAAAATAATTTAATTAAGTACATATAAACCATCCACTTATATATTTTATCATCCATTCCTATTCGATTTTAAAAACTATACTAGAAAACATCTTTTCTAAGAAATAGCTATATTTACTACTTCAAATATCCTCATACTATGTTTTACAATTGATATAGTTCACTCTGCTTTTGTTAGTATTGCCAGTGATACTAACATTCCAGAATAAATAAAATATAGTTAGTTCTAAAACTTACAAAAGCAGTGTATACTAAACATTATCTCAAACCTACTTTCGTCATGAACTCTCTCAACATCGAGGGCTCTATTATGTTGATTCAAACTTAGCTGTTGTTCATGAAGGTCCACAGGAACAGGGTTTATGCCAGTCCCTTCAAGGTATAACCTAATTCGCTGCCGCCATAGCCACCTTCGAAAAGTGAAGGAAAAACAAGTTATGTTAAACTATGACAAGTTCAACTAAGGATTAGCCATCACAATTTCACCAAAATTTAAAACACATTAAGAAAGGCACATCAGGAACAAAGAGTGCAAATTCCTCCACCTCAAAGACAGATTTAGATTTCTTCCCCTTTCAGTAGCGTAAATCACGGTCACAGTCACGGTCCTCCCGTTGTTCATCAATTTGCTCAATGCGGGCCCAGTAACATCTCCATTGTGAGACTTGTTGTTACTGTGTTTTGGCATACTGAGTAGCGTAAATATTTGTATAAAATCTCTCAAGTGATCTGAACCACAATCAAACTCTCTACCAATTATTTATTATATCTAATATACTGAGCTATTTATAATTGTTCTTTTTCTCTGAAATAAAAGTTATGTTAAGGTAATGAAACTAGATAAAAATACCTCCTCCTAAATTTTGTGATGTTTTACAAAAACAGGTAAGTATCAATAACAAATACTATAATCTTCAAGATTATATATAAAAATTTAAATGGATTGCTTTTCTTTTGAGTTTATGGGGTAGGGGGTGCTAAAGCCTACTCCCAGTTAGGTGCTCAGAAAGAATAAATGACAGGCTTGATTTCAAAGTGAAAATCTAAAATATAAAAAAACCAATAGGGTAGATTCTCCTAGACAAGTATACAAAAACATGCTGCCATTTAAAAGTCACGTGTCAGCAATTTCCAGCATGCCAATTTTTTGAAATGATTAGGAACTAGACTCATTATGAATAAAATGATTCCAGAAGTCAATACAAATTAACAAATATCCAGGGAGAAATGATCTGCACTGTGGCACTCCCATTGTTCATCGGTTTGCTCAAGTGGGCCCAGTAATGTCTCCAACGTGAGACTTGTTGTTACTGTGTTTGGCATATCAAATATATCACGGGTAGTTTGCCAGGCTTTTCTGGGCGGGCAAGATACTCTCAGTAGCTTGCTGGGCTCTCCGAGAGGGGCGCAGGAATTGAACCCGGGTTGGCTGCGCCAGCTGCATGCAAGGCAAATGCCCTATTGCTGTACTATCGCTCCCTATAAAATCTTGCCCAATTCAGGAAATAAAAAGTATTCCAACTTGGCTCTCTCTGACATACCCTGCAACCTCATTCGGCCTTTCCTTTCACCTTCCACCTTCTTTGGATGGCCTCCTGCTCCTTTAAGCAAACAGAAGATGAAAAGACACTCCAATATTTAAGAAACACTTGATACAGAAATTCAGCCAAGTTAAAGTAAACATAACCCGGGGCGAGAGTGATGGTACAATGAGTAAGGCATTTGCTTTGTATACCGCTGACTGGGTTTGATCCCCAGGATCCTATATGGTCTTCTGAGTATCATCAGAAGTGATTTCTGAGTGTAGAGCCAGGAGTAACCCCTCGGCATTGTCAGGGGCCACCCCAAAAGCCAAATAAATAAGTAGGTAAATAAATAAATAAAGTAAACATAATCCTTAGTCATTCTCTGATTAGGAAAAGAGGAAGATAAAAATCAAGAGAATTTAAACATGTATTTTAGTTTTAACTATCTTTGCACCAAACTCCTAAGAACATATTACAGAGCTGAGATAGTGGGACTATCTATCTCAGTCAATGAGAAAAACAAACAAAACACTCTAGTTGCAAATACAGTGGCATCTGTCAATTTTCCTTTATACAGCTCTAAATGGACTAAAATAAGGCCAGTTAGATCTTTTTAGAATTTGGTTAACATATTACATTTTATGGTTTACTGATATAGCTATGAACTAATGCAAATATTACCTAATTTGACGTTTAACAGCATTTTATTTATTTTAATTTGGGGTCCACCCCCAACAGTGCTCACAGCTTACTCCTGGCTCTGCACTCAGGAATCACTCCTGGCAGAACTCAGGAGACTATATGGGATGCCAAAGACAGAACTCAGGTTGGTTGCAAGCAAGGCAAGTGTTTTACCTGCTGTACCATCTCTCCGGTCTGCTTAATAAAATTTTAATGATATATATTTAAGTGACATATCGCCACTAACAAATTCCTACCTGAATTCACCACGATAGAACTTCTGTAAGGCTTCTGGGAAGGAATGTGTGTACCGAACCGGAAGACATAAGTGACCCTCAGACCTTTATTTTAAAAAAGATTTAGGGAGGGTATAAAAGGGAAGGGAGAAAAAAATTAAGTTAGCACTAAAGCACAAAAATCAAATATAAAATTTTAATTTTCTACTTTTTTAATTATAAAATTGTATTTTCAACAAGAGCAAAAAGGATCAACTAGAAAAAACTTTACGTATAGCTTTAATGTCACACTCCAAGTGAATTCAGAAAAATGTAGCACTGTAGCACTGTCCTCCCGTTGTTCATCAGAAAAATGTAACCCAATTAATTAATTTATTAAAAAAAGAGTGAATTTATTTAAGAAGTTAGCAATTTGTTGTAGAAGACAAATATTAAAACAAATAATTGCAAATCAGAGTGGTGAGATTATATGCACCAGCTGGCACTCTGCACTGACTCTCAGCAGAGGTCTCAACTCCCTCCATGGGATCTTCTCAGTGTTCCCAGGTACCCTCACTGGGTAGGGTGACCCCAGTAGGAGCCAGGTAAGTGACCACTAGAGAACCTGCAATGCCATTTATAACCTGTTGCTGCCATCCACAACCAAGCCATATTGAACTGGTCACAAAGCCTCATTAAATCCTGATCGGCCAACATAAAGGTATACAGAGCAATAGACTGCTTGCCCCATGCCCTCTATCTTTGACTGTTAAGCATTCAAATTGTTTGATTATTTGCCAGGCTCAGTATAGTGCAGAATACAGAATACATCCACAGAAACAGCACATTTAATTTAGATGAGTCCATGTGAGTCATCGTGGATTTGGTCTTCCTGCTTCAATCAAGCCTCCAGAAGTTTGCAACTCCAGCTGACATGTGACTACAACCTCATCAGAGCTCCCAAGCCAAAACCACCCAGCCAAGCTGCTCCTGAATTCTGGACACATAGAAAACCATAAAAGAAAATTGTAAGTGATTCCTACTGTTTTCAACCTCTAAGTTTATGATTTGTTATACAGCGTTCGATAACTAATACAGCGAAGAAGAGACTTAAATTGGACATTAATTTCTGGGATTAAAGATTCTAAGGTTCTATGATACTTAAGAAAAAGAAGACAAGCAATTTGAATTACAGAACAAAGTCAGAGGCTTAATCCATTTCTCCCTGGAAACAAGTAGAAAAAACAGAGAACTTGTAAAACCAATTATTCTAGCTAGAAATCAGAAAAAACACCACCATCTGCCTGCCAGTTTCAAAAACTCCACAAGCTTAAGAATATTAGGCTTAAAAAAACTTTTTTAAAGGAAACTGTATTTTGACAAACTACAAAATATGATGACTTCTATTAAGATTCTCTTACGTTAGGGGGTTGGAGACATAGTAGATAACACACTTGCTTTGCATGGCCCTATGAGCAAAGCCAGGTGGAATCCAAACCTCCCTCACAAAACCTCTTGAACGATATAAATAAATAAACAGTCAAGAAGTTATGACATACAAAGGTATAAATATTTGTATTTTATAATACAATAAAAGGCAATAAAAAGCTAATTACTGAACTAATTCAACTGCTTACTCTCAGGAAATAATAAATAACTCAGCTAGATTCAGGTCCTGGCCCTGCTTTCTAAGACTGTCAAAAGCTTATTGCACACTACATTTAAGATTGTGTTAGTAATGCTTTACAATACAAAGTTCTACACTTAAGGAATGTACAACCTAATAGACACAGAAAATAAAGCGCTAAGAACTCTCTACAGGGAATTATAATTAGAGCCCAGGAGACAAACCAGTCTTACGTGAATAAGAATTACACAACTAAAGTGCATAAGAACACTGTAGGCAAAATCATGAAAAGGCATGAAAAAAAACAGGGGCACTAAAGAATTCTTTCAAATCCTATTTTTGGGGCCACACTCAGCAGTGCTCAAGTCTTACTCCTGGCTCTGCCCTCAGGGATTTCTCCTGGCAGGATCAGGGGACCATATGTGGTACTTAGATAAAACTCAGGTCAGCTGTATGCAAAGCAAAGGCCCTACCCTCTATATTAGCATTCCAGCCCCTCAAATCCTATCTTAAATATTAACAAAGTTCGGCACCAGAGCAGTTTCTCTACCCACAAGAATAACTACCTAATCATGATGTTAGAAAATGTAGTTTTATTGCATCTGCACTTAAGAACAGTCATTGGGATAGAAAGCTAGTAGATAGGTAAAAGGTGATTGCCTTACAAGCAACTGACCCTTGTTCAACCCCCAACACTGCCAAGAGTAATGCTGAGCAGAGACCTTGGAGTGGTCCTGGGCACTGTCAAGTGGAACCCACAAAATGTTTAGATTGGGGCTGAGAATTTGAATGAAGATAGGATGATGGTACAGATTTTGTTGTACGATAAATACTAGAGATGTAATGAATATTTGATTCTACAACTATCCCTTGGACAACACAGAAGTTAGGAATGCCCATTGAGTTGAAAATTCTATCACTGTATCACTGTCATCCCGTTGTTCATCGATTTCCTCGAGCAGGCACCAGTAATGTCTCCATTCGTCCTAGCCCTGAGATTTTAGCAGGTGCCATATTGGAGGCTCTTTTCAGGGTCAGGGGAATGAGACCCATCATTGTGTCTGGGTTTTGGCATATCAAATATGCCACAGGGAGCTTGCCAGACTCTGCCGTTCGGGTAGGATACTCTCGGTAGCCTGCTGAGTTCTCTGAGAACAAGAATTAGACAACAAGAGGTCACATTTCTGGGAGCTTGGAATTATAGTCTTTGGACCTTGGATATTGATGGAATTACGTGGCCCTGGGGTCAGTTAGTGGGTGTAACTGTCTAGCTACTGGAATATGGGGGATCTGGGTGGAGGAGGCCCATATTCCAGAAAACTCCATGTGACCAAAAACTTAAGATCCTCCAAAAGTCAGAGACAAAGTAGTCATAGAGATAAGACAGGAGTTATAGAGAAGGAAGAGAATACAATAAATGTTTAAAAGTATCCATGATAACTGTTAGCATTAAGAATTTTCCAAGGGCCAGGAAATCATACATGTGCCTGGCAAGCACCAATCTGAGTTAGAGATCTGAAACTACTCAGTACTCTGCAAGCATCACAGTGTAGCCTTGGAGGGCCCCAGCTACCACCAGGTACAACCCTGGGGCCTCCAGCACTGTGGGGATGTCCCTGATCCCCCCAAAAAGAGCATTTTCAAAGAACCAAGTGAAACAAACAAATCAAGTAAAACAAAAACTAAAATATCCAGAAAATTCAGCAATTACGATATCACTGGTCTTCTAAGGCAAGGACAATATGAATAAACTTGCTACAGATAAACAAAGGAGAGTGAAGAAAGAAGAGTTAAGACAAAGATAGAAAGGAGGGAAAAGAGAAAAGGGGGAGGGAAGAATCATGCTGGACAACTGATAGAAAAAGGGGAACAAATGACAGAGGCCATACCCAGCAGTGCTCAGGGCTTACTCCTGGCTCTGTGCTCAAGGATCCCTCCTGGAGGAGTTTGGGCAACCGTGTGTGGTATCAGGGATCAAGCCTGCACTGGCCCCATACAAAGTAAGTTTCCTAACCTCTGTACTTTCTCATTGGCCTGAGATTATCTTTCAAAGCAAGGGAACAGTTGAACAAGTTCTAATCCACTGAGATTCATTTTAGCTCTAAGACAAAGATTTATTAAAAGAACAAGGATGAGAAAAACAATTGTATGGAGCATGAGCAGTAACTTTTAGAACTAAAGAATGGGGATGAGAAATCACTTGAATCCCATAGAAAATTTTTTTAGTTTTCTATGAGTTCTAAGTACCAGGAATTACAAATTGGAAATAAATTTGGGCTACCAAAGTCCAAACTGAGCCACCGACTCCAAGTTTCTGTGACTCTTTACTCAACTGCTCTCAAGTGCTGATGTAGGAACAGAAAGCATGATAGGTTAATAGAAGACTGAACAGAAAGATAATCACACAAGATATTTAAGATATTCACCCAAGAGTGAATGAAGTGAGGGAGAATTAAGTGAAGAAAATGGGTCAATAAGTGAAAACTCAATAAACAGATTTAGTTGAGTTGAGGGAATAAAACTGCCATGAAAATAGAAGACAGTGATCAGTGCAGAATCAAGATTTTAGAGATGGGGAAATTCCAGATAATCTAAAAGCCAGATAAAGTCATGTATGTAGGTGGTTTAACAAGTATAATGATAAATGTCAGCAAAGCTAAACAGGTAATATAAAAAGTGTGTGTGTGTGTATATATATATATATATATATATATATATATATATATATGGCTCACACACATAAACAATGGATAAACAATGGAATACATTTTTCTTTACCGTTCTGGATCAGTGTTCACTCCAATAACTGGCTTAAGTCTGTCTAAGACTTTACTTGCTGCCAGAAGCATTGTACCATCACCTATAGGAATAAGATATCATCTTGTTATAAATCCAGTTTTAATACCATTCTGAACATGAGTACTTTTACTTTAATAATCATCCCTTATCCTCACTATCTTTTTATTTTCTTCAAAATTTTTATTGTGTCACCATGAGATGGGGGATACTGTCCTCCCGTTGTTCATCGATTTGCTCGAGCGGGCCCAGTAACGTCTCCATTGGAGACTTTGTTGTTACTGTGTTTGGCATATCGAATACATCACGGGTAGCTTGCCAGGCTCTGCCATGTGGGCGAGATACTCTCGGTAGCTTGCAGGACTCTCCGAGATGGGCGGAGGAATCGAACTCAGCTCGGCCATGTTGGCTGCGTGCAAGGCAAACGTCCTACCGCTGTGCTATCGCTCCAGCCCCACCATGAGATACAGAGTTACAAAGATATTCATGGTCAGGTTTTAGTCATACAGTGTTCCAACACCCATCCCTCCACCAGTGTACGTTTCCCACCACCAATGTCCCCAGTTTCTCTCTGCCACCCTCCTCCTAGATTGTATCTATGGCAGGCACTTTCCTTCTTTCTCTCTGTCTCTCTGTCTCTGTCTGTCTCTCTCTCTCCCTCCCTTTCCTGCCCCCTCTCTCTCAGTGAAAATCTTACTCCCTACCACAGTCCCTTTGCATTATCACTCCCACTCTAACCCAGGGTTTCTCAACAGCAGCAAGACTGACATTTTAGTACAGAGATCAAGGTGCTTGACTTGTATGCAATTGGCCCTGGTTCCGTCCCTGACACTGAGGGTCCACCCCAAGCACCATCAGATGAGGCCCCAAAATTCCCAAAGAAAACAACTGACTTTTTAGATCAGGTATGTCTAAACCAAGGGGTGCTATGCTGTGTACTATAGAATGCGGTAGGAACCCTTCCTAGGAACCACCTGTCCAATCCTACACTTCTATCAGTCAATCTTCTTTCCTTTTCCAATTTCCTTTTCTAAATTCATAAATTATTTGAATGAGAAATACCCAAAATGTTCTAGTTTAGATGTTACCAACCACCACTGTCAATTTTAAGCTTTAGAAAGAATGATTACTATTTTAGTAAAGCTCAAAAAAAAAATAAAGTAAGTATATGAGGTCAAAGAGGGATGAAATCTTTATAATCTCATTAAACTCAAGTTAAGCATAACTTAACCAAATTAGTAATTATAGTCATAGAAAGTCAATCAGATTTGAATGAAATACACACCTTAAAAACACACACAAGACTATATGCAGAGAATGTCACAATAATGTCATTTGTTACAAAAGTAAAACGCTGACCCAAATCACTAGATACGACCTTGTGAGCCCCCAAGCACTGCGGGGGTGGCACTGCAGTGCCCAAGCATAGCACTGCCAGGGCAAGAGCATCACCAGAAGTGGTACCATCCTCACCTCCCACCCCAGCACCACAGCAATGGTGCCTATTAGAAAAAAAAAAGAGGAAAGGAAAACTTTAACAAAGCACTATCTTTATAAACATAAACCTAATCCTAAAAAGCCCAGTTTGCCTTGTGGTTGGATTCTGACAGCGTCATTATATAACCCATGGGATACTTGAAAATATGTATAGTCAAGTATTAACATTTTCAAATCCCAACACCTTTATCTCTATAAAATGATTACCTCCTGCAGCTATGATGGCATCCGCCCATTGAACGGTCTCTTCATCATATTCTCTCCTCTTTACAAGACGAAACTCAATACCCTCGTTCCTAAGACAAAGAGTAAAGGTTACATAAATTTTTCACTTAACACAAAGGAATAAACTTCTACTTATCTGTAGGCATATAAATGCAACAGAGATATAAAACAAGTAAGTTCATTTTATAAATAAACTCATACTTAGCTTTATAAGGTTAGTTTCATTTTCATTGAATCACAACATACTTAACTATAAGCCAGGAAGCATATGAATATGCTCAAAGTTAATGACAATCCATAATCTCAAAGTCTATTTTAAAACATTTTATATTCTCTGGCAAATAGCAATATTGATTAATTAGAATTTATTTTTATTTTCTCTACTAATATGGAGCGATAGCACAGCAGGTAGGGCGTTCGTCTTACAAGCGGCCAACATGGCCGACCCGAGTTCGATTCCTCCGCCCCTCTCGGAGAGCCCGGCAAGCTACCGAGAGTATTCGATATGCCAGACACAGTAACAACAAAGTCTCCAATGGAGACGTTACTGGGCCCGCTCGAGCAAATCGACGATCAATGGGAGGGCCTTTATCTCTACTAAAATGCTTTACTAAATTGTATTGTTAAAATACATTACTTAAAAAATGAATCAGCCCAGAAAACTGATTTCCTAGAGAGACAATTTTTCATTCTAAAATTGAATGGCACTACTTTTAATTTGTGCTTTTTTTGGTTTGGGGGCCACACCCAGAGATGCTCAAGGCTTACTCCTGGCTCATCACTCAGGGATCACTCCTGGTGGGCTCAGAATTGAATCGGCTTCATGGGATAGCAAGAACTGAACCTTGATCTGCCACGTGCAAGGCCAACTGGCCTACCTGCTGTACTATCTCTCTGGCTCCAGCATTATTATGTCTTCTTAAGTTTTAGGTACCGTGGTTGATAATATTGTTAATGATAGGGTTTCATGCGTGAAACATTCCTGCATCACATCCTCCATCAAGAATACCCACTTCCCTCCACCATTGTTCTAGTGCCTTTGCCATCCTATTCCCAGCCCACATCCCCGCTGTGGTATGCTTCGTACTGAAGTCCAGGTCTCAGTTCCTATGCCTACTATGACACTTTACATCCCACACACAAAAAAAGGTTATTCTCTGTCTGTTCTTCTCCTTTTGACTAACCTTTCTCAGCATGATACTCTAGATTTAACATCAATTTCACGCATGATTTCATGTTCTCTAGCCAAGTAGTACTCTGGCTAGTAGTAGTAGTATATATATATATATATATCAGAGTATCTTTATCCAGTCATCTGTTCTTGGACACTTGGGTTAAGGTAAGGTAAAGGCCCTCCCGTTGATCGTCGATTTGCTCGAGCGGGCCCAGTAACGTCTCCATTGGAGACTTTGTTGTTACTGTGTCTGGCATATCGAATACTCTCGGTAGCTTGCCGGGCTCTCCGAGAGGGGCGGAGGAATCGAACTCGGGTCGGCCATGTTGGCCGCTTGTAAGGCGAGCGCCCTACCCGCTGTGCTATCGCTCAGACACTTGGGTTATTCCAAGATTTTGGGATAGACACTACTTTAAATTCAGTTCATGGTCACTGAATTCCAGTCACTAAAACAATGCTTAGGAGTCTTTCTAATTTCAACCAAAAAACACTGCCTTTCATATATGAGAGTCTGGGTTCAACCTTGATACCACACAAAATTTTTAAAAGAAAACATTCCAATTTGAATGTTTTTACACTGATTCTCATAACACATAAAAGTATTCATTTAGTCACAGATTAACTGTTTTCTTTTTGTTTTAAGCCATACCTAATGATATTCAGGGGCTTCTCCTAGTACAGTACTTGGGAGACCATCTGGTGCCAAGAATTAACCTGGGATTCCAGCATGCAAAGCATTCACGCTGTTCACTAGCCCCCTGACCACAAATTAATTGATTTCTATAATGGTAACCCTTAGTCATCAGAGAATAATACACTAAATATCACTATAATCCACTAATTCCATTTAAAAACTAAAAATGGCACACAGTTGAAATCCGTTAAGTAATGAATTAACTCATGTAGAACAGATACTTTTATTAAGGAGATGCTGTAAACTTTTCAGAGTATAATAAAAATTCTCCATTTTTTGATACAGAAACTCTGTATCAAATCCACTGACCACAACATAATTATTTGGAAATTATCTTATAATGGAAATAATTACTATTAAGGAAGTCCTAAATAAAAAAGCCCACTTAATACCAATTCCATAGGCTTACCGTAAACTATCAAGAATATGCTCTACATTTTTGGTGTGAATATGATGTCGTTCCAGAAGTCCACTGTAGCTAGAGCCTTTCAGTGCAAGCTAAACAAATAAGAAATAAATTTGTCTTATTACATGATATATATTCATATTCTTTATAAAGCCCTATGTAAAATAGTTTTGAATTCTAATAATTTTTAATTTTAATAATTCCCTGTAACACCTATAAATTTAAACTAGACAATTTAGATTTTATTAAAAAATCACAATTTAATTTTAAGACCAAATGCAGCATTAACTTTTCTGAATCATATTCGTCAACAAGCTCTCAAAATTGGTACATTTTACAGCATGAATGTTATTTATTTGCTTTTTTGGGTCACACCTGCAATGCTCAGGGGTCACTCCTGGCTCTGCACTCAGGAATTACTCATGGAGGTGCTTGGGGGACCATATGGATGCCAGGGATTGAACCCGGGTTGGCTGCATGTCAGGCAAACGCCCTCCCCACTGTACTCCAGCCCTGAATGGCTTCATTTTTTAAATAGATTTTAAACATATTACATACAACTACATGAAAGCCTTAGCTGACCTTTGTTCCACTTGGATCTGTAGCACTCATGTGCTGCAAATCCAAGATTTGTGAACTCTATTTGCAATTTGTTATCCAAACAGAGGGCTAGTTTGCTCCCTGAGAATGGTTAACTTCAGATATAGACAATAATCTAAAAGAATTACCTGTCCTAGTTGACTCTAGTGACATTTCATAAGACTGTTATCTCACCATTAGTAGTATTCTTTAAAATGTCTATGTCCAAAATAAAATGTCGAGACAGAAGTTTTTAAATATCCTCAATATCCTTTTAATCAAGCTGGAAAACTGTTCACTACTGTGAATAACAGTTTAAAAGCATGCTATTTTTGTTCCTTTTCCAAATCCTTTATACACTGCCTCTTTGTGAACAAAATCAGTTTTTCAAGTAGTTATACAATATACAATCATAAGTATACTCTCAAGTCATTGCTTACTGAATTATAAAATAAGTTTCTAGATAGCATTTTCTTTTTAAAGAAGTTTATTAAAATAACATAAAAGGACATATTTTTAAAAGCTAAGTTACACAGTTTATTAACCTGAGATAATTAGTGATAATGTCTTGATTCTTACCTTCCCAGTATTTTGTCTATGAACATTATGCTGAGTTGAGATTAATTCTATCATAACCCAACGATGAAACCAAAAATTAGCAACCAACTCAATGAATATGCTCAAAATGCTTTTCTTGTTTACTTTCTCCCTGAGATTTCTAGGCTCAAAGCTTGAAAAAAGAGAGGTGGTAGAGCAGGTAAGGAGTGCTCACCCCCGTTCAATACCTAGCACCACATAAGGTCCCCCCTCAAACACTGCCCACCAGATTTGGTCCCTGAGCACAAAGTCCAGAATAAGCCCTGAGCAGAGCTGGATGTGGCTCCCCACCAAATTAAAATTGTATAGTGATGCTGATGACTCAACTGTCACTTCCAACATGGAACTATGATTCCAAATGAATGTACCCAATTTGACATCTTTCCCTGGAAGTCTAACAGGCATCTTAACTAATATGCCCCTAGTTTTCTAATACACTGGTTACCATGGTTTTAAGAATGAACACTTTATAGGGCTAGAAATTAAGCGACATAACTAGAAATTAAAATGTCATTTCAAATCCTTGTTCCCTCTCAAATTTCTTGTGAACTAATTCTCCAATGATATATGCTCGATGTATTTAATTAAAGGATACAAGTTTCTATATTATTTTCTTTAAAGTTCTGAATGGTTGTACTAAGGTTCATGAACTGCCAAAATAAGCAGAAAAAAGAGGCATTTTTTAAAAAAATCACTGAATAAAAAAGCATCAACGTAAAGGTCTTAACTCACTAATTTTTACAGTTTATACAATGATGTGGGTTTAGTGACAAAGCACAAGCCTTGCATGTGTGAGGCTCTGGATTTGATCCCTGGCACTACAAAGTAATAAAAATAAAATATATGTGTGTTAAGACACTCAGTGGTACCCAGTGGCTGAAAACACCTGCCTTACAAGTGAGAGGCCAGGAGTTCAATCCTTCTTGTCTCCACATGCACTGCGCCTGGTCCCGGAAGCTTTGTTATCTGGGACCTTTGGCACCACAAGAGAGTGTGCAATCTCCAGGGCAGCCAAGTATGTGCATGCTCCAAGTGGGAGCCCTGGCAAACACCTCAACTAAATGAGTGTGTCCCCTAGCAAGCCTGTGTGGAGGTACTGCAAATAAAGTATGCTGCCATGCTGAGCATCACAACTAACTGTGACACCCAGACATTGCACCGAGGGGAGAAGACTATTCTTGTTGAAGTATTAGAGGCATTTTCCTTGACCAAAATGGAATTTATTATAGTGTTTAAAAACCTGTTATTAGTCCTTTGAAAATCACCATTTTACACACTAATTACATTAAGAATTATCAGTGAGGGAAGGAAATGTGATTTTTTTCAATTTAACACAGAATTATGAAACTTTTGTGATGGTTTGTTATATAATTTCACGATCACAGTCCTCCCGTTATTCATCGGTTTGCTCAAGCGGGCCCAGTAACGTCTCCATTGGAGACTTTGTTGTTACTGTGTAACGTCTCCATTGGAGACTTTGTTGTTACTGTGTTTGGCATATTGAATAAGTCACAGGGAGCTTGCCAGGGTCTGCCTTGCGGGTGAGATACTCTCAGTAGCTTGCCGGGCTCTTCGAGAGGGGCGGAGGAATCGAACTCGGGTCGGCCATGTTGGCTGCGTGCAAGGCAAACGCCCTACCGCTGTGCTATCGCTCCAGCCCAGAATTATGAAACTTTTGTGATGATGGTTTGTTATATAATTTCACTAAGCACAATTTAAATGACATCTACACAACTAAATAGTAGGTCAAAATTACTCAAAATTGCTTAAAGGAATTAGTGACATCCAATTAACTGCTAGAAAATGAACTATTCACTGAGCGCAGGGAACCGTAGCCCTCTCCCTTAATTGTTTTTGGCAACTTTCTATCCCACTTACCTTTCTCCCAGGCATTCCCCCACTGTTCTCTTCCTACTTCAGTTTTCCTCACTTTAGTTCTGTTAACCCACTCCCTTAGATGTTGGCATTACTTACGATTCCATCTTTGGTCTTCTTACCTTCTTGTCAGTTCCCACTTCTTCCCTGGACTATTCACCTGTTCCCCTCACTATTCTGAGATTTGCTATCAAGTATAGACCCTAACTATGAAGTCTATGCCGCCTACTAGCTCATATCTTTCTCCTGAGCTATGGGAACAAATTTTCAAATGCCTACCTTTATAGTAGAGTTCATGCCCAATTCAATCAGCTAATCAGTGGCTGAATAAATAGCAGTACTTCTACATAAAAAAAATGCCTACCTTTATATCCACCTACTGGTTCAAGTACCTCTCCCCCAAATCATCCAAATCCAATTACACATTCCTCCTAATTTGCTTTCGGAGTTCTACATAGCAATCAGTTAATAATATTTCCATTTACTTAGTCAACAGAATAAGCTCAGGCTTCATGTTTGATTCTTCCCTCGTGACTTCCACGTAGTCAGTAGTGCAGCCAAATAGTTAAACCTGCAAATTGTTTCTCCGATCTGTGCTATATATTTGTGTAGCAACTCGTGGAATATTTGGACATCAACTCTTATCTGGTCTCACACAATAACTTGCCTCTGGAATCTCTAAAGTAGGTCCTTCTTTAAAAATCCTTATTTCCCATTCCTCCAACCTAACTACCACCATAACCAGAAAAGTTTTTCATACTAGCACAGAATGCTAAAAAATTTCAATAATAAAACCAAAAAACTAATATTTCTCATTCCATTCATGTGAACAAAGAGTAGGGCTAAGGTTTGGATTTGAATATCTACCCCTTCATATGGTGTCCAGGGTTGGAGCAATAGCACAGCGGTAGGGCATTTGCCTTGCACGCAGCCAGCCCGGCCGAGCTGGGTTCGATTCCTCCACCCCTCTCGGAGAGCCCGGCAAGCTACTGAGAGTATCTCACCCGTGCGGCAAAGCCTGGCAGGCTACCCACGATGTATTCAATATGCCAAACACAGTAACAAAAATCTCAAAACAATGGAAACGTTACTGGGCCTGCTCAAGCAAACTATGTTATAAGGCTGAATTGTTTCATGTTACTTTTTATTTCAAATATGTACTGTCATAATGTAAAATTTTTCTGACTGTGGACTAGTTACAACATTTGATGGCAAAAAAGACATAAACTCAAAATTCTTCAAACATTCGAAAATTAAAACATTTCACTACCATCACTTTGGCAACAATGTTAGTCTACCACGTGCTGATGAGATTATGGAAATCAGAGTTACTCAATGCCTATTAAAAATTATTTCTACTTCTAATTCCATTTTTTAAAATAGTACAAAAACAAACCAAAAAAAGAAGCAAGCTATTTTACCTCCCCAATGGAATATTATGCAGCAGTTTAAATGGGCTAACATATAATACAAATTTGTTTTAAATCTAATTGTGAATAAGAAACCAATGATCTAAATAGGCACTTATTCTAAATATGATATTACTGATACAACATTTTGGGGCTCCTCAGCAACCATGGGGGTCAGGGGATACTCCCAGTGATACTCTCGGGAGTGGAGACTTGGGACTGGTTATACTGGGGGTTACCAGGGTCATACCTTGCAGTATTCAGAAGAAGGCAAGATAAGACTTAGAGCCTCACATATGCAAGGCCTGCACTCCACCCCTCCCAGCTATCTCTCTTCCCCAGTCCCTAATGCGATATATATGTATACATTTTATTCATATATACACACATAATTATTTCAGGTTAGTCATTACCTCTGGAGAGAGAAAAAGGGAGAAAGTGAGAACAGGACTATACTCAGAACATTTCTTTCAAATATACCTGAAGCAAATATTACAACGTATGTTATGTCTAGTTAACTGGATACACAAGTGTCTAGTTCTTTTGAAACTTTTTAATGTGGTAAAAATACTCTTCATAACTGAAAACGATCACTAAAAAGCCAACTCAAGAGTTGAAAAAAAGCCTCAAAGCTCTTCCTTTTCACGCTGATCATCCCTAAATTATACTCTTCCTTTTGAGTATTCTCACATATCACTTATAAATAGTTATGTTAGGATTTAATACATTTTCTTCAGACATTTAATTTTTTTTCAGCGTACATATAGAAACTGTTTATTCACCTTAATTTTCCAGAGCCTAGCATGATGCCTAACACTTATGAGGTGAGAAGTCAATAGATTGTAAATAATTATTTAAAAGTGCTACTTTAAATAAGCTAATCAACAAATGTACTGAATATTCACTGGTAACTGTGACACTGCAAACAAGTATTTTAAAAGCAGATTATAACCTTTATTTTCACCATTAGGAAAGTACTTCTCAATAAAAGGTTAAAAATTCAGAATATAACTTTAAGAAATTAGATGGATAAAAAACATAAAGTTATATACAAGCATGTAATGTAGAACAAAGTTCAACAAATCTTCAGTTACTTCAGCAATCTTAATAGAGAAACTTCAAAGTAACCAAATTAGTCTCATTTTAGATATACAGTAAATCTGATATTTATATGATGATTATCATTGTAAGATGTAAAAATTAGGGAAAATAATTATGCTTTAAACTAAATTATAAACACTAGTTTAGATAATTTAATCTGATTATCTTCAAAATCAATTGAATTTAAAAAGGAAAATTAGAAATTTATTATTTCAAAGTCATAGTGGCTGAGGGAGGAAGATGGCTTGCTCAATTTTGCGAAGTCAAAGAAGGCAGAATAAGGCAAGATAAAACTTAGGGTCTGCACATATGCAAGGTCTGCACTCCACTGTGCTGCCAGATTCAAAATTAAGATCTCCAGGTCTTAATCTAAAATGTATTTACTACATAATACTATAATTAAATCAATCATATTTCTACTCCTGCCTGAGAACCATAAATACTCAATATATTAAGACTTAATCATAATGATTACATAGGCCAAGAACTACTGTCATGTCTTAATTCTACTGGATTTGAATTAGAAAGAAGAGAACCGACTGACTTATTATGAAGAAATATTTTACAAATGTTGATCTAATTTCCTTCACGATTCATAACTACTGTTCATTATTTTTTTTAAAAATAATCTGTGGAGTTGGAGCAATAGCACAGAGGGTAGGGCGTTTGCCTTGCACACGGCTGACCAGGGTTCGATTCCCAGCATCCCGATTGGTCCCCTGAGCACCGCCAGGGGTAGTTCCTGAGCACAGAGCCAGGAGTAACCTCTGTGCATCACTGGGTGTGACCCTCCAAAAAATAATAATCTGTAATAAATTTTTCTAAGGTATGAAATAACTGATACAGTTGCATATAATTTGGATTTCACATAAGTCCATTTACACTTTACTAGCCAGGAAGGTATTAATGTTCATCAATAAACACTTTCAATTCATACAACTAAAATTAGAAAAGTGATCAGAGAATCTGTTATTCTCAGGGCTGGTTTACATGGTTTTCTTTTTAAACTTCTCCCCAGTTGAAATGTGAAAGTTAAAAATCCAGGTTCTAAACAAATTGGTCAACCATTCTCAACTGTGATTTCAGTTCTCTTACATCAGCTAAGTCTTCTATAAAACCTTCATGTAAGAGATAGTATACCTTCTGTTTCCATTTTCTAATTTGTGCTTCACAGAATTTAAAAAATTTTCTGGCAAAACCAAGAAATCTCATGTTCAAGTAAAATCTTTTATTTAGGTTCATGTGTCTCAAACATATTCAACCAGAAAAGCTCTTGTAGGGAATAAACTGTTTATGGAAAAACAAGCACCTTTACACAAGTGCTAGTGAAAGTATGTACTGAAACTTTCAAGAGAAGCCATGAGACAAAATCTATTAAGTTTTCAAATGTGCATGACTTTTGAGTCGATAATTTCACTTTTAGGCAATCAGCTTTGAGTTTGATTTGCACATGTATAATTGATACATTCTTAAAATATAGATGCAGTTTAATAAATTAAGATGGCACACAATGGATTACTATACATACTATGTTTTTCTTCAAAAGGGTGAATAGCTTAGCTTGTGCCAAAAGAGAAAACGAAAAAGAACATTTCACCTTGTTGATCTGGATTTCTACATTATTTCTGGAAGGAAACCTAAGAAAAAGCTGACACTGCTTACTTTCCAAACAAAAAATGAGTGCCTAGGACAAGATTAAGACTTTCCATTTATATACTCTTCTGAATTCTATATTTTAAACTATTTTAATATGATATTCATCAATACAGTGAAATCAGCATAACATCAAGTGGAAATTAAAGTGTTTGAAATTAATGCAAGGTCAAGAAAAGATGTGATTTTAAAATTAAGTTCAAAAGGTAGAAAGGAGCCAGCTCATAAAGTGTCTTGTTTGACATACTAAGGAACAAGAAGGTGATCACTTACAGCAATGTTTCTCTACGGGGGGCCAGAGAGCCCCCCTGTGGGACCCCCAGATATTCCAAGGACTTCACTAGTAAAATTTTATATGAGGAGGAAAATTTACATGCGACTAGAGGGCCAACTGGCAAGACAGAGGTCAGAGGTAGGAAATAAGTTGGAAGGGGTCATGGTGAGAAAAAAAGATATTAAAAAAAAAAGCCCGAAAAGGTAGAATCTGGTAATTCTTCACCAACTGGAGCTGGGGGTGACAAGAGGTGCAATTCGGGCATCTGCGTTTTAACAAATTCCCTACATGACTCTACAGGTTACAGGGAGCTTTTGCGATCTGAACAGACAAGTACAGTGGCCAGATGTTCATTTTAGATAGACAGAGCTGGTGCCTGTACTTGGAAGATTTCAAAGGAACGAAGTTCTGTTGAAGGTTCGGGAGGTATGACGGAAACATAGTTGCTCAATTTGGCAAATACTCATATTGCATACACTGTACTCACTGCATACCATGTGGCATAAGAATTACATGTCCAAGAACTACAACCCAATTTATACCATAGTTTAAGAAATCAAAATAAGGTAAACAAAATCCAAGGCACGACATCTCCCAAATTCATGAGAGCAATAACTTAATACAGATTACCTAACAATAAAGAGACTGGTAGATGAAATCATTCAATCCCATTATAGTTTTTTAAAACCTGGAAGTGGAGATCTTTGAATGCGGATACCTCTGGCATTGTGTTAGGGCAAAGAAGAGCTTGGAAACTTCTCATTTACGGGCTTTACATTAAGATATTTTAAATTAAACTCTTCTCAATGGCCAGGAAGGTGTGCTTATGATACAAAGCTTTTCCCAATCAGCTTTGGTTCTTCTAAAGGTCTAATCCACGAGTGTAACGAACCAGTTAATGAAAGTCCCCATTTGCCAACAGCTACATTTCATAAGACACAAGTAAACTGTAATAGTCTAATTAGTTCTTGCAAGTCCTGGGCAGTTAGAAATCCTTGGAGGAGAAAAAAAGAAAGATATTCACAAGAAAAGTCATAGATCACTTAGGAGAAGAAAAAAAATGTGTGTTTTTTTAAAGCAATGTAACACATAAAAAATATTGTTTTAAGTCAAAGTTTGGCCCAGTTTGAAGGATGAATAAATAGAATAAATCTATTCTGTAGCTATTTTATCAACTAGGTATTGCTTCTAATCATTTAGGTTCCTTAAAGTTAGACAACAATGTGGTTACTGGGGATAAATTATACCTGCACTCATTCCTTGGCCTTCCATTTGCATTTTAACAGGTTACCTAATAAGAAACCTGTTTGCAACAAAACCATAACTGCTACAACAAAGAAACCTCTGATTAATACAAAATTTCAGGTTACTATGGACCAGTAGCCAAGGTATCCAAGACACAGGTAAGCACCTGTCCAGTTCCTTTCATACCCAATTCACACAATTCGTAAATCTTAGTATCTTTTACGCCAGCAAAACTAGCAAATAATACCAACCATCTTACCATTCCGATTTACAGAATACCACTTTAGAACAACTTCACATAGTCCAGAATCCTTTGTCTTGTTCCCAATCTCTGTCTGGGCTTCACCTCATACCACCCTGAATACTGGCATAACAAAACGAATTCAATTCAATATAGAACTAAACCAATAAACATTAATTGTAACAAGAAGACTATTCTATTCCCTGATGTTTGCAAAATGCCATGTTCTATAGTACCTAAGGTTTTACTCCAAAGTTGTCTGGCAAAAAGTATTACTGAGCAACAGAGAAATATTTACCAAGTAGAGATATCTCCTCAGATACTCAAAAGATAGGTACATTAGAAGTTCTGTTTCTAAAGACTTAGCAATCTGTCTACATTTAAGAACTTTTGCAGGGGCTGGAGAGACAGCACAGCAGGTAGGGCGTTTGCCTTGCATGCAGCTGACCCAGGTTCAATTCCCAGCATCCCATATGGTCCCCTGAGCACCGCCAGGAGTAACTCCTGAGTACAGAGCCAGGAGTAACCCCTGTGCATCGCAGGGTATGACCCAAAAAGAGAATAAAAAACAACTTTTGCTTACTGACACCCTAGTTCAGAGTACAAGAAAATAATTCAGATGGCTCCATTTTCTTGAGGCCTTCGGAAAACTAAGCACTGTCCAAAATGCAAGCACTTTCTAGGTCCCTGGTGGTTATTAATCCATCTTACAGAAGTAGTCTTTCACTTACAGAACAAGAATGCAAGCACTTAAAAAACTACCACACTAAAAGTTTTCACTACATAGGCCCAGGGTAACTAAAAGATGCATAGAACCTGGGGGCAGAGAGAATACTACAGGGTCAAGGTGCTCCTGGGACTGGATATGTTTGCTGAGCATGACCCCCAAACAAACAAATGACAAAAACCCACTTTTAGAATTTAATCACACAGATCCTGGGCCTAGCAAGTCCTGACTCCACAGGTTCTGCCACTCTGAACAAGCCACCAATTTTATTATTTCACATTGTTATGGGAGATTTCCATAAAACTGTATGACAGAGTATTTTATGCATGCATTGGACTATTTTGGAACGTATACATCTCGCAAAAATAGAAGAACAACCCAAGTGTCACCCTCTTCCCCAAAAGAAACATTCCTACTTTTGCTTCACCCCAATTTCATTTCCTAATACCAATTCAACTACTCCCGCCTCAGGGTAAACTGCTGGCTGAACAGCTTTGTAATGGTCTATCTCACGAATATCCAATTAAAAAAAATTGAAAAAAAAAAGGAATGTGGAGCTCATGTCCAATTCAATCAGCTTAATCAATGGCTGAATAAATAACAATACTCCTACATTAAAAAAGAACTGCTCGCTGATTAACTCTTTAAAGAATGTAAAAATTTCTTGGGGAGAGAAAACAAATCCACACCTAGTACACCTCCATCAGGGAACTGCCAGGGGCTTCAATGAACTCTTAAAGAATCCAGAAATCATGCTAAAAGTAGATCAGTATTGGAGCAAAGATGACTTAAAACTTCATTGTGATGCCTCTACAAATACTACCAAAATTCTGCTAAAGGTGGCAAACCAGACCAAAAGCTTACAATGGGGTGTTTCTCTTGCACTGAATTCTACAAAAGTAGTTTAAGGTAGTTAATGGCAAAGCTTCTGGTGCAGTGTCAACATGCCCAGGGCGATTTTCCTGGACTGGGTGCTCGTGACAGCACCGTCACCTGCCCTTCCGGAGTGTTGGTGTGGTGGGCAGCAAAGGCTCAGAAGTTTCTAAAAAGAAAGGGAAGAGAGATCGGGGCCCTTTTGCCCCCTCGAATAGTTGTATATACTTTGCAAAGGCATCAATCCTACTTGTGCCAGCTATGGAAGAACTGTGACTTTACAGTCTCCTGATACCATACTTGAGCCAGTTTCCTGCCCGCTCCTTTGTCTCGACCTTCCTTAGTAGCCCAGAAGTGGCTCTTCTCCCTTCTCCCGAGACACGTGTGCCTGGGAAACGCACTGCAGCCCCGGTGCCTTGGCGCTAGCAGCTCCAGCGCAGGCGAGGCCGTCCTGGGCGGGCTGAGTCTCAGGCCTCGCGGCCCCGCTGCGCGAAAGGGGGTGTGTCCGCGGCACCTTCGCCCTCTCCTCCGCGACCCGCAGCGGGGGCCCCCACATCTGGGGGGATGGGGGTAGCTCTCCCCAGAATGTCCGGTCCTCCACCACCCTCACACCCTTCTTGGGATCAGAGTTAATTCCGCTCCTCTCCCCTGCAACATGGGGTGGGGGTGGCGAGGATCTAAGTGTATCCCCAAACCTTCCGGCTACGGAGCCCCTTCTCCCCGCTTCCAAGGTTTCCTCCATGTGACCCCCAACCTGGGGCACGTGGAGCGGGGGTGGGGGTGTGGGGACCCTGGGCACGAACTGTGACCCCCCACACCCCCTTTCTCCCTCCCTCTCCTGCACTGAGGGGGTCTTCGAGAAAACCAGGGGAGCAGAACGGACTGGAGGTCCGGGGGTGCTGAGGGGGTCCAGCCCGGGACAGAGATCTCGGTCGGGGGGGCTGCGGCCGCCCCCCACCCCCAGCGGAGCCGGGGAGCGAACTGGAAGCGGAGCCCAGACACCACGGCGGGGCCGGCGGGGACCCACCAGCTGCTTCAGGTCCTCCTCCGAGAGCTCCGCGTAACGGTACCGCTGCTGCTCGAACTCGTACCGGGTGGTCTTGGCCACCACCACCACCCGGGAGGGGCGGAAGCCGCCGTCGGGGCGGCTGCCACGGCCCGCCAGCTCGCGCGGCTGCCCCTGCCCCAGGTGCCGCCCGCCGCTGCCACCGTCGCCGCCGAGCCGCGGCCGCGCCGCGGGGCCTCCCGGCGTGCCCGGCCCCCTCAGCGCCGCCGCCCGGCCGCCCGCCACGCGCCGACAGCTGCCTAGCAGGAAGCCTCGGTAGCAAGTCATCGTCGGCCCGGCCGGGGCTGCAGGCCCGGGCTCCCGCCGCCGTTGCCCGCCGCCAGGAGTGCGAGCCGCCCCGCACCGCCCGGGCAGCGTCTCACATTCGCGCCGGGCGGGCAGAGGTTAAATGCACGGCGGTGCGTGGCCCGCGCCACCAGGGGGACGTGCCCAGACGTTGACGGAGGCGGGGCGAGCGGAGCTATTGGGAGCCGGGGGAGCCCCCGGCGCGAGGAAACGGGGTGGTGGTGTGGGGGGTGGGGGGTGGGGAGGAGGGAAGCCGGCCGCCTCTGGGTGTTGGGTTTTGTTTGTGTACGCTCTCCGCCCGCGCCTGCGCAGTACGGACGCCTCCCGGCGCACCTCCCGCCTCCCCCGCGGCCCAGGGCTCACTCCCCGCCCACCGGGCTAAGTCCTTCAGCCAATCAGAGCAAGCTGAGCGCTAGGAACCCCCGCCCCCGCCCCAGACGCTCCGGGGATTGGCTTGCGCAGAGGGAAGTGCAGGAATTCTATTTGGTTTTCGAATAGCCTCGGAGGAATCCAGCTGGAACCGGTCCGGAGCCACGTGTGGTGGGGGGGATTTTGAGCCTGGTGGAAAGGCAGGTGCGATTCAGTCTTCCCCTTCCCCGAGGCTCCATTCTTTTTGGTAATTGCACGTCAGGGTAAAGTACGAAACTGTAGACCCTCTTGTCTTTGCGCTTAAGACTTAAGTGTAAACGGTAAGCGTGGACCCTCTCGTATTTGCACTTAAGCCCTTTGTTCATTCATTTAACGCGTAGAGGATAACTGAGATGCTCTTCTGTCCCTGCGCTACGGTACTGTAAAAAGCTTGACCTGCATCCCACTACATGATTTAAAGGCCTGGTGCAAAAATGAAGTTGCGGAGTTCTTTGATCAGAAATGATTAGTCTCCCTGAGAGGAGCGTGTCTGAATGCGGAGATGAGATGGGACTGAAGAAGCAGAAAAGTAAACGAAGGGTTAATACTAAGTTGTAGTTTATTCAGTGAGCAGTGAAAACTGTGTAACTGGAGAGAAGAGTTCTGAGGGCAATGTTTGGGGACTATTGATCTGAATTTGGGATGCTCCTTAGATTGGGAGACTTGGGCACTTTTAGGAATAGTGACTTCAGTAAGACCCTACCTTAACCTAAGGTTAAGGTAGTAAGTAATGATGGAATTTAAAAAAATAAATAAACGCTCACATTGTTAAGGGAAAATCACATGACAGCCCCCATCTAACAATCTGACACACTCCGCGACTTTGAAGTTGCAGTTCTATCGGTAACTAGCTTTTGGACTTTGCTCGGGTTACTTTATTTGCGTATATAAAATGGGAGCGCTGAACTAGAGTGATGCAAATGCTAGAGTTCTAGCAAATCCAAGTAGGGCTGAGTCGGTGGCTCTTTTCAGCTACCCGCCACCAGCCCTGGGTTCACTGACAGTTTGAGTCCCTACTAGGTGCCAGGTAGTGTATTTCTGGAAACACGCAGTGGCGTCTGAGGGATGTCAGCTGCTGTGTTAGGAAGCTATGGCCCCCTCCCTTACCTAGAACGGCTGCTGCCAGTAGTGGAAGCTTAAAAGCACACCTCTTGATTCCTTTGAGATGTGAATTTCTCGTCTATAATTTGAATACCCGCTAAGACCTTTCTGTAGTTACTAGTCTAAACTTTGTAATTCATTAAATGTTGAGGAAGCAGAAAAGAGAGTAGTCACAGAAGACTGGTTTGAAACGGGGGAATAGGAGGATGGTAATTCCATAGGACCAAAAAGGAAAAGTGTGTGTGGGGGGGGAATGAATCTAGAAAACCAAAGTTTTAACCAAATTCTGAGTTTGGTTGTACTCATGTGAAATTGAGGTCTTCTGCATTAAAGATAAGAACTCATTTTGGGGCGGGGAGGGAGGGATTGATCCCATTTACAGCAACAGATGTTTTACATCTCAGTTGGGATATCACTTTGTCATTTTGCGATCTCATTCCTTTTCACCGCCTTAAAATAATATTGAACCAAGTTACCTTCTTGAATGTTTTTATAGAGTATAACAAACCTTCCTCTGATTGGATTTCCTCTTCAGTATCAATAAACATGCTAGTATCTGTGATATCTTTAATTTTTTTTTAAAGTCAACTTTCCGAGTCTTAATTTTTATTATTGCTTACAGCTTTTTATAGCAAATATTTTTGCATTTGTTTCTCTTTTTTTCTTTTTTAAAAATTAATGAACCATGATTTATCATAGTTGGGCTAGAGCGATAGCATAGTGGTAAGGAGTTTGCCTTGCACAAGGCCAACCCAGGTTCGATTCCTCCACCCCTCTCGGAGAGCCCAGCATACTACCGAGAGTATCTTGCCCGCACAGCAAAGGTTGGCAAGCTCCCTGTGATGTATTCGATATGCCAAAAACAGTAACAACAAGTCTCACAATTTGTTGTGAGACATTACTGGTGCCCGCTCCAGCAAATCAATGAACAACCAGAGGACAGAGCTACAGTGCTACAGAGTTTGGGGCATACATTGTTCCAGCATCAATCCAACCAGTTTCCCCAGGTTCCACTCCACCCGCCAACCTGCCTCTTTAACAGGCACATTTTTAAGTTTGGTTGTTGTCCTTTGGCTTTCCTGCTTTCAGTGTTGATGACTCTGTGACTCTGTGGTTTGATTATAGAACTGTACTTCTCTGCACCACCCATTAACTAAACTTGTAGGCATTAACTGAGATTTAACTCGAGTACTTGGCCTGTGTCCCCCAACCCCAATCTCTTACCTCCCTCTACCTCTTCTTATCCACCCCACCCCCCCGCATTCCTTTCTTTCTCTGTTCTTCCTATACTCTGTTCTTCCTATACTGTGGGATCAAAAGTGATGTAGGTATAATCCCTTTCACATCTTCCATTTCCTCATCCAGTTCCACTATATATCACAGATAAATGAGATTATCCAGTTTGTTGTTCTGGCTTATTTCATTTAACAGGATAACTTCCAGTTCTATGCAAATTGCAGCAAATTGCGTGATTTTATTGTTCCTTGCAGTTACATAGTATTTCCTTGTGTCTATGCCACATCTTCATAATCCACTCATTTTCACTGAACACCTTGGTTGATTCCCTATCTTGAAAGACAGTTGAAAGTTCTCCCCCACCACTTCACTACTGCTATGTCCAAGGTTACTAAAAGATCTGATTGTAAACTCAGAGAGCTTTTAAAAAGCCCTTGAAGAAGATATTTTGGCAACATTTGGAATGGTTATCATTAGATCTTGGGAGAAAACTGTTATTTTTGTCAGGGACATAGGATATCAAACACCAGGACCTCATTCTTGGAAAGCATGTGGTTTTATATTCCAGGCCTCTGCTCATAACATTTTCCACTCTAGTTCCCAACATACCAGTCCTTAATGTGTTAATTGTGTTCTTCACATCTCTCTGTTCACTTTCTGGGTTATCCCTAAATTTATTTTCAGGACCTGTAGTTTCCCTCCCTTCCTCAAAGCCTACTTCCCTTTATGCATGTAATACTTCTAGTGTTGTGGAATAAAAAGAGTTTAGACTTTGGATTTTGAAAGACCTTGATTTATTATCTTTTTGTCAATTTTGATTTCATTCCTTTACCTTACTAAGATTATACTTTAGTTATAAAATAACAGTAGTTAACAATATGATGAAACTAGGTACAGATGTCTTTTGCCCATTCAAAATATTTACCTCTCTTCCCTTGCTACTGACTTTAGCTTCTGCCTGTCTGATTAGCCCAGATTATCTTCTTTGCTTCAAATTCCAACTCCTGTCTTCCTATTGGATAATACCTCTTACAGAACATCAATAGAATTAATTTTATATTTGAGGGCCTCGTATGATTCAGATACAATGTCAAGTGCTGAACAAAATTATAAAAAATGTGGAAAACTACAAGGAATATCACAGAAGGAAAAGGAGTGTGAATTATATTAAAATGTTCAAGACATTGGAAAATATTGCTTCATCTCCACCCTAACGCAAGGATCAGAATAAACATGTAAGAAAGATAATGATCTCTCTGCTTCCCTTTAACCATTTAGTGGAATCAGATCCCCATACTAGCCAAAATATTTCAATAAAATCCATTCTTTAATATGTTCTTCAAATGTCTCCCCCATGTTCACATTATGCATCTAATAAAAATTTCTATTTAGAGGCCAGGGTGATAGTATAATTGGTAAGGCACTCATCTCATACACAGCAGACCCGGTTCAATTCCAAGGACTCAGCCAGGAATGATCTCTGAATCCAGAGTTAGGAGTAAACCCTGAGTACTTGAGGGTGTCCCCCATCTGCCCTCTGCAAAAAAAGCAAAAAAAAACATTTTCTGTATTCTGCATCTCTTACTCTAGGCTTATAAAATAACTGTAGCACTGCAGCACTGTCCTCCCGTTGCTCATCTATTTGCTCGAACGGGCACCAGTAATGTCTCCATTGTGAGACTTCTTACCATTTTTGCTATATCCAGTAGACTACAGGGAGCTTGCCAGGCTCTGCCGTGTGGGCGGGAAACTTGTAGTATTTTGCCAGGCTCTCCGAGAGGGACAGAGGAATTGAACCTGGGTCGGCCGCATGCAAAGCAAACGCCCTACCTACTGTGCTATTGCTCCAGCCTTTTGGCTAAGATCAAATGTAGTATAAAACAACTAACTTTAAAAATTGTTTTTCTCTTTCTTGACACTGACATTCACGCTAGAGCTCTTCTTTTCTCTGTTGTTTCCTTTCCTCTACCATTTTTCTTTTAATCTTTCACATTACTTTTTCTTTTTCCCTTTCCAAGCCTTTGCTTAATTTTCACTTTAGATATATACCTCTAACTACATTTCTTCTCTAGTAATTCTAGAGATTGAATGACCCTCTCACTAACTAACTATATAGTAGTAGTTAATTCAGTTTTAGGAAAGGAGCAAAGCTTTGAACAATGAACATACTATATTCTACAAGAGTTCATTCAACTTTCATATGCTAAACTAAACTTTTAGACATTAGCTAAGATTTAACAATAAAAAACATGTATCTGCTGTTATTATTACAAAAGATACTGTAAGTGCAGTTAGTAATCTAAATTTTAAAAAATGTATCTTCACATGTACATGTGATATTATTCAAGGAGCATATTGTGAAGTTATGCCATTATTCCAAATAGGTTATTAAAAGGACTTTCATAAGTTGTTTTGAAATTGTGAAACTTATCTTCTTGCTGGGCTGGAGTGATAGCACAGGGCATTTGCTTTGCACGCAGCCAACCCGGCCAACCCAGGTTCGATTCCTTCTCCCCTCTCAGAGAGCCCGGCAAGCTACCGAGAATATCTTGCCAGCACGGCAAAGCCTGGCAAGCTACCCGTGACGTATTCGATATGCCAAACACAGTAACAAGTGTCTCAATGGAGACGTTATTGGGCCCGCTTGAGCAAATAGATGAACAATGGGAGGACAGTGACAGTGATCTTCTTGCTATAAACTGCTCCCTCCAAATCTATATTTTGAAGGTGTAAACCCCAATTTGTGATGATATTTGGAGAAGGGGCTTTCTGAGATAATTTGATTAGATGAGGTTAGGAGGTAGGGCTGTGGTCGAAGAGGATTGGTGACGTTGTAAGAAGAGGCACCAAAAATCAAAGATTCTCTGTCTCTGTCTCTGCCTCTCTGTGTCTCTGTGTCTCTGTCTCTCTCTCTGTCTCTCTCTCTTTCTCTCTCTCTCTCTCTTCCTCTCTCTCCTTTCTCTCTTTTTCACACACATCTCCCAAAAAAGAAGAGGTCATTTAAGCACACAATGAGAGGGCAGTCATTTGTAAGCCCAGAAAGGAGGTCTCAGGATAAAGCATATCTTGCTGGCACATTGACCTCAGACTGTAGCTTCTGAAAATCTGAGAAATAAATTTCTCCTGTTTAATCCACCTAGTCCATAGTAATTTTTTATGACAGTCCCAACTAAAACATCTCTGTAATAGGGATGTCTACTTAGGGGTGACAATCAAAGGTCAACTTTAAGTCCTAAATGACCAAACTACATTAATGAAAAATGAAATGTGACTATAAGTACCGAGACTATTTTCTTCTGTAGTTCATGAAGTGCCTCTAAAACAGATCTCATCAAAGGAAACTTGAAACTCTGTTGCACAATTGTTGGAATTTTTATAATCTATCATAATAATGCCATTCAAGATAATAATTTCACTTGACTTTTTGATACACTTGTTTTATTTTTATTGCATTTTAAATTTATTTATTTACTTGTTTTTGTCTTTTTGAGTCACACCTGGCAATGCTCAGGGATAGTTACTCCTGACTCTGCACTCAGGAATCATTCCTGGAGGTGTTTGGGAGACCATATAGGATACAGGGGATTGAACCCTGCTCAGCTACATGCAAGTAAAATACTCTACCCTCTGTACTATCACTCTGGCCCCATGGTACACATGTTTTTAACAGGTCTCCATACACTCACAGCTACTTAAATATTAATAACAATTTAATCACATAAAGAACACAAGTTAACATACTTCATACTTACTGCTCCGACACGTGGATGATATATTTTGTTCATTCCTTCAGCTATTGGATGCTTATCGTGAGTCACGCATATACAAATTGCAATGAATACAAGTCCAAGAACAAATACTCTACAGGAATTAATGCCAGAGACATATTCTTTTATAATACTAGTTAGTTTGAAAACTAAATGAAAATGCACATTGCCTCAAAGAAGATATGATTTAATAAAATGCTATCATGCAGCATATCATGCAATGTTTTTCCAAAAATTGAATTTGGAAATTTCACAAAATATTTGTTTTATGAGCAGAAAAGGTATGACTAAAAAATAAATACTTAGTTAGATCTATTTTACCTATTATTTATTTACCAAATCCAGCAGTCTTTTTTTTTTATTATATCCATCAATGTGATGGACAGTTTGAGTCAGTTATCAAATCCTATTCTATATTAATTTCTGCAAAAATGATAAATTTTACTTTCAAAGTTTATATATTTCTTAAATTTTATTCACAATAATCAAATATAAAATTTAAAAATTATTAGGCTGCATAAGATAAACATTTTAATTGCAGTAATTCTAGTTATTGAGCTATAAATGCTCACAAGAATGAATAGGATCTTCTAGGATAGTTCAGTATTTTCAGTAAGATAGCCTTTTTGTAGATGTTGTCATGTTCATAGTAGATATCATTCATGAACAGGCAACTGACTTTCTGCAGGTCCACCTAGAAGGATCTGTGATATAAATTTAAAATTCTTTAGATATAATATATTGATTGCATTAATATTAGTACAACTGAACATCAATAATTATAAATATGCTTAGTTAAAGGACATAAAATATGCAGAATCAATATTTTTTAAAAGTAACATTTGGAAATAAAGATAATTTTACACAGATCTCTTCAGAGAATGACACCCTTCCTGAATTCATGGGCCACCAAAGTTTTTGTTTGTTTATTTTGGGGTACACCTGCGGTGCTCAGTGGTTATTGTTGGCTTTATGCTCAGGGATCACTCTTGATGGGCCAGGGAGACCATCTGGGATGCCAGGGATTGAACCCATATAGCTGTGTGCAAGGGAAACGCCCTACCTGCTGTACTATCACTCCAACCCCATTGCCACCAACTTTTGAAAACTAAACTTTTTGTCACTTCAATAACATTTTAGCATGTACTCAGCACACCTAGAGAGGGACTAAGTGGAAAGGGAAAATGTTAGAGGAAGTGGGAGATTACACGATTACCATTTACTTTGCATTGTGCCTGTTGTTTTTCATTTCGTAGGTTGGTAATTTCATATTTTTTCTTTTCTAAGATATAATATAATAAAATAGGCTAATAATTGCATCATCTCTGATGAGAGAATTTTTCCATTTAATTTTTACTTCAAGTATTTTGAATGCTAAATGAATACATTGAAAAAATTTAATGCATGCAAGTTTATATTCTAATAGGCCTCATTTTGCTGTTGGCAATCTAAACATAGTAATAGAAAAGATAGTTGTATTTATATATTTTATCCAATTCCAAACAATTATAAATCATTTGTTTAAAAGAATGACTTTTATCTTATTACTTAATTCTCTGGTTCATTTAATCAAGCAGTTTATGATGCTTTGTGTGTTCAATTGCGTTTTTAGTATTAAACTAAGGGAGATGTTTCACCAAACTCTGCTGGTATTTTTGATACATTCTTAAATTAGGTATAGTTAAAGTAGCCTTATGATGGAAATGGATAAAAAGTTTAAAACAATACTTGCTAAAAAACTCACTGTAAGAAAGTCCTTTGTGGGGCAGAATTCAAGACTAACTTTACCCATTAGTGACAATATTTGGGTGGCTTCATTGGAATAATCACAAATGTATTTGTATATTATTATTGTTTTTCCTTTACAATGCTTTTCTGCAAATAAATGAATAGATTTAAGTTTTAAGTCCACACATACAAACAAGCACTAAAACTAAAATCTTGGCTCAATGAAAAATATTGACCCAATTTCAAACACACACACATGCACGTGCACACACACACACACACACACACACACACACACGCACACACACACACGGTACCATTTGACTTGGCAGAGAAGAAGTTCAATTCCAGAAAAGAAACAGCATTGTCAATGTTTTGGGATCCCTGATAGCTTCACTAGGTGTTACTGTTATATCACCCATGTCAGTAATAAAATGAAAATAAGTTAATAAACAGTCATTTTCAGGTAGCAATGTAGTATTTAAATTGTAAATAAAAAAAATTTTGTTTGGAGGTGCAACCTCCCCAGCATTGCTTAGTTTTTGCTTATTTTATTTATTTATTTATTTTTGGTTTGGGTTTGTTTTGGTTTTTGGGTCACTCCCAGTGATGCTTGCAAGCTACCGGGAGTATTCGATATGCCAGACACAGTAACAACAAAGTCTCCAATGGAGACGTTACTGGGCCCGCTCGAGCAAATCGACGATCAACGGGAGGGCCTTTACCTTTACCTTTTACCCAGTGATGCTTAAGGTTTGCTCCTGACTCTGCACACAGGAATCACTCTTGGCTGTGCTCGGGGGCCATATGAATGCCAGGGTCAGTTTTTATACAAGGCAAATGCCCAACCCACTGAACTACTGCCCTGTTCCCCAGCATTGCTTTTAGTCTGATGCTTGGTGCAATGATGTGATGTTGTCCCCAGGGGTGCTCAGGAGGTCATGCAATATCCAGTCAAACTAGGGGCCTTGTGCATGCCAGATGTGTCTCCAGTCCTGCCCTGTAAACAGTTTCTTATGAAACATATTAAAATTATGAAACTGATAAGCAAATGGTTTATCAAAATTTGACTGTTGGTAAAATTCTAATAAAGGACACATCATTGTATCACTGTCATCCCGTTGTTCATCAGTTTACTCTGAGCAGGTGCCAGAATGACGACTTTATTTGTCCCAGCCCTGAGATTTTAGCAGCCTCTCCTTACTCATCTTTCCCAATGATTGGAGGCTCTTTCAGGGTCAGGGAAGTGAGACCTGTTACAGTTACTGGTTTCGGCATATCGAATACAACATGGATAGCTTGCCAGGCTCTGCCCGTGTGGGTGGGATACTCTCGGTAGATTGCCGGGCACTCCGAGAGGCATATATATATTTCTCTCTATGATCTGTTGCATACTGTCTGAACTCCATCAAACATGGTGTGGTAATTATGGACAATGGGTAGGAAGTGTCCCATGATGTGTCACAGGGCCGTGCAGTCCAGAAAGTAGCCTGAACACATACAGAAGACTAATTTTTGAGCCTACCTCTTCTGAACCAGATCCTTTGACCCAGACTTCTTGGGTTCTGACTTCCACCCACTCCCCTTCATGTTTTTTTGCAGTACCAAGAAAGAAATCAAAACTCACACATTGAAGGTACATGCACTTATACTAAGCGCTCTCTCTCTCTCTCTCTCTCTCTCTCTCTCTCTCTATATATATATATATATATATATTTAACCCCCAACCATCTACTGTTTTATAATTGAATCACTGTGAGATAGACCCATTTCAAAGCTGTTTATGATTAGTTTTCAGCCGTATAGAGCACCAACATCCATCCCTCCACCAGTGTACATTTCCCAGCATCAATTTCCCCAATTTCCCTCCCATTACCACCTCCTTCTCCACCCCCTGCCTGCCTCTATGGTAGGCACTTTCTCTCTCCTTTCTCTCTCTCTTTATATCTGTCTATCTCTCTCTCTCATGTTTTGCAATACAGACACTGAAAGGTTTATATCCCTTTACCAACTTTTTACACTGAGTTCTTGTCTAATGTGATCGTTTCTAACTATTATTGTCATATAGGTCCCTTCTATATCTTACCTAACCTCTGACACACACACACACACACACACACACTTGTGGTAGATTCCAACCATTGACCAGTCATCCAAAACCCTGTTTTTCCTGGCCATGGATATTAGTTTTCTAAAATATATATATATATATATATATGTATCACAAATGAATGCATTCATTCTATATCTGTCCCTTTTCTTATGACTCATTTCACTCAGCATGATACTCTCCATGTCCATCCATTTCTCAGCCATTCACTTTAAACAAGTAACTTCCACTTTGTAAAAAACTGATTTAATATTTCAGTATTGAACATAGTCCTATTTTGGCTAACAAAAGAAAAGTTATTACCTGATCTAATTTTGGTGACATGGATAAGATCGTCTTCATCCTCATCACAGCTATCACAGCTTAATTGTTGGACGACTGTTTCTGCCTGGCCTTCAGCTTGATATATGTTTTTCTGATTATCAAAGGCTCTCAGTGCAACAAGACGATGATGTATTGCCGCATACAGATATCTTGTATCTTTGGCACCAGCCTAAATAAGGAAAATTAAATTGTTAAAAGTATAAATATTGTGCTCACTTCTGCAGCACATATACTAAAATTGGAACGATACAGAGAAGATTAGCATGGCCCCTGCGCAAGGATGACACGCAAATTTGTGAAGCGTTCCATATTTTTTTGATCATTGTATAATTGAAACCAAAGCACAAAAATTTGTAAGTCTACAACTATACCTAATGATGTCTCACTAATAAAAATTAAAAATAAATAAATAAAAAATTAAGAATCAAAAATATATATAAATGTTAATTTAAAATATCTGCATTTTACAGATTTGTCATGTTACATTTCCATTAAAATAAGAATTACATACATGTCATAAGTCAAAATTTAGAATATAAGTAACCCTAAAAATTTGAAAGGTAAAAAGTCCATATGCTTGTACAAAATAAAATCTGAGGTAATTTTATTAACAATCTCAACTTGTTCACTTTGAATTTTGTGATTCAAAATTTCAGTTTTAATTAAAGCTTAAAAGCAACCTTCCTCCATCATCTTACACTAGAGAAAATTAAATTGGGAGACTTCCATTTATTTTACACCACTTTGCTTAGACATCCCTGAAAATCAACTCAGTTGAAAAGCAGAGCTTGTTAGAGAAGTCTGTCATATACCATATAAATCTAGGGAAAGATTTATCTTGCTACCCATGCAGGGAGGTAGCAAACATTTCAAAGCCAAGGACTGAGCGTTGGAATACTGCAATTCTAGCTTATAGGGAGAAGCATCTGAAATTATATATTTTTTATTTACATTTTTAGGTTGCTTTTATTTATTTTGGGTAAAACACTTAGCTATAAGTTCTTGATCACTTGACATCCCGTTACTCATTGATTTGCTCCAGTGGGCGCCAGTAACATCTCCATTCGTCCCTGTCACGTGCTAGTGTAGTCCAATGACGTCTGCTCACTCCAGGAACATGAAGAACCTCAAACCGATTGTTCAGGGTCTTGACAAAGAAATCTGACCATCTCATAGGTGGGCGGCCACGCGATCTTTTGATGTCCCGTGGGATCCAGTCTGTAACAGCTCTAGTCCAGCAGTCATCTCGAAATCGCATTACATGTCCAGCCCATCTGATTTTCGATGCCTTGGCAAATGGAGCCAGCATCCCTGACTCTTGATCATCAATGGAAATCGGAACTTCAGATTCCTTCTCTCACTTAGTGAAGCATGATACTCCAAGCATAGCTCTTTCTATTCCTCTTTGGAAGACCCGAATAGCATCCTCATCTTGTCTTCATAGGGCCCAGGTCTCTGAGGCATATGTTAATGCAGGAAGAACGGTGGAGTCGAAGAGATGTGCCTAGAACTGAAGATTCTTTGTCCTCTTAGCTATTTCTTTGACGCTCTTGAAGGCATTTCACGCTGCTCTCTTCCTCTTGCGCAACTCAGGTGCCAGGTCATTCGTCATGTTGAGTTCTCGACCTAGGTACACATAGCTGCTCCATTCAGAGATGTTCATTGTATGGCAACTATCGTTCATTCATTGGCAACTATTGCCCGATCTGCCTGTTATCTGACATCTACAAGCTGTTCACTTGAGTCATCCTGAATAGGATTGGCAGAACACTAGATGAAGGACAACCATGTGAGCAAGTCAGGTTCTGTAAAGGATTCAGCACCATCGACTATATCCACACGATAACCAAGCTCATTGAGGTTTTTCAGGAGTTCAAGATGCTGCTCTGTCTAACGTTTATTGATTTAAAGAATGTCTTTAGTTCTGTTGAGACTGAAGCGGTCAATGAAGCCCTAGCCAAACAGGGCGTTCAAACTCAATACATCAGGATTCTCCATGAGCTATATTATGGATTCACTACCAGCATCTCACCATTCTTCAAAAAAGTGATCATCGATGTCAAGAGGCAGGACGATACCATTTCACCGAAACTCTTCAGTGCCACCCTCGAGAACATCATGCGACGACTGGAATGGGAAGGAATGGGAGTGAAGATAGATGGTCGGCAATTACACCACCTCCACTTCGCTGAAGACATCATTCTGATAACACCAAACATTAGTCAAGTGGCTCAAATGCTGGCCAACTTCGACTGTGAGTTCGGAAAGGTCGGACTCCAGCTGAATCTCACAGACAATGCTTATGAGAAACAGTCTCGTTCCTGATGTTCCATTCACTCTCAACGGAACTATAAGTTAAATATTTTTATTTCTTGTGTTGAATTAGAAATGATGTAAATATTAGGTAAATAATTGTTGACTGATTCTTGACTGTTTATATTTTGTACAAAGGTGTAATTATTTTAGTAGATTAGAAACAAACGTTGAAGAAGCATTTTTATTGAAATATAAATATCTCTCAATTTTCTTAACATTTAATTTGAAATATATCCTCTAATCAATAAATTTAATTCCGTCAAATTTACTTCAGTGTTTTCATTCAAGAAATTCAGAACAGTAAGTTAAAAAAATAAAAATAAATTTGATATATTTTTTAATCACAGATTTGCTATGTTTTAACGATTAGAATTACCAGATCCTACATTAAGAAAGTACTAGTAAGAACAAAAGTTGACTCAGTCTTTCTGGAGAGAAATTTATCAAGTGAAAACCTTTCCCTAGGCAAAAAAAAATTCCAGTCCAGGCAAAAAAAAATTATGAATATGAATTTTTTTCAGCTTCCAGTCAAACTTTATAATAATGAAGTACAACAAATGAGCGGTCTTTTTTTTTCTTTTTGGGTCACACCTGGCGATGCACAGGCATTACTCCTGGCTCTCCACTCAGGAGTTACTCCTGGTGGTGCTCAGGGGACCATATGAGATGCCAAACCCTGGTCGGCCGCGTGCGAGGCAAATGCCCTACCCACTGTGCTATCTCTCCAGTCCCGAGCTGTCTTTAACAAAATAGGATTAATGGAATAAATAATGGTCATAACAAAATGGAATTCTTTTAATTTATTAGAAGTATATTTGAAAAATAGTATAACATAGAAACACTTTTAGTGATAAAAGTTATCTATGTATGTTTCACAGTGAATACCAGTTATTTAACTCAACAGCTTTATAAAGTACATAATCATTATTTTTACTTGACAGATAACTGAAGTCTTATGAAAGAAGACTAAAAAACTTGCCCAAAGATCATATAGTATGTGAAGTACAAGTATAATAAGGATCGTATGATGTAGATGTATTAATTCACATATACATCCATATATATATACATATACAAACATGCATACTGAAGTACTGAATTTTAAATGTTAATAATGACCCTTTCTGGAAGTGAAATTTGGGTGGTTTTTTTGAAATTGTATTTTGTTATCTTCAAAATCTATTCTGTAATTTTATTTTATTATTTTTTTTTGCTTTTGGGGTCACACCCAGCAATGCACAGGGATTATTCCTGGCTGTGCACTCAGGAATTACTCCTGGCGGTGCTCAGGGGACCGTATGAGATGCTGGGAATCAAACCTGTGTCAGCCACGTACAAGGCAAATGCCCTACCTGCTGTGCTATCACTCCAGCCCCCTATTCTGTAATTTTTTGTGTGTGTGTAGGAGTACTGCTATTTATCCAGCCACTGATTAGCTGATTGAATTGGGCATGAACTTCACCTTACTATTTTTTTCCATTTTTTAAAAATTTTATTTATTGAATCACCATGAGAGCAGTTACAAAGCTTTCAGGTTTAAGTCTCAGTCATACAATGAAACACCCTTATCTTCATCAGTGCCCATTCTCCACCCCCAAAAACCACAGTATGCCCCCATCCCAGACCCTCCCCCCACCTGCAGGGCAGATGATTTCCACATTACTCTCTACTTTGATTACATTCAATATTTTGACACCAGACCCACCATATTATTTGGGATTTTACCCCAACACTCAGATCTGCTGAAAGGGTAACAATAGAAAATTTACTTTCTATTGCTGCTTATGAATAACATATGATACTGGGTGGCTGTATTAGTGGCTGTGCGATTTCGAAACTACGAAATTTTAACAATTAAATCTGGAAGGATTTCTGCCAAGATCTACTGGGTTCCAAGATTTGTTCCTGAGTCTCTTGGATCATGGCTGTTAGCAGCTTGATCAGGAGCCAGAAAGGCTGTTCATGGGCAGCTACTCGGGATCTCGTTAAGACAGGGAGTAAAGGGCCGGCTCCACCCCCATCCTGTGAGGCCCCACGTGTCTCATCACTAAGGGCCCAAACCTGACTGGCCACTGGCCACTGGAGGATGGCGGCCACTGAGCCATCAAGGGGGAGCAGGCGGTGGGACAGCACCCTTTTCCCCCTGGAATGGCCTGGTGACAGCAACCTACTCAGGGTCTGACACATTTCTGCCAAAAGCCGCTGGGTTCCAAGATTTGTTTCTGAGTCTCTGGGATCATGGCAGTTAAGCAGCTTGAACAGGAGCCAGAGAGGCCTTTCGTGGACGGTGACTGGGGGTCTCGTTGGGATGGGGAGGAAAGGGTTGGCTCCACCCCCATCCCGTGAGGCCCCGCGTGTCTCATCACTGTGGACCCAAACCTGACTGTCCAATGGCCTCTGGTGGATGGTGGCCACCAAACCGCCAAGGAGGGAGTAAATGGGGAACAGCACCCTTTCCCCTCTGGGTTGGCCAGGCAACAGTAACCTACTGCAGAATCCAGACGCATTTCTGCCAAAAGCCGCTGGATCTCAAAATTTGTTTCTGAGTCTCTGGGATCATGGCTGTTAAGCAGCTTGATCAGGAGTCAGAGAGGCCATTCGTGGGCGACGACTCAGGTCTTGTTAGGAAGGGGAGGAAAGGGACGGCTCCACCCCCATCCCGTGAGGCCCCATGTGTCTCGTCACTGCGGGCCCAAACCTGACTGTCCAGTGGCCTCTGGAGGATTACAGCCACTGGACCGTCAGGGGGAAAAGGCCAAGGCATGAAACCTATTCCCACCTGGGGTGGCCCAGCGCCTGTAACATACTGCAGGGACTGGACGCATTTCTGCCAAAAGCCGTTGGGTTCCAAGATTTGTTTCTGAGTCTCTGGGATCTTGGCCATTAAGCAGTTTGATCAGGAACCAGAGAGGCCATGCTTCCAATTATATAGCTGAGCCGGAGGTGGTTTGTGGGTATGTTTCCCACATACCTAACTTTTGGCCGTTTACTTTCTTGGTAAACTTTGCCCCAAGTTTTGGGGTCTGGCCAAAGGCACAGCAGCAATTTTGGGGTATCTGGAAGCCTGAAGGCGCCATCAGGCTGCTGATGCACTCGCCTCACAGGTACAGATTGATCTGCTGGCAGCACCATACCCCCTCTATTCTGTAATTTTAAAAGTCTGTGCAGATCAAATATTGAACAGTAGAATCTAATCAGGATTACCAATCTCAATGCCACTCAACTCTACTTGCTTAAAAGCAAAGGGGTTCTGAGCTGGCAAAGTATTAAGAATCATCTTGCTAAAACACAGGGTGTGGGTATTACCTCATTCTATCACCTTTTTCAGGGTAAGGTGGGGCTAGTGAACTGAGCCAGACCCAGTGCTCGAGGACTATTCCTGGCTCTGTGGTCAGGGATTATTATTCCTGGTTGTGTAGAGGAGACCACATGTAGTGCTAGATACAGGTACTTGCTAAACAAGTACCTTAATCCCTGTCCTATTTCTCTAGGCTCCCTCACTCTACCACCTAAATGTTCAATATCACGTATACCTTACAGGTAGTTATTTAAACCCTACTACTTAATACAACCTCTGGTAGTTAATACAATGGTATTGACCCTGGGTGTTAATACAACATCAGTGAGTCCTTGCCAACTTCATCCCTCCCCCCTTTACTATATGGCAGCCAGTTGACTAGTCTTATCCCTTACTGCCTGAGCTACTAGAGACCCAGTCTTTTCCAGTCTTCTGTGGCTCAGTCCATGGAGGAAATCCAACCTGTTTTCTGGCCTTGTTCCTGTTAGCTCTGTCTCTTGTGCCTGGATCTTGTATTTGAGGTCAAGCATTCCTGTTGCTGGGAACAACCAAAGCTGTGCTCCCATTCTGTTACCTTGGAGACTGATTCATGTCCAGAATTGGAATTTGCTGTTGAAATGATTGTTTTAACTAGCTAGATCTGTATTTTTCCATTTCTCACTGGTTCCTTTCCAGTCATCTCAGAGCTTTCTCAAAGCTTTCTCAATTTCAGCTGCAGTATTAGTATTGGTGGTAGACTCTGGAGGCCTGCTAGAAGCCAGTCTGACAATAGATGCTTTGGTAACTTAATGCTGACACAATTTCAATAATAAAGAAAAATACAAAGGTTTGTAGCACACATTAATACAAATGTTATGGAGAAAGTACCAAGTGATTACTTTCTGTTTGGTGTTAAACTTTCATAGTAAATTTTGGTTTTATATTAGATTTTAAAGAACCACAATATAAGACTGAATTTTGGCAACAGCATATGTTCTTATAAGATGAAAAATAAAAATCAAATAATTATAGAGACCTATAAATATAGTAAGGCAATCTTTGACCACTTAAATGTTTAGCACTTACCTGAATTAAAAATACTTTGATGCTACAGTCTTCTAAGTCAGTAGCTGTTATTCGTAAATTTTTGTGGTTCGCTCGTTGAATCTGCATTTGGGCCCAGAGTTTGCTATTGAGAATCAGTCTCAGGCTGCCTTGATTGCGCATAACTGAAACAGGGAGATGAATGTATGAGAGGACAGAATGGTTGGTTCCCTAGCCTTCCAGGGGATTTGTCATTTGTGAAAGCAAAATAAACCTTACAGTTTTTTTTCCAGATTATATTTTCACTATTGTACTGTAACTAGATTACAACTTGGTTTTCAAATTGAGCTTTATATGTTATAGGGTTTAACTTTAGTGCCACATTTTTTTAGTATAATATATTAATTTTTTGGCTTTTTAGATCACATACAGTGATGCACAGGTGTTACTTCTGGCTTTGTACTCAGAAATTACTCCTGGAGGTGGTCAGGGGACAATATGCACTGCTGGGAATTGAACTCAGGTCGACTGCGTGCAAGGCAAACAACCTACCCACTATACTATTTCTCCAGCCCAGTACAATATTTTAAAAGTTTAAAGCTGAATAAGTCTCTTGAAGGTCTAGAGATCTGAAGAATATTGAGTTAGAACTCATAAATTATTTATATTATAATGATATATATATATATCTATAAAAGATACATCCAAAACAAAAAATTCTAGGGGGTCTTCTCAGTGGTGTTTGAGCCAACCTGATTCATACCCAGTGGTACTTATGTGGGTTCCTGTGGTTCAGGGATTGAACTCAAGTGTCCATGCATACAAGGTACTTGTTTTTGGGTTATTATCCTGTACCATGAAACAAAAATTTTAACTATTAAGATTTGACACTTAAGAAATGAAACTCAAGAAGCATCTATAGGGTGCATTCAATCTCACAACCTTTGAGCTCCCCAATATTGATCCATAGACCCACCTCCCCACCCCAGAATTTTCCTGCACCATTTATTAGTTTGTTCCCTGAACAATGAATACCCAATGTGTTATTTTGAATACCAGAACTCTTATGTCTCATCCCAGGTGACTGATTCCAGATTTTGACCATTGTTCTGCCTGCAGGAATCAATAACCTCATACCTCTATTTCCTTGGCACCAGACCCTTTGTCTCAACCCATGCACCATGCTTAGAATAATAAGGATAAGTTATAGAGAATGTTTTAAATTATAATTTGGGGCAAAGGGTGGACCATACTTAGCTGTGCACAGACATCTTTTCTGGTTCTGTACTCTAGTGTTACCCCTGAGTGGTGCTCAGGGAACAATATGTAACAGTGGGTTAGAACCAGGGTCAGTTACATGTAAGGCAAGCATCTCAATCTCCTGTAGTATGTCTCTGTCCTTCCACTAGATATTCTTTTTTAGAAAAAACCTATTTCACTTAATTTTTAAGTTTTGGGGGGTTTTGTTTTGAGGCCACACCTGGTGATGGTCAGCAGTTATTCCTGGCTCTGTACTCAGGAATCACTCCTGGTGGTGCTTCAGGAACCACATGGGATTCTGGGAATCGAACCCAGGTCAGCTACATGCAAGGCAAGCAGCCCTACTTGCTGTGCTATCACTCCAGCCCCAAGCTCTTTCCCTTTAAAAAATAAGTTGCATTATACGCCTTCAAATAACCATGAGAGCCCTCTTTTGATGAATACTGGGCTTGGTCAAGGATGGGTTATGTGCCTTCTTATGATGTTTTCACAGTCACACCATATGTCATGGCCTTCTGTTATCCTCCTTTAAGCTGATGCAACAAGGACGGAAAGATTAAGTAACTTGTCCAAGGCCACCAGTTAGTGATAGAACCAGAATGGGGCCCTGTACAGTCTGACTTCAGAGCCTGCTTTAAACACAATCTCCAACAGTGTATTAGATACAATATGGTTTTAAGCAGTCTCTTTCAGTGACATATTTCACAACACATCTCAGAAGAATGAATCTCTGTCATGGTAATGCTACTCCAAGAAATAGTGGCTTATTTATGTAATGATTCCTTACTTAGTCTAGACTGGAAGGTCCCGCAGTCACTGCTCGCTCTGTCATTCAGTCTGAGAGTGCCTCTGCCTCGTTCAGTCCAGGACTGTGTTGTTTTGTTGAATATAAAGAGCTTACAGTTGATCTGAAGGAGAATTTTTTAATGTAAAAATATATGGAATTCAATATATATATATGGAATTCTTTTTTGAAGTAAATTGTTTCCAATACCCTAACACTTTTATCTGTTGATCTTTTACCAGAATAATCTTAGTTAATGATTTATGAACCAGTTTTCAACAGTTAACCTTTAAAAACATACAGGTTTTAAATAGTGCAAACATCAATAAGTAAAAAGATATCCAAAATGAAAAGCACCCCCACCATAACTGGAAACTGTTGTTAACATTTCTTTTAAGATATCTGCACTGATATATACATTTACATATATATGCACATATATACAAATCAATAATATAGATATTCAATTTTCCCCCACAAATAGAAATACATCATGCATGCTTTCTATATTTTACTTTTTTAAACTTAATCTTTCATAATTTGGGTAGGGGGTTGGGGGTAGCTCATATACAGTGGTACTCAGAGCTTATTTCTGGCTCTGTACTCAGGGATCATCACTTTGAGAAATTTGGGGGAGGCACATGTGGTGCCAGGGATAGAACCAGAGTCAATGAGATGAAAGCCAAACACATTAACCCCCTCTGTACTACCCCTCAGTCCCAACAATGCACTATGTACATGCCAACTTCTAAATAAGGCTTAAAATTGCATTGTTGGTGGAGTCAGAGAGAGAGTACAATGGGTAGGGCAGTACACCTTGCATGTGGCTGACCCAGGTTTCATCCTTGGCATCCCATATGGTCACCTGAGTATGGCCAGGAGCAATTCCAGAGTGCAGAGCCAGGAATAACCACTGAGCATTGCTGGTTTTTGTTCCCCCCAAATCCCCAAACAAGCAAATTTAGAAAAATTGTTTTGTTTGTTTGGACTGGGTGGTATTAAGCAATTTTTCTGACTCTGTGCTCAAGAGTCACTCCTGGTGGTGCTGGAGATTGAGTGGGGGTTGACTGCATGCAAGGTAAGTAACCCCTGTACTATCTCTCAACCCCTATGTAATTTATTTGAAAGTAAAGGAATCTCAAACATACTTTCATGCTTAACAACTACAAAGAATACAACACGAGGAGTAAGATATCACTGAGTACCCTATCATAATTTAATTCTTACCAGTAATTCTCAAAAATTAGTGTGCATTAGAAATCACCTAAATGACCTATTAGAAATATAGCATGCCCAGGCCTCACTGTTAGTGTTATATCACTATGTCTAGGGTTAACATGATCACAGTCATGCTTGCCTTGAACTCAAACAAGAGTTTGAGATACTCTTGTATGGTATATGTAGCAATAGACTGGGTAAGAGAAGAGGAATAGAGAGAGTAGAAAGGCAAAAGAAAATCATGCTTTTTTTTGAAAATTGATTATGTTGCAGTAATTATATTTTATATACCCAAATTGATAGCATTCAAAGTCTGTGAAATTCTTGATTTGTGTTAAATTCTTGATTTATAAAAAAAATGAAAACTTATTTAATATCTTTTCACTATCGTGAACTGAAATCAACTAATTTTATCAGCATTTTAAAACTTTCAGTATAAAAAAGGATTTTTTAAATGTATGGAATGGCAATGATGATGAAAGTAGGTATGAAAGTATAAAAACAGATCTGCATTATCAGTATGTCTGTGTACGTTTTTGTGGTAGTGAGGTTGAGTCATACCCAGCTATGGTCAGTGCTTACTACTGACTCTGTGCTTAGGGATCACTCCTGGTGGTACTCAGGGAACCATAGGGAGAACAAGGGACTGAGCCAAAGTCATACACGTGCAAGACAAGTGCTTTAACCACTATGCCAGATCTCTAGACATGAATTTATTTTTCAATAGGGTCCTTGTTTGTCTTCTTCCTAAGGAATTATGAGATTGAATTGGTGTAAGCTCATTAACTCTTTTCCCCTTGAAAATCACACATGCAAGTGTAAAACTACAATGAAATATTAAATAAGTTGTTGAAAGCCTCTAACAACTTTATTTAAGTCTCTTAATCTTCATGAGAACTATACTTGTATCTTTGTGTTAGGAAGTGCGGAAGGACCACACCTATGGGTGCTTGAGCATACTCTCACCTCTGTGCTAAGGGATGCTCCTGGAGGAGGCCAGGGCCCATGTGATGACAGGGACTGCGACCTTCTATGAGCAGAGGGTGTGCTCAGTCAGCTGTGCTACCTTTCCATTGCCCCACATTTTAAAAGATGTCCTGGGTTCGATTCTTCTGTCCCTCTCGGAGAGCCTGGCAAGCTACGAAGAGTATTTCACCCGCATGGCAAAGCCTGGCAAGCTAGCTACCCATGATGTATTCGATATGCCAAAAACAGTAACAACAAGTCTCACAATGAAGATGTTACTGGTGCCTTCTCAAGAAAATCGATGAACAACGGAAGGACAGTGCTACAGTGCTACAGTCCATGTTGATGGTCACTTTATTATGTGTTTGTAATGTGTAAGTTCAACTAGGAAGCACAGTGCATAACATACAGACCTTTAGCACATTATGTTCTGCTTCCTCCCCTGTTATCACAACAATTTTTTCCAGCAAGCATTTTGATGATGGTTTAGAGGAGAAGGCAGCAGCTGATTCAATGAGTGATATATTTTTAATAGAGTCTGTTCCTAGAGGAAAAAGGAAAACACATAAAGGACCTCGTTTTATCTACTGTGAAAGCTTTTTTTTTTTTGCCTATTATCACACAGATTTCCTTAAAACTTTTATAACAATAAATATTTCCAGAAAAAAAAGTCAAACTACTTGAAATGAGGTAAGACTCTAATCATACTCTGTATCATTAAGTCAAAAAATGTAAAGGCTTATATAATATGTTATAGTGGAAATTCCCACCAAAAGCCAGTGAAAAAACCAAGCAGCACTCCTTGAGAAGTGCGGAAACTCTGCTTTATTACACTAGTGGACCAGTTGGAGCTCATGCTCAGAACTGAGTGAAGACAAAGGCAGGAGCTCCGTTTTAGAGTGTGTGATAGGGAATGGACATTTGCAAGCAGCAAGCAAGAGAGTAAAGAAGCAGAAATTTCCAAGCACGGTATTTTTCAGAGCACCATCTGGGTCACCTCAAAAACATGAGCACTTTGAGCTACATTCCCAGGTTACCAAGGTTACAAAGCGAGGCTACATGTGAAGGACATCCAGAATGCATTCCACGGTTGCATCATATCACCCAGACTCGGCTGCTCCTGCTCTCTTGTGTTAGTCTGTTTGAAACGTGGGCAGGGGTCTCTTTTTTTCACCAATGTAACCACACTTCTATGCCTTAATCTTTACCAAAAGTTTCTAAGACAAGGTCGTTGTTTTGTCTTTAATCTATGTGAAATAAATGACATAGGAAAACGGGGAAGAGGAAACAAGATGAATGAGATCATTCTTACTTGAACTTGGAGAATCAATAGGAAATTTTAGAGAGGATTTGAGTAGTTTTTCCTTGGTGTAGGAAACATTTTCAGTTTGAATCTGGGTGAGTTTTTGAATACCCTAGGCGAAGAGAGAAAAAAATGTATTATTAAATTTTATCCTAAATATCTGCAGGAAGCCAAAACATGCCTTTGTTCTATTTCAACATATTGGCAAACAAACGCAGCTACTATTTCTGTTTGGAGATTCCTATGTGCTTATCAGAACTTGCTCCTGAGCCTTAGTAAACAACCCACTCACCACCCACATACTTGGGTGAGACCTTGTTAAGGGGATAACAAAGGGAGATATCATAGCCCCAAATAAAAAAGTGATTGTACCATGCTACCACCAGATTAGCCAGCAGTTGGAAAGCAGTGCCACTCTGGTTTGTGAACATATTCAGTATTTCCAGTTATTTATTCTTTGTGTCCACTTATTAGAGAAATTAAAAATTTATCCAGAAAATTCACTGGCTGTTTCAGAGAGCTCCCTTGTGGAAAGAGTCCTTATTTTTCTACTAAATGCATTTCTGCCAGTAGTTGCTTTTAGGCTCTATTTTCAGGATCAGCATATGAGTTGTGATCAAAGCTTCAATGAGAAAAAAAAAGGCTGAGTAATTATCCTGCCATTTATACTCCTATGTGACTTCTAGGGAATAGGGATGATGATGCTTCAGAATGGAGAAGTATGGGTTTTCCCTGAGAGTCTTAAGATTCTTTCACTTTATTTAGTTGTACATTAAGATTTTCCATTTTAAGAAAATAGAAATGAAAGCAGCAAAGGTTTAGCGATTTTGCCTAAAATTGTGGGGTCAGCTAACAAGTCAGGAGGGTATGCTGGCTCCGATTATGATCCATTCTAGTTAGAATGAGCTGGAGGATAAATCTAAAATGAGCTAAAGAAACAAAATCAAGTTTTGTTGGAGCTCCTGCCGTCAGAGGATCTTATTACCTGGAAGAAATGGGAAGGCCACTTTCCCCTGTAAGCCAAAGTTAGGTTCCCAGAGGAAACCGTACTTTTGCCTTCTCAAACCAATTTAATAGTTCCAATTAGAGTTTTTGTCTAGGTTACCTAGGTCTTCCCTTACTAGATGATCAACACCTCTAGATCAGAAAGTTATCTTTATTTTACATCACCACCTACTCATTCCAAAGGATATGGAATAAATGTTTCTAAATTTATTTTATCAATTTATTCAGAAAGTCCACTCTAGTTCAGATTCAAGATACTGGCCAACAGCTCTCAGATTGCTGAAGTTTGCCTTCAGCAGATTTTTTAAGCTAAAAAATCCATGATACTCTTGAAATTGGGTGTTAGCTTGAGGCAGGTTTAGAATCAATGAGGTCTTTAAAGTGATTGTTTCGTGACACCCTTAACCATCTTGGAATAACTGACTTCTTAAATTGTTCTTTTGTAAAATATAAGCTCTAACATAGGTTTTGAAATTTCTACAGCATTCTTGAGATTCTTCATCTAGCTGAGCACTAAAACAAACTACCCATCTTGGATTAGCTCAGCCAAAGTTCAAGGCTGGGGAGGCCAGAGCAATAGTATAGTAGGTAGGGCATTTGCCTTGCACGCGGCCCACCTGGTTTCCGTCCCCAACATCCCATAATGTCCCCCAAACACTGGCAGGAGTGTTTCCTGAATGCAAAGTCAAGAGTAACCCCTCAGCATCACTGGATGTGACCCAAAAAGCCAAAAAAAAAAAAAAAGTTCAAGGCTGGGTTAACACTGGAAAAGGTATAAAAATGTGAGGCACTAGATGAAATCAGAGACATTTTATGCACAGTTTTCACTTTGCTGTAGACTTTCCTTCTGTACATTTTTCTCTGGTTAAAAACTATGTAGTTTGGAGGACAAAGAACTTATAGTTGCATGTGGTATGTAGCCTGGTGTTCAATATTTAAGATGACAGTTTGTATAGTTAGGGTTTTCCATTTGGTAAATATATTTCCTCAGGAAAATAAAGCACTGTTTTCTTCTGAAAGCTAAGGGGTGTAGGAAGCTACAACAATACTTTTCAATGTAGGAGCTTGAAGAATACAATTGGGTTAATGAGATCATATTGGCAAGTCATTTTAAATGTACCTTGTCACAAAAAAGTCATTAAAAACTATATTAAAATATTACAACCAGTTGTGCTTATTCAACTATTACAAATGATTCTGGGCTTTCTTGAGATCCATTGGTTTAACATGAATCAAATAAATATTTAACATTTCTCATAAGTAATCATGTTCTAATTGTACAACTCTCTTTCTCTGTGGATTCCTATCTGTTATTCTAACCATCAGGACTTGCTTCCATGAAAATTATTCTAGTTAAAAAAGAAAAAGTGACTTTAATCCCAGAGGTTAAAAATTAAAAGTGTGCCCCAACTTAACATAATTTTGATTAATTTGTTCTCAGAAATTTGAAGCGACAGCTCCTATATAATAATAGAAATTTTCAACAAACCCTACCAAAACTCTTTCCACCATGTTTTCTCCAAATATGAAATCAGAGCTGCAACTTTTAAAGGCTTTCTTATCCTCATTTGGTTGGCATCTAGGAAAAGAAATAAGCATTTGCAGTCAAATATCAGAATAAAACAGTTTTCAGTCTCAGTGTGTGGAACGTCCTATAGTTTAATATATTTATGTAAAGCATAAGTATCTTTCTGTGATGTTCACGAGATATGAAGGGAGGTACTGTCTTCATATTGAGAGAGGTACTGCCAGAGATATATTCACAATATCTCACAGTTGGCATTGGAGCATTTGCCTAGGCCAGTCTGAACAAGTCTGAAGCCCTATCACTGACTGTACTGATCAGTGGGGGAAGAGAGCGTACTATCCAGATAATGTGTACTTTTTGCTTTTCCGGTCAAATTCTCCAAACTGCACTTAAAAATAATTCAATCACCGTGAGATACATAGTTTCAAAGTTGGTCATGGTTAGGTTTCAGTCATATAGTGTTCCACCTGCCCCTTCACCAGTGTAAGTTTTCCACCCCTGGTATCCCCAGTATCCCTCCCACTAGCACCCTTTCACCAGCCTGCCTCACTTTCTCTCTTCTCTCTCTTTCTTTCTCTCTCTCTCTCTCAATCTCTCTCTCTTTCACTCTCGTTCTCTCTCTCTTCCCCCTCTTCTGGCATTATGATTTGCAATACAAGTATTGAAAGCTTATCATGTGTATCCCTTTACCTACTTTCAGCCCCCAGCTCTTGTCCAGAGTGATCATATATCTCCACAATTGGAAGCTTGTCACAGTGGGGCAGGGTGGGGTGGGGTGTGTGAGGAGATGTGCAATTAGGATAGAAAAGGAATCACTATGACAATGATAGTTGAAAATGATCAATCTGCAATTTCTAAGTGACCAATGTTTTTAATTAGCAGAGATCTCAAAGAGAAAGACAAGTTAAGTTACAGTGTGTATGTCTTGATTTAATTCCCCCCCCCCCCGAAACACTTTTGAAATGTTGAAAGTATTTTTTACAAGGTAAGAAATTTGTGGATATGCAGTCCTCTCTCTATGGCGGAAGTGCTCCAAGCTCCCACAGCACCCCAGGGTGCTCGCAGATCCTGTATGGGCCACAGAGCCCCAAAGATGTGAATCTATTATGTCCACAACTAGTTTTGATCCTCTTCTCAATCAAATAGGCCCTCTTATTTGGTGGAATATTAACTTTCACTTAGCATGTTTAAAATGTTTTCTGAACTGTTTCTCCATCCCGTGTCAATAAATGAATAATACCCTTGCCCCACCCCCAGAAAACTGAAAAAGGGAGAAAAAAGAATATCAAGAGAAGGGGAAGAAAGGGTAATCTAGCAGAAAGGTGCCTCATTAAATAAAAATTTCTTCTTTTTTTTTTGTTTTTTGGGTCACACCCGGCAATGCCCAGGGGTTACTCCTGGCTTTGCACTCAGGAATCACTCCTGGTGGTGCTCGGGGGACCATATGGGATACTGGGAATCGAACCTGGGTCAGCCACATGCAAGGCAAACGCCTTACCCACTGTGCTATTGCTCCAGCCCCAAAATTTCTATCTTCTTGAACCTTCTCATAGAAGTCAATAAGGTAATAAAGGCAAGGAAATGTTTATTATGACCTTAATTAAGAAATCTTGGTAGTTTATGTTATAGGACCAGAAAATAATTTTCCAAAAATTGTCATAGTGATAAAAAAATCCCAAACAGTAAATAACATTACTCTCTACTCATCATTCACTTACCCTGCAGATGAAGCACCTAAAGTATTCTGGTTCATAGACAACTGGACTGAAATTCTGGCACTCGGTAAATTTTCACTTAGAAAATAGGCAGTTTCTCCAGGAATCTAAAAGAAAATAAATTCATCAAAATATTCACTTAAATGGCTTTACTAAGAAATGTAAGACTAAGGAACTACACTTAAATATGTGGAAAACATACCATGTCTAAGTACTAAGCATTGGATGTATATTATCTCATTTACTCCTCACAACATCTGTACCTCTATCATCCATATTTTACAGATAAATAAACTAATAAAAAAGAAAAACTGAAATTACTTGACCATGCTTGGGCAATTAGAAACAGAGATGACATTTAACCTTGGGTCTGTCTGACACAAGAAACTATAGACTCAGTCAGGATAATCAGCTTCTATCTCTCTTTGCTTTGACTGTTTTAGTCAAATGGAGTTAATTCTCCTTTCTAGTTTAGTAAATCTATCTGGGGGAACTACTTAAACCCTGGAAAAATCTTATAAGCTTCACTACCATGGCCACTCAGTGTCAGAGTAAGTCACTTTTATCTCTTTATTTAGAAACACTTGGCTAGAATTGAATTAATTAGTTGCTCTACTCATGTGCATACACAAATCCACATTATCTGAATGATTAAAGAGGGAGTAGTTTTAGAACTGAAAGGAAGTTGTGGATGATCTGATCTGGTAGTCTCCAGTATTTTATGAATATCTTTCCTCCTCCACTAAAAATTTGCCAAGATGTTGCAGGGAGCATATCTTTAAGGAACATATTTTCAACTTTATTTACTTGTTTGCTTGGTTTTGGTTTTGGACAGCACCTCATGGTGCTCAGGACTTGATCCTGGCTATGTGCTCAGGGATCACCCCTGGCAGGGCCTGGGGAACCATATGTGGTCCCAGGGATTGAACCTGCCACATGCAAGGCAACCATTCTACCCACTGTACTATTGCTCCAGGCACTCCACTTTAATTTTGTATCACACAATAAAAATTATTTTAACCGTCCCCCACGCCCCACCGAGGTCGCCAGCTGCCCCCCACGAGCGGCTCTCCGGCACGGCCACGGCCCCGGAGGCACAAGGACTTAGCACAGAGAACCAGCCGCTTGGAGCAGAAAAGCAAATGGACTATGTGTTAAACAGCGCCACCAAGCCTGCCCGGAGGGGAAAGGGTGTTGACCGGCCCGCCCGCTCCTCTCTGGAAAGAAAGATGGCGGCCTCACGGGAGCCTTGTGGACAGCAGGTTTGAGCTGGGCTCGGCGGGAGCGGCAGGGACCTCATGGGAAGGGGGGCTTTGTGGGCCGTCCCCCACGCCCCACCGAGGTCGCCAGCTGCCCCCCACGAGCGGCTCTCCGGCACGGCCACGGCCCCGGAGGCACAAGGACTTAGCACAGAGAACCAGCCGCTTGGAGCAGAAAAGCAAATGGACTTGTGTTGATCCGCGCCACCAAGCCTGCCCAGAGGGGGAAGGGCGATGACCGGCCCGCCCGCTCCTCTCTGGAAAGAAAGATGGCGGCCGCACGGGAGCCTTGTGGAAAGCGGGTTTGAGCCGGGCTCGGGGAAGCGGCGGGGACCTCATGGGAAGGGGGGCTTTGTGGGCCGTCCCCCACGCCCCACCGAGGTCGCCAGCTGCCCCCCACGAGCGGCTCTCCGGCACGGCCACGACTCCAGGGCACAGAAATCAATCTCTTAACTAGCTAACTTTTAATAGAAATTCTTCCAGGGTCAATAAGTAAAATAGCAGAAATTCAAAACCGCGCGGCCGCGACATCATTTTATTCTTAAACCAAGTTGTAGAAAGCAAATCATTTCACAACGCTGTTTCAGCATGTCTGATTGGGGGGGGGGGGTCGTAAACTCTAAACAATAATTGTGCATCTTCTATCGAAATAATCTATCTAGTCAAAGTAGATAGAGTATTAACTAGAACTCATCTGCCTCATAAGAATTGGGAGGGGTGGGAGGTGGGGGTCTATTGGGGTTCGGGGTTAAAAATGAGTATTGGTAAAGGGAAATGTGTTCGGTATCTACATGACTGAGACCTAAACCCGAAAGCTCTGTAACTTTTCCCACAGTGATTCATTAAATAAATAAATTATAAAAAAAAAAATTATTTTGAATATTTTCCTCATTAAAACTGAAATTTGAGATTCTGGTCATTATCCAAAGGTTTCTCAAGTCTTCCCAATGACACTGTAGCTGTTCCCGACTCCATTATCCCGTGAAGATGGGCTATGCTGACTGGTGACCAGTTGGGGATACAGAACATGACAAAGCCATGCTGACTGGTGACCAGTTGGGGATACAGAACATCTGTCTCTTTTTTGATTTACGTCTCCAGCCCCTGCCACCTCATTGGTCTCCTTAAGAGATATCAGTGTTAAGAACAAAGGTCTAGGTTCTCACTACCTAGGCCTCAACTTTATAGTTTAGGACAGAAATCAGAGTTTGTTCGGCAACAATGCTCCAAATGAAGAGAACAATTTGAATGAGATAACCAATAACGGCCAGTGTTTCTCTAGTTTGCTGGCAACTTCAGCTCTAGAAAAAAGTTCAGGCAGACCCTGCCTGTAGATGTGGGGCCCACAACTATGCACTCAAGGAGGGAGTGAGGTCAGGCCTACCATAAGAGGTTTTTTTGCCTTATGTTTTGCAATTTCTTTAATGTTGCGGAGTTCCAGTGCATCGTGTCCAAACGTTCTTCTTACTTTTTCACATCTTTGTACTTGTGGTGGCTGCAAAATAGCAGGTCTTAGAACATGTTCTGAATGTTTCACAGGACCTTGAGGCATCAAAATGAAAAGTACATTTGAGAAAATTTTATTTGCACTAATATAATGTTATGACAACAACAAGTCTCACAATGGAGACATTACTGGTGCCCACTCAAGCAAATTGATGAACAATGGGAAGACAGTGTGACAGTGATACAGTGCAGTATAATGTTGACTTACAGGAGTATAAGTGTTTGTATGTTTTAGGAGAACAGTGTTACTACCCTACCACCAAAATGCTACTTCCGCTGTAGATTACTGGGCACTTTCAGATCAATCAAAAGAGCCTATGAATTAGTTACTAATTTCTTTTTGTTTTTAATTTATTTTTTTTATTAGTGAAGCACCATGAGGTAAGGTTGTAGATTTAAAAATCTTTGTTCTTGAGTTTCGGTTATACAATGATCAAATACCCATCCCTCCACCAGTGCCTATTTTCCACCACCATGGATAATATCCCCCCCTCATCCGCCCCCTCCCACCCTGCCTCTGTGGCAGGGCATTCCCTTTTGTTCTCTCTCTCCTTTTGGGTGTTAGAGTCTGCAAAAGAGGCACTGAGTGGCAAACATGTTCAGTCCATAGTCTACTTTCAACATGCCTCTCACCTCCTGGGAGGATCCTCCAAACACCCTTTATTTGGTGCTCCCTTCTCTATCTGAGCTGCCCTTTCCCCTAGAATGCCCGGCTGGCCTCTAAGCTATGGAGTAATCCTCCTGGTGTTGATCTCAGCTATTCTTGGGTATTAATCTCATATTTTGTTACTTTATATCCCCCAGATGAATGCAATCTTTCTATGTCTATCCCTCTCTCTCAGACTCATTTCGCTTAGCATGATACTTTCCATATTGTACCACTTGTATGTAAATTTCATGACTTCATCTTTTCTAAGAGCTACATAGTACTCCATTGTGTAGATGTACCAAAGTTTCCTTTAACCAGTCATCTGTTTTTGGGCAGTCAGGTTTCGTCCAGTTTCTGGCTATTGTAAAGAGTGCTGCAATGAACAAACAAGTGCAGATGTCACTTCGACTACACATTTTTGCCTCTCTGGGATATATTCCCAGGAGTGGTATCGCTGGGTCAAATGGGAGCTCAATTTCTAATTTTTTGAGAAACGTCCATACTGTTTTCCAAAAGGGCTGAACTAGTCGGCATTCCCACCAACAGTGAAGGAGTATCCCTTTCTTGCCACATCCGTGCCAGCATAGGTTGCTTTTGTTCTTTTGAATGTGGGCCAGTCTCTGAGGTGTGAGATGGTATCTCATTGTGGTTTTGATCTGCATCTCCCTGATAATTAATGATGTAGAGCATTTTCTCATGTGATTTTTTGTCATTCTGATTTCTTCTTTGAGAAAGTTTCTGTTCATTTCATTGCCCCATTTTTTGATGGGGTTGGATGTTTTCTTCTTGTGGAGTTCAACCAGTACTTTGTATATCCTTGATATCAACCCCTTGTCAGATGTGTATTCGGCGAATATCCTTTCCCATTCTGTAGACTGTCTTTGTATTTTGGTCACTGTTTCTTTGGAGGTGCAGAAGCTTCTTAGTTTAAGATATTCCCATTTATCTATCTCTGTGTTCACTTGCTCGGCCAGTGGCATGGCATCTTTGAAAGTACCATTAGCTTCAATGTCATGGAGGGTTTTGCCAACTTTGTCTTCAATGTACCTTATGATGTCTGGTCTGATGTTGAGGTCTTTAATCCATTTTGATCTTACTTTTGTACATGGTGTTAGGCAGAGTTCTGAGCCCATTTCTTGCATGTAGCCGTCCAGTGATGCCAGCACAATTTGTTAAAGAGGCTTTCCTTACTCCACTTCACATTTCTTGCACCTTTATCAAAGATTAGATGATCATATGATTGAGGAGATGTCAGTGTATTCAGCCCTGTTCCATTGGTATGCAGTTCTGCCTTTGTTCCAGTACCATGCTGTTTTAATTTTTACTGCCTTGTAGTAGAGTTTGAAGTTAGGGAGGTTGATTCCTCCCATTTTCTTTTTCCCAAGAATTGCTTTAGCTATTCGTGGGGGCTTATTGTTCCATATAAATTTCAGGAGTGTTTGCTCCATTTCTTTGAAGAATGTCATGGGTATCCTTATAGGAATTGCATTGAATTTATACAATGCTTTCGGTAGTATTGCCATTTTGACAATGTTAAGTCTCCCGACCCATGAGCAGGGGATATCTTTCCATTTCCTCATGTCCTCTTTTATTTCCCAAAGTAGCGTTTTGTAGTTTTCTTTGTACAGGTCCTTTACTTCCTTAGTTAAGCTGATTCCTAGGTACTTGATTTTCTGGGGCACGATTGTGAACGGGATTGTTTTTTTCATGTAGCTTTCCTCTCTCTCACTGTTTGCATATAGGAAAGCCATGGACTTTTGGGTATTGATTTTATAGCCTGCAACTTTAGTATACAAGCCTATTGTTCCTAAGAGTTTCTTGGTGGAGGTTATTGGGTTCTCTAAGTATAGTACCATATCATCTGCGAATAGAGAGAGCTTGATTTCTTCCTTTCCTACCTGAATGCTCTTAATAACTTTTTCTTGCCTAATCGCTATTGCAAGTACTTCCAGTACTATATTGAACAGCAGTGGAGAGAGTGGGCATCCTTGTCTCGTTCCCTGATCTTACAGGGAAGGCTCTCAGTTTTTCCCCATTGAGGATGATGCTTGCTGTAGGCTTGTGGTAGATGGCTTTAACTATGTTGAGGAAAGTCCCCTCTCTACCCATTTTGGCTAGGGTTTCACCATAAAGGGGTGCTGGATCTTGTCAATTGCTTTCTCTGCATCTATTGATATGATCATATGCTTTTTATCTTTTCTTTTGTTGATATGATGGATTATGTTGATTGATTTCCGAATGTTAAACCATCCTTGCATCCCTGGGATGAATCCTATTTGGTCATGTTGTATGATCTTTTTGATGAGTAGTTGGATTCTATTTGCTTGTAGTTTGTTGAGGAACTTTGCATCTGTGTTCATCAGGGATATCGGCCTGTAATTCTCTTTCTTTGTGGTATCTCTGTCTGCTTTTGGTATCAGTGTGATATTGGTTCGTAGAAACTGTTCGGAAGTGTTTTTGATATTTCAATTTCGTGGAAAAGCTTAAGAGGATTGGGAGTAAGTCTTCTTTAAAGATTTGGAAGAATTCACTAATGAATCCATCCAGGCCAGGGCTTTTGTGCTTGGGGAGACTTTTTATTACCATTTCAATTTCCTTGATGGTGTTAGGTCTGTTCAGGTATTCCAGGTCTTCTTGGTTCAGCGTTGGGAGTCTGTAGGAGTCTAGGAATTTATCCATTTCCTCGAGGTTTTGATGTTCCGTGGCATAAAGCTTCTCAAAGTACTCCCTGAGGATCCTTTGAATTTCTGTAGTTTCTGTTGTTATGACCCCCTTTTCATTTCTGATTCGGTTTATTAGGGTTTTCTCTCTTCCTTTCTTTGTGAGTTTTGCTAGAGGCTTATCGATCTTGTTAATTTTCTCGAAGAACCAGCTCTTGGTTTCATTGATCTTTCGGATTATTTTTTGGGTTTCCATCTCGTTAATCTCTGCTCTGAGTTTTATTATTTCCTTCCTCCTGTTCAGGTTGTGCTCCTTTTGTTGGTCCTCCTCCAAGCTGTTAAGCTGTGAGGTTAGTTTATTTATGTGGGCTCACTCCTCCTTTCTGAGGAATGCTTGTAGAGCTATAAACTTTCCTCTTAAGACAGCTTTTGCTGTGTCCCATAAGTTTTGGTAACTCATGTCCTCATTTTCATTCATTTCTAGGAATCTTTTGATTTCCTCTTTGATTTCCTTTCTAAGCCACTCGTTGTTCAATATCGCACTGTTTAATTTCCAGGTGTTTGATTTAGTTTTCTGTTTTTGTGTATGATTTACTTCTAATTTCAGCGCATTATGGTCTGAGAAGATTGTTGATACAATCTCTAGCTTCTTAATTTCATGGAGGTATGTTTTGTTACTCAGCATGTGGTCTATCTTGGAGAATGTTCCATGTACGCTTGAGAAGAATGTGTATTCAGCTTTTTGAGGATGAAGTGTCCAGTATATATCTACTAAGTCCCTTTCTTCCATTGTTTCCCTCAGATGAAGTATGTCCTTGCTAAGCTTGAGTCTGGTTGATCTATCAAGAGGTGACAAAGCGGTGTTGAAGTCTCCCACTAGTATTGTGTTGCTATTGATGTCTTTTTCCAAATCTATGAGTAGTTGTTTTAAGTACTTTGCTGGTCTCTAATTAGGTGCATATACATTTATTATTGTAAGTTCTTCCTGTTGCACAGATCCTTTGATCAATAAGAAATGGCCTTCACTGTCTCTTATGACCTTCTTCACTCTGAAATCGATGTGGTCTGATATTAAGATGGCTAACCCAGCTTTTTTATGGGAGCTGTTTGCCTGTAGGATTTTTTTCCAGCCTTTGACTCTGAGTCTGTGTTTGCTTTGACTATTGAGATGTGTTTCTTTCAGGCAGCAGAATGTTGGGTTCAATTTTCTAATCTATCCTGCCACTCTATGTCTTTTAATTGGTGCGTTTAGCCCATTGACATTGAGAGAGATTATTGTTATGGGATTTTGTCCCATTGTTCTGTAGAAATTAGGTGTATTTGAGGGGCCTGTCCTGCCTTAAAGTAGCCCATTTAATTGTACTTGTAACCATGGTTTTGCGTCTATGAAGTTCCTGAGCTGTTGTTTGTCTGTGAAACTGTGTGTTGTTCCTTCTATTATGAATGAGAGTCTCGCTGGGTAAAGTATTTTTGGAGAGGCATTTATTTCATTGAGTTTTTTCACTATGTCCCACCACTGTTTTGGGGCCATGAGGGTTTCATCAGAAAAATAAACTGTGAATTTTAAGGATGCTTCTTTGTAAGAGATTTCTTTCTTCGATCTTGCTGCTTTCAGAATTTTGTCTCTGTCTAAAGTTTTGGTCATTTTGATCAGGATGTGTCTTGGGGTATTTTTATTGGGATTTCTTCTAGCTGGTATCCTTCGGGCCTCCTGAATGTGGTCACAAGTTTTCTTCAGCTCTGGAAATGTTGTAGCAATGATGTCTTTGACAGTTTCTTCTTCATCAAGGTTTTCTTCCTGTCCCTCTTGTACTCCAATAATTCTTATGTTACCCCTCTTGGCTTCATCACGATCTTCTCTTGCCATCTGTTCCCGAACTGTGAGTCTCTTTTCTATTTTCTGCTCTTTTCTGGTGAGTCTCTAAACTTCATCTTCGAGCTCATTGATTCTGTTCTCAGCAGCTCTTACTCTGCTTCTGAGGCCTTCCACTGAGTTTTTCAATTCGCCACCAGGTTTTTCAGGTCCGACATTTCCGATTGCATTTTCCTCATTTCTGCCTTCAAATCCTCTTGTCTTTTATTGGCATTGCTTTCCATTGTTTCTTTTAGTTCCCTAAGCATCCTAAGTAGCTCCCTTCTGAATTCCTTGTCAGAGAGGTTGTCTAACACTACAAAACTGTTGGTGTCTTCTGAACTAATCTCTTCAATAAGAAAGTTTGGTGGGCTTTTGTGTTGATTTACCATTGTGCCCAGTGTGGTTTAGTCCTTCACGTTCACTGTTACTTTTCTGGTTGAGTGAGGAGAGAGTTCCCGGATCCGTTCAGCTTTGTTGCCAAGAGATGGGATGTTGCCTCAGTTCCCATCCCGCGCAGGTCAAGGGAGAAAACCGGCTATTCTAGGGGATCGAGCTAGCTGCGCATGCCCAGAGAGAGTCACAAGCCGTGGGGGCAGGCTGTACCTGGTTGAATGAGGAGAGTCTGCCAGGAGCCGTTCAGTTTTGTTGCCGAAAAATGGGCCTCAGTTCCCGTCCGGCGCAGATCATACTGTTGCCTCTTATGGTGGGAAAAGATTTTGGATAAGGTTGGTCGATGGTACGCACCCTTCTACCTTTCTGAGTTTGACCTTCTTCTCAATCAGGCGTTATTCTTTGTTTTATAACCGACATTGAGTGAAACTTTTGGATAAGGTGCTATTTAGTACTGAGCTTATACAGCTATTTTCAAACAGGTCTTTGTTGGAAATGGAGTAGGCGAGTGGGATGTTATTGGATTGTAGTAGAAGAGGTGGGAAATTTTTGGTTGGTATTAGGCGACAAGTTGTGGGATGAGAGTCCTGAGTGCTTGATGTGAGTGATATAACTGCAGCTGCTGAGGAGGCCACGCCCACTCCGGGAGGCCACGCCCCCTTCCTGGTGGCCACGCCTCTAGCCCATCCCAGGCCACTCCCACCCAGGATCCTGGAATGGAGGAAGGGTGGTGGACAGTTTCCCCTCTGGGTGGCGTGGCTGGGGGGTAGGAGCAGTTCCCGGCTGGGCTCCGCCTACCCACCTCGAGTGGAGGGGCCAATGAACTGGTGGGCGGTCCCGCGAAGCTGGACAGGCAGTCTCCCCGCTGTTAGTTACTAATTTCATCCTAACTTTTACTATCCATTTTGATCATGGCACCATTGATTATATTTTTATTCATGTTATTTTATTGAGTACAACTGCCATATCCCAACACACACACACACACACACGCCCCAACACCACACTAAAATATAAATGGGGGAGTTGCCGCCCTCCAATGATCCCCCTGGCTGCTGATTGAGCTGCTTATTGGCCATGATCCCAGAGACTCAGAAACAAATCTCAGAACCTAGTGGCTTTTGGCAGAAATGTATCCGGATTTAGGTTTCTGATGCCGTGCCATCCCAGGTGGAAATAGGTTTTGTCCCTTGGCCTGTTGCCCCTGGTGGCTCAGTCATTGCCATCTTCCAGAGGCCTATAGACAGGCAGGTGGGGGCCCACAGTGACAAGAGATTTTGGGCCTCATGGGACGGGGGTGGAGCCGGCCCTCCCCACCCTGCCCCTATGAGACCCCAAGTTGCTACCCATGAACAAGCCCTCTGGCTGCTGATCAAGCTGCTTATTTGTTATGATCCCAGAGACTCAGAAACAAATCTTGGAACACAGTGGCTTTTGATAGAAATCCCTCCAGATTTAATTATTAAAACTTCATAATTCCAAAATCATGACATCATATGCAATTCATAATCAGCAATAGAAAACAATTTGTCTAATGTGCCTTTTCGGCAGATTTGAGTGCTGGGGTAACGTCCCAAATAACAATGGTGGGGCTGGGGTTGAAATATTAAATGTAATCAAAGTAGAGAGAGAATAATTTGGAAATTGTCTGCCACACATATAGGGGGAGGGTGTGGGATGGCGTACTCTGGGGTTTTTGGTGGTGGAAAATGTGCACTGGTGAAGGGCTGGGTATTTCATCATTGTATGACTGAGACTTAAACCGAAAACTTTGTAACTGCTCTCCTGGTGATTCCACGGCACCAGGGGGCAGTTGTGGGTGTAACCCCTGCCTACTGGAAGATGGAGGATCTGGGTGGAGGATGCTCAGGCCCAATCCGAGCAGGATCGAAGATTTCACTCCCGGGACCCGCATGCCTTTGTTCTCCTGCTGGTACCTTCATGCATGTGGAGAGTGGTCTCAGCATGGTGGTGGGTGTAATCCCATCAACGGCCAAGACCCAGCAACTATAAAACCCAGTTCCTGGAAGAGAACAACACAGAGTCTCCTGTCCCTGCGCCTGGCTGTCCTCGCCGGGGCCCCTTGGAGAGGGGCGGGTTGAGTTTCCCTCCCCACCCCAAGCAGAGCCCTGGCAGCCGAAGACCTCCAGAATCAGCCACAACCATGCTGAGACCACTCTCCACATGCATGAAGGTACTGGCAGAGGAACAAAGGAATGCGGGTCCCGGGACTGAGACCTGCTTGGATCGGGGCTGAGCATCCTCCACCAGATCCTCCATCTTCCAGTAGGTAGGGGTCACACCCAAAAACCGCCGCCCCGACCCTGGCGCTGTGTAATCCCATCAACGGCCAAGACCCAGAGACTATAAAACCCAGCTCCCAGTAGCACGCGGCCATGAATGCTTATTATCTCATTCTTACTTTGACATCTCATTTCTTACTCATTCTTACTAATGACATCTTATTATCTCATTCTTACTTTGTACAACCTGGCAGGCTACCAAATGTAACCTGCCCACAAGGCAGAGTCTGGCAAACTCCCCGTGGTGTACCCAATATGCCAGATACCAGTAACAATGATGGGTCTCATTCTTCTAACCCTGAAAGAGTGTTGTATATAGCACTTTTTAAAATCTCAGGGCTAGGGCGAAGGAGATGTTACTGGTGCCTGCTCGAGGCAATCGACGAACAACAGGATGATTGTGATCGTGATATATATAAATATATATTATATATATATGGGACTATATATATAATATATATATGGGACAGGGTGGGGGTTGTGGGAGGGATTCTGGGACCATTGGTGGTGGAAAATGGACACTGGTGGAGGGATGGGTATTCGATAATTCGATAATATGACTGAAATGCAAGCACTAAAGTTTATAAGTCTGTAACTGTACCTCACAATGATTCACTATAAAAATTTTAAATATACATATATATAAATGGTAAGTATGTAAAATTTATAGGGAGCTTGTAATATAAAACCAATGTACCTTGTTCTTCTTTGTTCAAATCAACATTCCTTTGCACAAGGGCTGATGTCATAAAAACATTGTTTTTCTTCACTGAAAAAATACAAAGTAAGAGTATTTAAAATTAAAGGCAGAAACAGTCTTGTACCGAACCTAACCAACAGATGTCACTGTTGAAACTAACAGTGGGTAGGCAGTGAGAATGAGTGTCTGGATTCTGTGAAAGCTGGGTGATGGGCAGTATGAGTTTGCTACAAAGCTCCCCTTACTCTCAGAAATTTAAGAGCAAATTACACCATTAGAGGAATAGTCTTCTTTAGATTCATGATAAAGTATACTGATAATGCTCACATTATACAGTCTAAAATGGTAGTAACCTTTGGTCTGTATTAATACATATTTCTTATAGAACATTATAAAACTTAACAAATTGTGCCTCTGCCCATTCTCTAATATCAGAAGAGTAGAGTCACTGTCACTGTCACTGTCCTCTCGTTGTTCATCAATTGCTCGAGCAGGCCCAGTAACATTGAAGAGTAGAGTAGAGATGGCTATTAGTTCAAGTTATTTTTCTATGAAATGTGTTGCTAGGATAAGAATATGATTGCAAGATCACTCTTGGTTACAAATTGCAGAAATAGCAAGCTTTGATAATTTGATTAATGGAGATGGGAATAAATTGCTACTATAAATGTTAGGGTTATTATATATTTTATATTATAAATGCTTTTTAAATTCAAATTTCATTTAAACGTTTTGCATGACCTTTATTAATGAAAATCAACAATAAATGGCCCAAAGTTTTTTTCTATTTCAATATTACCATCATGTCACACAATGTAAAATGGAATGTTGCATTCTAGTATTGTTACTTTTTCATTCTTTCAGTGTGTGTCCCAAAGTATTATGCCAGGAACCAAATCCATAGTCTCAAACATGCAAGGCACATGATCTGTTGCTGAATCCCCAGTCTTAGAATTTCATCTCAAAGCATCAATTTTAAGGGTCACAGAGATAGTTTAAGATTAAAGTTGTTGCCCTGCATGCAACTAATCTCAGTTCAATCTCTGGCTTCATGTATGGTTCCGCAAGCACTGCCATAAGTGGCCCCTGAGCACAGAGCCAGGAGTATCTCCCGAACACCACCAGGTATGGTCCAAAAGAAAAAATAAATAAATAAATAAATAAATAAAGCAAATTTAGAACCAAAATCTAATATATCTTAAATACAACTATATATTTTAAACTATGTGATTGGGCAACAATAAATAAAATAAAGCAGGTCATTTGATAGAACTGGCTTGTATAGTAATTATCATAAACAAGAAGTTCTAAAAAACATCATCAATGTTGAACTTTGTGCCAAAAACAAACCATTAGGTATTTTTATTTCTGAAGGTGAAATTTGTCATTTATTTTTCCAAGCTACTTTACTAAAGCTATAAGCTATTTGCTACTAAAATGTCAAAATTTTATGGTAACCAAAAGAAAGCAAGGTCATCATAACTAAGAATGGATTTTGTAAAGTCAGGGGATGAGGCGCTAGGGAGGGAGTGATAGCACAGTGTACTGGAGGGTACGTCTCACTGACATACACAGGGCCCTGGGATGGATTCCTGGGTTGGTCTCCTGAGCACCAAAGGTGTAGCCCTGGGCCCTGCAACCCCCTGCACTGCTGGGAAGGCCCTCCCCCAAAATAGAACAGTCAGAATATGAGCCTTAAAATTCTAGTTTTTCATTACCTGGCCCAGAAGGGGGGAAGACTGGGAAGTCAGTAAAGGAAGAGGTTCTCATTTGTTTCTGGGACAAGGTTGACACTAAAAGCAGATACAAACTAAAGTCACTAGGAGTCAGATTTTACTTCGTCTGTATTTTGGCAGCTTTGAAAAATTTTCTCTAATGACTAACTTAAAAAATCTGTATCTTATTTTTAAAAGTAGCATGCCTTTGATAAAGTTTATAAATGAATTTCCATCAAAGTTTGTGAGCTTTCTGTGTGTAACATCTATCAGACATGGGTATGACTCACCCTACAGACAAGACAGCAGACGTAAATAGCTGTGTCACCAGACAGAGGGCAATACTATTTATTATATCAGGTTGTCTGTGATGCTTTGTGCTTTTTAAGAGAGGTGAACTAAGTTACTGATTTACTCAGTATTCAGTATATGATAAAGTTCTTAGAATAAAGGTTTTTTTTAAAGGGCAGACATTTAAATAGATATTTACTTGGGGGTGAAATAGCAGTTTTCCCTAATTGCAAAGCTAACACATGCTTCATGTAAAAATATTTAGTGCCAAAATATTCAAAGATGAAGAAAAAATCACCATATTTCTATAAACCCATCATCTAAGGTCACCATTAAACAAAGCAAATATATTCTTTCCTGTTTACTCTAATATTGATAACTTGAATTCCTGGTATTGAAATTTCCTTTTATTGGTTATTGTTTTCCCATAACAATAGATTATAAATACCACCGAATGGATATACTTTTAAACACTAATATTAAAAAGTTGTATAGTAATTACACATGTAGAGAAAATATAATAACGAAAAGTTAAGGGTCAAATCTCTACCTACCTCCTTGCGTCTGAGAATCTGTGGTATGCAAGGCAAAAGATGAAGACCGTATACGCTTTCTCAAAAAATCATTATATTCTGCAAGAAATTCAAAGGGTACACTAAAATGGCTTATAATAAACTATTTTTAATACATGCTATGGCAAGGTAAATATATCATTTGATAGCATGTTGAATCCTAAAGCACAAATTTAAATATTGGGATCAATATCTTAATGATTATAAACCAGTAAGCATGTGATCTAGTATGAAGCAACTAGAAAGAGGTTACTTCATTAAGAAATTGCATATGAATTCTGAGACAGTACAATTGATATTTTAGTTGGATTTAGCAGCACTAGAGAATGCTTTTGTTTTGATTTTTGAACCACACCCAGTAATGCTTTGGGGGCTACTCCTGGCACTGTGCTAGGGGATCTTCCCTACCATGTTAGTGCTGGGGATGGAACCCAGATTTCCTGAATGCAAAGCAGGCATTCAGTTTTTGAGCTATCTCTTCGGAGCTACAGAATATTTTTAAGTAGGTTGAAGAGTAGTCACTGCCTGTGGGATTTTAGAAATGTTTTCAGGGATCTTCAAGTTGCCCTTAAGAACAAAGGTCAATATACTTGTCTGTTTAAAAGAAAAATGAAAGGAGCAATAGAGCTAGATCACTGGGATAAGCACACACTTTGCACACAGGATGCCTGGGTTCAATCTGGGCACTTCATAATCCTCTTGAGCACTATTGTGAGTAATCACCTGAGCACACAGCCAGTTGTAGTATGCCTCCCCCCACCTGCAAACCAAACCAAACCAACCACCACCACCACTACCAACAACAAAAAACCATTAAGCTTTACTTGGTCTTTGTCACTTGTCAAAATACTTGGGCCTGCTTGTTTTCTTTGCCTAAGAACTGGTTTAGAAACACAGGATGTAAATCATTACCATGCTCCACCACTTCACACAGGCTGTCTTCTGCAGGTCTCTGGAAGGAAACAAAACTAACAATGAAAGCTGAGTGTTGACTGTTTCCTCATCATAGATCCACCTCATTATTTAATAACAAAATTCTCAGAAGTCTGGTCTACTAAATAAAGCCAGGACAAAGCAGCTCACCTTTGTTCACTAGGCATACAAAGAAAGGAAAGTCTAGCAGTGGTTTCAGATTTCAGTAACTACAGAACCCCTTGTGGGATCTTCTTTAAAATGATTTTGAAAGGCTGGGGTAGGGCCAAGAATCAAAAATGGCAAGGGTGTGTGTGTGTGTGTGTGTATTTTTTTCCTCTAGTGAGCCTTGAGTGAATAGAGTAAATTATCTGCATAGAGAAGATGAAAGGTGCAAAAAACACTAAGTTAAGATAGAAGATAATTTTTTAACAGAGATTTTTAAAAATTGTAGGTTTTTTTTAAACAAGAAAGCAAAACACCTATTCCATCCTCTACCATTTCATCCTCTTCTCAGGTAACCTTAGTTCTGTTATCAATGTCTACTTATTTGTCTATTTATTTTGTATTGTTTCTTCATAAATTCCTTTTGCACACATAAATGAAATTCTCCAATATTGGTTTTTGTTTTTTGTTTTTTTTTTGCTTCTGATGTACTTTGTTTTATATAATTTTCCAAACACTTTTCATTATGTTATACACGGCAAATTCCTTTTCTGGTTAAGTGGCTGGCAGGTATTCTATCATGAAAATGTAGTACATCTCCTTTACCCAATTGACTTAGGTTGTTTTTATATTTCAGCAATTTTAAATAGTACTGCAATAGACATTGGGGTGGATATAACTTTTTGTGTTTTCATGATCTTTGGCCAAAAAGTCAAGAGTGGGATTGTTGGCTCTTATGTAATCCTACCTTTAGTTTCTTGAGAAAGCACTATAGTTTTTCCAAAATGGCAACATTGTGTTACACTTCCACCAACAGTACATGAGTTACTTTGCTTGCACACCCTCTCCAACACTTGTATTGCCACTATTGTTTTAAGTCATTGTCACAGATGTAAGGTGATATCTCTTTGTAGTCTTAATTTGGTCCCCCCAAGGTCAGTGATGATGAGTAAATTTGATATGGCTATCAACATTTGGAGAGTTTATTCAAGTCTTCTGCCCAGTTGTAAAATACTTTTTGCTATTGTCTTATTTGTGTTCAATTATTGAGTTCTGGTCCAGGGATATGACTTAGGACTTGAAGTCTTGAATGTGGAAGCCCTGAATTCAAACCCTGGCATTGCATGGTTTCCTGAGCACTGAGCCCAGTGTAGATGCCCAAGCAGTACATGGTATGGACCAAAAATTAAACTTCTTCAGATAATGAGGTAAATAATATGCCAATATCTTCTTTCTTCCATAGGTTATCTTTTGGTTCTGTTAATATTTTATTTTGCTATACAAAACCTTGTCAACTTACTACAGATCCAATTTATTTTTATGTTCATTTCTTACTGTTGGGGTCCAGTGCCCCAAACATTTGTAATGTAATGATATGGAAAATTTTACCTACATTATTTCCTACATATTTTAAAGTTTTAGGGTTTATGTAAAGTTTTAATCCATTTTTAATTAATTTGAATTTTTTTTTGTGTATGTATTAAAGAGTAGTCCATTTTCATTCCTTTGTATTTGGTTGTTCAGTTTTTCCAACACCATTGGACAGATCCTCCACTGTATGTTATTGATAAAAATAAAAATTTTTTTCTATTCTGTACTATAGAGAAATGTATAGAGAAATTTTTTTCTATTCTGTACTATAGAGAAATGTAATTATTTTTATTCCAGTGCCTGATTTTAAAGAAAAGAAATTTAGTTTTTCACCATTAGGTAAAATATTAGTTGTGGTTTTATTGATTAGAAATTTTACCCCGAGTTATGTTCCTTCTATCTCTGTTTCATTGAGGATTATTATAAGCCAAAAGTTTTTCCAACATTAATTTATATTAACATATAATTTTTAATTTTCATTATTGTATAGTTTACTACATTGATTTATTTGTATATGTTAAACCATTCTTGTGTGCTAAATAAACCCCACTTCATCATGACACTTAAATGCATTGTTAAATGTCATTTGTTAACATTTTTTGTTGAGAATTTTGCATTTAGTTCAATAGAGATGATAGCTTGTAGTTTTCTTTTTTCTGGATGATGTACTTGTCTGGTTTTGGTAACAGAATAATGTTGAACTCATTAAAATGCATTCGGAAGCACTCTCTCTTTGATATTTTGGAGTAAAAACTGGAGAACGTGTCTTAGTTCTTCTTTTAAAGGATTTGGTAAAATTAAAAATGCTACTAATCTTTTGTCTCTCTAGATGATTTCAGTATGGTGCCTAATAGTCAGAGTTCTGAATTCATCTTTTAAATTAAATATTGTTTTAGAAATTGTTTTATAATTGGCTAGTGGTGGAGATTCATATAGAAACTTAATCCCACTTTCAGTCCCGTCTTTTTTTCAAGTCAAGTCAAAAATATCATTTTAGTAAAGACATATGTTATCTATAGTTTCAGGATGAGGTCCCTTGATTCCTATTTCAAGGACAGTAAAATTGCTTTCAGTAAATCCCTACTGTATAAATACATAAATAAATATTCTACTAGATGAAGGACAAGTCTTTCACTAGATGCTTAAAACAACATTTCTTTGTCAAGGACATTTTCTTTGTCAAAGTAAAATTGAACAAGAAAAATTAGTTTCATCTTACCTTGAAAGTTTGTTCCCTTTTTTCAAAAACAAACATTGGTTGAGCAACAATAAATTTCTCTGTAAAAAATAAATAGGCAAAAAATAAATTTTTATTCTCATTTCTGACACAAACTAAAAATCACTGTATCACAGTATCTCTGTCATCCTGTTGTTTGCCAATTTACTTGAGCAGGAGCCAGTAACATCTCTGTTCCTCTCAGCCTTGAGATTTTAGCAGCCTCTCCTTACTCATCTTTCACAACAATTGGAGGCTCTTTCAGGGTCAGGGAAATGAGACCTGTTATCGTTACTGTCTGTGGCATATTAAAACAAACTAAAAATACAATGTAAAATTCTTGTCCTATATTTTTGCCCTACCTTTGGGTAAAATCCAAAATTTTTTTACACAGGTGCTATAAACTAACAATTTGTAAATGACTTTAGCAGACAATTACAGAAATGAGCACTTAGATAAAGTGATAATAATATGTTTACATAAATAGATCGTCCCATTAAAAGAACATGTTTTAAGTGTTTAAGGAAAACAAAATATAATTACCTGTCTTAAGAATCTCATTACTACATGGTGATTAACATTTTTAGTTTCCCAATAAAAAGTTTCAAGAGATGAAGATCTCATTGAAGAGTATTCCTCCTCTTTGAGTTGAATCTCAGTGTATAAATGGTACAGGTGTACTACATGCTATCTTCAAATTACACAGCAATAATTTGTATTCCTTTGGTTACAGTAGTCAAATTCTCAATCATAGCTTCAATATTGAAAGTCATACTGTCTAAAATTGTGCTGTAACGTAGGTCAGTTTTGTCTTTGGCCCTGCCTATTATTATTTTATGTTTAATTATCTTAGGCAAGTCAATATAGAAAGAAACTCACCTACTCTAGAGTATAAATTAATGATAACAGCTTTCAATATCAGTCTTTGGACACCCAGCAATGCTCTGGGGCCATGTGGTGCCAGCGACCTGATTCTACTGCGTGCAAAGTATGCACCTTAATACCTGTAGGGCTGCAGGACTACTACACCAATCGCATCACCAGTGTTTCAAGATCCCTCAGACCATCATCCTAAGGGCCCTTTCCCCTTCTCTAGCTCCCTTTTAGTTTCCAGTCTATTGGTCATATCTCAGGATTTATTTGCAGGAGTCTAAGTACTCCATTTATATTTCACATATGAGAAGTCACCTGCAATTAATATTTTAATTTCTGACTCACTTCACTTAGCATGAGACCTTCCAGTTCTATCTAAGTTGTAGGAAATTGTAAAACTTTCTCTTTTCTCATGACTGAATAGTATTTCATTATGTATATATCTCATTGTTCATAGATTTGCTCGAGCGGGCCCAGTAACATCTCCATTTTGAGACTTGTTGTTGCTGTTTTGGCATATTGAATACATCATAGGAAGCTTGCCAGGCTTTGCCGTGCGGGCGAGATATTCTTGGTAGCTTGCCGGGCTCTTCGAGAGGGGCAGAGGAATCGAACCCGGCCCTGCCAGGCTGGCTGCATGCAAGGCAAACACTCTACCACTGTGCTATCACTCCAGCCCACATCATATCCTCATCACATCCTCACATGAAGGTACTGGCAGAGGGACAAAGCCACGCGGGTTCCGGGGTCGAGATCTCCAAGCCTACTCGGATTGGGGCCGAGCATCCTCCACCCAGATCCTCCAAATTCCAGTAGGCGGGGGTCACACCCACCAACTGGCCCCCTGGCGCCGTGTAATCCCATCAATGCCCATGACTCAGAGACTATAAAAACCAGCTCCCAGAACCGACATCTTATTATGACATCTTATTATCTCATTCCTACTTTGGACAAACTGGCAGGCTACCGAATGCAGCCTGCCCACATGGCAGAGTCAGGAAAACTCCCCGTGGTGTACCCAATATGCCAAATACCAGTAACAATGATGGGTCTCATTCTACTAAAGAGCCTTGAATACAATCTCAGAGCTAGGATGAAGGAGATGTTACTGGGGCCTGCTCGAGGCAATCGACGAATAACTGGATGGTCGTGATTCGTGATTCGGGATGTATATATCCCACAATTTCCTACACACTCACCTATTGAGCACTTGGATTATTTCCAGATCTTGGTTATTGTAAATAGGGCTACAAAAAACATATGTATGCACATATCTCAAAGATCATTCTTTTCCTGCCCCTAATTTATTTTATTTCTTAATGCATCCTCTTCTAAATTCTGAAAATAAATTCTTGGCTCAAATTTTCTTCTTATTTCCCTTTCACTCGCTTTTAAATTCTTTTTTTCTCTTTGAATAACAAAGTATCAGAATCCAGAATGCAGTAGGTAACTAGTTTTGGAGACCCACTGCTCCTCTAAGTTTGGTTCAGAGAGACCAGGAGCTTGTTATAAGTGCAGGATCTTGGGCCCCACACCAGCCCTATCATATCAGTTTCCCTTCGATATCATCCCCAGGGATTTGTACATGTATTTGAGAAACAATTGTGAGCCCTTCAGATCTCAGCCAGCTGAGACTTAATTCAGGAAGAGAACAGTGGGCTCCTGAAGTTAGTGATCACACCTGTATATTCTAAACAGCAACAATTACTGAATTGTAAAAATTACCAGTCAGATCAAAACTGTGATTACTATGATTCAATTTAAGACAAAGTGAAGGGCTGCTCTCAAGACTTAAAAATAAATATCTGTAGTAAGGTTATATATATATATATATATTGATGTTGAGTGGCTATTCAACTATTAATAGTGAAGCTGTTCAGATATTCAATTCCTCTGTCCCTCTCGGAGAGCCCAGCGAGCTACCGAGAGTATCCCGCCCAAACAGCAGAGCCTGGCAATCTCCCTGTGGGGTATTTGATATGCCTAAAACAATAACAAATCTCACAATGGAGACATTACTGGTGCCCACTCGAGCAAATTGATGAACAATGGGAGGACAGTGCTACAGTGCTACTCAGATATACTGAAGCAATGGATGGTTTAATCTTGATGAAACTGGTATTTTTAAAAATTATTTATTTCATAAAAAGTTTTCTGCTTTACAGCATTGTTATTAGTGGTTTCCCATACACATAATTTTTTTTAATACCATAGCTTTTACTAGTGTACCTGGTGAATTTATAAGCTACCTCTTAGGTTTTATTTTTTTACTACTCTAGCTTTTATTATTATTATTTTTTAAATTTTTATTAGTGAGACATCATGAGGTACAGTTGTAGACTTACAAATTTTTGTGCTTGGGTTTCAATTATACAATGATCAAATACCCATCCCTCCACCAATGCCCATTTCCCACCACCACGGATCCCAGTATCCCTCCCTTCCCCCATCCCCCCATCCCACCCTGCCTCTGTGGCAGGGCATTCCCTTTTGTTCTCTCTCTCTTATTGGGTGTTGTGGTTTGCAAAAGAGGCAATGGGTGACAATCATGTTTGGTCTATAGTCTACTTTCAGCATGCTTCTCCCATCCTGGGAGGATCCTCCCAACACCTTTATTTGGTGTTCCCTTTGCTATCTGAGCTCCCTTTCCCCTTAGCATGTGTGGTTGGCCTCCAAGCCAGGGAGTAAAATTCCTGGTCTTAGTTTTTGCTTTAGTAATACTTGAATCTGACCTTTTCAGTAAAAAAACTTTGGAAAACATCTCAGTTTAGTTTATTGTCAATTATGATAGAACCATAAATGACATCAAAACTATTTGTTTTAGTTCTAAGATTCTTCAACAAGGAATTGAAACATCTGAAGTCTCAACTGTGAAAATGACATCTTGTGTATAAAACTAAGAGAGATAAATCATTGCAGAGACTTCAGTCTTTATTTGAAGTCCTAGGAAGAGAAGACTTTAAGGGGATGAATCACATTCTTGATTTTTCAAAAAAGAACAGGCAGAAATAAGAATTCTTAAAAATATTCTATGGCAGTTTTGCATGGGGAATTTCTAGGCTGATTCACAAAGCATTTCTTTAGACATGAGACACCAGATGAGCAAACTTCCAGCCTGGTCATCTCTGCTAAATTTATAACCAAGTTTTCTACTATAAATACAACTGTCTCATAATAAATATAGCTTAGAGAGTAAAAGATCAAAACACAAACCCTTTTCAGTTCAGTTATGAATTCCTTGGACAGTTGTTTATTTTTGTTGGAAATGAGATTATAAATCGCCACCTCTAACTTTCCTAACTTTTTAACCATTATGAGAAACATACACTAGAGGGGGGAAAACAAACAGTAGGACAAAGGAAAATATTCTCTCTTTCATTAATACCATGCTGATCAAGAAAATTATTTTCAGAATGGAAACCATCTTATAATAGAAAATCAGAGAAGATGAGAAAATTATCTCTTTATTCACTCAAAGCACTGCCATCACCCATAGTTTTATCCAATCCATCCTATGATTCTTTGAAGTCATCTACTTTTCATGCTGATAATCTTCAAGGAATTCTTTCATTGTTAGTTCCAAAGAATCTAAACTCTTTGCTTCACTGTTTACAAACAGATGTAAACACAGACCAACTCTGAAAAGACAAAACAAGGCACAGAGATAAGAAGCATCTGATGCAAACCAGAAGCAATTTTGACACAGAGTACGTCAAACTTAGAACTTGCTACCATTCTGGAGGTAGGATTACTTGCCCCATACAAATTCTATGTTGAGTGTCCTTTCACTCTCATTTCCACTTCATGTGTGTTGGTTAGTCTATAATTTAATCATACATGAGAGTGGGTTATAGTCAGGGACTTAATTTCATTGTGTTTTAGAATCTGGAGATTTATAATAGTTGAATTCCAGTTGAAGAAAAATTCCTCTCATTTCTTAAAGTCATTTACTTCCCTAATGTCTTTATAAATAGAGAAATTTGCGTACTAAAAAAACCAGAATTTTCAAGAAAACTTTTGATGTAGAGCATATGGCAAAACCAGTCTGTCAATTGAAAAACAGTGATAATGGAAGAAACTGGCTCTATCCTTTTGAGGGTGCTATGGACTCCAAAAGAATCCACCAGCCTATGCAGGGTCCTGTATATTGGGGTGGGGGGGCAGTTATAGGTGACTAGAGAGGTTTCATAAAGACTATATTTTTTCAATAGACATCCTCACATTTTTCATTAGATTTTATTAATGTTTCACTGTCGAAAGATTATCTTTTAATTTTTTTCTTCTTTTCTTTTTTCCAATAAGTCTATCTTCTGATGTACTTAAATATGTCATAGCTGTTCTGTCCTTCTGCCATTTGAAATGCTCAACTTTCTATGATCTTTAAAATCATGAAAAAGTGGGGCTCTTGCTCTGCATGTGGCCAACCTGGGTTCAACTCCATATGGTCCTCAGTGCACCACCAGGAGTAATTCCTGAGCTAGGAGTAACCCTTGAACATCACCTTTGAACATGAACCAAAAACAAACACAGAAAAATGGAATGAAAAATTAGATCTTTGGGGGCCAGACGGGTCCAGGAGTTAAAGCACTTTCCCTACCTGTAGCCAACCCGAGAAGCTCTAGTTCCCTGAGCACCATTGGGAGCAAACCCTGAACATAGCACCAAGAGTAGCCCCTAGGGCCCATCCACCTCCCTTACACCCCAAAATTGTGTCTTGAAACTTCCTATGGTATTTCTTTTGTGCAAGGCATAACCTAAACACAGGAGCACCATGCTCCCTGTTACAAAATTTATCTAACTGCATTGAAGAGGGGGCCAGAATGACTAGGATTAAAATACAAAGTAGACCTGGATATAAATGCCATTTTCTCAGTTACTTCACTGTGTGAATCAAGTCATGTGACTCCTCTGAGACCAGTTTCCTCGTTTGTAAAGTGAGGGTCAGAAGACACAATTCATAGAAAGGTAAGGATTAAGCCAAGTAAGGTGGGCAAACTGCTAAGCTCAGCTTGGCACCCAAGAAGTACTAAATGTGGTGCAGCTCTTATTACATGCTAGGGTCCTCAAGATTCTTGCTTTCGAATCACACCACTCAACAGTGCTTAGAAATTAATCCAGACTCTGAGTTTAGAGATCACTTCTGGTGGGACTTGGAGGACCATTTGGGGTGCCAGAGATCCAAGTTGAGTTGTGACCCAGACCTCAGAGTCTTCCTGCACTTTTATTTTGTTACATGGTAAGCACTGCAAGGTATTTTATTCTTAGCGTTTTTTTTTTTTACTCTGACTCAGAAGGAGTTTGTTTGAGAATGTTACTAGGCAAATGGCATGAGCCTCACCTGGTTTAAAGTCTCCTGGTCAATGTCTATTTTCAGCCACATGCTATAATAACTTGGAAGAATGCATTGCTTTTGGCAGAGTATTTCCAGTTTGAGGGTGTTATTATACCTAATCTAAATAATAGTAGTGGCTGCTTTTGTGATAAGACTTCCTGCAATCATTGAGGCCTTGAAATGTTTATCAGTTGCAATGAGGGACCTCTGTATAGATAATGTCAGAAAGAGCACTTGGCTCTTTGTCCACTTCATTAGGACTGTGGGATAATAAAGATGCAGACGGAGTGCTAGGATGTGCTTGGTCAACTTGGTACCATTTGGAAATACATATTTCATTTGACAGCATTTATAAATCACATATTTCCCCCTAAGAATAACTTGCAGTGTGAAAATGCATCCATATGTTGGAAATGGGTCTCTCTGTTTTGCTGAGGGTGGGGGGATAGAAATACGGTTTAGGTTTCATGCCATGTTGATGATAAATACTAAGCAGGCACATGGTCAGGTTTAAAATAATATTTCAAAGTTAATTTGAGTAATTCCCTAGTGTCTTCTCTATTGCTAAAACAAATTAAAGGGTGATTTTGACACAAAATATATTAGTAAGAGTTGTCACTCATTACAAAGACTATTAATAGCTGATGCCAATAAAACTTCAGAGACTGAATTCAGGTATATTTAAGTTCTTTCTCTGCACAAAGAAGCACACTAATTTTAAACTCGTTCATGGATTCCAAGATTGTAGGCCCATAAAAAAGCTTGAGGCAATTTCTTCCAATTCCGAACTCTTTTCCTTAAATATGCCCCTTTGTCCAGAGCCTTTAAGAGAGCAGAAGAGATTTCTTACTTTCCTGTTACCACCAATGCAAAGAATGTCAGTTTCATCTAGTTCTAATATTAGGTTTTCCTTCTACTTTCTTTTTCTCTAGATGGCAGCATCACTCCTTGTTATGAATTACTTTTATCCAAAAGGAAGAAGAAAAAAGGACAGAAAAGATTTGGTGACAATTACCACATATTTTAGGTCTAAAATACGTCCCCCCTCCCCTGCCCCGTCCAGATGGATCCCATACTTCAGAGAAAAGATCAAACTATTGAGCAGTTTCTGGAAACTTGATAGTTTAATGTGCTGAGGGAAAAATAATCTGTGTCTTGTTAATACTGGGTCTCTTTAGGACCTGAAGCTCATCTTGCAGACAATCAAGCCACTTAAAAACCTTCTGTCCTCTGTCCCCCATTTGAGTGTATAGAGTGGGTTCCACTTCATCCATTCCATTTTAATCCCTGTCCTTCTGGCTCTACTCAAAAATGTATGCTTTATACTCTGGATAAAGATAGTGCTAGTTCTTAGCAAAAGGTTGGTCAGTATGTCACCAAGTGTGGTATGTCTAGATATTATTCCAATGACTTCTTGAATGTTGATTATAACTTACAAGGTTGTGGTACCTCATCATCGGTCAGAAGGAATGCAATTTCTTACTGAATGTAAGTGTTGGCTGCATTTGACTTCTGACTTTTCACTATTGTGATAGATTTCCCAAGACAATATTAAAAAGCAACTCAGGTGTGAAATTTATTTTGCCTAAATGCTATTAAAATAGCAAGTCAAGTTAATGATTTAACATATTAGTTTAGCCAGCACTTTAAATGAAATCTTAATAAGTGAACTGTAACAATGAGTATTACTTAACCCATTCTTCATTTGAAGCTTTGGTTACTACATGCTTTAAAAAAAACCCAAAAAACCAAAAAACAAATTTCTAAGGGCCAGAGAGATAGTACAGTGAGTACAGTGGGTAGGGAATTGACTTGCATGCAGCCAACCCTGGTTCTATCCCCCAGCACCACATGTGATCCTCTGAGCACCACCAGAAGGGACCTCTGAGCACAGACCTAGGAGAAAACCCTGAGTCCTACCCAAAACAAGCAAAATTAATTAACCCAGTAACCTGAAAAGGAGACTCTGAGAAGTCATGTGAACTTTTTTATGCTTACTAGTTAATAAATGTTTAATTAATTACTGGCTATGTAAATAAATTTTGCCTGAGATTTGTTTTTATTTTAAAATGATAATGGGGAGGAAAATAGACCCTTGGCCACATTTCAAATAGGCTAACTTCAAGCAGGCTGACCCCAGAGAGCAGGAGCTGCCAAGGGACAACTGGATCTGGGCCACATGACATAGCCATAAAATGCATTTGAGATGTCCTTGAGATGGTCATAGACTTGTTTTGTAACTTTGGTAAATACAACTTCATATTTTTGTGTGTGGCTGTGTAATTTTTCCAACACCATCTGTTGAAAGGGACTCCACGCCAGGTTTTGGGGTGGGTGAGAGCCCTCCCCACCTTAAGGAACCCAACCCTGGCAGCCAATTTCCACTGCTCAACCACCGCCACATTCCAGGCCACTTTCCGGACCTCGCAGCCACAAAGCAGCTACACAGCACATTATAAGACACTTCCTACACGTTTATACCTCTTGGAGAGCCTGGCAAGCAACCGAGAGTATTCGGCCCACAGGGGCGGGCAGAACCTGGCAAATTCCCAGTGGCGTATTCGATATGCCAACTACAATAATGACAATAGGTCTCATTCCCTGACCCTGAAAGAGCCTCCAATTGTTGGGAAAAGATGAGTAAGAATGAGGGTATGGTGCCGCCAGCAGGTCAATCTGTACCTGTGAGGTGAGTGCATCAGCAGCCTGATGGCACCATCCGACTTTCAGATACCCCAAAATTGCTGCTGTGCCTTTGGCCAGACCCTAAAAACTTGGGACAAAGTTTACCAAGAAAGTAAATAGTCAAAAATTAGGTATGTGGGAGACATACTCACAAACCACCTCTGACTCAGCTATATAATTGGAGGCATGGCCTTTCTGGTTCCTGATCGAACTGCTTAACAGCCATGATCCTAGAGACTCAGAAACAAATCTCAGAACCCAAAGGCTTTTGGCAGAAATGCGTCCTATTCCTGCAGTAGGTTACGGGTGCTGGGCCATTCCAGGTGGGAATAGGTTTCATGCCAGTTCCTCCTGGCGGCCTGGTGACCGCCATCCTTCAGAGGCCACTGGGTAGTCAGGTTTGGGCCTGCAGTGATGAGACATGTGAGACCTCATCAGATGGGGGTGGAACCGGCCCTTTCCTCCCCATCCCAACGAGACCCCGAGTCGCGCCTATACACAGCCTCTCTGGCTCCTGATCAAGCTGATTAACGGCCATGATCCCAGAGACTCAGAAACAAATCTTGAAACCCAGCGTATTTTGGCAGTGATGCATCTGGACCGCATACAAGGTGGCCACCACCTCAGAGCTTATTGGAAAGCCAGGTATGAGCCAGCGGTGAAGGGGCAACTGCAACCTCATGGGAAGGGGGACGATACCGGCTCATCCTTCATGCCCTACCAAGGTCACGAGTTGCCCCCAACGAGTGGCTCTCCAGCACGGCCATGGCTCCAGAGGCAAAAGGACTTAATCCAGAGCCCGGCAGCTTGCGGCAGAAAAGTGAATGGACCATGCGTTAAACTATAGCGCCATGCCTCCCTGGGAGGGAAAGGGTGTTGCTACCTTCCACCTTTTTCTCCCCCAGCAGCAAGGTGGCCACTGCCTCAGAACTTATAGGAAAGCCAGGTATTAGCTGGCGGTGATGGGGCAACTGCAGTCTCATGGGAAGGGGGGAGGTAGTGGCTTGTCCTTCACGCCCTACCAAGGTCATGAGTTGCCCCCCACGGGTGGCTCTCTGGCACAGCCATAACACCAGACACACAGAAACAAATCTTGTATTTATCTGGCTCTTTGCAGAAATCCAAAATCATTATATGATTCTCATAACCAGCTATAGAAAACAAAGTATTTCACAATTCCTTTTCAGCAATTCTGATTGTTGGGGGGTAAATTCTAAACAATAATGGTGCATCTTTTGTCGAAATAATGAATGTAATCAATGTAGAGAAGAGTTAAGTAGAAATCATCTGCCTCACAGGCATTGGGAGGGGTGGGAGGGGGTATATTGGGGTTCTTGGTGGTGAAAAATGAGTACTGGTGAAGGAGAAAGTGTTTGATTATTGCATGACCGAGATTTAAACCTGAAAGCTTAGTAGCTTTTCTCACAGTGATTCAATAAATAAATATAAGAAGAAAAAAAAGATGATTAATAAAAGGCTGCTAAAATCTCAGGGTTGGGAGGAATAGAGGCATTACTGGCGCCCGCTTGAGTAATTCGATGATCAATGGGATGACAGTGATACAGTGATCTGTTGCAAAGGCTCTCCTTGCTCCGCTTCATTTACCCAGCTCCTCTGTGTAGATTAATTGTCTGTATGTCTAAGGATTAATCTCTGGACTCTCATTTCTATTTCATTGGTCTGAGAGTTTGTCTTTATTCCAGTACCATATCATTTTTGCTACTATAGCCTTATAGTGTGATTTAAAATAAGGGAATACAATAGCTCTCATCCTCTTTTCAGAATTGCTTTGACTATTTGGAAAGTTTTAGGATTTCATACATATTTTAGTAGCATTTGTTCTAAGTCTCTGAAGAATGTCATCAACATTTTGTTCGTAGGCAATTTATACACTGAATCTGTGTAATGCTTTGTATAAGATGGTCACTTTGGTCTTTTTTCTTCTTTTATTTTGCCACACAGGGTGGTTATTTTAACAATGTTATTTCTTTTAATTGATGAACATGGAAAATCTTTCCATTTCCTGATGTCCTCATGTTAATTGATGAACATGAAATATTTTTCCATTTCCTGATGTCCTACTTATGTTGACAGTGAATTATAATTTTAAATGTATGTCTTTCACACCCTTTATAAAGTTGATTGCCAGGCACTTGTTATTTTTAGAAACTATTTAAAATGAGGTTGTAAATTTTTCCTTCTTTCTCTTCTAGTTATTTTTGCATGTAGAAATACAACTAATTTTGTGCATTGATTTTGAAACCTGCTGCATTGTTGTCTTGACTTATTGTTTCTAAAGGGTTCTTGTTTTTAGTAGTTTAGGGTTTTCTATGTATATTTTCATGGTCATCTGCAAATGATGTTAATTAAATTTCTTTTCCAATCAAATGAAATAATTTGATTTCCATTTCTTGCCTGATTATATGGTGAACACTTCCAGGACTCTAATGAACAGTGGTGGAGAAAATGCACAATGACTGATCTCAGAGGTAAGACTTTCTTGAACTTGAAATCTCCTGACTTCACTCTGAACACAGTCTCATAGTGAACAGTTGGAAATGATTGTACAGACTAACGATAATCTGAAAAAAAGCACTGGTGGTCATATCCGTGTAGACAAAACCGCATTCAAGCTAAAGAAATACTAGGAGATAGGGATGGACATTATACATCAGCTAAGGAATCTATTTAGAGCAAGAGAATTTGGCATTTGTCAATATATATGAAGAAGCACCAGATGAAGGGGCAGTAAAGTTTTTAAAGCAACTGTTAACAGACTAGAGGAGATACATTGGCAGATATATACTAACAATGGGATACTTTTAACACCCAGCAGTCAACAATGGACAGATCAACCAGAAAAAAACATCAACAAGGAGTCTTATAACATAGTAAGGATTGGGATTAATAGACATCTAGAATAAAGTTCACCCCTAAGAGATCAATTACACATTCTTTTCCAGTGCACATGGAATATTCTCTAGGATAGACCACACAGTGGGGCACAATTAAAGTGTTTATACAATCACGAAAATAGAAATCATAAAAGGTAAATTTTCAGACCATGATGCTATGAGGGCAAAATTAACTTGCTCGAGTGGGCCCAGTAACGTCTCCATTGGAGACTTTGTTGTTACTGTGTCTGGCATATCGAATACTCTCGGTAGCTTGCCAGGCTCTCTGAGAGGGGCGGAGGAATCGAACTCGGGTCGGCCATGTTGGCTGCGTGCAAGGCAAACGCCCTACCCACTGTGCTATCGCTCCAGCCCGATTAACTATAATTATAACTATAAAAGGAATTATATAAAAGAAATTATAACTATAAATTATAACTATATAACTATAAAAGGAAAATCAGAAAAAGTTCTAACATTTTGAAACTGAACAACATTTTGTTAAACAACCACTGGGTCAAAGAGAAAATAAAAGAAGAAATGAGAATTTCTTGCAAGGAGAGAATGCAGACACAAATTATTAGAACTAGAAGCAGTATTAAGGAAAAGTTCATGGCAATGCTGGCTTACATCCAGAAATAAAATAAAGCTCAAATCAATAACCCAGCATTACAATTTGGGAAACAAACAAACGAAGAACAGTAATTCCAAAGTGAGTGGAAGGAAGGAAAGAATTAAAAATCTCGCAAAAATCAATGATATAGAAATAAAGATAATGGTTCTAAGTGTAAATGAACAGGATTTTTTTTTTAACTTGATATATAAAAAAAATCTTGAAATACTTTAGCTAGATGCTTGAGGAAAAAGAAAGAGAAAACCCAAATAAGTGAGATCAAAGAAGAAAAGGGAGAAATTACAACAGAAATACCAAGTCTGTGAAAGATCATAAGAGATTCATCATTTATCACTTAATCACTTAACTTCCCATTAGTCGTCGATTTGCTTGAGTGGGCGCCAGTAACGTCTCCATTTGTCCCTGTCGCATGCTAGTGTAGCCCAATGGCATCTGTTCGCTCTGGGAACATGAAGAGCCTCAAACCGATCCTTCATGATCTTGACGAAGAAATCTGACCATCTGGTAGGTAGGCAGCCACGTGGTCTTTTGACATCCCGTGGAATCCAGTCAGTAACAGCTCTAGCCCAGCGGTCGTCTTTAAATCTCATTACGTGACCAGTCCATCTGATTTTTGACAACTTGGCAAATGAGACAGCGTCCCTGATTCTTTATCATCGACGGATGTTGGAACTCCGGATTTTTTCTCTCATTTGAGTGAAACGTGATATTCCAAGCATAGCTCTTTCAATTCTTCTTTGGGAGACCTGAATAGCGTTCTCATCCTGTTTGCGTAGGGCCCAGGTCTCTGAGGCATATGTTAAATATGTTAATATGTTAAAGAGATTCATAAGAACAATTTAGTGTCATTAAATTGGAAACACTGTAGCACTGAACTCTCGTTATTCATGGATTTGCTCAAGCAGGCCCAGTAACGGCTCCATTGTGAGACTTGTTGTTACTGTATTTCGCATGTAGAATACATCACCGCAGTTTTCCAGTCTTTACCATGCAGGCGAGATACTCTCGGTAGCTTGCTGGGTTCTCCGAGAGGGGTGGAGGAATCGAACTCGGGTCGGCCAAGTCGTCTGCGTGCAAGGCAAACTCCCTACCTGCTGTGCTATTGCTCCATTCCTAAGTTGGAAAACCTGGTAAAAATATATCAATTCTTTCTTGTACAACTGCCTGAAACTGAATCAGGAGGAAGTAGAAAAATTTAAAAGACTAATCATGAGTAGGGAAACTGAAACGTTTAAAATCTTCTTAAAAAAAAAAAAACAACTCAGGTCCAGGTTGGGTTTACCATGAGTTCTAAAAAAGTAGACTTAATATCTTTACTCCTCAAGCTCTATATATGTGTGTGTGTGTATGTGTGTCAGTTTGTGTGTAGTTCTTCCTAACTTCTATGCAGCAATTTTGTTTTAATATACTATTTGGATGTTTCTTCAGGTGATACAAAGGTATGAGAAAGTTCAATGTCTTAAAAACTAGTATAGTAATAATGTTCTAATTTAAATGAATCAAGAACAGTATCAAAATACATTTATCTCAAGTATGAAATCAAAAGCTTACTCTTTTTTATTTGTCTGTTTGGGGGTTACACCTGGCGATGCTCAGGAGTTACTCCTGGCTCTGAACTCAGGAATTACTACCACAGTGCTTAGAGGACCATATGGATGCATATGGATCCGGGGGACTGAACCTGGATTGGCCATGTTCAAGGCAAACATCCTGCTTGCTGTACTATTACCGGGGCCCTAAAGATTACTCATGGATTCTTCACATCCTTCCTTTCCTCATGTTCTATGGCACATCCTCACTTCTTAGACATTGCTTCAATGTTGCCTTCTTAGTGAGATGGTCCCTGAGCACTCAAAGTGCAACTTCCACTCTGACATTTTTACCTACTTGAATTTTGTTCTGGGACCCTGCACCGGGCTGATTTCACTCAAGGCGCTCCAGAGGGGGGCAGGTGAGAGCCTCCCTGCCTCAAGGGACCAACCTCCACTATCCAGCCGTCGCCAAGCTCCAGGCCACTTTCTGGACCGCGCAGCCCCTTTGCATCCTTGTGACACATTGTAAAACACTTCCTACCCATTTTCCATAATACCACACCATACTTGATGGGGTTCACACAGCAGGCAACAAATCATAGATAGAAATATATAAATATATGCCTCTCAGACAGCCTGCAAGTTACCGAGATTATCCTGCCTGCATGGGCAGAGTCTGGCAAGCTTCCTGTGGCGTATTTGATATGCCCAAACCAGTTATGACAATAGGTCTCATTCCCCTGACCCTGAAAGAGCCTCCAGTCCTTGGGAAGAGACGAGTAAGAAGAGGCTGCTAAAATCTCAGGGCTGGGAGGAATGGAGATATTACTGGTGTCCGCTTAAGTAAATTGATGAACAGCAGGATGACAGTGATAGTGATTATTTTTATTCCACTATTACTATTTCCATCATCACAATTTGCACTATTTATTTTGCTTACTTATTCTCTTCATTGCCTGCTCCTCTCACTTAGAAAATAAGTTCAGCTAGGTAGGGATTTTTGTCTGCTTTGTTCATTAAAGCCTAGAATCATGCCTAACAAATATGGGAAGCACTACATAAATATTTGCTGAATGAAATGCTTTGTAAGTTTATACAACAGAAAGAGTTGGGTGAGACAAATGTTAATGAAGTAGTTCATTTGAGCTAATTATGAAAGGAAAAGTCCTGAATTCATTATGACTTTAATGAAAACACTGAGCATTGAAGAGCACTGACAGAAGCCAGTTCAGATAGTACAGTGGGTAAGATTCTTTCCTTGCACACTGCTTACCTCTGTTCAATCCCTGGCACCAATATGGTCCCTCAAACAATTCCAGGAGTGATCCTGAGCACAGCCAGGAGTAAGCCCTCAACACTGATGTGGTCCCAAAACAAACTGAAAAATGAATAGAAACCATTGATTTTGAAATATGTTAAAAAATGAAGACATGGGGTGGGAGCAATAGTACAGTGGGCGGGTGTTTGCCTTGCATGCAGCCGACCTGAGCACCTCCAGGAGTAATTCCTGAGTGCAGAGCCAGTAGTAACCCTTGAGCATTGCTGAGTGTGAACCAAAAAGCCAAATAAATAAAATAAAAAGATTCTTTTTTAAAAAATAGAGGAATAATGGTCTCATTTCAGCTATTAGCTATTTGAGTATGTCCTGTGCTGATCTAATTAATTTGTTAATTTTTATAACTATAAAATAAAAAGACAGATTCTTTAAAAAAAAAGAGGAATAATGGTCTCATTTCAGATAATAAGGATTTCTAAGTTTTAAGGCTAGAGCAGGTAAAACTCTTGCTTTGCCTGTGGTCAACCTGAGTTTGATCTTCAGCATCACATATGGTCCCTTTGAGCCCTGCTAGGAGTTATCCTTGAGTAGCGGGCCAGGAGTGATTCCTGAGTGATTCCTGAGTATAGGGCCAGGAGTAAGCCAGTGTGGCAGAAAAAACAAGAAGTTTTAAAGGTAAAGAAGCTATCAAATACTATTAATTAAACTTCTCTGAGTTAGGAACTTTTATCTACTAGGCTTGGTATTTCCTGAGTTGAGCTGTAATTACTTTGCCAGAATATGCACTCTGTTCTGGAGCAAGTAATTAAAGATCACTGGAATGTCTTTATCTATTCAGGGTCTTCAGATACACAATATATTTATCAGCAGAAACCTAGAGGAAGTTTTGGAGTATGAGACTAACCAGGCAGTCTTTGTTCTTAAAAGTGTAGTGCATTTTATGGAAATACTACTGAAAGCATTGTATAAATTCAATGCAATCCCTATAAGGATACCCATGACATTCTTCAAAGAAATGGAGCAAACACTCCTGAAATTTATATGGAACAATAAGCCCCCACGAATAGCTAAAGCAACTCTTGGGAAAAAGAAAATGGGAGGAATCAACCTCCCTAACTTCACACTGTACTACAAAGCAGTAATAATTAAAATAGCATGGTACTGGAACAAAGGCAGAACTGCAGACCAATGGAACAGGGTTGAATACACTGACATCTCCTCAATCATATGATCATTTAATCTTTGATAAAGGTGCAAGAAGTGTGAAGTGGAGTAAGGAAAGCCTCTTTAATAAATCGTGCTGGCATCACTGGACAACTACATGCAAAAAATGGGCTCAGAACTCTGCCTAACACCATGTACAAAAGTAAGATCAAAATGGATTAAAGACCTCAACATCAGACCAGAAACCATAAGGTACATTGAAGACAAAGTTGGCAAAACCCTCCATGACATTGAAGCTAATGGTATCTTCAAAGATGCCACGCCACTGGCCGAGCAACTGAAAACAGAGATAGATAAATGGGACTATCTGAAACTAAGAAGCTTCTGCACCTCCAAAGAAACAGTGACCAAAATACAAAGACAGTCTACAGAATGGGAAAGGATATTCGCCGAATACACATCTGACAAGGGGTTGATATCAAGGATATACAAAGTACTGGTTGAACTCCACAAGAAGAAAACATCCAACCCCATCAAAAAATGGGGCAATGAAATGAACAGAAACTTTCTCAAAGAAGAAATCAGAATGGCAAAAAAAGCACATGAGAAAATGCTCTACATCATTAATCATCAGGGAGATGCAGATCAAAACCACAATGAGATACCATCTCACACCTCAGAGACTGGCCCACATTCAAAAGAACAAAAGCAACCGATGCTGGCACGGATGTGGCGAGAAAGGGACACTCCTTCACTGTTGGTGGGAATGCTGACTGGTTCAGCCCTTTTGGAAAACAGTATGGACGATTCTCAAAAAATTAGAAATTGAGCTCCCATTTGACCCAGCAATACCACTCCTGGGAATATATCCCAGAGAGGCAAAAATGTGTAGTCGAAGTGACATCTGCACTTGTTTGTTCATTGCAGCACTCTTTACAATAGACAGAAACTGGAAGAAACCTGAATGTCCAAGAACAGATGACTGGTTAAAGAAACTTTGGTACATCTACACAATGGAGTACTATGTAGCTGTTAAAAAAGATGAAGTCATGAAATTTACATACAAGTGGTACAACATGAAAAGTATCATGCTAAGCGAAATGAGTCAGAAAGAGAGGGATAGACATAGAAAGATTGCATTCGTCTGGGGGATATAAAGTAACAAAGTATGAGATTAATACCCAAGAATAGCTGAGATCAGCACCAGGAGGATTACTTCATAGCTTAGAGGCCAGCTGGGTATTCTAGGGGAAAGGGCAGCTTAGATAGAGAAGGGAGCACCAAATAAAGGGTGTTTGGAGGATCCTCCCAGGAGGGGAGATGCATGTTGAAAGTAGACTATGGACTGAACATGTTTGCCACTCAATGCCTCTTTTGCAGACCACGACACCCAAAAGGAGAGAGAGAACACAGGGGATTTCCCTGCCACAGAGGCAGGGTGGGAGGGGGCGGATGGGGGTGGGAGGGATATTATCCATGGTGGTGGAAAATGGGCACTGGTGGAGGGATGGGTATTTGATCATTGTATAATCGAAACCCAAGCACAAAAAACTGTAAATCTACAACTGTACCTCATGGTGTTTCACTAATAAAAATTTTTTAAAAATGTAGTGCATTTTATGCACTGGTGAATTTCAGCGAATCTATGTATTTAGATACCTTAAAGTAGCACTGCACTGTAGCACTGTCCTCCCTTGTTCATCGATTTGCTCGAGTGGACCCAGTAACGTCTCCATTGCGAGATTTTGTTGTTACTGTGTTTGACACATCAAATATGTCATGGATAGCTTGCCAGGCTTTGCCATGCGGGTGAGATACTCTCGGCAGCTTGCCAGGCTCTCTGAGAGGGGCGAAGGAATCAAACTCGGGTTGGGCCAGGTCGGCCACACACAATGCAAACGCCCTGCCCACTGTGTATCGCTCCAGCCCAGCTTAAAGTAATACAATTTAAATTATCCTCATGATTTCCTTAGTGTCCTGTTTTGGCTCTTCTTTCACTCTAGATAGTAACTGCTGATTTTTATTGCCATAGTATAATGTTCTCTACTCTGGATCTCTGAATACTTAGAATATTATGTACATAAATACATAACCATAAAACTTTTGAGAGTTATCCAAGTGATTACATGTATCAGGACTTTATTCCTCTCTAATTCTAAGAATACTCCAGAAAGAGTTAGGATCTCCACCTCTGTGTAGTATTTAGGTTTTGCTGTTACATATTGAAACTCAGAGAAACAAAATCTGCTAAAAGTAGATGGACACACTTTAGGTGAACATATCATTTTTATTTCTCTTGAAAAAGTACTTTAGATTGGAATTGCCAGATCATAGTAAGAGGTAAGTATATATAGATTTAGCCTTATAAGAAACTGCCAAATTATTTCCAAGTTGGTGAGACCACTTTGCTACAATGAACAGGAGTTCTGGTTGTTCCACATTCCTGCCAATGTGAGGGGCCATCTGTATTCTCAATTTTAGCCATTCTAGTGATTATGAAGTAACCCCTGATAGCAGTTCTGATTTGCATTTTCTTGACAATAATATTGAGCATTTTAATTTTTTATTGAATTAAATTTCTTTTATTTTTTTTGAATTAAATTTCTTTGTAGTGAAGAAAAGTAGTTTTTTTTTTCTTTGTTAGCTTGTTGGGTCACATCCAGTGATGCTCAGGCGTTACTCCTAGCTCTGCACTCAGGAATTACTCCTGACAGTGCTTGGGGTACCATATGAGATGCCAGGAACTGAACCTGGTCAGCCACGTGCAAGGCAAATTCCCTACCCGCTGTACTATCGCTCTGGCCCACAAAGTAGCTTTTACTGAAATAAATGTAGAGAAATATAAGGGGGAACAGAGAGAGAGAGAGAGAGAGAGAGAGAGAGAGAGAGAGAGAGAGAGAGAGAGAGAGAGAGTTTCAAGAGGGAAAAAAAGCACTTCCGAGTGTACTCATTGGCCATTTGTGACAGCCAGAGCATTTGCCCATTTAAAAAATCTAGTTGCTGCTGCACTGTGTTTTGGGTTTTTTGTGGGAGATTGGTGGTAGGGTTAGGGGGCACACCAGCTATGATTTGGACTTATTTCTTTCTTTAAGCTCTGGGTTCACTCTCAGCACAACTGGGAGGATCTCATGGTTTTGAGGTTAAACTGGATTGGTCCACATTTAAGCAAACGCTGTCTCTCTAGCCCAGCTGATGCAGTGTGCAAATAGAAGGAATCATGCTGAGCGAAGTCAGTCATAGCGGGAGGAACAAATGCAGAATAATGGGATAATATAACAGATTCTGAGAGTCAACAGAACTGAGACTGCCAAGGGGGTGGGTGGGGTGGGAGGGGACTTTGGGACATTGGTAGAGGAATGCTGACTCTATGCTGGTGGCTGTGGTGTATGGCATTGAATCACGGTATGCCTGAAACTCTATTATTACAGTGCCTAACTAAAAATTGGAAAGGTAAAGGTAAAGGTAAAGGCCCTCCCGTTGTTCATCGATTTGCTCGAGCGGGCCCAGTAACGTCTCCATCGTGAGACTCGTTGTTACTGTGTTTGGCATATTGAATACATCACGGGGAGCTTGCCAGGCTTTGCCGTAAGGGCACAATACTCTCGGTAGCTTGCCAGGCTCTCCGAGAGGGGCGGAGGAATCGAACTCGGGTAGGCCATGTTGGCTGCGTGCAAGGCAAACGCCCTACCGCTGTGCTATCGCTAAAGTTAAATTATTTATATATTGAGTTCTTTGTATATTCGGATGCATGTTTTACATATTTTCTCTCCAAACAGTCTCCAATGGAGACGTTACTGGGCCCGCTCAAGCAAATCGATGATCAACGGGAGGGCCTTTACTTTACTTTACTTCTCCTTCTCTCTCTCATTTTCCGTGTGTGTGTGTGTGTGTGTGTGTGTGTGTGTGTGTGTGTGTGTGTTGCATATCCAGAAATGCTCATCCTTACTCCTGGCTCTGTGCTAGGGGACATACAGGGGATCATAGGCTGCTGTGCAGGCATTATACCAGGGCAAGTCACTACAAGATTACTATGTCTCTGGCTACTTTTTTTTTAATTATTATTTTTTTATTTTTTAATTTTTGGACAGTTCACACCTGGTGGTACTTAGGGATCATTCCTGCTGGGCATTGGGGGACATATGGGGTGCCAAGGACTGAACCAGGGTCAGCAGCGTGTAAGCCGAGTGCCTTGAATCACTGTGAGATAGGCACTTACAAAGCTGTGTTTGATTAGGTTTCAATCATACAGTGTTCCAACACCCATTCTTCCACCAGTGTACATTTCCTAGCACCAGTGTCCCCAGGTTCCCTTCCATCACCTCCCCCACTCCCCACCCCCAGTCGGCCTCTATGGCAGACTGTAAGGTTATCAGGAATATCCCTTTACCTAAGATGTGATCATTTCTATCTATTATTGTCATACTGCCCTTCTCTATCTTACCTACCCTGTGCCCCACACACACTTGTGGTTGATTTCAACCGTTGATCTGTCCTCCTAGGCCTTGTTTTCCCTGGCTGTGGACATTAGTCTTCTACTATAAATATACATATATATTATATGTGTGTGTATGTGAGTGTGTGTGTATACTACAAATGAATGCAGTCGTTCTATATCTGTCTCTCTTCTTCTGACTCATTTTACTCAGCATGATACTTTCCATGTCCATCCATTTATAGGTAAATTTCATTACTTCATTTTTCCCAAAAGCTGAGTAATATTCCATTGTGTAGTTCTGCCATAATTTCTTTATCCATTCATCTGTTCTTGGGTATTCAGTTGCTTCCAGATTCTGGCTATTGTGAATAGTGCTGAAATCAACATACAAGTACAGATGGTGTTTCTACTGTGTGTTTATGGTCCACCAGGGTATATTCCCAGAAGTGGTAATTAAGGGTCAATAGGAACTCAATTTCTAATTTTTTGAGGAATGTCCAAATTGTTTTCCAAAAAGGCTGGACCAGTCAGCATTTCCACCAACAATGAAAGAGAATGCGTTTCTCCCCACATCCGTGGCAGCACTGGTTGAGACCTTTATTTTAATGTTGTCTTTTAAGGAATAGAAACCTTAGGTTTGGTTCTGTGTTTTGATCTCACCTGGGTGCTCTGAAGGCCACCAGGTGGTGCTCTGAAGGCCATGTGGGGCTGTGATTAGACTCACGGCTTTGTTCAAGTCAGACAAGCTTTCTAATTCTTTGATGTATCTCCCTGGTCTCAATTACAAATACTTTCAATATTGATAGTTTTATCTATTTTTTATGGTTAGTATTTTATTTGCGTTTAAAATTTCTCCATCTAATTTTGTGAAGGGACTGGAACGATATCACAGCGTGTAGGGCATTTGCCTTGCACGTGGCCAACCCAGATTCTATTCCTCCGCCCCTCTCGAGAGCCCAGCAAGCTACTGAGAGTATCCCGCCCACACAGCAAAGCCTGGCAAGCTATCCGTGACATATTTGATATGCCCAAAACAGTTACAACAAGTCTCATAATGGAGACGTTACTGATGCCTGCTAGAGCAAATTGATGAACAATGGGAGGACAGTGCTACAGTGCTAATTTTGTGAAGATTTTTAAAATGTTTTTTAAAATCTGCTTTTGTGTTTTAGTTATCTTTCACCTCAAAATAGTCATTGTATGAGCAAAGTATTGAGGTCAGTTTTTAGTAATATGTTTATTCATTTTTTCCCATAACCACCACAGAAAATACTACATTTCATCTCTTTGAAAACCCTATCTTGGTTTCTTTGTGAAAAATTAATCAACCAGATATGAATGGGTCATTTTCTGAGTTTCCTCTTCTGATTCAAAGTCAGGTTTTCTAACATTACATCAAAGTTCTCCATGTTGTACCATGTATTCAGATTTTCTTCCTTTTTAAGGTTGAATAATATTTCATAGTATCAAATTCTGTTTATTCATTTATCAACAGATAACATGGTTGCTTCTACCTTCTGGCTGTTGGAAATAGCTTCTGTGAGCTCTAGTGTAAAATAATATATTTGAGTTGCTGCTTTCAGTTTTTTGGGTATATTACCAGGAGCAGAATTGTTGATCATATGGTAGTTCTGCACTGTAGCATTGTCCTCCCATTGTTCATCAATTCGCTTGAGCAGTACAGTAATGTCTCCATTGTGTGACTTCTTGTTACTGTGTTTGGCATATCGAATACATCATGGGGACCTTGCCAGGCTTTACTGTGCGGGCGGGATACTCTCGGTAGCTTGCTGGGCTCTCCTAGAGGGGTGGAGGAATTGAACCTGGGTCGGCCTCGTGCAAGGCAAATGCCCTACCAGCTGTACTATTATTTGAAGTAAGGAAATTTAAAGACAGACAAATAACTCCACCTAAAACACTTCAGAATGGGTTTTAAATATTTCTCATGGAGAGTGTTCCCATTCTGGCACTAGTTTTTCAAGTAAGACCGGACTTCACTACATAGAAACTTACTCCTCCTTAAGGCAATAAACAGAGATTTTCTGTTTATTGCCTTATGGTAGTTCTAGTTTTAATTTTTGAGAAATTGCTATACTATTTTTCATAGCACATGTATCATGTAACATCCCTACCAGCAATACATAAATTATAATTTCTTAATATTCTTGACATTTCTTATTTTATTATTTTTTATTTGCTGAAGCCACCCTAATGAATACAAGATGAAGAAAATTAAGTTTTAATTATTACATTCTAAATCCTCACATATTGATTAATTAGGCTTGTGAGAAAGGCTTGTCTAGTAGGGACTTGGACATGATATAAGATCTGATAGAATGAGTGCTCCCCATTCTAAATACTTTTTAAAATACTCTATTTCTATCAGTCTGTCACGTTAAATGCCAGTGATGCTGGAATTCAAGATAGTACTGAAAGTCCTTGCCATAGCAGTTAGACAAGAAAAAGATATTAAGGGCATACAGATAGGAAAGGAAGAGGTCAAGCTATCACTATTTGCAGACGATATGATGCTATACTAAGAAAATCATAAAGACTATGAAAAAGCTCCTAGAAACAAAAGGTTTGTATAGTAAAGTGGCAAGCTACAAATCCAACACCCAAAAGTTCATAGCTTTCCTGTATACAAATAATGAAAAAGAAGAATGAGATATTAAAAAAAAACAATCCCATTCACAATAGTGCCTCAGAAAGTCAAGTACCTCAGAATCAGCTTAAAGAGGTGAAGGACCTATACAAAGAAAATTACAAAACACCACTTCAAGAAATAAGAGAGAACACTAGGAAATGGTGTTCATAACCTGATCATGGATAGGGAGGATAAACATTATTAAAATGGCAATACTCCCCAAAGCACTATACAGATTTAATGTGGTCCCTATAAGGATACCCATGACATTCTTCAAAGAAATAGATAAAACATGCCTGAAATTCATATGAAACAATAAACCCCCATGAATAGCTAAAGCAATCCTTGGGGAAAAGAAGATGGGTGGCATTACCTTCCCTAACTTCAAACTGTACTACAAAGCAGTAGTAATTAAAACAGCATGGTATTGGACTAGAAACAGATCCACAGACCAATGGAACAGAGTTCAATATTCTGTCACAGACTCCCAAATGTATGATTATTTAATCTTTGATAAAGGAGCAAGAAATGTGAAGTGGAACAAGGAAAGCCTCTTCAACAAGTGGTGCTAGGAAAACTGGACAGTTACCTTCAGAAAAATGAACTCTGACCTCTGTCTAACACCAGGCACAAAAGTCAGATCAAATTGGATTAAAGACATCAATATCATACCTGAATCCATAAGGTAAGTGGAGGAAAATGTAGGCAGAACCCTCTATGACATTGAAGCTAAAAGCGTCTTTCAAGGATGAAACACTGCTGACCAAGCAAGTTGAAACAAACATAAACAAATGGAACTACATAAAAACTGGGAAGTTTCTGTACCTCAAAATGAACAGTGACCAAAATACAGAGAAAGCTCATGGAATGGGAATGAATATTTACCCAATACCCATCTGATAAGGGATTAATATACAGAATATACAAGACATTAGTAGAATTGTACAAGAAAAAATATCCTCCTACTCCATCAAAAAATGGGGAGAAGAAATGAACAGAAGTTTCCTCAAAAAAAGAAATACAAATGGGGCAAAAGGCACATAAAAATATGCTCTACATCACTAATCTTCAGGGAGTTGCAAATCAAAACAGCAATGAGCTATCATCTCACACCTCAGAGACTGTCACACATCAAAAAGAACAAGAACAACCAGTGTTGGCATGGATGTGGGGGAAAAGGGACTCTTTCATTGTTGGTGGGAATGCCGACTGGTTCAGCCTTTTTGAAAAACAATATGGGTATTCCTTCAAAAACTAGAAATTGAGCTTGCATATGACCCAGCAATACCACTTTTTGGAATATATCCTAAGGGTGCGAAAAAAAAAGTAGAAATGACATCTGCACCTGTATATTCATTGCAGCACTGTTTACAATAGCCAGAATCTAGACACAACTCAAGTGCCTGAGAACAGACAGCTGGTTAAAGAAACTTTGGTACATCTACACAATGGAATACTATGCAGCTGTTAGGAAAGATGAAGTCATGATATTTGCTTATAAGTGGATGGTCATGGAGAGTATCATGCTAAGTGAAATGAGTCATAAAGAGGGACAGACATAGAATGACTTCACTCATTTGTGGAATATAAAATATCATAATATGAAACTATCACACTAACACCCAAGGACAGTTGGAGGCAGGGCCAGGAAGATTGCACCATGGTTGGAATCCTGCCTTATGAGCTGGGGGAGACGGCAGCTGGGATAGAATAGGGATCACTAAGTCAATGATGGTTGGAGAGATAGCTCTGGATGGAAGATGTGTGCTGAAAGTAGATAAAGAACCAAACATGATGGCCTCTTATTATCTGTACTACAAACCATGATGCCCATAAGTAGAGAGAGAGTAAGAGGGAAACTGCCATAGAGACAAGGAGAGAGGTGGGACGTGGTTACGGGGGGGGGGGGGGGGGAGGGATACTGGGAACATTGGTGGTGGAAAATGTACACTGGTGGAGGAATGAGTATTTGATCATTGTAACTCAAACATGAAAGCTTTTTAAGTATAGTTCACAGTGACTTATTAAAAAAAAGAAAAAATACTGAATGTCTATAACAAATCATCATGAGCAACTTTGTAAACCACTGTGTTTAGATAAAATAGGGAAAACATTTTTAATAAAATAATTTTTCCAATTAAAAAAAGTGCCAGTGATGATTTTGTAGATAGAACAAAATTGTTTTAGCCTCTTGAAAGCTCACTTTTGATGAAAGTAAAAACATAAGTATGTTTGATTCTTCTTCTTCTTCTTCTTCTTCTTCTTCTTCTTCTTCTTCTTCTTCTTCTTCTTCTTCTTCTTCTTCTTCTTCTTCTTCTTCTTCTTTTGGTGAGAGAGGCATTTGAGTCATAACCAGTGGTTGTCAGGGACTATTCCTGGCTCTGTGTTTAGGAGTGACCCCTGGTGGTGCCCAGGGGATCATGTGTTGTACCAGGAATTCAAACCAGGGTCACCACAGCCACCCACATATAAGGCAAGTGCCTTTCTTACCTGCTGTGCTAACTCTCCAGTCCCAAATCATTTCTTCTTAATCCAAATTTATTCTAACTATCAGTCAGCTATATCAGATATATGAAAGAAAAACAGAAATAAGTATCTTTTTTGTTTTAATCATAGTTTATTTTAACTGGTACATCACCAGTTATGTAGAGACATATGAAATATCATTACTTTGGAATCACACACAAGTCTATTTTAAGAAGCATAATATTTATATTTTTCATATCCCTCTCCCTCTCCACAAAAGACACTTATTTAATTGTATAAAGCCTGGCAAGCTACTCGTGATAAATTCGATATGCCAAAAACAGTAACAAGTCTCACAATTTATTGTGAGATGTTACTGGTGCCCACTTGAGGAAATCGATGAACAATGGGAGGACAGTGCTACAGTGCTATTGCATTTTATATCATAGCTGTATCATCATTCTCTAGCACTTCTGTTCTTCAGGTGATCAAAAGTAAATTGTATTCATTAGTGCTCACAGAAAATGTACAAGGAAAATAGTATACTTGCAATATTTTAAGTTAATTTATTTTTTGTGTGTGGTTTAGATTCTTTTTTTATTTTTTAAAATTTTTATTAGTGAAACACCATGAGGTACAGTTGTAGACTTACAATTTTTGTGCTTGGGTTTCAATTACACAATGCTCAGGTACCCATCCCTCCACCAGTGCCCATTTTCCACCACCACGAATCCCAGTACCCCTCCCACCCCCAATCCCCCCCATCCCACCCTAACTCTGTGGCAGGGCATTCCCTTTGGTTTAGATTTAATGATAGAGTAAACAAACATGTATGTATACAAATATATGTACAAAGTTCTCAGCTACATTCATTATTCTGAAACCTTTGAGAGCAGTGTGGTAACATGAAAATTGTGATGAATGCAGCAAAATTAGAACATTATAATCGTGTGACTTTTTCTTCCATTCAAAAGTTGAAAGAGCATTATTAGTTTAGTTTTTGTTGCTTAATTCAAAAGGGAATTTATGATAGAAAATAACTTGAGAGTAAATCTTTGAATTCACCATCTAATACAGCATTTGGTGTGTGGTTGGTATAGAGCAAAACTACATTAAATAAAGCATTGATTGAGGACATTTATCATTTTCTTGATTTGCAAGTTCTTGACTTGAAGGAAACTGCTTTGACATTAAAAATAGAGCACATCCAGGGCTGGAATGATAGCACAGCAGGTAAGGCGTTTGCCTTTGCATGGGGCCAACCTGATTCAATTCCCAGCATCTCATATGGTCCCCCAGGCACCGCTCAGGAGTGATTCCTGAGTGCATGAGCCAGGAATAACCCCTATGTAAAACTGAGTGTGACCCCGCCCCCCCCAAAAAAGAGCACATCCAAAAAATCATGGCCAAAGTGTGAGATAATAAAGAATATATCTAGTCTCTGTCTCCCAATCCTAGCACAAAACTTTAAAGAAACCATGAATTCTTCTGAGAATTGTGTCTTTATTATGTTAATGAAGTGGCTCAGGATGAGTGCTTAGAGAGTTTCAAGGGAGAGATTGCTCACTCCAGAAAAGCAAAGGACATGTTTAGAAGGCAGAACTTGAAATCCCTAACTCCAGCCTCTAGGGAGGGAAGAGAATCTTGAGTCTGAGGTTAATTATGGTTAATGTCATGTTTACATAATGAACTCTGATATGAAAAGTGGAACTGGAGCTCTGTGGAGCATCCTGATCAGTGGATACATTGGAGTAACAGTATCCCCTGATGTCGCAGGAAGAGATACTCCTATATGCTCAGGAGCTGTCCAGACCTACCCTAGGAATCTCTTTGACTATTTACTTGTATTCTTTAAAATAATACTAATTATAAGTGTAAACATAGCACTTTCTTAAGTTGCATGAGTTATTCTAGTAAAATCTTAAACCCAAGGGAGTGGTGGACAGCCTTGAATGATCCAAGAATTCCAGGAGATTTAGAGAAAGTTGATATTTGGAGCTGACTTTTGAGATGATACAATCTCATTGGGTTTGATTCCTTTAATTTTCATGGATCTTGCCAGCTCTGGATAGCGTCAGAATTGAATGGAATTATAAATTACCTAATTAGTATCCTATAATTGGTATCAGAACACACATAGAAAGTAAGGAGAAATCTCAATGCAACTTAGATATGTGCAGAGATATTCTTTAATGTGACTCTATTAAAAATTTAATATTGTAGCTATAGGATCACTTGATCACTTGACTTCCCGTTAATAGTTGATTTGCTCGAGCGGGCACCAGTAACATCTCCATTTGTCCCTGTCGTGTGCTAATGTAGTCCAATGGCATCTGTTCGTTCTAGGAACACGAAGAGCCTTAAACTGATCGTTCGTGATATTGATGAAGAAGTCTGACCATCTGGTAGGTGGGCGGCCATGCGGTCTTTTGACGTCCTGTGGAATCCAGTCGGTAACAGCTCTAGTCCAGTGGTTGTCTCTAAATCTCATTACATGACCAGCCCATCTGATTTTTGACGCCTTGGCAAACGAGACAGCGCTCCTGATTCTTGATCATCGAAGGAAGTCGGAACTCCAGATTCTTTCTCTCATTTGAGTGAAGCGTGATCCTCCAAGCATAGCTCTTTCAATTCCTCTTTCGGAGACCCGAATAGCGTTCTCATCCTGTTTGTGTAGGGCCCAGGTCTCTGAAGTGTATGTTAATGCAGGAAGAATAGTGGAATCAAAGAGATGTGCCTGAGCTGGAGGTTCTTTGTCCTCTTAGCTATTTCTTCGACCCTCTTGAAGGCGTTCCAAGCTGCTCTCTTCCTCCTGCGCAGCTCGGGTGCTAGGTCATTTGTCATGTCGACTTCTTGACCTAGGTACACATAGCTCTTGCATTCAGAGATGGTCGTTCTGTTGAGAGCGAATGGGGTGTCAGGAACAAGGCTGTTTCTCATAAACATTGTCTTCGTAAGATTCAGCTGTAGTCTGACCTTTCCACACTCATGGTCGAAGTCGGCCAGCATTTGTGCTGCTTGGCTAATGCTTGGTGTTATTAGAACAATGTCATAAGCAAAGCGGAGGTGGTGTAGTTGCCAACCATCTATCTTCACTCCCGTTCCTTCCCATTCCAGTTGTCGCATGATGTTCTCAAGGGTGGCACTGAAGAGTTTTGGTGAAAAGGTATCGCCCTGCCGAACTCCTCTCTTGACATCAGTGATTACTTCTTTGTAGAATGGTGAGATCGTGGTAGTGAATCTGTAATACAGCTCACAGAGGATCCTGATGTATTGAGTTTGAATGCCCTGATTGGCTAGGGTTTCAATGACCATTAGAGTCTCAACAGACTCAAAGGCTTTCTTTAAATCAATGAACGTTAGACAGAGCAGCATCTTGAACTCCCAAGAAACCTCAATGAGATTGGTTATTGTGTGGATATGGTCGATGGTGCTGAATCCTTTGCGGAACCCGGCTTGCTCGCATGGTTGTCCTTCATCTAGTGTTCTGCCAATCCTATTCAGGATGACTCGAGTGAACAGTTTGTAGATGACAGACAATAGGCAGATCGGGTGATAGTTGCCAATGTCATGGATGTCTCCCTTCTTGTACAGTAGTATAATCCTGTTGGTTTTCCACTGCGACGGAACCTTGCATTCAGACAGGTAGCATGTGAAGAGCTGAGCCAGCGTATTGATGAGTACTGATGGCAGGTTCTTCAGGTGTTCAGGTCTGACCTTGTCTGGGCCGGGTGCTGCTTGTTTCTTTACCCATGAAATGGCGTGTTGGATTTCAGAAGGGAGAACATTGGGAACGACATATCCATCCTGCAGAATTTGGTATGTCGGCAGGTGGACATGGCTATTGAAGAGATCTGAGTAGAAGTCATGGATAATCTTCTCCATTGACCTTCTGGAAGATGTGATAGATTCATCAGGATGTTGGAGGGCAGCCATCTTGGTCTTGTAGTTGGCGAAGGACAGGCGGGCGTTACGAATACTTTTCCTGGCTTCTGCTGCATCTACCAGCACTTCTGCTCTTCTCTCTTTGAGGTTTTCCTTGATCACATCTCTGCACTGCTTTGCGAACTTGGACGTTCACTTGCGGTTGCCTGAGGCATGCACCAAACCACGTTGGTGAATAAGCTCAAGAGTTTTTGAAGACAGGCGTTTTTTTGTGGCTCTCTCTTGGCATTCCTCGCACAATCATGGAGGTGCTGAACCAGTCGATCATATTCCTCGTCAATGTTGTCAACAATGGCATCTTCCCATGTTGCTGCAATAGTGCCAAAGAGCTCCCAGTTGGTGGTTGTTCTGGGAGTTCTCTTCTTAAACTTTGCAGCTCTTTCTCCCCGCTCTGTGAAGTAGAATTTTGCACGAAGGAGACAGTGGTCCGATCCCTTTTGGAATTTTGGGACAACAGCGACATCAGGCAGGCATAACTGTCAATTGAATATGATGTGGTCTATTTCATTGTGGAACCGTCCACCGGGAGACTTCCATGTCCAACGTTTAGATTCGGCCTTCTGGAACTGTGAGTTACCATGGATGGTCTTGGTCGACATGATGAACTCAGACAGTCTCTCACCCTTTTTGTTCCATTCTAGGCTATGGGTCCCAATGTGAAGCTCTTCAGCTGATCTTCTCGGTCCTATCTTGGCATTAAAATCACCCACAATGATCTTGTAGAAGGTGTGGTCTTCTTTACAGAACTTCTCCAGCTCCATGTAGAACTTCTCATGGAAGTTCTATTGGAAATGTAGATTTTATGAACCAGTATGTGTAGCAGAGTGCATATTGAAAGTAGTTCATAGTAAACTACATAATCTTAAAAAATCACTTGACCACGAGGAAAACAGTTTCTGTGTCTTTTTTAAAAATGAGGAAAATGACACTGATCTTTTATGTGCGACCTGTCTACAATACAATAGCAGATATTTGTTCGATGCTACTCTGGATGTTTCTGTACAGGTGTTTTGGGAGGACAGTTACTTTTAAGTTAGTGGACTCTGAGTAAGTAGTTTGCCTTCCATAATGCTAATAGCTTCATTCATTCAGCTAAAGTCATGAACAAAAGACTGATATCTGAGCTAGAAGGAATTCTGCCAACACATTGCCCAGAGGCTTCAGCTGCAGCATTGCTCACATTTTCACCAGGGTCTCCAGCTTTTGCAAACCTCAGAGCAAATACTGGACTTACCACCTTCCGTTATCCTATGATTCAAGTCCTTAAATTAACTCCCAACCTTCCCTCTCTCTCCTGTCTCCCTAAAAAAGCTATCCTACTAGTTGTATTTTTTTGGAGAAGCATGACTGATAACACTACATCATGTATTTGATGTGAGATTTCAATGAGATCAAGTATGTAAAATTTTGGGGGTAAATTTTAAACCGTTATATATATTACCATAAGGATGGCTAAATTGACCAGGGTAAATATGTGTTGAAGTTTGTCGAAGTTTCCTAGACATAAGTGAATGTTTACAAATGTATTCATGGGATCAAATGATGGCTAAATGGATTTTTAAATATCACAAAAGAGCTACCAGAGAGCAACAAATAGCGAGAGGCTCTTGTATCTCCTGGCATAAATACCTGTTGCCATAGATGTACACTCCACATAGGCAGGATCTAAACTTGTAAGATAACACTGTTTTATCCTTCCTCAGGTAGCTTAGGTTTATCGGGTCACACCCATCCCAGTTCTCCCGAGTCACTCGCATTCCTCTGTTTATCTGTAAACTCTTCTCTGTGCTCTCCACAGCCAGTTAATCAACTTTTCTCCCTAATCAGATTCTGTTAGCTTGTAAGATCCGATCCTTCTAAGGACACTGAACTTGTATTGTAAGTTATGTCTTTTGAACAGTTTACCTTAAAGCAATGTCCTTTCTGTATGGACACAGGAAGGCAGTTAATATTATGCTTTTTTACGTGGGAGTTGATTGATTCTGAATAATATTTACTCCTGGACATCTGCTTTCTTGACTCAGTTGCCCTTAGTTCCTAGCACCCCAAAAGCAGGGTCCCGACGAGGGACTGAATGGACCCAGGGCAGCTGTGAGCTACCCTGGCATCAAAATGGCCAGGCCAAAGCGCCACAATACTCAACTATAAATTGAGGGTATGATCATGAACAAATGCTGTCATGATCTAAAAAGTAAGTAATGACAAGACTAGGACCCTGCTGGGGCTAGAAGACTAGCCTGGCCTGAGGACTGCGGAATGTATAGTGAGATGTTCTCAGGAAGAACCAAATTGTAAGTTTATATCACTTACTGTGCTCACACAGAATGACATTGCTAGAAATATTAGAAGTAGATTTACTACAACTGCAGCACTATAGAACAACAATTTAACTAGATTACTACTTAAATATCAACTACGATGTTACTACAACTATTTAAGTAGATTACTAGCTGAGGAAAGAACACACCCTTTTTGGGATCCCATCCTTGAGCGAACCTCCTAGTAATCTGGAGTGATCTGGAGTAATCACTTTAGATGAGATTTTATCCTTGAGTTAATCTCCTGAAGGAGTGGTCTTACCTCTCTTTGTTGATTTGTCCATGTTCAACCCACCTTTGTGTCACCACCCTACGTGATTACTATATAAACTAAAAATGTAAACTGGGAGGGGGCAAAAGTGAGAGAGCTCGGGCTCCAGAGATCCAGAGTCAGAGCCAGAAGGAGAAACGGTTCCAGATTGGGGCTCAGGAGAGGAGGCAGAGGAGAGACAGGAGTGAAGAGGATTGGAATAAACTACAATTGATATCGACCACCCTGGCCCTCATTTCTTCCTTCGTCTGCTCTTGGCCAACAGCCGTCCTGATCCAGGCCACACACAGTGGTTCAAGAGCACTGAACGCAGGCCTTGAGATAGAGAGCCCGTGAACACACAACTTTCAGTGTGCTAAGATTTTACATAAACTCAGCTGGTTTAGTTAAACTTTCATACCCAGCATCTGGCACTACATTTTTGCACAGTTATTGTCGAGATAATTTCTGGAGCGAGTGGCTTTTATATGATTGCCCACAAAGTATATGTTTAGGAGTGCCTATGTGGAAAGAGTTAAGTACTTTACAGTTAATATAAAGCACTCTGCATATAGTATAGAAGGATTAAAAATATTCATGGGTTAGGTATGGTCACGGACTCCAAAGAATCAAATGTCAATTAATCATGGTGTGGATGTTCAAACAGAAAGTTGATCTGTTAGAATGCTGGGTCTAGACCAAAGCGACACACTCAGTGAATAAATGCACAGTTGAACTTCATTCTTTGAAACTAACAACTTGGCTTTCTTGGACCTTGGCTGAACTTTGCATAATACCAAGGTGTACATACAGCATGGAGGAAATACCAGGGCTGCTGCACTAATGAATACTTTAAAATTTTAGGACATTAATTGTCATGCTGAGTAGCAACATAGCAAACCCTGTTCAGTGTCACTTGTCAACTCAGATCTCTACATGATATTTCTTATAGCAGTCACTGGCCAGTCTGGACTGCATTAGCGTGCTTTACAATGTTATGGATTGTGGTTTTTGTGGGAAGATATTTTGAGAGTCTGCTGTGGAAGAATATGGCTGCTTTCAAAACATTCTAGGTAAAAGCTTCAGTCTGAAAAAAGAAGTCAGACTTGTTCATGTTTTGGGGAATACGTCATCGTAATGATATTTCCGGGCTGCTTTGGATATGTCCAGTCAGGGAGAGATCACTGGGATAGTTTTTCTTAAACAACAGGGGGATACAATTTTCCACTTATAGAACTGGGAAACAATTTTTAATTCCCAGTGTTGCTCAGAATATATCTTTATTTTCAGATTGGAGGACATTTGGTTCACAGAAAAATTTCTTTAAAATATGAATATTTTGAGATTTACAATCATCTCAAAGAATATATACCAAGGAAATTGTTTCTGCAATTATTTATATATTAGTTTGCTTCAAACACAATGTTGTTCATAATAAAGACAATTTAGAAGTAAATGAAGTGTTTAAAGAGTTATTAGAGCAATTTTGCTGTATCCCTTTGAGGAAACAGCATATAACTTAAGATAGCAGAAGATTATATAATGGAATACACAATAAAATGAAAGTTTTTTCATATTTGTTGAGTTAAAAAGCAGGTCACATAACTATATAAAATATGATTGATTTGTTTTAAATGAAGCAAAGATGGTATTACACATGCAGAGAAGAAAAGGTCACAAGACTATGGATAGAAATGTTAATAGCAACAATTTTTCATTATCAATTTTCTATAATAAATATTACATCAGCAATCAGTGGAGCATGGAGGTGGAAGAAAATATTAAACATTTTAAACATTTCAAACAAAATGAAAAGCAAATAAAACACTATGATGAACTAGGATCTTCTAATAAAGAAGGAACAAAATACACTTGCATACACATTAGCGCGTGAGCACACACACACACACACACACACACACACACTTCTCATTATTTCTATCTAACAATGCTATGCTTAAATCTTTTTTTTTTTTTCTTTTTGGGTTATACCCTGTGTTGCACAGTTGCACAAGGTTTACTCCTGGCTCATGCACTCAGGAATAACTCTTGGTAGTGCTCGGGGGACCATATGGGATGCTGGGAATCGAACCTGGGTCGGCCCTGTGCAAGGCAAACACCCTACCCGCTGTGCTATTGTTCCAGCCCCTAGGACTTTATATTCTAAGACCATTAGTTTGATATATTTAGATAAGCCCTGTTGGTACAGAGTGGTCTCCAAAGTTTGCACTTTCTCCACTTAATAAGACTCTCTTCTCCCTATATATGTTAAGCCTTGTAAGCATGCAGTGACCTTACAGAGCTCCAGTCACTAATACATTCCCACGAACGTTAGCACCTATATGCCACCCTGGAAAGGGGCTTTTAGTCCCCGAGTCAGCACTCTGGATGCCTCTAAAATCTAAAACTGTGACTACAGAAAAATAAACTCAAAAGTGCATTGCTTAGATCCCTATATGGAAAGAACCATCTAGGGCTTTTGAGAGTTTGGAATGTCTGGGATAAACCCTTCCCTCTGGGAGGGGGAGGACATGAATGGATGATGTCATCCTGACAGCATGCAATCTTTCCTTAAAATGTTCTTTGCTGTCCCCAACAGAACGGTTAGAAGAGATTTTTTTTTTCATTTATGTCAACCATCTGTCACTAATTGACGCAGCGGCTGCTTAGTACATTTGAAAATTTTAAAGACTAATGGTGAGAATGGCTGCAAGGTAGACAGTTTATTCTAAGTGAGTGTCTATCATTTGAAAGGTGATACTCTTCTGTCTGTCTCTGGCCGTTCTTGGACCACATAGGAAAGGAATCAAGAATGTATTTGTTTTCCTACAAATGAATAAGCCAGAGATCCAGATAAAATTAATTTTAAACTTTAAATTTTAAAAATGTACTATAAGTGGGTGGGACAAAAGAGAATACTTCAGGCTAACTTAAGTTAAGTCTACTCCTAGCCAATTCATCCTTTTCAGGAGGGTGTTTTGAATCACACAACATCTTGCATGTGCTAGAAAAATCAAAGTGGATAGAACTGTAATACTTTAAGCTTCAGAAGTACAGCTTCATGGAATATGCACACTTGATAGCCTTTGATAGTCTTTTAAAAAACAATCATGAGGGCCCAGAGAGATAGGAGAGTGGGTAAGGTGCTTGCCTTCCACACAACTGACCTGGGTTCGATATCTGGCATTCCATATGGTTCCCTGAATCCACCAAGAGTGATTCTTGTGTGCAGAGCCAGGACCAACCCCTGAATATCCCCTGGTGTGGCCCCAAAACAAACCAACAAAAAAGCAATTGTGAGCCCAAGGTAGCCTACCCATCGGCATCACTATCATGTCTATTCTTGGAGTTTAAAACTGGAAGATTCCCCAGAGACTCCCACAGTCTACCATTCTTTCAGGACTGCCCATGGACAGGAAGACAGAGAACAGTGCCTGCTAGCCTGACTGACTCACCGTGAGGTCGCTGATCCTCTGGAAGCTGCAGTTTACAGGTGTGCACAGTGTTGAAGAGGTGGCAGCTGCCTTCTCTTTGTGCAGTAGACATGGCTCTAGAAGTGTGGGCTGAGGCTCGGGTGTCACTAGAACATTTCCTCTCCTGGGCTGGGCACCTCAGATGGTCTTTACAAGATACCGGGAGCCAAAGCAGTACATGCAGATCCTGTCCTTGCATGAAAAACATTTATTTTTCTTAATAAACTTCCAAGGTTTTTGTAGTCATGGTTCTTGAAATAAATATTTACCAAAGTAACTTCTCTTCCACATAAAGATGCCAATGAAATTGGTAAAAAGCACAACTTAATTCTTCTTTCCTTTCAAAACACATAGAAACTTTCTCCCTGGAGTTCAAAATCCTACCAGGTAATTCTTTCTAACAGACTGCCTTTTGGGCAGTTTTTTTTTTTTTTTATTCCTTTTGCTGACTAGAAATCCGGCACCTCGAGCAGAGGACCGTTGGAGTAATAATACAAAGAGAGAAAAGTATTGCTGAATTAAATTAAGTGATTTCTAAGCCAGAGCTGAGTTCCCTTCAGTGACAGCTGAAAGGAACAGTTCTTAAGGAAGCTGAAAGGAGGAGGGGCCAAGTGGGCTAGACTGATTAGCATAAAGAGGCAGGCAATAAAGGACACTTTGCTTTGACAAAGCAGAGATTCTAAAAAGATGCCCTGACATCACTAATCACATATCTGACTTCTGCTTCTTTGTAATTAAAACAAAAACCTCCAGCAGGAGTTCCTACCCAGGGATACTTTATCTCTACATGAAAAAATCTGAAGGGTATGACTGGAACTGGTAATGAGCTCATGGAAATGTACTGCTGGAACTTTCAATTTCTGTAAACACCTCTGAGTCCTCAGAAGGCGGCAGTTGACAGAGCAGCCTGCTTGCCAAGGCAACTATTTGGAGTTCTAATAGAAAAATAAATACAGACAACACTATTTTTGAAGTGTTCTATCTCATTTTTCTCTTGGATTCTCTATTGGTACTTCTGGGTCATAAGACCAAGCAATTTCCAATGACTTTTGTGATGAAAAGGCATATTTTGTGAAAACCTTGAAAATAGTTCCTATTTCATTAACATCCACTGAAATAAAAGTATATTTTATTGTCTTTAAATATCACAAATCTCAGGGGCCTAAAAGATATAGTACAGCAAGCAGTGTGCTTGCCTTGTTTTCAGCTGACGTGGGTTTGATCCTGGCACCCCTTATGGTCACTTCATTCCTGCCTGGAGGGATCAGTAAGTTCAGAGGCCAGAAGTAGACCCTGTGTACAGCTGGGTGTGGCCCAAACAAACAAACAAACAAACAAAGCAAGTTCCAACATCTACCACTTAACTTGAACCAGGAAGTTACCTCTTAACCAGGTCTGTGTTTTTAAGGCTTTTCTCAGATTTCATTTTACTATGAGCCAATAATAATTCCACAAGCCTACCGTGACCTGCAAAAAAAAAAAAATCTCATGAAATACTCAGTTGCTCTTAATAACTTATTTTTTTAATTTTATTTATTTACTTTTGGCTTTTTGAGTCACACCCAGCGATGTTCAGGGGTTACTCCTTTCTTGGCACTCAGTAATTATTCCAGGCAGTACTCTGGGAACCATATGGAATGCTGGGGATCAGACCTGAGCCTGCCATCTACCATGTCAACCTACCGGCTGTACTATCACTCTAGCCCCACTCCTAATAACTTATATGATTATTTAAACTACTTTTTTTTTTTTTATTTATTGAATCACTGTGGGAAAGGTTACAAAGCTTTCAGGTTTATGTCTCAGTCATGCAAATATCAAACACATTTCCCTTTACCAATACTTATTTTTTACCATGAAGAACCCCAATAAAACCCCACCCCCCACCCCTCCCCGTCCCTGTGAAGCAGATGAATTCTAGTTAACACTCTATCTGCTTTGATTAGATTCATTGTTTCAATAAAAGATTCACCACTATTATTTAGAGTTTACCCCCCCCCCCCCCAAATCAGACATGCTGAAAAAGCATTGTGAAGTGATTTGCTTTCTACGGCTGGGTTCAAGAATTAAATGTTGGTTTTGGATTTCTGCTCTTTTACCTATTGACCCTGGAAGTATTTCTACTGAAAGTCAGATAGTTAAGAAATTGGTTTCTGTGTTCTGGAGTCCTGGCCGTGCTGGAGAGCCGCTCGCGGGGGGCAGCCGGTGGCCTCGGTAGGGCGTGAAGGGCGGACCGAAACGCCCCCCTTCCCATGAGGTTTTAGTCGCCCCCACACTCCCGGCTCATACCTGCTGTCCACAAGGCTCCCATGTGGCCGCCATCTTTCTTTCCAAAGAGGAGAGGGCGAATGGGGCAACACCCTTTCCCCTCCGGCAGACTTGATGGCCTGGATCAATGCAGAGTCCGTTCACTTTTCTGCTCCAAGCTGCTGGGTTCTGCATTAAGTCCTTGTGCTTCTGGGGCCGTGGCTGTGCTGGAGAGCCGCTCGTGGGGGGCAACTGGTGACCTCGGTAGGGCGTGAAGGACGGACCAGAACGCCCCCCTTCCCATGAGGTTTTAGTCGCCCCCACACCCCCGGCTCATATCTGCTGTCCACAAGGCCCCCATGTGGCCGCCATCTTTCTTTCCAGAGGGAGGAGGGCGGAAGGGAGCAACACCCTTTCCCCTCTGGGCAGAAATGATTGCCTGGATTAACGCATAGTCCTTTCACTTTTCTGCTCCAAGCTGCTGGGTTCTGCATTAAGCCCTTGTGCTTCTGGGGCTGTGGCCGTGCTGGAGAGCCGTTCGTGGGGGGCAACTGGTGACCTCGGTAGGGCGTGAAGGACGGACCGGAACGCCCCCCTTCCCATGAGGTTTTAGTCGCCCCCACACTCCCGGCTCATACCTGCTGTCCACAAGGCTCCCATGTGGCCGCCATCTTTCTTTCCAGAGAGGAGAGGGCGAATGGGGCAACACCCTTTCCCCTCCAGCAGACTTGATGGGCTGGATCAACGCATAGTCCATTCACTTTTCTGCTCCAAGCTGCTGGGTTCTGCATTAAGTCCTTGTGCTTCTGGGGCCGTGGCCGTGCTGGAGAGCCGCTCGTGAGGGGTGACTGGTGACCTCGGTAGGGCGTGAAGGACGGACTGGAACGCCCCCCTTCCCATGAGGTTTTAGTCGCCCCCACACCCCCGGCTCATACCTGCTGTCCACAAGGCTCCCATGCGGCCGCCATCCTTCTTTCCAGAGAAGAGAGGGCGAATGGGGCAACACCCTTTCCCCTCCAGCAGACTTGATGGCCTGGATTAACGCATAGTCCTTTCACTTTTCTGCTCCAAGCTGCTGGGCTCTGCATTAAGTCCTTGTGCTTCTGGGACTGTGGCCGTGCTGGGGAGCCGCTCGTGGGGGGCAACTGGTGACCTCGGTAGGGCGTGAAGGACGGACCAGAACGCCCCTCTTCCCATGAGGTTTTAGTCGCCCCCACACCCCCGGCTCATACCTGCTGTCCACAAGGCTCCCATGTGGCCGCCATCTTTCTTTCCAGAGGGAGGAGGGCGGAAGGGAGCAACACCCTTTCCCCTCTGGGCAGAAATGATTGCCTGGATTAACGCATAGTCCTTTCACTTTTCTGCTCCAAGCTGCTGGGTTCTGCATTAAGCCCTTGTGCTTCTGGGGCTGTGGCCGTGCTGGAGAGCCGCTCGTGGGGGGCAACTGGTGACCTCGGTAGGGCGTGAAGGACGGACCGGAACGCCCCCCTTCCCATGAGGTTTTAGTCGCCCCCACACCCCCGGCTCATACCTGCTGTCCACAAGGCTCCCATGCGGCTGCCATCCTTCTTTCCAGAGAAGAGAGGGCGAATGGGGCAACACCCTTTTCCCCTCTGGGCAGAAATGATGGCCTGGGTTAACGCATCGTCCGTTCACTTTTCTGCTCTAAGCTGCTGGTTTCTGCATTAAGTCCTTGTGTTTCTGGGGCTGTGGCCATGCTCCAAACTTAACTCTGATTTTCAGGGAGAAAGATTGGGTGGTTTACTTCTCATTGATCACTTTGTATATAGAGAGATGTCGCGCGGCCGCGTAAGCAGCCGCGCGGTTTTGAGAAAAAGTCCTCGTTCCCGCATACTCGAGCTGTGTTTGTAGAGGCTTCTGGTCACCAGGGTTCCATCTGGGGGAGGCGGGATGCGGCGCCTACTCCATCTGGAACTTCCCGGTGCTCTCGGCTCTTTTTGGAACCTGTTTTTTCTTTTTTCTTTTCCTCCGGGATCCCGCACCCTCCATGTGTTCCTTCTCTTATTCTGAACGTTTCAAAGATGGCGCTGGGGGGCGGGCTGTGGGCATGACTTCCGGGATCAGAGGTTACCTGGGAGGTGTAGTCCAGCAGATTTGAGAAAAAGTCCTCGTTCCCGCATACTCGAGCTGTGTTTGTAGAGGCTTCTGGTCACCAGGGTTCCATCTGGGGGAGGCGGGATGCGGCGCCTACTCCATCTGGAACTTCCCGGTGCTCTCGGCTCTTTTTGGAACCTGTTTTTTCTTCCTTCCTTTCCTCCGGGATCCCGCACCCTCCATGTGTTCCTTCTCTTCTAAACTACTTTTATTAGCTCAGTAATCTATGTCAGTGTAAAAGGTCATAGAAGTGATTAGCCACTTGGAAAATCTTAGTTAGAAAAACTATGATTTCTACTTTAACTGTTTTTGTTTTTGTTTTTTTAAATCCCCTACTTCACAATAGTCATGGTGAAAGATTGAAGCATTTTCTTCAGGAGTGATATAAAACTATCAATGTTCTACTCAATTGTACATCTCCTTAGTAAGCATATTCTTACACAGGTAAATCAGATAACCCAGAAACTTATAAATCAGTCCTTGTGACAAATAAATTTGTTTTTTTCCATTTTTATTGAATCACTGGGATTTAAAACACTGTTAATTGTACTTTTTCATACATCAATCATTCCAACGTCACACCCCTTACTTGCCAGAGTGATGACTTCCCTCCACCAGTGTCCCAAGGACCTCTTCCACCCACAACACTTCCCACTTAAATTCAGTTCTATAAACAAAATCTCCAGCTCCAAAAACTTCGTCCACTTGTTGTTCTCTCAGGATGTTTCTTATATCCCACATATAAGAGAGGTATTTTTAAAGAATTTTATTGTGAAGGTGGTGATACTTGCACACATATAGATGATTAAAGCAAGGTTCCAGAGGGATTGTACAGTGGCAAACTGAATAAGGTTTGATCCCTGTATCAGATATAGCCTCCCAAATAAAGTCAAGATGATTCCTGATTGCAGAGACAGAGGTAACCCCTGAGCACTACCAGGTGTGGACCCCAAAACAAACAAACAGTTAAACTCCCCAAATCCCACAAACTGTAAATTAATAAGTTTAAAAACTAATTTCTAAGAACTGTATCTTTCTCTTGATATACAAATTTTAAAAATAATACTACAATTAATTTTGTACTAATACATAAAAATTATTATGAAAGATAAATCCTACAAACACAAGTTAGTAAGAGTACAAGAGGAGAATTAACAAAATTTTAAGGGAAAATATGAATAGGCCTATAAAAATACAAAAGTGTGTTTTATTCTGAAAAAGAAAATATAGGCTTTATGTTAGACAACATTATAGCACTGTAGCACTGTCACCCCGTTGTTCACTGATTTTCTCAAGCAGGCACCAGTAATGTCTCCATTCATCCCTGTTGCATGCTAGTGTAGCCCAATGGCGTCTGGTCACTCCAGGAACACAAAGTGAGACTTGTTACTGTTTTTGGTATGGGCTTAGTGATAGCACAGCAGGCATGGCATTTGCCTTGCATGTGGCCAACCCGAGTTCGATTCCTCCTTCCCTCTCAGAGAGCCTGGCAAGCTGCCGAGAGTATCTCGCCCACACAGCAAAGCCTGGCAAGCTACCCATGATGTATTTGATATGCCAAAACACAGTAACAACAAGTCTTACAATATTACTGGACCCTCTAAAGCAAATTGATGAACAATGGCAGGACAGTGACAGTGACAGTTTTTGGTATATTGAATACGCCATGGGAAGCTTGCCAGGCTCTGCCATGCGGGCAGGATACTCTTCGTAGCTTGCTGGGCTCTCCAAGAGGGATGGACGAATCGAACCCGGGTTGGCCGCGTGCAAGGCAAACACCCTATCTGTTGTACTATCGCTCCTGTCCTAGACAACGTTGTATTATACATAATGCTTAAGTATCTGTTTTAGTAAATTAAGATTATAATAAAAATCTCTATGCAAAAATAGATACAAAAAAGATCACCTTTCAAGTACATGATACAATATTACTAGCTGTAATCATCAAGATATGCATTAGCACCCCAAATTTGTTCATTTATAAATTGAAAGTTTGTATCCTTTAACTCAAATTTTTCTTTTTCTTCTATTCTGAACTGGGGTAACCACCACTCCATTCTGGTTCTGAATTTAACTTCTCTAGATGCACTTGATATATCTTTAGAGCACTTGATGGGGGCAGAAGATGGCTCCAAGTCTGCCTTGCAAGTCTGCAGTCATGAGCTCAGACCCTGGTTGCCTCTCCATGCAGGAGCTTGGTCCAGGAGAGTCTGCTGCTGGTGACTTCTGGGGCTAACAACAATTTCCAGCTGTGCTCCTGTTGCCAGGTATGTATGAGCACCACAACTAAGAGTATAACTCCCAGTGATCATTTGTGCAGGCACCAAAACCAAGACATACAACTCCCAACGAGCATCTCAATTAAATGTGTGAGCATGTCAACCAAGCAAGTGTGTCACTCCATCTTCACAGCAACAAACCTCAACAGGTGAAGGGAAGCAGGGGAAGTCTTTCTGTCAAGAGCAGCAGTAATCACTTATTATCCTTATCTATTCCAGGGCGTCTGCCTTGCACGCAGCCAACATGGCCGACCCGAGTTCGATTCCTCCGCCCCTCTCGGAGAGCCCGGCAAGCTACCGAGAGTATCTCGCCCGCACGGCAGAGCCTGGCAAGCTCCCCGTGACATACCTGGTATGCCAAACACAGTAACAACAAAGTCTCCCGATGGAGATGTTACTGGGCCTGCTCGAGCAAATCGATGAACAACGGGAGGGCCTTTACCTTTACCTTTTACCTATTTCATTCATTGTTTTCTGAGGACTAATAGAAGCCAACAAACACTATCTAAACACAGCAATTTTCTAGTACTTTTTAAAAAATTTTTTAAAAAATTTTTAAATTTTTAAAAATATTTAATTTTTTTTAAATTTAAATTTTTTACAAATTTTTAATACATACCCACTCATTGTCTGGTTTGCTGTCTGATTTCTTGAGTGTTATCTCATGATGTGTGAGATCATTGTGTCAACCTAAAAAAAAGGTGATCTGAATCCAGGGAGGTCCTGAGCCCTTATACTGCATGGTGAGTTACCCTTCTGCTCTCAGACGAATCTTGATTTTGAGTAAGGAGTTTTCTACTGGAATTAATTCAGTGTAGCTGAGAGCAGTATATTTCAGGAATAAATAAGTATGTAAAATATGTATCAGCCTTTCCCTAAGCACTGTATAAATTCAACACGATCCCTATTAGGATACCTATGACATTCTTCAAAGAAATGGAGCAAAAACTCCTGAAATTTATATGGAACAATAAGCCCCCACGAATAGCTAAAGTAATTCTTGGGAAAAAGAAAATGGGAGGAATCAACCTCCCTAACTTCGAACTCTACTACAAAGCAGTAATAATTAAAACAGCATGGTACTGGAACAAAGGCAGAGCTGTAGACCAATGGAACAGGGTTGAATATACTGACATCTCCCCCCAAGCATATGAGCATCTAATCTTCGATAAGGGAGCAAGAAAAGTGAAGTGGAGCAGGGAAAGCCTCTTTAATAAATTGGGCTGGCAAAACTGGATGGCTACATGCAAAAAAGTGAGCTCAGATCTCTGCCTAATGCCATGTACAAAAGTAAGATCAAAGTGGATTAAAGACCTCAACATCACACGGAAATCCATAAGGTACATTGAGGAAAAAGTTGGCAAAATCCTCCATGACATAGAAGCTAATGGTGTCTTCAAAGCTGTTACACCACTGGCCAAGCAAGTGAAAACAGAGATAGACAAATGGAACTATATTAAACTAAGAAGCTTCTGCACCTCCAAAGAAACAGTGACCAAAATACAAAGACAGTCTACAGAATGGGAAAGGATATTCGCCAAATACACATCTGATAAGGGGTTGATATCAAGGATATACAAAGTACTCGTTGAACTCCACAAAAAGAAAACATCAAACCCCATCAAAAAATGGGGAGATGAAATGAATAGAAAGTTTCACAAAGAAGAAATCCGAATGGCTAAAAGGCACATTAGAAAATGCTCCACATCATTAATCATCAGGGAGATGCAGATCAAAACCACAATGAGATATCATTTCACACCACAGAGACTGGCTCATATCCACAAGAACAAAAGCAACCGGTGCTGGAGCTGATGTGGCGAGAAAGGGACATTCCTTCACTGTTGGTGGGAGTGCCGACTGGTTCAGCCCTTTTGGAAAACAGTATGGACGATTCTCAAAAAATTAGAAATTGAGCTCCCATTTTACCCAGCAATACCACTCCTGGGAATATATCCCAGAGAGGCAAAAAAGTATAGTTGAAGTGACATCTGCAATTGTTTGTTCATTGCAGCACTCTTTACAATAGCCAGAATCTGGAAAAAACCTGAGTGCCCGAGAACAGATGACTGGTTAAAGAAACTTCAGTACATTTACGCAAAGGAGTGCTATGCAGCTGTTAGAAAAGACTAAGTCATGAAATTTACATACAAGTGGTACTACATGGAAAGTATCATGTTAAGCGAAATGAGTCAGAAAGAGAGGGATAGACATAGAAAGATTGCATTCATCTGGGGAACATAAAGTAACAAAATAGGAGACTAACACCCAAGAATGGCCGAGATTAGTAACAGGAATTTTACTCCATGACTTGGAGGCCAACCACACATGTTAGGGGAAAAGGGAGCTCAGATAGAGAAGGGAACACCAAATAAAGGTGTTGGGAGGATCCTCCCAGGATGGGAGAAGCATGCTGAAAGTAGACTATAGACCAAACGTGATTGTCACCCATTGCCTCTTTTGCAAACCACAACACCCAATAAGAGAGAGAGAACAAAAGGGAATGCCCTGCCACAGAGGCAGGGTGGGGTGGGGGGGATGGGTGGTCGGAGGGATACTGGGATCCGTGGTGGTGGGAAATGGGCACTGGTGGAGGGATGGGTATTTGATCATTGTATGATTGAAACCCAAGCATGAAGGTTTGTAAGTCTGCAACTGTACCTCATGATGTCTCACTAATAAAAATAAATAAATAAATAAATAAAAATATGTATCAGCCATTGTATGATTAGATACAGTAATTCTTACTTTTCAGATATCCTTACTTTTCAGATATCCCTTACTTTTCTGTAAGTAATCCTTACTTTTCAGATATCCCTAAATCAGTGCTTTACAACAAGCATGTTGTCCTTTTTGTTTGTTTGTTTGTTTCTAATAAAAGCGAGAATCAAAAAGTGAAGTCTGCTTTGGTTAAGAAGCAGAAAATCATACTTGGAATTTTTACTTGCAATGTTATTAAAAATGTATTGAGTCCCTGAAAAATCAGGTTTCTTCCCTTATAATATTCCTCTGTGTGTGTGCGTGTGTGCATGTGTGTACCAAAGGGTGTGTGTGTGTGTTAGCTTGTCTTTTTTTTTTTTTTTCAAAAGAAGACTGGCTGGAAAGAGGTTGTGAGAAGGTTATAGCCACAGAGGATACTGCCTTTGAAGTTGGTCCCTTATCATTCCAGCTCTACTTGCTGCTTGCTTTGTTATAAACTAGAAGAAACTTAGGGAAGTCATGCCAAGTAAACACTTGACCAGAATATAGTTTTCTTAATTAGCAATTATGAAGAAAACATACATTTTTAATTTGGTAAAACTTGACAGCATGATTCTGTTTACCTTGATTAGTGAAGCAATTTGCTACAGTTTTCCAGAGTGTAGACTCATTTGGAGTGCAAAATAGACTGAGCAACAACTCTCAAAATCAGATTTAACAAACAGAATTAGCTCTTAGAGGCTTAATGGCCAAAATACCAGTTTTGAAATTAAACTTGGTTACTTGTCACCTGAGCTGGAGCGATAGCACAGCGGGCAGGGCATTTGCCTTGCACATGGCCAACCCAGGTTCGATTCTTCCGCCCCTCTCGGAGAGCCTGGCAAGCTACCAAGAGTATCCCGCCCCCACAGCAGAGCCTGGCAAGCTCCCCGTGTCGTACTCGATATGCCAAAACTAGTGACAACAATCTCACAGAGGAGACATTACTGGTGCCCGCTTGAGCAAATCGATGAACAACAGGAAGATAGTGCTACATAATATTCCTGTGACATCAAAAAAGATATCACAGATTTCCTCTGTCCAGGCTTTCACATTCTCCCAGCCCTCTCTGTTCGCTCTGTGTCCTCATGCAGAAGAGTTGAGTGGAGTTGGTCACAGTCAATTGATATTACTAGTGAATGATTTTGATACTGGAGTCTGGGAAAAAAAATGAGTATTTTGAGATAAAAAATCATAGCTCAAAAAGCACAAAGCTTGGTTGAATAGCATATATTCAACTACATTTATAGAATACTTTTCTTTTTTCAGATGAAACGTACTTAAAAGTAGGGACACATGTACAATATGTTAATATAAGCAAATTACTTTAACGACCAGCTTTTTTCCAAAGTGAGAGAGAGATGAAACAGTGTTGTCACTGGTTTTAAATAACAGAGCCCCTGCTCCTTTAGATCAACCAGTGGTAATTCTTTTTCCAGATCATTCTTTTTTCCATCTAAAATGAGAATGTTGAGTTTTGGGATTTCACAATGGCATGTGCTACGTTTGTAATAAAGCACCTTTGAGGTAGACTTTTGGGACTATGCAAATTTGTGTTAATGATAGTAACTAATGATTTTCAGCTAAGACTTTCCCAAATAGAATTCACTGGATTTCCAGTGGGAGAGATGATCTTTTGTTTTGTTTTGTTTTTCATTTGTTCCTGTCCATTGACTCTTCAAGGGCCCACAGTCGTACAGCATCAAATTACTTCTTTATCAAAGGTGTTCATTGTCCTGAAATTGCGACTCTTGATCTTTAATCTATTGAATGCCAACTTTGGTATGCCTACCAGAAATGTTGTCTCACTAGATAAATTAATTGAACTTTTCCAAATTTTGCCATTTTCTCTCATAAGCCACAAATGCGACTGCCATTTGGCTATTTGTGGAGGTTAGCGTGTCCAAAGTTAGTTAGTAAAACAGTGTTGCTTCAGCACAAGATAAATCTGGTCTTTCCATCTAATACCTATAAGAACGGGGTCATGTATTTGAGATTTTTAGGAGATGCTTATCCATATGTAAGATTGAGGAATTCTACATGATTATTCTCCTATGAGTAAAATTTTATCATTTGTCTGTGCTGATATTTAGTCTTTTAACCTTAACATTTTTCTACCTTTGTGAACCCTTTAACCAAAATGAAAACAAAATGTACCTAAAACAAAGATCAGAAAAATTCCACATTTTATTTTGCTTAAATAATAATGAAATCCAGAGCATGATTCCGATTCCATGTCCAGGGTAGGATCAAATAATCCTAGAGTCCAAATTCCTCTGCTAGTGTTTGAGGTACATGGGTATCAGGGTTAATGGGTTTGCAGCAGAACTGAATTATTTCAAGGTAAATACTCATTAACTGGGATCTTTTCCAAAATAAACTAAATAAACTTGCACTAAATTAAACTTTTGCTATTTCCTTGGAATTTACACTTCCAAGAATAATATAAGAAATAATAACCAAACCATGTTTCTTCCTCTTCTGTCTCCTTTCCATTTCTCCCTTCATTCCTTACATTCTTCTTTCCCTTTTTAACCTTCCATTCTTTCTTATTTTCTTTCTTTTCTTTTTCATTAATTTTCTTTTACTGAATTAGGTAAAATATAAGTTGATATATTAAAATAAAGTTACTTTATCCCTATATTTTTTCAAAATACTTTGAGTGAGGAAGATAATGGGAGTGTAGTTGAAATACAATTGGTCATAAACTGATTTTAATAAATCTGAATGATACATGAGATGTACTATAGTAGTTTATACTTTTATATCACTTTTATAATTAAAAAATTTTGTGTAAAAACTTTAAGTTATAACTATCCTTTTTTTATGGGTGCTCTCAAGCAGTGCTCAGGGGGTTTCAAGGGCTACTCCTGGTAATACTCAGAAGAGCTGGACAATCCTATGCTTGGACTGAGATGTGATGTTGCTTTTTTTGGTGGTCCTGGGTGCCACTAGGATTACACTGGGTGCTTCTGGGGGATCATGTGGTGCCAGGGATCAAACTTACATTCCTATACATATAAGATATGTATTCCTGACCACTGACCTACCCCTGGGTTCCTTACATGTTAATTTATCTAATCAATTTACTCAGCATTCCTCTGTTTTCTAGTATTTATTTTCCACCCGCTATGATATACTATGTCATTGATTTGAGGATCTAGAATTTTTGTAGTATTTTCACCTACTGATAAAGAGACTGATAGGCTAGTCTCTTTATTGAGGACAAAATAAGTAACACAGGAGGTTATTATCCTACTTTCATTCATTCTTTCAAATGTGACAGAGATTCTCTATCTGTCTGTCATCCTGAAGTATAACTCAGTTACCTTGAACCACATGGTTTGATGTGTGTGGTTTCATTAATATCCCGATTTCCATTTCAGTGCCTTCTAAAACTTTCAAAACTATCTCTCCTCACTGCACCACCACAAGTCTAATGCCAGTCCATGATCACATTTATTCCTTCAGCCCTTTCCTTCCAGCACCCCTTCCCTTTCCCTCTGGTAATCATCATATTTTGGGAAGAGGTGTGTTTGTGTGTGTGTGTTTATATGTGTATGATTTGTTGTGATACTTATTTTTCACTTGTTTTTCACTTTGCTTACCAATTATCCCCTCAAGTTTTACCACAAAACACAAGGTCTTACCTTTAAAAATAGCTGAATGTCATGTTATTGGTAATCTATATATCAATACATATTATAAATATCACAGTGTCTTTATCCAGTTACCTGTGGATAAGCATTTTAGTTGTTTCCATGTCTTAGATATTGTGAATTATATTGCTATAAAGGAGTGTTTATGTCTAAAAAAATGTTTACATATATATTTTTTTCAGTTTCCTAGTCATTATCAGTGAAAGGGTTGGTCTGGAACAAGTCAGTCAACCATTAACATGAAATTTAAATTATTTAAGATGAAAGAAAACACCATACATTATATTCTTGATGTATAGTTTTTTGTTATATATTTTTTGAAACTAGACTGCTTAAAATATCTTATTTTAGAGCCAGACTGATAATACAGCAGTTGGGCATTTTCCTTGCATGTAGTCAAACTGGGCTGGAGTGATAGCACAGAGGGTAGGGCGTTTGCCTTGCATGCATGACCAGGCCGACCCCTGTTAGATTACTCTGCTCCTCTCGAAGAGCCCGGCAAGCTACCAAGAGTATTTAGCCCACACGGCAAAGCCTGGCAAGCTACCCGTGACATATTAGATATGCCAAACACAGTAACAACAAGTCTCACAATGGAGACGTTACTGGGCCTGCTCCAGTAAATCGATGAACAACGGGAGGACAGTGACAGTGACAGTAGTCAAACTGGGTTTGATCCCTAGCATCCCATATAGTCCCCTGAGCACTGCTAGGAGTAATTTACAACCAGGGATAACCCCTGAATATTTCTGAGTGTGACCCAAAACCCATAAAGAAAAAAATATTACTTTAATCAGTTTAGAAAAGGGAGATGTAGATTTCAATAAAAAAGCCATAAAAGCTGAAATGTACAAAAAGAATGAAAATACTAATGTAAACGTCACTTTTAGAATTTAACCCAAGTATTTATTAGTGAATAAATACTCGTCATCCTAGTTATGGGCTAATTTGTACCAGGCTAATTTGTGATAGGTTCTGTAATAAGCAGAATTGTTCTGATAAAAGTTTGGTATCATAATAGCTAGAAGAGAGAAACCATTTGTCAACAGGGGCTGGCTTCAGGCCACCCTTGCAGCTGTCTCATCTTTCTCTATAACAAAGCTGAGAGCAGCTGGGTCTTTGGGAACAGCACACATGTTGCTAGTATCAATACAGTATTGTTCAGCCCTGAACTTTCTTATGTTTCTATTCCACTCCCTAATATTGCACAGAGTAATCACTGGTAGAGAAATGTGCAGCCATTAAAGCCAGGGCTTTCCAGATTATGATCAGATTCTGATCTCTTTCTGAATCACACTTTCTCTTGGTCTATTCATTTATTTTTCTGCAGGAGGGTGGACCTTCCAACTAGTGCTCAGGGGTTCCTGGGGCTAGTCCTGTCTGTCCTTAGCCAACTGGGCCAGGCAGTTCAATGTTAAAGCCCAGGAATGTGGTGTTGCTTGGTCCTGAGGGCTCTATAATGACAGAGACCACCAGGGCCAATGCAGCAGTCTGGACCCTTCAGAGCAAGGCTGGGGAACATAATGATATGGGAATGAACCCCAGATTTAACTGTGAGCTATCCCTGGGCCCTTCCTAGTTATTCTTCAGTGCTTAAAGCAGCTTCTTTTGGGGGTGGAGTGCAAGCTCCTTGGCCCCAGCTTCCTCCTCATCATATAGTTAACCACACCCTTTGCTGGGAACTACGTTTTGAGTATAGCCCTATTCTGGCGTATTTAGTATTTTCTGATGATTATCTGCACACCCATAATTCTTTCCATTAAGGTATGAGTGGACCTGGCCTAAGATATGTTATTTATTAAATTAGGATTGGAGGAAAGAAAACAATGGAGATACTAAGAAAATTAGAAGGAATAGAAGAAAGAAGGAGAGAGAAGAAAGAAAATGTTATGGTTGCTTTTTCTCCCCTCAGTGGGTCCATGAGGAATAACCAATCTAAAATATACCTAGATTTTAACAGATTGTGTCCCAAATTGGAAATTTTCAACTCCAACCATAGAGAGAACCCAAATTGGAGAAATTGGATTCATCTTTTGGGAAAAAATCTTTTGGGAAAAGGAGATAATTTGATCTTAAATAGGCAGATGATACGTGGAACAAGTACAAAAAATAAGATGCTACTTAATGACCTAAAAACGACAACAACAACCACACTAGACTCCGGACCATTTAAATAAGTCAATATGATTGAATTGGAAGTTCTCTGAAGTCAGGCAGATCTCCTGGAATCTGGCCCTCAACCTTTGCTAGATGTATGAACTTGAGCAACTTACCATGTACCAACACATACAAACATACACGCACGCACACACACACACACACACACACACACACACTTTCACATATAGTGAAAACTGGGGATAACCCATGACATATGTGAAAAGAGTGTAAAGAACTGACTTAGTGACTTAGTGGTGAGTTACAGGTTACAGGTTTCATTTGCTTTCCTAATATAGAAAATTTTGTTTTGCTGTTTTTAGATCAAGGTCAACTTTATGTTAGCCTAGAATTTTCGTTTGTTTCTATAAACTCCAGCTCCATGTAGAATTTCTCAGTTTCTTTTTCACCATAACTGGATGTTGGTGCATAGACAACAAAGATAGAAACTGCCGGTAGTGAGCCACATTTATTCAAGTGTAATTGTCCGATTCGGGTTGTTAGGCATTCAAATGAATCAATGCTTGTGACTAAGTTTGTGTTGACAAGGATACCGACACCACCGACGCCTCTTTTATCACATGTTCCAAGGAACAGTTCTTCTCCAGTGTCGAAAACAGCATGATGGGATTGATGTCTTCTCGTTTCGGTCAGACCAATGATGTCGTACTTGATCTTTCGTGCTTGTACCATAAGGTCTTCAATGGATGCAGCAGATGCCAGCGTACGAGCATTAAAAGTACAGACAATCATTTTTGTTTTTCTGCGTTTTGGCAGCCCATGTCTGTCTTGGTGTTTTATCAGCTTCTCCTTCCATATCCTTCTCGACTCTGCATAATCAGGGTTAGGGATGATTTATAGAGAAATTCTATAAAGAAGATCACACCTTCTACAAGATCATTGTCGGTGATTTTAATGCCAAGATAGGACCAAGAAGATCAGTCGATGAACTCCACATCAGAACCCATGGCCTGGAATGGAACGAACAGGGTGACAGACTGTCTGAGTTCATCATGTCAACCAAAACCTTCCATGGTAACTCACAATTCCAAAAGGCTGAATCTAAACGTTGGACATGGGAGTCTCCCGATGGAAGGTTCCACAATGAAATAGACCACATCATATTCAATCGGTGGTTTTGCCTAACCGATGTTACTGTTGTCCCAAAATTCCAAACGGGATCAGACCACCGTCTTCTTCGTGCAAAATTCTACCTCACAGAACGAGGAGAAAAGAATGCAAGGTTTAAGAAGAAGACTCCCAGAACAACCACCAACTGGGAACTCTTTGGCTCTGTTGCAGCAACATGGGAAGATGCCGTCATTGACAACATTGATGAGGAATACGATCGAATGATTCAGCACCTCCATGATTGTGCAAGGAATGCCAAGAGAGAGATAACCACAAAAAACCGTCTTTCTTCGAACACTCTTGAACTTATTCGCCAACGTGGCATGGCACGTGCCTCAGGCAACCACAAGCAAATGTCCGAACTGGCAAAACAGTGCAGAAAAGCCATCAAGGATGACCTCAAAAACAGGAGAGCAGCAGTACTGGTAGATGCAGCAGAAGCTGGGAAAAACATTCGTAATGCCCGCCTGTCCTTCACCAACTACAAAACCAAGATGACTGCCCTCCGACATCATGATGGATCTATCACATCTTCCAGAAGGGCAATGGAGAAGATTATTCATGACTTCTACTCAGATCTCTTTAATAGCCACATCCACTTGCCCACATACCACATACCACATGATGGATATGTCGTTCCCAATGTTCTCCCTTCCGAAATCCAACATGCCATCTCGTCGGTAAAGAAACAAAAAGCACCTGGCCCAGACAAGATCAGACCTGAACACATGAAGAACTTACCATCAGTACTCATCAATACATTAGCTCGACTCTTCACACGCTACCTGTCTGAATGCAAGGTTCCATCCCAATGGAAAACCAGCAAGACTGTACTACTATACAAGAAAGGAGACATCCACAATATTGGCAACTATCGCCCAATCTGCCTATTGTCTGTCATCTACAAACTATTCACTCGAGTCATCCTGAATAGGATTAGCAGAACACTAGATGAAGGACAACCATGCGAACAAGCTGGATTCCGAAAAGGATTCAGTACCATTGACCATATCCACACAATAACCAAGCTCATTGAGGTATCTCGGGAGTTCAAGATGCCGCTCTGTCTAACGTTCATTGATTTAAAGAAGGCCTTTGATTCTGTTGAGATGGAAGCGGTCATTGAAGCCCTAGCCAATCAGGGCGTACAAACTCAATACATCAGGATCCTTCGTGAGCTCTATTGCGGATTCACTACCAAGATCTCACCATTCTACAAAGAAGTAATCATCCATATCAAGAGAGGGGTTCGGCAGGGTGATACCATTTCACCAAAACTCTTCAGTGCCACCCTCGAGAACATCATGCGACGACTAGAATGGGAAAACATGGGAGTGAAGATAGATGGTCGGCAACTACACCACCTCCGCTTTGCTGATGACATCGTTCTAATAACACCAAACATCAGCCAAGCAGCACAAATGCTTGCGGACTTTGACCGTGAGTGTGGAAAGGTCGGACTACAGCTGAATCTTACGAAGACAATGTTTATGAGAAACAGCCTTGTTCCTGACGCTCCATTCGCTCTCAACGGAACCACCATCTCCGAATGCAACAGTTATATATACTTAGGTCGAGAAATCAACATGATGAATGACCTGGCACCTGAGTTACGCAGGAGGAAGAGAGCGGCTTGGAATGCCTTCAAGAGCATTGAAGAAATAACTAAAAGGACAAAGAACCTCCAGCTACGAGCACATCTCTTTGATTCCACTATTCTTCCTGCATTAACATATGCCTCAGAGACCTGGACCCTACGAAAACAGGATGAGAACACTATTCGGGTCTCTCAAAGAGGAATCGAAAGAACTATGCTTGGAATATCACGATTCACTCAAATGAGAGATAGAATCCGGAGTTCTGATCTTCGTCAACGCTCAAGAATCAGGGACGCTGTCTCATTTGCCAAGACATCAAAAATCAGATGGGCTGGACATGTAATGAGGTTTACAGACAACCGCTGGACTAGAGCCATTACTGATTGGATTCCACGAGACATCAAAAGATCACGTGGACGCCCACCTATAAGATGGTCAAACTTCTTCGTCAAGACCCTAAATGATCAGTTTGAGGCTCTACATGTTCCTAAAACGAACAGATACCATTGGGCTACACTAGCACGCAACCGGGATGAATGGAGACGTTACTGGCACCCGCTCGAATAAATCGATGAATAACGGGGATTAAGTGATTAAGTGATTTAGTGATTCTATAAACTACAATTTTTCTTGAAGGAATCACATTCCATATTCTTCTATATTTTTTTCCAATCTTTTGTTTTTTTCATCATTCCCAGTGGTTCTTAGTGGCCACTCCTTTGTGCTTGTGGGTCACTTGCAGCAGTTCTCAGGGGCTATGCAACGCCAGAGATCAAACCTGGACCCCTCATCCCCAAAATAATGGCCTTAGCATGTGCTAAAGCTATTGAGAAATTTCTCTGATCCACTAATATTCTTGAATAAAATTCCCCACATATAGAAAAATATGAAAGATAAATTCATGTCCATTTAAAAGGTAAGGTGAGGGTCAGAAAGACAGTACAGGAATTAACATGTGTATCTTGCACTGGCCAGACAATCCACAAGAGTGATCTCCTGGGCCCAGATCTGGGACTGGCTCTTGAACACTGGCAGGTGTGGCCAAAAACAACAGCCCACTCCCCAAATAGCAAAACAAAGATCTATTTAAAAATGTCATGAAACTGATTTCAGAGGTCAGGCGATATAGTACAGTGGGTAACGTACTTGCCTTACTCTTGACTGACCCAGATTTGAATTCTACCAGGAGAGATCTCTGAGTGCAGAGCCAGGAGTTAGCCTTGAGTACAGCGAGGTATGACCCCAATCCCCACCACCACCCTGTAACCACCAATTTTTTAAAGTTAAAAATAATAATAACTGGTTCCAAAAATAAAAAGTATGACTACACTTATTGAAAAAAAAAAGAAAAAAATTACTAACAGTATTGTCTGCTATTTTAAAGGTGAAAGACTAAGATACTAGTGACTTCAGAGATCTAGGTGAAACATTGATATGCTTTCAGGATTTGCCTAATGAGGATCAGGGAGAGAGTGCAGAGAACCTAAGGTCAGGCTGGGGATGCAGAAGGCCTGGGTTAGCTCCACAGCACTGCTTGATCTCCTGAACCCTGCTGGGACCTCTACAGGAAAGATGGTCACTTTAGCAATATCTGGAAAAGCTATAACCGGGCAAGGTTCCATTAAGAATTGGAGGACAACATAGTTTCTAAAATGCTAAAAACTGAAGTCACTATTTAAAATGTAAAGTAAACATATTACTTGCTCTGTGTTAGAACAAAATTCTCAAATGTTTCCACTCTGGCAGTTCTATCAATTTTGAAGGCCAAGTTTCCATGGCTCCACAGAGGCAAGTCAATGACCTTTACTAACACTTACTGAGTGCCTACCCAGTACATACCAACAGTGTCAATACAGTGGTTGAGGGTTGAGGGAGGAGTAAGAAGGGAAACAGAATAAAAGAATTAAGTGGTATAATCTATGCCCAAGTATTTTAACTCTATTTCAGAAGACACAACATGCTAACAAGAAGCTACAGTAGGGTTTGGAGAAAGCTCAATCATCTGCAGTGCACGCTTCGCATGCAGGAGGTCCGGCTTTGATCCCCAACATTGCATGATTCGCTGAGTATTTCCAGGACCGGGACTCCTGAGCACCCAGCTGAGAGTAACTCCTAAATACTGCCGAATATGGCTTCCTTAAAAGAAAAACAAAACTCAAGAAAAAAGGTTATTAGTAGCAATTGAGAATATGTGAAAAGAAAAAGAGATTAAAATGTGAAAGAAGACAAAATTGAGTGCTAAGATTGAAACCTGCTTTCTAATCTGTTTTGCTAAAAATCTGTTTGAAATGCTTGAGCCAAGATACTTCTCTAAGTCTTCATGTTTGCAGCAATGAAATCATGGAATTAGATCTCTTTACTTGGTGTTTCCATTCTAACTAGTCATGCCACGACTTCTCATAAGTCATTCCTAAAGTAGAGCATTTCTATGGGGCATTTCTGGGAATGCTCCACACCAGTTATTGGCTCAACATCTTAAAATAAAAACTATATCACTGTATCACCGTCTTCCCATTGTTTGTCGATTTACTTGAGCAGGTGCCAGTAATGTCTCTATTCATTCCAGCCCTGAGATTTTAACAGCCTCTCCTTACTGGTCTTTCCCAATTATTGGAGGCCCTTTCAAGGTCAGGGGGAATGAGACCTGTTATAGTTACTGCTTTTGGCATATTGAATATGCCACAGGTAGCTTTCCATGCTCTGCCCTTGCAGGTGGGATAGCTTGCCAAGCTCTTCGAGAAAGTAATCTGTTGCCTACTGTCTGAACCTCATCAAATATGGTGTGGTAATTATGGAAAAAGGGTAGGAAGTGTCTTATAATGTGTCTGTAGAAAGCGGCCTGGAGCATGGCGGCAGTTGGGTAGTGAAGGTCGGCTACCAGGGCTGGGTCCCTTGGGGTGGGGAGGACTCTTGCCCACCCCCCTCTGGGGCACCCCGAGTGAAAACAGCCTGGCATTGTTTTCACTATCACTGTCACTGTCTTCCCGTTGTTCACTGATTTGCTCGAGCGGGCCCAGTAATATCTCCATTGTGAGACTTGTTACTGTGTTTTGGCATATCGAATACCTCACGGGTAGCTTGCCAGAGAGTACCCCTAACCCAAAAACAATCAACCAAATCAGACCAAATTGAAGTGCTCTGCTTTTAGATAGAGGGGAATCTGCATTAAGAGTGTTGAGCCACCTCATACATATTCTGATTTTATATGTTGCTATTTTATTCATGAAGAATCAGTTCTCCATAGTGTGACTACTCCTGGGGAAAATGGTAAAACTGAGTTTATGATCCATCTAATTGAAGACCTGGGGGTCTCAGATATCTCAGTAAAGGAACATAAGGTGCTTTGGAGTCTAGGGACCACATCTGATTAATTTGAGGTCAAATGTGTACTGTTGAATTTAGCACATTGTAGGTAGATGGATTTCATTGAAAGAGTGAATTCGTGAAATCACAATCAATGTTGAGTTGAGTTGCACAAATTTTTATATCAACAGCTAAATTCAGGATTTCTTGTAGAATTTTTCTCTGACATCTTTTTAAAACTTTGTGAGTGGAGTGATAGTGTAACAGGTATGGTGCTTGCTTATATTGTGTGTGGCCCACCTGGGTTCTACCTCCCAACCCCTATCCCATGTGGTCCCTCAAGTCCTCCAGGAGTAAATCCTGAACTCACAGCCAGGCATAAGCCCTGAGAACCATTGTGTGTACCCCAAAAACAAAACAAAACAAAACAGAAAAAATATACAACATTAGACGGGGAAGAAATTAGGCTACATTCTTCTTATTTTCCTCACATTCTGGTCTCTGTTTCTCTCAGTGCAAAGAAGCCTTTGTCAGCTCTGTGGACAAGAAAATGCCTGCCTTTCAGCTGTGGGAATTCTCCAATTGCACTAGAGTACTTCATTAAAAACCATCTCCACCCTCACTCTCCCCCAAAATAAAATGAAGTAAAAAGGAGAAGCAGATGAGAAGTAATGATGCTTCCAAAACCCAGACGTTTTTTGCTTCATTTTCTACTTTAAGGGTTTGTTAACTATGTTTAAAGTTATGTAATTTGTATGATTTATAAAGTTCCAGATAAAACGCTGTTACAGTTGCAGAAGGCACAAACGATGCCAACTAAAAATAAGGAAACCTGGAATAACTGCCCAGTCTAAACTCAAGAGCAGAACTCCCCTGGGGAACCACCGCCACTAATTGTTTAGTCAGCATTTGGTAACCTCAGCAAATTACAACTCCAGCAGATAAACAGAGGATTTAACTGCAAAACATTTCAAGGACGCAGTCAGATTAGCATGAGAAAGGACATTTTTATTTAGGGGAATTAGAAGTAGAGTTATCTATGAATGCGAGAACTTCCTAAAAACTATTAAATAAAAAAAAAACTTCTCCCTTTAAAGTTTATTTGCAACAAAACTTATAAACTTCCTTTTTTGCTTAGAACTGACCAAGTATTTCCTAGTTTAAAGAGACTATATACTTTAATTATGAAAGACTGGTGGAGAATACCTAACTTGTCTGATTTCCTATTGGTTTCAGATGAAACTAGGAAGTCTGTGTGGTTTAAGAAGATGACTTTGGAGTCACTGTCATAAAAAATTTCTCAAAAAGAAGAGATGTCAGGAAACTGATGTGACATGAGACCCTCCTTTCTATAGCCCACCAGCGGGCAGGAGAACTATCCTTGGATGGTTTCATAATAGCATGTAAAACCTCTTATGAACCTTCAGGATCAAAAGAACTTCTCAAAGAGCTGGGTTATCACTCCCGCATAAACTGTTGAAGAGATTCAGAACGTACTGGTTCAATCAAGGTCACCATTAGGAACGGGGTCAGAGGGATAGTACAGGGGTTAAGGTGCTTGCCTTGCAAACAGCAGATCCCAGACTGAGTGTGGGTATCACATATGGTTCCCCTGAGCACCACCAAGAGTGATGGCTTAGCACAGAGGCAGGAGGAAACTCTGAAAACAAAAAGAATGGAAACATGAGGCCTTCATTCGGTATCATTTATCTTCCAGAAAATTAATAGTTCTCATTTTCACCACCTATTAGAATCTATTGGGGGCTGGAATGACAGTACAGAAGCTAGGGTGTTTGCCTTCCAAGCACCTTACCTGGATTCAAGTCCCAGAATCCCACCTAGTCCCCCAAGCACCACCAGGAGTGATTCCTGAGTGCAAAAGCCAGGTGTAACACCTGTTTATCACCGGGTATGACCCCAAAACCCAAAAAAAAAAATCGTCTGGGGGAAGTTCAAAGCATTCTGATCCTAAGACCTCATTCCTAAAGTATGAATAAATTGGTAAGAGAGGAGTTTGGAAATAGGTTTCTTTGCTTTGTTTATGTTGTTTTTGGTTAGAGGACCATTCTGGGGGGCTACTCCTAGCCCTATGTTCAGAGTTGTTCCCAGTATCACTGTACCACTGTCATCCAATTGAATATCAAATTACCCGAGTGAGCACCAATAACATCTCTATTCCTCCCAGTCCTGAGATTTTAGCAATCTCTTCTTACTTATCTTTTCCCAATGAGTGGAGGCTCTTTCAGGGTCGGGGGAATGAGACCTATTATCATTACTGTATTTGGTATATCGAATATACCATGGAGAGCTTGCCAGGCTCTGCTTGTGTGAGCGGGATACTCTTGGTAGCTTGCCGGGCTTTCCGAGTGTGTCAGGCAGCCGCTCGGTTTGGAAAGTGATCTGGAGCATGGTGGTGGTTGGGCAGTGGAGGTCAGCTGCCAGGACTGGGTCCCTTGGGGTGGGGAGAACTCTCACCCACCCCACAGCCTGGCGCAGAGTCCGGTGGCATGGTTCTGGGAGCCTCCTTTTATATTCCAATCTGGGAGGAGCATCTGTGAGTTCTGGAGGGTGGCCGATGATGAGATTATATGGTGCGGTCAGAGTGTGGCTTATGGGTGTGATCCCTGAGTCACCGGAGACTGGGGGAAGCAGGCAGAGGATCTCTGTTCTGGGTTTGTTGAGTCCAGAGTCCAAGGTCACAAAGTTCTGCATTATCTGGGTTCTGTGAGACTTCATTCTTGTGTGAGGCTCTGCCTGAGCATCCGGAAAGTGGCCTGGAGCATGGCAGTGGCTGGGCAGTGGAGGCCAGCTCCTGGGACTGGGTTGTTCCCAGTAGTGTGCCATATATAATGCTGGGGACTGCATACAAGACTAGTGTCTTACCCCCTGTTTATTTCTCGTTAGAGAATGAGCTATGTCATCAATCTTCAACTAAAGGTCCTTGGACCTATACAGGTCTGCAGTTACTAAAAAGGTTGAAAACTACTGGGCTACCTCCTGGGTTATAACTGCCAGTCTGTGAACTTATGTGTACAACAAAGGTTCTGTGTCTGAGCTCTGAGATCAAGCAGGAGGGTTAGAACTTTGCTTCACCCACGTATTCTTTGATGGAGGGTTGGCGTTACCTTTTGAGGCTGTTCAGATTTGGGAAGTTTAGATGTTGGAGAGTGGCAATCTTCTTCCTTATTAATTATGAACATTGGTGTTTATATATCTTCTCAAATGAATGGTTTTGTGTTTTGGATTCTAATAAATAGTTGGGTTCTGTGGGAATTCCATTCTTACATTTTTGAGAAATCTCCAGAATAATTTTCTATAGAAGTTCACCTTTTCTGCAGTCTGATGAGTGTCAGCATGGGACGCCTTAACCCAGCATTTGGTTCATCCCCAAATGCCAGTTCTGCTTACCAAAAGTGGCCCATTAGGCACTTGCATTCCACACTTGGCTTCACGTCAACAAGCCAGGCTTTTACCCATTTAAAGTTTGAGAATAGGTTGAGATCATTTCTGCCCCAAGACCTCTAATCATTCACTTTACTGGATAAAACTGCATGGGTGGTCATGCAAGAGCACCAGCTATCCTGAGGGAAACTTTGGAGGGAACCAGCTACTAGATAATTCAATTAGGCTTTCACCCCTATACCCAGGTTGGATGACCGATTTGCACATCAGGACAGCTACGAACCTCCACCAGAGTTTCCTCTGGCTTTACCCTGCCCAGGCATAGTTCACATCTTTCGGCTCCTAACATATATGCTAGTGCTCCACCTCCCCGGCAGTGGATGAGACAGGCCAGTGGTGTGCCCTCGGCTAACTGGAGAAGCCTCAGGATCCCACCTCAGCCCAGCCACCAATCTGCCCCAACCTCCAGAACCAGCCAAAGCCATGCTTAAAACCACCTTCCACATGCTCAGATGAGCCTCACACATGAAGGAACCAGCAGAGGAACCCAGGTGTGTGGGACCTGGGGCTGAGATCTCCAAGCCTGCTCAGATCGGGCCTGGGCCTCCTCCACCCGAATCCCCCATCTTCCAGTAGCTAGGCGTTACACCCACCAACTGTCCCTGGCACCATGTATTCCCATCAATGGCCAAGATCCAGAGACTGTAAAACCAAGCTCCCCAAAGCGTGCAACATCTTATTGTCTAGTTCTCGCTCTCAGAGAACCTGGCAGGCTACCGAGAGTATCCTGCCCACACGGCAGAGTCTGGCAAGCTCCCCGTGGCGTATTCAATATGCCAAAACCCAGTAACAATGATGGGTCTTATTCCCCTGACCCTAAAAAGAACCTCCAATGTGGCACTTGCTAAAATCTCAGGGCTAGGATGAATGGAGACATTACTGGTGCCTGCTTGAGGAAATCAATGAACAATGGGACGACAGTGATACAGTGATACAGAAGTTCATGAGATGACAGTCTTTCAACAGGTTGCCTTTTTCACCACATCTTCGAGAGTGCTAGGGGAGATAAAATAGGGGTTAATGTGCATGCTTTGCATATGACCAAGTTCAGTTTGACTTAGCAAAGCATTGTTGGCAGTGACCCCTTTTCCCTCTGATCACCACTTGGGAGATCCCTCGCTTAGGAAAAAAGAAAGGACCCTGATATGCTTTTTACTGCATTTTTTAAGGCATAGAGAAGTAAAGACTAATTTACATCTAATTTTTTTTGGAAATTTACCCTTGTTGATAATTTTTAAAGCTAATTAAATATTGAAGTTATACTATTTTGAATTTTTAGTTATCAAGAAACGTACTAAATAATATAAGAACATTATATTATGATGTTACATGTTTATATCTTAATATCTAGTATTAAATGATTAAAATTAATCTTGATTAATTTTAACTTAATAATTAAAAATTATTGTGTATTCGATATGCCAAAACAGTGACTACAATGGGTCTCATTCACCTGACCCTGAAGGCTTCACCGACATGGCAGCACTGAGAAGGATGAGAAAGGAGAGGCCGATAAAATCTCAAGGCCGAACTAGGCTGCCACAACAAAGGTAAAAGGTAAAGGTAAAGGCCCTCCCGTTGATCATCAATTTCCTCGAGCGGGCCCAGTAACGTCTCCATTGGAGACTTTGTTGTTACTGTGTTTGGCATATCGAATACATCACGGGGAACTTGCCAGGCTCTGCCGTGCGGGCGAGATAGTCTCGGTAGCTTGCCGGGCTCTCCGAGAGGGGCGGAGGAATCGAACTCGGGTCGGCCATGTTGGCTGCTTATAAGGCAAACGCCCTACCGCTGTGCTATCGCTCCAGCCACAACAAAGGAAGACAAAAATGATTGTCTGTACTTTCTATGCACGTACACTAGCATGAGATGCATCCATCGAAGATCTGATAGTACAAGCACGAATCATCAAGTATGACATCATTGGTCTGACCGAGACAAGAAGGCACGAATCTCACCATGCCTTTTTCAACACTGGAGAAGAATTGTTCCTCGGAACATGCGATAAAAGAGGTGTTGGAGGAGTCGGTGTCCTTGTCAACACAAACTTGACCATGAGCATTGATTCATTCGAAAGCCTAACAACCCGAATTGGATGTTTACATTTGAATAGATGTGGCTCACTGCCGGCAGTTTCTATCTTCATTGTCTACGCACCAACATCTCATTATGATGAAGGAGAAATCAAGAAGTTCTACATGGAGCTGGAGAAGTTCTATAAAGAAGACCACACCTTCTACTGAGATCATTGTGGGTGATTTTAATGTCAAGATAGGACCGAGAAGATCAGCTGAAGAACTTCACATCGGGACTCATGGACTAGAATGGAACGAACAGGGTGAGAGACTGTCTGAGTTCATCACGTCGACCAAGACCATCCATGGTAACTCACAGTTCCAGAAGGCAGAATCTAAACGATGGACATGGGAGTCTCCCGGTAGACGATTCCACAACGAAATAGACCACATCATATTCAATCGACGGTTTTGCCTGACCGATGTCACTGTTGTCCCAAAATTCCGAACGGGATCGAACCACCATCTCCTTCGTGCAAAATTCTACTTCACAGAGCGGGGAGAAAGGGCTGCAAAGTTCTAAAAGAGAACTCCCAGAACGACCACCAACTGGGAGCTCTTTGGCACTATTGCGGCAACATGGGAAGATGCCATTGTTGACAACATTGACGAGGAATATGATCGACTGGTTCAGCACCTCTATGATTGTACGAGGAACGCCAAGAGAGAGATAGCCACATAAAAACACCTGTCTTTGAAAACTCTTGAGCTTATTCGCCAATGTGGTTTGGCGCATGCCTCAGGCAACTGCAAGGGAACGTCTGAGCTCGCAAAGCAGTGCAGAGATTCGATCAAGGAAGACCTCAAAGAGAGAAGAGCAGAAGTACTGGTAGATGTGGCAGAAGCCGGGAAAAGTATTCATAACGCCCGCCTGTCCTTCGCCAACTACAAGACCAAGATGACTGCCCTCCGACGTCCTGATGGATCCATCACATCCTCCAGAATGGCAATGGAGAAGATTATCCATGACTTCTACTCAAATCTCTTTGATAGCCATGTCTACTTGCCGACATACCAAATTCCACAGGATGGATATGTCGTTCCCAACGTTCTCCCTTCTGAAATCCGACACGCCATTTCGTCGGTAAAGAAACAAACAGCACCTGGCCCAGACAATGTCAGACCTGAACACCTGAAGACCCTGCCGTCAGTACTCATCAATACACTGGCTCGGCTCTTCACACGCTACCTGTCTGAATGCAAGGTTGAATGATAGGTTTGAGGCTCTTCATGTTCCTAGAGCGAACAGATGCCATTGGGCTACACTAGCATGTGACAGGGACAAATGGAGACGTTACTGTCACCCGCTCGAGCAAATCGACAACTAATGGGAAGTTAAGTGATTAAGTGATTAATTAAAATTTTTAAAAAATAAAATTTTAGTTTTAAATTAATAATTTAAAATTAAAAAAGTAAAAATTTTATTTTACTTTTCTTTATATGGAAATAAGAAAATGAAAGCATGAGGTCCTGATCTGTGGCTCAGCAGAGCATCTTCTTTGGACGTTAAGTACTGTGAATTCAATTTATGGCACTGATGACTGTGATCCCCACTGAGTGAATCCCTGTGCTGTATATGTGTGACCCTGGCACACTACAAATTACTGTGTGATCCCCAGTGAACACCTCAGTCCAGTGCTCAATCAGCTGTATGAGAACTTCCAGCAAGTGTGCACTCACTGCAACAACATGATCAAGCACTTGTGAAAAATGCAAACTAAACTGTAAACATTGCAATACCATCAGCAGCAGCAGCAACAAAGGAAAGTGAAGCAGATGGGAGGGGGGGAGAAAATATAAAATTACATGTGTAATTTGTAATCATTATTTGTAATACATTTCCTTTGCATGACATCGAAAGGTGTTTTAATGCACACTATCACCTGGCAAATAGTGGTAAAGAAAAATCAAGTTTAAAAGTATCCATTCCTTTCAAGGATTTTGTGAAACACTGGGGTTTTATTCGTATTAGGGGTGTTACTTATTGATTCAGACCAGTTATGCAGCTACTTGTAGTGGCATTCCAATGCTGTTTTAGTAAGGTAGAGCTAGCTATCATTCTGGAAACCTCTCATCTTCTCATCAGGGAGGTACTGGAGGATTTCATACTCTATTAATTGTGACAAAATGAGCTTTTAATTGGGAAATGCTGCTTCCTTCTCCTTACTAAAACCCCTTCCTTGGACAATCGAACAGATGAGTAGTCTCAATAAGGACCAGCCAGGTGTGAGAGAAAAACAGTGAAGTAAACAAAGATGACTTATCCACCCATAAGATGAGTGTGTCTGGAGAATTTGAAAGACTAGGAAAACTTCTTGAAGCAATTTTAATGGTAAGAGTTGGAAACAATTCTTTCATACCCCATATTTCTGAGAAAGGGGGCCATGTGTCAAGGTTCTTTATATAGACAATCCTTGGAGAATATTCTGTGACACTCTGTGGGTATCTTATATAGAGATTGGCACCAGCTTCTCATTTGGAGTGCGCTGAGCAGCATAAGCTGTTGACTCATCTGGCTGCCAGGGCACAGGCAGAGGATATCAGAGGGTTTTGGACAAAGGGAGAGGGGATTATGACAAGGAAGAACTTTTTGGAAGAGGCTCCAAATCACCTTACAATTTTCCATGGAGTCAAGGTGATAGTAGAGAGTTTTTCCCCCAAGATTCTGAGGTCCCTAAGATGGAAGCACTGGTAAGTTTGCCCAGAACCCTCCATTTCTTGAGCACACAAGTACAGGGACTAGTTCTAGCCCTAGTCCTAAGTAGAGGGGCCCCTTTCCTGGACACTATGTCTTAGTAGGTTCTGTACATTAAGAAGAAATTCATCTGCTAAACAACACAAGATGCCACGGCCACACAGACACTGAGATCAGAGCTGGAATGGACCGGCCTACGATATTCAGGCTTCATAAATTTTCTCCACTTCCCAGATACTCTACACTAGAGTCAATTTTGTCCAATGTCTAAAGGTTTGGGGCTGTGAGTATTTCTGCAGAGTCTGCTTGGAAGTGTGGGAAATGTGAATGAATTTAGTGAAATCACTTAGGGTAGAAAAATGTCAAATTAAGTAGTAAATTCTTCTGTGCAGATAGTATAAATGCTGAAGATTATTTTATAATGAAATATTGGTTCCCTTATGGAGCCAAATGTCCATTTTCATCCTTATCTTTGTGTTTTAGTCTGTTTATTTGGAGGAGTTTATAAATTTGAACTTTCTTTTCAACAATTTTATGATAGGTAAGAAATAATGGCAACATTATTGTTTATATTAGCTGGCAAGCACCCTACCCACTGCATTATTTCTCAAGACTTTTTTTTTTTCTCAAGACTTTTTAAATTAAAATTTTGATGACAAAATGAATAGAATTATATTTTTTAGTTTGCCTTCTAAATTTAGTAGTTTAAAATAATCCAGAAGAAACCTAACTTTAATGAGTAGGAAAATGATCATGTTCATTTGTTTATATTTACTTTGATTTAAACGCTCTCAAAGGGAGTTGGAGGAATAGCATGATAGTTTCAAGCAGGGTTTCCTAAACTTTTTCATTTGTGATCCTTTTTCTTTATTATTTTTTAATTTAAAAATTTTGTTTTCATAAAGTTGTTCACAATAATTGATTACACTCCATGTTTCAACACCAATCCCACCACCATTACACCTACCCACTACCATTATTTTGAATTTTCTTACCACCACTCAAGATAGCCCCACAGGCAGATACTAAATAATTTATTTTGTATTGCTTGTTATAAATAGTAAGAAATGTCATGCAGCTCCTGTCAGGCAATTCATATCTAATAATATACTATTGTTACTATTATCTAATATTTATATGTCCATACTATAGTGAATATTATAATGAATAAATTTCTTTCTCATAATAAATATTGGTTGGAATATAGGTCTAAATATTTTAAGCCTAACATTGGTTTGTCCTTTCTCCCTTGCCACGGGAGTTTAGGTTTATTGAGTCACACCCATCACAGTGCCCCTGAGTGACTCCCATTCCTTTGTTTTTCTGTAACCTCTTCTCTATGCTCTCTTCCCCAACCAGTTAATCAGCATTTTTCCCTAATCAGACTCTGTTAATTTGTAAGTCAGATCCTTCTAGAACACTGAACTTGTATTGTAAGTTAATATTGCCTTTCTCCTCATGTCTTTTGAATAGTTTACTTTAAAGCAATGTCCTTTTTGTATAGACACAGGAAGACAGTTAACATTATGTTTTTGTAACTTGGGAGTAAATCCTCTCCAAACAATCCGCACTCCCAGACATCTGCTTTCTTGACCTAAGCCTCAGTTGCCCTTAGTTCCTAACACTCCAAAAGCAGGGTTCCAACGAGGGATTGAATGGACCAAGGGCAAGCTGTGAGCTACCCTGGCAGGTAATTGGGCCAGGCCAAAGCACCACGATACTCAAGTATAAGTTGAGAGCATGGTCATGGACAAATGCTGTCATGATCCAAAAAGTAACAATGAGATTAGAACCCTTCTAGAGATAGGAAGACTAATCTGGCCTGAGCACTGTAGTCTGAGATCGAGATGACCCCAGGAGAGCAAATCTATAAGCTTAATGTATCTCTTACTGTGTGCATACAAAATGATTAATATTATGAATGTTTACCTGTTTGTTGAACAAGGAGAGGAGAAACACACTCATGGGATTCCACTCTTGGGTGGGTGTCGTACTGAAAGAGAATTTGTCCTAGAAGCAGCTTTCCCTGAGGGAAAGAACTTTACCCCTATTGATTGTGACCACAACTCTGTGTAAGCCCCAACTCCTCATGCTTTGGGATTTAACTAGGCTGTAAGAGGGGGCTGGGGAATCCAGAGCTAGAAGGAGAAAGGGAATCCAGAAGCAGAAGGAGATTGAAGTGGGATGGAGAAGGAGAATGAAGTAGCATGGGAAGAGAAGCAGAGGGAGAGTCAGGAGTGAATAGAGATGAGATTGGAATAAACAGCAATTGAGACCAACCAGCCTGACCCTTGTTCCTTCCTTTGCCTGCCCATCGCCATCAACCTCCCTGGGATGGGGGAAGTGGCATGAGACTACCGAATGTGGGTGGCTGGAGAGATAGAGTCCCACTGTCCTTTTGTGATTATACAAATATTCTTGTAACTGAATAACACTTCCAAACAAGATGAAGAAACAGGACCAAGATGAAGTTAACTTTCCATTTAAAATTATCAAAAAGTGAAGAAAATATAAGAAAAATTGTGTTTAATACACTAGACATCATAATATGAGAGGAAACAAATGATGTGAGCTCTACGGTTACAGCAGTTCCAAGACTTAAGAGAGATTCCATCTAGAGTGCAAAGATGGGAAAGTCTGGTGGAGATTTTATGGTTCCCTGACTCAAGATGAATGAACAATCTGGGGTACACGAGGAGACCAGAGTTCATAGAAAAGAGTATTCTAGACTGTGCATGCCAAAATAGCCATAGACTGACATGTCCCTCAAATTTCTAACTAGTTACTGTGAACTGCCTGTGGCCAGAGACATAATGGTGTGAAAGGGATAAGAGGCATAATTGCTGGCACTCATGCAGTTAGAACAGTGTTTGTACCAGAAATGACACTAAAAAATGTCTCATAATTCAAGGGCACTGTGGAGAGGACTCAGAAGGCTGTTCTGTTAGTAGTGGATAATTAGCTCCATACTGAGGATTTTTATGATCCTATAAATAAATCATGAGACCCCAAAGAATCAAACCTTTTTCATATAAATATGCCCCGGAACAAAGTATAAGAACATTTATTCAAAGTACAGAACAAGGAAAAACATATTGGCTTGTATCTAATACAAAATTACCTTGTAATTACTGTGTACTCAACATAAAAATTATTACTAAAGATAATAAAATACAACCTTTATGAGAAATGATCTATAAAATAAACTATAAAGTAAATGGTTTAGAATTAGAAATTTGTAATTTGTAATTTGTCCCGTTCTCCAGCAAAGTGCCACTGGGAACATGTAGGCTTGAAAAAAAAAATACTCAGGTGTTGGCAAAAGTAATACTAATTTTATTTTGGTAGTGATGCTTGTTTTCCTTTACAGGTGACAACTCCTTACTTGTGGCAGAAAAATGTTATTGCATTTAGAAATTGCTGGAGTGATAGCCCAGTAAGTATGGCATTTGCCTTGCAGGCAGCCAACCCAGGTTCAATTCCTCTGTGCCTCTCAGAGAGCCCGGCAAGCTACTGAGAGTATCCCACCCACACGGCAGAGTCTTGCAAGCTCCCTATGGCGTATTCAAAATGCCAAAAACAGTTAAAACAAGTCTCACAATGGAGACATTACTGGTGCCCACTCGAGCAAAATGATGAACAACTGGAGGACAGTGCTACAGTGCTACAGTGCATTTAGAAAATTAAGAAAATTAAGAGAGATATTATATTTGTGCCTAGAGACACAAAAATGCAAAAAGTATAACCAGGGTCAATGCAATTCTTCTAAAATGACAGAATGGAAAATTTTTTTAATTTTAAAAGCTAAGTTTATGACAACTTTTTTTTTACAATGATTTTAAATCACTTTATTTTTTTTAGACTTATAAATTTTTGTGCTTGGGTTTTAGTTATACAATGATCAAGTACCCATCCCTCCACTAGTGCCCATCCTCCACCACCACGGGTCTCAGCATCCCCCCCATCCCCCCCCCCCCGTCCCACCCTGCCTCTATGGCAGGGCATTTCCCCTTGTCCTCTCTCTCTTCTTTTGGGTACTGTGTTTTGCAAGCGAGGCATTGAGTGGCAATCATGTTTGGTCTATAGACTATTTTTAGCATGCTTCTCCCACCCTGGGAGGGTCCTCAAAACACCCCTTTTTTGGTGCTCTCTTCTCTATCTGAGCTTCCTTTTCACCTAGAGCCTGTGGCTGGCCTTCAAGTCTTGGAACAAAATTCCTGGTACTAATCTCAGCTATTCCTGGGTGTTAGTCTCCCGTTGTGTTGCTTTATGTTCCCCAGATGAATGCAATCTTTCTGTGTCTATCCCGCTCTTTCTGACTCATTTCGCTTAACATGATACTTTCCATGTAGTACCACTTGTATGTAAATTTCATAACTTCATCTTTTCTAACAGCTACATAGTACTCCATTGTGTAAATGTACCAAAGTTTCTTTAACCAGTCATCTGTTCTCTGGCACTCAGGGTTTTTTCAGATTCTGACTATTGTAAAGAGTGCTGCAATGAACAAACAATTACAGATGTCACTTTGACTATATCTTTTTGCCTCTCTGGGATATATTCCCAGGAGTGCTATAACTGGGTCAAATGGGAGATCAAATTCTAATTTTTTGAGAATCGTCCATACTGTTTTCCAAAAGGGTTGGACCAGCCGGCATTCCCACCAGCAGTGGAGGAGGGTCCCTTTTCTCGCCACATTCGTGCCAGCACTGGTTGCTTTTGTTCTTGTGGATGTGGGCCAGTCTCTGTGGTGTGAAATGATATTTCATTGTTGTTTTGATCTGCATCTCTCTGATGATTAGTGATGCATCAAAGAGAATTTTCTCACGTGCCTTTTCACCATTCGGATTTCTGCTTTGCGAAAGTTTCTGTTCATTTCCTCGCCCTATTTTTTGATGGGGTTGGGTGATTTCTTCTTGTGGAGTTCAACCAGTACCTTGTATATCCTTGATATCAGCCCCTTGTCGGATGTGTATTTGGTGAATATCCTTTCCCATTCTGTAGGCTGTCTTTGTATTTTGGTCACTGTTTCTTTTGAGGTGCAGAAGCTTCTTAGTTTAAGATAGCCCCATTTGTCTATCTCTGTTTTCACTTACTCGGCCAGTGGCGTGACATCTTTGAAGATACCATTAGCTTCAATATCATGGAGAGTTTTGCCAACTTTATCTTCAATAAACATTATGGATTCCGGTCTGATGTTGAGGTCATAAATCCATTTCGATCTTACTTTTGTGCATGGTGTTAGGCAGAGATCTGAGCCCACTTTTTTGCATGTAGCTGTCCAGTTTTGCCAGCACAGTTTATTAAAGAGGCTTTCCCTGCTCCATTTCACTTTTTTTGCCCCCTTATCAAAGATTAGATGGTTATATGTTTGGGAGGAAATGTCAGTATATTCAACTCTGTTCCATTGGTCTGCAGCTCTGCCTTTGTTCCATTACCATGCTGTTTTAATTATTACTGCCTTGTAGTAGAGTTCGAAGTTAGGGAGGTTGATTCCTCCCATTTTCTTTTCCCCAAGAATTGCTTTAGCTATTCGTGGGGGCTTATTGTTCCATATAAATTTCAGGAGTGTTTGCTCCATTTCTTTGAAGAATGTATGACAACTTTTTTAATTCAATTTTATTTTTATAAAGTTGTTCACCAGGGGTATGGTGCTGCCAGTAGGTCAATCTGTACCTGTGAGGCGAGTGCATCAGCAGCCTGTGGTGCCTTCAGACTTCCAGATATCCCAAAATTGCTGCTGTGTCTTTGGCCAGACCCTCAAACCTAAGGGCAAATTTTACCAAAAAAGTAAAAGGCCAAAAGTTAGGTATGTGGGAGACACACCCACAAACCACCTCAGGCTCAGCTATATAATTGGAGGCATGACCTCTCTGGTTCCTGATCGAACTGCTTAACGACCATGATCCTGGAGACTCAGAAACAAATCTCGAAACCAGGAGGCTTTTGGCAGATATGTATCCCGTCCCTGCAGAAGGTTACCGGTGCTGGGCCACACCAGGTGGAAATAGGTTTTGTGCCTTGACCTGTTCCACCTGGCGGCCCAGTGGCCGGCATTCTCCAGAGGCCACTGGACAATCAGGTTTGTGCCCTCAGTGACGAGACAAGTCTGGCCTCACGGGACAGGGGTGGAGCTGGCCCTTTCCTCCCCACCCCAACAAGACCCCGAATCGCTGCCAACGAACGGCATCTCTGGCTCCTGGTCAGGCTGTTTAACGGCCATGATCCCAGAGACTCAGAAACAAATCTCGAAAACCCAGTGACTTTTGGCAGAATTGTGTCCGGTCCCCACAGTAAGTTACCGGCGCTGGGCCAACCCAGGTGGGATTAGGTTTCGTGGCTTTGCCTTTTCCCCCTGGTGGCCTGGTGGCCGCCATTCTCCAGAGGCCACTGGACAGTCTGGGCCCTCAGTGATAAGGCAAGTTGGGCCTCAAAGGATGGAGGTGGAGCTGGCCCTTTCCTCCCCACCCCAACGAGACCCCGAGTTGCTGCCCACAAACAGCATCTCTGGCTCCTGATCAGGCTGCTTAACGGCCATGATCCCAGAGACTCAGAAACAAATCTCAAAACCCAATGGCTTTTGGCAGAAATGCATCCAGACCCCGCAGTAGGTTACTGTCGCCGAACCACCCCAGGGAGGTAAGGGTGCTGTCCCTTGACCTGCTCTCCCTTGGCAGCTCGGTGGCTGCCATCCACCAGAGGGCATTGAGCAGTCAGGTTTGGGCCCACAGTGATGAGACATGCCAGGCCTCACAGGAAGGGGGTGGAGCTGGCCCTCTCCTCCCCATCCCAACGAGACCCCGAATCACCACCCATAAACAGTCTCTCTGGCTCCTGATCAAGCTCTTTAATGGCCATTATCCCAGAGACTCAGAAACAAATCTTGAAACCCAGCGGCTTTGGGCAGAAATGCATCCAGTCCCTGCAGAAGTTTACCAGCGCTGGGCCACCCCAGGTGGGAATAGGTTTTGTGCCTAGGCCTATTCCCCCTGGCGGACCAGTGGCCACCATTCTCCAGAGGCCACTGGACAGTCTGGGCCCTCAGTGATGAGGCAAGTTGGGCCTCACGGGATGGGGGTGGAGCCAGCTCTTTCCTCTCCACCTAACGAGACCCCAAGTCGTCGCCCAAGAAGAGCCTCTCTGACTCCTGATAAAGCTGCTTAATGGCCATGATCCAAGAGACTCAGAAACAAATCTCAGAACCCAGTGGCTTTTTGCAGAAATGTATCTGGACCCTGCAATAGGTTACTGTCGCTGGGCCAACCAAGGGGGAAAAGGGTGTTGTCCCTCCGACTGCTCCCCCTAGGTGGCTCGGTGGCCACCATCCTCCAGAGGCCACTGGACAGTCAGGTTTGGGCCCTCAGTGATGAGACACGTTGGGCTTCATGGGATAGGGGTGGAGCCGGCCCTTTCCTCCCTGTCCTATATGAAACCCCGAGTTGCCCCCCATTAACGGCCGTTCTGGCTTCTGACCAAGCTGCTTAATGGCTATGATCCCAGAGACTCAGAAACAAATCTCGGGACCCAGCAGGTTTTGGCAGAAATCCCTTCAGGTTTAAGTGTCAAAATTTCGGAATTTCAAGATTGTGCGGCCACTACTGCAGCCACGCAACATCATATGTTATTTTTAACCAGCAATAGAAAACAAATTGTCTACTTTTGCCTTTTCAACAGATCTGAGTGTTGGGGTAAAGTCCCAAATAATAATGGTGGGTCTGGTGTCAAAATATTGAATGTGATCAAAGTTGAGAGAGAGTAATGTGGAAATTGTCTACCCCACAGGTAGGGGGAGGGTGTGTGGGATGGGGGTGTACTGGGGATTTTGGTGGTGGAGAATGGGCACTGGTGAAGGTTCGGGTGTTTCATTGTTTGACGAGAATTAAACCCAAAAGCTTTGTAACTGCTCTAATGGTGATTCAATAAATAAAATTTTAAAAAATGGAAAAAAGTAAGGTTGAATTCATGCACAATTCAATCAGCTAATCAGTGGCTGAATAAATAGCAGTACTGCTACATAAAAATTAAAAAAAAATTTAAAACAGTTGTTCACAAAAATTTATTACAATCAATGTTTCAACACCAATTTAACTGCCATTAAATCTTCCCATAACTATATTTTGAATTTTTCCACCCTGACACCCAAAGTCTGCCCCCAAAGCAGTACCTAGATAATTTATTTTGTATTGCTTGTTATGAATAACCCACTAAAAATTATTCAAAAAAGTTTCCTTAGAGAAAAGTGTATGAAGATTGTTGTATCTCACCCTGGATCCATTAAATCCTTTATAGGAGATTACTAACATGTTGAACATGTTATTAAACGTTAAAGCCTTGTGTGCTAATATGTATGTATTTTAATTGAAATTGGGTGCCTTCTACTTTACACCCAATAAAATGTGGGTGCTACTCTTGGTACCTCAGTGGTGTAGAGTATGACATATTAAATGGCCACAAACATTCTAGGAATTCTAAGATTTTAAAAAGGGTGATACAGCTAGACTTTAATTTTTAACTGGATGATGGCTTTGGATCTGGAAGCATCTCTGCAGTGTGTTGCTGTTTTCTGCGGTTTATTTGTAAGTCTCTGGACCATGGCTGTAATGACCTTCTATGGCAACAGAGGCAGCTGGTGGGCATGACAGCCATGACGGCATGGCTCCCATTAGAACAGAGAAATAGGGGGAGGTCACCCTTTTTGGATTCCACACAAACCTGAAGATTTCAGTCAGAAGTCACACATACTTGGGTTTTTCAGCAGATTCACCCATGGAAGAGGCTTGTTCGAGCCTGTGGAGATAGGCAGTGAGCATGGTGGTGATTGAATTATGGAGGTTTTCGGCTGCCAGAGCTTGTTGGGGCAGGTTTGGGGACTCACCCACCCTCCTATGCATTGCCTTGCCTGGCGCAGGGTCTGGAGGCATCTCTGAGGCATGCTGCTCTCTTCCTCTTCCAAGGTTTATTTGTAAGTACTTATGACAACTTTTAACTTTTATTTTATTTAATGACAGAGCAATAACAAAACCATTAGAGGAATCCACATTTTCGGTGTAGCACTGTAGCACTGTCGTCCTATTGTTCATCAATTTGCTCGAGCGGGCACCAGTAACATCTCACAACAAATTGTGAGACTTGTTGTTACTTTTTTTGGCATATCGAATACATCACGGGTAGCTTGCCAGGGTTTGCCGTGTGGGCGAGATACTCTCAATAGCTTGCCGGGCTCTCCGAGAGGGGCAGAGGAATCAAATCTGGTTTGGCAGTGTGCAAGGAAAATGCCCTACCTGCTGTGCTATTGCTCCAGCCCTATCTGATTTATTTTATATATATTTAAAATATTGAAATGGGGCTAGAGCGATAGCACAGTGGTAGGGCGTTTGCCTTGCACGCAGCCAACATGGCCGACCGGAGTTCGATTCTTCCGCCCCTCTCGGAGAGCCTGGCAAGCTACCGAGAGTATCTCGCCTGCACGGCAGAGCCTGGCAAGCTCCCCGTGACGTATTCTATGTGCCAAACACAGTAACAACAAAGTCTCCAATGGAGACATTACTGGGCCTGCTCAAGCAAATCGATGATCAACGGGAGGGCCTTTACTTACTTACTTACTTATTTTATTGAAATAAATTACTTTATAACACTGTATGTTTCAAAAAAACATAAAAAACAAGTGTACGAGTTTACACCTGTCTTCTGATAAAATCTGTTGGCCAAAAGGTCTTATTTAATACTTTTTCATTACATTATTAGCAGCTTTATGTACACTCTCTTGAGATATTTTCTTTTTCTGGAAAAATAAGCAGAACTTTTTCCTTGTCTTATTTTAAGAAAATTAATTACAACTCTATGTATAATAATCCATTTTGTTATCAGTATAATACAACTTATTAGATTTTAATTAATCAACTAAGAAAATCTTCAAGTCAAAGTACAAATTTTACACAGATTGAAATACCCACTGCCCTCTAATTGGAATATAAAACCCTGTCTTTTATCCTTTTTTCCTTGATGCTAAGTAGAAACAGAAAATACAGATGCATAAAATAGTTTTTGTAATCGACTTTTAGTACTGAAGGAAAATAGTTACACAGCTGGTTTGTCTAGGTCTTAACATTTTTGGCCAGATAAAACAGTCATTTCAACTCAAAGAAGAATTAACCCCACCTGGGAGAGTTAAAAATCACTGAAGATGAAATATTTGTTTCTCGTTTTATTGGGATGCAATTGAGAGTTTAAGAAAGTATAAGATATTAGAGTATACAACATAGGGGCTGAATAGATAGCCCAATAGACTGACCATGTGCTTTGTATGCAAGAAGCCCAGGCATGATCTCTGGCAATACATTGTCTCCTGAGCACAGAATTGGGAGTAGTTCATGAGTGCTGACTTGTGTGGTCCCCCCGCTTCAACACACACACACACACACACACACACACACACACACACACGCGCGCAATTATTTTCCTCTCTTTTTGATTTCTTATCTCCCAGACGGTCCCCTTGGCAGACCTATAAAAAATTTTTAATGCTTCTTACAAAACTGATTTCAAGGCTATGAATTCCCAAAGCTGATGCCTTTCTGTGAAACTCTGTATTGTTCTTTCAAATCTGAGTGATAATTTAGCTCGTTACTGTACTCTTGGTGAGGTATTCATCTTGTTGAGCTTTTGTACTATCCCTCCATTCTCTCCTGGATCATAGGATCTCACTTGATAGATCTGCTGTACATGTTAGAGGTTTTTTTTTAATCTTGCTGCTTTCAATATTCTGTATTATCTTCGAATTTTGTCACTTTGTGTTCTTCAGTTTTCCTAACTGGGCCTTTTTTCCGGGACCCTTTTGGCCTATATGACCCTTGCTGCCTATATTTCTTAACTCTGGGAAATTCTTAAAGATGATTTCTCTATTGTTTCTTCATCACATTTGCCTTTCATTTATTCAGGGACTCTGATGATTCTTAATATTGTTCCTCTTGATCTCATCCCACAGTTCTCTGGCATGCTGTTCATTTCTTTTTAGACTTTTTTCCACCTTCTGCTATTTCCTAGTTGTTTCCTCTTTTTCATCATGGAGCTCTTTTTTTTTTTTTTTTGTTAAACTACAGTTATTCTGTTGCTATTCAGCACTTCTATTGAGTTTTTTATATTGCCTACTATGCTTTTCATTTCTGTCATTTCTGATTATAGTATTTTTTCATTTCCACTTATACTTTCTTGTGCTTTGCTAACTGTTTGTGCCATTGTTTCTTTGAGTCTGTTAAACATTGTCATCATGATGTCACTAATGTCATTATCGGAGAATTTACTGAGCGGGTTGGTGTTTGTATCTTTGGTGAAATTGTTTTTGCTCATTGACCTTGGTGGACTTCTACATGTTTTCCCCATTTGTTTTCTTTTGTTTTCTAGTGTTCTTGCTGTGCCACGGGTGAGTCTTTGTAATTAGGCCCCATAGAAGGTGCTAAGAAATTATGTTGGAGGTTGTTCTTTTTTGTTTTTCTATGTTTGTCTTCACCAAATGACAGGAAGCATAATTGTGAGCAGCATCTAATTTGTCCAGTAGATGTGTGATGTGGGACCTTAACATGGTACATATTTGGTGTAAAGGCTGCTGAGATCTAGCTGGAAGGGAAGGGCTCTGCCTCCATTCCATAGTAGGCCCAAAGACGTCAGCTAGAGGCAAACCTCTCCTGGGATGTTGAAGCCAAGCAGAAGGTCAGGAAGGAGCTGTGTGTGGTCCCTTAGTGTGGACTAAAGTAAACGTTCTTAATGAATGCTCCCTTTCCTCCAAAGGGACTCTATGTGGTCTTCAATACTCTATAACAACCTCAGGCTGTTCACAGTGGGATACCACCCTTTTCAAGTTTGAATAATATTCCACTGCATACCACTTAATGAAGTAGACACACTGTAAGAAAAGAATTGTTACATGGTTGCGTAATTATGTAAAGATCATTGATATAATATTATAAAACTTGGGGCTGAGAAATAATACAGGGGTAATGCATTTGCTTTCTCTGAAACTAACCTTAACTCTCTAGATCCCTGGCACCACATAAGATTCCCTGAGCACTGCCAGAACAAAAATTTTAAGGGTAGACTATAATGATATATATATGATATATATCATATATATATTTACAGCACATATATATTCAGAGAGCACTTACCCATCAATCTCATTAAAATATCACATATTCAATCTCACATATTCACCTCACATATTAACCCTCTTCATTATTTTTTTGTATGGGGTAGGGAGGAAGGAGATGAGATACTTAGATGAATTGTCACTTTTTTTTTTTATTTATTGAATCACTGTGGGAAAGGTTACAAAGCTTTCAGGTTTATGTCTCAGTCATGCAAATATCAAACACATTTCCCTTTACCAATACTTATTTTTTACCATGAAGAACCCCAATAAAACCCCACCCCCCACCCCTCCCCGTCCCTGTGAGGCAGATGAATTCTAGTTAACACTCTATCTGCTTTGATTAGATTCATTGTTTCAATAAAAGATTCACCACTATTATTTAGAGTTTACCCCCCCCCCCCAAATCAGACATACTGAAAAAGCATTGTGAAGTGATTTGCTTTCTACGGCTGGGTTCAAGAATTAAATGTTGGTTTTGGATTTCTGCTCTTTTACCTATTGACCCTGGAAGTATTTCTACTGAAAGTCAGATAGGTAAGAAATTGGTTTCTGTGTTCTGGAGTCCTGGCCGTGCTGGAGAGCCGCTCGCGGGGGGCAACTGGTGGCCTCGGTAGGGCGTGAAGGGCGGAGCGAAACGCCCCCCTTCCCATGAGGTTTTAGTCGCCCCCACACTCCCGGCTCATACCTGCTGTCCACAAGGCTCCCATGTGGCCGCCATCTTTCTTTCCAGAGAGGAGAGGGCGAATGGGGCAACACCCTTTCCCCTCCGGCAGACTTGATGGCCTGGATCAATGCATAGTCCGTTCACTTTTCTGCTCCAAGCTGCTGGGTTCTGCATTAAGTCCTTGTGCTTCTGGGGCCGTGGCCGTGCTGGAGAGCCGCTCGTGGGGGGCAACTGGTGACCTCGGTAGGGCGTGAAGGACGGACCAGAACGCCCCCCTTCCCATGAGGTTTTAGTCGCCCCCACACCCCCGGCTCATACCTGCTGTCCACAAGGCTCCCATGTGGCCGCCATCTTTCTTTCCAGAGGGAGGAGGGCGGAAGGGAGCAACACCCTTTCCCCTCTGGGCAGAAATGATTGCCTGGATTAACGCATAGTCCTTTCACTTTTCTGCTCCAAGCTGCTGGGTTCTGCATTAGGTCATTGTGCTTCTGGGGCTGTGGCCGTGCTGGAGAGCCGCTCGTGGGGGCAACTGGTGGCCTCGGTAGGGCGTGAAGGGCGGACCGAAACGCCCCCCTTCCCATGAGGTTTTAGTCGCCCCCACACTCCCGGCTCATACCTGCTGTCCACAAGGCTCCCATGTGGCCGCCGTCTTTCTTTCCAGAGAGGAGAGGGCGAATGGGGCAACACCCTTTCCCCCCGGCAGACTTGATGGGCTGGATCAACGCATAGTCAGTTCACTTTTCTGCTCCAAGCTGCTGGGTTCTGCATTAAGTCCTTGTGCTTCTGGGGCCGTGGCCGTGCTGGAGAGCCGCTCGTGAGGGGTGACTGGTGACCTCGGTAGGGCGTGAAGGACGGACCGGAACGCCCCCCTTCCCATGAGGTTTTAGTCGCCCCCACACCCCCGGCTCATACCTGCTGTCCACAAGGCTCCCATGCGGCCGCCATCCTTCTTTCCAGAGAAGAGAGGGCGAATGGGGCAACACCCTTTCCCCTCCGGCAGACTTGATGGCCTGGATTAATGCATAGTCCTTTCACTTTTCTGCTCCAAGCTGCCGGGTTCTGCATTAAGTCCTTGTGCTTCTGGGACTGTGGCCGTGCTGGGGAGCCGCTCGTGGGGGGCAACTGGTGACCTCGGTAGGGCGTGAAGGACGGACCAGAATGCCCCTCTTCCCATGAGGTTTTAGTCGCCCCCACACCCCCGGCTCATACCTGCTGTCCTCAAGGCTCCCATGTGGCCGCCATCTTTCTTTCCAGAGGGAGGAGGGTGGAAGGGAGCAACACCCTTTCCCCTCTGGGCAGAAATGATTGCCTGGATTAACGCATAGTCCTTTCACTTTTCTGCTCCAAGCTGCTGGGTTCTGCATTAAGCCCTTGTGCTTCTGGGGCTGTGGCCGTGCTGGAGAGCCGCTCGTGGGGGGCAACTGGTGACCTCGGTAGGGCGTGAAGGATGGACCGGAACGCCCCCCTTCCCATGAGGTTTTAGTCGCCCCCACACCCCCGGCTCATACCTGCTGTCCACATGGCTCCCATGCGGCCGCCATCCTTCTTTCCAGAGAAGAGAGGGCGAATGGGGCAACACCCTTTTCCCTCCAGCAGACTTGATGGCCTGGATTAATGCATAGTCCTTTCACTTTTCTGCTCCAAGCTGCCGGGTTCTGCATTAAGTCCTTGTGCTTCTGGGACTGTGGCCGTGCTGGGGAGTCGCTCGTGGGGGGCAACTGTTGACCTCGGTAGGGCGTGAAGGACGGACCAGAATGCCCCCCTTCTCGTGAAGTTTTAGTCGCCCCCCACACCCCCGGCTCATACCTGCTGTCCACAAGGCTCCCATGCGGCCGCCATCCTTCTTTCTAGAGAAGAGAGGGCGAATGGGGCAACACCCTTTCCCCTCTGGGCAGAAATGATGGCCTGGGTTAACTCATCGTCCGTTCACTTTTCTGCTCTAAGCTGCTGGTTTCTGCATTGAGTCCTTGTGTTTCTGGGGCTGTGGCCGTGCTCCAAACTTAACTCTGATTTTCAGGGAGAAAGATTGGGTGGTTTACTTCTCATTGATCACTTTGTATATAGAGAGATGTCTCGCGGCCGCGTAAGCGGCCGCGCGGTTTTGAGAAAAAGTCCTCGTTCCCGCATACTCGAGCTGTGTTTGTAGAGGCTTCTGGTCACCGGGGTTCCATCTGGGGGAGGCGGGATGCGGCGCCTACTCCATCTGGAACTTGCCGGTGCTCTCGGCTCTTTTTGGAACCTGTTTTTTCTTTTTTCTTTTCCTCCGGGATCCCGCACCTCCATGTGTTCCTTCTCTTATTCTGAACGCTCGAATTGTCACTTTTTGAAAAATTTTTGCTTATGAAGTTTACTTTTTCAGATAATGTTACTACTACAATGTGTATCATATCCAAATTCTAATATTATGGAGACATTCTAATAAAACTGTTTTATATTTTTCTTAGTTCTTAGCACATATGCAACAACTTTTGTATCTTTAAACTTGTAACACATTTTATAACTTGCCTAAAGTTACCACAGTTTAATCTCTTTCATATAAGTGTGTTGTTATGAGAAATAGAAAATAAAATTTGGCAGAAGATCTTCAATCTTTTCACTGTTTATCCAGCTGTTCCTCTTAGAACTTACTGCCTGTTGCTTAGAACAACATTTTTTTCTTGCCCGTGAGGTCTTAAGATATTGAATTTCATGTTTATTTATATGTTCTCCAAAATATCAAAAAGTACATCTTTAGCTCGAGCAGGCCCAGTAATGTCTCCATCGTAAGACTTGTTGTTACTGTGTTTGGCATATTGAATACTTCAAAGGGAGCTTGCCAGGCTTTGCTGTGCAGGCGAGATACTCTCGGTAGCTTGCTGGGCTCTCCAAGAGGGGTGGAGGAATCGAACTCGGGTCGGCCATGTTGGCTGTGTGCAAGGCAAATGCCCTACCCTAGCAATTAAAAAAAATGATCTGGGTCTGAGGTTATTAATCAATGATTGAGCACATTCCTAGCATGTTTGAGACCCTGAGTTTGATGCTTGGGAATCCAAGACCCACTTATTTGCTCAGTCAACAGAAAGCACTAGAGAGTGTGACTCTGGTGGTCCCCAGTAATGCTGGGTGTAAACCCTGCTCTTTTTTTAAAAAAAAAAATGAGGAACTGGAGAGATAGTACAGGGGGTAGGATGTTGGCCTTGCATGTGGCCTACTGGGTTTTATCTCAGGCATCCTCCAGTCCTCCAAGCTCCATCAGAGTAATTCTTGAGTGCAGAGTCAGGAGGAACCCTTGACTATCATCAGTTTATGCCCCCACAGAAAACACAAAAAAATGAGGAGGCATGATTGAGCAGAACAAACACCTTCTCTTTGGAACTTGTACTAAAGGAGGAGTATGAAGTAAAAATATAAATAATAAACTATAGCTTAGGAAGTGGTCCCACACATTCATTTCCTGTCTTGGGGAACCTTTTAAAGTAGAAGGATCCACAGTTCCCAGGAGTCAGGCAGAAACATATTTAGTGACTTGGTTTTGGGCTAGCACCCCATGTTCCTCTATGTTTTTACCAAACTAAGTAGGGACTGTGACAATCGAGTCTCCTACTCTCATTCTCTAGGCAGACTCTCTTAACTTGTGTCCCCTCTTCTTTTCTTGCAGTCCACACTTACATAGAAGAAACATGTATTCATTTCGTTAAACTTACTGATGGCTTTTGAATATAAGATTAGTATAAATTATACATTTTATTAAGCCCAAATCCCTGTGCTTCTAAATAAAGTGAACAAAAACTGGCAAACAGTACCCCTGACTTTCTACAGAAGACCTCCTTTTGCTACAGACCAAACATGATTGCCACTCAATGCCTCTTTTGCAAACCATAGCACCCAAAAGGAGAGAGAGAGAACAAAAGGGAATGCCCTGCCACAGAGGCAGGGTGGGATGGGGAGGATGCATGTGGGAGGGATACTGGGATCATTGGTGATGGAGAATGGTCACTGGTGGAAGGATGGGTACTCTATCATTGTATAACTGAAACTCAAGCACAAAAATTTGTAAGTCTACAACTGTACCTCATGGTGTTCCACTAATAAAAATTAAAAAAAGAAGACCTCCTTTTGGAAATCTCCATTTCCTCCTCATTCTGTTTTAATTAATTCTGCATCTCTGTGACAATTTTTTCTATGAACTACACCACTGAGATGAACCTGTGGATGGCATTATCTCCCCCTCAGTCTAGAAGGTGGCTGATTTCGAACATAGGTGAATAGGATTTAAGGAATCCTAGCCAGACTCTGTCCCAGACTCATGTTTAACTGGAGAACGAGAATAATTATCAGTGGGTTGAGATCTGAGACTGTGCCTTACTAGTACTGTTATTCTTGATACTTTTAGGAAACTCTTTCAGTAGCTTCAAGGCATAACTGCTTACTACCAATGACAACAAAGAATGAAACTCCACATAACCTGCCTTGTAATCGCAGTGCACTTCTTTACAATGTCACTTTTCCACCCGAACATCCAACAAAAGAAAAATAAGCTATGAAAAATGTAAGAAAAGATGTTATCTTTCATTTCACTGAAACTTGGGGCATTGTATTAAGAGGGCATTATATTACGTGAAATAAGGCAGAGGGAAAAGAACGAATACCAGATGCTATTACTCACTGGTAATATACAAAGAAATGAAGCAAGCAAATAGGCATTATTGAAACAGAAACAGCACTTGGCCTTGAATTATAAAATTTGAATTGCCAAGCAGTGAAAGGAAAGGGGAAGGGGAAGAAAGAGACAAACTAGAAGTAACAGAAGTATCACAAGTATCTTATTTCAGGGTACTGTACTCTGATGGTGGTGAATTACAGTAACTGTACATCAAAACCATAAAGCATGTAACCATGTTGTGAAGACTATATTAATCAAGTAAATCAACTATCTTAATCTCTCCCCTGAAAAAATTTTAAAATACATTTTCTAGATTAATATAAATAAGGGTGTGATCCTTGGGTTGCCAGAGAGTTCAAGATGCCGCTCTGTCTAATGTTCATTGATTTAAAAAAGGCCTTTGACTCTGTTCAGACTGAAGTGGTCATCAAAGCCCTAGCCAAACAGGGCATTCAAACTCAGTACATCAGGATTCTCCGTGAGCTGTACTACAGATTCATTACCAGGATCTCACCATTCTACAAGGAAGTGATCATCTATGTCAAGAGAAGGGTTCGGCAGGGTGATACCATTTCACTGAAACTCTTCAGTGCCACCCTCAAGAACGTCATGCGACAACTGAAATGGGAGGGAATGAGAGTGAAGATAGACGGTTGGCAACTACTCTGACTCCGCTTCACTGATGACATCGTTCTAATAATACCAAACATTAGCCAAGCAGCACAAATGCTGGCCGACTTCGACCGTGAGTGTGGAAAGGTCAGACTGCAGCTAAATCTCATGAAGACAATGTTTATGAGAAACAGACTCATTCCTGATCTTCCATTCACTTTCAACAGAACGAACATCTCCCAATGCAGCAGTTATGTGTACCTAGGTCAAGAAGTCAACATGACGAATAACCTGGTACCTGAGTTGCGCAGGAGGAAGAGAGTGGCTTGGAATGCCTTCAAGAGCATCAAAGATATAGCTAAGAGGATGAAGAACCTCCAGCTCCAGGCACATCTCTTCAACTCCACTGTTCTTCTTGCAATAACATATGCCTCAGAGACCTGGGCCCTATGAAAACAGGATGAGAATGCTATTTGGTTCTCCCAAAGAGGAATCAAAAGAGCTATGCTTGGAGTATCACACTTCACTCAAGTGAGAAAAAGAATTCAGAGTTCTGACCTCTGTTGACGATTGAGAATCAGGGATGCTGTCTCGTTTGCCAAGGAATCAAAAATCAGATGGGCTGGACACGTAATGCGATTTGGAGACGACTGCTGGACTAGAGCCGTTACTGACTGGATTCCACGGAACGTCAAAAGATCACGTGGCCACCCACCTATGAAATGGTCAGACTTCTTCGTCAGACCCTGAACAATTCGTTTGAGGTTCTTCGTGTTCCTGGAGTGAGCAGACGCCATTGGGCTACACTAGCACGCAACAAGGAAGAATGGAGACGTTACTGGTGCCTGCTTGAGCAAGTTGATGAGTAACGGGATATCAAGTGATGAAGTCACTGCCACTGTCCTCCTGTTGTTCATCGATTTTCTTGAGCAGGCCCAGTAACATCTCCATTGTGAGACTTGGTTTTTACTGTATTTGCCATATCGAATACGTCACGGGTAGCTTGCCAGGCTTTGCCGTGCGGGCAAGATACTCTTGGTAGCTTGCGGGGCTCTCCGAGAGGGGCGGAGGAATTGAACTCGGGTTGGCCATGTTGGCTGCGTGCAAGGCAAACGCCCTACCGCTGTGCTATTGCTCCAGCCCATCAAATGATCAAGTGATCAATATAAATAGGTAAAGGTAAAGGTAAAGGCCCTCCCGTTGATCGTCGATTTGCTCGAGCGGGCCCAGTAACGTCTCCATTGGAGACTTTGTTGTTACTGTGTCTGGCATATCGAATACTCTCGGTAGCTTGCTGGGCTCTCCGAGGGGCGGAGGAATCGAACTCGGGTCGGCCATGTTGGCTGCGTGCAAGGCAGACGCCCTACCCGCTGTGCTATCACTCCAGAAAATGCTAGTTTCTCAGATTGTGTATCATATTGTTCAAAATCTTTGGAATGGGACCTGCTATTTTCTTCTTATTTTTATTTTCCCAGAAGAATATACTTTAAATTTGGGGGGGGGTCACACCTTGAGATGCACAGGTGTTACTCCTGGCTCTGCACACAGGAGTTACTCCTGGCGGTGCTCAGGGTACCATATGGGATGCTGGGAATCAAACCCGGGTCGGTTGCGTGCAAGGAAAATGCCCTACCCACTGTACTATCTCTCCAGTCCCTAGACTTGAAATTTTTTTATACTTATGTACTGCTGGGCTGGAGCGATAGCACAGTGAGTAGGGCATTTGCCTTGCACGCAGCCAATATGGCTGACTGGAGTTTGATTCCTCCGCCTCTCTCGGAAAGCCCGGCAAGCTACCGACAGTATCTCGCCTGTAGGGCAAAGCTTGGCAAGCTACCCATGACGTATTCGATATGCCAAACACAGTAACAAGTCTCACAATGTTACTGGGCCCGCTCAAGCAAATCGATGAACAATGGGAGGACAGTGACAGTGACAGTGACAGTGATGCACTGCTATTTAAAACATTAACAGGGCTTCATATGTACAATGTTTCAACACAACATACTTCACCAGTGTTCCCTAGAATTGGTCAGTCCTTCTTGGTTCCTGCCCTCCTCATCCTCCACCATGGTAAGCCAATTTTGAAGACCAATTCTCTGGCTTCATTGTCTTGGACATTTATTAGACCCTCTGTAAAGATTTCTTTATATCCTACATATAACAAAGGTCGAGCGGGCCCAGTAACGTCTCCATTGGAGACTTTGTTGTTACTGTGTTTGGCATATTGAATACTCTCGGTAGCTTGCCAGGCTCTCCGAGAGGGGCGGAGGAATCAAACTCCGGTCGGCCATGTTGGCCACTTGTAAGGCAAACGCCCTATAGCTGTGCTATCACTCTCCTCACTCACTAAGATGTTCTTCAGATCCATGAAATGATATTTTAATAACTACATGATTTTTGATAGAGAATCAAGCATAAAATCATTATAGGTGCCAAATACAGATAAATATACTTATCAGTATATACTTCACTCTCACTGTAACTGTCCTCCTGTTGTTCATTGATTTGCTCGAGCAGGCCCAGTAACATTGTGAGACTTGTTACTGTGTTTGGCATATCGAATACATCACGGGTAGCTTGCCAGGCTTTGCCGTGAGGGCGAGATACTCTCAGTAGCTTTGTGTCTCTAAGTAGATAAAAACTAGAGGAACTAAATTAAAAGGTGTTTTAAAAATATTACTAAGAAATATACATTGTGAAATTTTGTGTTCAGGTGAATGGAACATTAGTGATATATATATATATTCCACATTTTTATAATTATTGCAAATTCTTTTATCAACTTGAATCCTATTTATTTTTATTCTAGTTTTAGTTGTTACCATAGTGGTAAAATTTATGGTATAGATGTATAAAATTACTATACTCTACCACGCCAAATGAACTTCCATCAGTGTCTCTATGTAGTCTCGATTGTGACCTTCTTCTCCCCCATATTTACTACTTCTGCAATCCAAGGCTGAGGGTCTGTCATTGCCCTTGTTTTGTCTATCTATAATGTATGGGTTAGTAAAATTATCCAGTATTTGTTCTTCCTCTGAGTTATTTCACATAGCATAATCCATCCTGTTGCATCCATGTTGCTGCAAACTTCATGATTTCATCATATCTCAAAGCTGCATCATAGCACAGTGGGTAGGGTGTATGCCTTGCATATAGCTGACCTGGCTTCGATTCCTCCAACCCTCTCAGAGAGTGCAGCAAGCTACCAAGAGTATCCCACTCACATGACAGAGCCTGGCAAGCTCCTCGTGTCATATTCGATATGCCAAAACAGTAACAGCAAGTCTCACAATGGAGACGTTACTGGTGCCTGCTCAGGCAAATTGATGAGCAATGGGAGGACAGTGCTACAGTGCGTATACCATAGCTTCTTTATTCATTCATTTGTGTTGGGTACTTGGATTGTTTCCATAACTTGGCTATTGTACTTTAGTACACTGCAATGAACAAAGAAGTGCATATTTATTTTTGAATTGATGTTTTTTGTGCTTGGAGGTAGGTGCCAGTAAGTGTAATCACTTACTGTCGTATGGGAGTTCCATTCTTACTATTTTTTAAAGTTTCTATTATTGTCACCCATTGAAGCAAAACCAAATGATATTCCCCTCAAAAGTTCTATACACTAAACTTAAACTCTTTTTTCATGTCTATCTGATTCTATTGAACAACTATTCTTTTATTTATTCTACAAATAACTGTTGAGAGTCCTCATGGGGCCAGACATGGCTGCAGTTGAGGATATCTTTAAGTACTGTACCAATCAAGAGAGATGGGGAGTGCTGGAGTCATATAGATAACTAGAAAGTTACAATGTAGTAAGGAAAGCTCCATGAAGATATGTGCTCAACTGCAGCAGTGCACTGTAGCACTGTCCTCCCATTGTTCATCAATTTGCTCAAGTGGGCCCAGTAATATCTACATTGTGAGACTTGTTACTGTGTTTGGCATATCTAATATGTCACAGGCAGCTTGCCAGGCTTTGCCGTGCCAGAGAGATACTCTCAGTAGCTTGCCAGGCTCTCTGAGAGGGACGGAGGAATCAAAACTGGGTTGGCCGCATGCAAGACAAACGCCCTACCCGCTGGGCTATCACTTCAGCCGTATGTGCTCAACACCTATGCAAAATAACTATAAGAGCAAGCCATATTTTAACAAAAGTGCTGATCTCTGAACTTCTGCAGAAGATGCTGTAGAGCTTCTCACTAAGGGAAAGCTCTGTGGGTTTTGGCCACAGGCAGACTATTCAATTCCATATCTTTAATCACTTAATCACTTAACTTCCCGTTAGTCATCGATTTGCTCGAGCGGGCGCCAGTAACATCTCTATTTGTCCCTGTCACGTGCTAGTGTAGCCCAATGGCATCTGTTCGCTCCGGGAACATGAAGGGCCTCAAACCGATCGTTCATGATCTTGACAAAGAAGTCTGACCACCTGGTAGGTGGGCGGCCACGGGGTCTTTTGACGTCCCGTGGAATCTAGTCGGTAACAGCTCTAGTCCAGCGGTCGTCTTTAAATCTCATTACGTGACCAGCCCATCTGATTTTCGACACCTTGGCAAATGAGACAGTGTCCCTGATTCTTGATCATCGACGGATGTCAGAACTCCGGATTCTTTAAGTTTTAGAAGAAAAGCTGGTTTTGGAAAAAAAAAAGGGGGGACCATGTGGTGCTGGGGGTTCAAAACAAGGTTATAATTACAGGAACTGCATGCGAGGCAATTGTCTTACCTCCTGTACTATCCCTCTATTCTCTTATACAGAATAAAGTTTAGGCGTAACTGTACCCGAAAACAAATATTTCCAGTTTTAACGAACTAGTTTTGAATAGTGGATTTAGGTTTCTACTTCTATAACATCTCAAACATTGGAAGGCATAGTAACATTGTTCAAAGTTGTATAAGACTATGTTCCCCGCAAAGCTATGATTTCAAAGTATTTCCTGATTTTCTTCTATATTATTAGGGATTTGATGTTTGAGGATATGGTCTGTTGTTTGGTAGAACACTTAAATTCATAGTTGAATTTTCAGACTTGTCTCCTGATCCTTGATGGTTGGTATGGGTTGAGAGACTTTTCAGGTCTGTACTACCAACATTTTAGGTTGAGTTATTCTTTTGCACCATCAAGGAAAGACAAACCAAAAGGCATCAACAATATACCAAAAGGACAGCAATGAGATTTGAGAAACAGAAGCAGAACAATTCAAACATGGACCAAGGACATCTAACATGAGATCCAGCGAGGAACCAGTGAGGAACCGCCATGAGTCCTGGACATAGGACACTAGGGAATACAAATCTTCCTGATACAATTAACTAAGGTTAAATAAGCATGGGATGTTTGATAAGCTAATTTTACATACAAAACTTAAGGCTCCACTCAGAACTTAACTAAATTTGCAGCAATTTTTTGTTATGGGGGCCTGTCGTTTGCTTGAGCGGGCCCAGTAACGTCTCCATTGGAGACTTTGTTGTTACTGTGTTTGGCATATCGAATACATCACGGGGAGCTTGCCAGGCTCTGCTGTGCGGACGAGATACTCTCGGTAGCTTGCCGGGCTCTCCGAGAGTTGCGGAGGAATCGAACTCGGGTTTTGTGTGTGCGTGTGTGTGTGTGTGTGTGTGTGTGTGTGTGTTAGGATGTGACGTGCTGTCCCTAGTCTCCAACCACCATGCTAGGCCCCAGTAGAAAACCCCTGCTTAGTCAGTCCAAAGAATAAAAATGTCTCCAAGCTTTGGCAAGTATCCCGTAAGGGAGGGGAGACAGAATAGAACCCATTTAAGAACCATTATGTTAGAAGGATAAATTGTTCTACCCTAGCAAGAAACAGCAGTCTGAGGGATCAGTGGGGGAGAGAAAAAGAGAGGCAACTTGTAAACAGCTAGCAAGCAGGATTTGAGAAATTCCTCTGCATAAGGAATTCCTTGGTTTTCAGAACAGCCTAATAAAAAGTTTCATATTGTTTCCAGTTTTGTGCTGAAGAGGATAAAAAGCTCTTTTAAACCCACAAACACTTAGTAAAACTCTATTTTACTAACAGTAAAAGAATGTAGTCTCCTTTTCCTGACCTCCCTGGTGAAGCATCTCAAGACTCTAGCTCACAATAGTGAACTTATCACCTTTGGATCTGTGTAGAGTTGCACTGACTTACATTTAGACTTGAGACACATTCCCTTTCCACCAAGTATCATAGGAAAGTAGAAAGTCCCCAACTCTTGCATGAGTGAGCTGTAAAGCACAAATTTGTGAGTTTTTTTCAAACACTAAAAATTTTAAGAGATAGGACTGCGATGTAGGACCGCGTGGCCGCCCACCTACCAGGTGGTCAGACTTCTTTGTCAAGATCATGAACGATCGGTTTGAGGCCCTTCATGTTCCCGGAGCGAACAGATGCCATTGGGCTACACTAGCACGCGACAGGGACAAATGGAGACGTTACTGGCACCTGCTCGAGCAAATCGACGACTAATGGGAAGTTAAGTGATTAAGTGATTAATGTTGGGAGGAAAACATAAGGAAAACAAAATTTGTCTAGAATAGTGTATGTTCAAGGTCAGCATGATGATCCATGTGGGTTGGGAGAACAGATTTGAAATTCTGGTTTTTAAAAATTAATTAACTAATTAATTTTTAAATACCCATCCCTCCACCAGTGCCCATTTCCCACCACCACAGATCCCAGTATCCCTCCCACCCCCCATCCCCCCCATCCCACCCTGCCTCAGTGGCAGGGCATTCCCCTTTGTTCTCTCTCTTCTTTTGGGTGTTGTGGTTTGCAAAAGAGTTAAGCCTGATTTTCAGGGAGAAATGTTGGATGATTTACTTTCCATTGGTAAAGGTAAAGGTAAAGGCCCTCCCGTTGATCGTCGATTTGCTCGAGCGGGCCCAGTAACGTCTCCATTGGAGACTTTGTTGTTACTGTGTTTGGCATATCGAATACTCTCGGTAGCTTGCCGGGCTCTCCAAGAGGGGCGGAGGAATCGAACTCGGGTCGGCCATGTTGGCCGCTTGCAAGGCGAACACCCTACCCGCTGTGCTATCGCTCCAGCCCTTACTTTCCATTGATCACTTTGTATATAAGGAGATGTCGCGTGGCCGCTTACGCGGAAAAAATGTCCTTGTACCCGCATGCCAGAGCTATAGCTTGTAGAAGCTCATGGTCACCGGGGTACTATCTGGAGAAGGTGGGACGGCAGCACCTACCCCATCTGGGACCTCCCAGTGATATCGGCTCTGTTTGGGACCTGTTTGGGACCTGGAGCATTCCTCGGGAGCTGTGGGGCCCTCCAGCCAGTTTTCTTCTTTGTTTCTGTGTGCTCTAAGATGGCGCTGGGGGGGCGGGGTCGCGAGTTGTAGGCATGACTTCTGGAATCAGAGGTTGCCTGGGAGCCAGGGCGGCCCCATTGCAGTTTGGAAAAAATGTCCTGGTACCCGCATGCCAGATCTATGCTTGTAGAAGCTCATGGTCACCGGGGTTCCATCTGGAGAAGGCGAGACGGCAGCACCTACCCCATCTGGGACCTCCCGGTGATATCAGCTCTGTGTGGGACCTGGAGCATTCTCCGGGAGCTGTGGGGCCCTCCAGCTGGTTTTCTTCTTTGTTGCTGTGTGCTATAAGATGGCGCTGGGGGGCTGAAATTCTGTTTTGTAGCTTATCACTCTCTTTAGTTCCTCTTTAAATTTTATTTTATTGGGGATAGGGTTGTGAGTTGAGCCATACATAGCAATGCTCAGAGACTGTTTTGAGTTCTTTGCTCAAAGTGATCCCAGGTGGTGCTCAGGGACCATGTGCAATGCTGAGAGCTCAAAACGAGGTTATAACCACAGGAACTGCATTCAAGGCTTACTTCCTGTACTATCTCTCTTTTCTCTCCAATTACTTTGAATCTGTCTTATAATAAGTATGAGGAATTAAACACAAATATATGTGGCATGATCTGTAAAGAAGTTAATAGGGAGAATAAATATTCAGGTGTGCATTTTTCACTAAGGATAAATAATGAAAAAAATTAAAAAGTCATGTTCTATAGCAGTATTTCTCAGCCCTTCTTTTTTTGGGGAAGGGAGTCCATATCAATCTGTGCTCAGGGATTACTCCTGTTCTATTCTCAGGGATCCTTCTGCTGGGCTCAGGGGACCATATAGTGTCAGGAATCCAACCCAATACACCTGCAATGCAAGATAAGCTCTTTACCTGCAGTATTCTCTCTGGCCTGCTCAACTTTTTCTGATCATGTCTTTCTAATCTTATTTCCTTCATGTGGTCCCTTCTCCTACTGATTCACCCCCTTGTCTTCTGCTCTAGCCCCCATACTCAATTTTCACCATTAGGTCTTTAAGAGTACCTTAGGGTCTCACCGAGAGGCCATGGAGGACCATTTGGTAGAAAAGATAACCAAAGCTGGGCAACAACAGAAGACAGCTGGGCAAGAAAAGAAGACAAAAAAGTAACACGTTAGCAGAAAGGAAAGTGAAACATTTGGTGTTGCTTTAAAGGGTAGAGATGGAATCATAGGGTGAAGCCAAAAGGAGGCAGATTTCAGCTCAACAAAAGATAAAATTTTCTAACCACTAGAGAAATTTTTACCATTTCGGGAGTGGTTCTACAAAATGTCACAAGCTGTTTTGTGATCCACTGAACTCTTGGACCAAATTTATTCTGCATCTGAACAGCTATGGATCTGGGACAATGAGCTAAACATTCTTGCTTTGACTGGAGGCTGAATAGTACAACTTCTCAGGCTTTCATGCTTCTTAAAGGACATGTTGCAGATGGTGTAGACTTCAATTCTTCAAACATGGCTGCCACATCTCAGAAACTGTCCAAGGCCCACTGATGCCTTTGCACCAGCTCTGTCCTCTACTAAAATGTTCCCTTCCACACAATTATTCCTGTGGCCAATTTCTTTGCTTCCTGCTAGTCTTTTCAACAAAGCCTGCCCAAACCACCTGATTGAGAAGTGCACCATTTTTACCCAGCCAATGCTCCCAATCCTCTTCCTACCTTCTTGTATTATAATATTTATCATCTCCATGCCAACCATGAAATTTTCATTGTTAATTTATTTTTTGTTTCTGTTATCTATTCCTCTTCCAAGTCTATGGGGTCAAATTTTCTTGCCTCTTTTATATCTGAGTTCCTAGAATAGTTTCTGTTTTATCATGAACTATCAATAAGTATTTGTTTATGAAATGTTGGAATGGAGATAAGCAGTCTGAGTTCAGAGTCTACTGGAATTCAGGTGAGAAACTTCTGACAAAGTACTTAGTCATTATAGGTCCCAATTTCTTTTAGGGTCCTTAGGCCTCTAAAATCGTGCCATGATTAAAACTTAAATTGGGTGGTCTGCCTCTGAAATTATACTAAGAAATGTCAAATGAGTATCAATACAAAGAAAATATTCTAGTCTTTGCAGCTGCACTTTGTTCTTTATGTAGTTCTGCTGCTAACCTGTGTTTTTTCACACTCAGATTCTTTGGTGGTCTGAGAGCCATTTACTGAAAATGCACCACTTAAAGATAAATCTAGTGCCTAGCACATGTTTACCACACTTCTTCCATGAACTTTCATGCTGGGGATTTTCCACTGCAAGGTTACTGCTTAGGGGAAAATTTTAGAGCAGCAGGAAAAAACATTGATGATCACTCCTGTTATGATATAATTTATCTTGATTGGCCTTTTTAAGCTCACTTGGGATATATCAGCTAGATCTGATTGTTAGTTGTCCTTTTTTTTAATCCACACACATCTTGTGAGTTTTGCTATTGTTTCCAGATGTACATTGATGGTTTCATATGAGCACAGGGAAGTATGTTATATATGGTATATAAAAATACATACTTAGTAAGTTGTCATATAAAGTACATATACTGAATTTACTGAAATACAAACATTGAACAAACTGAATTTTGTGTTTTTTAATAAATTTTTGTAGAATGGGAAGCCTCAATAAATTAAAAAATTAAAAGGACAAAATTCCAAACAACCAGAAGTAGGAAATAATCTATTTAAGGGCAGAAATTAAAGAGATTGAAAACAGAAAAACATAAGGAAAATCAATTACCAAAAAAAGTTAGTGTTTGGAAAAGAATCAATAATTTAACATATCCTAGCAAGGGTTTCCGAGAGGGGCAGAGGAATCGAACTCCAGTCGGCTGTGTTGGCCGCGTGCAAGGCAAACACCCTACCCGCTGCGCTATCACTCCAGTCAAATAAATAAAAAGAAGTTAAAGTTTATTATACAGTTCAGATAGGCCTAGGTTCCTCTGCCCATGGTCATCTCTCTCTGGTCTTGATTACCACGATGGCCGAGCTCAAATTTTCTGCTTGGCATCTCCCTGGGGGCCTCTCATTAGGGCTTTCCCCCCATAGGGTGCCATCTATATTTTTCCATCTATTATCTACAGATTCCATCTTTTCAGTTTCTCCTGGAACTCCTTATCTCATATTTCATTTCAGAAGCCCCAATTCAAGCCATGGGTCTCCTGCTTTAGACTTTATGTATCTCCCCTTACCAAGACCAAACCTGAAGGCTGAAAAGTTATCATTTTGTCTACATCTTTTGGGCTGGAGCAATAGCACAGCGGTAGGGCATTTGCCTTGCACACAGCCAACATGGCCGACCCGAGTTCGATTCCTCCGCCCCTCTCGGAGAGCCCGGCAAGCTACTGAGAGTATCTCGCCCACACGGCAGACCCTGGCAAGCTCCCCGTGATGTATTCGATATGCCAAACACAGTAACAACAAAGTCTCATGATGGAGATGTTACTGGGCCCGCTCGAGCAAATCGATGAACAATGGGAGGACTGTGACCGTGATCCTAGCAAGACTGACAAAGAAAAAGAGAAGACACACATTAAAAACACACTCAGTCTCTCTCTCTCACACACACACATACACACACACATACACACACATATAACAGTGGCTATTACTACAGACCCTGCATACAATAAAAGAACAATAAGTGAATATTATGATCAACTTCACACAGAAATTTGACTACTTAGATAAAATGTACCAATTCTTTGAAAAGCAAAAATTGCCACAGCTCATCTCACATGAAAGGTATCATTTGCATAGATTTATAACCAGTAAGGGAACTGAATTCATAACCTTAAAACTAAAAAAGACAAAAATTTCAGTTCCAAATGGTTTCACAACAGAATTCTACTAAATGTTTAATAACAACAATATGTCATCAAACCTGCACAATTTCTTTTTAAATTTCATTTTTATAAAATTGTTCACAATAATTTATTACATTCAATATTCCAACATTAATCTAACTACTATTACACCTTCCAACCACTATTATTTCAAATTTTCTCACCACAACCCAAGCCTACTCAAAAGGCAGATCCTAAATAATTGATTTTATACTGCTTGTAATGAATAATCTGCTAAAAATAATACAAAAACTTTTCCTCAGAGGAAATTGCATGAAAATTATTATATTTAACCTTGGAGATTTGTGTGCTAATAATTTTTTTTATCAAGATGAGTTGCCTTCTACTTTATACCCTATCAAATGTGGGGTGCCACTCTTGATAGATCAGTGGCATAAACTATGAGATGTCACTCCAGGAATTCTAAAATTTTAAATAGGGTGATACAGCTGGAGTTAATTTTTTTTTAAATTTTTATTAGTGAAACACCATGAGGTACAGTTGTAGACATACAAAATTTTGTGCTTGAGTTTCAGTTATACAATGATTGAGTACCTATCCCTCCACCAGTGCCCATTCTCCACCTCCAATGCTCCCAGTATCCCCCTCCCCCCCATCCCACCCCACATCTGTGGCAGGGCATACCCTTTTGTTTTTATTGGAGTTAAATTTTTGACCAGATGGTGACTTTGGGATTTGGAGGCATCTCTGCAACTTGTTGCTCTCTTCTGTGATTTATTTGTGAGTCTCCGAATCATGGCTGTTAATGAGCTTATATAGTGCTAGAGGCAGTTCGTGGGCATGACTGCCAGGCTCTGAGAAGAACAGGGGTATGGGGGGAGGTTATCCATTCCAGACTCCACGCACACCTGGAAATTTCATTCACAGAAACTGCATACCCGTTTTTTTTTTTTAAAGCAGATTCATTGTCATGCACAAAGGGCTTGTCCCAGCCCTGTGAAGGTAAGCCGTGAACATGGTGGAGATTGGGTTCTAGAGGTTTTTGGCTGCTGGGGTTATATTGAGGCGAGTGGTGGGCTCACCCTCCCCTCTCCGAGGTGCCCCCAAATGAACTCAACCTGGTGTGAGGTGTGGAAGTATCTTTGCAGCTTGTTGCTCTCTTCCGAGATTCATTTGTGAGTTTCTGGATCATGGCCATTAATGAGCTTATATGGTGTCAGTTCGTTCCTGCACAATTCCTTCCAGGTAATAGAAGAAGATGAACATTTCCCTAATGTTCAGAACTAGATAAACTCTGTAACTGGATCATTTAGGTGTTCAAATTCTACCTTTCCCTATAAACTGATGATCTTTTTTCTCTTTTAGTAATCCTTGACACTCATAATATGTACAACATAATTACTGAGGAAAATTTCCCTGTGTTTTGCCCTTCTGGACATGATTACAAGAAAGGCCTCTCTAGGCTACTTATTATTTTCTGGATAATTTATTATCAAACATCCTAATATTATTTTTGTGAATGTTCTCTTGAAATTGTCTTAAAAATTGCTAATATAGAAAACCTAATTTAACTGAACTCTCTTCTAAGAATCTTTGAAGATTCTTCTTTACCTATAAAACACTTCAGTAATATGAGTTACTCATTTCTGTAAGGCTGAATTGCAAAAAATAATGATTTTAGGTTGAGTGAATAATTCTAGTATTGTGTTGGATCAGTATTGTAGTTGCAATCAGTGGGCAACTAGAGCCTGACTGTCAGCATGAGGTCCTCATTCTCCTCCAGGTGTCCCCCCCCCCAAGCCCAACATATTGGAAGCCTGGATTTAGTGGTCTTCAAAATGCCAAGCTTCAAAACTTCAAAATGTCAAAACTTAGCAGGCTAAAATGGCTTTATCTCATGTCTTGCACTTTATCTGAAATAACTAGATTAGATAGTGGCTGGCCACATGGCTTCTGTTTCTGTTTCTTCCCTGGTCTCTCCCTTAATAAATCCTGAAACCCAGAAGCCTCTTATATTTGATATACCACCCCTTTCCCTTTTAGTCAAAACTAGTGACAATTTTGCCAATACAGTTATCTTTAAATTTTTATTATTTCTTTTTTTGGGAGAGAGGGAATTTGCCACACCCATCGATGTTCAAGAATTACCTCTGGCTCTGTGCTCAGAAATTACTCCTGATGGTTCTTGGGGGACATTCGAGATGCTGTGGTTTGAATCTGGGTCAGCTACTGTGCAAGGCAAACACTCTACCTACTGCATTAATGCTCCAGCCCTAAATTTTGTTTTCTATGCATCAGATTATAAATTCATTCGATTAAATAAAAATTATGTTCATAAACTACTAATTTTTGGTATATAATGTAACATATCTAGGATATGTTACTATCGTATATAAGATAACATATGTTCCTTTTGTTCATATGGTTTATTACATTAATTGATTTTCATACGTTAAACCATCCTTGCTTCCTTGGTATGAATATTTTTGATATATTGTGTTATTATATTTGTCAATATCTTGTTGAGGATTTTTTTTATTTTGTTTTTGGGCCACACCTAGTGGTGCTCAGGGGTTATTCCTGATTCATGCTCAGAGATCACTCTCAGAGAACTTGAGGGACCATATGGGATACTGGGGATCAATCATGGGTCAGCTGCATGCAAAGTAATATCCTACCTTCTTTCCTGTCCCTTTGTTAAGGATTTTTGCATTGATATTTATTAGTAAAATTGGTTTGGTTTCTGTTTTTTAGTAATATTTTTATCTTCTTTAAGTATTAGTACATTGTTGGCTTCCTAAAAACTGTTAGGAAGGATTCCTGTCTCTTCAATATTTTGAAAGAGCATGAGTAGTATAGTAGGAATCCTTGAAGATTTAACAGAACTCACCAGTGAACTTGTGTGGACCAGAGATTTTGTTCTTAAAATGATTTTAATTATTGTTTCAATTTCCTTACTTTTAATTGATCTGTTCATATTTTCTACCTTCTCCTTGTTCAGTTTTGGGAGGTTATATGATTCTGAGAATTCAAACATTTCTTTTAGGTTCTCCAACTTCATAAAATTTATAATAACTAATCATGCTAATAATGTTTGTGATAACCTCTTATGATCTTCTGTGTTTCCAAGAGTTCTTCAACTTTAGAAAATTTATAATAACCTATTCTGGTTAGTAATGTTTTAATTTCATGATTTTTTGTATTTCTGAGAGATCTGTTTAATTTCTCTCTTTTAATCTTTGATCTAATTTATTTTTTTTCTTTTTGTTTACTCTTTCAAAAAACAAGTTTCTAATTCATTGACCTTTTGACTATTTTCTTGATTTATATATCACTGATTTCTTCTCAATTTTTTGAATATTTCCTTCCTCCTGCTAATTTTGCGATTCAACTGTTGTTTATTTTCTAGATTCTTAAGGTGTGTGTTTAGTTTGATTTAAGCCTTAGCTTCTTTCCTAACAAGTGCTTCATTGTTTTTAAAACCTTCACTGATTTCTGCTTACTAACTGGTCTTTTTTTTTTTAGCTCAGTTGTATTTTCTTCATATATATTATATATAATATATATATAAAATGTTATATATGTGGTGTTATGTTTTGCAATACAGGTAATAATTGGCCATCATGTTTGGTCTATAGTCTACTTTCAGCTTGCTTTTCCCACCCCGAGTGAACCCTCTAAGTATCATTCACTTAGTGGTTCCTTTTCTATCCCAGCTGCCTTTTCCCCCAGCATGTGAGGCCGACTTCCAAGCCATGGAGTTATCCTCCTGGCCCTTATCTCTATTATCCCTGTGTGTTAGTCTCCCGTTCTGTTACTTTATATTCCACAAATGAGTACAGTCATTCTATGACTGTCCCTCTCTTTCTGACTCATTTCACTTAGCATAATACTCTCCATGTTGACCAACTTATATTCAAATTTCATGATTTCATCTTTTCTAACAGCTGCACAGTATTACATTGTGTATATGTACCAAAGTTTCTTTAACCAGTCATCTGTTCTCGGGCACTTGGGTTTTTTCCAGAGTACAAAGACGATCTACAGAATGGGAAAGGATATTCCCCCAATACCCTTCTAATAAGCAATTAATATCAAGGATATGCAAGGCACTGGTTGAACTCTATAAGAAGAAAACATCCAATCACATCAGAAAATGGGGCATGGGGCAATGAAATGAACAGAAACTTTCTCAAGAAGAAATACAAAGGGCCAAAAGGCATATGAAAAAATGTTCTTCATAACTAGTCATTGGGGGAATGCAGATCAAAACAACAATAAGATATCTTCTCATTCAGAAAGAGAGGGATAGACATAGAAAGATAGCATTCATCTGGGGGATATAAAATAATAAAATATGAGATTAATACCCAAGAATAGCTGAGAGCAACACCAGGAGAATTACTCCATAACTTAGAGGCCAGCTGGGTATTCTAGGGGAAAGGACAATTCAGATAGAAAGGGGAACACCAAGTGGAGGGTGTTTGGAGGATCCTCCCAGGAGGGGAGATGCAGGTTGAAAGTAGACTGGACTGAACATGTTCGCCACTCAATGCTTCTCTGGCTGATCACAGCGCCCAGGAGGAGAGAGAGAACAGGGGGGAATGCCCTGCCACAGTGGCAGGGGGGGATGGGGGGATGGGAGGATGGGGGGGGAGGGATATTATCCTGGTGGTGGAAAATGGGCACTGGTGGAGGGATGGGTATTTGATCGGGGTATGACCGAGATCCAAGCACAAAAATTTGTAAATCTACAACTGTACCTCATGTCGTTTCACTAATAAAAAAGAAAAAAAATTAAGATAAAAAAAAAAGATATCTTCTCATACCACAGAGAATGGCCCACATCAAAAATAACAGAAGCAACAGATGTTTGGCATGGATGTGGGGAGAAAGGAACTCTCCTTCACTGCTGGTTGGAACGCTGACTGTGTCAGCCTTTTTGGAAAACAATATGGATGTTTCTCAAAAAACTAGAAATTGAGCTCCCATTTGACCCAGCAATATCACTTCTGGGAATATATCCTGGAGATGCAAAAAAATACAGTAGAAATGACACCCTGCACTTGTATGTTTATTGTAACTGGTCTTAACTAAAAGCCATGTATTTTATTCTTTTTTTTAGACAAGAAAATCTAAAATAAAAAGAATTCTATGTTTAGTTGCCAGTTCTGAGGTATTGGATATATAGTGTTATATATCAAATAGTACTAAATCTTAGTAACTTAATTTGAACTTCACATATTTCTCATGATTCTGTGGATTGAATGAAAGCCTTCAACTGGTGTCACTTGCTCAGTTAATTCCTATGGCAACAATTGACCAGAATGACATAGCTCTCCACACCGACAAACTGAAATTTCTCCCATGACAGTATCAAGACCACATTTCAAGATGAATTTGCTTACATATTTAACAATTTTTTCAAGTGGTTGGAATAAATAATCATCTTTCCATTTGTTCTCTTCAGAAAGGTAACTGAAAACTACTAATGCACAAAGAAGCTGCCAAATTTCTGAAAGGCAGTCTTATAGCTAGCAAAGTATCACTTCCACTGTATTTACTGTTCAAAGGTTATGAAGACTAGACCAAGAAAAAAGAGTGAGGAGATTAGGTACCACATTTTGATGTGAGGCTAAATTGTACTCATCTTTAATTCAGCAGAAAAACAATTACCTCAAGAGTTTACCAGGTCCTCCACTGTTTCCTGATTTACAGATATTGGTTTATAATATTTATTCTACCTTCTACAGGAAATTTTGAGAGTAAAGAAGGGAGAAGAATTGGTATTGATTCTCTTTGGACAATTTGTATAGAGTTTACCTCATTAAAAAAAATCAAGAAGTGATTTACAGGGGCTAAAGAGATAACTCTATAGATTGAGAGGCCCAGGTTCAATCCCTGACACTGTCTGGTTCCCCAAGCACTGTAAGGAACAAACTCTGAGCACCTAACTAGGAGTGGCCTTTGAGTACTACTTAATGTTGCCCAAAAACAATAAAAAAGAAAGAGAGAAAGAGAGAAGGAAGGAAAAAGAAAAAAAGAAGGAAGGAAGGAAGGAAGGAACAAACGAAGGAATGAAGGAAAGACAGGAAGGAGAAATTATTTTGAATAAATTGTGGCAAAATGAGATTTTGAGCTTGACTTTTGTAATGTATATATCATTGTATTCCAATTCACTAAGAATATATTTAGTAAATTAGTAATTAGTAAATTACTAATTTAGCAAATTAGTAATTAGTAAATTACTAATTTAGCAAATTAGTAATTAGTAAATTACTAATTTAATAAATTAGTAATTAGTAAATTACTAATTTACTAAATCATCAGTGGGCCGGAGTGACAGCATAGCGGGTAAGGCATTTGCCTTGCATGCTACTCACCTGGGTTCGATTTCTCCGCCCCTCTCGGAGATCCCGGCAAGCTACCTAGAGTCTTCTGCCTGCACAGCAAAGCAAGATACTCGTGATGTATTAAATATGCCAAAACCAGTAACAACAAGTCTCACAATGGAGACATTACTGGTGCCCACTTGAGCAAATTGATGAACAACTGGGGGACAGTGCAGTGCAGTGCTACTAAATTAGTAAATTTGTGGGCTCTTATAAATTAAGATATTTGAAAATATTTAATTAAATAACAGGAGAGCATTGGTCTGACAGCAATTTTACTACAAATAGAAGGGTTTTTTTTTCTTTTTTAGTACAATGAGGCTCTCACATTTAGGATCCTTCCTCTGGGGTTATAGTTTGCTCTTCGCTCTTACCACATCTAAAGTGCTTTCAAAAAATACCATGGTACTAATCTCAGCCATTCCTGGGTGTTAGTCTCCCATTTTGTTGCTTTATGTTCCCCAGATGAATGCAATCTTTCTGAGTCTATCCCTCTCTGACTCATTTCGCTTAACATGATACTTTCCATGTAGTACCATTTGTATGTGAATTTCATAACTTCATATTTTCTAACATGACTTGAAGGCCAGCCACACGTGCTAGGTGAAAAGGAAGCTCAGATAGAGAAGAGAGCACCAAATAAAGGGTGTTGTGAGGACCCTCCCAGGGTGGGAGAGGCATGCTAAAAGTAGTTTATAGACCAAACATGATTGTCACTCAGTGCCTCTCTTGCAAAATACAGTACCAAAAAGAAGAGAGAGAGAACAAGGGGGAATGCCCTGCCATAGAGGCAGGGTGGGTCGGGGGACATGGGGGGTGGGAGGGATGCTGGGACCAGTGGTGGTAGAGGATGGGCACTGGTGGAGGGATGGGTACTTGATCATTATATAACTGAAACCCAAGCAGAAAAATTTAAATGTCTATAACTGTACCTCATGGTGTTTCACGAGCGATAGCACAGCGGTAGGGCATTCGCCTTACACGCGGCCAACATGGCCGACCCGAGTTCGATTCCTCCGCCCCTCTCGGAGAGCCCGGCAAGCTACCGAGTGTATTCGATATGCCAGACACAGTAACAACAAAGTCTCCAATGGAGACGTTACTGGACCCGCTCGAGCAAATTGACGATCAACGGGAGGGAAAAAAAATAATAATAATAAAAAAATAAATTGAGACTGCTATATTGAAGCTTTAAAAAAACCTACAAATTAAAAGCTTGTCTGTCTAAAAAAAAATACCATGGTAGAACTCTTCTGCCTAGGCTAATTAAATAAGCATCCCCAAATGCATTCGGATATGTATATAGTGATTCTAATGTGATCCCGCGTTGTAAACCACCTTTCACAGGCTATGGCTATATGTTTTTGTTAGGGCTATGGCTTAAATTTCAAAGAGATAACTTTAGTTCTGTTCTAAGATGTATCAATGATCAAAAAGATGTATCAATGATGTATCAATGATCAAAAAGGACTTATCAATGTAATCTAAGATGTATTAATGATCAAAAAGGACTTATCAGTAACAGTATTGTAAATCACAGTGCCTAAAAGGAAAAAAAATAGTGTCTGTCTATAGAGGCAGCAAGCGGGTGGGAGGGAAACTGAGGCATTGGTGGAGGGAAGTGAATGATGGTGAAGGGATTGGTGTTGAAATATGTATGTCTGAAATTCAATCATGAATAACTTTGTAAATTATAAAATTTCAATAAAGACAAAAAATCCATAAATTACAAGTTAAACTGGAAACAAATAATTAAATTAAAATTAATTAAAATTATTTTTTAAAAATGCTCCAGTAGATTATGTTGATAGATATCTAACCTGTAGGTCAAATGCTGAACTCAAGTTCAAAAGCACAAGGATGCTGTGATGGTCCAGGACTTTGGCTCTGTGAAACAGATAGTCATGGAAATATTTTTCTTGACATTTTTTGCTGTTTTGAAGTGGTGGTCAGGGCTTACTCCTGGCTCTGCATTCAGGGATCACTCCTGAAGGGCGTAGGAGACCATATGCAATACCAGGGATCAAACTTAGGTTGGCCAAGTGCAAGGCAAGAGATCATCTGATGCTCTGTTGCTCTCACCCTTTTCTTGTTTTTTTTTTTATGGTTGATCTATGTAAACAACTTTAAGACTGTGATTGCTAAAGCAAGCAGTTTCTGCCTGCAAACACCTTCAGGGAGTGTCTCTGTGCAAAGCCTCCTGACGACAATGCAGTTCTGAAATGTATTGATCTTCTCTATTTACCTAAAGGTGACTTACTAGCGTCTGTGGAGATGTATTAAGAGAACTTTTCCTGGCCATTGTGGTGCATGGTTTTTAGGACTCAGGTCTCAACTTGTCTTCCCAAAACTTGCTTCTTAAAGAAAGAGATGACAACTCATTTTCTTTGAAATCTGCAGACCTGGTGTTGTGGAGGAACTCATACAACTGGAATCATATAGGAATAGCTATGGAGAAAACTTTAAAAGGTATATTTCTGTAATGGCTGAACAAGATTTTTTTTCTTTTTGGGTCGCACTCAGTGAAGCTCAGGGGTTACTCCTGGCTCATGCACTCAGGAATCACTCCTGGTGGTGCTCGGAGGACCATATGGAATTCTGGGAATCGTACCTGGGTAGACCGTTGCAAGGCAAACTCCCTACCTACTGTGCTGTCACTCTAGCCCCTGAACAAGATTTTTAACATAAAAACATCAAGATTAGAATCTTCTCTGATTTGGAACTTTCCTGAGATCAAAGGGTCAGATGTGTTTATTTTCCATCCTTGTAGCCTAGGCAGAGCAATTTTGAAGACAAACCTCTACAATTTAGCAAGTCAGGTCTTCAGGAATAAAAGTTTATTAACAGTGTCTATATGGCTTTTAATTTTAGGAATCCTATAAGGGTTATTCTTCTTACCCATACTTCCTCTCTCCTCTGTTAACTCGCAATTCTTTATAATCAAGTGTATGATTCAAACACAATTTCAATTTCCCCATCCAAATAAATGAACAGTTTATGGACTTAGATGTCTGTCTCTCTTAGTCTATCTGTCTCTCTCTGTCTCTGTCTCTGTCTGTCTGTCTCTCTCTCTCACACACACACCCTTTCTCTGCTAGGCATTCCTTCTTGCTCTAAATTCTTTACTTACTTGACTTTTCTGAGAACATACTCATATGATTTTTCTGAACTATTCATTTACTGCAATTAGTTCTTAAATTTTCTGTCCAATCCTCAAACATTGGGAATACTCAACTATTGAGACCTGTCCCTACTCTTCTCAAAATTTTCAGGTTATTTCATCCATAATTGTTTTGACTATCAAGAATGGTTGACGATTCCCAAATCTCTTTGGGCTCAACTGTTACATACTCTCACAGTAAGAGGTATTTCCTACTGAGCAATGAGGCTTGGTCTGGCGAGGCTACTTGCAAAAGACCCTTCACTGTGTGCTATAACCACCATCACCTTCTTTGAGGTGATTTCTCACCATCATTATATACACTTGTTCCTTAAAAATTTTTATCTCAAGGGTTTTAAGGACTTTCCACACCTTATCTTCTATTTTCTCTGCTTCTAGACTTTAACTAGACATTGTTATAGCATTTTATTGTGAGATTTGGAGACAATTGCTGGACTAGAGCCATTACCGACTGGATTCCATGAGACGTCAAAAGATCGCATGATCACCCACCTATGAGATGGTCAGACTTCTTTGTCAAAACCCTGAACTATCAGTTTGAGGCTCTTTGTGTCCCTGGGACAAGTAGACACCATTGGGCTACACTAGCACGAGATAGGGACAAACAGAGACATAACTGGTTCCTACTCAAGCAAACCTATAAGTAATGGGATGTCAAGTGATCAAACGATCATTTTTTTTTTTGGCTTTTTGGGTCACACCCAGCGATGCTCAGGGGTTACTCCTGGCTCTGCACTCAGGAATTACTCCTGGCGGTGCTCAGGGGACCATATGGGATGCTGGGAATTGAACCTGGGTCGACCGCATGCAAGGCAAATGCCCTACCTGCTGTGCTATCACTCCAGCCCCTCAAGTGATCATTGTGAGAAAAGAAGCTTGTGTCAAGAAGAGAAATCTTACAGTAAGATTTACTAGGCTCCCTTTCCTTGACAACTAACCATGCTCTGCAGGGTATATCAAGATGTTTCTTTGTATTAACAACCAGACTTTTATCTCCTGACTGCTTCTTTTATGCAGACAGAGGTTTTAAGAAGATATTGCTGGGTCATTAGGATGTCTTAAAGGATTGAGTACATGCTTCACATGTGGGAGGTCCAGATTCAATACCTAGAAGAACCTGAGCACTGAGCAAGGAGCAATTTCCCCAGAACCACTGGTTGTGGTCTGCCAAATAAAACAAAACCATTAAGAAGGATGTTGCTATCAACCTTTTGCTGTGTCCTTTTGGCTTTCATGTTGCTAACTATTTTCTATGTCATTTTAAACAACTGAGTTTTTTTTTTTTAAAGAAAATGAGCTTTTCCATTATAGACTTTTAACATTTGGGAGAATTTTCCCTGATGTAAGTTAATGTAGGGTGCTTGGAAAATGAAGCACATTGCAAGACTTGGAGCTTATTGCCTTGCACTAATTGGTGGTGATTAATATCCCTTGCAGGACCCATTTATGAAAACATTGTCTCTCTCCTCTTATGAAGACTGAAATAATATTTAAAGTCTCTTTTGAGAAGAACAAATTGATATAGAACATACTCCTATGTTCTGTGTTTTCACTCCTTTAGGCATGTAGCTAGGATTTCATCTTTACTGTATTTTGTTAATATTCTGGTTTTCTCAATAAAAGATTCTTGGATATGAGTTCATTTCTAGCTGATTAGCAATATACTTAACTTTGATAAGGTTGCTGCTACAATAATTTGGGGTGATATTCTACAGTGTCCAGGTCTATCTTATTCACTATACTATCCATAGTACCCAGTACTTGCCAAAGAGATATGGGGGAAAAATATCTGAATGGTTCATTATATGTTTATGTTTCTCAGCTAATAACCTAGGGACGTCCCATTTGCTTAGGAAAGCTGAGGAAGATGCTACACATTCCTTAGACCACCAGGAATCTACGTTTGGAGATGCATGCTGATACAAAGCAAGTTTAGCTGAGCATTTTGCACTATATGCCAAAGGTCACGAATTCCCTAAATCTTTCAAGAAAGAGCTTGGCTCAATAGCTAAACACACTGTCCTGGTCTGGTTCACTTAATCACTTAATCACTTAACTTCCCGTTCGTCGGCGATTTGCTCGAGCGGGCGCTAGTAACGTCTCCATTTGTCCCTGTCGCGTGCTAGTGTAGCCCAATGGCATCTGTTCGCTCCGGGAACATGAAGGGCCTCAAACCGATCGTTCATGATCTTGACGAAGAAGTCTGACCATCTGGTAGGTGGGCGGCCACGCGGTCTCCTGACATCCCGTGGAATCCAATCAGTAACAGCTCTAGTCCAACGGTCTTCTTTAAATCTCATTACGTGACCACCCCATCTGATTTCCGACACCTTGGCAAATGAGACAGCGTCCCTGATTCTTGATCGTCGACGGATGTCAGAACTCCGGATTCTCTCTCTCATTTGAGTGAAACGTGATATTCCAAGCATAGCTTTTTCTATTCTTCTTTGGGAGACCTGAATAGTGTTCTCATCTTGTTTGCCCAGGTCTCTGAGGCATATATTAATGCAGGAAGAACAGTGGAATCAAAGAGATGTGCCCGGAGCCGGAGGTTCTTCGTCCTCTTAGCTATTTCTTCGACGTTCTTGAAGGCGTTCCAAGCCGCTCTCTTCCTCCTGCGCAGCTCGGGTGCCAGGTCATTTGTCATGTTGACCTCTCGACCTAGGTACACATAGCTGTTGCATTCGGAGATGGAACGAGGCTGTTTCTCATAAACATTGTCTTCGTAAGATTCAGCTGTAGACCGACCTTTCCACAATCACGGTCGAAGTCGGCCAGCATTTGTGCCGCTTGGCTAATGTTTGGTGTTATTAAAACAATGTCATCAGCAAAGCGGAGGTGGTGTAGTTGCCGACCATCTATCTTCACTCCTGTTCCTTCCCATTCTAGTCGTTGCATGATGTTCTCGAGGGTGGCACTGAAGAGTTTCGGTGAAATGGTATCACCCTGCCGCACCCCTCTCTTGACATCAACGATCACTTCTTTGTAGAATGGTGAGATCTTGGTAGTGAATCCGCAATACAGCTCACGGAGGATCCTGATGTATTGGGCTTGAATGCCCTGATTGGCTAGGGCTTCAATGACCGCTTCTGTCTCAACAGAATCAAAGGCCTTCTTTAAATCAATGAACGTTAAACAGAGCGGCATCTTGAACTCCCGAGAAACCTCAATGAGCTTGGTTATCATGTGGATATGGTCGATGGTCCTGAATCCTTTGCGGAACCCGGCTTGCTCGCATGGTTGTCCTTCATCTAGTGTTCTGCCAATCCTATTTAGGATGACTCGAGTGAACAACTTGTAGATGACATACAATAGGCAGATCGGGTGATAGTTGCCAATGTCATGGATGTCTCCCTTCTTGAACAGTAGTACGGTCCTGCTGGTTTTCCATTGGGACAGAACCTTGCATTCAGACAGGTAGCGAGTGAAGAGCAGAGCCAGTGTATTGATGAGTACTGACGGCAGGTTCTTCAGGTGTTCAGGTCTGACCTTGTCTGGGCCGGGTGCTGTTTGTTTCTTTACCAACGAAATGGCGTGTCAGATTTCGGAAGGGAGAACGTTGGGAACGACATATCCAGCCTGTGGAATTTGGTATGCCGGCAAGTGGACATGGCTATCGAAGAGATTTGAGTAGAAGTCATGGATAATCTTCTCCATTGCCATTCTGGAGGATGTGATGGATCCATCAGGACGTCGGAGGGCAGTCATCTTGGTCTTGTAGTTGGTGAAGGACAGGAGGGCTTTACGAATACTTTTCCCGGCTTCTACTGCATCTACCAGTACTTCTGCTCTTCTCTCTTTGAGGTCTTCCTTGATCGCATCTCTGCACTGCTTTGCGAGCTCTGACATTAGCTTGCGGTTGCCTGAGGCATGCGCCAAACCACGCTGGCGAATTAGCTCAAGAGTTTTCGAAGATAGGCGATTTTTTGTGGCTATCTCTCTCTCGGCATTCCTCGCACATTCATGGAGGTGCTGAACCAGTCGATCGTATTCCTCGTCAATGTTGTCAACAATGGCATCTTCCCATGTTGCCGCAATTGTACCAAAGAGTTCCCAGTTGGTGGTCATTCTGGGAGTTCTCTTTTTGAACTTTGCAGCCCTTTCTCCCGCTCTGTGAAGTAGAATTTTGCATGAAGGAGATGGTGGTCCGATCCCATTCGAAATTTTGGGACAACAGCGACATCAGTCGGGCAAAACCGTCGATTGGATATGATGTGGTCTATTTCATTGTGGAATCGTCCACCGGGAGACTCCCATGTCCATTGTTTAGATTCTGCCTTCTGGAACTGTGAGTTACCATGAATGGTCTTGGTCGACATGATGAACTCAGACAGTCTCTCACCCTGTTCGTTCCATTCTAGGCCATGGGTACCGATGTGAAGTTCTTCAGCTGATCTTCTCGGTCCTATCTCGGCATTAAAATCACCCACAATGATCTTGTAGAAGGTGTGGTCTTCTTTATAGAACTTCTCTAGCTCCATGTAGAACTTCTCGATTTCTCCTTCATCATAATGAGATGTTGGTGCGTAGACAACAAAGATAGAAACTGCAGGCAGTGAGCCACATCTATTCAAATGTAAACGTCCGATTTGGGTTGTTAGGCATTCGAATGAATCAATGCTCTTGGCCAAGTTTGTGTTGACAAGGACACCGACGCCTCCAACACCTCTTTTATTGCATGTTCCGAGGAACAATTCTTCTCCAGTGTCGAAAATGGCATGGTGAGATTCGTGCCTTCTTGTCTCGGTCAGACCAATGATGTCGTACTTGATCATTCGCGCTTGTACCATCAGGTCCTCGATGGATGCATCTGATGCTAGTGTACGTGCATTGAAAGTACAGACGATCATTTTTGTCTTCCTTCGTTGTGGCAGCCTAGGTCGGCCTTGAGATTTTGTCGGCCTCTCCTTTCTCATCCTTCTCAGTGCTGCCATGTCGGTGAAGCCTTCAAGGTCAGGTGAATGAGACCAGTTGTAGTTACTGGTTTTGGCATATCAAATACACAATGGATAGCTTGCCAGGCTCTTCCATGCGGGCAGAATACTCTCGGTAGCTTGCCAGTCTTTCCGAGAGGGATAGAGGCTTTTGGGGAGAACTCTAATCACCCGTGTAGGTGTTACCATATTTGAACCTATCAAATACGGTATGACAATTCCTGGTCTGGTTGCATAATAAATTTACTTTAGCATTAAATTATCCTGTCATTCACCAATCTGATTTCAGTTAAACCTGTGGCAATTCCCATAGAAATGTGTGTGTCAGGAACAGATCCAAAGCTGACTATCATGGTAACCAATCACGGTGGACATTTAGCCCTGTCTTTTCAGATTGCTTTGTAAAAATTCTCAGAAGGTCAAATGCAGTTAACAGCGTCTACAGCAGCAAAATTTCAAGGGCACAGTTCTGCCAACAGTCTCACTCTCAAAGATCTTGGTGAATAAACAAAGGTCTGTTCTTCAAGAGGAATCAATACCATTGCATTTGGATCACAAGAAACACAAACAGTTGTGCTTTTCAAACCTTTGCTGACACCGACATTCTCTTCAGCACCTGTAACAATGGTCTTATATACAAATGTTTAAAACTTACACACTCTATCATTTTCCAATGGAAATTTCTCAGGTGATAGAACTGTTTTAGACATATGTTGTCTCAGTGATAGCTGTGTATGACTATTGAGTACTTAAAATATGTCTACTCTGCCTGAGGAACATCGCAATTGTGCTTATTTTAAGTTAATTTAATTTTAAATATTCATATTATAATAGAAGCTACCATATCAAAAACATCTGTATGATTAAAATATATACAGACAAAAAGAGAGCACAGAAATGTTAGGGACGAGCCTAGGCACCCACTTCCTCAGTCTCTGTAAACAGCGACTGGGTGCGGAGGGGGCCTAGGCACTCCCTGCCTCTGTCCCCTAGACAGGAATGCATGTGTAGAAACTTGGCATGAGGGAGATCTGTCTCCTGACAGCAGACCTTGACAGGCGGCCGAAGGGCCACCATGCTCTGGCAGCTAGCCTCAAACGGGGGTCAAAGGGCCACCATGCTCTGGCGACCGGCCTCGAGAGAAAAGCTGAAGGGCCACTGCTCTCGCAGCGGGACTTGAGAGGAGGCTGAAGGGAGGATTGGCTCGTATCCACCTTGGCCAGGCCCGAGGCCACATCTCCATTCCTTGTTTCTCAGGGCTGAGATAAGAAACCAAAAAATAAGAAGGAACCGAAAAATAAGTAATATCGGCAAAAATAAAGTTGCTTGCATAGCATGATTAATATTGTTAATGAAGCTTATGTAACCTGCTGATCATTGCTAAAATAAGACTATATAAACCAGCTTGGATTAAAATAAACTTGGTGTATGCCGCATATTGCATGCAGTTCTCCCTAACCCTGGTCAGCGCTCATTCCCTCACTCCGGCCAAGGTTCAAGTTGGCTGCACGGGATGCAGCACAGAAATAAAGTTTTTTACTTCCTCCTATGATCCATAATATCTTAACTATTCTAAAATTATAACAGATACATGTCATTAACAGAGAAGTAGGAAAATGTGTGTATTGTGGGGTTTAGTCACTCATATCAAAAAACCCAAATGTCACCATGGTAATATGTTATCCTTTCTATTAGTTCTCTTCAAACTTATATAAGAAGAAAAATAGTATACTCTAGTCGATTCATGGTCAGAATAACCAAAAGAATGTTATTGGTGTTCCAGATGAGATTGGTTTAACTGGGTAGAGTAACCATGCAGAAATCTATCTTTGCAGATAGATTTGGCTCAACCAGTTGCTTTTATGGGTGTAGGCTACCCCATTACCTTAGCTTTTCATTATTCCCTAAATGCCCACAGTGTATAGAAAGGTGCAGTTCTGTTAAAATCAAAACATTATGCACAACACCTCATAGTACGTCAGCCTTTTGGATCAGACCTGAGCCTGAGGCATGTAAGGAGGTTTGAACAGCTCACACAGAGAGAACACTTAGCCTCTGGAACAAGCACAAGAAGCACCCTAGGGCGGTCAGGAGGGTGGCAAGAAGAAAGGCAGAAAATACCATGCTTGTATTATAGTCTGGGACAAGGTCATATAGCCTAACAATATTCATGCATGTACGTATTCATTCAATAAGCAATTTATAAGTACATATGCTATGCTGGGATCTTGGAGGAGAGTGTGACTATATTGGGGCAAAGAGAGTAACACACACATATTCCCACATGGATTCTGAGGTCTTGTAAAAAGACGATAAGCAGGAAAACAAAAATCATATATTTGATCACAACTTGGGAAAAACAGATGCAAGGGAAAGATGGAGATGAGAGAATAATGGAGAAAGGGACATTCAACGAATAGAAGGGAAGGGGCTGAGGAGATAGTATAAATGAGAGCACTTTTCTAGTATGTGTAAAACACTGAGTTTCACCCCCAGAACTGCATGAAGCCCCCGCCTCTATCATTGCTGGATATAGCAGTGGTAGCCCCAGAGCACCGCTGGTTCATTGGTTCTTCTTGAAGAGGTCCCTATTGAAACATAGTCAGAGAAGGATTGGAGAAAACAAAACAAAACCTTTAGAGGCATAGAGATCAGGAAGGAGCTATTCCCGTGAAAGATGCGTGCATGCAAAAAAATATTTTTGCAAAAATTTTTTTTTGCAAAAGCCTGGTAGGGCAATGCTCAGATTATAGTGAATGAGAAATAAAAAGTGGTGGCTTGCCTTGTATTGGGAAAATAAATAGATCACGCAGGCCTATAGATCACATAAAGTTTCCCTTGCATATTCTAAGGAAAATAGAAAGACTTGCCATAGAAAGGAGATAACATAAATTCTAGTACTTACTTGAGGTGAAGCACCTAATTGTTGCAGCTAAAGCATTGAACAAAACCAGAAAATTTCTTGTTCTGTGAGCTTACCTTATACTAAGAAACAAAAGGAAATCTGAGTTTAGAGAAGTGGTTGGGAATTCAGCAATGTCCTTTAAAAATAACTGGAGAATCTCCCAGGTAGACAAGGATAATTCTACCTGCAAACACAGGAGATTTTTTTCACCTTTATCTTTGGCTGCACCTTGCCTGAACATTTCTTTTGCAAACCTTAAGTGCAATTTCCTGATCTGATAAAAACAGCGATAGCACAGTGGTAGGGCGTTTGCCTTGCACGCAGTCAACATGGCCAACCCGAGTTCAATTCCTCTGCCCCTCTTGGAGAGCCTGGCAAGCTACCGAGAGTATCTCGCCTGCACGGCAGAGCCTGGCAAGCTACCTCTGATGTAGTCGATATGCCAAACACAGTAACAAAAAGTCTCATGATGGAGACGTTACTGGGCCCGCTTGAGTAAATCGATGAACAATGGGAGGACAGTGATAGTGACAGTGATAAAAACAGCATTCCTTGCAGGCAGATCAATTCTCTGAGGTATGGTTTCTGTATCCCCACTCTTTAACTTCCTCTTGCATTTTAGTATGGGTTGAAAGTTTCAAGTTAGTCAAAACTGAAAGCTTAAGTACAGGCTAGTGGCCAATTAAATAATGAATACTCCCTCCAGGAGGACTTTAATCTGCTGCATCAGGTGCCAGAGGTACACAGCCAAATCGAATCAGTCTTAAGTTTATTCTCAATTGATTTCTGAGAGAGCCTCAGAAATGCACTGGGCTTTGTGCTCAGCTCTACCATCAGTCAACAGCTCATCCTCACCCTGTCACCGGTCCTCACCACTCTTGAAAATACAGCACAAAACCAATGAGGGTTTAGCATGAGCTTCTAAGAAAAAGAACAGGCCATCTAGTTGATTTTCCTTTCAACTCGATGCAATTTCTAGACAGGCAAAATACATTAGAGTGAGGTTTTCTCTTAGACGTGTTCCACCATTTGACTAACGACTCAAAGGCAAAAGTTTTAACTTTTTTTTTTACTTTCCTATTACACTTTATATAAACACTATGATTTACAAAGTTGTTTATGATGATTTGTTGTTCAGGCATTCAATATTCCAATACCAATCAAAGGAAAAATTCAAGAGTATGAAAAAAAAAGCCAACTCAGAATTAAGATTAATTACATGTCAATCAGTCACAGTCACAGTCCTCCCATTGTTCATCTATTTGCTCGAGCGGGCCCAGTAACGTCTCCATCATGAGACTTGTTGTTACTGTGTTTGGCATATCGAATACAACACGGGGAGCTTGCCAGGCTCTGCCGTGCGGGCGAGATACTCTGGGTAGCTTGCCGGGCTCTCCGAGAGGGGCGGAGGAATCGAACTCGGGTCGGCCACGTTGGCCGCTTGTAAGGCGAACGCCCTACCGCTGTGCTATCGCTCCAAAAGAAGGGGTTGGGGTGAGGGGTGGGAGGGGTAGAGCTGTTAAAAAAAAAACACGGACTTGATGAGCAAGCCTTAATTTTAATGGGTACAGGGACAAAACTCAGGGCTTAGTTTGGAAATTCAAAATTAATGCAAAAAATTCATAATGGATTTTTTTTATCCTTAATTTTAATTAAAGATGGTATCCTTTGGGATAAAGACCCTAGATAGGTATGCATTCATGGAAGCCTTCCTCTATGAGATTTAGTTATTCCACCCCTATGCTCCCAAAGGAGCAAACTGAAACTCAAAGAGCAATCTCTCAAAGAGGTATTAATGGAATCAACCCCTTCTGAGGAGAAAAAGTGTGTGCTAAACATCAGTAGTTTTCAAAATTATCTCTAAGACTGCTGATGGAGCTCAATGGTGCACATCTTACATGTGCTAAGCCCTGAGTTTTGTCCCTGTACCCATTAAAATTAAGGCTTGCTCATCAAGTCCGTGTTTTTTTTTTAACAGCTCTACCCCTCCCACCCCTCACCCCAACCCCTTCTTTTTTCATTCTGGAGAAGTCTGTATTCTCTCTATAACACAGTTTTTTGCTGTCTCCTCATGTCTTCCTAAGTAAATTCCATTCAATTAAAAGCTCTTGTTTCACTAATAACAACAAAAAATCAACACAACCCCCCCACCCACCAAAACAAACATTTAAAATAAACTAAAAATTTTGCCCAGTGGTTCTAATATGCATCAAGGTTGAAAAGAAAGAAGAAAGCTGGGAAATAACCTGGCTGGCTAATAAATTCATTGTAATTAAAACGTAAATTGTTAATAGTAGACTCCTGCATTCCATCTGTCCCATGATGTCATCACATTGTCAGTTCAGGCAGTAAGACACAGGATAGGCAATCTGGCTTTCTCCATGAACCCTACCCTCACTTTACTCACCTCCAGATGTTTCCGGAGCAGTCTCTGCAATAAACTAAGGTAAAGGTAAAAGGTAAAGGCCCTCCCGTTGATCGTCGATTTGCTTGAGTGGGCCCAGTAACGTCTCCATTGGAGACTTTGTTGTTACTGTGTCTGGCATATCGAATACTCTCGGTAGCTTGCCGGGCTCTCCGAGAGGGGCGGAGGAATCGAACTCGGGTCGGCCATGTTGGTCACTTGTAAGGCGAACACCCTACCCGCTGTGCTATCGCTCCAGCCGCAATAAACTATTTCAGGCAAAGTAAAGTAAGTAAAGGCCCTCCCGTTGATCGTCGATTTGCTCGAGCGGGCCCAGTAACGTCTCCATTGGAGACTTTGGTGTTACTGTGTCTGGCATATAAATAATAATAATAAGAAGAATAAGAATACACCAGTATAGGGTCAGTGGGAGCTGTATTTATTGAACTATTACTGTAAACTTCTTGTTTAGTGTTCAGTATTTAATTTATTCTCCTTTCACCTCCATCATCAGATTAGGTCAGGATTATTGCCCCCAGATGTGAGGTGGGGGTGGTAGATTAGATGTAGATGTAGACTAGATTTAGATGAGATTAGATATAAATTAGAAAAACCCTCTATCTCTAACATTCCAAGAACCTGGAGGCATAAAAGTAATTGAAATGCAGGGAACCTTTTGTGTAGGTTGAAACCCTTAACAGCACAGAAGAGTAAGACCTCAGCAGGAACCCCTGAGAGTAGAGGCCTTGATAAGAATACAAAAGAAGACCATCAGGGGCTGGAGCGATAGCACAGCGGGTAGGGCATTTGCCTTGCACGCAGCCAACATGGCCAACCCTGGTTCGATTCCCAACATCCCATATAGTCCTCCCGAGCACCGCCAGGAGTAATTCCTGAGTGCATGAGCCAGGACTAACCCCTGAGCATTGCCAGGTGTGACCCAAAAAGAAAAAAAAAGACCATCAACAGTTCCAAACTCTCCCCCTTGACAATACTTTAGCAACAGTCTTTTGAGGACAATTTGGGGAAAAAAAAACCTGTAAAACTAACTTTGCAGGGGCAGAAGCACACATTTCCTCATCGTGGAGGTCAGCCACATCTCTGCCCATATATGCAATTACTTTATTTTTTTAACTTTAAAATTTGCATTCTCCATCTTAGGGATCACCTGCACCTCTGCTTCAGATCTGCACTGCACTTGGCTCATCTCACCTGTACTTCTTATCTCTCGAGCATAGTTCAGTCTCTCTTCTCTCTCTATGTCTCCATCTCTGTGTCTCTCTCTGTCTCTGTCTCTGTCTGTCTCTGTCTATCTCCCCCCCTCCCTTTCTCTAAGATTTTTTAAAATTTTATTTATTGAATCACCGTGAGAGCAGTTACAAAGATTTTGGGTTTAAGTCTCGGTCATACAATGAAACAACCGTACCTTCACTAGTGCCCATTCTCCACCACCAAAAACCCCAGTATGCCCCCATTCCACACCCTCCCCCTATCTGTGGGGCAGATGATTTCCACATTATTCTCTCTCTACTTTGATTACATTCAATATTTTGACATCAGACCCACCATTATTATTTGGGATTTTACCCCAACACTCAGATCTGCTGAAAAGACAACAGTAGACAATTTGTTTTCTATTGCTGGTTATGAAAAATATATGATGTCGAATGGCTGCAGTAGTGGCTGCACGATTTTGAAATTCCAAACTTTTAACACTTAAATCTGCAGCTTGATCAGGAGCCAGAGAGACCATTTGTGGGCGACAACTCGGGGTCTCATTGGGGTGGGGAGGAAAGGACCGGCTCCACCCCCATTCGGTGAGACCCCACGTGTCTCATCACTGCAGGCCCAAGCCTGACTGTCCAGTGGCCTCTGGCCTCTGGGACAGCACCCTTTCCTCCCTGGGGTGGTCTGGTTACAGTAACCTACTGTGGGGTCCAGACACATTTCTGCCAAAAGCTGCTGGGTTTTGAGATTTGTTTTTGAGTCTCTTGGATCATGGCCATTAAGAAGCTTGATCAGAAATCAGAGAGGCCATCCGTGGGTGGCGACTTGGGGTCTCACTGGGGTGGGGAGGAAAGGGCTGGGGTCTCATTGGGGTTGGGAGGAAAGGGCCGACTCCACCCCTATCTGGTGAGGCCCATGTGTCTTGTCACTGTGGTCCGAAACCTGATTGTCCAGTGGCCTCTGGAGTATCGTGGCCACCAGGCCACCGGGGGAACAGGCCAAGTCACGAAACCTATTCCCACCTGGAGTGATCCAGTGCTGGTAACCTACTGCAGGGACTGACACATTTCTTTTAAAAGCCACTGGGTTCCACGATTTGTTTCTGAGTCTCTGAGATCATGGCCATTAAACGGCTTGAACAGGAGCCAGAGAGGCTATTTGTTGGCTGCGACTCGGGGTCTCGTTGGGGTGGGGAGGAAAGGGCTGGCTCCACCCCCATCCCGTGAGGCCCCACGTGTCTCGTCACTGTAGGCCCAAATCTGACTGTCCAGTGACCTCTGGAGGACAACGGCCACCAGGCCGCCAGGGGCAACAGGCCAAGGTACAAAACCTATTCCCACCTGGGGTGGCCGGGCACCAGTAACTCCTGCAGGGACTGGACGCATTTCTGCCAAAAGCTATTGGGTTTCAAGATTAGTTTCTGAGTCTCTGGGATCATGGCCATTAAGCAGTTCAATCAGGAACCAGAGAGGCCATGCCTCCAATTATATAGCTGACCCGGAGGTGGTTTGTGGGTGTGTCTCCCATATACCTAACTTTTGACCATTTAGTTTCTTGATAAACTTTGCGTCACGTTTTTGAGGTCTGGCCAAAGGCACAGCAGCAATTTTGGGGTACCTGGAAGTCTGAAGGCGCCATCAGGCTGCTGATGCACTCATCTCACAGGTACAGATTGACCTGCTGGCGGCACCATACCCCCTTTCCCTAAGATTTTTAAGCTATTAAAACTTAGAGGTCTTGGAGAGATAGCACAGCTACCTCTGTGGGTTAGGTTAGGTGCTTGCCTTGTACTCTGTTGACCTGTGTTTAATCCCCAGCACTGCATAAGGTCCCCCAAGCCTGCCAAGTGTGATCCATGAGTGCAGAGCCAGGAGTGAACCCTAAACACCACCAAGTGTGGCCCCCAAACCAAAATAAATTATTTCTATTTTTTAGGGTTTTGAACCATACCCAGTAGTGTTCAAGACTTACTTCTGGCTTGGTACCCTGGGGTCATTCTTTTTTCAGGGATCACGCTTGGTGTGGCTCAGGGACCACATGCAGTAATAGGGATTGAACTGAAATACTCTGCATGTGAGACAAGCACCTTAATCCCTGCACTATATCTCCAGTCCTAAATAAATTTTTACTTCACTATTCCTCTCTTTTCTGAACTTCTTTTCTGGGAGGACAGGGATAGAAATGGAAAAATTCTGGGCAGAGATTAAAACTGACTTTTCCTTTTTTATGAAGAGGAATTCTTTGTTCCATCTGAGTTCATAGATCCCTGAGGATTCAGGTGGTGAGGGCGCATTCCCGCAGTGTGTAAATCAAGTGGAACTCAGGCAGAGTCTGATGGATGCCTCGTGAAGCCTGTGGCACTCAAGAGTCAACACTGCATAGTTGTTCATGGGAAGTTCATGAGTAAGTGTACCTAGGCACTTCCCCAAATGATTGAGGAGAGTGAAGATAAAATAGTAACAGTCCCATTTCTCTAGGCTATGCCCTCTCCCCCCCCCACCCCCCCACCCCCCGCTTCACACAAGTCACCTGCAACAGGACCATTAAAGAAAAGTTGAAGGAAAGACTTTAACAGAATGAAAACCTGCTGCTTGCTTCCCCCAAGCCTGCCAAGAGTGATCCATGAGTGCAGAGCCAATGGATCCCTGGACCCACTTTCCTCACAGACCCTTTAGAACTTCCCATGTTTCTGCCTCAGTAAAGAACATTTTAGCATGATCCAAATGCAGCCTCTTAGAGGTGTATGGGGTAGAATTTAAGAGAACTGCTTTTACTCTGTGTCTGGAATCTTTCAAGGGTTTGCTAAAGTCTGACAGAGGTGGCAAGAGGAGGTCTGGTTGAGGGTTGGGGGAATAGCTCCAACTCACATCATCCCTCTGAGAAACAACTTTCTCTTTCCTTCTCCACATCATTTCTCCGGGTTAATATGCTTGGTTTATAACTCTGGGTTAAAGAAGATTTTATATATCTCTTTTTTGTGGCGGGGGACGAGGGGGTGTGTGGGATGGTGGGGTGATAGGGGAGAGCACACTCAGCTGTGCTCAGGGCTTGCTCCTGGCTCTGTGCTCAGGGGTCACTCCTGGCAATGCTTGGAGAGCCATGTGAAGCTGGGAATCAAACTATGCAAGACAGACACTTAAATCCCAGAACTTTCTCTTTGGTCTTATGTATCACTTTTAATTGTCATAAGAACTGTATATGGTAAGAATTAAAATCACTGCCTTGATAAAGACCTGAGACTTGGTGATATCAAGTAATTACCTGGCTCCTCACAAGCTGCTAGACAGCTAAATTAGTATTCAAAGCAAGGTGTTCTACTCCATAATCTTCACTCTGCAGTATCATCTACATCTTTCCAGACACAAGCTGCTATTTAAAAATGGATCCCGGTGTAATCTTTATAGTAAGCCGGTCAAAGTAGGGTGCAAGGGGTGTTTCTGAAGATCAAATGACTTCCCATTCATAAAATAATATAAAATTTCCACCATCTGGGTATTTTCCATGTTAAGGTGCAAGTGATATTTTATCTGTGTCAAGTGATAGCTTACTAACAGCCCAAGGAAATGCAAGAAATTGAGAATGCTCAATAGTGACTTATTTGACCTCAGCCCATAATTATGTAAGCTGACTTCTGAGCATACCAGTAACTTTCCACTTCAGCCTAGATTGGAAATATCCCCCACCTCTCAAAACTGGTTCCTATTATATTATTCTTACAGCATCTGCTGACACAAAAATGACAGAAATTTCTATTATTTTTGGTTTTTCTTTTCTTTCTTTTGTATTTAACCTGAATATGCACTTATTTGGGGGCATGTTTTCCTGAAAAAAAAAAAAGTAAAACCCACAGAAAATTCTTGAGGCCAAGAGCTGGGCCAATCTTTGTATTTCTAGCACCTAATACAGGACCAATGTAATCTAGGCACCCAGGAAAACTCTGTGGAGGGATTTAAGGTGCTCTCTGTGAAGCAGAGACAATTGTTCTTGATGTGCTTGCTGAGTGGATTTTCAGTAGACCACCATGCATGTCATTTCAAGCCTGGCTTCTTTTGGGGTTTCTAAACTATTCCCTAGTGCTGGATTTATGAACGCAACTCAAACGTGGTCCCAAGCTTATTCTTGCCTATGAAGTTTAAAGTTAATCAAATTGCATGCAGGAAATCTGTGACTGCCTCAATCTGCCCCACAGGAATTTATGGTAAGGAAAAGTTTCCAAAACTGAACTCTGAGAACTCAACTTTGTCTTCTGGGTTCCGCTCCTGAAATCTCGTTGTGTTTATCATCTAACCCCTGCAAAAATATAATAAAGTCACTAATGCCCTCTTTGGACTGGGTTTGTTTGCATAAAACGTAACCAACTGGAATCAACCAAACAAGACTTAACTTTTCTCCGATGACAAGAAGCTGCAGTAGCATTAAGGGCCAACTCTGCAGTTTCCTAGTGCCATCAGTGTGCTGGTCATTTTTTAGCTTCAGTTGCACCAGGATTAGCTTGAAACTTTGGCTTCAGGCTCACTAGATTTTTTCTTGTTTGTTTCCATATTTTAAATCTGAGGCAGAAGAGAAATGGGGGAATAGATGAAAGGCAAAGCATGTGCAACTGAATCAACCCTATAACAATTCTTCATAGTCCCTGCCAGAAATTTTGCTTATATCTTCCTAAACACATTGCTTCCGAAACAAAATTGGGACTGCCTTCGCAATAAAGGCAAGATAACATTGGCCTCTCCATTGCTTCTTGTACCAACACCATTCAATGCTCTAAGGAAGAAAACTGGAGGCTTATGACTTTGAAGTTCCTGGTGCTTCTTCCCTGCCTTTTGGTTCCCAGTAAGCACATCATGTTTTCCATCTTGTCCTCTCCATAGTTATCCTATTTCATATGTCAGTCTTCTTTCTGAACTGAGTCCTGCCTTGAATTGTAGTAATACCCTAGAGTTTTTCTCCTGCTACTTCATGAACTCCCTTACTATTAGGAAAGTCCTTCTTTACTTTATCCAATATCCAATGGAGCCGATATCTAATGCCTGTCACTGTTCTACCTGGCTTCTACCTTTAACCAGTGCAAACATCCTTGCCCCCAGCCCCTTGCCCCACAACTTGCTATCAGATTGCATCTTTTCAACTTGAGATTATTGGTTTCAGTGCACAGAGTTGAGAAAAGACGATTAATTTCTGTGGTAGAAAGGTTCTAGAATGCCTTCCTCTAGGACCTTCTTGTGGCTAGATGAGCACTAGAGCTGTAGAGCAGCAGCTTTCTCCTCACATCCCCTGGCTACCAAAGAGACCTCAGTGTGTGATTTTTCAAATGTGTAAAATAACAGCTCTAATCCATCCTCTCAAAAGGTGAGATTTAAAGGAACCAAGGGTAGACTTGTGGCTGCCATCTTGGATGATTGTCATTCACAATAAACTGAGATCCAGAATGGTTTGAAGTAACCTTGTTTAACCTTGTTTTTTGGGGGCAGGGTCACACCCAGTGATGCTCAGGGGTTACTCCTGGTTCTGTGCTCAGGAATTACTCCTGGCAGTACTTGGGGGACCATATGGGATGCCGGGAATTGAATTGATGCTGGGGATTGAACCCAGGTCCACCTCATGAAAGGTAAATGGCCTATCTGTTGTATTTTGGCCTCTGAAGTAACCTTTTAAAGGGGGCAGCCATATATATTCCAGTCTTGCTTTCCATGGACTGTATAAGCAGGTTATCCAATGTCATTTTATTCAACTTCATTTAATGTCAATAAGCCAGAAAAAAAATTTAAGAAAACCCAATTTTGATTTACACTGAACAAAAGGACATACTATTTTGCTTTAAAGTTGTAGCTTCCAAGAACCCATCAACATTAAGTGAGTGTTACTGTCTATTAGAGTGAGTCTGTAGCCTGATATCAGCCAGAGGGATATTTCCTATAGAAAACTCTCTCCCAGTTTCCTTCTCCTACAAGCAAACCAACTAACTAACCAGTCAGAAGGCAGAGAGTTGGGTACAAGGAAACTACTTGTAAATGAAGAGAGCCTTTTGGTAATGTTGGGAAGACAGAAGCTTAAGGGGGGGTCAAGTGCTTGAGTAGTTGAGTGGCAGAATTGCAGTCATGTATAATTCCAGGTCTAGAGTGATGGTGCAAATTACTCCTAGATGCTTAAATTCACGCAGTGCAGGGCAATGGCACCACATGTTCACTGAATGCTTGTGCAGGTCAGGCCTCTTCTTAGAACTGTGTCTCAGTGAATTTGCTTACTGCTCCCCGCAGCTCTGTGAATTGGCACCAAAGGCCGACTATCCCCTACCAAATTCCTTGAGGTGACATAGATTTCTAATTCACAATTTTCATAGTTTAGCAAAATGATCTGAAGCATGCCCTGCATATTCTATAAAGACTCCCGTAAAGGCTGGAGTTACACACAGTAAATGAGCACACTAATATTTCTACAGCTAATGGGTCAGGAAAAAACCCACAAGTACACTCATGCGGGACAGCCATTATAGTTCATTGAGCTCCATTGAGACAGCTCTGGGACATGTGAGAGCCAGATGGGCACTGAGTGACTCTCTGCCTCACTGTGGAAAAATAATAAAACATGGGCAAAGGAGAGTCAAGAAGCCAAGAGACAAAATGTCATCACATGCATTCTTTGTGCAAGTGTTTCTTGTTTTGTTTTGTTTTTTTTTTTTTGTTTTTTGTTTGTGCTCAGGACTTACTCCTGGCTCTGTGTTTAGGGATCAAACCTGGCTTGGGGGACTATATGAGATGCCAGGAATTGAACCTGAGTCAGCTGCATGCAAGGCAAATGCCCTACCCACTGTACTATCACTCTGCCCACCCCCCTCCTCAACATTTTAGTTTTCTATACTCAGCGAGTCCGGAAGACCATGTCTGCTAAAGAAAAAGAAAAATTTGAAGACATGGTAAAGCTAACAGGGCCCAGGATGAAAGAAATATTAAAAATCATATCCCTCCTAAAGGGAAAACAAACAAAAATCAAGGATCCAAAAAAAATCAAGGATCCCAAGATACCCAACTCCTTCAGACTTCTTATTTCATTCTGAGTATCACTCAAAAATCAAAGGAGAATATCCTGGCCTGCCTACTGGCGATGTTGCAGAGAAGCTGGGAAAGATGTGGACCAGCACTGGTATAGGTGACGGGAGCCTTAAGCTGAAGGGAAAGTATGGAAAGACTATTACTGCATATTGAGCTCTGTTGCATTTCTTTATCAAACACCTCATTCTGTGGCCAAAAGGAGAACTGTTAAAACTGAAAAAAGCAGGGAAAGGAAGAAGAGGAAGGGGAGGAAGAAGAGGAAGGTGAAGAAGATGAAGATGAAGAAGTTAGTTCTAGTGTAGTTTTTTCTTGTCTATAAAGCATTAGATCTTCCTGGACACAACTTACTCCTTTTAAGGAAAAAATTGAAATGTAAGATTGTGCAATATTTGTTTTTAAACTGCTCAGTGCATTTTCATATCGTTAACACACTACCAAATGTGTCTCTAGATAGCCCTGTCTTAGTGAATTCTTTTTCAGCAATATCCTTGGTCATTTCTGGCTCCAATCTCCACCTGCTTTTGGCAGACTCAGTTCTATAGGCAGAATCTCAGTGTTTGTTTTTGTTGGCCATTATCTATTCCCTTACATTTTTCTTTATACTTTACATTTGAGTGATATCATCTGGTGTTTTCCCCTCTCCTATGATACACTTCACTCATCATGATATCCTGTAGTCCCATCCAAGTTGGAGCAAACTGTAGAATTTCATCTTTTCTCATAGCTGCATAGCATTCCATTGTGTATACACACTATACTTTTTTTTTCTTTTGGTGAGGCCACATCCAGTGGTGCACAAGTGCTTCTTCTCTGTGCCCAAGAATGACACTTGGCAGTGCTCAGGGCACCACAAGCAGTGCTGGGGATTGAACTGGGGTCAGCCTCAAGATAGGTAAATGCCTAAACTCCTCTATTATCTCAATAGTCCCTCTTTTAAAAAATAGAGATATCATAATTTACAATAGTATTTATTAAAGATAAATAGACCTTTTTTGGGTCACGCCCAGCAATACTCAGGGGCTACTCCTGGCTCTGCACCCAGGAATTACTCCTGGCAGTGCTCAGGGGACCACATGGGATGCCAGGGATTGAACCCAGGCCGGCCGCATGCAAGGCAAACCCCCTACCTGCTGTGGTATCACTCTGGCTGGAGCCCAGCTGGAGTGATAGCACAGCGGCAGGGCATTTGTCTTGCACACAGCCAGCCCAGCCAAGCCAGATTCAATTCCTCCGCCCCTCTTGGAAAGCCTGGCAAGCTACCGAGAGTATCTCGCCCACATGGTAAAGCCTGGCAAGCTACCCGTGACATATTCAATATGCCAAACACAGTAACAACAAGTCTCAAAATGGAGATGTTACTGGGCCCGCTCGAACAAATCAATGAACAACGGGAGGACAGTGTTTGTTTTTTTATTAAAGTCATTGTCTTCTACAGAGCTAACACTGCGATCATACTGATTATACCCTGATTTCTTTATCTGTTCATCTGTAATTGGCCACTTAGATTGTCTCCATATACTGACTACTATAAATAGCACTGCAAAGAATGATGTTTCTATTCTTTTTTTCAATTCTTCTCCAGTCCTACCCGCCTCCTTCTTTTTGGTACTGCTAAGGTTTAAATCCAGAGCCTCACAGATGCAAGGCAAGTTCTCTACAACTAAACTATATTCCTGGCCCATTTTTCCATATTTTATACATCCATATCATTAACATGTATGTCATGTCATTCATAGAAAGGTTAAAGGCACAGGCTTTGTTGCATTTTTTTAACAAAAAAGATTCGGAAAAGTGGCATCTTGTTCATGGATGGGATAAGGGTAAAATCCAAACCCAAAGCTAGGTCTGCCGACTAGTGACTGTCTTGACTAAGATACCTGGCTAATTTGAAAAAACTCCTTAAATTTTTCTGAAGACAGAGTAACATGAAGAGAAATTAATAATTGTGGAATAATTTCGAGGATAAGCTTGAAACAGCAGTTGAATGTGAGCGGAAACCTGGAAACTCAAGCCAACATTTGGAGGAAATTATAGAAGAGGCTGTTATAGGTACCCTATGCTCCCCAAATGTGGGGTGAGGGAGGAGGAGAAGGACAAGTTCTAAGGGAGTGAAGAGACGTGACAGGGAATGCATTCACAGTAAGTCACTCACCCCTTCTGTATCCAGAGCTTTACTTCTCTGACTCTGAATAGATCTCTCTGATATGAGGGTTATCTGAGGCTTTCTGTCTGCTCCAAGGTGGTAGGAAAAACACCTCAAGCAAACAACCTCTTGAACACTGGAATCTTGCTCCAGAAGCCCCAGATGGAATGTCTGAAGACTATAGTTTCTAGAGTTATGAGAAGGGGGTTGAGGTGGTGATATTTAGGAAGCAGAAAAAGAGAAGGATGCACAGTCTGATGAGTGAATAGGTGAGCAACACACAGAGAAATCTCTGTGCTCATGGTACAGGGCTTCTGCATGGATGGGAGAATGGCAGGGCTGGGGTGGGAGAAACAAGGGGATCCTGTTCTAGAGGATTCTGAGAAGGATGGAGGGGCGGGGGAAGAACCATCTCATGTCACCACTCCTCAACACATTACTTCTAATAGGAATCTCCGGAAATGTTTCGATTTCTGGCAATAGCAAGTTTTTCTAAATGCCAAGTTGGCAGTTAACTATATGATCCTCTTAAGAACTTTTAGATCCAGCTCCTAGAAAGCCGGTTTTCAATCCCTGATCTGCGCGGGACGGGCACGGAGGCCCAGCTCTGGGCAACAAAGCTGAACGGCTCCAATTCCAAACAGGAGACGTTCCCAACTCCTCGCCCAGTGCCAGGGACTCTTTCCGGAGCCGCGGCCGCTAACGCGGCTGCGAAATATTTTCCCACTACGTATGCCATAGGAACCATAAGCTATCTTCTTAGATGGAAACTTCTCTATTTTAGCTCAGCCACTCAAAACACAGTAGCCAATAACTCATAAGCCTATCTTAACTCACACTGCATATCAAGCAGAATAGTAACAGTGAACGTGAAGGACTAAACCACACCTCTCACAATGGTAAAGCAACGCAAAAGCCCACCAAACTTTCATATTGAAGAGTCTAGCCCAGATGACACCAACAGTACTGTAGTGTTAGACAACCTCTCTGACAAGGAATTCAGAAGGGAGCTACTTAGGATGCTTAGGGAATTAAAAGAAACAATGGAAAGCAATGCCAATAGAAGACAAGAGGATCTGAAGGCAGAAATGAGGAAAATGCAATCAGAAATGTCAGACCTGAAAAATCTCGAAGGCGAATTGAAAAGCTCAGTGGAAGGCCTCAGCAGCAGAGTAAGAGCTGCTGAGAATAGAATCAGTGAGCTCGAAGATGAAGTTCAGAGACTCTCCAGAAAAGAGCAGAAAATGGAAAAGAGACTCACAATTCGGGAACAGATGGCAAGAGAAGATCGTGATGAAGCCAAGAGGGGTAACATAAGAATTATTGGAGTCCCAGAGGGACAGGAAGAAAACCTTGATGAAGAAGAAACTGTCAAAGACATCATTGCTACAACGTTTCCAGAGCTGAAGAAAACTTGTGACCACATTCAGGAGGCCCGAAGGGTAGCAGCTAGAAGAAATCCGAATAAAAATACCCCAAGACACATTCTGATCAAAATGACCAAAACCTTAGACAGAGACAAAATTCTGAAAGCAGCAAGATCGAAGAAAGAAATCTCTTACAAAGGAGCATCCTTAAAATTCACAGCTGATTTTTCTGATGAAACCCTCATGGCCCGAAAACAGTGGTGGGACATAGTGAAAAAACTCAATGAAATAAATGCCTCCCCAAAAATACTTTTCCCAGCAAGACTCTCATTCATAATAGAAGGAACAACACACAGTTTCACAGACAAACAACAGCTCAGGAACCTCATAGACTCAAAACCATGGTTACAAGAACAACTAAATGGGCTACTTTAAGGCAAGAAAGGCCCCTCAAATACACCAAATTTTAACAGAACAATGGGACAAAATCCCATAACAATAATCTCTCTCAATGTCAATGGGCTAAACGCACCAATTAAAAGACATAGAATGGCAGGATGGATTAGAAAATTGAACCCAACACTCTGCTGCCTGCAAGAAACGCATCTCAATAGTCAAAGCAAACACAGACTCAGAGTCAAAGGCTGGAAAACAATCCTACAGGCAAACAGCTCCCATAAAAAAGCTGGGGTAGCCATCCTTATATCAGACCACATCGATTTCAGAGTGAGGAAGGTCATAAGAGACAGTGAAGGCCATTTCTTAGTGATCAAAGGATGTGTACAACAGGAAGAACTTACAATAATAAATGTATATGCACCTAATGAGAGACCAGCAAAGTACTTAAAACAACTACTCATAGATTTGGAAAAAGACATCAATAGCAACACAATACTAGTGGGAGACTTCAACACTGCTTTGTCACCTCTTGATAGATCAACCAGACTCAAGCTTAGCAAGGACATACTTCATTTGAGGGAAACAATGGAAGAAAGGGACTTAGTAGATATATACAGGACACTTCATCCACAAAAAGCTGAATACACATTCTTCTCAAGCGTACATGGAACATTCTCCAAGATAGACCACATGCTGAGCCACAAAACATGCCTCCATAAAATTAAGAAGGTAGAGATTGTATCAACAATCTTCTCAGACCATAATGCGCTGAAATTAGAAGTAAATCACACACAAAAACAGAAAACTAAATCAAACACCTGGAAATTAAACAGTGCACTATTGAACAACGAGTGGATTAGACAGGAAATCAAAGAGGAAATCAAAAGATTCCTAGAAACGAATGAAAATGAGAACACGAGTTACCAAAACTTATGGGACACAGCAAAAGCTGTGTTAAGAGGAAAGTTTATAGCTCTACAAGCATTCCTCAGGAAGGAGGAGAGAGCACACATAAGTAACCTAACCTCACAGCTTAAGAGCTTGGAGAAGGACCAAAAAAAGGAGCACAACCCGAACAGGAGAAAGGAAATAATAAAACTCAGAGCAGAGATTAACGAGATGGAAACCCAAAAAACAATCCGAAAGATCAATGAAACCAAGAGCTGGTTCTTTGAGAAAATTAACAAGATCGATAAGCCTCTAGCAAAACTCACAAAGAAAGGGAGAGAGAAAACCCTAATAAACCGAATCAGAAATGAAAAGGGGGTCATTACAACAGAAACCACAGAAATTCAGAGGATCCTCAGGGAGTACTTTGAGAAGCTTTATGCCACGGAACATCAAAACCTCGAGGAAATGGATAAATTCCTAGACTCCTACAGACTCCCAAGGCTGAACAAAGAAGAACTGGAATACCTGAACAGACCTATCACCATCAAGGAAATTGAAATGGTAATAAAAAGTCTCCCCAAGCACAAAAGTCCTGGCCTGGATGGATTCACTAGTGAATTCTTCCAAATCTTTAAAGAGGACTTACTCCCAATGCTCTTTAAGCTTTTCCACGAAATTGAAATATCAAAAACACTTCCGAACAGTTTCTACGAAGCAAATATCACACTGATACCAAAAGCAGACAGAGATACCACAAAGAAAGAGAATTACAGACCGATATCCCTGATGAACACAGATGCAAAGATACTCAACAAACTACTAGCAAATAGAATCCAACTACTCATCAAAAAGATCATACACCATGACCAAGTAGGATTCATCCCAGGGATGCAAGCATGGTTTAACATTCGAAAATCAACATAATCCATCATATCAACAAAAGAAAAGATAAAAAGCATATGATTATATCAATAGATGCAGAGAAAGCATTTGACAAGATCCAGCACCCCTTTATGATGAAAACCCTAGCCAAAATGGGTATAGAGGGGACCTTCCTCAACATAATTAAAGCCATCTACCACAAGCCTACAGCAAGCATCATCCTCAATGGGGAAAAACTGTGAGCCTTCCCTCTAAGATCAGGGACGAGACAGGGATGCCCACTATCTCCACTGCTGTTCAATATAGTACTGGAAGTACTTGCAATAGCGATTAGGCAAGAAAAAGATATTAAGGGCATTCAGGTAGGAAAGGAAGAAATCAAGCTCTCACTATTCGCAGATGATATAATACTCTACTTAGAGAACCCAATAACCTCCACCAAAAAACTCCTAGAAACAATAGACTCGTATAGTAAAATTGCAGGTTGTAAAATCAATACCCAAAAGTCCATGGCTTTCCTATATGCAAACAGTGAGAGAGAAGAAAGCAACATGAAAAAAATAATCCCATTCACAATTGTGCCCCAGAAAATCAAGTACCTAGGAATCAGCTTAACTAAGGAAGTAGAGGACCTGTACAAAGAAAACTACAAAACGCTACTTCAGGAAATAAAAGAGGACATGAGGAAATGGAAAGATACCCCCTGCTCATAGGTAGGGAGACTTAACATTGTCAAAATGGCAATACTACCGAAAGCATTGTATAAATTCAATGCAATCCCTATAAGGATACCCATGACATTCTTCAAAGAAATGGAGCAAACACTCCTGAAATTTATATGGAACAATAAGCCCCCACGAATAGCTAAAGCAATTCTTGGGAAAAAGAAAATGGGAGGAATCAACCTCCCTAACTTCAAACTGTACTACAAAGCAGTAATAATTAAAACAGCATGGTACTGGAACAAAGGCAGAACTGCAGACCAATGGAACAGGGTTGAATACACTGACATCTACCCTCAATCATATGCTCATCTAATCTTTGATAAAGGTGCAAGTAATGTGAAGTGGAGTAAGGAAAGCCTCTTTAATAAATTGTGTTGGCATCACTGGACGGCTACATGCAAAAAAAATAGGCTCAGAACTCTGCCTAACACCATGTACAAAAGTAAGATCAAAATGGATTAAAGACCTCAACATCAGACCAGAAACCATAAGGTACATTGAAGATAAAGTTGGCAAAACCCTCCATGACATTGAAGCTAATGGTATCTTCAAAGATGCCACGCCACTGGCCGAGCAAGTGAAAACAGAGATAGATAAATGGGACTATCTTAAACTAAGAAGCTTCTGCACCTCCAAAGAAACAGTGACCAAAATACAAAGACAGTCTACAGAATGGGAAAGGATATTCACTGAATACACATCTGACAAGGGGTTGATATCCAGGATATACAAAATACTGGTTAAACTCCACAAGAAGAAAACATCCAACCCCATCCAAAAATGGGGCAATGAAATGAACAGAAACTTTCTCAAAGAAGAAATCAGAATGGCAAAAAAGCACATGAGAAAATGCTCTACATCATTAATCATCAGGGAGATGCAGATCAAAACCACAATGAGATACCATCTCACACCTCAGAGACTGGCCCACATTCAAAAGAGCAAAAGCAACCGATGCTGGCGTGGATGTGGCGAGAAAGGGACACTCCTTCACTGTTGGTGGGAATGTCAACTGGTTCAGCCCTTCTGGAAAACAGTCTGGACGATTCTCAAAAAATTAGAAATTGAGCTCCCATTTGACCCAGCAATACCACTCCTGGGAATATATCCCAGAGAGGCAAAAATGTATAGTCGAAGTGACATCTGCACTTGTTTGTTCATTGCAGCACTCTTTACAATAGCCAGAAACTGGAAGAAACCTGAATGCCCAAGAACAGATGACTGGTTAAAGAAACTTTGGTACATCTACACAATGGAGTACTATGTAGCTGTTAGAAAAGATGAAGTCATGAAATTTACATACAAGTGGTACAATATGGAAAGTATCATGCTAAGCGAAATGAGTCAGAAAGAGAGGGATAGACATAGAAAGATTGCATTCATCTGGGGGATATAAAGTAACAAAGTATGAGATTAATACCCAAGAATAGCTGAGATCAGCACCAGGAGGATTTTCTTTTCTGCATCATTGCTGAAAGGATTGAGTTCAACATCTTTTCTACCTATGCTCTTCTGAGAACAGTACAATTGGTCTGGACTGAGGTCAATACTCTTCCCCTTTTGTAATGTGTCCATCTTGGTTTGTACTCTCTCTCCTGGTGGCCACTGCTCCTTATATCCTCCTTTAAATCCTACCCTGAACAGGATCTAATAATCTAATGTGTAAGTGTTCTTGAAGATTCACAAGTAAGAGTTGGGGAATTCCAGAAAATTGAGAAGTGGAAGAATAGAATGTGATGCTTTTCTGAGACTTTTTTCTTCTTCTTAAGAAACAAACAAACCAGAAGTGAGGAGGATTCCTTGCGATCTGTTTTCTTTGGAACTTTTCCACTGTAAGATTTACTTGTTTGCTACGGTGGAAATGGTTTACAAAGCTAATATGTGAGCCTTCCTAGAAAAACAGGAAGGAAACCACTTATAGAATAAGTGAAGCTCAAATTACGGGGATTTGGGCATGGGCGATTAGAGGAGACACTCTTTCTTCAGGCCAGGGAGACTTTTCCAGGATAATGAGGAGCAGGCTTTGCAAAGGGCCTGGCTCAGTCCTTCAGATTCCAACCCTCTCCTTGAGTTGTCAAAGAGTGATATGAGCTGAGAGTACATCCTTGGAGTTTGGGTCTTGTGTTGTTTTCCATATATTAATTTGTGAAGAGGTGATACAAATACTTGGCACAGATTTCAAAGCATTCCATAGGCAATGGAGAGCAAAATAAGCCCACTTCCATTTCCTGTCCCATCCCTCCATCTTTTCTGAGGGTGACCTCTGAGATCATTTTCTCCAAGTTATTGATAGCGTTATTTGAAATTCCTTTATAGTTCAGTTGCTTACTTTTCAGAGATATCTTCTCATTAGTCAGAAAGAAAACCAAAGAAATAGGGCTTCCTAGCTCTGCCATCCTTGGGGTTTCCACTGTTTGCTATCCTGTCCCCATCCCCTGTGGTAACTACTTTGTTATGTTTTTGTGTGTTCTTCTTTGCTTTTATTTTATTTAACTTCTTTGTTTTAAGAGTCACACCCAGAGAAGCTTAAGGTCTGGGACTACTCACAGCAGTGCTGGAAAGTGAAGGCACTAAGGTTACAACTGGTGAGGAGGCTCAGGGGGCCCATAGACTTCCATTATTGTACCCAGGTCTTCAAACATGCTAGGCATATGCTCTACCACTTAAGCAACATCCCTGGCCTAGTACATAATTGGAGAAGTAGAGAAAATATCTTTCTATAGCTATTTATTTTGGTAGTGGGGTTATCTCAAACAGTGATGAGGACTCCCAGAGCCCCACCCATATTCAAGGCCAATCTGACTGGTAATTCAGTGCAAGTGCCTGAGGATGCGATGCTGCTCCAGCCGTACAGTGCCAGGACACCTAAACTACCCCCGTGGTGCTGGCAGCCTCCAGGGCTGCAACCTGAGATGCTTGGAGGACCATGTGGTGCTGAGGGACACACACAAATCACTGTACTATTTTCCAGTCCCATTCCTCTAGTTCTTAAAAGCATATATAAACAAATATATCACTCCCCCACAAAAGGATTCTTTAACTTGGAGTTTATAAAGCCAACAAAAATTAATTATTTGAAAAAAATCACATCAATGGAACAAACTTTATGTAGTTTATGATGCAATCAATTGAAAAAATATATGCATATTATACAACACACACACATACACACACACACACACACACACACACACACACATAAATACACACTCCAAGACAGCACACTTCTAATAAACACCCCTAATGCATGATGTTCTTTTTCTTCAGGACACTGTGACTATTTTTAAATATAGCCTTGATTTTTAAATAATTTAACAATCAGTATCTCCACATCCAGTGCTCATGTGTGTCCTGCTGGCTCTCAGTCTGCGTGTCTAGGCTAGCCCGGCAATTCTGGAGTCCAGGTGACTTACCACCAATGCTGTGCCTTTGCCTGCAAATTTAATTAGGTTTGACTTCAGCAGTCTGGAATTTTACTGAGTAATCACTGCTTTTGTTTTGCCCCACCTGGATGAGCTATGCCAGCACCCCTAGTTCTCACCCTCTATTATAACCTTGTGCATTACAGCTTCCTTTACCTCCTTACGAGACCAACCCAAAAGGACACCTTAATTGTCTAACCAAGAATCTGCTCTGTCCCAGCTGGCCACTAAGTGCTCCACATTCTCAGACTAACTACTTAAATTCCTCTATTTCTTTTTTTTTTTTTTGGTGGGGGGCATGCATGCCATACCCAGAGGTGACAGGGCTTGCTCCTGGCTCTGTGATCAGGCATCACTCCTGGCAGGCTCAAGGGACCATATGGATTGCTGGAGATTGAATCTAGGTCTGTTGCATGCAAGATAAGCACCTTACTCACAATACTATCTCTCCAGCCACTTCCTTCCATTTCTTAAAACAGAATTATATTGTCATGAGAATACTTAATATGAGATCCACTCCCTTGGCACTATTTTTATCTTCCATTTTCACTGTTGTTGCAACACCTGAAAGTCACATATTGACTGCAGTGCACCAGGGGCTGTACCTTGCTGTGGTGCTGGGGGGTTAGGGGGAGGGGGCACACACTAGGTGATGTGGGCAGTGCCTGATCACAAACTCACAGTCTCACACTGGTAGGGCTGGTGCTCTATCATCGGGCCCTACTCAACCTTCCTAAGCAATTTTTCCCCAAATGTAAAACATAGATGAGAATGAGAGCATTTGCACTTAGTATAGTGCCTAAACCTAGTAATTATTCAATTATTGTCATTTGTAATAGTTTGTATTGGGGTTGCTTTCACTCTCAGTCATTCTTGCTTAGAAAACTTGATCAGGAGCTGTTGGAAGCAAGACCTCTATGAACTAATGTTCCTGACACTTCCATTTCCAAACTGCCACTTGCTTGGGAGGAGAGAAAGTTCTAAAAGCTATGAATGAAACCTCGGTGAGCCTTCATTTCCCTCTGGGAAGCAGACTGAATGATAATTGTGAACTTTTTATTCATTAATTTAAAAATAAATACCCTTACTTTTCAATTGACATGGCTCTGGGAGCCACAGGGTACCATTTCCATTTGCTAATTAATATTATCCATTAGGGTTCATAAAATGTAATAAAAATCTATCAACCGATATCATAAGACTCTCCATAACTGATGGATAATTGAACTTAATGTTTGCAAGTTTTCCAACATGAAGCAAACTGAGAAAACTCTAAAAAGGACCCAAGAAATTTGCAACTTCTGAAGCAATATTTATAGGTAGACTCTAAATATCATAAAGCCTTGCAAATGTTCAGGAGACACAGCAAATGAATAGAAGGACCTGTCAGTTGTATTGGAAATTCCCACTGCTATTATTTGGTTAACTGTAGAAGGGGTTGCTCATGGAAGGGACTCTATGTATATATGTACTTATGGTGCCTCTTCATAAACCCTTCGCAAAACTATGTCATGTTCTGTTTTCTATCCAGTTGTCTTGTGTTTCAGCACTCTCTGGATTACCAGAAGGCCCTTTCTTGTTCTGGTTTTTACCAAACCAATGCCCTGCTCTTTGGGTAATACTCGTATTATCTGACCTATTACCACTCTCATTACGAAGACATCATCCATGATATTTGTCAATGAAGTCTTCTTCTATTTATTTTGGCTTTTGGACCATGCCTAGCAGAGCTCTGAGATTAGTCTTGTCTCTGGGCTCAAGGATCATTCCTGGGCTCAGATATTGCTGAGGATTTGAACCTAGGTCCACATAATTCATGACAAATACCTCACCCTCTGTGCTATCTCTCCAGCCCTAATTAAGTATTCAATATAATGCAATAAAATATAGCTTAACGTGTATAAACAAAGGAAATATTAATCCATATTGTTTGAGGGCTTATGAAGGATGACAGAAATAAAGTCCCTTAAGAGCAGAAAAGAACTTATGGCAGGACTGCAGTCAACCCCCTTTTAAAAAAATATTTTTTAAATCACATGAAATATACAGTTACAAAGATGTTCATGACTTAATTTCAATGTTTCAACACCAATCCTTTCACCACTGTACATTTCCCACCACCATTGTCCCCAATTTGCCTGCTGCCACCTTTACCCACCCTACCTCTTTATTTTATTTTATTTTATTTTATTTTATTTTTGCTTTTTGGGTCACACCTGGCGATTCACAGGGGTTACTCCTGGTTCTGCACTCAGGAATCACCCCTGGCGGTGCTCAGGGGACCATATGGGATGCTGAGAATTGAACCCGGGTCGACCGCATGCAAGGCAAACGCCCTACCAGCTATGCTATTGCTCCAGCCCCAACCCGACCTCTTTAGAAGAAACTTTTCTTTTTTCCCCTGACTCTTTCCCTTTTACACACTGTTGCATGAAACACTGTTACTGAAATGTTATCATGCATATCACTTTACCTCCTTTCAGTATCCAGTTCTTGTCCAGAGTGATTATTTCCAACTATTATTGTCCTTCTCTGTCCTAACTGCACTCCCCAAGCCACCCTGCCCCACCCCCTTTTGTTTTCTACCATAAACCAGTCCTCCTGAGCCTTATTTCTATTGTCTTTGTGTATTATTCTCATTTTTTATATTTCATGTGTGATCATTCTATGTCTGTCCCTCTCCCTCTGACTCATTTCACTCATTATGATATTCTCTATGCCAATCCAGGAATGAGCAAATTTCATGACTTTGTATATCTTAAGAACTACTTATTCAGTACTGAACTGTGTCGATGTATCATAGTCTTTTTATCCACTCATCTCGTCTCATGCACTTGGGTTCTTCTTGAACCAGAAGCATCCAGGTTAGGGATGGATTGTGGATAGTACTGCAATGAACATAGAGTGAAGATGCCTTTTCTGTATTATGTTTCGGGGTCCCTATGGTATATTTCCAGGAGCAGTGTTACTAGGTTGTATAAAAACTCAATTTTCAGTTTTTTTAGAAAGGTCTATATTGTTTTCCAAAAAGGCTGGACCACTAGACATTCCCACCAGCAGTGAATGAGAGTTCCTTTCTTCCTGCAACTGTGCCAGCATTGGTTGTTTCTGTACTTTTGAAAATGCCAGTCGTTGTGGTATGAGCTGATTGTTTTTTTGATTTTCATCTCCCTGATGATTGGTGATGTAGAGCACGTTTTCATGTGCCTTTTGGCAACTTGTATTTTTTTTATGGGCAACCGAGTGATTTATTAATACAATCAGCAGAAAGTGTGTTTGCAATACCAGAGTGTTCTCTGAAGAAAAATTTGGGGGAGGCCAGAAATAGTAGAGCGGGTAGGGCAGCAGACCCAGTTTGATCACCAGTATCACATATGGTCCCCTGAGCCCTGCCAGAGTGATCCCTAAGAACAGAGTCAGTAATAAGCTCTGAGCACTGCCAAATATAGCCCCCAAACAAAACCCCGCCAAAATTCTCTGAACGCTCTTGTCCAAAAGTGACCTAGCTTTTAGTTTCTGAGCAGTTTGAGAATCGAGTATTTCCAGAACAGTGTCTGAGATGCAAGGCTTTACTACTCCAACATTAAAGTTTTCCCTCATTTTATTTAATTTGTTTAGGCCACACCTGACAATGCTCAGGGGTTACTCCTGGCTCTGCATTCAGAAGTCACTCCTGGTGGTGATCAGGAATGTGATGTCAGAGATGGAACTCAGGTCAGCCACATGTAAAGCAAGTGACCTACCCACTGAGCTATCTCTCCTGCCCCTCCCTCATTTTAGATATTCAAAGATATCTCAAGATATTTGAAACAGCAACTTGTCAATATATGTCATCTTCATTTGACTTTTCACTTGCTTGCATAATCTTTTCCCCAAAATTCAATGGCTTCTCTGTAAGATTGGTATGCTTCAAATACAAATGATAAACAACTTTATAGCTTTATTCTGTAGAATTTTGGAACATATTATATTCAAGGACTGTGGCAACGATAGCCAGAGGCTGCAGTAAAACCTGATTTTTAAGTGCAGTGAACTAAAATATTTAACAAAAAATTTTTTTCCTCTCTCTTTCTGGCTTCTGTCCCACATTCAGAAACATTTCTTTTTTCTTTGCTTCATCTAAAATTGGAGTACTCATGTATGGCTTACTTTCAGGATCATCACTACTTTTCTTCCACTATTCTTGCTTTTAAAGAAAACTAAGGGGGCTACCAAGATAGTAGAGCAGGTAGGGCATTTGCCTTGCACTGGCTGACCTGGGTTGGTATCCCATAAGTTTCCCTTGGGCATCACCAGGAGTAATTCCTGAGTGTAGAGTCAGAGATCAACCTGCTTGTCTTGCTGGAATTTTTGCCTTCATTTTTGCGGGAATCCTTGAAGTTTGGGGAACATTCCTTTCTTCTCTGGACAATGCTGACATAAACATCTCTTTGGAACTCTTCTCACTGGAATTTTGTTTTCTTGTTGACATCAGTATAACTGATGTTGGGTATTTTCAGAGTTTCTTCAGTCTCTGATGTGCCCTTGCTCCGGGAACATGGCCACTGCAGTGGGAGAGAATGTAGCTTTCCTGGTGGTGGTATGGGGGGAGGACTTTCCAGGATCAATATGACAAATATTTAGCAAGCTCCCCGCCCTGTCCCCTGCAAAACACATAGTGTAAAGGAATATGAAGTGGTCCCAAATGGATTCTGCACAAGAATCTCCCATGGTGAGAGTTCCAGATTCTGTGTGTAACCACCACCCCCATGTATGTTGGTTCTGGACAATCATGTCAAACTCATCAGCTATGTGGCAGGAAGAGAGACTGTGGTCTGGAATTGTCATGGACCTGCTTAATCACTTTTCCAGGACCTTCTCAGACCTTTCATTACTACAACAGAAAAAGAAGAAATCCATTCTCCACCACCCAGGTACCTGAAAGCCCTTGGCTTCCAGAGTCGTTTCCTGGGGTTATTTTTATCTCAGATTACAAGAGAAAAAATGAAAACTCAGAGATATTCAGTGACTTGGTGGAAAAACCAGAATTTGAATCTGGATTTTCAATCTGGATGTCAGTCCTTTTTTGATTTTTGTTTTTTCTGCCTCTGGGGCTTGCCTATCTCTTCAGTGAAGGGTTTCCAGCTCAGGTCTTATGCTTGAGAGGGACTTGTGAATGGATGAGCAAGGAAGAGACTCTTTTTTTATAATTCAGAGAAGGTCATTAGAAGCAGTATCTCAACCTAAGGTATAGACAAGTTAGGTTTCCAAAACAGAGAAGCCGAGAGAGAGAGAGGACTTGGGGGACACTAGGAATATAGACAGCAGAGTACTATATAGACAGCCCATCATACCCTATAGAAGGATCAGAGTGACTTTGCAAAGCCAAAGCCCAAAGTTGATAGCAGCAGAAGAAAGAGAAAAAATTTGTTCTTGAGCAGTCAAGAACAAATATTCACTGTAGACTCTTGTGGATAGTGCCAGTGGCCAGGGCCTGTGCAAAAAAAAAAAAAAAAGAAAGAAAGAAAAAGAAAATAAAAAGAGAGAAAGAAGGAAGGAAGGGAGAGAGAGAAGGAAGGGAGGGAGGGAGGGAGGGAGGGAGGGAGGGAGGGAGGGAGGAAAGGAAGGAAGGAAGGAAGGAAGGAAGGAAGGAAGGAAGGAAGGAAGGAAGGGAGAGAAAGAAAATTGAAAGAAAAAAGAAGAAAAAGAAAGAAATTCACAGTTAATATGAAATGTGTTATCCCCCAACCATCACATTCAGAAGACATCCACAGGCCTGGGAGACCTGGTCTGCTGGAGCACACGATCACCTGTCATCCCCATCATCACATGCATGCCGTAAGGACCGCTCTTTTGACCCTGCTCTGTGTTACATCACATTACTGTCATCTCTTTCTCTATATTTTTCAACAGTCCAATCAGATTTACAAACTGGCACCCAGACTAAGAATTATACCACAGAGATGTCCCCTGGTGAATAAAGCATTATGGGTTCTAAGTAAATGAAGGGTCAGGCCTTTCACTTGCCCCTTTAAACTTGCTGTGTCTTTTATTCACTTGATAGATAATAAAATAAATCTAGTTTGGGGAATGGTTCAGGTGAAATGGTGTAGCTAAAAATAAAAGACAGTGACCTGAGCCTCAGGAAAAGTAGGTAATTTCTCAGCCTATCAGTTGTATGGCACCAAGCCCTACCACACAATCTCAGCGTCTTGAATGCTCTTTACAACCTCCCATCCAAATTCTAAGGGAAGAGTGTCATAGTTTATCAACCTCAGAACCCCTACAGACCACACCATTCCTTCTCTGGGAGGAAGGAGTTATCGTCTACTTTGTAAGGTATTTTGCAGCTTTTCTGGCCTCTAGTCACTAAATGCCAGTAGCAACCTTTGTACTTCTAAATGGGACCACCAAAAAATGTCTTAGACATTGCCAAACACTGAATTAAAACTTTCCTGCTTAAAAAAATGTTGAGCTCAATGATCTCTGTATTATCTGAGAGGCTTGGCTTTATGTTCCTGAAAGAGAAAAGAATAAGGACTATTTGTGATTTTGTTTAGATGGTTGTGGTTTTGCTTAGATCAAAGTCAGAGCTGATAAGACTGCTCTGCTCTGACAAATTATCAAGGACCCAGATGCCCTTTATCTTGTTGTTGGACCATTCAAGGACATTTTCCTTGTCTGGTCATTGTTAATGCCATTTCATCCACATCAGGAAGGAAGAAAGAAGGTGGAGATGCAGAGGGTCATACCCCTTCACAGGAAGGGACTGGGCTCTATGTTGCATGCATAATCATTCCCATCTCATTTAGATTTAGATTAGATTTAGAGAATTTAATTGCAACGACAGACCTAGCAATAAAACAGACTCATAAACACAGTTATATAGATTGTGTTTATAGACTGTGATGAGCCCAACAGAGTTTATATAGAATCACAAATACAGATTTTGTTCCTGTCTTTTTTTTTCAGTTGGTTGGTGTGTAAAAGAGTTTTGGGTAATCTTCCTTTGGCTGACTTGGGGAGGAGTTGGAAAGAATACAGTTACACTATACTCTTTATTTTCTCCGTATCTTCTGATCATAAAAAGCTTCAAAACCCAGATGTCTAGATAGCAGAATTTCAAAAGCCTCACAAGAGCCAGGTAGCTCAGCCAAGGCTGAAATTGCATAGGACAATGACTCTGAGAATGAACTCAATTCCTTCTTTTTTTTTCCCCTTTCAATTTAATTTTATTTTAGGCACTGTGGTTTACAAAACTGTTACTGTTGGTGTTTTGTACATGAAAACTACAGTATCACATCCTTCCCTGTAGTGTCTGCTCCCTCCTCAATTGTCCCAGTTTCCTTTGGCCTTCCCCACTCCCAATGGTCAACTTTCAACTTCCTACTGAAGACCGGTTCTCAGGTTCTGTTGTCTTTGGTGTTTATTTCCTTACCATGTTTCTCACATTTAAGAGAGATCATTCTGTGTCTTTCCCTCTCCTTATGACTAACTTTACTCAGAATGATACTCTCCAGATCCAACCATGTAGAGGCAAATTGTGTAATTTTATCTTTTCTTATAGCTGAATTGTATTCCATTGTATGTATGTATCATAAATTTCTTTATCCAGCTCTCTGTTTTGGACACTTAGGGTGTTTAGTGCTGCAATGAATATAAGAGTGCAAGAGTATTTTTCTGAATAGAGATTTAGGATCCTTGGGAACATCAATATCAAACCTGAATCTATGAATTACATTGAGAAAAACATAGGCAGAACACTTCATGACATCGCAGCAGGAGGCACCTTCAATGATTCCATACCATTGATCAAACAAACTGAAGCAAAGAAAAACAAATGAGACTAGATGAAACTAAAGGCTTCTGCACTGCAAAGAAAATGATAAGCAGAGTAGAAAAGACACTCCACATGGGGAGAGAATATTTCCCCACCACTCTTAGGATAAAAGATTGAGTTTCTCAGTGTTTGCAGAGAGAACTGTGTCATGGCAGAAGGCTCTGTCTGGGACTATATTTGAATCTGTTTAAAGAAGCTTGGGTGAAAAGAGAGGTAAGATCAAAGTAGCTCGAAAGGAGTCCTAAAGAGCCAGAAAATTTCCACCAAACTGAATGACTTCTTTAGAAGTGGAGAAGCTGACAGAAAAGAGGGGCCCCTGCACTTTTGTCACACTTACTGTACCCTTGTTGGCTTTGTGACTGGAATGGCTACTCCCTGGCCTAATTTATTATGGCCTGTTTTCTTTTGTAGACCAGGGAGTTGCAGAGGATGGTGCTTCCCCTGCTAGCTGATAAGAGCCGGGGCAGAGGAGGGGGCAGATACAGTTGAATGTCTCTAGCATTCCACACTTCCTCAGAATGCTTATTGCAGTTGAAGATAATTATTTATATAATTATCTAATTATATGATGTATAATTACCTATTGTAACATAATTATCTAATTTAGAAATATCTAATTAACGTTATTTCCCCCAGATGAGGTGCAAAAAAGTTGGTAAAAGAGACTCAAGAACCAATTTCCAAGAATAGTCGATATAGAAACAAGAAAGGCAAGGCTCAGAGAGACAGAGTGGATTTGCCTTGCACAGTGCTGAACCTGGTTCAATCCCCAGCACTGCATATGATTCCCTGAACCCCACCAGGAGTAGTCCCTGAGCACAGAGCCTGAAGTATTCCCCTGAGCACAGGTGGGTGTGGCCCCCTCGAAAAGAAAAAGAACCAACCAACTAAGGTTAACTACAACTGTACTTGTTTGTTGGTGCATGAAAATTGAGAAAGCAGGAAAGTCTTTCTCTGATACACGACAAAAAAGAGCTTTCTAAGTTACAGGTTATTCTCTGGTTCTCTGACTCTTTTTTTCTTCTTCTTCTTTTAATTGTGGGAGAAGCTCTTCCAAGTTGTGCTGGTAGGTGAAAGTGGGTCCCAGGATCTATCCCTGATGATACTCAACTTACTGGGCTGGTGGTTCCAATACTATGACTGTCACATCTGCTCAACCCCTGCAGTGCTCGCAGAAACCAGGGACACCCCACCACTGCTCTGGGGCTCGCAGGGTATACGTGGGGGTGCTGAATGATGGTAGGTGAATGTGGTGTAGGACTTCAAAGTTGGATTTTGGCATGCGGCCTTGATTGCTGAGCAGTCTCCCAGGTCCCAGTTCTCTTGCTCTTCACCTTCTGTATGTTTTGAGTAAACCAAGGCTTCAGTGATTATTTTATCATGAAATGTCATAGGCATCTAGAAAGCTACGTAAACATCAAGGAATGACTATAAAGTATACCAGCATCCAGGACAGAAAGTAGAGTATTCCTACTAGAAGCTGTGTTTATACCCCTCGCCAATCACTACTCCATTTCTGCCCCCAAATAAATATGCTGTCCTGATTCAGTCGTGCAGTTTTGTTTTGTCTATAATTTAGCATAAGTATAATCATATAACTTTGTTTTGATTTTTTGGTTTTTAGAACTGGGCGGGGGCAGGGGAGGAGAGGGGAGTTAATGTTCTTTGTTTTATTGTTTTATGGATCAAACCCAAGTCCTCATCTTGCAAGCCATGTGCTCCACCACTAAGCTACATCCCTAACATCCCTAACATAACCATTAGTTCTTACAATTACCAGTGGGGCAATAAGATGAGATTCTTGAAATCAGAATTTCCTCAAGCTCCTGACATAGACTTGGGGACTAGCTCAAAGGGCAGGAGCACATGCACACTGGAACCCTCAGCTTGGTTCTGGAACTCTATACTCCCCCAATTCTGCCAGGAATGACTACCTCAGCCCCACAAAGTACGGCATCAAACAAACACTAATACCCCTGATGTGTGTTTAACTTGATAAGAAACCAGAAAATTTCCACAGTCAATCAATGATTTTAGGAAAGGTCGCTAAATAGAAGCACCAGTGTAAACTTAGTCGGTTTTTTTTTTGTTGGCTTATAGATCATTAACTCCTTGAACCAGGGAAGAAAATGGAAGCATTAGCATTTTATGAGTTTTACTGTGTAAAGTCAGCCTCCAAATATCAAGGACTTAAAACATTAATTAAAGGCTTTTTTTCCCTCACATGACCCCAGCTCCTAGATGATATCCTGCCCCTTCTTCCACAACACAAGCTTAAAGAGTGATCCAGTGTGGGGTAAACATTCCTGACAAAGAGGACAGAGGAAAGAGATGGCAGCACTAAGTGACTAGTACAATTTCTGGCTGGATCTGACATTTCTTATTTCTATTTATATTTCATTCACAAATGTAAGCCCCTTTGCCAAGCTTGACACAAATTCTTCCTAGAAGGAACAAATGACTGGGAACAGTAATGTGGAAAAGTCATTTCTGTATCACTGTATCACTGTCATCCTGTTGGTTGCCTTGAGCAGGCCCCTGTAACGTCTCCTTCATCCTTGCCCTGAGATTTTTAAAAAGTGCCACATTCGAGGCTCTTTCAGGGTCGGGAGAATGAGACCCATCATTGTTACTGGTTTTTGGCATAGTGAATATGCCCTGGGGAGTTTGACAGACTCTGTCGTGTGGGCAGGATACTTTTGGTCGCCTGCCAGGTTCTCCAGAGTAAGATCTAGAAAATAAGATGTCACGCAGCCGCATTAGCTTCTGGGAACTGGGTTTTATAGTCTCTGGGTCTTGGCCGTTGATGGGATTACACAGTGCTGGGGAAAGTTGGTGGGTGTAACGCGGAAGATGGGTGATCTGGGTGGAGGAGGCCCCAGTCCCAATCTGAGCAGGCTTGGAGATCTACACCCTGGGTCCCGCACACCTGGGTTCCTCTGCCGGTTCCTTCATGCATGAGGCTCATCTGAACATGTGGAGAGTGGTCTTAAGTATGGCTGTGGCTGGAACCAGAGGTCTTCAGCTTCATTTATAATGAAGATTAATCAGAATTATAATAAAATCAGGTAGGTAAAGGTAAAGACCCTCCCGTTGATCGTCGATTTGCTCGAGCGGGCCCAGTAACGTCTCCATTGGAGACTTTGTTGTTACTGTGTCTGGCATATCGAATATTCTCGGTAGCTTGCCAGGCTCTCCGAGAGGGGCGGAAGAATCAAACTCGGGTTGGCCATGTCGGCCGCTTGTAAGGCGAACGCCCTACCTGCTGTGCTATCTTACCTATGTTGGAAGCCCATGCAGTTTATATGAAAACAATGAACTCCAGGAAACCTCTTTTACTCAATGCCCAAGATTTCCAGTAGTCCTAGTTTTCCAGGAGAGTTTGAAAATGTCTAAAATGTCTAAGGGATCAATTCAGATGAAAGTAATAACCAGAGTCTAATTTCCACTTTATACTCAGAAGCTTTGGCTTATAGGCTGGATTTTCTGTCTCACTTCTGTTCTATAAGTCTCCTCTTTAAGGACTTCACTGTATGGATATAATTTTTCTCTCTTCACCCAAAACTCAACTCTGATATCGTTTCATAAATTTAACATCTGATCCTTGCTGACAGTATAAATCCTGAATTTATTCTGAAAAGATAGGAAAACAATTTTTGTGTCTTCATAAGAGATTTTGTTATTGCTTTTTTAATATAAAAATGTCTTAATTCAGATAGTACTTTCTTCATCCTTGAAAAATTTGTTTCTTTATAGCTCTTCATTTCTCTTTGATGTCAACATTTTCCCTAATTTTCAGAGACTTAGCTGTTTTTAAAGTTATGTCAGAAGATCTGATGGGAGCGATGATATCCAACAACTGGATTTTAGTTTTGAGAAATGCAAGTGTGACACCTTCTGGAAGGCAAGTCACTATGACACTCACAGCTATTTACTTTGTCCATCGTGCTGAGGGCAAGTTCCAGTCAGTTCCTGACTGTTCCTGTGAGGAACAGTGAGGGCATCCTAGCAACCTCATTTGAAGACTTTTTCACTGGACAGGATGGAAAGGAAAATTCTCACAACTATAGTTCTGAAAGTTGTTACTTGAAATTTTGTAATTTTGATTATAAAATTTGGCTAGTAGATCTATCTGTAGTAATAGAGATGTTATCAACAAGTACAAATCCTATTTTCTTTCTTTATTTCTTTTAAAAAATCATTTTCTAGTTATTGTGGATATCTCCAAGTATTATTCGACACTTCATTCATCACTGCTGTGAAATCCAAACAGACACACCACAGGATCATGTTATTTGGTCATAGTAAATAAGCACAAACATTAATATTGCATCATTTATTTCATTTAATATTTTTATATTTTGAATATTTCAAAATATTTTTCTTGAAATGATGCATTTTTAATTTTATACCAGATGGTAAAAAACTCGTGGCACAAAAGAGGTAAAGAATATCTGTTCTCCACAGGGGATTGCCCTGCCACAGAGACAGGGGGGATGGGGGGATGGGGGTGGGAGGGATATTATCCATAGTGGTGGAAAATGGGCACTGGTGGAGGGATGGGTATCTGATCATTGTATAATTGAAACCAAAGCACAAAAAATTTTAAATCTACAACTTTAAAAAAATAAAATAAAATAAAGGGAAAAAAAAAAAAGAATATCTGTTCTCAGGCACACAGAGGACCGTGCCAATAGCAGCCAACTTTCCGGGAACCAACTTTCCTCCTCCTATCCAATCCAAGTATCGGCCTGGCGGTGGGGGTGCTTCCCAGAGCCCATAAAAAGCTTCCATAAAAAAGCTGGGGTGAATACCACTCCTGGGAATATACCCCAGAGAGGCAAAATAGTATAGTCAAAGTGACATCTGCACTTGTTTGTTCTGTCTATAGACTACTTTCAGCATGCATCTCCCATCCTGGGCAGATCTTTCCAGCACCCTTTATTTGGTGTTCCCTTCTCTATCTGAGCTGCCTTTGCCCCTACAGTGTGTGACTGGTTGTTCACTCCATGGCTTAGAAGCCAGTCACACACTGTAGGGGCAAAGGCAGCTCAGATAGAGAAGGGAACACCAAATAAAGGGTGCTGGAAAGATCTGCCCAGGATGAGAGATGCATGCTGAAAGTAGTCTGTAGACAGAACATGATTGCCACCCAATGTCTCTTCTGCAGACCACAGCAGTCAAAAGGAGAGATAGAACAAAAGGGAGTGCCCTGCCACAGAGGCAGGGTGGGATGGGGGATGGGAGGGGCGGGAAAGATACTGGGATTGGTGGGGGTGGAGAATGGGCACTGGTGGAGGGATGGGTACTCGATCATTGTATAACTGAAACCCAAGTACAACAACTTGTAAGTCTACAACTGTACCTCATAGTGTTTCACTAATAAAAATTTTTTTTAAAAAAAGCTGGGGTGGCCATTCTGGTATCAGACCACACTGATTTCAGACTGAAGTAGGTTACAAGAGGCAATGAAGGTCATTTCTTATTGATCAAGGGATCTGTACAGGAGGAAGAACTTACACTCCTAAATGTATATGCACCTAATGAGGGACTAACAAAGTACTTAAAACAACTACTTGTATGTCTTGAAGAAAGACATCAATAGCAACACAATACTAGGGGGAGATTTCAACGCCGCTTCATCACCTTTTGATAGATCAACTAGAATCAAGCTTAGCAAGGACATGCTTTATCTGAGGGAAGAAAAGGAAGAAAGGGGATTAGTAGATATATGTAGGACACTTCACCCTCAAAAAGCTGAATACACATTCTTCTCAAGTGTGCATGGGACATTCTCCAAGATAGACCACATGCTGAGCCACAAAACATTCCTCCATAAAACTAAGAAGATAGAGATTGTATCAATGATCTTCTCAGACCACGATACACTGAAAATAGAAAGTAAATCACACACAAACACAAAAAATCAAATCAAACTCCTGGAAATTAAACAGTTCACTATTGGACAATGAGTGGCTTAGAAAGGAAATCAAAGAGGAAATCAAAAAATTCCTGGAAATGAATGAAAATGAGGACACAAGTTACCAAAACTCATGGGACATGGCAAAAGCTGTGTTAAGAGGAAAGTTTATAGCTCTACAAGCATTCCTCAGGAAGGAAGAGCGAGCCCACATAAGCAACCTAACCTCACAGCTTAAGAGCTTGGACAATGACCAACAAAAGGAAGGCAATAATAAAACTTAGAGCAGAAATTAACGAGATAGAAACCCCCCAAAAATTCAAAAGATCAATAAAACTGAGAACTGGTCCTTTAAGAAAATAAACAAGATCGATAAACCTCTAGCAAGACTCACAAAAAAGGGGGAGAGAAAACCCTAATAAACCAAATCAGAAATGAAAAGGGGGACTTCACAACAGAAACTACAGAAATTCAAACCTCAGAGATTACTTTGAGAAGCTTTATGTCAGAAACAAGAAAAACCTCGAGGAAATGGATAAATTCCTGGATTCCTGTAGCCTCCTGGGGCTGAACCAAGAAGATCTGGAATACCTGAACCTACCTATCACCATCAAGGAAATTGAAACAATAAAAAAAAAATCTTCCCAAACACAAAAGTTCTGACCCAGATGGATTCATTAGTGAATTCTTCCAAATCTTTAAAGAGGACTTACTCCCAATCCTCTTTAAGCTTTTCCAGGAAATTAAAGTATCAGAAACACTTCCAAACAGTTTTTATAAAGCAAATATCACCCCGATACCAAAAGCAGACAGAGTAAGAGAATTACAGGCCAATATCCCTGATGACCACAGACACAAAGTTTCTCAACAAAAGCTGAGCAAACAGAATCCAACAACTCATCAAAAAGATCATACACTATAACCAAGTAAGATTCATCCCAGGGATTCAAGGATGGTTTAACATTCACAAGTCAATCAACATAATTCATATCAAGAAAATAAATAATAAAAACTATATGATAATATCAATAGATGCAGAGAAAGCATTTGACAAAATCCAGAACCTGTTTATGATGAAAACTTTCAGCAAAATGAACATCAAAGGAATTTTCCTCAATTTAGTCAAAACCATCTACCATAAGCCCATGGTAAGCATCACTGTCAATGGGGAAAAACTGAAAGCTTTCCCTCTAAGATCGAGCACAAGACAAGGTTGCCCACTCTCTCCACTCCTATTCAATGTAGTACTGGAAGTACTGGTCATAGCAGTTAGGCAAAAAAAAAAATATATCAAGGGCATACAGATAGGAAAGGAAGAGGTCAAGTTATCACTATTTGCAGACGATATGATATTATACTTAGAAAACCCTAAAGAGTCTACAGAATAGTTCCTAGAAACAATAGGTCTGTATCATAAAGTAGCAGGCTACAAAATCAACACCCCAAAGTGTTGATTTTCTTATATACAAATAGAAAAAGAGAAGAAAGAGACATTTTAAAAATCCCGTTCACAATAGTACCTCAGAAAATCAAGTACCTCAGAATTAGTTTAACCAAAGAGGTGAAGGACCTACAGAAGGAAAATTACAAAGTGCTACTTCAAGAAATAAAAGAGGACACTAGGAAATGAAGACACATCTCCTGCTCATGGGTAGGGAGAATAAACATTATCAAAATGGCAATATTCCCCAAAGCACCATATAGATTTAACATGGTCCCTATCAGAATACCCATTATATTCTTCAAAGTAAATAGACAAAACAATCCTGAAATTCATATGAAGCAATAAACCCCCACGAATAGCTAAAACAATCCTTGGGGAAAAGAAGATGGGTGGAATCACCTTTCCTAACTTCAAACTATACGAGAAAGCAGTAGTAATTAAAAAAGCATGGGGTTGGGCTAGAAACAGACATGGTGACCAATGGAAGAGAGTTGAAAATTCTGTCACAGATCCCCAAATATATGACCACTTAATCTTTGACAAAGGAGCGAGAAATATGAAGTGGAACAAGGAAGGCCTCTTCAACAAGTGATGCTGGGAAAACTGGATCATGATCACAATCATCGACGATTGCCTCGATCAGGCACCAGTAACATCTCCTTCATCCTAGCCCTGAGATTCTAAAAAGTGCCACGTTCAAGACTCTTTCAGGGTTAGGATAATGAGACCCATCATTGTTACGGCATTTGGCGTATTGGGTACAGCACAGGGAGTTTGCCAGACTCTGCCATGTGGACAGGTTACATTCGGAAGCCTGCCAGGTTGTCCAAAGCAAGAATGAGATAATAAGATGTCGCATGGCTGCATTTGTGGCTGCGCACTTCCGGGAGCTGGGTTTTATAGTCTCTGGGTCTTGGCTGTTGATGGGATTACACAACGCCAGGGGAAGTTGGTGGGTGTGATCCCTGCCTACTGGAAGATGGAGGATCTGGGTGGAGGATACTCAACCCCGATCCGAGCAGGCTTGGAGATCTCAGCCCCGGGACCCGCATGCCTTTGTTCTTCTGCCAGTACCTTCATGCATGTGGAGAGTGGTCTCAGCATTGTTGTGGCTGGTTCTGGAGGTCTTCGGGAAAACTGGATAGCTACCTACAAAAAAATGAACTTTGATCTCTGTCTAATGCCAGGCACAAAAGTCAGATCAAAGTGGATTAAAGACCTCAATATCAGACCTGAATCCATAAGATACATGGAGGAAAATGTAGGCAGAACCCTCCTTGACATTGAAGCTAAAAGCCTCTTTAAGGATGAAACACTGCTGACCAAGCAAGTGGAAACAAAAATAAACAAATGGGACTAATCAAACTAAAAAGCTTCTGCACTTCAAAAGAAACAATGACTAAAATACAGAAAGAGCCTACAGAATGGGAAAGAATATTTACCCAAAACCCTTTTGATACGGGGTTAAAATCCAGGATATACAAGTCACTAGAAGAATTGTACAAGAAAAAATCCTCCTACCCCATCAAAAAATGGGGAGAAGAAATGAACAGAAACTTCCTTAAAAAAGAAATACAAATGGCCACAAATCACATGAAAAAAGTGCTCTACTTTGCTAATCATCAGGGAGATGCAAATCAAAACAACAATGAGATATCATCTCACACCACAGAGACTGGCACACATTCAAAAGAACAAAAGCAACCAGTGCTGGCGTGGATGTTGGGGGAAAAGGGACACTCTTTCACTGTTGGTGGGAATGCCAACTGGTCCAGTCTTTCTGGAAAACAATATGGACATTCCTTCAAATATTAGAAACTGAGCTTCCATATGACCCCACAATACCATTTCTGGGAATATAACCTAAGGGTGCAAAAAAGCACAGTAGAAATGACATCTGTACCTGTTCATTGCAGCACTGTTCACGGTAGTCAAAATCTAGAAACAACCCGAGTGCTCGAGAACAGATGACTGGTTAAAGAAACTTTAGTACATTTATACAATAGAATCGATGTACTAAACAGGCTGGAACCTGTTTAGTAATAGAACAGGCTGGAGCGATAGCACAGCGGGTAGGGCATTGCCCTGCATGCAGCTGACCCAGGTTTGATTCCTCCATCCCTCTAGGAGACCCTGGTAAGCTACCGAGAGTATCCTGCCTGGCAAGTTACCCATGGCGTACTTGATATGCCAAAAGCAGTAATAACAAGTCTCACAATGGAGATGTTACTGGTGCTCGCTCGAGCAAATCAATGAACAACAGGATGACAGTGCTACAGTGCTATACAATGGAATACTATTCAGCTGTTAGGAGAGATGAAGTCATAAAATTTGCTTATAAGTAGATAGACATGAAAAGAATCATGCTAAGTGAAATGTGTCAGAAAGAGAGGGACAGACATAGAAGGACTGCAATCATTTGTGGAGTATAAAATAACATAACATAGTCTGACACCCAAGAACAGTAGACACAAGGGCCAGGAATATTGCTCCATAGTTGGAATCCTGCCTCATGAGAAGAGGGAGAAGGCAGCTGGAATAGAGAAGGGATCACTAAGAAAATGATGGTTGGTGGGATCTGTCAGGATGGGAGATGTGTGCTGAAAATCGATAAAGGACCAAACATGATAACCTGTCAGTATCTGTATTGCAAACCATAGCACCCAAAAGTAGAGAGAGAGTATGGGGGAAATTTTCTGCCATGGAGGTAGGGGGAGGGTGGGAAAGGGGGGCTATACTGGAGAGATTGATGGTGGGGAATGTGCACTGGTGGAGGGATGGGTTTTGATCATTGTATGATTGTAACTCAAACATGAAAGCTTGTAACTTTATCTCTTAGTGATTCAATAAAATTTAAAATATTTTTTAAAAAAAGAATATCTGTTCTAGGGCTTGGGATGTGATTCCAAGTGATAGAGTGAATGCCTTATATATGTGAAATTCTGGGTTCAGTCCCTGGCACTGCATGACCCTACCCTGAGCACCGCAGGGTATGGCCTCCATAAAGAAATGCCTGTTTTTGATGCATTCTAGAGAGGACAGAGAATAAAAAAGAAGAAACAACTACTCACTTTCTCACTAACATGATGGTTTTTAGTTATTATACACAGAATTCAATAAATTACTTTTTATAAAAATGTTGAGATATTAATTACTAATGTATAAAGAGTCTTTCCTTTTTTCCTTTAAAAAATTATTGAGGTTTATTGAAGTTACAATACTGGCTTCTCATCACATAATTCTGATCCCATACCACCACCAGTGTGTCCACCTCCTTTCCTTAAGTGTCCTAACCTCCCTCCCTTTCATCCTCTTTGTCTTTATCCTCTCATAAAACTGGACTCTGAAACAGATGCAAAAAACCCTTTTTTTTTTTGCTCTTCACCCCCTGTCTTCATTTACAAAAAGCGACAATGACACAAATCTGGGATCTAAAAATATTCCCCCTCCAGCTTGTTGGGCCACCTCTGACTGTGGTCAGAGGTTCCTTCTGGCTCTGCACTCAAGCATCACTCAGAGAGGCTCAATAGACTATATAGTGTGCCAGCATTGAACCCAGGTTGGCCACATTAAAAACAAGAGCATGTGGCCAACCCACTCTATTACTCTCTGGCCCCATAACTCTTTTTCTTAAAAAAATATTTAGTTTAATTGCAGTTTAGCTATTATGGTTTTGATGACAAAGTTACTGTACTTTCACCATCAAAGTGTCCAAGACCCTTCAGCACTCCTTATGTCTTTTCTAATCTGCCTCTTCCTTTTACACACTCTCTCCCTCCACTGCTTGGTAATATCAGTTTTGTAATCCAAGGCAAAGGGTTTGTCATCATTCAATACTGTCTATTTTATTATTCTGTCTTTCTAGATGCCACAGATGAGTGAAATCATCTTGTGTTTGTCCTTCTCCCTCTGGTTTATTTCACTAAACATGATACCCTTCAGTTCTATCCATGTCAAAGCAAACTGTGAAATTTCATCTTTTCTTAGAACTATGTAATATCCCAGGGCTGGATTGATAGCACAGTGGCTAGGGCGTTTGCTTTGCACGTGGCCAACCCGGCTGACCCAGGTGCTAACATGGTTTCTCACTCCTGCACTAGCCTCTTCATCCTGATTATATATGATGAATTTCTGAAAGAGGGGGGAAAATTCCAATCTCTCATCCTACCAAAAGAAAGAATATTTTAGTGCAAATTAAATAAACCCTGAAGTCCTTTATGGCTTAGGTGAATCAGAAATAATTATAACAAAATAAAACAATCCAGAATTAGAGTTTGGAGTAGGTATTTAAAAAAAAAGCTGAAAAGCTAAGAAAAATAGTTCAGAAACCAAAAATATTGAAATATCATTGTTTTTCTATGTTCCATCTTGAACACATTATCTATTTTTTAATCCTCAGATTTATATGAGTAAATTTATTTAAATAAAGCTTCACACTCACACAAAAAGAAATTAGGAGACTCAATTACTATCATTCACCAATATTTAAAATTCTCTTCCCCACTATTCTTCCTCTCTCCTTCCTCTTTGGCCAAAATCTCTCAATTTTCTTCCTAAAAAGCTCCAATACTAAAGAAGGGCTGAAAGGTCCGGTGTAAAAGAAGGAAACCATAGGATGAAAGTCTGAAGAAAATATGTCCTGAAATCTTGTCTTGAACCCTACCTTCTGTGACCTAAATGGGAAATTTCCAGCTCCTCTAATATGATCTTCCTGTTAGCAAGGGCATTTTTCAGCGATGGCATTTCCACCTTTCTGGTTTTCCTTTTCAGTCCATAGCATTTTGCAGATGTTCACAGTAGAAGTCACTTGACAAGCCATCAAGAAAGTGGAAGCTCATTTAAAATTAGAGTTTGCATAGATAACTTGGATGGTATGATGGCTACTTTTTTTTTTATAAAATTTTTTATTTTTTTTTATATAATTTTATTTATTGAATCACCGTGAGAGCAGTTACAAAGATTTCGGGTCTAAGTCTCGGTCATACAATGAAACACCCATACCTTCACCAGTGCCCATTCTCCACTACCAAAAACCCCAGTATACCCCCATCCCAAACCCTCCCCCTACCTGTGGGGCAGATGATTTCCATATTACTCTCTCTCTACTTTTAGGTATGATGGTTACTTTTATGTGTCAACCTCATGGGGGTAGATTCATCTGGATGTGTCTGTGATGATGTTTCTGAAGAGGTGAGCACTTAAATCAGTAGACTGAGTAAAGAAAATTGCTCTCTCTGAGTCAGGCAGGTACTGTCCAGTCCACTGAGGTCCTAAGGAGAACAGAAAGTGAAAGAATGGGCTACTTATAACCTTCACATGAGCTGGGACATTCATCTACTGACCTCAGGCAGCATTTCACTTTTTAAGTCTTTGGACTCGGACCGAATTATATCAGTCCACTAGCTTTCTTGGTTCTTCAGTGTAAAGAAATCAGCTTCTCAGCCACCAGAATTGGATAAGTGAACTTCTAGAATCAATGTGTGTCTGTGTCTTTGTGTGTCTGTGTCTATGTGTGCATATACATTTTTATTGGATTTATTTTCCTGTACAGTCTTTTGTTGGGGGGGGGGGGCTTGGGGCTGTACATAGCTCTGCTAAAGGCTTCCTTCTGGCTGCACCTAGTGGGCTTGAGACTCCACGCTTAGAGCTTTCTATGACTCTGCACACAGGGATCATTCTTGTCAGACTTAGGGCATGTTATGGGTGCTAAGACACAAAACCTGGGTTGGCTGCATGCAACTCAGTGCCTTATTCACTCTACTGTCTCTCTGGCCCCACACTGCACAATCTTGGTTAATATAAATAATAAGCAAATATTTCACTATCCCTCTCTCTCACCCTACACCCCTTTCTTCTCTCTCAGCAGTGCTCAGGGACTTCTCTTGGCTCTGTGCACAGGGATCACTCTTGGTGGTGCTCAGGGTTCCAAGTGGTACCAAGATCCAACCCAGGTCTTCTTCATATAAAATATGTACTAGAGCTTATTGAGCAATTTATTTCCAGCTCATACATTTACTCTCTTAAGTTCAACTGCATCACTAAAACCTAAGGCACTATTTCCTGATAAATGCTTAATTTCACCCAGCCAATAAAGCAAACAAATCATCAAAGCCCTCCAAACAGAGGGAATAGCAAACGGACAGTAGGCGTTAACAGATGTTCTCACTCCCAAGTAGGATCAGAGAACCAGGACTCTGAATTCAAAGCAAAACACCTACATGATTTCTTGGTGAGAACACCAGCATTTGAAGGACTTTAGGGTATAGGAGAGAAGAAAATTTATGAGATGATATTTAGAATAACAAAGGATGAGTTACAATGCTGGGAAGGGTTTTTTTTCCAGCTTTGATTTCTTCATCAGAGACTAGGCTTCTTTCCAACAGGACAGGCCAGTTCCAGAATTCCAGTCTACTGGAAAGAGAGCCTGACTCTGCCTTGTGCTTGCCGTTCCCAGACACAATGTGCAAAATTACAGATTCTTCCTCATTCCTCTATGATTTCTTCATCCTAATAATCTCTGGGTGGATTTTGTGTTAAAAAATCCATACAGTCCAAAATGGCAAGTTATTTATGAAAAACCTGTTACTTCAGAGAGTTGCTGCAGGATTACTACTGCGCACATTTGAAAAGTATGATTGCAGGTACACAATTCTGACTTACCCACAACTTCTCAAGCACACATCACTTGCATTACAAGAAATACTGCCCCCAAACCCATCCCCAGCAAAAAAAAAAAAAATCTTCAAGACCCAGCCACTTAGAGTAGCTGAGTGCCCCATCTGGGAAATAACTCCGGATCCCCTTCAGACAAACTTGCTGTGGTAGAGTGACCTGGCTGTCACCCAGCCTGACAGCTCATTTGCAGCCAGTAGTTTTCACAGATGCTCCCTGGTGAGTAGCAATTTCCGGCTACTTTTTCAAATGATTTTCATCCTGCCAGCTGGGCACACAGTTCAGGGAGTACAGCTTGGAGAACAGGATGGACCTATCAAAAACAGTTTGAGGCCTGATTTGGATTAAACTATAGTGTTTGAGGCTTGCCCTTAGGTTGGACACTTACTTGTTCCCTTCCCTGTTGATTTCCATCCCTTCCACTTTCACTTCCATAATCCTCTCTGCTCCTGACCATGAACTCACTGTGCATCCCTCTGACTCCTGCCCAACTCCTCCTCCCTAGTCTCCCAGCACTAATGGACAGGCAGTGAGGGAGCTTGAGAAAAGTAGTTGAGGAATAAGAAAATTTAAATATAATCCCAGTCCTGCCACCTTGGCCAAGTTGCTAACCTCTCTGGACCTCATTTTGCTCTTTGGTAAAAAGAGATTCTGTCGGTACCTTCAGGTAACTAAGTCACTTGACCATGTCATCTCGTCATCCTGTTAAGTTCTGCCCCTGAGAACAGCCAACACCCACTTCTAGTAAGTTTGCTCCCACTATTTCAGGACACAGGATTTAAAATTTTTTTCTTTAATTGAGTAGCTGTAACACAGACCATTGCAAAACTGTTCATGAGTGAATTTCAGTCATACAGGATTCCAACACCCTTCTTTCCACCAATGTATATTTCGAAGCACTGATGTCCCCAGTTTCAGGACATAGAATTTTTAAACGAAAACCTGTGTTTGTGTCTTGGGCCTATCTAAGTAACCAACTGCAGTGGAACATTACTCAAAGACATGAAATTCATTATTAATGCCACTTAGAGAAAAAAAAAGGCTGGAAGAATTACAGCCACTATAGAAATTGATGGTGAAATGGAATGTTTCACTTCCATGTGAGTCCAACCTCCCAGGACTATTCCTCAGGTTCCCTGGATCCTGAATAATGGAGCCAAGGTGCTCTCTGTGGCCTTTAGGATAGGACAAGGTGAAAGGACAGTAAGAGAAAAACTCTAGAATGATTAACTGTATAGCACAGCGGTAGGGCATTTGCCTTGCATGCAGCCAACATGGCCGACCCGAGTTCAATTCCTTCGCCCCTCTCAGAGAGCCCTGCAAGCTACCAAGAGTATCTCCCCCGCACGGCAGAGCCTGGCAAGCTACCCGTGATGTACTCGATATGCCAAACACAGTAACAACAAAGTCTCCAATGGAGACATTACTGGGCCCGCTCAAGCAAATTGATGAACAATGGGAGGACCGTGATACCATGATACCGTGATTACATTCTAAATTCAAAGTGATGTTTCTCCTGATTAGAAGTTAACACATTTTGAAATCTCTGAAACATATAGACCATAAAGTAAAATTACCGGGGCTGGAGTGATAGCACAGCGGGTAGGGTGTTTGCCTTGCACACGGCCAACCCAGGTTTGATTCACAGCATCCCATATGGTCCCCTGAGCACCACCAGCAGTGATTCTTGAGTGCAGAACCAGGAGTAACCCCTGTGCATCGTCAGGTGTGACCCAAAAAGCAAAAAATTAAAGAAAAACCAAAAAACCAAAAACCAAAACATATTTAGGCTTATTAGAAACCAATAAAGTACTTACAGCCATTTTTAAAAAAGTAAAATTACCCATTTTAGAGATAACTGCTTGTCTACACAGGAACTTTTTCCTTTCTTCTATTTTTTCTGATCTGGACAGCATAAAAATCATGTTCTCCTTTATTTTGACATGTCAGTCTTAACATGAATCATCCCATTCTATGAAATCTGGAGAATCTAAGTACCAATGCACAAGTTTTCTTTTCCACATTTCACCCTTAGCCAAAAGAAAAAGTAATGCTATCATAAAAACTTAAATATGTGGCAAAATTGAGGGGAAATTAAAGTTTGTGAGTGATTATCATTTAAAATAAGCCTTTGTGGACCCTCCTTCACTGCTGGTGGGAATGCCGACTGGTTCAGCCCTTTTGGAAAACAGTATGGACGATTCTCAAAAAGCTAGAAATTGAGCTCCCATTTGACCCAGCAATTCCACTCCTGGGAATATACCCCGGAGAGGCAAAAAAGTATAGTCGAAGCAGCATCTGTAGTTGTCTGTTCATTGCAGCACTGTTTACAATAGCTAGAATCTGGAAAAAATCGGAGTGCCCAATAACAGATGACTGGTTAAAGAAACTTTGGTACATCTACAAATGGAGTATTATGTAGCTGTCAGAAAGGATGAAGTCATGAAATTTACATACAAGTGGTACTACATGGAAAGTATCATGCTAAGTGAAATGAGTCAGAAAGAGAGGGATAGACATAGAAAGATTGCATTCATCTGGGTAACGTAAAGTAACAAAATAGGAGACTAACACCCAAGAATAGCCGAGATAAGTACCAGGAGGATTACTCCATGGCTTTGAGGACAGCCACACACGCTAGGGGGAAAGGCAGCTCAGATAGAGAAGGGAGCACCAAATAAAGGGTGTTGGGAGGTTCCTCTCAGGATGGGAAATGCATGATGAGAGTAGACTATAGTCCAAACAAGATTGCGACTGAATGTCTCTTTTGCAAACCACAGCACTCAAAAGGAGAGAGATAACAGAGGGGAATGCCCTGCCACAGTGGTAGGGTGGATGGGGGGATGGGGTGGGAGGGATACTGGGACTGGTGGTGGTGGAGAATGGACACTGGTAGAGGGATGGGTATTCGATCATTGTATAACTGAAACCCAAGCACAAAAATTTGTAAGTCTACAACTGTACCTCATGGTGTTTCACAAAAAATAAAATAAAATAAAATAAAATAAAAGTAAAGTAAACTCAGAGGTTGAATACTAAATAAATAAATAAATAAATAAAATAAGCCTTTGTATATTTTGTATTTCAGCAGTGGCTATAAGTAACTTTTTCATTTTCTAACATCGGCTGTTTTTTTTGTTTTTTATTTATTTATTTATTTATTTATTGAATCGCTGTGGGAAAGGTTACAAAGCTTTCAGGTTTAGGTCTCAGTCATGCAAATATCAAACACATTTCCCTTTACCAATACTTATTTTTTACCATGAAGAACCCCAATAAAACCCCACCCCCCACCCCTCCCCGTCCCTGTGAGGCAGATGAATTCTAGTTAACACTCTATCTGCTTTGATTAGATTCATTGTTTCAATAAAAGATTCACCACTATTATTTAGAGTTTACCCCCCCCCCCAAATCAGACATGCTGAAAAAGCATTGTGAAGTGATTTGCTTTCTACAGCTGGGTTCAAGAATTAAATGTTGGTTTTGGATTTCTGCTATTTTACTTATTGACCCTGGAAGCATTTCTACTGAAAGTCAGATAGTTAAGAAATTGGTTTCTGTGCTCTGGAGTCATAGCCGTGCTGGAGAGCCGCTCATGGGGGGCAACTGGTGGCCACGGTAGGGCGTGAAGGGCGGACCGATACGCCCCCCTTCCCATGAGGTTTTAGTCGCCCCCACACCCCCGGCTCATACCTGCTGTCCACAAGGCTCCCATGTGGCCACCATCTTTCTTTCCAGAGAGGAAAGGGCGAATGGGGCAACACCCTTTCCCCTCCGGACAGACATGATGGCCTGGATTAACGCATAGTCCTTTCGCTTTTCTGCTCCAAGCTGCCGGGTTCTGCATTAAGTCCTTGTGCTTCTGGGGCCGTGGCTGTGCTGGAGAGCCGCTCGCAGGGGGCAACTGGTGACCTCGGTAGGGCATGAAGGACAGACCGGAACGCCCCCCTTCCCATGAGGTTTTAGTCGCCCCCACACCCCCGGCTCATACCTGCTGTCCACAAGGCTCCCATGTGGCCGCCATCTTTCTTTCCAGAGGGAGGAGAGCAGAAGGGAGCAACACCCTTTCCCCTCCGGGCAGACATGATGGCCTGGATTAACGCATAGTCCTTTCGCTTTTCTGCTCCAAGCTGCTGGGTTCTGCATTAAGTCCTTGTGTTTCTGGGGCTGTGGCTGTGCTCCAAACTTAACTCTGATTTTCAGGGAGAAACGTTGGGTGGTTTACTTCCCATTGATCACTTTGTATATAGAGAGATGTCGCGCAGCCACGTAAGTGGCCGCGCGGTTTTGAGGAAAAGTCCTAGTTCCCGCATACTCGAGCTGTGCTTGTAGAGGCTTCTGGTCACCGCGGTTCCATCTGGGGGAGGCGGGATGTGGTACCTACCCCATCTGGGACTTCCCGATGATCTCGGCTCTTTTTGGAACCTGCTTTATTTTTTTTTCCTCCGGGAGCTGTAACATCGGCTGTTTAAAATTCTTTAATAGAATCTCTTTGCCCCTTTTCAAGTAACATGCAAAGCATGTGCTTCTGCCTATTGAGCAATCTCCCTGACCCCCTCATTGTACTTTTAATAAAGTCTACACAAAACAATTTGTGGAAACTTATACTTTTGCCTCTGAACTTGGAACACTTTTCCTTTCTCTTTTCAGCAATACCAGTTCTGTGCCTAGGCTGGCCATAAGAAAGAAAGGAGGCATTCTCTCACTTGGCTAATTTCTTAGTTAATTTCTACTTCATCTTAGGTAAGGTCTTTTAATATATAGCCCTTCTGTGTTCTTCCCAGGTGGGCACTCACTGCAATTCATTGCTATGATTTGTATTTTCCATTCTATTAGATTCTGAGCACCTGGAAAAGTGAGTACGCCATAAACATCGAGTATTAGTGAGTGGCAGCCTTCCTCTACATTAATAAAGAAAGCTATTCAAGAGAACATATTCTTACATCACTATCAGAGTAAGGAATTTTATAATCTCTCACTGTGATGAAAGAAAGAGAAGGAAATGTGTTCTCTTTTTAAAACCTGCATTTCTTGAATTTTTAAAGTTGTGATTGAAGCCTATATGTAGTTTATGTTTGCTAATGCAACTCTTTTAACTTTTCCAGTATATTTAGTAAGTAGGGAGATGCTCAATTCCTGAGTCCTGTGACCTGAGAGAACACCACTAACATTTGCTTTCTATCACCTCATAGACACATTAGAGATCTCTAACATCAACAGCATAATGCCCAACAGTGTAGACTCTTGCTAACACTGAAGCCTGATAAGGATAAACCACACACGCAGAAAGTTTCCAGTTGTCAGAGAAAGGAAGAACCAGGGATCACTCAAGAAAAGTAATAGCAAATTCAAAGCTGCATATATTTAATATACACATTTTTCTATTGGTGCAATGACCAATTCAGACTTGATAGAAAACAGTGATAGAAAAGCGCTTTTATTCTTTTATTGTATAGGCCTTTGCAGGAATTCGGAGAGGTCCAAATAATGAAATCCAGCCCACTGCTCTAACTAGCCCACTGGAGTTCAAGCTGACCAGATACCAGAGAGAAATGCTGTTCCTTCTACCTTTAACCTTTGTTTGTTTTTTTGTTTTGAGGCCACAAACTGGCAATGCTCCGAGATTACTCCTTGTGAATAAAAAGAGCACAGAGTACCTGATGGAATTGGGTGTGCCTCCAGAGCACTGTGGTGGGAGTAACTCAATAAATCTAAACTCCCTGCGGGAGGTGCAAGGACAACCCAATGTTATCTAACACTCCTGGCTCTGAAATCACTCTTGGTGTTGTTCCAGGGACCATATGGATGCTGGTGATGGAAGCTGGGTCAGCAGTATGCAAGGTAAGTGCCCTTCCACTCTCTACTTGTACTCAGCCTCTCTTCCTTTAACTTTTGAAAATCCAACCTGCTCCTTAAAATCGACTTCCTTCTGCCTTATCTCTGAAATCTTCCACAACACCTCCATTCCACATAGTTCTGCTGTATTCTACAGGGTGTTTTTTTTTTCACATATAGTTAACACTGGTGATTTTGATTAATTAAACCAAGTTTTGAATGATCTATTGTTGATTCAAAATGTATCTCTTGACTACATATTGGATCTCTAAATCCTTAGAAGACTGAAACAGTGATTTAAATGTCTTCTTGAGAGGGTATGGTGCGCCAGCAGGTCAATCTGTACCTGTGAGGCAAGTGAATCAGCAGCCTGATGGCACCGTCAGACTTTCAGATACTCAAAAATTGCTGCTGTGCCTTTGGCCAGACCCCAAAATCTTGGGGCAAAGCTTACCAAGGAAGTAAATGACCAAAAGTTAGGTATGTGGGAGACACACCCACAAACCATCTCTGGCTCAGCTATACAATTGGAAGCATGGCTTCTCTGGTTCCTAATAGAACTGCTTAATGGCCATGAGCCCAGAGACTCAGAAACTAATCTCGGAACCCAAAGGCTTTTGGCAGAAATGCGCCCTGTTCCTGCAGTAGGTTACTAGGGATGGGCCACTCCAGGTGGGAATGGGTTTCATGCCTTGGCCTGTTCCCCTTGTTGGCCCAGTGATCGCCGTCCTCCAGAGGCCACTGGACAGTCAGGTTTGGGCCTGCAGTGACAAGACACGTGGGGCCTCACCAGATGGGGGTGGAACCGGCCCTTTCCTCCCCATCCCAGTGAAGCCCCGAGTCGCTGCCTACGAACTGCCTCTCTGGCTCAATCTGCTTAATGGCCATGATCCCAGAGACTCAGAAACAAATCTCAAAACCCAGCGGTTTTTGGCAGAAATGCATCTGGACTGCATACAAGGTGGCCACCACCTCAGAGCTTATTGGAAAGCCAGGTATGAGCCAGTGGTGATGGGGCAACTGCAGTCTCATGGGAAGGGGGGCAGTATGGCTCGTCCTTCATGCCCTACTGAGGTCACGAGTTGCTCACCACAAGTGGCTCTTGGCATGGCCATAGCTCCAGAGGCAAAAGGACTTAGTCCAGAGCTGGCAGCTTGCGGTAGAAAAGTGAATGGACTATGTGTTAAACTAAGGCGCCAAGCCTCCCCGGGAGAGGAGAGGGTGTTGCTCCCTTCCGCCTTTTCCTGCCCCAGCAACAAGGTGGCTGCCACCTCAGAGTTTTTAGGAAAATCAGGTATGAGCCAGCAGTGACGGGGCAACTGCAGTCTCATGGGAAGGGGGGCGGTAGCGACTTGTCCTTCACGCCCTACTGAGGTCACGAGTTGCCCCCCACGAGCGGCTCTCTGGTACAGCCATGTCTCATTCATGGCTCATTCTGTATGTCACCAGACGTACAGACACCAATCTCATAATTATCTGGCTCTTTGCAGAAATCCAAAATCATTATACAATTCTCATAACCAGCTATAGAAAACAAAGTATTTCACAATGCCTTTTCAGCAATTCTGATTGTTGGGAGGAAATTCTAAACAATAATGGTGCATCTTTTGTCGAAATAATCAATGTAATCAATGTAGAGAAGAGTTAAGTGGAAATCATCTGCCTCACAGGCATTGGGAGGGAAGGGGGGGGGTATATTGGGGTTGTTGGTGGTGAAAAATGAGTACTGGTGAAGGGAAAGGTGTTTGATCATTGTATGACCAAGACTTAAACCTGAAAGCTTAGTAACTTTTTCCACAGTGATTCAATAAATAAATATAAGAAGATAAATAAATAAATAAATAAATAAATAAATAAATAAAACTATGAGAAAAAAAGTAAGGTGGAGTACATGCCCAAATTAATCAGCTAATCAGTGGCTGAATAAATAACAGTGCTTCTACATAAAAAAATAAATAAATAAATAAATGTCTTCTTGACATTTTGACAAGCACTAGCCACATAATTGATTTTGAAAGATGTGAGAAATGATTGAAACCAATATGAAACTAATAGTTAATGAAATGTAAATCATAGTGATAGAATCCATCATATTAAATTATATTCAATCACAAAATAATTCAGTTAACAATACATAGCAAAATTAACACTGTTCTGAATTTCATATTACTCAAGAGCTAGAATAAAAAATGAAAAGTCACTGTAATGCATACTCTCTGGATTTTAAAGTGAAACAACTAGAGTTTCTTAAAGAAGCTTATTTAAAGCTCAACAAACCATTTGAAGTATAAAAGGAATGCCTGGTAAACCTGTTTTCATAGTCATTGTTGCTAGAATGTCCATAATTTCTTTCTTTAATATTTGAAGGGCTGGAGCGATAGCACAGCGGTAGGACGTTTGCACAACAAAGTCTCCAATGGAGATGTTACTGGGCCCGCTCGAGCAAATCGATGATCAATGGGAGGGCCTTTACTTTACTTTTCTTTTTTTTTTTTTTGGCAGGGTATTCCCCCTTGTTCTCTCTCTCTTCTTTTGGGTACTGTGTTTTGCAAGAAAGGCATTGAGTGGCAATCATGTTTGGTCTATAGACTACTTTTAGCATGCTTCTCCCACCCTGGGAGGGTCCTCACAACACCCTTCATTTGGTGCTCTCTTCTCTATCTGAGCTTCCTTTTGTTTTGTAATTCTTTTTTTTTCCATTTTTTTCCCTTTATTTTATTTTATTTTTTTTTACAGTTGTAGATTTACAATTTTTTGTGCTTTGGTTTCAATTATACAATGATCAGATACCCATCCCTCCACCAGTGCCCATTTTCCACCACCATGGATAATATCCCTCCCACCCCCATCCCCCCATCCCCCCTGCCTCTGTGGCTGGGCAATCCCCTGTGTTCTCTCTCTCCTTTTGGGTGTTGTGGTCTGCAAAAGAGGCATTGAGTGGCAAACATGTTCAGTCCATAGTCTACTTTCGACATGCATCTCCCCTCCTGGGAGGATCCTCCAAACATCCTTTATTTGGTGCTCCCTTCTTTATCTGAACTGCCCTTTCCTCTAGGATACCCGGCTGGCCTCTAAGTTATGGAATAATCCTCCTGGTGCTGATCTCAGCTATTCTTGGGTATTAATCTCATACTTTGTTACTTTATATCCCCCAGATGAATGCAATCTTTCTATGTCTATCCCTCTCTTTCTGACTCATTTCGCTTAGCATGATACTTTCCATATTGTACCACTTGTATGTAAATTTCATGACTTCATCTTTTCTAACAGCTACATAGTACTCCATTGTGTAGATGTACCAAAGTTTCTTTAATCAGTCATCTGTTCTTGGGCATTCAGGTTTCTTCCAGTTTCTGGCTATTGCGTTTACTTTACTTTTACTTTAATATTTGAAAAGGTTTGAATATTCGTATACAACATATTAACTAGACAATATAAATAGTCCTACAGTTAACACCACTACATCATTACATTTCATTACAAGACTAGGAACTTTTCCATTAAGATCAGAAGAAGACTAGGATGTCCACTCACCATTCATTTTCAACATTGTGCAGGAAGATCTAGCTAATAAAACGAAATGAGAACACAACACTGTCCTCCCATTGTTCAATTTGCTCGAGCGGGCCCAGTAACGTCTCCATTTTGAGACTTGTTACTGTGTTTGGCATATCAAATACGTCACGGGTAGCTTGCCAGGCTCTACTGAAATGAGAAAAGATAACAAAATATATACAGATTGAAAATAAAGAAATATAACTGAGGCTGGAGCAATAGCACAGCGGGTAGGGCATTTACCTTGCACACGACCAACCTGGGTTCGATTCCCAGCATCCCCTATGGTTCCCTAAGCACCACCAGGAGTAATTCCTGAGTGCAGAGCCAGGAGTAACCCTTGAGCATAGCCAAGTGTGACCCAAAAAGCAAAAAAAAAAAAAAAAAAAAAAAGAAAGAAATATAACTGTCTCCTGACAGATGACATTATTATTTTATCCAAAAGGAAAGGCAAGAACATATATAAACTAATAAAAAAGGGGCCACAGTGATCAAACAGCAGGTAAGGTGTTTGCCTTGCACGCAGTTAACCCAGGTTTGATCCCCAACATCCCATATGGTGCCTGAACACCACCAGGAGTAATTCCTGAGTGCAGAGCCAGGAGTAATCCCTGCACATCCCAGGTGTGACCTAAAAAGAAAAAAAAAACTAATAAACAATTTTAACAAGGCCCCATGCCTCACAGTTAATATAGAACATTAATTGCTCTCCCTTATGCTATTAATGTCATCAGCAAAGCGGAGGTGGTGTAGTTGCCGACCATCTATCTTCACTCCCATTCCTTCCCATTCCAGTCGTCGCATGATGTTCTCGAGGGTGGCACTGAAGAGTTTTGGTGAAATGGTATCACCCTGCCGCACCCCTCTCTTGACATCAATGATCACTTCTTTGTAGAATGGTGAGATCCTGGTAGTGAATCCGCAATACAGCTCACGGAGGATCCTGATGTATTGGGCTTGAATGCCCTGATTGGCTAGGGTTTCAATGACCGCTTCCGTCTCAACAGAATCAAAGGCCTTCTTTAAATCAATGAACGTTAAACAGAGTGGCATCTTGAACTCCCGAGAAACCTCAATGAGCTTGATTATTGTGTGGATATGGTCGATGGTGCTGAATCCTTTGCGGAACCCTGCTTGCTCGCATGGTTGTCCTTCATCTAGTGTTCTGCCAATCCTATTTAGGATGACTCGAGTGAACAACTTGTAGATGACAGACAATAGGCAGATCGGGCGATAGTTGCCAATGTCATGGATGTCTCCCTTCTTGAACAGTTAGTACGGTCCTGCTGGTTTTCCATTGGGACGGAACCTTGCATTCAGACAGGTAGCGAGTGAAGAGCCGAGCCAGTGTATTGATGAGTACTGACGGCAGGTTCTTCAGGTGTTCAGGTCTGACCTTGTCTGGACCGGGTGCTGTTTGTTTCTTTACTGACGAAAAGGCGTGTCGGATTTCGGAAAGGAGAACGTTGGGAACGACATATCCATCCTGTGGAATTTGGTATGTCGGCAAGTGGACATGGCTATCGAAGAGATTTGAGTAGAAGTCATGGATAATCTTCTCCATTGCCGTTCTGGAGGATTGATGGATCCATCAGGACGTCGGACGGCAGTCATCTTGGTCTTATAGTTTGCGAAGGACAGGCGGGCCCCCATTCTTCCTCCCCCAGCTACTTCATTCTCCTTCTCCATTCCCCTTCATCCTCCTTCTCTGGAGTCTGGGTTCTGATCCTCTCTGAACTCTCTTCCTTCTTCCTTCTCCTTTCTTCTCCCCAGCCCACTCCTACAGTACAGTTAAATCCTCTCTCCGTGAGGAATTGGGGAAACAATTAGGTGCGGTCGCAATCAATAGGGGTGGAGATGAACAGGGGTAGAAATCTTAGCCTCAGGGAAGACCGCTCCTAGGACAGATCCTTCCTTAGCAGGAGGACCCACCCTAGAGCAGAATCCCATGGGCGTGCCTCTCCTCTCCTTGTCCGACAAGCATACAAGAATATAATATAAATCATTTTGTATGGATACAGTAAGAAATATCTTAAACTTATAGAATTGCTCTCCTAGGGCCATCTCGATCTCAAGACTACGGTGCTCAGGCCAGATAGTCTTTCCCACCCCTAGCAGGATCCTAGTCTTGTCGTTACCTTGGATCATGACAGCATTTGTCCATGATCAAACTCTTAACTTATAGTTAAGAATCGTGGCACTTTGGCCTGGCCCATTTCACTGCCAGGGTAGCTCACTGCTTGCCCTGGGTCCATTCAGTCCCTCGTCGGGACCCTGCTTTTGGGGTGTTAGGAACTAAGGGCAACTGAGGCTTAAGTCGAGAAAGCAGATGCCCGGGAGTGAATAATATTCAAGGCCAATCAAATCCTAAATTACAAAGCATAATGTTAACGGTCCTTCTGTATCTATACAAAAGGATATTACTTTAAAGTAAACTGTTCATAAGGCATAAGGAGAGGAGAAAGGCAATATTTCACTCATACATATAAAATCATAGATTTCTGGGAAACTGATCTTACAAATTAACAAAGTCTGATTAAGGGGAAAGCTAATAACTGGGTGGGGAGGAGAGCATAGGAAAGACTGTTTACATGTTTACATGTAAACACAATGGAAGTGGAAGTGCCTCTGGAGCACTGAGGTGGGTGTAACCAGATTGATGGGTGTAACCAGATAAACCTAAGCTTCTTGAAGGACAAAGCAATGTTACCCAACACATCTCTGCACTGCTTTGCGAGCTCGGACATTAGCTTGCGGTTGCCTGAGGCATGCGCCAAACCACGCTGGCAAATTAGCTCAAGAGTTTTCGAAGATAGGCGATTTTTTGTGGCTATCTCTCTCTTGGCGTTCCTCGCACATTCATGGAGGTGCTGAACCAGTCGATTGTATTCCTCGTCAATGTTGTCAACAATGGCATCTTCCCATGTTGCCGCAATAGTACCAAAGAGTTCCCAGTTGGTGGTCATTCTGGGAGTTCTCTTTTTGAACTTTGCAACCCTTTCTCCCCACTCTGTGAAGTAGAATTTTGCACGAAGGAGACGATGGTCCGATCCCATTCAAAATTTTGGGACAACAGCGACATCAGTCAGGCAAAACCGTTGATTGAATATGATGTGGTCTATTTCGTTGTGGAATCGTCCACCGGGAGACTCCCATGTCCATCGTTTAGATTCTGCCTTCTGGAACTGTGAGTTACCATGAATGGTCTTGGTCGACATGATGAACTCAGACAGTCTCTCACCCTGTTCGTTCCATTCTAGGCTATGGGTCCCGATGTGAAGTTCTTCAGCTGATCTTCTCGGTCCTATCTTGGCATTAAAATCACCCACAATGATCTTGTAGAAGGTGTGGTCTTCTTTATAGAACTTCTCTAGCTCCATGTAGAACTCGATTTCTCTTTCATCATAATGAGATGTTGGTGCGTAGACAACAAAGATAGAAACTGCAGGCAGTGAGCCACATCTATTCAAATGTAAACGTCCGATTGGGTTTGTTAGGCATTCGAATGAATCAATGCTCTTGGCCAAGTTTGTGTTGACAAGGACACCGACGCCTCCAACACCTCTTTTATCGCATGTTCCGAGGAACAATTCTTCTCCAGTGTTGACAACTGCATGGTGAGATTCGTGCCTTCTTGTCTCGGTCAGACCAATGATGTCGTACTTGATTATTCGCGCTTGTACCATCAGGTCCTTGATGGATGCATCTGATGCTAGCGTACGTGCATTGAAAGTACAGACGATCATTTTTGTCTTCCTTCATTATGGCAGCCTAGGTCGGTCTTGAGATTTTGTCGGCCTCTCCTTTCTCATCCTTCTCAGTGCTGCCATGTTGGTGAAGCCTTCAGGGTCAGGTGAATGAGACCAGTTGTAGTTACTGGTTTTGGCATATCGAATACACAGCGGATAGCTTGCCAGGCTCTTCTGTGCGGGCGGAATACTCTCGGTAGCTTGCCAGTCTTTCCGAGAGGGATAGAGGCTTTTGGGGTGACCTCTAATCACCCTTGTAGGTGTTACCATATTTGAACCCTATCAAATATGGTACGACAATTCCATAAGATGGGTATTTAGTGTCTTTTGACACTAAATACTTTGTTTTAATACTTTGTTTTAAAACACTAATACATTGTTTTAATAACACCAAACATCAGCCAAGTGGCACAAATGCTGGCCGACTTTGACCGTGAGTGTGGAAAGGTAGGACTACAGCTGAATCTTACGAAGACAATGTTTATGAGAAACAGCCTTGTTCCTGATGCCCCATTCGCTCTCAATGGAATGACCATCTCCGAATGCAACAGCTATGTGTACCTAGGTCGAGAGGTCAACATGACAAATGACCTGGCACCCGAGCTGCGCAGGAGAAAGAGAGCGGCTTGGAACGCCTTCAAGAACGTCGAAGAAATAGCTAAGAGGACGAAGAACCTCCGGCTCCGGGCACATCTCTTTGATTCCACTGTTCTTCCTGCATTAACGTATGCCTCAGAGACCTGGGCCCTACGCAAACAAGATGAGAACGCTATTCAGGTCTCCCAAAGAAGAATAGAAAGAGCTATGCTTGGAATATCATGTTTCACTCAAATGAGAGAACGAATCCGGAGTTCTGACATCCGTCGACGATCAAGGATCTGGGACACTGTCTCATTTGCCAAGGTGTCGAAAATCAGATGGGGTGGTCACGTAAGGAGATTTAAAGACGACCGCTGGACTAGAGCTGTTACCGACTGGATTCCACGGGATGTCAAAAGACGGCGTGGCCGCCCACCTACCAGATGGTCAGACTTCTTCGTCAAGATCATGAACGATCAGTTTGAGGCCCTTCATGTTCCCGGAGCGAACAGATGCCATTGGGCTACACTAGCACGCGACAGGGACAAATGGAGACGTTACTGGCGCCCGCTCGAGCAAATCGCCGACTAACGGGAAGTTAAGTGATTAAGTGATTAAGTGATGCTATTAATAGACAAGTAAATTTTTTATTTAAAAATAATCATTTATTTTAACTCTCAGAAAGGAAAATGCATAAGTATAAAGGTAACAAAATATATTTGAGACCTATAGAAGGAAACCAGAAGAATGATAAGAGAAATCGAAAGATTAAATAGAAAGATATTTCATTTTCACTACTAGGAAGACTGAACGTTGTCAAGGTTTCAGTTCCTCTCAATTACTTATATAGTTAATAAAATCTCAATCAAAATCCCATAAACTTGTTTTGTGAATGTTGAAAATCTGATTTTAAAGTGTATCTGGAGAATCAAAAGAACCAGAACTTTTCAAAATAAAGTCAGAGTGAAAGACTTACACTACTGAACCTCAAGATTTGCTTTTAAAGTTATAGTAACTAAGACAGTATAGTATTAGCAAAAGAATAGGGATAAAGATCAGTGAAAAAGATCATAGAACCCCCAATTAGGACCATATAAGTATAGTCTATTGATACTTGAAAAAGAAGCAAAGAAAATACAAAGGTGAAAACAAAACATGTTTTTTTTCAACAAATGATATTAGAACAAACAAAGATCCACACGCAAATTTTTTTTAAAAAAGAAAAATCTAGATACAGAACTTACGTATTTAACAAAAATTAACCCCAAATCTAGATCATATATAGAACTAAATGTAAAATGAAAGACAATAAATAAAATTCTAAAAAAAAAATAAAAGGGGAAAATCTTAGATATCTTGCATATGGTAACTACTTTTGGAAAACACCAAAAGACATCTATGAAAGAAGTATCTGTTAAGTCAGGCATCTTTACATTTAAAGCTTCTGCAAAAGACACTTACAAGGGGCAGGAGAGATAGTATGGTGGGTAGGACACTTTCCTTGCATGTAGCTGACCCAGATTCAATCCCCAGCATCCCATATAGGTCCCTAAGCACTGCCAGGTGAACCAAAACACAAAACTTAATAAATTAATTAATAAAGACATTGACAAAAAAAGAAAGCATGAGTCACAAATGGAAAAAAAATTACAAGAAATGTATTTATTTATTTATTTATTTATTTATTTATTTAATGGGCTGGAGCAATAACACAGTAGGTAGGGTTTTTGCCTTGCATGAGGCTGACCAAGGTTCGATTCCTCTGCCCCTCTTGGAGAACTTGGCAAGCTACTAAGAGTATATTGCCCACATGGCAAAGCCTGGCAAGCTACCCATGACATACTTGATATGCCAAAGACAGTAACAACAAGTCTCACAATTTGTTGTGAAACGTTACTGGTGCCCACTTGATCAAATCGATGAACAATGGGAGGACAGTGCTACAATGATATTTATTTAATAATGTAGGAGTACTGCTATTTGTTCAGCCATTGATTAAACTGATTGAATTGGCCATGAACTCCACCAAAGATGTATTTTTTTTTATGTAGGAGTACTGCTATTTATTCAGCCACTGATTAGCTGATTGATTTGAACATGAACTCCACCTTACTTTTTTTTATAGTTTTACTTATTTATTTATTTTTCTTCTAATATTTATTTACTGAATCACTGTGGGAAAAGTTACTAAGCTTTCAGGTTCAAGTCTCGGTCATACAATGATCAAACACCTCTCTCTTCACCAGTACTCATTTTTCACCACCAAGAACCCCAATATACCCCACACCCCTCCCAATGCCTGTGAGGCAGATGATTTCCACTTAACTCTTCTCTACATTGATTACATTCATTATTTTGACAAAAGATGCACCATTATTGTTTAGAATCCCCCCCCCCCCCCCCACCAATCAGAATTGCTGAAAAGGCATTGTGAAGTACTTTGTTTTCTATAGCTGGTTATGAGAATCATATAATGATTTTGGATTTCTGTAAAGAGCCAAATAATTATGAGATTGGTTTCTGTACGTCTGGTGTTATGGCTGTGCCAGAGAGCCGCTAGTGGGGGGCAACTCGTGACCTCGGTAGGGTGTGAAGGATGAGCCGGTACCGCCCCCCTTCCAATGAGACTGCAGTTGCCCCGTCACCGCTGGCTCATAAGTGGCTTTCCTCTAAGCTCTTAGGCAGTGGCCACCTTGCTGCGTGGGGTGGGGGAATGGAGAAAGGGAGCAACACCCTTTCCCTCCCAGGGAGGCATGCCACTGTAGTTTAACACATGGTCCATTCACTTTTCTGCCACAAGCTGCCAGCTCTGGATTAAGTTCTTTTGCCTCTGGTGCCGCAGCTATGCTGAAGAACCGCTTGTGGGGGGCAAGTCTTGACCTCAGTAGGGTGTGAAGGACGAGCCAGTACTGCATCCCTTCCCATGAGACTGCAGTTGCCCCGTCACCACCGGCTCATATCTGGCTTTCCAATAAGCTCTGAGGTGGCTGCCACCTTGCAGTCCAGATGCATTTCTGCCAAAAGCCGCTGGGTTTTGAGATTTGTTTCTGAGTCTCTGGGATCATGGCTGTTAATCAGCTTGATTAGGACCCAGAGAGGCCACCTGCAGGCAGCGACCTGGGGTCTCACTGGGATGGGGAGGAAAGGGCCAGTTCCACCCCCTTCTGGTGAGGCCCCACGTGTCTTGTCACTGCAGGCCCAAACCTGACTGTCCAGTGGGCCCTTGAGGATGGCAGTCACCGGGCCACCAAGGGGAACAGGCCAAGACACGAAACCCATTCCCACCTGGAGTAGCCCAGCCCCAGTAACCTACTGCAGGAACAGGATGCATTTCTCCCAAAAGCCACTGGGTTCCGAGATTCATTTCTGAGTCTCTGGGATCATGGCCATTAAGCAGTTTGATTAGAACCCAGAGAGGCCATGCCTCCAATTATATAACTGACCCGGAGGTGGTTTGTGGGTGTGTCTCCCACATACCTAACTTTTGGCCGTTTACTTTCTTGGTAAACTTTGCCCCAAGATTTTGGGTCTGGCCAAAGGCACAGTAGCAATTTTGGGGTATCTGAAAGTCTGACAGTGCCATCAGGCTGCTGATGCACTCGCCTCACAGGTACAGAAAAAGATGTATTTTTAAAAGTATACCCTTATTTAAAATATAATATTATGTTAGAACTGTAGCACTGTCCTCCTATTGTTCATTGATTTGCTCAAGCGGGCCCAGTAGCATCTCCATTTTGAGACTTATTGTACTATGTTTGGCATATGAAATACATCATGGGTAACTTGCCAGGCTTTTCTGTGTGGGCAAGTTACTCTCAGTAGCTTGCCAGGCTCTCCGAGAGGGGAGGCAGAATCGAACCCGGGTCGGCCAAACCGGTCTTGTGCAAGGCAAACGCACTACCACTGTGCTATCGCTCCAGCCCAATATTATGTTAACAACATTAAACTCAGTGATAAGAAAGTTACTAACTCAATTAAAATTGGGTAATAGACCTGAACAAACATTTCATCAAAAAAGATATAAAGATGATAAAAGAACCCAGGAAAAGATGTTTACATGATATGAGAAGTTTTCAACTGTCAATCTGGTCTGCAGAAATTACCTGCAGTCTTCCAAAAAGGTTATTACTCCTTACCACATGTTACCTCTGAATATTAAAGCAGTACTGTTACAAATATTTATTTCACCACTGATGAAGAACAATGGGTCAACTGGCTAATAGCCAGTGACAACTTTATTGAAACCAAACAGTGCTAATACAGGGAAAGAGAAACTGTGCTACAGGGAGGGTGGAGGGACAGGGATAGAATGGAAAAAGATGCAGTAAACAATTAACAGGCGGAAAGTAAGGCACAAAGGAGAAGTGAAAGGGAAGCAAGGGTGGGGGGGGTGGGTATTGGGAGTGCCCTGGGGAAATGTGAATGCCTCTGGAGTACTGCAGTGGGTGATAACAATGCTCTCAAGGTAATAGGCAATTCCATTCATGTAAATTCTCAGCCAGAGGGAAGAAAGATGCCCAAAGTCAAATCTGAGCTTGCTCCTAACTATGGAGAGACAATGAATCAGCAAATTCTGTTTACTGAACCACAGCAATGACAAATTATGGGGAAAGAGCGCCCCTTTTGGTGTTGTTCTTTCCCATCTCTGGAGTAGTGTCTTTTAACCCTCTCACCTGAGGAGAATCTCTGGAAGATTGCTCAACAGGGTGGTACTGACCAGGTCATTGGGGAACAGTGCCAGCAAGGATTCCAACAATTAATCGACAAATATTCTTATATAAGTAATAGTTTTTATTTCTGCCTAGTCTACTGCAAAATATTTCTATTTTCACTAACTCATGGGTGTTAATACCACTGCTCCACATAATCATCAAAGAATTATAAATTTAAAACATGATATACTACCAATTATTCCCATAATTAGTAATTAATATTACCTACTAGAATGACCAAAATTCAAAGCAAAGATGACACCATACATTAAAAATATTTGAAGCAACAAGAATGCTCATTCATTGCTAGTGGGAATGCAAAATGGTACCCATGTTCTTGGAAGACATTCTAGCTGCTTTGTAAAAATTAAACATAACTTTGTTTAGTGTTTACTCAAATAATTTTGGGGGGGTCACACCCGGTGATACTTAAGGCTTACTTCTTGTTCTGCACTCAGGGGTTGTTGCTGGTGGTCTTGGGAGACCATATTGGGTGCCAGGGATTAAACCTGGGTCAAACACGTGGGCTGGCCACATGCAAGGTAAGTAAGTGCCCTACTTGCAGTACTATTGCTCTGACCCTGCCCAGTTACATTTAAATCAATGTCCACAAACAATCTACACTTATATTAGCCTTATGTTTTTAACTGTCGAAAGAGAGACAATCAAGATGTCTTTTAGTAGGCAAATGCATAAATGCAATCCAGACAATTGAATATTACTTAATAATATGAAAAAATGAACATTGGGCCATGAAAAGAACATGAAAGAACTTTAAGTTTATATTACTAACTTGAAGGAATCAATCTGGAAAGGCTAGTTAGACACTGTACAATTCAACAACAAATTAGTCTATGAACCAGAGAAATATCCACAGGATGAATGACCAGGAGTCCTAGAAAAGATTAAACAGAATGTTAAGATGGTTCGGATAATGAAACTACTATCCGATACTATAATGGTGAATCCTTGTGATTATACATTTGTCCAAACCTTATAAGATGTACAACTTAAAAAGTGAAACCTAATATAAACTATTAACTTTAGGAGATAACAATGTATCACTGTAGCACTGTCCTCCCGTTGTTCATCGATTTGCTCGAGCAGGCACCAGTAATGTCTGGTTTGTCCATTTAAGGAAATTTTTAAATTTTTAAAATTTTTTTAAAAAGTGTTCACTGTAGTACAGGTTGTTATGCCTATGTGAGGCAAGGGATACATTAGAAATCTCTGTACCTTTTGCCAAATTTTCCTGTGAAGTAAAATATGGCTCAAAAATAAAATATATTACCTAAAAATCTAAAATATATTTGATTCTTTTTCAGCACAAACTGTATGTTGTTCTTCAAAGGGGGCAAAAAAAAAAAAAAAATACAAGCATATTATATTTCTTTCCTGAAGGTGGCGTATGTGTTCTATGGTCAAAGAATGATTCCCTCAGTTGTTAAAAAGAAAAAAAGTACTACACAGTAAAACAACTCATAAAACTGTCATGAGTAATTCCAGCAGTTGGGCTAAAATAGAAGGCTGTTCATAGCATTTCTGGTTCTCCGTGACAAGGGTGAGTTTTTATAGATTAAGATTATAGACTTACCTGTGAATGTTGGGACTCATAACTCAATTTACAGGTGCCTTAGAACTGAAAGATTATTTGTAGAGCTGACATTTGGGGGTTTGTTATAGGCATCAGAGACTTCCTGAGCTATAGCAGGACACAAGATCTGGCTGAGCTAGTTCAGCAGGAATGTAAGTTCTCAAGTCTGCAAAAACCTGTGTCCAATATCCTTGCAGCCATATGCAGGTGCATTGTGGGAACTATCTGAACGTGAGGGGAAAATTCCTATGGAAGGATTCCTAATTCCAACTCTATAGAAAAAACTTCTGTGCCACAAGCTAAAAATACAGATTCCTGAGCTTCAACTTCAGAGATCCTAATGTTAAGAGGATCACTGGAGGAGCTCAGAAGTCAACATTTAAGATGCTTTGTAGAGTGAACAATTCTCAGCTGTGTAAATAGGACCATCTACTCGTAAAGGCAACAATGTGAATAAAACCCCAACAATAAGATTTAGATCAAAATAAGTCAGAGAATAAACATGGTATAAATATTATTTCATATGTATCTACATCATCTATAAATACATCCTCTAGATGTTATAGAATGAACACAACCAATTTTTAGTGATAGAAATCAGCTCGGTGCTTTCATACAGCAGGGGGTCAGGCAGATTAACTGCAAATGGAGGGAAAAGAATCTTTTAACAATGATGATGATGATAATGTTTTATGTTTTTATTGAACTGCTGCTTACATAGGTCTATACGTTTGTCAAATGTCAGATGTATATACTCTTTAAATTGTGTACACTTAATTGCAAATAAAAAGTATTCAATAATCTAATTTCTAGATAATTCAAGTGTATCTTCAGATTTGGAAACTGCTGATCCTCTGCTAATGGAGAAGGAACAAAACTGAAATATACCTGAGTCTCATGGAGGTTTCTTTTCTGAGTTCCAAAGTACCTTTGAGATCAAGTTGACTGATTTCTAGATCTCCTTTGAGAAAACTGAAGTTAGAAAAGTTTAGTCAGCAGAGTCACTGTCACTGTCACTGTCCTCCCATTGTTCATCGATTTGCTTGAGCAGGCACCAGTAAGGTCTCACAACAAATTGTGAGACTTGTTACTGTTTTTGGTATATATTGAATACAACACGATAGCTTGCCAGACTTTGCGGTGCAGGCGAGATACTCTCGGTAGCTTTCCGGGCTCTCTGAGAGCAGCAGAGGAATCAAACCAGAGTCGGCCACATGTCAGTCAGCAGAGTAAGAACAGAAAATAACTAGCAATAGATGTGTCTTGCTTGAATTTGTTATCTTTATTACTTATTGGTATCTATACAACAAAGCTACTTGGTTACTTAAGTAAGCAAAGAAAATGAAATAGAACAAAATCTTATAAGAAATGGTTGGAAGATTTTCACTTTATGCACTTGTTCATTTAAATAATAATCAACAAATGCTTGCTGAGGACTTTCTGGTCTTAGTTCTAAGCATAAGGGATTCGGCAATGAGTAAGCCAAAGCCCCAACCTCCAAAGTGCTATTGTAGTCAACTGTGAAGAAATAAATAATTGCTTGAGGAAGACAGTTTCAGATTGTGACAAGTTTTGAACAGAAAACAAATCTGATAGCAAAACTGAAAAGAAGGATCTGCTGTAGGGTTGCCTGCCTTGTCAGGGTTACCTGCCCCAACGTAGTGAACTGAGGAACATACTATGATCTTAGATACTATGAGACTGAAGGTAATCAACTTCAGAAACTTTGGGTTACTTGTCTCTTCTTGGCTCACAGGTATAGTAACAAATTTGAGTGAAAAAAAAGTTTGTTTTAAGTATAAGGAAAAACTTTCAAACAAGACAAAGGGGTGGGAGTAGTGGTTTGTTGAGAGACTACAATGTTCTAACTAGTGTATTCGTATAGTTCTTTTATAAAAGTTGGTGGGGGGTAGTTTGGGCTGAAGCCCACGTGTGCTCGGGGCTGCTCCTGGATCCCTGACCAGGGATCATTTCCTGGCAGTTATCTGGGGACCATAAGCAGTGTCTAGGACAGAACTTGGGTTGACCACATGTTAGGTAACTGCCTGAACCCCCACACTATCTTTCTGGCCTTACTTTTTGTATTCAGTTTTATATGAAACAAGTGCTTTGTGACAGCACGATGCCCACTGAAAGCAGCAATTTCATTCTCCTCGAAGGTATCTACACTCAGGTGAAATGCATTAGGAATTCCAGAGAAGGCAGGCTAAATTGAGTACTAGAGAATGTGTAAGGTCTTTTCTAGCTCTCTCCTAGCTTAACTGTCAGATAAATGATGTATTTTTAGCAAATAAATAAACCCATGAATTGTAAAGATTTTGCTGTTCTGAGTGGTTTCTACCGACTGATAGAATATTATGATAATTCCAAATGGTCAGACTGGCTCTATATTTGCAAACAAGTGCCTAATTTATGTTTGTTGAAATAAAAATAAAATTGACTCTCTGAAGTCGAGTTACATGAGTTGTGATCCCCTTCATCTTGTGTCTCTCGGCCTCTGGATATGGACCTAATTATATCCCAGAAAACATTGTGAAAAACAAAAACTCTAGATTCCAGTTCAGATAGAGAAAAGATGTTAAAACTTCTTGAGCATATTTTTATTGAGTTTCTAGCTTTATTGATATTAGGGTACTTTTGGATAGGATTTAACTATAAATTCTCAGGAAGATTTTTGTTGACTCTTCTCCCTGAAAAAATGTAGCAGAATGATATTCAAATTACTTCTCCAATAAGAAATGAAACTATGACCCTAGACTACTGTCAAGGATAGATATCAGTAGTGTGAAGAGCAGTAAACTGTCGATGATCTACCTGGCTTACTTCCCTTTAGAGAGAGAAAACTTGCTTGAGACTAGGGATGTGACTCAGCAGTTAGTGTGGTTGCTTTTTTGAATGGATCAAGGGTATGAGCCCCAGGGAAGAGAGAGAGACAGAGACAGAGAGACAGAGACAGAGAGGGAAGAAAGGGGAGAAAGAGAGGGAGAGAAAGAAGGAAGGATAGAAGGAAGGAAGGAAGGAAGGAAGGAAGGAAGGAAGGAAGGAAGGAAGGAAGGAAGGAAGGAAGGAAGGAAGGAAGGATGGATAAGGGAGGGAAGGAGGAGGGAGGCAAGGAGGGAAGGAGAAAAAGAAAGAATAAGGAAGGAAAGAAAAGTAGGGAGAATGGATGGAAGAAAGAAGGGAAATAAAAGGGAGGGAGAAAGAAAGGAATGAAGAAAGAGGGGAAGGAAGGAAGGTATTGCTTAAAAATAAAGTTTTTGGGTTTTTTTAGAAATAGGCTTGCTTGGAAGACTCTTAAACTAACATCTATCCAGAGAGAAACTGTTTAGCACAAAATAGTCAACAGAGGCTCTGTATATGAGAAAGACACATTTTCATGTGGGGGGGGGGGGGGGCGAGAATTATTTAGGCAATGTTCCTCTTGAAGATTAGTGCAAGAAATAAGTACAGTATGCTCTCAAAATGTCTTTTGTTCTATGAGTCAAGGATTTTTAAAAATTAGCAAATTTCTAATTCCTCTTGATTCTGTATGTAAGACCAAGTTAAAGATATAGTACAAGTAACAGCATGATCAGAGTTGCTGGGCAAACTTCCCACAGGCCAGTTACTCTCCCATAGCCTCTGGATATCTGCTCATCAGACTGCAATTGCGTGATCTTTCATCCCATCCTAAATCTTCGTTCTGTGATGCCACAAACTACTCAAGGGCCCAGTTTCCTCTGCCTGAGCGTGCTTCTAGCCCAGTGCTTGGCAGAGAATGAAGTTGGGAGGAAGAGGGAAGCAGAAGAGGGGAGGGGCATGTGGGGTAGTCATTGGAGAAGTATAAGATGACTGTTCAAAGTTGCCTCATCTAATTAAAACTAAACTCTTCTGTGTGGCAAACTTTAAAGATGTTCACCTTGTTTAATACTTAAAACATTCTTCTGAGTAGAAACTATCATCACCATCATCATTATCATCATCATCATCACTGTTTCAATCATCATTATTTTCTTATGGAGAAACAAAATGAGACTCAAGGACTTTTTTTGCCACTTGCAGATTGGTTTAAGACCCGTTGATATTATGGAAACAGAGACTCTGCAGTCTACAGAAAACTGTGGATTGTTTTGTCCCAAATCAGGTTCAAATTTACATACTTATTCAGTTCTTTGTTGCTGTTGTTTTGGTTTGTTTTTGTTGATAAACTTTAGCACTACTCAGATACAGTCTACACTTTTTTAATAGAAAGAAAAAGTAAAAGGAGTGAGTTTTCTCTCACTTTCCCTTGCTTCTCCCCTCCTCCTGTGTGTGTGTGTGTGTGTGTGTGTGTGTGTGTGTGTGTGTGAGTGTGTGTGTGTGCGTGCACACACGCAAGCACGCCTACCAGGGCATTTAGATCAAAGCCTCCTATTGAAGGTAAATTCATAATCACCATCGTTTTGGGGGAGCCCAGGGTTGCTGTTTAGGATTTTGATATCCTACTAGAAATGATGTTTCAGTTCCAACTTGGAAAGGTTTGATGACTTCGGACTTATTATATATCTCAATTTATTTAAAAATCAGTGACTGGGAGTTTACTATGTGCAGAATACAGATGCATTATTTAATAAAGTCCTCAGGACAATAAACAACCTACTGATTAACATTTTTTCCCCTCTATCTTTGTTAGAATATGGATTTGTGAGTTGCTGAATATATACCAGTAATGATCTAGGGCTCTGTGTTCACTTGCAGAACGAGAGAGAAATAACAAAAATACATGAGTAGATGATTTTTCACCAAAGCAAAAAGAGCTATCTCCTTGACAATCTGTCCTGTCTGTCTTGTTTTTAAAAGTTTTTAAAAGTTCCATTTTTAAAAGTTCACATCAATGAGAAGTCAGGGCACAGAAATTAAAAACTAATCAGTCAAGGGAATGGGCACAGGAGAGAAATAAGGTCAAAAAGGGTGATCAGAAAAAAAGGTTGAGAAATATTGGTCCAGACCACCCTGGTTTGAATTTGAAAAAGACACACCTCTTCCCCCATGGGCCATAGCCCAGACCTTGGTTCTGCTGTAGATTGGGAAGGTGAAACTGTTGATACACAGGGACAGAGTCACTCACAGCCCGTTCAGGGGAGGGTGGTCAGAGGGACAGTGGCCCCACTCTGTTGCTGAGGGAAACGATAGCCACTGCCCAGTTCTGCCTTGGAGATCTTGTGCAGTTTCCTATCTTTGGGTCCAGAGTCAGGGACAGAGATGTCTCTAAGGGAAAGGCTTACTGTAGTTGGTGCTGGGAGAGTGTATTTTATTTGGCTGATCCTTGGTCTGACCCAGTTATGTAAACTACCAATATAGTTAAATATTGAGTAATACTCAATAACTCTTTTCTGTTGAAATTAGCTCAAATTGGTGTCTGTTGCTTGCAAATAAAATGTCAAATAACACTAACTGGAGTGAATATGAGTTAAAAATCATATTCTAATAAGAGACTTCTTGGAAAGTGAGTTGCCATGATAATTTGGAGGAGAGGATTAAGAAAGTGATAAAATTGCACAAGTCTTACAAATAAAGCACTGTCATTCTCTTTCACATTCTAGGAACTCGGGAAAAGTATGGCAAAAAGGTGAAATAAACAATGAGAAACCTCATGGGCTCTTCTTTGTCTGTTCTACCATTTGCTTTCAAATAATGCATTTCATACCAGAGCATAAGTATAGTGAGTAGTATGCTTGCCTTGCATGTAGCTGACCTGGGTTTAATTTCTAGCACCACATATAGTCCCTAGAGCACCACCAGGAGTGATCCCTAAGCACAGAGCCAGGAGTAATCTCTGAGCACTGCTGAGCGTGTCCCCCTCAAGACTACAAATAATTCATTTCCTTAAGATTTCATATTCATTTGGAATTTCTCAACAAAACAGGATATAGAATCGATCCATATGCTTTTGGATGTCATCTGTGAGTGTCAGGAACACTGGTAAATACTGAGGAACATTCATAGCCCAGCGGGTAGGGCGTTTGCCTTGCACGCGGCCAACATGGCTGATCCAAGTTTGATTCATCCGCCCCTCTCGGAGAGTCCGGCAAGCTACCGAGAGTATCCCACTTGCACGGCAAAGCCTGGCAAGCTCCCTGTGATGTATTCGATATGCCAAACACAGTACAATGTTACTGGGCTCGCTTGAGCAAATCGATAACAACAGGAGAACAGTGCTACAGTGCTACATTCATAAAAGAAAGAGGCAGGCATTCCCTATGAGATAAGGAAAATATTTCAAGTTATTGAGTGCTATCTGAGCCACACGAAGGTGTAGTTGAGTTTGGGGGAAAAGGCCAGCATTATCAAGACTGAACCCTTCCGCAGTCCAAGGAGAAAGCAGCTTGTATCTCTAAAAGTATGTTAGGTTTCCAAGACAATAAATAGTGAGAAATATAGTTTTACTTTGGCGCCACTGTGACTTCTGAGCACTCTCTTAAACTTTTCTGCTCCAAAGAACTATAGAATTTCTTTTAGACTCAAGCAAGACCAAATTCTGTCGGATTTGATTGGTGTTCTTCTCCCCTAAGAATCAGCACAAGTTTCCTCCATTTAGAAAATTTCAGTCTGCTTTTGGCTTGGTGCATCATGGCCTATAGGAAAATCCAGAATGGGAATAGGCTAAAAAAAACTAGTGTTGGCTCAGGTCTGACTGAGAACAACAGCATAGGACCCCATAGAGGCAGAACTTGCTGTTTTAGCTTAGTAGTTGAGTGAGCTGGGGGGAATGCGGGGGGAACCAGAGTTCACTAAGCACACAAACCAGGATCTGTCACCAGGGTCACATAAACAAGGATCCAGGCATTTGCAGCAGCGAGACGCAATGTGTATTGCCTTGTTTCTGACTGTAACCTAATAAATGCTTTTTCTGGTGGATCAGGCTGAACACTTCTCCAGCCTCCGTCTTCATACACATTTCCCACACCCAATATTGCTTCAATTCTTAAGGAACCACTTTGCTGTACAAAAAATAACCACTTGAAAAATAAAAGACTCTTGTGAGCAAAATTGAAACCAAGGATTCTGCTGTGAAGGGAGCTCAAAAGAAAAAATAACTGTTCTGAAAATTCAATTTAAAATCACTGTTTGGAATGGAGAGTGATATTTTTCACAGAAGCCACATTATAAATGGTGATAGGGTTCCCAGATAAACCCACAAAGGACTATTTCACTCACAATGGTTCTGCAAAATTAGTCATGTTGTCTTAGCCCTATATAATATTTTCATATATTTGTTACAATTCTTGTATATGCTTTTATTTCCCACCATATATGCTTACCAAAGTAAAAATTCAAAGTAGCAGAAAGCATAAAAAATTAAAGTTATGAATTTCCCCCAAATTTATCACTCAGAAATAACCATTTGAATACATTTATTAACAGATTTACTGAGACATGATAAGTGTACAATCTACCACAAGTGAAATAATTTAAGAGGTATAATTTGTAAGTTTGGCATATATCTATATAGATCTGTGAACTCATAACTACTTTCGGCATAGTGAATATGTACATCCTCTTTGCACCTCGAAAAGCCTCATGCCACTTTGCAGTCTTTTCCTATAGTCTCCATTTCCAGAAAACATTAATCTGCTTTCTAGCACTAGGTTGCATTTTATATGTAACCCCCTTGACTAGCTTCTTTCATTCAGTGTTATTATTGGGAGAGTCATTGATATGGAAGCCCATATTTGTTTGTTTCTATTGTTGAATTATTTCTTTCTATTGTTGAATTATAGCCTGTTGAATGCTTATAAAATTATTTATTTATCTACTCATGTATTGGGCTGGAGCGATAGCACAGCGGTAGGGCGTTTGCCTTGCACAGAGCCAACATGGCCAACTCAAGTTCGATTCCTCCACTCCTCTCGGAGAGCCCGCAAGCTACCGAGAGTATCTCGCCCGCACGGCAGAGCCTGGCAAGCTACTCGTGACGTACTCGATATGCCAAACACAGTAACATCAAGTCTCATGACGGAGACGATACTGGGCCCGCTCAAGCAAATCGATGAACAATGGGAGGACCGTGATACCGTGATACCGTGATTCATGTATTGATCAATTTGAGGTTTTGTGATGTCCTATTCCAATTTCTCAGTGTCAAATGGGGGTATCTAACAAGTCAATTCAATTCTGACACGAAATACCCAAATGTTAGTGTAAACCCAATATTCTATAAGACATTTTCTACTTTAAACATCAGCCAAAAGTAGAATCCCAAGTCATTCTCATTTCAGAGCTTTCCATAACTCATTCTCATTTTCATAATTTCCCTAACCCCATTCTCAGTTTCCAGGTATTTCTACAGAACACAGGGTAACACAACACTGAGTTCCAGTTTACTATAGAATACACAATTTGGAAGCAGGCAATGAAAGAAATCCCGAGGACAAGGGATGGGGGAAGAAATGGGTAAAATTTCTTTGCTGTCTCCAGGTGCACCACCCTCCCAGCACATTTGCATGTGCAGCAACAAGGACCGTCTTCACACCCCATTACTCAGGGATTCGTACAAAAGTTTAGTTCTGCAGCCTTTTCTACCAGGTGGCTTGTAAGCCTCCACCAATGACTTTTCCAGAACGTTACACTTTTCACATGGCTTATATCTCGCACAGCCCAGTGCAAGAGATGGTAAGTGAAATAAGAGCTTTCTTACTAAATTCTTATGGATAAATGTCTGCCTTCCAAGAAATTCCTTGTTCTCCATTGTGTAATCGCAAAATGAATAGGAGGCCGTGGTGCTTTCTCCCCGCCTGCGTTCAGTGGTCTTAGGCTATTTCCCTCACTGATGGCCAGCCGATGGCAATGAGTGAATGAAAGGAGAAAACAGGGGCCAGGCTGGTTGGTGATCAATTGCTGTTTATTCCGTTCTCCCCATGTTCCTGTTCCAGTCTCACTCACTGCCCATATTCCTCCTCTTCATATTCCTCTTTCTTTCAGCCCATTCCCACAGCTCAGTTAGAGAGCACGATATCCAAGGTCGGGGATAGTAATTACACATAGGTCAGATAGCACAATCAACATATGAAAACCCGTCCTTCTGGAAAGGTAGCTCTTCTAAGATAAGACATAGATCTCCTCCTGCTAGGAGAATTGCTTAAGTGCGAAATTTTATCTAAGAACATGCTTCTCCTTTCCTTAGTCCATAAATAATCATCTTAGATTTACTTACTTCTCAACAATCTTCGTAATCATTTTGTATGGACACAGTAAGAGAAATATTAAGCTTTTAGGGTGACTTTCCTGGGGAAATTTTGCTATAGCTCTCAGACTACAGTCTTCAGGCCATATAAGTCCTTCTTAACCTTAAGAAGACTCCTTGTCCAGTTGTTTCTCTTTGGATCATGACAGAATTTGTCCATGACTATACTCTTAATTTATAGTTAACTATTGTGGTGTTTGGCTTGACTAATTTCGATGCCAGGGTAGCTCACAGATTTCCCTGGTTTCATCCAGTCCCTTGGTCAGGACCCTGCTTTTAGGGTGCTAGGAACTAAGGGCAACTGAGGCTTAACTCGAGAAAATATGAGAGATGCCCTGGGGTAAATACTATTTGGAGTTAGTTGACTCCAAATAGTAATTGTTACAAAACATAGCATTAACTGTCTTCCTGTATCTATACAAAAGGGCATTGCTCTAAACATAGCTCTAAAGTAAACTGCTAAAGGACATAAGGGAAAGAGAAAAACAATATTTCACAAATCCAGAGATTTCTGAGGAATTTGACTTTACAAGTCACAGGTACTGCTTAGGGAAAATAGGTGATTAACTGATTGGGGAAGAGAGCACAGAGAAGTTAAAGATAAACACAGAGGAATAGGAGTGCCTCGGGAGCACTGTGAATGCTATAACCCAATAAACCTAAGCTCCCTTTGACCAGGGAGAAACAACAAACCAATGTTATCCTACACTCCATACTCCATAGGGAGACAGACGGGGATAGAGAATAGAAAGATAGAAATTTTGTTGTTAGTTTTCAGACCCAACCGTCCTTCCTCTACTCTCAACACTGCCCTGTCCCCTGGTTTATGGTTTGGATAACAAGGGAGGAGGAGTGAGCAACAGCAGTGCAAGAAGCAGAAAAAACTTGCCCCTTTCTGTTTGATTCTTTTGGGATAGAGGGACTTATGGTCTTGCCAAGAGCTGCCTACTAACGCTTCCTTCCCTGCTCTCTCTTAGAAGTGCCTCCTCTAAGTTTCTAGGTTTTAGTCATTCTTTCAATAAACAATTCTAAAGACAGAATTTCTTCACGATATCTTTGAGTCCTTTTTGCCTTTTGCGTTTTTGAACTTTTACAGCCCAGTTAACAATTTATTTACATTAAATTATCTTCATTAAAATAATTGGTATAGGGGACCAGGGAAATGGTACAAGGGTTAGAGTGCATGTACTCAAGCTAGGCTGGAATTCTGGTAGCACATGGCTGCTAAAACATCTCTAGGTATACTTCTGGAAGGTTCCAAGCCCTGGCAGGGTAGCCTGGTTGTCCCCAACCAAAAGGGCCCCCCAACACTGCATCCTCGGGATAGTTGGCAGAGTACTGCCAAAAGTGGTCCCTGGGTCTTCTGAGCACCACTTGGGGATGTTGGTATTGGGAAAATATACACTGGTGGAGGGATGGGTTTTGGAACATTGTATGACTGGAAATCAACATAAAATAAAAAATAAAATGCAATAAAATAATTGGTGTGATAGCCTAAGGACTCAATGCCCAAGAATCCAATTCCCTGCACCTGGCCCTCATGCCAAGTGTGATCCCATTAGTACTGCTGTGAGGTCCTTGGCACCAAGCATGTGATGTCTGGCACACTATGATCAAGTGTGTCAACTTAGTGAGCACTGAAACCAAATATGTGCAAGGACCACAATCAAGTATGGGACCCCTGACAACTAACACAACTACATGCACAAGCACAACAACCAAGTGTATGAATCCCTTACTTTGCAACAGTTTCAACAATAGCAGGAAAATGAATGAAAAGAAGTTCATTGCTGTGGTGTCTGTCTCCATTCTAAATCCTGAGTGACACAGAGCCAGTAGAAGATGTGAGGACACCTGGGCTACAAAAACACACAGAGGAAATTAAATCTTCACTTGTATGTTCACAGCAGCACTGTTCACAATAGCCAGAATATGGAAACAACCTGAGTGCTCGAGAACAGACAACTGGTTAAAGGAGCTATAGTACATCTACACAATGGAATACTATACAGCTATTAGAAAAAATGAAGTTAAGACATTTTCTTATAAATGGATGGAAATGGAGAGTATCATGCTAAGTGTAAAAAGTTAGAAGAAGAAGGACAGACATTATTCATTTGTGGGATTGAAAAAAAAACAGAAACAAAACATAGCAAGACATTAACACCCAAGTACAGTAGAAACAAGGGCAGGTTAGGACTAATGGTTCATGGTTGGAAGCCTGCCTCAAGGGCTGAGGGAGTGGGGGGTTGGGACAGAGAAGGGACCATTATGACAAAATGGTTAGATGGGATGGCTCCACAAAGAAAGCCTTTTTAATAGATTGTGCTGGCAAAACAGGATGGCTACATGCAAAATAAATGGGCTCAGACCTCTGCCTAACACCATGTACAAAAGTAAGATCAAAATGGATTAAAGACCTCAACATCGTACCGGGATCCATAAGGTACATTGAAGACAAAGTTGGCAAAACCCTCCATGACATTGAAGCTAATGGTATCTTCAAAGATGTCATGCCACTGGCCAAGCAAGTGAGAACAGAGATAGACAAATTGAACTATCTTAAACTAAGAAGCTTCTGCACCTCAAAAGAAACAGTGAGGAATACAAAGACAGTCTACAGAATGGAAAAGGATATTTGCCATCTGACAAGGGTATGAATACAAAGGTATGAATACAAAGACAGTCTACAGAAAGGAAAAGAATATTTGCCATCTGACAAGGGGTTGATATCAAGGATATACAAAGTACTGGTTGAACTCCACAGGAAGAAAACACCCAACCCCATCAAAAGTGGGGTGGTGAAATGAACAGAAACTTTCTCAAAGAAGAAATCTGAATGGCTAAAAGGCACATGAGAAAATGCTCTACATCATTAATCATCAGGGAGATGCAGATCAAAACCACAATGAGATATCATTTCACACCACAGAGACGGGCCCACATCCAAAAGAACAAAAGCAACCGATGCTGGCGCGGATGTGGCGAGAAAGGGACCCTCCTTCACTGCTGGTGGGAATGCTGACTGGTTCAGCCCTTTTAAAAAACAGTATGGATGATTCTCCAAAAATTAGAAATTGAGCTCCCATTTGACCCAGCAATACCACTCCTGGGAATATATCCCAGAGAGGCAAAAATGTATAGTCGAAGTGACATCTGCACTTGTTTGTTCATTGCAGCACTCTTTACAATAGCCAGAATCTGGAAAAAACCTGAGTGCCTGAGAACAGATGACTGGTTAAAGAAACTTTGGTACATTTACACAATGGAGTACTATGTAGCGGTTAGAAAAAATGAAGTTATGAAATTTACATACAAGTGGTACTACATGGAAAGTATCATGTTAAGTGAAATGAGTCAGAAAGAAAGGGATAGACACAGAAAGATTGCATTCATCTGGAGAACATAAAGTAACAAAATAGAAGACTAACACCCAAGAGTGGCCGAGATTAGTACCAGGAATTTTGCTCCGTGACTTGGAGGCCAGCCACACGTGCTGGGGGAAAGGGAAGCTCAGATAGAGAAGGGAGCACCAAATAAAGGGTGTTGGGAGGATCCTCCCAGGATGGGAGAAGCATGCTTAAAGTAGACTATAGACCAAACATGATTGCCACTCAATGCCTCTCTTGCAGGCCACAGAATCCAAAAGGAGAGAGAGAGAGAGAGAGAGAACAAAGGGGAATGCCCTGCCACAGAGGCATGGTGGGATGGAGGGGGCATCCTGGAACCTGTGGTGGGGGAAAATGGGCACTTGGTGGAGGGATGGGTACTTGATCATTGTATAACTGAAATCCAGGCACAAAAATTTGTAAGTCTATAACTGTACCTCATGGTGTTTCACTAATAAAAAAAAAAACCCCTGTTAATTTTACTTTTTAACAGAAAGAGGATAATGCCTTTCTTCAAATGCACCTTCACCTACAACTTCTCCTTCACTCTCAACAGACGCTTTGGTTTCAGATGTCTGTATCTAAGCCAATCACTGACTGGAAGAATGGAATTCTTAAGATTTTTCAGACCAATCATGAGTCTCATTTGGGGCTTGGAGACAAAGCCCACCACCCCAGGAGCATAAGGCTGATCTGGAGGCTACTCCTCAAAGTCAGGGTTCAGCTAGGAAGGAGAAGTATCTGAAGGTAGGCAACAAGCATTCTGTTGCAAATTGCACAGCCCTTGACCTATGCATAAACTTGTCTCCACTGGCTATATTGGACATTTGGGAGAATTTGGTGAGGAGAAAGAAATATATTTCTCTCAACTCATCAGACTTTGAGGGACAAAAAATAGATTTTATAGACCCTTCTCCACCTCCCTACACACACACACACACACACACACACACACACACACAGTTGCTATTCAGGAAGAATTTGCTGGTTAAGAGGAGTGTAAGGAATAGCAAAGAGGAGAGGAAGGGGGAGGCTAGTGCTGAATAAATTGGCGCGCCAACAAAGGAGGGGGAAGAGAACATTAACAAGAAAGAAAAAAGATGGGAGCTGGAGAGCCCCCAAGCACAAAAGCTGGGGAAATGAAGGGACAAATTCAAGTAGGAACTGTATTTAAAATGTGTTACATCTGAGAACCAGAAAAACCAAAGAAGTCTCACAAAAAGCCGAAGGGCGGAGGGACCCTGGGAGCAGGAGTCGAGAGCTCTTTGAAAGCAAGTGTAGCCATAGAATGATGTCCTGATTTCAATGGCCATGACCCAGCACCAACTCTCTTTTTCCTTAGCATGAAAATCTCTACTCTGAGATTATCTGACTGAAACAACGACATTTCCCAAAGGCAGGAAGAACATATGCAAAGGCACTGAATCGAGCAGATGTTGGAAAGTGGACAGCGTGGCATGCCCTGGCCAGAGACAGCCCTACACCCCACATGAATAGCTCCCAGTAGGGAGGGCGGCAGGAGCTTTGTGTCTGAGAGATGTTTGCTTTTTCACGCTCCATTCTCAGAGGGCCCTTTGGGTAATGTTTTCTGGGACCCAGACTTGACTCTTAGTTTCCCACAATGCTACAGCTGGGGCAGGAAGTTTTGAAATTTCTGAAAACTCATTGACTATGAGTTAGTGATTACATTCTCTGATGAATGCTTTCAAAACTTGTGTCCAGAGGGGAATAATTCAGCCTTCTTGGGAATTAATACTAGTTCTGGGGACTGGGAATGGGAGAAAGGAAAGGAAATTCTCCAAAACTATTCTTGGTGTTGGAAGAAACACTTTTGTAAGTCACTTAGTGTGGAAGATAAGATCTAGAGTCATTCTCAAGTCACAGATGATCCTCTGCAAATTGCTAAACAAGGGAAAGGGGAAGTAGAATAGTTGAAATCGCCCACATGTCAAGAAAACCCCTGAATACCAGCTGGAAATTAACATATGACTGTTAAATATTTTCCCAGTAAATTATAGTACTTCTGTACTTCTCCCATAGTGAAGGACCCCCTAGCTGTTTTAGACCTCTAGCTATTGCTAGCATTCAGACTCAGATAAGGGAACTCTGAGGTTATTCTCTACAATGGCTAGTAGGTGATAAGATGCTTCCCCACCAGGGAGCCTTGATGCCACGCCCAAATGCTTAATCAACATCTGTTTGGTACAAGTGGATTCCCTCCCCCCCCACCCCCCGGAAATGGAAACAGAAGGGAATTTTGATCCTGAGGAATGGAGATGAAATGTGTAGGTATCAGTCAGAGGAACACCTCTGCTGATATCTGGGTCTTCCTGGGCAAGACACACTCTCAACGTTGAGGCAGGTAGAATTTGGCAACTACCGACCCATCAGTTTAAAGGAACAAGCCATAGGATTTTGTGAGTTCAAAAAGTGTGGGCACTTGACACGTGTGTGTTTGGTCATCAAGAGTGGTCTCCCCACCCCAGCTGGCTCACGATGATGGGTGCACAAAGGAGGGAATGGGATACCAGGCTGGTTGGTGATCAATAACAGCTTATTCCAGTCACCGTCCAATTCCAGTCTTATACTGCTTCCATTCCAGTTTCACACCACCCCTCATTCCAGTCCCCAATGCGTTCTAGTCTCACAGCATTAGTTATAGAGAAAATCCTCAGGAGTTGGGGATAGCAATGCACATGGGTGTGGTTGCACAACCAATATATATAAAGCCTTTCATTCTGGGAAAGCTTCTTTTAGAAAAAAATTTCATCCTGCAAGGAGATCCACCCAAGGGCGGAACTCCATCTAAAGGCGCATTTCTCCTTTACTTAGTCCAAATCCATTTAAAACAGTCATCTTAAATTTATTTTGTAATAACCTTTCTAGTCATTTTGTATGGAAACAGTAAGAAATATATTAAGTAAGAGATTATATTAAGAGCAATAGATATATTAAGCGATATATTAAGGGTAGCTCTCCTGGGGGCATCTCTCTATATATCCCAGACTACAGTCCTCAGGCCAGGTTAGTCTTTCCTAACCCCAGCTGGGTCCTTATTCAGTTACTTCTTTTTGGGTCATGACAGAGTTTGTTTCATGAGCATACTCTTAACTTGTTGTATGTTGTATGGTGGTTGACCTATCACTTTTTGATGCCAAGGTAGCTTGCAGTTGTTCCTTTTCAATGCTTGGGTAGCTTACAGTTTGCCCTGGGTCCATCCAAGTCTTTGCTTTTGGGGTGTTAAGAAGGCTTCAGTTGAGTAAATATGACAGATTCCTAGGAGTAAATATTATTAAGAGTCAATTAACTCCCAAGTTATAAAAGCACAGCATTAATTGTCTTCCTGTGTCTATAGAGAAAGAATATTGCTCTGAAGTAAACTATGTAAAGGACTAAAGGAAAGAGAAAAGCAATATTTTACTTGCATATAAAAAATCCAAAGTCCTCAGAAGAATCTGATTTTGCAAGTCACAGGGTCTGATGTGGGAATACAGGTGATTAACAGATGGGAGAAGCAGAGCACAAAGGAGAAGTGAAAGATAAACACAGAGGAAATGGGAGTGCTTCAAGAGCATTGTGATGGGTGTTACTCAATAAACCTAAGCTCCTTGTGGTGGAGGAGAAAGGAAGAACCAATGTTATCCAACAGGATCTGATTACTCCATATTAGAAAGATGTCAAGTATATGACAGATATCAACTATCGGAAAGGCAGAGCTTTTGAGAAATTTTCAATGTAACCTGAACACAAAGCTCAAGTTTAAAAGCGGGTCAAAGTGCAATCAAGACCATGATTTCAATAGGGATCAGAGAAGAGAGGCCAAGATAGAAATCGTGAGCACTTTATGGAGGAGAGTGCCTTAAAATCAGAGAGGCATAATCTAGCCATATAGAAAGATGGGCAGGTGAACCTTCAATAGAAGCAATGGCAAGAAGGCAGGGATGAGTGTGGTAGATGTGAGGGATTCTCCATATAGCTTGCATGAAACTGGGCAGCCTCTTCTGGATGTCAAGGAAGCAGAAAAGGACTCTCTATTCCAAAGTACTCTTCACAACTCAGAGGCAGAACCCTTCCCTTCCTCCCACCCAGTTCCTCTCTAGCAAACAACCAGACAGATCTATTCAGGAAGGTTGAGAATAGGGCCTGCCTCTGACTTGGAACTCAGTGTCACCTTCATCAGCAGCTGCCCCAGCTCCAAAGTGCTGCTTCAAACAGCTGGAAGATGTTTCTCCTTACAAGTGTTATTTTATTTTAATGCAAAAGTCAATATAATTAAATCTGGACTGTCACTGTCACTGTCCTCCCGTTCATCGATTTGCACAGTAACGTCTCCATTGGAGACTTTGTTGTTACTGTGTTTGGCATATCGAATACATCATGGGTAGCTTGCCAGGCTCTGCTGTGCGGGCCAGATACTCTCGGTAGCTTGCCAGGCTCTTCGAGAGGGGCGGAGGAATCGAACTCGGGTCAGCCATGTTGGCTGCGTGCAAGGCAAATACCCTACCGCTGTGCTATCACTCCAGGAGAATTTCTCTTGAGAATCTCAGGTTCTTCCTACCTTCCTCAGCCTCTGACTGCCCTTGGTCTTAGTCTCTTATTCCAGTCTAGAGCCTGTGACTATTTCACCTTCTGCCGGGGGATAGGGAAATTACCATTCTAGTCTCACCCAACGAATTAAGCTCAGAACAATACAGTATTTTACAATCCAGTACAAGCTGCATTTATCCAGAGCTTTTCAAGAGTGGCATCTTAAAGTTCTTTATGGCCCTTTTTTTCAAAAAAAAAAAAGGAAAAGAAAAAAAGGAACTTAAAAGAGAAAACCTTCTAAACACAAAAACCCCCACTGAACTAAATGAGCCATTGAGAGTGAATAGGACTTTATGGTTGCCTTCTGAATGGGAACAGAAGTCCTACTCCATGGAACAAGAACAATAGAATCAAAAGAAATCCCAGCTTAGAGTGGGCTGCACAGACCTTGAAATGTAGCCCTTGACCCTTAGACCCTAGTGGGCAGTGCAATCTGTGATAGGCACAGTGAGTTTTGGGTGCAGGAGTGTTGAAAGAGGGTGCTGGCTCCATGCATGTGCCTCTGGGACCAGAAGGCCACCATTTGATCCTGAGATGGATATCTGCAGTTTCCCTCTGAGTTCTACCAGGATGGCCCTCATTTTCCCCACTGACTCTGGCCCAGGATGCGACTCTGCATCTGCCTTTGGGCTTTATCCATTCCTTATCCATCTCCTCTTCTGAGCTCCCAGGAACTCACCCTGGGTCATTGCACAGCCCTGTCTGTGTCCATCCTTCTTGGGAATCCCTCAACTTTTACTGTCCTCCACATACACTAAGTTTTGTCTTCTCTCCCTTCTCCCTCTGTTCCCCAAGCCCATATTTCTTCCCCTGGGTTCTATTTTTCTCGTAGGATAAATCTATTCCTTTAGATGTGCTACAAAATGACAGTTACTTAACATGATGTTTGAAATATACATATATTTTTTCAATGTGCATGAACATTTAAAACCTTTCAATGTACATGCAAATTGAAAGGTTTCACTCCTGAGAGTGTTGAGCAACAGAGTCTGGCACATGCTAGTCATGTATGTGCTCTACCATTTGAGCTACCTCTCCCACTCTAATAAATCTTAAAGAGATTGTTCATGTTATATCCAAAGGAGACACCTTGTATTTCCATAGAGGTGATAATACTCAAAATAAATGCTGCCAGTGACAGAAGTTCAAATTAGGCCTCCATAAACTTGAGATCAGCTGAGAAGTACCCTCATGAATATGATATATTCAAGCAACTTGTCTTGAGCTACTAATAAAGTAAAGCTATTGACTTTGGGCAGTCCTTATGCAGCTCTACTACTTAAACTTGACAAATTTAGGTGGATTAGGGATTTTGTTTTGTCTTTAAGTTCTTGCAGCTGACTGGGAAAGAAGTTCCAGAACAAGATGAGATGAATTATTTTAAAAACAATAATTTATGGGGGTATGATGCCACCAGCAAGGCAATTTGTACCCGTGAGGCGAGTGCATCAGCAGCCTGATGGCAACATCAGGTTTTCAGATACCCCAAAATTGCTGCTGTGCCTTTGGCCAGACCCCAAAAACTTGGGGCAAAGTTTACCAAGAAAGTAAACGGCCAAAAGTTAGGTATGTGGGAGACACACCCACAAACCACCTCCGGCTCAGTTATATAATTGGAGGCATGGCCTCTCTGGTTCCTGATCGAACTGCTTAATGGCCATGATCCCAGAGACTCAGAAACAGATCTTGGAACCCAAACGCTTTTGGCAGAAATGCTTCCTGTTCCTGCAGTAGGTTACTGGCTCTGGGCCAATCCAGGTGGAAATAGGTTTCATGCCTTGGCCTGTTTCCCTTGGCGGCATGGTGACCACCATCCTCCAGAGGCTACTGGACAGTCAGGTTTGGGCCTGCAGTGACGAAATATGCAGGACCTCACCAGATGGGGGGGGGAACCAGCCCTTTCCTCACCATACTAGCGAGACCCCGAGTTGCTGCCTACAAAAAGCCTCTCTGGCTCCTGATCAAGCTAATTAACAGCCATGATCCCAGAGACTCAGAAACAAATCTCGAAACCCAACGGCTTTGGCAGAAATGCATCTGGACTGCATACAAGGTGGCTGCTGCCTCAGAGCTTCTTGGAAGGCCAGGTATGAGATGGCAGTGACGGGCTGACTGCAGTCTCATGGGAAGGGGGGCAATACCAGAGCATCCTTCATGCCCTACCGAGATCATGAGTTGCCCCCAACGAGCAACTCTCCAGCATGGTCATGGCTCCAGAGGCAAAAGGACTTAATCCAGAGCCTGGCAGCTTGTGGCAAAAAAGTGAATGGACCATGCATTAAACTACGGCTCCATGCCTCCCTGGGAGGGAAAGGGTGTTGCTCCCTTCCGCCTTTTTCTGCCTAGCAGCAAGGTGGCCGCCGCCTCACTGCTTATTGAAAAGCCAGATATGAGCCAGTGGTGATGGGGCAACTGCAGTCTCATGGGAAGAGGGGCGGTACCGGCTCGTCCTTCACGCCCTACCGAGGTCATGAGTTGCCCCCCCACGAGCAGCTCTTTGGCATAGCCATAATACCAGATGCACAGAAACCAATCTTGTAATTATCTGGCTCTTCGCAGAAATCCAAAATCGCGAGGCTGCTATTGTGACCACGAGAGATTATATGATTCTCATAACCAGCTATAGAAAACATAGTATTTCACAATGCATTTTCAGCAATTCTGATTGTTGGGGGGGGGGGAGGGAAATTCTAAACAATAATGGTGCATCTTTTGTCAAAATGATGAATGTAATCAATGTATAGAAGATTTAGGTGGAAAACATCTGCCTCACAGGCATTGGGATGGGTGGGAGGAAGGTATATTGGGGTTCTTGGTGGTGAAAAATGAGTACTGGTGAAGGGGAAGGTGTTTGATCATTGCATGACCAAGACTTAAACCTGAAAACTTAGTAACTTTTCCCACAATGATTCAATAAATAAATAAAAGAAGAAAATAAATTAATTAAATTATGAAAAAAAAAGTAAGGCGGAGTTCATGCCTAATTCAATCAGCTAATCAGTGGCTGAATAAATAGCAGTACTACATAAAATTTAAAAAAACAATAATTTAAAACACAATTATTACTTAAAAAGCAATTAACAAAAAAGAAATAGAGAGATGAGAATACTTTGGGGGCTAGGGAGATACAGATTTCAACTGCAATGTGCATCTGCCTTATACAGACTATAAAAGGGTAAAAAGATCCAAATCATGGTATTGGCACATTATGTGTCCACAGTACATGTCTCTAGTTCCTTCCTTCCTTTCTACTACTTGAAATCTTACTTTCATTCTTCTCTAGTTTTGTGTACTTTATCAAATTGCTCTACTACCTTCTGGGGATACTCTCCATCGTTCTTGGGACTGACTTGTGTGAGCACCAGAATGGCAGTATATAGACATGGAGTTAGGAGTCCTTTATTTTTTTCCTTACTAATTGGCTTTGACAAATCATTTTACCTTTCTGCTCCTTAGTCTTTTATTAAGGAGTTCATTTAATGACCCCAAATCTTATGTCCTTCATGCCATGCTGTTTGGAATGAAGTGCATAATAATACCATTAAATATATTAAATCCCACTGGATTATTGCACTACAGTTTTTAAAATCCCCAATCCCTTGTATGTCAAGTGTAATCGTTGTTTTCTCAATCCTTTGAGTAATAAAACACAGATACTGATATTTGGAGATGAGGGCCAAGAGAATCACAGGCAACCAGAATGCACTACAAAGTTAATTTGTTGGCTACTTAAAAGATGATGGGAAACAATCCAAGTGTGCAATAATGGCAGAGTGAATAAAGGAAATGTGGTAATATTTGCCACATGTGTATATTACACAATGGTATACTAAAAAAAATTTAAAATAACATACAAAATCTTGCCATTTCCCCAACACGGATGGAATTGGAAGGGATTGCAATAAGAAAAATCAATTAGGAAAAAGACATATACTACTAGATTATTTCATTCATCAATGAAATAACAATAAGGAAATCAAAGGAATAAATCAAATCAACAAAAAACAAACACTCTCGATTCTGACTTCAGAAGTGAGGTTACCAGAGTGAGTGGCCGTAAAGAATGAGCAAAGGGAATTCGATAGACTGTGGTGAAGATTATTAGTAAAGCTTTGATGGGTGTTGAAGAGTGGTAAATTTGAACTGCGAAGCCATACTCCTAAATATATAGTACTATAATGTTATCTTAATTAAAACAAAGATTTATTTGCTGAAGTATATGTCCACATTAGCTGCACAACTAATGGAATGGTAACAAGACAGTGGGGATTGCCACCAACAAGATTGTACTCTTTAGAAATCACAATTATCCTTAAGGTTAATGGAGCCAGCAACCTTCATCTCTCCTCACAGTTAGTGGAACAGGAATAAAAGGAATGGAAACAGAAGTGAGTGGGATGATAGCAAACAACACAGATGCTCCCGCTAATATGCTTTCCGGTGACCAGGGAATATTTCTGCCTGACAGTGTGCCAGAGTCCACTCAATTTGATTACTCAGCAGACAAGAATCAGGGAAGTCCATTGCTAATGCCTAATAGTATCCACACCTTCTGGTTCCTTCACACTTCTAGTGGGGTTTCTCTGAGACAGGTATCACTCACTGATGCCTGAGCACCCCCGCAAGATGCACTTCAGTTGTCTACCACAGTGATTTGTTAAATATGTCACCTTCTGTGGGTTCACTTCTCATGCATATTGCACTTCCTCTTTCTCTTACTGATATTTCCTTTTATCTTTTCCCAAATGGATTATTTTCTCCAAATCAGAATTGATTTGCAGACATGAAATTCAATCAAAGACAAATAGTTCTACACATAAATGCAAGTTGTTGTTGTTGTTGGTTTCCCCCAAGAACCGATGTAGGGTTTCATTCACTGATTCCTTCAACCAATTGTGCTCCTATTGAACCAGGCATTGAGTCCTATGCTGAAAACCCACACACATTCATCCTATGAAAGATCACTAGATGGCTGAGATGGGTGGGTGTTCAGTAGAGACTCTCCTATGACAGGCAGAGGTAGCCGCATCAGTACAAGGAATTAAAGGAATGTGAAGGTGCAAGCCCCTACTGGCCACTACAGGCTGGCTGAGTGTCTGTGAAAGACTTAGCTCTGAGAAAGGGCGCATCCAGCCCACACTGTTCCCAGCCCCCAATACCACAAAAGCTTCTTTATGCTATGAGACACAAAAAGACAGCTCCAGCAAGTTGTGCTGAGAGAAATGTGCAGTGAGAATAAAGCACCAAGCTTTATCTCTTATGTTTGTCCAGGTGTCTGTTCACATCAGAGGAGCTTTCAGGGGCTGCTCTGCCACAGGGGCTCATCCGGGCCTTTGAAGCCTGCAGCCTTCTGGCTAGTCATTCTGTCTTGCAGTCTGGGAAATGCTTGTTGTGTCAAAGGTGGGCCCCTGACCATGGTCCAGAGACCAGTGTACCCCTGAGGGACAAGAGGAAGCTTGCAGACCACCCTGTGCTATTTGGGGTCCTGAGGGGAACCAGAGTTTTCCAAAGAAACATCAAATCAAAGTGACAGGGCTTCAGAGTAGAGAAACATGGGTCGTGGCAGCTGAATAAATGCCCTTCTTTTTCCAGAATGCCCCCAGGGGTGCCAGCAATGAATCTGAGCCCTGGGGGGTTCTCATCACTCCTTGAACAGAGATACAAGGGGTCTTATTTCCTTTCTTCAGAGCCCCAGATGCTAACCGGGAGGATGCATAGTCACTGGGGTTGTGTGGGCCATTCTAGAACTTCTGCTGTAGATTTACCCAAATCAAAATGATATTCTCAAATCCTGCTTTTTTTGGTCATGAGTTTGATTTAAAGCTGATAATGTGTAGTACTTTAATCAAATAATAGAATGTCCATTTAAGCACATTTTTGTCATCCCCCATCATAGAAAAAGAAAGGAGTGAATCATAGTTTTGTCTGCTGCTGCTTTTCTAAACTGGCTCTTTTCTGAGTCTCTCTACTTAACCCTGTAGTCAGATTGTGTTCCCTGGCAGCATTGAGTGGGGATACGGACCCAGGAGGGCAAAGTTGAAGCTATCTTTCAAGTGTGGGTGACAGGGAAAGCAGAACGGCCCCACGGAGCCTCCTCAGCTGGAGGCCACCTCTGCTTCTCAGCAGCACCTTCCAGAAAAGTCATCATAGTATGTGCTTTCATTCTATCAAGGAGAAAATGTCTTAGGATATGAAGTGTAACAATTACTAAACAGATGTTATTAAATGGGATTTAGCCAATTCATTCAACTTTGAAAATTAAAGGTGAAATCTTCAACACATTCCTTTGGGATGACAGAATTTAATATTTATGAAGAGATGGTGTGAGAAGAGTGGAGTAAAGACAGAGAATGGGATAGAGAATGCCAGAACTTTTTTTCCTTCCAATAAGAAGCACAAATGCTGAGTGTTTGAATATCAGCTTTGGAGATGATACCAAATGGAATAAGAAACCATCCACTCAGAGAGTGCATTCTCTAGTAAAGGTACTGAAGCAAATGTTAATTAAAGTTGATTTATAACAAATGCAATCATTTTTTGGGGGAGGGCACACACCCGGAGATGCACAGGGGTTACTCCTGGCTCTGCACTCAGGAATTACTCCAGGCTGTGCTCAGGGGACCATATGGGATGCTGGGAATCAAACCCTGGATTGGCCACGTGCAAGGCAAACACCCTACACGCTGTGCTATCACTTCAGTCCCAACAAAAGCAATTATTCACATGAAATAGAAACTTGAGATGGCCTGGCAGTATTCTAGGGTATCAAACTAACTGAAACAGTAAACAGTTAACAGTGCCTACCCCATGCCCTACAATAGCTGGCACTCTAAACAATAAATTGCAAATGGTTACACTAAGTGATTCTAAGACAGGCTTTAAGTCCTATGGCAGGGGGCTGGAAGATCGCTCAATGACAAATCTGTCTGCATTGCATGTGTTCAAGTACAATCCCACTGCCACTTATATGTTCCAATCACAGATACACACATACAGTCACTCCTGCCCTCTATGTTGCTTGTGCTGGCAGCTCTGTTGCCTGGGATCCCTGGCACCACTAGTGTTTTCTGGCATAACACAGTTAGATGTGTATAAGCTCTGCAACTAAAGGCTATGATCCCTGGCAAGAATTGCGAGTTAAAATGTGTGAACAACAGCCAGGAAGTAAGTAAGCATGTGAGTGAGCACCACCACAAGAGTGCAATCCCCAGTGAGCCCATGTGTAAACATGGAAATCAAAGGAGTGTGCACCCCCACACACACACACAAATACCACAGCTTAATGAGGGAACACCACAGTCAAGCATGAATGTACCCCCTGCCCAATGTAACACTGTCAACAGAGGAATAAAAAGGGAAAATACAGATAAATAATTAAAAAGCAGACAAATAAATGGTCAGAAGAAAACATTTTGTATAACAGGGAAAGGAAATAGTGTATCTGCCTGGGCCTCTGCAAGGATCTTGACTTTCACACATATAGAAGGGAATTTTGGAGGGTTCTGAGCAGCAGAGAGATGTGATATGATGGCTTTTTAATAAGATCAGTCTGGGCTGAGAACAGCTTCAAAAGCTACAGTTTCAAAAGCCACAAATAAAATCCCATTGGAGAAATTATTAAAACCATCTTATTTAATGTATGTTGAGCAAGCCCAAAGTAACTAACATTGTGATAAACCTATAATGTGATGGACCCTATAATGCCTTTTCCTATTAATGCTTGGGATGCAACTATTATTGCTGTTATTACTAATATTATATTATTATCTCTTGTTTAGTGACAAGGAAACTATAATTAAAATCCTAAGCAATTAATCCAAAGCCTCCCACTCAACAGGATGTAGAGTCTCATGTCTGTTGATAGTTCTACCGTCACCTTCCCTGCTTCCAGGTACTTCTGTTACATTGCATATCAAGCTCCACGCCACTTTCATAGTATGGGTTTTTTGCTCAAAAACCTAAAACCATCTCCAACATTTGAAGACCTCCTTTGGAAAATTTATGTGCCACGGCTCTAACAGAAATTCTCTTCACCCAACCTAGGAAATATTTAAATGAACAATCAAGGCACTGTTGAAAGGAATACCAATTATAAAGCATCTCAAGTCAGAGATTTCTGTAGTGTAATACAGCATGAGTTTTGAGATATAGATCTATGTTTAAAAAATAGAAATCAGGCCCAAAACAAAGCCAACTAGACAAAAAGTCAATTGAGTTTAGAACACTTAGTTCATTGTTCCTCAAGCACGCCCTGTTCACATGTCGGTCTATGTCCCACTCTTTACACTGACCCTCACATGTATCTTTTAATCCTCTGAAGAACTTGCTAAGCACTGATTGTTATCACCCCCAAATTGTTGAGCAAGAGCTGAGCTTAGACCTAATTGCTAAGGTGATAGAGCAAGATGGCAGCTTGAAGTTCATACCACTTTAGTTAACTCCAAATTCCATTTAAAAAACAAACAACACACTTGTTTAATAGAGGAGGAGAGTGGAGGAATAGTTTAATACCAGGAAAGAGTAAATGCCAACAAAGTTAATAGCTGGCCCTAGAAAGTGCCTGACTATGATGCAGGGTGAGGTACCTCTTACCCTGAAAGTGCCACCACTTAAGTCAAATTAGAAGCTGGCTGAATCTGCAAGGAGCCAGATGTTAGACCAAGGCTGGATGTTCAAAACCAGGAAAGGATTTGTTGAAAATCTAGTTACAATTCCCAAAGTGTGGTGCTATTGAGACATAGAACAGTCAAAGAAATGGGGAAAGGCTTGAGGGTTGCCAAGCCCAGAGTTCTGGATAAAACAGAAAGGTAAAATCAAAAGAGGATGGCTAATGTCACAAATGGTAATCCTATAATAAAAGTTTGGGAGGAAGAAGGAGACTCTGTGAGGGTTCTTATGTCAAAAGTCAGCTTCCTGTAATGAAACAAAATGGCGGGGCACCAACAGATCATTAATCAGGAAGTGGGGATGTGGTGAGGTGAAACTTTCCCAAACACTAACTGGGGCCCAATCTATGATCAGAATGGCTTTGCCACATCCACATGAGGGACTTGTGCGTCTAAGATCTGTTATTTATTCTTCAGGGTGCCTAAGAACTGAGCAATTTTATGTGATTACTTAACTCATTGACTCCCAATGTCAGGGGCCCTTACAGCATAATTTGTTTTATTCATTCAGTCAATCATTTTTTAAAATGTATTTATTAAATTGTTGTGTCCCTTCCCTGTGTAAATGTTATTTCAGAAAATATTGTTACACATGTTTTAGATGAAATTTTACAAATTTTTTATCCAAGAGTCCTTTACTCAGGTATTGTATTTTGTGAGATCAGAGGATTAAAAGAAATTTCTTCAACATCTGCTTTTTTTTTATTGTAAATGGGAGGTATATGAGAAACGGTGTGCATAATTCCTATAAAGTCAAGTTGCTTACTTTTAAACATTGACATTTTTACATATCCCCAGCCTCAAATGATTAAAAGTTTTACTTATTTTACCATAATCAAATTGCTGCAGGATCCTGAGGCCTGAGAAAATTTTTAGGACAAAAACATAGTAAGACAGATGGATATATTCATTGTCATTGCACCTTACATTTGGGATGCTTATCCTCTGTCAATGTTCCATTCGCACAATCATCCCATACAATCTCGTGGCAATCCTATGAACCAGGCAGGAAGAGGCGCACATGAGGATAGAGTGTGCCAGAATGAAGTCATTAATTTTCCTTCCCTCAAAATCAAATGTGTATCCAGTCTCTTACACAAAGGCTCATAAAACTGGAGCTGAGGTCAGGGTTTTCTCTCCTCTTCTAGTTAGGAAGATAAAATTCTTATAGGAGAAAACTGGGAGAGAAGTCAGGTACATTTAAATTTCAGTTTCTGGAAACATGAGGACAAGGCATGGTGTGATGAATTGGTATCAAATTTGTCTCTAATGACTCTTATCCTACATTCCTATCTTATTACAGGCAGCTGCAGAAGCACCAACCATCCCAATTGTGCCTCAAAGGGCACAGCAGGATTAAATAATGCGTGAAGGATTTCCTGACAGCTCTGTCATACATAAATTTTGGAACAAGAAGGGCTGTGCTCAGAGTCTCCAGAATGGCAGTCCCAAGGAGCACTATCACTGACAGTCTGAATCTATTCATTTTTTCTTTCAGGAAATCTAGTTTAGGCTTAAAATTTTTTTACTGTCATTTTACCATATTTTACAATCTAAAGCTGCTTGTGCAAAATGGAAATCACTCAATAGCTACTGAGCATGAAATGTGGCTATTGTCAACTGGGTTGTACTAGAAGTGTTTTTGTTTTAAGTCCCATCAGATTTGCAGACTTCACACTGAAAAAAAAGTGAAAATAACTCTAAATGATTTGTGTATTGATTATGTACAGAGATGGTATCCTCCTTTGGACATTTAGATTAAATACAATATTTTATTACAATATATTTACCCAAGTTGTTTAGTTTTTTACTTTAGTTTTTGTAAAAATTAGAAGTAGCTGTGTGGCTCTCACAGTAGCTCTTCTTTCATTTCCATTATATAGCCATGATCTGAAGAACACTTTCCTTCCAGGAACTAGGAAGAGTTTGAGATTTTACTGAACTTGCAAGCTGAGAAGTCATCCCTTTTCCATTTCAGGGATGCTGGTAGAAGTCCAAAGACCCCTGAGTCATAAACAGGGATGGTTTATTATTCACAACAATAGCAGTCACCAGGAAATCAGCCTTTTGGCATCAGAACACTATGACCTATACACATGAGATTGTGTGAAAAGGGCCAGATGATACCTGTAACTCAATGTTTTGCTTTATAGGAGAAGAACTTGGCTTTTGGATAAAGTAAACAACTTACCATTTGCTCTGAAGAAAGCCATTAACCATGCAAACGTATTTTTTAAAAAGTCAGAAAAATAGCTGAAGCATTGCTTACAAGATGTGCAAAAGTGTAAAAGACCAAGAAAAAATTTTCTACAAGTTTTCTCATTTCCATAGACCTTGTTTTCTTAGATTAAATATATCTCTTGGTGGATGTAAAATTTCAGAGCACTAATATATACCATCAAGAAACTAACAATAGCTCCTAACTCACTGCAATTTTCTGAAAGGGTTTATAATTTCCTTATTGGAGTGTGACATCTTAAACCTCATTTCCCTTCTTTGAAAAAAACCCATTTCCCGGAAATGATTATATTCAAAGCTTATTTACATTGGCAGTGTTCAGGAAAGTGCTACAGGAATCAGAAAATTCAGTTCAAATAGACTGCCTCTCTGGGCACAAGGATTTAAGGAACAGTTGGGAAGTAACAGCACTTTAAAACCATTTGTTTAGTTACAGAGTGATTGGAGTGATAGCACAGCGGTAGGGCGTTCGCCTTACAAGCAGCCAACATGGCCGATCCGAGTTCGATTCCTCCGGCCCTCTCGGAGAGCCCGGCAAGCTACCGAGAGTATCTCGCCCGCACGGCAGAGCCTGGCAGAGCCTGGCAAGCTCCCCGTGACGTATTCGATATGCCAGACACAGTAACAACAAAGTCTCCAATGGAGACGTTACTGGGCCTGCTCGAGCAAATCGACGATCAACAGGAGGGTCTTTACCTTTACCTTTACCTTTACCTTTACAGAGTTATTGGAAAGGTTGGAAATCTGTAAGCTCTGACTCCAGAGCCTTAGATCCCATGACAGCACAGAGGCCTGTGCTAGTGCTGCTGTGCATCACAGAACATGGCACCTTCAAAGCATCTCACCGACATTAAGCACATGCTTTTCAGAATGCAGAGATAAGCTTGATCACTAAATACTATCATCCAGATTTGACTAACTTAATTCCCTGGTTTCAGGACTGCAGCATTCAAAGTCAAATCGAGAGATGCATTGAATATCTGGATTCCGTGCTGTCTTAATCTTCCTTCCTGAACAGTAAACCTCTCCTCTCTGTCCTTTAAAATGAAGGCAGTAATTCTATACAATATAGCAAGAAGTACAAAATGTAAGAGACCAAGGAAAAAACTACTTCCCAGCTTTCTCCTTTCCATAAACCTTGTTTCCTTTTTTAAAAATTTTTAAAAATTTTATTGAATCACCGTGAGATAGAGTTGCAAAGCTCTCATGTTTAAGATTCAGCCATACAATGATTTGGGCTGGAGCGATAGCACAGCGGGTAGGGCGTTTGCCTTACAAGCGGCCAACATGGCCGACCCGAGTTCGATTCCTCCGCCCCTCCGGGAGGGCTTTATCTTTATCTTTATCTTATCATACAATGATCGAACACCCATCCCTCCACTAGTGCACATTTTCCACCACTGATACACCGATGTTCCCTGTATCCCCCTCCCCACACCCACAGACACCACCCTGCAGTCCTCACACTGCCTCTATGGCAGATAATTTCCCCAATATTCTCTCTCTACTTTCGGGCATTATGTTTTGTTCAAATTTTCTGCCAGGGGCAGATAATAGATTAATTTATTTCCATTTCTCATTTTGAATATCATGAGAGCTCATGCAGCTTTGAAAGCAGCCACACACTTCCGGACTCCTAGATTGTAAATGTTTGGGCTCCAGAGACATCTCTGTAGGACACTAATTCATTTTGGGATTCAATTGGGAGTCTCTGGACCAAGTGCCGCTATGCGGCATAAAGATTCAATCCTGGAACCCGCATACCTGGGCCTTGCTTGTGGAAGCTCTGGGTCGCTGGGATTCCATCTGCAGTAGGCAAAACCTTGTTTTCTTAGGTTAAATATTTCTTTAATTTGATGCTATATTTTTTAAAATCTGATGCTTAAAATATTTTTTTGTTTTTAAAAATTATCCCTACTTTACTTTTAATTTTTTCATTCTTTAAAATAGGTAACAGATGGATATATGAAATCAAAAATAGGTTGGTAGTGGGGGATGAGGTGAAAGAATCCTGCATTTTCCCTCTACCTCCAAATCATGTTTTATGGTGGCAACTTTTCTTATTGATTTCTAGTCAATTTATCCAGAGATAGTAGCACTGTAGCACTGTCCTCCTGTTATTCATCGATTTGCTCAAGTGGGCACCAGTAACCACTCCATTGGGAGACTTGTTACTGTTTGTGGCATATAAAATACACCATGGGGAACTTTCCAGTCTCTGCCATGCAGATACTCTTGGTAGCTTGCCGAACTCTCCGAGAAGGATGGAGAAATCAAACTCAGGTCTGCCTTGCGCAAATGCCCTACCCACTGTGCTATTGCTCCAGGCCGGTGCTATCGCTCCAGCCCCCAGAGAGAGTATGCAGTTACAAATGGGGTCCTTACAACATGTAGTTGATATTTCTGCTTTTCTGCATGTTACTTTTTTCACATAATTACTTGTATATTTTCTGATGAAGATCGATTAGCATTCAAAGATGAAAGGATCTAGGCATCCATACTCTGGGGACCAAACTTAGCTATGCTCAGGTTGCCTATCTCAGAGAAACTTTGAGATGATAATTGATATTGTTAAAGTAACAAGCTTGGTAAACTTTTATATGTTAATAAATAATTCAATGAACATAAGTAAAGGTCAGGAAGTCAAAGCAGAAATGAGGGACAATGGGGCTTCTTTTCTGATTGTATCTATTTACTCAGTAAAGAGAAAATACTTCCTAAGAGCATCAGCTGAGAGTGAGAAGGCAATCAGAGGAATCATTTCAGGAGTGATAGAAATATATGAAAAATTTAGAGCTACACAGAAATTAATAGACCAGAAAGGTACCAAATGACTGAGAGGCATCATATAATAGTGATTAGTGGGCATGACTGTAATGTGAGAATAGTAATCAAAGCTGTGTACTTACCTGCAGTCACGCTCACTTGTATAAAGGCAAATACTGCTTGCAGGGAGTTAACTGTAGTCACAATTAGAGTTTTTCCATAGGAGCATAATAAAGAAAAAGAAGATAAGAAAACTGAAGATATATGCAAAGGAATCAATATTTTGATAGACTAGAATATAGATAAGGTAAAATAGGAACTTTTTCCTATTTAAGAAAATAGAAAAATATAGAAATATTATTTGAGTAAAAAATGTGTGTGAGTCTCTGTGGTGTGAGGTGATATCTCATTGTTGTTTTGATTTGCATCTCCCTGATAATTATTGAGGTAGAGCATATTTTTATGTGCCTTTTAATCAGTGCTAGTGCAGATGTGGGGAGAAAGGGACTCTCATTCACTGTTGGTAGCAATGCAGTCTTTCTGGAAAACAATACAGTCTCTCTTCAAAAAACTAGAAATTGAGCATCCACATTACTCAGCAGAACCAATTCTGGTAATAAACTCTGGGGGACAAAAATACACAGCACAAAAGCCATCTGCACTTCTCTGTTCATTGCAGCACTTTTCACAATAACCATAATCTGGAAAAAAAACCCAAGTTCTGGAGAACAGATGCTGGAGAAAGAAACTATGGTAGATCTACACAACAGAATACTATGCATTCACAAGGAAAAGTAAAGTTATGAAATTTGCTTATAAATGGATGGACACAGAGAGTATCATGCTGAGAGAAATGAGTCAGGAGGGGAACAGACTTAGAATGATTGCACTCACAGGTGGTATATAAAAATACATAGTTTGAGACCAATACCAAAGAACAGTAGAAACAAGGGCCAGGAGGACTGGTCTATAGGTGGAAGCTTGCCACAAATGGTGGAGAGATGGCAGTTAGGATAGAGAAGGAACTATTATGAAAATGATAACCGGAAATGATCACTCTGGACAAGAACTCAATGCTGAAAGTACATGAAAGGATATACATGATAACCTTTCAATACTGGTATTGTAAACCATAGTGTCCAAAGGAAAACAGAGAAAGAGAAGAAGAGAGGGAGGGAGGGAGCAGGGAGAGAGAGAGAGAGGAAAGAGAGACAGAGAGAGAGAAGTGTCTGCCATAGAGGCAGGTGGTGAGGTGGGTGGGGGTGTGGATGTTGGCGGGAAGGAATTGGGGAGATTGGTGGATTGTATGACTAAAACCCAATCAGAACAATTTTGTACCTGTATTTCACTGTGATTGAATAAAAAAAAGATATTCTACCTATGCCTAACAATAGGGAGGCATTTAAAAATATATAGAATAATGTGCAGAAACATGAATTCCAATAAAATAAATATAATATGATGCCATTTTTTTATTAGTGAAACACCATGAGGTACAGTTGTAGACTTACAAATTTTTGTGCTTGGGTTTCAGTTGTACTATGATCGAGTACCTATCCCTCCACCAGTGCCCATTCTCCACCACCACTAATCCCAGTATCCCTCCCACCCCCCTCATCCCCCCCATCCCACCCTGCCTCTGTGGCAGGGCACTCCCCTTTGTTCTCTCTCTCCTTTTGGATGCTGTGGTTTGCAAAAGAGGCATTGAGTGACAATCATGTTTGGTCTAGAGTCTACTTTCAACACGCTTCTTCCATCCTGGGAGGATCCTCCCAACACCCTTTATTTGGTGCTCCCTTCTCTATCTGAGCTGCCTTTTCCCCCTAGCATGTGAAGCTGGCCTCCAAGCCATGGAATAAACATCCTGGTATTTATTTCAGCTATTCTTGGCTGTTAGTCTCCTATTTTGTTACTTTATGTTCCCCAGATGAATACAATCTTTCTATGTCTGTTCCTCTCTTTCTGACTCATTTTGCTTAGCATGATACTTTCCATGTAGTACCACTTGTACGTAAATTTCATGACTTCATCCTTTCTGACAGCTACATAGTACTCCATTGTGTAGATACACCAAAATTTCTTTAACCAGTCATCTGTTCTCATGTTTTTTCTATATTCTAGCTATCCTAAACAGTGCTGCAACGAACAGACAAATGCAGATGTCGCTTTGACTATACTTTTTTGCCTCTCCGGGGTATATTCCCAGGAGTGGTATTGCTGAGTTAATTGGGAGCTCAATTTCTAGTTTTGTGAGAAGCGTCCATACTGTTTTCCAAAAGGGCTGAACCAGTCGGCATTCCCACCAGCAACTTTCTCCAAAGGTAACTAAATAATATGCTGCTGAAACATATACATATACACAATAAACTCCTTTTTAAAAAATCAGTGGAGTCAAAAGCACAAAATAAGCAAAAGTGATTCTTTTTGAGAAAAGAGGAAAGGATATGGAGTGGAAAAAGAAGAAACTAACGTGAAATAAAAAAAACAAAAGATATAAACATGATCAGAAAAGGTGGGATACTTAAAATTCAGATTCTGGAGAGATTTCTTGGTAAGAAGAAGATCTAGAACATATTCGATATGCCAAACACAGTAACAACAAAGTCTCCAACGGAGACATTACTGGGCCCGCTCCAGCAAGTCGATGAACAACGGGAGGACAGTGACAGTGATCTAGAACATAAGACTATGGAAATACCTGGCTAAGTTAAGTTAGATAATAAGATGCATAGAAAAGAGATCATGGAGATGAAGGGCCATATTGTTATAGCAGCAATAAATATGGAGAGGAGAAGAATACGGAAACTTCAAGAATAGAACGAACATGGTATTAAGCACATCTTAGAACATGACAATGAGCTGGGAGAGAAGGGAAGTAACCCTGGGCTGGAAGGGTGGTCAAAAGCAAAATGGCAGATGATGCAGTTCAATATTAAGAATTTCAAATATGGGCATTTTTTATTAACGAGGGTATGGCAATGGTATGGAAGCAGAAATTGAAGAAATAGTACAACTATCTTATTCCAGGTATAGTTGGTGCCTGGGAATTGGGAGAAAATTCAGTCACCCCTAGAAAGGGTTGCAGAGGGAATAGGACCCTTGAAAAAAACGACAGTGAAATAAAGTAAAAGAAGGTTTTAGGCCAAGGGGTTGTGTACATTGAGTTCCAGTCGCACAAAAGAGTTTGAGAAATAAAGAATGCTGAGTGCTAAAATAAATAAACAAGATATATAGGTATTTGATAAATGAGAATTTGGGGTACAAAGGATAACCAGGAAGTCTTGGATATCTAGTGATAACCAAATAACAGAGTAAGATTAGTCTCAGTGAAGATAACAATACTACTAAGACTATGAATGCTGATGGATCATTAAAGAGTGGATATCTTGTCAGAAATATGCAACAATGTCCAAAATATGGGAATTTCTTAAATAGTCAGCAACCTTTGGGTGAAGGGTGCTCCACTGATCTCTGTGCCTTCCTACTCCATCCTCCCACTGACAATCGATGGAGAATTAGGCAAACTTCATTTCTCTCTGTCAGCCACATCCTTCCCTCATTCTTTTCCAGAATCATAGCCAAAACCATTCAGTGCCTGTCAGCTGTTACATAATAGTCATCATCCTTTTATTTGTCATTTTCCATGAAACCCATTAAAATTATAACCGCCCACCAAAGATCCTGAGTCTGTATACAAAGTTTTGAAAAAAAAATCGTGAATGAAATAACCGAAAGAGCACTGACATGGAAGCTGTTTATAAAAATTGGAAATCTGTCTTGGAGGGAAAGGAATTATTCTTCACAGGCAGGAATTCAGTCTGACAGGCCTATATTAAGCTCCTTTTGTCCCCAGATTTCCTCAAGGATGTTTTACATGAGATCTTTGGTCTTGGAAGACCAATATTCCCCTAAGGACTCAGAGAAAATGGATCATTCATTAGTATGCAACCACAATGGGGTTACAACCCTACTGGATGGCTGATCTTTTATAAAGTAAAAATAATACATGGACAAAGGCTGGAAATTCAACCAAATAATTCTAATTTTTGTCATTTAAAATGGACATTATTAGCCTTATCTCCTGATTTATTCCAGTAAGAGTAAAATTGCATAACTACGCAGCATACAAATTTAAAATCTAACTATTTTCTCCATTTTAATTCATTTCAGCAAACACCTCTTACTGCCTACTGTGGACAAGGATCTGATTGATTTAAAAAAAAAAGTTGTACTTTCCTATCTTCAAAAATAGTACAAGAGAGACAAATGAATAAATAGTTACCTAAAATGCAGAGAAGAATTTTTCCTCTTTGGGGTTCTGCTAAAAGATTGTATGTTTCTATCAAAATTTTGGGACAAATATTAAAGTGCAAGACTTTGAGAGATGAAAGGCATGTTGATAGAAGACTGGAGGTGAGTCAAGGAAGAGAGAGAGGTTTAAGTCAGTGGTCACGGAGGTTATAACTGAGGTTTTTTCACTGGGGAAACACTGGGTGCATCTATTAAACACTCATATCAAGGATATTTCATCTAAGGGTTGGGAGAACGGGGGTTGTAATACACATTCTGCTAGACATTTGGTGGTGGATTTCTCCTTCTTTCAGCCTACAGCACAGGCAAACAAAACAAAGTGCCCTGAAAAATCCCTAAGCCAACACAATCCTGGCAGTTAGAAGTCACAAACTGAGAAGATTTGGGTGAAATCTAAATTACATCTGTTATAATTGTAATAACTCAGTTGATAAGTAAATAATATACACCTTAAGAACAAAACATAAAGAGCTTATTCTCACTTTCCTTTTTGTTTTGTTTTGTTTTGTTTTGTTTTCCAGTGAGCTGGAAGATGAAGGGTCAGGACCAACGGGGCTTGGTGGAGTTCTTCGCATTTTAGACCCTAGTTCGAATTCCATAACTGCTTATTATCTTTGGCCCTTTTATGTATACTTTATTTAACCTTTCTTGAGCCTATGTTTCCTTATCTTAAAAAGGAAAAAGGGAGTAACATAGCTGGTATCTGACCTAATCACCAAGTATTCCAGGGACAAAACCAGAGGCCACAGAATCAGATTTATTCTTTCATTGCAAAGAGTGATCAAATATCAGAGAACCTTGGACTAATTTACCAAAGGAAAAGGCAGATAAAGGGCCTGAATGAAGGACAGAGGTAAGTGAAATTTAGTTGAAGTAGTTTTTTGTAGGCAGTCTCCTGCCCCCGCGCCTGGCTGTTCCTTGCCAGGGGCCCCTTGGAGGGGAGCGGGTTGGGCTTTCCTCCCCACCCCGACCAGGGCTCCAGCAGCCGAAGACCTCCAGGACCAGCCACCACCATGCTGAGACCACTCTCCGCACACATGAAGGTACAGGCAGAGGGACAAATCCACGCGGGTTCCGGGGCCGAGATCTCCAAGCCTACTAGGATTGGAGTCGAGCATCCTCCACCCAGATCCTCCAAATTCCAGTAGGCGGGGATCACACCCACCACCTGGCCCCCTGGCGCTGTGTAATCCCATCAACGGCCAAGACTCAGAGACTATAAAATCCAGCTCCTGGAACCATGCGGTCGCGAATGTCTCACAAACATGACATCTTATCAGGACATCTTTTTTTATGACATCTTATTATCTCATTCCTACTTTGGACAAACTGACAGGCTACTGAATATAGCCTGCCCACAGGGCAGAGTCTGGCAAACTCCCCATGGCGTACCAAATATGCCAAATACCAGTAACAATGATGGGTCTCATTCTCCTAAAGAGCCTTGAATATAATCTCAGGGCTAGGATGAAAGAGACGTTACTGGGGCCTGCTCGAGGCAATCGACGAATAACAGGATGATGAAATGAAATGAAAGTTTTTTGTAAAGATTTCAGTTTTCACCATTGAATGTGATGTTAGTTATGGATTTGTTATAGATGGCTTTAATTATGTTGAGCTATGGTCCTTCTCTTCTCAATTTATTTAGTGTTTTGTATCAAATAGATGCTGAATGTTTCCAAATACTTCCCAGCATCTATGGATATGGTCATGTGATATTTATCTGCCTTTTTTATGTGGTTTATTACATCAATTGATTTGCATATGTTGAGCCACCTTTGCATCCCTGATATGAATTCTTCTTGGTCTAACAAAATAATGATGCCCACACTCACCATTATTTTTCAACATAGTTTTTGGAAGCTGGAGCAATTTGGCAACAAAAAAACATAAAGGGAGTCCAAATGTAACTACAACTACTGGCATTTGCAGGTGACATAATACGTGGAAAACCCTAGAGATTATACACACATACAAGATTTTGTCTGTCTGTCTGTCTTCCCGTTGTTCATCGATTTGTTCTAGCGGGCACCAGTAATGCCTCACAACAAATTGTGACACTTATTGTTACAGTTTTTGGCATATCACATGCCTCACAGGGAGCTTGTCGGGCTTTGCCGTGTGAGGGAGATACTCTCGGTAGCTTGCCAGGCTCTCTGAGGGGGCAGAGGAATCAAACGCAGATTGGCCACGTGCAAGGCAAATGCCCTACCCGCTGTGCTATTACTCCAGCCCCATACAAGATTACAAGAAATAGGGGGTATGGTGCCACCAGCAGGTCAATCAGTACCTGTGAGGCGAGTGCATCAGCAGCCTGATTGCACCGTCAGACTTTCAGATACCCCAAAATTGCTGCTGTGCCTTTGGCCAGACCCCAAAACACTTGGGGCAAAGTTTATCAAGAAAATAAACGGCCAAAAGTTAGGTATGTGGGAGACACACCCACAAGCCACCAATGGCTCAGCTATATAATTGGAGGCATGGCCTCTCTGGTTCCTGATCGAACTGCTTAATGGCCATGATCCCAGAGACTCAGAAACTAATCTCAGAACCCAAAGGTTTTTGGCAGAAATGCATCTTATTCTGCAGTAAGTTACTGGTGCTGGGCCACTCCAGGTAGGAATAGGTTTCATGCCTTGGCCTGTTCCCCTTGGTGGCCCAGTGACCACCATCCTCCAGAGGCCACTGGACAGTCAGGTTTGGGCCTACAGTTACAAGACACATGGGGCCTCACCAGATGGGGGTGGAACCAGCCCTTTCCTCTCCATCCCAGTGAAACCCCAAGTCGCTTCCTACAAATGACCTCTCTGTTTCCTGATCAAGCTAATTAACGGCCATGATCTGAGCCAGAGACTCAGAAACAAATCTCAAAACCCAGCGGCTTTTGGCAGAAATGCATCTGGACTGCATACAAGGTAGCCGCCACCTCAGAGCTTATTGGAAAGCCAGGTATGAGCCAGCAGTGACGGCGCAACTGCAGTCTCATGGGAAGGGGGGAGGTACCAGTCATCCTTCACTTCCTACCGAGGTCATGAGTTGCCCCCCACGAGCGGCTCTCTGGCACAGCCATAACACCAGATGCACAGAAACCAATTTTGTAATGATCTGGCTCTTTGCAGAAATCAAAAATTGCTGCCACGTGACATTATATGATTCTCATAACCAGCTATAGAAAACAAGTATTTCACAATGCATTTTCAGCAATTCTGATTGTTGGGGGGGGGCAGGGAGAATTCTAAACAATAATGGTGCATCTTTTGTCAAAATAATGAATGTAATCAATGTAGAGAAGAGTTAAGTGGAAATCATCTGCCTCACAGGCATTGGGAGGGGTGGTCATGGTCACAGTCCTCCCGTTGTTCATCGATTTGCTTGAGCGGGCCCAGTAACATCTCCATCATGAGACTTGTTGTTACTGTGTTTGGCATATCGAATACATCACGGGTAGCTTGCCAGGCTCTGCCATAGGGGTAAGATACTCTCGGTAGCTTGCCGGGCTCTCCGAGAGGGGCAGAGGAATCAAATTCGGGTCAGCCACGTTGGCCGCTTGTAGGGCAAACGTCCTACCGCTGTGCTATCGCTCCAGCACTGGGAGGGATGGAGGTGGGTATATTGGGGTTCTTTGTAGTGAAAAATGAGTACTAGTGAGAGGAGAGGTGTTTGATCATTGTATGACTGAGACTTAAACCTGAAAGCTTAGTAACTTTTCCCACAGTGATTCAATAAATAAATATAAGAAGGAAAAAAATAAATAAAATTATGAAAAAAAAAGTAAGGTGGAGTTCATGCCCAATTCGACCAGCTAATCAGTGGCTGAATAAATAGCAGTACTACTACATAAAAAAAAATTACAAGAAATAATGATTTCAGTAAAAAAAATGGCAGGATGAAAAATCCATACATGCAAATATCTGACTTTTCTATAGACAGCAAGTTGGAGAAAAGAGAAATCAAAAAAAGGAAATTAATGTAAAATTGAATTTTTTTAAAAAAAGAAAAATTTAACATAGGAGGTAAATAGTTATACACAAAAACCCTAAGGAATTATTCAAAGAAATAGAAGATCCAAACAAATGGAAAGAGATCCCGTGTTTATGGATAAAAAGAGACCACTGTCCCAACAGTCACCAGAGACCAAAATGAGAGCTCAAGGGACAAATCACATATTTGTACAGAAAACCTGGGTTTGATTCCTGACATTTCTTGATTCCCTGAATACTAAACAGGAAATGGCTGTATTCTCTATCCTCCCCCCAGCAAAACCCAACCCAAACAAGTCAAAATGATTAACTTATCTAAAATAATGTATTGCTCCAATGCAGTCCCTATCAAGATGCCAAATAGTATTTTTCAAAGAAACTGAAAAACAATTACAAAATTTGCATAGAAGCAGAAAAGAGCAAATGGTAGAGAAGTTCTGAGAGGAAAGAAAAATATATGCATTATTTTCCCTGCCTTCAAAATCTATCAGAAAGCAGTAAAAATGGAAACAATGTGGCATTAAATTTGGTACACAGAAAAGTGGAATATATACTGGAAATAACCTCACACATTTAAGTATATATAATCTATGACAAAGGTGCCAAGATTCTACAGAGAAGAAAGGAAATTCATGTCAATAAATGGTTTGAGTAAAACTGGATGACCACATGCAAAAAAATGAAATTAGATAACTTTTTAACAACATATATAAGAATTCATTCAAAGTAGATCAAAGACCAGAAACCACAAAATGCATACATCTTTTGATGGTGGGTGTGGTATTATACACATATAGAGGTGTGAGTCTAAACCTCTGAAATTCCATAACATCATGACCAAATGATAAATTGATAATAAGTTAAAAGAGCACTAAAATACTACAGGGGACTAGGAAATGTCTTACTGCCTAAAATACCTATCTCACAAACATGACATCATGAGTTCAACCCCAAATGCTTCTATATACACTAAGCACCATCCTGGCATCTCTTCTGCCCCCAATCCCTAGTGCCACAGGCAATTTTCAGCCACACCACAATCAGGTATGTAAGCACTGCAATTAAAGGGAATAATACTCATTGAGAATCACTAAAAATTATATTAAAGCATTGTTGCTGGGAGCATGTGTGTGAGCTCCACAACAACCCCAGTAGATGCTGTAAGCAAAATATGTGAGAACGTCACAACTAAAGTAGTATGACCTGGTAAGCATGTGTGCAAGCCTCATGACTAATTTGCAACCATCCCCAACCCCCCATAAGCACTGTGGCCAAGTGTATGAGCACTGTAACTTGGTGTGGGACCCCGTGAGCACCATGACCAAATGTGTGTGTTTGTGTGTGTGTATGTGTGTATAATTTCTGATCAGCACAATATAACCTCAACTGAGCGCAAGAAGTAGGGAAAATATTGCAAGACTATGTAAATGCACTTGTCTTGGAAAAGCTGAACTGTTTACATCAATAAAGTAATGACATAATCCTCAAGAACTTTCAAAGACGGTAAATAAAAGAAATAGGTTAGATGTAGCACTGTAGCACTGTCCTCCTGTTGTTCATCGATTTGCTCGAGCGGGCACCAGTAACATCTCCATTGTGAGACTTGTTACTGTTTTTGGCATATCAAATACACCATGGGGAGCTTGCCAGGCTCTGCTATGCAGGCGGGATACTCTCGGTAGATTGCCGGGCTCTCCAAGAGGGATAGAGGAATCAAACACAGGTCAGCTGTGTGCAAGGCAAATGCCCTACCCGCTGTGCTATCACTCTAGTCCTGTGGACTCAGGTCAGATGTACATTCTTATATTAAGATCACGATCACGATCATCCTGTTGTTCGTCGATTGCCTTGAGCAGGCACCAGTAATGTCTGCTTCTTCCTAGCCTTGAGATTTTAAAAGAGCCATATTCAATGTTCTTTCAGGAATAGGAGAATGAGACCTAACATTGTTACTGGTATTTGGCATATTGAGTACGACATGGGAAGTTTGCCAGACTCTGCCGTGTGGGCAGGATACTTTTGGTAGCCTGCCGGGTTCTCCAAAGTAAAAATGAGATAATAAGATGTTGCAAGGCCGCAAATGCGGCTGCGTGCTTCCAGGAGCTGGGTTTTATAGTCTCTGGGTCTTGGCCGTTGATGGGATCACCTGGTGCTGAGGGTACCTGGTGGGTGTAACGCCTACCTACTGGAAGATGGGGGATCTGGGTGGAGAAGGCCCAATCCCGATCTGAGCAGGCTTGGAGATCTCAGCCCTGGGACCCACATGCCTGGGTTCCTCTGCTGGTTCCTTCATGCATGGGGCTTGTCCAGACGTGTGGAGAGTGGTCTCAGCATGGCTATGGCTGGTTCTGGAGGTCTTCAGCTGCTGAGGCTTTGCTCAGGGTGGGGAGGGAAACTCAACCCGCCCCCTTCCAAGGGGCCCGGCGAGGACAGCTAGGCATGGGGGCAGGAGACTCTGCCCTTATATTAAGAGAACTATCCAAGTAGTTGAGTTATGATTTGGACCTCGATTATGTGACTTTAAAATTTGCACATTCACCCACTAAAATATATTTACATAAATATAATTAACTTTCCAACAAAAATATGTAATATTGTAATATGTACACAGTTAACTCTTTTAGAAAAGTTGGCTTGCCAGTAAAATGGATGTAAAATAATAGCTCAAATTCACTAGAAGGGATAACAAATTAAGATCGGGAGCAGGGGAAAGACTACAGCAAAACATGTGCTTGGAACCAAATTCAAAGCTCACTACCACATCCCTCTGCCCATCTCAGCACCACTGGGTGTGGCCTCTGAGCACCACCAGGATGACTCTGATGGTCCCTGGCACCAAGTCCCCTCAGGGCCAAGCAGCACTGCATCCTTGGGTCCTTGCATTGAGCCATCTGGCCAGGTTGAATGAATATTGCTGGGAGTGGCCTGTAGGTACTCTCCCATGAGAACTAATTGTGAGGCCACCTCCACCCAATACTTTATTTTAAAATTGAGATCTTATACTTCAGTAGAGACATTCTAATAAAGAGACTTGTAATCTTCAACGGTTTTATGACCCTCAAAGGAAATAATTGAGAGGAGAGGCAAAAGCCTTTAAATAATTCCCAGGTTCCAATTGTTGGATGACAAAGAGTCACTCGTCCTATAAATTCACACTCCGTTTTTTCCTCTTTTTTTTTCTTAATTTTATTTATTTATTTATTTCTTCTTATATTTATTTATTCAATCACTGTGGGAAAAGTTACTAAGCTTTCAGGTTTAAGTCTCAGTTATACAGTGATCAAACACCTCTCCCTTCACCAGTATTTATTTTTCACCACCAAGAACCACAATAACCCCCCCTCCCAACCCTCCCAACGCCTGTGAGACAGATGATTTCCACTGAACTCTTCTCTACATTGATTACATTCATTATTTCAACAAAAGATGCACCATAATTGTTTAGAATCCCCCCCCCCCCCCACCCGACAATCAGAATTGCTGAAAAGGCATTGTGAAATACTTTGTTTTCTGTAGCTGGTTATGAGAATCATATAATCTCTCGTGGCCACAATAGCGGCCTCGTGATTTTGGATTTCTGCAAAGAGGCAGATCATTACGAGATTGGTTTCTGTGCATCTGGTGTTATGGCTGTGCCGGAGAGCCGCTGTGGGGAACAACTCATGACCTAGGTAGGGCGTGAAGGAAGAGCCAGTACCGCCCCCCTTCCCATGAGATTGCAGTTGCCCCGTCACCGCTGACTCATACCTGGCTTTCTTATAAGCTCTGAGGCGGCGGCCACCTTGCTGCGGGGGGAGGGGGGAAGGTGGAAGGGAGCAGCACCCTTTCCCTCCTGGGGAGGCATGGCACCATAGTTTAATGCATGGTCCATTCACTTTTCTGCCGCAAGCTGCTGGGCTCTGGATTAAGTCCTTTTGCCTCTGGAGTCATGGCCGTGCCAGAGAGCCTCTCGTGGGGGGCAACTCATGACTTTGGTAGGGCATGAAGACGAGCTGGTACCATCCCCCTTCCGATGAGACTGCAGTTGCCCCGTCACCACCGGCTCATACCTGGCTTTCCAAGAAGCTCTGAGGCAGTGGCCACCTTGTATGCGGTCCAGATGCATTTCTTCCAAAAGCCACTGGTTTTTGAGATTTGTTTCTGAGTCTCTGGGAGCACAGCCATTAATTAGCTTGATCAGGAGCCAGATAGGCCATTTGTAGGCGCGATTCGGGGTCTCGCTTGGATGGGGAGGAAAGGGCCAGTTCCACCCCTATCTGTGAGGCCCCGCGTGTCTTTTCACTGTAGGCCCAAACCTGACTATCCAGTGGCCTCTGGAGGATGGTGGTCTCCAGGTCGCCAAGGGAAACAGGCCTAGGCCCGAAACCTACTCTCACCCAGATTGGCCCAGCCCCAGGAACAGGATGCGTTTCTGCAAAAAGCCTTTGGGTTCTGAGATTTGTTTCTGAGTCTCTGGGATCATGATCGTTAAGCAGTTCAATCAGGAACCAGAGATGCCATGCCTCCAATTATGTAGCTGAGCCTTAGGTGGCTTGTGGGTATGTCTCCCACATACCTAACTTTTGGCCGTTTACTTTCTTGATAAACTTTACCCCAAAGTGCTCTGGGTCTGGCCAAAGGCACAGCAGCAATTTCGGGGTATCTGAAAGTCTAACGGTGCTATCAGGCTGCATATGCACTCACCTCACAGGTTCAGATTGACCTGCTGGCTGCACTATACCCCCAAATTCACACTCTTGAGGTCAGGATGAGGTAGCATATTCATCAAAGGAGTGTCTGATTTCATATTTTTAAGCTGAGACTGAGATTTAGGAAGCAAATTTCCCTCGTTGTATGCCTTACAATTTAGTGAAAAGTTCACAGTTAAGCGGAATTATAAACTAGATCTCTTTGCTCACAGCTCCAATTCTATTAGGGGATACCAGCAAGCAGGTACTATAGTTCAGCAAACAGCAACACCGCTATTTCAGGACCTAGGATTCAGAAGCTGGATTCACTGCTGACTAGAATATCTACTGAGGGACTACTTTTCATGCCAGAGAAGGAGGGGAGAGAGAGAGAGAAGGAGAGAGAGACAGAGACAGAGAGTCAGAGACAGAGACAGAGACAGATTGAGAGCAGGCTATTAGTTGCTACATCCCAATAGACTTCATAAAAATAGTGTTTGGAATGAAGACTCATCTATCTGTTCAAAAACCATCTCAGCACGATTCATCACTCCATCTCCCAGTCCACGGAGATTTGCAGGTTCTCCTACACAGAAAGCTACACATACACAGGTCCTGTCTTCTAAACTGGTAGCTGACAGCTTCTCAGGGTGGCAAAGGGAGAAAAGGGTGGATGAACAGAGAACATATTGAGTCCTAAAGTCTCACTCTCCACTAGAGGGAGCTGCAGAGTGAAGAACTAACTGGTCTTCACAAGGCAGGGCCTCTCCTAATTTAAAGACAGCTGCCTGAGCATATTGTGAGGGTAGCCTCACCTCTGTCACCTGTGGAAAGAGATTACCCAGACACCCGTACATATTCTTATCATTTTAACCCAAATATAAAATTCCAAGATCTTACAACAGATTTTTTTCAAGGAGTGTGGATGAAGATAATTTTCTTGTTGACTTTAATTTTTTTTAATAATTAGAAAATGTTCTACCTACTAAAATGGCTGTTGTAGAAGAAAACAGCAAATAAACAAAAGTTTGCAATTCTAAATGCTAGCAAGGATACAGAGCAAAAACTCTCACACTCTGCCAAATGGGGCAACCACTTTGGAAAACACTTTGGCAGTTAAGCATACACATACCATTGACACAGACATCCACTCCTTGGTATTTACCCAAGAGAAATGAAAACATATTCACACAAAGACCTGTATAAGAAGGCTTATCATGGCTTTATTCATAAATCTCCCCAAGCTGGAAACAATCCAAATGTCCATCAACTGGTGAATAAACAAATTATAGTACCTCCATATAATGAAAAAGTATCAGCAATGAAAGAGAATGTTCTATTGATACTTGCAACAACATGAATGACTTGCAAAAGGATTTTACTAAGTGCAAGAAGGCAGATGCAAAAGATTACATAAAGTACAAATTCCATCTACATGACATTCTGAGAAAGTGAAAATTAAAGGCACAGAAATTAGATCAAAGGTTGGCAAGAACTGCAGTCTGGGAGGAAGGGAGGGAGCAACAAGGACTGATGAAAGGGAACAGGAGAGTTGAAAATATTCTTTATCTCCATTGTGGTTGTGGTTAATAAGTGTGTATTTTGTCAAAGTGTATACTTTTACTATATGTCAGCTAAACCTGACTTTAAAATTTATAATGATCTATCGACAAATTTTATACAAGTAGTTCCTGACATAAGCTTGGTTGCTCTCTTTTTTAACTTTTTTTAAAAGAACCATCATGCCTCCTGTATGTTATACCAATTCTCACACAAATGGCGCTTAAAGAGTCACAACAACTAATGTTGCAAAATGTACTCAGCTGCATTATAGAAGCATTGTAAATTGTGCCAATTCTTGAGCACTTCCAGATGCAGTAATGGAAGCACAAAGAGTAAGAAAATGATACTCAACACTACTGGGAAACCATGCACATCTTAAACATGTGCTTTCTGGAGCAGAGATTTTATAAGTTGATTCATTAGTTTTGCCTTACTTAACTTTTTTTTACTGTTCAAATTTTCCCACCTACCTAAGTAGTAGTATATATCTTTGACTTCAGCAGTACCATAGGGCAAGAGATGTGGAAAAACGTTTTTCTGGGCTCTGAGCAGGTGTTCATCACAAGAGGAGATGTTTAGGGTAATGATTCCCACTGTTCAATTCAGAGCACTGAGTTCCCTTTGACAGTCTCCAGTAAATAACTGTCTTAACAAATATGTGTGCGGCTAAGATGTGGAGGTAAGGTAAAGGCCCTCCCGTTGATCGTCGATTTGCTCGAGCGGGCCCAGTAACGTCTCCATTGGAGACTTTGTTGTTACTGTGTCTGTCATATCGAATACTCTCGGTAGCTTGCCGGGCTCTCCGAGAGGGGCGGAGGAATCGAACTCGGGTCGGCCATGTTGGCCGCTTGTAAGGCGAACGCCCTACCCACTGTGCTATCGCTCCAGCTCTCAAAAACAGCCCCCTGATATGGAGCTCTCCTACTGAGAGGTGATGTGCTTTTCTCCTTACCTTCAAGGCCTTCTAAGTGCTAGGAAGTCCTAAAGAATCATCTTCAAAATTTAAACACTTTTAGCAGAGATAACACTCAGACACACTTCAATTAACACCATAATGATGTATTAACACTTCCACCCAGATTTATGTGCAAATAACCAGGCTTAAGAGTAGGTAAATGACTGGAGTGTTGGCAGGGAGAGCTCAAAAAACTGGAGTATAGCTTTGCGTATGAGAGGTCTGTGTACGATTATCAGCACCACACATTCCTCTGAGCACTGCTGGGAGTAATTCCCAAAGACAAATCTGGGAGCTGCCTCTGAGCACTATAGGATGTTGCCCCAAACCCCTCGCCACGTCCTCCCAACACTCCAAATGAGCAAATAAATATAAGAAGAATATTTTAGAACCCAGAAGAAGACATCAAAGTTGGGAGAAAGCCCTCCCAGAACTAGCTCTGAGATGTAAATGGTAGATAGGGTCTCAGTTATTCTTACATAAGCCCAGGCTATGGAAGTCTGCCAAAGCAGAGAGTGCTAAGGGGCACGTCTGTGAAACTCATGAAGGATGCTAACATTTCATCATGACCCAGTGAAGCCACATAGAATTGAAGGTATGTTGGGAATAGTGAGAATGTATTCTGTGTTTTTCAGGTCACTAAAAAACATTTTTATTTCTCTCTATCCTCTCCCTTAGAGTTGTTGTTGTGAATTCCAGAGGTCACTCCCTTGATTGCAATGTTTGAACACTTAATTGTGGTGTTCAAAAACCAGGTGTGTTGCCACTCACACATTCAGTTGCAATGTTCACTGGGGATTGATCACACATTTCAGTTGTGCTCACACACACACTTGTTTGCAGACACACATTTTGAGATCACACACATATTGTTGTTACAAAGAGCAGTGCCAGTGGGATTGCTCAGCATGTGGGGTAACACTAAAATTTGAATTTAGAGTGTCATGTTCAGAAGGCAAACACTTTACTATTGAACTCTCCCTAGACCCCTAAAAGCAGTTTGAAATATCCCTGTTCACCTGATAAAATTTTGATATTTTTGAGAGTATTGTGCTTTGAAAGACCTTCTCTGAAGCGTGAGTGGGATCCTATTGCTCTTTCTATTAAAATACATTCTGTGGCCTCAGAAATCTTGGATGATGTGTGCATACATGTTGAACTACCACCCCGCCCTCATTCTATGACCTTCACAAACACTCTGGTCAAATATGTGATCTTTAAGTTTTTTAGCAAGTTTCTTCTTGCTGCTGAGCCATTGGCCATGCCATCACCTCTGACTGAAACAAACATTCTTTCTCCCTGTCTTGGCATGACCAGTTCCTTATCATCTTTAGATCTTATTCTAAATGTCCTTGAAACCAAGTCACCTTCCATCTTGGCCACCTCAAGGAGAAAACACCTTCACGTAGTCATTATTCTCTGCCTCAGCTCTTCCACTTTTTCTTTAGACCCTAATCTCAGTGTTTGATTACTTGGTGTATTTAATAGTAGTCTTTACCTAGCTATACTAGAATGGCTATCTTGTCCAGTCTTGTTCCCCTTTATATTTTCATTGTATATAATAGAGTTCTTGGCATAATGTAGAGATCAATGTCTAGAATAAGACGTTGTTAATTTAAAAAAAGTACAAAAAGAACTGCAGTGCATGAAGAATATATTATTGACCTAATGAATATCCTATGAGTGTTGTTCTGTCCTTAGATAAGCTTTCTGAGCACTAAAGGGAACCCTGAAAAAATAAACATATAAAGCCATGTGATCTACAAGAAGTAAACACTGGAAAGGTGTAGATTATAACCATAATGAGTAATAGTGGGGCTGAAGAGATGGTACAAAGAGGTGAGGCATTTGCTTTGCATACAGCGGAACCAAGTTTGATCCCCAGCACCATGTGTGATCCTCAAAGCACTACGAGGGGTGATCCTTAAACATAGAGCTATAAGTTAGTCCTGGCCCCACAAACAACAAGTAGGTAGTAGTATCTTTCTTTTAACATCAGTATGTCGTTTCAGATAATAATTCTGCTAGAGCAGAATTCATTATTTTCTGATTCAACGAAGTATTAGGTCTTCACAATTAATCTCTCATGGTATCTTGGAACTGGTGTGCACATTTTCTTTATACACTGGCCTTTTAACAAAAGATTTTGTAAAACTCACGAAGACTGGAACATTAATAGATATAATGGAAAAGATTCCTCAATTCCAATAAGTTAAAATGGTTTAGCCTTTATTTTTAAACCATGTGACTCCTCTGAGTCTTTAACATGCTAATATGTACTATGAATCAGAACCACAGACCCAAATTCCTTTTGAGTACAGATTCTCGGAACTAGAGTTCCTTGGCATACAGTCTGGAAAATGTTGTGGGGTCATCATTCTGCCTTTCAAGAAGCAGTAAGATCACATTTTTTGCTACTGAAGAAAGAAAGTACTACAAACCTGGGCAGAGAAACAATAGCATTCGATAAGTGGGTGCTTTGGGTCAGATTTCTTGGAGTGACCCAGATTGTAACTACTTCTTTAAAAATGTTTTATGCATTTGCTACTTTGTGGATCCTTAGAATAGAAAGAGCATTCCCATGATTAAAATACACAAAGGCATTACACAAGTAGCGTCCAGGTGGACAAGGTCCAAAAAGAAGATATAGAACCCACATAAACTTTCCAATATTCCTATTTATACAATTTGTATGTAGAAAAATGTTCAGAAAAGTAAATTCTCACTCTTTCTTGTCTGATCATAATACCAAACAGTCTTTATTCATTCAGTCAGTCAGTCAACAGATATTTATTGAGACTGGATCAGAACCAGAGTTTGAAGAGTAGTTCTGTTTGGGAGAAAACAAGTAGGGGGAGACAAGAAGGAATTGCAGACTGAGAGGTAATGAGGAATCAAATAAAAAAGAGAAATGTGACTGTGCATGTGACTCAGTGGTAAAGTAAATGCCTCATATATGTGTGAGGCCTTGAGATTGACCCCCAGCACCACAAAACAAAAAAGGGAGGGTAAGAAATTGGGCTCCTGGAGCTTAAGAGAGACATAATCTCACTTGATGTTTCCACTGGATCCTTCCAAGTGGCAAACGAACTGCAGGCAGCTAGGAGTGTCCTGGGAGGCCAGAAAATAACAGAAGTTACTTTAAAAAATGATATTTTATCATTGTAAAATACATTCTCTATAGCTAGTTCAAACACCTTTTATATCAGTTATCTTATGTGATCCACATGACAACATGTTTCTCAACAAGCCATATTATGCTATCTCATACCTGAGAAGACTCAGTCATAGACTAATCAGGAAAGTCTTGCCTAATCATAGGCGACTCTTCCATAAAAGAATATTTTAGAGCAGGAATGTGGATTCCAAATTGAGCATTGTTTTCACTGTGCTGTAGTAGGCAGAATTCCAGAAATTAAAGCAAAGTCTTCTGAATTGCTAAGTAGAGAAATGCAAAGATGAAAACTCAGGGAATGTGTTAGGTTCAACCTAGATAAAGTGAAGCTTCAACAGCACTGCTTTTCTTCCATTTGTTTTGTTGACAAATTTTTTCACTAACATAGGAGACACATACAGAGTAATGCACCTGCCTGAGGCAATTTTTTAATATAAATTTTGAAGTTTTCAAATTGATCATCAACTTGAAGAGATTTGAAGGCACACGCCAGATAAGGGACATAAATTCTTGGAAAGAGACTCTTCTAGGTACACATGAAAGATCCTATTAGCTCTATGGTTGAGCTTCTAGAATTAGAGACCCTCCACTATTCCATATACCACAGAAATCATTTCCTGAAGGCATTTTTGCATTCAGTGACAAGTTCAACCCCAAATTTGCTACTACTGTTTGGACTTGGATAGGCAACAGATTGGAATATATTTGGTCTCTAGTTTAAGGAAATCTCAAATGGACTTTTCTGAAAGGCAATTTTTAATAGATATGAAACTTTGGCCATTTCATTGCTATTTGAATAATGAATTTATTCTTAGACATTCATATTGTACACAGAAAAGCATAACACTCACACGAAGAAAAAAAGCACCTAGAGCCAAGAAACTAAAGCAAGAGTCCAGGGAGTTCAATTATTGATGCGATGCATATGCACTGAGCATGATCCAAGCAGCTGGAGTGTTCGGGAGCTCTGGAGCATTGATGCTGTGTTAATGCCAGAGCACCATAGTCAAATGTGTGAAAACACCACAGATAAAGTGTATAGCCTAGTGAGTACAGCAGTCGTGTGTAAGTACTACAACCAAGCCTGTGTGTGACCTCCCAGTCGTTACACGGTAAGGGAAAGAGATGGAGGAAACCATACAAGAACTAAACATCCAAATCCACCAAAAAATGGGGAGAAGAGGTGCTGGAGAGATAGTACAATGGTAGGGCACTTGCCTTACATGCAGCTGACTTGATCCCTAGCTTCCCCTGTGATCGCCTGAGCACCACCAGGAGTAATCCTGAGTACAGAGCCAAGAGTAACCCCTGAGCATCGCTGGTTGTCGCCCCACCCAAAATGGAAAGAAGAAATGAATAGAAGCTTCTTTAAAGAAGAAATACAGGTGGCCAAAAGGCACATGAAAAATGCTCTGTGTCACTAATCATCGGGGAAATGCAAATCAAAACAACAATGAAATATTGCCTTACACCACAGAGACTGGCACTTATCATGAAGAACAACCAGTGTTGGTGTGAATGCAGGGAGGGCTGGAAGGGGCTTTCAGTCACTGCTGTTGGAAATGTCAACAGGTCCAGTCTTTTGAGGAGACAATATGGAAATTACTCTAAAAACTAAAAATTGGCTTCTATACAACTCAACAGTTCCACTCCTGGGAATTTCACTAAAGGTCCATAAACACAGTGCATTAAAGTCATCTGCACTTCTATGTTCACTGCAACACTATTATTCACAGTAGCCAATAAATATCTGCAAATAATCTAAGTGCCCAAGAACAAAGAACTGGATTATGTACATAGACTCTGGAGAATGGAACTATGGTACATAGACAATAGAATACTATACAACCATTAGAAAAGATGAAGTTCTGAAATTTGATGATACATGGATGTGCTGGAGAATATCATGCTGAGTGAAATGAGTCAGAGTGAGAGGGACAGACACAGAATGATCTCACTCATTTGCAAGATACTAAGAACATAATAGGAGAATAATGCCTAAAGACAATAGGAGTTAAGGACAGGAAAACTGTTTTTTAACAGGAAGCTTGCCCCAATGGTGGAAGTGGGATTGGGACAAGGAAGAGACCACTATTACAATGATATGAGAAGTGGTCACTCTGGTTGAGAACTGGGTGCTAAAAGGAGGTAAAGTGATATGCATTATATCCTTTCAATAATAGTATTTCAAGTCACATTTCCTAAAAGGAAAAATGCCTGCCATGGAGGCAAGGCTGGGGAGCAGACAGTGAGTACAGGCTGGGGACACTGGGGTTATTGGTAGAGGGAAGTGGACACTGGTGAAGGGATTGGTGCTTAAACATTATATTCCTGAAACTCAATCATGAATACTTTTTAACTTTATAGTCCACAGTGGTTCAATTAAAATATTTTAATTAGTCAAAATAATAACTGGCATCTTGAACTCCCGAGAAACCTCAATGAGCTTGGTTACCGTGTGTATATGGTCGATCATGCTGAATCCTTTTCGGAACCCGGCTTGCTTGCATAGTTGTCCTTCATCTAGTGTTCTGCCAATCCTATTCAGGATGACTCGAGTGAACTGCTTGTAGAAGATGGACAACAGGCAGATCGGGTGATAGTTGCCAATGTCATGGATGTCTCCCTTCTTGTACAGTAGAACGGTCCTGCTGGTTTTCCATTGGGATGGAACCTTGCATTCAGACAGGTAGTGTGTGAAAAGTCGAGCCAGTGTATTGATTAGTACTGACGGCAGATTCTTCAGGTATTCAGGTCTGACCTTGTCTGGGCCGGGTGCTGTTTACTTCTTTACCAACAAAATGGCGTGTCAGATTTCAGAAGGGAGAATGTTGGGAATGACATATCCATCCTGCGGAATTTGGTATGTGGGCAGGTGGACGTGACTATCAAAGAGATCCAAGTAGAAGTCATGGATAATCTTCTCCATTGCCCTTCTGGAAGATGTGATAGGTCCATCAGGACGTCAGAGGGCAGTCATCTAGGTCTTGTAGTTGGCGAAGGACAGGCGGACGTTGCGAATGCTTTTCCCGGCTTCTGCCACATCGGCCATCACTGCTGCTCTTTCTCTCTTTGAGGTCTTCATTTATTGCTTTTCTGCACTGCTTTGAGAGCTCGGACAATAGCTTGTGGTTGCCTGAGGCTTACGCACAGCCACATTGGCGAATGAGCTCAAGAGTTTTTGAAGACAAGCTTCTTTTTGTGGCTTTCTCTCCCTTGGCATTCCTCGCACAATCATGGAGGTGCTGAGCCAGTCAAATGTATTCTTTTTTTTTTAATTTAATTTTTTTTTCCTTTTTGGGTCACACCCAGCGATGCTCAAGGGTTACTCCTGGCTCATGCACTCAGGAATTGCTCCTGGCAGTGCTAAGGGGACCATATGGGGTGCTGGGAATCGAACCTGTGTCGGTCATGTTGGCTGTGTGCAAGGCAAACGCCCTACCCGCTGTGCTATCACTCCAGCCCCTTTTTTAAATTTTTATTAGTGAAACACCATAAGGTACAGTTGTAAACTTACAAATTTTTGTGCTTGGGTTTCAGTTATACAATGATCAAGTACCCATCCCTCCACCAGTCAAACATATTCTTCATCAATGTCGTCAACGATGGCATCTTCCCACGTTGCCTCAATAGTGCCAAAGAGCTCCCAGTTGGTGGTCTTTCTGAGAGTTCTCTTCTTAAACTTTGCAGCCCTTTCTCCCTGCTCCATGAAGTAGAATTTTTCACGAAGGAGCCAGTGGTCTGATCCCGTTTGGAATTTTGGGACAACAGCGACATCGGTCAGGCAAAACCCCCAGTTGAATATGATGTGGTCAATTTCATTGTGGAACTGTCCATCGGGAGACTCCCATGTCCAACGTTTAGATTCGGCCTTCTGGAACTGTGAGTTACCGTGGATGGTCTTGGTCAACATGATGAACTCAGACAGTCTCTCACCCTGTTCATTCCATTCTAGTCCATGGGTCCCGATGTGGAGTTTTTGGTTGATCTTCTCTGTCCTATCTTGGCACTAAAATCATGGACAGTGATCTTGTAGAAGGTGTGGTCTTCTTTATAGAACTTCTCCAGCTCCATGTAGAACTCAATTTCTTCTTCATAGTAATTGGATGTCGATGTGTAGAAAACGAAGATAGAAACTGCTGGCAGTGAGCCACATCTATTCAAGTGTAATCGTCCAATTCGGGTTGTTAGGCATTCGAATGAATCAATGCTCATGGCCAGGTTCGTGTTGACAAGAACATGGACACCTCTTTTGTTGCATGTTCTGAGGAACAGTTCTTCTCCAGTGTCGACAATGGTCTGATGTGATTGATACCTTCTCAACTCGGTCAGACCAATGGTGTCGTACTTGATCTTCCATGCTTGCACCATCAGGTCCTCAATGAATGCTTCCGATGCCAGCGTACGTGTGTTGAAAGTATAGTCATTTTAAACCTTTTTCGTTTTGGCAGCCTACTTCAGCCCTGAGATTTTATCAGCCTCTCCTTGCTCATCCTTCTTAATGCTGCTGTATTGGGGGCTCTTCCAGGGTCAGGGAAATGAGAACCATTGTATTTACTGCTTTTGGCATATCAAATACCTTCACTATTCAGACGCCGCCATGCTCCAGGCTGCTTTCCGGACTGACATATCATAATACACTTAATACCCGTTTTTCATTATTACCGCACCATATTTGATGGGGTTCAAATATGGTTTGAACCATGGAAACACCTGCAAGGGCAATTAGAGGCTGCCCCAGAAGCCTCTATCCCTCTCAGAGAGCCTGGCAAGCTACAGAGAGTATCCCACCCGCACAGCAGAGCCTGGCAAGCTATGGCATATTAGAGCCTGGCTAGGTATGGCGTATTTGATACACAGGTAAATTAGAGATTTTAATAATGGGAATATTTCCCTGGTAAGAGGACAAAGGGACCCTGCAGGGGATAAACTACCCTGGACCAGCAAACACGAAAAGATTTCAAAAGCATTAGGTCCAAAGCCACAAATGAGAATCATAACTACAACAAAGGAACTCCCTAATAGGAGCTGTTCCTTTACATCAAAGAACACAGATACCCCAGAACACAGAGCCTGTTTTTCCGGGCTAAAACATGGTTTTGCCTCCTCCCAGTCTGTGATTTCCTTTTCATGCCAGACAGCCCATGGCCCCAGATTCTACAGTCCACAAGGACAAATTTCCAGGGCTCAGAGTAGGGTTGGAGCGATAGCACAGTGGGTAGGGCGTTCGCCTAACAAGTGGCCAACATGGCCGACCCGAGTTCGATTCCTCTGCCCCTCTCAGAGAGCCCGGCAAGCTACCGAGAGTATTCGATATGCCAGACACAGTAACAACAAAGTCTCCAATGGAGACGTTACTGGGCCCGCTCGAGCAAATCGACGATCAACGGGAGGGCCTTTACCTTTTTACCTTTACCAAAGTAGGGTAGAGATGAGTAAAGAGTGGATCTGAAGAAAAAATAAGAAAAATTCTCCACAGAGAGTAACTTATAAGTGCAAATTGTAGAGAAACTGGAATATCCTGGAGAGCTTACTGGAGGCCATATAGCCCCTGGTTGAGAAACATTACTAAACCATTACTTCAAGAGCAGATTATCAAAGGTAAATATTTTGGTTTATCACTTGTACTAAAAAGTAGGGGCAGTCTCCTGCACCTGCACCTGGCTGTTCCTCGCCGGGGTCCCTTGGAGGGGAGCGGGTTGAGCTTTCCTACCCGCCCCGACCAGGGCTCTGGCAGCGGAAGACCTCCAGGACCAGCCACCACCATGCCGAGACCACTCTCCGCACACATGAAGGTACTGGCAGAGGGACAAAGCCACGCGGGTTCCGGGGCCAAGATCTCCAAGCCTACTCGGATTGGAGTCGAGCATCCTCCACCCAGATCCTCCAAATTCCAGTAGGCGGGGGTCACACCCACCACCTGGCCCCCTGGCGCCGTGTAATCCCATCAGCAGCCAAGACTCAGAGACTATAAAATCCAGCTCCCGGAACCGCGTGGCCGTGAACATCTTTTTATGACATCTTATTATCTCATTCCTACTTTGGACAAACTGGCAGGCTACCGAATATAGCCTGCCCACAGGGCAGAGTCTGGCAAACTCCCCGTGGCGTACCCAATATGCCAAATACCAGTAACAATGATGGGTCTCATTCTCCTAAAGAGCCTTGAATATAATCTCAGGGCTAGGATGAAAGAGACGTTACTGGGGCCTGCTCGAGGCAATCGACGAATAACTAAAAAGTAGGTATGAGATTATTCAAAGCTGATGAAATTGTATAGAACAAATCTAGGTGATAGGTACAGAGAAGGTGATAGCAGTAGAATATCCTGCTTCTGTTCTTACTGCCTGCCTATACCAATTTGAGCTGTTAAACAAGTCATAAAACAATCTGTAGTGATCAACATGCTAATCTCACACACTTACACACAAGAAACCCAAAGTAGATCACTATCTGCTGTAACAGTTTTACTGATCTTTAGTATTGTATTTTAGATCTACTTATGTACACTCTGCTTTTTATTATTTAATTCCTTCTACTTGAGGTTTCATTGCTATTTCTTTTTCCTCATTCTTAAGATATGAGATTAGGTAATTTGCATTTCATGTGGTTTCCTGATGTAAGTCTGTATAGCTATGAATTTCCTTCTTAATACTGTTTTTTGTATGTCCCATGAATGTTTTGATAGCTTATATAGTTATTCTCATCTGTTTGCATAAATTTTTAAATTTCCATTTTGATATTTTCATTATGATGTGATGTCGGTGGGCCCCACGGGTGACTTATGTGAAGCGGGGAGGAGAAAGACGGTTACATTCTCCCCACCCTCCTCTGCCACCCAGGACCCAGGGTTACTGGGTTCTTGTCTTGCCTCGCAGAAAGGAATTTCAGGAGTAGACAAGCATTGAAGTAAATAGATTTTATTTGGAGGACTTTTAGGTATGGAGGGAAAGAGAGTAACATACGCAAGAGAGAACACGGGCTTCTCCAAGGGCGGAGAGAGAGCCCCTACACACATCCTAGCATTAGACACGAAAGCATGAAAGTACACATCTCAAGAGGGGAGATGCGGACGACACATGTGCTCAGCCCACATGGGCACAGCCACATGGGCACAGGCAGCCCATGGGCTCAGGCAGCATATGCGCGTACTTCCTTTGTTCAAAGTGGCCTTTATAGGCTTTCTCCAACCTGCCCCCATGTGGGGCTTCTTCCCAAGTAAAAGTCCGTTGCTAAGGAGGTTATGAGGGAGGTCCAAAAAGAGGAACTTCGTGGAGAGGAGGCCTATATCCTCAGGGTCTGCGGATGGTCTTACCAGGTCTTTGTTTTCTGCATCCACAAAGTGGGTCATTCCTAGAATTCTTCTCCCATGAAACTGTTTCATTGCAAAGGGCCTTTCCTTATCTACCTGCCTACATCAATTGGGCTGATAACAACTCAATAACATGATGTTTAGTTTCCAAATGTTTGAAATTTTCCTGCTTTCTCTCTATGATTGATTTTTAGTATTATTTAATTTTGATGTAAAGAAATAGTTGATATGGTTTCAATATCCATGACAACTTGGCTAGTTGTCCAGAAATCATTCTCTCTGAGATCAGATACAAAGCTATTTTCTTTCTGCTTTGAATATTTGGTCTCTAACTTTAGTTTTTGATATTTTAATTTCAGGATGTCTTGATATGCATCTCTTTGAATTGATTTAGGTTAGAATTCTTTTAGCTTTCTGAACCTGGATATATATTTCCTTCCTCTGACCAGAAAAATTCTTTGCTATTATTTCTTGAATTAAGAATTGTTCCCTTCTTTCTTTGTCCTCTTTTTCTGGATCACCTGTGATGTGATGTTGTTGTTATTCTTTTTTTTTAATTTAAAATTTTTATTTATTTGTTTTTTGGGTCATCGATTTGCTCGAGCAGGCCCAGTAACATCTCCATTGGAGATTTTGTTGTTACTGTGTTTGGCATATCGAATATATCACGGGTGGCTTGCCAGGCTCACACCCAGCAATGCTCAGGGGTTACTCCTGGCTCTGCATTCAGGAATTACTTCTGGCGGTGCCTTGGGGACCATATGGGATGCCGGGGATTGAACCTTGATTGGCTGCATTCAAGGCAAACACCTACCAGATGTTGTTCTTCTTAATACTGCCCCATAAAACTCTTATGGTTTCCCCATTTTAAGAAGTACCTTCACTTTTTTTGCTCTTTAAGGTGATTTTATCTATCTTACCCTGAGCTCATTCTGTTCTTAAGTTCCTTTGTAGTATTTTTCATTTCAACTACTCCACACTTTAGTCAGTAGTTTCTGATCAGATTTTTTTCTCTATTTTCTCTCTCCTTGATTAAATTCTCTCCCACTGGTTTCTTCAGTTCAGTTATTAGAATTGTTGCTTTTAAGTCATTAGTGGGGGAATTTAGAAATCTCAGACTTAGAGTCCTCCCTGGATTTTGTCTTTCCTGCAGTATAGGTACATTTCTCCTTTTCTCCCGTTTGCCTGGTGCTCTGTCGGGGCTTAGGGAATTTCTCCAGCTATGGTGCTTTTCTGTACTCCTCTCTGGAAGGGGCAGCTCCATATTCTCTCCAATCTGCCAACAACTATCCTTATGATTTTTGCTTCTGAGTGTTTCAAGCATGCTTATTCTGATTCATGTTGCTCTGAGGTTTTCTGCATTGAGCTAGTTCCCTGTGCCTGAAATTGAAGCTGCTGCCTAGACAAGCGGGGAGTAGTTTGGAGGGCTTCAGAAATCTCCCAATTTCATCATAGTGCTCCTTAATGGGCCTCCCACTGATTAAGGCACTCTTCTCCCAGGAACTCTTTGTCTAATCTTTATCACCAATTTTTCAATCACATTTCAGTGACTAAACCATATTTTGATGTTGATTTCACAGTGAATGCAGGAGGAAGTAAACATGAGTTCTCCTTATTGGCCCTGACTCTCTGATTTGTTGTTGTTGTTTTGGGGACCACACTTGGTGGTGCTCAGGGCTTACTCCTAACTCTGCGCTCAGGGATCACTTCTGGTGGGCTTTGGGGGACCCTGGGGGGTGTTGGGGATCTAACCCGTATCAGCCGTGTGGAAGGTAAGCCACCTTACTTCCTTATCTGCTGTATTATTGACCTGACCCCATGGTCCTCTGATTTTTTTTAAGAGAACTAGGGAAATTTGAATAGTAGATTAAATTACATAATTAATATTAAGCTCTTTGAAGTAGAAATAATACTAACTTTTGTAGGAAACTATCCCTTTCCTTCCTTTCACAACCTTTGTTTTTAGGTGACTGATAGCACAGGTGACTATGGTGCTGACATACTCAGCCACAGAGTTCATGGATGAAGGGGGAATCACACAAATTTAGTTTCATACTTGCACATGTACTCTCTAGGCACCATAAGTTTTCTAAACATGGTGCCAAAAGTCAAATCCAGGGTTGCACACCTACATGACAAAGTGCTCTATTGCTAAATTGCATTCCTGGTTCTTAGCACCTTTTTATTTTATTTTGGCTTACCTTCCACTCACAACCTAGCTGCCAGACACCAGAGATCATGCAGTCTGTTGCAGTGCTGAAGATCCCAAATTATGGATCTTCTAGAACCTTGCCCAATGCATTTGAGGGGCACCGGGTTTCTAACTCAGTCTCACGTTTGCAGGGCAGGCACTTTAGCCTCTTCAGCCATCCTTCATTCTCCAGATATCTATATTTTTAGGAAAAGTACATTGATGTATTTAGGAATCAGTTACCATGGTATCTACAACCTACTTTCAAACATATATTTAGAGTAAAGCAAGTATGGAAAAATGTTAGGAAATATTTGATTCTAGGCAGTTAGAAAGTTGCATATACTGTGCTAGTTGTTCATCTTTTCACTATGTTTAAATTGTTATAATAAAAGAGGAAAAAATGTAGACCAAACAATATACCATTTGAAAGGACAAATACTAATGGAGGAAAAAATGGGAGTAGTCAAGGAAGATATAAGAAAATAAATACAAAAAAATGCAGGGAAGCTATGTACTGACATTAAAAATATGAGAATTATAATTTAGTTTACTCTCGAGAAAAGACCTTCTTAAAGTCAGCCAACTGAGTGGTTCTGTCCCAGCTGGGTGCATAGATCTGCATGAAAGTGAGGTGATGAACCCAGTTGACCCATAAACATGTGGTCACAGGCTGACTAACTAGAACCTCTTCTATTGTAAATTGAGTCTGGATGCTTTCAAACCCATTTGGTAACAGGGAGTTATCCTCCTTAGGTAATGAATGCCTTATGTTATTTGATTTATAGCCCCTTTCACAATGGGAGATTTGTTCCATAATCCTTAGGATTGTATCAAACACCCAAAGACAAATTTATCTGGTAGGTTGTGGTCAAGGACCTGTCTCAAATATCACTCTTTCTTCCAGGTATGTGACCCTAATTTATTTTATTTGCTTAGGATGGCTCATCAGCTCCCAGGCATTCTACATAAAGGCTTCAGCTCAGCCGCCCTGTGAATATCGTAAAATTCTGATTGTGAACAGCCCCCAGGTTTTCTCCCATTAGAAGAGAGAGCAAAGTGCTGAAGGCCATTGCCACCTGTAAGAGGGGAAATCCAGGTCTTGCCTCACATAAACAAGGGATTGCAATCTCTCAGGAGATCTACATAGAGATCCTGAGTAGAATAGGTTGAAGACCTTTACCCCAGACTCAGAACAGGTGATCAACACATATTTGTATTGTTGTTGTGGGGGCCTCACCTGGCTGTGCTCGGGGCCCAGCACCACTCCCAGCGGTGCTGAGTGAGTCACTGAGAATCAAAGCCAGGCCCTTTTGTACACAGAGCATGTGCTTTGTCACTTGTATCCATAGCCAACTGGGTAAATGGGTGAAAGAATGACCAAATATCTTTGACTGATCAGAATGGAAAGAACAGACAAATGGGCAAGAGAAGCATAATTTTTTTTCTTAAAATGGAAAAAGGAAGTGACTTGAATAGTAAAGAAGAAAAGCAAAATAAAACACCATGGCAGATAGCAATATGTATGCCCATTATCTTGAAGGATTTAAATCATTGTCATGGAAACAAGTACATGGAAAAAAATGTTATCCATGAAAATGAGATACCAAAAACTGAGAGAAAAAGAGATAAGAAAGGAATTGTTCGTTTACACAAAACCCAAAAGTCTCCCCTTACAAAAAGATCCAAGTCTGAAGATTCTTAAATAACACTGCAGCATTTCCTGACCTTTCTAGTTTAAAATCCTCAATCTTCAGCATCACTTCATCAACCACAAGGTTTTTATTTCTTCCCAGAAGCATCATAAAATTCTACTCTAACTTCTCAAAACAAACTATTTCACTTTGCTAAATTATTACAAAAACAAGAAGGCATAGAAGAAGACAGTGGTGGGAAATCAAAGGAGCAACGACAAGTCTCCAAGAAAAAAGTTCAAAACTGCTCCTTTGTCTAGACACATAGCTGTTTCTGAGAATTCCACACTCTCCAAAGCAAGAAATACAATGGCACAAAAGTGAAATATTTCCTTCTAATTTTTGTCCCATTCTTTTAGGACTTCTGGGATTGATTCTTACCTTCTCAAATAGCACAAAGAGATTAGTCTTGGTAGATGAGGGAAGCCAAGCTGATTGGGCTGCCACAAAGCGAATATTTTTGTCTTGCCTGAATAATTTTAAAGAATTGAAAACATCGTTCCAAAGGTCAATGCAATAAGGCCACATTGGATGAATGCAGGGTTGTGACCGGCCTGAATTTCATACCTGGCCAAAATAACTCACCATGAAAATTTGAATATGCTAATTCAGGAGACAGCTCTTGGTTTCTGAAAGAGGATTAGAAGATGATCCTAAGTTGACTCTATGCTCTTTCTTGTTTGGATAATTTTGTTTGGGCTACATCTGGTTGTGCTCAGGGATCATGCCTGGCCCTGTGGTCAGAGGAACCATATGTGATTCTGAAAATGAAATGAGTCGGCCAAATGCAAGGCAAATGGATAACCACCTGTACTGTCTCTCCTTCCAGACTACTTTTTATTATTATCCAAATCACTGGGTAAACTTCTTCTGTGCTAGCAAGTGTCTGCCTCAACCTAGCTCCGATCTTTCAGAGACTTTTGTTACAGATTCTCTCACAAATAGCTGTTCCTGAATTACGGTATAAATTGCAGATGCCTTGTCATTACTGTTTTTTCCCCAAGCTTCTCCTGAACAGAGCACCTTTTCCTATGTTGGTCTAAGTCAAATTCTGAGTCAACCCCCAGGTTGGGAAGGCATCTAACAGGGCTAAATTCAACTGCTCTATTTTCATTATTGGGCGTTTGAGGATGTGGTTGCAGTGCCATTGTCTTAAGCACCAAGCTATGAGACAGCTTATTTTGTGATTTTCTTGTTATATTTTTTTTGGGGGGGAAGATACATCTTATCTTTCTCTGAATATTATTCCTTTCTTCTTACTCAACTCCCAATAAATGTCTAATAGTGATCCAAGAGTCAACAAGATAAATTACTTTGGCTCCTGTTTCCATTTGCTAATGGGTTTTGTTTGTTTGTTTGTTTGTTTGTTGTTTTGGGGAAATACCAGGTTGCTTTCAGGGCTCATTGCTGCTTCTGTGCTCAGGGGTTACTCTTGGTGATACTGGGATGGTGGGAGAGACAATTTATCATGCCAGGGATTGAACTGAGGGGCAACTGCATGCAAGGCAAGTGCCTTAACTTCTATACTGTCTCTCCAGCCCTCTCAGAGTTTCACTGATTATTTATTATTTTTTATTGGGGAGGGGGTTTAGATATACCCAAGTAGTGCCAGGCTTTACTCCTGACTCTGTGCTCAAAGGTTACTCTTGGTGTTGGGGCAGGGAGGACCTTATGCAGTGTCAGGGATCAACCTGGATAGGCCACATGCAAGGTATACATCTTAACCCCTGTATTATTTCTCTGTTCCTAGCTGACTTGATTTTTGGAGATATAAGACCACACCCAGATGTGTTCATGTTCTATTCCTGACTCTGCACTCATGTGTCACTTTTGGCAGGGCTTGAGAGACCACAGGGGCTGCCAGAATCAAACTCCAGTTGGCTAGGTGAAAGGCAATGCACATTTCCCACTATACTGTCCCTCGGGCCCTCTGACATTTTGAAATTCAACTGTTACCTGACTCTTTTAAATGCACTAAATGTAAAGATCATAATTTTTACAAACCCATTATCATTTATTCACCTATATAGAACATATATAAACAAGACCCTTTTAATAGGAATCTAATTGCAATTTTTCCACTTGAATTTATATTTCTCTCTGAATTATCCCACATAACCTTATCCTAATATATTTTATTCTTATAGTCTTTTATTTATTATCTATTTATTTTTTGCTTTTTGGGTCACACCTGGCAATGGTGCACAGGGATTACTCCTGGCTTATGCACCCAGGAATTACTCTTGGCAGTGCTCAGGGAACCATATGGGATGCTGGGAATTGAGCCCGGGTTGGCTGCATTCAAGGCAAATACCCTACCCACTGTGCTATCGCTCCAGCCCCTCTTATAGTCTTTTATTGACCATTCTACATTCTACAAAAATACCCCCCAACCCTGTGTAGAGGTAAAATAGGAAAAGGGCCGACCAGAGAGATAGAGCAGGAGTAAGGAACTTGCTTAACATGCAGCCACTCTGGTTTGGTCCCTGGAAACATATTGCTCCCAGAGTCCCACAAGAAATGTCCTCTGAGCACAGAGTCATGAGTAATGCCTAAGAATTGCCAGATGTGCTCCCCCTGCACCAAAATATAAAAATGAAACAAGAAAACAAACAAAACAGGAGAAGGGCATATGTGCAAGATGAGAAATTAAAAAGGAAACCAGCTTTCACAAGCATGTCCTAAGAGAGATAAATTTAGGGGAGTACATATGAGTTAAGGTATATGAATTTTAATAAAGTGATGGAACATAGATAACTTCTTGATTTTAGTACTGTTATTAGAACATTCTGTTCAGCTGAGAAGTGGTTCCCTTGAATCTATGTCTTTATAAAAGAGTATAGAAGTAAATTTAATCTATCATCCAAAATATTTTTGAACACATCTTATATGGTAGGCAGTTAATTACATGACTGATAGTAATTACAATGATATTATTCTGATTCCAGAAGAAATCAGCAGAATAGTAATCAGTTACAGGAAGATCAGGAGGTAGCTAGCAAAGACACTACTGCTTAACAAGTATTACTTGACACAGGTTCCATTTTACTTTATCTCATTGACCTGCCTTCCTTACTTTCCATTTCCACTTTGATGACCAAAGACAAAGCCTCCATGTTCCAATTCTAGCATATTTGGGACACTTTCCTCTGCTGGAAATGTCTTTATCATGGCTAGCTAAAGCAGTGACAAGCCCTCTACTTACTTTCTGATGTTTTCCATGATGGCTGATGGCCTGATTGCCTGCTATATGGACCAGAGAGTGAACATGTCACTTTACTCAAAGAGTCTGGCAGATGACCACAGGTGACAAGGAACTTAAATTTGTGGTCCCCTACTCTTTATCCAGCTGAACTTTTCCCAACTGCCTGTGAAGGTACTCTCCGTCAAACTGGTGGCCTCATGCTACAGGAATGTGACTTGAACACCATCCTGCTTCCTCCTGCCACACTCAGACTTTTCAATGTCCTTAGAGGCATCCATCTTCCCCCACCCCGCGCCAGCCCCTCAGCAAGTATCCATCTCTGAAATCTGATTCTCTTCAATATATTTATGTTGTTAGCTCCTTAATGTCATTTTTAACATAATTTTTTTAAATTTAGCATTCTTGTTTTCATGTTTTAGTGGAAGCAATGGCCTTTCACAACTATTATAATAAGAAGGGTCACTTTGCAAAGGAAGATTTTTTCCATGTTGGTTAGGCCCAGATAGTGAATATTATGTTGGCTCTCATTCCACATCCCCTAGTGATTTTGCTTGGATGTCATTGGGCATTTTCCTTCTCTGACATTATTAAAGCCAAACTCCTTGAAAATTATTGTCTAATGCAGAAAGTACATATTATTTGCAGATATGTTTTATTTGGCAGGTTCTCCTTGTACATTTCTGCGTGTGTGTGTGTATGTGTGTGCGTATGTATGTGTGTGTAGTTAGAATTTTTTGCCAGTGTTTAAAAACAGAAAACTTTCACATGAAACTCTAAATGTCCACATTTTCATTTCTCATCAGTGACCTCTAACAATTCTTGTCTTGTGTTCTCACAGGGCCATGATGGTTTGGAACTGAGAAGTGATTGACCTTGTCTGTCGGAACAAGCACCCCCAATACCTGCCTGTTGCTACAGGGGGTTGCACCTCCTTCTAATCTAATGACTGAATCCAAGCTGATGTGAGAAGAGCTCCACAAGGCATTCATCATTGTGCTAAGAAAAAATCCAAGTGCACACCCTGACCTGGAAGATTGTATGTGCTATGGTCCTCTAGCCTCCTTTTTCATTCATTTGCTCCCTTAACTCATGCAACTGCCTTTTTGCTGTCCTTCAAAAGACAAGCCAAACACATTCCAGCCTCAGAACTTGGCAGTTTCCTCTCCTGTCAATTTGTCCCCAGATAGTCACATGGCTCAGATCCTAACTTTATCAAATATCACTCCCCAGAGAGAATTTTCCTGGCCATCCTATCTAAAATAGCACTACTCACTCCTCATCCCCTTTGCCCTACTTTAGGTTTGCAGCATTTATCTGTATGGGATATTTTATCAGTAGTTGTCAGATTACTGGCTTTCAGTCATTCCCACTAAGAAACTGGATCCACCTAGGCAAAGACTTTTCTTTCTTTTTTCCCTGTCTTCATGTTTTTATATTGGGACCTACCCTACCCAGAAGCTATAGCAGTAACTGGCACATATATAGTCAGAGAAGTAGATGTGCCAACAGAGCCTTTTTTGTCTTCAAGTCATTGGTTCCAGTTTAGAGCAATGAGGAGGTTGAGCTTCATTAGCACTAACATTTCCCAACTTTAAAATTTTTGCTTTTTTCATATTAAACCTCAAAATGATTTAATGGAGTCAACCGAGTTTCCCTGTTCTCCCAGTGAGTACCCAAACTGCCCATTTTAAAAAAATAAAAACTACATACAGTTGCATAGATTAAACCATTCTTACATCTTTCAATTAAATCCAACTGAATCATGGTGGATGATTCTTTAAAGTCAGCTTGTAAGTATTCTGATGAGGATTTTTGCATCTATGTAAATCCCATCAACGGCCAAGACTCAGAGACTATAAAAACCAGCTCCCAGAACTGTGCGGCTGCATTTGTGGCCACACAACATCTTATTATAACATCTTATTATCTCATTCCTACGTTGGACAAACTGGCAGGCTACCGAATGTAACCTGCCAACACAGCAGAGTCTGGCAAACTCCCTGTGGCGTACCCAATATGCCAAATACCAGTAACAATGATGGGTCTCATTCTCCTAAAGAGCCTTGAATATAGCACTTTCTTAAAAATTTCAGGGCTAGGATGAAGGAGACGTTACTGGGGCCTGCTCGAGGCAATCAACAAATAACAGGATGGTCATGATTCGTGATTCGTGATGTAAATTAGAGATATTGGCTTTTGTGCACAAGTGTGTGTGTGTGTGTGTGTGTGATGTTTGTGTATGTGAATTCTTGTCTGGTTGCAGAATCAAAGTTATAGTTGCTTCATAGAATGTGAAGAAGTTATTAGAAATCCCCCTCTTTAATTTTACAGAAGAGCTTGAGAAATATAGCTTTTAATTCCTCAATAATTTGATAGAATTCTCTAGTGATGTCACCTGGAACTAGGCTTTTGTTTAGGGGAGGCTTTTGATTACTGTCCAAATTTCATTAGTGATGATGTATTTATACTTTGGACTCCAGTGGGAAATAAAATTTGAAAATAGTAAACAAACACAATTAACTGGAGGTTGATAACATTAGCTAATAAAAATTTATTGTATTCTACTTATAAATAATAAAAATGTGATAAATATTATAATAAATAATAAAGCAGGAAGGGTAATCAGAAAAACAATACAATTTACAACTAAATCAGTAAGAAATAAATTTATTGACATAAATTTAACCTAAGATGTGAAAAACATACATGGAAATCTGTAAACCGTTATTGGAATTTCATAGATGACACGAGGATATGGAAAGATAATATAACTGTTATGAATTAGAAGAATTAACACTGTTAAAATGACTGCATTACCCAATGCATATACACAATCAATCTCCACAAAATCCCAGCGGTACTCTTCACTTAAATAGAACAAAAAAGTCATAAAATTTATTTAAAATTACAAGATTCCAAATAATATTTTTTCAGAAAAGCATCTTCTTTGAAAAAATAAACAGAAGTAGAGGCTTTGCATGTTTCAATTTCCAATTACACTGCAGTGACAGAAATTAAATTTTGTTCATGGTATTAGAACAATGGGATTGAACTGGGAGCCCAGAATATAGATAGATAGATAGATAGATAGATAGATAGATAGATAGATAGATAGATATGAATATATAGTTGATTTTGACAAAGGAGTCAAAAGCCTACAATGGAGCAAGAAAATATTTTTCAATACACCACTTATTTACTAACACCAACACAAAAATTAATTCAAAATGGATTCAAATAACATCTGTAAGCATAAAATACTTAGCAGTAAACATAATCAACATGGCTCTTGACAACAGCTCTAGATATATATTTGGGGACTGTTTTAATGGCAAGGGAAGTAAAAAGAAAAAAATAAAAAGGAAGATAGAAAAAGGGCATTAGAAACCTTTTGCACATTGTGAGAGGTCTACATCAAAAGAAAAAGGCATCTTACTGAATAGAATAAGATTCTTGCACAACAACTTCCAGTAGTAGGTTAATATCTGAGATATACAAAGAACTCATGAAACTCAACAACAAAACAACCCAATTAAAAAATTGGCAGAGGATTTAAATAGACACTTCTCCAAAGATGATATACAGATGGCCAAAAGGCATATGAAAAGATGTTCATCATCTCTTATTATTGGGGAAATAAAAATCAAAGCAACAATAAGATCAATAAGATATCACCTCACACCTGCAAAAATGGCAACTATCCAAAAGACAAGAAACAGTGAGTGTTGTAGAGGATGAAGAGAGGAGTCCGCTATGTTGGTGGAAATGAAAATTAGTGCATGTATTTTGGAAAGCATCATAAAGATCAAAATTTGAAAACATAAATTTCGTGCAACCCAGTTACCAACTTCTATGTTTTTAATACAAAAATACAATTTCAAAGAGACAAATGTACTCTTTTATTTATTGCAGTAATATTTACAATAGCAAGAAGTTGGAAACAACCCAAACCTATCAACATGGATAAATTAGATGCAATATTTAAACAAGATGAAAATTCTGTCATTTGCAACAACATGAATGAACCTAAAGGGTGAAATAAGGGTGGAATCATGCTTAAAGAAATACCCATGCAGAGAAAGACAAATGCCGTATGGTTTCACTCATGTGTGGAATATAGAAAAAGCAAACAAACTGATGAAGTAAATAAAATGAAAAGAAATGTTTAGACTATCAAACCAATTAGTGGTTACCTGAAGGGAAGAGGAAGGGGATGTGGGGAAATCAGGACAAAGGGGACAATTGTATGGTGAAAGATAGACTTAAAATGAATCAATTAGTAATAAACTTAGTGTGGCATATGTGGTTTATACATATGGGAGTTTTGGTTTTTGTCTTTTCTGTATTTTGAAAGAGTAGATTGGGCCATATCCTGGCTCTGTGCTCAATATTGCGTGTTAGCGGCCATCAGGGAAGAAAGTGTGGTTCTCAGGACTGAACCAGGGTAGGCTACCTGAAAGGCAAGTCAGTGCCTTATTCTCTGTACTAATTCTCTGGCCTGTACACATGTTGTCTTTAATGCTGCAAACCTGGAACGTATAATGTTACAATGCAGTGATAATTCAGTTTAAAAATTGTAAAATACTAATATAAAAATAGAAAGAGAATTATAAATAATTTAATTGCCAACTGATAAAAAATATATAGACTGACAGCTGCACATTCTACAAAAGAGAATTGAAGCTGATGCTCCCAGAAGAGTCAGATGGAGGAAAAATAAAGAGCGCTCTGAACCATGGAACATTGGTATCCTGATCATGAGAACACAAAAGCATATATTCTTCTTGTCAGCCCATACAGGAATTTATCTGGTGAGTGAGAGACGAGATAACAGTCTTCATTCTAGACCATCAAGATTTTATGCCTGATAAATGAATCGCTAGAGGAATTAACAAAAGTAGGCGTTAACCCCAGCAGAAGCAACTTAATGTCATTGGTCAATTTTAACTTGTTTTTATTCTAAGTCCAGATCTACACTGTTAGATACAGGAGCCACAAATCTTTGGCTAAATTAAATAAAATACAATTTAAATTGAAATTAAATACAATTTAAAATTCAGATATTTGATTATACTAGCTACATTTCTTGTGCAAAAAGCCACACAAAATTATTGGCAAATCTTTAGGCAGTACAGTTTATAAAACATTTTGTATAAATTCTCTTGGTCAAGTGGGAAATGGCTTGAACGTTTGGAGCTTTTGCATGCAAGTGTCTCCAATTTAATCCCCAGGACCACGTGGTCCCTCAAATACTGCTACGGGTAACACCCCCACCTCCCAAATTTTTAAGTTGGACAATTCTAGGAAGATTCAGTCAAGTATTTCCAGCTATCTGGCCCTATATCCCAGTAACCCTTAACTCTGGTTCCTGCATTCTCCCTTTCTTGCTATAAGCCATTTCCTGCTGGTAAGAACCTGGTCACTTTTAAATGAAGTTAGTGGAAACATCCTGATAAACCACCCAGGACAAGCTACAACTTCTTATTGTGTTTGAACTGCCTGCTCAGCACCCAAGTTTCATCTTAGAGTCACATAAGAATTGTAAGGGAATTCAAAGCACATATGTGTGCTGGCAGCTCAGGACTTCTCTGTGACTGTTCACTGCTCATTAGAGCCTGGACACATTTCTCAAACATATCCTGCTGAGCATTAAAAATCACCTTTTGTATTTTAGAAAAAAATGAACTCACTGGAATTATTCCAATTTCCTTTTTTTCTTGGAATTCACAACTTCCTTTGATGTTTATCTATACATCACTACTTGGTATACTTGCCAAGATTATGTCCAGTGTTTTGTGATGTATCATCTCTCCAATGCTTATTGTGGGGAACTTCCCACCCCTTTATGGGGTCCAAAAGATCTGTGAGCAGCAGATGATGGCTAGATGCCAGCAGACAAGGACTCTGCTCTCAGCTAGACATCTTACTCACCAGTGCAGGGCTGCCTGCGAGGCTGTGCATACTAGGAAGGATTCCAAGAAGATGTGTGACTTTGGAATCATGACAGAGGTTGAAAAGTACGTGAAATAAACATGGAGATCGTGAGTATGGCCATCCTCAACAAGGTGATGAAGGTTAAAGCTGATATGCTTCCCTCCAAGCTCCCCTTTGAGTCCCTCTTTCATTTTCCTCCTTTGTTCGTTCTCTCCAGTTTGCGAAAGACTTGCTTTTCTGCTGCTAACCCCTTCAGGGAAGCTCTTTGGGGCTTTTATTTCACCGTGGAAACTTTGCTCTGTGCCCACTAGTCACTGTTTGTCAAGACCAATCAGCTAATAGAATACGCTAATTGATTTAAAGACAGGAGTTGGCTTACCTGGTTCTAAAGATGGGCTTCACTGAACAGTGAAGATTTTAAGATTAAAATTTTGAATGTGAATATCCTCAGGTAAAATAATTACAGATTTCATTAAGATTTAAAAAAATTTTTTAAAAGACCCCTCCCTAAAGATTAAAGCCACAGTTAGTATGAATAGCTGATAGTTGTGGGTTGGGGAGTGTGGGGGGGGGAGCGGGGGGGGGGGAGACTCATGGGGGGAGTTCTATTTAAGTAATATTTCCGTTTCAGCCCCAGTGTGAAGGAAAAACCACCATGTGTTGAATATCTTTGCATGGGAACTAACTGATAACAGGAAAGTGTTTGGTGCAGAGATGAGAGAGGTAGAGAAGATTCTTGAAGGGCAGGAAACATCCTCCAACTGCTTTTGCCTTATTCACAGCTGTTTCCGTGGAGTGGAGGATGAAGAGAAGTTGCTCTGAGTTGGGTTGTTTTTCTCTGAATACAAAACTTTTAGAGTCACAAGGTGTAGGCTTTGAAGGGAAATTTCATTTTTAACTTATTTAAAAATATTTTTCCTTTTTGGGTCACACCCAGCAATGCTTATAGGTTACTCCTGGCTTTGCACTCAGGAATTACTCCTGGCAGTGCTCAGGGGACCATATGGGATGCCCGGGATCGAACCCAGGTCAGCCGTATACAAGGCAAATAAACACCCTACCCGCTGTGCTATGGCTCTGGCACCAAGCGAGGGGATTTTAAAGCAACAAAGCAGGCTTCGGATGCTACTCATTTTCTTCATTTGAGATCATTTCTGTAAAAAAAAAAAGTGGCGATAGGAGCTGACGGTTTTAGTTATCCTTGCTCTATCTCTCACTTGAGGGGCAACCTTCTGAGAATGGTTTGGGCTCACTGGGCCTCATTTCCCTCTTCTCTAAAAAAATCTGAGCAGTTCTCTTGAGCCCTCTGATTCTAAGAAAGCTGCCAATAATCTACCACCAAAAAAATTTTTGTCTTACCCCTACATTCATATTTGGGAGAAGGGAGATATCCAACCAAACACTAAGTTGTTTTCTTCCTTTTTCATATTGTTAGCATCTTGTTGGAAATAGTAAGACCTGCTCTTGAAAGCTTCAAAACAGTTTGTGGGAGATTGCAATTCTTGTCTCAGAAAGATTAATTGGAAACAAACTCTAAGGAAGAAAACTCAAAGCTCCTTTTTATGCTTCCTGCCTTTTAGATCTTCTAACATGTAAATCGACCATGACAAAGAAGATTCCTTATTAGAATGGTCTGCGTGAAAACCAACATTCAGCTCCTGCTATTCCTCGCCAGGGAACCGGGTGACCAGCATCTTAATGGCCTTCTTTTCAACATGCAAGAGGATGAAATGCATACTAACTCCAAACCCTGTGTTCCCCAGCTTTAATTTAACTAGTCTTAGCAAACTGGACTTGTCCCTCTCCAATTATTCTGTAGATCAGCACAAAACTAGTAGCAATGCCTCCAGATAGCCAAGGTTGGAAACTAGCTATTTTTTAAGAATGAAGTTATTTTTGATCTCTGGCGTTTGGTTAACTCTTTCATATTTCACATCTGCTACATTACGTATCTGCTTCCTCTCTTTATTCCTAAGAACCAGATTCCCTCCACCTTTGCAAAATTTCCTAGAAGACGACAGTTTTCTGGTTGCTTAGTTTCCCCCAATCACTGTGCTCCTGGCTCTTCCTCTCTCCCTAATCTAATTATGACAACTCTTTACCTGTCAATCTTATCTCTTCCAACAGAGCCTGAGAACTAGGAAGAAAGCAAGAAGCAGTGCTTTAATAGTCAACAAAAATGGTTTTATGTGGGCTTTACTCCAAGCAATCATTCACTTTTGTGACACATATCATTCTATCTAGAACAGAATACCAGAGTCAAGTATAAAGTGTGTGAAGCAAGGCGGTACCAGGCAGTCCTGCGAGAGGAAAGGGACTGCCAGCCAAGGAAACTCCAGCGGAGAGCCTGGCAATGAAGCAGGAAATCAGAGGCAATTAAAAACTGATCAAGAGGGGATCAAAGGGTTTTTGCAGCCTAGGATACTTAATAATGAAATAAACAGACCCATTTTCCCTACTGGTGACTAACTGGACTAGAATGGGAGTGGAATTGATGACACATTCCAGTTCAAAGCAAAACAGGAGCAGTAGACGATAAGCAATAAGGAAAGAAGGGCTTTCCCTCACTTCCCAACAGCCCTTCCTCCACTTTTAACTTAGTATAATAGCTGTGCTCAGAATGGAGACTATTTGCTACAGGGTATGGTCAATATGGTACGAATGGAAGCAAGATGGGCAATTTCCAGGTCATATTCTTCTTTGGAGAAGGGACTCCTGCTCTTCCCAGGCCACACTTAATGTGGATGAGGACACAGCAGAGCCTGGAGCTGGGACTCTCAGCCATGAAACAAGAAAGACAGAGCAATGAAAAAGAGTCTAAGTCACTGACCCCAAGGTGTTGCCCTCTCACCTCACTCTGTGCTTGGGGTTTTTTTTCATTATTTTTTAAATTTTATTTTCTTCTTATATTTATTTATTGAATCACTGTGGGAAAAGTTACTAAGCTTTCAGGTTTAAGTCTTGGTCACACAATGATCAAACACCTCTCCCTTCACCAGTACTTACTTTTCACCAAGAACCCCAATATACCCCCCACCCCTCCCAATGCCTGTGAGGAAGATGATTTCCACTTAACTCTTCTCTACATTGATTACATTCATTATTTTGACAAAAGATGCACCATTATTGTTTAGAATTTCCCCCCACAACAATCAGAATTGCTGAAAAGGCATTGTGAAATACTTTGTTTTCTATAGCTGGTTATGATAATCAAATAATCTCGCGTGGCCACAATAGCAGCCTCGCGATTTTGGATTTCTGCAAAGAGCCAGATAATTACAAGATTGGTTTCTGTGCATCTGGTGTTATGGCTGTGCCGAACAGTCGCTCGCGGGGGGGCAACTCATGACCTCGTTAGGGCGTGAAGGATGAGCTGGTACCGCCCCCCCTTCCCATGAGACTGCAGTTGTCCCATCACCACTGGCTCATACCTGGCTTTCCAATAAGCTCCTAGGCAGCAGCCACCTTGTATGCAGTCCAGATGCATTTCTGCCAAAAGCCGTTGAGTTTCGAGATTTGTTTCTGAGTCTCTGGGATCATGGCTGTTAATTAGCTTGATTAGGAGCCGGAGAGGCTTTTTGTAGGCAGCGACTCAGGGTCTTGCTGGTATGGGGAGGAAAGAGCTGGTTCCACCCCCATCTGGTGAGGCCCTGCGTGTCTCATCACTGCAGGCCCAAACCTGACTGTCCAGTGGCCTCTGGAGGATGGTGGTCTCCGGGCCGCCAAGGGGAACAGGCCAAGGCATGAAACCTATTCCCACCTGGAGTGGCCCAGCGCCAGCAACCTACTGCAAGGAACAGGATGCATTTCTGCCAAAAGCCTTTAGGTTCTGAGATTCGTTTCTGAGTCTCTGGGATCATGGCCATTAAGCAGTTCGATCAGGAACCAGAGAAGCCATGCCTCCAAATTATATAGCTGAGCCGGAGGTGGTTTGTGGGTGTGTCCCCCATATACCTAACTTTTGGCCGTTTACTTTCTTGGTAAACTTTGCCCCCAGGTTTTGGGGTCTGGCCAAAGGCACAGCAGCAATTTTGGGGTATCTGAAAGTCTGATGTTGCCATCAGGCTACTGATGCACTCACCTCACAGGTACAAATTGACCTGCTGGCGGCACCATACCCCCATTTTGGGGTTTTTGAGAAAAATACAGATGTATCTCGTTTAAGCCTCGATGCGGTGATTTTTATTTAGGCACCAGCACCATAATTTGCAACTGTTAGAATTCCAAGCATACACTGATCTCCAAACCCAACATCATTTTCATCATCCCTCCATCAATGACCCCAAATTCCCTCCCTCTCCCCACACCAGCTTCGCAAACTTATTTTTAAACATTTAATTTTTATCATTTGGGTCCGATGCTTAGGAGTCTGAAGTATACAATTACAACTTATTTTTAAACATTTAATTTTTATCATTTGGGTCCGATGCTTAGGAGTCTGAAGTATACAATTACCTCACCTCTACACCCTCAAAATGCCTATGACCCCCTTGTCTGATGGATACTGTGATTTTCAGCAACAGAAATTATAACCTAACTAATCAAGTGATAAAATTTTCTTAATACTCCTAAGAAGGGACATGATTGAAGGATAACTTTAACTATGCTCCGGAATAACACTTTTCTTCGCTCATTGAACAGCAACCTTGTAGTAAAATGTAAAGTGTAAGATTTGAAGTCCAACATTGGTTATACTAGGTACTGAATTTTCTCTATAAAATGAATATTGTGAGTATTGATACGTGTTAAAATTCTTTTTAAAATTTATTTTTATTAAGACACTGTGATATACAAAAGCTGTTTACAAAACAGTTTTAAGTATACAATGTTCCAACACCAATCCCACCCTTAATGTCCTCTTCCTTACACCAATGCCTCCAAATTCTCTCTCACCTTTCAGTTTCTACCCTTGGAGCAGAAAAAACAAATTTATTTTATATTGCTTGTTCCACAAAACTTAAAGAAATGGCAAACAGAAATTTAAAAATATCAATCAATAACTGTCAATGTGTTAATTGATTAGTATATGATTTTAACTTCATAAATAAAGAAATTCAAACCATTTAATAAGATACAAAATAATGACTTCTCATTTACATAATTAAGTTTTCAATTCTGACATATAAAATATTTTGCATTAAATTTTATTTTGTACTTGGATCTTATTTATGATCTTATCATGTCTTCCCTGTCACAAGAAAAAGATTTTAAATTCTGTGTCAAAATATTTTAGAGTTTATCTACAAATGTAAATTTTAGTAAGAGCAAAGATAACTATAATCCACTCAAAAGCTTCTGTGTCATACTGGCTTATATCCATCATCTCATTTAATTCTTTGAACAACTTACTTAGTGGTAAGTACTATTATTACTCTAATTTTATAGATGCACTTAGGTGTCTTGCAGTGAAAGGGAAAAGTGGTATTTGGAAAAGCAAATCAGCCCTGAGATATAATCAATACAACTGGAAATGAGGCTAAGGAATGGGAGGGGGTGCAAGTTTTATAGGATAATAGTTGTGGAAGCATGAAACACTGCTGGAGGGACTGGTGTAATAGCTCTGCAACTATAAAACAATGACTACAACAGCACTGCAAACTGAGATGCCTCAATAAAAATTAGCACTTGTAGCACTGTCCTCCTGTTGTTCATCAATTTGCTCGAGCAGGCCCAGTAACGTCTCCATTTTGAGACTTGTTACTGCGTTTGGCATATTGAATACGTCACGGGTAGCTTGCCAGGCTTTACCATGCGGGAGAGATACTCTCGGTAGCTTGCCAGGCTCTCCAAGAGGGGCGGAAGAATAGAACCTGGCTCAGCCAGGCCAGTCACGCACAAGGCAAACACCCAACGCTGTGCTATTGCTCCTGCCCCAATAAAACTTAATTAGTAATAAATAGTTTACCTTCTTAACAAATTTTTAAAAATGGATTTGAACCTAGAGAGAATCTGAGAGCCTGAATCACTTAATCATTTCCCTCGACTCTTCACTTTTCGTATGGGTAGGTGACTCAGTGCTAAATATAGTGCCCAGAGCATGGTCACTTTATAAACTGGGACGTTACTAAGCCAGAAAGATAGTACGGTTCGATCCTCAGCACCATAAATTGTCCCCTGTGCATTGCCAGGAGTGATCTCTGAGCACAGAGCCAGAAAGGTCCTGAGCACTGCTGGGTGCAGCTCAACAACTCCACCACCAACCCCACCACTACCACCACCACTCCACCCCCTGCCCAAACAAAAGCAAAAAAGCCCCAAACCAAATGGAGGTATTACTATATGATGCTGACAGAGGCTTTTCTGTCTCTAGTTTAAACTACAGGTTTATATGAGCTTCTGACCATCTCCTCTCAGCTGCAACTTTTTTTTTTAGTGATGGAAACTGAAGTCTTTAAAGCTTAAAATGAAACTTTGCTTAGTTAATCACAATAATTTTTTCTTACTGTTAGAAAATTGTTCTTAAAGGCCAGGGGATAACTAAAGGGCAATAGTGTATGCTTCGAATGCCGAATCCTCAGCTTCAATCCCTGGACAGTGCAGGGCTCTTTCAGGTGTGGAAGAGGTGGGGGCTCTTCCAGTTCCACCCACCACCATCTTTTTAGTCAAAATATCAAAATATCTCTTCAAGGTCATAATTCAGAGTAACTCTGAATCATCTCAGAAGGTCTGCATTCTTTTCAAAGTGATTTTGAGGCAGGAAAGGAACCTGAATAACAAAGCCCACATGCTGAGAGGTTCCTCAGGGAAGCAATACAAAGCTGGACTGGCAGCCCAGCCTTTCCTTTCTCACATGGGTAAGGAAGAAGTAAACACCACTTAGTGCAAAAAGTACTCTGGAACTTGAAGCAAAGTTTCTATTATAGTTTAAAATATTTAAACATCTGGAGGTCTTCAATCCACTTTGATCTGACTTTTGTGCGAGGTGTTAGATAGAGGTCTGAGCCCAGTTTTTTGCATGTAGCTGTCCAGTTTTGCCAGCACCATTTGTTAAAGAGACTTTCCTTGCTCCACTTTATATTTCTTGCTCCCTTGTTAAAGATTAGATGATCATACATTTGAGGGTGTGCGTAAGGATATTCAACCCTATTCCATTGGTCTGCAGATCTTTGTTCCAATACCATTCTAGTTTAATTATTACAGTTTGAGCTTGGGAAGGTGATGCCTCCCATCTTTTCCCCCAAACAATTGCTTTAGTTATTCATGGGGGCTTATTGTTCCATATGAATTTCAGGAGTGTTTGATCAATTTCTTTGAAGAATGTAATGGGTATCCTTAATAGGGATCACATTGAATCTATATAATGTTTTGGGGAGTATGGTAATTCTCCCAATCTAGAAGCAGGGGATGTGTTTCCATTTCCTCATGTCCTCTTTTATTTCTTGAAGTAGTGCTTTGTAGTTTTCTTTGCACAGGTCCTTCTACCTCCTTAGTTAAGCTGACTCTGAGGTACTTGATTTTCTGAAGCATGATTGTGAATAGGATTTTTTTTTCATATCACTTTCTTCTCTAACATTATTTGCTTATAGGAATGGTAAATAATTGAAAAAGAAATAAAATCTGAAAAGAAAGAGGACAAAAAAAATAGAAAAAGAAGAGAAAGAAGTGTGTAATCAGTAGAGATTTTCTCCTAAAATGTGTCAAAGAGAAGAGTAAACATGCCAATCTCTTCTTCTTAACTAGAGATTTATTATCTAAAGATCATTCAGCGTACACCTCACTGCATACATGTGAAAACTGGACTAACAGCAAGTGAGGTGGCACTGAAAATATAGAGATACCCACACTCAAGCCAGGACAGGAATAATCAATCTCATAGTGCTAAAAAAAAAAAAGCATCCTCCCCTGTTTCATAGATGAGGGACATAAAATGAATCTGGAAGCTAGCAACTTGTACATGATTATTCAGGTTTTAAGGGGTGCACCTTGAATTAAAATTATTAATCATGTGTTTTATCCAGTAAAACATTTAAAACATTATCATTTCACTATGTTTCAGTATAATCATTTTGATATTTTACATTATTATTCTCATAATGATTCTCCAAATTCCAATGTATAAATTTACATTTCCAGTACACGAAACATCTAATGACAGATGAGTGGATAAAAAAGTTGTCATCTATACATAATAGAAGTCTATGCATCTTAAGGAAAGGTGACTAACAGTTTGCAGCAACTTGGTTGGAACTAGAAGGCATCATGGTACGTGAAATAAATTAGAGGAAGACAAAGACCAGATGATCTCACTCAACTGTAGTATGTAAACAAAATAAGGAAACAGATGTGTAGAATGATGACAAACCGTTGGATTTTGACTATAAAATTAAGGTTACCAAGCAGTGGTATGAGGGATAATGGGAGAATGGGGGTGGGGAGAAGAGGCAGACCAGAAGTGATATAACAACAGTGATGGAGAGGCTTGGCCCTTTGGTTATAGTAAAGATGGTATACCAAAACTGTGTTAGCTAAACTATAATAAAATTAAACTTTGGGGTCTGGAGAGATAGTATAGCAGGTAAGGTGCTTGATTTTCATGACCCATTCTGTCCCCATATGGTCCTCCAAGAACCGCTAAGAGTGATCCCTGATCACAGAACCAGATGTAAGCCCTGAGAACCACAGAATGTGGCAAAAACACAAAAATAATAAATAAACTTTTAAAAAATTGAGATGGACCTGGGATTTTATATTGTATATATTTGTGTGTGTATGTGAAGCGTGTGTATGTGTATGTGAGTGTGGAAAGGTTGGACAGCAGCTGAATTTCACGAAGACAATGTTTATGAGAAATGGACTCATTCCTGATGCTCCATTATCTCTCAAAGGAACAAACATCTCTGAATGCAACAGTTATGGGTATCTAGGTAAAGAACTCAACATTACAAACGACCTGGCACCTGAGTTGTGCAGGAGGAAGAGAGCCGCATGAAATGCCTTCAAGAGTGTCGAAGAAATAACTAAGAGGACAAAGAACCTCCGGCTCCAGGCACATCTCTTCGACTCCACTGTTCTCCCTGCAATAACATATGCCTACAGACCTGGGCCCTACAAAAACAGGATGAGAACGCTATTTGGGTCTCCCAAAGAGGAATCGAAAGAGCTATGCTTGGAGTATCACACTTCACTAAAGTAAGAGAAGGAATCCGGAGTTCTGACCTCCATCAACGATGGAGAATCAGGGACACTGTCTCGTCTGCCAAGGCATCGAAAATCAGATGGGCTGGACACGTAATGCGATTTGGAGATGACCACTGGACTAGAGCCATTACCGACTGGATACCATGGGACGTCGTCAAAAGATAGCATGGCCGCCCACCTAGGAGATGGTCATACTTCTTTGTCAAGACCCTGAACAATCGGTTTGAGGCACTTTGTGTTCCTGGAGCGAGCAGACGCCACTGGGCTATACTAGCACTCAACAGGGACAAATAGAGACATTACTGGCACCCATTCCAACAAATCGATGAGTAACAAGATGTCAAGTGATCAAGTGATGTGAAGCTATATAGACTTTATTGAAACTTACATAGATGTAAGGGGAGAGAATAAGAGGAAGTAAGTGTTGAAGAGAGAACACGGTTTTCACCAGGGTGGTAAAAGCAAAGACATAGAAACACGCAATAGAGACTTCTGTTCAAGGAAAAACATGGACTTGAAGAGCTAGCCGGACCTGGGATTTTAAACCCAACTGTCACAAGCTGAGAGCCAAGAAAAAGATTTACTTAGTATGTAGCAGCAATGTTCTTCTTACGTTACTTATATATTACATGTATTTTCTTTGAATATCTTTTAATTGAAGATTTATTAAGCACCAAAATTGTTTAGTAGCTAAGATATAGAGACATATAGATAGAAACTATATTTTCTGACTGATAGAAATGAACCACATAGAATAATAAAGAGAAGCAAAAACAACAGCAGAGCTCAGGGATATGGCTCAGGGATACTGCAAAGGCCCTTGGTTTGTCTCCCAGCTCTCCCCAACCTCTCCCCTACAAAAAAATAATAAATAAATGTACTGAGGTCAGAATATGTTCAGGATATAATTACAGCATAAGTAATTAACAGTTATTCAGTGCCAACTGTGTGTTAGCCAGTGCTGAGAGCTTTGCTTTTGGATTTAGAGAAGAGAAAAGAAGCAGCTGTCAATTTTTTACCAAGGCTGGATTTTGTTTGCCAAGTTAGCTAATAAAAATCTCAGATCCCCAGTTAAACTTGAATTCCAGAATCATAACTGAAAAGCTTTTTAAAGTATATATCATGAAATATTAGAGACATACTTATTCAAAAATGTTATTCATAACTTATTTGAAATTCAAATTTAACTGGGAATCCCGCATTTTATCAGGAAACTCTAGATAAGAAGAGTGAGGGAGTAGTAGAATAGGTTTCATATAGATAGTGAGTCTTAAAAATAGTAATTATTTATTATTTAATTGCTTGGGTTTGGGGTTACTCCCCTAGTAACTCAGCCCAGAATTCACTCCAGGCAGGGTTGAGGGAACTAGAGATGGAGTACAAGTACCCATATGCAAAGTATTTATACAAGCCCTTTGAGCTCTCCTTGGCCCAGATGAGTAGTTTTTCTCCAGAGGGGGATGAGGAAGGAAGAAAGTGTGGAAAACAAAGACTATTGAACTTTTTCATTTGAATCATACCATAAAAAACTAAAAGATCAATAAGGTCTAGAGATATAGTACAGAGGGTAAGGTGCTTGCCTTGTCAATCCCCACTTTATCCCCAGAACCTCATATGTCCTCCAAGCACTTCCAGCAGTGATCCCTGAACACAAATATAAGAGTAAACCCTGACCACCACCAGGTGTGGCAACCAAAATATTCAATGATGGCTGGAAGCATCACTTGGGAGGGAGATGTGTCCTGAAAGTAGAGTAAGGACCAAACATGATGGCCTCTCGGTATCTGTATTGCAAATCATAATGCCCCAAAGTAGAGAGAGAGTAAAAAGAAAAGTACCCGCCATAAAGGCAGGGGATGGTGTGTGTGTGTGTGTGTGTGTGTGTGTGTGTGTGTGGCGGGGGGGGGGGGGGTGGGAGGGGCAGGAGAGATACTGGAGACATTGGTGGTGGAAAATGTACACTGATGGAGATGGGTGTTCGATCATTGTATGACTTAAACTCAATCATGAAAGCTTTGTAACGGTATTCATGGTGACTCAATTAAAAAATTTTAATTAATAAAAGAAAAATTAAAAAAAGAAAAACAAATTAAAAATAGATAAATGTGCTTCCAAAGAGATGTTAAGTCACCTCAAACTCATTTCTGGCTTAGAGACAATTGTTAAACAAATTAATTCACATATTTTGTTACTTTATAAATATAAATATAGAGGGAGATAAAAAGAAATAGGTCAGTGAAAGCCCGTGGTTAAAAGACAACAATGCAGGATGGCCTCTCATCTTCCTGTGTAGTGGGGTTGTGGGCATTGAAAGGAACACCTTGAATTTAAAATCAGCATTTAAAAGGTGGCAGAATAATTGAAGCAGGTCTTCACTCCTCTTCTCAGGACTGACAAGGTGCCTATTTCCTTCTGAAGTCACAAGTTCCCTGACTGGGTTTAGGTGGTTTTTCCTTAAAGCATCTTCATCTGCAAGTAGATTTCACAGCAGCAAATTTGCCACATTTTCCACATAAATAAGGCAATTTTGTTCTCTTGCCAAAAAAAAGAAAGAAAAAATGAAAGGATGGATATAAAAAAAAGGTATCATGAAACCTGAGAAATTAACAACTTTTTAATACAAAAATCTGTTCCATTTTTAAACGTGTGTAGATTCACAGCAACAAGGCACAACAGCTACTTTTCTTTGGTGAACTGTACATAAACACTTGTCTACAGGATCTTTCATTTGTTCATGGTGTTAAGACCTTGTTTCTTGATTATCAGACCTATGAAATCCAAGTGAGATGTCAAATCAACCATCACTATACTAGAAGAGTTGTTAAAAAGTTGGTTTTTATTTTGTCAATAGAGAGATGAAACACATTGCAGTTTATATGCATTAAGTTGATTGATTGAGTAATCAATGGAGAAATGAACCAAACTATCAACCAGTTAGTTCTTGTCTCATTTATGGCAAAATTGCCTTATAGCCAATTAATTACGCACTAAAAATATTTGCAGTGAAAAGCTTATTGCAAAGATGTTTGGGGGAAACCCTCCAGATAGGCCTTGACTGTTATCTCAAATCCAACCAGCCCTCACCACAGATTCAGATCGTTTTTGTTGTGTTTTCACACTCCTACAGAAGTTTTTACCTCAAAATTTTTGTTCTATTGTTGTGGGGGCCATGTCCAGACACTCAGAAGTCACCAGAACTCCACTTAGCATTGCCTAGGGGCCATGCCAGCCAAACACCAATCAAGATATGTGTCTACCTCTTGACCTCTGACACATCCTTGGTTCCTGGTCCTAAGTGTTTTAAATAAAATCTTACTGGTTTGGTTTTACAATATTATATGTGCTTTAAGGTTATGGCTTCATATCTGTATATGTTTATTCCTAGAGTAATTTAACAATCAAAATGACCACTCTACCTATTACTCTTAACCACCTGTTTAAACTCCCCCACTGGTAACCACCATAGTTTTATAACCTAATGGTTATTTTTGTAAGTTTGATTGCTTTAATTTTTTTATAGTCCACATTTTGGGATGACATTAAGTAAAAAGACCTTTATACAGTGAAGGAAAACACCACGAAAACAAAAATGCAATCTATTGACTAGAAGATATTTGTACATCATATGACTGACAAAGGGTTAATATCCAAAATAGAAAAAAAAGTTATACAATTCAATAACAACAACAAACAATGGGCAGAAGACCTGAATAGATACTTCTTCAAAAAAGACTTACAAAAGGCCCAAATATTTATCATTTGGTTTCAAGCAGTGAGACAGAGTATTCACAGGGCAATATATGAGGAGATAGTTTGATTCTCAGGGCTGGAGCGATAGCACAGCGGGTAGGGCGTTCACCTTACAAGCGACCAACATGGCCGACCGCGAGTTCGATTCCTCCGCCCCTCTCGGAGAGCCCGGCAAGCTACCGAGAGTATTCGATATGCCAAACACAGTAACAACAAAGTCTCCAATGGAGACGTTACTGGACCCGCTCGAGCAAATCGACAATCAACGGAAGGGCCACTTTAGTTTGATTCTCTAGCCTTCCAGAAAATTCTACAAGCTCCCAAGATTCCTTTAGATATTTAGCCTTTGCTTGTTTCAGTTTTTCCCCACTGTTTCAAGAAAGAATGAAAGAACTATAGTTAACTTAGGGTGGAGAAACAGCTCAGGTACTGAGGTCAGTTATATTTGTGAACCTCAGGGTTTAATAAAGTTATACTATATTCTTTTCTGCAGACTTCTCACCTCCTTTCACATGTTATGTCTGTAACTCTCTAAAAGAGAATGCAGCATTTGGAGTTACATAATCCCACAAGTCATAGTTTTTACAGGCCCGTTTTATTTCTGTTTTAGCAAAGCAATTTGGAGGGCCTGAGAGTGGAGTTCATGTTAATGTAAGTGTGGCATATGTGTGCAGTCTGATATACCAGCCAACATTAAAATCTTAAATGAAGAAACTATATTCTTCACTCCCACAGTCTTAGTCTTGAACCAATGACTCTAGTAAAGCAAAAGCAGTTTTATAATTCATTGCGACCCAGCCATCCCATAACCACTGAGTGGTTTGATGTGATTAAAACCACAACAGATCACAGAACACTTTTAGGGAGGCCAACAGAGTTGACCTAAGTCACCTGCCAAGAAGCAATTTTCCTGATTATTCTGCCTGCCCAGGATTCCTGTGGTCTCCATAGTAAGGTGATCCTTCAGTTCCTGACACTGTTGCTCTCTCATTGTTTTTGCCTATGTTGTATCTCAAAACCCTTGACAAGGCTGTATGTCTCAAAGACAAAGGATACACTCTCTAGGCATGGCCAAATGTTGATGTTCCACAGATATCCCAGTTGCAAATCCATCAGTAATTCAGCTTTTTCAGTGATATGGTGGCTTGTGCTAAGGATACTCTGCTCAAACTAGAGTTTTAGTTAATAAAAATGTTTTAACCAATGCATAGCACACATATATCAAATACCAAACTTCACATTGTCACACTCCTTAATTATCATGTTTTAACTTGGTGTTTTTATGAACCTTTGAGATATTAAGTTTCTTTAGTATATTATTGAAAATAAGGACACTGTCTGGAAGGATTCCTTATTTTTTTAAAAATTCTTATTAGTGAGACACCATGAGGTACAGTTGTAGACTTACAAATTTTGTGCTTGGGTTTCAATTATATAACGATCAAATACCCATTCCTCCGCCAGTGCCCATTTCCCACCACCACCGATTCCAGTATCCCTCCAAAACCCCATCCCCCCATCCCACCCTGCCTCTGTGGCAGGGCATTCCCCTTTGTTCTCTTTCACCTTTGGGGTGTTGTGGTTTGCAAAAGAGGCATTGAGTGGCAATCATATTTGGTCTATAGTCTACTTTCAGCATGCTTCTCCCATCCTGGGAGGATCCTCCACACTGAGCTGAAAGGATTCCTTCTTATCCTACAGACTGCAGCTCCACATTGTGTCCTCTGGGTAGAGCTAGAAAGAGCTCTGTGTCTTTGGTGAAACAAGAAGAATAGTCACCAAAAATGTAGGCCACAAAGACTGAGAAAATTTGGCGGTGGGTGTGGGGAACTTTACAACAAAATAATTGGTCTACAGTTTTGGCTGGATGTTATTGATTCCTGATGACATTTTTTCTACAAGGACGTTTCCTTCCATGCATAATAACTGCAAACTGAAAATGGAAGTAAAAATGCATTTTACTCCTTAGGATTCATTAAACACTTGTAAAGGATATTACATACATATATTACAAGCACATTTTTGTGTGATGTATAAAATAGGCATGTTTATTATAATCCTCATTTTAAAGAGCAGGAAATTAAAACACAGAATGTTTTTTAAAAAAACTTGCCCAAGGTCATGTAGTTATAAGAAGCCAAGCTAAGGTTAAAATATGGCACTGATACATGTTACACTATATTCCTAAGAACTTTGATGAAGTATTTATTCTATCAGATATCCTGAGGCAAATGAATTCACTAAGGACCTCAGGATATGAGAAACTACATTTGTTCAACTCTCATATGCTCATCTTCCCTACCACCCCCAACTTGGAATCAGGAAATTATTTTCCCAGTGTGCCAAGATATGGGAAAATGTTGATAAGCATTAACCTAGCAAGATACCCTGGAATTTCGTTTTGTATAAAGGTGAAAGTCTTTGAGAGGGATGATAACTCAATGAGTGACCACATGAAGAAGTTTCCCCCTCTTCTTTTGGACTAGAAAAATTTGGCTAAAAGGTCAGGAATTGTTGGGGTGGGAGAGAAATGATCACTGTCATTCTTGCATGAACCTGTAAAAGTAATTAGGCTAAAAGCACCCTAAGTATTGAATGATCATTACTGACGTCAAAAGAGCATCATGGACATGAACAAAAGGCCATTTCCATCCAGAACAGTTTTGACAAATGGTAAGCATAACCAGGGGTCAAACCAATCAATGAATCTTATATCTAAAGAGTATTAAATAAAATAGTCTGAAAGACTGAAAACAAAATGGTGGTTTCTGGAAGATAAGGGGAAGCAAAGTGGGAGAGAGAGCTGAAGGGGGTCAATTCAATAGAGGTGAATGGTATCAGGAATGTGGTGGTGAGTGTTGTGTGGTGCATATATTTATCCAGGTGTGAAATTCTACTTCCAAATAGTATATGTTGTTACAATCCTATGGTTGATTACTTTTTTTAAAGGGAAATAATAGTTTACAAGCAAACTAAATAAAAAATATGTGGCAGAGACCACATGTGGCCCACAGAACTTAAAATAGCTTCTCTCTGGCAATTATAGGATCAATTTGCCAGCAAGCCCTGGTCTAGAATTCCTTCTGTGATCGCTCCCCAAAAAGTCATGGTTCCAGGCATAAGAAGTCAGAATAAAAAGTACTGTGTGGCTTCACTTGCCGTTTTGTAGGCCTTGTGTAACTTTATAACAAATTTCACTTAGCAATTTGGGAACTAACACTGGGAACAAAATCTCAGTGTTCAGTGGGATAGAAGAGAAAGCGAAACTAAGCCTCCTGGTTCCTTGTTCTACACCTTCCAGTTTTACCAGTTTCCCCCTTAATTTACAAGCTTTTTTTCTGACAGTTGTAAGACCGAACAGTTGTTGGAAATAGCTGTTTCCAAGAGAGGACTTGAGGGATCATAAAGATAATGATGGAAGAAACCAATTTTTAATGCCTATTACTTACCATAAACTTACACCAGCTCAATCCCAAATTCAAACAGCTCTGCTTGCACGGCTTCTCAAAGAGGCAAAGTGCCTTTGTCCAACATTAAACAGCTTGTATGTGGGCCAGACAAACCTGGGATGCACATATTAATGTTCTTTCCCTAAGTCCTGCTTTTTCCACATTCAGGTCTCAATAGTGAATTTGAATGCATGGTCAAAGGACAATCTAGACCAGGGGTCTTCATCTGAGAGAATAGGAGGATCTATTGATGCTTCAAAGTTCTCAGGTGCTTCTGAGAAAAGAAGCAAATGAAGTGAAAAAAGCATCTCAGGTAGGCAACTTGATACTGTTGGTTTGTCCAACTTCCTTGGGGTATGGGTCAGTGGGGCTTTGGAAAAACTGCCCAGATAGCTTTAAGTGAGAAACACACGAACAAAATATGAGTATGGGAGGATTTTAGTGCTTACAGTATGGCAGCCTGATTTAACAAAGACTCCCTTCCACTACAGACACACGTAAATAGTGAATAAATATTTTAAAACATTAAAATATATAGCCTGAAAGCAAGCCAAGACAGTTCCCAGGTGCCTGAAACAAAAAAAGAATATCTCAAACCAGAGATGTGAGCTTCAGCTGTTATGCAAAGGACCAGGAAAGAATTAGACCTATGCCACAACATTTGACCTAGGGGATATTCAGGTTAGAACTGAAACTTCTATTAAAACTGGGACTTGCAAAACTTCTTCCAGAACTTGAAAGAAGTTTAATAAAAAAAAGAAAGAAAGAAAAAAATGAAGGAAAGCAAAACTCTCTACTGTCATAAGAAACAACAGGAAGCAAGTTCTCATTAATGATTTCTGTGTGGAGGAAGAATATGAATCTTATAGAAATCCCCCAAACCTATGAGCCAATGTTAGTACAGGGGTTAAGGACTTTGCCTTTTATCAAATCAACCATTTACCACATATCATCCTCCAAGCACTGCCAGAGTGATCCCTTAGCAGAGTCAGGAGTAAATCCTGGGCCGCACTAGGAATAATCCCAAATTGTAGCACTGTAGCACTGTCTTCCCATTGTTCATCGATTTGCTTGAGCGGACACCAGTAACATCTCCATTGTGAGACTTGTTGTTACTGTTTCTGGCATATTGAATAGCCAGGTTAGTTTGCCAGGCTCTGCCGTGTGGGCAGGATACTCTTGGTAGCTTGCCAGGCTCTCTGAGAGGAACAGAGGAATTAAACCCAGGTTGGCCGTGTGCAAGGCAAACACCCTACCCCCTGTGCTATAGTTCCAGCCCAAATGACTCAAATCCCAAATTAAGAAAAATAGTTTCTTAAATTACTCCACATACGGGGTATGGAAGTACACTGTCTTCATATTTTAAGAATCGCAAGCAAGAAAATAAGATAATAATTTCATGACTATTAACATCCTTGAACCGGAGACTAAGCAGTGAATCCCGAAAGACAGCAGCTCGCTGGAGATCTCTCCTGACTCTATACCAAGCCAATTCCCCTGGGGCATCTCAGATGGAGTGGGTGTCCCCTCTCCGTCTACTCTAGATGAACCCCTAGTGGCCACATGCTTCCAGAAGTAAAACCCAGGTATAAGGGATCTGGGACTAAAGACTCCTGGCCACATGGCAGCAGCAGAGATAGGCCTTCCCTTCTTATCTCCCCGCCCACTTGGGGTCCTGGCTGTCATGCCCACAAACTGCCTCTGGGTGCCATCTCAGTGTACCAATGGTCTTGACCCAGAGACTCACAAATGAATTTCAAAATGGATTAACTTCCTACAGAGATGTCTCTGGACCCCGATCATTTACAATTTTAGGATTTCAGAAGGCTCTCATGATATTCATAATAAGCAAAACAAAACAAAACAAAACACTGTCCTCCCGTTCTTCATCGATTTGCTCGAGTGGGCCCAGTAACATCTCCATTTTGAGACTTATTGTTACTGTGTTTGGCATATAGAATACGTCACGGGTAGCTTGCCAGGCTCTGCCTTGCAGGCAAGATACTCTCAGTAGCTTGCCGGGCTCTTCGAGAGAGGTGGCGGAATCGAGCCTGGCTCGGCCGGGCTGGCTGCACACAAGGCAAACGCCCTACCGCTGTGCTATCGCTCCAGCCCCATAATAAGCAACAGAAAATAAATTATCTAGCATCCACCCCTGGCAGGCAGGCTTGAATGATGGTGGGAAAATTTGAAATAATGGTGGTGGGAAGGTGTAATGGTGGTGGGATTGGTGTTGAAATGTTGAATGTAATCAATTAATGTGAACAACCTTATGAAAATAAAATTTAAAAAAATTTTAAAAACCAATAATTTTCATGACTAATAGAAATTAATAAAACTATGGAGGAAATCTATAAGGCATTAACCATTATATATGGTACATGGCATCTTTGCCAGAAGAAAAGATAAAAACTTTCAGGAAAAAGTTATTCACTACCAGAGGAGAAAGTATCAGGGAAGAGCATCCAATGATACAATTTATCAAAGAATACTCATCCCAAGAATTGGGAATCATAGAATAAACTGAAAGACACCAAAAAATAAGACTTTAAATGAAAGAATTAAAAGAAAGCATAACAAGCAAGAGTAGTTAAATTTTAAGTGAATAATTTGAAGATTAATCAAACAGAACTTTCATATCAGTTCAGAAAGATAGTACAAGGTTAAGATACTTGCCTTGAATAGTACCAGTTCTATTTCAAATCTCCAGAACTGTATATAGTTCCCTGAGCTCTGCCAGGAGTGATCTCTGAACAAAGAGCTAGAAGTAAGCTCTGACCACCTCTGAGTGCAGACCCTCTAAAATAAAAGAAAGAAAGAAAACCAAAACTAATCATTAATTTTTTAGTTCAAATAAGTAGTCTAAACAACACCGTTGCCAAAAGGACCAAAAAAATAAACATAAGGGTAGGTACTAGAAAAGAACTTTTGGATTAGTAGATTGTTTTGAAAAAAAATTGTCCAGAAAACAACCTATATGAGGATATAGAAAAGACACTTAAGAATCACGGAGGGTTAACTGGTGAATTTTGACCAAAATGAAATATGAATTATAAATTCAAATTCCAGGAGTGAATAGAGGAAAGCAATTACAGGAAGCTGAAAGATATAATGTCTGGAAATTTCTGAGAATTGAAGACCACAGAGTCCCAAGTAAAATTTTTAAAAGAAGCAAAAAGGCAGAGATGTAGTACAAGGTATAAGATGCTTGCCTATTTGATCTCATCACCAATATCACCACCCTCATCTCATCACCCTGGCAGGAGCGATATCTGAACTCACAACCTGGAATAAACTCTGAGTTCCACTGGGAAGAGGAGGGTAGAGAAAGAGGATAAAGAAGAGTAGAGGAGGAGGATAAAGAGGGATAGAGGAGGAGAAGGAGGAGAATGAAGAAGGGAGGAACAAGAGGAGGAGAGGATGAAGAAGAGGAAGATAGAAGAGGAAGGAGGAGAAGAAGGAGAAGAAGGAGAAGGAGAAGGAGGAGGAGGAGGAGGAGGAGGAGGAGGAGGAGGAGGAAGAGGAGGTGAAGGAGAAGGAGAAGGAGAAGGAGAAGGAGAAGGAGAAGGAGAAGGAAAAGAAGACCTCATATCTACATATATTGGCATTAAACATATTGAAGTTAAACCTTTCTTTAAGGACTTTGAACATTGAGGGCTCCCAAAGTAGTACATAGGGAGGCCTAAGACTACTCCCAGTGATTTTCTGCTGACCAGACAGATAATTCAAGAGAACCAAGTATGTAGTGCAACTTGGGCAACAGTGCTTAGGAGCTTCCAGGGACACTCCTAGTGATGCTCAAGTGTCCATAAGATGCTAGGTATGGAAAGGATCTGCCTTAAACCCTTTATGTTGTCTTTCTACCCATATATTTAAATGAAGTCGTTAAATGTTCTCTATCCCCACAAAGAATATTTAAAAAGTAGCCTCAATAAGATTGACCACAGTATTATCATGACAGCAGTAAAACAGTTTCTGTTATACCCAACTAAACTGTTATTTCAGAATGAGGTGAAATAATAGTATTTTTAAAAACAGATTTAGAAAATTTATTACAAATATTTACATCTACTGGGAAAAACTCACTAATTTGATGTGCTTCAGAAAAATAATCAAACTCCAAAATTAAAAGTATAAAAGGAAAAGAAATGAAGAACAGATAAGTCCATTAAGACTACTTTATAGTAAGAGATAAGTTGAGATATCCAAAGGAAGTAAAAATACTAAGAAATAGCAAAATAGAAAGTAGTATTTTGAGTTGAGAAAAAGGAAATACCAAATAATTAGAAAGGAATGCATGATTTTTTCTATTACTGTAACCAATTAAATACTTGACTCAGAAGGAATACTTTCAAGCCAATTGAGATGAGTGGTGAAAGAAGAGTGTAATGGAAAAAGAAAATATTATAAGAGAAAAATGTGAAGAAGAAAAAGAAGCATATGGGTATCTGCAGGTCTAGTTTCAAAACCCAAACCTACTTTCATTCCATTCCCCACTGAGATTAGGCACCACCTGGTGGTGAGTGTCAACTCTCCACCAGGCTTAAACATTGGGAGATTTCCTTTTTGTTTATTTTTAAAGTTAATATTTATTTTTACATTTTTTAAATATAGTTAAAATAGAATTAAATTTGACTTACTGGAGTGTAAATGCCTTTAAGTTTTAGGGATACAATGTTAATGCCACCCTGTGTCCAAGTGCTGACATTCTTCTGCCTTTGTCCATTCACTGCCCCACATTTAGTAATATAAATTCTGTGGTCAGCATCTGAAAGCTTGTTACAATGGGCATTGTCTATTCCCTTTCTTTAGATACCACATGAGTGAATTCACCGGCATTTGTCTTTCTCCTTCTAATTTATGTCACTTAGCAGCATAATACTTACTTGATGAAAATGCAAGACTTCATCTATTTTAATATAAAGACTGGGAAACTACCGAGAGTATTCCGCCCGCACAGAAGAGCCTGGCAAGCTATCCGCTGTGTATTCGATATGCCAAAACCAGTAACTACAACTGGTCTCATTCACCTGACCCTGAAGGCTTCACCGACATGGCAGCACTGAGAAGGATGAGAAAGGAGAGGCCAACAAAATCTCAAGGCCGACCAAGGCTGCCACAATGAAGGAAGACAAAAATGATCATCTGTACTTTCAATGCACGTACGCTAGCATCAGATGCATCCATCAAGGACCTGATGGTACAAGAGAGAATGATCAAGTACGACATCATTGGTCTGACCGAGACAAGAAGGCACGAATCTCACCATTCCGTTTTCGACACTGGAGAAGAATTGTTCCTCGGAACATGCGATAAAAGAGGTGTTGGAGGCATCAGTGTCCTTGTCAACACAAACTTGGCCAAGAGCATTGATTCATTCGAATGCCTAACAACCCAAATCGGACGTTTACATTTGAATAGATGTGGCTCACTGCCTACAGTTTCTATCTTCCTTGTCTACGCACCAACATCTCATTATGATGAAAGAGAAATCGAGAAGTTCTACATGGAGCTAGAGAAGTTCTATAAAGAAGACCAAACCTTCTACAAGATCATCGTGGGTGATTTTAATGCCAAGATAGGACCGAGAAGATCAGCTGAAGAACTTCACATCGGGACCCATGGCCTAGAATGGAACGAACAGGGTGAGAGACTGTCTGAGTTCATCATGTCGACCAAAACCATTCATGGTAACTCACAGTTCCAGAAGGCAGAATCTAAACGATGGACATGGGAGTCTCCCTGTGGACGATTCCACAACAAAATAGACCACATCATATTCATTCGACGGTTTTGCCTGACTGATGTCGCTGTTGTCCCAAAATTTCGAACGGGATCGGACCACCGTCTCCTTCGTGCAAAATTCTATTTCACAGAGCGGGGAGAAAGGGCTGCAAAGTTCAAAAAGAGAACTCCCAGAATGACCACAAACTGGGAACTCTTTGGTACAATTGTGGCAACATGGGAAGATGCCATTGTTGACAACATTGACGAGGAATACGATCGACTGGTTCAGCACCTCCATGAATGTGCGAGGAACGCCAAGAAAGAGATAGCCACAAAAAATCGCCTATCTTCGAAAACTCTTGAGCTAATTCACCAGCGTGGTTTGGCACATGCCTCAGGCAACCGCAAGCTAACGTCTGAGCTCACAAAGCAGTGCAGAGATGCGAACAAGGAAGACCTCAAAGAGAGAAGAGCAGAAGTACTGGTAGATGCAGCAGAAGCTGGGAAAAGTATTCGTAACGCCCGCCTGTCCTTTGCCAACTATAAGACCAAGATGACTGCCCTCCAACGTCCTGATGGATCCATCACATCCTCCAGAACGGCAATGGAGAAGATTATCCATGACTTCTACTCAAATCTCTTCGATAGCCATGTCCACTTGCTGGCATACCAAATTCCACAGGATGGATATGTCGTTCCCAACGTTCTCCCTTCCGAAATCCGACACGCCATTTCATCAGTAAAGAAGCAAACAGCACCCGGCCCAGACAAGGTCAGACCTGAACACCTGAAGAACCTGCCGTCAGTACTCATCAATACACTGGCTCTGCTCTTCACTCGCTACCTGTCTGAATGCAAGGTTCCGTCCCAATGGAAAACCAGCAGGACCGTACTACTGTTCAAGAAGGGAGACATCCATGACATTGGCAACTATCGCCCGATCTGCCTATTGTCTGTCATCTACAAGTTGTTCACTCGAGTCATCCTAAATAGGATTGGCAGAACACTAGATGAAGGACAACCATGCGAGCAAGCAGGGTTCCGCAAAGGATTCAGCACCATCGACCATATCCACATGATAACCAAGCTCATTGAGGTTTCTCGGGAGTTCAAGATGCCACTCTGTTTAACGTTCATTGATTTAAAGAAGGCCTTTGATTCTGTTGAGACGAAGCGGTCATTGAAGCCCTAGCTAATCAGGGCATTCAAGCCCAATACATCAGGATCCTCCGTGAGCTGTATTGCGGATTCACTACCAGGATCTCACCATTCTACAAAGAAGTAATCGTTGATGTCAAGAGAGGGGTGCGGCAGGGTGATACCATTTCACCGAAACTCTTCAGTGCCACCCTGAGAACATCATGTGACGACTGGAATGGGAAGGAATGGGAGTGAAGATAGATGGTCGGCAACTACACCACCTCCGCTTTGCTGATGACATTGTTTTAATAACACCAAACATCAGCCAAGTGGCACAAATGCTGGCCGACTTTGACCGTGAGTGTGGAAAGGTAGGACTACAGCTGAATCTTACGAAGACAATGTTTATGAGAAACAGCCTTGTTCCTGACGCCCCATTCGCTCTCAATGGAACGACCATCTCCGAATGCAACAGCTATGTGTACCTAGGTCGAGAGGTCAACATGACAAATGACCTGGCACCCAAGCTGCGCAGGAGGAAGAGAGCGGCTTGGAACGCCTTCAAGAACATTGAAGAAATAGCTAAGAGGACGAAGAACCTCCGGCTCCGGGCACATCTCTTTGATTCCGCTGTTCTTCCTGCATTAACATATGCCTCAGAGACCTGGGCCCTACGCAAACAAGATGAGAACGCTATTCAGGTCTCCCAAAGAAGAATAGAAAGAGCTATGCTTGGAATATCACGTTTCACTCAAGTGAGAGAAAGAATCCGGAGTTCTGACATCCGTGGACGATCAAGGATCAGGGACACTGTCTCATTTGCCAAGGTATCGAAAATCAGATGGGCTGGTCACGTAATGAGATTTAAAGATGACCGTTGAACTAGAGCTGTTACTGACTGGATTCCACGGGATGTCAAAGGACCACGTGGCCACCCACCTACCAGATGGTCAGACTTCTTCATCAAGATCATGAACGATCGGTTTGAGGCCCTTCATGTTCCCTGAGCGAAGAGATGCCATTGGGCTACACTAGCACGCGACAGGGACAAATGGAGACGTTACTGGCGCCCGCTCGAGCAAATCGCCGACTAACGGGAAGTTAAGTGATTAAGTGAATATAGCAGAGTACTATTCCGTTCCATTCATATACCACAACTTCTTTATCCACTATTATCATTAGGTAGTTGGTTTATTTCCAAATCTTGGCTATTATGAATAGCACTGCAATATACATAGGTTTGTACATGTTTCTTTTCCAATTAGAGATTTTGTGGTTTTTGGATAGACACCCAAGATCAGAGGTTTATGAGTGCATTGACTGACAAGGACTCTTATCTCCTCCCCACTTCATTGATGCCTATTCAGGAAAGGATGACGTACCTATACAGTTGAGAACTTTAATTCACATCCTAGTTAAGAACAGGAAAGAACTACAAGCCTGCACACTGGTGAGTTTCTTTTGCATTGAAAAGGATCATCTTGTACACCAAATAGATGCTGTAGAAATAACATGTGTGATTTCTGATTTCATGGAAGTTATGTGGCTTCTCTCTTACTGCCCCTTGGATCATTTGCTCTGGAAACACCCAACCATCAAATGTTAAGACATTCAAAGAGCCACAAGAGGCATCCAAAGGTTTGAAACTGACATCTATGAAGAGCTCGTATCTGACCACACTCACACTGACTGCAGTTCTTAGCCAGAACTGCCCAGCTGAGTAAGTCCCAAGATCCTGATTTACAGAAATTGCAGGAAATAATAAACACCTATATTGTATCAAGTTAATTAATTTTTATGTGATTTGTTATGCAGAAAGTTAATCTCAATATTTTTGATATCAGTATCCAGCTAGATCCCAAGTAAATTCTACTTTCTTGCTACATGAAAATCAAGATCCTCTAATTAGATTCTAAGATATTCTTATACCAGGGATGATAGAAAATAAGTCCAGAAAATTGATTATACTTACAGACGGCTATTGGTCTTATATGGTATGAAATAAATGATACTTTTTCTCTGTTGTGCTTTGCAAAATGCAAACATAATAAACATAGGAACAATCATTGAAGAGAGCTTGAAAAATGAATGCCATTATTTTTTAGCATCCATCTTGTTTATTCTTTGGAAAAATACATGATTCTATGGATCACTAAAAAACTGAAAAACACTTTTGTCAGGCCTCAGGAGATAACTCAGTGGCTTATAGCATGGACTTTGCAAGCATATAGCCATAAATTCAATCCCTGGTGCTGCTACATACACAGAGCTTGGTCAGAAAGACTTGCTATTTGTGCTATTTGTTCTACTGTTTGTGATTTCTGACCGTACCACAGCAAGGTCTGTGAAGAAATATCAGCTAACAAAAGGGCGTGGTCCCAAGTGAGCACTGCAACTAAAATGCACAACACAGCAGCCCAGAAGTGAGAGTTCTGGCAAGCACATATGTGACTGCCAGTCACCCTCCTGCCAGAAATAACAGTCAGAATGTATCAATGCACCACAGCTAAAGGAGTGAGAGCTAGAGCCAAGTGTGAGAGTCCTACCACCAGGTATGGGACCCCCACTGAGTCCCAGTCAGGTGTGGCGTGTGGGGGGGGGGGGGGCGTCAGGGAGAGAGAGAGGTGGGGGGGAGATAGAGAGTCTAGTCATCATAACTATGAAGGAATAAGAAAAAGTGCATCCAAAATGAAAGTTTGGAGTGATATGGGAAATTAGAGAAGCTAAACAGAACTGTTATCCAATAATTAAGGACATTTTCCAAAATTTGTGGCAATATTAATAAGTGCAATGCATTGGCACTGCATAGTGGAAGAAGGCATGTGATAAAGAAGTCTAATACAGTGATTCATATATCTAGTAGGCTCAATTCATGATACTTCAAAAATACCTGGGTAAATATATATTAATAGAATATGACAGTGACTAAGAGCAGAGCACACACTTTACCACTAAAAGACTCTTGGTTAGACTCAAACTCCTCATTCCAAGTGCATGATAGAATAATAAACAAAACATAAAATGCTTACTGATGTTACTTCAGATTCCATACTGCAACTTATTTTTAATAAGTTTTCTCTTTTTTAAGTTTTGTATGGCATCAAAAAAATCCACAATCATCTGAAATTACTATGAGAATATTCTTCTCTGTATGAGGCCAGACTTTCATCATATACTTCAATCAAAACAACATATTGCAACAGATAAAATGCAGAAGCATAAATAAAAATCTATCTTCTGCTAGACCAGACATTAAAAAGAACTGCAAAAATGTAAAGCAATGGATGCTTTCCCACTAACTACTTCTTTTGACTTTAAGAAATACAGTAACTTCCCACAAAAAGGGTTATGTTAATATAATTAATGGTTTTGTCTTTGTTATAGCTAAATTAATTTATATTTTCATGTTGCTATTTTTATTTGCAATGTACTATGACATGTAAGCCATAAAACAAAGTTGCTAGGGGAAGGAAGAGCAAATATCATTGGGATTTTTTAAACAGTATAAAGGAGGCAGAAGAACAAAGGACTGGAAAACTGCTGATGTTGGCCAAGGTAGGCTTGGGGAGGAGTTTGGGCCACACCCAGCACTGCTCAAGGGTCATGCCTGGCAGTGCTCAGAGGACCATATGCATTGCGGGGTATCAAATCACATGCAAAACAAGCACCATCTTACCCCTGTACTATCAATCCTAAATTTCTAACTTTTTACATTAAGTTGGACCTACTGTTATCCACATTTAGCAGATGAAACTAAAACTTGAAGAAGTTAAATAATTTGCTCATGGCTTTGCAGAAGATGGCAAGTAATAAAGCAAAACTCAACCCAGGATCAATTTTTGACATTACTGCACCAAATTGCTGAACTCTTATTAGACAATCCAGCTGCAGTAACCCAACATTGATTTCATTATTACCTTCACTTTTGCTCATTCTTAACGGCCTACCTTCACATCATTGCTCACTGCTAAAACCTTCATTACTCTCCCACTTGGTGAGTGGAGACAGGTTAGTGATTGTCAATGTCAGTACTAGTTGCACATAAGATAAGGTGGCAGAGGTAGTTCATTTTCATTTTGTATTGAGCAAGTTTCTTAGGTGTATGGCTAGAGTCTCCCAGTTCTTTGACTTTTTTGCCAGTGATTATTCTTGGATACTGATCTGATCCCAAATCAACCAGACTGGGTTCTTCTTTGCCCCTGATTTTGCACTACAACAATGCTAAATAGATTCATATTAAACAAAAGTTTAAAACACATGCTCTATGGTCATATTGACTTCTATGTGGAATCTAATTTCAAAAATCAAAGTCATATTTTTTTTTTGCTTTTTTGGGTCACACCCGGCGATGCTCAGGGATTACTCCTGGTTCATGCACTCAGGAATTACTCCTGGTGGTGCTCGGGGGACCATATGGGATGCTGGGAATCAAACCTGTATCGGCCATGTTGGCTGCGTGCAAGGCAAACACCCTACCCGCTGTGCTATCGCTCCAGCCCAAAGTCATATTTTTAAAAATTATATTTGTGATTATCAGAGAAAGGAGATGAGAGGAGAAATTGAAGAAAGATGATAAAAATGTATAAATTTTTTCCTATAAAATAAGTTCTAGGGACACAATATACTATAAGTTAACTGTAGTTAGTACAGTATGATATGAAAGCTATTATTGGAGTAGATTCTAAGAATGGTATCATAAGAAATTTATTATTTTCTTTTATTATATGAGATCATGGAAACTAATAATCTTGTGATAATCATATCACAATATTTGTAAGGCAAAACATCTTTCTGTTCATCTTAAATTTATTTCAAGAAGTGTTGGCTATATCTCAGTAAAATGACAAAATAAAAGGGCCATAGAGATCAAGCAATAGTCTGGAGTATACACTTTGCATGCATAAGGCCCTGGTTCAATCCCTACCACCACATGGTCTCCTGAATTCTACCAGGTGTTTTGAACCAGATCAAAACAAGAAAACTAGGAAAAGATGGATTTAACTTCAAATTAGCAAAAATGCAGTAAAATTCAAATGCAACTTTTTATTCCTCATTCTTACCACCATATTTCAGTTGCTCATATTATACAGCAAACCTGGGATGTAGCTTAATAATAAAGCATAAACCTTGCATGTAGGAAACCTGGATTTACCTGTGGTCCCATTTGAAAAATAGTCATGTATATATATCTATGCATGTGTCTATGTATCTTGCAAGTGTGAGAGTCCTTAGAACCCTATGTGATATAACTAGGAATAAGTTAGTTTTGCAATGTGTTGAACCTTGATCATTAGACAATGAATATTCTCAGATGTGGTTGGTGATGGTGAAGGTGACAAAAGGCTCTAAGGACCAGTTTTCCCCGTGGAACTGAAAAGGGATTGAGTTTCTCACAGTACAGTCTATAGGCTCTGTTCCTTAGATTCCCAAAGGGAGTAAACCCTACTGAGCCAGAAACTCTGGGAACAAGAGGTAGAAAATTGGTCTTTTTCACAGCTCCTTGCATAATTCTTACATACCTCAAAGTTCAGAAAAACCCTGATGGAGTAAAGCTGTGGAGTAATCCTCTTTACTAAGCTCCACCCTTAGGAGTTGGGTTCCAGGGAACACAGACTCCAATTGGGACCCCAAGCCTTTATAAAGCAACAGATTTCCAGAGGCCAGGAAAACAGGAAGTTTCCTCAAAGATGTCCCTTACACACCAACTGGGGGAAGGCCCAACTTCCTGTTAGACCCCATCTCTGTAACCACAAACCTGCTGTTGAGCTACATGCTAGTTGAGCCGACACCACTTTCTTCCATTAGCATTAGGATTTAATATTTCCCAGAATCCAAAAACGCTTCCATCTTTCCCATCCCTGTGGAGTTGCTAAGAAGGGAATCAGCTTTTTCTGGGTTAGTGTTCAATAGACAGGATGAGGCTGAGATTTTAAAGAATGTCAGAGGCATCTGTAAGAATCTGATAACCTCTCCTATTTTGTTAGGTTTCCATAGGAATTCTTTGGAATGTAAACTCCAAGCAGGCATGCCCACAACCAGGTGTATATTCCTCTCCCTAAGGAAAGGGGCTGGAGATCAGAATGCTGTTGGAAAGAGAAAGTTCATTAATCCAAGTGGGTGGAACTGGTGAAAAAATAAGTTTCTGCAGATGGCAGGCTTAGAAGATTGCAAGAACTTTCTGAAATTCTCTTCAAAGCACAAAGTTGGGTGTTCTTTATTACACAGGATCTCTGCTATAACATGACTTCTTTTGGCTCAGAGAATTGAGTAATAAGAGGCCCTTATTGGATGTCCGCCAAGAATCCAGATTAACAGAAGTACCCAAAGTGCTGTGTAGAAACAGAGTGTCACTTAGAACATGGCCTGGAAAGAGATCGCAAGGGTAGGGATATTGTAGTTCCATGCTACAGGCAGGCTGGGTCAGGAGGGTCATGAGGAAAGCAGACATGAGTCTTGTGTGGCCAGACTCACACAGACAGAAACTCTGTGTGCCCTTGCACAAACCCAGCCATGCCTGACCATGATCCTTCTCTAGGACGCCACCCAGGATGCAGCTGCTCTCTATCACCTGGATCCTCAGTGGGGAGGCCAGGGAAATAAGGAAAGCAATCATTTATCTTCTGTGATCAGTTAGAAGTCAAATGTGGCAATGAGGGACAATAAATGCAAAATTATCTCTTCATGTGGTACACATCTTTGTATGGTTTTATAAAAGGGATGGATAAAAAGCTAGACAATTTACTGGTGGTTATACTTCAAGAGAACGGCTAGCTACACAATTTAGAAGTAAGTCTTAGCTATTCTACAGTGTTGGAGTTATCAGTGAGGAGTGTGTGTTTTGTGCATGTCTATGAGTGTGTGTGGTATATGTGATGTGTTTGTCCATGGATATGTGACATATGTCAGTATGTGTAATGTGGGGAGGGGGCAATGTGTGTATGATATATGTAAATGTTGTATATGGTGTATGTGAATGTGATTTGTTTGAGTGTGGGATGTGTGTAGATGTGTGTAGTGTGCTAAGTATGGGTGAGTGTGTGGCATATGTGTGTGGTGTGTGTAAGGTGTTGAATGTAGGTGAGTGTATAGCATATGTGTGTATGTGTGTGCATTTACACCCCCAAATCCTGAAAACAACCACAGCTCTCTCTCCCAGAGTTTACTTCATTGCTACAGATTACTCATTCCCTTCCAACTCTCTCCCCTATACCTTCATTTTTCCCTTCCTGCGCCCACTCATGGCAATTTGATTTCTCTGACAAGAGATATTGGTAAACAGATTGGCCCTTCTAGCTGAAATTTTCATTGCCTTCATCCCCTTCCCATTCTCCTCTCTCACTAAGCCAACCCTTAGCCGCACATCCTGCTCCAACTGCCTGGGACAACTTCCTACTACCAGTTCGGGAGAATTCAAGGGCCAGCAATTTCTGGTCACTTCTGGATTGAAACAAGTTGGCAATGAAAGAAATCAGCTGTTATGATCTATCTGTCCAAACAGTCTACCACTCTTGGATCGTTCTGGAGCTTTGTGCCCCCAGCACTTCACCCCCTAGTTTTGTGTTCTTTTTCATTATAATACCAATTACAATGAATTGAATTATCCATGCAAGGTGTTGAGGCTCTGGCTTTTCTTTTTTTACCTTTTGCATCACTCAGGATGCCCTGGCACGGATAGAGTTGGGGGACTCACATGAATAAGAGCACAAAATAATCCTAAAGGAAACCAATCTCAAAACGCAAATTGGAGGGTCTCTGTTCCCTTGGCATAAATCCTTTTTATGGTTCCTATTTAATGAATAGCAGCCTACCAATAATTTGCTGTAGGGTCCAATAACAAGGCAAAGGCAAAAGAAATTCATCTCTCCCAGAACTTGCCAACTTCCTGGAGCTCCGGAGAAGCTGTGGAATATTGGTGGGTCTCATGTTACTGATACTAGAGTCTGGCTGGGTAGACTCTTCGCTCTCTGTGGCTGATGACATCAGGGTCCATCCCCGCAAGTCAGCAGGCCCTGTACCCAGAGAGCTGCGCTGTGAGGCCTTGACTCCTCGGTCACGGTCCGGGCTGTGGAATGCGGCCTCTGGCCTGAGCTGTATCAGTTCTTTGGATCCTGTTCCTCCTGGGGTATGGAAATGGAAGTTCTGAAGGGAAATGATCCACTGAGGACTTGCAGCAGCAGGGACAGCTGAAAGTGACATATTGGGCATCTGAACTGTTCCTTTCATTTCCATCTTTAAGCCCAAGATCTTTAAGCCCAAGGTCGTTCTCAACGGAACGACCATCTCCGAATGCAACAGCTATGTGTACCTAGGTCGAGAAGTCAACATGACAAATGACCTGGCACCCGAGTTGCGCAGGAGGAAGAGAGCGGCTTGGAACGCCTTCAAGAACGTCGAAGAAATAGCTAAGAGGATGAAGAACCTCTGGCTCCGGGCACATCTCTTTGATTCCACTGTTCTTCCTGCATTAACATATGCCTCAGAGACCTGGGCCCTATGCAAACAGGATGAGAATGCTATTCAGTTCTCCCAAAGAAGAACTGAAAGAGCTATGCTTGAAATATCACGTTTCACTCAAATGAGAGAAAGAATCCGGAGTTCCAACATCTGGACGATCAAAAATCAGGGACTCTGTCTCATTTGCCAAGGTGTCGAAAATCAGATGGGCTGGTCACGTAATGAGATTTAAAGACAACCGCTGGACTAGAGTGGTTACAGACTGGATTCCACGGGATGTCAAAAGACCGCGTGGCCGCCCACCTACCAGATGGTCAGACTTCTTCGTCAAGATCATGAACGATTGGTTTGAGGCTCTTCATGTTCCCAGAGCGAACAGATGCCATTGGGCTACACTAGCACGCGACAGGGACAAATGGAGACGTTACTGGCGCCCGCTCGAGCAAATCGCCGACTAACGGGAAGTTAAGTGATTAAGTGAATGAAGCCCAAGAAGTTTGGAATTGCTGGATCACAGGAGTGTTTCACTCTTAAATTTCTCAGAAATCTCTTTACTGTTTTCCATAGAACTTAACAAGACAGCATTCCCACTAAGAGTAAATGAGTTCAGCCTCCCTCTTTTTTTCTAAAATTAAAAATAACTAGCTATGCTCACCCCTACTCAAGAAACTTTAATTTGACAAATCTGAGATGAGCCAAGAAAAGTTCACTATAGTCAATAGCTCAGTGAATCTCCAAGTCTGCTACTTCATGGTATGAGTGCCCCAAATCGGGGGTATGGTGCCGCCAGCAGGTCAATCTGTACCTGTGAGGCGAATGCATCAGCAGCCTGATGGCGCCTTCAGACTTCCAGATATCCCAAAATTGCTGCTGTGCCTTTAGCCAGACCCCAAAAATGTGGGGCAAAGTTTATCAAGAAAGGAAACACCCAAAAGTTAGGTATGTGGGAGACACACCCACAAACCACCTTGGGCTCAGCTATATAATTGGAGGCATGGCCTCTCTGGTTCCTGATTGAACTGCTTAATGGCCATGATCCCAGACACTCAGAAAAAAATCTCAAAACCCAACGGCTTTTGGCAGAAATGCATCTGGTCCCTGCAGTAGGTTACCAGTGCTGGGCCACCACAGTTGGGAATAGGTTTTGTGCCCTGGCCTGTTCCTCCTGGTGGCCCAATGCCACGATCCTCCAGAGGCCACTGGACAGTCAGGTTTGGGCCCTCAGTGATGAGACATGCAGGGCCTCACGGGATGGGGGTGGAGCTGGTCCTTCCCTCCTTACCCCAATGAGATCCCAAGTCATCGCCCATGAACGGCCTCTCTGGCTCCTGATCAAGCTGCTTAACGGCCATCTTCCCAGAGACTCAGAAACAAATCTCACAGCCAGCAGCTTTTGGCAGAAATGCCTCTGGACCCTGCAGTAGGTTACTGTCACCGGGCCACCTTAAGGGGAGAAAGGGTGCTGTCCTTCTTCCTGTTCCCCCTTGACGCTCAGTGGCTGCCATCCACCAGAGGCTATTGGATAGTCAGGGTTGGGCCCACAGTGACACGTGAAGCCTCATGGGATGGGGGTGGAGCCGGTCCTTTACTCCCCACCCCAACGAGACCCCAAGTCGCCACCCTGGTTCTGATCAAGCTGATTAATGGACATGATCCCAGAGACTCAGAAACAAATCTAGAAACCTAGTGGCTTTTGCCAGAAATGCGTCTGGACCCTGCTGTAGGTTACTATCGCCGGGCCACCGAAGAGGGGGAAAGGGTGTTCCTTCACCAGTTTCCCCTTGGTGGCTTGGTGACCACCATCTGTCAGAGGCCATTGGACGCTCAGGTTTGGGCCTGAAGTAACAAGAAACACAGGGCCTCATGGGATGGGGGTGGAGCCGGCCCTTTCCTCCCCATCCAAATGAGACCCCGAGTCACCACCCATGAATGGCTTCTCTGGCTCCTGATCAAGCCGTTTAATGACCATGATCCCAGAGACTCAGAAACCTCTAAACCCAGTGACTTTTGGCAGGAATGCGTCTGTTTCCTGCAGTAGGTTACTGTCTCTGGGCCAACCCAGGTGGGAACAGGTTTCGTGCCTTGGCCTGTTCCCCCTGGTGGCCCAATGGCCGTCATTCTCCAGAGGCCACTGGACAATCAGGTTTGTGCCCTCAGTGACGAGACAAGTTGGGCCTCACAGGATGGGGGTGGAGCTGGCCCTTTCCTCCCCACCCCAACAAGACCCCGAGCCACCACCCATGAATGGCCTTTCTGGCTCCTGATCAAGCTCCTTAATAGCCATGATCCCAGAGACTCAGTAACAAATCTGGGAACTCAACGTCTTTTGGCAGAAATGTGTCCAGACCCCGCAATAGGTTAATGTCGCTGGACCACCTCAGGGGGGAAAAGGTGCTGTCCCTCTGCCTGCTCCCCCTAGGCAGCTCGGTGGCTGCAGTCCTCCAGAGGCCATTAGACAGTTAGGTTTAGGCCCTCAGTGATGAGACACGTGGGGCCTCACAGGATGGGGGTGGAGCTGACCCTTTCCTCCCCATCCCCATGAGACCCTGAGTCGCTGCCCATGAATGGCCTTTCTGGCTCCTGATCAAGCTCCTTAATGACCATGATCCCAGAGTCTCAGTAACAAATCTCGAAACCCAGCAAGTTTTGGCAGAAATCTCTCCAGATTTAATTGTTAAAATTTCAGAATTTCAAAATCGTGCAGCCACTACTGCAGCCACGCAACATTATATGTTATTCTTAACCAGCAATAGAAAACAAATTGTCTACTGTTGCCTTTTCAGCAGATCTGAGTGTTGGGGTAAAATCCCAAATATTAATGGTGAGTCTGGTGTCAAAATATTGAATGTAATCAAAGTAGAGAGTGAGTAATTTAAAAATCACCTGCCCTACAGATAGGGGGAGGGTGTGGAATGGGGGTATACTGGGGTTTTTATGGGTGGAGAATGAGCACTGGTGAGGGTACAGGTGTTTCATTGTATGACCGAGACTTAAACCAGAAAGCTTTGTAACTGCTATCACGATGATTCAATAAATAAAATTATAAAAAGTGGAAAAAAAAATGAGTGCCCCAAATCTCTGGAAGCTCTTCAGAGAGAGGATAATAAATCCTAGGTGACACCAGCCCTAGTTCACCTGCCTGGACTGGAAGCTCTATGGCATGCACTTTTCTTCTCTCTCTCTCTCTCTCTCTCTCTCTCTCACTCTCACTCTCTCTTCATTATGGTTTTCAATACAGATACTGAATCCATAAGGTACATGGAGGAAAACATAGGCAGAACTCTCCCTGACATTGAAGCTAAAGGTATCTTTAAAGATTAGATAGTACTGACCAAGAAAGAGGAAGCAAAGATAAACAAATGCAACTACATTGGGCTCAGAAACTTCTGCACTTCAAAAGAAACAGTGACCAAGATACAGAGACCTACGGAATGGGAAAAGTTATTTACCCAATACCCACCAGATAAGACACAGGTAGAACTTTATTATGAGGAAAAAACCCTCCAGTTCCATCAAAAAATGGGGAGAAGAGATGAACAGAACTTTCTTCAAATAAGAAACACAAATGGCCAAAAAGCACAAGAAAAAAAATGCACTGTATCACTAATCATCAGGGAGATGCAAATCAAAACAACAATGAGATATCTTATGGCCTTTAAGGAGGCTTGACTCATTCTAAGAAGTGGCAGTCCTGAGTCTTGGCAGGAACAACTTTGCCTGTGGGCATGAAGCATTACGAGGAGCCAAGGAAACCTGCACCCCTAGAAGCTGCTTCCTGAGGAATGTGTCCTCGGGGGCCAGTCTATTGAAGTTGTGAGCCAACTTACTTGTGTCCCTGCCTCAACAAATAACTTTCGTGTGCTGGCTCTGTGGGTGCAGCACTATGGAGGTGTACAAAGACGCTGCCAACAAACAACACAGCTGGGAAGATGCAGTGGGCTGGGAGAAGGGTTGTTTTCTTTGGTCTCCACCCTTTCAGTGACCCTCCTTGCCATCATCTTGGATCCAAAACTTGAAGAGCCTGGAGTCCTCTCACTCAGTCCATCATGAACCCAGAAGGCCTCTTGGGGCACATGATGTGGTTCTTCCTCTGGTATATCCAGGTCCCTAAGAAAGAAGCCATTGATAAGGAAAATGTAAAGGGTAAGTACATTTTCTGCCTTTTTCCAAACTTCCCATCAAAACACACAGGATAATCTACTAAAGAAAAACCTGCCATTTCCTTACCATCTCTAATTGGATTCTCTGTATGTGATTACAGAAGGCTGGAGTTATCAAATAGGGTAAGGGGTTCTTGTGGGGCCTCTTCTGTATAGGTGACAGCCCATCTTCTGTATATAGCAGAAAACTTCACTCCTATTATTCTGAAACCAGATAGTCTTATGGATTTCTCTAAGTATATGAATCCTAAAGTACAGATTCACAAGAACAATAGGGAAATATTTGCTTTAACATACAAGAGGAACTAAGTGTTGAAAGTAGGTAAAGGGATATTCATGATAACCTTTCAGCATCTGTATTGCAAACCATAATGCCTGAAATGAGAGAGAGAGAGAGAGAGAGAGAGAGAGAGAGAGAGAGAGAGAGAGAGAGAAGACAAGTGCCTGCCATAGAGGCAGGCAGGGATGGTCATGGTGGGATGGGGGGTGGTGGAGACTTGGAGGGTGGGAGGGAAACTTCTGGCAAATCACATTGGTGAAGGGATCATTGTTAGAACATTGTATGACTGAAACCCAATTATAAACAGCTTTGTAAATAAATAAATAATCAAGAGGGTGTGGAGATTCCTTATTTGCTCCTTTAAAGCTGTATCTTGGTTTTGGATTTTGGGCCATAGTCAAGAGTGTTCAGGGGCTACTCTTACCTCTATACTTATGGACCATGTGATGCCAAGTACTGAACTTTGACCTTCCTGCATACAAAGCACACACTTAGTCATTCAGCTCTCTCTCTCTCTCTCTCTCTTACTCTCTTTTTCTCTCTGTCTCTGTCTGTCTGTCTCTTTCTCTCTCTGTCTCTCTCCCTCCCTCTCCTTCTCCTCCCCCCCCATCCCTTAATGATGGAAGAGGGGATTTTATTCCTGCACCACTACCTCTCAACTTTCACATCCCTGTAGAATTCAAGATCTAGTGACAGTATTTTTGCCAACAGGTGCACTGTATCTTTGACCATGAAGAGCTGGCCTTTCATAATGTACAGATGGTCACACTGACAAGAGAGACACCCTACCGAACACACATCTCCCTCTATGGACTTCTACCACTGAGTTTTCATAGTCACCAACTGAAGGTGAAAGGTAGAGAGAAACAATGTCTGGTAAAATTCTGCCGATTACACAAAGCTATATATTTTTTCCCCTTCCCAGAGCACAATCAGATAAAGAAAATATCTTTACATAAGTATCAAGATTTGTAGTCCATGAGAGGAAATACTAGAAATCAAAATATGGAAAAATAAAAAGTGAAACTTTCAAATATACTTTCTAAGCCTGAAAACTGAGAACCAATTTCACTGGCATCAAGAAGTTCTCAGAGGGGTTAGAAATTAGCAGAACCAGCTACCTTAAGAAGCAGAGGCTGAATGGGTGGTGAAAATAAATTGGATAAGTTGAAATTCATATTTGAACTGAGGCTGCCAGCACCCCACCCAGGAGACCTTTCAATAATGCACATTTATTTATCATTTTTATTATTATTTTCATTAAAGGAGGGAGGGAGGGTGTAAAGAATGGATTCTCTAAGACGGGCATGTTGAGGCTCAATTTCCTCTTCTACTCTTGTCTGGATCAGCACATTTCCATCCAGCACACACATCTATTCAATCTACTCAACTGCACAAACAAACCCTGCTGTAGTAGAGAAAATTTCACGATGAGGACAGTTGTGTGCTGTGGCCCCTGACCCACTTAACGTGAGTTAATCATTTAACGAGAAACGTGAAAGCATTTAACGAGATCCCTCCAGATTCTCTCTAGCTTCTTTTTTTCTGCCATGTCACAGAACCCTGCAAGAGGTCCTAACCCTCAAGGCTTCTGTTGCGCTGGCCACCCCAGCTGATTTCTGCATCCAGCCAAGACTGAATCCATTCCTTTACCTTTACCTTGTCCTGGTGGAGAACACCCTTTTCTCCCGGGCTCAGATCACTTGGTTGAAAGTGCAGCCTGTTAAGTTACATTTTTCATCACTCGCATTTTGTTCCTCAGTTGCTCCTGCTAGCTCTTACCAAAGTTCCTCTGGTCTGACATCCATTCAATGCCTCTGTTTACAGAAAGCTCTTTCTGGATAATGAATATGCTCATCCTTCCGTGGCATTTTACCTTTTGAAAATACTGACTCTGGCTCATGCCAGCCCTTGCATGCTAGGTTCTGTTTGGAGTTTTTCAGTTCCCAAATTCAAATACTTTCATTTTAAGAGATAAAGATTAAGATCAAGAACTGGGAACCGGCTGGACTAAAGTGACAGCTGTTAACTTTTAGGATTCTGTATCCTTTGTATTAATGATTAAATCTGTGACTGCCTGCCCGAGATATTTTTAGAAGTACAGCAACCTGAAATAGGAACTTGGGCATTGTGCTTATGAAGGATTCTATTGTCTCTGGATGCTTTCTTCTGGGGAATTCTGAATTCTAGACTCACAACCAGAGCTCAAATCTATCTTCCATTGGAGCATCTACAACTTCTTAAAGATCCCAAGTCCACACCTACTTTTCAATCTGTTGCTCTGGACTAGACGACTGGAACTGATATCCTGCAGCAGTATTACACTTTACAATCATTGGAGGCTGTGGTCATTGAACCCTGGCTCAGTTCAGTTGTGTAACCTCCTTTTGCAAGTTACCCAACATCAGTTTGCTCATCTGGGGATAATATTTGTTTGTGAGAGTTCTAATATTAGTTCATGTACATATTTAGAACCATAGAATGGTGCCTAAGTAAATTCTCAATAAATATTACTATCGCTAAAGGTGCAAGTAATGTGAAGTGGAGTAAAGAAAGCCTCTTTAATAAATTGTGTTGGCATCACTGGACGGCTACATGCAAAAAAATAGGCTCAGAACTCTGCCTAACACCATGTACAAAAGTAAGATCAAAATGGATTAAAGACCTCAACATCAGACCAGAAACCATAAGGTACATTGAAGATAAAGTTGGCAAAACCCTCCATGACATTGAAGCTAATGGTATCTTCAAAGATGCCACGCCACTGGCCGAGCAAGTGAAAACAGAGATAGATAAATGGGACTATCTTAAACTAAGAAGCTTCTGCACCTCCAAAGAAACAGTGACCAAAATACAAAGACAGTCTACAGAATGGGAAAGGATATTCGCCGAATACACATCTGACAAGGGGTTGATATCCAGGATATACAAAATACTGGTTAAACTCCACAAGAAGAAAACATCCAACCCCATCCAAAAATGGGGCAATGAAATGAACAGAAACTTTCTCAAAGAAGAAATCCGAATGGCAAAAAAGCACATGAGAAAATGCTCTACATCATTAATCATCAGGGAGATGCAGATCAAAACCACAATGAGATACCATCTCACACCTCAGAGACTGGCCCACATCAAAAAGAACAAAAGCAACCGATGCTGGCGTGGATGTGGCGAGAAAGGGACACTCCTTCACTGTTGGTGGGAATGTCCACTGGTTCAGCCCTTCTGGAAAACAGTATGGACGATTCTCAAAAAATTAGAAATTGAGCTCCCATTTGACCCAGCAATACCACTCCTGGGAATATATCCCAGAGAGGCAAAAATGTATAGTCGAAGTGACATCTGCACTTGTTTGTTCATTGCAGCCCTCTTTACAATAGCCAGAAACTGGAAGAAACCTGAATGCCCAAGAACAGATGACTGGTTAAAGAAACTTTGGTACATCTACACAATGGAGTACTATGTAGCTCTTAGAAAAGATGAAGTCATGAAATTTACATACAAGTGGTACAATATGGAAAGTATCATGCTAAGCGAAATGAGTCAGAAAGAGAGGGATAGACATAGAAAGATTGCATTCATCTGGGGGATATAAAGTAACAAAGTATGAGATTAATACCCAAGAATAGCTGAGATCAGCACCAGGAGGATTACTCCATAACTTAGAGGCCAGCCGGGTATCCTAGAGGAAAGGGCTATTCAGATAGAGAAGGGAGCACCAAATAAAGGATGTTTGGAGGATCCTCCCAGGAGGGGAGATGCATGTCGAAAGTAGACTATGGACTGAACATGTTTGCCACTCAATGCCTCTTTTGCAGACCAAAACACCCAAAAGGAGAGAGAGAACACAGGGGATTGCCCTGCCACAGAGACGGGGGGATGGGGGGATGGGGGTGGGAGGGATATTATCCATGGTGGTGGAAAATGGGCACTGGTGGAGGGATGGGTATCTGATCATTGTATAATTGAAACCAAAGAACAAAAAATTGTAAATCTACAACTTTAAAAAAAATAAAATAAAATAAAGGGAAAAAAAAAAAATATTACTATCGCTAATCCCGTCTGCCAAGGTGATTCAAGAAGTACTCAGTTCTCCCATGAGTTACCACTCCTTCCTTTGCTGGCCTCTGGGCCTAGTGCCATTTATTGCTGTCTTTATTTCTCTGCTGCATCCCCTGCTTAGAAGTGATGTTGGAAGGACAACAGCTGTTTCTTGTTCATCTTTATATTTGCCAGTTATCTGACACAGAGCTTGGCATTTTGGAAATGCTCAGTAACTATTAAATAGCTATTTGATATTCAATGGAAGAGGTCACTTGGAGTCATCCAGCAGAAAAATTGACTACCTTGATATTGAGGTCCAAGAGGAGATGATTCTTATGCCCACATTATCTGCAGCCCCTGAAAAATTTCCTCATGTGATTTGAACTCCTTTTTCTTCTTGACAAGAGTGACCAAGCATCTTTAGGGAAAGGGGGTCTTTGGAAAAGAAAGAGGGAGGGAGATAAATTTATGTAGGAGACCCCAATTGGCAAAAGAGTTGATTCCATTTCTTGGTGTTCTTTGTCTTTTCAAGATGTTCGTTCTGTTAACGTCTAGTTCCCAAGCACACTCTGACTCCTATGCACTTTCCTTAGCTCCGCTGCACCACCCCAGAGTCTGTTGGCGACAGAGGTTTGTTTACAAATACTATGGCAATCCCAGGAACTCTGGCACATCTAAAAGAACCTGCCAACAAATCAAACACACGGCTGGAACCATGAAAAGCCTCTGGACTCCCAGTCTCACTGATATGTTTAAAAGGCATCTGCTTTATGTTCCTGAGTAAGCATTCCACTATGATTTTTGAAGTCCTTCTCTGTTTCAAAGAGCTCATACACCTATTCTAATCTCTATTAATTTTTTTCTTCTTACAAGTGAATTTAGAACTTAGTTCCATAATCTTACTGAGATTTATAATTTTCTTTATAATGTCCTGGTTTGAATGAAACAGTGTATCAAATGTGATTTTGTGTGCATGTGACACTATCCCCTTTAGCTATGGCCCCCCCTACACTGCCCCCTTCAGTTTGGTTACAAATTCTTAATAGAAGGAAATTAGAAAGAAAGTGATTTTAGAAATGCAAGTAGAGAGGAAAATAAGAAAGAGAAAGCAAGCAGTAAGTTGTGCGTTTTGACCCTGTGAATTACTCAAACATAAGTAGATCCTTTAAGAACACAAGGTTTCAGTTAGAACATATGGCTTAAAGTTACCTAACCCAGGGGGCTAGAGAATTTACAAGCCAGCTGTCATCAGTCATGGCTTGCAAACTGCTAGGTAGGTAGATGAGGATGAGACTAAGGTCAAAGCTTTTCTCTTTTGCTGAAAGAAAACTCTAGGTGTAGGGAAGAGCAGCCCCTTAGATACCTCTGTTGCCTCACTGCCCAATATTGGGGGAGGGGGTCTCTTAACTTTGCATTTATGTTCCTTTTCTTATTCTATGCAGAAGGGGTATTTGCTGCTATGCATATGAGGTATGTCCCTGGCAGTGATTCCCTTCCCCCTCTGGGTTACATCTGACTTGATAGAGGGTTAGGTCTTGCTCATCATCCACACTACTTTATGTATATACGTCCTTTCAGCTACTCATCCATACACATAACCTTGGTTTCCAAGCTGTTCAGGTAGTTGAACATGTCTATCTTGCCCTGCCAAGTCTTTGCTTCTCCAGGCTGACTACCCCCAGATGTCTCTTGTAAGTATGATACAGTAACACCACCTGGTGTTTGTACAATGCTTCACTGCTGAATGAAGAACAAAACCTGGTGACAGCTGCTCTGAGTGATTCCGGGCTCATCCATTCCTCATCTATGTCATTTTCTGTGAGTTTGGATCTAACTCGTCTATGGAAGCATAGTGAATCTGCCTGAAATCTAAGTAAGCATCCCATATTTTGCAGTCAACCCCCCGCCCCCAAGGAATAAGCAAAGGGGGTTGGGATTGGATGTAACTCGGTGGGTTGAATATTTTCAAGTATATGTGGGGCTTTGGTTTGATCCTTGGCGTCACCAAAAACAAAGGTAAGTATGATAGTTTATCTTCCTTGTAAACAAAGAAGCTCACCTGTCATGCAGTTCCATGGATACTAGCAGGACACACACAAGTCCAGACTCAGAGACAAAGGACTTTATCACACATGGCACAGCACATAGTATAAATATCAGAATTGTCTTTGCCAGTTCTCCCACCCAAATTTCCATAAGGCAATCAGAAAAAGATCAAATGATATCTACTTATTCAAAGGGTTGCTTCAAAGGAGTTTTGGAAACTGAAATTTTTGTAACTTAGCCAAGAAAACCTGCTTGACCTTGGTTCCAGTGAGAGAGTTCTTCTTTGATAAGATCTTATCAAAGATAGAAAAAAATCAATCTTTGATACGCTGTGATTTGAGTGTGTGCTACCCCTCTCATCTCCCAATATTCCCCACACTCAAGCACTACAACCAAAATATGTGTGAACATCACAATTAAAGGAGGCAAAGATAAACCTGCTTTTCCCTGTGAGAGATTCTTTCTGCATTTCCCAGGCTATTTGCTATACAAATTATTGTAAGAAAAGATAATCCAAAACAGAGATAGGCAGAAGCATTGGATCATTAGCTTTCAGTGCTATGATCATGCATAGATAAGTAAATTCATTTTAATAAGCACGAGAATTTCTCCTTTCTAATCGACTTCACTCTCATCTCAGAAGTGCTTTATTTTCATTTTGAAAAATATCATCTTTTATTTTACTTCTCAGGTTCTAGCCACTAGTCTCTCTGTCAAGCCCCTCTTATTAAGGAAATATACAATGACTTCAGTTCTAATATTTGCATTCCTACCTGAGTATACACTCAATTTAAAAAGAATTAAGTAAAGAATTGCAAAAATTTTACTGTGACCTGAGATAAGTGACATTTCATGAAATTATTCCCTCCCCCCCGAAACAACCAAAACCTCAGACAAAATACTCAAAGATCTAAAAGATGAGCAATAAATGAAGCTACTATTAAAACTTTGATACAAAACTAGTATCCCAATTTACTTCCTAGAGAAAATTTCTAGGCTGTGGAACAGGAAAGGAAATTTAGGCAAAGTTCAATCTGTCATTTACAAGATACACCTAATACTAAACTAGAAAGTATATTTAGGAGGAAAAACAAAAACCCATAGGGCCAGAGAAATAATATAAGAGTTAAGGAGCTTGCCTTGCATCCACTGACCAGGCTCAATACCCAGAAATACATATGGCTTCCTAAGCACCACCAAGGGTCACTCCAGAGCACAGTTGCAGGTATAACACCAGAGCACTGCTAGGTGTGCCCCCACAATATATATATATATATATATATATATATAAATGGTATGCAACTGATGGTCTAATTAATAAATGAATTTCTCTAGTATATATAAGAGGAAAGAGAAAATTCTCAAATGAGATATCAACTTCCACCTCAAGAAACTAAAAAAATAAGGGGGAGGGTTGTAGCACTGTCCTGTAGGATAGTGCTCCCGTTGTTCATCCATTTGCTCGAGTGGGCACCAGTAGCGTCTCCATTGTGAGACTTGTTACTGTTTTTGGCATATCGAATACGCCACGGGAACCTTGCCAGGCTTTGCCATGTGGGCGGGATACTCTCGGTAGCTTGCCAGTCTCTCTGAGAGGGACAGAAGAGTCGAACCTGGATCAGCCATGTGCAATGCAGACTCCTTACCCGCTGTGTTACTGCTTCAGCCCAGGGATAGAATTATTTTAAGAAATTAAAACAGAAGTCAGGCATTAAAGTCAGAGCAAGAATCAGTGAATAGAAAACAATATTAGTAAAAAAAATAACAAGAGCTGATTTACTTGAGAAAATCAATAAAACTGATGGCTATAGGTGGAATTATTACTAAAATGCACTGCACTGTAGCACTGTCCTCCTGTTGTTCATCGATTTGCTCGAGCGGGTCCAGTAATGTCTCCATCGTGAGACTTGTTGCTACACTGTTTGGCATATCGAACACATCATGGTTAGCTTGCCAGGCTTTGCCATGAGAACAAGATACTCTCAGTTGCTTGCCGGGCTCTCTGAGAGGGGTGGAGGAATCAAACTCGGGTTGGCAGGACCGGTCGCATGCAAAGCATATTGCAAATAAAATTCTACCGATATTAAAGCAATAATAATAAAACATCTTGAGCAGTTTTATATCAAGAAACTCAGTAACAGACAAAATGGTACTTTTTTTTGAAGATACAACCTAATAAAGTTTATTATCATAAATGATAATGGAATGCTATTCTGGTATCCCAAAGAGGAATCGAAAGAACTATGCTTGGAATATCACGTTTCACTCAAGTGAGAAAAGGAATCTGGAGTTCCAACCTTGACAATCAAGAATCAGGGACTCTGTCTCATTTGCCAAGGCATCGAAAATCAGATGGGCCGGACATGTAATGCGATTTAGGGACAGAGCTATTACTGACTGGATTCCACAGGATGTCAAAAGAACACTTGGCAGCCCACCGACGAGATGGTCAGACTTCTTCGTCAAAACCCTGAACAAACGGTTTGAGGCTTTTTGTTTTCCTGGAGTGAGCAGACACCATTGGGGTATACTAGCACATGACAGGGATGAATGGAGACATTACTGGCGCCCACTCCTGTAAATCGATGATCAATGGGATGACAAGTGACACAAGTGACATCATAAATGAATCTCAAAGTAATAATGTTGAGTGAAAGCAGCCAAACCAAAAAAAAAGAAAGGAAGGAAGGAAGGAAGGAAGGAAGGGAGGGAGGAAAAGAGGGAGAGAGGGAGGGAGGAAAGGAGAGAGAGAGGGAAGGAGCAGAATGAACAAACATAGAGACATGGGAAGAGCCTATAGGTAGATTAAATGTGAGCCCATGAATTTGATCCCAGAACTACCCTACATGTCTATGTATGATCCAGCAGTACTGCCTTTTGGGATCCCCAGTGCCATAACAGAGTGATCTGTGGTACATGTGATTGAGTGTGTGCCAGCATTACAACAGGTGTGCTACCCCGCTCATCTCCCCCCAATACCTCCCCACACTCAAGAACTACAACCAAAATATGTATAAGCATCACAATTAAGGTGTACAACCCTTCCAAGCACGACAATCAATCATATGTGACCCAGAAGCACAGAAAAGGGGAAGGGAGGAAAGAAAGTACGAAAGGAAGGAAGGAAGGAAGGAAGGAAGGAAGGAAGGAAGGAAGGAAGGAAGGAAGGAAGGAGAGAGAAGAGGTAGGGCAGGGTAGGGAAGGGGAAGACAGGACAGGACAACAGGACAAGGGGCATGGCAAGGGCAGGCTAGGGGCAGAGCAAGGCCAAGACTGGGCAGGACAGAGCAAGGCAGGACAGAGGACAGGGCAGGTGTCAGGGCAGGGAAGAGAAGGGTAGGGAAACCCAGGGTAGGGAAGGGAAAGAAAGGAACTAGAAAGGGATACAGAGAGAAAGAAGAGAGCAAAAACAAGATCAAGACCATTTTCTTCAATTAAATTATGTAAATAAAAACCATATGTGAATATATGACTGGGGAGAGAGTACAATAGAGAGGGCACTTGCCCTGCACGCAGCTGGCCTCGATTTTATCTCCCTCTGCAACCCCACCCCAACCCCCAGCCCTATCAGTCATCCCCGAGCACAGAAATAGGCTTAAACCCTGTGTACAGTGGATGTGGACGAGGAAGAGGAAGGAGAAGGAAGAGGTGGAGAAGGAGGAGAAAGAGAAGGAGCAGAAGGAGGAAGAAGAGGAGGAGGAGGAAGAGGAGAAGAAGAAGGAGCTGCAGCAATACATAGCTCTATTTCTATTATAAATTCTAGAACACTAAGGTGAAAATAATGTGAGACAAAGCAAATCAGTGTTTGCCTGAAGAACAGTGGGCATGGCGGGCAGAGGACAGGAAGAGAAAGATGGATGGATTACCAAGAGGCAATAGAAAAATTTGCAGCTTGTGAATATGTTTCTGTGAATATGAGTCTGAACTCGCCCAGTTGTACACTCTAATATGTGCGGTGTATGTCGGTTTGATCCCAGTCAAACTGTTTGGGTTTGGGGTTTTTATTCAAGTGTGAAGGGTTGTTCTATACTTTCCCACTCAATCTACTATTCTCAAAATTGGAAGTTCTTCCTTTGGGGCCCCACTTAGAGGGCAGCTGTGCCTGTCTCAGGTACCTTTGTGGGGTATGCAAGCCTGTGCTTCCGAAACGAGGGGGAGAGCTAGGAGGAAGGGGAGGGAGGGCAGCCGCAGGCAGCCCTATTAGAGCTCCTGAAAGTGCTGCCAACACACAACAGGCTTCACGTGTCCACCTTCTCTCCAACAGGACACTGGCTAAGGGGTAAGCAGAATAGAAGTTTTCGCTCCTGGCCTGACATGCTTATTCCCTGGCCAAACCAGAGCGCTTCTTCCAGCAAGTCTGCTCCTGACAGCCTCCTGGCAGACCTGGCCCCAGCTTCTCATTCCAGGGGACTTGTCCTGGCTGCGCCCCCAAGGGCATTGCCTAGGTCCTGCTATAGGCCGGCCTGGAGTGGGGGAGACTCCACCGAGGGGGTTTGTTAGGCGTCTGGAGTACACAAGGACGGTTTGTTTGATCTAGCCCTGCAATTGAGATGTTGTAACTCATTTGCAACTGATTTGGTGTTACTCCAAAAACAGTTTCCTCCAGCCTGAACTTGGCTTCAATGTACTGGAAATTGGGGATAATGGCGTGCGGGGGGGTGGGGGGAGTAGCAAGCTCTGGGGGTGAGCAGGAAAGAACTGAAGCTCTCTCTGCACACGGGTCCTTTCATTGCGCTCAAAGGCACGCCTCCCTCCATCCGCTGGGCTGGTCGGGGTGCCATTTCCTTCCCGGGTGGGGAGCCGAGCCTCTGGGAATGCTGCTGGACTCTCAGAAATGCCACCCCGGTTGCCCTTGGCAATGCTTTATTGTGTGATGCCCTTTCTCAGGAAGATGAATACAAGCTGTACATACCGACTGTCCATCAAATGCTCAGCAACCGCCGGTCTCATTAGGCAGCTACTGAAAGGACCTCAAGGGAAAGAAATTGCCGCCGAATCTGGAGTTCAGGAAAGGAGGCTGGGGAAAGAAATTTCCTGCCCTGTGGGGGTCACTTCCAGGCAAAAAAAAAAAAATCAAAAGCAAAAACCTGTTTCCTTCCCTCCCTCCCAAGAGTCAAGGCTAATTTAAATTCCATCTCCTTAGGAACCCCAGATTTAGAACCCAGGAACCCCCAAGACTGCCTCAAGGTGGAGAAATCCCTGAAACTAATGGGACACTGAATCTTCTTTGTGAGGTTGGAAAAAACGTTTTCTCCATTCTTCTAAGGTCTGATCTGGGATCCCTGTAGTAAGAGACGTACAAGAAAAAAACAAACAAACAAAAACCAAGAAATGTCTGGAGGTGTCTAGCTCTTGAATTCATGGGCAAGACCCAGGGGGCAATGAAGGACTCAAAGATGAAATTTAGGATGAAATAGTATCTTTCTAAGGAAAGATGAGGAGGAGCAATAGGCCGATTTGGGGAGAGTTTATGATTAGAAGAACAGACAGGGGGTTGGAGCATTTGTTACCAAGTTTGTCTAGGTTTGGTGCGGACTTCTCATCTTTTCTCCCGTGCTATACAGGGGTCATCCCTGGTTGATAAAGTCCTGGGAGGCGGGGGGTGGGGGGAGGAGTGTTGATAATGCGTCAGTTCTTTTTGGAGGCTCTGTCTCTACTTAGAATTGGGGGAGACTTAGAAAGCCATTTTCTGGTATTTAGAATTTGTTCAAGTGCCCCACTGCTTGAAATAATCAAGATATCAGAAGAGCATATTTTGGGGGACATGTCCTGAACTACAGTTATATTCTGGGGGAGTCTTATTCTGCTGCCCTTCAAGTTTCCCATTGGTGGTAAAATCTCAGGCAACTCTGCCTACTAAGAATTCTCTTTCTCCATCTGCAAGGAACGATTATCTCTGGTTTTCCAAGTTCAAGTTTCTAGAGAACTAAGATTAAATAATAGAGGGCCAGAAGGTGACGCAGTGGCCTTGCAACATGAGGCCATAAGCAAGGCTCCAGGGTCACATGCATGTGAGGAGAACCATCCTAATAACTCTTCTGTTGTTTTTTGTTTTTTGGATTTTGGATTTTTTGGCTTTTTTTTTCTTTTTTGGGTCACACCTGGAGATGCACAGGGGTTACTCCTGGTTCTGCATTCAGGAATTATTCCTGGCAGTGCTCGGGGGACCAAATGGAATGCTGCGGATCGAACCCAGGTTGGCCACGTGCAAAACAAACGTCCTACCCACTGTGCTATTGATCCAGCCTTAGCTCTTCTGTTTTTGACACCTGGTCCCACAGATGATTTCCAGATGCACCTCAGTCAGAGGTGTGTGGCCTCTGGCAAGGAGGACAACCAGAATGTGTGCCAAGCACCACAACTGAAGAGTCTGACCCCTGACTAGCACCCCGGCCAAGTATGCAAGCACCCCAGCCAGGCATGCATATGACCCCCAGGCACTGCCACACCAGCAGCAGAGGGACGGTGAGAGGGAGGCATTCAAAATTAAAAATTGAAGAGAATTTATTTAGCTTCAAATCTGCTATTTACAGGTTTGGAGCTAAATAATTTGGAGAGGACCTCTCGCATGATGCTTTGGGGGCCAGAGGGGTTACTCCCAGTGATATTTATCCAGGTCAGTTGTTCAAAGCTAGGGGCTAAGGATGTGGTGCTATTAAGCCCGGCATGCCAGTGGCCATCTGGGCTGCCTTTGTGGCACTTGAGAACCTTGGGCATTACATCTGGTGATGCTCAGGTGTTCATAATGTGCCAGGGATTGCACCCAGGTCAGCATATGCTACGCATTGTCCCTAACCCCTATACTAGCTCCCAAGGCCTTAAATCATTTTAAAATAGAGCTTTCATAATAAAATCCATTCTAGTTGCACTTTGAAACTCTGAGCGCATAAGAAAGCAACTAGAACACAGCAGGAAGTCAAAGTTGTGCGCTGCAGAGAGCCATTCTACTCCGATGCACTTCAGCCTTTGTGTAACATTCTTGGCCCATACAGACAAACAGAGCGATTCATCTGCGTTACAAGGAGCCAAAAATCGTAAGAGCAGAAATTATTTCACAAGAAAAGCTTTTCTTGGCCCTGGGCCTCAAAGTCCTTTCTGTGTACAGCAAGCATGCTGCCTTTGCGTTTTCAGACTGAGTAGAAAGAAACAAATTCCTATTTTTGAATGTTCTACGCAGCACTCAGGCCCTCTACAGATTATCTGAAAGCAGAGTACAGTGCCTTTGCTTGGATGAATCTGGTCTTTAATCCCTTACAATAACATAAGGCAAATAGAATATGATGAAATGTCACTTCTGCTGATATACACCACAGCCATGCATGTGTATGACCATCAATCATTGCAATGCTGGGATGAGGAGGGGTATGCAAAGTTAGAGATTATTAAAGATTTATAAGAGATAGGAGGGGCCCACACTGGGGCACTGGCTCTGGCTAATGTACATAGAAATGGGGTGTGGTGTGGGGGGTGTCTTTATCCAAGGCTTTCCACTGCAGGATGGATGTTTCATCTGTGACTTTTGCTCAGAGCCAGACTTCTGCTGCTGCTGCTGCCTAGAAAGACTCTCTCAGGGAAACATCCATTGTCCTTTCACTTATCAAAATATAATTGACACATAACATACAGTTTAAGGTATGCATGTAATGATGTGCTATGTGCACATAGAGGGAAATTATTACCACTATAAGTTCAGTTTTCCTTGGTTACCTCACATGGGTATTTTTTTTTCTTGTGATGAAAACTTTTAAGACTTAGTCTCTTAGCAACTTTCAAATAAACAATACAGTATGATTTATTTGAGTCACTATGCTCTACCTATAGCCCCAGAATTTATTTATCTTATAACTGGAAATGGATTCCTTTGACACCCACCCCTGCCCAGATCCTCGACCCCTGCTCTGTCTCTGCAACCACTATTCTCTTCTTATCTGCATCTATGAGCTTATTTGCTTCAGAACCACATCTGAGTGATGGCAGCCATCTTTCTTCCTGACTTTTCCACTTTCACGTTGCTCTCAAGGTATATTCAGACCATTGTAAGGACAGGATTCCCTTCTCTTGGATGGCTTAATATTATTTATCTATGACTAGTGCACACAAGAGCACTGTGTCTGGGAGACTACCTCTGAGTAGACAGATGGATCACAATTTCTTTATCCATTCATGTATCAGTGGACACAGATTGGTTTCCAGTCCTCTATTATACTCAATATCGCAATAAACGTGAAGGCAGATAACTTTTCAGGATGGTTATTTCATTTCCTTGGAAAAAGCGGGATTCCTAGAGCTACAGCAGCTCTGTTTTCTCTTTTGGAGTAAGCTTTATTTTGTTTATTATTGTGACATCCACCCTACCCTGCCCTGTCTGCTTCCATCAACCACCCAGGGATTTGATTGCTCACAGAAGACCCACCCTACCCAGATAAATACCCCACTGGCAGACTTCCACTATCGACACTACCTCCACTACCCAGCCGTCGCCACACTCCAGGACGCTTTCCGGACACATCATAAGACACTATACCCATCTTCCGGAAGTTGTCGTACCATATTTGATAGGGTTCAAGTATGGTAACACCTACAAGAGTGATTAGAGGTCTCCCCAAAAGCCTCTATCCCTCTCGGAAAGACTGGCAAGCTACCGAGAGTATTCCGCCCACACGGAAGAGCCTGGCAAGGTATCCATTGTGTATTCGATATGCCAAAACCAGTAACTACAACTGGTCTCATTCACCTGACCCTGAAGGCTTCACCGACATGGCAGCACTGAGAAGGATGAGAAAGGAGAGGCCGACAAAATCTCAAGGCCGAACTAGGCTGCCACAACGAAGGAAGACAAAAATGATCGTCTGTACTTTCAATGCACATACGCTAGCATCAGATACATTCATCGAGGACCTGATGGTACAAGAGAGAATGATCAAGTACGACATCATTGGTCTGACCGAGACAAGAAGGCACGAATCTCACCATGCCGTTTTCGACACTGGAGAAGAACTGTTCCTCGGAACATGCGATAAAAGAGGTGTGGGAGGCGTCGGTGTCCTTGTCAACACAAACTTGGCCAAGAGCATTGATTCATTCGAATGCCTAACAACCCGAATCTGACGTTTACATTTGAATAGATGTGGCTCACTGCCTGCAGTTTCTATCTTCCTTGTCTACGCACCAACATCTCATTATGATGAAAGAGAAATCGAGAAGTTCTACATGGAGCTGGAGAAGTTCTATAAAGAAGACCACACCTTCTACAAGATCATCATGGGTGATTTTAATGCCAAGATAGGACCGAGAAGATCAGCTGAAGAACTTCACATCGGGACCCATGGCCTAGAATGGAACGAACAGGGTGAGAGACTGTCTGAGTTCATCATGTCAACCAAGACCATCCATGGTAACTCACAGTTCCAGAAGGCAGAATCTAAACGTTGGACATGGGAGTCTCCCGGTGGACGATTCCACAATGAAATAGACCACATCATCAATCGAAGGTTTTGCCTGACTGATGTCGCTGTTGTCCCAAAATTTCGAACGGGATCGGACCACCGTCTCCTTCGTGCAAAATTCTACTTCACGGAGCGGGGAGAAAGGGCTGCAAAGTTCAAAAAGAGAACTCCCAGAATGACCACCAACTGGGAACTCTTTGGCACTATTGCGGCAACATGGGAAGATGCCACTGTTGACAACATTGACGAGGAATATGATCGACTGGTTCAGCATCTCCATGAATGTGCGAGGAACGCCAAGAGAGAGATAGCCACAAAAAAATGCCTGTCTTGGAAAACTCTTGAGCTAATTCGCCAGCATGGTTTGGCGCATGCCTCAGGCAACCGCAAGCTAACGTCCGAGCTCGCAAAGCAGTGCAGAGATGCAATCAAGGAAGACCTCAAAGAGAGAAGAGCAGAAGTACTGGTAGATGCGGCAGAAGCTGGGAAAAGTATTCGTTACGCCCGCCTGTCCTTCGCCAACTACAAGACCAAGATGACTGCCCTCCGACGTCCTGATGGATCCATCACATCCTCCAGAACAGCAATGGAGAAGATTATCCATGACTTCTACTCAAATCTCTTCGATAGCCATGTCCACTTGCCGACATACCAAATTCCACAGGATGGATATGTCCTTCCCAATGTTCTCCCTTCCGAAATCCGACACGCCATTTCGTCGGTAAAGAAACAAACAGCACCCGGCCCAGACAAGGTCAGACCTGAACATCTGAAGAACCTGCCATCAGTACTCATCAATACACTGGCTCGGCTCTTCACTCACTACCTGTCTGAATGCAAGGTTCCGTCCCAATGGAAAACCAGCAGGACCGTACTACTGTTCAAGAAGGGAGACATCCATGACATTGGCAACTATCTCCCGATCTGCCTATTGTCTGTCATCTACAAGTTGTTCACTCGAGTCATCCTAAATAGGATTGGCAGAACACTAGATGAAGGACAACCATGCGAGCAAGCCGGGTTCCGCAAAGGATTCAGCACCATCGACCATATCCACACAATAACCAAACTCATTGAGGTTTCTCGGGAGTTCAAGATGCCGCTCTGCTTAACGTTCATTAATTTAAAGAAGGCCTTTGATTCTGTTGAGACGGAAGCGGTCATTGAAGCCCTAGCCAATCAGGGCATTCAAGACCAATACATCAAGATCCTCCGTGAGCTCTATTGCGGATTCACTACCAGGATCTCACCATTCTACAAAGAAGTGATCGTTGATGTCAACAGAGGGGTTCGGCAGGGTGATACCATTTCACCGAAACTCTTCAGTGCCACCCTCGAGAACATCATGCAATGACTGGAATGGGAAGGAATGGGAGTGAAGATAGATGGTCAGCAATTACACCACCTCCGCTTTGCTGATGACATTGTTTTAATAACACCAAACATCAGCCAAGCGGCACAAATGCTGGCCGACTTTGACCATGAGTGTGGAAAGGTAGGACTACAGCTGAATCTTACGAAGACAATGTTTATGAGAAACAGCCTCGTTCCTGACGCCCCATTTGCTCTCAACGGAATGACCATCTCCGAATGCAACAGCTATGTGTACCTAGGTCGAGAAGTCAACATGACAAATGACCTGGCACCCGAGCTGCGCAGGAGGAAGAGAGCGGCTTGGAACGCCTTCAAGAACGTTGAAGAAATAGCTAAGAGGACGAAGAACCTCCGGCTCCGGGCACATCTCTTTGATTCCGCTGTTCTTCCTGCATTAACATATGCCTCAGAGACCTAGGCCCTACGCAAACAGGATGAGAACGCTATTCAGGTCTCCCAAAGAAGAATAGAAAGAGCTATGCTTGGAATATCACTTTTCACTCAAATGAGAGAAAAAATCCGGAGTTCCAACATCCGTCGACGATCAAGAATCAGGGACGCTGTCTCATTTGCCAAGGTGTCAAAAATCAGATGGGCTGGTCACATAATGAGATTTAAAGACGACCGCTGGACTAGAGCTGTTACTGACTGGATTCCGCAGGATGTCAAAAGACCACATGGCCGCCCACCTACCAGATGGTCAGACTTCTTCGGGAAGATCATGAACAATCGGTTTGAGGCTCTTCATGTTCCCAGAGCGAACAGATGCCATTGGGTTACACTAGCACGCGACAGGGACAAATGGAGACGTTACTGGCGCCCGCTCGAGCAAATCGCCAACTAACGGGAAGTTAAGTGATTAAGTAATTGTGACATCCAGTTACATCTCACCAACCTTCACGCTTCATATTGAGGGACTCTTACTTTCGGTGGAATGTGTCTGAAGGAGAGAAATGCAGGGGGCGGGATGCAGGGATTATGCATGACAAACTACTCTCATGCCTGCCTCACCCCCGTCACCTGTCCCGGGGTTTAGCAGTCCTGAAACTGCACCTCTGAGACTCAGATTCACTGGGGACTACCCTCATTCCCACACTGCTTTGTCATTTTGCACTTAAGTCATATTTTCTGCCAGGGTGAGTAAGCTTAGGAAGTTGGTGCTCCTAGAGGCACAGAATAGAGTTGCTTCAGCCTCCACATCTAGAGGCGATGGTGTGACGGTCATTCTGCACATGGCTCTGGGTGTCCTGGCACATACAAGCACTGCTGTCCTCAGTAGCACCTGGGATGATGCATTTCTGCATTGACTTTTCCATCCTTCCTGACCAGCATCCCAACATCCTTACTCCTGCTCCTCAACAAGAAGGGGGACCTGCACACATCGCATGCTTGTGTCAGGCTCTCCTTAAGGAGGGAACCCACTCTCAGGCAGCCTGACCCAGGAACTGAATGCCATGTACCATGAGTCCCACTCCACATCTCTGTAAGCATCAGATCCTAGGACAGTGGAAGAGAAAAGAAAGGGGCTGCCAGAGAAGCCTGAGGAGGATGAGTCAAAGTTCAACAGGGGCAGGGAATTAGGTCATAGCAACAGAAAAACTAATTCTGAATGCTCAGAAGGGAGATACCTACTCTGGACATGCAATTTCACACATAGCTGTTTAAAGATATTGTCCAGCCTTGGATGATGGGATATTACTAAAGATGAGGACAGTCTCCTTTGTACTAACATGATCTTAACAATATGGATCCTGGATGAGTATCTGGCAGCTAGAACAGGGTCAGGAAGATAGATCCTGGGACATTCAACAAAGTAAAATAAAACCATGTGTGAGACCGAGCACACTTGGATGTAAATGGTTGGGATGAGGCAAGAAAGAATGCAGAACCCACAAGGAAAATGAATATCTGAAAGGTCTGAGACAACATCCAGAGATGACACTATAAGCGCTAGGATGGGCGGCAGGGAGAAATCCAGGTACACTTCACTTCCTTGGTGGTATCAGCAATGAATAGAAATGAGTAACAGTCCCTGTGGCGGAACTATTATATAGGTTTTTTCTGGTGAATGACAGATGGACAGATATTCAGGCAGTGGACAGCTCTAAAACTCATGCCCTATTTTGCACTTTTCTACCAGAAAAAAAATTTATCTCCAGGACTGATTTGGTCTGCAGTGTATCCCCAAAGGTGCTAACCCTGACTTAGTCCCCAAACTCTAGACTCTCTTCCCATTGCTTAAGTCTCAGTGTCCTCTGCTTGAGTATGCCCAGTCCTTCTCTACCTATAGGCTGCACCACCTCCAATCTCAGATGGAAAGATATCAATAAGACTTAGCAAATGGCCCTAGCTAAGCCAATACACATTTTTTTAGGCTTGAAGTTTCTACTACTTTAGGAAAAACAATACAAAATAATGAATAAAATATTGTGATTTAGGGAGAAACCTGAGCTGGTGAAGATGACTGAGATTTAACATTAACTTCAGATGACTCCTCCTGCTCAGTAGAAAACATACCATTTTTAAATTTCTCTTTTCTTTCTCTTTCCATGTCAAATTCATTTGTAAGTCCTGTGAATCCATGTTCAAATTCTATCACATATATGCCCACAATTTTTAAATTCTCATTGTTACCTCTCAGATCAAGGTTTCCTAAGTCTTATTTGCCCTCTTGCTGCCACATTTGTTCCCCTTAGCTCATTATCTATAAAGATAGTTCTTTAAAAAAGTTGATACCACTCACTTACTTAACTCTCTAAAGTATTTCAGTTACTCCTGAAGCAAGATCCAACGCTTTCCCTATAGCCAACAAGGCCCTCAATGACCAACTTGAGATTTTACCGCTCCAAACTTAACACTATTCCACCAAGAGAGGCAATAACTCTATTTCCTCTTGTCTTGTTCACTTCCTTTCTTAGTCTCTTAACTAATCCTCATTTTGTCTGTTTCATCTTTCTGGCTTGCTCTCATCCATGCTGACTCTTTTCACCCAGCTATCACTCTATTTCCCTGTATTAGTTTTTTGTTGTTGCTGTTGTAGCACAGCGGTAGGGCGTTTGCCTTGCAGGCAGCCAACATGGCCAACCCGAGTTCGATTCCTCCGCCCCTCTCGGAGAGCCCCGCAAGCTACCGAGAGTATCTCGCCCGCATGGCAGAGCCTGGCAAGCTACTTGTGATGTACTTGATATGCCAAACACAGTAACAACAAAGTCTCCAATGGAGACGTTACTGGGCCTGCTCGAGCAAATCGATGAACAATGGGAGGACAGTGACAGTTGTAATAAACGGTTGCAAACTTTGAGGTTTAAACAATAAAGATGTTTTACAAAAGATGACATTTTCAGGTACAAGCAGAAAATGAGCAGGGCAAAAAGTGAGGTTTGGTTAAGAGGCATCAGGCAAGTACATTTTCCTGAGTTTTTTACCTTCTCAGAGCTACCCTCCCTCATGCTTTGACACATGGTTGCTTCATTCTCTTCAAAGCCATCAAAGATGATCATATCCTCTTTACATGACATCACTTTCATCTCTTTCCTGAGTTTTCCCTTTTAAGAACTTGTGATTGCATTGGTTACACCTAGATTACCACATCAGGTAATGTATTGACAGCTTCAGGACAGCGACCTGAGTAGGGTTCCTGATTCTGTCTACTGCATGTTCTCAGGCTCCCAAACCACGTAAAACAATCTAATCAACAATCGACATCATCATCCCAGTAACTCTTGATTCTCTGTACATAATTTATTTCCTTAGAGAATACCATGCAGCATTTTGATTACCTCCCCAGTGCTAGAGCTTTTCTGGCTCATCACTTTTCTGTCAAAGTGCTTAACTCAGCACATAATAGGGACTCCACAAGTACAGGAAGAATGAATAAATAGATGAATTAGAAGTAGGATATTTTCCTTCAATAATAATTATGCTTTTAAATAAGTTCTTCATAGATGAACTTTCTTATACATAGAAAAACCATAGGGCAGTTTAGATTTTAGATTTAGAGTGGACTGGAAACTAGACCCAGTGACCCACATAATATGCAGCAAGTTACTTGGCCTCAATGAAACTGTTTCTTTTTTTTAATTAAAAATTGAATAAAAGGGGCTGGAGAAATAATACAATGGTTAAATTGGTTGTCTAGCAGGTGACTGATCAGGGTGTGACTCCTGGATTTCCATATGGTCCCTTGAGCTTAGCCAGGAGTGTGCTTTTTTCTGAGCACAAAAAAAGGAGTAAGCCCTGAGCACAGTTGAGTTTCCCAAAACCAAAAATAAAACAGAAAAAGAATATAAAAATGCGACACTTCTAGATCTTTATAAAGATTAAAATGTTTGGCACTTGATCCTATTTAGTAAGCTAATTGTATCACCATTCTCTTTGCAAATGAAGAAATGCAAATGCACTCTTGGGCAGTAGAGTTTGGGTCCAACTCTGTCATTTTAGCCAACAATGCGCTTAATTAAGAGATAGCAAATATTGTGATGTTTGACAACCAAAACTCAAATTAATTTTAGCTGCCACTTATCCATGCTGCCCCTTTGGTCCACAGAAGTAGGTAAGTGAAGAAGTAGTCCCTTTTCACCTCCACCAAAAAGAAAGCTCTGACATAAGCAACTTGAAGGAGAGAATGGAACTAAATAGGAGCAGAGTTCAGTTGTGACATTGAAGTTGGCATTAATTAAATTAGGTAGCTATAAATTTATGATGCCAAATATAATCACTGTTGCAGTCATAAAAAAAAATCTAAAAAATATGTGCACCAAAAATGAGATGCTGTTCAAAGTAATGTTACAGACAATAGATACAAGAGTAAGTAGAATAGAGGGGGGAAAAAAAGAACAAAAAAAATGGATGAAATGCAGAGAACAGCAAAATGACAGATGTAAATTCGTCCTTATCCGTGATCACAGTAACTGTAAATAAATTAAAATATCTAGCCAAAAGCAGAGTTTTAAAGAATTAACAAAATGACATGTTTTTACATACGTTGTATGTATACAAGAGATTTATTTAGATATAAAGACTCACAGGTCACTTTGGTTAACACTCATGTGTTATTGTAATATCAAACAAAATAGTCTTTTAGTCAAGATATTGTGAGGGGAAAAAAGATCATGATATACTAATAAGGATTAGTTTAGCAAAAAGATACATAAACTATAAACATATTCCCCAAATAACGGTCACGGTCCTCCTGTTGTTCATCAATTTGCTCGAGCGGGTCCAGTAATGTCTCATCGTGAGACTTCTTGTTACTGTGTTTGGCATATCGAATACATCACGGGTAGCTTGCCAGGCTCTGCCATTCGGGCGAGATACTCTCAGTAGCTTGCCGGACTCTCAGAGAGGGGCGGAGGAATTGAACTTGGGCCAGCCATGTTGGCCGCTTGCAAGGCAAACGCCCTACTGCTGTGCTATCGCTCCCCAAATAACAGAGGTCAAAAAATATGAAGCAAACATTGAAAGGAGGAAACACAAACTTTGACAATAATAGTTTTAAACTCCAATAAACCACTTTAAATAATGGATTAAATACCTAGAACAAATCACCAAGAAAATAAAGGACTTGAACAATACCAAACCTGTCTAGAGCTAACATCTATGGAATATTCTATCCAACAGAATAATGTATATTCTTCTCAACTCTCAGGGAATATTTCCTTAGGAAAGCCATTGTTAGAGCACAAAATAAAACACAATACATTTTCTAAAAGATTGAAATCATGTAAAGCATCATCTGTCATCACAATAGAATGAAAAGAGATATCAGTGACACTCAAATTAAAAAAGTATAATTTTTAATTTGAAATTAAGTGATGCATTCTCAAATAGCCAATGAATCAAAGAATATTACAAAAGAAGTAATAAAAATCTTTGAAATCAATAAAAATTAAAACAAAACATATGAAGACTTTTAGAAAGCAGTGCTGAGGGTTTTAAAAGAAACTTTAAATTTAAGTTCAAAAAATTATATACCTTGAAATACCAGCATTAACAAAAAACTTTTTAATCAATTACCTAACTTCATACTTCAAGAAGCTATATAAAAGAGCACCTAACCTCAAAGCTAGCTGAGAAGGAAATGACAAAGATTAAAGAAAAACTAATAAAATTGAGAATAAAATAAACAATATAAGTAACTAATAAAAACGAAACTATATTCTTTGTAATATCAATAAAACCAATAAACAAACTGACCAATAAAAAAGAGGAAGAGAATTAAAACCTTTCCTTTGAATGAAACCCATAAAACATGAAATTAAAATATTTCCTAAGAATCAAAGTGTAACATCAAAAAAGAACAAGAACAACAAGTGTTGGCACAGATGTGGGGATAAAGGGATTCTCTTTCATGGTGGGAATGCTGACTGGTCCAACCTTTTGGGAAACAATATGGGCATTCCTCAAAAAACTAGAAATTGAGCTTTCATATGACCCAGCAATACCACTTCTGGGAGTATATACCAAGGGTGCAAAACTGGTGCAAAAGCACAGTAGAAGTGACATCTGAACCTTCATTGCAGCACTGTTCACATTAGCCAGAATCTGTGAACAGCCTGAGTGCCCAAGAACAGAAGACTGACTAAAGAAACTTTGGTACATATACATGGTGGAATACTATGCAGCTGTTAGGAAAGATGAAGTCATGAAATTTTCTTATAAATGGATGTTCATGGAGAGTATCATGCTAAGTGAAGTGAGTCAGAAACAGAAGGACAGACTTAGAATGACCGCACTCATTTGTGGAATATAAAATGTCATAATATGAGGCTAACATAGTAGAGACAAGATAGGAATATTGCTCCACAGTTGGAAGCCTGCCTTATGATCTGAGGGAGAGGTCAGCTGGGTTAGAGAAGGAATCACTAAGTCAATGATGGTTGGAGGGATTGCTTGGGATGGAAGATGTGTGCTGAAAGTAGATAATGGATCAAACATGATGGCCTTTCATTATCTGTATTACAAACCATAATGTCCATATGTAGAGAGAGTAAGAGGGAAACCGTCTGCCATAGAGACGGGGGAGGGGTGGGAGGCAGGGTGGGGAGAGGGATACTGGGGACATTGGTGCTGGAACGTGTACACTGGTGGAGGAATGAGTGTTCGATTACTGTATGATTGAAACTCAAACCTGAAAGTTTTGGAAGTGTTGCTCATGGGGATTGAATAATTTTTTTTTTTTAAGAATCAGTGTAGCTTGGAAGGAAACCATTAACTTGTCTTGTATGAGTTGTTTTCCTATCTGTTTTCTCCAAAGCAGATTCTGAGACAAGTATTTGTATCACTTAATCACTTAATCACTTAACTTCCCGTTAGTCGTCGATTTGCTCGAGCGGGCGCCAGTAACGTCTCCATTTGTCCCTGTCGCGTGCAAGTATTTGTATAGAGATGGATATTAAAGAAAAATTCTCAGGAAGCACAATAAGAAAATAGGGAATGGAGTAAAGAACAATAAGAGAAGGTCAAAATTGGGGAGAAATCATATTGATTTGATTATATTTGCAGGCAACTGAAGTTTAATATTATGGAACTTCTCAAGTAATCATGGTGAATGCACTTCAGAATTGTCTAAGAGGACTAGGACATTGAGATCATCAAGTAGGTGAATGGAATATAGGAAAGGCTACCAGTAGTACCTGCTACATCACTCGTAGCATTTCCAGATACTCATGCCTCACCCTGATTCTACATTTTCTAAGTAGGTGGTAGTATGAAGGGGTTTGGCCACAACTGGCAGTGCTCAGAGGTTACTTGGTGAACCATATATGGTGCTGGGGGAACCAGGTTTTTAAAAAACATGCAAAGCAAGAGCCTTATCCTCTGTATCATCTCTCTGCCTCCTGGCTTCTAATGATGCTTGAGGGTGAAAGATAAATTTACTGCTGCCTCAGCAAAAGGCAGTGAAAGGGGAAATCTGAGGTGCCTTTAGCTTTAACTAGACCCATAGTAATTGATTTTATTATCTCCTTATCATTGCACATAGCCAAAACCTTTGCTGTCTAGGATGTTTTTCCATGGGGTAATGCCAATTTTAATCTTCAAGTTTTCTGAATCTCTGGTTTTCTTGATCTTGTCAATACATGAATTAATCCTCCAATTAGGCATAGATTTTCTGAAAACTTCCCGAAGGAGTCAGAGTTTCCAATTATGCCCATTGATGTCATTGAAAAGGTAGAGTTTTATGAACACCAGGATTAATTATCCCACACAAGCATGAACATTTTTAACTGATAGTCTCAGGATATGAAGTCCCATAACCAGTCCAGAAATGTGACCCCTGGTAGAAGTTTTATACCTCTGGGAATCAGGGAATTTCATTCTGAAGACCTTAACCTTGTAGAAAGAGAAAACATAGGTTTCCTAGCATGGGCAGTGATGGCAAGGGTAAGAATCAGCTCTGGCCTGGAGAAATAGCAGGTGACTCAGAGAACCTGTCTTAAAAGCATCTGGTTGCAAGTTCAAAACCCCAGTTCCCGTGCATCTACCATTATCTGGGGAATTCTGCTATTGGAACTTGGCACCTCTGCTGTCTGCCACCACCTCCAGTAGCACAAGGTCTTTCCGGCTTCATCACCACCAAGAGTGTGTAAGCATCACGCCAAAAGGAGGAGTACAACCTCTGGTACATACCACCATCATAACTCACGTGTTTCTGCTATGAGCATGACCCTGGTGAGCAAGTAGCACAAATAAAGAAATGTAAACTTCAGGAGGACTGTGGCTGAGTGTGCAAGGAGTGTGGGAGGGTGGGGAGGGCTATTCCAGGAAATGTTCAGGGCCTACTACTGGCTCTGTGCTTTGGGATCACTCCTGGTGGGACACATGGTATATAGGATTCTGGGGATCAAATCCAGGTTGGCTGTATGTAAGGCCACTTTACTATCTCTTGAGTCCCAAGCACTAGAACCCAATGTGTGATGCCGGGCAAGCACCACAACTAACAGTGTGTGAGCACCACAGCCATTCATGTGTGCAGCATCCAGTCATCACAAAAATAAAATTAACATTGAATGGATAGCATCTGTATTGCAAAACATAATGCCTGATATGAGAGAGAGAGAGAGAAAGAGAGAGAGAGAGAGAGAGAGAGAGAAGAGAGATGTGTGCCATAGAGGCATACTGGGGTGGGAGGTAGTTTCAGGGGATGGGAGGGAAACTAGGGGTATTGATACTGGGAAATTACACTAGTGGAAGGATGGGTGTTAGAACATTGTATGACTGAAACCCAGTCATGAACAGCTTTGTAATGCTCTGTCTCACAGTGACTCAATAAAAATTAAAATTTAGAAACTAAATAAACAAATAACATGTTAAACATGGGCTGGAGCAATAGCACTGTGGGTAGGGCGTTTGCCTTGCATGCGGCCAACCTGGCTGACCTGAGTTCGATTCCTCCACCCCTCTCGGAGAGTCCGGCAAGCTACCGAGAGTATCTTGCCTGCATATTAATATTCAATATGCCAAACACAGTAACAAAAAACTCTCACAATGGAGACTTTACTGGGCCCACTTGAGCAAATTGGTGAACAACGGGAGGACAGTGCTACAGTGCTACAGTTAAACAGAGTGGGAAAAACTATGAATGGAAGTGGGGAAGGCATTTTTTTATTGTAATGATAATAATAATAGTCAGTAAAACTTCCACCCCTTGATGCCGTCATTATATTTAAATTGTCAAAGACAAGGTACTATACTATTGTCTCCTGGGAATATAGCGCCGCAGAATTTATTTTGCACTTAGAAGTGTTATTTACTCAGCTAGAACTGAGTTTTTAAGAAGTTTCAACTTTTTTGTTGTCCCAGCAGTTTCTAACGGGTACAATATCTAGTAGGATTGATTAACCCTATGACCATTTGCCGATTGTCACACTTCCTTCTGGTCTGGTTAAAGGCAACCTTAGGCAGGACCTGATATCAGTAAATCAGAAATTTTGCCTTCAGTTAATGATGTTGACCAAGACATTGTGATAAATCCATACCTGTAATCTTTTTCATTCTCAGGTAGGAAGAATTACCTGTTTCCTAAGGTCCAATATAATGTACTTCCCACCAAGTAGCTGCTAAATTTCCTTGAATGATAGTTCATGCAGAGTACATGAATGATAGTTTATGCAAAGTCTCCTGCCCCCGTGCCTGGCTGTACTCGCCGGGGTCCCTTGGAGGGAGCGGGTTGAGTTTCCCTCCACGCCCCGACCAGGGTTCTGGCAGCCGAAGACCTCCAGAACCAGCCACCACCATGCTGAGACCACTCTCCACACGCATGAAGGTACCGGTAGAGGAACAAAGGCATGCGGGTCCCTGGGCTGAGATCTCCAAGCCTGCTCGGATCGGGGCTGAGCATCCTCCACCCAGATCCTCCAAATTCCAGCAGGCAGGGGTCACACCCACCAACTGGCCCCCTGGCGCCGTGTAATCCCATCAATGGCCAAGACTCAAAGACTATAAAACCCAGCTCCCAGAAGCAGAAGCGCTTCTACAATGTTCTAACACCCATCCTTCCACTAGTGTAATTTCCCAGTATCAATACCCCTAGTTTCCCTCCCATCCCTTGAAACTACCTCCCACCCCAGTATGCCTCTATGGCACACATCTCTCTTCTCTCTCTCTCTCTCTCTCTCTCTCTCTCTCTCTCTCATATCAGGCATTATGGTTTGCAATACATTACATTTATGGTTTGCATGACATTTTATTATCTCATTCCTACTTTGGACAAACTGGCAGGCTACCTAATGTAACCTACCCACATGGTAGAGTCTGGCAAACTCCCCGTGGCATACCCAATATGCCAAATACCAGTAACAATGATGGGTCTCATTCTCCTAAATCTGAAAGAGCCTTCCTTGAATATGGCACTCAGGGCTAGGATGAAGGAGACGTTACTGGGGCCTGCTTGAGGCAATCGACAAATAACAGGATGGGCGTGATCCTGATAGTTCATACCATGTGTTCAACATTGTTTTGTTTAAAAAAAAATGGAGGTGGTGACGACAATGGGCCACTTCTGAGATACTCGGGTCATGTGCTGACTCTGTGATAGGAGGTCACTCCTAGTGGTGCTTGGGCAGCCATATGTGGTGCCAGAGATCGAACCATGCAGGCCCCTTAAGCAAGGCAAATGCGTTAAACCCTGTACTAACTCTCTGTTTTCTGTACTAGCAAGTCAGACATCAAGCAATGACTTTTACTGGATCAACCTTGGCAAGACAGAATTCTAATAGTATCTTCATAGTTGATACCATGGCTATACTGGTTTTGACTAGGGTGGCTAAGAAATGAGATTGATAACACTCAACTCTAGAGTCTGTGTTTTCTTATTTGTTTGTTATTTTCTTGAGGGTTGATTCTTTCTGGTAAGCACTTATTTGCTGGCTCGTATTCCATATCAGTTCAGTTTCCTCCTCTGAGCACATAACCATCTACACTCCAAAACTGTGCTTACACACACTCAGGCAGACTTCCAGGGTGCCAAAGAAGGCCTTCAGGTAGAAAAAGGAGCAACACAGGTGCTTGAGGAGGGAAGCTGTCAGCCTGCCAAGAATTGTCAGGTCAAACTTGTAGCTGCAGGTATACCAGGTAAATGAGATGAAATGGGGTGGGGTATTAAAAGCATCTGCTATAAATGGTGAATGTGTCAACACTCGTGACATATTAAGAAATAGAGATTTAAACAGAGTTTTGAAAATATAAACTTTAGAGGAGTTTTAGAAAGAGAAGCAGCTTCTCTTAGAGAGTGTACAAAGAAAATCATTATTTTTTTTTGCAAAACCGTTATTAAATAATAAGATTATTGACTACCCATAACAAGTGCATTGTGAACAACTTTGTAAACTGCCCTGTTTAAATAAAGCAAATTTTTTTAAATGTTCTACAGGAAAACAAAGCTTAAAAAGTAAATAAGTAAGTTCTTCTCCAAAACAATAAGCATTTTGTTTAGGCAGCAGTTTCCTGAATATGTTACCAAAAAATTAATTCAATATCAGACCATGATGTTCTTTCAATCAACATAGAAGTGGTTGGTTATGTAAAATACAGGTTTCTATTGAAAAACATCAGAAAAAAATATAGAAAAAATAATGAAAAAAGCAGTGTAGTTTTTCCTTGCTGTTTAAAGTTTTGCAATCTTTTAAAATATTTTTTAAATCAATTGAACTATTAAAGCAGTAAACTATTAAAACGTTTATCTTTCCTTTATTGTAGGAAATCACCCCCTACAAAAAACCCAAGATTGGGATAATCTCCCTGGTAAAAAAAAATAAGTCTTATTAGAATATAGGGTAAAATTAACCCTATATTTGTTTCCAGGAGCTGGGTTTTATAGTCTTTGGGTCTTGGCCATTGATGGAATTACACGGCACCAGGGGGCCAGTTGGTGGGTGTGACCCCTGCCTGCTGGAATTTGGAGGATCTGGGTGGAGGATGCTCAGTCCCGATCCGAGCAGGCTTAGAGATCTCAGCCCCGGGACCCGCATGCCTTTGTTCCTCTACTGGTACCTTCATGCGTGTGGAGAGTGATCTCAGCATGGTGGTGGCTGGTTCTGGAAGTCTTCGGCTGCCAGAGCCCTGGTCGGGGTGTGGAGGGAAACTCAACCCACTCCCCTCCAAGGGGCCCCGGTGAGGACAGCCAGGCACGGGGTCAGGAGACTCCCTATTATCTCATTTTTACTTTGGACAAACTGGCAGGCTACTGAATGTAAGCTGCCCACAAGGCAGAGTCTGGCAAACTCTCCATGGCGTACCCAATATGCCAAATACCAGTAACAATGATGGGTCTCCACCTCCTAACCTTGAAAGAACCTTGAATATGGCACTTTTTAAAAAATCTCAGGGCTAGGATGAAGGAGACATTACTGGAGCCTGCTCGAGGCAATCGACGAACAACAGGATGGTCATGATAGTGATTGATTAGAATATAACAGAGCAGCAAAGTGTGTGCCTGGGAAAAAATAGAATAAAATAGTTTTGGATCTTTTAAAAATATAGAGGTCAACAAAAGCAGGAACAGAATGGAGAATTGTCATAATTGTACTCTATACTTTAAGGGTTCCTTGTGAAAGATCCCAGCTATGTAAAAGATCCTAGCCTCTGCTTCTAATTTACCCATTGAATTTTGATGTGCTTATTACCTGTCCTTAATGTCTCTGTAAACTTAAACAATGGCTCACATATTGGGAACCAGGGAGGGTAAATACTGCATTAAATAAGTGGCAACCTGTGAACTCTCACATGGATGCTCAGGTTATTCTAAAGGTTGGACAATCCTATGTGTTTGTCTCATTTTATGTGACCAGTTGGTTGGTTAGGACTGTAGAACCAGTTTAGTCTTTTTCATTCATTTCACAAGTTCCTTTCTAATAATACTTTTAATGTAACAGTTTCTTGATATTTCACACTACACAGTGTTTGAAATATATTTTCCTGAGGTGTTAATGATGTGGCATCTCACTAGCTAGACAACCTGGAGCCTACTTGGGAATAAGCTCAGACCAAGAGAAACCCATGTGTGCTCTCAAATATTAAGTTCTGGAAGAGGGACACTTTTTTATGGTTTGAGTCATGCAATGTTTTTCTCCTTCCCTAGAAATCTGAAGCAAATATTGTTCAATGTGGTATGAACAAAAAGTGTTTTTGGAAGTCTCACAGCTTCTGTTGGCAAATACCTGCTACTTCTTTGCCTAAATAAAATGTCTCCAGTCTCTTACAGATTGTGTGCCTCTATTTTATCTCTCATGATCACTAGAAATTTTTATTCCCTCATTCATATGTCAAAATAACTATAGCAATTTTTAACACCTCTGTACCATTTCCCTGCCTTTCTTCCTTCCTTTTCTTCTTTCTTCCTTTCCTTCTTTCTTTCTTCCTCTCATTCATTTTCTTTCTTTCTTCTTTCTTGCCACAGAGGAAAATCTTTCTTTATGTTTTGTGAAGTAGAAAGATAATGGGATGTGATATTAATTTCCATGTCAAAGAAAAATGGTGGACTTTCTAAAGTATTCAAGGAAAAAAAGTAATATGTCATAATATGGCAATAGCATGGCATTATTTAGAAATGAACTAGTTCATAGAAGTAATCTTTCTAGATAACTAAAAATTCTCACTACCAGCTCACATTTTGCATTTTTGTTTTATTTAAAGATGATCTCAATCCTTCTGAAGTTTGTAGGGTGATTTGCCACTGCTTTTAATTACATCATACACCTACGTTTGCTAGGCCTGCATTTTGTCAGACTGTGGGCTGTTCCCTTTCTTACTATGAATCACCCTCCAGGAATACTCCATCTCTGTGCCTCCAGTTTACTTCTCTGAATAGCACAGAAATCACAAATCAAACTTGTTGAACTGTGGCCCCTCAAAAAAGCCTCAGGACATCACAGAGCTTGTTCCTTAATTGTCTCCTTGCTACAGTTTGGGGGGGGTCCTAATGCTCTTTTAAAAATTCTTTTTTCTTTGGTAGAGCATAGGAATAATAAATTCATTCAACCAATAATTATTGTGCCTGTATGTTGCATTTGCTACTCCAAATAGTAAACATACTGTAGTGAATTGCACACGTAAGGTTTAAAATTTAGTTGGGTAAAAGGATATTTGAAGAGAGCACCCAAAAATATGCTGAAAGCAAATAATTTACTATCTAGATGAGTCAGGGCTCAAATTTTAAAATGAAAAGAAGAAAACCTACATTGCAAAAGGACCACGTTGTGGCCAGGAAATCATAATAGTCCTGTTCAGGGCATGAGTCAGAGGCTCTTCAGCAAAATCTTTGTTTCTGGCACCAGGGCCTGTTCTGGAAGCTGAACTTTAGTTCTGTGCACAGCCTTACTCTCTGGGGCTGTAACAGGAGAACTGCCCTCAATCCCTTCACACCCTTCCCATCTATTCCCCAGGCAACTCTTCAAACTACATCTGCACAAGCTCTTGGAGAAAGACACGTCTCTGAAACAAGGAGTTTGCATTTGTATCTCTATTGTCAGTTGCACTAGGCGGGAAAAAGGCACCTGGACACCACGGCCTCTCCTCCAAGGGATTACAGGATCAGCCAGTGGCCTGGCTTTCAAGATTTATAATACAAGGGAATACAGAGCATGTGCGGAACAGTTTCAAATCTGAAGAGACAGCTAAGAAAAAGAATTATGAACAATTCCATCAATTAAGTATTATGATCACTGTTAGAACATCAAATGCACAATGTAGTTTAGGAAAATCTGAACCAGTATTCCTATTCTTTCCTTACATTTCCAAATTCTGTGCCAAAGAAGCAAAAAAAAAACCTACTCTCTCCACCACTCCCCAAGTCTCCAACTTTGTGTTTGTTTCTGAAAAAGAAATATAAGCCATTGGCTGTCTCTAATGACTCTTGACAATGAGCAGGGCAAGGCCTCAATTATTTAAAAATGAAAACAAAAATCTGGGAAAACATTTAACACACTTGCTGGTGGTTTCTGATGTGTTCCAAAATGAGAAGCAATGAAAAGAAAGACCTCTCTACTTTCTATTCAGGACTCAAGATAGCAGGCCCCAATTCGGGCCCCCTGAGCAGCAGGATGAGGTCACAGCTGACCAAATGAGTGGATTTTATCCAAGAAAACTCTTTGAAGGTATTCATTCTGGTGAATGAACAGATTGTCCCCTGAGGTTGAAGCAAGTACAGATTTAAAAAAATTTTAAAAAATCACTCGAGAAAAGCTACTGCACATGGCACAAGAATGATAAAGTCTGCTTGTTTCAGCTCTTTACTGCAAGTTGCAGATCTATTATCTTTAACTCATTCTTATGTTTATCCTTGGCTCTAGAACCTTCTATTATGATGAAGCGACTAATGATTTTGTCTATCATAAAAATTTAAGACATCCTCTACTTCACAAAAACCAGGAGGTGAAAAACATAAATGTAATCAGCAACTTGCAACTCTCCAATCACTAGAATAATCTTCCTTTAAAAACTCAGTTTCACAGACCATTTCTCAGATGCCTTAAGTATCTCTGCATGTGGGATAAAGAGACTGGACCTGATGGTCCCAATCTTGTCCCAGCCACATACACCCTCTGCATTTGAGGTCAGGTTTTACAGTCCCCCACAAATGGAGTATAAACTTGCATACCTTTACCTGAGTGTAATCTTCCTCCTGTACTAGGTGCAGTCCACAGTTGACACTGGGGATAGAATCATCTGTATCCCAAATATCGCCAAAGTGATGGCAACCTGCCCTAGAAATATGCAGTTGCTTGGAACCTTACCCAGATGCCAGGGTTCTCACTACCAAAGTTTTTGGTTATGTTTCATTTTCTTGCCCCTCCTAGAATATGAAAAATAATTATAAAGTGTAGGCTACACAAGTATCAGTAACTTAGTTGATTCTAACCCAATAAAGAAATAATCTATGGACTGTCCCTCACTCATCCTACCTTAGACTGCTGCTGAAGTAATGATACTCTCCCCAATAGTTTATCTAAATGTCCTATGTTTCATTTAGTTTATTCCTTTGTTTGTTACTCTTTCTGCCACTTTTTTCTCTAACACATACACTATCATAATATCTTTTATGTTCATCCTAGTTACCGCAAATGACAGAACTTCAACCATTTTTAAATCGCTGAATAGCATTCTATTATGAATATATACCGTGTCTCTTTAGCCAATCATCTTAAAACTCATAACCCCCCCAAAAAGTCAAGAACTTCAACTCTTGATATGAGTCATCCTTAAACAGTACAGACTGCAAGTTTCTCTATCAGTATCTCAAAGAAGCCATGGACTAGACAAGCCCTTGCCTGATGAATAAAGACTAATCCCAAAGAACAAATGTTTCATTGTGAATTACGTCTTGACTGCATGCCAACAGGTGATTGCATTTAAAAAACTACAGAGTTATTTTAAAAGTTCTTAAAATGTTCTCATCACTGAAATCTCCAGGGGCAGATAAACATTTCAAAAACAACACACTAGCCCAAACAGAGTAAAAACAGATCTCAAAAATGCTAACTTCTGGTAAATTTAACCCATTAAATTTAGTTCTCTGTGTTCTCCTCTCCACACAAACATCCTCATCATTGGTGTAAGCATCTAACCAAGCTCAAATCTATACCATAAAACCTTTGGGGCTGGAGAGATCATACAGTGGGTAAGGTACTCGCCTTGCATATGGAAGACCCAGGTTATTCCCCAGCACATGATATGGGCCCCTGAATCTTCCAGGAGCAATCTATGAGCAAAGAACCAGTAGTAAACCCTGAGCATTGCCAAGTATGTCCCCAAAACAAACAATACCCTAAAATTCCTCCTTCTTTAGGACTAAGTTTATTCCAAATGAATGCAGATTTTGTCCACTTATTAAATTCATTATAAACCAAACCTCTATAGCATCTAAAGTACCAGTATTTATAGCAGACATAACATTGGTTACTTAAATTCTTGATTCAACCACCCAAGGTTTAGATCTATCTTGGCTGTTTTTATAATTGATATGCTCCTTTTACAAACAGGCAGTTTGAAAGAAATGTATACAGTGCATTGTTTGAGTTAAATAACTGTACATTCGGAGAGAGAGAACACAGGGGATTGCCCTGCCACAGAGACAGGGGGGATGGGGGGATGGGGGTGGGAGGGATATTATCCATGGTGGTGGAAAATGGGCACTGGTGGAGGGATGGGTATCTGATCATTGTATAATTGAAACCAAAGCACAAAAAATTGTAAATCTACAACTGTAAAAAAAAATAAATAAATAAAGGGGAAAAAATAAAAAAATAAAAAAAATAAATTAAATAACTGTACATTCTGTGAGTCTATTGTGAATATGTATTATCTTTCTTCAGGTTGTCTCATCTCCCATTCCAAGTGCAAGAATCAGAGGATTTTTGCTTAGCCCATAGTGTCAGTTCTGGTTACTATTGTCATGATAGAAAAAATGCGAGCTATAAAGAAATCATTTACCTGTGATCACCAGAATCTCCTACTGCTGGCAGAGGGTCTATGGAAAATGGGGCATTAGAAGTGAAATATAACATTTGATCAACACAGTGAGAACAGTTTTGACTTGCGATACCTCTGCTGTCTTCCTATACGCTAGAGAAAGGACCCAGGTGCCAGCACGCTACTCTGACAGGAGTTGCTCTTAATAGTTATGGAAAATCAGAACAGTTGAAATCAATGATATTCACATAACAAGACCCCACTTTAAGTCTACGTGGCTGATTCATTCTGAATGACTGTTCACAGTGATTTTTGAAGGTATGTCCACATTATCATGAAAGCTGCATCGGGAGGAACTCACAACCTTAGCTTCATGCTGTGCTCCATGCCAGCCTTTTATTGAACTTGTTTCCTTTCTCTCAAATAAATGTTCTTACTGAACATGACAATTCGACTGAACGACAGTTTGTCATATGTGGTCTGTTAATATTAATGGAAGTATTGGAGTCTCCATCCTAACACTCTCAGAGTACTGCTCTGACCTTTATGAATTGCTGGCTACTCCAATCCACAGAAATGTCCTAAATGATGAGGGCATCTCAGTCAGAGCTCTTCTTACAAAGCGATGGCACACATGTAGCTTAAAGATAGAGGAAATATTTAGGGGGTATGGTGCCGCCAGCAGGTCAATCTGTACCTGTGAGGTGAGTGCATCAGCAGCCTGATGGCAATGTCAGACTTTCAGATACCCCAAAATTGCTGCTGTGCCTTTGGCCAGACCCCAAAACCTTGGGGCAAAGTTTACCAATAAAGTAAACGGCCAAAAGTTAGATATGTGGAGACACACCCACAAACCACCTCCGGCTCAGCTATATAATTGGAGGCATGGCCTCTCTGGTTCCTGATCGAACTGCTTAATGGCCATGATCACAGAAACTCAGAAGCGAATCTCAGAACCCAAAGGTTTTTGGCAGAAATGCGTTCCTGCAGTAAGTTACTGGCGCTGGGCCACTCCAGGTGGGAATAGGTTTTGTGCCTTAGCCTGTTCCCCCTGGCGGCCTGGCGACCACCATCCTCCAGAGGCCACTGGACAGTCAGGTTTGGGGGTGGAGCCAACTCTTTCTCCCCATCCCAATGAAACCCTGAGGGTGGAGCCAACTCTTTCTCCCCATCCCAATGAAACCACATGGGGGTGGAGCCAACTCTTTCTCCCCATCCCAATGAAACCCTGAGTTGCCGCCTACAAATGGCCTCTCTGGATACTGATCAAGCTGATTAATGGCCATGATATCAGAGACTCAGAAACAAATCTTGAAACCCAACGGCTTTTGGCAGAACTGCATCTGGACTGAATAAAAGGTGGCCGCCGGCTCAGAGCTTATTGGAGAGCCAGGTATGAGCCGGTGGTGACAGGGTAACTGCAGTCTCATGGGAAGGCGGGGGGGCTGTACTGGCTCGTCCTTCATGTCCTACCGAGGTCACGAGTTGCCCCCAACAAGCGGCTTTCTGGCACAGCTATGGCTCCAGAAGCAAAAGGATTTAATCCAGAGTCTGGAAGCTTGCGGAAGAAAAGTGAATGGACCATGCGTTAACCACGGCACCGTGCCTCCCTGGGAGGGAAAGGGTGTTGCTCCCTACCGCCTTCCCCCCAACCCCCACCTGGCAACAAGGTGGCTGCCGCTTCAGAGCTTATTGGAAAGCCAGGTATGAACCGGTGATGGCGGGGCAACTGCAGTCTCATGGGAAGGGGGACAGTACCGGCTCCGCCTTCACGCCCTACCGAGGTCATGAGTTGCCCCCCACAAGCGACTCTCTGGCACGGCCATGGCTCCAGAGGAAAAGGATTTAGTCCAGAGCCCAGCAGTTTGCAGAAGAAAAGTGAATAGACCTTGTGTTAAACTATGACGCCATGCCTTCCCTGGAGGGAAAGGGTGTTGCTCCCTTCCACCTTTTTCCCCCCTGGCAGCAAGGTGGCCGCCACCTCAGAGCTTATTGGAAAGCCAGGTATGAACGGTGAAGTGATGAAGGGACAACTGCAGTCTCATGGGAAGGGGGGCAGTACCGGCACATCCTTCACGCCCTACCAAGGTCATGAGTTAACCCCCATGGGCGGCTCTCCTGCATGGCCATAACACCAGACACACAGAAACCAATCTTGTAATTATCTGGCTCTTTGCAGAAATCCAAAATCGTGGCCACATGACATTATATGATTCTCATCACCAGCTATAGAAAACAAAATATTTCATAATGCCTTTTCAGCAATTCTGAATGTTTGGGGGGGAATTCTAAGCTATAATGGTGCATCTTTTGTTGAAATAATGAATGTAATCAATGCAGAGAAGAGTTAAGTAGAAATCATCGTCCTCACAGGCATTTGGAGGGGTGGGAGGGTGGGTATACTGGGGTTCTTGTTGGTAAAAAATGAGTACTGGTGAAGGGAAAGGTGTTTGATTATTGTATGACCGAGACTTAAACCTGAAAGCTTAGTAACTTTTCCCACAGTGATTCAATAAATAAATATAAAAAGAAAAAAATTAAATTAAAAAAATAAAAGTGGAGTTCATGCCCAATTCAATAAGCTAATCAGTGGCTCAATAAATAGCAGTACTCCTACAAAAAAAAGATAGAGGAACTATTTAAAATTATGTGGAAGGAAAATCCAGTACCTGCTAATTACAAAGACTTTAATGGAAGTGGACAGAGTAGATACTATAATATAAAAAGGTGGCCCCACAGAGACTGACATATTCAAAAGAACAAAAGCAATCAGTACTGATGTAGAAGTGGGGGGAAAAAGGACACTCTTTCACTGTTGGTGGGAATGCCCACTAGTCCAGCCTTTCTGGAAAACAATATGGACAGTCCTTCAAAAACTAGAAATTGAGCTTCCATATGACCCAGCAATACCACTTCTGGGAATACATCTCGAGGATGCAAAAAAGCACCATAGAAATGACATCTGTACCTGTATGTTCATTGCAGCACTGTTAACAATAGCCAAAATCTGGAAACAATCCAAGCGCCCTAGAAGAGATGACTGGTTAAAGAAAGTTCGGTACATTTACACAATGGAATACTATGCAGCTGTCAGGAGAGATCAAGTCATGAACTTTGCTTATAAATGGATAAACATGAAGAGTATCATGCTAAGTGAAATGAGTCAGAGAGGGACAGATATAGAGAAGGACTGCACTCATTTGTGGAGTATAAAATAACATAATATGAGGCTGACACCTAAGGATAGTAGATACACGGGACAGATAGATTCCTCCATAGTTGGAAGCCTGCTTCATAAGCAAAGCGGAAAAGGCAGCTGGAATAGAGAAGGAATTGCTAAGAAAAAGATGGCTGGAGGAATCGGTCGGGATGGGAGATGTGTGCAGAAAGTGGATAAAGGACCAAACATGATAACCTCTCAGTGTCTGTATTGCAAACCATTAAGCCCAAAAGTAGAAAGAGATTATGGGGCATCATGTCTTCCATGGAGGCAGAGGGAGAGTTAGAAAGGGGAGGGGGGGTATACTGGGGATATTGGTGGTGAGGAATGTGCACTGGTGGAGGGATGGGTGTTTGATCATTGTGTGATTGTAACCTAAACATGAAAGCTTGTAACTACCTCACGGTGATTCAATAAAATTTTTTAAAAAAGGTGGCCTTAACTAGAGAATTATAGTCTTTGGTAAATGGACAGATACACGTTCAATTGTCTGATTCATTAAGTATTGCCGAGACCTGAGAGATACTACAGGGGTTAAGACAGTCATCTTGTTGACTGGTTAAAGAAACTTTGGTACATCTACACAATGGAGTACTATGTAGCTCTTAGAAAAGATGAAGTCATGAAATTTACATACAAGTGGTACAATATGGAAAGTATCATGCTATGCGAAATGGGTCAGAAAGAGAGGGATAGACATAGAAAAATTGCATTCATCTGTGGGATATAAAGTAACAAAGTATGAGATTAATACCCAAGAATAGCTGAGATCAGCACCAGGAGGATTACTCCATAACTTAGAGGCCAGCCGGGTATCCTAGAGGAAAGGGCAGTTCAGATAGAGAAGGGAGCACCAAATAAAGGATGTTTGGAGGATCCTCCCAGGAGGGGAGATGCATGTCGAAAGTAGACTATGGACTGAACATGTTTGCCACTCAATGCCTCTTTTGCAGACCACAACACCCAAAAGGAGAGAGAGAACACAGGGGATTGCCCTGCCACAGAGACAGGGGGGATGGGGGATGGGGGTGGGAGGGATATTATCCATGGTGGTGGAAAATGGGCACTGGTGGAGGGATGGGTATCTGATCATTGTATAATTGAAACCAAAGCACAAAAAATTGTAAATCTACAACTTTAAAAAAAATAAAATAAAGGGGAAAAAAAAAGACAGTCATCTTGTATGTAACTGATCCTGTTTCTATACCATGTATAATATCACAGGCTGTTCCAGGAGTGATCCCAGAGCACAGATCCAAGATAAGCCCTGAGCACTTCTAAGTGCAATATAGCCCAATACATAAAGGAAAGCAGGAAAGAAGAAAAGAAAGAAGGAAAGAAAGAAAGAAAGAAAGAAGGAAGGAAGGAAGGAAGGAAGGAAGGAAGGAAGGAAGGAAGGGAAGGAAGGAAGGAAGGAAGGAAGGAAGGAAGGAAGGAAGGACAGAAAGAAAGAAAGAAAGAAAGAAAGAAAGAGAAAGAAAGAAAGAAAGAAAGAAAGAAAGAAAGAAAGAAGAAAGGGAGAAAGGGAGAAAGAGAGAAGGAGGGAAAGAAGGAAGGAAGGAAGGAAGGAAGGAAGGAAGGAAGGAAGGAAGGAAGGAAGGAAAAAAGAAGAAAGAGAAAGGGAGAAAGAAGGAAAGAGGAAAAGAAGGAAGGAAGGACAGAAAGAAAGAAAGAAAGAAAGAAAGAAAGAAAGAAAGAAAGAAAGAAAGAAAGAAAGAATAGAAGAAAGAGAAAGAGAAGAAAGAGAGAAAGGGAGAAAGAGAAGGAGGGAAGGAAGGAAGGAAGGAAGGAAGGAAAAGAGGAAGGGAGGAAGGAAGGAAGGAAGGAAGGAAGGAAGGAAGGAAGGAAGGAAGGAAGGAAAGGAGTGAGGGAGGGAGGGAGAAAGGAGGGAGAAAGAGAGAAAGAGAGGAAGAGAGAATAGAGGAGGGGAGGGGAAAAGTAGAGTTGAGGAGGGGAGGGGAAGGGAAAGATACAGAGCAAACAGTAACTAAAGAAAGGCAGCCTGACAGCTCTATTTATATCAGACAAAATGTATTTCAAAAAAATAGTAAGACTGGGAGACATAATATGATGATTGAAGGAGCAATACATTAAAAGTACTTAACACTCATTAACATAAAAACATATAAGCACCAAAATGAAAGGGCATGAAAATATTTAAAGCAACTACTAAAAGGCCTGAGGAGACATTTAAACAGCAATAAAATATCATTAGCTTCAATATCATGGAGAGTTTTGCCGACTTTGTCTTCAATAAACATTATGGATTCCGGTCTGATGTTGAGGTCATAAATCCATTTTGATCTTACTTTTGTGCATGGTGTAAGTCTATAACTGTACCTCATGGTGTTTCACTAATAAAAAAAGAAAAAAATTTTAAAAAAATTTAAAAAAATAAACAGCAATAAAATAGTAGTAGGACAACTGACTATCCGCTCTTACCATTGAATAGATCAACCAGACAGGAAATCAATCAAACAGGAAAACAAACACCTTTAAATGAGAAGTCAGAGAACCAGATTTAAGATCAATCTGGCCCACAGGAACAAAAAAAGACAACATGACTCTTGTCTTATGCACACTCATCGTAAGACTGTTCTATTCTCATCCTTGACAGCAGAGCATTTTCAACAAGGAGCAACATGCTAGATACAAAATAAGTGTCAATAGACAAAGATTTCAATAACATCAAATGTCTTTTAAGAATATATAAGCAATTCATTGAAAAGCAGCCAACAAAATATAAATGAATATAAAATATAATTGAACCCGGATCAACTGCTTGGAAGGCAGCTATGCTCGCCACTATACCACCAATGTGTACATATATAATGTGCTTTTACTTTTTTAAAGAAGTAACTAAGGGACCATAGAGAGAAATCTATTCAGAGACATATCCCTTACCTCTGAAGTTTGTTTTCAGACATTTTTCTATATTCTATTGTTTACTGGGTTCCTGCATCTTGTCTTGGAACTTCTTGATCTTTTCTTCTTTTGCTGTTTTCTTGCTGCTTAGACCTTCTATTGCATTTTTAATATGATCTGCTATACTCCTCATTTCTGCCTTGACTCCAGAAAGCCTCAGAGATGTCAATGTCAGCTGGGAAATATAGATAGATAGATAGATAGATAGATAGATAATAGATAGATAGATGATAGATAGATAAATAGATAGATAGATAGATAGATAGATAGGTTCCATACAAGCTGGGATATTACCGTTTGCTATATTGTAGATGGAAAGGTAGGAGTCATTTTTAGGCTAAATAAATAAGAGTAAAACGAATACCAGATATTCTCCTTTATTTGTGGTACATAAATAAAGTGAATGAATAGGCAATGCTTAAAAGAAACAAACCTTTAGTCTAACCACAAAATTGCTGAAACCAAGGTATGGGAGGGGGACGTGAGTTCAAAGTGTCATATGCTGTGATGGAAGGATTTTGGTGCTTTGATAGTGGTTGTTGGTATAACACTGCAGCCCTGAAGTGTGTAAGCAGTTACACTTCTGTAAATCAATGTAAGCTAGTAAAGAAAAACAAAGAAAGCTTCAGAGTGCCCCAGACTCATTTGTCTGCTTTTCCATTTCCTTCTTTGGTTGTGTCAATTAGCCAAATCCACAGGATGTCAAAAGACAATAAAAATATTTAAATATATTTATATAATTTAATATATGTAAATATATAAAAGTATATGTAATAAATAAAATTATACATATACAGCCTTCTGAGGACAGTAGGGCAGAATCATAAAGAATAAGAATAAAGTTGCTATTATTTGGAGGCAGGGCAGGAGGGATCCAGTGTAGAGAGCCATGGGAGTGTCATGTGTGTCAGTGTGTATCAGAGCTCCACACAGCACATTTTTCAGACTGCTGCCAAGCTGTGAAATGTTTACGACTGAGTTGCCATGAGATAAGTACAGAAATTCAGAGGATGTATTTAGAAACTTTGATAGCAGTTTGATGCTGCCACAACATTCAAGTACATAATCATAGCCTCATTATACTGTGAATAGAAAAGTTCACTGGTTGAAAATCAGGTGAAATCTGTGTAATCTGAGCAATATTCTAGAGATGCACCAATATACTTAAGTTAATACATGAGATATTTTAAGGTAATATTGTCAATTGTGGCCAAGTCATTACTCCTGAAATGTGAGAATTTATTTTCACAGCTTAACTCTTGTATCAATTTAATTTTAATCAAATCGATATTATAAAGTAATCATATTATATAGTAATTAGTATATAGTATTATATAGTAATCATGTATATTCCCTGTTAGAAAAGTTAGGGGTTAATATTTGTATTATCTCCATATCATATAGTGACAAAGTAACCTTTATTTTATGAATGTTTAAAAAAAGTTGTAAGTAACTATGCATAGAGACTCTAGAGAAAATTGCAGTAGAAACTGTACCTCATGGTGCCTCACTAATAAAAATTAAAAAATAAATAAAATAAAATTTGAAAAAAAAATTGGAAGTCAATCTTTGAAAGAGAAATAAATTGAGTGAAATTTGTGTTTCTTTACTTTTTTTGTTGTTGTTTTTGCTTTGGGTTTCAGTTTTGGTTTTGGGGCCACACCAAGATGCTAAGGAGTTACTGTGTTCAGTGGTTACTCCTGGCTCTGTGCTCAAGAATTACACCTGGCAGGCTCAGAAGACCATATGGGATGCCAGGGATCAGATCCAGATCAGCCGTGCCCAAGACAAAACCCCTATCCTCTGTACTATTGTTCTGACCCCAGTTTCTTTTGCCTGAGGGTACTCTTCGGTTCATGCAGCTATACCGGTCTTATTGGTTTGAAGAATTTGAGTATGAGATTTGAGGAATCAATGAATTCAATAATGAGTCATTAGAATTTATTCAATAGAAGAGAGGAAAAAATGGGAAAAGATGAATAAAACGTCAGAAAACTAGAAGACAATATAAATCTGACTAACATACATGCAATTAGAAAGTTCCAGAAGAAAAAAAGAAAAAAATTAATGGTTTGAACAAATAATAATCAAACATTTCCCAAAGTTTATGAAAATGATCATTTGGAAGCAGAAATCAACATGGATCCCTACAAGGTAGGCATAAATAAAAATATGCAGGCACACCATGATCAAAATACTGAAAACAAAAGAAATTTTTAATGGAACCTGGAAGAAGGTCTTTTGAGCACCTACTTTGTAAGCGGGTGGTTCTGAGTTTAAATCTCTAGTGTCTCATGTATGCTGAAGACAATCCTGGAAGTTGTGCTATTTGAGCCTGGAAGCTCGGCTGTTTGCAATCTCCAGTGCCACGAGTAATTCTCATTACAGCAAAGTAGGATGTGTGTAAGCACCTCAAAACTGAGTTAAAACCCCATCAAGCACAACTGAAAAGAGATGTGCCTGTTCCGTGACCAAGAAGGGCAACCCCTAGCAAGCAGTTGTATAAACACCACAATAACCCCCAGTGATCACCACAACAAAAGGAGTATAAACCTAGGTGAATACTGAGACTGGGTAATCTGATTTGCAACCACTGCCAACACAACTGTGCAAGTACCACACTATGTCCTACAGCCAGACATTTATGCAAAGACCTCATCATCAACAACAAATGAAAGGGAGATGAAGGAAGGGAATTTAAAGGTAGTCAAAAAAGGCTAGGGATGTGCTTCAGTGGTGAAGTGCATGTCTTGCATCCATATGACCTGGGTCCAATCCCTGGAACCACATATGTCTCCCCAAGTCCCACCAGGTGTAATCCCTGAGCACAGAGCTAGGAGTAATCCAGGAATAAAGCCAGATGTGGTCCCATAACCAGAGGGGGGAAAAATGTTGCTTTATTTTTGCCAGTGCTCAATACTGTCTTTAATAAAAAGCAAGTATTCATTTTATATATTTATTTTTATGGATTCATTTTATATGTCAGTATTCCATTATATTATTTTTGTCCCAAAAAATCAGTGACTTAGCTTTTTCTAGGTAATAAAATTACATTTCAGATATTACTAAAACAAACAAAAGTACAAGCAATAAGGGTTCATGATTCTTAGAAATGTGTATTTCATGAAACTAAAAACTAAAAAAATATGTGGAAAAGGACAAAGAATCAGCTTGAAATAATTTGCATTGGCCAAATCTAAGACAACTGATTAAAATGAATTGACAGTAAGTATAGTGAGTGAAAATATACTTAGATGATCTCCAAGTAATTGTCACTAAAAATTCTCCACCTTCCAGGGGAGGGAGCTGGTGGACACCACTTGATTCCAAGGATTGAAGTCAACATCACTACTATTGGCACGAACTGATATCATGTGCCTCCAGTGGGGAGACACCAAGAAGGACATATCACTTTCTTCCTGCCAAAAATGCATGGTCTGAAACTAATCAACTCAAATTAAGGAACATTCTACAAAATGACTGGCTAGTTCTCTTCTAAAATGTCAAGGTTAAGTAAGACCAAGGAAAGGGAGGAATGTCTCAGATTAGAGAAGTATAAGTCTAAGGAAACCATGGCTACATGTAATAACTGGAATAAAGCCTGGACTGGAGAGATATGTGGTTCTAAGGAACAGTTATGAGATAAGAGGGAAGTTTGAACATGAGCTATAGGTGAGAGAATAGTATTAAAGTAGTTTTAAGTTTTCTAAATTCAGCACCTTTTTTGTTTTCAAAAAAGTTGATATGAAATCATTTGGTAGAAGAACCATGATATTTTGAACTTATACCCAGATGGTTGAAAAAAGAATTTTAGATACATACACAGATAGAAAAACAGACAGATAAAGAATAAAAATGAAAAATACTAAAGTTAAGCAGGGTAAAATGGAAACTGGGTAAGAATACTGAAACACCTTATAATACACCAAGCAGCTATTCTAGTTTTAAATTGAATTGTTTGAAATAAAAATGACAATACAAATCAATACAGTTATATGAGATTTTGAAATATTTACTCAAAGATCAACAAAATAGTGTTATTTAATTGGAAAATTCATAAAAGGTTTTATTTTAAACTTTTAAAAATAAAATTATTTTCTAAAAATTTTAAATAATATATTTCACTGTAATGGATTAATTATCTGAATATTAAAAATAAAACTAATTATCTTGGAAAATAGTTATTTTTTTAACCAGTTTAGTGGTTGCTTCTATACATCACACAAGGTAATTGATATTCTTATAAAGAAACATTTTTAAACTTTTTTTTGATTGAATCACTATGAAATACAGTTACAAAGCTTTCATGATCAGGTTTCAGTCATTCAATGTTCCAACACCCATCCCTCTACCAGTCCACCAGTGTACATTTCCCACCACCAATGTACCCAGTATTATCCCTCCCGCCACCCCCTCCCCCCACACACCTACCCCCTCCTCCCACCCTGCCTCTATGACAGGCTTGCTCTCTCTCTCTCTCATTCTCTCTCTCTCTCTCTCTCTCTCTCTCTCTCTCTCTCTCTCTCTCTCTCTCTCTTTCCTTTTGGCCATTATGGTTTGCAATACAAATACTGAGAGGCCATCATGTTTGTTCCTCTACCCACTTTCAACACATAACTCCCATCAGAGCAATCACTTCCAACCGTCATTGTCATAGTGGTTCTTTCTCTAACCAACTGCCCTCTCCCCGATGGGAGACAGGCTTCCAACCATGAACCAATCCTCTTGGCCCTTGTTTCTACTGTATTAGTTCTTGGGTATTAGTCTCACACTAGGTTTTATTATATCCCACAAATGAGTGCAGTCATTCTATGTCTGTCCTTCTCATTCTGACTCGTTTCACTCAGCATAATACTCTCCATGTCCATCCATTCATAAACAAATTTCATTACTTCATTTTTTTCTAACTGCTATATAGTATTATATTGTGTAGATGTACCATCGTTTTTTGTAAAGAAATTTCAAATATGGGATTACTTTTCATTCTCTCATAAGATAGCTTTCCAGTATTCTTCATAGTTAAATTTTGTAATTAGTAAATTTGAATTCATGACAGATTTAATTGATCTCTCTCTTTGACCATAAAATCTTTAATCAAGAATCATTCTTTCTCATTGCAGTTGGTAAGCATTCCACAGGAAGATCTGAACAAAGCCTATTAGAGACGAGTGTCTTAATTAGTTTTTTAAAATAAGTTTTGCAAATATTTCAATTCAATTTGGGGATCGGGGGATTGGGCCATATCCGGAGATATTCAGGGTTATTCCTTACTCCTGTCTCTGCTCTCAAGAATTATTTCTAGCAGTGCCTGGCACACCATTGGGATTCCAGGGATTGTACCCAGGTTAGCCTTATACAAGGTAAGCACCCTACCAGCTGTATTTTCTCTCCAGCCTCTTTAATCTTAATATTTGTACAAATTTATTAATCCAGAATATTTTATCAATTATTTTAAAAAACAAAATTGATTTAAAATTTTTTCTCTTTATAATCCTCAATATTTAACCAAATTTAAATAGATTAAATAATTCCTGAGTGCAGAGCCAGGAATGACCCCTGAGCATCACTAGATGTGATCCAAAAAGCAAAAAAAAAAAAGGCCTTTTATGGATAATGGAGTCAACATTTTTGCATTGCTTCGTATATGCACAAGCATCTTGAAATAGAAAATGGTGAAAATTAATTTATAGGAATAGATATTGGCTCTAAATAAAAAGTCACTTCATGTGTTAAATTGTTTTCTTTGGACAGAATCTTAGATATTCTCAGTTTTAATCCACTTCTCCCCCCCAAAAAAGCTGTTCAATTTAAAAATAAAACCATCAAAACATCCTTTAAACATTTTGAGCTGTTTCATATATCATTTATTAGTTTATTAGCCTATTAGTATATTTTTTATTTATTTATTTTTGCTTTTTGGGTCACATCTGGCAATGCACAGGGGTTACTCCTGGCTCTTCACTCAGGAATTACTCCTGGTGGTGCTCAGGGGACCATATGGGATGCTGGGAATCGAACCCGGGTCAGCCGCATGCAAGGAAAATGCCCTACCCTCTGTACTATCATTCCAACCCCCTATTAGTGTATTTTTATGGATAAATGTGCTTATCCCCTGTTTGCAGGCTTTGTTTTCAGTTGTTACAGTTAAAAGGTAACATTTTGGTTGCTCCATTTAATGAGTAATTGAATTAAAAATTGTGAACTGGCTTGGAACAAAAAGCAGTCCAAATTTAAAGATTCCTTCTCTGGGGCTGTTAAAGATTCCTTATCGGGGGCTGAGATAGAAGTTGATTTTCCAAATAATTTTCAAAAAGCTCAAACATTTATAAGGTTTTGGGAATGGATCTGGAATCACAGATGTCAAAGAGAAAGTATATACTGTTGAATTCAAGCTTTTGCTTTTAACATCAACTTTGCACAAATACATACATAAATCACAATTCAGTTAATCTATGTAAACACAAAATACTTATTCATTTAGCCACAGACAGTTTTTATTTTAATTGGTAAAATACTGAATTCTTTTGGATACAATTAAGAGTTAGGTGGTACCAAAATCAATTTCAGGTAATGTTTCTGCTTCATAGGTTTTATAATTAAAATATTGGGTTTTGGTGGTGTTAGGGTTTGGAAGGGGTTCATTTTTGTTTTGTTGGTTGATTTTGGTACTGGGATCACACTCTGCTGTGCTCAGATCTTATTCTTGGCTCTGAGCTGAGGAATCACTCCTGGGGATATGTGGTTTTGGGAATGGATCTGGAATCACAGGAAAATAAATACCCTTACCCGTGTACTGTGATTTACAATACTATTAATGATAGGGTTTCAAGAACACGAAGTTCCTACACTACACCTTCCACCAGAGTATATTCTACCCTCCACTATTATCTTAGTATCTCCTCCCATCTACTACCATCCTCCCTCCCTTGCTAAGCTTAGTTCTGTAGACCAGCTCTCAGGTTCTGTTGCCTTTGGTCATTTTCTATTCTCTCACTGTGTTTAATATTTTTCATAAGGGGGCTGGAGCTATAGTATAGCGGGTAGGGTGTTTGTCTTGCATGAGACTGACACATGTTCTATCCCCAGCATCCCATACGCCCTCCCCACACACACAACTCCAGGAGTAATTCCTAAATGCAAAGCCAGGAGTAACCCCTGAGCATAGCTAGGTGTAACCCAAAAAGGGGGGGGGGGAAATTCACATAATAAAGAGGTCATTCTGCGTCTGTTCCTCTACTTCCAATTGACTTCACTCAACTTAGTACTCTCTAGCTCCATCCACCTAGAGGAAAATTGCATGACTTCATCTTACAGCCAAGTAATACTCCACTGTGTATATATACCACGGTTTCTTTACCAGTCATCTGTTTTGGATACTCAAATTTTCTTCATATTTTTGCTTTTGTGCTGTAATGAACATAGGAGCATAAGTGTCTTTTCAAAATAGTGGTTTTGGGCCCTTGAGGTAGAAGTAAGACTACTGGGTCATAAGGAAGCTTTTTTTTTTGACAAGTGTTCATATCGAATTTACATACAAGTAGTACTACATGGAAAGTATCATGTTATGCAAAATGAGTCAGAAAGAGAGGGATAGACATAGAAAGATTGCATTCATCTGGGGAACATAAAGTAACAAAATAGGAGACTAACACCCAAGAGTGGCCGAGATTAGTACCAGGTTTGCTCCATGGCTTGGAGGCAAGCCACACATGCTAGGGGAAAATGGAACTCAGATAGAGAAGAGAGCACCAAATAAAGGGTGTTGGGAGGATCCTCTTAGGATGGGAGAAGCACACTGAAAGTAGACTATAGACCAAACATGATTGCCACTCAATGCCTCTTTTGCAAACCACAATACCCAAAAGGAGAGAGAGAACAAAAGGGAATGCCCTGCCACAGAGGCAGGGTGGGATGGGGGGATGGGGAGTGGGAGGGATATTGGGACCCATGGTGGTGGAAAATGGGCACTGGTGAAGGGATGGGTACTTGATCATTGTATAATTGAAACCCACAAAAATTTGTAAGTCTACAACTGTACCTCATGGTGTTTCACTAATGAAAATTTAAAAAAAAAGAAGTCTTAAGTAGGACAAGAGAGATAGAACAGTAGGCAAGGTGCTTGTCTTGCTTGCTGCTGCCAATGACTCAATCCATAGCACCAAATATAGTCCACTTAATCTGAAAAAAAAGTGTCCATATTGTTTTTTTAAGAATTTTTTCTTTCTTTTTTCCCCTTCATATTGATTCACTGCTAGATACAGTTACAAAGTTTTCATTTTTGAGCTTTGATCATACAATCCTCAGACACCCATCCCATCACCAGGGCACATTTTCCACCATCAAAATCCCCAGTATCCCTTCCTATCTGGCCCCCTTCCCCTGCCTGTGTGGCAGGCAATTTGCACAATGCTCTCTCTATTTTGGTTACATTGGATATTTCAACACCAGTCCTACCACCACTCAAACTGCTGAAAAGGTAATGCTAGACAATTTGTTTTGTATTGCTTGTTATGAATAAAATACGATGTTATGCGGCCACCCTAGGAATTCTTAAAATTTTAATAATTAGGTTCTGGGGAGATCTCTTCAGGGAGCTGCTCAGTCCGAGATTCGTATGTGTCTGTTTCTGGATCATGGCTGAGTTGGGGGAAGTAGGGCTGGCTCCTCCCCTGTCTTGTGAGGCCTGGCATTTGACACCACTGTTGCCAGTGGAGCTTTCGTTGAGTTCTAGAAGACTGCAGCCGCTGGGATTCCTAGGGGGCAGGCGGAGAGGTGGCACCTGCTCCCGTCTGGAGTGGCCTGGTGAAAGTGGCCTATTGCAAAGTCTGGAGGCATCTCTGCAGTGGGCTGCTTGTTTTCGAGAGTCGTGTGTGTGTGTGAGTGTGTGTGTGTGTGTGTGTGTGTGTGTGTGTGTGTGTGTGTGTTGAGAATTTTTTTGTTCAGAAGTTCTTTGGGAAGAGTCCATATTGTTTTCCAAAGAGGTAAGCCAGTCAACATTCCCACAGTGGATAAGGGTTCCTTTTCCTCCACATCCATACCAGCACTGATTGCCTTTGTATTAGAGCATTGCTTTTACCATGATTCTGTTCTGCCAAAATTCATAATTTTGGCATTATCACTACAGTACATAACTTTATCTTCAATGTTAAATTTTTCAATTTTATTTATCAAGGTAATGTCTACAGTATCAGATACAGCCTTCAGCAGATTAGTGTCCCAAAAATTCACTTTGATTTTCTGAATTGTCAGATGGGAAACAAATTAATTAATTGGAATTAATTCGACTGATTTCCTATCTGAAGACCCTTACATAAAATTGGAACCATTTAACTTTTTGCAAAAGCCTTCTTTGGAGGGCCGGAGCGATAGAACAGCGGGTAGGGCGTTTGCCTTGCATGCAGCTGACTTGGGTTCAATCCCCGGCATCCCATGTGGTCCCCCAAGCACCGCCAGGGGTAATTCCTGAGTGCAGAGCCTGGAATGACCCCTGAGCATCACTAGATGTGACCCAAAAAGCAAAAAAAAAAGCCTTTTATGGATAATGGAGTCAACATTTTTGCATTGTTTCATATATGCACAAGCATCTTGGAATAGAAAATGGTTAAAATTAATTTATAGAAATAGATATTGGCTCTAAATAAAAAGTCACTTCAAAAAGTGAGTGCAAACACACATACTGTACCCAGCTGCATGTGTTAAATTGTTTTCTTTGGACAGTCCTCTTAAAATTGCTTCTAACTTTGAAGTATGTGCTATTGCTTCTTCAGCAGATGTCTCTGCTTTTTATGTATTTAGTGATTGTACTAAAACTTCTGATGTCAATAAACAACTTGTGAAAGGTTTATATTTGTCATCAACTATCTTAAGAAAAGAACATTCAGGACCTCATTTTTCATTTGATATGCTCTTTTCATTGCTTTTATTTTGTTTTAACATTGTGTGTGTCTTTAGTTTGTTGCTGCTGAAAGAACTTAATGCAAGGCTAAAATAGATTTACCAAATAACAAATGGAAAAATCACTATCGCAGCAGAGTTCACATTTAGGGCTGTTTGGCCTTTGTATTCAGCACAGCACTTATTTTCCATTCACTTAACTTATAAATAATTAAGTTAAAAAGTTCAGGGAGATAGTACAGTGAGTTTGGTGCTTGCCTTGCATACGGCTGGCCCAGGATCTATTACTGGCATCCTGTATGATTTCCTGAGCACTGCCAGGAGTAATTCCTGAGTGCAGAGGCAGGAGTAAGCCCTGACAACTGCCAGGTGTGATCCCAAAACAAACAACAGAAAACTTTAAGTTCCCAAGTTCTTTTGAAGGATAAACTTTTGATACTATGAATATCTTTGACTATGTTGTCTCTTTTTTTTTTTCTTTTTGGGTCACACCTGGGATGCACAGGAGTTACTCCTGGCTCTGCACTCAGGAATTACCCCTGGCGGTGCTCAGGGGACCATATGGGATGCTGGGAATTGAACCTGGGTCTGCCGCATGCAAGGCAAACGCCCTACCCACTGTGCTGTTGTTCTAGCCCCACTATGTTGTCTCTTAGGGTACAATAGGCTATTAAATCAAGTGGCCAGCAGAGACAGTCACTTCTGGAAGAGCTGAAATTTGCAAAAGCGTGTACCTTTCCCCTTTAATAGATAGCTCCTTACTTGCTTCTCTTAGAAAAGAAGGAATTAATTACATTACAGCTGGAGACAGCTGGAAAATGAAAGACACCATTGTCATTAGTCTTAAGATGCAAGGTTTTCTTCTATGTAAGGTTTTCTCTCTCTTTTTTATGCTGCTTGAAATAGTAATCAATTTATTTATGAAGGGTTTTTTCAGAAGAGTAAAAGAGTTAATAGATGCAAATATATCTGGGTTCAAAAAACTGTTTCACCAAAATTTGTTGTTGCTATTAAAATTATTACTGCTTTCTAGAAAAGGACACTGATTTCGTCAACAATTTCCTCATTGCCAAAATTATTAAAACCTGTTTTTCCAGGCCCTTCACTGTTGTGGATGTTCTCTTAGTGTTCTAGTTGCTCATTCCTATCCCTTTCTGGATGTATTCCTGCAAATACTTCTTTTGCTGCAGTCACAGCAATTCTTTCTTTTTTGGGGTGGTGTCATGTTACATTTTTGGCTCATATTAAACTTAAATCTAAAAATCAATTGAGCAAACCTAAATGTATTTCATATGAGCTATAACCAAGCTGCTCCCATTTCCAACTGAAGCAGCTGGTTTTATTTTTTTTTAATGCCGAAATTTTCATCTACCCTCATTTTATCAAGTCTTATAATTTTAAATCCATAGTTCTATTTCTCATGAGACATTTGTGATTTTCCAAATTATTAGTTTTGGATTCCTTGTCATTACGACAGTGGTTCAGACTCAGAGTTTCTAAGCTTAGATACAAGATCTTTTCTTTATTAACAATGTGTACTTGGGTAATGTCAGCTTAACTCTCAGTTTATAGAAATAAAACATTATTATAAATGCGATGGCAATTATAAAATAACATTAAATATTTTACTCATTGTCATTATTATTATACAAAATTATTCATAAAGAGAAAGATAATAGATTTTAGTAGAGAACTTTTTCTGTATATGTACAAGTGTATCAGCTACAAATTGATCTATCTACCAAACTTATAGCTCCCTTGCTCTTCTCAATGTTTATGCTCTTGTAATGACTAGGGATCACTCACATGCTTGGCTGTGGTGCTCACATGTCTAGTTGTGACACTCATCTGAGGACATATTCCCTTAGTTGTGGCTGAAGTCTGAGTTTAGTGCTGTTGTGTCATTTGCAGTGTTGGCACACATGTTCTCCAGGGATTACACTCCTGGCTGCAGTGCTCATACCTCTATGGGGTTTATTTTCCAATAGTTGCTTTGCTCACATGGGAATTGAACTCACAGTACTTGCAAGGAAAACACTTTAACCACTGGGCCCCTTTACTAACTTTAAAAACCTTCCAGTAAAAAATGCTATCACTTTGTTAGTACAGCTGAAGCCAATTTTGTTGGCTACTCATACTCAAACCACTCTTTTTGTTGTTGTTGTATGTGAGTGTGGGAGAGTGGGGGATGGTGGAGTTAGATCATACCCACCAGTATTCAGGAGCTATTCCTGGCTCTGTGCTCAGGAGTCACTTCTGGTTAGTGCCAGGAATTAAACCTAGGTCAGCCACAAGCAAGACAAGAAATTTTATCCTATACTCTCTCTCCAATCTTTTTAAAAACTGGATGTAATTTTTTTTTGTACTGCATTTCCATTTTATTCTTTAACTTTCCATGTTTGTGTCAATCAGCTTATTCATTTCATAAAGTGATCATTTTTCTTACAGTTAACATTTGTTGAATAACTTCTAGGTTTATTTGTAGTGATAACCAGCGTCTTATAGTTCTAACCATGTGTCACGAAAGCTTCTCAGTGCTTCATATGAATAAATCTATTTAAAACTCAACAATCCTACTGTTGATGTCGTCCCATTTCATAGCTGAGGAAACCGAGCAGGTTTATATATTTGTCCTAGTGGACTTAAGGACAAAAGCCCAGGGCATGGTACCAGAGTCCTTGTTTCCATAGATCTGCCCATGCTGCATGTCCGCCTTACTCCCTGTTTTACCCACTGATCCATTCTACCCCCCAACAGTTCACACCAGCTGACCTACACCAGACAGGGACCTGCAACCTTGATCTGAAGTGCTTGTGTAGGAGACGCATTCCACTATAACCCACAACAATAGCTTCAAAGCTTGTGAATGTTATCCCTCTTTTTTAGAAATGTGTCCTGTTCTGTCAGCTCCACTCACAGAAGGGCATTCCAGTCGAAGGCGACTTCCTACAGCTGAGTTTGTATGAAGAAGTGGTAGAGTGGCCTATATTCTCCCTCTGAATCCACTTTCTCTCTCTTTCACATTGACTGCACAGATCCCTCAGCCAAAATTTATCCCTTCCCCTCTCTCACCCTCCCTCTCTGTCTTGGTGGACTTTGGAGTGGTGAGAAGGGAGAGGAGATGGGGAAAACCATTTTTGTCTGAATTATGTCTGAAATATGAACCCAGGGATGCATTGGGCGTGTCTCCCTTGCTGCAAGTTGGAACACTTGGCCCAACTCTCTAGGCTGTGAGCAGTTTGGCAATCCTCTCTAGATTTATCTTTCCCTTGCCCGATTTTTTAAAACTCTTTCATCACAGTTTTTCCCCTTGGAATACAGCAAGGAGGAACAGCAGGGTGTGTGTGTGTGGTGTGGTGAATTGGGGTGGGGGAGTAGGGAAGGTGACTGATGTCCCTTGTTTGTCATATTCTCCATGGCCTAAGTGGCCAGGGTCAACAGCACCCCTATCCGGGACTCACCCTGCCTGAGCCCCCTTCCCTGCTGGCTGTTGGACCAGGGACCTTGATAGAGTTCATTGTCCTTGTTTGCTTCGCCTTTGCTCCATTTCCTCTTTATCCAACTACTTTCATGACCAACAACCATCAACTCGGCCTCAAGCTCAATCCCAACAACTACCGGTGGATGTTAATAAGCTATAGCTATAGCATTCTAGTGAATAGAACCTCTAGAACCTGCCTTATAAACCTTCCAGAAGTATGGGAGGGTGACTGGGAGGAAGGGCCCTTTCCACTGGGACACTTGGTGGAGGGAAGAGGGCTCTTGGGTGATGGTATGATGTCAGAACATTGAATGCATGGGAAATATAATTAATAGTACAGTCAATCACAGTATCTCAATAAAAATGGTAAAGGAAAAAATAACAAAAATCCTACTGAAGTAGTTGGGTCTTTACAGGCCAGCTCCAATCCTCCTTCCTAAAGCATAAGTCACACTCAGGCCTCTCAGACATTTGTCATGACTCATCTTTCTGGATTCCAGAAGCAAATAATAGTCTTAACCTAAAGGTGTAAAATGTGAGGGCCAGAAAAAGAGCTTAAGTGGCAGAACACGCACCTAACATGTATAAGAACCTGAGTTCAATTTCTGGCACCTCATGTTCTTCTCCCCTACCACATACACACACACACACACACACACACACACACACACACACACAAAGGAACTGGTTGTAGCCCTGGTGGCACCAAGCACTTACCTTCAGTCCTGTGTTGCTAGTTGAGCACTACTGGGGCTTACCTTATTAAATTAAAAAAAACCACATACAATGGAATTTTTGTTTGGAGGCCAAACCTAGCAGTGCTCAGGGGCTACTCTAAGTTCAATGCTTAGGGAATGTCCCTGGTTGTGACCCAAGAACCATGTGGTACCTTGGATCAAACCTCAGCCTCCTTCATGCAAAGCATGTGTCTTACCCATTGAACTATCTCTCTGTCTCTAAATTTGAAATTTATTTTGCTTAGCTATTTTTATTGGAATACCATGATTTGCAATGCTGTTAATGATATTTCATGCGTACATTGTTCCAACACCACACCAACCACCAGAGTACCCCCTTCCCTCCACCCATGTTCCCAAACCCTCCCCGCCCCCTAATCCCTTCCCAGATAAGTTCAGTTCTATAGATAAATTCTTCAATTCAGATGACTTTAGTCATTTTTTGTTTCCTTAATTATGTTTCTTTCTATCCTGCATATGATAGAGTTTTTTACTTTTGATTTTGAGTATATACCTGGTGGTACTCAAGGTTTATTACTGATTCAGCCTTCAGGGATTATTCCTGAAGGTCTCCAAGAACCATTGGGGTGTTGGTGATTGAACCTGAGTTGGACGCCTGCAAGGTAAACTCCCTACCCACTGTACTACCTCCCCCCAAGGGATCTTTCTTTGATCATGGAGGTGACAGAAACTACACATAGATAAAGATAAATAAATATTTAGGTATATAATCTACATAAATATATTTTATGTTGTATAAAATGTTATATAGGATGCTTATATATTTATAAACAAATATTTTTCAGGGCTGAAGTTCTCACCTTTACGATTGCCCTTCTCCGTCACTGCCTGGGAGGGTGAGACCTACCCTGCAGATCCCTGATTTATGGGGCTATTTTGAGGTAGATGCAGGTTGTCTGTGTGCATTAGTTCTCAGATCAGCCTCAGGAGGGCACCAGGATGGCTTGCCTTCAGTCCTAGGTGAAGCTGCACCTAATCGCACCCAGCCAGCATCATTAAAAGTAGAGCAGCAGTCGCCTTCTCCTCTCTGGAAAGAAAGATGGCGGCCGCATGGGAGCCTTGTGGACAGCAGGTATGAGCCGGGGGAGTGGGGGCGACTAAAACCTCATGGGAAGGGGGGCGTTTCGGTCCGCCCTTCATGCCCTACCGAGGCCACCAGTTGCCCCCCACTAGCGGCTCTCCAGCACGGCCACGACTCCAGAGCACAGAAACCAATTTCTTAACTATCTGACTTTCAGTAGAAATACTTCCAGGGTCAATAGGTAAAATAGCAGAAATCCAAAACCAACATATAATTCTTGAACCCAGCTGTAGAAAGCAAATCACTTCACAATGCTTTGTCAGCATGTCTGATTTGGGGGGGAGGGTAAACTCTAAATAATAGTGATGAATCTTTTATTGAAACAATGAATCTAATCAAAGCAGATAGAGTGTTAACTAGAATTCATCTGCCCCACAGGGACTGGGAGGGGTGGGGGATGGGGTTTTATTGGGGTTCTTCATGGTAAAAAATAAGTTTTGGTAAAGGGAAATGTGCTTGATATTTGCATGACTGAGACCTAAACCTGAAAGCTTTGTAACCTTTCCCATGGTGATTCAATAAATAAATAAATAAATTTAAAAAAAAAAAAAAGTAGAGCAGGGGCCCTTTCCTTCTGCTTGTGCATAGGATTTAGTAATAGTCTAAATAATGCACTCCTTACCTGGGAAAGATTGTTGCTTTTCTTGTTCTCTTGCCCTACTTATCTGTGAGTTCATCAAGAAAGAATAGGTCACCATGTCACTTTTCTTGGGGACCAGTGAAAGGCAGATGCTGCGTGAATGCTCTTTGGGTGAATGAAGAAATGAATAAACTGAAGATTGCATGAGCTAGATTCTCCACTTGTTACAGGAGGTGGAGCCAGTTGTCGCTGTCAGAATCTTGGTCTTTCCCAGTGCTAAAGTATCTCCTTCAGCCCAGGTTCCTCTAGAAACCGGCCTCAAGCAGCTGTCCTAGCTCAGCAGCTTTCTGCCGAGGGTGATCAGAGAGAATGTGAAGTCTGGGCTGCGCTGGGGAAGGAAAACTCTGCCTTCACAGATCTGACCTTCCTTTCCCCCGTGATTCCATCCATTGCCAAGAATTTCCCTTTATGAGAAAGGTGGGCAACATTTTATACTCAAGGATCTTTCATCACAAAAGCATTTCCACACTAGCAGACTTCATTCTAACATAAATCTTAGACATAGCAGAGTGGTTAAAAATAAATCATGACACACTTGTTAATGACATATTATGCCCAATTTGAAAAGTTATCCTCCAAGGACCAGCAATGTGGCCCTGTGGTTGAGCACTTGCTTTGCACATGGTGGGGCCTTGGGTTGGATCCAAGCACCATAAAAATTTATAAAAATAATAATAACAAAGTAAAGTTCACATCTGTGGATGGCTTTCTGGTAAAATTGCCCATCTTATAGGCATAAGCCTGACGGTTTGGTCCTCTGTGCTGCTCACATAAGTATGTGAGTATGAACCCAGCTGCTCTGCTATTTAAAATCCCCAAAACCAAGACAGGGAGTGTGATCTGTGGGCCTCCACAGTATGATGTATGCAAGCAAAGCAACTAAAAGCATGCAAACCTCAGAGAGAACCACAACCAAAAAGCATGCAAACACCATGTTCAGGTGTGCAAGCCCAGAGAAGCAAGTGTGGGGCCAGTACAACTGAAATGTGCCCCCCCCCCCAACCTCCTGCCATGACTGCTGGTCAAAATGCACAGGAGTATTTTGGAAATACCCCATCCCCACCCATGAGTGCCAGAGCCAGGTGTGCCACAACAACAGTCATACACAACAGCAAAATGAGGAAAGAGAAAGAAAAATACTGAAAAAGTTACGCATTGATAATATAATGAATTATGCATGACATGAAAAACATTAATAGTAGCCCATCTTTAATTCAATACTTAGCGTATGCCATAGCTAAGAGTTTTATAGATGTTAGCTCTGGTGGGTTTTTTGCTGTAGTTGTTGTTTTGTTTTTAGCAATCTTGGAGAAGGTATTCTCATTATCTTCATTTTGCACATAGAAACACTGAAGTTCAGATGGTGCAAGTATTTTACCCCAACTAAGACAATAAGTAAAAGCTGAACTAGAAATTTTATTAAAAATATGTTTCTTATAATGTCAGGTTTACATTTTGGATTCATGAAATTATTATTGTATTGCTCCAACTGCTTATCTATTGTTTTGATCAAAGGATCAAAGGCAGTTGTGCATGGCTAGTGGAAGTATACATGGCATATTTTTGTTATGGGAGCTGTGCTCAGGAGCTACTCCTGACTCTATGCTCAGGGATTACTCTTGCTGGTACTCAGGGGATCACGTGCAATGCCAGGGATTGAATTTGCATCAACTGTATGCAACAGAAGCATCTTAACTCCCATATTATATCTCTGACCTCTGCATGGCTTTGTTGTCTAAAGAGAATCAATATTTTCCAAGTTAAGTTTCTCTTAGGTGTTTATTTATTCAACTAATCTATAAATGTTTTCTTTCCAAAGGCCACATACAACAGTGTTGTGGGGTGGACCAGAGCCTCTCCACTGATACTCACAATGAGCCTTGCATTACTGAGGGTCAAACTCAGGGCCTTAGCCTTACCAGGAGTAGGCTCTCCACAGAGTCATATCTTCACGCCCACAATAAAAAAGCTTTGGTATGTGTTACACTCCTCAGGAAATTGCATCCTGAGAATCAGAAAAAAAAGAAGGAATATTTTAGTAAAACACATGAGATAATGCTGCCTGCATGATTTTTAAGTTTTGTGCTGGCTAGGCAGCACCCTTTGGTGATGCTCCCACGTAAGAATCTATGGTGTGGTACAAGTGAGATTGCATTTAGCATCAGGAATGGCAGATAACAGAGCCACCAGTCTCATTTAATCTAGCTCACACTCTGCATTCATCGTGAGCACCAGCCCTGGGGATCTGGAGAAAGAAGGCAGGAAGTGCTTGTATCCAAGTGCCAGCTACCAGGATACCTACTTTATATCTCCCAATCTGCTCAGAAGGGAGCTAAGTGGGAAATGCTCTTATTTCCTGTTCCCTCCCTCCACTCTTATTCCTCATTGTTGATGTTGTTACATGCCCAGTCTTAGCTATGGCACTCACCAGGGGTCATACATGAGGTTGTGTTCATCACACACTTGTCAGTGTTTGCTGTCCTTTAGTTGTGTTCACCAGAGTTCATGCACTTTAGACGAGGTATACAAATACTGGTTTTAATACTCACTGAGGATTTTATGGTGATTTTAATACTCCCCAAGAACTGCTATGGTGGCTTTAATACTTACTGAGGATTGCTATGGCAATTTTAATACTTAGAACTGCTATGGTGTTTTAAATACTTACTGGGGGTTGCTACAGTGATTTTAATACTCACTGAGGACTGCAATGATGGTTTTAGTACTCAGAATTGCTAGGGTGGTTTTAATACTCACTCAAGGTAGCTAGCGTGTTTTTAATGCTCACTGAAGATTGCTATGGTGGTTTTAATATTGAGGTTTGCTATGGTGGTTTTAATACTCACTAAGGATTGTGATGGTGCTTATTATATGCCCATTGGGAGTCACACTTCCTAACCATAGTGTCTACACGTCTTTTTTTAAGTTTTGTGCTGGCTAGGCCGCACCCTTTGGTGATGCTTCCACATAAGAATCTATGGTGTGGTACAAGTGAGATTGATTTTAGCATCAGGAATGGCAGATAACAGAGGCACCAGGCTTAAACACACAGCTGCTAAGATCATACATGGTGCCTGTGGTGGCTCTGAGAATGAAACTGGTGACCATACACTTGCAAGGCAGGCAGGCATTCTAAGCCACTGTGCTCTTGCAACAGGTCTCTGAGCTGCAAATACTGAAGCCCACTGCTTTGAACTATATATTTTTTTTACCAGAGTGAGAATACAACCCCCATAGAACTTTAGAACTTTGTGAAATCCTCCAGGCTACATGGTTAGCATTTTACAAGATTGCACAGTGTTATGGACAAAACCCAGGGTAGACACAAGAATCCCTTGCCTGTTTCCTTCTCTGAGTCAGCTTGGCCCAGTCTCTGCAGAATGACTTGGAGTTTGGGGAATAGATGAAGAAAGCACAATTTGAAATGTACCTTGCTCTTGCTTCACTCAGCTTGAAATTTGGACAGCCACACTGTCCCTTCTGAAGCCCATGGGAATCTGCAGCTCACTCTCAATTGTAATGCTCATTTCCAACATCCACACCCCTTCTGGAGCAGGTGTGCATGCGCACACACAGACACACAAGCATGCACGCGCGCACGCGCGCACGCACACACACACACACACACACACACACATACACACACAAAACATATGCAAAACCACAGTCACAATTTCCTCTGCACTTTGGCCCAGTTAATCATGAAAACCTAGATAAGCAGGAGCAGGCAGGTAGATAGACTTCTGAGAAGTCACTTTCTTCTTGGCCACCTTTGTTGCACTATCTTTCTTGGCCTAAACCCTAACTGCCGGCCCTCTCAAGAGTTCAGTCACCCTGCCCTTTTTTATTCTCCAGCTATTCACACCTGGGCAGTGTCATTCAAAACTATCAGTGTATGGAGCAGGGAAAGCCTCTTCAACAAACTGTGCTGGCAAAATTGGACGGCTACATGCAAAAAAGTGGGCTCAGATCTCTGCCTAACACCATGCACAAAAGTAAGATCAAAATGGATTTATGACCTCAACATCAGACCAGAATCCATAATGTTTATTGAAGACAAAGTCGGCAAAACTCTCCATGATATTGAAGCTAATGGTATCTTCAAAGATGTCACGCCACTGGCCGAGCAAGTGAAAACAGAGATAGACAAATGGGACTATCTTAAACTAAGAAGCTTCTGCACCTCAAAAGAAACATTGACCAAAATACAAAGACAGCCTACAGAATGGGAAAGGATATTCACCAAGTACACATCCGACAAGGGGTTGATATCAAGGATATACAAGGTACTGGTTAAACTCCACAAGAAGAAATCACCCAACCCCATCAAAAAATGGGGTGAGGAAATGAACAGAAACTTTCGCAAAGAAGAAATCCGAATGGCAAAAAGGCACATGAGAAAATGTTCTACATCACTAATCAGAGAGATGCAGATCAAAACCACAATGAGATATCATTTCACACCACAGAGACTGGCCCACATCCACAAGAACAAAAGCAACCGGTGCTGGCACGGATGTGGCGAGAAAGGGACCCTCCTTCACTGCTGGTGGGAATGCCGGCTGGTCCAACCCTTTTGGAAAACAGTATGGACGACTCTCAAAAAATTAGAATTTGATCTGCCATTTGACCCAGCTATAGCACTCCTGGGAATATATCCCAGAGAGGCAAAAAGGTATAGTCGAAGTGACATCTGCAATTGTTTGTTCATTGCAGCACTCTTTACAATAGCCAGAATCTGGAAAAAACCTGAGTGCCCAAGAACAGATGACTGGTTAAAGAAACTTTGGTACATTTACACAATGGAGTACTATGTAGCTGTTAGAAAAGATGAAGTTATGAAATTTACATACAAGTGGTACTACATGGAAAGTATCATGTTAAGCGAAATGAGTCAGAAAGAGCTGGATAGACACAGAAAGATTGCATTCATCTGGGGAACATAAAGCAACAAAAAGGGATATTAACACCCAGGAATGGCTGAGATTAGTACCAGGAATTTTGCTCCATGAAAGAAGGCCAGCCACAGGCTCTAGGTGAAAAGGAAGCTCAGATAGAGAAGAGAGTACCAAATGAAGGGTGTTGTGAGGGCCCTCCCAGGGTGGGAGAAGCATGCTAAAAGTAGTCGATAGACCAAACATGATTGCCACTCAAAGCCTCTCTTGCAAAACACAGTACCCCAAAGAAGAGAGAGAGAACAAGGGGGAATACCCTGCCACAGAGGCAGGATGGGACGGGGGGGGGGGGGGATGAGGGGGGGGGATGCTGGGACCCATGGGGATGGATGACGGGCACTGGTGGAGGGATGGGCACTTGATCATTGTATAACTGAAACCCAAGCACAAAATTTGTAAGCCTATAACTGTACCTCATGGTTTTTCACTAATAAAAAAATTTTAAAAAAAAAACAAAACAAAAAACTATCAGTGTGCTGACAGTTTTAGTCAGGACCCTCTCACTCATGTCACCTAGATCAATATTGTTCACAGGCATCTGCTCATGTAGGGCAAAATGATGAATAAAAGAAACATAGAGACTTCAAAGTCAATCTTTAGAAAATTTTTGTTTTTATCTTGGTAAGCATAATTTTCTCCATCAAATCTTTTTAAAGAAAAGGGAGCCTGAAAAGATGTGTGGGAGAGTTCAGATAGGCAAAGGAGAAAATTAATTTCACGCAGTAGAAAACTGTAGTAGCAAAACTGTACACTTGTGCAGTCCTGCTTACATTTTTAAAGCATTTTCAGAATTTTTTAGGCTGAGGGGAATGGAAGGTAGAAGGAGATTGGGACCATTCCTGGCATCACTCAGGGGTAATGCCTGACTCTGTTCAGAAGTGAGGGACCCAGCCGTCAGTCACATGCAAAGCACTTGTATATCCCCCCAGGCCCAGATTTTCTTTTCCCTTAATATTCATAGTTACCTTCTATAATATTGCAAGAAAAAAATTTCGGGGCTAGAAAGATTACTTAATGAGATGAGTGCCTGCTTTGCATACAGAAGACCAAGTTTGATCCCTGGCACCACTAAGTTCCCTGAGCACTGCTTGAAACAATCCACAAACAATAAGCTGAGAATAGCCCCTGAGCGCTACTAAGGGGTGACCCAAAAAACAACAACAACAAAAATGTATCCCTTTTTATTCTGTAAAAAAAACTGAAGCCCTGAACAATAAAACAATGACCAGAAGATCTTAGTAAAACTAGAATATGTGGGGCCTCGGTGTCTCAAATCTAAGCTGGGAGAAGTATGCATTTAGTGTTATGTGCTGGTGACTGAACTCAGGACCTCAGCTGCACAGAAAACAGGCTCCGCCACTGAGCTACAATCTCTGCCTAGGAGAAACACTTAAAAGATGTTCAATTATTTTCCCAAATTTGATGAACAACATGGATCCACAAGTCCAAGAAACTCAATCCCAACAGAATAAACACAAAGCAAAATATTATGCCAAGGCACATTATAATAAAATTGCTAAAAATCAATGAAGAGAAAGATGATTCAATTGACATTTAATCATTGTTAACTTACCAATTTAAATAACGTAATTATGTAAATTATTAAAATCAGACCTTTTGCAAAATTGATTTCCCAGCATTTGAACCCCCCATCCAATGTTTGGGGAGTTTCCCCTGGCAGGAGGCCAATCTCTCAAATAAGTGTCAAGATTTCTAGACCTGCAGCTTGGACACTTTCTCTCTTTGTGGATTATTTGAAGATCTGAAACTGACCTCCCCAAATGTACATAGTATGGCAAACTAATGAACATTGAAAGGATGGTCTCTCAATCCCCTCTAAGAGCAAGCCCTGAGCACAGAACCAGGAGTAATTCTTGAGCACTGCTCAAACACAATTTTTTTCTAAAAAATCAATAAGCAGTTGTTAAATGATTGATTAGTCTTGGGAACACAGAGTTTTTGAAAATTCCAAGCTATCATAATACAATGAACTGGCCTTGTCAGTCTCCAAACTATCATAATACAATGCCAGTCCATCAGCATCCTGAACTTCCTTTTATACAGTAGTCTTCCGGGTGGTTATTACCAATGTCTCCCTGAAGAAAGCCTTTTCTTGGGGAGCGCCAGCTGTGTCTTCAGCCATCCCAGTCGGGACTCTCGAGCCCGGGCTAGGTGAGCAGGCAGTGGGGGTAACGGGCTGCTGGAGCGGTCAAAGGCATTATTGACACAGCTGCTCTCCCCCTTGTTCAAGCTGAGATGGAAATAAAATGAGGGGATTTTTTGAAGACTGCTGTGCGGTATCCTGGATCCTGGACTCTCAGCAGGAAGTGGGGTTCAGGGACTTTCAGAAGTTTGCCCCCCAGCCCGGCTCGCGCTGTGCTCAGGGGACTAAGGCAGCGTAGATAGAGCCCAGAGCTGGCGGCGGGGGGCGGAGGCTGTGGGAGAGGTTATTATAAAGGACGGAGTCCTGCCAGGAAGGCTGAATGTGCGCCCCCCTCTTCAGAGATCTTATCTAGAGCCCTTGGATAGAAAAGTAATAGAAGAGAAGCCCTCGCTGTTCAGGGGTTGCCTTCAGTTTTCCCCTGGGAAAAGCTGCAACAACAAACAGGCATCAAGTAGGAGCTACAGAAGGATTTTTTAAAAGGGTCTTTAAATAATTAGACTTCACTTTTTTAAGTGGGGGGGAGAACAGAAATAGGAGCGAAGTGTGTTGGTTTAGTTTAGTTTTTTTTTTTTAACTTAGCTCTAAAGACCTCCCAAAATGCTCCATAGATGCTGTCAGGAATATGAAGAGGCTCTTCTCTGGGGTGTACTCGATCTGGCAGCCCTAACATAGATAATGATTTAAAAAGAAAAGAACACCCTGCACAGAAAGATCAAAAAAGCTTGCTGGAATCAGGACTTACATTTACTCTTTGGGAAGTTATGTGATAAAGCTAAATTTTTTTCATTAAGACATTCAGAAACATGGATTCTCCTCCTTTAACTCCAGAAAGGAAGTAATGTGCATTTAAGATTAATCTTTATATTTTTTTGAAGGGGGGCACCTCCTATGTTCACATGTCCACTTAAAAGTAGGCAATATTTTGGTACAGGCTGTATGTTTAAGAATAATGCCTCCAGGAGTATTGGTTCATGATTGGAAGCCTGACTCGGGTGTGGCGGAAGAAGGCAGCTGGGATAGAGGAAGGACCACTAAGTCAATGATGGTCGGAGGGACCGCTTGGTATGGGAAATGTGTGCTGAAAGTAGACAAAGGCCCAAACATGATGGGCCTCTCAGTATCTGTATAGTAAACCATAGTGCTCCAAAGTAGAGAGAGAGAGAGAAATAAGGAAACTGTCTATCATAGAGACAGGGGTGGGGTGGAGTAGGGGTGGTGGGAGGGATACTGGGGACATTGGTGGTGGGAAAGCTACACTGGTGGAGAGATAGGTGTTCAGTCATTATGACTGAAACTCAATCATGAAAGCTTTGCAACTGTGTCTCCCGGTGATTCAACAACAACAACAACAATAACAAAATTTGAGGAAAAAAAGAAGAATACTCTTGCCCTGAAATTCCTTATATCTCCTGAGTGGGGCCCAGGGATTAGAGGCTAAATTCCTACTTCCCTGCCAGAGGAGCATGAGATTTGGAGCAACAGAGTGAGGAGTTCTGTTTGTTCCCATGGTGGTCAGTTGGGAGTGGGAGCAACAGCATGGGAAGAGGTGGATATTTGGTTTCGTTTTTGTTTTGAGGTCACACTCAGCAGTGTGCCTCACTCAGTGTTTTTAGGGGTCACTTCTGGTAGTTGCCGGTGGGGGGGAGACCATTCAGAGCCAGGAATTGAACCAGACCTCCAGAAGGTTAAGCATGCAAGCCCATTAAGCCCCACTGGTCAGTTTTTGTGTGTCTAGATCTCACAAAAAGAAATAGAATAGTGTGGCATAGAAAATTAACCTTGGGTGCTGGCAAAACTGGATGGCTACATGCAAAAAAAATGGGCTCAGAACTCTGCCTAACACCATGTACAAAAGTAAGATCAAAATGGATTAAAGACCTCAACATCAGACCGGAATCCATAAGGTACATTGAAGACAAAGTTGGCAAAACCCTCCATGACATTGAAGCTAATGGTATCTTCAAAGATGTCACGCCACTGGCCAAGCAAGTGAAAACAGAGATAGACAAATGGGACTATCTTAAACTAAGAACCTTCTGCACCTCAAAAGAAACAGTGACCAAAATACAAAGACAGTCTACAGAATGGGAAAGTATATTCGCCAAATACACATCTGACAAGGGTTGATATCAAGGATATATAAAGTACTGGTTGAACTCCACAAGAAGAAAACATCCAACCCCATCCAAAAATGGGGCAATGAAATGAATGAAATGAACAGAAACTTTCTCAAAGAAGAAATCCAAATGGCAAAAAAGCACATGAGAAAATGCTCTACATCATTAATTATCAGGGAGATGCAGATCAAAACCACAATGAGATACTATCTCACACCTCAGAGACTGGCCCACATCCAAAAAAACAAAAGCAACTGATGCTGGTACGGATGTGGCGAGAAAGGGACACTCTTTCCTGTTGGTGGGAATGCCAACTGGTTCAGCCCTTTTAAAAAACAGTATGGATGATTCTCAAAAAATTAGAAATTGAGCTCCCATTTGACCCAGCAATACCACTCCTGGGAATATATCCCAGAGAGGCAAAAATGTATACTCGAAGTGATATCTGCACTTGTTTGTTCATTGCAGCACTCTTTATAATAGCCAGAATCTGGAAAAAACCTGAGTGGCCAAGAACAGATGACTGGTTAAAGAAACTTTGGTACATCTACACAATGGAGTACTATGTAGCTGTTAGAAAAGATGAAGTCATGAAATTTACATACAAGTGGCACTACATGGAAAGTATCGTGCTAAGCGAAATGAGTCAGAAAAAGAGGGATAGACACAGAAAGATTGCATTCATCTGGGGGATATAAAGTAAAAGTAAAAAGTAAAGGCCCTCCCGTTGTTCATCGATTTGCTCGAGCAGGCCCAGTAACATCTCCATTGGAGATTTTGTTGTTACTATGTTTGGTATATCGAATACATCACGGGTGGCTTGCCAGGCTCTGCCATGTGGGCGAGATACTCTCGGTAGCTTGCCAGGCTCTCTGAGAGGGGCGAAGGAATCGAACTCGGGTCGACCATGTTGGCTGTGTGCAAGGCAAACGCCCTACTGCTGTGCTATCGCTCTAGTCCTGGGGTATATAAAGTAACAAAATAGGAGATTAATGCCCAAGAATAGCCGAGAACAATACCAGGAGGATTACACCATAGTTTAGAGGCCAGCCGGGCATTCTAGGGGAAAGGGCAGCTCAGATAGAGAAGGGAGCACCAAATAAAGGGTGTTTGGAGTATCCTCCCAGGAGGGGAGATGCATGTTGAAAGTAGACTATGGACTGAACATGAGTGTCACTCAATGCCTCTTTTGCAGACCACAACACCCAAAAGGAGATAGAGAACAAAAGGGAATGCCCTGCCACAGAGGCAGGGTGGGATGGGGGGTGGGGTGGGTGTGGGAGGGATACTGGGACCCATGGTGGTTGAAAATGGGCACTGGTGGAGGGATGGATATTTGATCATAGTATAATCGAAACCCAAGCAAAAAAAATTGTAAATCTACAATTGTACCTCATGGTGTTTCACTAATAAAAAATAAAAGAAAATTAACCTTGGAGGTCAAGGAGACAGCTCAAAGAACTAGTGTTTTTTTTTTTTATATACCAAGACCTGGGTTCGATCCCTGGAATGACCTGGTCCTCCAGGAACTATTAGTAGCAATTTTTGAACACCAAGCTGAGATTAGACCCTGAGCACTTCAGTGTCACCCCAAAACAAAAAGGAAGGAAGGAAGGAAGGAAGGAAGGAAGGAAGGAAGGAAGAAAAGAAGTAGGTTGGTCTTGATAATTGTAACTTCAAGTCCAAGAACTCAGAGAAAATACTAAAATACTGGGTATTTCTTTCGTTTCTTCCCTAGTTGCAGAGTCCACAGCAATAATCCAATAGATATCAGCAAGGACATCAAAAACACACATTGAGGAAGGAACTGTGCTTGCAAGTGGCTTGGTATCATTTCCTGTTAACTAATTTCAAGTTGGAGGGTCAGCCAAGGTCAAACTATGTGATAGATGCCAAGAAAGATAGGTGAAGCTATCCTGAAACAAGTGCCACTGAAAAGTTAAAATGTCAATGTCAGAATTCCAGCTGCAAGAGCAGAAGAGCAGATGGCAAATTGTCTGTGAGATCATATTAAGAGTAGTTTGTAAATCATTCCAACAATAAACAAACCAACAGAGAATTTTTTTCTTTGCAATTTCTCGTGTTCTCGTGTTCAAATTGAGAGACTATGACAAAGAAATTCCTGTAGGGAATTTCTCGAGGGCAAGAAATACACATAAGATAAATAGAGGTAGACCATGACATTTTCTGTGTCTCTTCATAACTTCTGTATATCATGTTTCTCATATAAAAGGCAGGATAAGGACCTGGAGAGTGCTCAGTGACAGAATGCCTGTCTTTCAGACTTAAGGCCGAGTGTTCCTTTGCTGTACTGACTTCACAAGCTGTGAATAATCATGGTGAGTGATATTTGTGATCCCTGACCGCACAACAAAATGTATGTTCTCCAGCAAACACGGTAATTAATTATGCAAGAAAATGCAACCAAAATGCAGCCCCCTGAAAGTTCTGCAGCTAAAAAGTAAACAAGTACCACAACTAAGTGTATGCAACAACCAAAGGGAAAAGAAGAAAAGAAAAATAAAGGTGGGGAGGAAGGTAAGAGACTGGAAAGGAAGGGAATGAGAGGGAAGGGCAGGGTCGGTAAGGGGAAGAAAAAGGAGGGTAAGGGTAGGGAAAGGAGATAAGATAAAGGGCTATGGGAAGGGGAGGAAAAAGGAAGGAAGGGAGGGAGGGAGGGAGGGAGGGAGGGAGGATACTTCAAGGGACTAGGGCATATGCTTTGCATGCATAAGCCCTGGTTTTTGTCCCCCAAAATAATACCCCAATATCTACACAATACCCCAATAACTGCATAATACCCCAATATCTGAACCAGGAGTAACCTCCAAGTGCCAACAGGTATGGCCCCAAGACACATCAAAAATAAATCATTGACTCCCCCCACACACACACTCTGCATCAAATCATTATTGTTTGCTCCTCTGATGCAGAGGTGACTTCCAAGGCCTCTTTATAACTCTGAATTCCTCCATCGCCTCCTTGGACACACTTGGAAAGAATAAAGTAAACTTGGCTCTGTTCCTTCCATTTTCTTTCTTTCTTTTTTTTTTTTTTTTTTTTTTTGGTGGGGCGAGGGAGGTGGTTCCAGAGGAGCAGGGCAAGAGGGGTTGGACAATGCTCAGGGGCTCTTCTCTGCTTGATTCTAGGGGTCATTCTGGGAAGTAGTCAGGGGACCATTCAGTGTTGGACCAAACTTGGGCCTCCTGCATGCAAAGCATGTGCTTCTGTCCTTTGAACAATCTCTCCAACCCATTCCTTCCATTTTCTTGCAAGTAGATAAGCCATAGAATCATTGGTTCCAAGAGTCTTACCTGGCATTTCTCACCTAAACTGGCCACCCCCCAGACAGAGGTAGCCAGGGCTGAGGGGTGTATCTGCCTTTTCAAGTTCTGCACCAGGCTCACTGGGAGCTGATATTTAGACATCAACTCACATTTGATCTCTAATAAAAGTTATATCTTTATTTCCCATATGTGTTTGATTCTTTACCTTTTTCTTGACTCATTTAGAACCTAGAAAGAGAAAAAGAAAGACTGAGTATTGTGTTCCTTGGATTTCTAAGATATTATAAATGTGTACATTCATGTTATATGTGAGGCTGGGGAGATAGCTTGGAGGTCTGTAGCACCTGTCTTAAATAAGGGAGTCCCAGGTTCAGTCCCTCACACTATGTGGGCTTATGTGTTTTTGGCGTGTGTTTGTAGCCACTCCAAATCTTCTGCTAATCAACTCTAAACCTGTGCTTTGGGAAAGCCCTCCTAGCAGCTGTGTCCTCACTGCCAGGGCAGGTACCACAGAAGGCCCGGTGCTCTCTCCACTCTGCGTCTGTGATGTAAGAGTCAGAGGTTTCTTCCAGTTAGTGAATACAGTTATCCACAAGCACTTCTCCAGAAAGTGAAGAAATGTAACTCAAAATGCAAAAACTTTATTTTTGATTAGTCAGTTTTCTTTTTCTGCTATATCTTTGGTAGCTTCATAAAGTATAACTGGTATGCAATAAAAAGCAGAGCTAAAATTAAGTGTCTTTGTAAAGAGAAAAAGAAATAAATGATATTGGGTCTTGAGAGAGAAAATGAGTAATTGGATCTGAAATATGATAGGAATGATAAAGAGGATCTGGAGCAATAGCACAGTGGGTAGGGCATTTGCCTTGCACATGGCTGACCCAGGTTCAATTCCCATCATCCCATATGGTCCCCCGAACACCACTGGGAGTGATTTCTAATTGCAGAACCAGGAGTAACCCCTGTGCATCGTCAGGTGTGACCCAAAAAGAAAAAAAAGGAAATAATAAAGAAACACTTTATAAATTAGCATTTTGGTTTTGAATTTCAGTTTTAGTTTGGCTTGATTAAAACAATGTTGGTTCACAAGATTGCATATGTTTGTTGGGTATAGTTTCATGCCTATTCAAATGTATGTGACCATACTACACCCACCACCGAAATACCGATATTCCTCAAACACAGTCCACTGGACTCCCACTACCCTTTGTTTCCTACCTGCCTCCTCTCTGGTAACCTCAGTTTTGTGGCCAGAATCCAAGAATTTGTTTTCATTTGTCTTTGTCTGTTTCTTTGCTTAGATTTTTTTATTTCTCACAAATGAATGAAATCATTCTTTGTCTTTCTCATACTTCACTTAGAATGACCCTCTCTTGCCTTGTGTTGTTGCAGACTGCAAGATTTCACCTTTTTGTATAGCTTACTACTATTCCGTTGCATAAAGACCATTCTTTTTTTTAAATGTAGGACTACTGTTATTTATTCAGCCATTGTTTAAACTGAACTAAGACCATGCTTTCTTTATTAAATCATTATTGGGCACATGGTATGTTTACATATCTTGGTTATTGTAAGTGCAGCAACCAACATAAGTGTGCATATATCTTTTAGATTAATACTTTTGTGCTCCATAGGTAGATATCTCAGAGTGAAATTGCTGGGTTATATCATAGTTAAATTTTTTATGTTTGGGAAAATCATACTGTATGATATAGATTTTGGACAAGCTTACTCTGTGTATTTTAAATCATGAGAATGTATTAATTATTCAAATTTGTATAAAAATATTTACCATTTTAAAAATATTGTTTATTATTTTTATTGTGATTATACTTATTCAAATTCTACCTTTTAAATTTTTACTTTGTTCCAATTATAACTCAGTTAATCTACAGATTATAATAACTAAAGGATTGACTATTCAATAAATAATATTGGAATATTAGGTTGTCATTCCAGGAAAATTAATTTAGATTCCTGGGATGAGGAGAAAACTTAAAACTCTAGAGAATATGTTTTGTATGTACGTAGACTGGATTCAATTCCCAAAACTCTATGGTCCCCCAAGAACTACCAGGAATAATTCCCAAACATATCAGGAGTAATCCCCCCAAAAAAGCAAACCAAAAAAGATTAGATTCCTATATCACAGCAGATATTAAAAATAAAATTTTACTTGAATTAGGGCTAGATAAAGCAAAAACTCTGAAAGAAAGCAATAGTGAAGTGCTTTTTTAACTTTAGAATGGGAAAGAATATTTCAAGAAATATTCAAAACTGGAAATAATGGAGTAAATATGACAATAGGACCAAGGAGTTGACTTAAAAGACCAGAATATATGTGTCATGCATAGAACAATGGGTTCCATCACTGACACCCCATGGCCTCCTTAGAAATACTGGGTGCACCCCAGTGGTCCTGAGCACTGCTCCCTAGGCCCCCTGAAACAAACAAAAGAAAAATAGAGTGAGGGGCTGGAGCAATAGCAGAGCGGGTAGGGCATTTGCCTTACAAGCAGCCAACCCAGGTTTGATTCCCAGCATCCATATGGCCCCCCCAACCACCACCAGGAGTAATTCCTGAGTGCAGAGCCAGGAGTAACCCCTGTGCATCACCAGGTGTGACCCATAGAGCAAAAATTAAAAAATAGAGTAAGAGCAGCCCTCACTGCCTGAAATGCAGAACCTCAATAAGAAAAGGCACCAAGAACAAAGATTATAGGAGGAGTCTTCTATAGCCTGAGCTGAAAACTAGGATAAGGGCTTTGGACTTCTAGGAGAAAGGAGGGGACTCATAGGAAGGGCAAAGCTTTACTCAGTTGTGGAGGACCTGCTTGCCATGAAGATTGGCTTCTCTGCAGGAAGACTTTTCTGGTCAAAATGCTTGTTCTGGAGTAGGATTCCCCAAAACCTCTCACCGATTTTTCTAGGGACTGAAAAAAGTAGTAAAAGTTCCTACTGAGCCTGCAAGGCCTTGAGTGACCTCAGCTTGAAATCATCTACCTGTTTTGCTAAGGTCTGTTCTGGGCATCTCGAGGAGGCATCTCTGAACATTTGAGAGAAACCAATCCTTGCTTACAATCATGAGTGAAGAAAGCACAAATTTCATTGACAGGTTAATGAAGATTAAGTCGCAATGTTATTTTTTCCTGGCATATTCACAGATTCCTGCGTTTTCCTGATCCAAACTTTAGGGAAATGCTTTTGCACAGCCTCCATAGGCAAAGTGCAAAATGCAAAGTCAAATCAAGCACTGTAATTCCTGTGAGGTAGTTTTAAGGCTCCAGTCTGATTTGGAAGTCAGATAAAGAATCTCAGCTCCAGGGAGCTGAGTTCTGTTACCACCCAGTCCACCACACAGCCCATTTCTGGCAGAGAGACTGAGCAGTTCAGCAGCATATTTCCCGGAAATTCTGAACTAGGGTTGGGAGGAACCTTCCAAAAGCCAGGACTCTGAATATGCCTGGAGAGAAAACATCATGAGTTGGTTTTCATTAACCCTTCACTGAAGTTCCGTGACTTCTTCCATTAGAAATGTAGGCAAGGACGGGCCTCCCCAGACTATAAGAGTAGCTTCCCCAGCTCATTATCTCCCATCTCCAAAGGAAACCTCCATGTGTGGAGTTTTCCTCAGTGCAGGGACAGCAGCCAGGCCTCAGTTCTGCTGTGGCACATCAATATGGCCACCACAATCTCTGACCAAGGGTCCACACAAGATTACTGGCAACATATAACTGAAAACTTAAAATATTCCTGGGGAAAGCAACCTCAAAATAACTTGAAAGATCGAATTATTTTCCCAGCAAGAATATATCTATCTCGGGGAAATACAAACCCTATGCTTGTGTGTGTGTGTGTGTGTATACATATATATATATATATATATATATATATATATATACACACAAAGTGGTGTGATGATCTGCTCTGTTAAGTACTTAGAATTTGAAGATAATGTTATATTTTAGACAATACTGTTTCTTCCTACCTCAGTTCATTATTTTCCAATTCCTCCATATTTTCTCCTTCCCTGGACTTGGGAGCAGTCCCTGACTATTCATTCATAAAGACTTTTTCTGTATCTACGCTCACCCAAGGAGAGGAAATTTGCCTCTTTAATATTAAGCTGCACAATAGCCCAAGCACTGCCTAGATGCTGATAGTACCAAATCTAATTTCAAACCACTCTTTCCTGAATTCATTCTCATATATCTTACTGCTTGTTCAACATCTCCACTTCATTATCACAAGTTTTGATTTCCTGCCCTGACCACACCCTACAGAAATCTGTTCTGGGTTGTCCCCAAATCAGTAAATCACAACTACATTCTTCCAGTATTGCAAGCCAAAAACCTCAGTGTCATCCTTTGTTTGTGCCAAGAAATGCTTATAAAAACTTAGCTAGCAATCTGAAGCAGAATAGCAGAGACTCCATTCAAAGTAATTTCAGTCTTTGATGTATTAATAAATTTTAATTATTGGATTCCATCCCAGATATGGAATCTTCTGTCTTTATCTACCCTCAAGTATCACCTTGGCACACTCACACATGCACACAGAACCACAGCTTTCAGTGTCATATGTATAATGGCAAGTCTCGAGTGTGGAATTCTAGCTTCATTTCTCTGGAAGTCTATTGCTACCTGGCCATCTCCAGAGGAATAGTGGAGACAATGCAAAACTGAACACTACCTTCCCCTCATCTAACCTAAACCCTGGACTCTCTTGCCTTATTTCAGATTAATTCTACTCAAAGGTCTGCTGAAGCCTAAAACATTGGTTTACTATTCTTTACTACTTCTTTTATTATCTATTGTCCAATATTTTCATCAAATCCTGACAATTCTCTCAAAATACATCACCAAATGGGACAACTTCTTACTGCCTTTATGTTTATCGCTGTGAAAAACATGCATGTGAAGGAACGATTTAAAAACAGTCAAAGTGGCTCAATGGTAAAGGGTATACTTTGAATCCATAAGATCCTGGGTTCCATCCTGTGTTCCAGGGAAGGAAATCAAAACCTGTGAAAAGAACATTTAAATAAGGTCAATGTAGACATCATAGAAAATTCCATGTATGTCAACTAGAGATTATTTTTTAAAAATGTTGTTGGAGAATCCAACAGGAAAACAGACATCCTGATCACTGGTAATTATGAACTTTTGCCAGATGATAGAATCAGTGTCACGCATAGCCAAAAATAGTCTACACTTTTAAAACACAAATTGATTATATTTTACCTTATTTCCCTCATTCCTTCCCATTACCTTCAACTTTTACTCCTTCTCAGAGTACGTTTTCAATTTCCACCCAAATGAAAATGGACACCCCAAACTGAAATTTCTATTATTTTATTTACTTACTTATTTTGTGGTTCTGGGGACCAAACCAAGGCTTCATTCATGTGCTCTACCACTGAGCTACACCCTTAGCCCTAGTAGCACTGCAGCACTGCCCTCCTGTTGTTCATCGAGTTGCTCTAGCGGGCCCAGTAACGTCTCCATTGTGAAACTTGTTGTTACTATGTTTGGCATATCAAATACGTCACGGGGAGCTTGTCAGGCTTTGCTGAGCTGTGGAGATACTCTCGGTCGCTTGCTGGGCTCTTCAAAAGGGGCGGAGGAATCAAAGCCGGCTCAGCCAGGCTGGCCGTGTGCAAGGCAAACGCCCTACCCCTGTGCTATCGCTCCAGCCCCAGTTACAAATCCTTTAATCCCACATGAACACTTGACTATCTTTCTTTACAGCTCTTTATGATTTTAGCATTGCTTTAATCCAAGTCATCATCACTCACCGGGACTTTTAAAAAACCTTCTAACTAATCTCTTTTTCATAGAAAGATAGTGCAATGCTGAAAGTAGACTATAGACCAAACATGATTATCACCCATTGCCTCTTTTGCAAACCGCAACACCCAATAAGAGAGAGAGAACAAAAGAGAATGCCCTGCCACAGAGGCAGGGTGGGATGGGGGGGATGGGGGGTGGGAGGGATACTGGGATCCGTGGTGGTGGAAAATGGGCACTGGTGGAGGGATGGGTATTTTGATCATTGTATAATTGAAACCCAAACACAAAATTTGTAAGTCTACAACTGTGCCTCATGTTGTCTCACTAATAAAAATTAAAATAAATTAAAAAAAAAAGAAAGGGAGTGCAAAATTATTTCAAGCACAGCCACGTTCTATTACAGATGGGGGGAGTAAGAAACATGTAGATTATACTAGACCTAAGAAGGAAACTCCATATCGCTTTGTTTAAATTTCTACTTTGGGAAGAAGTTGAAATAGCACTTAGGCTGGGCATTAAATCTTGGTGGGGCTTGGTATAAATGGGTATTTTCCCTACTCCCACCCTTGGCCCAGATTACACTGGAAGCACATTTTAATCACCAAAAGGCTCCTTATAATCAGCCTCACCTGGTGGCTCTAATTTCCTGGAAAAAAATTGAAACAAAACCAGCAATAAAATCTATGAGTCCTGTTGGATTTGCTGCAGGATAAATGCAAGTATTTATCAGGCGAAGAGAGAGGAAAACACTAGCTACTGTTTCAAGGGCATGAAGTATGTGTTCTGTTTTAAAGATGAAAAACAAAGAAGACATCTAAAACAAGGAATTCCCAAATACCATTTGTTGAAATTATTCATTCTTTTTTACATATGGTGAAAGCTTCTTTTGTCTGTCTACCTTGTAAATAGTAATAGTTAATCTTTCAAATATGCACACAAGTACACATACACACACCTACAGATAGATCTTCCTCTAATGAAGTAGAAAAAAGTCAGGATTTTGATCAGAGTGAGAACGGTGGACTGAGCAGTGAGTGGTGTCTGGGGTGAGAAAACAGAGCTAATGGAGCTCCTAGAATATGCGGAATGTTGCCCCCCCCCCGGGGGGGGGGGAGGGGGAGCACTGCCCTGGTAATTTCTTGTGTTTGTGTTTGAAAGAATCTCTTTCCCAACCTTAAAGGCAGGAATGATTCTGCAAAAGAATCATTCAAGGAGACCTGCTCACTGACAATGCAGGAGATGTTACTAGGCCAGAGAATGTTCAAGTGAAAAACAGCAGGGCAAGGGACCAAGGGATTAACACACGGCTCTGTACATGGTCTGTTGGCAATGAGGCTGGTGGAGATGAGCCTGTGTTCAGGGCTGAAACAGGTTTTAATAACTTGATCTATGCTCACATTCGGCCTCTTTCCTGGATGCCCCTGCATCTCTCTGGGATACTCACCTGACATTCACTGACTCTGACTTGATTCCTTCCAGGTCCTTCCACAGGAGATTTTAGCAGGCAGAAATCAATGCCAGTTTCTGTTAGGACATCCTGTTATGAGAGACTCAGGCAAGAGTTTATTTGTTATGGGTCAAGGGTGGAAGGATTTTTTTAAAGCAGTTACCTAACATTTGAATACATTCTTTCTGTCCTATGAAGATTGGGTAGTTCTTGAAAGTCTTAGAGGCCAATTGTGTTGTGGTTAGTGGTATGGCTTGCTATAAACAGATCAAAGGAATTTAGGATCCTTCAAATTGCGTTGGGCTGGAGCAATAGCACAGTGGGTAGGGTGTTTGCCTTGCGCATAGCCAACATGGGAGACCCAAGTTCTATTTCTCTGCCCCTCTCAGAGAGCCAGGCAAGCTACCAAGAGTATCTCGCCCGCAGGGCAAAGCATGGGAAGCTACCTGTGACGATATGCCAAAAAATAGTAACAATAAGTCTCACAATTTGTTGTGAGATGTTACTGATGCCCGTTCGAGCAAATCGATGAACAACGGGAGGACAGTGGACAGTGCAAATTGCATTAATACAAAACTACCTCTGATTTTTAAAATCACATCTAAAGGCTCTTTTTCAGTGCAAGAAATGCCATGACTGTATTGTCAAAGCCGCAAGGTATAATGCTGTTTCTACTTCCTTACTGCCCACTCCTCTTCTTATCTAAAACATGGTATGTACTCTATCTCTTCAGTCTTTCCTCTCATCTTTTGCCATGTATATAAATAGCTAATCTGAGATTCTTGCTAATCCTTTCACACAACTCGATGTCTTTACTTCTGCTATTTCTTCTACTCAAACTATGCCTAGCTAAATCTAAGTCTGGGGGCAAAAGTTTCACTCTTTAGAATTCCTTATGAAATGCTGCCTCTTCCGTGGCACCTCTTGTTTTCCCTTCATAACTGGAATGAATCTCCTTTCCTTGCGCACCAGGTTTTTTCGGTGACTGATAGACTTCCCGGAAATGTTCAGAACAGGCCTTCCAGACCAGAGAGAGAGAGAGAGAGAGAGAGAGAGAGCTCCAGGGATGAGCCCATGTTTTACCTGTGGGAGGCCTCATTAGATCTTCATTCTTACATCATTCCCTTGAGGACCCCAGGGCACAGACCCTCAGGAACCACCAGCTATGAACCAAGCAAACAAGAACATAAAAATCAACAACAGCAAAATTGGACAAGCCTTTGCAAGATGTACTATTGCATATGGATTGTTTAAAAACAAGATAAACTTTTTCACTCCTTTAACTACCTAGAAGAAAAAAAAATGAGGTCATTTCCCAGATGTAGATTTTATCTCTAGAAACAATCTTTCTATTGGAGAAATCTACATATATGACAAGATAAACACCTTACCACAGCACATCTGCTTCTTTTGTCATGTTGATCATCCTCTCCTTCTCATGCATATTTACTTCATCTCTTTTTGAAGTCCCAGGTACCTATTCAGTAGTTCAAGACATACTACTGCTGATGAGAATGTCACCTAGTTCAGCCTCTATGGAAGGCAATAAAGAAACCTATCAAAAATGTAGTATTAAAACTACTACATGATTCAGCAATACCATTTCTAGGCATCTATCCCAAAACGCAAAAATATTAATTTGAAAGGATATAAGCATGCCTACAGTCATCAGGGCACTTAGTACAATATTCAACATATGGAAACAACCTAAATACAGATGAGTAGATCAAGAAGTTGTGGTGTACATGCACAGTGGAATACTATACAGCTTTAAGAAAAAACAAAATCATGGAATTTGTAGCAACATGGATGGAACTAGATGATGTCATACTGAATGAAGTCAGTCATTCTCACTATGATTGAAAGGGATAATACAGATAGATGTCTCTCAGATTGGACTGAAGACTCAAGATGACTTAAAGATACACAGCAAGATTGCAAATAAGAGTCAAAGGTAATGAATGCTATGGGAGAATTTATTCACATAATGAAGTTGAACTTAGGGAAGAGGTGTTGAAGGTACAGGCATTGGGATCCCTAGGGCAAGGTTGGATATACAGGTGATGAGAGTGGTGTTGGAATTATGTACATAAGAAACCACCATGAACAATATTATAAATCACAGACTCTCAATCAATAAAAATAATTTTAAGGCATTCCAATCACTTCATTTTATCTCCATTTTTTTAGAATTTATATTCATGCAGATATGAATGCAATTTAATTTGTTCTTTCTGTACCAAACCAAAAAGGAACCCAAACAGAAGAAAATGTTCACTCTGAACTTGCAGTGGTCATTTATTTCAGTCATAAGTCTTTTTTGTTCTTGTTTGGGGATCATACCCAGTGGTTCTCAGGGGTTACTCCCAGGTCAGTGCTCGGGGTAGCTAGCTATAGACAATGCTCTGAGAACCAGGCAACCTTCAGCCTCCTACATGCAAAGCATGCTCTTCAGCACTTTGAGCCCGTTCTCCAGCCTTCAGTAATATGCCTCACCTACCATATTGTAAGACCCTTGGAGACTCAACTATTTTGTTCTCTTCTGTATAACCCATCTCAGTCTTAGGTGTGGAATTGACATTCAATCATAGTGGGAATTTAGAAATTTCAAGGACAGTCATTTTGTAGGGAATAATGTTTCCAACAAAGTAGAGTTATGTGACACTCAATGCCTTGAGTTTTGTTGTTTGTTTGTTTGTTTGTTTGGGGGCCACACTCAGTGATTCTCAAGGTTACTCCTGGCTTTACGCTCATGAATTACTCCTGGCGGACTCAGGAAACCATATAGGTTGGCGGGATGGAACCTGGGTCAGTCATGTGCAAGGGAAGTGCCTTATATGCTGTATTATTGCTTGAGTTTTGAGTGCAGGATTCCAGTCTATGCATTCCACCAACTTATAATTTTGTCTGGTTACTCATTCTCTGTAACCTTTAATTCCTTCATTTACAAAGTGGGAAAAATAAAACTTACTAACAACAGAGTAGTTATACCAAGAAAATAAATCATTTGGCACAAGACCTAACACATCCAAAAGACTTAATAAATGGTAGAAGTTATTATTATTCCCCTTCACATTAAATTTTTGGTCTTTATGATCAAAATATTCTAACCACATGTTCATCTTTTTAAATAAGAAGAGATTGGACTGAAGAAAAAATTTTTTGAGCTCTGCCAGTTCCAAATATTCCTCTATAAAAAGCTTTACAATAAATAACTTATTATAGTGTTGCCCAAGAGAAATAAATGTGAGTCACATATGTACTTTAATTTTCATGCCAGTCTATTAAAAGGAGTCAAAAATACACGAAATATAATTTGCTTAGTATATTTAATGCATTTTAATATTTTTATTAAACCCATTGTTTAATATAACATTATACAACATGCCATCAGTGTCACTGTCACTGTCCTCCCGTTGTTCATTGATTTGGTCTAGCGGGTCCAGTAACATTGTGAGACTTGTTACTGTGTTTGGCATATCGAATACCCCACGGGTAGCTTGCCAGGCTTTGCCATGCAGGCGAGATACTCTTGATAGCTTGCTGGGCTCTCGCTGTTACTGTCACTGTCCTCCTGTTGTTCATCGATTTGCTCGAGCGGGCCCAGTAACGTCTCCATTTTGAGATTTGTTGTTACTGTGTTTGGCATATTGAATACTTCACAGGTAGCTTGCCAGGCTTTGCTGTGTGGGCGAGATACTCTCGGTAGCTTGCCAGGCTCTCTGAGAGGGGCAGAGGAATCAAAGTCGGGTCGGCCATGTTGGCCGCTTGCAAGGCAAACACCCTACCTGCTGTGCTTGAGATGCTATGCCTCTTTTTGAGTTGTTTTCAGATCTAATATGTACTTTTCACTTACAACATATATCAATTTGAGGTAGCTACACTCAGTTTCAATAGTTATACAGGGCTAGTAGTATTGAAAATATTGGACAATGTCGTTTTGTAGCAATGGGTTTGAAAACATTTACTTCATAAATGAATCAAGGAGTATTCAAGATTCCACTGAATATTGTTGATATCATAAAATAACATATTTCTCTGAAAATGATTAGGAGTATTAATATTAATATTATCAGGGAATGTGAATATTAGGTTCTCCTAATACCTTTGATATTTAGTTGATTGACTTTGGGAATAGTATTTCTTTGGCATGCTTTATTTCCCATATCTGTCCTCAAGATAACAGGGTGCCATGGCTATTAAAACTATAGCTGATGCCCTATCCAATTCCTTGCCTATTCCTGAGATTTGAATCAGTACCCTTGCACATGATTTTTGACCGAAATAATAATAATAATAATAATAGTAATAAACTATATTGTTATAAAATATATTTGTTGACATTATGAACACTGGAAAATTACTTAGACCTTTCTACATCCTACCATGGGAACCCACTCAGGGTCCAACCAGGAAATAAGGAAGATAACTCAGCTCCCTCACTTCAGGTTAGGTTTACCCTTATGAGCCAGACTGCTGTTTGTTGTATCATGAGATTTTATTTGCACAAAGGCTTTCTTTAAAAGTCTGAAACCTAGCTTTTGTCTCACTTTGACTTTAATGGCAAGGACCACAGTTGGTGCCCACAAATCTCCAACTAGACCCCAATCTTAGCATCTTTTTCTCCAATGCCTCGTTGGATCCCCTAGTTTCACTTGTGATAGGGAGAGATTTTTGAAGTACTTTACTGGATCGATGCACCACCAAGGCAGAAGTGAACTCATTCCCCGGAGTTCATTTTATTTCAACAGGTGTGATCTCTGGCAGAGGCAGCTGTGTGAGCAGAAGAGGTTGGTCTTCTGTGAACTTGCAGTGAACTATTCATGAGGCTGCAGTGACTACCCTACTGGTCATCAGAGCTTAAAAAGATGTGTAATTGGAGGTTCTCCTCCCACCCCCAGTCTTTCTGTCTAAAATCAATCGAGACACTTGCAGAAGCTAAACTTTGTCTCTGCAGCATCAATCTTGAATATATGTCTTAAAACATTCTGACTTCACCCCACATTTCTATAACAGCATCTAGTGATGGAAAATTCAGGCACGATGGTTGACCTGTGTTCAAGGCCCAGACTGTTTCCACCATTCACCCTGTTTTCTCAACTCAAAGCTTCATTTTCTCTTGCTTAAAAAATTTGCATATTTTCTCAGTACTTGTTTCTGACTCACAATAAACAATGTCCAGACCTCCTGCCAAAAAAATGTCCAAATGTGAAGTAGTTGCTATAATAGTCGTTTTTGTGATGGCAACTTTGAGCTGTGTGCTTTTAAATTATAATTACTTTTTTCCTTACAAAAGATGTGTATCTGACTTGATTGCTGTAATTATGATTCTATACAGAAAACACTTATAAAAGATTCATGTCATCACTGTGCTTCATAAAACCCAAGCCCTTCAATAAGCTTCCTTTGGTGGGTGTTTATATATTTGTGTTTAATTTGTGACAGGGAAATCTAATGAGAAACTATTAATCATGGCATGCATATAAAAATGTGTCTTTAACTAAATAGACCAAAGTGGATAGGGCAAGACCATTATTTTCATGACATAATTTAGCATCATAGAATGTTTAGTCAGGAAAGTGACTTGAGAAAAACAAGAGTCCTAGCTCATTTTACAAATGGCATTCACAATCAGAAGGGAGGAACGTGTAGTTTAGTAGTTGCAAGCATAATAGGAACAGTAATTGGAAAGGGAGACTTTGTTAAAATCTTGACCTGGCACTGCAGAACCATGGCACCTCTCGAACTGACCTATACATTGGTTCTCAAGGTTTGATGATGGAATCATGGATTGAAGAAGCGCTCAGGGGATCTACCTGGGGATGGAATAGAGAGTTGCTGAAGTAAGCCCTCACTACTCCCCAATCCCTGCAATTAGAGCAGCCCCATTCAAATCTATTTGTGTGATAAAGATTTCAAAAGGAACTCTAGCAGAGAGATAGCTCATCTGGCCAGAGCACACTCTGCATGCAGGTTTGATCCCCAGCACCTCCAGCAGCAACTCCCTAAGCATGGAGAGGAAGTTTATTCCTAAGCACCTCTGGGTGTGCCCCCATAAAAGAAAAATAAATAAACAAATAAATAGAAATAAATTGGTCTCCTGTCCTTCCAATTTCCCCCTTCCTCCCCTTCCATCTATTGATGCTGTCATGAACAGGTGTTACACGCATGCTTTATGGTGGTGCTTGAAAGGAGTCTCACTTTTGGCCACAGTGCTTGCATGTCTCTTTAGGTGTGATGCTCAAAAACATCTACCTGACTTCAGTGCCAGGGATCACAGATAGCAGGACCAGGAAAGCAGAGATGCCAGGACAGTGCTCTGAGCCTGGGGCCGCCCAGGGGATCCAACACTCTCACCATCTCACTTTTCAACACTGAGCCCTCTCCTGGTGCCTTCACCCCTTCTTTGAATTCAATATTAGCTTATATCCTTTCTAATCAAGTTTTAGAATTGGGATAGATTTTTTTAAAATCTTTCTATTACTTGACTTATGTTATGTCCAGTTATTCATGCTACAACTCTTTACTGAGATTTTTCTGTAATGGTGACTGAGTCTACAGTACTAACACGGACTCTGCTGGGGATGGAGTGATAGCACAGTGGGTAGGGTGTTTGCCTTGCACACGGCCGACCTGGGTTCGATTTCCAGCATCTCATATGGTCCCCCGAGTACTGCCAGGAGTAATTCCTGGGTGCATGAGCCAGGAGTAACCCCTGAGCATCACCGGTGTGACCCAATAAGCAAAAAAATAAAAATAAAAATAAAAAATAAATAAACACAGGCTCTGCTGCCAAACAGCCAACAGTGGAGAAAAGAGATGCTGGAGCACAGGGTGGAGATCACTCTGGACACTTAAAGCGGGGGGAAGGGGGGGGCAGGTTGAGAGTACAAAAGAGTGATAATATATGCTTTCAGGGATTAGAAGATGAGAAATGTTGGATTGACTCTCCAGAAGAAACAACAGCTGGTAGGCTTTTCCTTTCCATCTTTAATGTAAAGCACTGAATTTTTTTTCTGTTTTTTTCAGCTCTTGGTATTGAAACAGGGCCTCACACACTCCTAGACGTGATGGGATGATGACAAAGGGCAGAGGGATGGTAGGGGTCAGGGAACTTCTTTTGGAAAAAGTTGCAAAACCAAAGTTGCAAGAATTAAGAGCTCTTGTCACTCAATGACTCTAATCCTGGACAAATTGCTTATTGCTTATGAAACTCCCTGTTAACATCTATAGTCTATGGGGTACAAAGAACCACTAATGTTAGAATATATCTTGTAACACTTTTACAGAGATTAAATTAGATAGTGTATGTAAAATTGTTTATTAAACTGTAAAGTCCTATAAAAATGTTGACTGTTATTGTTGCTAGCTCTCTGCTGAAGGCTTTTATTTCCAATTAACCTACATGATCTTTTCCAGCTAAACTAAGATTCTGGTTCTTCAGCGTTTGTTCATGTTGAGTAACCGGGAAAAATGCCATCTCACAACATAAGTCATAATTAATAGCAATAACACTTGTGAAATTGTATTTAACAGCAGACTCCCTTTAGTTTTAGTAAGGAGAAAATGTGTGACATTTCTTTAAACCCCTAAGGTGTCCAACTCTTAATTAACTTGTGATAATGGTTGGTAAAATTCCTCATCACTAACTTCTAATTGGTGGGGGTTCCTTTTTCCCATCTTTCCCCTAATGTTGCGGTTCTCAAGGCCTTAGCCCTTACTCAGGCCTCTTTTTCCTTTATTTTGGGGAAGGATCTCCTGAGTAGTACAATACTCAGGTGTTGCTCATACCCAGCAGTGCTAGGGCCCACCAGGACTATGCAGATGGTGTTCAGAAGATCATACAGTGCAGGAAGTAAAACCGGAGGACTCTGTCTGCTGACATGTGCTCAGTCCTTTGAGCTATTTCTCCAACATGCTTAACCCAGGACCTCACACATACAAGGCAAGTGCACTGCCACTGAGCTACATACCGATTCTCAAATCATTTCTTAAACCCCTTTATAGACCAAAAATTTTGCCTGTGCTCAAGGAACACCTTTTACAACAGTGTGTTGATGATGTGTTATGAGGGATTAAACCCAGGACCTCAACTATACAACTAAAATACTTTACCACTTGAACCTTATCCCCAGGTCCCCAAATCTATTTCTAGGGAGTCTTAGTTGGTGGTGTTGGAAGGGTGGGGGGTGGGGGGGAGTCACTCCCAGGTAGAAATTTGGAGGAGTATGTAGTGCTAGGAATACACCCAGACTTCCTGCATGCAACGCCTGCTTTCCAGTCCTTTGAGGCACCTCCCGACTAGTCCAAATCTATTTTTTTAACCTGAGTGTTAACTACCCCAGTTGGTAAATTCCCCACCCCCCGCTTAGCTTCCTAACTGACCTTCTTCACCTACCAAGTTTAGAACATTCAAAAATCAAAATGCTCCTATCTAGATCTTGTTTCATAGAAGTATTCAAAAAAAATTTTTTAATATAGTGTACTTGTGGCCCTCTGTGCATATATTGAGCTGATAACAGCTCCATCACAGAGCCCTCAGTCTTTGGTTCTGTAGGAAGAGTTATTGGAAAACAGACCTTAGCACAGAGTTCCCATAAGTGTCTGTAGAACCCTTCCCATTGGCTGTTACACAATACTTATGGGTTTGTATGTGTGGGCTTTTTGAGGAAAGGAACTAGTATTTAGAGCACATGTATTAAAGTTGCTAAGTCTTGCTGAATAAATAAATGAATGAATGAACATGAGAGATCAATTATAGTTTACACAAATATTTGGGCTTATCTGGCTTATACGGATTTACAATAAACCCAGTCAGCGAACAATCCAACTAAACAGAATTTAGCATAGTTATTTTGAGTGTGTTGTTTTACTTTTTTACCTTCAAATCAAAGATGGAAAAGATTTCAGACAAAGTGAAAGACCTACTTCGATAATTACTACTACTCCTACTACCATTGCACTTGGACACTTCCATTGGTCTTTAAAACAGGTTCCATTCATTGTCTTAATAATTTACAGTGCAGTCTGGAGCGATAGCACAGCGGGTAGGGAGTTTTTCTTGCATGCAGCCGACCCAGGTTTGATTCCCAGCATCCCATATGGTCCCTGGAGCACCACAAGGAATAATTCCTGAGTGCAGAGCTAGGAGTAACCCCTGTGCATTGCGAGATGTGACCCAAAAAGAAAAAAACTTTACAGTGTTCAAATTATAGAAGAATTAACACTAGAGGACATTCCTAACAATCAAGGTGTTTGAGCAAGAAAGACAATATGTCCCTTAAAGTTAAAAATAAAAGTAGGAAATATTTGAAAAATACTTGAACACTTTCTAATTCATTTACCTTTTCTAATTCTAGAATTCTTTTGCCTTGAATGCTGAAGTTTGACTACTCCATGTTATTTTACCGCTTATTTGTTAATTATCCTTGTTATTTATACTTCAAACTAATTAATAGAAATGATCCATGTAAGGATAGGTTAGATTTGATTGTTTCTTGTTATAGTAACATTGTTTTCTCAAAAAAATAAATATGATGAATAAAATGAATTAACCTACAACATATTTTATAATAGAATTTTCAGAGTAAAAATTTGGCATATTTTTCAACAGAAACAGCATTTACTGCAGCATTTACTGTGTGTGTCTTGTTTGGTGTTTTATTTTTTATCCACACTTGAATGCCACAATGACTATGATTCCTTGACTATGTGTTTCCTACCCAGTGTAGCTTTAATTCAAATACAGTATACAGAGGCTTGTTCATATTTCCTTATATTTCACATATTCAATACATCTATGGCATGGAGAATTTTTTTAAATTTAATTAATTAATTAATTTATTTATTGCCTTTTGAGTCACACCCCGTAATGTACAGGGTTTACTCCTGGCTTTACACTCAGGAACTACTCCTAGCGGTGCTCATGGGACCATCTGGGATGCTGAGAATCAAACCCGGGTCAGCCACATGCAAGGCAAAAGCCCTACCCATTATACTATCACTCCAGCCCCGGCATGGAAAATATTTTAATGTTCAAGGGTCTTATCTAAAAGGGAGAAGGAGAAATCTGTGTTCAGTAAACTCAAGCTGCCTTAGGGCATTATGACTGTGGCTTTCCAAAAAAAAAAAAAAGAAAAGAAAAGAAAAGAAAAGAAAAGGGCAATTTAAAGCAGCAATTCCCAATATATCCCTTAAACTAAAATTTTGTAATCCAGAGGAACTCTGAACTGAGACTCTTTGCGTCTCATTTTCTCATTAGATTTTATTACTGCCAACAAAACTTTCAGTAATGAATTACTTCCCTCTTTGGGGGGAACACCAGACTCCCATAATGGTGGTGAAAACTAAACTAATGAAATGGCTTTTAATCTAGCTCTAGGGAGTAGAGGGAATTGGGGGTGGGGGACAAGGACATGAGGTTCCTCTGTCTCAAGGCTAACCTGAAGTTTATTTCCACTCCTTTTTGTTACCTATGAAAGAAAAGTAATTAGAATGGAGAAAAGTGACTTGTCTTGAAGCTCCATTTAAAAGAATTTTAAAAAATTTATTTTAAGTTCCCTTGAAATATAAGTCACTTCACGCAAGAGGTGTGGACTAATTAGACCTTAAGTAATGGCTCAGATAGGTCCTGGTATAGTTTAAAATACTTTAAAATGTAGCCATGTGTCAGTATAATGGGGAACTGACACACACACATCTGAGTTGGGGGAAGTGAAAGGGAGGTAGGTTGGGTTCCTTGGGGAAGGGAGAAGGATACACTAGTGATAGGTGGAGTGTTGGAATCATGTCCATGAGAAACCATTATTAATAGTATTGTAAACCAAAAAGTAGCACTGTAGCACTGTCATCCATTTGCTCCAGCATGCACCAGTAATTTCTCCATGGTGAGACTTGTTGTTACTGTTTTTGGCATATGGAATACACCACAGGTAATAGTTAAAATTTTTAATAAAATAAAATGTAGCCATGTTGTTTAGAAACAATATCTATTCCTCATTCCTACACCAGGGTGCCTGCATCAAAACAAGTTAGTCTGTTCTAAAATAGCTTGAAAAGTATTTTGTTGCCAACTCTATATTACACCATCCATTTAAAAGAGTTTCAAGATCCATTCTGCCCCTCAAAGAATTTATAGTTGAGCATCCAAAACTGAACTTGATTTTAAAAGAAAAAAAAACAGTAAAAGACACCACATAATTGGGTACCCAAAAATGTGGTACAGAAGTGGTGGATGGCTAAGGGTTGTGGTGGACGGCTAGAGGGTTGAAATTGTCAAGAGCATGGAATTTCAACAAACTCTTGACATAATTCCAAATTAAAAATTGTTACAATTGCTACTAATTTGTCCATTTAAAGCATTTACATGATTCTCCATTGCTTCTGAATTCGTAGGGCATCCACAGAGTTGTTAGAGCATGCAGGAGATCATATCTGAAGAATTTCCCTGGATTTACTGAAGAGGGAGTAAAGACATACTTTGTTGTTGGGTAACTGACACAAGATTTAAGCAGATTTTGCTTGGGGAATGGAGATTTAAGACACAAAAGTACAGAACTTTGGCTGGAAGTTTTGGTTTTGAGTAGTTTCCACTCAACTCTCTTCTTCAGGTTCAACATGTTTAGGAGTTGAGTGGAAGTGAAAAACAAAAAATAATTTAAAAAATTTCTATAAGTTTTATTTTAAAAATCCAGTTTTTCTTCTTAAGTAGGCAAAAAGTGCTAGTTACATTCTTGAGGCAATAAGCTTTCTAATTCCTAGAAAATGGTGGGGGATGGGAATGCTGGAAGGAAGATAGAACTAGCATCCTTTAAAATTGAGGCACTTACCTACACAAGAACTTGGCTTTTGAAATCAAAAAAGTTCAAATGTACACTTTCACTCAGCATTAAAATTGCTAGTTAAAATTGATAATTTGGAAGGATCCTATTCTTTTTTGTGCTTACTCTTTCTGTCTTTACAACGCAGGCAGTTTGAGCTCAGCTAGATTTGTTATCCTAGAGCATAAACTGGTAAAATAGAGGCATGCCTTATCTTGCATTTTGAGTAACTTTGGGCGAGTTTAGAGAACCGTAGTAAGTTGCTGCCTTTTCTTTTCTCTTTTTAAGTGCAGTACTTGATTGCGTGCGGTGTCTTCCCAACAAATGTCAGTTATTTTCCCAATTCTCAAAAGAGAGACGCTTTCATAACAGTTGTACAATCAGGCAAAAGAGCACACTCTCTTGTTTCCTTAAAGGGAGGAAAACTGCCATAAAGGAAGATAATTAAATTTAGCCTTAGAAAAGTCTTCTTTGAAACCTTCTAATCGAGACTTGCAGCTTTCTGAGAGTGCGCACGCTTTATTCTTCGGTTCTTCCTGGTCTGGGGTTTGCATTTCTAATGAAAGTGAACTGACAAAGCAGGAAAGTGGTCTAAGCAGCAAAACAAAGCCAGCGAGCGTGCTTCGGGTGAGCCAAGATTAATCAATATTCCAGAAACTCCGGGTTTCCCCCCTCCCTCCCTGAGGGGTGTTCCTCTCCCCCCCTCCACTCACCCTTTCCCCGCCACTGACTCCTCCCCTTTTCTTAAGTTGTCCTGATAGTAACTTGCAGTTTCAGAGCACATGCATGCCGCACGCGCTGCGTTTTGTTACTCCGCTCTACCTCCTGGGAAATTTACCTTGTCATTGCCTGGGGTAGCGTCCACCCGTTCCAAAATCAGAAAAGGTAAGTCTAACGTCCTGAATCCCCGCTGAGTTTAATTTCTCCTTGCAGTTCTCTACGGGTGCATTGCATTTCCCAAGCTGAGGCGCAGGGAGAGCGAGCTAGCCATTTTGGTAGATAAAGTCCATGCTGGTCATTTAGAGTGGTGAGCGAGCGGTGCTTGGGTATGCGGGGTCCTCTCAGCGTTGACTCGAGTCGTCCAGGGTGAATTGGAGGCGGACTGTGGTTCCAGATCGAGGAAAGAATCCAGCCTGAGTAGGACTGGATTCTTTAAAAGTGACCGTTAAAGGGAATCAGATCAGATTTTTTTTTTAATCTGGTCTGAAGTCTCTCCTTGTTCACTTCCCCCTCAACTTTTCATCTGCTATGAAATTTTAAATTCAAAGTCTTCTAATCACCTACTTGCGACCTGCCATTATTTTTAAAAGTCAATTTGTTAAGACGGGTCTTATTTTTTCACACTTGGATTTGCCAAAAGCTTCTAAGAGACTCCTCTCTGCCTCCCAGTCCCCACAGACGCACACGCTGGCCACTGGTGTTGCCAGATACACTAGCCCAGGGGAGCGACAGATTTTGACTGAATTGACCATAAAATAAAAAAGATTGCGGATTAAAAATCTGTAAAGCAGCAGAGGAAAGCCCCCTCACTTCTCCCCCACCCCCCATTCACCCCCCCCCACACACACACACACACAAACCAGCTGATTTCCACTAAGGAGAAATTTTACTTAGATATATTTCAGTAACCTAAGAGCACTTTAAAAAAAACAAGACCCCACTGGCTGTAACGTTTGGAATGAAAACTGGATTCATCTCATCTGTGCTAGAAATTTTTTAAGCCTTAGAAATCAGTGATAGTTTATTTAAAGGAATCCTGTATGTTTGCCACCTCCCCCATGCTACTTGGTACTTCTTCTGGTAATAAAAATGAAAATGAATTATGATTTCAGATAATTTATAGACATACCCAGGCTGCATCACTTATTTCATGGGAAAGAATTTTTAAGTTACCCTGTAAAAGAGTCCAGTGTATTTTTCCAAGTCCTGTGAGTCCTTGTGTTCTTTTTATGACCATATTTACTATCAATACATCGCCATTTTATTTTCTTTAATAAAGAAAATAGTTAATTATTTATAATAAAAAGATGAAAATGAAATACCAGTTCATTTTATTGACCTGGTTATGGCTTTGCCATCTATATAACATATGTCATCAAGTAATTATTGAGTACTTCCTGTGCATTTAGTTCAATTGGACTTTTATTAAGGGCTCACATTGTGCGAAGCGCTGGACTAGGGTCTGGGGCTAGGGGAGAGGTAGGGGAGTATAATCACATACTCAGCTCTGATGAAGCCTTGATAGTCTCATTGGCTGTAAGGAATTTTTTTAATAGCATGTAAGTCTCTGCTTACATATTCTGAAAGTATATTCATTTTCCTCACATGGTCCAGTAAAAAGTATGTTCTAGTCTTGAACCCTGGAGCTGCAGCTCTTCAAGACCTAGATTTCTCCTGAGAGAACTGTTTGCAACTCTTGTCCTGGTGTGGGACAGGCCAGATTTCTTAAGACTGTGGGTTTAACTCTCTTTCTCTCCTCTTTTAGTTGCATTTTTCTACCACCAAAGAGGTCTGGTTTTCTGAGGGTGATTTCGAGGCATTGGAGTGCAAAGGGAAGAAAACTACTCAGAGAAGTGAAACATGACTAAAAGCAATGGAGAGGAGCCCAAGGTCGGGGGCAGGATGGAGAGATTCCAGCAAGGCGTCCGGAAACGCACACTCCTGGCCAAGAAGAAAGTACAGAACATCACAAAGGAGGATGTCAAAAGTTACCTATTTCGGAATGCTTTTGTGCTGCTCACTATCACTGCTGTCATTGTGGGTAAGTCATTTGATAACAACAACAACAGCAACACACACACACACACACACACACACACACACACGAAAAAACTGGATCTTATTTCTTGTTTCTTCTGGGCATCTGGCTGCCTGGGAACATTATCAAATGGACTGATTGGAGGTATTTAAAATAATAGCTCAGATTTGCTGTGAATTTGAAGATTTTATTTCCATTAAATAACAGTTTACTGGTATGTTTGTGGGCAATACACAGTAAATGCCTGGGAATCTGGAAGAAGCATCTTTTGACATGATACAAATTAATTGTGTTAAAAAGGAAAATGAATGAGGTGTTTCCTCAATTCATGTCAGGACAAAAGTGTGATAATTTAATCAAGTCTGAGCAGTTAAATAACAATCAAATCAAGCAACCATGATTAAGTTAGCCAAAATATGAATTTTATATAAGGTCACTTTTCATTTAAAACTAATTTACACATTGGATATACCTGAAATGAGTCCCTACTAGTAATTATAGTCTAACTGGTACTGTCTTGAAACTGAATATCAAGAATCAGACACAGAGACTGAATCTTTCACATGTTTGCACTCCCTCATCCAGTTACTGGGAAAAGTAAACTGGAAAAAAATGTTAGCACAGATCTTTCATTCATTCCTCCAAGTGCCTGCCATAAATAGCTATACCTTTTTTGAAACATTTCAGTCTTACTAATTTAGCATTGTTGACAGCAATGTGTACTAATAAAACATAATTGCTTTGTTTGATTTGTTGGCCTCCAAAATTATAACTCTTTTAGTTATGGTTTAACATTGATCCTACTTTAAAATACAAGCTGGGGAAAAAAACGCGTACTTGGAATTTTGGACTGTACCAATATAGAAATTCTTTGGGTGGTGGACAGATAAGCCAATGCTATGCTATAAAAAGTTTTCATTTAAATTTCTACTGAAGTTTCACCCACCCCCTTAAAAAAAATTGTTTTTTTCTCTACCTTTGAGTTTTGTATGCTCTCCATCCTATAGTAGATGGTGCAAAAAAAATTCTGTAGCATGTAAATATAAATAACTTTATCCCCCAAATAAATTTCAGACTCACCTCATTTTGGGCCTTGAATTGCAATCATTGTCAAGCCAAGTAATAAACTGCAGAAAGTGAGGATGAACATTTATAAATAACTATTCCAGCTACTTTCTAGGTATTTTACATTTTATAAAATATTTTACCATTCTACATCCATGAGTTCATTGGTTCATTAAACAAGCCTGTGAAGTGAATATGTAGATATAATTATAGCAATCTTTGATTTGTAGATGAGGACACTCAATATTGAGAGAAACAGCAATTTGTCCAAAGTTACATTCTAGTAAATGCTAGACCTGGAAGACAAATTCTGGCTAATGCCAGTGGTTATTCTTCAAATCATTCTGCCATCCTCCTCTCTGCTCTACTGATTGGTGTCTACCTTGTGAGAGATGCCAAGAACAGAAATGCTGTTGTGTTGTGGATACCAGTGAGTAAGCAATGATGTACTCAACAGCATTATCACTCCACTGTTTGTTTTACCCTGTTCAACTCATAATTTAAACTCATAAGTTAAACCCAATTAAGTTCACTCATATAAACTCATAGGAAAACTTATCATTCTCCTATGATTAAGTCACACATCCCTTTCATTGTTTTAACAACACCCACTTATTTTGTAATTATATGTGTAAATAATAGAATTCACTGATCAGAATGTGTTGGGAGAAGATGCCGAAATGCTTATTCAAAATGACGTTCTAACACAAGAGCTCAATTTCTCTAGAACAGAAATGTTTCATTTAAAGAATAGAGAATGGAAAGTAATAAAACTTGAACATGGAAAGCAGATTGATGTCGAAGGAAGTTCCTAAGTCATTACAAAGAAACAACACCTCTAATAAAAAGGAAGATAATGCCAGGATTTAAGAGTCCATTTTCTCTAGGAGTTCTGGGATCATTTCCGAGCACACTAAGGACTTCTCTAACTTTTGTGAGAACTGCAATGAATTGGCTGAGCTGGGGTGGATAAGTTGGCAGGATGCCCTCATGTTGGCTTTACTAATAATGGAAACTGAGGAGGTAGAATTAACAAGAAGGCAGTAACAAAGAAACAAACAAAAAGCACTCATTGACAGTCAGAGAGACCACTGAATCTACATTAAGGACTAAGAATCAGACAACTTAGCAGTAGAGTTAGGAGAGAAGGAAGACCCCTTCAGTTATCTCTTGGAGTTTCTTCCACTGTGCTCCCAGTGGATTTAATGTTTGCCACTGAGTACCATGCCTACACTAGCCCTAAAAGAAATAAAGGGAAGATCACATCTGGACATAGTCTGTCTGTCTTATGCATTTGGTACTATTTAGAGAAAAACTAGGAATGTGCTAGCAAGGAAGAAGAAAATAGCTGTCTTCCTCAAAGAGGTGAGGAGAGAACCATAATCACTTCTTAGGTCAAATTCTTAGGTTTTGATAATTTTTAGTATTAATAAAGATTGAAAAGCTTATATTTTGAGATGACACTTTTATTTAATCTGTTTTATCTTGTGAAAAATAAAATTAATGGACATTTAGTAAATAGAAATTAAAACTACTAATGATCTCCAAATCCCAGACAAAGAGGGTAGATAGTGATGTGCTTCTTCACTTATAATTTTTCTGCATTAAAATGGTGCTAAAGCAGAACACCATGAGCTTTTTTCATTAGGGTATTGTTTTTCACTTTCAGAACAATAGTCATTGAGTTTAATAAATTCACATGAGCTGTTCAACACTTTATTATAAAATAGGCCTTGTGCTAAGTTATTTTACCTAATAGTAGACAAATTTAAGTGTTCTGAAATTTTTCAATGTAGGTGCAGCTGAGCTATAATGTTTGGTAAGTTAGATGTATTAAATGATTTTTGGCTCAAAATAGTTTCAACTTATATGGTTGATTGGGGGGCACAATTCCATTATAAATCAAAAAGAGCTGTAGAAAAAAAATATTAGAGAGGAGGATTGGAGACATAAGGATCAAGCCATTTAGAATAAAGCAGAAATTGTGAATATTGTAGTACAACATCCTCTACAAGCACAAATATTGAACCATTTGCATCTAAGGATGCTGTTTCTAAGCAATGGATGTTGTTTCTAAGCATTACTAATGTCTTTTCTGAGTGATGTCAAAGACTGGATGTACCATGCTAACAAAGCCCATTAAAAAGAAAGTTAGCAGCCTGAGAGCAGGCAGTGCCAGGGGCGAAGTCCCTTTTATTTAAAAAAGAAAAAATTGGAAAATCTATCTATTGAGGGCTTGTAATCAAGTTTTCCATAAGTATCTTTCAGTGTCTTGCAGACATCTGTCTCACAAAAAAGTACAATAAGAAGAGAGGTTTCTGTCTCTTTCTGTTCTTTCTCCAAGAAGCACTTTCTCATTTCCAACCGTGGTAAGTTATAGTAGCCATATCAACTGATAGAAAGGAAAAGCCCTGTGTCACATGCATTCAAGTCACAGAATGTGGGCTTTTTCCATGGTCAGGGAACAAATAGCACAAGACAAGCAAAATGTTCTGAACAAGAATTGTGAAAAAAGCGGGCCATAAAATCAACTGCAAAGACTGTAAGTAGATTTTTGTGGAATTAAGTGAAGGAGAATTTTCCTGAGGAGTTATTAAGTAGCAAATAGCACCTTTTTCTACCTTTGGTCTAACACACACACACACACACACACACACGTTATGTTTAGATTGTCTAAAAGTGAGTTTGAGAGGAATTGGTGTTACTTTAGGAAAGAAAGCATACTAAACAGATTTGTAAGCAGAATCTCTGCCTTTCCCTATACTCTTTGACAATTAATTGAAAATGCACTCAAATTCAATATATAAATGCATAAGAAACTGGTTTTGATAGCCTCCTCTTGGGATAGGAGCTATGTGTCTGGAGAATTGGATGGAAGAAATTTGACTGTTCTCTAAAGGGTCATTAGAAATTTGACTGTTCTCTACTGACTCATCCATAGGAGAGATGGAGAAGAGTTATGTTGTGGGCTCATTAAAGCACCACTTGAGACCTCATGGTTGATTGCATATGAGAGTGAACAAAGTGGACTGCAGTGGTCTATTTTCTGGTTTTGGTAAGCAAATGGTTGTTTCTGCCATCAATATAGGTAGAATACCAAAAAAAATGATGGGGGAGGGGATGAAAAAGGACAGAATTATAAATTCCATTTCGGACATGCTGAGTTTAAAATGTCAGATATGAGTTGGGGATATGGCTCAGTGGTGGAATGTCTGCCTTGCATGTTTGAGGCTCTGGGTTTGTTCCTATCACTGAAAAATAAGTCAGAGGCTAATATTGCAGATGCTGCAGCAATGGAGAGTCAGTGGATGCAAGCAGCATAGCATATAGAGATTTGGAATGTACTCTTATGACCTCTAAAAAGGAAGGAACTATTTTGAATATTAAACAAGTAATAATCAATTAATTAGATTATCCTCCTGCATAAGTTACTCTGTCTGTGAAGCGACAAAAGCAATAAACTTCCAGAAATGTCATAGTTGTATTCTCTGCCTCAGACACGCATACACAATCTCTAATAGAATCAGTTTCATCCAGGTGATTAACTATTAGCTACTGCATTGGAGTAGTTATGATACCAAACCGATTAGCTATTGACTTCATGAAGTGGTCACAGTCTGACATACAGGGTAGTATCCTCTTGGTTCATTGAGTGACAAGCATCTCCACAGAGGTTAAAAGACAAGAATCCAGAGAATAATGAATAGACTTCTAGTCATAATTTATTGTTTCTTAAACAATTCCTGGAAATGAGAGGAGAGAAAGGAGGAGCAGGAAGCTGGGGAGATAGATATTCCCCCTGGTGTTACCAGACCTCAGAATTGGCTATCACTCACAGAAGTCTCCCTAGTAGAGGAGTGAGAGGAAAGGGTTAGACCAGAGGAGGTAAGAAACTAGAAACTAGATTCATCATTCCTTATAGCTGCATAGTATTCCATTTTGTATATTTGTCATATCTTTATGATCCATTGATCTGTTGTAAGACAATGGATTCCAAATATTAGGTTGATTCCAAATATTAGCTATTATACTGAGAACTCACCATACAATTTTTTGTTGGCATTGAACCAGACAATATTCTCACCAGCAGTGATGAGAGTTCCCTATTCACCACTTCCCTGTCAACATAGATTGTTCTCAGTAATTTTGATATGCACCATGCTCACTGGTGTGAGATAATATCTCATTGTTATCTTGACTCAGATTTCCCTAATAATAAGTGTGGGTGAGCATTTTTTTCATGTGCCTATTGAATTCCATCTGCTGGTCTTCCTCAAAGAAAGCCCTGTTCATTTCCCATTTTTGATGGAGTTTTCAGATTTCTTTTATTGATCTTTGTGAGTACTTAAATAACTTTTTAACTCCCAGTACTTTAATAAAATAAGATTTGCAAAGTGAAAAAAGAAAGAAAGAAAGAAAAGAAGGAAGGAAGGAAGGAAGGAAGGAAGGAAAGAAAGAAAGAAAGAAAGAAAGAAAAAGAAAGAAAGAAAGAAAGAAAGAAAGAAAGAAAGAAAGAAAGAAAGAAAGAAAGAAAGAAAGAAAGAAACCAGATTCACAGTGCTTGCTCTGGAGACAAGATGCAGAGGTCGAGAGTTAAGAACTAGAGTCTGATTTCTCCCTGCTTCAGCTTCCCCCAAGAGGAGATATTCAGAAAAATTATCCAGGACTAAAGCAGAGAATTCACACTTGGCTCCTGGTCTTCTCTCCTGCCTTCTTGAAAAACTGGAGCTGCATCCTCTGTGTGGGTTATAAACTAGTCTGGTGGAGAGGAGCAGACCAGCCCTGAAGGTTCTAGAGTTGAACACATTCATCGATGTCCTGAAACTTAGCTCTGGAACACTTCGCCTCTGTTTCTTCATGTGTAAACTAGGATGATTATGTCAACACCAGGGTAGCATCCTCTTGGTTCATTGAGTGAAAAGATTATGTCTGGGAGTTGACACATCCCTGGTTTCTCATTTCTGTCACCACCATCAACCTTAAATAATTGCTCTAAATATTTGGCAGGTAAAGTTGCCATAAAATGTTATAGCACTGAGGGGAGGCCTGGGGGTGCTGAGAAAAGAAGGGTCACCTGGTTTGGGAGAAGTGGCTCCAATTTCCTTGGCAAGAGAAGAGAGCCAAGAGAGTTGTAGGAAAAGACTTAATATGTGTAAAGGGCTTTCAGGGCAGAGATGAAAGCCTGAGGTAAGTGATCTGTCATTATCTCTTTTTTCCTACCTGGCCTGCTGAGTGGAAGCAGAAAGTAATTCCCAGGGAGCTCTTTTCTACCAACGGTTGGGCCAGGGAACACCTCACATGAGCTGCCTCTCAGGATTATGGGAAGTTGCTCAGGGGGAAAAAAAAAACCACTTTCAGTATAATTTTTAATGTCATCAATATTGCATATCGGTTCCTCATACTTGGGAACTGTCTGGGAGTTGACACATCCCTGGTTTCTCTTTTTTCTCCCCTTTTTTTGGTTTCTAAGGCTCCTTTACTGCCACTTGCCTTCAGAGTGAGGGCAGGAGATTTGAGAGACTATCAAAAGGTGGGAGAGGGACTGGAGAGTTAGTTCAGCAGGTAGGGCACTTGTCTTGCAGCCAGCCAACCCGGGTTTGATCTCTGGCATCCCATATAGTCCCCTGAGCTCCACCAGGAGTAATTTCTGAGTGCAGAGCTAGGAGTTACCCCTGAGTACCACCAGGTGTCCCCCCACCGCTCCGCAAAAAATAAATAAATGAATAAATAAAGGGTGGGAGAAACGTTGCTCATTTCAAGCAGAACTGGTAGAAGTGATTTTAAAGTGGGGAAAGGATGAGATAGAAAGTTTAATGTTTAAGATCATCTCTGGATTGTATTTTGCTCAATTTTATTCCCATTTGTTCAGATGAGAAAACTGAGCAAGCAATTGCAAACCTATTTCTCTTTCAAGAGAGCAATCAAATAAGCAGATGTTAAGAATAATTACCTACAATAACAATACTACCTTCCATTGTTGAAGTGTTACAAGTTACTAGGGGCTTTCCTGTTTCACTCTATAGCAATGGATGCCCATGGCAGCCCTGTTCCCCACTCCTCTCCCCCACCCCCACCCCCACTTCTGATTAGTATCTGGAAATGCCTGGAATGCAGCTGATAAAGCATTGTCAATGTAAAGATCCAAGTTGCAAACCCAGCTCCACCATCAAACTGATTCACTTTAGGATTTAAGACAAATCTCTGGGTCACATATTTCTTCATCAACAGAGTTCATTTGAGTGAATGTCTACTTGATATTCCAGAATTCTGTCAGTTTAAGTCAAATCTACCTCCTTCTCTCTAAAGCATCAAGATATGTGGAATAGAAGCACGAGTGTTTTCTTTCCAGTCTATGGCACTCCATAATCTCAAGGACCTTTATCCTGAATTGAAATGGTGGGAAACCCAGTCTAGCCAGTCTCTCCAATCTAGCCAGCAACCTTGTCTCTAGCCCTATGACTTCCCTGGGTCTACCAGTTCCTGTCCAGGAGAGTAAGAGCCTACATTCCCTAGCCCCTGTGTGAGGTCACATGTGGGACATGCCTCTGCCCAAGCCACTTCTGCCCTTCAGTCTCCTGCCCGTCTCACCCAAATCAGGGAAATTGTTTTTGCTGTTGAATAAACAAAAGTGGTGAAGCATTCCCACTGTTTGGAAGAGGCTGCGGGAATCTAAGCACCATCTTTTCCAAGTTGTGCATTCCAGGTGTTTGAGTGCTTGATATTTCTGGAACACTGGGGTGCTTTCATCCGTCAAGTATTTGGTCTGGCAGCTAGGTGCGCTGTATCATTGCTGTGAGATGAGGGAACACATAGAGCACTTCAGGGCACAAAGTTGAAGCCATTTGCTCAGCAAGTATAAAACTTCAGTATCTTAGGTCATGCTTGGACTCTACCAAAATTGCCCTAAGCTTCTTCCCCAGACCAAGAATATTCCCATCATTAATCTCACTCAAGAAATGAACTCAGGTAGACTGGAAACCAAAAAGACAATAGTCACTTTAAAAAAGAAACTACATTAGGAAAATTACCCCTGGATGAATTAAGACAAGGTGGGGGAACGACACCCCCTTTTTTTTGCATTTTGGGTCACACCCGGCGATGCTCAGGGGTTACTCCTGGCTTATGCACTCAGGAATTACTCCTGGCTGTGCTCGGGGGACCATATGGGATGCTGGGAATTGAACCTGGGTCGGCCATATTGGCTGCATGCAAGGCAAATGCCCTACCCGCTGTGCTATCACTCCACCCCTTTCATCCTCTTTTCTCAAGGATTTGAAGGCACTTTTGGAGGAGCAGGGAAGTTGAAAGGCACTAGTTTTGAATTTCAAGACCCAGTTCCTTTCTCCAGGGAGGGCACCTCCATTCTTCCTGTCCCCAGAGAGACTTCTCCAGTTCTCCACCAATGATTCCAGGCCACTGACTGCTGCAGCTTCCCCGAGAGAAAACAGCAGGCTATTAGGGAGAGATTTTCTATTCAGAATCTTGTAAGATGATGCTCATTTATCCCTAATGAGAGCAGAAATGAACAGTGGCTGCCCTTCTCCACCTAAAAAAGATGGCCCTGGCTTTTAGACACATGACATCACTTGAAATTCCATCTGTGAAGCTGCTCAGGCCAAGCCCCAGGGGTCCATGCACTTGCTGGTGTCTGCAGCTTGTCAATGAGTATGAAAGCAAAGGCATCAAGAAGCAAATTAGGAGTCTTCTTTGAGAATCCCTGAGACCAATGTGGTCTTCTTTTTTATATCTTATTTTTGTCTTCTGGGATTTATTTTTTAAAACACAAATAAAGTAGCCATGTAAACAAAGCTGAGATTCGTTAAATTTCCCAGGAGTTTGTAAGCTCTGGCACAGCAAGGCTTTAGCTATGTGAAGGATGATGAAAGAGTGGGTTACCTTCACCGAGTGGTTTACAATGTTGTTTTGCAGCTTTGGGATATTTGTAACTCCAGGGCTCACTGGGAGCTGCCCATGAGCCTAGAATGACTTCAGCATTTTCAGATTCACTTCCTCCTCTTAAGAAAAAGAGGAGTTGGGTTGAAATGTGATCCTCTCACTATAAATTCAAACACAGCTCAAGACTTTTTTTCTCTCCATGGTCCAAATGAAGTAATCTCATTGTTATAACAAATTAAAGCAAGATCAAGGAGAAATCCAGACCTGAAGTGACTCTACAGAAATATCCAAGCCTTTAGCAGACATGCTATAGAAAAGAATTCAGCCTGATGGTTGTTTTGTGTTTTGTTTTGTTTTTCATTATGGGTAGGCCTTTTTTTTCTTTTTTGGGGGTTTATTTTGTTATTTCATTTATGAAATTAATAAATTACAGTGCCCTAAATAAGAAAGTACAAAATGATATCAAATGAAAGTACTCCGCACACCCACGTCCCACGAGGATTCGGTTAACTTTGTTTCATGAGTAGTTATGAGTCCATTTCATTAGTTGTAAGTAAAAAATAAATATTGGGACCAGAGAGATAGCTTAAGTGCCACGCATGTCTGAGCCCCTAATTCTTTTCCACCTCTGGGTGTGGCTCCCACAAAAAGAAGTACATATTTATTTTTTCCATCTTTTGATACAAATAGCATAATAAATACTGCCAGCTTTTGTAGAGAGAGTCAGCTTTATATCTTGCTTTCTATGTTTTGTTCTGATGGGCCTTGCAGGGCTTGGGGGTTGGGTATTTGAACTAGCCCCCAAGCAAAACTTGTGCCCAACCCCTTGAGTTATCCCTACCCTGCTTCTTTTGCTTAACAATAGCCCTTAGCTAGCATTCTTTAGTAGCCCTGGAAAGCCTCGTTTTCTCGGCACTGCATTGAAGGGGAATACCCATAATTTATTTAAACAATTCCCAGTTTATAGATACTTAGGTTGTTCCCAACCTTTTAGATATCTTTCAAGTGGCACAAAAAATGATCATTGTGTGAAAGTTACTTCATCCAGCTAAAGTATACCTTTGGGAAACAACCCTAGAAGCAAGATTGCTGAGACAAAAAACATACACATTTGTGATTTGGGAAATTTAGTGAATTTGCACCCCATGGGAGTTTTTGTAATTGATTCTTCCAAATTGTAGGATTTAAAAGACTGAACTCAGCTTGTGCTGTTGCCAGAGATATGGATTGGGGGGGACCATGAGGTGGCTTAGTGAATTGGCAGGCATTGAACACACAGGCAAAAAAGCACAGAGAGGACTTGTTATGAAATGTTATTTTATTTGGGGGGGGGGGGGAGCACAGTGCTCGGAGTTTGCTCCTGGCTCTGTGCTCAGGGAGAGATCCCTGATCACTCGTGATTCAGCTTAAAAGATCATATAGGGTGCCAAAAATCGAACTAAATTGGAAATTTTAAATATCTTTCAATATATTTCATTCCCAGTTTCAACTCACTCACGAAAGGGTAAGGATGCTTCTCTTTATTTTTATATTTCATTTTATTTCACCACCAGGCAAAGTAAGAGGTTCTGATGAATTGAGTAATTGTTCCCCTACTAGAATGCTTTTTATATGAGAATGAGTTGGTCATTAAAAGAACTGAAAATCATTTGTAAATTAAGTTACCCTTTCACTAGCTCTGCTTAAGCAGTTTTAGGAAGAACACATCAGAGTTTCCCAAACTACCAACTTTATTCTGACTCCATGTCTCTACATGACCTGGTTTTGCTCCTGAGCTCCTGAACCGGCACTGGCACCCTGCTTCGTCACTCAGGGGGTTTATCTGCGTACCACTGGTGGAATCACTGGGGAGCAGGTCTTTTCCACCTCCAGCAACAGGAAATACCAAAGGACAAAAGAATGAGCCAAGCCAGGACCCAGATCTCTGGAGGATGTGGGAACAGAGCAGTGGGGGAGGGTTGAAAGTTTACCTTCAACACCAAGTAACTTCTCACCAGGAAAACTCAGCCTCAAAGTCTGGGGCTGACACAAAAGACCAGGGACCAGCAGACCTTTTCGCAGGTAAAGTGGCCATTATGCTCAGGTCTTTTTTTTTAGTAAAAACAAACTAATGGAACTTTGCGTCCACTGCGTCATCGTGCTGTGTGAGAGAGGTTTATGACTTCTCCAAATTGGGTCACACAAAGTCCTGGAACAAACTTTCATGTGATCTCACAAATGATTATTTATTGCACACCTGCCATAAAATCTGTAAAGGACTGATTGGGCAATCACGTTTAAAATACTCATTAGGTATTTCCATGTGCACTATCCAGCATGTTAGAATTCATTAGAACTAGACGAATACATAATAGTAGTAAGATTTATATTTCATTGGATTTACTTGGTTCTTTTAAACTAACAACAGTTGGCTGAGAATATTAATGTTCAAGAAGATTTTAGATTCTGCCAATCCCAACTAGCCCTCCCATTTTGTAGTTGTTTTAAGAGTGCCAAAGAGATTATGTGATTTGAAGATATGGGCTATGAAAACAGATTTAAGTTTGAAATCTCATTCTGCCAACACCGGGAATTAACCATGTAAATTGGGTCAAGTGGATTATTATTTTTTTATGGCTCTATCTCCTCATCCATAAAATGGCAATATTTAATCCTGTCAGTTTGACATGAAGTTAAATCTTTAATTTTATTTGGGATTTAGCAAACACACCTGGCGCTTCTCAGGGCCTGTATCTGCCTCTGCGCCTAAGGATCACACTTGGTAATGCTCTGGGATTATGCATGGTGCTGGACATCAAACTGGTCTCAGCAGCATGCAAGCGAAGCACCTTAATTTCTGTACTATCTCTCCAGCCCAAGATTAATTTTTTAAGTACTAACTGGTATAGTTTATTGGCAGCATCAGCCCAAAACTCTCATCTCTCTAATCCTCTGTGTCTGACCTTTCTTGTGCCTTCTCTCCTTCATTCTCAAAAACAAACAAACAAACAAACAAAACTGTCTTAGGGAGGGATATAGGGATCAAGACCTATAACTCCTAGTTTGAGAATCTAGAGAACTATGCAGAGAGAATGGATAGTTCAGTTACCTCCAATTTCAAAGATCATGAAAGAGAGAGACCAAAGTTCAGAAGAGAGGGAATTCTTCAGGTCTTGTTGATCAAAGAGTCCAGGAGAATGATGATTTCCTGGGGAACATAGAGTCAAGTGATTTATCTAGTAGTGGAGGAACATCTTAGGAAGTATGTTCAGTGCCAGTTAGATGCAGACACTGGTGGATACTGGGCCTCTGAAACAAAATAAATCATGGTATGTGTTTATTCATTTAATACTACATTGAGCATTAGCTATATATTAGAACTATTTAGGCGCTTAATATTCATCACAGGAAAAAGCTGACCAAAATGAACCCAAACCATAATTTCATGAAGTTTATGTCAGAGATAATAAACAGCAAGTCTGTTTATAAAATGACACCTGAAAAAAGACATAAAAGAAATAAGCCTTATTAATATTTGGGAAGAGGGATCGGAGGAATAGATCAAAGGGCTGGAACACATACCTTGCGTGCTGGGACTAGAGTTTCATCCCTAGTACTGCATGGTCTCCTGGGAACTGAGCTGGAAGTAGCCTTGGAGCACAACCAGGGGAGACCTCAAAGCAAAAATAAGTAATAAATAGGAATAATGTTCTAGGCAGACCAAAAAACCAGTACAGAGGCCATTAAGTGTGATCATGTCTAAAGTGATATAGGAGGAATATGGGGAGAAGGAGAAAGCAGCCCATGAGCCCTGGATATGGTAGGGCTTAGGGATCCAGCCAGTGCAGCCAGGCAAGGCCTGAGGCCTCTCTCTGTGCTGGTGAGATGATGCCAGTAGAGCAAATAGAGAAGAGGAGATTCAAACTTGGGTTCAAAAACGTGCTGGGAACAGATTGCAGGATGATGAGGTGGAATCAAGTAACCCAAGTAGAAGCCTACTGCAGGGTCCAGGGAATGTTTGGAGCATATCCCTTGATTTTGCCAGGTCCTGAGTTCTGTTCCCAGCATAACCCTCCTTCCTTCCCCAGTACTTTGAGAGTAGTCCCAGATCCCCTACCTGGTGTGACCCTGGTGGCCCCCAGCACCTCTGGGCCTGAGTACCATCAAATCACCAGGCCTGAGCATTAAACCACTCTATCTGGTTTTCCACTTCACTGGGAGAGGTCCCGGGGCTTCCTGAGCACTGCTTGGGAAGATAACAAACACAAGAAAGTAGGCAGAAGTGGGACTAGAATTCCAGCATCATTCACTCACCAAACATGTGTAGAATATCTGTTCTCTAAGGACATGTCCCCCAGCCTAGAAGTGCTTAGTGATGAGGTCTAGAGAGCCCTGCACGGTAGACAGATTCCTAACTGCCCCCACACAGCTCTCTTCCTGAGTACAACCTTGCTTCATGGCCAAGGTGATGGATGTCACTTCTGTGATCTTTTTTTGTAACCAGAACAAGATTGTTGTAGCCGTAGAACAGAGAAGGGTTAGTGATATTTTGCATGTTTGTGTTTGACTAGCAGGTTTTGTTTTGTGATTTACTACATATTTTCATTCACTTCAAAATACACTAGCTGGATATCAGACTTATTGGCATAAAATTAGATTCACAGGGGCTAGAGAGACTGAGCATGTGCTTTGCATGCAGCAGGCTCAGGTTTGATCCTCAGGACTGCATGGCCCCCCAGACATTGCTAAAAATAGCCTCAGAGCACTGCTAGGTGTGGTCTCCCCAAAACTGAAACAAAAAATAAATACCATACTCTTTCACTTCCTCAAGCTTTCTTGCATAAAAGTTCATACAACCATGGTCCCTTTTCTGCCTAAATATCTGTAAGCCAAGTTTTTGCTAGGTAAGAGTTTGAATGCTCTGGGACTGGTTTGCAGAAAATGCAATCTTAGGGCTGTAGCAAATAGATGAACAGGTAGGGTGTTTGCCTTTTACATGGTCATCCTAGGTTCAGTCCCCAATATCCTCTACCATCTGCAGAGATCCACCAGAAATGATCCCTGTGTCCAGAGCCAGGAGTAAACCCTGTGCATCACCAAGTTGGACCCAAAAACAAAAAAGAAAAGAAAACTAACAGTGATCTTTCCTTTAGTGCCCTAGTCGGTGGACTCTCTCCGGGCCCAGAGTGTGTGGTCTTTCTGTCAAGATTAGTGCCACAGTTATTTTGTATTTCCTTTGGCATCTGATCTCTCGTGAGGCACTGCCTCTTTTTCTGGAGAGGTTTGCATGGTGGTAGAAGCCTTCGGTCTGCCAATCTGTTTGTGACAGAGTATGCAGATGACAGAGTGGGAACTTTAGTAACATTTTGCTATTTCTAACTTCAGCATTTAAAAAGGTCAACAAACCTGGTCTGGTAGAAATTTTAATTCAAAAGGTGCCTCATATTTTTAGGCTTAAATACTTTCTGGCATCAAAGTACTTCTAATTATTTTATTAGATTAAATATGGACCGACTTTTTAAAAGTAAGTCTTTACTCTTTAACTTGAGCTTGATTGGCCTGCAAAAGCAAGCTTGTGATGTGTTGTTTTGGAGGCTCTATCGGGCATGCCCATTGCATCTTAGCTAAAAGTGAAGTGATATTTAATCTTCCAAAGAAGTGTTTGTTGTATAAACTCCCGAGAGGAAACAGTCAACCTCAGAAGGATTCATTTCTTGGGAGCATTTTGCATTAGAAAAGAGAAAGCACTTAAACAAAAATATATCTTTTTTCAGAGCATCCAACCAGCTCACTTCATTCAGCTTAACTTTAGTTCAGATATTTATTGATTTCTTTCTAGAAATTCTTTATTTGATATTTTGTTAAAACATTAAAACAAGAACAATACTGGATTGCTGACTGAGTGGGCAATATGAATATTGCTCTTGGCATATTTATCAAGACAAGTTGGGGCAATGTCACCCAAGATGCAAACTACTGCAGCTCTAGCAAATCCAGATAGGAAGTTATTTGACTTTTTTGTTAGTGGAATTGCACAGATGAGTGGGAAGGAAAGAGCATCGAGGACTCTGAGAAGTCTGTGTTACAGGCAATGAGAACGTTTCAGGTTAAGTCATCAGAAACCTAAGCTGCTTGCCCCTCACTGTGGAGAATTCCACATTTGGAGCCTTGCTTCCTGATTTGCCTCTGAGAGCTTACTGGCCTGACCAGTATGAGCAGAGCAGAAAACTGAAGAAAACGGGTTTATCTTAGACATTCAGCAAATGAATTGACAAAGCGCTCTATATTGACTTCATTCAGTTAAGTCAACAAAACGGTTCCCCAGCTTTAAGCTCTATATTTAGGTATCTTATTTCAAAACATGACAAAGGGTAGGCAAAATACCATGTGGTTAAGTTAGGCTGTTTCCACTGTGTGTGTGTGTGTGTGTGTGTGTGTGTGTGTGTGACTGTTGAGAGACTGTGGGTGCAGTATAGTGTTGTACAGTGTGTTGTATAGTGTTGTACAGTATGTGGGTCCTTTCAGTTTTCACCTGACCTCACAGAAGTAGTTTGGCCTCTTTCTGCCAGCCATGGTTCCAACCTATGCTGCTGTGGTTCTGGCCACTTAGCCACCCTTCTATGACTCTGACTCTTCATCTGTGAGCTGGAAGTTATATTAGTCTTAGCTCTCTAATGCTTATGAGGCAATGTCTCTTAACATCTTGGATCTGCTCAACCACCATTAAAATTAATTGGTGCTAAAAGAACAAAAGCAACAGATGCTGGTGCGGATGTGGCGAGAAAGGGACACTTCTTCACTGTTGGTGGGAATGCCAACTGGTTCAGCCCTTTTGGAAAACAGTATGGACGATTCTCAAAAAATTAGAAATTGAGCTCCCATTTGACCCAGCAATACCACTGCTGGGAATATATCACAGAGAGGCAAAAATGTATAGTCGAAGTGACATCTGCACTTGTTTGTTCATTGCAGCACTGTTTACAATAGCCAGAATCTGGAAAAAAACGTGAGTGCCCGAGAACAGATGACTGGTTAAAGAAACTTTGGTACATCTACACAATGGAGTACTATGTAGCTGTTAGAAAAGATGAAGTCATGAAATTTACATACAAGTGGTACTACATGGAAAGTATCATGCTAAGCGAAATGAGTCAGAAAGAGGGGGATAGACATAAAAAGATTGCATTCATCTGGGGGACATAAAGTAACAAAATAGGAGATTAATACCCAAGAATAGCAGAGATCAGTACCAGGAGGATTACTCCATGGCTTAGAGGCCAGCCGGGCATTCTAGGGGAAAGGGCAACTCAGATAGAGAAGGGAGCACCAAACAAAGGGTGTTTGGAGAATCCTCCCAGGAGGGGAGATGCATGTTGAAAGTAGACTATGGACTGAACATGATTGCCACTCAATGCCTCTTTTGCACACCACAACACCCAAAAGGAGAGAGAAAACAAAAGGGAATTCCCTGCCACAGAGGCAGGGTGGGATGGGGGGGTTGGGGGTGGGAGGGATACTAGGATCCATGGTGGTGGAAAATGGGCACTGGTGGAGGGATGGGTATTTGATCATTGAATAATCGAAACCCAAGCACAAAAATTTGTGGAGCTATAGCACAGCGGTAGGGCATTTGCCTTGCACGCAGCCAACATGGCCGACCCGATTTCGATTCTTCCGCCCCTCTTAGAGAGCCCGGCAAGCTACTGAGAGTATCTCGCCCACACGGCAGAGCCTGGCAAGCTCCCCGTGACGTATTCGATATGCCAAACACAGTAACAACAAAGTCTCCAATGGAGACATTACTGGGCCCGCTCGAACAAATCGATGATCAACGGGAGGGCCTTTACCTTTACAACTGTACCTCATGGAGTTTCACTAATAAAAAAACATTAGTTGGTGCTGTTAGCAGGGAAACCTGAGCCTACTTCTATTTTATATATATATTCCACCTTTGTTTTTCTTATAACTTTTCTTATTTTTGTGTGGGCCATACCTCGCAATGTTCAGGAATCCAAAACTACTCCCAGGAGGATTGGGGGTCATGACTGAACCCAGGGTTTCACACATATAAGGCATGTTTATTTCTTTACTAGTTATAGCACTGTCTTCCCGTTGTTCATCGATTTGCTCGAGCAGGCACCAGTAACATCTCCATTGTGAGACTTGTTGTTACCGTGTTTGGCATATTGAATACACCAGGGATAGCTTGCCTATCTCTGCCATGTGGGCGAGATACTCTCCGTAGCTTGCCAGGCTTTCCAAGAGGGACGGAGGAATTGAACCCGGGTCGGCCATGTGCAAGGCTAATGCCCTACCCGCTGTGCTATTGCTCCAGCCCTACTAGTTATAAAATAAAGTAATTCCTTGTGACTTGGTCTTTCCTATGAACAAGTTTTCAGAAAGAACCAGATTTAGCCAGATAAAACCCTTTATGGCTCTTATGTGCTATTGCTGCTGTGTGCACACTAGAAGTAAGAATTAAATGTATTTTCCCCCAAAATTTTGTTCCAGAAAGATTAAGGCGCTATATTTTGAAACAAAGTAAATAATCAAAGAAAAAAGTTGATTTATTTTTAATTTTGGAAGAGAAATTAAAATTCAAGTTTATAACTCTTGTGTGGGGAAACCATCTATTTAAAAGGGTGCAGATACTATTTTATTAAAATAGACAATATCGAGAGAATATGGTTCCATGGTTTGGTGAATGTCTTACATGCAAGGGCCAAGTTTTGGTACCCAGATCAGCAGAGGAAACAAAAGACAAAAATATAAAACATCTCGTGTATGGGTGTATGTATATCCTTTACATATATATGTATGTATATGTATGTGTGTGTATATATGTACATATATGTATATATAATTCCTCTTTCTCATCCCATCATTGGAGTTGCTTCCACTGTTGTGCTACTCACTTTCACGTTTAGTTGTAGTGCTCACACATCTGGCAGTGTGAAAGGTTGAAGACCTTACCTGTCTCAGACAGGACAGAGACAGTAAAAGTGAAAAACTGGGAGAGATTTTTTTTTTTTGCTTTTACAGGGGTTACTCCTGGCTCATGCACTCAGGAATTACTCCTGGTGGCTCAGGGGACCATACGGAATGCTGGAAATCGAACCTGGGTCGGCCACATGCAAGGCAAAAGCCCTACCCGCTATGCTATAGCTCCAGCCCCAGAAATGGGAGAGATTTATTGGGCTGAGCTCCCAGGCAGGATCCCATGAACCTCTGGGGAGGTTGAGGCAAGTTCTCACTGTAAGAAAGACTAAACATGCTTTTAAGTTGTCTTGGGTGGGAAAAGAGAACAAAGACCAAAGAGATGGGTGAATTTGGTCTGGCCTTCTGTTGTCTGTAGGGGGTCGATGTGAGGAAGTATGAAATGCAGCCTGGTGGCTTCCTGGCACTAGGTGGGCCATAAATCCTGTCCTCCACATTGGGATGGGGGTGAGGGGAGGGTGATCTTTGATTCAGGGAGTTTTGCTATCTCACTAGCCGATAACCATTTGGTTCTGAGCAGTGTCATTTCATTCAAGCAAACCTTACATGAAACTCTTGCTGTGCCAGGGATCACAGACAGTAGAGCTGCCAGGATTGTGGCAAACATTTTTAAAGCTCTGCCTAAATGGTGGCATTGGGGGTTGAACTCCAGACCTTATACTTGCAAGGCAGGAGTTCTGAGCCACTAGACTATCTCCCAGGATATACTTGCATGTATATTTACACATGGAATCACATGAAGTTTTTGTTTTTGTTTGGGGGACCCAGCAGTGTTAAGGGCTTGCTCCTGACTCTGTGCTCAGAGATCACTCCTGGAGGAGCTCAGGGACCATATGGGATACCAGGGATTGAACCCTAGTCAACTGCATTCAAGGCGAGTGATTTACCCTCTGTACTATATCTCCAGCTTCATAACTATTCATTTTTAAGTAATAATGCTTGACTAATAAATTAGAAAAATAGCTATATCAAATACTATTTAATCCATTGGTAAAAGGTAAATATTCTTAATATCTAAAGCTCAATACCAAATACATGCATATAGAAGTCTAGTATATTATATAATATATATATTATATGCAATATAATATATGAAAAAGTACAATATTCTGGAAAGAAAAATTCACTAAGGCTCTACTGAAGCATGAGTTGGTCGAGAATGTGAGAGCAGGATCCGAGCTCAGCACAAGCTTCGTATGCAGGAGGCCTAGGTTCCATCCCCTACACCTCAGGATTGGAAGACTGAAGGAAAGGAGCTCCCAGGACAGAACAAGGAGCATCCTTCAGCTCTACCGGGTGTGGCCTCAGAAACAAAAACAGAAAAATGTGAAATCCAAGTCCAAATTGCCTGAGTTTAGAATCCAATTCTGCTATTTGAATAGATATTTGGCTTCAATAGTGAGGCACTTTGACTTGAGCCAGTTTTAAGTTCACTGTGTTAGATTTCTCTATGAGAAAATGGATGATAAGATAGAACTTACTGCCTAGGGGTGGGGTAAGGATTAAATTTACTAACACAGGTAAAGTGTAATAATGATGTTCAGCAGAGAGTGAAAGCTCAGTAAACATTAGCTCTGTTATTTCAGTGGTGTAAACAGTATCAGTCGGCTCTTGAACTCACTTTCCTATATTTTCCAAATACACTTTTCTCTCTTGAACATATTACTGTTCTATTGGGGGAAATCAGTGTTTTCCTAAAAGGCCTTAGAAACTGGGTCAGCCAGGTTTTCCAGTCCCACAGAGTCAAGAGTTTTAACCCGTCAAGCTACCGAGAGTATCGCACCCGCACGGCAAAGCCTGCAAGCTACCCGTTAGGTATTCCATATGCCAAAAACAGTAACAACAAGTCTCACAATGGAGACCTTACTGGTGCCCACTCGAGCAAATCGATGAACAACAGGAGGACAGTGCTGCAGTGCTACCATAACATAGAATTAGAGTAGCTACATCATGGTGATGAAAACCCAGTGATGAAAATTAGAGTTGCAATGACAATGGAAATGAACTATATGTCCTCTTTCATAAGAGCAGGAGCCCATTTTAAAAAGAAGTTAAGGGGCTGGAGTGATAGCACATCAGGTAGGGCATTTGCCTTGCATGAGGGCAACCCAGGTTTGATTCCCAGCGTCCCGTGTGGTCCCCCGAGCACCGCCAGGAGTAATTCCTGAGTGCATGAGCCAGGAGTAACCCCTGTGCATCACCAAGTGTGACCCCCCCCCAAAAAAAAAGCAAAAAAATTAATTAATTAAATAAAATAAAAAGAAGTTAAGACGGTTCTGCTTCCTTAAAGGATCTCTTGCTTCCTTGGAAAAGAAAAATGGTCTGCTCAATAGTCTGTCCCTCCATGCCAACCTCAAGCTTCTAGATGACTCAGCACTTCTGTCTAACTTAACTGATTTGATTTTCCCCCCACTAATGTAATCAAAAGTTTTCATAAGAACAAGGCAAACATTTTTCAAATATTTATAATATAGGAATATGTGCTCTTGGGAGGAAAGAAAATATGTTAAGGAAAGGGAGAAGATTTATTCAATACTTTTGCTAATTTCTAACCATTCAAAAGGTGTCATGAATAATTTTATTTCCATATAAAGTTAGAATTCTAAAAACATGTTTTAATGTTTCAGGAATAAAAGAAAATTAAGAAGAAAATCACTCTTTCATTGCCTAAACCCCCCACCAAATTTTTCAGAGAAAGGTTTTTTGGGAAAGATTTCTGCTCTTTTGAGTTTCTGCTCATTCTCTTGCCAACAACTAACAAGTACATACAATTAAGTCGCCAAGGCAATTTCAGGACCCTGTAGATAGAATTTGTGGTATGCAGAGGCAGGGATGATGGAAATACATGAGCAATGTGAATAAGAAATTTTTTAATTAAAAAAATTAAATCATACTACCCTGTATAAGTGGTTACTCTGGCAGTTCTGACATCTGTTGTTGCAAAAAAATAACTTTATAATGATAGTGTTTGTTTATCTTGCCTTATTTATGGACACATGATTTGTCTCCTAGTTATGCCCTAGTCTTTGTAACTCTGTATTGAACAATCTCAAAATTGGTTCTACTACATTCAAAACAGACAAAGAAACTTTTCATTTTCCAAAAGCAGGAACATTTAAAGTTCCACTTGAAGTCCCTAGATTCAGCCAGACCTGCAAGACAATGACTGAAAAAGACAACATGCCCCTTGCTCCAAAAGCAGCACAAATAAATAAATATATTTATTTATTTGTGTTGTCCAAATAAATTTAATGCTGCTTAAATAAATGTAAGACAGGAGAATTGCTCATTTTTCTAGGTTTGACTTTTCAGTTTCAAAAGAGACTCAGTTCTTTCCCCCTTTCCCCCCAAATTTCAGGTACCATTCTCGGATTTACACTTCGACCATACAAAATGAGCTACAGGGAAGTCAAGTACTTCTCTTTTCCTGGAGAACTTCTGATGAGGATGTTACAGATGCTGGTGTTGCCACTGATCATCTCCAGTCTTGTCACAGGTACTATAGGCTGATTTATTATATCATTCAATGTGTGCTTATTTATTGTGAAAACTCATTTAGAAAAGCAAATGCTTTAGGTCTGCTGGATGCATGCTCTATTCTAGAAAAAATAGTCCCTTCAAAATGTTGGAAAGGAGGCTTTAGTAATGCATGAATAATTTTAATGTTCATATTTGACCAATCACAAAAGGAAACAGATTTAAAACATCATGTAATCTGGTCAACCTCACTATGAACGTGGTGCCCTGCTAAACACTACACACCAGCCTTCTCTGACCCCAGCGATGTAGTACAACAGCGTACAACAGGTCTGTTTTCTCACCCTCTTATCCCACCCAGATAACATCTGGTTGGACAGCCTATTAGCTATTGATGCAAGAATGCTTGTTCTCAGAGCCACCAGGACTTGAGCGGGAGCCTTCTTGGAAGCCTCATCAAGAGGTAATGCCCACGACACACTCACCAACTCTGCTGCCACCAACACTCTTTTCCTGGTGAACCCGCATGATTTCATTTCCTTCTACAGTTGCCCCCCACCCCACCCCCATCCCATTACCTTTTATGCTGGTGGGAGAATGGGGAGGGGGGGGAGACCGCCCCATCTGGATTGTTTTGTTGTTGACAGTTGGATTGTCAACACTTGGAAGCTCAGCAGGATAGGATTTTATTTTCCATGACAACAAGGTTAATAGTTCTTTTCCTGCATGGAAAATGGGAAGGGAGTCCTTTGTCTATGTGCTTGGTGACTTGGTGACTACAAAGGGAGCCAAGAAGTTTGTGCCTGTGCAATTCCTTCTTGCCCACTCTTCTCTTTCCCCACAGCACATCTCTGACCTGGAGAAGGAATTTCATCCTCCGGCAGGATGATTTCTGAGTTTGTAGCTAAAGCCCAGAACTCAGGTATTACTGATCCTACTCTTTCCACCTTGGCTCACTGTCCTCATTAAGCAGACCGTTCAACCTCTAGGTGAGCCAGCTCTGAGCTTCTTGCCCACTTCCAGGGAGTTCTCAAGGATATTTATAATATCTCCTTTTTTGAAAGCGATAGCACAGCGGGTAGGGCGTTCGCCTTACAAGCGGCCAACATGGCCGAACCCGAGTTCGATTCCTCCGCCCCTCTCGGAGAGCCCGGTAAGCTACCGAGAGTATTCGATATGCCAGACACAGTAACAACAAAGTCTCCAATGGAGACGTTACTGGGCCCGCTCGAGCAAATCGACGATCAACGGGAGGGCCTTTGAAAGACCTTGTGTAATAAGAGCTTCAGAGTAAACTCAAATCATGGGATGAGATTCCAATTTTTACATGCCTTGGAGAGTTGGCCATTACTTGGACAGAAACTGCGTCATATTTTTCCCCAATGCCCTAGATAGCCCCAGCTTCCTCCCGTCCAGGGCCTGAACAAGTTTTTGCATGTACAGGACACGCCAATTAGAGGATAAAAGGCCCATAAAATAGTCATGTAGACAGGATGATTAGGGGCACTTGATTTTGACTATTTATTTAGTCAGCCCATTTCTGACTAGGAGTTATTGAAGCCCTGGCAATTCTCATCGAAGCTGGATTAAATCTGACACCAGGATACGTGCTTATCTTGTTATCCTTCGGCTGCCATTTTCTGGGAAACAAATTCTTTGCAATAAGACAAAAAAATGTGACCAACCCCACATCTGCGGGTTCCTTCCTGGAGCAAGCCTTCCCCTTTCACCATCTCTACTAGCCCAGAATTTAATCAAATATCTTCAGTTTTCTGGAACACAGGAAAATACACAGTATAGAGGTAGTGTAACTTCCCTTATACCTTTTCAAGAGTGGCACCTGTAGTTAGAGGTTTCTGAAGTTGTGGTAAATAATACGCAGAGGAAGGCCTTCATTCAGTACAATTAGAAAAACACTTTGTAGCAAAATATCCTGGCTCTTTCTAATACTTTATACATCAACTTTAAGAGAATTTGAGTAATTTTTCAGGAGGAAAAAGCCACTATGACGAAATCCTTTTGCATGATTAGAAAGAAATGTGTGGGTAAATCTTGAAGAAATTACCCAGCTGCAAGCAGCTCTATAAAGTGAACTTTTGCAATGAAACCTAATTATAAGTGGGAATGCTGCCACTTGGGACAATTAAGAGAGTTTCTCCACTTCTCCAGAACTGTGTTAAGACAAGAAGCCTGGAAAGGGGAGAGATGGGTAGTGGGAAGGCCAGAGGGGAGACCGGGAGCATGGCAACAAAATTTAATTTTCCAAAGATGTTTTTAAGGTGTTTGTCTCAAAGGAGTAATTCCCAAGCTCCCCCGTAATTTAAGTACTTAATCAATTGGAGTGAATGATTGATTCAATATGAATTTCCTTCAGGGTTTTAACCACAATGATTTTTTAAAAAAACCACTAAACAAAAGGGGAGATGGGGGAGCATATTGGCTCAATGAGAATGAGGAGAAAGGAAGGAATCCTGAAAATTACACACATCCTTAAGGATCCTCGTGTGTGCATGGGAGATCTACATGGTAATATGTTGCCTGGGGAGGTAGCAAAGTCAGAGTTCTCTATTTCAGAATGGAACAGCAAACTTAGGTGCCCCTAATGGCCAAGCACATGTCACACAGAAATTTGTCCTTTCAAGCTTCTTTTATTTTTCTATTTTGATGAAGTTGTGTATACAGAGAAATATTTCTCAACAGGTGACGTTTAACAGGAATTCTTGTAATGATCCATGGGGAATGACCTAGCTGCAGAATAGTGTAGACAGAGGACACTCAGAGTCTCTTGTGACTCTGATCATTTATGTTGCATGTCAACAAGAGCCAAGCTTTCCCATCATTATTGTTGTTAGGGTTCCAAGGGTTGAACCGAGAGCCTCACTCATCCAAGACTTGTGCTGCACCCTTGAACCATGTCCTTGCCCCCACATCTTCTAATTTTTCAAAAGAATTCAGAATCCCAAACAAAAAATAACCTTCAAATTATTAAAGGTTGATAACATTAATAGAAAAAAACACTGCAAGCCAAACAAAACCTGTCTGCAGACAGGACTCAATTCTCAACTCCCAGTACTATTCCTCAGTATGTCAGTGCTGTTGATGATGAATAATAAACATGTGTGAGGCTAGAAGCAATAGCAGAGCGAGTAGGGCATTTGCCTTGCACGTGGCTGACCTGGGTTCAATCCCCGGCATCCCATATGGACCCCCAAGCACCGCCAGTAGTAATTCCTGAGTGCAGAGCCAGGAGTAACCCCTGACCATCGCTGGGTGTGACCCAAAAAGCAAAAATAAATAAATAAATAAATAAATAAATAAATAAACATGTATGTCTGTCAAGCCACATGACGTTTCATATCCCACTGGTAATAATTTCTTGCCAAAGTTTAGCATGTTATTAGCTACCAAATTCTGTGTTTATTGCCAACTAAGCAAAGAGGTACTGAAAAATATCTCTCCTTTTTTGGAGTATTGCCACATTATTTTTAATCACTAAACTTGTCTTATTTTTTTTTGTACCAGACATGTACACCTGAATAAAAAAGCAGAGGTGATGCTCTCATAGAAAACATTTCCTAGTGAAAAAATTCTGGGAGGCATAGTGTTCTTAAGTTCAAACTTTCCAAAGTCTATGCAAATAGAAATAAGAATGAATGAATCTGCATTGTCTTTTTGAAGTCCTATATATTTAATTGTATTAGAATCATTTTTTAACTCTGAGAAATCCACATTAGTTTTCCATACTTGGAACACACCCATGAGTGACTTGAGGCACTATGGCCCCCATAAATGTTGTTCTCCTTTTCCTAAATTTGAAATGCCAATCTTTCCAAACATCCTTCTGTGTTTATTAGCATTCCAGAAGCTGCCAGAAAGAATCTGGGAGAAAGCCTAATGGCTGGACTTGTACTCAAGTACCTATTTTTATGAACAAGAAAAATCTGTTTGTGCCAACACCCCACACAATAAAATAGGGGTTTGGCACTGGTCTCTATTGATTTGGTCAGGATAGGCAGCCAACCCAGACATTTCATGCCAGAGTTATGACTTGGTTTGACTGGCTTAGTCTGATTCCATTCACTAGAGAATAATTAAACTCCATTTCTGCTGTGCTGTTGAACATAACTTATACCTCCTCCTCACTTTGAAATCTTATTTTAAAAAATTAATACCTTCTTTTTTCATTTTTGAGGTGTATGTCCTTCCACTACTCAATATAAAATGTTTGTATCTCCAGTTTTCTAGAAAGGGTGAAGTGTTTTTTTGACCAGCCCTTTCTAAAGAGGTGGGCAGATTGTAAGTCAGCCTGGGGTGGTGCAGGGAGCATCAACAGAAGTAGTGAAAATAGCAACAGTATCTAGCACCTGTGGCATAAAATGGATGAAATTTATCTTTTAACAGTCATTCATTAATATCTATTATTGGGCTCTTTTTATGTGGGACACTGAGCCAGGGAGCAGAGTGACATGAGTATAATGATAGAGATCTTCAAAGATATGTGATGAGTGGAGTTTAGGGAACGTCTATGAACCCCCTATATCATAATACATAGGTAAGAAAGTTCCAATTCCAATTTTGAAAAAATAAACCTGTCCCCCGTGTTCCCAACAAGAAACAATTTGCTCCATTTGAAGATCATTAAATCAGATCTGATTTTTAGCACAGCAGGTCGGGCGTTTGCTTTGCACGTAGCCGACCCGGGTTCAATTCCTTTGCCCCTCTGCCAAGCTACCAAGAGTATCTCACCCTCACGGCAGAGCCTGGCAAACTACCTGTGATGTGTTCAATATGCCAAAAACAGTAACAACAAGTCTCACAATTTGTAGTGAGACATTACTGGTGCCTGCTTGACCAAATTGATGAACAGCAGGAGAACAGGGCTACAGTGGTACAGCAGTTGCATCCTAAGGTTACATGAATATTTCCCTTCTTGTCATAGACTTAATATTTTTTTAATTTATATTCTTTTATTAGTTAAAGGAAATGGAAACTCTTGTGAAAGAGATAATGGATCACTATGCAATGAAATGCTATTTCTCTTTGTTTGAAAAGGAGGTTGCAAATATTAACAAAATGTTGAACACACATTGACACCAAAGTAAGATTTTATCCTTCCTATAATTCAAAGGATTCTTACTAAAAAAAAAATTAAATCGTTTTCCTTTAGCTGGTTCTCACCATGTATCTTAATATTAGTTAAGGAGTATGTATGCACAACAAAAGTTATTAATGCCACTGTAATTATCCAATTTTGGGAACACTAAATATATCCTGTCCAACCATCCTTTCTAAGCCACTGTCCACTCTGAAAATATTTGAGGACAAAAGATGTTTGCCAAACAGTTTTCTGCCTACAACCCCTTGTTCATGTGACAAGTTCCATAAAGTGTCACATAATTCTTAGACACGTTCCTTTCAAATCTGTAGGCAAAAGAGCTCAGTGGACATGGCACTTGTAGTAGAGGCCAACAAGTTGCATCCCCCTTGCCTGAGGGTCCTCTTGGCTGAAAAAAATAAAAGTAAAAGTAAAGACAATCAACATTACACCTCAAAGTATGACTCTTTGGTTTCAGAGAAATGACATTAACAGTGATCTAAAGTTGTTATTTAGTTTAATATGAAAGAGTGAAAAAATGAGCCAGACAATTCTAATTCTTGAGCATGTGAATAGTTTGTTAGAGGCACACAAAAATGAGGATCAAAATCACTGAAGAAAAATTTAATATTTTAAGTTGCCCATCACTGTGACTCTGATGTGTAGTTGAGTTCTGTTTGAAACTCCAGGCACTTATATAAAAGAAAAGTGACTTCCCCTTTTCCTTTACACATGCATTTCATAGAAAGAAAGGAAAGTTTCCATTGGGTGAGGAAGAGTATCTTTGGATAATCCTTTCATCCACTATACACTGTGAGGAGGTGAGGAGGAGAACTGTATCACGAATTATCATGAAAGTTAATACCTGCCACATAGCTGATATTCACTTGATGATAGCTATCTGCAGTAAAAGCAGTAGCAGTCAGAATAGCAGTCCTGGTGGTCCTCATTACATAAAGGAAAATTCTGGAGGAAGAAGTAAGAGCTTGCCTCCAGGGGCACTGTGAAACTAAGCCTCCCAGGACCATGTGACTCCTGTGTCTGGATTCTTGCAGGGATCACTTTCCTATTAAAGGTAAACGAAAGAAACCATGAAGTTAATCAAGTAACAACATGGGAGCCAGGAAGAATTCCTGCCTTGCCACTGGAAGGGATTGGTTTCTGCCCTGCAGCCTGGGATGTGATTACCTTATCACAGCCACATGATTCTAAATATTATCATTGGTTATACAACGGCCCAGCCTTTCCTGAGCGACTGACCCCAGTGTGTGGTGGCACTGTGGATTCCATAAGGCAGCAAATTCCACAGGCTGTTCACATGCTGGGAGTGGAGCCTTTCTGTCTCACCAAAACTACGGACACACTGGGTTTTTGTCACCACATGCTAACAGTAACACTCTTCATGGCAGCATAGAAACAACTGAGGCAGAAAGAGGCATCAGAACAACACATTTGAAACCAACAAGCTGATTCTATGCAGCCTGTTGACCAACTTGGGCAGAGAGGTGAAGTAGTCTCCATTTAGAGAGGGCCTCCATAGGAGGGAGATAAAGGAAGATTCCTCTGGGGACTAAAGAGATCACTTGGTTTTGAGGCATCACACAGAAATGAAATCTAGATTCAATGCTTTTTCTTTTTTCTTTTGTTTTGTTGTTGTTTTATTTTGTTTGGAGGCTATACCAAGCAATGCTCAGGATCACTGCTGACAGGGCTCAGGCAACCATAGATGGTGACAGAGATTAAACAAAAATCAGCTACATGCAAATCAAGTTCCTTACCCACTATCCTATCTCTCTGGTTCCTCAATGCTTTTCTGTTTCCTCAGCACACTATTCATTAAAACTAAATCATAGAAGGAAAGATGAACAGATATTAAGTAGGCAAAGAGCTGCTATCTGCCACATGTGTAGTTTCAATTTTATATTTTTCATGATGGTATTATAGTTTCCTCTTGGTTAAATCATGAATCATTTGTGAATTCTTATGAAAACAGTGATATTTACTTAATTCCCAGAGTTACATATATAAATTTATCATAATACTCCTATATGTTCTTTTTTATTGAATAACTGTGAGATACACAGTTATAAGTTGGTTATGGTTGGGCTTGAGTCATACAATCTTCTAATACCCATCCCTTTACCAGTGTATACATTTCCTGCCACCAATGCTTCCAGTTTCTCTCCTGCCTGCCGACACCCACCCCCCCCCCCCATCAGCCTGCCTCTGTGGCAGATAATTTTCTTCTTTCTCTGTAACTCTCTCTCTCTTTTTCCTTTTAAGCATTATGGTTTGCAATACAGGTACTGAAAGGTTATCATGAATGTCCTTTTTCCTCTTTTCAGAATTCAGTTCTTGTCCATAGAGATCATTTCCAACTGTCATTGGCATAGTGAATGCTTTCTGTTTTATGTTATACTGTGTTTTTTTATTTTAGTAAGAAATAATCAAAATGATTAAAGTCTATTTGTCCCTAAAAAGGTTCCCCACTCCATTACCACCATACTCACTGATCATTTGTTGGGGCAGGCTTATTCCCGAACCTGAAAGCAAAATGAAGAAAAGATCCCTGATGTCAATTTGTTTCAAGTCTGATTGAGAGGCAGACTTGTGATTGCAATATCACAGACTAAAAGTGACTCAGATAGTGTGAACATGGTGGGGACACAAATTAGGTAATCAGCCATCCTAATGGAAGAAGGTGGTCCCATTGGTGGACAGTCAGAGGGAACAGACTTTTCAAGCCCAGAAATGTTCCCTTTCTCAAGGGAGTCACTCAGCTTTCAGGGACCTGAACAGGAAGCCTTCTCCAGAAGTTGTGGGAGGTGACATTCAGCTTTGCCCAGATTCTTGGGTGGTCCAAACTCTTGATCTGAAGTCTTCCTCCTGACAGGTCTTCCTGATGGTCCTAATAGTGCTGTCTGGAAGATAGGAGCCAACATTCTTCCAGTGCTTTCTGAAAGCCATCTGAGTCCTGGAAGTCCTGCCTCCCACCCTAGCGTGTTTCCAAAACTGGATCCCTGCCCCAGTTGTCCCACCATTGGAGAAGGGGGTAGTTACCTGGGACAAACCCTTTGCTAATACCTACTGAGGTTGGGCCAGCTCTTGTATTAACCTCAACAACCCACTGACTCTGAACATTTGAGCTTGTGGTTGCCTAACCCTTAAGAATGTAATGTGTACGGGACATTGGTGAATATTTGAGCAGTTAAAGGATCAGAGCCCCAAGGCTCAAGGTCCTGTGTAAGGTGTGACTTTCCTAAGGTCTTAGACCTACACAAGTTGGGAAATTTTTTCATCTGTTGATTTCAGCAGCTTCATGTTAGCTGATGATTCTGTTCAGTTCTGTTTTGTAAGACAGTTTTGAAAGATCATTTTCTTTTTAATTACCAAAAAAGAAAATATTAAAGGTTCTTTTAGCATAAAATTATTTTTCTAAGATAAATAACATTTCCTTTCCTTACATTACCATCTTGATACTTTCCTTCAGTTCCCTGTAGAGCTGCACTGATGAACTCTAAATGGAGGTTTGTGCTTGAACTCTGGAGATGAGGGATGGAGCTGACACTGATGTTTCTGCAGGGATTCACCATTTTATGTACTTGCAATTTCTGAAGTTCACATTCTGGGAGTTTGTATTTGCTTTAATGAAGGGAAGTGGCCCCTTTCATCTCTCCGGGTTCTCCCTATTAATTGATCTAGAATGGATGTTTCTTAGTTGTTGGGGTGAGTCTACTGTATACCCAAGGTTGAGAATCACCACTTTACATTGTTTCTAGAATCATTCTTTAGTGGCATCACCACTTAATTCAGATCCTGATTAAACACTATCACTCCTCTAGTTTCCAGACAGTCTTCCCTAGTTTTCCCATAGTTCTTACTAATATAAACTCCCAGAGACAGAGGTTCATTATTTATACCATTGTTTTATTTGAAGCTATTTAAATAAAATGAATTGTTTGTATTACTGAAACAATATAAAAATATAGAGTAAAATAGGAAAGTATGTACACACACATACACACACTCAATTATTAAATCGATTAACTAAATAAAATGTCTATAGGTGAAATCTTGTCCTTAAAAGCTGGAAGAGAAAGAGAAAGAGAGAGAGAGAGAGAGAGAGAGAGAGAGAGAGAGAGAGAGAGAACAATGGTTCTATTGCTAGCCAAGGTTTTCTGTGACAATGTCATGGATTGTATGCTTCTGCAGACAATACCCTGTCTCCACTGTGCTCAGTGTTTGGTAGGTAAAGGCATTCTTTTCCATAAAATTGGTCTGCATGAATGATCCAGCCAATTTTGAGTTTTGGGTAAAATCTAAATTTCTAAGTATTATGTTTCTGCAGATATATTCCACTCAGCAAATTAAACATTTTTGGCTTTTTCATGGAGACGATCCTTACTATAACCTCACACCCCCAGGCAAATAGCCAAGTGCCCTTGCTTCACTAGCCCATCAGTATCTGTACTACCAGCCTAGCTCTGCTTCCAAATGTTCACTTTCTAGTTCCTCATATGAGGAAAGAGCTTTTGCTTTTAAAAAACAATTGCCTGAGTTTCCAGCTGTGTTTTTTCTTGGAAAAGAAACTTCCCCTAATTTACCAAGGGGGTTTCCGCTCAAAGCAGATTGATTCACAGTGGTCAGTATCTAAACTCTGTGATTCTGGGGCTAAGAAAACGTGTCAGAAAGCCAACATAGGAAAGTAAGATGAGATTCCATAAAACCTCAAAGGAGATCCCCTAAATTCAACCTGTTAAAATGACATCCACACTACCAGTCTTGTTAAGGGAAAAGGGGGAAATATACATATAAGTAATCATATAGATCTAATATGTATACCCATACATACCCACAATCATGTTTCATTTATATTAAGTTGGACTAGTTTGATAACAACCAGATATTTCATCATATTTCTAAAATCAAAAGAAAATAAGCCAAGTGTAATATTTTAAGATTATATAAACTTATCTTGTTTCTTTACTATCACATACACAGGAAATCACACACACACACACACACACACACACACACACACACACACACACACACACAAAAGCTATCTGAATAATGTGTTGCCAACCAAGCACCTTACTTTCTTTCCACTTTTGGTGGAAATTTATCTACTGATACATTTGTTTAATAAACTAAGCTCTTCTACATTTAGAATATGAAACCTATGGAATAGGAAGTAAAAAATAAAATATCGATGCTATGAAATTTGGGGACAAAATTATTCATTGTGGTGACTACAAATATGTACCTGTGTTTATAACTTCCTTTCCCCCGAAAGATATGAAAAGTTTTCTAGTCTGACCTTATTTCTAATGTTAGTACTCTTATTTAATTTACAACTTTTTCAGAAATGTTTTTTCTATACATGGTTTCTCAACTCGATTTTTTTCCGCTGGCTATAACTTGAATGCATTGTTCTCAAGGGTGTTTATACTAAGAGCTAAAGTTTTGTTATTTTAAAGTTAACTTTCGGAAAGTATGTCACAAAATTTTTCAAAATTGCAATATACTTGGAAAAAGTAATATAAACATACCTAAATGATACACTAAGAAATTTAAGGAAAAAAATTGAAACAGAAGAGCCTTCATACTGGAATCTTGGAATTTCTTTCTTTTAAAGTAGAACCCAGTAGGAGCTAGACAGATACTACAGGGATTAAAGTGTTTGCTTTGCTTGCAGTCCACACCCATTCTATTGTTGGCACCACATATGGTCCTCTGAGCACCACCAGAAGTGATCCTTGAGTGCAGAGCCAGGAGTGATCCTTGAGCACCACAAGGTGTAATCTTAAAGTGTAATTCTAATCTCCCACCCAAATGATAGAAATCCACTAAAGAAAGAGAGATTCTTTTATTTATTAAGACATTTCTAAAAACATTTCTTGGTACATTGGTTGACTTTTATTTTATTTCAAGACAGCATTTGTTTTTTTAACATTTTTATTGAAAGATATATATAGTTATATGGGTACAGTTTACCTATATTAAGTATATAATTGAGTTTTTTATTTATTCACTGAATACCTAGATTCACTGTCAATTCTAGAATATTTTCATTACCTCAAAAAAAAAATGCCTTGACCACCACCTCCTAATGGTCCCATTGCCCTTGGCAAACACTAGTCTATTTTCTTTCACTATAGATCTTTCTGTTCCAGATAGTTCACATAAATAAACTTCTATAGCATATGGTCCTTTGTAAATCATTTCTTTAAAGGTCCAAACCTTTTATGACATGTATTAATATTTCATTCATTTTTATGGTCAAATAACATCCTTTTGTACATATTACGTTTACAGCAGTAGGGCATTTGCCTTGCACGCAGCCAACATGGCCGACCCGAGTTCGATTCCTCCGCTCCTCTCGGAGAACCCAGCAAGCTACCGAGAGTATCTCGCCCGCACGGCAGAGCCTGGCAAGCTCCCCGTGACGTATTCGATATGCCAAACACAGTAACAACAAAGTCTCCAATGGAGACGTTACTGGGCCCGCTCGAGCAAATCGATGAACAACGGGAGGGCCTTTACCCTTACCTTACGTTTGATTTATTCATTTGGGGACTTTTCGGGTTATTTGCTATTGTTGCTATGAACACGATCACGATTTACAATTGCTGCTGTGACTATGTAGCATATTTTTTTTTCTTGATATTGGAGTAGAATTGCTAGGTTATATAGTAAGTCTGATTAACCTTGTGAGGAACTGACAGTTTTCCAAAGTAGTTGCAGTATTTTACACCCCTACATATGTTTCAGTTAAAATGTTTGACATGTTAATATATATAATCAGACTTAATATAATTGTGACTTTTACATTTCAAAAATGGTAAATTTTATTTTATTTTATTTTTTATTTTTATTAGTGAAACACTATGAGGTACAGTTATAGACTTATAAATTTTTGTGCTTGGGTATCAGTTATACAATGATCAAGCACCCATCCCTCCACCAGTGCCCATCCTCCACCACCACGGGTCCCAGAATCCCTCCCATCCCCCATCCCCCCGTCCCACCCTGCCTCTGTGGCAGGGCATTCCCCCTTGTTCTCTCTCTCTCTTCTTTTGGGTACTGTGTTTTGCAAGAGAGGCATTGAGTGGCAATCATGTTTGGTCTATAGACTACTTTCAGCATGTTTCTCCCACCATGAGAGGATCCTCACAACACCCTTTATTTGGTGCTCTCTTCTCTATCTGAGCTTCCTTTTCACCTAGCAAGGATGGCTGGCCTTTAAGTCAGGAGCAAAATTCCTGGTACTAATCTCGGCCATTCCTGGGTGTTAGTCTCTCGTTTTGTTGCTTGATGTTCCCCAGATGAATGCAATCTTTCTGTGTCTATCCCTCTCTTTCTGACTCATTTAACATGATACTTTCCATATAGTACCACTTGTGTGTAAATTTTATAACTTCATCTTTTTAACAGCTACATAGTACTCCATTGTGTAAATGTACCAAAGTTTCTTTAACCAGTCATCTGTTCTCGGACACTCAGGTTTTTTCCTGATTCTGGCTATTGTAAAGAGTGCTGCATTGAACAAACAATTGCAGATGTCACTTCGACTATACCTTTTTGCCTCTCTGGGATATATTCTCAGGAGTGTTATTGCTGGGTCAAATGAGAGATCAAATTCTAAATTTTTGAGAATCGTCCATACTGTTTTCCAAAAGGGTTGGACCAGCCGGCATTCCCACCAGCAGTGAAAGAGGGTCCCTTTCTCGCCACATCAGCGCCAGCACCAGTGGCTTTTGTTCTTGTGGATGTGGGCCAGTCTCTGTGGTATGAAATGATATCTCATTGTTGTTTTGATCTGCATCTCTCTGATGATTAGTGATGTAGAGCATTTTCTCATGTGCCTTTTTGCCATTCGGATTTCTTCTTTGCGAAAGTTTCTGTTCATTTCCTCGTCCCATTTTTTGATGGGGTTGGGTGATTTCTTCTTGTGGAGTTCAACCAGTACCTTGTATATCCTTGATATCAACCCCTTGTCGGATGTGTACTTGGTGAATATCCTTTCCCATTCTGTAGGCTGTCTTTGTATTTTGATCACTGTTTCTTTTGAGGTGCAGAAGCCTCTTAGTTTAAGATAGTCCCATTTGTCTATCTCTGTTTTCACTTGCTCGGCCAGTGGCATGACATCTTTGAAGATACTATTAGATTCAATATCATGGAGAGTTTTGCCAACTTTGTCTTCAATAAGCATTATGAATTCCGGTCTGATGTTGAGGTCATAAATCCATTTTGATCTTACTTTTGTGCATGGCATTAGGCAGAGATCTGAGCCAAAAATGGTAAATTTTAAATACCAATTCTTTAGCTATTTAAAATGATTGTTGAAAACCTTTTAAAATACTTTGATTAATTGTAATTTTTATTACATCAAGATATAATGCGTTTATTCCCTCAGTTATAGTAAATGAAAATTAGAATTTAGAAAAAAAAGATGACACCATGGTTCGTTCCAATTACATTTCTTTATACAAAGCTTTCAAAGTTTACCATTAATTCAGTAACTTTCTCTCTATATCTGTATTTCACTTTTGGAAATATGTACTATGGGTACCCGGATTATTCAGAATGCTAGTTGTTGAGGGTAATGAATGATCAGATAACCTCTGAATTGAGGCATTCTTCATTTCTGTTGTTGCCTAGGAGGTGAAGTGAGAATGAGGGTAGGGGAAGACAGATTGAAGCTAGAGACCCCCTGGATAACGTACTCAAATTCCCTCTCAGGAATGTGGGCACTAAGACTAGGGTGTTGATGCAAATCTTAGTGGTATGAAGTAGATTTCACAAACTTCTTCAGTAGCTTGGAACATGTCAATTTGTAGAGCAGTTCCATTGCTAGAGTTCTGTTCAGATCATTTACAATGCTAGTAGTTTATAAATACAGTATGATTCTTTTTATTATAATGCAGAATTCCACATTCGTAACAAAGACATTATTTTCTCTCATATCCCTTTAGATGTCTACACGTCAGTGATTGTCTCACAGGTTATTCCCCTTTTCGTAGACCCTCAAATCCAAATTTTAGACTCTAGGTCTTAGAAGAATGACTTCTTCTGTCTTTTGGCCAGAGGTAGGAGCCAAAATAAAGCTTGCCAACTGGCCACTCAGTAATTTTAGGGTTGTTTCATTCTCTCTTATTCGCAGCAGCATTTCACTTGATGAGCTAGTTTATCATGATACTGAATGTTGCTCATTTTTATGCCTGAATGGAGCTACAGAGTTCTAGCACCTTCTTTCATTATGGATGTTGACATGCTCTTATAAGTAATGCTTGGGCTAATTACAAGTCCTTCTTTGTGTTCATTAAAGACACCCCCCGCCCCCAGACTCTTTGGTGTAAGCTAGACTTAAGTTACTGAATGCTCTTTCAAGAAACAAAACTACATTGTTAAGGAAAAGCTAAAGATGATTGTGGTTTTTGAAGCAGATGTCAAGGAGGCCAGACGGTGTTGCTGCCAGAGAAAGAATGGATTCTTGGTCTAGCCAAGGGAATTCTCTGTATGTTACAGGTCACTGACAGAGTTACAGGGATTGTCCTTGATAATAGGAGCTGGCTCCCGATCCCCACCTCCTTGCAGTTGATTCACTTTGTTTATTTTGCTGTTTCAGATTATATTTTCTGTGTTGAAATCCACAAAGGAAGCATGAAATTAAAACCCTCAAACAAACAAACAAAATAATCTAAGACTTTTGGAATCTAGATGTTAGACATTATTCGTTAATGTGGTTAAACCAAGCCGTGCTCTGGTATGTGTATTGGATTTGTTCTTCAATCCTGTGATTGCTTTTTGTGGCTCAGGACCACAGATCACTCTCCAAGTGTAAGCAGCATGAAGGCAGACAGTGTGTCTCTGCCTTGATTAAACTCTACAGTCAGGGACTTTAGTAGGTCTGCACTGGCAAAGTGCTGGCTGACTGCAGGTAATGCCAATAATAACAATTTAACCTAATGGGAAGAAGATTTTAGCCATTAGAAGGAATATCCTATCTGTGTTCTCTTTAAGAAGAAAATTCCAAACAAGTTTTTAAAAGCATTCTCTTTCAATATTTCTATTTCAAATGTACTTACAAATAATGTCCACAGGGATATTTTAGAAAAAGGAGCCCTTTCAGAAAAAGGAACCCTTGAAAATGTACCAGTAGAAGTTATTGTGGCCTCCTGATGTACAAATAGAATTACATAAGGAAAGCTAAAGTATAGGCAGGAATTTCTCCATCTATTGTGCTTTGGGAATATTAAAAATCAGGGGATAGAATTGATCCCATGAGGCAATTCTTATGGACATCTTCTCTGCCCCAGTCCACTGTCACTAGTCAGGATGTACTTCTTCTAATAAAATAAAGATCCCATGTGATTCCCCTTTATAAAGTACACGTGTGGGGGAGCTATAATGGAGTTGCTCTGTCTGTCTTATATTCATAGAAGATTCAAAGGGAAATTCATGACTGCATATCTCAGTTTTAGGTTTTTATTTGTTTTTCTTTAATCACCCTACTGAAAATGTGTGTTTCTCCTTTTGCAGTTTCAAGAGTCTCAATTGATCCTTTTTCTCTTAGGCTGCTCGATGAGCCTGGTGAGCACTCAGCAGACACTCAGTTAACCAATTTATATTTTCAGCCATGGGGCAATCAGAGTACAACATAGTAAGAGATCCTGAATGAGATAATTTAATTATTTTCACTGTACAAAAGACAAAATTAACTGCCATGAATTTCTCTGGAGCAAAGCATACTTGATTTTTCCAAATAAATGTTTTAATTTTTGACATTTAGTCAAGATCTACTCAAATTCAAATATATCATTTGATTAGAAGACTGTTTCCTTTGGCATTTGGTATGATTTCAAACTTTGCTAGGAAAAAGAGAGAGAGGGAGATCAAATATATTAAAGCACATTTAATCCATTTGTTTTGGCAGGTCTTTCCTTTGGTTAACCCACCCAGGGCTCTACTCACACTGAGAAATACATAATAAAAATTAAGATAGAATCAGTGATTCTTTCATGGAATGAGATTTTTGTCAGCCCCAACAAAAACCAAGTTTTGGTCAAATTTCCATTAGAGTCTATCATTTCTCATCCGCATAATCATTGCACCCTATTTTTCCCCCTGTAATATTATCACTCTTTGTTTGGTTTTTGTTTTATTTTGTTTTCTTTTTGAGTCACACACAGTGATATTCAGGGGCTACTCCTGGCCCTGCACTCAGAAATTACTCCTGGCGGTTCTGGGGGACCATATGGGATGCCGAGGATTGAACCTGGGTTGGCTATGTGCAAGGCAAACGCGTTACCCGCTGTACTATCGCTCCAGCCCATTTTTTTGTTTTTTAATTTCACAATATAGTCACTTCTTTTGCACAAAATTTGTCATGAAATATGCGATTAAATATAGTAATTTGTAAACAAATATCTAGAGTCCAGATGTCCATTTTACTGTATTTTTAAGAAAGAAATCAGTTTTGAGAGTTATTGCAACAATCATACTTCAAAAGAGGGCCATTTCTGTGGTCATGATGTATAACAGAAACATCATGACTTTTTTGTTTATTCTTGTTTTAAAATTAAAAACAATCTTTATGGTAGGGCATTTGCCTTGCACGCAGCCGGCCGAGCCAGGTTCAATTCCTCCGCCCCTCTCAGAGAGCCTGGCAAGCTACCGAAAGTATCTTGCCCTCATGGGAAAGCCTGGCAAGCTACCTGTGACGTAGTCAATATGCCAAACACAGTAACAAGTCTCACGATGGAGACGTTACTGGGCCTGCTCAAGCAAATTCATGAACAATGGGAGGACAGTGACAGTGATGGTTACTAAATTGGGCTCCAATTATTTGGGGATCCCACTAATTGAATCCTTCATTATTTCCCATAAACTGTACCAAAGTTTATGTTACATAAAATAAGTATCCTAATTTTTATGCATTATTTCTTTACATTTCTTAATCACTTGATCACTTGACTTCCCGTTAATCGTCGATTTGCTTGAGCGGGTGCCAGTAACGTTTCCATTTGTCCCTGTCACGTGCTAGTGTAGCCCAATGACGTCTGTTCGCTCTAGGAACACGAAGAGCCTCAAACCGTATACATTTCTATCCCAGAATTTTTCTTTTAATTAAAAATTAATTAGGGTCAAAATTACCACTTGGGTGGAGGGAAGTGGACACTGGTGAAGGGACTGTTCTTGGAACATTGTACACCTGAAACTGAAAGCTGAATTAGGAATAACTTTGTAACGTTGTCATTCACCCTGAGTTGATTAATAAATAATCATTTTGTTTATATGTGTTCTTTTTTATAGCTCCAAGTACATAGATCTATAAGAAATAGTGTTTTATTCTTCTAAAATGCCTTACCATTATTACATTTCAAAAAATTATTGTATGGCTAGCACTGTAGCACTGTCATTCCATTGTTCATCAATTTGCTTGAGCAGGCACCAGAACATCTCACAACAAATTGTGAGACTTGTTGTTAGTGTTTTCAGCATATTAAATATATATATATTTAATATATATATATATTTAATACGTCATGGGGAGCTTGCCAGGCTTTGCCGTGCCGGCAAGATACTCTCGGTAGTTTGCCGGGCTCTCTGAGAGGGGCGGAGGAATTGAACCCGGGTCGACCATGTTGGCCGTGTGCAAGGTAGACTACTTACCTGCTGTGCTATCGCTCCAGCCCATTGTATGGCTAACAAGGTTTTTTTTTTCTGGTTTTTGGGTCACACTTGGCGATACACAGGAGCTACTCCTGGTTTGGGCACTCAGGAATTACTCCTGGCGGTACTCGGGGAACCATTATGAGACGCTGGGAATCAAATCCAAGTCGGCTGCGTGCATGGCAAATGCCCTACCTACTGTACTATCATTCCAATCTCAGGCTAAAGGTTTTTTTTTTAATTTTTATTAGTGAAACACCATGAGCTATAGTTCTAGACTTAAAATTTTTGTGCTTGGATTTCAATTATACAATGATCAAATACCCATCCCTCCACCAGTGCCCATTTTCCACCACCACGGATCCCAGTATCCCTCCCATCCCCTATCCCCTCCATCCCACCCTGCTTCTGTGGCAGGGCATTCACTTTTGTTCTCTCTCTCCTTTTGAGTGTTGTGGTTTGCAAAAGAGGCACTGAGTGGCAATCATGTTTGGTCTATAGTCTACATTCAGCATGCTTCTCCCATCCTGGGAGGATCCTCCCAACCCCCTTTATTTGGTGCTCCCTTCTCTGAGCTCCCTTTTCCCCTAGCATGTGTGGCTGCCTCCAAGCCATGGAGTGAACTTCCTGGTACTAATCTTGGCTATTCTTGGATGTTAGTCTCCTATTTTGTCACTTTATATTCCCCAGATGAATGCAACCTTTCTATGTCTGTAGCCCAATGGCACCTATTCGTTCTAGGAACATGAAATGCCCCAAACAGATCGTTCAGGGTCTTGACGAAGAAGTCTGACAATTTGGTAGGTGGGCGGCCACGCGGTCTTTTGACGTCCCGTGGAATCCAGTCGGTAACAGTTCTAGTCCAGCGGTCATCTCCAAATCTCATTACATGTCCAGCCTATCTAATTTTCGATGCCTTAGCAAATGAGACAGTGTCCCTGATTCTTGATCTTCAACGGAGGTCAGAACTCTGGATTCTTTCTCTCATTTGAGTGAAACGTGATACTCTAAGCATAGCTCTTTCAATTCCTCTTTGGGAGACCCGAATAGTCTTCTCATCCTGTTTTCGTAGGGCCCAGGTCTCTGAGACATACAGGAAGAATAGTGAAATCAAAGAGATGTGCCCTAAACTGGAGGTTCTTCTTCCTCTTAGCTATTTCTTCAATGCTCTGAAGGCATTCCAAGCCGCTCTCTTCCTCCTGTGCAACTCAGGTGCCAGGTCATTTGTCATGTTGACTTCTAGACCTAGGTACACATAACTGTTGCATTTGGAGATGTTTGTCCCATTGAGAGTGAATGGAACGTCAGGAACGAGACAGTTTCTCATAAACATTGCCTTCATGAGATTCAACTGGAATCCGACCTTTCCACACTCACGGTTGAAGTCAGCCAGCATTTGTGCCGCTTGGCTAATGTTTGGTGTTATTAGAATGATGTCATCAGCAAAGCAGAGGTGGTGTAGTTGCCGACTATCTATCTTCACTCCCATTCCTTCCCATTCCAGTCGTCATATGATGTTCTCGAGGGTGGCACTGAAGAATTTCAGTGAAATGGTATCACCCTGCTGAGCCCCTCTCTTGACATGGATGATTGCTTCTTTGTAGAATGGTGAGAGCCTGGTAGTGAATCCGTAATACAGCTCACGGAGGATCCTGATGTATTGAGTTTGAATGCCCTGATTGGCTAAGGCTTCAATGACTGCTTCTGTCTCAACAGAATCAAAGGCCTTCTTTAAATTAATGGACGTTAGACAGAGCTGCATCTGGAACAATAACCCCCACGAATAGCTAAAGCAATTCTTGGAAAAAAGAATATGTCAGGCTAAAGTTTTTAAAGAAATTTTTCTTAGCGAATCAAAATAGTTTCAATTGAAAGAGAGCACAGTCTTCTCCACAGTGGAGAAGAGGAGCAGAGGAAAGAAAGCAAGAAATGCATGTTCAAGAGAGAACATGAGTTTCTCCAGAATGGGAAAAAAGCCTAAACCCTTTTTAAAAAGATTTGTATGATCAGTTATTTATGTATATGCATGACTAAGCAACCAACTTGAATTTCAAAACTTCACAAAAAATTGAATACTTGCTTCAATAAACCTTCTTTACAGATGACTAGTATAATGTAGAACAGAGTTCTTAAACTAATTAAAGCTTTCAAAATTTACCATTTCTTGGTCTTCGCACACTGTATCACTCCTCTGACAGTTTCCTGCTTTGGTTACCCTTGGTGGTCAGGAACCATGTGGTATTGGGGGTCTAACCCAAGCCTCAACATGCACAGCATGTGATCCAGTCTTTTGAGTCCTCTTCCCAGCCTCAGTATTTATGGCTTTGAAGGTCTCTGTTCACAATCACAGAGTTCTTGTGGGATAACCCCCTGACCTTCTTTTTCACTGAGCAACCGATATCAGTTTCCCATGTGTACAGATACTCAAAATCTACATCCAAAAGTGCAGACTCAGGAGAAGTTATTGCAAAGGACTTCTTTAGACATGAACAGACCCAGTCAGTATGTAATGGCTGGTTAAAGATGGTGATTCTCTCTATCTAGTTTTCCTTTAAACCACATTGTAAAGCGACTCACTAGAGAAAAATATAGAAAAAATTTTATCTCATGAACTGCATGAGAGCAGCTCATTCCAACAAGTCAGTGGCTCAAATGTTTAGATCCCAATAGAAGAAAAAAATATTAAAAAAATTCCTCAAAAGAAATACACATGTATAGAATTTTATATTATGTATAATGAACCATTCAAATTTTATATCACAAATAATGAACATTCCAACAATAGTTCTTAAATTCTTTTTTTAAAAAAATTGTTTTCTAAGTATACTTTACAAAGGTTTTAACTGTTTATTTTTTTATTTTTATTTTTTTTTTGCTTTTTGGGTCACACCCAGTGATGCACAGAGGTTACTCCTGACTCTGCTTTCAGGAATCACCCCTGGCAGTCCTCAGGGTACCATATGGGATGCTGGGCATCGAACCCAGGTTGGCCGCGTGCAAGGCAAACACCCTACCCGCTGTGCTATTGCTCCAGCCCCAGTTCTTAAATTCTTTATGTAAGTCTAAAGTCTGTTATAGCTCAGTGAATTTATCTAGTTGGTTAATAAGTAAAAGACTCCATAAGAATTTTGTTATCTTTATTAGAAAATAAAAGGACAATGGGCTTGAATTCCTATTGCCAGATTTCCCAAAGTAAAAAAATACAATCCTATCTTCTGTTGGTTGACAAAAAGATTCAGATTGAAAAGTGACATAAAAAGCCAGGCACCAGCATTTTTGTAGCCTGTTATGTCTGTAAAAAAAAGAAAGGTAACTTCTGTCTCTTTTAAGAACTTTGTTCTAACAGATTTGTTCTAAAAAAAAAGTTTTGACTGTACTGAAAGGACAAGGTATAATCCATTTTAAGGAAATACCCTAAAGAAAAGTCCAGATCAATGTTTCTGATTTCTTTTTCAGTCTGAACATACTTAAGAAATAAAGTCATTCTTCTTAGTAATTAACCATAGTTATTCTAACTTCTTGGCTTTGTTTTTATTGGGTGAAGAACTCAGAAGAAACTGTAAACTTGAATAGTTTGAAATAACTCTCCTGTGGGGCTGGAGAGATAGCGCACTTACCTTGCTGAGTTTGGTGCCTGGCACCCCATATGGTCCCCCAAGTTCCACCAGAAGTGATCTATAAGTGCAGAGCCAGAAATAAGCCCTGAACACCTCCAAAGGTGGCTCAAAAAGAAAAATCACTGGTAGCTTGGTGCACATCTCCTCCCACTCCTCAACCCTTTCCCACTTGAGAATAAGTGTGTTTCCCTAAGATAATGAAAGCTGAAATGTTTCACCATGAATTATTGTAGAGTATTTAAAATTCCAATGAAACTTACAGGAACAATGATTTCACCTTTAGGAATACATTAATGAACAACTGTGAGAGTTGAGTTTGGGAATGTTATTTTAGCAGAGACAGGTGGGAACTCAGAATCAATGTTGGTGAACTTGACCACTATATCTTCCTTGACCTTTAGCTCTGGGAGGAGAATGAAAAAGTCTTCTGTCCTAGAGACAGGATAGGAACTTGTTATAATTTGAGGGAAAGACTGCTTCATGTTAGAGTCATTTATGTCCAGAACAAGAATCCCTTTCCCTAAGTGACCATCATGCCTCATATCATTTGTTTAAAATTTTAGAAATCCCTTAATAATACCATCCTTCTCATATCCCCATTTCTGTCCTCCCTCCCTTTTTAGAGTTTGATAGTTTGATTCAAGATCCACCTGCGTTTTGAAAGTATTCTTAAATCTTTTGTCTTTTGTTCTGAAGCTTAATCTCTCTCTCTCTCTCTCTCTCTCTCTCTCTCTCTCTCTCTCTCGCTCGCTCACTCGCTCTCCATTTTCTCCACCTTCATCCCAAACTCCAACCCTATTACTCTTTCCTGCCATTTTCCTTTGAAGTTTATTTTGTTTAGTTTTTGTTTGGAGAAGTATCTATCAGTGCTTGGAGGCTACTCCTAAGTCAATGCACAGGGATCATCTTCTGTTGTGCTCCAGGCACCAAGAAGTACCTAGGATTGAACCTGGGACTAATGCATGCAAAGCATGTTCTTCAACTGAGCCTTCTCCCTGGATCCTCTTCTGCAATTTATTTATTGACCAAGCTTTTGCAAGACAAAATTAGTTTCTCACAATTTAAAATTTGCTGATTATGTCTACCTAGTGCTTAATATCTTCTATCTGTGGAATATAAAATGACCAGAGATTCACAGAGCCCTGAAAGCATGTAGCTGACATAGAGGTGAGGAACCTTACTGCCACAGCTTTTAGAAACTGGTAAAATTTCATTGGGCAGAAAGAAAAAAGAATTAAATTAACCAGGATCACCCTTTGACAATATATTACTACTTTTTAAGAATCTCTGGTTCTTTTTTGTGGTTGTTTCAGAATGGAATTGCTCCAGTATGAGTTACCAGATATATGAATAATTAGAAATGTATGCAAAATAAATCTTATAGACACAGTAAAGGCGGGAGCAATAGCACAGCAGGTAGGGCATGTTTGCCTTGCATGCAACTGACCTGGTCAACCCAGGTTCGATTCCTCCACCACTCTTGGAGAGCCCAGCAAGCTACCAAGAGTATCTTGCCTGTGCGGCAAAGCGTGGCAAGCTACCTGTGACGTATTCGATATGCCAAACACAGTAACAAGTGTCACAATGGAGAGGTTACTGGGTCCGCCTGAGCAAATCAATGAACAGTCACAGCGACAGACACAGTACAGAAAGTCCACCTCCCTGCCTTAAAAGGCTCCACTGATCAAGTTACTAAGATTTGTTTTTTTATTATGAATCATAGTTGGCATATAATTTTTGATAAATTTAAAGTATGTTGAAATTTAAATAAGTAAATTTAAAGTATAAATGAGAGTGTTAGTTCATTTGTGAATACGCAATATGATTGTTGTTGTGCAATATTTACACTAAAACCACAGGTACAATGTCACAAGTGATTATAGTACAGATTCATTGTTCATATTCAAGTTACTATGATGTTTTGTCTGTTTGTTTGGGGGCTATATCTACTACGGAACTACTTCAGGCTCAGTATTCAGGGGTCAATCCTGGCAGTGCCTGGGATCCAGCCCTTCTAGAGACAAAGCCTGTGCCCCAGCCTGTAAGCTATCACTTATACAACTTTCAAGTTACTAAGATTTTTGCAGTACTGATTCACTATATGAATACAGTAAGTGCATGTACAAATAAATGTATTTTTGGAGAAAGACTATACACATGGGGAGAAATTTAGCTATTTTCAGTTGAAAGAGTAGTAATGCTATTGAAAATACTTTTATTTTATCAAAGAAAAATGTGAAACTAGAAGCTAAACTAGAATTGTAGCCTCATCTTCAACTCCTTCATTACCTGCTGGCTTGTTGATTTCACCACTTGAACTTCCACTTCTGACTTTAACCTCCACATCCACCCAGTTCCCAATGACACTATATCAATCCTAATCTATACTCACAGCCCCCTACTAGCCTCGCATTCCCCCAGGGGGGAGCCCTTTCCTGCCCAGCCATTTAACTTGAGTTTATCTCTCTCATTCCTTTCGGAATAAAGATCAAACTTCCAAGCTTCACTTCTTTTACCCCTGTACACTGTGATCGCTCCATCTCATTTCTCACCACCTCATGCTCTGTCTGCCTCTCCAGCCTGTTCACCTGAAAGCCCTCCTGAGCCTCAGGTCTTACCTCAGATGTCACTTGTTTCATGGAAACCTCTCCTACTCTTGCCATGTGGTTCCGTGGCCTCGGAAGCATTCTCCACCTCCTCCAGCCAACTGTAAATTTCATGAAAGCTGGGATGTTTTGTTTGGCTTATCCATCCACTTCATGGGTAGCAATCATTCTGAGATTGCTTGCATATAAAAAAATTAAGTATTTTTTAAATACTGTATGACATTTTTAGAGAACTTAATATAGAAAGGGTAAAGGGCAAAGTTCCAAGGTGCTCCATCTCCTCTTGAAATTATTACTCTGCTTTCAGGACCAGTATCAGATCCAAAAATAAAGTCAAAAGTTGGTCTCCTGACTAAGAAATCACATCCTACTGCAAATTAGTCAGTTGGCTTTTTCCTTTTCTTCTCTTTTTAAAATAGGCAAAGAGAACTTTGCCGTGCTTTTCCTGGAAAGATTCACGGATTCAATTTTTCAGTTAATGTTTGGTGCTGTGCCTGCTAAAGCCATGGCATGCAATTCTGCCCCAGGGCATGAGAGTGTGTGCCCTTTTAAACAGTAAGGATTACATGGGCGTTTTCTGGTTGCCAGCTAGTTTGCTTCCCTGATAGGCATTTCCGGCTGTGAGGAAAGATTTATTTTGGCACCCCCCAGCTCCAAGTGGTATGGAACCACAGTGAGAGCACATACATGCATGAGCGTGCGTGCGCAGGGGTACACACACACACACACACACACACACACACACACACACACACACACATCTAAACTTACTACTTCAGCTTATCTGTCTTCAGAGTTTGGAAAATACATCTACATTATAGCAATATAACCAGCTTTTGTTAACTTACCGGGGGAGAAAGGGCATCTTTCGCTCCTCTGGAGCTGGTACAACAGCTTAAAAATAGAACAATGTGTGTTTGGTGTTTTCATCCTCTGACTCAATAACAGGTATATAGTTACATGCACAAAGAGCTAGATTCATGTCTCCTGCACGCCCCTAGAGAATTCCCAGAGTCACCCAGGGAGCTAAAACTGGGCCTAAAACTATTTTTTTTATAAAAAGAAAGTAACCTGACCAAGCTATGTGTTACTAACACTGCTATATCACGTGGCTTTATTATCCTCCTCCCAAAGTGACTCTAGGATGGAAATGCACAGGGAAAGAAAATCATTTCATGAAGAATGAGTCTTAGGAACGAGACCAAAAACAGAAAGTTAAAACCTCTTAAAGTACACGCCTACCGCACATTGCCAGCTTTGCAAAGGGGTGAGGAGATTGAAAAATCTAACTGCATCCACTGGACGACAGACACACAACTTTGGACAACAATGTGAGATGTCAGACTGATAGCTGGGTTGATCTCTGATAGCTGGATTGATCTCTAATGCATTTTCTAAGGTGGACTTCTGGAGTTGTTTCATGGCCTCTTGGAAGCGCTGGCCTTGCAGGTGCTCTGCGCGGAGCACCTCATCCATTCTGCAGCACCTCCCTCAGGCGCAGTGTCCTGGTTTCATGAATGAGTTGGCACATGCTCTTGCCGTGGGGAAGCGGCATCTCCTGCTAGCACACCGCTCAGCAGCTGCTTGCAATTCTTTCGCCTTCTCTCCCGAAGGAAATGGTTCATAATAGATCTGAACAGATGCTAGGTGTTTGGCAGCCTTATGAGGGGTACTCGTTTTCAAAATTGGGGTTATTTCATGTCTCGTAATTAGAATTTCAACAGCCTCTCTGCCTTTGATAGGTTCCAGTGCTCACATAAATGCCGAACTCTTGACGCCACGTTTCCCCTCACAAGTTTTCCTAACCCATTTATTGGTTCTGACGGCATCCCTCCTAAATCCTTGGCTCGCCCAGTCCAATCTGGTAAACATGCACAGGCAGATCTAACTTGGCACTCAAATTGCTCCTTTTCTCTAAATCTGCTTTTGCAGTTGTCCCCGACAGTGAAGTCCAGAGCTGCCAGAACTCCAGCTTCTAAGTTCTTATGGCTCCCCAGCTCCCCTTGTCAGGGGCCTCTCACCTCTCTTTCTAACTCCGCTCTGTGGCTAACCCGAATACCTCTATCCGTGATGCGTGGTCCCAGCTCTGAGCCCTGAGAGCAGAATTTCCACCTGCCCTGACCTCTCAGACAATAAGTGCTTAATATTTTATCTCTAATGCACCAAAGCTGGTCAACTAAGTAAAAGAAACAGGTTCACACCATCTTGTTCTTCTCTTAATGCTGGACTTCCAAGACTGTAAGGAGCCATCAGAATCCTATACAGGCAGGAATGCACTGGGTAGGGCTAACCCAGGCCTCTGATCATGCTTCGGATCATGTTCGAGGATTCCCTGCTCTTTTTTGGCACTGTTTATCTTTCTGCTTGAAATATTTAACATTTCTACACCGAGTGTTTCCCCCAGCATCCAGTAGGCTTTGTACACATGATGCAACCTCTGTGAGTCTTTCTGTCCCCTTCTCCAGGGCACACACTGTACCATTTCCTGTTGGTGCTCTCTTCTGTCAAACCTCATAGAGTTCTGTGCTTTCCCTGGACCTGCAGTAAATCGTCCTGACAGCTGCTGCCATATGGTATCATGCTTCATTCCCCTCCTTGTCCTCATCACATCTGGGCTCCTAGGCCTGCCCAGCAGCTATTGTCTGCTCCATGGGTTAATTTGTTCATTCTGGAGGGTCTCCTGGCAGCATAGTTCTGGGAAGAAGAATAATCGCACGGCCTTCCAGGAAAACCCTGTTCTCCCTCTCCCTCCACTGCAGGGAAAGTAGATGTTTATTTACACCTGAAAGAGGAAGAGAGGTCAGGGTTTTCTCTTCAGCTTCAAGTGTGTTTGGTTTATTCCCCTTCCGATATTAATATCAACTTTGGGGCTGGAGCAACAGCACAGCAGGTAGGGCATTTGCCTTGCATGTGGCTGACCCGGGTTCGATTTCCAGCATCCCATATGGTCCCGCCAGGAGTAATTCCTGAGTGCAGAGCCAGAAGTAACCCCTGTGTGTCACCAGGTGTGACCCAAAAAGAAAAAAAGAAAAAGAAGGAAAAAAAAGAATTTCAATTTTGGGACCTCTGGGCAGTTTTTATACCCATGCATGGAGGACAGTGACTTTGGCATTCAAGACTCATTTAAGAGCTCAAAACAATGGTAGTGAGAGTAATAGAAATGGTTACCTTCTGTGACTTGTGGGGTTAAGCTCAGTTTTGACCGTGACTGTTGAAGCCTTGATGGGAATGGTGAGACTGAGTTATGACTGACCCCATAAGGGCTAAAAGCATCCACTTCAAAGGTGCTTCTCCCTGCTTGCCTCGGAGGAGCAGGTGGAAGGCCCTTACCGGTGGGTGCACCAGGGTCTGCCAGGAGAGGGTCATTTCCTCCTTCTTGGCCAAAGTCACCTGACTGTGAGCTCACTGACCATGCCTCAGCATGTTAGCTCACTAGATATCAGGTTGCATGTCGCTCTCCTTTTGGCTTGCTGGTACTTCTCCTTATTTCCAGAGAAGTGCTTGTAGATGACTCTGAGTAAAGGTGTGTACGGCGCTGTTTCCCTGCTAGAAAGGAAAAACATTCCACCAGGGGGCCAGAGGGACAGTACCGGGGATAGGGCATTTGCCTTGCATGCAGCCAAGTTGAGTTGGCACTCCATACAGTCCTCCAAGTTCACCAGGAGTGATTTTTACATACAGAGCTAGGAGTAAATCCTGAGTATTACCAGGTTTGGTCCCCAAGACACCAGAACAAATAAAAAATAATTAGATTAAATTTAAAAAAAAAAAACACCAGCCAAGAAAGCTCCTGACCAGCCAATCCAGAGAACTTGCTTATTTTAGTCCCAAGTGTGTCCAGTTTCAGGTGAGCCCCAGGCCCTCATGCTCTCCTGGCTTCACCACCTACCAGCACCACAGTTTGTTACCTCTTGGATGTTTGACCTTACTACCAGTCAAGCCTCAAGTCCTCAGCCATAACTTAGCCCCAGTTGCAGACAATTTTGGTTTTTTGATCACAAAACTGGATTTCTAAGGGTGTTCACAGATTCCCTGTGGGGTTATGTCCTCTACTATCAAGTTTTCAACACACTAAGATTATACAGATTAGAGACAAGTCTCTATGATTTTCTCAGCCAGGGAGTGAGACATTCATATTCCTCAGGGATTCACTAAATAGTGTGTAATTTATAGCAGAAGCTGAAAGCATATGTGAACATGGGTATCGCTGGTGGTTCAATTTACTCTCTTCTACCTTGAAGTGGTAAAATGATCCTCTTGATTATAGATTCTTCCCATTGGTTGCTTCTATTGTCACAGTGGTCAGGACTTACCCTATAAGCTGTCTGCTCACACAGAGCTGCTGTGCTTGCTGACCCTTACACCCTTCAGTTGTGATGCTTCCATACTTTTCTGTGACACAGGGGATCCAGACTGCACTCAACTCAGTGGGGCAGTACTAGGCATGGAACCGAGGCCTTATGGTGCAAGGCAGATGTACTACCACTCAGCCTCATTCCCAGGTGTCCCATATACCAGCAGTCAATTCTTATTTTGCCTGCCATAAGCATTGCTAGTGGTTGTGGAGTAGAGAAGGCATACTAGTCATTGAATATACATATTCATCATCTTTTCTGCAAGGCTGTTATTATTATTCTATTTAATAAACGATGAAAGGGGATCTCATAGAAATTACACAACTTAAACCATCTTTGTGCTAGTGAGTGGCTGGACCTGGATTCAACCTCAGCCCTTCATGTCACTAAACCCCTCTCTCTGCCATACCATGCAAGTACTTACTGGTATGGCCTTCAAATTTATATTGGGTAAAATTACAATGTCAACTTGCATTTGTTGCCTGAATTTTCTGCTTGTTTTTGAGTCTTTTTTTTTCTTTTTTGAGCGAAATAATTTCTAGAATTTCCATGCATGTGCTTTCCCTATTATGTGTGGTTGAACAAACTGATTCCTTGGGGAAAATAACTTATCTATTCAACAAAAGAACTGCTCAGGAAGGAACTCTGTACACTTGTATCCCAGTACAAGTTTCAATGATGAACTCAAGTTTTAATAGATATTACATAAATAAATTACCAATTTGTGCATTAAGTACAGTTGCTTCATTATTCTCATCTACTAAATTTGCAAACTTTGTCGTTTATCAAAAGTATCACAAGTACCTACTGTTATAGTCATTGAATATATTCATAATTCATACACTAAATGAATTATACACAGTATCATGTATATCTATATCTATAATTAAGGTCTGTAGCCTGAAAAAATCACAAATAGATAATTTATTAGAGTAGAATAAAATGCGATGATAAATTAAAAATAGACTTTTAAATCATGAGGTTTTATTAGCACATTCTGATTATTTTTGTCTTTTTTGTCTTATGAACTTTCCCAGAGTATAAAAAAATTATTATATTATTTCTTATTCATACAAAAATAGCTAGGTTTGTATTAATCCATGGTGTCTGTGCATCTACATATAAATCAATTATATATTTTCTCTTTTTTAATTTTTTTTTGGTACTGAGGGGTCGCCATGCCTCTCCCTGGAGGTATGTGATGGTAGGGGATCTAATTTACAGTCCTGAGCATATAAGACATGTGTTCAACCCCTAATACTATGTAGTAGAGGTAATTGTCAGTGTACTTGTCAAGATTGATACTACTGATTCTTTGAGGAGAAAAGGTTTTTTCCTAAAGTCACAAAGTCAGATTTACTGTAGTTTCACAAACTATCTTTTAATAGCTCTATGTGCTACATGAAATTCTTTTATATTTTAAAACTACTTCCTATAATCACTCTGATTTATGGAATTCCTGGTACAGTTTGTTTTAATTATTCTGAAAATCTTTTAGTATTCTGTACTGCTTTTGGCAATAAAATAGCACCTGATAAAATAGTGAAGTTGATTTAAAACTGACTGACCCTTTAGTGGCCCTAAAAAATAATTAAGAAAATGTGTCAACTTGGAAAGACTCTTAGTGAAGTCCCCCATGAAGCACTGTTAAAATCTCGATCTTGTTCCGTGTTTTTGTCAACAACTTAAAGACCTAGAAGTCACCTATATTGTGTTTTCAGAAGGCATAAGTTCAAAAAAGAGACATTTTTACTACTATATTTCTATGATCATAATTCATAATTATCTCAGTAGGCTGAAGCATTGGGTGCATGCTAACAAGATGAAGTTTAGCTGGGATAAATGTATATTTCTGCTTATAGATTCAAAATGCAATCACAATTGCAGAACAGGGGGCAACTGAGCTGGACATCCATTCACATGACAAAACAACATACCCTGAGTCCATAGGAGGATAAAAATAAGAATGAATGTAATTGTGCATCTTCAGAAGCATCAGTAGTTGGCTATATTTGATATTGGTCACACTGCATAAGAAGAGTAATTTATGTATATTTGAACACCTTTAGGAGCAACTTTGACAAGCAGAAAAACTACTAAAAGTGGGGCCACGGGGGGTGCTAAATCCAATCCAAAACACACGTATTCAGAAGCAAACAGTTCACTTACAGATGTAGGGACTGAAGCTATGAAGTGACATTGCCTGTCTCTAATCTCAAGTGCTGGATTTTTAAGTGTAAATCAAAATAGCTAAGCACCAAACTGTAAAACAAAGCAGACTAAAAAGCCAGGAAGCACAATAAAAGTGCTATGGACATTCAGAATGTAACTAGCAGTAGGATTTCCACAGGAAATGAGAGTGAAGGCACAAGAATCTTTTATAGCAAAGATAAAAAGACAGGAAAACTCACAGCATGACTTGGGAGTAGCTGAGGATGTCTGGACCAATGGGTTAGACCTTAGTACAAAAAGAAACTGTGAAAAGAAGGTTTGGACAAAAGTATGAGAGCACTGACTGGTAGCTAGTGGGAGGGATGACAGCTGAAAAGAATAATGTCTGAGAATAAGCTGGAAAAATAATATGCATTTAGTCCTTAGAAACGAAGAGCAAGGTCCTTCTGGTAAAGGTGGACCAGACTCTCTCTGGTTTCCTCCAAAAGCAAAACTTTGTCTGATTTGGGGAAGAAGGGTTATAAGGAACCATATTTCATTGTATTGTAAGCCCTGATTTTTAACAATCAAAGCTACTGGGCAATTAGGAGCTAGACTGGGAGTGGGGGTGGGGGGAGGGATATTATCATCAGGGATAGATTCGGCAGTGTTTGCAGATTTCATGGAATGGGCATGAGGAAGAGAAAGACAGCTTCACAAGCGATCTGAGAAATCCTGGACTCTCCCAAGATTTGCACAAGGCTTTCCATGGCTGTGTTTCCCTTCTGTCCTCTTTGATTTCAGCTACCCACCACCTTCTCAATGAAGCTAGCAATTTAGGACTCCCCAGTTCAATGAGATGCCAGACTTCCCAGGACTTTGACTGTAGCCAATCATCACCAATCATTTACAAACACATGCTTTATTCTTTTTTATTTTCACTTTCCTTTATAACTGAATCTAAATATAATTTTGTCAGCCTTCCTCACTAGATGAATCAAATGCAAGTCAGCAATTGATACAAATCCAATTCAAAGAAAACTTTATTTTACACTCTGTAGGACGATGGATGAAGGGATTAAACAGTGAGTTCTGGAGACTCAAAGCCTTGAGTCAAATGGCAGCAATGCCACTTACTCTAACCTTGTGATCTGAGGTAGTAATTAAGCCTCCATAAATACTGATCTCTAAATGGGAATGAATCTTTGTCATTTCTGGTCAGGCTAATTATTTGGAAATTTAAATGATATAAGGCATTCAACAGAATGACTGGCATAATATGATCTAATTTTATTTATTGAGCTCCTCACATACTAAATATTAAAAAACACTTTTTTAAAACAAAAACAAACACATCTCCAATCATCCAACTTACATTTGCAGATATTAGCCTACAGTATTACAGAGTGAACTCATTCAATCATCCAAACAACCCTGTGGAATAACTAGTTTTATTATCCCTCACTTACTGAATAAGATTCTTTATCTTTTAAGGCCAAGCAACTCTAGAGTTACGATCATTTTCTTTGAATATGTCCCTCCTGATATTGTTTCAGTTTCATCCCATATTACTATGCCAGTTTTATGTGTTAATTCTTACATATAATAAACACATCAGGGCCATAATGATTACCTCTTTGGCCTGAGCATTGAGAAATTTCTTAATAAAGTAAAAAAACTCAATGGGAGGGCACATGTTCCTCAGGTATAATTCCCTAGATTAGATTTCTGGCACCCTGCAATAACAACAAAAAATGTGGAATAAATGCATGAGTCAGTAAAGACTTCTTCAATTGTAGAAGCAGCTAATACACTCATTTTTCAAAGAAGCATGCTAGCCTTAATATAACTTCCCTGCTACCTGAGACTTTCCATTCTTTGTAATGGGGCAGTCATAGCCATGTGAATCATTCACTTAAAATCAATATTGTCCTTTACCTCATTTATCTTTTCAACAGCTATGTCTTCATCACCCACCACCCCTTTCTTAATCCACCTCAACTTTCTGTCTCTCACGGCATTTAATGTTACTGGACTTTACTTAGATGTACCCACCTACCAGTTGTGCTTTTGCCGACACTGGTGACTGCACTGTTACTCACCCCTTCCCTAAAGTTCAGGTTTAAAAATAATTTGCACTGACCTAATCCTTGCAGTATTAATCTCAAATCAAACAAGTATCATTCCCAAATTCTTTTTTTTAATATCCAAGATCCCAAGTCTATTCAGTTGACCTAAGAGGCTGCTCACACTTTTCTTTGGAGAATTTTTATGAATCCCTACATATTCCTTGGAAGAAACATTAGAACACAAAATTGAGAAGCACATAGAAATCATGTAACATAGACATCCACAAAAAAAGAACAGAATATGCAGAAATTACACCTTCCTGTAGAAGAAAAATAGGCTGTAAACGTGTTTCATCATTCTCCCAGAACATGGAATCTCTCAGAAAGGATTGAATGCCTTTGTCACCCTTGGCCCCAGGGACCAAAAAGTGCAGCTTTTCCTGTTCCAAGGAGAAAATGTTCTCATTCTAAGTTTGAGGGTAAAGCAGAAAGGAGGGAAAGCAACCAATTTCAGAGTTTTTCACTCTGTGAAATGATACCGCTTTATTGTTAGAGCAGGTAGCTGCAAGCATAATCTCTCTTCCCTGGGTGCGACTATTTCTCTATAGATTAGATAAGAACAATTGATGAACTTTTTAAATGCTGAGAAAACTAATCAGAGCTGCAAGGGGCTATACTGGCCCCAGCCCAAGAAATATGCTGACTGAGATAAAAAAAAAAAAACACCTTTTTCTCCACTCACATTTCTCTGCATTTTAGCCTCCCCCTTTTCACTTCTTTTCCTTCCCTCCCTCACTCTCACCTTTCTTGTCCCTAAAGTCTCCTCCTCTCCTCCACCCCAACTCTACTTCCAGAGACTTAACTTGGGGCACTCTGTTTCATAACAGACCATAATGTTAAAAACTTTTTTTAACTTTATTTTTTTCTGTAGTGTATAAGAGTCTACCTCTCTGGATTTAATTTAGAAAATAGAGGCAATGGACATATTTGATCCTCAGTTTTTGTTTAATAATAAAAAGAAAAACTTTTAAACAAACAAACCAAAAAATATTCTGTGCCTGTGTAAAGTGAGCAGCCAGTTTAACCTCTGTTTGTTTTCAGTTTGTTTCCAGTGCTCAGATTGGATTATGGGTCCTGAATCTTTTGATGGCAGTGAATGAGGGGAGGGAGGTGGGCATTCCCAGCCCCAGGAATTTCTGATGCTTCCAGGTCTCATTGCAAGGCATGGAGTCCCTTTTGGGCTTCAGCTGGTGCTTTGGGAAGAAGGCCGGGCCGAATTGATTTTTAATATCCATATGCTGCTTTCAATTTCTCTGAGGCATTCAATTACTTTTCTTCTGTGAGGGACAGGCCTTCCAGGGAAAGAAAGGACACCCCTTGAGTTCTACATGTGGTGCAGTCAATTTGAAACAGTCTTTGATTCACACTGGATGAGTCTGGCCCAGTTGGTATAAAATTCAGTCCCATTCGGGTCCCTGCCAGTTAGGAAACGTGCTGTCTTGACCATCACCCCAAGTCTCTTGGGGCCCAGAACATAAAGGTCTTTCCACGACAAGCCATAAAGAGCCAAAGGAAAGAGGGCCGCTGGGGGGAAATTGCAAACTATTCATTCAGGGGTTGCTTGTAAATCATGATTCTTTGGTGGGGAGAAAAGGCAAAGGGGGCTGAAGCTCTGGCCCTCAACGAACTTCCTCTCATTAAACCAAAACAATTTGCCTCTGTATGCAAGTTGTTTCTAATCTGGGTGAACGCGAATATTTTGCCAGTTTACATCAGTGCTCCTGGTGGGTGCAGGTGGCAGATCCTGCCTTTCCAGATGCTGCCAGTTTTGCTTAGGAAGCCCAGCGGTTCAGGTAGGAACCAAGAGAAGGTCTCATTGGCTCCTTGCCCTCGCTGCACATACCCACAATTTTTCTTTGAGCTGCTATTTTCTGTGGTCCTGGCTTTCTAAATCTTGGCGAGAGGACAGTCATTCCTTTGTGCTCGGCTGTTACAATGTGGTAACCAAAGAAAGGGTCTTGGTCTGAGACTGTCAGCTGTTCCTAATCACTACTCCCCAGCTCATCATGGGTCCTGCGGCTCGCCTCTCCCTCTTGCTCTGCTTAGCACACATAAAGAAGATGAATTACTCCCTGGTTCCTCTTCCAAAAAGCATATTGTACAGCACATTCCAACACCGTGAGCAAAGGATGGTCTAATGGGCTGGGTAAATGGGTATCTCAGTCATTTCCCTGTGGGTCTTGCACTAGCAGCTGTGGACCTGTGAGAAGCGAATGTCCGAGCTGGCCCTCTGTGAGTTCCTGAGAGCTTGAGCAGAATGAGAAGTCTTTCCTGGACTGGATTTTCTGGCCAAAGGCATGACTGGAGTCATTGCAATACTGTGGTAGGCTGGAAGAAGAGGCCATTGTGTGGTTGTCTAAGTGTAGAGATTGCAAAACTTGACCACTCAGAGGTCCTCACCAACAGGTTACCACAGTCGAAGCGGTCTTAGCCCCAGTGGCAAAGGTCGTTAGGAGCTCTTTGCTTTTCGAGGCAGCATCCTTGAAGGTGCACCCTTGCTGCTTCTCTGTTTGGAGGCTCATTTTTAAAGCTTACCATAGCCTGGGATAAAGAAACTGTTGGCTCAGTCTTGTTCAAGGGTGAATAAAAAGGTGATTTATGTGTTTTTTTTTCTGCCAGTAATAATATTGTCTTTTCCACCCATAGTTCTATTTAACCATCTTTCAAAAGAGAATGGTTCCTTTTTGCCTTGGCACTCTTCACTGTACTGTGAACAAGAGTTCAAAGGAAAAGAGTCTCGTTGACAAGTTTTAAGAGTTGTATTAAAAAATCAATTTGTCCAACAAATTATATTCCATCACAAGCAGTAAATTTGTAAGGAATTTTCTTGGTCATTCTCATGCAACATAACCTCATAACTAAGTGCTATTGCAGGTGACGAGAGTGTCAAGTGTGTGATATTATGACAGCCATAATGGGAAGAAAATGTTATCCAGGGTGAAAAACCCAGGTGAAAATTCTTCTGATTTAATTGACTGTGAATGCCACAAAATTGTTCTCGGCTCTTTGTAGATATGATTTAACTCTCTTCTCTAAGAATCACTGATTAAATATCCCTCTTGGCTCAAAATTCCATGAAGCAAACATTTTCTGAAACATTTTTTTCTCTGTGGTGTGTTTTTAGTTTCTGTTCATTACGAATTAACCCAAATACCAGAGCTTTGCACTTCATTTCCTTGATCCCCCGCTAGCTAGATGGAAGAAATTTGGGAGTATGGTGGAGAGTCAAAGGCATGAAAGAGAATATGAAAGGAACAAGACCACATATAGCTCTTGGTTCCTTTTTTACAGTCACTACTATTAACTGAATGGGGTTTTATATCAGTGTTACCCCAAAAATTTTACTAGAACATACAACTACAAATGTAGTTTACATTGTAGCCATACACATATATGCATACAAATCAATACTTACCTTTACTACATATGACACACTCGAATACTCTCTCTTCTGTTCTTTTGTAACTACAGAGTAGGGAATCATTTTACTTCCATGGATCATTTGGAAATTTTAACATCATTCATAGACTATAGAATACATAGTAAGGGGTTGTAGGCAGCCAATGAGAAGCACATGTGTCTGTCCCATCATGTACCAGAGCCAGACCACAGGATTTCATGGTCCTAAGTAGCTACATGCTGGATATCCCACACCCTTAAATTAAAAGGTGGAAATACCGTTCAGAACCCACTAAATTGACTTTGTGAGTTGAGGGGGGAAATATGGATTTCAGCATCACCTGACTACATGATTACTTGATAGCACATCACTGTTTTTGCATTAATTGAGGGATGATCAGCCAACATTGGTGAAAACAGAATTTCAGAGTACAGTCAATCCTTGAACATAGATTAGAACCGTGAAAGTTCACTTATACATGGAATTTTTCTGTGTTTTCTGCATTCTAAAACAAACAGCAGATGTGTATGAATGAATCTGCTTAGGGAATTCACAGAGACAAGGAACACTGTTGCGGGAACACTGTCCTCCCGTTGTTCATCAATTTGCTCGAGCGGACCCATTATTCAATGATCAGCTAAGTGTTATACAAGATTTCCCCAACAGAGTGGACTGCCATTACTCTTAACCTCTATATTGTTCAAAGATCAACTGTAATTTAAACAAAAGCAGTTTTAGTACTGGTAATTCATATAGTAATGTAATATAAGTGGTTTTTCTAAGTAATGATTTTTTTATCCAGTCCAATAGTAAAAACAGTTGCAAGAACACTATTCAAAAAATAATTCTGGGGTGTCTTTCTCTGTAAGCCCTTTTCTCAGATCATAAGGGCTAAATCAATGATGAAAACAGGTGGGTAGTTTTGCTCTCTTGGCACTAAAATTCTCTAGAGGGACTTATAGTGATCATTGTTAACATTTATCAAGGACTTTCTTGCAGATTTTGTAGATTCTTTATGTAAGTTTTCTCTTAGCTTGCAATGTAGGTATTATCTTCTTGTCTAGAAGAAATGGAAGTTTACAGCAGTCAAATAGCACTTTGAGAGTTATTTATTATTGATCGTTTCTTTAGTAGTAAAAAAAAAAGTCATGTGTCAAGCACCATGTTAAGTATCTCCTATATGGCATCTCCTTTAATGTCCATGAAAACCCTATGAAGGAGTTTTCATTATTCACATTCCACCATTGAATTTAAAGTATCACTATCACTATCGCTATCACTGTCATCCCGTTGTCCAACCATTTACTCAAGCCGGCACCAGTAACGTTTCCATTCATCCCTGTCACATGCTAGTGTAACCCAATGGCATATTGGGGGCTCTTTCAGGGTCAGGGGAATGAGGACCATTATTGTTAGTGTTTTTGGCATATCGAATACACCACGGGTAGCTTGCCAGATTCTGCCGTGCAGATGGGATACTCTCGGAAGCTTGCTGGGCTCTCTAAGAGGGGTGAAGGCTTTTGGGGCAGCCTCTAATCACCTTTACACGTGTTCCCAGTCAGGGCATATATGTGGGCAGGATACTCTCGGTAGCCTTTCAGGTTCTCTGAGATCGAGAACTAGACAATAAGAGGTCGCGCAGCTGCAAATGCGCCCACGCTCTTCTGGGAGCTTGATTTTATAGTCTCTAGATCTTGGCTGTTGATGGGGTTACACGGCAGTTGGTGGGTATAACTGTCTAGCTACTAGAAGATGGGAGATCTGGGTGGAAGAGGCCTAGTCCTGAACCGAGGAGGCTTGGAGATCTGAGCCCCAGGTCCTGCAGACCCGTGTTCCTCTGCCGGTTCCTTCATGCATGAGGATCATTCAAGCATGTGGAGAGTGGTCTTAACATGGCTATGGCTGGGTCCCGGAGTCCTCAGCTGCTGGCGCCCTGCTTGGGGCAGAGAGGGAAACTCAACCCACTAATTTTATTATTTTTTATTTATCTTATTAATAAATAAAATAATAAATAAAATAAAATAATCACTGTAGCACTGTCCTCCCATTGTTCATCGATTTGCTTGAGCGAACCCAGTAACGTCTCCATTGTGAGACTTCTGGTTACTGTTTTTGGTATATCAAATACATCATGGGTAGCTTTCCAGACTTTGCCGAGCGGGTGAGATACTCTCGGTACCTTGCTGGGCTCTCCAAGAGAAGCAGAGGAATTGAACCCGGGTCGGTCAAGTCAGCTGCGTGCAAGGTAAACACCCTATCACTGTGCTATCGCTCCACCCATTATTTATTTATTTTATTTAAACTCAACTTTAAATCAATTTAAAGTATATGATTCTATAAATGTTCAAAGTTGACCTTAAGTAATTTGAATATCATCCCTTAGAATCAAGATGACCCAGTGTTTCCCAAAATTAGAGGTAGCAGGATGGGGGAATGGCAGAATGGAAAAGCAGATTTGCTGTTTGTGTAAAGGAAAATTTCCCATGGCACACTGAGGGGTCTTTTTGTTTGCAGGTGTTTTTTGTTTGTTTTTTCTGAAAAGGGAGTGATAGACCAAATAAGTTTGGGAGCCTTTGTTAAATTCTGAGGTTAACAGAACTTAACCTGCTTTCTATTTTTGATGAAAAATTGTGGTACAGTGATTCTTTACCAACCATTTCTAACATTTTAGGGGATTGAGAGTGGAGCTTCACCTAGCAGTTCTCAGGGGTTACTCCTGTTTGGTGCCTGGGGATCATTTATGGAGGTGCTGGGAGACCATGTAGTGCTGGGCATTAAACTCATTCAAGGCCCCCACATGCAAACCTTGCACTCAAACCTTTGAGTTATCACTCCAGCCTTAACCTAACTTTTAACTATATGTTCCAGGAACCAAAGAAGCACGGAACTTTTCTTCCCAGTTCCCCCCACCCACAGACATACACACACCACCACTACCACACATGCACAAACAACCCAGTCTATAAAAGGGCCAAAAGAAAAGATTTCAGAGAAGAAATAGTTTGATATAATTTTAGACATAGATTTAAATTGGTTTCCTGCTCACTTCCCACCCCTTCAATGGCAACTGTACAACCCTCCTGTCTTTTTTTTAATTTATATTAGTGAAAGACCATGAGGTACAGTTGTAGGTACAGTTGGTTTGCAAAAGAGGCATTGAGTGGCAACCATGTTCGGTCTACAGTCTAATTTCAGCATGCATCTCCCATCCTGGGAGGATCCTCCCAACACCCTTTATTTATAGGTGCTCCCTTCTCTGTCTGAGCTGCCTTTTCCCCTAGATGTGCGGCTGACCTCCAAGCCATGGAGTAAACCTCCTGGTACTTATCTCAGCTGTTCTTGGGTGTTAGTCTCCTATTTTGTTACTTTATATTCCCCAGATGAATGCAACCTTTCTATGTCTGTCCCTCTCTTTCTGACTCATTTTGCTTAGCACGATTCTTTCCAGGTAGTACCACTTGTATGTAAATTTCATGACTTCATCATTTGTAACAGCTACATAGTACTCCATTGTGTAGAGTACCAAAGTTTCTTTAACCAGTCATCTGTTCTCGGGCACTCAGGCATTTTCTAGATTCTAGCTATTGTGCTGCAATGAACAAACAAGTGCAAATGTCACTTCAACTATACATTTTTGCCTCTCTGGGATATATTCCCAGGAGTGGTATTGCTGGGTCAAATGGGAGCTCAGTTTCTAATTTTTTGAGAATCATCCATACTGTTTTCCAAAAGGGCTGAACCAGTCAGCATTCCCACCAGCAGTGAAGAAGGATCCCTTTCTCGCCACATCCGTGCCAGCACTGGTTGCTTTTGTTCTTCTGGATATGGGCCAGTCTCTGTGGTGTGAGATGATATCTCATTGTGGTTTTGATCTGCTTCTCCCTGATGATTAATGATGTAGAGCATTTTCTCTTGTGCCTTTTAGACATTCGGATTTCTTCTTTGAGAAAGTTTCTGTTCATTTCGTTGCCCCATTTTTTGATGGGGTTGATTGTTTTCTTCTTGTGAAGTTCAACCAGTTCTTCGTATATCCTTGATATCAACCCCTTGTCAAATGTGTCTTGGGTGAATACCCTTTCCCATTCTGTAGACTGTCTTTGTATTTGTCACTGTTTCTTTTGAGATCCAGAAGCTTCTTAGTTTAAGATAGTCCCATTTGTCTATCTCTGTTTTCACTTGCTTGGCCAGTGGTGTGACATCTTTGAAGATACCATTAGCTTCAATGTCATGGAGGATCCTCCTGTCCTTTGAACTCTACAATCCTCTTTCTTTCTCTTTTAAGGGTTGCATTGTTGTCAATTTTTCAATTTGTACATATGAAATTTAATGTATTTTAGAGTTTTATTTTTCATATTGTATTCAGATGAATACAGTATGCATTAGAGTTCATCCTTATTTCCTTGTACATTTGCCCATCTTGAAATTCTAGAAGGGTTGAGAACAGACAGTTTTCATTATATGAGTATTTGAGGAGCTCATTGTGGAGAAGTATTATCTAAAATAAAATAAAAGCCGAAACAAAATAATATTCTTGAATCAGCAATCACGACCAGCTCTTCTCTATTCTTTCTGGGCCTGGTCTAGTGACTCTGCAGGAATAATGGCACTATGAGGATGTGTGGAAAGATAATTTATAGTAGAAAGCTTGGGTAAGTTTCATGTTTCAAATACAAAGACAGAAATTATTAAGGAAAGTGTACTGAAATATCCTAATGTATAAGAGAATTTTAGCAGATGGGAGAATAAACCTTATGAAAATAATAGATTCTTGGGAAATTAATATTATTTGCATGTTTAATATCTCTTTAATATCTCTATATGTATTTCACTTATACAAGAAGCCATGTGAAATATTATACCAAAAAATTTATTTTGCATTACAGACTTACAGAATTCAACTGTCCTATTAAAAAGAGAGAGAGAGAGAGAGACCAAAGAGATAATTAGTAGGTAGGGTACTTATCAAATATTATACCAAAAAAGTTATTTTATAATGTAGACTTACATAATTAAACTTCCCTGTTAAAGACAGAGAGAGAGAGAGAGAGAGACCAAAGAGATAGTAAGTGGGTAGAGATTTGGAATTTGCTGATCTAGGTTTGATCCCTGGTACCCTATATTGTCACCCAAACCTGCTACAAGTGATCCCTGAACTCAAAGCCAGGAGTAAATCCTGAGCACACCCAAAAACAAAAAGAAAAGGAAAAAAATTTTAACAACAAAGAAAACATTAATTTGATATGTTTAACTGACAAAATATCATCATAAAAAGGTGCATATGCTCATTGCATTAAGAATCTCTTTTCATCCCTTCAAAATGACTGTTGTCCAGAATACCAAATACTTGAAGCAGAGTTTTAACTTTCTAGAAATATCTTGTTTTATCTGTTAAATGTTTAGCTCGTTTGGTAACATGTTGTAGGTACATTAGAAGTGATGCAAAACATACTGAAAATATACAAAACATCTCAACTTTAGAGCTCTGTCATTTGCTTGGAAGAGTTAGAAACATAGTAACAGGGTAGCAATAGTACCAGGTAGTATTTCTTTGAGTTTCAAATGGATCTAATTTCTGACTAAAACTTGTTTTTATAATAAAGATGTCAGGATGATGTCAGGATGTCTTGAATGGGGATCACTTAGATAAGTCCAGTTCAAATTAAGAAAAAGGGCTCCAGACAAGATCATTATCTTTACTACTTGCTCTGAAATGTGTTTCTTAAATATGAGTTTAGATGAACACATTGTAACATACTCCCACACCAGCCTACATAGCCAAGTGACCTCTTCACTCCCCCTTGCCCCCATGCCTTGTCTCCTATATATTTTAGTGACAAGGCTCAAGAAACACTCTCGCCTTCTCAAACATTTAGAGTACTTCCTGCCAAAGTTTCCTTTTCCTCGAAGTGATTTAGTACTTTACTCTTGCCTGTAGACACTATGACACTTGTATGTTGCCTTTGATATAAAGCTTTGTCTCTTGAATTTCACAAGGCTGGGGAAAGGAGATGGTCTGTCTGGGCAAAGAGGTAGAAGAATAACACACTGCTCAGTGGGGTTGTGTCCTTCAGACCTCTTCCTCCATTATTTCAGTTTCTAGACCAGTCTCTTTCTGGCTCAGATTGTCTACATCTGGTCTGATGAAGCCCCGATTACAGAGCTCAGTCTTATTTCCAATGGTCCCTTGAATTTTACAAACCTATCAGAGAAAGGGAGAATGGGAAGTACTTAGAACTAGAAAGAGAGGTAAATGCTGGAACATCTGGGCAAGTTGCACCTTATAGAATACCAGGTCCCACTTTAGTGTAAAGACCTAAAGAGTGAAGATACCCACCACTCCCCTTTCCTTAGCTGAAGCAGTAGTAATTATTGTTGTTTGGTGTGTGTGTGTGTGTGTGTGTGTGTGTGTGTGTGTGTGTGTGTGTGTTTATGTGTATTGTGCATTTATTCCTCTTCCCTTTCCTTTTGTTGTTGTTATTGTGATGATCAGAGATCACACATAGCTGTGGTACCAGGAATCCCAAAAGGCAGTGCCACAGTGATCATACTCAGAGCAGTCAGGGCAGTGCTGGAGATCAAGCTCTTGCAAGGCAAGATCTCAAGCTTGTAAGGCAGGTGTTTTGTCACTGAGCTGTCCCAATTCCTAGTTGCTTTATTCTCTTTGAAAGAGAAGGGTCAACATGAATAGGTTTCTGAGGTCTCTCTTTAGATTATCCATCAGGGCTCATTGCTATAAAAGTGTGCCTCAAGGGTTCCCTTCAGCTATTCCAATTCTTATTTTAAAAAAAGGAAAAAATACTTCTTATGTCATTTTAAAAAAAATAATCCTAATATATAAACTTTAATTCCTAGGGTTACTAGCCCAATAGTTGTGATTCTGGGATATTTCTCTTTTTTCCCTGGTGGTGGGAAGACGGAAGATTTAAGCCTCTTTCTTTGTTTGCCACTGTAAATTAAAGCCTCTTGCCTACAGGCTGGGAATATCAGCAGGAACATCAGAGAAGAATTGGTGTGAAAACAGAACAGCTTCTCAGACTAGAAGGCAGAGAGGAAGGAAGTATCCCCAAGAAAGACATTTCTGCTGCCTGGTACTTCTCAGCAGATATATCTGGCCTATTGTACCTGCATCACTCACCGACTGAAGAATTGCAGGCTTCAGTGGTGACAAGCTTAGACAATGATAAAAAAGACAGTGGAGCCCTTCTGGGAGAAATTATTTTAAGTACAAGATATTTTGAGATGTGATTCAGACCTGAAAATAAAATGGGAGGATGGGACACTTTGTTTTTTGAAAAGAGATCAGCCCATGTTTAGCATTGGTGAAGTACTGAAATATCATCTCCTAACCAATAGATACTTTACCCATGGCTTCAAAACCATGGACAAGGACAAAAAAGCTAAATCCATGCCTGAAAGGCAAAGGTGAAGGCACTGCGTTGGCTTTCCAGGAGACAGAAAATATAGTCAGCTTACAAAAGATCATGTTACCACTACTTTGTGTTAAGTAAGACCTGAAAAAATATCTGAATTTTGTTTTTAAATTCCTTAAACATTATTGTTAAAAGTAGAGCATATTGGGTACTAAGGAAGTGCTTATGAACTATGAATGATAATGGTTCAAATGCAAATAGAAGGTAATATTGAAAATCAACTCTTTAGTTATCATATCAAAATGATTACCACTGCATCAAAATTTGGGGGAAATCCCAATCACAGAACTGAAAATCATGGGATCTGCTTTTTTTAATATTCACATTACTCTAAATATGTTGATATGAACAGAACATTGATAGAAAATCACTACTGGAATCTGATACTGGGCATTGAAATACAGTAGACTCTTTTAATACATTTATAGAACAAATTTTAAATATAAGAGAAACTTATGTGTTTAATCATAATTGGATAATTCAGTGATTGGATTTTAGTGTTTTGGTGGTATTAGGGAGGAAAATGAAGGTAGAAATTTGATGAGATAGGTAATGAATAGTTAATTCATTAATGAATAATTAATCCATTAGATTATATATGATCTAATATTTGATAATTTTGTCTCACTTTTAATTTTTTTCCATCAAGAGAGGCATTGAGATGTGTTTCATTTGCTAGAGCAGCTAGGGAAATCTTAAAAGTCATGCCTCCTTTTTCACCTAGGATAACAACTTGCCTGAGATAGACTTTGAAGATGGCCTGAAAAGGGAAGAAGAATGTTTAGCATGAGGTGAGGTGCTCCAAGTCTGTGGGACAAGGTGGAGGAAGGCAGGGTGCAAACATGAAAAGAACCTTACCATTACTTTAGTATTAGATGAGAAGAAAAGGAAACAACGGAGATGCTATAAGAGATTTGTTCTTGCTAATCATGTCTCCTTTAATGTAAATTGAAGGATAAATCTGTAGGTAATCAAAATTATACATAAAGCATAGAAGAGTACTACAAAAAGGGCTGGAGAGATAGCATAGAAGGTAGAGTGTTTAAGTGCTTAATGCTAAGTGCATTAAGGGCTTAATGCAGCAGGACCTGGATTCTGTCCCTGGTACCTCATATTACCACCCAAACCCCCCCAAGAGTGAAACCTGAGCAGAGTCAGGAGTAAGTGCTGAGCACTGCTGAGTATATCCTATATCTCCAGCAGAATATGGATAAGGAATATTATATAATTAGATGTTATATGACTATATAATATATATATATATATATGGGCTGGAGCGATAGCACAGTGGGTAGGGCGTTTGCCTTACACACAGCCAACATGACTGACCCAAGTTCGATTCCTCCGCCCCTCTCGGAGAGCCTGGCAAGCTACCGAGAGTATCTTGCCCGCACAGCAGAGCCTGGCAAGCTACCCATGACGTATTCGATATGCCAAACACAGTAACGACAAAGTCTCATGATGGAGACGTTACTGGGCCCGCTCGAGAAAATCGATGAACAACGGGAGAACAGTGATATAATATATAAATATTTTATATATACGTATGTGCGGGCTAGAGCAACAGCACAGCAGGTAGGGTGTTTGCCTTGCACATGGCTGATGCGGCAGAACCAAGTTCGATTTCTCCGCCTCTCTTGGAGAGCCTGGCAAGCTACTGAGAGTATTTCGCCCGCATGACAAAGCCTGGCAAGCTACCCGTGATGTATTTGATATGCCAAAACCAGTAACAACAAGTCTCACAATGGAGACCTTACTGAGCCCGCTCAAGCACATCAATGAACATCGGGGAGAACAGTGCTACAGTGCTACGTATGTGTGTATTTTTAAAGAATTTAATGACAGTTAATCTGTGTGAATCACCACAGTGCTTAAATTTATGATGCATTTAGATTATTCTGCTAGAAATTTTTTAAGGATTACCTTTTTTGTCCTTTTTTAAAATCACACCTTGTTAAAGTGTAATTAAAAAAAAAACTCAAGGGGCCACTTGTAGAGATTCTCAGGGGATCATGCAGTGCTAGAATCAAACCTGAGATTCCCACAGGCAAAGCATGCACTCCAGCCCACTGAGCCATATCCCTTAGCCCGAACTACATTTTTATTTATCTATAATACATTATTTTCTAACATGAGGCAAATATCCCCTTTCTTAGGATAAAAAAAAACTTTTCAAGTAATCTTTATACACACATCCCTCCTCACTGTTGTCTCTTGTAGCTTCCCTAACTAATAGAAACCTAAGAAAGAATTTGACTTGCCTTTTCAAACAATTAGAGAACTGTGTGAAAACAACTCTTGGGGTAGAAAATGGGTGATCATGTGTCTTTTATTTTCTGCCCATTCTATGTTTTTGTTTCTCCTTCACTTTTTATGGTGCCCTAATTAAATTCGTTGCCAACTTCATGTACCATGTATAAAATCCCATTGTTGGGTGGGGTGAGGTTAGGGAAGTAGAAAAATAAATGTTTTTCTCATGATCTTTCCTGGAGAATTCCCTGAACTGACTGCCTGAAAATCTTCTGTTTGCCTTCCCCAGGAATGGCCGCCCTAGATAGTAAGGCATCAGGAAAGATGGGGATGCGAGCTGTAGTCTATTACATGACTACAACCATCATTGCTGTGGTGATTGGCATAATCATTGTCATCATCATCCATCCTGGGAAGGGCACAAAGGAAAATATGCACAGAGAAGGCAAAGTTGTACAAGTGACAGCTGCAGACGCCTTCCTGGACTTGATCAGGTATGTCTTTCCCACTGTCTCCCTTTGGGTATGTTTTCATCACTCAGCTCTCCTTTTGGAGGGCTCCTCAAGCCTTGGAAGAGGGGTCCAGACAAGTTTAAAATGAAAGTCATATCTTTACTTCTCTCTAAAGTAAGAATTCATGTTCTCATCTCATGTGTAAAATATCATAAACCACTACTTCTAGGATGAAGATTTGACAATGCAGTTAATTTCTCAGCTTTGGAATATTAATAACTCTTTTTTATAATGTTTACAAAGATATTACTCTCATGAGTACACACTCCATAAGTACAGACTCCATGAGTACATACTCCCGAGTGTGCACACTCCTAAGAGTACACACTCCCATGAGCACACGCTCCTGTGAGTACACACTCTCATGAGCACACACTCCCATGAGTACACACTCCCGTGAGTACAGAATCCCGTGAGCAAACAGTCCCATGAGTACACGCTCCTGTGAGCACACACTCCCGTGAGTACATATTCCCAGGAGCACACACTCCCATGACTACACAAACCCATGAGTAAACACTCCCATTAGTACACACTACTGTGAGTACCCACTCCCATGAGCAAACACTCCCATAAGTTGCTTGTCCGAAAGTGCTGTGCCCTTCTGCAAAAGTCTCATGAGTACACACTCCCATGAGCAAACACTCCTGTGAGTACACACTTCCATGAGCACACACTTCCATGAGTACACACTCCCATGTTGAGGTGGTATTTTGCAAGTGTTGGATTAAATAGACTATTATGAAATGATTGCCTCCAGCATTTACTTGTGGTACAATGCGGCAACCATCACATTTATGTCATATGTGGTTGGAATATATTTCTCTTAAGCAGTGCTGAGCTAGAGTGCCTTGAAGTATGAGCCCTGGGGAGAGAACTGGGTGCACAAACGCAGTGCTATAGTTAGAGGGGAGAAGAATCAGAAGTGCAAAGTCTTGTGAGGTAGAGCTCAGGGGTGGCGATGGGAATGCTGGGTTGGGGCAAAAGTGTTTTGAATGCAACACATCTGAGGCTCTAGCAGCAAAGCCAATGTGCCCGAGTACTGAGAGCAGGAAGGAGAACAGGTTGAGCCAGACTTGGAATGAGTCTGGATCTATGATCTTATCCGCTGTGAGAAAGTTACTGCTGGTCCCCCTCACCTCCAATCTTCTTGGGTCACATCCAGCAGTGCTCAGGGCTTACTCTTGGCTCTGTGCTTGGGGATCACACTACATGGGGTGTGTGGGATCGAAACCCAGCCAGCAGTGAGCAAGGCAAAGGCACTACCCACTACACTATCACTCCGGCCCCTCACCTCCAATTTAAAATGGCTCTGACTTTTGTGATGAACGGGATTGGAAGGTAGAAGAAAGTGATCAAGAGGACCCTTGCAAAGCATTTGTGGCCGTCCAAGGTGAGCACTCCCCTGTGATTATCCACAGGTGGGGGATTTGCTTGTCTGAATATGCTGCGCCCCTCTGCAAAAGTCATAGTAAACAGGGCCCCCAACACTTCATTTGATTCTTTTTCCACAGCCCTCACTTTGACTTTGCTTTAAAACATTGGGAATTAGGGGCCAACCACTTCTATTTATTTAAAACAGCTGATTGTGGCAAAACTGCAGTGCCCGGGGAAAATGAGCAAGCATTTGCGCAGGACAGAAGTTAGTCATAATGGAGCTTAGCGGCAGCTGTACTCCAACACTTCCCTTGCTGTCCCATTTGGAAAGACTCAACTGTAGTTGGTTGATGGACATTTGATGCTTGACTAATACCACTGAAGGATCAAATTTTAAGTTTTATTAATTTCAGTTAATTTAAATTTAAGTAGCCCACGGAACTGGTGGCTACCATATTGGATGGTGCTATTCCAGGTCAACTTTAGTCCATATTCTGTCCAAATGTATTCCTGACACCATAAATTAGCATAAATGGCCCTGCAACCAGATGAGTTGTGACCCCTCCATCTCTGCTACAATGACTACAAAAATTCATTTTTGCTATGTGGTTTTCTTTATAAAAATAAACTGCAATAGGTACTGGCCATGAGAAGATAATGCTGGTAAAGGGAAGATTATTTTATATTTCTATATGGGTGTTCTTGTATTAAGTTTTTTAAATGAAATTAATATAAACATTGTATTAGTTACAGGGGTATGGTGTAATGACTTGATATTTGTATTCTATACTTGTATTCCATATGATAGCACAGTGGGTAGGGCATTTGCCTTGCAAGTAGCCAATCTGGGTTCAATTCCTCTGCCCCTCTCAGAGAGCCCAGCAAGCTACCAAGAGTATCCTCCCGATTGGCAGAGCATGGAAAGCTCCCCATGGCATTTTCAATATGCCAAAAACAGTAACAAGTCTCAAAATGGAGACGTTACTGGTGCCCACTCAAGCAAATCGATGAACAACAGGAGGACAGTGCTACAAAGATATTTATGATTGAATCTCAGTACAATGAGATTCATTCCTTTCACCAGGGTCCATTACCTTCCACCAATGTATTTTACATATGCGAAAAATCATTGTAAGTCTATTACTTTCTCTCTGACTGATCTCACTCAATATGATACTCTCCAGGTCCATTCATGTAGCAGCAAATTGTATGACTTCATCTTTTCTTATGGTCAAATAGTATTCCATTGTATGTGTATTCCATTGTATATGTGTACCATAGTTTCTTTATACAGTCATCTCTTCTTGAACATTTTGGTTGTTTCATATTGTGGCTATTGTGAATAGTGCCGAAATGAACATAGGAGTGCAGATGGAGTATTAATAAATCTTAACCTACTTTTCTCAAGTCTTACTTTGGCATTTTTAGTTTTTTATTCAAATACAGTGTTCTCATTAGACTCTTCAATTAAAACTTGGAATTTATATCTTTCTTGATTAAGGCCCTCCCATTGATCATCGATTTGTTCGAGCGGGCCCAGTAACGTCTCCATTGGAGACTTTGTTGTTACTGTGTTTGGCATATCGAATACCTCACTGGGAGCTTGCCAGGCTCTGTCGTGCGGGTGAGATACTCTCGGTAGCTTGCCGGGCTGTCCGAAAGGAATCGAACTTGGGTTGGCCATGTTGGCTGCATGCAAGGCAAATGCCCTACCGCTGTGCTATCACTCCAGCCCATCTTTCTTGATTACTACAAACAATTTATTTTCAGGAGGCACTTGAGAAATAATTTGGTCAGTCCCAAGGTTTTCTCTTCTTACTCATTATGAAGGATTTGGCAGATCAGTAATTGAGGACTAAAGGACAAATTCTTTAACATTTTTTGTACAAGCCACATGCTAATTATGAATGAGTCTATCTGACACTTGAAACATACTAGAGCGGGACTTGCACAGAACTGTGAAGTAAGCCAATTTGATCCTGTCTCTGCTCTTCAACACCTGCCTTCACACCAGTCAGGTCCTGGCAGGAGACACATTCATATTCAAAGGAATCATTGAAGAGGATTTGCAAATAAATGGACAGTGTTAATAAAACAACCAAGGAGCTGGAGGCACCAGGAACTAATAATAGGAAGCTATTTTTTGACCACCCTAGATCTGTGAGGCAAAGTAAGGAGCTATTACTGGAACTCCAGAAGAATGTGTTCATGGAAAAGGACCTTCGAGATAGGGCTCTATGGCTCTAATTTGGAAGAAAGGGGCTGCTATTTAACCTGGCAAATTAAGAAAAGTGTATATATATCTCCACTTTTCTCTCCCACTACCCTACAATCTTCAGTGCATCCCTGTGGACAAACCCAATAGGAAGTCAGAATGTAAGAAAGTCCACATGCTTCAGTCCAAGAGATTAGCTTCCCAAACATGTATTGAGCAGCAAATAGAAGGGCAACGGGACCTTATTTAGATTTCCTACCTATTAGTGCTCTTCTACTGAGTAACCCTTACCCTGTGTTTACTCCCTCAAACTAGCCCTTTTCTCCCATTTTAACAACTTACTTACCTAGTAATTGGTAACTAGTCTTAGATACTTGATAGGGGTCCCCACTGGTCCTCTAAAAAAGAATATCTCCTGGGGGCTTAATTTCACAGGAGAACTCAAGGAATCATTCTGTGGCGGGTAATTCGGGAGAGATTTGGAAAGTAAGGGTTTTCTTTGCAGCTTTCTCAATTCCCACCATTGGGTGACTTAATAATTTGTAAACACAAACCACTTCACAAATTCTCCTTTTTGTCTTTTTCAGACAGTTAATCATAAAGATCAAAATATAACAAGTTACCCTACAATACTGATTCAAACCAAATTGTCACACAATAACTATTACCTAACTTAGTTTATGCAATTAATCAAGGCTTTTGCAATTTCTAAAATGGATATCACCCACAGGTACTTTGGATTAGAAATATTTTCTTTATATGTAATTTCTACACTTGCTTAAAAAGTTAGAATCTCCCAACCTGGTGGGTCCATAGGAGCACCCAATGTTTCTGCCTTTCCTTAATTAGGATAATTAATCTATCTGTCTGCATTTTGATTGAGCATTGATTCTGGAATCTCTTGAAGTCACATTTCTGTCAATATAAAATTAATAAACCCATAAGGCATACACAGGAAAGAAAATAAAATTGGAGGGTTAGGAGTAGAAAGAGGGAAATATAAATTCATAACTGTAACAACGTACAACTGGTAGAATCTTGGGCTCTTCAGTGAAACAAGTCATTCATTGTTCCTTCTCCCAAAAGATGAGTCAACTGAGACCTAAATAAACGCCATACTTTGACCAACATCATGCAGCAGGCTTGGGATTCTTCTGTGAGAGTGTTGTCCCTTTACTCCTCCCCCACATACATGAACTCAAACGCTGCTCTGAGGAAGTGACAAATTTTCAAGTCACACGGGCCTCAAATTTCAGTTTTGCAAATCATGTACTCTCTAGTAAATACAGAACTCAAGAGATCAGGCAATGTAGTTTCAATATACCACCTCCCAATGTGTATTTGTGAGGACTTTTCAGAGATCAAAATTCTATACTCCAATCATGACTTTTCTCTTTTTTTGCAGTGCCTGAGATTGAATCCAGGGCCTCACACATGCAAAGCAAGTACTCTACCAAGCCACAACCCTAGCCCCTGACCATGACTCTTGATTCAGAACATTTGATCCCTTGACACATGGCACATTATCAAATATTGAAGAAAATTCTATTGACCAGAATGTATATTATAGAAGAAAATTCTGTTATCACTTTGATTCTTCCTAGGAGCAGATTTTGATGATATCTTAGTTGAACAAATAATTCTATTGTCTGACAAGAGAACAAATAAATTGAATATGGGATCTCCCCTGAAAAAATATAAGCTGTAACAGTTGCACTTAAGGATGACAATGCATCCCATTTCAAGTCATAAAATCTACCAGAATTTTGTCTTTTTTCTTGTGCTTCTTGGTTCAATGTATCTTTATCTTAGACAGTGCAAGCAACTATTTAAGGAACAAACTTATAATTGGGAAATATTTGAAGTAATTATTCTTTTCTTTGCAGGAATATGTTTCCTCCAAATCTGGTAGAAGCCTGCTTTAAACAGGTAAATAATCTACAGCCAGAATTCAGTTTTCAAATTCTCTTTGGAATGTCAGAATGGGATCCCCTTTTTTATTGTATTTTTTACATTTCTCTGTAATAAAAAAACAATTATCTTACCAACAAGATTAATGTGCTCAGGATTTCTGGGAAGTTTATACTAGGGAGGTGTGTTTTAACCTGTTTTGAAGGTTTATTACTTGTAAGATGCTGTTATATCTTATTTACAACTAGCTCATTAAGTCTCTATTAATCGTTTAAAGGCAAATGAGGAGACCTTCTCTCTTCTACACCCACATCTTATACATAAAAGCCATCCAAACATGAAAACTACAATGTAAAATAAATTTAGAACTTACATTTTGGGAGATGAGGGGGCAGAGGAGCATACCTGAAAGTGCTCAGGGGCGACTCCCAGCTCAGTGCTTAAGGACTACCCCTGGAAGTGATCAGGAGACTATCTGGTACCAGATATCAAGTCTGGGCCTCTGGAGCACCTAACTGCAAAGCATGAGCTCAGTTTCTTGAGCAATTTCTCCAGTCCTTCAATTTACTACAAAGATTAGGAATATTATTCAGTTTTCTAAGTTTAGAAAAAAAACAAAGGACTGTTTTTTAAAAGTCTACTGAGAGAGCCTTATTCTAGAGGAGGAACCATATCAGAAAGCAATGACATCATTTATTAAATGCCTGCTATATGACAAGCACTATGTTATATTTAATTCTCATATTCATGTGATGGGTATCTTTGTCTCCAGTTCATTAATGAAAGAAGTCACCCACTAAGGGGGATTTTACAAGATCTCACAAGTAATCATTGGCAGACCTAGAAATCATAGCTTTTATATTGAATCCAAAATCTTGCTATACCTATTAGTGATATGAGACTCCTACCTAGAGGTTGTTGTGAGATCCTATTCCATTTAGCCCCATATGCAAACAGCTCTGGAGTCTCAGTGTTGTGGATACAAGTACATTTTATTCTTAAAGAACAAAATTGGTAAAGTTTATTCTAAATTCATGTAGTGAATGAATCTTGCTGCCCAAATTGTAAAAGGGAAACAACTTGACCTTCTTGTTAATAATTGCAAACATTTTCCAGCTCCTATGCTACTTCACCTTTCTGTAATTCCCCATACATCTGTTTAGAATCCATTAAAACAAACAAAAAAATGTGCTGACCTCATGAAGATCCAAGTTTTACAATAAAAGTCACCCTTCAGGCTGTTCTCCACTTTCATAAAATTTTATTGACTGTTTTAATATGCAACTTATGCAAAATTTCAAAAGAAGGCTGAGGATAAAATACAGTGGGTAATACATGCTTGCCTTGCATCAGGCTGACCAAAGTTTGATTCCCCCTACACTACATGTATGGTCCCCGGAGTCCTGTCAGGAGTGATCCCTGAACACAGAGGCAGGAGCAAGCCCTGATCACTGCTGTGATCCAAAAACAAATAAATATTTAAAAGAAATCTAACTTCAAAAAAGTAAGAGCCAATTTTTTTCTTTATTCAAAAACAGCTGTAACTATAAATAATAAAACCTTTTCAGTATGCCCAACCAACCCCAGCACCATGGATCCCATATAATCAGCTGGCACTGGCCAACATTAAAAACGCTGATTTCTAACAGCACTAGAAAAGTGCTGACTCATGCAGATTTATTGTGTCTGGTTTTGGATTGCATTTATAGGATTTTGAAGGGGAAGCACTGCATCTTTCCAGATCTATTTTTCTTAGGCCAAAATCCAAATGAGTTTGCAGTCTCTGTGTAGGCTACAAACTGTATCTCAGGGGAAAGAGTCAAAAGCACAGGAAAGGCTAGTCATGATTGAAAAATCTATTCTAAGCAAGCCATAAATTGTATATGCCCCCCCCAGTGGAATATGGAGATTTTAGAGTTGACAAGAATAGATGACAAGGAGGGATCAGTTTCTGTGTTACTTGAAGTTACCAGCAGTTACACTGATTATTCAAAGATGTAGCTACAGTATAGACAACTGACTGTGACTTTCTCTGGAAACAGTGGTTTCCCAATGGGCAAGACAGTCTCCCATTTACTCTTAGTAAAATTGGACTGAAATTTTATGTACAGATGTGTTTTCCTTCCCTAGATTCTAGATCAAGTCAACATTCGTACATTATTATTCTCTATGTTGCCAATGGCCACCAGAATCAAGACCAGGAATTCTGTTCTCAATAAAAATCATAGAGGGATGAACTTATGATAGAAACAATTATGGTCTCAGTAATGAACTCAGCATCTCCAGACTGGGACATCTTTGCAGACAGAATATGGAAAAGACCATCTCTTGAATAATAATAGAAATAACTATAGACCTGAAAAGTGGGTCATCATCATCAATGTTAATCAAGCACTTATTCTTAAGAATTGAGGCTGCTCTGAAGCACTGAATATAGTTTCACTGTTCTAATCATTAAACTTTGATGCACTAAAACAGAGGTTAAGGGTGAAGATAGGACAGAAGATGGTATTACTCTATTCATTTTTCTTCCAGCATATAAAAATGGAAAAAGAAAAAAGAAAAACATGAAAGGAAAAAGTGATTGATATTTAATGCCCTTAAGATTATCATTTTGAGAGTTTGGGTTTTTAATATCCACTGGGCTTTATTATTGACTAGCATTAGCCAAGATTAATATAATGCTTCAAAATTTGCACAATGTTTTATATTCTGTTTTATTATATTATCACAACCCTATGAAGTAGAATTGGCACAGTTATTCCTGTTTCTCCATTGTAGAATATAAGTAAAATAATGTTAGGAGATTTTTTTTCCTATGATCCCATAGCACGAGCCCATAGAGAATAAAGGGACTATTGAGGATATTTGAATTTGTAGGTTTTTTTAAACCCATTTTATGAGTTTCAAAAGAAAGTAAAAGCATATGTGTATGTGAGTTCAACATCTTGAACTAGATATTGCTTTTCTGTTATGATTTGTTACATATATGGATGTGTTCCTATTTGTACAGAGGAAGTAGTGAGCATTTATTAGATTAGATAATAAGTAATAGCTAAAAGATAATGAATTTTATCTATTGTATTTTCTAAAAATAATGCATTTTCCTAATACTATTGTCTAAATACAAAAAAAGTTTATCATTATAATGCATTTGAACTATAGAAAAGTCCAAAGAAAACAAAAAACACCTTTAAATACTGTTGTGTTCTTTCTTTTTTTAGTTTAAAACCAACTATGAGAAGAAAAAATTTAGAGTACCTATTCAGCCCAATGAAACACTTGTGGGTGCTGTGATAAACAATGTGTCAGAGGCCATGGAGACACTTACAAAAATCAAAGAAGAGTTGGTGCCAGTTGCAGGCTCTGTGAATGGAGTCAATGCCTTAGGATTGGTGGTCTTCTCCATGTGCTTCGGTTTTGTTATTGGGAACATGAAGGAGCAGGGCCAAGCCCTGAAAGACTTCTTTGATTCTCTGAATGAAGCCATCATGAGATTGGTAGCAGTGATAATGTGGTAGGTATTTCCATGTGCTTCATATGCTTTTGACTAGATGCTTACTGTCAGCAACATGTGGAACATGTGACAAAGAGAGTGACCAATTGCAATGATCTTATTCTGGTCAACACAAGAATATCATAATTTTCTGAGCTTATGGTGGTCTTGATGCCATGTGCAAATCTCTTAATAAATTAATTTTCTTGCTTTTAAACAACTAACAACTCCTCACCTCTTTGCTGATGGAATCCTATTCTTCATTTCTATGTTCTAAACCTCTTCTGCTAGCCGTTTAGGACATGTTTTTTGAGTGTCTGCTATATGCCAAGTATATCATGCCAGGCACTATGAATATATAACTGTGACAAAAAATAGATATGGACTTCCTGAATTCTACGTTATTTTATATCAAAGAAAAACCAAACAAGTCAACTACAAGTACTCATTCCATGTGCTATAAAAATTCAATAAAATGAGACAAAGTAATTTAAAAAATGAGTTGGAAGAAGGGATAAAATTTGCCTAGGGAACACAGCAACAAAGGAGAAAACCGGCTGGGGGGTCCCACAGCTCCCAGAGAATGCTCCAGGTCCCAAACAGAGCCGATATCACCGGAAGGTCCCAGATGGGGTAGGTGCTGCATCCCTCCTTCTCCAGATGGAACCCCAATGACCATGAGCCTGCAAGCGGGCACCAGGACATTCTTTCCATGAATATCATGATTTTCTGACATCTCCTTATATACAAAGTGATCAATGGAAAGTAAATCATCCAACGTTTCTCCCTGAAAATCAGACTTAACTCTTTTGCAAACCACAACACCCAAAAGGAGAGAGAGAACAGAGGGGAATGCCCTGACACAGAGGCAGGGTGGGATGGGGGGGGGGGGGGTTGGGGATGGGAGGGATACTGGGATCCGTGGTGGTGGGAAATGGGCACTGGTGGAGGGATGGGTATTCGAAATAAATTAATTAATTTTAAAAAATTGCCTAGAGAGATAGTTCAAGATGTAGAGTACAAGCCTAGCATATTTGAGACCCTGAGTTCAGTCCCGAGTACTATATAAGCTCCCAGAATACTTCTGCTTGTAATTCTAGTGATTCCTAAATATCTGTGCCACCAAACCATTGCACTATGGGGCTTGACCCTTACAAATTTGTAAATTTTAAACCTTTCATTTATTGATTGATTGATTGATTTGATTTGATTGGCTTTTTGGTCACACCCAGTGATTCTCAGGGGTTACTCTTGGCTCTGCACTCGGAAATCATTCCTGGTAGTGCCTAGGGGTCCATATGGGATGCCGGGGATCAAGCGGGGTCAGGCAAATGCAAGGTAAATGCCCTCCCCACTGTACTTTCACACAGGTCCCAACTTTATAAATTTTATAAGGCAAAATAAAATTGCCTTGAACAGTGCCGAAAAGCCTCTAAGTAGGCAAACTTTATTGGCTGGTATATGAATGATCAGGGAAGCCAGCCATACTGATGCTAACCCAGCATTCCTAATAGAAGGAAAAGCAAACATAGAACCCTCTACACCATTGGGAAAGCAATGCTCACCTCTCCTCCATTCCAGTTCTCTAAGAAAGAAATGTAAACATCCATTATGCATGCCTGAAAGACTCAGGGGAAATATTCTAGAATGCCAAGCCACAGTTTATAACAAAACTCTTTTCAAATAAAGTTGAGAACTAGGAAGGAAAAGACTAAATCCAAAGAGGAACGTTAACCTTGGAAAGGAAATTGTCTCCAGCAGGGAGAGATTCTCACCCCCACCCCCCCACCCCCCCGCCCCTTAGATTGGTTTAGGCTTTATGAAGGGAATGCTTTTTATTTTAAGTCTTTAGTTTTAATCCAGATTCCTTCTTGGCACCTGGGGCAGGAAGGCATCATTTCTAAGAAAGCACTCACCAATATGATTAAAAATATCCTTTGTCTTTAGAGGCTCCAAAGCCCAGAGAAATCCATTTTTAAGGAGTTTGTGCAAGATGGATATGAACTTGGGTACAAAGACTGATCAGAATGTGATCTCCACAGGAGCCCCCAGTTGAAATCCTGGGGCCCTCTTTTGAAATCCTGGCAGGACTGAAAGCAGACATTTATCTTCATATTATTAAAATGCTTCCACCTTTCACCTCTTGTATGAAAGAAGTCTATTCAAGGCGCTGAATGAACCTCACATGTAACTTTTCTAGCTGTACATTTGCCTGCACATGCAACATTGAGTTATTACATTTCTGAAAACAGGTACTCATAATTTCCTGGCCTGTGCTTTTCAAAGACTTTGAAAAGCAGCATTGTATTTTTTCGTTTGAAATAAGTTCTCCATACACCATTCCCAGCAGATCTTTGTCCTGAAGGATGATTGATCTCTGTCGTGAGTAGCGAGAGTTTGGTGGTCCTTTCTACAGGCATCAGACAAAAGCAGTTGAAGCCATTGGAGTGTTTCCCTAAGTAAAAGTCATTTTGTGTCTCCACTGTTGATTCATGCCAAACCTCTAGGACCATCACTAATGACAGTAGCAGCCAATGAACAAGGATCATGTCTTTAAACTACCTGTTACTTGACTGTGTGACTATGGGTATAGCGGTGACCAATTCCAATCGCTCTGAATTTACTTTATGGTTACCTTCTAACTATGCCAAGAGTGGGATCTGCTTTCCATTTGCACTGTGACATAAGCTTTCCTCTTAATGTCTTCGTTTAAGTAAAAGTTGAGTAATGATATAAGCAGGGGAAAATAGCAAAAGGAGCCTTTGGAAAAGAATACTGGCAGCTGATCTAAAACCCTGAAAGGGCATGAGGCACTACTTTCTTTAACCTGGGATCAGACTCCGATGTGGGGAACACCCCTAAAAGTCTGAATACTGGGTCAGTGATTTTGGCACTGCGGAATACCTAGGGCAGGGGAGACAGAGTGGGTGGAAGTGACGAGACATGGCAAAGGGAAAGTTTATTTAAGGAAAAGAAAAGGAGTTGTCACAAGACTTCTGTGCCTGCCTTTTATTTTATAGGTTTAAAAAGACCAAATTAAAAAAAAATGACGGAAGTCAGAGAGAGGGGCTCAACATGCTGAGCAAATACTGGTTATATTTAAATTTTCATTTAAAAGAAAGAAATCAACCATTTCTACAAGTCCTAAGAGTATCCTGGGAAGAAAAGCTTTCAAATCCCCTCACTTGAACTTTTTCTTCACTTGGTAGTTTCTGGAGAACTTGCTTGTTGGAAATCAGACTTTCAATTGTGTATCTGTTGCTTCTGCATAGGTACGCCCCTCTGGGTATCCTCTTCCTGATTGCAGGGAAAATTGTGGAAATGGAAGACATGGGTGTGATTGGGGGTCAGCTGGCCATGTACACTGTCACAGTCATCGTGGGCTTGCTCATCCATGCTGTCATTGTCCTGCCGCTTCTCTACTTCCTGGTAACACGGAAAAACCCCTGGGTTTTCATCGGAGGGTTGCTGCAGGCACTCATCACTGCTCTGGGAACCTCCTCCAGGTTTGTAGCTAAGAGTGACCACCTACTCTAAAAAAATCAATTCAAACTTTGCTTTGAACCAGAACCTTTGGGTGTGGGAGAGCAGGAGTCTGGGGGGACAGGTGTTTAAATGCCAGGCATCTCTATTGGCTTTTTGACTTCTGATGTCACTATGATCAATTTGCGGAGAAGGGGGGACTGGCCCTATAATACAGCAGCTAAAGCACTTGCCTTGGCCGTGGCTGACCTGGGTTTGATCCCTAGCACTTCATATATTACCTTGAACCTCACCAGGAGTAATCTCTGAGTGCAGAGCCAGGAGTAAACCCTGAGCACCAGCGACGAGTATGGCCCAGAAGCAAACAAACAAGTCCAGTCTATTTCGGGGAATGGCTGACTCTGTATTCTGAGGTGACAAAGTAGAAATCAGCTATTCTTTCCTGCCCACCACAGTCTCCCTCTTCTTGACTTTTGCCTAAGAAGTGATGCCAGTGATTCAGCACAAGTTGTTGGTATCCAGGAATGTTTACACGTGTTCACAGAGGAACCCAGAAACAAGGGTGCTGCCAAACCAGGGGGGAACTGCGCGCACTGTTCCTAACCCTGCTCCCCTATTTACACAAGTGCTGACTTAGTTCCCTTTAAATTAGGACATAGGAGAGGAAGGAACTCTGTGTCCAAAATACCCAATCCCCAGACACTGTCTGAACCATCAGGGCAGTCGCTGACAAATCTTTTTCACTCTTCCCAGTTCTGCCACCCTGCCCATCACCTTCAAGTGTCTGGAAGAAAACAACGGCGTGGACAAACGCATCACCAGATTTGTGCTCCCAGTGGGGGCCACCATCAACATGGACGGGACCGCCCTCTATGAGGCTTTAGCTGCCATTTTCATCGCTCAAGTCAACAACTTTGATCTGAACTTTGGACAGATTATTACCATCAGGTACATGGACAATATGACACATTTTCTAAAGAATGACTTTACAAAGGGGCATGGTGATCAGGGAATGGGAAAGGAACTGATTGGTAAGGGACCACATAGAAGCAGGCGTTTAGGGACAGCTGAAATAGTTTTATCTCTTATGCTTATATTTTTATCATTTTTCCCTTTAAATTATAGATGTGGTGTAGGGCAGATAGCGTGAGTGGCAGAGTGCATCTCTTACCTATGCAAGGCCCTAGTTTGGTTCCCAGCATACAATATGGCCCCACTCCTTGCTGGCACTCCTGATTTGTTGTAGCCCTGGTGGCCACTCAGCACTGCCAGCTGTGGCCTGGTGGCCCTCAAGCACCAACCATCAAGTCTACCACTGGACTTGATGGTTGGTCCAGGCACACCAGCACTTCTGGGTGTGATCCATAGAAGAAGAAAAATTTCAGGGGCTGGAGAGAAACTACAGAGTTAGGGTATTTGTCTTGCACGTGGCCAATCTAGGTCCAATCCCCAATACCACATGTAGTCTCACTGAATATCACCAAGAGTGACCCCTGAGCATAGAGACAGGGGTAAGCACTGAGCACTGTCAAGTGTGCTCTGCCCCCCAGTGTCAAAAAAGAGGAAAATTATTTATGCACATATTCCTGAGTAACAAAATTCTAATATTTAGAAATGGATAGAGTAAAAAGTGAAATTTCCTGGCCACTATTAGTCCTATCGTTTGATAGGTGATCACTATCGTTTAATGTATAAAGGCTTTTTTTAAGCATAAATGTGCTCACACATTTTTTATAATAAAGTCACGCTATATATATATATTGCTTGACATTTGGTGGATTTACTTAACATTATACTACTTATGAGTATATTTAGCTCATTATTTTTTAATTTGCATAATACATGGGTTGGGTATTTTTCTTTTTTATTTAGATTATACTTTTTAAATTTTATTTTATTTTTATGAAGTTGTTCACAATGATTTATTATATTTAATATTTCTATACCAATCCTACTACTATTGCACTTTCCCACCACCATTATTTTCAATTCTCCAAACTCAAACTACCACCCAAGCCTGCCCCGATAGCAGGCCCTAAATAATTTATTTTATATTTTTTGTAATGAATAATTTGCTAAAAATGATCAAAAAAACTTCCTCCATATTTTGGGGTATGTGGTTATACTTATTTAGAAATATGTCATGTTCTCAACTTAGCTCAGTCAGTAAAGCATGAGATTCAAGAAATAAGTATCTCTAGACACTGTGTATATGCTTTGTATTGATGGAAAGTGATAATGGTTGAGGGATGCATTGGGGTTAAAAGATGAGGCTGGTTACTGTGAGAGGTGATTGACCTGGGAGTTCTTGGAACCCCAAGCCAGTGGGGCTCCAATCTCAGCTCACCTGATACCTGTCACTGGACAACATTGAGATCCTCATTGAAAAGCTCAAGTTACAAGAAACAGTTAAAACGAAGTGGAACTGGGGTTTAAGGAGCTTCCTTATGTGACTCACCTAGGATTGACTCCTAGCACATGGTCCCCTGAGCATCACAGCACCGCATCTCTCTTCTCCAGCATTAAACTATAGGCCCAGTTAGTGGGGAAATCACCAAGAGGAATCCCCATATCTTCTGAGTATCATTTGAAAATCCTCGCCTCTCCAAACTAAAATAAGAAGAATAACTTCAACAAGATAAAATTGTGTTTCTCTCTCAGGTGGAGTTCTGCTCCACCAAACCCTGAAGACATTTAAGTGTTGTGCATTTTCAGGGACCAAGAATCACCTAGTTTCATCATCCCTGGAGAATTACCCTCATACATGTGGCCCAGGGGGCTCCTTCCACACTTCTACCCTCTGAATTTTATACAGTAGGAAGAAGATAAGAAGGAGTAAAGCCTGAAAATTGCTTAATCATCCAGATCTTATCAACCAAACTTGATATAAGCTACAGGGGAGATCGGGAAATATTGCTTTCAATCTGAGTATTCAAAACCAGCTAAAAACTCTAATCCTATAGAAGAGGAAGATGTTGGAGGAGCCACAAACTTTCTCTACTACAGACTTACTACTTTGTTAATACCACTTTGTACCTAGCTCATACTTGACTATATCTAAATCACTTTCACACTCATATCATGCTCTCAAATATGTATTTAGCAAGAGGAGTCCCAGGCTATGTGCTCAGTTCATAGTACCCTTCATTTAAAAAAAAATACACTGCTATTATAGAAGTTTTCTCGTAAGTCGCTTTGCTTTTAAATTAATTTCTTTTCTCAATAATACAATGATTTTTTTCTCAATAATACAAATTTAGTGTTCTTTTTTACTCCTCAACTTGGTGAGAGGAATGATTAGAATCAAATTGCTATTGTGAGTGAAGCATTTTTATTAATTTTTTAATTGGGCCATTCCTAATGGTGTTCTGGCCCAAAGAAACTTGGGGTTGGAGGGTCCGGGGGAATGGAAGGGTGAGAAGGGATCATACAGTGCTGGGGGCGGTCAATGTCAGGGCCTCACATATGCAACGCTTGTGCCCTCACACTACAGCCACAATTCCAGTCCCTCCACAGCATTCCAGATTTTCCCAAATACTTTCAGGTGCATGTCGAAGAATATCAACATCAATTTCTTCTTTTAAAAGTATAGTGGTAAGACCAGCTACTCTAAAGACCCTGTGAAAACTGAATGAGAGAAGCTATGAGAAGCATGTCAGATGCTGCTGATCAAATAAGTTGACAAATATTAGTGAATAGTATCATTAGCTCAGTGGTATTTTTGCCATCTCATTTTGTTGTTGGGTTTTTGGGGTTTTTTTGTTTGTTTTATGTAGAGACTGTGATTTTACATTATTTGCTTTTTCACATCATCTTCTATTAATGTGGCTGGCCAGGCACTGCCATCACCGGGTTTTGAGGCACTCTTAGGGGAGATTTGTCTGACTTTTCTGTCTTTGCATTTGTTTGAGCAGCATCACAGCCACAGCCGCCAGTATCGGGGCAGCTGGGATCCCTCAGGCAGGCCTGGTCACCATGGTCATCGTGTTGACATCTGTGGGCCTGCCCACCGACGACATCACTCTCATCATCGCTGTGGACTGGTTTCTGTGAGTATACTGGAGGACTCCCCTCCGAATGCTCATTATTTCAAGTAGCTTGGCACTGCATGTCTGCCAAAAGCAGGAGGAACTAGCAGCCTTGACCCAGTAGGGGTAGCTCAGCCCATACTTAAATTGTCCTCATGGCCTGCATCCTGCTGGGAGACCAGCCCAGGATTCCAGGCGTACTCACTCCCTTATCATCAACCCACGGGCACATCTGGCTGCTATACTTCACACTCCATAAAGCCATTCAGGGATTGGGCAACTGGTATCTGCAAAGCCAGCATAAATCAGCCAGGCCCCCAGGCCTGAATTGCACAACACATGCCCCCCAGCACTGGAAGCAAGCTGCGGGCCTCACACGCTGGCTTCAGCTCTTCTTGTGCTTCCCATTCCAATGGCGTAATGTGGTGCAGATGTTCCCGGCTGCCCCACCAGAAGAGGCGTGTTGTGCAGACAGCGAGCGTCATGCGTGGAAATTATTTCAAGGTCTGGAGAAAGTGCGAGGAGAAGTACCGTCTGCACAGTCCAACCCTAACACTTCAGGAACCTTCCTCTGTCTGCTGACACTCCCTGCCTTTTCCCTTCTACTTTCAAAACTGTGCCCCCAGGATATTCCCCAAAAGACACTAGGTGCTAAAGCTGGCACATGCTCACTTCACTAGACATAATAATATCTATGGAGTATGCAAAAATGTGCTTAGAACACAGAAAATGGGAGGGGGAATCCCATGAGAAGAGTTCCACAAACACGTGGATCTTTGTGCCCTGACCCTGCATGACAGAAAGCAGGCTCCCCCAACACCACCTCTGCAAAATCAGGACACTAATGCCATCCATCTCCTGATTTAGCTGGAAGGATTAAATGTAGCTGAGGTCAGGAACATATTCAGTCCACAGTCTTGCCTCAGCCAGTGCTAACATCATCATAGTCTCCCAAGATTTTAGTCTAAGGACCCCTTACACTTAAAAAAAATTTGTGATTCAAAAGCTCTTATCTATGCGGATTCTAGTTATCAATATGTATCATACTAAAAAAACTTCAAGGTTTTTTTTTTCACTTTTAAACTCATTTGAAGATGATAATAATAATTTTGTTCAAAAATAAATAAAGCACTTCCAAAACTAAAACTTAAGGATAAGGATGATACCATTTTATGTTTTCAGAAATATTGGCAATGTCTGGCTTAGTCTAAGAGAGCTAGAGTCTCCTAATTGCTTCTGCACTCAATCTGTTGTGATAGCTCTTGTGTTGTGTGATAGTCTTTGCAAAACTTAGCTAGACATACACAAGAAAATGAGAGTGAGAAGCAGTATCTTATCATTATAAAAATCATCTTGACTTTAGGGACACCAGGGTATTGCTTAATCACACTATGAGAAACACTAGTATAATGGAACTTGAATTATAGGAAGGAGAATCCATAAGAAGTTTTAAATAAGGAGAGAGAGGGAAGGGCAATTCCCTACTGTTGACATTCAAACTAGATATGTCAGCTAATAGTTGAAAATCGATGCTTTCAGGGTTGGGGAGATAGTACAGTAGGTAAGGAACTTGCTGGGCATGCAGCTGTCCTGGGTTTAATCCCTGGCATCCCATATGGTCCCCTGAACACCTCTAGGAGAGAACCTTGAGTGCAGAGCCACATGTAAGCCCTGACCACCAGTGGGTATGCCTCCCTACCCCCACCCTACCCCCCCAAAAACAATGATCTCTTTGATTCTTTAGGGGTAAAAGGGAGTTAGACCCAGCCATGCTCAAGAAGCCATGCAGTTTCTGGGGACTGTTTAGTTTAGGGTTCCTGTATGCAAAGCATGTGCTCCAGTCCTTTCTGCGATCTCTACAACCAGATCTCTGTGATTTTATACCTTTTATTAACTACTAATTTGAAAACTGTATTTTATGTAACCAGGCAGTTGGTGGATATACAAACTGAAGATTTAACAAGCCAGATCATAGCTGAAGTTGAAATTATGCAATCATTCACAGAAGCCTCCTTCTGCCCCCCTCTCTTCTTCCCCACCCTTTTTTCAGGGACCGCCTCCGAACCACCACCAATGTGCTAGGAGACTCCCTTGGAGCTGGGATTGTTGAGCATTTATCTCGACATGAACTGAAGAATCAAGATGCTGAAATGGGTAACTCAGTGATTGAAGAGAATGAAATGAAGAAACCATATCAGCTGATTGCCCAGGAAAATGAAACTGAAAAATCCATTGACAGTGAAACCAAGATGTAGACTAACATAAAGGAAATGCTTTCTTGAGTACCAGGTGTTTGAAAACCATTGTGAAATTTTTCTCTCCCATTACAAACTCATTCTCTCCAGTAAGCCTCTTATCTCCCTTTTTTGCTTCTCTTCCAGGCTTAGGAAGTAGTCGTCCAAATATAAGGGAGGATTTTGGGGTGCCAAATTGTCTATATTTCATTCACATTTGAAAGTTTAAGTCATTTAAATCATGTTGGTCTATGAAAGAAGGTACTGAGGTCAAAAATAGTCTTGATCAGATCTTGCAAGTTTATTGTGTGGCATACAGTCCTGTAAATGTGATTTTTTAAATATAATTTTAAGAGTTAAATAATAGGCAAAGAATGCTTTTAAATAAATCTTTTAATTTGTAAAAATTTTCAGAACATAATTCCATATTGGTATCTAAATGAAACAACTTGCTAAATGACAATTGGTTATCAACTGGATAATAGCAGGTTTTTTCCCTTTCTCTTCTGACTTTTGCCCTCATTTTGTGAATAAGAGGACAAAGGCATACACACACAGTGTAGCTATGAAGAGGCATATTAAGAGAAATTTCTATGTTTCAATGGGCAATTCATGTCCTTCTGCTAGGCCCTTGGTATCCTCATCTATAAATTGAGTGAGTTCCCTGAGATGCCTTTATGAACTCTTGTAGTTTGATCATCCTATGGCATCATGAAAAAGCCTGCACTCTCTTTCCTCTCCCACTTCCTGAGCAAGTATCATTCCATGGAGCATTGGACTTTCAGAAACTGCATTTATTGGAAATGGACACTTCCAACTAGGGGCAGAGTATTTGTATAATTCACCAGAACCTGTGTCCAAAATGTTAGATGTGCAAAACATCAGGAAGGAAGCCATCACAGGAGTGGCATTATTCATGAAATTCTTTGCATAGTTTTCTCAACAAGGGAAGTATTCCCATCTTTCCTACTCTTCCCAAATTGAAGGAAGTGCTCTTGGAAAGATGTCCCCCACTGCTCCTCAACTGACACTAGACTTTTAGGAAAATAAACACAAGACTAGTAGTTAGCAAGTGTGCTCCTGGTCTTACTAAGGAACACTACAGAGCCTTCCAGGACTGAATGGAGCACAGTTGACATTATAGAGGATTTTAGAATACCAAGATTAGAGGTCATCTCTAAGAAAGAATGCATTTATGACCTGAAACACTTATTTTCTTGAGTTCAAAAACATTCACCAAGGAAGTATGCATAGCAAAAGATAAAGTCACTTCTGATATATTTTAAAGAAGTCAAATAAATGATCTCTCTCAATAGAGGTCCATGAACTGAATGGTTTTCTTTTATTTGAAGGGTTGTGTAGGTTTCTTGCTTTTTTACTGTAATCAGAAGTTGTAAAATTAAATAAGATATGTCTTTATATTGGAATTCCATTTACCACATCATTCAAAATCTTCACCTCCGTAGGTTTCAGTCTCGTTGTTGTCTCTGAGACAAATGGTGGAAAATAAAGCAATATGAAATGTTTTTGGTGTGACTGCAGAAGACAGCATTGGGAGCATTTGTTAAAGGTGATGGGTTTGGAGGAGATTAATTTTTTTACCCCCTAAGAAATATCTAGCCAGCCCCACAGAGTGGAAACTCTCAGATAATACCAGTCATGTTTGAGCTTCTGACTGAAAAGGGGTGAAGAATGGAGTTCATTATGCTAACAGACTGAAAATCTAGACGTGCATCCTCTGATGTCCAGTTAGAGATTATTTTTATATAGATCCTAAGCATTTTGTATGTACAAAGGTTAACATTAGGCTGTGGTGCAGAAACAACTTAATGCTGAAGCTCTATTTGGGAAGTACACTACAGAAGTTAATGTACATGGCTGTCATCTCATGAAACCACTAGAGCAAAATTAATCATTTCAAATTAATTCTGTTACATAGTGTGATCTGTTTTTATACTAACCATTTCTTATGGAAAGCAGGTCCTCTAGTATGATCCTCTCACCAGCCCCTCATAGGTTCTGCATCTCTGTGCAGCCAGTGTGGACTGAAAGCATTACTTTGTAGAAGTATTTTCAATAAAGAAAAATTAGTTTTACATTATATTGGTGTGCAGTTGTGATTTTTTTCTTTTACTTCTGAAGAAAAGTAAAATTTTCATTCATGGAAGTCATTTGAGGGGCTGGGGCAATGCCGGGAAGATTGTCCTACAGCAAGGTCAAATCTTGGAAAAAACAATGGAGGAAGCCAGTCACAAAGAAAGAAGGCAGAACATAAGCTGTTCTTCAGCTTCTGGATCTGAAGTTGGGCACTAGAGGACAAGCAAGTAGCGTTTTTGCTTAGAAGCTGATTTGCTTTTGTTTTCCCACTTCAGATTCAAATATCTCAGATCAATTGAATCATTTTAATGTTGGGGTGAGAAAATATAATATGTCACCACTGTTTCTTCCAAACAAATAATTTCCTGTCTGACCTTCAAATTGAGTAGATTTATCTCGGTGATGACTACCACTATTTGTGAAAAGAGCTGAATAAGATCTCAAGGGATAGTTCAGAGACAGCCATTATGCAAACGAACAGTTGTAGTCATGAAGAATCTATGAACAACTGCTTTTTCTCATCATGTTTCATCATTGATGCTCAGATGAGCTTCTGTTAGCTCTACTTTCATCTGACCACCTAGAGGAGAGGCTGTTTCACCTCACCCCACACCCCTACATCTCAGACCAGGGATCAAACCCAGGGCTTCAAACATGCGAGACAAGAGCTTCACTACTGAGCTACATCCCCCAGTTGGAGGACAGGCTCCTCAACTAAAAGATACTCCACTTAGTCAATATAGCCTATTTTCAAGTCATTTATAAGATTTGGATGTAGTTGGGAGAGGGGAAGGAAGTTGCACACAACCTGAGAGAAACGGCAGCTTTGGTCACTTGAAGGGAATCTCCATCTCTTACCTACAGGATCACCTGTGGCTTGTTCTGGACACTAATTCATAGGAAAGTTCCACAAAGACTGGACCCTCTGCTAGGGGCCACTTCTTCCTGCCGTCCCCAGTCTCTTTTCTTCCTACTCTGAAGGGAGGATTTTGCATCCTCTCCACACAGCGCCAGCCTGAGAAGCTGGTTGTCAGTCAGTCTGAGGAAGATGTGTAGGGACGGCCTCGAGCACTTACAGGACGCGGCAGCTCTGTTCATAAAGGAAACTTTCTCCGTTAGAAATGTTTCCATTGTTTCTGGGAAATAAATACATTCCCAACAAACGGATAATCCTGCCCTTAGAGAATGGGGTTGTGGCGTGTTGTCATGTGCTCCTCTTCCCGTAGTTACCTCTTCACCCTTTCCCCAGCTGAAGAGACCCCCTTTTCCTGTAAGGTCAACTGCGCAAGTCTTTGTTGACCACAATGAAAACAACACATTGAAAATAGGTTTTAGCGTTGTTCGTTGCACGGGTCTGAAGAACACTTGGAAGAGCGTTCCCCCTGCCGGCTGGAGTAGGGAGGGGGGGTCGTGCCGGAGGGCCCGAAGCCCCGCCCTTCTTCCGGGCGGCCCTCTGGGCACTGACCAGGGCTGCCGTCAGTCAACCGCCCTCCGGCGCTCCCACCCGGGTGGTCCCAGAACTGAAGCAACAAAGCCCAGCTCTGTGTGGCCTGTTCCCCCGGGCCAGCGCAGTTGGGAGGTGTCAACTCCCGGCTTGTCGGATGAATAAGCTGACAGAGAAAGAACAAGGAGGCCAGAGTGAGGGAAACTGATGGACAGTGTCCTAAGAGAAAATGAGACATGAGAAATCTCGGGATAAAAGAGCCGTGTCTGGGGAGGGAGCGATACCCACACTTGCCGCCAGAGGAGAACCAGGAGCTCTTCGCCGGGAGCATTGACCGTCCCTCCTAAAAGAGGATCCAGGAGTAAGCACCTGGAATTCCAAGTTAAGCATTGCAGAGGGTGGATCAATATGTGAAAGCTGTCAAGTGGTTTATAACTCTTTACAGCCCCGCACTGCCCTTTCTCTCTAGTTCTGCTTCTACAATAATCTCTGTAAGGCCTCCCACCTCCCCACCTCCTCCTTTTTTTTCCCCTTCTCTATCCTGTTTTGGAATTTCATCCTCCCACTGTAGATTTTACACTGCAGTACTCAGAAAGTGGCATCTTTCTGCATCCCCACCCAAAATTCATTGTCTCAACCTTCCATTTGGAAAACGGGACATGCCAAGTAGAATTTTCACATAAAATACAGACCAACCAAATAAATTTGAATTGCAGAGAAGTAGCAAGTAATGTTTCAGTATAAGTACTAAATAATAATGCTTCAGAGTGGAAGCATGTCCCAACAAATTGCTTTAGGGTCACCTGTATTTTATTTGTTAATCTATTAATTGCAGATACAATTGAATTGAAGCATTCAAGACAACGTAAGATTGCCTCAATGAAGTACATGTTAGGTTGAGATTTTGTGTGAATATTAAAAATAATCATCCTGATTTTCTAATTGGTCTCTGCAAACAAAAATAAGCTTTAAAAATTAGTCTGGGACATTCCCTACTATTTACTTGTTCCAGGGACATTATCATTCATTATGTGCTTGTAAATCTTACGATTATACTTAAAAAGACTGATCAAGCATCTTTAAAACTTCACAGAAGGTCTTAAATAAATTACACAGTGTTTCAGTTATCCATGCTTGAAATATTTTAAGACATCTGTTTTTCTTTTTTATCCCTCCCCCTTCTCTCACTCCATACTCCTTTCCCCACCCCCAAACATAAAATATTTTCTGTAATCCATTACAGGACTGAAATTTTTGGCATTCACATATTGTTTCCAATGATTGCACATTTTTTTCATTTGGAATGCTTCTTTTAGAAAAATGTTCATATTTTTTTCATATTATACCATATCCTAGTCATTGTGAGGTTGGAAATGAGGTCCTTTTTGGGGTCTCTTCTGGAAACGCCTGCCTACATGAAAGGACAACACTCCCACAAAAAAACCCTTCTTTAAGCCCAGGCTGAAGAAAGCAGGCCTAAAAGCAGGGCCCAAGAAGTTATGAACGAAGAGGAAAATACATTCCCCTTACAATTACAATGATCAGCAGGTGTGGCCAGGTATAACAATCAATCTTGGGGAAGATAGCAAGTTTGGTATTTTTTCCAACTCTAGGTTCAGGGATCATAAAATATCCTGGATTCAGTTAGCTAGGAGCTTGCAGATCATTGCAGGAGGAAAATCAAGTCTGTCCAAGAAGAATCAGCTCAGTTCTGAAAGAATCTGATGATGGGTCTACCCTGGGGAGAACTTAGCACTCAAAGATTCTGTCAGCGGCACAAGACTGAAAACTATGACCAAATTCCACAGCCTTGGCACTATAGCATCTCCATGAAGCATTGTTGCATTTTAAACTGCCGACAAGCTGTTAGTCAAAGAAGAAAACACACCAGAGAAAGTTCACATGTGTGCTGGGAAACTAAGATAGCTGAAGTGAAAATAGTTCAGTCATCCTAAAACCTAACGTGCTTCAGTTTGTGATGTAATCTTCTTCATCACTGTGATGTAATCACATTGGTGATTACATCAAACATGTACATAGTCTGGGCAGAAACCAAGCCTGTTGCATCTCAATACTTATTTTGTTTGGGTTTTGTTTGGGGGCCTCACCTGTTGGTGTTCTGAAACTTCTCCCAGGATTGTATTTAGGGAGGTTCTTGGTAGTGTTTGGGGGCCATGCAGTACCAAGGATCAAACCCAGCATTCCTGCATGCACAGCATTTGCTCCAAACCACTGAGTCACCTACCCTGGAACGCTTAAATTTTCAAGCAATATTATGCAGGTCCCTGGACTGTCCTAGTTTATAGACTTGATCTACTGACATCATCGTAAAAGCAGTTTTAAAATTACCTCATTGGGTATCTAGAATAGAAAGTACCTTAGACAAGAAAATGTGAGTCCTCGTCATTGACTGTAGGATAACATTGGTATGCCTATTCTCCTCTGCCACAGGGAGCTTAGGTTTTTAGATGATACCCATTCCTGTGCTCCTGAAGTACCTCCATTCCTCTGTGTTTATTGGAAGGTAGCTCTAAACAGTTTAGGATGATATTGGTATGTCCTGTTTCCCTTGCCACAAGGAACTCAGGTTTATTGCAGTGCTCCTGAGGCACTTCCATTCCATTGTGTTTATCTGTAAACTCTTCTCTATGCTCTCCTCCCCAACCAGTTAATCAGCTTTTTCCCTAATCAGACTCTGTTAACTTGTAAGGTCAAATTCCTCAGAAATCTATGATTTTATATGTATGAGTGAAATATTGTCTTTCTTCTCTCCTTATGTCTTTTGAATTGTTTACTTTAAAGCAATGTCCTTTTTGTATAGACACAGGAAGACAGTTATTATTATGCTTTTATAAGTTGGGATTTAATTGGCTTTGAATATTATTCACTCCCGGGCATCTACTTCCTTGACTTAAGCCTCAGTTGCCCTTAGTTCCTATCACCCCAAAAGCAGGGCCCAACGAGGAACTGAATGGACCCAGGGTAAGCTGTGAACTACCCTGACATCAAAATGGGCCAGGCCAAAGCACCACGATTCTTAACTATAAGTTAAGAGCTTGATCATGGACAAATGTTGTCATGATCTAAAAGTAACGACGAGACTAGGACCCTGCTAGGGTTAGGAAAGACTAATCTGGCCTGAGCACTGTAGTCTGAGATCGAGATGACCCCAGGAGAGCGATTCTATAAGCTTAATGTATCTCTTACTGTTTCCATACAAAATTATTAATATTATGAATGTTTATATGTTTGTTGAACTAAGGTGAGGAAAAACACACCCATATTTGCCTTTAGGCCAGTCATCTTGCTGGATAAGAATCTGTCTGTCCTGGAAGTAGCTTCCCCTAAGGGAAGGACCTTACATCTGATTGTATGATAATACCTATGTGTAATTGTTACCCCAACCCCTCATCCTGGGGGATTTAACTAGACTGTAAGAGTGGGCTGGGGGACCCAAGAGTCAGAGCCAGAGGAAAAATGAAGGGGGATCGAGGAGGAGAATGATGTAGCATGGGGGAGAAAGAAGCATGAGGAGAATCAGAGAAGAATGGAGAGGAGATTGGAATAAACTGCAATTGAGACCAACCAGCCTAGCTCTCATTCCTTCCTACGACTGCCCATCGCCATCAACCTCAACGGGGTGAGGGAAGCCACGTGAGACTACGGAACTCTGAGGCAGGAGAGATAGAGCACCTAGAGCACCGCTGCCCCCTTTTGTGTTTACACAGTTGACTTGCCTTTCTTTTTTCTTTTTTTTTTTTCTGTTTTTTTTTAATTGAATCACCATGAGCAACACTTACAGAGCTTTCATGTTTGAGTTTCAGTCATACAAAGACTGAACACCCATCCCTCTACCAGTGCACATTTTCCACCACCAAGGTCCCCAGTATCCACCCCTACCCCTATCCCACCCCTCTCTCTGCCTCTATGGCAGACAATTTCCCCCATAATGTCTCTCAACTTTTGGGTATTAAGGTTTGCAATATAGATACTGAGAGGCTATCACATTTGGTCCTTTATCTACTTTAAGCACACATCTCCCATCCCAATCGATCCCTCCAGCCATCATTAACTTAGTGGTTCCTTCTCTATCCCAGCTGCCTTCTTCCCCAGCTCATGAGACAAGTTTCCAACCATGGGTTCAATATTCCTGGCTATTGTCTCTACTGTCCTTGGGTATTAGTCTCATATTATGTTATTTTTGTATTCCACAAATGAGTGCAGTCATTCTATGTCTGTCCCTCTCTTTCTGACTCATTTCACTTAGCATGATACTCTCCATGTCCATCCACTTATAATCAAATTTCATGACTTCGTCTTTCCTAGTAGCTGCGTAGTATTCCATTGTGTAGATATACCAAAGTTTCTTTAACCAGTCTGACTTGCTTTTAACCGATCAAAATTTTAACAAATTTAACTTGACTCAATCATTTAGTCTCCCTGAACCCCAGTGTCCTCCTCTGTACATGTTGAGATTCAGAGGAACCCTGAAATCTCAAAACAAATTTACGCATCAGGTACCAAAAGTTAGAGAAGGGTGCCAATCAGGGTTCCATGGTAAATTAAGCTTGGCAAAAGGTAACTTCAACTTCAACCACCTCATTGTAAATCATTTAATTTTTTTCATGAGAGTTATAGCGATGATTCAATAAAATTCTCAACCTAGTTCCTGGCACTTAAAAAAGGACCTGAAGATATTGAGAACAAAACCAGTTTTGTAAAGGAAGTTCTTGGGGGGCAGTGTGAGGGGGGCGGTGCTCTGAAAAAGGGGAGAGTGGCTCCTCCCTCCATCTGACCCACCTTGAGCAGCCCGGAACTCCCTGAAGAGACCACAGCAGAGTACAGCTTCTGGGAGAGCAGTTCTGTGGAGGTCAGTCACCCCTGGAAACCAGAATCATGAGAAATTGCCAGGCCCCTTCAGGAGGGGCCCAAGCCTCTGCCCGGGCCATGGAACCCCCTGCCAGTCTGCTTGAGACCTTTGTCAGGCCAGACTCTCCCAGCAGCCCAGCACCGCATGGTGCTTTTGTGAAGGGGCACAATTCCACACTCCAAGCAGACCACCCAGCTTCCTCCTCCCTCCTCCCGCAGAGAATAAACTGTCACTCTGCAAGCCAATGACATTCCCCTCTGCCAGGCTCCCTCCAGCCCTCCTCCCAGCCAAGAGGAAAGGAGAGGCAGTCTGCGCCCAACTCTGTGGGAACCCCAGGATAGTGTGCTAATGAGTGACCCCGCCAGAGGCCAGACACTCTGTATCTAGGACACTGCTGCCACCCTGTGGCAAAGGTCTCAATCCTGGCCCCTGCTGGCTGTGCTAGATCCACCGGGGTGGGAGGAAACTCATTGCCAAAGACTCAAACAAAGGCTACAGAGACATAAAACAGTTCAGGAGAAAAGAACTAGAAGCAGTTAGTGTCTGCAGCAAGGCTTCTCCAAGCGTAGTTTCTGCAGGGTCTGTATCCTCTGCAACTGACTAGAAATACGAATTCTCAGATCTCACCTTATACCAACTGACTCCCAAACTCAGAAGGTAACTCAGCCCTCTCTTAACGAATCCTCTGATAGTTCTGATCCACAACTGAGTTCAAGGACCACTGACCTAAAGTCTGAAGAAAAGAATTGGACTTCAAAGTGGACAGACTAGAATGAATCCTAATCTTGGCTTTGCTATTGAGCTGTATGACCTTGTGTGTGTTACTTAAGTTAAAATGTCTTGGTTTGTTATCCCTATAATGATGGCTAGTAATTATTTCTATCTTCTAGGGTGGTCAGGGATAACATCATAAACAACGGTGAAGTACTGGCACATATACTTGCCTGATAAATGATCTTGTCTTTAGGGTCATTATAATATATTCATATGGCTTCTGGGGTGTACAAAGAAAACACAGTTCCTCCATTTGCTCAACAGATATTCCTGGAATAACTACCCTAGACTAGGCACAGCAATAGTAATGTACATATAATCTTATATAGAAATAGCTGGAGCGATAGCACAGTGATAGGGTGTTTGCCTTGCACGCGGCCGACCCAACAGACCCGGGTTCAATTCCTCCGCCCCTCTTGGAGAGCCTGCAAGCTACTGAGAGTATCTCGTCCGCATAGCAAAGCCTGGCAAGCTACCCATGATGTATTCGATATGCCAAACACAGTAACAACAAGTCTCACAATGAACACATTACTGGGCCCACTGGAGCAAATCGATGAACAATGGGACAGAGACAGTGACAGTGATAGAGATAGCTACTCCCTTAACAATGGCAGCACTACATCGGGGGCTGGAGAGATAGTACAGCAGGTAGTGCTTTAAGAAGGTAAAATAAAAGGTTAGCTGAGGGCATGGGCGAGGGACTCTCTTCCACACACAACAAGGAAAGGCCATGTAAGGACGCAGGGAGAAGGCTGCCATTTTCAAATCAGGAAAAGAGCCCTCACCCAAACTCAACCACATAACACCCTGATCTGCTTCCAATCTCCAGAACTGCGATAAAATAAATTCCTGTGGTTGAAGCCACTTTCTCATTTTGTTATGGCAGCCTGAGCTAAGGCATAGGATCAAGTCATAATTATTGTTAGAGAGAATAATAAAACCGTTAAGGGCTTGGAGCTGGATTAATCAGAGTTCTGTATTGGGGGGGTCAGGAAAGACTTCAGGAAGCTCCTATGTGAGAGACCTGAATAGAGTTAAGAAAGCAAATCTGTGAACTCAAAGACAAAAAAACACCCTTGCCCAGACCTCCAGTGAATGGCTGGAGCTATGCAGGAGGAAGAACCAGAAAGCCTAGATAGCTGGAGAAGAGTGAGTGAGAGAGAAGCTGGCAAATCTTCCAGACCAAGGTAAGAACTATGGACTTTATTCTAGGTGTGATAGGGTGTCACTGAAAGCTATAGGAAAGTCTTTAATTTTTTTCTAATTTTTTTTTTTTTTTTGCTTTTTGGGTCACACCCGGCAATGCACAGGGATTACTCCTGGCTCTGAACTCAGGAGTTACTCCTGGCAGTGCTCAGGGGACCATATGGGATGCTGGGAATCGAACCCGGGTCGGCCACATGCAAGGCAAATGCCCTACCCACTGTGCTATCTCTCTAGCCCCTAATTTTTTCTAATTTAATTGTTCATCTTCAGGTTGACCATCCCAGTCTTTGCCTATCTATGGAATCTCCTTGGGTAACATTTTATTTAAACCCTTAATGTCTTTCAGTGCAATTACCTAGACATTTCATTCCCCCCTTTTCCTCCATATTCTTTATCTAGCCCTGGGACCTATTCTCACCAAGCTTGGTTCCCTATTAGGCCTGCTGGCACTCAACCTGATAGTCCTACTAAACAGGAAATGGGTGGGTTGACAGATATGCAAACCATGGCCTTGGCTGGCACAGGGTAACCCAGCACAGTAAAGGAGAGGGGTGCGAGTTCTCTGATCAAGGGGATCCCCTCAACTTTGGTAACGCCTGTTTTCTTGAACAAAGACGATATGTCAGAGCCTCGTTTATTATCTCCTCAAGATGAACGAGATGGGATTGGGCCATATACTATTTTTCTTGCTTGCCTCTCCCTGTAAATCTCTTATGGTCTCCCTGTGAAAAACCTATGGTTTAGTTTGCCAGTCCTGGAGGCTGGTAAATGAAGAAAGGAAAAGAGGGAATTTAGAAAATCTCTCTTCACAATGTCTGCTCTCAAGTCTATAGTCTTGAAATAAGATCCTATTTTGAGAATACAAACCTGAATACTATAGATTTCCTTCTACTATAATTATCCCAATTTCTCTAGGCAGATGAGTGTCCTTGACTAGATTGGCAGAAAGTATATTCAGAAAAGCAAAAGAGTAAAATCATGCCCAATTTTTGCCAAGATATTATATAATTATTATAATGAGAATAATTATTAGAGACAAATGAGGCCTAGTGGCAGGGAAATAACCACTGGGTTTCTTCTTCATTCTATGGGTTTTTCCAGTGTCTTCTCAAAGAATGACTGAATGACTTTTCACTACCACTTAAGCCCTTATTTCTAAAAAAGAAAAAAATTCTTATTTCTCTTTTTTGCCCTCTCCCTCCCTCCTCCCCCCAACCCCTATTTCTGAGAAGTATTTATTTATGAAATTCTAACTCCTTTGAGCTTTTGTGTCTAGTCTAGCTTCCCTGCCTCAGGCCCTGCCACTCCTATTTCCTCTCTACATACCTCCAGTGAGGTTGTGACATGCCCCAAGATCACCCTGGACCTTTTCATTGTTCTCAGAGTTTCTACTAGAGTCCAGGGAATAGATTCAAGGGCATATTCCTATTATGCCAATGCAATAAGTTCAAACACCAATACTTATAGTAGCCTCGAAGGACCTGAGCACCATTCAGTGCGTCCCATGGTCTCCAACACCACTGGACCCCAGCAACAGGACATTGCCAGGCCCTAGTCTTTAGCCAGCCCAATTCTTCATTGACTGCCTAGAGTGGACTTCCAGGTCTTCTGAGCAGTGCTTGGGAGACTCCAAATTTATTAATCATCTTTAATTAAAAATCAAACTCGAAGAGGGAAAAGACCACGAACCCACACTGGAGTCAGAACTGGTAGCTCAGATTCTGTGCAGGAAGCCACACCAAAGCCTGGAGCCCCCAGGAGACTCAGACCTTGGTCAGGTCTAGCCATTTCCCTCAGGTAAGAACCTCCTGAGCCAAGGAGAGGTTTGGAGTAACAATAATGGAAATGTGCTTCAAATTCACCCCACAAAGAGCAAGAAAGTATTAACCGAGGAACGTGGTCACCATTTACTCTTGGTTTCCTGCCTGAACGGAAATCAGAGGTAATATTGTTTTATAACATATCTGATGGCAATATCATTTCTCAAAGACCTTTATTGGAAGAAATCAAGGAATCCAGCTAAGAAGAATAGAAAAGATCTCCTTGTCCACAGGTCTCAGCTCCTTAGATTCCAAAGCAGATGTTCTCTTGATCCCATCATTTCCGTATTATCAATTTACAGGAAAAGTGACTCACCCCACAGTGGCATAATCCAAATTTGACCGCTGTGCTCAGGAGCAGTTTCTGGCTCACCTTAGAATCTTGGGATTTGAACGGGGACAATAACTAATTACTCTAAACTCAACCTGACCCCCTCCAGCAAAGTATTATTGTTGCTTTGTGGTTTTATGTGGATTTAGTGATATAATACTTCATTCATGCTCACACAGACCCATGCTTAATAAACAGTCATAATTCCCAGGCAATACCCGGAAAAGACTCTGTAAACCAATTCATGATTTGTTAGCTTTAGCTAATATTTTGGTAAAATTTCTTTGTTTCACCTCTGGCACTTGTTATTATTGATTTCATGATAGTAATTATTGATGGATATGCTTATTATTGATATTGTTGCTACTATTCCTATTCCTGTTACTTTTGATTTCATACTGAGTCCAGAATAGTTCAAGTTAGAGAAATCTTGCTATAGGAGAAAAATCCTCCCAAATCCTTGCCAACTCTCAAGAGTCATGAGATTAGGAACAAAGCACATTGCTGAAATTGAGGTAGGCCATGAGGACAAAGTTTGAACACAGACCAGTTGTTGCAGCCAAGGACACACTGGGCTGTTCTCCCCACCTAAGCAGCATCTGCAGTATTCCTTTACTAAAGGGGTAGTCGGGGTGGGGGTGGGGGTTCCCATGCTCAGAGCACTTCCCCACCTACCTTTTCTTGCCCCCTCATCACTCACACACCTCTTTAATCGTCTACATTCCCTTGTTTGCACGTAGTTGATCCCCTCTTCTCACTCTCTCTTCTGCCCCTCAGACTTAAGGACTTACTGGTTTCTACTTTTATTCCCCCCAAGACATAACTGCTTGCAGTTCCACCCTGCTGGCTATGCTCTGAAGTCAAACTCTCAAGGCTTAAGTCCCGATCTTTGAACACTTCTTTTCAACCTGGTCACAGCAATTCAGGTTCCTACTTCTCTCAAGATAATCAGACCAGACCATAAATATGCCAACCAACAAACGATAAGCACACTTGAGGATGGGGATACTTCCCGTGTAGTGCTCAGTTGCCCTGGGAGATCTGGTGAATTTCTGCCAGATGAAACAGGGTTCATTGTGAGAACTCAAGACTTCAATGCTGTCCAGACCCTGCCACCCTCGTTATGTTCAGGAGTTCTAGGGCTGGCGATGACTTGTGATGCCTGGAATCAGATGGGTCAGTCACATGCAAGACAAGTGCCCTGACTCCTGTACTATGCTGCAACACATACATTTTAATTTTGCAAATGAGATAAATCCTGAATTAGCTGCTATATGGAGCCAAAAAGAAAAGAGGGTCCTTGTGCGCTGTGAATATATTCTCTGCTTGGTCCTTAGAATAGTGAGTTTGAATCTGATTTGTCAACTGCATGACCTGGCGGAAAAATTATACCCTCTCTTAGCCTAAGTCTTCCCTCCCGCATTATGAAATTAGAGCTATATCAATCTTGCTGTGATAGCTGGGAAGGATAGGTGATCTTGCAAATATCACTATTATGATATCACAATGTCATAAGAGGATCAAGAAATTTGCATTCTAATGGAACGAAGAGATCCAAATTCATCACAAGCAAATAATCTGCTGGTGGTGTGATTAAGCCAGGAGTCAGAGAAGCTAGATGCTTGGAAATCAGTCACATCTTCAGGTGACAGGAAGCACTCATACACTGAAAAAATATGTATAGGTAGCTGCATTATAAAACAAGTTACAGTGCCTTAGGAATGAGGATTTTTGAGAATTTTTAGATGAGTGCTCTCAGCACTTCACATTACTCTATGGATGGAATATTCCATTCCATTCCTGACCCATCAACCCTATTTTTATTCCTAATTGGGCAGCAATTTTACAATCTTTTGAGCACCTACTGTACACCAGTCAAGCACAGATCCTAGTAGTAAAAAGTAATAGGTGATAGTATTTATGCAATGAGTAGGATGAGATCATACCAGAGAACTCCAGTGAGAACATTACTGTAAACTAGTCTTATCTTCCTGCTCTCCAGCCCTAAAGAGGCATAATTCTAGCACTCTTCTCTGAACACAATTATGTCTAAAACACACACACACACACACACACACACACACACACACAGAATTATGCTGTTCCTCTGCATTTTCAGTGCCTGGTTTTAGTATTGATCTCCTTTTCACTTCAGAATGGCCTTTCATATATACACATGGATTTCTCCTACTACATCTAATAGGAAAACCTTCAAGTCCTAAAGGAAAATACATTTTGACCACTGTTCTATACTGAGCAGTCCTGTGAGAGGGCATTATTATATCTATTTTATACTTGAGGAAGTTGAGGTTCAAGGCAAGGTTGCAATTCAATTCACATTGATACCCAAATTAGCTGACTTCCTCTTTAGATTTCTTTAACCCTAAAAATTAATTCTGATCAAGTACTAAAATCCCAGGATTCATCCTGCTGAATAATGTACTCGGTTAGTATCGTTCAAACTAGGTCATCATATGGTGAGTCCAAGTAGCATTTTTTTTTAAAGAAAGTAGAGAGCAGAACAGAAAATACAATAGGATAGAATATGAAACATCAGAATATCTAAAACATAGTTAAATATTGCTTTAAGAAAATTTTATTTTAAATGTGTGTATAGAATTGCATCCTTAATAAATTATATTTCATAATAAATCATATTTCATAAAATTTTTAATGGTATGGAAACATAAAATTTAAAATCATACAATCCAGCAAAAATACTTGTTGAGGCATTTATTTTAAGGATATGAAAATGATAATTGGAAAGGATTTTATACCCCTATGTTCATAACATTGTCATTCACAACATTTGGAATGCCCATCAACATTTGGAATCAATCTAAATGTCCATTAACACATGAATAGATAAAGAAACTGTGGTACAGACACTTGAGATACTTGATGAGATCCTTTGTCATTCAAAAAGATGAAATTATTTAGGACAAAAATGAATGAATATTGAGGTAATTATGCTAAGTGAAATAGGTAAATGAGTGAAGGACAAGAATCAGATGGTTTCATTGATATGTGGACCATGAATTACTAAAGCAAATAGACTGGAAAACAAAACAAATCACAAACAAAAACAAACACTGTCCTCCCATTCTTCATCGAGTGGGCTCAGTAACGTCTCCATTTTGAGACTTGTTGTACTGTGTTTGGCATATCGAATATAGGGGTCATGGAATCAAACCCAGCTCGGTTGGGCTGGCTGCACGCAAGGCAAATGCCCTACGCTGTGCTACTGCTCCAGCCACATACACAAAACTCCTAGAATTAATGAGAACTAGTAAGTACTAGTTACTAGTTACAGTCTAGTTACTAGTTACAGTCCATTAATGGTATACTGGTATACTGGTATGTTTATGGTATAATGGTATGTTTCCATACCATTAAAAATTTTATGAAATATGATTTATTATGAAATATAATTTATTAAGGATGCAATTCTATACACACATTTAAAATTGTAACTAGTTACAAGTTACAGTCTCCTGCCCCCACGCCTGGCTGTCCTTGCCGGGGCCCCTTGAAGGGGAGCGGGTTGAGCTTTCCTCCCCGCCTCGACCAGGGCTCCGGCAGCCAAAGACCGCCAGGACCAGCCACCACCATGCTGAGACCACTCTCCGCACACATGAAGGTACTGGCAGAGGGACAAAGTCACGCGAGTTCCGGGGCCGAGATCTCCAAGCCTACTCGGATTTGGGCCGAGCATCCTCCACCCAGATCCTCTAAATTCCAGTAGGTGGGGGTCTCCTCCAAATTCCAAGACTCAGAGACTATAAAAACCAGCTCCCGGAACCGCTTGGCCGAGACATCTTATCAGGACATCTTATTATGACATCTTATTATCTCATTCCTACTTTGACAAACTGGCAGGCTACCGAATGTAGCCTGCCCACAGGTCAGAGTCTGGCAAACTCCCCTTGGCATACCCAATATGCCAAATACCAGTAACAATAATGGGTCTCATTCTCCTAAAGAGCCTTGAATATAATCTCAGGGCTAGGATGAAGGAGACATTACTGGGGCCTGCTCGAGACAATCGACGAATAACAGGATGATTTGTGATTTGTGTTTTTGTGAGTAAGTACTAGAAGGGAAGGGGTGGAGCGTAGAAGTCTGAGATTATTTTGGTGATAGCTAGTAGAAATGGTAAGAACTATATACAAATGGCAATATGAAGCTAGATCTCTACAGTGCCATACTATGGTAAGCCGGTAATTTTAAAAATGAAAAACATTTAAAATAACTTTTTCATATCATGAATTCACGTATGCATGTCTTCCTGTTTCCACAGCAACAGTCACTGTCACTGTCCTCCCCTTGATTATCAATTTGTGCGAGCGGGTCCAGTAACATCTCCATTGTGAGACTTTGTTGTTACTATGTCGTCATGGGTAGCTTGCCATGTTTAGCCCTGAGGGCGAGATACTCTAGATACTCTCTCTCTCCGTAACTTACCGGGCTCTCTCCGAGAGGGGCGGAGGAATTGAACTCGGGTCGGTCGGGTCCACCTCGTGCAAGGCAAACGCCCTACAACTGAGCTATCTCTCCACAGCAACTGTTCTCAAAATTTTATCTTCCAAATACCAATAGTTTCTTAGTGCCGAAGAGAATGAGCATTTTTCTAACATGCGTGAGGTTCCAGGTTCAATCCCTGGTGCTGTGAAACAAAAACAATCAGTCCCTTAGGAAGTGATTGTTTGGACTTTTTTTTTTTTAAGCCAGGTGGGCTACCACGGTAGGATTGCAATCAGCACCGGGCTCTGGTACACTATGTTCCCTTTGGCTTCAACCCTCCAAAATCACATTCACTCCGATGAATTTGAAGATGGGCTACCCTGCCAGCTGACACCCCTCTTCCGTAGACAGATCTGGCAGTGCTGCTCGGGGCGGTGGGGAAAGAAACGCACCCTGACACACTCACTCGGAGAAACCGAATCAAGGGATCAAGGGGAGGAATTCCTTGTTAGTGCTGACATCTGGTGGTCGCTGGAAAGCCGGCACCCGGTGTGCTCTATACAGGACTGTGACCTGGAAACCAGACAAGAGCCCTGATTTCAGAGGACTTGCTTCCTCCTGCCTTCCTGCTCTGTTGCCTCCCTTATAGATGGACTGGGGGGTGGGGAGGGGGGAGGAACGAGGAACTTAATTCAAACCTGTCTGGGACCCTTTACCTATGCTAAGTAATCTGCTTAAATTATGGAAGATTTGTTGCAAATGTGGATAAGAACTATACAGCCAACTTACTGTGACATGAGGGTAACTTAATTCATTTAACCTTCAAAATACCTTTGATATCAAGTTCCATATACTTAAGAAGCATTCAGAAAATATTAGCACTCTTTCTCTTATTGGGTACCTACTGAGAGCTACCTTGTTCTGTTTTGAAAGACACATGCAAGATCCTGTTTTAATTTATGAGATTACAGAAACCAAACTCTTTTGTTCTACTACTTTCTGGGCTCTTCAGCAATTTATTGACATAGTGTGTATGTTTCCATATACCATATACACATATAAATTCAGATCAAGTGCTAACATCTAATATAAGAGCAATTCAACTACCTTTTGAAAAAAATGAGAACTTTATGTCATAGAAGGACTCCTCTTGAGGTATACAATAGGACAGGAAGGGGATCAAGGGGTGAATAAGACAACATAAGAACATTGATGGAGGGGTTTATGTGGTGGTGAAATATGGTTAGTGTACACATCAAAATGACAAACACTAACACTATTATAAACGTGTGATCTAAACTATAATAATTAAATATTTTAAACTAAAAAGTGGGAAAAAATAAACTACACCCATTTCCTGTTTTGGCTGCAAAACTTTACCACAAGTTTAGTGCTTTAAACAACACTTTTTTTGTTTGTTTGGGGACCACACCTATCAGTTACTGGGGACTATTTCCAGCTCAATGCTCATGGGTCACTCCCAAGGATGCTCAGGGAATCATGAGGTACTAGAGATCAAACCTCAGCATCCTGCATGCAAAACATATGCTCAAACCTATTTCTACAGCCTTTCACCACCCACCATACATACACACACAAACACACACACAACTCTGGAAGTCAGAAATATAAAATTATGAGGTTGGTCAAGATATACTCCTTCTAGGGAGTCCAAAGAAGAGTCTAGCTCTTTGTGTTTTTCTATTTTTAAGAGTTACCTATATTCCTTAGCTAGGATCCCTTCCTCATGTCACTTCATTCTTTTCGTTCCATTGTCAGACCTCCTACAACTAATTCTAATCCTTATGCACTCCTCCTATAAGACTTCTGTGATTACATCAAGTCCATTCAGAAAACCAAGCATAACTACCCACTCATCATTAACGAAGTCCTTTTTTACCATGTAGGGTAACGTGCTCATAGTTCTAACAGTTGGACATGGAAATCCTTGGGTGGACATGATTTACTTTACAATGGAAGCATGGGCTAAGTTTCTTCCCACAAGGTATCTTCCAAATTAGGGCTCTACTTTACTAAGGAATGGTACTTGGAAACTCCCTAAGGCCTGGGATTACACTCATGAAGCGAACCTTTATTCTCTACAGTAAAGTAACATGGTATAATTCTTCAAAAGGATAGGATTTTGGGATACAGCAATTGTCACTTTTCATCAGACACATCATGTCCAGCTCATTGAATCTCACGCAGTCTCTGTTTTGTCGTGAACTAAAACTGTCTCTTGCTCTTCGGGTAGATGTGAATACTGAAGATCAGCTCTGGTGAAGGTTGGGTTCATAGTAAGAGCTTTGGGATATCCTCTTTGGTGACATTGAACTGCACTTCCCAGTGAGAGCATTGATCTGCCTATGATACAGATGGAGGATGAGGAAGGAGAAAGAGTTCAGAAAAGAAAATGTTCACATTAACTAGGGCAAAGGATGAAGTGATAATCTTTTTCTGTTTGAATGACTTTGCAAAACCAAAATCCTGTTCCTGTTTTCTCATTGTCTCTTAACATCAAGCTGTACACCTAATTAAGCTCTAAGTCAGAAACAAATGATTAGTCTTAAAAGATGCCTTAGGTGTGTTTGAAGATGGTTCTGAGATTTAGGAGACTAAAAGCTATGTTGATCATTCAATTCTGTACTACAAATGGATGGGAAAGTAGAAATTATTCATTATTGGTCTCCAAATGGGAATTTTTTTAAAATGTCTCTTTTTCCAAAATATACCTCTTATTCTAATGGAATAGAACAAGGAAGGAAGAATTTTTAAAAATACTAATAAATGTGCCCTTCATATTTCTATTTTGAAGAATAATCATTGCTTAAATCAGGCTTTGTATCTGGTTCTTACTGCCCACCCCACTCCAACCCTAGCTCCACCACCACCAAAGAGTTCTGTAAAGAACTGTTATGAAAAGACATGTAAAATTCTGCCATTGCTTCCTTTTATATATTCATAAGACTCTGATCACTTTAATCAAAGATAAGAATAAGACACCTTGCTTGAAACAATTAGTTTTGACAACACATGTATAAGCACTACATTAAGTTGTAAATGTGTTCATTTTCTTCTCTACTACATATATTAGATAAAAGAGACAAGAGAAGTAGGTGGAAAATGATTCCAAGTAATTTCAAGGCATTATTATCAAGTGAGGTTAGGGAGACTTTTGTCTTTCTGACAAATTGAAGGAAGCCAGAAGTACAAATCTTGTTTTGGGAGTGCATTTTCACTTAGCTGTCCTTTAAGTGGAGATGCATTACCTCAGAAAGAAAAATCAAAATTCTTCAATTGCTGCAGATAAAATGACAAATTTGGCTCCCAGCGATACATTCTTGACAGCTACTAGAGTTTTAGGAAGAGAAAACAAGAAAATTAAATTCGACAGGAATGATAAAAAAGAGAAAAGCAGGAAATTTTCCCCAGTTAGCATCTCAATGCCATTTATGGAATTTGAGGGCAATTCAATAGAGATCACTTAGGCATCCCCCATGGACATGAATGTTATTTTAACAGAGCTGCATCTGTATAGACAATAGGTGGTATCTATATATTTAGTTCATGAATTGATTTCATGATGAGTTGCTGAGGACAATTTGAGAAAAAATGTGGGTGACAACCTGCCTAGAAATGAATTGTATAGCTTTCTATCACACCTCATTTCTGTACTTAAGAAAACTCTTTTGTGGAAATCCTGCAAGAGTCTATTACCTGAGGTTCAGACTGAGGAACTTGTTTGTTCCATATTTGGAGAGCTGTGCTATCCAATATGATAGATCATTTAATTAATTTAATTAATAAATTAATTTAAGTGGTTTATTTAAATCAATTACTAATTAACTGATTTTTATTAAAATAAATTTAAAATTCATATCTTTAGTTGCACAGGGAGTTCTCTTCTTAAACTTTGCAGCCCTTTCTCCCTGCTCCGTGAAGTAGAATTTCGCACGAAGGAGACGGTGGTCCGATCCCATTTGGAATTTTGGGACAACAGCAACATCGGTCAGGCAAAACCGTCAATTGAATATGATGTGGTCTATTTCACTGTGGAACCCTCCACCAGGAGACTCTCATGTCCAACGTTTAGATTCGGCCTTCTGGAACTGTGAGTTAGCATGGATGGTCTTGGTTGACATGATGAACTCAGACAGTCTGTCACCCTGTTTGTTCCATTCTAGGCCATGGGTCCTGATGTGGAGTTCTCCAACTGATCTTCTCGGTCCTATCTTGGCATTAAAATCACCCACAATGATCTTGTAGAAGGTGTGGTCTTCTTTATAGAACTTCTCCAGCTCCATGTAGAACTTCTCAATTTCTCCTTCATCATAATTGGATGTTGGTGCGTAGACAACGAAGATAGAAACTGCCGGCAGTAAGCCACATCTATTAAAATGTAAACATTCGATTCGGGTTGTTAGGCATTCGAGTGAATCAATGTTTATGGCCAAGTTCATGTTGACAAGGACACCAATGCCTCAGACGCCTCTTTTATCACATGTTCTGAGGAACAATTCTTCTCCAGTGTCGAAAACAGTGTGATGTAATTGGTGCCTTCTTGTCTCAGTCAGACCAATGATGTTGTACATGATCTTTCGTGCTTCTACCATCAGGTCCTCGATGGATGCATCCGATGCTAGTTTATGTGCATTGAAAGTACAGACGATCATTTCTGTCTTCCTTCATTTTGGCAGCCTAATTCAGCCTTGAGATTTTATCAGCCTCTCCTTTCTCATCGTACTCAATGCTCCCATATTGGTGACACCTTCAGGGTCAGGGGAATGAGACCCATTGTAATTATTGTTTTTGGCATATTGAATACACAACAAATAGCTTGCGAGGCTCTGCTGTGAGGGCAGAATACTCTTGGTAGCTTGACAGACTCTCCGAGAGGGATAGAGACTTTTGGGGTGGCCTCTAATCGCCCTTGTAAGTGTTCCCATGGTTCAAACCATATTTGAACCCTATCAAATATGGTACAGCAATTCTGGAAGATGGATATTAAGTGTCTTATAATGTGTCACAGCCACGCGGTCTGGAAAGCATCCTGGAGTGTGGTGGCGGCTGGTTAGTGGAGGTAGTGGAGGTAGTGGAGGTAGTGGAGGTCCCAGACAACCACCAACTGGGAGCTCTTTGGCACTATTGCTGCAACATGGGAAGATGCCATTGTTGACAACATTGACAAGGAATACGATAGACTGGTTCAGTACCTCCATGATTGTGCGAGGAATGCCAAGAGAGAGATAGCCACAAAAAAATTCCTGTCTTCGAAAACTCTTGAGTTTATTCGCCAACGTGGTTTGGCATATGGCTCAGGCAACCGCAAGTGAACATCCGAGCTTGCAAAGCAATGCAGAGATGCGATCAAGGAAGACCTCAAAGAGGGAAGAGCAGAAGTGTTGGTAGATACGGCAGAAGCCAGGAAAAGCATTCGTAGTGCCCGCCTGTCCTTTGCCAACTACAAGACCAAGATAACTGCCCTCCGACGTCCTGATGGATCTATCACATCTTCCAGAAGGGCAATGGAGAAGATTATCCATGACTTCTACTCAGATCTCTTCAATAGCCATGTCCACCTGACCACATACGAAATTCCACAGGATGGATATGTCGTTCCCAATGTTCTCCCTTCCGAAATTTGACACACCAGTAAAGAAACAAATAGCATCTGGCCCAAACAAGGTCAGACCTGAACCCCTGAAGAACCTGCCATCAGTACTCATCAATACTATGGCTCGACTCTTCACACGCTACCTGTCTGAATGCAAAGTTCCATTCCAATGGAAAACCAGCAGGACTTTACTACTGTACAAGAAGGGAGACATCCACGACATTGACAACTATTGCCCAATCCGCCTATTGTCTGTCATCTACAAGCTGTTCACTCAAGTCATCCTGAATAGGATTGGCAGAACACTAGATGAAGGACAACCATGCGAGCAAGCCAGGTTCTGAAAAGGATTCGGCACCATCGACCATATCCACATGATAACTAAGCTCATTGAGATTTCTCAGAAGTTCAAGATGCCACTCTGTCTAATGTTCATTGATTTAAAGAAGGCCTTTGATTCTGTTGAGACAGAAGCAGTCCTTGAAGCCCTAACCAATCAGGGCATTCAAACTCAATACATCAGGATCCTCCGTGAGCTGTATTACGGATTCACTACCAGGATCTCACCATTCTACAAAGAAGAGATCATCCATGTCAAGAGAGGGGCTCAGCAGGGTGATACCATTTCACTGAAACTCTTCAGTGCCACCCTCGAGAACATCATGCGATGACTGGAATGGGAAGGAATGGGAGTGAAGATAGATGGTCAGCAACTACACCACCTCTGCTTTGCTAGCACAGTGGGTAGGGCGTTCGCCTTACAAGCGGCCAACATGGCCAACCGGAGTTTGATTCCTCCGCCCCTCTCGGAGAGCCCGGCAAGCTACCGAGAGTATTGGATATGCCAGACACAGTAACAACAAAGTCTCCAATGGAGACGTTACTGGGCCCGCTCAAGCAAATCGACGATCAATGGGAGGGCCTTTACCTTTACCTTTACCTTATTGTTTTAATAACACCAAACATTAGCCAAGCGGCACAAATGTTGGCCGACTTCAACCATGAGTGTGGAAAGGTCGGACTACAGCTGAATCTTACGAAGACAATGTTTATGAGAAACAGCCTCGTTCCTGACGCTCCATTCTCTCTCAACGGAATGACCAACTCCGAATGCAACAATTATGTGTACCTAGGTCGAGAAGTCAACATGATAAATGACCTGGCATCTGAGTTGCGCAGGAGGAAGAGAGTGGCTTGGAACACCTTCAAGAGCATTGAAGAAATAGCTAAGAGGACCAAGAACCTCCGGCTCCGGGCACATCTCTTTGATTCCACTGTTCTTCCTACATTAACATACACCTCAGAGACCTGGGCCCTACGAAAACAGGATGAGAACGCTATTCGGATCTCCCAAAGAAAAATTGAAAGAGCTATGCTTAGAGTATCACATTTCACTCAAATGAGAGAAAGAATCCAAAGTTCCAACCTCCATCAATGATCAAGAATCAGGAACGCTGTCTCATTTGCCAAGGCATCAAAAATTAGATGGGCTGGTCACATAATGAGATTTAGAGACGACCTCTGGACTAGAGCCGTTACCGACTGGATTCAACGGGACATCAAAAGACCGTGTGGCCTCCCACCTACCAGATGGTCAAGCTTCTTCAAGAATGATCGGTTTGAGGCTCTTCACGTTCCTAGAACAAACAGACGCCACTGGGTTACACTAGCACGTGACAGGGACAAATGGAGACATTACTGGCTCCCACTCGAGCAAATCAACAATTAACGGGAAGTCAAGTGATCAAGTGATCAGTTGCACAGTCACATTTTAAATACTCAGCAGCCACATACGGCTAATGGGTGCCATGTTGGAGAATACAGATGTAATACATGGTCATCATGGCAGAAAGATTTATTCACTGAGTTATCTTTCAGCTCTGAACAATTTAGGCTAATGGGGGAATGATAGCAATTGGGAAGAAGTGATACAACAGGCAAACAGTTAAAGAAGAACAGTTGCAGTGACTTCCATGAACCATAGGGGATTCAAGTCAAGAAATAATTGCTTGTGTCCTACTTCATGAGCACTAACCTCAAAAAAAAAAAGATAAATAGAAGATAAATAAACCACAGAGTCTCAATCAATTTTTAAAAAGAAAGGAAATGGGGTACCAGTCCTCAGGAAACTCAGAGAAGAACTAGGGAAACAAATATACTTTCTAAAGCTACTTTAACATCAGTTATAACATCAGAAGGAACAGGGGAGAGCTGTGGAGATGCTCCAGGAGTTCTTAGTGGAAATTTTAATAAAAATATTTAAGAGCTGAAGAGATAGCTCAGTGATCAGATTTACATGCCTCGCATGTGTGGGGACCTATGTTTAATTCTCACTCCCTCAATACCTGAGCACTGCCAGGTGTGACCCTAGTGACCTCTAGCACCACAGGGCCAAAGCTGAGCACCCCGTCCTCATGTCCTAGCACTGAACTCTAGGCCCAGTAGCCAAGTATCACCAGCAGTGACTCCAGGTCCCATGAGCAACACTTGGTAATAAATAAATTAATAATAGAATGACATATTAATTCATTCCCATTAAAGATTTGCATGATAGAGCACATAGTAAACCATAGAAGTTGACTTCATCTTATTCACCCTATCTGCTGAAAGCCGTACTCACTATCTTGTGTTTCCTTGAAGCAATTTCTATTTTATGCCTGTTTTATGTTTGGGTTGCTTGATCCCTTCTGGATCAAAGATTTCATAATTTTATTAGTAAGAAGGGTCATTAGATATACTCATTTGTATAATAAATTTAGGAGACCAGCTCTGAAATAGGGGGCTATCATCAGTAGATTAAGTATTTTGTGCCTGCCTTTTTGTTGATATTGACATATAGATTTAAAAAAAACTCTCCTAGCAGAGATGACCCCAGATGCTGCCCCAGGCTAACCGTTCATCCAGACAACCAGAGGCAGGGTGGGCGAATCCCTCCACCTGGCTCAACAGAACCCTGGCAGCCGAAATTGCTACCACCCTCACGGCTGATCTCCACAGGCTCAAGTAGAGCCCCTCACACATGAAAATGAGTTCGATGAAAACCCCAGGCATGCCGCTTTTGTGACCCCACTCCCACCCCAGGCTTGTGCAGAGTTGGGAGTGAGTGACCTCCACCCATAACCCTGTTTTCCCGGACCTCCACCCATAACCCTGTTTTCTGGATGTCATGCCCACAAAACACCTCCGTGCCATTAAAACTCATTAACGACCATGATCCAGAGACTGACAAATAGATCTCCGCAAGAGAGAGTGGTCACATGAGTTTTCATACTCCTCTCCACATGACAGGCTTGGGTGGCAGGGAGGGTAATTAAAGGTGGTGGGAAGGTGTTATGTGGTGGGATTGGTGCTGGAATACTGAATATGGTAAATTACTGTGAACTGTAGCACTGTCCTCCCATTGTTCATTGATTTACTCTAGTGGGCCCAGTAACATCTCCAATTGTGAGACTAGTTGTTACTGTGTTTGGCATATCGAATATGTCATGGGTAGTTTGCCAGGCTTTGCCACGCGGGCAAGATACTCTTGGTTACTTGCTGGGCTCTCGGAGAGGGGCAAAAGAATCAAACCTGGCTCAGCCAGCCAGCCGCGTGCAAGGCAAATGCCCTACCACTGTGCTGCCGCTCTACTTTATTAAAATAAAATCAAACAGGGAAAAATAAATAAAAATAAAAAAACCTTTCCTTTGAATGTGCATTTGGAAGGGGTTTGGAAGTGGGAGGTAGATGGTAAGAACTTTGGGGTTGGGTAAATAGGAAGGAGGTTAAAATCCTTACTGCTGTCTTTGTAAAATCTGACAATGAAAGACTTGTGATGAAGCCTGTCTTTTCCTGCTACAGTACCAGAAATTCTGGTTTTTAGTTTAAAATATAATCACCTAGAATACTACATTTTCCATCTGCATTGTCCATCCTTCCTTGTATCCAAAGAAACATGAGCAAAAATAAGAGGTGTACTTCTATCTTAGTATACATTAGGGGTATACTTTTCCTACTCTCTTCTCTCCCTTTCTGTTTTTCACACGACTCTGGGAGGGAGAGATCTTGAGCCATGCAGCTTTGGGCCACACCACGGGGAGACAGAGGAAGGCAGCAGAGGAGCACAAGCTACGGCAGCTCCAAAGGCAGAGCCACCACACCAGCTGAGAGTGCACACAAAACCACGTTCTCTCCTGCTTGAGCCACTAATTGTTTCGTGTCTCTTTCACAACAGTCAAATCTATTTCTTATTGGAACAAGGAAGTATTATGCTATGACTTAAGATGCTGCTTTGAGAAGTAGATTGACTAGCGTGAAAGAATGTTTTTGATATGTTAAGTGGAGAGAGAGGAATATATACATAATCTCTGCAATGTTCAAAGTTCATGGTAAAAACACTGGAAGCACGTAGAAATAAAATTATTTGACTATATTTTCTTTCTACCTATCTATATATTTCCAATTTTTTTGCAGTGTGCTTTCAGTATATTGGTAATCAATGAAGGATAATATGTAAAAGTTCTAGCCCTGGGCCAGAGAGATAGCTCAGTGAGCATTGCCAGGAGAAACAGTGGGACACAGAGTTAGAAGTAGCTTCTGGCACCAATGGATGAGGCTCAAAAACTAAGACAAGTAAATTAAGTTAAATTAAAAATAACAGACCCATTTTAAACATTTTTAATAGTAAAAATCTTTTCAGTGAGTCATTCGATTCTATTTGTTAGTAGTTTGTTGAGGATTTTTGTATTTGTGTTCATCAGATATATCAACCTGTAATTTTCTTTTTCTGTGGTGCCTCTGTCTTCTTAGTTTTTATTTTTTCCTCTTATTGATATGGTATATTATGTTGACTGACTTGTGATTGTTAAACCATCCTTGCCTCCCTGTGATAAATTCTAGTAAGTCATAGTGTATGATTTTTTTAAATTTTATTTTATTGTTGTAAAGTTGTTCACAATAATTCGTTACATTTAATATTCAAACACCAATCCCACCACCATGCACCTTCCCACCACCATAAAAGGAAAGTGGTAAAGACTGTTGTATTTCATCCTGGAGCCACTTAAGTCATTGTATGAAAAATTACACGTATGTATATTAAAATCCAAACAAACGTGTGCTACTTTTGGTACAACAGTAGGCTAGAGTATGAGAGTTTGCAAGGCCACAAATGCGACCCTGCACTCCAGGTATTCTGAAATTTAGAATATGATCATAGAGCAGATTCACTCATTTTGCTCTCTTCTTGACTGTTGATGAGATTATATGGTGCCAGGGGCAGTTTGTGGGTGGGTGGGTGTGACTGCCAAAACTTGGGACCTGGGGGGAGGAGGCCCAGTCCCACTAAAGCAAGCTTGGAGATATCAGTCACAGTTCCCACATACCTGGGTTTTTCTGCAGGTTCTCTCATGGGTGAAGCTCTTCCAAGCCTGTGGAAAGTAGCCTTAACCATGCAGTTGGGTTCTGGAGGTTTTCAGCTGCTAGGGTTCTGCTGGGACAGGAAGGGAAACTCAACCCATCCCCCTCCAGCTTGCCCTGGTGAGGACATTGTCTCTTCCCTGTATGATTTTTTTTTATGAAATGTCAAGCTTATCAGAAAACACAGAAAGCCTGAGAAACTGCCATAGTCAAGGACCAGAGAGATATGGTAGTGGTTAAGGTTCTTGCCTTGCATGCAGCCCATCTGGTTTAATCCCCAGCAACCTATGGTCACCCAGCATTGCTGAGCACAGCCCTGGAGGCTCCTGAGCACTGTTGGGTGCAGCCCTGAAGATCTCCCCAGAATTCCCAGAGTGGCCTGGTATCCCAGGAACTCCAGAACCCATCAGCACAGCATCCTCAGGTCCTCATATTGAACCACAGGTCTGACTGGCAGAAAATCACCATGAGGGACCCTGGAGTAATATGCGATTAGAATCTTGAAACATAAAAAGTGATTAGATGAAAAACTAAAGTAATATGGGCCAGAGCGATAGTACAATGGCTAGGGTGCTTGCTTTGCATAGAGTCAACCCAGGTTTGATCCTTGGGCCCCCATATGGGCCCCCAAACCCTCCAGGAGAGATCCTTGAGTGCAGATCCAGGAGTAAGTCCTGGGTGTGGCCTAAAACAAACAAAAAGAAAAACTGAATTAATATGAATAATGGCTTTAGTAATGATATTTAAATACCAGTTTATTGTGGGAAAATATAATACTGTAAGATGGTGATAATAATGAAAACCAGGTGAATGGAATTGTTTTACTACTTTTGCAACTTTTCTGTAAATCTGAAATTTTTCTAAAATTAAAGTTTTTTTTTAATACAAACACTTGAAAAAGTTTCAAACAGAATCAGAGTATAAGCTGATCTGTTATTTGTTTGTGCTAAGCCAGGACATTAGGATAAGCCTCTGGACATTGCCCTGCAAGCAGGAAGCAGAACCGAGGCCCCATTTTCACGTTAAGTGGGCAAGCTAAAACTTGTGAGTCCAATGATCTGGAGAAGTACGGCATGCTCTTATATGCCCGCCTGATCATACCTTATCTTGGCAGTACAAGGCAGCAGTTTTCTTCTCTTACACATCCTTAATCTGGTTTGACCTTCAAATATCAGTATGAGCCTACTCTTTCCCTATGTGTAACCAACCACAAGAATGTGGGGGATGTAATCTGTAGAGCCTACATGTCCAGCTCCATATCTTCCTCTGACTTTTTAATCATGACAACATAGCTTTGACTACATAACTTTGACAAGACAATGTATGCCCTCATTTTTTTTTGAGGAATGCTCATCCTATAACTGTTTGTACTCTTTTGGTGATTCTTTCTCTGTAATGAATTCATTAGGATGTAACTGATAAAAAATAGAATAAAAGGTGGCCTCTGGCAGTCATTCTTTGCCTTGAGCCAGATCGATGCCTTGGCCCTATGTGCTCTCTACATTCCTCTCACATGTCTTGTCTCTATGCCTCTGACCAAAAGAATTACACAACAGTTATTCCCGTGATTCCTCTTCCACAAGCATGTATACCTGACAATTCTTTTTTCTTTTTATTTTTGAGGTAATACCCCAGTGTCACTTACAGTTTCTCACACCTCAGTACTGAAAACCATGAAGTGGGGAGACCAAATCCAGGGCTCCTTTGAGCCTTCTCCCTGATGCAATGCCAATTTCTTGTGTAGAAACATATAGGTTTTTAATATTTTCAGTAGAATGGTCTAAGTTTCCAAGAATCTAACTCAGGCCACAGAGAGAGTATAACGAATAAAAACACTTGCTTTTCACATGGCAACACGCATAGGTTTGGTCCTTGGCACCCCATATGGTTCCCTGAGTTTGCCAGGAGTGATCCCTGAGCACAGAGCCTGGAGTAAGCCCTGAGAACCACATGATGTGTTCCCACCTCCTCCCCAAAACTAATCTAACTCACTCATTTCAAGTTAGTTAAATGTTACTTTCTTCTGGTTTTTGAAAATAACAACTGGAGGTTAAATCAATAGAAATGTATCCTCATATAGTTCTGAAGGCAGGAAGTCTGAAATCAGTATTGCTGGGCCAAAATCAATGTGTCAACAGAGTCATGCTTTCTTGAAATACCAGAACGGGAGATTCTGGTCCTTCTTCTCTTCAAGGTGTGGGGCTGCCAGGCTTCTTGGCTCACGGCCACATCCCTCCAATGCCCGTGCATCATAGGTCTATTACCATCACTTCATCTTTTGTGTATCAAATCTCCCTCTTAAAAATGATGAGACTGGTTGCAGAAGACACAGTAGATGAACTAGGATAATCTCTCCATTTCAAGATAATTAATTCAGTCACACACCTTGGTAGACAAAGCTTTTAAACAAGAAAACGTTTTAGGTCCAGAGATTAAGATTTGATATTTTTAGGAGCTTTTATCCAGTCCCACCACAGAAAGTTCATTTGCTAATAGTTTAACACTGAAATTTTTCTTCACAATTAATGACAATAATAACTGTTATCTGGACTTAATTCATGGCAATAGCCCTATGAAAGCTAAATATTCCAATGAATTTCTGTGATCCCTCATACTTTCCCTCTAGGTGATTTAATTATATTTTCTATATGGTTATTTTAAGAGATGCAGGTGAAACGGTCACAGGTAATATGCAGCTAGTAATTTTAATTTTATGCCTCAAGATATTGTTTTTAATTTTCCTTTCCGTCTTCCCTTTCACAAGAGTAACTTAACTCCCAGGACTCCCAGCCCCTTCCGTCCTGTTGCATCAGTTTTCAACCGTGGTTGTTCCAACCTCATTGTCAGGGCAACATGATGAAAGCTCTCTAGCAACTGATGCAAGACCATGCTCCCTCGGTGCCCTCATGCCCCTACAAGTTGGCTCTGTGCCCCTGTGTGAAAACTGGGCTGCCTGACTGGGGAACTGCTGCCAGTCCCTGGAGCCCCAGATTCTGACTCTGAAAACAATCTATAGGTCTTACCTGTGCAGCAGAACTCTGGAGAACTCTACACACAAGTGACTTCCCTGGGTCGAGGGAGAGAGTAGAAGGTGATGCACAGTACAGAACAACACAAAACTAAAAATCCCTGCCTCCAAGAACCTGCCAACCTCTCTTGATTCACGTGCTCCAACCCAAAAGGTCAGACTTTCCTGAGACAGCCTGAAACATCCTGCCCATGGTCTGTGCAAAACAGAGACTTTTGTTTCCTTGTATGATGAAGCACTGAAAAAATAATGGCTAATGTTGAACCTATCGGAAGAAGCTGAATTCCAAACAAAGCATTTTTCTACATCTTATGTGCTTACTCATCCTTGCTGGGTATTTACTTGTTTTACTGCCAGGAAGGAAGCAGTTAAGTTTCAATATGAAACAACTGCTCACAGTACTTTCATTTACTACCAGTAATTACTGCTCAGGAAAATGATTTTCAAATATATATTTATATATCAAGCATAACTCCAATTCTCCATGACCTACCTGCTAGTTCCTATGTAGTCAACATCATATTTATCAATAAATGTTAAGTCAAGCATGAAAAAATCACAAGGACCAAAACTTTGTTATTTGGACAAAAGGCATAATGGAGCTATTAAACACCACGTCTGGCTGGGCTCATTACACAAATATGCCCATCCTCCTGGAGGGCTGTTGGGAGGAATGAGTGAGGTAATGTATCTAGGGTGCTTCGCACGGTGCCTGGCAAGTGGTAAAGGCTTGATAAATAGCAGCTATGACTATTATTAGCACAACAGTGGGGCCCACATGGAAACTTCCTCCAGTATTAGGCAAAGGGAGAAGAAGGGAGGAGCACAGTGTGGAGTGGAATGGAAAGAGAAGAACAATCAAACAGATGAGTTCTTCTCTCCACATAACTTGCACCCTAGATACAGTTTCTATCTGGTCTTTAGATGCAACCAATCAAACTAAAATTACCATCCTTTTTGTGTATTCCAGAAATGTTTTCCAACTAGAAATTTAGTTCATTGTGTTTAGCACTTTTTTAAATGAAAATATAAGATTCAGATGATCAATTCTTTCCGCCTGAGATTAAATCCTGGTGTGCAGAGGTTATGGACAATTTGCCTATCCAGAAAATATGAAAAATGTGCCTGGTTGGATAAATAGGGCACAGAGGGCCACCCAAGACTTACTTCATTCAGGATAGTGAAGTAAATGAAATCTACTCCATCTTCCTTCCCTTTCCCTGTGGTGGAGTAAATACACAGCAGACATTCATCACCAATTTTTTGATGATGCTGGGAAAAGGCACATCAATTTTACCACCTTATTTTCACTTATTCTTGTCCTTTATTAGTCCAAGAAGTATTTGAAGAACAGGAACAATTGAAATAATAATAATCAAGAGTAGGAAAAGGCTATGATAGCTTAAATAGGGCCTATAATTGTACCTCCATTTTATCTAGAGAGAGGTTTCCAGGCAGCCAGAGCTGCTGCCTAGGAGGCAAGACCCAGGGGACAACCTCAGGCCAGAGAGGAAGGAACTGCAGGTGTCGCTGGAATCAAAAGAATGAGTCTAGAGTATGAGTAACAAAAGGACAAATCTGAATGGGACAGAAAAGGTGGCTGGTAGCAATCAAGCAAACAGAGAACCTCGATTTAGACCCATCACTGCAACCTAAATTCCACACCCACTGAGTGTAGCTTCTGGCTAACATCCCCAACCAGAACTGGTGCCTTGATAGTCAGAAACACTGGTGGCTCCAGATGCTTTTAAGTTCAGATGAGCAAGTGGGTAAGTGAGCATCTTCAGAGTATCCATGGACAAAACAAGGGATCTCCTTGAGATACAGAGTTCTCCCCAGAATGACAATGAATAAACACTAAACTTATGGCTTAAGGCTTTAAACTATGCTTAAAGCAGATGCTAACAATCATGTATTAAGATTTAAAAAATCAGAAATACCCCCCTGAGCAATACCTTTGTGCTGAACCACCTAGATGAATTGGCTGTACAATGTGCCCTCAGAAAAACTAGATGAACTGGTCTGCAGTCATGGTTATTAGATATGAAGCAAGAAATTTTAGGGGACAACTCAATTTTTTTTTATTTAGGAAGGTTAATTCCTAGTTTCTCTTGAAAAGAGAACAAAGAGGCCGAGAGAATAATACAGAGGGTAGGGCACTTGTTTTAAATGTGGCCAACGAGGTTTAATATTCGGTGACACATATGAGCCACAGAGTACCACCAGGATAATCCCTGACACAGCTGGGTGTGGTCACCTCCCTCCCCACATAAAAGAAGACATAGATCAGCAAACTGGAAGGTTTGTTTGTTTATATTCTCCCTCTATTCTGCATCTAGCAAGACAGACAACTGCAAGGAGGTTTCCAAGCATGAAAATGTGACTGTGGAAAAAAAATGTGAAAAGTGGCAAGACTAAGAAACCTCAAATTATCTAAGCTTTTAGCTACCCCTTTGGCTAATCCTTCGTCTTATGGAAGTGTGACTATACAATAATAAAGCTACCCACCTCACTGGATAAGCACTTTGGTAGGTTTTATTTGCTTTAAGATGCTTACAACCACCATCAAATTGTCTCTTCTGACTCAAAGAGTATGGAATGGGCTATAGAGATAGCATAGGGGTTGAGGCAGTTGTCTCACATAGGCTGACCCCACTTCAACCCCGGCACTGTATATGGTTCAAAATACCATCAAGAGTGACCCCTGAGTTCAGAACCAGGAGAAATCCCTGAGCAGTGCCAGGTGTGGCCCCAAAAGTGTGGGAAAGAAATCCTCTAGATATCTCTTCAGCATGCAAAATTATACATGTCCCCCCCAAAGATATCCATTTCCTAATACCCAGAATTGATGGATATGTTGCATTCCACATAAATGAGGGATTAACATTACATAGCCATTTTACAATCACCTAGATTATCTGAGTGACTCAATATAGTGATAGAGTTCATAAATTTGGAAGAGGGAGGCAGAATTGTCAGAATTGTCAGAACTAGGGAAATGGCATCATGAGACTCAACCAGCTTTCACTGATCTGAGGTTGAAACAAATCTAGAATGAAAGAATACAGCCACACATGCTAGGGGAAAAGGGAGCTCAGATAGAGAAGGGAGCACCAAATAAAGGGTGTTGGGAGGATCCTCCCAGGATGGGAGAAGCATGCTGAAAGTAGACTATAGACTAAACATGATTGCCACTCAATGTCTCTTTTGCAAACCGCAACACCCAAAAGGAGAGAACAAAAAGGAATGCCCTGCCACAGAGGCAGGGTGGGATGGGGGAATGGGGGGCGGGAGGGATATTGGGACCCGTGGTGGTGGAAAATGGGCACTGGTGGAGGGATGGGTATTTGATCATTGTATAATTGAAATCCAAGCACAAAAATTTGTAAGTCTACAACTGTACCTCATGGTGTTTCACTAATAAAAATTTTAAAAAAAGAGAATACAGAGAACATTTAGCACTGCACTGTAGCACTGTCATCCTGTTTTTCCTCTATATGTTCGAGCAGGCACCAGTAATGTCTCCATTGTGAGACTTGCTGTTACTGTTTTTGGCATATCAAATACGCCAGGGGGAGCTTGCCAGGCACTGCCCTGGGGGCAGGATACTCTCAGAAGCTTGCCGGGCTCACCGAGAGGGATGGAGGAATCGAACCTGGGTCGGCCACATGCAAGGCAAACATCCTACCTGCTGTGCTGGAAAAGGCAAGAAAACCTTAAAATTTCTGAAAAGGAATCCAGTCCTTGTAACATCTTGATCTTGACCCAGTGATATTCATTTTGCATTTCTGATCAGGGGAAGGAAATTTACTAAATCCGGGGGTTTGAATGACAATACAGCACTTTCTTGCATGTGGCCAACCCAGGTTCAAGCCCTATCACCACATATGATCCCCCAAGCTGTCCAGAAGTAATATCCTAAGGGCAGAGTCTGGAATAAGACATGAGCACTGCTGGGTGTATTCTCCCACCCAAAATAAATAAATTAATGAAAATAGAATAATGAATCCTGGGACCCATGCCCAAAGATTCTGACTGAATTGTTATGGAATATCTCAGAAATCTAGAACTTTTAAACTCCCCAGATGAAGTTAATGTGCAGGTGACTCTTAGAATCATTGTCAAAGAGGGTATAATGGTATAGTTTATATCTCAAGTCATCCTTCAGAGTAGTCTCAAGACAGTGTAGGTCTTAAGACTATTCCTGCTCCCTATAAAAATTAAAGACTGGTGGAATAGCAAAGACAAAAACTAACATGCAATTTTTGACAGATTTCTCCCCAGAAGAATAGAGAACATAACGAGCAGCAGAGGAAAAACTGCACCTAAGTCTTGCTTATCCCTCATGTGATATATTGGCCTTCTAAACCCCAATATTGATCAGGATGCAATTACAAAGAACAGACTCCATTGTAGGTAGCAAGCTTATTAAATAATTGGGAAAGCTGAAGAAACAGTCTTCGAGTCAAGCTTTAGAAACAAAAACCAAATGTAGAAATGGGTCACCAAAGGATTTTCTGCCTCTTATGTGATCAGGAAGCATGGTTCCAGAATCACACCTTTACAGATTCACACCAAATCAGGAACTGCTACATGAGGAAGCTGCTATGTCAGGATCTTGTGCCATGTCTGCTCTGTCTCAGACCAGCAGAAGGAAGGACCTCACTAAGGATTACTAAACCCTAGTATCTCCATTAATGCTACTATTGCATCAGAAAGTATATTGTAACTATATTCTCTAGAAAAATGTAAGTACAGCAGAAATATAGCCTCCACTCCACTTCTGCCTTTTCCATATTTTGTATTCGTGCATCTGAATAGCATGGCCTAAATTAACTCCAAAACCTTAGTTAATTTTGAGTCAGAGTCCCAAGGGAAAATCTTTTACTTTCTACCTTGTGTGGGTCATGGAAATTCACAGAAGTAAGCTTCAATAGTTTTGAGCACCAATCCACTCTAAATGACAAACTTTTCAGGACTGTTATCAGACTGTTCAACAACCAGACTTACCTTCTTTTTCCTTTCCTTTTGTTGGGGTGGGGAGTAGCCTGCTTAAAATACTGGGGACAAACCAGCCCAGAGGATTCAACCAGCAATATGATGATGTTCAGACCCAGTAGTTCTGGGGTCACCAAAGTCATCCAGATGTGATCAGGTGCCAGTAATCAAACTCAGGATCCTGCGTTATCTCCCCAGCCCCTCTCTTTATATTTAAATTTCCAAACAACAATATCATAGCTATTCCTTATACAAAAAGAATGCGCTCAGCTCCCCTCCAAGGAGAAAATTCAAAATCCAAAAATCCTTGCACTTATCTTTAGACAATATTAGTGCCTCAAACACAATCTCACCATGATATTCTATGATTATATAAATAGAAAACAATGGTGAGTTTTTAATAGGTCTGGTTTAAATCACATGACTACAGTTGGTGTGTACACTTTTTCCCTCTGCAGTCGATTTTGGTTTATATAATTTATACTCACTAACCAATGCAGGTAGACCAGGTTATTTAACTGTTGCAGTTGTTCAGACCTTCTATTCTATCCCATCTAAACCTATGGTAATCCTGATTACACTAGAAACCTGTACTCTTACTCTAGAATTACACTAGAATTCTGTACTCTTCCTTTAAAAGTTTAATGTTAATCCGCACGGCAGAGCCTGGCAAGCTCCCCGTGACGTATTCGATATGCCAAACACAGTAACAACAAAGTCTCCATTGGAGATGTTACTGGGCCCGCTCAAGCAAATTGATGAACAACGGGAGGGCCTTTACTTACTTACTTACTTAAATAGATATATACATTATATATTGGACTTACATATTTAAGTATTGACATATGATAAATGCACGGACCAAATACATTGGTTTTGCTTTTAGGCCATTGCCAGCTATTCTAGGACCCATTAGTCATTACCAGTGAATTTATGCTTACCTGGACCTGGAAACATCTTCATTTCACATTACATTACAAGTGACTTCCATCAAGATTTTTTTTCAAAGACAATAGTAAGGGTCAGAGAGATAGTACAGCAGGTCATGCACTGCCTTGCATGCAGCTAACCTGGGTTCAATCCTCGGCACCACATATAGCTGCCTAATCACTACCAGGAGTGATCCCAAACATATAGCCAAGAATAAAGCAAACTGGAAGCACAAGGCTGGGTATGGCCTAAAAGTGAAACCAAAAATTATAGGCATTAATGAGTGAGCTTGCAAAGCTAAGAAAAATTCTGCCAGCTGGTGCAAGTATAACATGTGGACATGTCCAGAAATCAGACCTCCTGAGTTTAGTTTTTCTTTCTCAGATAACTAGTTCACTTGATCTCACTCCAAGAATCTATAGGTAACTGCTACTTCCTTTTCACAAGACCCAGATGAATAATGTCATCAAAATGATGTACTATAGTCTGGTGTGAGGATCATCATCCCCCAAAACTAAACTATGACTGATAATATGAGAGTCTGTGTAGCCCAAAGGTAAGGCAGAGCAATACTATCTCTGTGAAGTAAAAGACAGCTAGTTCTGGTATCCTGCAACTCACTGGTAAGAAACATTTTTCAAATTTATAGATTTATACCAGTTGCTAACAACTGCATTTATTTGATATGCAGAACAGCAAATACAATTGAAATTACAATCTTATTAAGCTTATGATAATCTTCCATCCTTCTTTAATACCCTAAGTAAAGGCTAAACAGATAAGTGCATATTATGAGATGAGTCACCAGACCTGCACTTTTTGAATCAGGATTTAAAGATCCTGGGATCATTCCATGCAAGGACTAGAAGATACTGTATCATTCATACTCACAAAACATCACACCCAACAGTGCTTGGGGACCATAACAGTACCAGGGATTAAACTGAGTCTGGCTATATGCAAGGCATATACCTTTGTCCCTGTATTATCTCCCTGACCTTAGAAAGACTTCTCAGATGCACTAATTTCTGTTATTTCCTCATGGTTATATCTTGTTTGACACTTGATTTTTTATAGGTAGGGGTAATCCCAGCTCCCATTCAACCCTTCATTGTTAATAGTCTTTACAATACAAATGTGGGATAAGGAGGTAGAAAGATAATATAGTGGGTAGGGCACTTGCCTTGAATGCATTTGATCCTAGGCATTCTATATGGCCCCCTGATCACTGCCAGGAGTTATTCCTGAGTGTAGAGCCAGGAGTTACCTCTGAGCATCTTCAAATGTGGCAAAAAAAAGATAAAAGTAAATAAATAAACAAACAAAAGAACCAAAGTCAATGTGGTAATTCCCTAGTTACTGAAATGTCTACACCAGATACATTTTTAATAGAAAGGGAAGTCATTATAAGAAGGTTTCACAAAGTCACTAGAACTACTGGAAGATGATTCAAATTCAAAATTTATCACCTCAACAGAACCACAGTGGCATTTTGAATCTTAGAGGATTAATTTTAATGAAAGCTAGAATCCAAAACACCCTCAAAGGTCTTAGTGGTTCTCTTTATCCACGAAGAGTAATTAAAATAACTTCAGGTTTATTTGAGGAAGTCTAGAATAAAAATTTACAGTTTCCCCTTCATTCAATGGCTCTAGGTTCATAAACTGATTGTACAATTAAGTAAAATCTTTTATTTTTCCACCCTTGTAATTCAAGCTGGACTCATGTTATCCAGACAAACAGTATTTTTTTATTAAAGATATGAAAGAGCATCCTGTTAGTCCAACCCTCTAGTCTTGCCTATAAATCATGTGAAGAATGAACCCTACAGAGATCAGCTTGCAACTGGTTTATGCATATTGGGTTCCCTCTGACCTGCTTCCTTCTTGACAGCAACAAACTTCTGCAATGCTGTCACAGAAAATGCTTGGCCCACTTTATGGAAAATGAGAGAGAAAGCAGAAGCAACAAAGGCATGGCCTCTGCACTATTTCTGCTTTCCAAACCTTATATCCTATAACAAAATGGTTGGACTTAAATCACATCCAGAACCCTGGAGGAGGGCCAGGAGATAGCTCAATGGGCTGAAAGAATACTTTGCATGCAAGAAGCCTGGCTTCAGTCCCTGGCATCGCATGTTCTCCTGAGCACTGCCAGAAGCAACCCCTGAACCCAAACTGGCTGTAGCCCTTAAGCATCCCTGAGTGCTTAACAAAAATGAACTAAATCAAAATTCCTGGATGATGGTAGAAGACTCTGGGGAATGCAATTTTTGGCTCTCCAGCCACTACACTATAAGACGTTATAGTAAGGAGAGATGAAATTGGCATTGAGGAAGTTTGGCCAACCCCATCACAAACCCCAACTCTAGCCTTATGTTCTGACACAGATCCTATATAGAAGCAACTCATTTTAGGGGTAGACATAGTACAATGCTTGCCTTACATGTTTCTGACTTGGGTTTGATCCTCAGCATCCCATATGGCCCCCTGAACATAGCCAGAAGTAATCCTTGGGTACACAGAGTAAGCCCTGAGCACTGTGGGTTGTGCCTTCATACATAAGAAGATGTAATTGCTTACAACCAATGACTTTATTGCTCATTCTTTGTATTTCCTACAAACCTATAATTCCTTGATAATTTAAGCAAACTCTAAATTCCAACTGATTGAATGGTTTAGAATATGTTACAGCAGAGAAAGGCATTTATTTTTTATTTTTATGACTCATTAATAGAAGTCACTGAAAAAGAACTTTTCTACACAGCTGTACATAAAATATTTGCTATTTATCTTGGTAAAATCCCAGAGAGTCTTCTGAATCATACAAGTAACAGTCAATTATATTTGTAGCATTGTAAATTGAAGTATGTTGTACAATACATTCATTTCTAGAAACTGATATGGGGAACCAAAACACCCTCCCCACTTTTTTTTTCACTGACTTCAGCAAACAGACAGTTTGCATCTAAAGAAAGGCACACTTCCATGGCTTCTTGCCTTGAAGTCAATCATGAGCTATTCAGAAGAATCCCAGAAGGAATGAACAGTCCTTTTCCAACATCCCCTCTTTCTTATCCTGCTTTCAGTCATCTTGAAATGCCTAAGCACTCTGCTTAAAACAGAGAACTTCTCTGTGTGTGTCTCAGGGGAGCAACTCACCCAGAGAACAGACCCACCCTTCCTATTCTGCCCTCAGCATTAATATCTGTTGTTTGGAGTGTTTAAATGCTTTCACGCAGTGTCATATATTGGCCAGAACATATCTTACAGAGACTTCTCAGAATCTGGGAACACGTGGATCAGACTGTCCATCTCCTGCCTTCAGTCTCTGGACACTGCAAAATCCCATCTGTACTTTCAAGAAACTGATGGTAACTTTGTAATATTGCTAAGGAGCCATTGCCTTTTCCAGTTAGGTCTTCTCTGTTACTTCCTATACCGCTGATTGGAAAAAAAACTAATAAAAGATAAAAGATTTCTATTTAATATGTAACAAGGAAATGACACTCATGGTTCTATTTCAATTATTTAATCAGAAAATTAAGTTACTTAAAAAGTACTTATGCAAAAAGTTAAGGATTTGGGATAGCTCTCATACTACCAGCATCACGTGAGAAGACCCATCTCTTTGTGGGAACAAGAAAAGGAAATAAAGAGAATGGACGTAATCCTGTAGCACACTGCTCCCTTTCCTCCTGGTTACAGGATGAAGCTGTAAAAAAAACAGGATGTAGAGTCCATCTCTCATTCTTATTTTCTTATTATGACCCCCATGCTCCTTGGCAATATCTATACAATTCTCTCTGCCTTCTTCCTTTAAGCATATTCAAATCCAAAGTTTGCTATCTGACCTGAATTCCCAAGACTTGTCTCTCAGGTAGCACCAGTCTCCAGTCTCCAATGGTATTTGGTAAGATTAAAAACTCATGGCTGCAAAGGAAGGCACTTAATATGGTATTATTTTTTAGAGAAGCCATGAATAAACAAATGCTATTTCTTCTTCATTTTAAAAAGTCATGGAGGGAGACAGAAATTCTTTCCAGATTTCAAGGCAAGCAGAGCTATATCTTGTTGCTTTATAACATATTTCATTTGTTTGGGGGCCATACCCAGTGATGCTGCAACATCTACCTTCCCCACACCCAAATAGCTGTTTTTGAAGTTTGGATGTATGAGTGCAAATCAAGTGCTTAAAAACATGCCTGGCATAAAGTGTTACCCAATATATATTGGCTCTCTTGTGGTATATGGTATATGAATGATGTATTTAGTAGTTATATTCCCTTTTTGTTTAACTATGGAGCATTAGATACCAGAAATACACACAGGTTTCATCAGAGAAAAGTGGTTATAGGTGATACTTTCCTTCTTGAGATTCTATAACAGATTTCTGAATCATTATTGAACCAAAATACTTATATTTATTTAAGATAAATATGATTAAGACCTGTTGTTGCCAAGGAAATAACTATCCTCATGCTACTACCTAATCACCTCTCTCTAGATAGTGTATATACAACTGCTCCTTTTCCACACTTCTCTGAGTTGGCATGTAAAAGTGAAAGCAAACATAAGAGAAAGCAATAGAGACCTTCTTAGAAGGAAATAAAAAGAAGACTAACAGAATGATCATTTTGTCATATTAATAATAATGGTGATTCACTGAATTATCCATGAAGCCAGTTGAACAGTTTAAGCCTGGGAATCAGAGGATTCAATATGGAATAGGTGTTGAGCTAATTCCCCACATTTCTTTTCTTATCTTAAAACCTAGATCTAAATGCACCAGAGAGATAATACAGGGGTTAAAGTTAAGGTGCTTGCCTTGAATGTGGCTAACCCTGGTTCAATCTCCAGCACTATATGGTCCTCGAGCACTAAGGGAAATGGCTCCCAGGAGAAGAGCTGAGTACTGCCATGTGTGACCCACTCCCCTCTCTTCAACATCACCCCCCTCATTTCAACATCCCCCCTCACACACACAATTTTTCTTACCTAGATCCTAAGCAAGGACTGGATATGTATCTTAAAGACAGAGCACATGTTTTGCATACATAAGGCTCTAGGTTTGATCTCACACACACACACACACACACACACACACACACACACACACACACAAACAATTGGGGTTTGAGAACATAGGTCAAGTAGTAAAGCACATACCTAGCATGTTTGAGACCACATTTAGTCCCCAGCACCAGCATTCCATGGCTCCATGAGAACTAATGAGTATATTCCTGGTAGCCCACAAGTACATCACCATCAGGCATAAGTAATTTGTCCAGCAGGCCTGAATCTCTTAGAGTTACCTTGATCCCTCAGCACCAAAGAGGGAGGCCCCTTTTAAAAATAAAGCACCTACAAGCTAAAGCAAGAATTTCTAACTTTAGTTTTAGTAGGAATTTGTTAAATTTGCCAAATGTACTGTCCTTACAGTAAGAGTGAAACAGAGTCCCAGGTAATACCAGTCTGTGATCACCTAGGTTATTCACAGGTGTCTTGAGGAACACCTTCCTATTGGCCAGGATCTAAGAGTATCCTGAGAGCTGTGAACTACATCACCTGACCTGCTAATGCTCACATAAGTGGCCCCAAATTCACCCTAAGGAATTTTGAAGCAAAATTGGATATGTGGCCCTTTTTCCAAATGAAATAATTCAACAAAGGCCAGAGTGATAGTACAACCGATAAGGCTCTAACCTGGCTGGCAACCAACATGGATTTAATCACCAACACCCCATATGGTCCCAAGAACCCCTCCAAGAATAATCCCTGAGCTCAGAGCCAAGAGTATGCCCTAAGAACTGGGATGACTAGAACATTTGTTTCTTACTGTACAGAAAGCTTCAACCAGAGGCCTGAAGTCTAGTCTAAATATATGTCCCTTCTGAGTGCTACTAGCTGTGAAGCATTTGGAATGAAACCAAATACAAGGAATGCACAATGAATTGCTGATGAAAACCTTAAATTACCCGAGGCACTGGCATGAGTGCACAGTTCCCAAGCCCTGTTAAAGATACAGTTTTCCAGGCCCCATTCACTGGTGAGGGTCTCAAAATAGTCAAGAAATAGGAAGACTGCACAGCCCCCTGGAAATATTATTGAGACAGGATTTCCCCACCATCCCCAGCTATCCCAGATTAGTGTTTTTAGGTGGGAAGAGGTATAAATACAAAGAACTTAAGGGACAGGGAAGATAAGAGGTTATTAAGAACTGAGTTGCTCAAAGTGCACATGTAGTGAGAGTTCAGAAAGCCAAGGACAAGTGAGGTACCCAAGACACAGGGAGGGAGCTAAAAGAACATTCCTGTGACTGCTTTCATAGATAGTGAAGATCTGAATCCTCTTTTCTGTCCAATTTTGTTGTTGTAATGACCAGGGGTCACACACAGTTGGTTGTGGTGCTCACACATCTGGTCTCATGGCTTGTACACTTTATTACAGAACCAGGAATTCCAGCATGCCACTGAGAATATCACCCAAGGACAGTTAAGTGCCTCACCTACTCAAAAGATCTCTCTACAGTTTCTCTGTGCTCCTCCAATCTGCTAAATTAAGATTCCATAGAATAAATTTTAAAGTATGGATTCCTGGATTATAACTCATATGAAATGCATCAAAATTTTATTTGGTTTATGTTTTTTTAACCAGGCATTTATTAGCCAGATAAGTCTTATTGAAGGTTGAAGCCCCATAGATTTATGAAGACCTATTTGGTCCTTGAATCACCAAGCAAAGATTGATCATCCTTCTTGCACATCAATTCTGTCCTGTTCAATTGAAAGCTTTCAATCCAGTTTTGGCACTGGATCACATAATCCTTCAGTTAATGTGTTGGTGGAAAGAAAATAAGATTTTTTTATCAAAGAATTGCAATACAAAAATTTATTGATGAACTCTAAAGAGAAAAACTGACTCAATGATAAACGGTGACAATAAAATCATATGTCTTTCAGCTATGTCCCACATTTGTGTAGAACCTCAATTCATTCTCTGTCAGTTTTCGATTTTGATTATAAAATGACAGTGATTTAATGTATACTCTGGAAACATGGAAGAATCCACCTAATTGCTTACTTTCCAATGGGAATGAAGTCTTGGTATCAAAGCAGTGAACTCTAATTATCACCTGACATTTGCAAGGTGATGATTTTTTCAGACAGACTTTATGGACAATATCTAATTTAAAATTTCCTAGAAATTGTTGGAAATACTAAAATTATAATTCATACACACACTAATAAGGTTAAACAGCTACCCAGGATTTGGTTGTCTTTTCCAAATAATTTTGTTTAAATGCTTTGAAAATAAAAGAGCATTTCTTAGGTTGGATTTTTTGCTAAAAACATGCAAACTCTCACACAGAAATGAGTTTTTCAAGAAAATCCTTATCTACAGGATTTTCAATAGCAAGAAAAAAATATTAAGATTTGCCAGAATGAAAATTAGCTCCTCTGGTTTCCTGGATTTGAGTGTATACATTTTGTTAATAAAAGTACCTACTGTGGATCAGGTTCTAGGCAACATAGCATATCTTAGATCACTTCCTGAATTTGTTCAAATCTGTCTTGTTCAAATCTGCCTGTTGAAGAAAAGTTCACTCTCGACATAATGCCTTTGACCACAAAGTTTCTGCCATCTGTTTTCACACTAAGAAAACACTATTTGGATTCAGTGATGAATTTTTTTTAAAATCCTACTCATATAAATTTAAGTCTTACTCTCTTATCCTGGGTTACCTCCTGCTGAAATTATAATAAGAATAACTTTGTTAATTAAAATGATGAAGTGTGAACATGTGTTATTCAAGAGTACTGATTCCTCCACTTACATTTCCCACTTACTAACATTCACATGGCCCTTGGGTTTTTATTTGTTTGCTGACAATGAGAGGGTTTTGGTGGTTTCATTTTTATAAATCAGGGCTTCAGATAATATTTCATCAGATACCACATGCTTCAAAGTATTGAGGGTGTCTTTATTTTTGTTGTTCTTTTTATAGCTCTATACATTCAGTATTTGATCATCTCTAGACTTATTGAACTGGGAAACATATGCAGGTAAGGATGCTGAAGTAGAGAGAGGAGTTTAAGTCTCAGTAGACAAAAGAAATAACATTATCATGGTTGACATAAGTGGACCCTGAATTCCTTTTTATTTAAGTTTTTTCTGCTGCCAAGATGGAACCCAGGTCTCTTTCATGCATGGCATGCATTTTGGTTTTGAGCCACATTCCTGGCCCTTACTTCTGTATTATTTTAAAATAGAGGCAACACCCAGTGATGTTAGGGGTGCGGGGGTGATGGAAGCCAGTGCAGTGCTGGAGTGGTGGAGATTCACACAGTGGCAGGAACTGAACCCAGGACCTAGCACATGCCAGCCAGGTGTTCTACCACTTGAGCTAAGGATTAAATTAATTCAATAGAATGGGATCTGGTATTTAACAATCATCTGGTAAGTAGTCACTTTCACTGCTAGGAAGTGTTGTCCAAGTTCCTTGGCCCAGTATCCATTGACCTACTCATTTCATACCCTAGAATTACAACCCCAAGATACCATCCTGGAGCTCCCTACAAGCTTCCAAAAGGCATGGTGGACAATGAATTGTTCCCTGCTCAAAATAAATAAATAAATAAATAAATAAATAAATAAATGTTTCATTTGTACCCAGAACCCAGGACTCTAGAGAGCTGGGGGAAAGTGGTTTTCTCCCCGGTGCAGCTCCGGAGACTCATGTTATGGTTTGAGAAGCCAGAAGGGAAGATTTGAGCTGATTATAATCTAATGAGGCTGCCAAATCAGTTTTACTTTCCAATACAGCAAAATGACTGGTAAGTCCTGTGGGCCCTAAGCCAGGGTCATTTTAACTGGTAGCATTATGTGGGTCAGAGCGGTCAGCTTCTTCAGGGAATACTCTGGGAAACGTCCTCTTCTAAGGCAGAACAGGAGCAAGTCCTTACTACTGAGAAGCAGCGAGACAGCGGAATTTAGAGGACAGTCGCGTTGTAGCAAGAAAACGCAGAACAGGAAGGTCAAACTAAAAGGAGGAAGGAGGACAGGAACGCAGTGTGAAAAAGATCAAACCTCACATTTTAATAGGGTGAGAAGGGATGTCATACACATAAGATGTGAAGCCCTGGGTTTGATTCCTGGCATACCAAAAGAAAAAAGAAACGAAAGGAAAAAGTTAACAGCAAACGAAAGAGGCAAAATGTATTCAGTTACCCGGGGGAACAGGTGTGTCTGGAAAGAACTACAACTGCCAAGAGGGGTGGTGAGTACTGATGGAGACTGTACTCAAGACAAAATTAAAACACACAAGACCATAAGGACGGCCCTTTGTATTCTAAGTACTGTCATTTTACATATCTGATTAAAAAAAAAATCTCACTCAAGTGCCAAAAGGAAGAAAGGTGAACAATTAGTGTCGTCCCCCCCGCCCCCACAAGCGTCAACGCTCTCTTCTCCACCCCTCCACCCATAGCGATAGCGGGTCCAGAATTACCGCGGAGCTCTGGCAGGGGTTAGAAACCCGGAAGGTTGCACCGGCTTGGAATCTCCAGGCAAACCCACCCCTGCGGCCAGAGGAGGTCCTTTCAGTATCGGGTTTGCGCAGGGAGCGAGCCGAGGGTGGAGCTCCGGCCCCCGCCCGGCCACTCCTGCCACCTGGGCGGGGCGCGATCTTGGCGGCATCAACGTACTCTTAGGGGGTAGAGGTTCGGGCACCACAAATGACCGGGTCTCCATAAACCCGTTTGTATCTGTTTATATATCTATTAAGTGAAAGCGTTTATATTTCAGAACTCTCTTTTCCTCAGAATATTATTTCATGAAAAAGGCCCGTAAAAACAGCTTCTTTCATTACAGGATCAGCAGGAGATCAGATTCACTTCTCAGCTTATCCTTTAAATATACCCCCATCCCCAAAGGAATCAAAATTACAGAAATACGGGGAAATGCCACCCGGTGACATGAGATAAGGCCATATTTTCAAAAAGTCAGGAAACTCTTCTATTAAAAGTTCCAAACATGAGAGGTTATAGTCATGAGTAAGACAGGAATTTAGAATACAGGCCACTGCTCGGTTTTCTTCTAAAGTCTCTTCAAGTAGCAACTGCAAATCCATTGTCTTGTTTTATGTTTTTCCTTTACCCTAACGCCATGACGGCTGTCCTTAGAGTCACCTTGCACTTTTCCCATTTCCCTGCAACTCCAGGGTCTTGATCTGATCCTCCCCTTCTGCTCCCTGCCCAGGTTTCAGCTCTTCGCCCTTTTTACAAGGGGCCCGCCAGGTGGCAGCGCATCCCTCCATGGTGCCACTCCCACTTCCTGTACCTTCTTCCCCTTCACAAGCAGGCCCTGCTTTGTAAGTAGTGTGTGCTGAATTACTTGAGGAGCAGTGAGCATCACCGCATCCTGGGTGCCTGTCACATCTCATGGACTGCAGTGGGTGGACTGCAGGGAAAGAGGGAACGTGGGGGAAAGGGGTGAAGTTAGTGAGAAAAAAAAAACAGCCAATCAAAAGCCTCAGAAAATGTGTGTGTGTTCTTGGTTGGCCAATAAGAATTCTTTCCTAAGTTCAAAAAATTGAAAGACATGGTGGTCAGGAAAGATACAGTACAGGAGGTAATGCACTTAACTAGCGTGTGACTGAACTGTGTTTGATCCCTGGCACTGAATATGGAGTCCCCAAACACTGTCAAGGGTTGTTCCTGAGCAGGAGATCAGAACCTGCAGCATAGGCCTGAAGTACCCACGGATGTGGTTCAATCCCCACCCCCCCACAAGAAAAAAAATCTAAAGCTATGGGAAGTCTTCTGTCTTAGATTGATTCTTATAAACACTTATCTGGATGGTCCAAGTGTAAGTGCTTTTCAAAGGCAGGGCTCCCAGAAGAAACCAATAAGAAGCAAGAGGAAGCAGAACTGGGGAGAATCCAAGGAACTCAGCAGGCACCAGATCAAGGACATTAAGGATGAGATCATTCAGGGTTGGATGTGGGGGCTATTCCTGACGGAAAAGTTGGCCCCAGAACCCTAACTTCCCTTCATTATCTCCTGTCTCCAAGAGGGGCTATGGAATTCTTAAATAGGTGGAAGAGGAAGTCATCTCCACCTGCCTGAACTATGCTCCCAACCCACTTTCCATCTGCTTTTGCAGATTCTCTGTCTTGACTTCCCTCAACCGAACCCACAAATTTTGCATTTTCCTGTTTTCCATATGCACTGATGACCTGGCCCCAGATGTTGTCACCAAATCCTGCATTAGGCACAAGGTGCCTCTGTGGTTTCCACGCCCTTTCTAAGAGGGAGAGCCAAAGCACAAAGACATGGCCAGTGCCAAGACCCTGTGTTTACTTGGGCTTTCCAAGAGTGTTTTATTGAAGGACAAACCTGGAATCCATTAAAATCCCTTGCTTTTTCTTTTAATACCTAGAAATCAGAGGGGTTTCCCCCAGCAGTTTCATCTAGATCAATGTAAAGGGCATGTGGTGGCAAGGGACTGCCTTTTTCAAAGATCATTGCTCCTTTTCTTCCAACCATCTTAGCATTGATAATAAGAGTCCCCTCTTATTAATGGTTATGTGTCAAGCTGCTTCAATCACATACGCTTCGTTCTCAGGCTTAGCATAAACCATTTTCCTCAAATCACACAGATGATAGATGGAAAGGTTTATATTTGAACCTGGGTTTCTTTGGCTCCAAACCCAAGCTCTCAACTGCTTAACCCAACTTTTGCTGACAATCATATCTCCTGGGCTAGATGCCAAAAACTAAATCCATTGGGAGTTTAGAGTATAAAAAAAAAAAAAGAAACAGAACAGATCTTTGGAATTGCTTTGGAAGTGTTTTCTACATATCTGGGCAGCATTCCATGACCAATGGATTCCAAGTTCTTTACCACTCTTACTACAGTTTATTCATTCATTCACGCATTCACTCGGCAGCTGTGTATACAGCACTCCTTGTGTTAGATACTGTTCTAGGTGCTGAGTTTTTGTTGATAAACAAAATGACAAAAAAAAAACCCCACTGTCACCACTGTGCTTGCTCTTGCAAATTTACACTCTAGGAGAGACAGTACAGCAGGTAAGGTCATTGCCTTGCATGTGCCCAACCCAGGTTTGATCCCCCACAGCCCTGCCAGAAGTGATCCCTAAGCACAGAGCCAGGAGTGAGCGCCAAGAGGTATGGCTCACAAACAAACAAAAAGTTTACTTTCTAAAGAAGCAGGAAAGAGGCTGAAATGGAAGGTAAGTAGTAAACAGAAGCAAATTTTGTAGTGGTAATTATGGTGGGAGGCGAGAAAAGAGTAAAGCAAGGGGAATTTGGAGGGCAGTTAAAGTAGAATAGTCTGGTTAGGCTTTCACCAGGCATTTTGAGCAAACTTGAAGGAGGTAAGGGCATAAAGCAGGTAGCTATCTTGAGAAAGAACTGTTAAGGAAGAGAAGAGGCAGCGCAAAAACCCCTGAGCTCTGTCCAAAGCATGGTGACCAGCTCAGAGTGGCTAGAAATGGGGATGATTGGAGACAATGGCAGAGAAGAAAAGCAGAAAGGATAGAAGTTCAGTATATTATGTTAGTAATGAGTTAATAGCCACTAAATCTTCAAGATCTTTATTTTCAGGACTCCAAATGAAGAGGAAAATGTAGTTTGTATGGGAGATAGGAGGCAGTCTCATTTTTTCATTCCTGCTACCCACTTCCACCCCATGCTCAGTTTTTTTTTTTTAAAAAAACGGTGAGATACAAGAGAATAAGCAAAAAAGACTTCATGGTAAATTGAGGTAAGGGGTGTGAGTCCAGCAGAGAAAGAGGTGACTTGTCACCAGAGACCTCTGTCCTGCTGCCACACACTTAGTGCTCTGTTCCACCTGAGCATAAAAGGGCATTTGCCAAGACAAGCCTGAGCCATGTGAGTTGAACACAAGGTCCAGGAGTTCTTAATGAAATTGATCTGAAACCTACATTTCATCTACATTTCTAGCAAAATTCTGCTTCAAATATTTGCACTGCATTTAATATGTGCATTTAATGTGTGTTTTTTTTTCATTCTGAGATTCACGCTTATTATTTTTAAATACAAAATGTCCTGGATTTTACCAGTAGAAAATAGAAGCTGCCTCTCCTCTACCCCACTCTTGACTTATATCCCACCCTACCCCCCAACAGAGGCTTACCACAGCTAACAGTTTGGTACATATCATCCCAGATTTATTGCCTATGAATATGTAAAATCATAGAATTTTGTCTTACAATAAATACTGCTCTACAATTTTTTTCTAATTTTTTAATTGAGCAGTATATCATAAGAACCATTTCCAGCCATATATTACATTAACATACCCATGTTACTTGTTTTTGTTTGTTGTTGTATGCTGGGGATCTAACTTAGGGCCTCACATATGCAAGACATGTGTTCACTAAGTGGCATCTCTTATATCATGTCTTTTTTATTAACTGCTTAATTCTATAGCATAAGCATATTATGAAATTGAGTAGCCATAATGTGTTTAATTAGTATCCTATCAATAGATATTAGAGGTTTCCCCCTTCTTGTGTGTGCGGTGGGGCAGGGGTGGTTGTTGAACCACACATTGCTGTGCTTAGAACATATTCCTGGCTCCGTGCTCAGGTATCACCGCTAGAAGTGCTCAGGGGACCAGACCATATAGAGTGTCAAAAATTGAACCCAGGTCAGCTGCATGTAAGGCAAATACCTTATTCACTATACAATCTCTCTGCCACCATGTTCCCTTCCCCCGCTCCCAATTTTTTTGGTTGTTAACAGACAATGCTGCAATTGGCACTCTTATAAGGTCTCTTTGAACAGATGTATGAGGAGTCATATAAAACAAATACCTAGAAGTGAAATTACAGGATAGCGACTTCCAAATTGCTCCCTGAAAGATCTATTGCGCTCCTTCCAGAAGGGAGAAAACTAGGGTCAAACATAACTTTACAAGGTGCTTTTCCAAAGAAATGAGGGCAGAATTGCCATTGGGAGCTAAAAATCTTCAATAAAGCACCAAGTATATCAAATCTTAGAGACAGTGTTAGCCTATGACAAATAAATGAAGTGGCTGAGTCAGGAGCCAAGAGAGACGCCAGATGAGGTGCAAGTTTGGGCTTGTTCTCATTTCTTTCCTTTGGATGGGAGGATGGGGATGAGGGGGTGGGGGGGCGCAGTTGGCAGGGGTATTCGGGGCCACATCTGCTGGTGGGTCAGGGTCACTCCTAGAAGTTCTGGAGGGACCATGCTTTGCCAAGAATCAAACCCAAGGCTCCAGCTTCCAAGGCATGTGCCTCAGCCCTTTGAACCACCACAGTCCTGGATCTAGTTTCTAGAGGGCAGTGCCTTCTTTGGAAATCTGACCTATGCCATAGAGGTGTGTCCGGCTGGCCAGGTATATCTTTGTGTCACTTTCACCGTCATCAGTACCATTCCCTAGCGCTTTCATTTTTTTGTTGGTTTAGGGGCACACCCAGCAGTGTTCAGGCCTAACTCCTAGGTCTATGCTCAGGGATCACTTCTGGTGCCCTGGACTTGGCATTTTATCTTAACTCATTTTTAGGGGACAAAGCAAAGCTTTCTCTTTCTTATGGCTCTGTGGACTTGACATTGCCACCAAGTTGGCCTTGGTGACATTGCCAGCCAAGACAATTTACACAAGTACATTAGGTCTGTACTCTTCTCTCCCGAGGGAATGTTGCACACAGCCAAGCTCACCCTGTCTCTTCAGGACTCAGATGCATCTGAACATGGCCCTGCTCTGGAGTCCTTCACAGGAGGAATGCCCAGCCATAAACTGAGGTCAGAGATCAGAGCCTGAAGTCCAGGTTCACTGCTCAGCAGCGAAGGAGCAACCATCTCAGAGTCTCTTTCTAATAGGAAACATGGCTCTAATAATACCAGAACGTGTTGCCATGAAGATTAAACAGGACATAAGAGCCTGACAAAACAGTCAGCCCACAACCTGTTTTGGAAGATCACACCACACAGGTTACCCTGCGGACTGCAGAAGTCCATGCCTGATTTGTGAACCCAGGTGAAAATGGGGATATTTCCCCCCATGGTACTCTCCTCAGGAACCCATAATTTCCTGCTAATTCCACTCTTACATTCCTAGACATCTAAGGGAAAATTGAGCCTTCAACCAAGGAACAATGATTCCCAGTAAAAACAAACAAAATTTGACCTGATGTCTTTATATGTGGTCTATGTTGTGTGCCAAAGTGTGTGGAGTGTGTGTGTGTGTGTGTGTGTGTGTGTGTGTGATGGAGAAAAAACATATAAAAATGTAAAGTTTATTGCAATGCAACATTATTTTAAAAGATTCCATGGAAAAGGAAGCAAAATATCCAGGCGGCAATATTTTAACTTTAATTTGCAGAACATGAAAATGTTGATGTCATAATATTTTCCAATCAAAAACATTTTAGGCACAATACAGACAATATTTGTGGGTTTTATAAAAAAAAATACTTCTTTGGAAACTTCTCTAACTATTTTTTTTCTATTTTTAAAGGACATCAGAGTTGACTGGTTACTAGCAAGAGATGTTAAAAAGATCTTGGGTAAATTCAGAGATTTTTTTTTCTTAGTTCTTATGGTGTGTAAAGAAGTATATATGTAAGTGCCCCTCACAGAAGCAGACTAATGGGTGGAAAGCAATGCGGTTGAGAGTGAGGGGGATATTGGTGGGGGAAGTGGACATTGTGTGAAGGGATGAGAATTGAAATACTATATGTCTGAAACTTAATCATGAATAACTTTGTAATTTCATGGTGACATTAAAATAAATAAATAAATGTTTTCCAAGACTTACCACCAGAGGGCACCAATGCAAAACTGAGTCAAAAATTCCATGCAGCAAGCTGGCCCTGCTCTTATGAAACACTCCCAGTGAAACAAAATGCACCCTATTGTTAGGGCAAAACTTTGAATTCAAGTGTCTCATGCTAGCACTGACAGAAATAAAAATGCCTAAAACATGCAAGTGCTGTGATGAACAAAATATTCTAGAACAGTATACCAATGTGGTATTTTCTTCTTGGAAATGCATAAAATGAAAAATAGGGTGGAGCCAAGACCATGTTCAGACTAATCCGGGCCTCCTTTCTTGGGCCCTTTTCCTGTGTTCCTCCAGTTCTTGCCATCTGTATCAGTCCTGTGGGTTTGTCTAATTAACTCCAGGCGGCTGTATTGCAAGGAACAGAATCTTAAGAAGATTTAGGTCTGAATCCAGTTTTCCCACAAACGAGTTGTGCGACCTCCCTCACGAAAGTGGTGCTGGGCCCTAGAGATGGCTCAACAGGCACATCGGAGGCTGGGGTGGTGGCATGGTCCTCTGAGCATACCAGGGGGGCCATTCACAGCGCTGAGCTGGGAGTCGCCCCCACGTGGCCCAAAAGCAAAACAAAAACAAAGAAAGAAAGTGATACGGAAACTTTTCACACTATAAACATTAATACTAATGCATTAATATTAGCATTATATTAAATATAATATTTTAATAAACATTAATAATATTCATTACTAATTAAATATTAATACTCTCCTGGGTGGAGCGATAGCACAACGGTAGGGCATTTGCCCTGTGCGCAGCCAGCCCGGCCTAGCTGGGTTTGATTCCTCCACCCTTCTCAGAGAGCCCAGCAAGCTACCGAGAGTATCTCATCCGCACGGCAAAGCCTGGCAAGCTACCCATGACGTATTCAATATGCCAAACACAGTAACAAGTCTCACAATGGAGACGTTACTGGACCCGCTCAAGCAATTGATGAACAACGGGAGGACAGTGACAGTGAATACTCTCCTACCATGTTACCTCAAATACTATTTTTTAAAGGTAAATCAAGTCTCTAAATCTCAGTTTCTTCACCAGCGCAAGGGGAATGGTAAGACTCACCTTGCCATGCAGTGGGAAAGTTGAGGAGCTTGTGTTTATAGGAAAGTCAGTCCCTGGCACATTCAGGTACCTATCTCAGGGCTGACAATTGCAGAGACTGTGTGTGGGGGGGAGGGGGCGGGAGGTGTGGGGAAGCAATGCACTAGAGACCCTAAGAAGGAAGGACAATTATGAATTCTGTTCCAGAACCTGGGAAATGAGGTCAAATCCATGCCAAAGGCTGCAGACCTAAGGCCATCTACAGAGTTGGTGTTATTCTTACTTTCTGCGCTGTTCCCCCAGAGGGCAGAAAAGGAGGGAGAGATAGACACTGTACCTGTGTGCCTCTAAGGCTGACAAACATGGCTGGGGCATAATCACGTAGTCACTTTCTGGTGGATGTGGTGAATCTGCAGCAGCTTTGGGCCAGGAGGGTGAGAAGAGCCAAAAGATAACAATTTGCTCTGAATTTTTTTAAAAAAGAACTTCAACTAGGAAATGCACTTTTGTCCTCAACTTTACTATCATTATCGTTACATCTGGGTGCATTGATGACTTGCAGACTTTAGGCTGTGATTCCGTCTAAGAGGTGCTAAACTTCTAGAGATGAGAGAGGACGGCCAGGTTGGGGCACCAGCACCTGCACGGGATGGGGACAAGGACATTCAGGGACACTTGGAGGCAAACTGGTCCAGGACCCTCTCCCCCCCCTCCCCGCAAGCAGCCACCCCTGTCTGTGCCGGCCTACCTGGCAAAGAAGCAGGGGTGACTGGCCTCGACCCTGGAGCTAGTGGGAGGATGTCAGGGCTGCTTGTATGTGGCTTCTCTGAGGCCAACCCCACGCCGGCTCCCCTCCTTGCACATCCAGACTGTCCAGAGCCTGGACGGACTTGCCGCCCACCGCCCCACTCCAGAGAGGGCCTTGCCAGCATCTGTCCAAAAGCATCAACATCAAGTGCTGTGGGCCGAGGCGCCCTCATAGCCTTGGGACCCGGCGCTCTAGCTTCCGGGGCAGCGAAGAGCCCAGAGCTGCTGCAGCCCCAGACAGAAGCTAATTACCGCAACCCGAACCTGCCGTGACTAACGTGCTTACTGCACTTCAAATGTTTGTTTGTTGACCTGAAGAAATCAAATGCAGCACTCTCACGGGCCAGGCAGCCCCCCCCCCCCCCCACACACACACACACACACACCCGGATTCCCGGGAGAGGTGGAGGAAGGAAGGTGGTGTCTGTGCCCAAAGCAATTATGGAGGCCCAATCCCTGCGGTGCTGGGAATGCTAGGTGATACCTGGAAGAGAATTTTCCACTCCGGAGTGATGTCACTTCGTCGGTTCTATTTTGTTTGCTTGCTTCGTTTAGTTTTGTGACTACACGGGGCGGTGCTCAGACTTCCTCCTGACCCTGCGCTCAGAGATCAATCCTGGCGCCGCTGGGGACCACAGGCGGTGCTGGGAATCAAACAGCTCTGCCACCCACCAGGCAAGCGCCCTACCTGCTGTACTATCTCTCAGGCCCCCCCGGAATGACATCAGTTCTGTGGGGAACGTGGTTCCCTTGGTCAGCGCTGAAAGAAGGCGCTCAGCCAGACAAGGCTGTCCAGCAGGAAGATATATTGTGGAACTAATGAGCTAGCTGTAGTTCATCAGGATTCCTCTCTGCATCTGGCCTCCATTTGCTTATTACAGGCCTCCCTCCTGTTCTGGGGAGCTGCATAGAGCTATTCCAACTCACCAAGGGAAAAATTGTGACTCTGAGCGTTTAACTGCCGCACCCTCAGATTACTGTAGACATAACAGGACCAGAGAATTGATAGATGCTTATCACAATACTAAGCTGAGCATGTCATTTAATGCCAGTTAGTCCTTGGAGTTTCCTCAGAGGCAGATTATTATGGACTCCATTTTCCAGGTGAGGAAATCGAGGCTTTGCAGAGGACAAGTAACTTTTCCGAGAACACACTGGAACATTCTATGACCCATCACGGTTCCTGTGCTGCAGATAAAAGCTAATTAATACTTACATAGCAGGTGCTTTGCTCCGTGCCTCTGGTCATTTCAACCCTTGCCATTACCTTGTGAGGTGTGAGGTGAGGAATTACATCCCTACTTTACCAACAGATAACTAAGACTCAAGGAAATTGTCATTTATCTAGAGAATAAGGATTTCAACCCCACATGACTCCATCTAGCCCCAGCACTCAATACTGAAATCACTGGGCTCTGCTGGCTCCCCGTCCAGCTTTCTTGGGCATAAAATATGAAAGTGAGACTCAAACTGCCTGCCTGTCTGTCTTCAAAGTCCACACTGCTTTCTGACTCCTGATTATACAGTTCAGATTTTAACTTCCCTCAGGCTCTTGTCTTGCACATTGGCGCAGCCTTCTCTGATCCAAGGGCAACGTGTGTGGAGCTAGGAAACTGGAATAAGAAGCAGAGAACTGAGGCTAGAAGTTAAAAGTCATCATCAGTCGAGTCGAATAGATAGAACAGTGGGTGGGGTACTTGCCTTGCATGTGGCTGACCCAATGGCATCTCATATGGTCCCTTGAGGGCTGTCAGAGGTAATTCTTGCATGAAGAACCAGAAGTAACCCCTGAGCAATGCCACATGTAGCCAACACTGCTCCCCAACACACATACAAACAAACAAACAAACAAAAAAGACCTCATCACCAGATCAGCAGCCATGCCACCTGCCAAAACCAGAGACAGGTACAGCCAATTTTATTAGCAACAGATTCCAGTCATGTATGTGAGTTTGAGCAACTTATTATTAATAATGATGCTTATAGCCACTACCATTTAATGAAGGCTAATAAGACATGGAAGTCTGTTCTTAGTTCCTACATGTGTACAAGTCTAAAAAGACTTCAGAGACCCAGGAACCTGCTCATGGTGATTCTGATGATTGAGGGGATAAAACCAGCACTCAATTCAGATCTCCCCCCAAACCCCCAAACTGAGCTCTCTCTACAGCTACAGCTAACATCATTGAGGGCAAACTAGCAATGTATCAGTCAATTAGGTTTCATTATCTACAACCTGAGCTCATAAGTTCCTTTCTGTCTCGGGAAAGAGAATATATTAAGGTCACAATTTACCCCTAAAAAAAATCTTCCAAAGCCTTTGAAACTCTCCCAGTTTTCATTAGTAAATATTCCTATCTCAGAAAGGATCAAACCGTTAAAGAAATCAGCAACCATATCAAAACTAAGCTCTTCCCTGTTGTTTATTGTGATCAGTTCAACTCAGTAAAATGCAGATAGAATTATATCACATTTCATGAGGACATCTCTCTCTCTCTCTCTCTCTCACACACACACACACACATACACACACACATGTATATACACACGTCTTCACAACCCTATCATCAAAGGTGATAAGTCTTCCCGGAAATGAACTGGTTAGTGTGTAGTGAACTTCCAAGACTTATGTCATGTATGGCAATTCCCTATGCTTCAGAAGCATTTCTTCTCAAAAATATTGATTAGTTTCTGAAGGGATTCCTAACAGACTCAACAGAACTAGAATATATCTTACCCCTCTGTTGAATTTCTCCAAAAATAGTCATTAGGCATGGCCCACATAACATACCATAAAGAATGTCCAGAAGTTTCCCAGCATGATACAGAAAAAGACACTTTTCTTTCATGAACAGCCTTGGTTTGATTCTGGGCACTGAATATGATCCCCTGAGCACCACCGGGCATGATTCCTGAGCAGAGCCAAGAGCAATTCTTAAGCACTAGAAGTGTGACACAACACTTTCCCTGCCCCCCACCCCCCACACGCACATATACATACACACGTACAACACATTTTTAAATTAAACCCAAAAAGATTCTGTTAATTTTATACCTTCACTCGAAATCAGGAAACACAATTTTTTTAAATTTAATTTATCCTTTTTGTTATTGTTGCTATTTTGAGGAGTAAAGTTTTAGGGGTGTGGAGACTCACAACCCACATATAGAAAATACTGCTAATGGAACTCAGGACTTCACACATGCCACACATGTGCTCTACCACTGAGCCACATCTCGGGGCCCCTGGAAACACATTTTAATTCACATTAGTTTAGCTCAGAGAAAGGCTACCAAACATTCCTTTAGAAACCTCCATTTCTGGATATTTTTTAGACCACTAGAATGTCATTACAATTTTAACAGATTTGCACTGAAGCCCGCATATTTAACCAATCGGCATGATGGGTTTATTACTCTATATGTTGCTAAATCTCCAGAGACTGTCGCTTAATTAAATGCAGAGGAGTCTTCATGGATAGATTTCTAATTTACTGTTTCTATGCCAGGAGTCTCAGAGGTCTCATTTCCGTTCAGAAAATTCTACTGCCACAAAAAGAGAGATTAATGAAATCAAGTGGCTACCATCCCTACTAAGACTAGACCTACATCTATTTGAACTCTGGATTTAGAGCCCCGGTCACAAGTGTAGCAGATCAAAGGGGAAAGGCTTTCCTCCACTGACTTAAGCATCTCTCACTTGCCAGCAAAAGATCCAAATAGAAATATTGCAGGACTATCGGGACTGCAGTGTTTAAAATTCTTACCAACACATTTCTCTACCCTATTTACCATCTTAGCAAAAACCGTTTTAAAAGGAATGGGAAAATAAGTCAATGTCAAGACCTCATGAATCCATTCATATATGTCATGGAAAAATACGTGTGGTGCTGTTAAGTCCTGGGGACAGTTACAAATCCTGGTCCTCCTGTCAACTTTCAAATGAGCTAACAAGACTGTTTAGCCTCTGGGGTGCAGTGTTGGACAGCTTAAACTAAGATATAAGCCCCACCTCACCACATTTACCTGCTCTAGACTATAGCTCACCTTTGTCTGAGGGAATGAAAGACTCACAGTCTGAAAAGGCACAAAGAGCAAAGTTGGCCTACGAAGCAATCTATTCATCAGACTTATAATAACAGGGCTGCCTATGAATATGACTATTATTGTTTCAGATAATAATTCTGAGATCCTATGATCCTGCTGTGAATTCTGTCTCTGGAGTAACACTGGCCGTGCACCTGCCTCTGTTTACCTTCCCCTTCCTCAGATGAAGACTCATCCTTTCTCACCTTATCAGCCATCATTTTCTCCTGATTGCCTTGCCATTCTACTCTACACATCACACACCATCCTATTATTCACCAGAAAAGGGACAGGTTTTGCCGTTCTCCTGAACAGTTTGCTTCATCCCCACCACCTCCACCGTCTGTTCAATACTTGCTCTGCTTTGAACTCTGCCTTGCTGAAAGGTGCCTGACATACACCTTTTCAGGCTAGGCTCCAGGGCTCCCTTTTACTCTTGGCCTGTTATTTCTTCCCCTCCACCCTTCACTGCTGAGATTTTAAATAGCCTTCCTGTCCCCAGTTCTTCTTCTATTTTGTAAAAAATCACACCCCCTCTCCCCATGAAGATTCTGGCTCTAACCCCACCCACTTCTAACACACATTCTAGATAAGGCTTCAGCCTCCTCTGGATCCTCATTGCATTTTGCACTTTGATGAAGATGCTCTTCCTTACCAAGACTGAGAATTAGCTTTGAGCTTACCCTAACCACAAATGCCTCATCATGTCACATGCAAATCTGTGTTCTTACAAGGCATAGACTGATACCTTATACATATATCAAATATTCAGAAAATATTAGTGGATGCCATAAACTGAATGTGTCCTCTCCAAATCCCTATGTTGAAGTCCCAACTCCCAATCTGATGGCATTTTGAAGTGAGGTATTTGGGATCCATTATTAGGTCACCAAGACAGAGACCTCATGACTGGGACTAGTGTCCTTATAAGAGAAAATACCCCAGGAGAGATGATTTTTCTCTTTACCATCTGAGGATATAGCCAGAGGAAGCTCAGAAAAAGTTAATACCAGATACATCAGTCAGTACTTTGACCTTGCACTTCTAGCATTCAGAACTATGAGAAAAATCTGTGGTGTAATACTCAGTCTATGGTATTCTGTTACAGCAGTCAAAGAATAAAGTTGCTGCACATCCATTGAGATGAATACTATGAGTCATTTTGCTTTCAAAAACATTTAGAAGATTTTAAATGCTTCATCCTTGTTAAGATAATTCTGAAAATAAAGCATCGTGTTAAAAGGCTTAATAACATACCATTCATATATATCCATAAAATACCTACAAAATAATTTCATCTACTGATCCTCCCTGCCCATTCCTGAGCAAGATCCCATGGACTCAACAGTTCAAATGTATAATATTGTGAGTGCTGCTGTTTAATACATTCCGACAATCTGAAGTCAGCCTTCTGTCTCCATCTATCATGCTTGTCCCTTTCCTCTGTGGACTTTCTTTATAGGCTTTTTTAAAAATTCAAGTTGATACTGAATTTTTGGCACTTACAAACCTATCACTTTAAGAAAGGGAACTCAAAAAGTAATAAGCAGGACCAGATTTGGGTTCATTGCCCAAAATAAAATGCAATTTCTCCACTTTAATAGGATCCAGACAAATGGCCAGTCCAATATGCAACATATGTCCAGCCAACTGGTAGGATCCATGCATTTGGTTCCTTCTGTAGATTAATGAGATTATGGCATTGTTAAAAAGAGAGGCAGAAAATGCTAATTTGACATCTACCATGATATACTTTACAGTTTGGGGGGTTTCTGAATTTTAAGACATTTTTAATTACTTTGGTTTGCTGTGCCAATGAGGACCATATGCCCATTCCTGTCCATCCACGGCTGTCTCCATAGTCACCTGCACATTCTCCGGCAGTGCAGACTGGGAACTTATTTATCACGGCCTCTGTCTGGAAGTATCAAGGGTGGCTGCTTCTTCCACTTGGACATGCACCTTTAGGAGCAAACTGCTTCAGGAGAAAATAAGTCACATAGCCCAAACTCAAGATAAAAATGAACTTTTATGACAACAGAATTCAAAATAAAACTCCACCTTTTCTTATGTGAAAACCAGTCACATAGAAACAGGGGCATTCCCCCCAAAGTTTCATTCCTCATGAGTTGGGAGGAAAATTGAGCATAACTCATATTTTGTAAATGAACTACATTTTACAAAAATTCTCTGCAATTTGTTAATGGACTGTGTATTATATGCTACCCATAAAGGTTGTTGTGTATAGATGGGTTACTATCCAGAATATTATTTTATCCTTTAAGTACTCTTAGTGCCACAACCTTGGTGAGTCAGTGGCACAATTCTCGCCTGCCTTTAAATACTCTCAGAAACTTGAACATGGCAGAATTGCTCCTCCCTTCCTTGACCTAAGGAGTGCCTCATTCATGATCAAGTCCTCAGTGATGGACTTCACATGGAGAAGGTCTTCTAGTCTGAAAGTAGGCCTAACCTCTCTTTCCAGTCTTTTAAGGAAGTGACTTTAGAGTTAAAGACCAGGGGCTGTAGAGAGTACCAAGGTGAAGGTACTTGCTAGTATGTGGCTGTGGCTGCCACGATACTGGATTGACTCCTACATACACTTATGGTCAATTGGGCACCACTGGTGTGGCACCTGAGTACTGCAGTGTGTGGCCCCCCAAACAAACAAACAAATAGAGATGAGGACCAGTATCTTAAAAACATTAAAAGGCAAAAGATAGTACAGTAGATAGAGCATTTGTCTAGCATGCAGCTGAACCGAATTTGATCCCTGTCACCCCGTATAGTCCTGAGCACCACCAGAAGTGAGCTCTGAACACTGCCAGGTGTGCCCATTCCCCCGAGAAAGGGTATGTGTGATATATCATAAATAATAATGACTTAGCACTTATGAAGTCTATAGATATCTAATACCACTGTATCACTTGTATCACTTGTCATCCCGTTGCTCAGCAGTTTGCTCGAGCAGGCACCAGTAAAGTCTCCATTCGTCCCTGTCGCGTGCTAGTGTAGAACAATGGCACCTGCTCGCTCCAGGAACACGAAGAGCCTCAAACTGTTCATTCAAGGTCTTGACAAAGAAGTCTGAAGTTTAACAAAATCAGAGCCAGGTGAACACAATACCACTGTAATTATTTAATTTTCATAATTACAGTATGAGGTACATTTTGTGCCTTTATTATTTATTGCCCATAAAAAAAAACAAACACAGAAATGTTAAGTAGTTTTCCAGCCACAGTGCTAAAAAATCAGAATCTGAAACTGTCTTTGTGTGTTTTTACAGGCCAGGGGTCAAACCCAGGGCCTCGTGTATGCAGGGCAAGTGTTCTACTGTTGAACTACAATCTTCAGCCTCAAGAGTCAGGATCTGAACTATGACAGTCAGAGAAAAGCTTGGAACAAGTGATCAAACCCTTCCATTCTGCTGAAAATATCAAGATGGAGAAAACAAACTTATGTTCAATTGCTGAAAATGTTTTGTTTACCGTGAGAGCCTTTAACATTTGGGGGTTCCGCCATGTGTGCTAATGCATGGTGTGGAGTTGAAGTGAAACATCGGCAAGCTGGCAGTCCTCCGTGAGAAGGTGTGCAGGAAAACAATGCAAAACAGAAGAGAAGCACCTGCCCCTCAGAGCCAGCCAGCAGAAAGATGAGTGGCAGTGTCTTCTTTCTTCAACCCACACCTGCTCTTCTGATGAACAACTCTCTCCCTTCTTGTCTTCTACAGAAAAGTATTAAAAGGCTTCTAGTGGCAGTGGAAGTCCAGGACTCTTGGAAATAGCTAAGGTATTTCTTACACCAATGTGTAGCAATCAGAACTGCCTCCAGGGAAAGGGAAAGGGAGGCAGTAAGTAGACAGAAGTGTGGTCACAGAGCTGCTCCTTGGCACCAGCATTTCCCACCTGTCCGCGTCTCTGCCAGTGGAATGCGCCCTTTTCTTGGTTTTACAAAAGCACCACTTCCTTCAATAACTCTAGGGGGTGTCCAGAGGAAGAGAGCAGGAGTTTGAAGCACCTGTTTTGTGCATGTATGCTCGTAGCTTCAATTCCCAGTGGCCCACATGCAGTGCCTGGCAGCTCTGCTACCTACAGACCTGGTGTCATAAGCAATTTCTAACAGAATCAGAGCCAGGTGTGAAGACAACAAAAAGACATTCTGCCCTCAAACTGAGCATCACAACCATAACCTGGCACCTTCACCAAGTGTGAATCCCAGCAAACCCCACACTTACAGGAGTACAAACTTTGGTAAGTACTGTGCCTGGGCATGCAAGCAGGACAACCTGACACCTGACCCCAGCCTGTACCAGAGCTTAAAATGTACAAACACCATAACCAGGCATGGGTGCCATCCTCAGTCATCTGAAAACAACAAGGAAGGAAGTGAGGAAGGAGGATAATATATATACATATGTATTAGAGAGATATATATATATCTAAAAGAGTCCAGGGGAGCTGCTCAGTGGTACATGCATGTTTTGAATATGTGAGCCCCACTACACTCCCTTATCCCCAAAGTAAAGCTCTTGGGGAAACAACACCTCTCCTTCTGGCACCGGCCTGCTTCTTGACCTTCTCTGGTTAGTTCAGCAATCAATAATTATGTCTTTTTTCTTTTGCTTGTGGTACTAAGGATCAAGCCCAGAGCCACACAACATGCAAGACAGGTGATTTACCATTCCTTGCCATTAATTATATCTTCATCAAGATAGGCTAGACTTCCAATGACACCATTCATATGTTTATACAATATTCAAAGTAACAAGATCATCTGAGTTATTTGTAGTCTTTCCTTCTCTTTCCCTCTCACCCCGCACCACATACCCACCACAGAGAGAGAAAGAGGGAGAGAGAGAGAGAGAGAGAGAGAGAGAGAGAGTGTCCAGGATACTAAAATGTTTTCAAAGAACAAGGACTTAAGACTATTGTCATCCTCTAGTGCCAGCTAGAAGCTAAGACAGAGGACAAAGATAGATGAGCCATGTCCTTTGGGAGTCTGCAGTCTATTGGTAGGCACAGGTACATAAACAATCCCATGATGAAGTCAGCAGATCCTCTGGGGGGGGAGCGGGGGACAGCAGGGTAGGTAGTACCTCAGGATCCCAGAGGGGGGAGCTAGAGCACAATATAGAACACAAAGGTCACAGTCAGACCTTAAAAATGTCCTAAAGTGGCTCTTATTTCTAACCTGACCCTGGGTTTGTCTCTCATTCTGCCCTCTATGAAGATGGAGAACAATTCATCAGCATCTTCCTCGCAATAACAGCCTCAATCCATCACGAAGAGCAGCTTTCATGAACACAGACGTCACCAAGGACACAGTCACAGAAGTCTGTGAGACAAGGACTTGGAGTCTGTCCAGCTGCATTACCAGGAGCTCTCGGAGCTGGAGCTAGTTCGCCCTTTCACGGACCAGCTCTTTGTCGGTGGTTTTCCTCCCTCATTCTGTTTGTTTCCTCTGACAGCACTTGTAAGTGCTAACTTGGTCTGCAACCCCCAGGTGCATTGTGTTTTTAAAAAACAAGATCTGTCGGAGAGAAATTCAGGACCATTATTAAATTTTATCTTTTCAAATGTATTCTAATGCTGTACAATCTCCCTTGTCTGCCTTTCTAAGAGGAAAGACAAACATTTCTATTTGCAGCTTCCAGAGGGAGGCACATGGAGGCATCCTTTGCCAGAGACAGCCTTAGGAACAGGTGGTAGAACAGCCCTGAAGCAGCTGTAAGCCAGGTGCTCAGAAAGGCGTCTATTGACCAATTCCCCTTCCCACCAGCCCTGCTCTGGAAACCAGTGTCCACACACACAGAGCCTCCTGGGATACAGAGCATAGAAAACTGCTGGTCACTATTAGAAACCACCTACAAGGGGCTGGACACACACCTGGTTAAATGGGAACTGGGGACACTCTAGTAGTAGGGGAGCCCTCCACTCAAATTCAGAGGTGCTGATTCCTATAGGAATGGGTTCATGGGTTCACTATAACCAAGTACCACAAATTGGGTGGACTAAGCAATAGGCATTTATTTGGGGCTAAAAGGTAGTATAGTAGTTAAGGCATTTTCCTTGCACGTGGCCAATCCTCATTAGATTTCCAGCATCACATACGGTTCACTGACCACAGAACCAAGAGTGAGCCCTGACCTCACTGGGTGTGGCCACCCTCGTCCCAACACATTTAGTATGTCACAATTTTGAAGGTTAGAAGTCCAAGATTAAGGTACCCGTCACAGTTGGCTTTTTCTAAGTTCTCTGTTCTTCACGTGGTCTTTTATGTCTGGGTGGTTGCCCTAATCTCTTCTTCTAAGGGTACCAGTCATAGCAGAGTGAGATTCAGCCGTAATGACCTTGGCTAACCTAATTCCCTCTTTAAAGACCCCCATCTCCAAATACAGTTACATTCTGAGGCATTGGGGGATACGATTTCAACATATGCGTATCAGGAAGTCTCAATTCAGCCCTTGTCAAAGAGCAAAGGAAGAAATGTGGAATGAGGAAAAGTGGAATGAAGCTAGGAAGCCACTAAAATGGGCCTGACTGGGAAAGGCTGGAAGCAGGAATGAAGGATTCCAGCCACCTGACCTCTCAGTGGATGACTTCAGAACCCCATTACCCTGTTATGACCATTCTCTCACATTCCAGTTTCACATTTCCAATGGTTGATTGGACATGTGCCATCTGATGACCTGCCAGCATCTTAAACAAACACAGGAAAACTCAGATTGTACTTGCTTCTTATTTCTATTATTGACAGCACCCAACTTCCAGGAATTTTTTTTATATTTTCCCACCTCAACAACAAAGCCTTTTGCTCTTGCTTTGGGGTACCTTCTGCACCCAGTCCCTTTTCTGAGGCTTATTCCTCTCACATCTCCTCCCTCCATTATAAACATAATGACACTGAAAACATCTCCCAATAAATCTCACTGGCTTCAAGTTTCCCTCCTACCATCCATCTACATACACTATCCTGGACCAATCTTTCTAAATGCTGCTTCCACCATGAGCCTGTCTCTGCTCTAAAACTTTCCTGGCTCCCACTATCTCCAAAAAATACTAGGTTAACTATGTAACACCTAACATTCAAGGTCTTTCATGGTCTGGTCCCTTGAAGTCTGAGAGTTAACCCCTCCTTTAAGCATTCTGGAACAAACCTAGAATTACATAAATGAATGAAAGAGCACCCACTCTTATACAAACTCGCCATTCCAAAACATGAATAAAGCATCCAACTTACTGTCACTTTATATGAGCCACATATCTGCACGAGTCCAATATTTCTTCCTCTTCCTATTCCACCTCATATTTTTTTTTTGGTTCTAACATCATTTATGCCTCCTCTGTGCCTAGTATCTCAATCTTACACCAGTCAACAGCACTTGCTGTTTTCAGTACCACATTTACTACTTAAGTATGACACTGTTTTATGTTTTTCACCACCTGTTCCTGTATTACCAAATTTCCACAAGGGCAGATACTTCTTAGTAGTTTCATGACAAGTGATAGTCATAGTCATCATCATCATCATCAAAACATTGCATGTTTACCACATGTGGGGCATGTGGTAAACTGTTTTCTAGCATTGTCTCATTTAATGTGCTATTTTCTTGCATATGCTTTTTTCTAGTATTATCTCATTTAATTCAGACAATTCAGCAATGTGGATACTATTACTATCCCTGTTTTATTGTTGAAGAGATTGAAGGTTAGAAACTGACCCTAATTGGCACAGAGTAAGAGGCAGGGCTAAGCATCAAGCGCAGGACTGTTGACTCAGAAGTCCTGAGTAAAAACTCTTTCATAGGCTATATGATGAGCATATACTCATAGTTCCATTAAGGCTATGTTAGCCACCAAAGCAACTGAGTGTGTAGCAGATCAGAGAACGGCTTCCGAAGATCCCTACTCCTTGATCCTCATAAACCATAAATATGTCATTCTATATGCCAAGAAAAATTAAAGTGAAAAGTGGAATTAAATTGCTAATCTGATTATTTGAAAATAGGAAGATTAGCCTGGATTATCTCGGTGGTCCCAATGTTATACAAGAGTACTTACAAGGGGAAAGCAGAAGAAGAAAAGAGAGTAGTCAGGTATGATGCAATATAAGAAGCAACCTGCTATTGTCATTGCTGGCTTAGAAGATGGAGGAGAGGCCATAAATCAAAGAATACTGACAGCTTCTGGAAGCTAAAGAAGGCAAGGAAACTGATTCTCCCCTGGAGTCTCCAGAAAGTGGGGGAAATCCTACTGACACTTTAACCTGGGGAGACTTATGTCAGATTTCCTACCCACCAAATTGTTAGAGGATTATTTACCTGTTTAAGTGACCAACTTCCTGGTAGTTTGTTACAGCAGTAATAGGAAAGCAGTTCGGGATGTGTAAATTGCTAGCTAGTCCTAAACTGTCCTGATGAATGAGCCTTGCTTTGGTGAGAATGAAGCAGGCTCCTCTCTCTAGAATGTGAAAGTGGGCCAACCTGCATCTCCACAGAAGCTCTTCACAGGCAGGAATCACTACCTCCTGCTCCCCTGCTTCCCCGGCCTGGCCCTTTCTGAAAATGGCCTTCTGGAGAAGGCCATGAAACGCTGGGTGAAAGCCACATGGTAGCAACAGAATTCTCTCCAGAAAATTACTATTACAATCAAAAACATGCAAGGGATCCTTTTAAAATATCATTACCTCACGCTTTGATTCAGAAGCACTTCCCATATATTATCTCAGGCAGCTGTGCCAGCCCATAAGTGGACATAAATGGTAGTTTCAAGTGCACACCATGGATTTCTGAGTGTAATTTTTGAGTCAATTCCAAGAATTTTACTCTTAGGGGGCCCAAATAGCACTGTGGGAAGATTATTTTTTCAAAATGGTTGGCAAACCAAACCATTGATGTTTTGGGTACTGCTTTAAGCAAGTGACGTGCAGCTGGTAGCGAACGGAGATTGTAGTGTTTGCTCTCACAGACATGTGATCCTTTTAACTGAGCCATTATTCCCACCCTATGACTTTACTTCAGGGCCCTTAATTATATCAAGGCTGTGGACACACCTAGCAAAGGGACGGCCTGGGGTGGTTGCAGCCAGGAGCACATTCCTGTCCCCTTCCCTATCCAGCTGCCCTTGATGGATTGATTTCTCATGACCACCTGGACCCCCACCTCCTCTGCCACTTCCTTTGTAAATCAATAATGAGGCCATTACATTAGCTAGGATCAGCTTGCTGTTTATGTGCCTATAGTGATGGAAAAAATAATAGCTCTCTCTCTCTTCCCCCACCCCGCAACTGTCCAGGTACTTTAATACACATCATTTAACATTCAGTTTAGCTCCTGATTAGTGAGGTTAGTGCATGGACTTCGGAGAGAGATCACCTCATTTGCTATCCATCCCGTCTCCACCATCCTCAGCTTTGTGAACTTAGTGCATTCATATCTTTAAGGGCTCAGTTCACCCATCTGCAAAATGGTGATTTGTTTTGTTTTTGTTCTTTAGTTCGTTGGGGTGGGGTGGGGTGGGGGGCGATGTTTCACAGATCTGGAAGATGTGGAGCGCATGCTCGGCTTGCAGGAACTCCGAGTTGGATCCCCTTGCCCAACAAAGAACCTCAAGTAACCACAGTGTGTTAGCACTTTGGAGACAGAGTGCGTCTTCCTGTGGTAGTAGCGAGGATTTTGAGTTCAGAAGAGTCCTGTAACATAACGAATGCCAGTACATGTGTTGGAACTCACGACCTTGTGGGCTTACTTACGTATGAGAATCCTGAGTCCCAGACTTGCCCAAGGTCTCATAAAGGTCAGGCAAGGGGGAATCAGCGCGGCAGGGTCTGGAGCCCGGGACATTTCTTCTGTTAGGCCGTGTACGTTCCACCTAGCTGCGCTCTTTCACTTTTGTCCCCATTCCTTCCCAGCCATCCGCGCCCACCTTCATCCGGCACGGCCGCAGCGGAAGCAGGCGCGCTCCTGCACCCCGCCTCCAGGGGCTCCGGGGCACGCCAGGGAAAACCAGCAGAGAAACGCAAAGGTGAGCTCTCGTGGCCGCCCGGGCGCGCCCTCGGGAGAGGCCATAAAGTTTGATCTTTGCCCGCCTCCGTCATGGCCCTGGCACGTGGGCAGAGGCCCAGAACGCCAGTTGTCTCGGGGCCGCGCTGCACGCGGAGCTCGGCGCGCCGGAGCCGGGCGGGGTGTCCCGGGCCGTCTCCGGGACGCACCGGGCGCGCCGCCCAGCCGCCGCGCGCCGCCCGAGAGTTGCGCCGTGGCAACCCTCCCCAGCCGGGGAGGACGGCAGTTGTTTTCCTCCCGGGGGAACGTTGCACTTGAAATCATTCCACCGGGGCTGTTCTCGCCTCCGACCCGGGGAGGAACCGTAATTAACACAGCAACAAACACCCACGACGCTCACTGGCAGGGGTAGTGAAACACGAGCCGCTTCTCCAACCGAGCGGGGCCGGTGGCTTTCTCCTCCTGCTTCCCCATTTGATCTGTTTTGGTTCCGCACTCATCCAACTGTGGCGTTCCTTAAAAGATGCCGGGGTAAGGGGGGGGGGGTGTTTGCGTTTGGGGTGGAAGAGTTTCACCCACGCCGCAGAGGAGCTGCCACGCCGCGCTCCCGTGCTTTCCCGCGGCTTCGGGGAGTGGCAGGTAGAAAAACGAGGAGCTCAGGAGGTGGGCGGGAGGGTAAGGGAGGACGCCAACCCTCCTCCGATTGTCTGGAGTCGGATCGGAGCCTCCTCCGGAGAAAGACAGGTAAAACCGGTCGGCCGGGTCACCCGCGGAGCGGCTGGGGCAGGTTCCACGTGAGCCGCGTCCTGCGCCGGCGGCGGCGCGCCCCTGGCGGCGGCGCACGGGCCCCGGCTCGGGTGTCGGGGCGGTGAGACCCGGGAGAAGGGTCGGCGGAGCTCACGCAGCTCTCGCAACTCTCACTGAGAGGCCGGGCAGCGCGCTGACTCCGTCCTGTTTGTGAAGGGTCGGGTCTCTGCTGCGACCCTGTCTCCCGTCCGCCTCTCCTGGGCCGGGTGTGACCCACCGACCTGCCACCTGGTGTCACGTGGGAGCAGGTGCATGCAATCTCGGGCCCTGCCCCAGGCTTATGCGTTCAGGATCTTAATTCCAGCAAGATCCTCGGGTGGTTTGGAAGCACGTGAGAGTTTAGGAAGAAGGGGTTTCTCGGACCGATCTTTCGCGCCCATTTGTCCATCGGTGTCTGATCCTGTGGACGCCTTATCCGCAGGATTGGCGAGGGGGGGGGGGGGCAGTGGGGCTTTTGGAGAAATGTGACCCTACCCGCTGCCCAAGATCTGCCACTGCCCTTTGGATGCCCTCAGCCAAGCTGTCATGAGTGGTGGGCAGGCGAGTCTGGATACTTTCCAACCCAGAAAAACTCAAGAGACTACATGAGGAGTTGAAACCCAAATTAAAAGAAAAAGGACTAAGATTAAGAGTTACACAAAATAGAATATTTTCCTGATATGTTTAGCAAATTCCATAAGCTAAATAGAAACATGTACGTATTCTCTTAGTATACGGATTCATACATAAATACATACCTGTGTATGTATTATTTTCTCTATACATAGAGGAGGGCTGGAGTGATAGCACAGCAGGTAGGGCGTTTGACTTGCATGCAGCCAACATGGCCAACCCGAGTTGGATTCCTCCGCCCCTGTCAGAGAGTCCGGCAAGATACCCAGAGTGTCTCACCCGCCTGGCAAAGCCTGGCAAGCTACCCTGTGAGGTATTCGATATGTCAAACACAGTAACAACAAGTCTCACGATGGAGACGTTACTGGACCCGCTCGAGCAAATGGATGAACAACGGGAGGACCATGACCATACATAGAGGAAGCAACAGAAAGAGATTTCTTACAGAGCCTCACACATAGAGGGTATAAAAATGTATTGTCAGCAGCTTGATCCTGTTTCATTAGTCTGGGAAAAAAATAATTTTGCTTTCCTGACCAAATTGGCTTATTTCTGCTCTAAAAGTAAAATAAGTGTCATCAATAGCCAGTCACTTCTTTCATATGTCATTTAAAACATTAATTATACATGCATTCCTCATAGACATGCAGATCCCGTGTGCATGTGATAGATGCAAGGAGCCCACAGGAGCCCCGCATTGCTATGTCCTCCCTTTCAGAACAACTCCACACACTCCACATGCCTTCTATATGCCAGTTAAGGCCTGCCTGCCAGGCCACAGAACCCATAGATCAAAGACTGTAACTTTTCCCAGCGCTGATTTGGTCTTATGAGTTATTGATCCACAAGTCAAACATTTTCAAAAATGAGACTTCATTGAATGACCTGTAATCATTTCAATTATTCTGTCAGGTACTCAAAGTTCCTTATCTAGACATTTAACCATGTGAGTCTTGCAGAGTGCACACCAGTGAAAAATCCAGGGGAGGAAGACATGCCACAATTTTTCATTATTGTAAGTCTTTATCATTTTCATGTATTCGTTTTCCCCACTGTATGCTGTCTACTGCCAATACAACAATGAAGGGTCTTCCCCCTCCCCCACCCCTTTTAGTGTCTGTATTTTGACCCAAGTGCCCAGGAAAAAGTCTACCAAACATCAACTTCTCAATAATATTTTAAGTTGAACCAAAGTAAATAGAGAGTTCATAGCCAAGAGGAGAGTTTTCAGTGTATGTCAGTAATTTTGCAATCTTAATTTTTCAGTGATGAATTGAATGACACTATACCACCTATGTATGTTCATTTATAACAGTTTTTTAGCAAATACCTGGTAATATTCTTCATGTTTTATACTTGTCTAAGATGATTATATTTAGTGCTGTTAAGACAATGCAGTGGGAGGTAAACAGTGATACTTGTGGGAGAGGGTACAGGGTGGGGAGGTTGGGAAGTAGGTGGTTTTGCTTCCAGTATCAGAGTGAGAGCTCTAATGAGAAGAGTTATTTATACATGTGAACCATAGTAAGGCAGGAAAAAAAAAGCTGAGAACCCAACATAGACTATCAGTTGCTATTTCTGAAAAGTTTCTAAAAGGAAAGAACCACTAGTCAGCCAATGCTTCTCATCCACTATAATAACAATGACTGTATTTATAGAGTACTAACTCTATTCCAGGCACTCTCCTAGCTTTTGCCTCATTTTGTCCTTTCACAAACCAAAGAGTTTGTTATTTCCCTCATTATATGGCCCATGGAACTGAAACATACAGAAGTTCAGTAATTTTTACAAAACATGCACAGCTAATAGACAACAGAGCCAGCATTCAGACATGGAAAGTTTGACACCAGAAACCTGTATTTAACCAGTGTGCTGGGATACTATGAGAATTCAGAAAGCATCCGAAGGAAATTGCCATCTTGTCTATTGTCTATAGCTACCCTGCAGGTCCCTGATACTTCAGTGGTTACTTCTTCACTGATGGTCTTCCACATTAAGTTCCTCTGTGAGAAATCTCCTGAGGAGAGAGAGACATGAAATCCCTGGGAATTACCACTCAAACCTTAAGCCAATGAAAGGTGATAGGAGAAAAATAGCCTCCTCTCTCCTTATGGCATTGTAATAGGATAATTATAGATAATTGTGAACATTCTACAATCTTCCAGTGAACAACTGGAAGGACTGGTCCCAGTTGTTGGATGTGGTACCCCCTCTCCCTGATCCATCCTTTATTGGCTCTTCTCTCTTGCCTTATTTATCTGCTCTGCTCCCTAAAATTATCTTTCAAATAAACTCATTATTATTGGAGAACCAAATTAAAATACTTGGTCGCAAGTGGGACCCCTCCCCTTGCAATGGATTTAGGAGCTATTTCATCAAACTAAGCATGTTAAATATCCCCCCAATACTAAAGGGAGTTGAATACAACTGAAAGGAAGATAGCTCTTTAAGAGGGTGTTGAAATTCTTCTACAAGCCCATCACTTTTTTTCCCACTTCATTTCTATCCTTTCCCCTAGTTCATATTACCTATTGCCAGGGGAGAAAATATAGGGAATGTAAAGAAATGGTAGAAATTCTTCAATAATGAATTCTATGACTTTTCCCTCTTTACCTGTTTGAGCCCTTCTCCTACATGAAATAAGTAAAGTTGCCACAGTGATGTTCCAAGTCACGCAATGTATAGAAACATCTATAAGGTCTGTCAAAAGATGGAGGGGCCCTGCAACCTCCCACCAAGGTATGTCCTCTGGACATTGGGAATACAGAAGTAAGAGTAACAGTCATATCCAACTAAGAGTAACAGTCATATCTCACTTCACAAAATTCTATCTTGTCCTTTTGCCTATTTTCAACACCAGCAGAGATGAGAAGGAAGGGAGACAGAAGATGAGGAGCATGGACTATGCAACTCTCATGAAGTCACCTCTTTTGGTTCAAAGAAAGGGAAAGATAAATGCTAAAATATGCAAGAAAACGAAGCTTTGAAAGGGATTTGACCATTTAGAAAAGAATTGTTGAGGTTTTCTTAAAAAAAAAAAAAGCATTCGTCCTTCACGCCCTACCGAGGTCACGGGTTGCCCACCATAAGCAGCTCTCCGGCACGACCATGGCTCCAGAAGCACAAGGACTTAATGCAGAGCCCGGCAGCTTGCAGCAGAAAAGTGAATGGACTATGCGTTAATCCACGGCACCATGCCTCTAGAGCCACAGAAACCAGTCTCATAATTATCTTGCTCTTGGCAGAAATACTTCAGGCTTAATTAGTAAAATATCAGAAATCAAAAATCGCGTGGCTCCCCAGGGGGGAATGGGTGTTGTCCCTCTGCCTGCTTCCCCCTGGCGGCTCGGCCTCCTTCAGAGGCCATTGGACAGTCAATTTGGGGCCCACAGTGATGAGACATTTTGGGCCTCACAGGATGGGGGTGGAGCCTGTCCTGTCCTCCCCACCCCAATGAGACCCCAAGTTATCGTTCACAAACAGCCTTTCTGACTCCTGATCAAGCAGCTTAACAGCCATGATCCCAGAGACTCTGGAGCAAACCTTGGAACCCAGCAGGTTTTGGCAGAAATCCCTCCAGATTTAAGTGTTAACATTTTGGAATTTCAAAATCGGATGGCCACTACTGCAGCCATGCGACATCATATGTTATTCATAATCAGCAATAGAAAACAAATTGTCTACTGTTGCCTTTTCAGCAGATCTGAGTGTTGGGGTAAAATCTCAAATAATAATGGTGGTTCTGGTGTCAAAATATTGAATGTGACCAAAGTAGAGAGAGAGTAATGTGGAAATCAGCTGCCCCACAGGTAGGGGGAGGGTGTGGGATGGGGGTATACTGGGGTTGTTGGGGGTGGAGAATGGGCACTGGTGAAGGTATGGGTGTTTCATTGTATGACCAAGACTTAGACCTGAAAGCTTTGTAACTGCTCTCATGGTGATTCAGTAAATAAAATTATAAAAATTTTTTTTAAAAAGTTGGTGGAGTTCAGGCACAATTCAATCAGCTAACCAGTAGCTGAATAAATAGCAGTACCCCTACATTAAAAAAAAAAAATCGCGTGGCTTCTATTGCGGCCACGCGACATCAATTGGTTCTTGTAACTAGCTGTAGAAAACAAATTATTTCCCAATGCCTTTTCAGCAGGTCTGATTTGGGGGTGTAAACTATAAACAATAATGGTGCATATTTTGTCAAAACAATCAATCTAATCAAAGTAGATAGAGTGCTAATTAGAATTCATCTACCTCACAGGCATTGGGAGGGGTGGGAGGGGGGTATATTGGGGTTCTTGGTGGTGAAAGATAAGTACTGGTGAAGGGAAATGTGTTTGATCATTGCATGACCGAGACTTAAACCTGAAAGCTTTGTAACTTTTCCCACAGTGATTCAATAAATAAATAAAAAAATAAATTAAATAAATAAATGAAAAAGCAGAGCGAAAAACTACAGGATGGCCCTAAGAAAGAGAAGGGAAAGGATGGTTCTGTCTAGCCCAATTAAGGGAGCTATCAGGGGAGAATTTTTTCAGTTTTGGGGCCACACACAGCAATGCTCAGGAGTCACTCCTGGTGGTGTTTGGGGATCATATGGGATACTGGGATGAAACCCACGTAGGCCATGCACAAGATAAGCACTCTACCCACTATATCTCCAGCCCAGGGGTAATTTTTTTAAAAAGTTTAACTTCAACATTGGTCTTTTCAAGACTAATAAAACTAATAAACTACAAGTTACATTTGTTTCCTGATGAGAATTCAACAGAACCTATCTGGGTAGACAGTGCAATGGATTTTACTGGGTAAAGATGAACCGTCCCTGTGAATGAACAATAAAAAAACATTGGGAAGCAGTTGATACTCACACTGTCTACATTCTTTCTTTGCCTCCTCTGCTACGTTAAAACTTTTTTTTAATAAAAAGATTGTTTGTAAATCCTCCAAGAGAGCTGAGTAGCAAGTCCCCACCTGGAAATGAGTCATCCACTTCTAGGTCTACTCGAAACTACTTTGTTCAGTGCCCTTTATTTTAAAACATTGGGAATGCTAGCACTGAAGGACTTCAAAATCTGTTTTAAATGAGAACTCTGGAAACTGAGATTTGAAGATGTTCCATAGGGAATATTATTGGTAAACTTTACAAGTAATATTACTGGTTTGCAAAAGTCACCAATTTATTGTCATGGTTTTGGTAGAATCAGGCACGGTATCCAGGAAGAAAATTAATGAAAAGAAGGGGATAAAAGGCCTTCATCATCAGCAATGTTGAGAACCATAAAATCCATCAGTAATTAGATTTAGAGAAAAAGCCAGTGGCCGTTAGAACCTCAGTGATGCAATCAGCCTATCTGGAGCTGGTTAAAATTCTGGCCCAACAGGGGCATCAATTGCTATCTTTTGCGGATACTAACCAAAAGAATAAAAAACAAACACAAGTGACAAGGGATAATAATGATGTTTATCCCCTGCTGGCTTTTTTAATGCAAATTTTCCTTAAGCCTTGAAGATGATGTATAATGTTATGTTTAAAAGGAAATTTTTCTATAAAATGGGTGGGAAAAAACTCTGAGGGTCTTTGTTAAAGAGCATTGAGTTAATAATAGAATTTTAGAATTTCACACACAGGATTTTTACCTCAAGTAGAATCTGATATATATAACACACACACATATATATACACACATATTAAAATTATACACACACACATATATATACACATATATATGGCTTTTCCCTTCCTTACCCCTGTGAGCCCTTCTCCTACATGAAATAAGAATTTCATGAAGTGAGATATGACTGTTACTCTTAGTTGGATATGACTGTTACTCTTACTTCTGTATTCCCAGTGTCCAGACGACATACCTTGGTGGGAGGTCTCAGGGCCTCTCCACCTTTTGATAGAACCTATAGATACCTCTGTACATTGCATGACATGGAATATTCACAGTGGCAAGTTTACTTATTTCATGTAGGAGAAGGACCAACACAGGTAAGGAAGTGAAAAGCCATAGAATTCACATATATAAAACACACACACAAATATATATATGTACATATATATATAAATGCAGAAAAATCCAAAAGAAAAGAAAAGTAATCTTAACATCTGAATATTCCAGAAAGTTGGAACTGGAGCAATAGCACAACAGTTGGGATATTTTCTTTTCTTTCTTTTTTTTGGGGGGGAGGTCACACCCGGCGATGCATAAGGGTTACTCCTGGCTCTGCACTCAGGAATTACCCCTGGTAGTGCTCAGGGGACCATATGGGATGCTGGGAATCGAACCTGGGTCGGTTGTGTGCAAGGCAAATGCCCTACCCTTTGTGCTATTGCTCCAGCCCCAGGTGGGGTATTTTCTTTGCATGTGTTTGAGGCTGCTTTGTTTCCTGGCATCCCATATGATACCTGAGCATTGTCAGGAGTAATTCTTGAGTGCAGAGCCAGGAGTAACCCCTGACCATGGCTGGGTGTGCCCCATCCCCCAAATACAAATAAATAAATGTTCCAGAAAGTATTATAAAGAATCAAATGAACATATTTACAAACGATTTCCACTATTATCATAGATGAATGTATTTTACTCTTTCTGTCCACTCAGCACCTGATCTTTGATCAGCGTTTGAAGACCATGCCCCTCCATCACAGTTCCACTCTGAGGCAGTCATTTCCTGCCACAGAAGCAGGAAAAAGCCTATTAGGTTTCTTAGTCTACCTATGACTCCATTCATGAGATGAATTCTCTATGATTTTAATTAAAGCTTTTTGCATACCAATTAATTGGGAGAAAATATGCGGTATCAAAACAAAATTAAAAAAAAAGAAAATATGCAGTATCTAAAAGTAGATTTTCATGTAAGAATTTGTTTCAGGGACTGGGGAGACAGTATAGTGGATAGGGTGCTTGCTTTGCACTCAACAGGCAGGTTTCAATTCCCAGCATCCCATATGGACCCCCAGGCTCTGCCAGGAGATACCTGAGTGTAGAGCCAGGAATAAGCCCTGTGCATATGGATTCAATCCCGCATCATCGATCATAGCCCCACCTATCAGCACTGGAAACTCTTTTACATTAAGGGATTTTTCAAGAGCAGCGTGGCTGACCTCATGAAAGTCAGCACTGAAGACGGTAAGCTATTGGTGCAGACTGGATGCTTCCTGGCAGGCTCGTTGTACCTCTTGGAAAACCTCAGTGCAAGACAGTTGCTCAGTGCTGGCACATTCTGGGATTCTGCACATTTGAGGAGTGCAATAATACTATATAGCTTTTTTCTTTCCTTCTCCAAATCCACTCAGTTAATAGTTTTTTTTAAATGTGTACCTTTTCTTTCTTAGTCATATTTGACAAAGTAGGATATTTAATTATAATTAATTTCACTTTAAAAGATGTCTGTTTAAATCTGTTGTAATTTTACATGAATTTTCCTTCTTATAATTTAAAATCAATCCTTTTAGAAGCATCATTGAAGTTCCCAAATACTTTATAAGAGTCTATCAGACATTTCTAATTTGGTCATATCCAGTTTATGATCTCCAGAAATACCATATAGATTGTGAACAGTGCATTATACAAGATAAAGGGGAAAATCCTATATCCAGAGTACTCTACCCATTTGTGTGTATGTGTGTATGTGCGTGTGTGATTACCAAGAACTACTAAAGACCAACCGCTTTTTCAGTCCTGCTGTGTATTTCATGTCTTGCCTTGGCCAATCTAATGAGTTGATTAACTGGATCTTTGTACTTAACCCAAAACAAAACTAAGCAAATATAAGTTAAATAAAATGTTTGAATTTAAAAAAAAAGAATTACTCCTGGAGGTGCTCAGGGGACCATATGGGATATGCTGGGAATCGAACCCAGGTCAGCTGCATGCAAGGCATATGCCCTACCTGCTATGCTATCGTTCCAGCCCCGCATTAGCTCCATTTTTAAGAAAAGCAAGATATTGAATAAATATATACAGAAAATGATGACCACTAGCATAATCCTCATGTTGCCAAATGCTAATCTTTCCACTACTATCTTAAAAGTCTGCAAAAATCATCTCTTAATTTTATTTATTTTGTAGTTCCAAGACTTGAATCTAGGCAAGTGCCTTGACAGACAGTTACGTCCCCAGTCATTAAAGGCACCTTTTAAAACTTGAGGGCTAAAGGGGTGTATGGGGACCAGAGACATTGGTGGAGAGGAGATAATATTCTGGTATTGGGTATGGTGATGGAAGAGTGTATGCATGGAACTTTATTATTAGCAGTACTATAAATCACAGTGCCTACATAAACACGGAATAAATAAATAATAAATACTGCTTCATTTTGCTTCCTCTACCTCAAAAACTTGATGCTAGAAATACAAGTGGGGAGAAAAATGGGGCTTACTCATATCTCACATTGAGAGGTTTTGTCTGCTTGTAAGTTTTGTTTTATCTCTGTTCCCAGAATCCAGAAGAACTTAAGTTGACCAGGTAGAGAACCACCTCCAACTTTTAACATAATTTCCTTTCAAAGAGAAAGAAATTTCCAGGCATCTGTGCCACATAGTATAAAGGCTTTTGCAAGGTGCATTCTTAACCGTGAACAATTCTGAACTTATTTTATTAATATCAGTTCTGTGGACCACCAATCCATTTAGACAATTATGAGGACAATCTTGAACAGAAAAATGATATTTGTACTATATATGACAAACCAAACAAAACCAAACTACAGGATTCTCTACTAGCTTTAGGAAAAACAGTCTTGTTGAGAGTAATAAGAGATGATTAATCTTTGAGAAGAGTAATTCAAAACTGGGCAATAAGATTTTAAAAAATAGGTTTGACTGAAACAGAATCAACTTGAACCTATTTACAAATGGACTTGTTATATATGGCATTTCTTCACAGAAATTACAAAAATTAACCATAACTATGTCTTTTAAAATGTTCTGCAATTACACTGAACTTCAATTTTTTCTTTTACAAAAAATAATGTCAACTGTGTGTCTAATTTGTAATTTAGTTGGACTGTTTGTTAAATGTTAGCAATTATAGCAAAATATGAATAATAAAAAAGAAAAAGTTCTCAGATCATAGTCTTGACCTCCTTTCTTTCCCCCACTGCATGAGTTTTGACTATATTAAAGCAAAATAAATTGGAATTGGTAACATGTTATTTTCCATTCATCTAGCTGACAATTAAGCTAAGTGAAGCAAATTTGGCCTTGAAGTATATAGAATTAGTCTACACTGAGCAAAAAAGAACCAGAGCCAATCAACATATCTTTAGTTGACACTATGCAAATGATATTTTGTTATCATGGAAAAGCTACTTTAGGAAACTTGTTTTAATATACACTATTTTTAAAACCTGGCCTTTAATTACAAGCACATTATAGTAACTCTGATAAAATGTTTATTTTCTTTACTTATATCTTACCCAATGTTTCGACTAAGGAAGGCACCAGTTGGAGATGCCAAACATGAGCTATGACAAAAATGCCACAAATAGAAAATGACTTAAAAGTTTACATTGGGAAAATTCCAAAAGCAAGAACCTGCCAAGACTCCACAACTCAACGCTACTGGAATTTCCCTTCAATACCATCCATGAGTTCTTGTTACTTAGCTTCACTAATGAACTCACAGAGCCCAGAATAGGGTCAAGTGCCTGCTTAGAATGCAATGGCGTGGTCTTGGCAGCTCCGCTGTCTGTGATCCCTAGAGACATAAGCAACAGCTAGCTGCATCACAGCTCCTCCCTGTGAATGAACCCCACAGAGAGGGTGTGACCCCCAGAGAACACTGCAGCTAAAAAGTTGTATAAGCACCACATCTGGGAAGCGTGACTCCATCTTACACCACAACCATCATTTGTGTGCTTCAGCTGAGAGTGATAGTAAACTGAGTGTGCAAGCACACATCACACACAGCCTGATGTCTGACCCTGATGAGAGCCTAGCTGAAATTCAGTATGTGCCAACCATAGCCTGTCATGGCAGCAATGGCATCTATAGAAACCATGAGGGAAAACGGGATTGGGGATTCTAAAAATAACGCTTAAAATGTAAAATATTTTCGACAAAACAAATTCCTAGAGATACAACTGGAAGTGCCATTTTTGGAGGGAATTCTGAGAACGATGCCCATTCATCCTTCTCTGATTGCCTGCTATAGGTTCAGTGTATTGGGCACTGTTTGGGAATGTCGTGAACGAGTTTAGGAAGAGCTGTTAAAAATCAACAAGAAAGAGGGGCAAAGACCAAGCCAAAGGCAATCAGATCTATGCCCTCCCTCACCCACGCTCATACCCAGTAGTGATGCTGCCTAATCATCCTGCTGATTGGCTCCCAGCCTACTGCATACTATCTGCAGATCAAGGTTTCTAGAAGTGAGGGCTAAATCAGGATTCAAGGTTCGCCAAGAGCTGATGGTAACAGAATGTCACTACAGAAGGTAATCAGAAAAGAATAAGTGCTGCCTAAATTGAGATAGGACCATCACTATTTTTAACATTTAGGACGATTTACTTTGCTCCATTTTGGCAAGGGAACAAAATAAGATTAACCAATTAGTCAATTGTATGATATATCTAGTGTATCACAAATAATAACACCCTAAGAAACTATTATTGTACTTTTTTACAGAATGCAAAACTGAGGCATGGGGACATGAAATAATGAGCATTGGTGTTTTGTTTCTCTAACCTTAAAGACCACATGTTTGATCGTATCTTAACTAAATATGAAAATGGTCCTGGTCTGGACTCCTTAGAATAAAGAAGTTAAGGCAAAGGGCTGTGTGATTCTTTTTTATTAGGAGGTCCTGTTCAACAGAGCAGAAGCTAGGGAAAAGAGAATGTAGCACGGTAACACTGTCCTCCCATTGTTCATCGATTTGCTCAAGAGGGCTCCAGTAATGTCTCCATTGTGAGATTTGTTGTTACTGTTTTTGGCATATCGAATATGCCACAGAGAACTTGCCAGGCTTTGCCGTGTGGGCAGGATACTCTCGGTAGCTTGCCGGGCTCTCTGAGAGGGACGGAGGAATCTAACCTGGGTCGGTTTCGTGCAAGGCAAATGCCCTACCCGCGATGCTATCCCTCCAGCCCAGAGAAAAGAAAATAGGACAGGAAAGTAAAGAAAACCAGTAATGGAATTGTGCTACAGGACTTGTATGTACTCACACTAAAGTGGAATCCTCTCATATGGTGATGATAAAAAACTTAAGGCAATGTAATTCACCTATGAAAACACTTCGGAAGACCTAGGACACAGCTCAGTGGTAGAGCACATGTCTTGCTTATGTGAGGCATTTTTTGATTTTTTCCTAGCAGCACAAAAAAAGGAAAAGAAGAAAGAGAGGAAGGAAGGAAGGAAGGAAGGAAGGAAGGAAGGAAGGAAGGAAGGAAGGAAGGAAGGAGAGAGAACAAAATCACCTCCTTTGGAAAATCTTCATTATTCAACACTTATTACAAATGAAAAACGAAACAAAACAAACAACTTAAGATTTTCTAATGACTGTAGGAAAACCAGTTTTTCTGAGAATGATGTGATCTGGTCTTTCTCTGAAAAGAATAATTAAAACTGGGGAATCAGATTTAAGAAAATAGTTTTGACTGAAACAGAATCAGCTTTCAAAGCCTATTTCTAAAGGTGAAGGGAGGCATTGCCACAGAGGCACGGTGGGATGGCGGGGAGAGGGGGAGGGATACTGGGATCCACGGTGGTGGGAAATGGGCACTGGTGGAGGGATGGATATTTGATCATTGTATAATTGAAACCCAAGCACAAAAATCTGTAAGTCTACAACTGTACCTCATGGTGTCTCACTAATAAAAATTAAAAAAAAGAAAACTAAAGCAAAATGTAACCTTAAAAAAAAATAAAGGTGAAGGGAAAACACTGTCCCGGAACCTGCATGAACAGGTATGCGTGCCTTGCACATGCAGTTCCCTGAGTTAGATCCCCAGAGCCTCAGGCCTCCACCCTAGCACCACCAAGTGTGGTTCACTACCAAGTGTGGCCTCAGTTAGGCCATCAGAACTACTGGGCCCAAGCACCAAATTGTCAGACCCTGGTGCCTAACCAAGTATCATGGGGAGTAATTCTCAGCCTTTTGTACCACTGGGGAAGGCCCCCTACTCCAAGACCCTATTATCAAGGGTTTTCTACGTTCAAATTATAATCTGTATATGGAGCTTCGCCACTATCCTTTGCACTTGGCACTATCATCTCTTTCATCCATCAGCCTTCTCCGCTGGACTGTAAGATTGTAAGGGAAGAGACTAGTAAAAGTTTAAATCTTGGCATAGCATACAACCCTTTAGCATTCATCAGATACTCAAAAGTACTAGCTAAAAAGTCTGAGGACAAAGAAGACCTGAATCAGTCCTTGGGGGAGTGAGAGTGAGCCAGTCTCACTCAGAGGCACAAAGAAGAGAGTATGGAGGGCCCAAGGGAGGGTGGAAGCTGGGAGGTCTGGTGGAAACTCTGCTTCTGTGGCGGAAAGTCCGCTTCTGCTTTCCCCACCACCACCTACTAGGGGAGGAAGGGGTGACTTTAAGCCAGGTGTCACACATGCTGGTGAATGCTGTGGCCAGGAAGTCACAAGGTCTTTATGTGTCAGGATGTTGGATGCTGTTTCCTTTGGTTTCAGAGTTTCAGTTGAAACCCCACTGTAAGGATAGTTGGGGGATAGGTGTTTATAGATTCAAAAGAGAGATAAAATCAGATACTCATTTACAGAACTTGCAAACAAGTGAGCAAAAGGAGTATATTATCCAGCTGTAGATTATGAAAGAAAATGGCAAAGCATGCCACAGGTGTGGGGGGGAAGGAGTGGGGGTGTCAGGAGGGATACTGGAAACATTGGTGATGGAGAATGGGCATGGTGAAAGGATGGGTACTCGAACATTGTATGACCAAAACGTAATCATGCAAGTTTGTTAAGTCTGTAACTGTATCTCATGATGATTCATTAACATTTAAAAAAGATAATAAAAGGAAAGAAAATGGCGAAGCATTTTTCAGAATTTTTTAAAAAAAATTTGGTTGTTTGGAGTATGGATGATTCTCAAAAAATTAGAAATTGAGCTCCCACTTGACCCAGCAATACCACTCCTGGGAATATATCCCGGAGAGGCAAAAAAGTATAATTGAAATGACATCTGCACTTCTATGTTTATTGCTGCTCTGTTCACAATAGCCAAAATCTGGAAAAAACCTGAGTGCCCGAGAACAGATGACTGGTTAAAGAAACTTTGGTACATCTACACAATGAAATACTATGCAGCTGTTAGAAAAGATGAAGTCATGAAATTTACATACAAGTGGTACTACATGGAAAATATCATGCTAAGTGAAATGAGTCAGAAAGAGAGGGACAGACATAGAAAGATTGCATTCATCTGTGGAATTTAAAGTAACAAAATAGGAGACTAACACCCAAGAATAGTGGTGATAAGTACCAGGAGTTTCGCTTCATGGCGTGGAGGTCAGCCGCACATGCTGGGGGAAAAGGTATCTCAGATAGAGAAGGGAGCACCAAGTAAAGGGTGTTGGGAGGATCCTCCCAGGATGGGAGATGCATACTGAAAGTAGATGATAGACCGAACATGATTGCCACTCAGTGGCTCTTTTGCAAACCACAGCACCCAAAAGGAGAGAGAGAACAAAAGGGAATGCCCTGCTACTGAGGCGGGGTGGGATGGGGGGTGTGGGGTGGGGGAAAGGATACTGGGATCATTGGTGGTGGAAAATGGGCACTGGTGGAGGGATTGGTACTCAATCACTGTATAACTGAAACCAAACAAACTGAAACCCACACACAAAAAATTGTAAGTCTACAACTGTACCTCATGGTGTTTCACTAATAAAATTTTTTAAAAAAATTTAGTTGTTTGGGCACACACCCAGCAGTGCGGGTAGGGGTGAGGTGGTCACTCCAGGCAGTGTTCAGATAATGGTGCTGGGAATGAACCAGGTCAATCACATGCACGATTAGTATCTCACCCTGCATTAGCTCTCCAACACATTGTTTTCAGAGGGAGGGGACACACCTAGCAGTGATCAGCACTTACTCTGGCTTTGCACTCAGGAATTAATTCCTGGCTGTGCTTAGGGGACTATATGTAGTGCGAGGGATTGAACACAGGTCGTCTTCATGCAAGGCAAGCACCTGACCTTTTGCTTTGTCCTCAGAGAGAATTTCTTTAAATAAAGTTATCATTCTTGGGCAAATCCCATGGCATTTTGCCTCACAGGGAAGAAAGAAGTTCAATAGTCACTCCCATAAGCCCAGGGGTTTTTGAGCCAAATCCAGCAATCCTTGAGGCCTCTCTCAACTCTGCTCGAGGTTCATTGCAGATTGTCCTTATGGGACCTTGCAGTGCCAATGATTGATCCCAGGTCTTCTGCTGCAGAACAGGCACTAGCCTGTTGAACTATCTCTTTGGCCCAGAATTTGCATTAAAAAAAATCACAAGTGACGCTGATGCTACTGAACCGAAGGACCACCCCTTTAGACCCACCAACAGAGAGCAATTCTCAGAAGGGAGCCTCTGGGCTGTGAGCTGTCAGTGGACATCAGTAGCAGTCAGGGTCTGTATGGTATAAGAGGCAAAGGGGACTCTAGGCAGGGCAGCCATAGTGCAGAAAAGCACCATCCTTCACACCCCCAGCATGTGTGGAGAGCAAGAAAAGAAGCAAAATGGGCTGCAGAGGAAGCCTCAGGAGAGAGTCTGACATTAAGGAGGAGGAGGAGGAGGAGAAGGAAGAGGAGGAGGAGGAGGAGGAGGAGGAGGAGGAGGAGGAGAAGAAGAAGGAGAAGGAGGAGGAGGAGAAGGAAGAGGAGGAGGAGAAGGAGAAGAAGAAGAGGAGGAGGAGGAAAAGGAGGAGTAGAAGAAGGAGGAGGAGGAAGAGGAGGAGGAGGAAGAGGAGGAGGAGGAAGAGGAGGAGAAGAGGAAGAAGAAGAAGAAGAAGAAGAAGAAGAAGAAGAAGAAGAAGAGGAAGAGGAAGAAGAGGAAGAAGAAGAGGAAGAAGGAGAAAAATGAGGAGGAGGAGGAGGAGGAGGAGGAGGAGGAGAAGGAGGAGGATTGCTGTTGTTGCCATGGAAGAGGGAGGGGCAGCAGGAGAGAAACTTGGGAACAAAATGTTTCTATTTTTTAAGCCATCGTGAGTCCAATGGGGTGTACATCAGTGACACAGATGATGTTAAAGCTCTGGGGCCATTCTTGAACATCTCCTGTGACCATTTTGGCTGCCCCCACCAAATCAATGCCCCTTTTCAATCTTTCTGAGTACTTGGGGGTACCATGAACCATGCAAGCACAACACTTTGTCATTCAGAGGATATGAAGGATCCCATAAAGTGTGCTCTGATTTGGATATTTAACCAGGAGAGGAAAAGCTTATACTTACGGTCACTCTTAAGTTGTGACTAAAAACTGGAGTATCTGCTCCTGTAGGAAAAGAGGTATTGAAGATTATCTAAAATTGCAGTGATTTTACTGAACTCAGAAAAATGTTCTTTGATAAGAAAGGGAAAGGAAATTATTTCAAATGTACTATATGAGAGGTTGAAATAGTCTTTTTTGTTTCGCTTTTGGGCCACACTCAGAAGTGCTCAGGGTTTAGTCCTGGCTCTGTACTCGCTCCTAGTGGGACTCAGGGGATCATTTGGGATCCTGGAGATCAAACCCAGATGGCCAAAGTGTGTGCAAGACAAATGCCCTAGGTGCTTTCTCTCCAGTCTCCAAATAACAATTTCTGTGTTAAAAAATAAGGAAATTGTGAGGCATGGGGCAGAGGTGGAGCAATAGGTAAGGTAGCAATAGCAGGCAAGGTATTTGCCTGCACGATGCAGACCCAGATTGAATCCTGGGCATCCTATATGGTCCCCTGAGCCCCACTAGGAGTCATCCCTGAGCAAGCCAGAGTAAGCCCTACCCACTGCTGGGTGTGGCTCAAAAGCAAACAAAATAGGCAGAGGGAGCATGGAAATGATTAGCCTTGATATCGACAAAGGTTGCTAGGAGTCTGGGGATCAAGTATGTATTTGTTGAGGAGCTGAGTTATAAATATAGTGTTTAGAAAATAGCAGTTCTTCAAGCGGGCTGGGGTGATAGCACAGCAGATAGGGCATTTGCCTTGTACGCAGCAGACCCGGGTTCGATTCCTCTGCCCCTCTTGGAGAGCTCGGCAAGCTACCGAGAGTATCTAGTCTGCATGGCAAAGCCTGGCAAGCTACCCGTGATGTATTCGATATGCCAAACACTGTAACAAGTCTCACAATGGAGATGTTACTGGTGCCTGCTCAAGCAAATCGATGAACAACGGGAGGACAGTGCTACAGTGCAAGCTAAGAGCAAAACAGAAGGGTTTCTTTTCTTTCTTTTCCCTTGTCAGGGATCCTGACTGCAGGGCTCGGGATCACCTGTGTGCCTGTGTAACACCCAGATTATGCTCTGGGCCTCACACTTGCGCTTTCCAAGCCTCTGGGCCGTTTTTTTCCTCCAGCTTTTGGTGGTTTTCCCTCTTGGCAGAGCTGAGCTACCGAGATAGCCTCATTTTCTAATACAGGCTCCCAGCTTTGAACTTGCAGGGTCACTTGTGGGTCAAGTGCCTTAAGCCACTGATCCATCTCTCAGGTCCCAAGGGAAGGTTTCCTAAGACCTTTTCATTTAAAGCTGAATGAAAAGTAGATGCAAAGTCCACAAGAAAGGAGTGGGATGTTTCCTCTGTGAGGACCAAAGGGTTCTTAAAGGGTTTACAGATTCTGAAATTGAGACTCACATCTTTATTATGCAGTCCCCCAAAGGAAATATTGTGAGAGGAAAAACCAGGCCATACAAACTATCATGAGTTTTGTCTTGAAAAATTGTTTAGTTTCCCCCTCCCTCATATATAAAAGAAGAATAAATCTTAGTCAAGTCATTAACCTTCTGCACTGTAGCATCTGGCTTTAAATAAAATAATAGAACTGATCAGAAGTGCATCTGGCATGCAGTGAGACTACATATCAGTTTGTTATTATTTATCTTAAATAAATTCAATCACACTGACTTAACAATTTTTTAAAAGGGCATTTTGAATTGCATGAATTTTGCCATATTTCATGCAAGCGGCACATGGCTTGATTAAGAATGAGATGGGAGGAGCTGGAGCAATAGCACAGCGGGTAGGGCATTTGCCTTGCATGGGGCCAACCTGGGTTCAATTCCCAGCATCCCATATGGCTCCCCGACCACTGCCAGGAGTAATTCTTAAGTGCAGAGCCAGGAGTCAGCCCTGAGCATTGCCGGGTGTGACTCAAAAAGAAAAAAAATGAGATGGGCATGTGGAGGGTGGGAATGTAACTCAAATGGTAGCATGTGGGCATGTCAGAGGCCCTGCGTGCTGGTCTCCCAGGCCCTACCCTCAGCACTACTGTCAAGCTTTACTCCCAATTTGTTTTGCCAGAAGGCTAGTTTAAAGAATAAATATTTTCTTATGGCATAACCTCTAAACACAAGCCAATACTTCATCTGGCATCTCAACTGAAGAACCAACATTCCATTCCAGCACCAGGGGGAGGGGAGAAAGGGGAAGGATTTGCTGTAGGGTTCCCCAAGTAGCATATTCTTAAAGCGGTTTCAGGGGGTTAATATGTATCTATGATTTTATGAAACTATCATAGTCAGTGAAGGAAGAGAAAGAGGTGCTGCTTGAACCCAGGCCCCAATGGGTCTAAGACGTGAGGTGGTAAAATTATTTACCAGGAGAATGAGGCAGTTTAGGCAGAGAAAAGTGAGTTTATTGTGCATATAAAGTGAGGAAAAGAGAGTCCACCAGTCAGACTAACACAGAAGAGGCCTCCAGAGAGAAAGACCCACTTATCACAGTTTTGGGGAATCTTTTATTGGGTGTGCCTTTTGACTACTTAGGCAGGAAGTTTCTACTTTCCATAGAATTGTTCATTCTTGGAGGTGGGCATACAGGATATGCACCCAATTTGGGGAAGGAAGTATAACATATATAAATATTCAGAGCCAATTACATAAAAAGATAATAAATACAGCTAAAAACTTGGATAAGGTTTGAAATGTTCTGAGCCAATCATGCAGAGATATATGTAAAAATGTAAAATTTTTATGTAAAAATCTAAATAAAATAATTTAAGTTTCTCATGGGAAGGGAGTTGTGGGGCCAGTTCTAGAAATTTGGGATAGGAATACACAGGATCAATATCTTGGTGGGTCAGATTTGTAAGGCAGGAGTGCTAGACCAGTTCTAGGAATTGAGGGGCAGAATGTAATAATAGTGGGGTCTCTGGAGTTTCTATTTTTGTTTCCATTCTGTTGCTCTAACAAAATACCGCAAATCTGGTAACGTAAGACAACATAAATTTATTTTCTCATAGTTCTAATGACCAGAAATCTAATGTGAATTCTGCTGGACCTAACTCAAGATTCCAATAGCCTTATATTCACTCCAAAAAGTCTTTCAACTCTTAGTGGTTATTAGTATTCCTTGACTTGAGGCCCCATCATTATAATATGTCTTACTGGTCACATAGCCATTTTCTCTTTAGTCTATTAAATCTCCTGCCTCCCTCTTCTAAGGACACATGTTATTACATTTAGACCCCTGTCAGAGAACCCAGGTACAATCCCCATCTCAAAACCCATTACTCAAGCACATCTGCAAAGTCTCCTTTGCTATATAAAGTTAACTAACACACAAGGCTTTCAATAATTAGAACATGAATCACCATATTTGGGTTCACGATTCAAGCTACAAAAATAATCATTAAAATTATACATAAGTATGTGTGAGAGAGAAATAGAAAGACAGAGAGAAAAACAGAGAGAAAAAAGGGGAGGGAGATGGTGAGGGTAAGGGAGAGGGAGAGAGAGAGAGAGAGAGAGAGAGAGAGAGAGAGAGAGAGAGAGAGAGAGAGAGAGAGAATCTGGTCCAGAGAAAAAGATATTATGGGTGAGACCAAAACAGTGCATTCATTTGGTCCCATGGAGCCCACCCATCCATGTGCATAGTTGCCAACTTATCAGATATTAGTTGCAGCTCAACAAGCTTTTACAATCGGCTTTGAACACACCAGGTCAAACTTCAGATCTTCAGTTATAATATTTCCCAAGATTTAGCTAAACAAAGCAAGTTCTAGCTCCCCATCCTCTCCATGTGTTGTTTTCAGTAAACACACATTTGGTCTTGTTTGAATAAAAAAGATTTCTCAAGTCCTATTTCAGGATCCATATACCCTAGACCATTTGTCTGATTCTACTCACCCCAATCCACACTTGTATTTTAAATGCTCTAGGAACAATTCATTTTGCTAATGCATGAAATCTAATTCTTCAATTTTACTAATGAGATTCAACCTAACCATTAGAAGATAGACTCTGCCTTTCATCAGAAGATAAGAATTATATATCTCTATGTATGTCATCAAATTTTCTTAAAAATGAATATGGAAAGGTTAAAAACTGACTTGTGCTGGTAATAACCAACCTGTTTTGTTTGCTACTAATTCTTAAAAAGGAACCAAAGGAATAACTCAAGGGGCTAAGCTATGCTTTGCATGCAGAAGGCCCAAGTCTGATTCCTAAGCACTACTGAGTATGACCCAAAATCGAACAAAGAAAATATGGTGCTGGATAAATAAAACAGCAAAATACATTTGAAGGATTGCACCTAAAAATAATACATGGATATCAGAGGGTGCCTAGCACCTCCTTAGTAATATAAGGAGATATACTAGTTGGAGAAACTTTAAGAGAATTCAGGTTACAGCTCCTTTTCCTCTCACTGGTATGAACCATCACATAAAGAATTTTACAAAGATTATGACATACTTATTTGACCTAACTGACTTCAAGTTTGTATTTTAGAAGCATCTAAATGATTATATGTAGAAATTGAATAGAGAAACAGAAATTATTGAATATATACAACTGAAATGATTTCTTAGAAGTCCACCATAATAACTGTAATAGCAAAAGAAGTTTTAAATAATAGGAAAATATTTTATCATGTATTTATTCAAACTATTTATACACTTGCTAATATGACTTTTTTTTTTCTATTACCAGCCCTAACCTACTGTACAGCCATGTCTCCTATTTGTACCTATCTTTATATATATTGTAATTTGTTCCTTTCCCAGGAATATCCATCCCTTCTTCACATTTGGCTAATCCCTATGCACAGATTTATAAATTTTTGTTTAAAGTCTTTCGAGGTCAAATATAAATATTGATTAATACACACATGCACATTTGTAGATACACAAATTGGTCTTCATAGAGTTCTCTCAGTTTTTTTCTTGTGCACATCAGACACTCATTTGTTTCATTTCATTGCCAGGATCATTAAGTAGGTAAAGAAGATAAAGTAAATTTTTGCTACCCAGTTGCTAGAGAGAGGGTTTATTTGTTTCTTTGTTTTTCAGAAATTGATAATAGAAGGGGATGGACAAAGTAAATGCATTATCCTTGAGCTCTAAAACTCTTGTAACTTTTACAGAATGTGTTTAGCTGGAGAATTGCCTGCATGAGAAGTAGTGTTGCACACACTTTATCTTGTCAAAACTACCTGGATGGTATATTCACAAATGTGAAGACTGCAAATGGTGGTAGTCAAGTGTGTGTGTGGGTGGGGGGGGGGAGGAGAATGGTGGTGGTGGTGGTGGTGGAGGGGAACATTGTTTCAGTCAAGCTCTTAGTAACCAAGATAAAGTTAGAATTTAGTACAATGACAGTCCCTTGAGGGAATATTTTGTCTCCAGTTATGCTTTTAAGCTGCTTCCTTGCTAGAAAGCTCCTTGTCATGGAAGGATGTGGATTATGTTAAAGAGATGCTGTCAAGGGCTCAGAAACCAGTTGTTAGAGGCTAAAGCAGTTCTTTTTAGGAGAGAAATTGTGAAACTGGAACTGGGTTGGGCTGCTTTGAGGCTCAGTTCTCTTGCTTCCCTTATTGAATTTGTGGGGGCGGGATCCCTGGCAAATACTTCTAACTGGTATGAGAGAACTCTCACTCCTTCTTAATGATATTTGGGGGAATTGATATTCAATGAGTGGATACTGAGGCAAGATAACCTCATTGTCAAAGCTAGTTACATTTCTCCTGCTTCCCTTTGCCTAATGATGACTTTCTCAAACTTCCTTGAAGGTTGGGCAATTTATGAGACCTCATTCTAACCCATGAGATGGAACAAGAAATCTTATGGGTGTGGAATGGGAGGAGGAAGGGAGTGACATCTGTTGCTACTGAATAAAAAGCGGGGGGTTCTTCTTTGAAAGAAAGAGAGCCCCACTTATTTTCTCTATGGGTTCATCTCTTATTGCCTTGGGTATCTGGAATTGTGAAGGTTCCCTTCTAGCCACTGGTGACTTGTATAAGAATAAAACAGTCAACACACTAAGGATGGCACCATAGAGGAGAGTAAAGCTCCTGAGCTACAGAGCATCATGGGGCCAATTTCAACCTTGATTTCTTTCCCTAGACTTTCTTTGGGGGGTTGGGTTGGAGTCTTGGAACATATTCAGCTATGTTCAGGGCTTAATCCTGGCTCTGGACTCAGGGGTCATTACTGGCAGTGCTTAGGGGAACCATATCGGGTGTTAGGGATCAAATGCAGGGTGGCAGCATGCAAGGCAAGTGCCCTACCCACCGTACCATTTCTCTTGTCCCCATATTTTCTGCTATGTGAGAAAATTAGACATCTTTATTACTAATGAATTATTGAAAAGGTATTCTGTTACTTGCAGTTAAATATACCTAAATGGTAGCACACTTAACTTTCTTTTCTTTTTCCTTTTTCTTAACCCCCATTTTTTCCTTTTTTTTTTAAAGCACAAATCCACTCCACTCCCCTTCCATTTGTTGTTGCTGCTGCCATGCTGTCTTGGAGTTGCGTGCTTTAAATGTAGTGTTTGCACACATTTGCTGGAAATCACATACTTGTGGTTGGTGGGGATCCCAAAGACGGGGTTTTTATGCGAGTGTATGGGGTGATGCTGAGGGCTCAAACTCTGGTGCCAGCAACTGCTCCGTCATTCACAAAGCCAAACCCAAACCCTGAGCACAGGAATTTCAGCAGAGATTGTGCTGGGATGACTTGGCTAGTAGGCCAGAGAGAAAAAACTTGAGTGAGCTTTTCCTGAACAAATATGAGACCGTTTGCTAGGAAATATCAGAAGCAGGGCCAAGTTCTTGCAAAGAGAGTTGGGACTCAAAGTCATCACAGTCTGGATTTAACATAAATGTGATTTTATTTAGACTGAGGGGCTGGTGAGTTACTGAGGGAAATCCTGACAGTTGTATCTCCCATAGTGACTGTACCCAATGGAGTTCTTTCTCACAGGGCTACTCACAGAGCCCATCTGCAGGGAGATAAAGAGATGGCAAAACAGACTACTTTCTTCATCAAGAAGTCTTTTTATTTATTTATTTTTATTTATTTATTTTTTTTGCTTTTTGGGTCATACCCGGCGATGCTCAAGGCTGACTCCTGAATCTGCACTCAGGAATTACTCCTGGCGGTGCTCAGGAGACCATATGGGATGCTGGGAATCGAAACCAGGTTGGCCGAGGGCAAGGCAAACGCCCTACCCGCTGTGCTATTGCTCCAGCCCCCATCAAGAAGTCTTGCCAGTAATCGCAGGAGAGAGAGTAGAGGGATTAAGTTGCTTACCTTTAGCATGACTGACCCTGATTTGATACCTAGGACCACCAGAAGTGATCATGAAAATAGGATTGACCCTGTACTGCCAAGTATGCTACAAAAACAAAAAGTCATTGTCTTGCCACTAAAAAAATTTAAATAAAACTGTATAAACAGTGTACTTTGTGATATAGCTGATTTTAATTAAATGAAAAATTCTTTATCTCTTTGCTAATTGGAAACGGGTTATAGATCAACAGAGTTGATTCACAGACCACACAGACTAATGAAGTCAAGAACCTAGCTAGCCTGTATATTAACAAGTTACAAGGAAATACATTCCATAATTCTACTCTGAAACATACTCCTAAGATTCTCAGTAGAAGACTTCTTTGTATCTGATATGCTGGCTGCTAAATTGTGACTCCTTTAGAGTTTTTCTCAAATTATAAATTATTTTAAAAGTCGGTATATCTCTAATCTAGCTATTCATTTGAAATTTGTTCACAAATGAGGAGTTGATAACTATCTAGCCTAGCAGATGACTGGAAGACATTTCTTGTTCAGTGTGATTTCTGATGAGCTCTTTCCACTATGACCAATAATAGAACAGTTCTATTTTTTTATGAGGTAAAACTAAATTATTAAATATCTAGGATGTTGGGATGGAGTGGCAGTACAGTGGGTATGGCATATGCCTTGCACACAGCCAACCTGAATTTGATCCCCGTCATTCCATGTGGTCCCCCCAAGCACCACCATAAGTAATTCCTGAGTGCAGAGCCAGGAGTAACCCCTGAGCATTTACAGTTGTGAACCCAAAAGACCAAAAATTATCTAGAATATCATTTAGCAGTTAGATTAAGTTATGAGAAATAGAAACTTGAAGCATTGAAAGATGGCTATACAAAGTATTTTATTTTTCTCATACAAAAGAATTCAAGTTTAGTCCTGGAATATAACTCAGTGGTAGAACACTTTCCTTGTTTTTATGTGTGAGACCCAATATACATAAAAATATGATGAAGAATTCTGAGGTTCTATGGTTCTGGTTTGGTGTCTTGGTTTTATGATGCTCAGATCATGTCTTCTTTAGTTGGTGTTCTTGTCTCTTGCTTTATTGTCTCAACTTGGCTACTCTACCCTCAGATTGATATTTTTATCTCAGTAATTAAGAAAGAAAAGAATAAAGGTTGCTTAGAAAACAATTCTGACCTTTCTTAGAGAGTTATAAAAAATGGTCCACTGAAGACCTCCATGTTATATCTGCTTGGCAAAAAGTTGAAGGCATGACCATGATTGTAAGGGGGAAAATGTATGTTTGCCCCTCATATTTGTTTGCTTGTAAAAAGTATCATAGGACAGGAACGGGAATGATAGTACAGCAGGTAGGTGCTTGCTTATACACAACCAACCTGAGATTGATCCCCAGTCATATGGTTCCCCTGAGCACTGACAGGAGTAATTCCTGAGTACAGAGCCAAGAGCAAGTCCTGAGCACCACTAGGTATGACCACCCCCCCCCCCCAAAAAAAAAACAAAGGAAAAAAAGTGCCACAGAACAGGCAACTTAAAGAACATATATTTTTTCATAAAGGCTGTAAGTCTGAGATCAACGTGTCAGCAGGGTTGGTTCCTTCTAAGACCACTCTCCTTGGGTTGTAGGTGACTTTCTTGTCTCTATGTTATTGTATGCTTGTCCTTGGTATCTGTATCTGTATCTTGATTTCCTCTCTTTTTGGGGGGGGATGAGGGGGTGGGAGGGTGGTTTTCTGACCCACACCCTGTGAAACACAAGGCTTACTCCTGGCTCTGCGCTCAGAAAGCAATCCCTGGGAGTGCCAGGGATCAAACCTGGGTGAGCAGTTTGCAAGGCAAGCATCCTGCCCACTCTGCTATGTCTTCAGTTCCTCTTGAGTTCCGCTTCTTCAAGAACACCAATCTTATTGGTTTAGGATACAACCCAGTAGCCTCATTTATCTTTAAATACCTCTTTAATCACTACTGGGATCTGGGATTTCAAGATACGGATTTTAGAGGTCATGATCAGATCCTCCTTCCAAACAAAATCAGAATTTTGTGAGAAAGAAAAAAAAGGTGAAGTTGGTATAAGTAAAATTTTGTTTATGTTTGCTAAATACTACTTGACTTTATTTAAACCTACAAGCAAAATACCTTGAAAATTGCTAGTTATCAGTTTAGATATCTATAAATATGAAGCATGATTAGAACTATCTAGTTACATCAAATGGCCTACTTGTTTATTGAATATTTCCTATTTTTCATATACTGAAAGACTTTCTCTGATTGCAGTGAACTGTTGGGAGTGCTGTGGAAGCTACCTGAAGGGGGACACTATGGTAAATAGCAATGATCACAAATAAAGAAGAATTGAATTCCTTTGGGATTGCTATTCCTAATATTTCCCGAGTCTTCCATAATTCAATTTATAGTTGAGCAGGGATAATTGTTTCTCCCTAGACATCTTAGTATCAGAAATTTTTTTCTGCTCATCAGTAAATAAATCAAGGAAAATTCCATGATTGTGTTGGTGGTATTCTCCCTTTGCCTTTTGTTAGATAACCTTAATTAAATGAACTTGGTAAGAAGGCAACTGTAGTTTTAGTATATAAGTCTGTCTGTCAAAGGCTTGGGGACAAATTACCTCTTACCTTTGAGATGTAATTTGTGAAGCAAGAGACTTTTGCTTTATTGCCCCTTTTCATTGATTTATCTTTAATTTGTAGTACTATGGAATGTCAAAGGTATATATTAACCCCTATATGTGTACAGGATTTACTGCACCCACTGCCAAAATTCCAGTGCCATCCCACCACCAAAGGAAGGACCCCTTAATCCATTTCTCCCATGTCCTTGTCCCTCTAGTAACTACTATAGTTTTCACTGAATAACAGTTTTCTTGTTTTCTCTTAGGAAAAAATATTTTTATGTCCTGCTTTGTTTTTCCCTTTTGTTTAATGTTTTTTAAAACACCATGATTTACAAGGTTATTTATAATGCAGTTGTTTCAGAAATACAGTGTTCCAACACCAATTGCACCACCAATGTGACCTTCCCTCCACCAATGTCCCCTGCTTCCTTTACCTCAAGCCTGCCTCTAGAGCAGAAACAAAACAAATTTATTTCATATTACTTGCTGCAAGAAAACTTAGAGGAGTGGCAAATGCAGTTATTATAAAATAAATCAATAAAAGTCAGTTTTTGATGATTGATTGCTATATTTTAATATATGTAAATAAATTAAAATTATTTAATACATTATAACATAATGTCAACTCTTATTTACATAGATAAGTTTTCAACTCTGGTACCTAAAATATATGTGTTAACTTATGTTGTACTTGGGTTTCATTATGGTAATAATACTGTCTTCCCTGCCATTGATGAAGACAGTAAGTTCTTCACCAATATATTTTAGAATTTACATGTAGGTAAATCCTTCAACTGTAAAAACTTATGTTTTTTAAGTTCTTCACTAATATATTTTAGAATTTACATGTAGGTAAATCCTTCAACTGTAAAAACTTATTAAGAGTGAAGGGGATTAAAAGCATATAAGGGGGAAAATCTAAATAGGCCTATAAAAAGTGCAAAGAGTTTTATCCAAAGAATTGAAATATTAAAAAGACTAATAAGACATTGTATATTCAATATATTCACTGTATCACTGTCATCCCATTGTTCATTGATTTACTCTTATTTTGTTACTATATGTTCCCCAGATGAATGCAATCTTTCTATGTCTATCCCTCCCTTTCTGACTCATTTCGCTTAGCATGATACTTTCCATGTAGTACCACTTGTATGTAAATTTCATGACTTAATCCTTTCTGACAGCTACATAGTACTCCATTGTGTAGATGTACCAAAGTTTCTTTAACCAGTCAATTCCAGTGAATTCTTAATACTCCAACTTTATTCCCATTAAGAACCAGGTCCTTATCCTCTCACCTAGCCTTCTCAAACCCTAAATTGCTTTCTTTTCTTTATTTCCCCTCACTCTTAATTTAAACACTGTGGTTTACAAAGTTGTTCATGATGATTTGTTACAGGCATTCAATATTCCAAAACCAGTCCCAAAACCACTGTCACCGTCCCTCTACCATTGTGTCCCTTTCCTCAACTACCTCTCAATTCTGCCCCGTAGGAGGCCCACAATAATTTATTTTACAATGATTGTCCTTAATAAATGGCTAACAGAGTGATAAAAAATATTTTATTAGAAGAAAATTTGTCATATTTTTTGTATCTCATCATGAGAACATTAAGTCCTTTTCTGAGGATTTACTAGCTGTTGTTACAAGTTCAGCCTTCTGTGTTAATGTTTTTGTTAATCAAGATTGGTTGGCTTCCACATTACATCCCATCCAATCTAATATGCTACTACTGGATTGTCAGTGTTGAAAAGTTTGGAGATGTCTTTGCAAAAAAATCCAGAATTTTTAACTAGATGGTCCAACTGGACTTAAAATTTTAACTGGGCTCTGTCCGAGAAATTTTTGCAGCTAGTTGATCACTTTTGAGATTTATTCACGAATCTCTGGAACAAGACTAGTAGATGAGTTTACATGGCATCAGGTGGTTTATCTAATCTGCTTTCTTTTCTATACATCAGCATATTCTGGACATTTTCTATCAATGAAGTTATATACTGCATGGTATTTTGTATCTAGATTTGGATTCTTTTACTTAACATAATATTTTGTATCTAGATTTGGATTCTTTTACTTAACATAATATTTTCAAGATTCATCCATGTTATCATATGTATTGGTAATTAATTCCTTTTTAATGACTGGATGATATCTTGTTGTATGCATCTTGTTCTACTAGGCAGTAGAAATTTTGCTACTTCCTAGGATTTTGTATTAAAAATCTGATACTAAAGAAAGACAAAGAAAAGTATTTTGGAATCCTATTCCCAGCTCTATGGAGTTCTTGTGGATCTTAATTGTATTATCTACAAAATGAAATGTTTTCCCCTATATCTTTTAAAGCCCTCACTGCTGTCTTCGTTGAACGCTGTAATTATTTTTTCTACTTTAAAAGAAAATCTGCAGTCATGAGCTTCAGTTTTAGCTAAGTCATTTTCCCCCTACAAGATGCAGAAATTTTATCAAATGTTCTTTCATTTTTCAACTGTCTTCAAAGAACTAAGCTTTGAGAAGCATCTAGATTCATATATGAATAGATTTGTAAATTACTGGACTTGGAGACAAATACTAAAACCAGAAAATCTGTGAAAATTTTTAGTTCTGGAAATTCTACTAATGGATAAATGTATCACCTATTTGTGCCTGTGAAGGAAACAAAAGGATACTGTTTTGAGTTTACCAATCCTGGGTTTTAATTAGGAAGAAATTTATTCATGCAAACATGCATGCATGAAATGTGTGCCACTTTATTTGTCCTCACATCTGGCTCAAAAATGAAAGAATCTAGTAGTCAGGCCCACCTGCAAATTCCCCAATCTACGCAAAAAAGATAAGCCAAATCCATCTTGCTTAATAGCAAATTCTTTTTGCATCTGATAACTGTGCTTGTAAAGGGATGCTTCTTATCTTAGGGTGCATTCTCTCATTCTAGAACGTCTCTCTTTCATGTGATTCACAAGTGACTCTGGAGGAGAGAGCTGAACGTGTTGATGTCAGAATTGATTAGTACACTACTATATTTTATATAGTGAGAGAAAGATGAAGAGCAGCTAGAAGAAAAGTAACAAAGTATGGAATCTTGGTTTGTATTTAGTCAAAGTAAAGGGGTTTGCAACAATATGTAGGAATCTTGGTTTATATTAGTGAAAGTAAAGGGGTTTGCAACAATATGTAGTCAATGGTTAGTGAGTGGAATGACTTAGACATACTTGTATCAGATAAATTCAGTGAAATGTCTGGGGGCTCTGTAGAATGTAACACCACATAATGACTCCTCAAAAAGTGAAAAAAATATCAGTGGTGCACTGTGCAATCTGTCTCATCAATAAAGAGGGTCAATACTTTATGAATCTCCTAGGAGTTAGAGGCAATATTTAAGTCCCTGGTTTCTATGTTTCGACTAAGTAACCTTCAAGTTAACCTGTCCTGATTGGGGCAGAGAAAAGTGCTCCAGCTCTAGGTTTACTTGATTTCTAACAACATATTTAATAAAGTTTGAAAATTCTATGGCATTTCTGAAAAGCTGCATCCAAAGAATAAATCTCCAGTTTCCAACAGTTTCATAGTTTAGTCATACACTTCTTTAAAATGATTATTTTCCTTCTAAAAAACAACTTTGTCTTGTTCCTGTGCCCTAGTAAAGACTTACAACCTATCTGTCTCACCACAACTTAGTGATTGTAGTCGGGCTAAATTATGGTTGCCCAAAGATATCAAGTCCTGATGCTGGAACCTGTAAATGCTACTGTATAAGGAAATAAAGCATTTGAAAATATGATTAAGATAAAGATTTGAGATGGCAGACTATGCTGGATTATCTGGGTAGATTCCAGATATAGTCAATCACAAATGTCCTCTTATACAGAAGGTAGAAGGATACTTGGACAGAAGGCACACAGGCAAAAAACAAGGTGGAAGACAAAAGGAAAGACTAAAGGGATACAGCCCAAGTTCCAAGAATGCCAGCAGCCACCAGAAGTTGGAAGAGGCACAGAATCATTTCTTCTCCCAGAGACTGCAGGGGAAGCACAACCCTGACCAACCTTCACTGCATTTCAGTCATACTATGAAACAATACATTTTTTTTGCTGTTCTTAGCCATCGAATTTGGGTTATTTGTTATAGCTCCTGAAAGAAACTAATGTAGTAGTTTAAATCAATGCAAATTTATTCTCTTACTGCTCTGAAGGTCAGAAGTTTAAGATCCATTCCAGCAGGCTAAAGTTGGCAGGACTGGTTCCTTCTAGAAGTGCTGAAAGAAGAATTTCTTTCCTTGAAGAATTTTTAGTGGCCACGACTCTGTGTCTAGCTCTTTCCTCCACCAGTCTGTGAGAATCACTTTTTATCTCTGCCTTTATCATCACATGACTCTGACATCTGCATTCTCAGTAGAAGGAATATTGTGATTACATTGGAGCCACCCAGAAAAATCTCAGTTAATCTCCCTATAATGCAAAGTTATTTTGCCACAAAGGGTAATATTAATAATTCATAGATATTAGGGTATTGGAATACTGGAGGGTGGGGGTGGTATGCTCTACTTAGCCTACCATATGCTAGCCATTGATTTCAAGTGACCATGAAACCTGATTTTCCCATTATGAGAAGAGATACCTGATCCAGCAATCCCTAAGTTTGTATTTCATTCTCAAAGAAATTCAACTGTGTTCCATTTTCAAGGGAAGAGATTAGACTCAATAGACTCTGATGATGTCCTAAAAACATATAGTTATCATTTTCAGCATGTATACAGATAAAGTATCATAACCCTACTCTTCTCACAATTAATTATCTAAGATAATAGACTGAGGAATTAAAAAGGTAAAGAAAGATGATCAAATCAGTCTGCATAATAGATTGGCCCCTTTCCTCAGTGGACTGCCTGAATAACAAGGTTGCCACTTACAGGGGCTATGAAGGACCAAGAGGCAGGTAGACTCACTGAGAAGCACTTCGAACAGTGCCTATGGCTTATTCTCTTAGCTTGGAAAGGAAGATGCCCCAAAGTATCAATCATATCAGTCTTGAGGGAAAGGCTACCAAGATTACTAAAATAGTCAGGGTCTTGGAAGAAACAAACGTGAAAAAAACCTTTCCCAGACTTCACTAACTTTTTTACAGTCAGTGGTTGCAAGAGGACCTTCTCTCTTTTTCACTATCCAAATAGTGTAAGAGACAGCAGCTCTCTTTATTGGCAAACACAGTGGTCTCATTATGCAAATGTGTCCTAAATACATTTCCTTCAATCCTTTCATCAGACCTTCTTTAGATTAAAGGAAAGTTCTAGTTTTTGAATTTTAGAATTTTCATTCATTATCTTTTCATGTGTAACAAATGGTCCCCTAAAAGTGTGGCTTAATATAAGACAAATTTGTTATTGAACTGTTCCTGTGAACTAGGAATTTCAGAGCAGATTTTTTTGTGTATGCTTCTGAATCATGTGTGTTCAAGGTATTAGCCAGGGTTGAAATCATCTGAAAGTTTGCCTGGGGAAGGAGGATCCTTTCCCAAGATGCCACTCTGAAAAGCTGGCATGAGGCCTAATTTCCTCACTGCCTGAGTCCCTCTCCAGTATTCCCTTAAGAATCCTGAAAACAAAGCATTGGGCTTGACACCCCACTGACCAACATACACATACACAAACAATCCAGTGAGGTGAACAGAACGATGAGGAAGCTGCATGCCTTATCTTATATGACCTTGTCTCCTAAGTTGTATGCTATCTCTTCTGATTTATCTTAGTCACTAGAAAGAAATCAAGTGCAACCTGCTCAAGGAGGAGTTTAGGCTTCCCTTCTAGAAATGAAGTATGTCAGAAACATTGTAAATAAATTTAAGCCACCACATCATTCTCTTCAGCTAGGAGATAATATCTTGCATATTATCTATGCATGTTTCATAGATAGTACCTAATGTTTTCAAAGTAACTCATTTTTAGCAACAAATCCAACAACCAAAGATCAAGCTCTCTCCTCACTTTTGGCAACTAGTGACATTTCAACACACCTACCCCTGCCACCTTCCCTTCCCTGTATTGTTGCAACAACCATTGGTCCCACAGTCTTGATTGCATTACTTGTTGCAGGGGTGTGTGTGTGTGTGGGGGGGGTGGTTTACATACTTACATACTTTATTACGGTACAGTGGATCACACTAAGAATGAAGGATGGTGACAGGCTCAATCTGGTGGCCTCACACTTGCCAAGAACCTGCTCTACCAATTGAGCTATTTCATGTCCTCAATACATTTCTTTAATCATCTTTATATTCCTATCTTTAATCATCTTCCTATATTTAATCATGTTTCTACCATTCTAATTTTTCTTCTTCGAAGGTAAGGTTTTTGTAAAGTCAATTTGATTTTTCTTACTTAGGCTAATGTGAGGCTAAATTTGTCCCATAGTCACTATGGATACTGTGGTGATTAGTATGAAATAATTACCAATGACCTCAGACCTACTTATTTTATGAGTCAAAACCAAAATTTTATAATTGTTTCATGACAGGAGGCCCCAAAGTTAGTTAAAATGTAGGTGTGTCATTTAAAATATATCAAGATAAAGGAGTAAAAGGGATTTTAATGAACTTACTGAATTCATTGAAGAAGTGAATGTGACTATTTCAGAATAAATGTAATCTATTAGATATTTTACAAGATACAGCATTGTATTAAAAGTGCACCGCCAGAGCCAAAAAAACGAAGCCTGCTCTTCCTTTTATGAACAAAGTCCACCTTCATCAACAATAACACTTAGCAAAATATTTTTGAATGAATTTGACCCTATAAAGTCAGAAAAAATGAAAACAGCGTATTGACCAGTCCTATTTTAGTGTCCCGAGCTGTAATTTATTTTTTAAAAATATTTGAAGTGCACTAAGCCCTTTCTGCAGGTTTCTGTATAAGTAAAAGTTACATAGCACTTACTAAGGTATCCCTCAGTGAACATGGTTATTGGCACAGAATAATTTCTCACTAAATGTCTTTGCATTAATTAATGGGTTAATATAATCAATGAGAGTAATATCTGGTCACTTGAAGACTAGTATGAGCCTGGCTGTCTGTCACTTCAAAGTTAATTTTAAGTAATCCAGTTCATTTTGCTAGACCTGACTGGAATTCTTTTATACCTTAAATGTACGAGTTCATAAAAATTGTTAGAACTAATATGCAAGATACCATGTGAGGCATAGCCTATATTCCTACTGCAGTTTGACTTGTAAACAGAAAACCCCAGAACATGAAAGATAATAGCAAATAAAGCAGTGATAGGAATTCCAAAAACAGATTTTCAATGCGGCTATTGTAAAATTCTTATTACTGATTGGCCTTTTCTAAGTGCTTTATGGGGGCCAGGGATGTCATTTAGAGGCAGAGCACTTGTCTTATATATCCCTGTCAACACACACACACACACACACACACACACACACACACACACACACACACACGTACTTTATGCTGCTCTGCCTGTTCCTTGGTCACTTCCCACTACTTTCTTATTGTGTGTGTGTGTGTGTGTGTGTGTGTGTGTGTGTGTGTTGATAGCTTTAAAAGCTATCTGAGATAAATTCTATATGAAAACCACTGGTGAGATATGGGTGCATTTGAATTAAGCTTTATCTTTTACTTTTAGTTTTGGTTTTTTTGGGTCATGCCTGGTGATGTTCAGGAGTTACTCCTGGCTGTGCACTCAGGAATCACTCCTGGAGAAGCTTGGGGGACCGTATGAGATGCCAGGGATCAAACCTAAGTCCACCACATGCAAGGGAAATTCCCTACCCAAAGTACTATCATTCAGGCCAAAGACATGGACTTTAAAGAACAGAAATAAATACCTGAACAGATATGTAGGGATAACAGACAACATTCATATGAAAAGAGGAGGATAAGGGAAAGTGTCAAGATTGCAAAGTACGAAGCTTTTTGTTCACCTTGCTGCCCTTTGATCCCTAATAAACAATGATACCATTTGTAAAGAGGCTGGAGCGATAGCACAGCGGTAGGGCGTTTGCCTTACAAGCGGCCAACATGACCGACCCGAGTTCGATTCCTCCGCCCCTCTCGGAGAGCCCGGCAAGCTACCGAGAGTATCTCGCCTATACGGCAGAGCCTGGCAAGCTACCCGTGACGTATTCGATATGCCTAACACAGTAACAACGAGTCTCATGATGGAGACGTTACTGGGCACACTCGAGCAAATCGATGAACAACGGGAGGACCGTGACCGTGACCATTTGTAAAAAGGTTTCTTCAGACACAATAGGTAGGTAAACACCTATTAAATCTGGAGAACTAAATTGTTTTGACTTACACAAGCCACTCATCAACCAAAAAGGAGACTACTCAAGAAAATATGAGTCATGAATTTTTCTTGACTGTTTAAAACATTGTTGGTTAAGTATATTGTTTGACATACCCACCTACACAATAATAGAAAGAAGTCATTTGCCTTTTTGACAAAAGGATATTGCTAGGATGTAGGTATGAAATCTAAGGAATCAATAATCTTACAGTGAGAACCATCAATGCTGTGAAAAATGTAAATTGTATCCAAGGAAAATGTAAATTGTATCTCCTACTGTCTTCTAGAATCTAGTTTTCCATTAGGATATGGCAAAGTGATACTCTTGGCCCTAGCTATAAGGAAATAGTACTGCTACTGTCCTCCCATTGTTCATCAATTTGCTCGAGTAATGTCTCCATTTTTGAGACTTGTTACTGTGTTTGGTATATTGAATACATCACGGGTAGCTTGCTAGGCTTTGCCATGCGGGTGAGATACTCTCGGTAGCTTGCCGGGCTCTCCGAGAGGGGTGGAGGAATTGGACCCGGTTTGGCCAAGCTGGCTGCGCACAAGGCAAATGTCCTACTGTTGTGCTATCGCTCCAGCCCAAGGAAATAGTAAATAAATAGAAAATAGTCTAATATTCAGGAACACAAGTAATAATAATTTACCTGGTAATGTTAAATGAAAAACTAATAGCAGGTCTTGCAGTGTTCACAATAGCCCAAATCTGGAAAAAAAAACAGAGTGTCTGAGAACAGATGACTGGCTAAAGAAACTTTGGTACATCTACACAATGGAGTACTATGCAGCTATTAGAAAAGATGAAGTCATGAAATTTACATACAAGTGGTTCTGCATGGAAAGTATCATGCTAAGTGAAATGAGTCAGAAAGAGAGGTACAGACATAGAGAGACTGCACTCATCTGGGGAATATAAAGTAACAGAATGGGAGATGAACACCCAAGAATAGTTGAGATAAGTACCAGGAGGTCTGCTTCACAGCTTGGAAGTCGGCAGCACATGCTGGGGGAAAAAGCAGCTCAGATAGAGAAGGGAACACCAAGTAAAGGGTGTTTGGAGGATTTGCTTGTGATGTGTGCTGAAAGTAGACTATAGACCAAACAAGATGGCCACTCAATATCTCTATTGCAAACCATAACACCCTAAAGGAAAGAGAGAGCAAAAGGGAATGCCCTGCCACAGAGGCAGGGTGGGATGGGGGGAGGATGAAGTGGGGGGTGGGGTGGGAGGGCTACTGGGATCATTGGTGGTAGAGAATGGGCACTGGTGGAGGGATGGGTACACGATCATTGTATAACTGAAACCTAAGCATGGAAGTTTGTAAGTCTACAACTGTACCTCATGGTGTTTCACTAAAAAAAAAAAAAATCTCAGCTAGGAAAAAAAAATAATAAATTCTAATCATGCCTTATATCTGAAAGTTAGTACATTAATTTGAAAAGAGGATGAGTCCTAGAATGTGGGAATTTCTGAGAGGATTTTAACTAGTCATGGCATGCACTATCCCGATTCCATACTAAATTTCTATTGTTCATCTCTATTCTAAGGATACACCTTTTCATCACTTGTTTGAAAAGGAGACATCATCTCTTTCTTGATGAGGACCTTAGACTTTACTTGATGAAACCTCTTTATAGAAGTGAAGTATATTATCTTATTTCAACTGCATTGGCTGACAAAAATCTCAAAGAATAGCCAAAAACTAAGTGATGAAACTAATCCAATCACAATAAGTAGTTGATTTAAAAGAAGGGTTTCAATCGACTTTGAAAAGTTCCTTGTCTTAAGAAAACAAAGAACGCTTTCCCGGACACAAGCTTTAGTGAACATTTTTTTACGTAAGAATAAAAATAAGGTAGAAAATCCTGATTCTCACTGTGAACATACGCTAATAAGATAGCAATACTTCAACACTCCTTAAGTATTCAAGAGACCAAAGAAGCACCAGAAAGAACTAGGTTTTACCTTCCTGGCATTACTCTATTTTATAGAAAGAGATCATTTCAAATCTTCTAAACTGTATTTCCCAGAAACCCATGGTCTTCTGTGTAATATGTTTAGTCCAGTTGTTCACCTCTTTATTGGTCATTTGTTTCCTAATTTAAGATCTTTTCTCCCTAAATGATTGATACTTTAAATAAAATTACCTTTTTTCTTTTTTATTTTCTTTTTGGGTCACACCTGGCGATGCACAGGAGTTACTCCTGGCTCTGCACTCAGGAGTCACTCCTGGCAGTGCTCAGGGGACCATATGGGATGCTGGGAATCGAACCCGGGTTGGCCACGTGCAAGGCAAACACCCTCCCCGCTGTGCTATCTCTCTAGCCCCAAAATTACCTTTTGTACCATAAAAAATTAATAGCAGTTCTGAGGAAACTCTAATTACATGAGGTTCCTCAGCAAAGTAGATAATGTGTTTCTGATCTGACAGGTTAAAAAAAAAATAGTGTCTGCAAATTACATTGGAGTGTTTGGTTCACACTTTATTTTATTTATTTATTTTTATTTTTTATTTTTTTGCTTTTTGGGTCACACCTAGCAATGCACAGGGGTTACTTCTGGCTCTACACTCAGTAATTACTCCTGGCGGTGCTAAGGGAACCATATGGGATGCTGGGAATCGAACCCGGGTTGGCCGCGTGCAAGGTAAACACCCTACCCGCTGTGCTATCACTCTAGCCCCAGGTTCACACTTTAAATGCAAAAGGCTGGTTACTTTTAAAAATATGTATGCACATACTATGTGCCAGTCATTGTGCTAGGTATTAGATAGGATTCAACTGAAATCCTCCCTGAAAAGGTATTTACAGTTATATAAGGCAAAGAGACAGGAGGGAGAAAACAGAAGAAAAATTTTCTTTCTGTCTCTCTTAAAATGTATACTTTAAATTCTTTATCAAACTTCTACAAATTTGATTTTTTGAACAAGTAATTCTACAAGTCTTTCCCTAGCTCTTTCACTTTCTATTTAGTAAAGACACATGTATCATTGTTCCAAAAAGCTCTTGGAAGAGGCAGCACAAATTTCTAACATTTGGGTTGGTATTACAAAGATGATCTGTTGACAGACTTTTCTGAATAGGAGTGTTTGCTTGGGAATCACCATCTGGTCTAGATTTCACTAATAGGAAAAGACCATTAATTTGCACAATACAAGCTAGCAGAATCTTTTCTTCTTTTCTGGACATCATCTGGAAGGCACTGATAATCAAACATACAAAAAATCCCCATGTGGATAATCAAGAATTGCAAATATATTGACATGTTTGTTACAGATCACTGTGATTTCTCTTAATTCTCCTCCAAAGATCATAGTTTAGGAAACAAATTAGGGGTCAATTTTAATGACCCATTCTCTAAATATAATGCTTTGGGCATTTGAATTAATAATGTTTCCTTTTTAGTAATAATAAATATCGGCATACCTTGAGAGGGATATTTATAAATAATGTATATATTTCATACATATGTATCCCATACAAAATGTATATATCATGCATGCAAATACACTACAATTACATTCATTTTATCTTTAAATATACTCGACAGATAATTAATTTTGTTTAAATTAGACCCATTCTAATAACTACTGCCTATCTCTTTCATGCCAAATGATACTTTATAAATATCTATCCCTCTCACTGTCATAAAAACTCTTTGTGTTAGGTATACCTAGGTTCTTTTTACTACTCAAACTTCTGAGGCCCAAACTTATGGAATTAAGTAGGAGGCTGAAACATATTCAAAGAAATTCTATACTACTTCACCTAACAAAGTGTTCTAAACGTGGTATTAGCAGTCATCAAACAAGGAAGGATATTTAAGTAAAGCCCCAAAAATGAGTTACCAATCAAAAAAGCAGGTACTGGAACTGAGTAGAGGAGTTTCTTGCTTCTCTAACCCCAAATCCACTATTAAGAGAAGGATTTTGAAAGTGTCTCTCATTTGTTTTACAATAAATCGATCACTAGTAGTAACTGAAACAGCCATTTTCAATGAGAGGATATAACCTGCATGTTGATAAAGTCAGAGTAATAAACTAGGGCTCCTGAAACCAAGGGGAGGTCATATATCAGTAGAATATTCCTTCTCACTTCTGTGTGTGAGAGAAACAATATGTCTTGTTTAAGCTATTGTATTTTGATGTTTCTTTTTATAGCAGCCTAATCTCTACCTTAACATTATTTTATTTAAATATCATTCCCAATAAATAGAATAACTATTTCTCATCACTGGTAATAGGGTGGATAAAGGAAAAGCAGTGAAGTTTGGGGCCAGACAAATGCTTACCAAATAGTATAGCCCAAAAGTTCAGAGACCTAACAAATGGGGAAAAATGGGGAGTTATTTTTTAAATTATTTTTATTAGTAGTATTTTCTTTTTTTTCTTTCTTTCTTTGTTTTTTTTTTTCATAATGTAGAAGTACTGCTATTTATTCAGCCATTGATTAAGCTGACTGAATTGGGCATGAACTCCACATTACCTTTTTTTTTATTATTCAGAATGTTAATTTTATTTTATTATTCCCATCCCCCCTCGTTTTTGGTTCACCATGAGATACAGTTACAAAGCTTTCATGTTTGAGCTTCGGTCATACAATCACCAAACACCCAAACACCCATCCCTTCACCAGTGCATATTTTCCACCACCAAGATCCCCAGTATCCCTCCCTCCCCCAGCCTCGCCACCCCATTCCAACCCTTTCCCTGCCTGTGTGGCAGACAATTTCTGCAGTACCCTCTCTCTACTTAGATTACATTCTATATTTTGACACCAGTCCCATCACCACTCAAACTGTCAAAAAGGCAATGCTAGATGATTTATTTTGTTTTGCTTGTTATAGATAGAATATAATCTCCAGAAAATTCTGTGTCGTTCTCTTCCAGGAACTTTAGTTTATAGTCTCTGGGTCTTGGACATTGATAAGATTACATGGCGTCAGGAACAGTTTGTAAATGTGATGGCCAAGCTTCTGGATAACTGAGGATCTGGGGTGAGGAGGCCCAATGCTAATCCAAACAGGCTTGGAGATCTCAGTTATGGGTTCCCACATATCTGGGTTTTCCTGACAGCCTGTTCTTGGGTGAGGTTCATCCTGTCTTGAGTGAGGCTCGTCCACTCTCAGGTGAGGCTCATCCAAGTGTGTGGAGAGTGGTCTTGAGCATGGCAGCAGTTGGGTTCTGGAGGTTTTCCACTGCTGAAGTTCTGCTTGGGGCAGGGAGGGAGAGTCAACCTGCCCCCTCTTTGAGGTGCTCTGGTGAAGACAGCCTGGAGTGGGGTTGGGACATTCTGAGGTGCTCTCTTCTCAGAGCTTTAGTTTTATAGTCTCTGGGTCTTGGCTATTGATTAGATTACATGACACTGGGGGCTGTTTGTTGGCTTGACTGCCAAGCTACTGGAAAACTGGGGACCTGGGGGAGGAAGCCCAGTCTTGATCCAAGCGGGCCTGGAGATCTCAGTCATGAGTTCTCACCTACCTCCATGCTACAGGACCTAACTGTGTCTTTTGATCTCTTTTGAGATTTATGGGTCTCTGAAATAAGGCCAATAAATGGGCTTATATAGCTGAGCCAGAGGTGATTTATGGGTGTGTCTCCCACATAACTAACTTTTGGCTGTTTAATTTCTTGGTAAACTTGGCCCCAAGTTGTTTGGGTCTGGCCAAAGGCACAGCACAGCAGCAATTTTGGGGTATCTGGAAGTCTGAAGGCACCATCAGGCTGCTGAAGCACTTGACCCACAGGTACAGATTGCCTTGCTGGTGGCACCATACCCCCATTTGTAGTATTTTTTACATAATAACTAATCTTCAAATATCTAATCTCTTACAAATGTCTAATCTCTTTAAAATATTTTAGTCGATTTTTTATCAATGATAAGTGCCATGGAAAGTAGCCAAAATTTTATAAACTTTCCATCATAAAACAAAATTAGGCAGGAGAGATCGTAGAGGACTAAGGCCCTTACCTTGCATGCAGCTGACCCAGAACAGTACATGTTCTCCTGGGCAATGTCAGGAGTGACTCCTGAGCACAGACCTAGAAATAGTCCCTAAGCACTGCTGTATCTAATCAACCTCTCCCCTCCCCACCACATACTCTAAAAAAGGAAAGAAAATGAAGTGGGTCTCCAGTATATGTTTAGCCTTGCAACAAAAGCAACCCCATAATCCCCTCTATTAAAAAAAAACCCCAAATTTTCATTTAGTAGTAACACTTTAAGAAATTCAGACTTCAGAGAAAATATGAAACTTTTTAGGTACATAATCAATGCCTGAATTTACACCTTGCCCAAACTTGTTTAATAACTACTTCTAAAATTTTAATTCTAGGTACTCTGTCTCTTTAATTAAAAAAAGTCTACCACATCAAGTGGATTTTGCATTTGTGCTTTGAGTTTCATTAATGTTTCCCATGGTTATTTCAGATTGCATATACTAAACTTCTCAATTAATAAAAAATAAATACCTACATTTTCAGAGGCTACACATTAGAGATGATTTCTCAAAAAGGGATTAATTTAGGGGAAAATTGTTTAGAATAGAAAGTCTCCTAAATTATTTGTTTCAATAGCTGTCAAAGAACTTAGGTGGTGTCTTTCAGGTATGAGACCCCCGTATTTACTTTGTTAAAAATGAAGATCTCAAGAAGCACAGTGAGGCAGAGAAGATACAGAGGTCCTTCTATGTGATACACCATTGCTGTACTTCTTGACTTGGAATTGCTTTTATCATGTTTGTTCATTCATCTGCAAAGACTCACAACATAATTGCTTCTTTTATCTTTTGTTTCCACAGCACTTAAATGATCTATTTCAGGTATGTTCAGGGTGGTTTGGCTGTAGACCTTATTTTAGTATTTTTGATTGCTCAAATGAGCTATTTAATGTTCATATCAGAATTCGCAGTCCTCCACTGATGCTGGGACAAAGGGTCAACAAAAGAGAAATCAGGAGAACAAAGTTTGGTAAAATGATGTGGCAGGTGGAGACAAAGTAACTCTGGAGATAACTTCTAAAAATTGTGAATTTTTCTTTTAAAATTATAGGCGTATAAAAAGTAGGATTCAGGGCCTAAAAGAATCCCAACTGTAGAAGATTCTTTCTAATTTTGAGACAACAATGATACATCATCTCAGACCACAGAGACTGGCCCACATCCAAAAGAACAAAAGCAACCAGTGTTGGCGCGGATGTGGTGAGAAAGGGACTCTCCTTCACTGCTGGTGGGAATGCCGACTGGTTCAGCCCTTTTGGAAAAAGTATGGACGATCCTCAAAAAATTAGAAATTGAGCTCCCACTTGACCCAGCAATACCACTCCTGGGAATATATCCCAGAGAAGCAAAAAAGTGCAGTTGAAATGACATCTGCACTTCTATGTTCATTGCTGCACTATTCACAATAGCCAAAATCTGGGAAAAAAACCCCAGTGCCCAAGAACAGATGACTGGTTAAAGAAACTTTGGTACATCTACACAATGGAGTACTATGCAGCTGTTAGAAAAGATGAAGTCATGAAATTTACATACAAGTGGAACTACATGGAAAGTATCATGCTAAGTGAAATGAGTCAGAAAAAGAGGGACAGACATAGAAATATTACTTTCATCTGGGTAATATAAAGTAACAAAATGGGAGATTACCACACAAGAATAGCCAAGATAAGTACCAGGAGGTTCACTCCATGGCTTGGAGGCCAGCCATACATGCTGAAGGAGAAGGCAGCTCAGATAGAGAGGGGAGCACCAAGTAAAGGGTGTTGGGAGGATCCTTCCAGGATGAGAGATGCATGCTAAAAGTATACTATAGCCCAAACATGATTGCCACTCAATGCCTCTTCTGCAAACCACAGTACCCTAAAGGAGAGAGAGAAAAAAAGGGAATGCCCTGCGACAGGGGTGGGGTGGGATGGGGCGTGGGAGGTGGGAGGGATGCTGGGAGCATTGGAGGTGGGGAATGGGCACCGGTGGAGGGATGGTTATTCAATCATTGTATAACTGAAACCCACACACAAAAATTTCTAAGTCTATAATTGTACCTCATGGTGTTTCACTAATAAAAATTTTTTAAAAAAGAAAAGAAAATTAAAGTAGGAGCCTTGAGAAATGGTATAGAGATTTAAGTACTTGTTTTGCATGTGGCTGCCACTAGTTTTATGCCTAATGCAACATGGTCTCCTGAACATTGCCAAGTGCAGCCTAGGAGGATCACCAAGTGGCATTGCATCCTCAGCTGCTTGCATTGAATCGACTAGACCATTTGGCAAAGAATCAATGTAAGGGTCCCCCAGGCCACTTGAGCAGTGTTTGGGACTGCCCCTCAAAGATAAAAGAAAGAAGTAAAAGAAAAGTGAGTTAATTTATGATTTATCTTCAACTGTGCTTTGTAATCCTTTGAAACCAGGCTGATCACACTTTGTAATCAATGCAAGCACTCAATAAAAGGGAGGGCTTGACCCAGTTTTACTCTGCTGACAAGTGTCCTCCACTCTTTCTTCTGCTCCTCCCTCAACACCCAGCCCATATTCATTGCAGTTTATCACACTAGAACTTCTTGAATTTTCTTCTGCGAATCAATGGAAGCAAATCCAGGTCAGTTTTCAGGCTTCAGAAGGCAGTTCTGACATTCAGATTCCAGATTCCTGTGATTGGGAGCAGATCTGAAGAAAGAACCCTAAGGTGAAGGGGCAGATTCTGAAAACTGGAAGTCCGGGAACTCACACTAAAAACTGCAGGGATATGAGTAGAAGACTGATTGCATGTGCTCTAAAACTTTCATGTTGTCTTCTGCCAGCTAAACCAGTCCCTTTAGCCCCTTTTTGTTTGCAGAAGGACAAAATGTGGCCATTTTGTGCTGGTATCTTATTCAGGCCATTCCATGACTGTTAATGGGGAAAGCAATCAGTGGGACCATACACCCTATTATACTAACCCCCACATGAGTCAGTGTGTGGGAAGTGCCAAAGTGTACTTACAAATTCACATAAATCACAAATTCCAGAAGTCTAGGAAACAGGGGCTGGGGGAGCCTTACGTAGACTCAGAGCATCTCCTCAGAAGAGGAGAAACCATTACTTCATATTCACAGGTAAAAGAGAGAAGAGCAGCTCTCAGTAGCTACTGAAAGCGGAGACCTGGATTTGTACACAGGAGTGAGTGGTGGATAACTCTAAACTGCTCCTCCCCCAGCAGAAAAGAAGAATGACTCCAGCCTTGGTTCTTGAGAGGAGCTTGTGACAAGACCAAATACTGAGTGAGAAGAGCATGAGGAGAGAGAGAGTTTGACAGAACAGGAGAGTCTCCTTCTGAAGGCCCAAGCCTATGCGGTGCAGAGGAAACCAGATACTGGAGAAATCATAACCTCTGCTCTCCCACACAATTCTATTCTGGGAGCGTCATCTTCAGCTCTATCCTCACAGACCCAGTGTCTATCTAGGGAGGGCAGGGCAGGACTCACTCAGGAAAGGGCCATTAACTGTTTCCTGATCGTTATGAAGGGTATATCAGTTAAGGTTCAACCAGTAAGACAGAACCAGTAGGAAGTAAATCTGTAGCACTGTCCTCCCGTTGTTCGTTGATTTGCTCGAGCGGGCCCAGTAACGTCTCCATTGTGAGACTTCTTGTTACTGTGTTTGGCATGGCGAAATACTCTCGGTAGCTTTCCAGGCTCTCCGAGAGGGGCAGAGGAATTGAACCTGGCTCGGCCACTCCGGCCACACCACGGCAAATACCCTACCACTGTGCTATAGCTCCAGCCCAGGAAATAAATATATATAAAATAATATATAAATATATAAAACAACTATTTATATATAAACATAAATATTTATGTATAATATAAGTATATGTAAATAAATATACATACTTATATATAAGTATGTATTTAGGCATATAGAGAGACAGATCTTGTGAGAGACTTTTTAAATTTTTTTTTTAATTGAAACACCATGAGATTCAGTTACAAAGGTTTCATGATTGAGTTTAAGTCATACAATGATCAAAACTCATCCTCCACCAGTGCGCATCTTCCATCATCGATGTTCCCGGTATTCCTCCTGCCACCCCCACCCCATGCCACTCCCTGCCTTGTGGCAGATCTTGCCGCTTTCAATGTTCTGTCTCTATGGTTATTGTTGGAATTTTTAAAAATGTGACCCTATTTTTGCCGAGATCCTTTGGTTGTCTCTGATCTCAGTGCCTATATTCATAAACTCATGGGAAATTCTTATTGATGATTTCTTTAACTATTGTTTCTTCATAAAATTTGCTTTCCTGTTATCCAGGGACTGTGGTGATTCATATATTGTTCTTACCAAACTCATCCCATAATTATCCGGTATGCCATTCATTTCTTCCTAGCTTCTGGAACCACTCAGGAAAACTTTTGTGTTGTTTAAACTACCCAATCTATGGTATTTTTTTATGGAAGCCTGGGATGTCTATGGCATGAAGTATCCTGTCAGGATCGTCTTGGCAGGTAAGAAAGGAGGCTGAAAATTGGGGAGGAAGGGAAAAGCCAGATTACATCTCTCCTTTTTCTCAGCCCCAGTCTCATCTCTGATAGCAATAAAGCCTCTTCCATGACCTCAGCTGCCTATGCTTCCATGCTCAGCTGGAGAAGTCTGTGACTGGATCCAATTAAACCACCCCCTCTTCCTTTTGTCTATCAATGGTTCTAGTATATTTTTAGACAATGAGTTGTCTCACTATCTCCTGTTTGCTTCCGGTTGTCTCAAAACCTAAAATTTATTAATTTTTTTATTCATTTGGTTTTGGTTTGGGGCCATGCCTGGCTATACTCAGGACTTATTTTTGGTTCTGCACTCAGGGATCACTCCTGGTGGACTCAGGAGAAATACATGTGGTGCTGAACATCAAACAAACATGGGTCAGTCTCATGCAAGGCAAGTGGCCTATCCACTGCACTCTCTTTCAAGCGCCATATCAACACCTATAATTATCAAATTCCCTTATTAAATTCTTATAGTGTCTTTTAATAAAGGGGTATTAAGTGTATTTTGTTTTCTGGTTGAACTTTGATGAAAACGAGTAAAAATTTTAAATGACCACAGCCCCAGAAGCACAAGGACTTAATGCAGAACCCAGCAGCTTGGAGCAGAAAAGTGAAAGGACTATGCGTTAATCCAGGCCATCATGTCTGCCCAGAGGGGAAAGGGTGTTGGTCCCTTCCGCCCTCCTCCCTCTGGAAAGAAAGATGGTGGCCACATGGGAGCCTTGTGGACAGCAGGTATGAGCCGGGGATGTGGGGGCGACTAAAACCTCATGGGAAGGGAGGCGTTCCAGTCCGTCCTTCACGCCCTACCGAGGTCACCAGTTGCCCCCCGCGAGCGGCTCTCCAGCACGGCCACGGCCCCAGAAGCACAAGGACTTAATGCAGAACCCAGCAGCTTGGAGCAGAAAAGTGAATGGACTATGCGTTAATCCAGGCCATCATGGCTGCCCGGAGGGGAAAGGGTGTTGGTCCCTTCCACCCTCCTCCCTCTGGAAAGAAAGATGGCGGCTGCATGGGAGCCTTGTGGACAGCAGGTATGAGCCGGGGGAGTGGGGGCGACTAAAACCTCATGGGAAGGGGGACGTTCCGGTCCGTCCTTCACGTCCTACTGAGGTCACCAGTTGCCCCCCGCGAGCAGCTCTCCAGCATGGCCACAGCCCCATAAGCACAAGGACTTAATGCAGAACCCGGCAGCTTGGAGCAGAAAAGTGAACGGACTATGCGTTGATCCAGGCCATGAGGTCTGTCCGGAGGGGAAAGGGTGTTGCCCCAGTCGCCTTCTCCTCTCTGGAAAGAAAGATGGCGGCTGCATGGGAGCCTTGTGGACAGCAGGTATGAGCCGGGGGTGTGGGGGCGACTAAAACCTCATGGGAAGGGGGGGCATTTTGGTCCGCCCTTCATGCCCTACCAAGGTCACCAGTTGCCCCCCTATGAGTGGCTCTCCAGCACGGCCACAGCCCCAGAAGCACAAGGACTTAATGCAGAACCCAGCAGCTTGGAGCAGAAAAGTGAAAGGACTATGCGTTAATCCAGGCCATCATGTCTGCCCAGAGGGGAAAGGGTGTTGGTCCCTTCCGCCCTCCTCCCTCTGGAAAGAAAGATGGCGGCCACATGGGAGCCTTGTGGACAGCAGGTATGAGCCGGGGATGTGGGGGCGACTAAAACCTCATGGGAAGGGGGGCGTTCCGGTCCGTCCTTCACGCCCTACCGAGGCCACCAGTTGCCCCCCACTAGCGGCTCTCCAGCACGGCCACGGCCCCAGAAGCACAAGGACTTAATGCAGAACCCGGCAGCTTGGAGCAGAAAAGTGAATGGACTATGCGTTAATCCAGGCCATCAGGTCTGTCCAGAGGGGAAAGGGTGTTGCCCCAGTCGCCTTCTCCTCTCTGGAAAGAAAGATGGCGGCCGCATGGGAGCCTTGTGGACAGCAGGTATGAGCCGGGAGTGTGGGGGCGACTAAAACCTCATGGGAAGGGGGGCGTTCTGGTCCGTCCTTCACGCCCTACCGAGGCCACCAGTTGCCCCCCACTAGCGGCTCTCCAGCACGGCCACGTCTCCAGTGCACAGAAACCAATTTCTTAACTATCTGACTTCAGGTTCAATAAGTAAAATAGCAGAAATCCAAAACCAACATTTAATTCTTGAACCCAGCTGTAGAAAGCAAATCACTTCACAATGCTTTTTCAGCATGTCTGATTTGGGGGGGGGGGTAAACTCTAAATAATAGTGGTGAATCTTTTATTGAAACAATGAATCTAATCAAAGCAGATAGAGTGTTAACTAGAATTCATCTGCCCCACAGGGACTGGGAGGGGTGGGGGGTGGGGTTTTATTGGGGTTCTTCATGGTAAAAAATAAGTTTTGGTAAAGGGAAATGTGTTTGATATTTGCATGACTGAGACCTAAACCTGAAAGCTTTGTAACCTTTCCCACGGTGATTCAATAAAGAAATAAAAAAAAGAAAAAAAAAAGAAAAAAAATTATACATGGCATCATAAAAAAAAATTTTAAATGAATACTGTGAAGTTATTAATGTGTCATACAAGTAACAATTCATCCACATATATGTCATTCATACTTTGTATATCTGTCTCTGTCTTTCCTGCTTATGTCTTCTTTTTTTATTTTTTATTATTATTTTTTGTTATATTTATTTATTGAATCACTGTGGGAAAAGTTTCAAAGCTTTCAGGTTTAAGTCTCTGTACACCTTTCCCTTCACCAGTACTTATTTTTCACCACCAAGAACCCCAATATGCCCCCTCCCACCCCTCCCAATGCCTGTGAGGCAAATGATTTCTACTTAACTCTCTCTCTACTTTGATTACACTCATTATTTCAACAAAAGATGTACCATTATTGTTTAGAATTTCCACCCAACAATCAGAACTGCTGAAAAGGCATTGTGAAATAATTTGTTTTCTCTAACTGGTTATGAGAACCATATGATGTCGCACGGCTGCAGTAGCGGCAGTGCAATTTTGGATTTCTAATATTTTACTAATTAAGTCTGGAGGGAGGGATTTCTGCCAAGAGCCAGATAATTACGAGATTGGTTTCTGTACCTCTGGAGCCATGGCCGTGCTGAAGAGCCACTTGTGGGGGGCAACTTGTGGCCTCGGTAGGGCATGAAGGACAAGCTGGTACTGCCCCCCTTCCCATGAGGCTGCAGTTGCCCCATCACTGCCGGCTCATACCTGGCTTTCCAATAAGCTCTGAGGCAGTGGCCACCTTGCTGTCAGGGCGGGGGGGGGGGGGGGCGGGAAGGTGGAAGGGAGAGACACCCTTTCCCCCCCGGGGGTGGCATGGCGCCGTAGTTTATCTCATGGTCCATTCACTTTTCTGCCACAGGCTGCCAGCCTCTGGTTTAAGTCCTTGTGCTCTGGAGCCATGGCCGTGCCGGAGAGCCACTCGTGGGGAGCAACTGATGGCCTCGGTAGGGCGTGAAGGACAAGCTGGTACCACTCCCCTTCCCAGCTCATGTCTTCTTTGATCTAAGAAGAGGATGCTAAAATGGTCCATTTTTGGTCACACTGTTGACTTAGTCATAGTTGCACTCTGGGAAATTGGAAGTAAGAAACACACAAGAAAAATCCTAGTTGGTGGGAGTCTTTGGGATTGAGAAGCCAAACTTTTAACCCAAGGATTAAACTTTGATCTGATAAGACAGGAATCTTAATAACTGAAGGGGTACTGAGTAGATCTGTGAGTAGAGAGTATATCCTCAGTTGCAAATAACTTTTTATGCTTCAGAACCAATTTTGTACAAGACTTTGTTTTCCTACTTTTATGTTTCATAAGATTCCTTTATATGCTTTCTTCAACTTATTTGGATATCTGTACTTTTGAGTCCTGACTAAAGCATACCTGAAACTGCCCACATGCACATCCACAGGCGAATGTGTGCACACACATATACACATACTACCACCACCACCACCACAACCACCACCATCACCACCACTTCAGACTTTGAGTGCCTTGAAAAATATTTAGGTTATATTTCTCTGCCATTCCAGATGAGACTAGTCTCTGACTGACACCACCGACCTACTTTGGAATGCCAGTTTCAGGTCAGGATTTTCTTCCTTGCTTGTAGATGGCTTTCTTCTTACTATATCTCTACAAGGGATGAGGAGTGAGAAAGAGATTTCTTTCTCTTCTTACAAGGCCTTGATCTTATTAAAGACTTATTGTATGACCTAATTTAATGTCCATATAGAACCTAACTCCAGGTACTATTCATCTCGGGCGCTAGATCTTCAACATATGCACAAAAAAATTCAATCTTAGCATCGCCAAAATGTGACTACTTACCACTTTCATTCCACTGTGATACAGGAAGTGCAAGAAATAGGACAAGGAAAAACACATTCCATAACACGGGAAGGTAGATATTATCATTCTTCCTTTATAATTTAAGGGAAAGAGGCAAATTACCTAAATTTGTTCAAGGTCACAAACTAGTTAACATCAGCACTAATTTCTAATCCAGGTCTTGTAATTCCAAATCTGTCTGGCAATTGCTTCTATTGAGTCTTTACCATTTATTTCAACTCCCTTGGACTTGCCTTCTCTAAAATTTTGTACCACTTCTGTTTTCCACCTTGCAATTCATCATTAAGCATACTATCTTATTTTATTTCCATTATTCTTGTCTGAAATATTCCCTTATACCCCTTCTCTCCAAATGATAAAAAAACACTTGACATTTAGACACATGTAGCTATCTCTTCAAACAGCATCCATTTCATTCCAACCTCCCTATTTACTGAGATGTCTGTCAAGGTTATCTTTTATCTTCTTCATTATTCATTCTTATTGTGAAAACATTCTCTTTTGTCATAGCTTTTCTGCATATATCTGCCTTGGTCACTATTGATCAGCAATATGTCATAGTATCATTGGCAGATAAAATTTATAGAAAAACCAGAAATTTCTTTGCAAAAGTACTGAGGGTTAAGTGATTAGGATTTCTTTCACTGTTAACATCTATGTTATGAAATATGCCAAGAATTTTGAAATCATCCAGATTATTATAACCATTCTGAGCTATTTAAAATAAGACCATATTTTAGAATCCTTATATTAAAATATCAAAATTTTGTTACTTTTTATGTTGCTCTACCTCAGTTGCCAGTTCCCAAGCTGTCATGACTAGCAAAAATTTTCATCAACTATCTAATTCTCACACATTTTCATGAACTATCTAATTCTCTGATCACCAGAAAGTTTTCTTACACATGGCTCCTCTGGTACCCTGCAACAATTCTTCATCCTATTGAGCCTCCCCAAGGCAGTGACCACTTGCTTCCTCCACATCTGCTATGGCACACCCCATACTCTCCTAGATTTCCTGCTTTCATTCCCCAAAATGTTCTTTTTTCATGTGCCTTTACTCAAGTTGACAAACATCATTGGAGAAAAATAACAGTGGTTTTCTCTTTGGGGGACACAGGTTGTTTTTATGTTTGGGTTTTTGTTTTTATTTTAAGGGATGAGAGTGGCAGATTCTCTAAGCTTTAAGGAAGGCTGATGGTTTTAAACTGCATATCTTTTTTTAAAAATTCTGCACAGTTTAAAATCTCAAGTAATATAAGTGAGTAGAAAAGACAAAGTAAGTCTCCCTCCTACCTCTGATCTCTGTCCCCAGGTCTCCGCTCAGGAATAACTAGCTTCCATTTTCATCTCTCTCCTTCATGGAATCCTATTATACTAGTCAAGATAGGCTGGGTTATGCCCTGGTAGCAAATTTATCCCCAAATCTCAGTGGAAAAACATATCGAAGGTTTTGATTCTTCTTTAAGGTATGTTTTTATGCGGCATTACCTTTTAATACTGCCAGCTCAGCATGTGGCTTCCAGGGAAGGAAGAACTAGAAGGTCACTCAAGGTGTTTTGTCTTCTATTTGAATAACATTGGTCAGACATAATCACATGGTACACTTAAATGCAAAGAGTAATCTCTGTGCAGAGGAGAGCCAGCTATTGGCAAAACAATTGGTCACCTCTATCACTCACACACTTAAGTGTGAATTTACACATTTGGAAGCATTCACACTTTTTCCACTTTGCTTGCTTTTTTCACTTTACAGCGTATTTTTAGCATTATGCTTCCCTATATGTCTTTATATTTAATTGATGGATGTTTAGGTCATTTTTCATCTTTAGCTACTATAAGTAGTAGCTTTAAAAATTAGTGATAGCACAGCAGATAGAGTGTTTGCCTTGCATGCAGCCGACCCAAGTTCAATTCCTCCATCCCTCTCAGAGAGCCCAGCAAGCTACTGAGAGTATCCCACCCACCCGGCAGAGCCTGGCAAGCTCCCATGGCATATTCGATATGTCAAAAACAGTAACAACATGTCTCACAATAGAGACGTTACTGGTGCCCACTCGAGCAAATCGATAAACAACAGGAAGACAGTGCTACAGATAGTGGCATGCGTTAAGACTTTATTATATGTACTAACATTGTTTAAACTCATTAAACATTTTAATGTACGTAGCACTCTTAGCAACCATAATGAGACATATCATAATGTGTCATACAGATGCCTCATTTGCAGTGGCAGAGTCTAGTCACATATCCAGACACTGAGCCCCAGAGTTCATCTAATTCAGATGATTAATGTCTGTAGTATAAATTCCTATTCTTGGCCTCAAACACTGATATATGGGGAAATGTAATGCCTTTGGGGTCACCCTGGGCCAAGGGATAGAAATTGATCATTGAATCTCTGATTTTTATTTATTGGTTTGTTGCTTGGTTTGTTGCTTGGTTGGTTGGTTGGTTGGTTGGTTTGAGTACCATACCTAGAGATACTTAGGGGTTACTCGTGGCTCTGCACTCAGAAATTACTCTTTGTGGTATTCAGGGAACCATATGGGATGCTGGGACTCGAATCCAGGTTGACTGCATGCAAGGCAAGCACCCTACCCTCTATACAATCCCTCTAGCCTCTCCCTCTCTCTTTTAACCCCCAAGAGGAATCTTCAAAAAGAACTTTGTAACTCTCCTCTGATATCAAAGAATTGAATAGCAGTTGTCTAAAGCAACACCACACTAAACAGTACATCTTTACACTAGCTTCTCTTCTCTTTCATTCTCCTGTCCATCTCTCTTGTTCCCTGGGATTATTTCCAAATAAGTAGACTCTTGACCAACACAAATTTGAATTGCGCAGGTTCACTTATACAAATACGATTGACCTCTCATAGCTGTGACTCTGAATTTACACTTGGTTGAACCCATGGCTATGGAACCTCAAATATTAAGGAATTTGAAATTCTTTGGAGTTTGATATCCAGTGGATGGGGCAGGGGGATGTGGTTCTAAAACCAATCCTCTCATATGTAGTTATCTTTCAGTGGAGCCTAGAATCTTATCTCTTACTCCCCCCCCCCCGGGGGGGCTTCTCTGACACCACAGCACCAGAGGACAACCTGAAGACACAAGTACCCAATCTAGTAGTTTAGGGAATTGAACATTATGGAGCCATCCTTGAACCAAATGGACTGTGAATCAACAGATAAATGTTAACTGCCCCTAAAGAGGACAGTTTAGAGATGCATTTCCTCAGGCTGTTCAGGTTATGTGGACAAGGTTATCTTAAGTATTCCACTAGAGAAAACATTCTTACAGACTTTTTTCTCTTTTTCTCTGCTCACTTTACTTGTCTCAGTCTTGCTTCCTGAAATTATTTCCCAAATAAAGTTCCTGCAACCAAGCCTTGCTCTGCTTATAGAGACCCAGCCTAACACACTAATTTATCTCCCTCCAAAGAGTTGTGTTGGACCAGGGGTGTAGCTAAGTGGTAGAGCATTTACCTTTTATGTGTTAAGTTCTGAGTTTGATCCAGGCATCACACACGCATGCACGCACGCACACACACACACACACACACACACACACGAGAGTTGTACAAGTTTATGTTTCCACTTGTATGAAATGTTACACATCTTTCCATTCTCACTATCATAAATGCCTCACATATGGAGGGTTTGGTGTAACTCCACTCCAAGTATACCACAATGATTTCAATACTGTTGTAAACTGTTGATTTCAATACTGTTGTAAACTATGATACTGCAACAAAAATAAATAAATAAACTGATATCATACACAGTTTTTCTTACACTTTGCAAATCCAAGGGTCCAGTGTAATCATTTATAGTTCTTGTATTTTTACCGAGTTTACACACTTTTTAAGATGTTTGAAAATCATCTTCTTATAAAATCATGTTCCTGTTTTGGTGATCTGTTTTTGTGTGTGTGTGAAATAAACGATCATAAAACTTAGTTGTTTAATATGATGTTTTATCTTTTGTAGCTCGCAGTTAATTGAATCCAGATGTGAAATTTTTACTTGTAATAGCTTGTGCTTTTTGTCACCTGAAGGCTTGACTGAGCTAGATGTCTATATTGGCTTCTTTTCTTATGTGTGTGATGCTTTACACAGAAGAAAAACTTTGGGTGCCTGGATAGCTCTTGCAATAGCAGCCATTCCACATGACTAGCCTGGGCTCCCTCACAATAAAGAGGGCTCAACTGGATTTCTTACATGACAGCTTATTTCCCAAGGCTGAAGAAGAAGGGAAGAGCCATAAGGGCTCCATATTTATAACTAGATTTTAAAATATTCAGCAATGATTTTTTTATTATATTGACTTTTTACAACTTCTTTATACTTAGGGTAAGTGATATGGCTTTCCGTTTAGAATAACAGTACTTTTTAATTCTATTTTTCTTCATGTGAAAGTAGTCAATTTGAAGTAAAATGTTATATAATTGATATTTTACAAGATATCTGGCTATGGGAAAAATAGTAGTAGGGTTATAAAAATATCGGAAAGGTAGGAAACTTTATTCCTAGCTTTCTAACTTGTTAGTAGTCCTAATTCTATTGAATATTATATATTTTGACAACTCCAAGATTTATAGCTCTATTCCAGATATATGAATCTGAAGATCAAGAGATAGATCTGAAATAGAATAATAAAGTTTTGGCTCCCTGGTCACTACTGTCTGGACCAAAGGCACCCCAGACACTTGAGATCCAGTAAGTCAATCCGTTCAACAAGCTTGCTTGGACTTGGCACAGATCTATCACAGGGCAACTCTGACTACCCACCCTGGATCATCATGGAGGCCTGCTCAAATGTAGCACCTGAGTTCACCTAGACATACATGGTTTTGAACATCTGTGAGCAATGCAGGCCCATTTTAACTTGATGCTACAGGCCTTGCCGAACACTCATGACACCACAAGTCACTACTACCCCGATAGGCTGAACTTTGGCATTGCAGTTGCTGCTAGGTGCTGGAAAACACAAATCCCCTGGTAGCTACAAAGGTCAGCTCACTGAACAGCTGTTATTAGGTACACGTGACTACAGTCCCTGATCACTGCCCAGGCCAGGCAGACTGGACTTTGACACCACATCTGCTACCTGACACCAGAAACTGTGAATCCTGGGTCAGAGTTCAGGCTGCCTGGACCTTGGGGTGCTGTACCTGCTAAAAGGCATTTGTGATTGCAAATTCCTATCAGTAATTTAGGACCACACAAACTCAGACACACAGCCAAAACCTCAAATTTGTGACCATGAACCCCTGGTCAATGTCAATGTCCAGGCTGGCTTGAACTCAGACCTTTACTTCTGCTTGCCCACCAGATATAATGAAAGAACAGGAATTCACTTATAACCGCGTGAATATCACACACACCAGAATTTTCTAAACTCCCTGAGCAAGACTTCTAAACAACAATTCCATCAGTATTTAGTGGAATGAAGAGTTCAGTGAACAAGAACCATTATAAGAACAGGAAAGCATGAAAGTGTAATGGGAAGTACAAATAAAAATCACTGAGCTAAAGAGTACATCATTGAACTAATAACCAGGACTCAACCTCCAGAGTGAAAGAAGCTAAAGATCAAATTTATGAACTCAAAGATAAGGTAGAGGAAACCAGAAAAGAACAGAGACTTGGGGAGATAGCTCAAAGGATTAGAGCACATATTTTGCATAAGAAAACCCTGAGTTCAGTCCCTGAGCACCGTGGAGATATCCTTGAGCAGTAATCCAGGAGCAATCTCCCTAAGCACTGCAGGTATGGCCTTCCCCTCTTCCTGCCCCAACAAAAATGAACAGGAAAAAAACTAAAACAAACAAACAAACAAAAAAACCTCAAAATGATTTCAACAGCATTCAGCAGAATATCATTTCTTTCATAGGGGTTCAGAAAAGAAAAGATGAAAAAGAAAAGATAAAAAGGAAAAAATATTGTTTAAAGAAATAATTTCTTCAAAGCTCTTGAAGGTGTTCCAAGCCACTCTTCCTCCTGTGCAACTCAGTTGCCAGGTCATTTGTCATGTTGAGTTCTAGACCTAGGTACACATAACTGTTGCATTCGGAGATGTTTGTTCCGTTGAGAGCAAATGCAATGTCAGGAACGAGTCCATTTCTCATAAACATTGTGTTTGTGAGATTCAGTTGTAGTCTGGCCTTTCCACATTCACGGTCTAAGTTGGCTAGCATTTGTGCCGCTTGGCTAGTGTTTGGTATTATTAGAACGATGTCATCAGCAAGTGGAGGTGGTGTAGTTGCTGACCATCTATCTGCCCTGTTTGGCTAAGGATTCAATGACCGCTTCAGTCTCAACAGAATCAACCGCCTTCTTTAAATCAATGTTAGACAGAGCAGCATCTTGAACTCCCAAGAAATCTCAATGAGCTTGGCTACCTTGTGGATATGGTCGATCATGCTGAATCCTTTGCGGAATCCGGCTTGCTCGCATGGTTGTCCTTCATCTAGTGTTCTGGCAATCCTATTCAGGATGACTTAAGTAAACAGCTTGTAGAACGCCTTCAAGGGCGTTGAAGAAATAACTAAGAGGACGAAGAACCTCCAGCTCTGGGCACATCTCTTCGATTCCACTGTTCTTCCTGCATTAACATATTCCTCAGAGACCTGGGCCCTATGAAAAAAGGATGAGAACACTATTACACTATTTGGGTCTACCAAAGAGGAATCTAAAGAGCTATGCTTGGAGTATCATGCTTCACTCAAATGAGAGAAAGAATTTGAAGTTCCAACCTCCGTAGACAATCAAGAATCAGGGACGCTGTCTCGTTTGCCAAGACATCAAAAACCAGATGGGCTGGACATGTAATGTGATTTGTATATGATCGCTGGACTAGAGCCCTTACGGACTGGATTCCATGAGACGTCAAAACATTGCATGGCCGCCCACCTACGAGGTGGTCAGACTTCTCCGTCAAGACCCTGAACAATCGGTTTGTGGTTCTTCGTGTTCCTGGAACGAGCAGACGCCATTGGGTTACACTAGCACGTGACAGGGATGAATGGAGACATTATTGGCATCTGCTTGAGCAAATTGATGAGTAACGGGATGTCAAGTGATCAAGTGATCAAAGAAATAATAGTTGACTATTTCTGCAGTTTGAAGAAGGAGACATATACCCATGCCTGGGAAATCTAAAAAGTCCCAAACAAAATAAACCCAAATAAACCAAGACACAATACGATTACAGGGACAAAGCCAGAAAGAGAGATAGATTCCTAAAAGCATAAAGAGAAAAACTGGATTATGTTTAAAACTTTATCTATAAAATAAACTCAAACTTCTGCTTAACAGAGACTCACCACCCCCCAAACCTTGCCCCTAGCCTAATATATTGATTTTTTAAGTAACAGTACTGATAATGATGGTTTCGCTTGTAAATAATTTCAATACCACACCCATCACTAGTGAACCTTGCTTGCTCCTCCCAGGTCCCCAGGCCCTTCCCTTTCAACAATCCTCTCAACAATCCTTCATCTGACGTACTGCATGCTAAAGTTCTGTACAGTTGCTCTCTTGTGCTGCCTTGCTCTGCATCTTTAGTCCCACATATAAGAGAGTATTCTGTATTTATCCCCTTCTTCATAATGATTTCACTTAACATGATTTCCTCTAGTTCCATCCATATCACAGCGAATTGCATGATTTTGTCTTTTCTTAGTATTCCGTTGTTAGAGTATGTAGTAGTTATAGTAGTATACCATAACTTTTTGATTCATTCATCCATAGTTGGGCATTTGGGTTGCTTCCATTTCTTGGCTATTGTAGTAAGTGCTGAGATGTGCATATTCTTTTTTTTAATCTTTAAAGTTCTTTATATAAATAAATGTAAACACTTGTAATTGTGTAATTGTGCAAAAAGAAGCAATGTAATTGTGTGATGAACCAAATGGCTTTTTTTTTATGTAGGAGTAATGCTATTTATTTAGCCACTGATTAGGCTGATTGAATTGGGCATGAACTCCACCTTAATTTTTTTCATTTTTTATAATTTTATTTATTGAATCACCATGAGAGCAATTACAAAGCTTTTGGGTTTAAGTCTCGGTCATACAATGAAAGACCAATCCCTTCACCAGTGCCCATTCTCCACCACCAAAAATCCCAGTATATCCCCATCCCACACCTTTCCCCTACCTGTGGGGCAGATGATTTCCACATTACTCTCTTACTACTTTGATTACATTCAATATTTTGACACCAGATCCACCATTCTTATTTGGGATTTTATCCCAACACTCAGATCTGCCGAAAAGGCAAACAGTAGACAATTTGTTTTCTATTGCTGGTTATGTGCATATTATTTTGAGTTAATGTTTTGTATTTGGGAGACCTAGATATCAAGAAGTGGTGTTGTTGGATCTTATGGGAGTTCTGTTTCTTTTTAAACTTTTTTTTAAATTTTGGGTCAATCCGACAATGCTAAGGGGTTGTTTCTGGTTATGCACTCAGAAATTACTTCTGGCAGTGCTCAGTGGTCCATATGGGATGCCAGGGATTGAACTCAGGTCACCCCCCTGCAAGGCAAATGCCCTTCCTACTGTACTATCGCCCTGACCCCAATCTACTTCGTTTTTTGTGAGATCTCCATATTGCTTCCTGTTGAGCTTGTATCAGGTGATATTCCCACCAATAGTGATTGAGGATTCTTTTTTTCACCATAACCATGCTGACATTGGCTCTTTCCAGACTTGGTGATATTTACCATTCTCATTGGCATGAGATGGAATCTCAATACTGTTTTGATTTGCATTCCCAAATCATCAGTGTTGCTAAGCATATTTTTCATATGCCTATTGGTATCTGGATGTCTTTCTTGGGGAAATGTCTACTTATCTACTTTCCCCATTTTTGAATAGTTTTCTTACATTTTGTTGTTGTTGCTGTTGTTGAGCTTTGTTATTGCTTTACAGATCTTTCTTTTTGCCCTTCATCTGATGTATTTGTATGCAAATATTTTCTCCCATTCAGTAGAGTGTTTTTTCATTATAACTTGCTTTTCTTTTGCTGTACAGAAGCTTTTTAATTTAATCAAATTTGTTTATTTTGTTTTTGTTGTCTTTGCCTCTGTGGTCATCTTGTTGAAGACCCCTATGCAGTTCATTTCCCAGAGAGTTCTGCCAATGTTTTCTTCAATGTTTTTATGGATTCTTGTCTAATCTTGAGGCCTCTAATGCACTTTGTATTTTAACTTTATGAGTGGTGCGAAGTACAATTCTAATTTGGGGGTGGGAAGCCACACCCAATGGGACTCAGGGTTTACTCCTGGCTATTTGCTCAGAAATTACTACTGGTGATACTTAGGAGACCATATGAGGTGGTGGGATCAAACCTGGGTCCCATACAAGGTAAGTACCCTGCCTGCTGTACTACCAATAGCCCCAACAAAAAGAAAGGGAATTTAAATAGGAAAAGAAGTTTAATTATCACCATTTGAATTTTACTTGAATATATTTATTTGAATATACTTGATTTGAATGTAAACATATTTTAGAATATACATATTGAATATATATACATATATGTATATATGTGTATTATATATATTTCAACAGAGAACTCCTATAACCAATACATCTATACAGTGATAAAGTGGACAATTACAAAATCAATATACAAAAATCTTGAACACACATACCCCCGAAACACACACAAATCTACTGCATTTGTATAGGCAAATAATGACTTATATGAGAAAATATGTGTAAGTTCCAGGGGTGTCTGTAGTTTTGGCTACTACATTCCCTATACCTAAAACAGTGCCTACCATTATAAGAAGAACTCAAATATTTGCTTAACAAATTTTACAAATAAAGATAGACTCAGAAATAGTTTGCTTAAAAGTTACATAGTAAACCAAAGAAAGAACTATAATGTGAATCCACACAGCTCATAATCTATCATGCTCTTTCCCCCATACTACCATAATCTCAGTTAATTGTTTTTATTTGTTTTTAATTAACTCGATAAAGAACAAGTGAAGTTTGATCTTAATCATTCAAAAAGATCTAGTATGATAAAAACTTGTCTGTATGATTAATCTTCATTACGTAAGCATTTTTCTCTGGAGCTCCAGTCTCTGATTTGTTCTTTATTGTAAATAAAAGTGGTGTGTTGTTGGGGTTACACGGCAGTTGGAGGGTGTAACTGTCTAGCTACTGACAGGTCCGGTCCCAAACCATGCAGGCTTGGAGATCTCAGCTCCGGGTCCCACACACCTGGGTTCCTCTGCCAGTTCTGTTATGCATGAGGCTTATCCAAGTGTGTGGAGAGTGGCCCCAGTAAGGCCTTGGCTGGGGCCTGGAGGTCTTCAGCTGTTGGGCCCTGGCGAGGATAGTCAGGCACAGGGTAGGAGACTCTGCCTTGTGCTCTCCCGGGAGCACAATGGCCAGGATCCAGAGATTATCACAACAAGCTCCTGGGAGCGTGCAGCCGCATTTGTGGCCGTGCAACTATTTATTTACTTTTCTCTAAGTTTTCAGGGTACCTTAAATATCCAACCCGCACGGCAGAGCCTGGCAAGCTATCCGTGGTCTATGCCAAATAGACCAAATTGATATGCCAAATCCAGTAATAAATGGATCTCATTTCCCTAACCCTGAATATGCAGAGTCGAGAAGGATATGGAAGGAGAGGCTGATAAAATACCAAGGCAGAAATAGGCTGCCAAAACGCAGAAAAACAAAAATGATTGTCTGTACTTTTGATGCTCGTACGCTGGCATCTGCTGCATCCATTGAAGACCTTATGGTACAAGCGCGAAAGATCAAGTACGACATCATTGGTCTGACCGAAACAAAAAGACAACAATCACATCATGCCGTTTTTGACACTGGAGAAGAACTGTTCCTTGGAACATGTGATAAAAGAGGAGTCGGTGGTGTTGGTATCCTTGTCAACACAAACTTAGTCACGAGCATTGATTCATTCGAATGCCTAACAACCCGAATCGGACGATTACACTTGAATAAATGTGGCTCACTACCGGCAGTTTCTATCTTTGTTGTCTATGCACCAACATCCAGTTATGGTGAAAGAGAAACTGAGAAATTCTACATGGAGCTGGAGAAGTTCTATAAAGAAGATCACACCTTCTACAAGATCATTGTCGGTGATTTTAATGCCAAGATAGGACCAAGAAGATCAGTCGATGAACTCCACATCGGGATCCATGGCCTGGAATGGAACGAACAGGGTGACAGACTGTCTGAGTTCATCATGTCAACCAAAACCTTCCATGGTAACTCACAGTTCCAAAAGGCTGAATCTAAACGTTGGACATGGGAATCTCCCGATGGACGGTTCCACAATGAAATAGACCACATCATATTCAATCGGCGGTTTTGCCTAACCAATGTTGCTGTTGTCCCAAAATTCCAAACGGGATCAGACCACCGTCTTCTTCGTGCAAAATTCTACCTCACAGAACGAGGAGAAAAGAATGCAAGGTTTAAGAAGAGGACTCCCGATCTTACCAGCATTCAGCCGAAGAGAAGAACAACATGGAGGGCGGGATCCACAGATCCCGAAGGAAAAAAAAAAACAAAACAGTTTCCAAAAAGAGCCGAGATCATCGGGAAGTCCGAGATGGGGTAGGTACCGCATCCCGCCTCCCCCAGATGGAACCCCAGTGACCAGAAACCTCTACAAGCACAGCTCGAGTATGCGGGACCTAGGACTTTTCCTCAAAACCGCGCGGCCGCTTCTCTCTATATACAAAGTGATCCATGGGAAGTAAACCACCTAACGTTTCTCTCTGAAAATCATAGTTAAGCTTTGAGCACGGCCACAGCCCCAGAAACACAAGGACTTAATGCATAACCCAGCAGCTTGGAGCAGAAAAGTGAACGGGCTATGTGTTAACCCATGCCATCAAGTCTGCCAGAGGGGAAAGGGTGTTGGTCCCTTCCGCCCTCCTCCCTCTGGAAAGAAAGGTGGCGGCCACATGGGAGCCTTGTGGACAGCAGGTATGAGCCGGGGGTGTGGGGGCGACTAAAACCTCATGGGAAGGGGGGCGTTCCGGTCCGTCCTTCACGCCCTACCGAGGTCACCAGTTGCCCCCCACGAGCGGCTCTCCAGCACGGCCACAGCCCCAGAAGCACAGGGACTTAATGCAGAACCCGGCAGCTTGGAGCAGAAAAGTGGAAGGACTATGCGTTAATCCAGGCCATCATGTCTGTCCGGAGGGGAAAGGGTGTTGCCCCAGTCGCCTTCTCCTCTCTGGAAAGAAAGATGGTGGCCGCATGGGAGCCTTGTGGACAGCAGGTATGAGCCGGGGGAGTGGGGGCGACTAAAACCTCATGGGAAGGGGGGCGTTTCGGTCCGCCCTTCACGCCCTACCGAGGTCACCAGTTGCCCCCCACTAGCGGCTCTCCAGCACGGCCACGACTCCAGAGCACAGAAACCAATTTCTTAACTATCTGACTTTCAGTATAAATACTTCCAGGGTCAATAAGTAAAATAGCAGAAATCCAAAACCAACATTTAATTCTTGAACCCAGCTGTAGAAAGCAAATCACGTCACAATGCTTTTTCAGCATGTCTGATTTGTGGGGGGGGGGGGGGGGTAAACTCTAAATAATAGTGGTGAATCTTTAATTGAAACAATGAATCTAATCAAAGCATATAGAGTGTTAACTAGAATTCATCTGCCCCACAGGGACTGGGAGGGGTGGGGGGTGGGGTTTTATTGGGGTTCTTCATGGTAAAAAAAAAGTATTGGTAAAGGGAAATGTGTTTGATATTTGCATGACTGAGACCTAAACCTGAAAGCTTTGTAACCTTTCCCACGGTGATTCAATAAATAAATTAAAAAAAAAAAAAAAAGAAGAAGAAGAGGACTCCCAGAACAACCACCAACTGGGAGCTCTTTGGCTCTGTTGCGGCAACATGGAAAGATGCCGTCATTGACAACATTGATGAGGAATATGATAGAATGATTCAGCACCTCCATGATTGTGCAAGGAATGCCAAGAGAGTGATAACCACAAAAAACCGCCTTTCTTCGAACACTCTTGAACTTATTCGCCAACGTGGCTTGGCACATGCCTCAGGCAACCACAAGCAAACATCCGAATTGGCAAAACAGTGCAGAGAAGCCATCAAGGATGACCTCAAAAACAGGAGAGCAGCAGTACTGGTAGATGCGGCAGAAGCTGGGAAAAACATTCGTAATGCCCGCCTGTCCTTCACCAACTACAAAACCAAGATGACTGCCCTCCGACATCATGATGGATCTATCACATCTTCCAGAAGGGCAATGGAGAAGATTATTCATGACTTCTACTCAGATCTCTTTAATAGCCACGTCCACTTGCCCACATACCACATACCACATTATGGATATGTCGTTCCCAATGTTCTCCCTTCCGAAATCCAACATGCCATCTCGTCGGTAAAGAAATAAAGAGCACCTGGCCCAGACAAGATCAGACCTGAACACCTGAAGAACTTACCATCAGTACTCATCAATACATTGGCTCGACTCTTCACACGCTACCTGTCTGAATGCAAGGTTCCATCCCAATGGAAAACCAGCAGGACTATACTACTATACAAGAAAGGAGACATCCACGACATTGGCAACTATCGCCCAATCTGCCTATTGTCTGTCATCTACAAACTATTCACTCGAGTCATCCTGAATAGGATTAGCAGAACACTAGATGAAGCACAACCATGTGAACAAGCTGGATTCGAAAAGGATTCAGTACCATCGACCATATCCACACGATTACTAAGCTCATTGAGGTTTCTCGGGAATCAAGATGCCACTCTGTCTAACGTTCATTGATTTAAAGAAGGCCTTTGATTCTGTTGAGATGGAAGTGGTCATGGAAGCCCTAGCCAATCAGGGCATACAAACTCAATACATCAGGATCCTTCATGAGCTCTATTGCGGATTCACTACCAAGATCTCACCATTCTACAAAGAAGTAATCATCCATATCAAGAGAGGGGTTCGGCAGGGTGATACCATTTCACCAAAACTCTTCAGTGCCACCCTCGATAACATCATGTGACGACTAGAATGGGAAAGCATGGGAGTGAAGATAGATGTTCGGCAACTACACCACCTCTGCTTTGCTGATGACATCGTTCTAATAACACCAAACATCAGCCAAGCAGCACAAATGCTGAACGACTTTGACCATGAATGAGGAAAGGTCGGACTACAGCTGAATCTTACGAAGACAATGTTTATGAGAAACAGCCTTGTTTCTGACGCTCCATTCGCTCTCAACGGAACTGCCATCTCCGAATGCAACAGTTATATATACCTAGATCGAGAAATCAACATGATGAATGACCTGGCACCTGAGTTGCGCAGGAGAAAGAGAGCGGCTTGGAATGCCTTCAAGAGCATTGAAGAAATAACTAAAAGGACAAAGAACCTCCAGCTACGAGCACATCTCTTTGATTCCACTGTTCTTCCTGCATTAACATATGCCTCAGAGACCTGGACCCTACGAAAACGGGATGAGAATGCTATTCGGGTATCTCAAAGAGGAATCGAAAGAACTATGCTTGGAATATCACGATTCACTCAAATGAGAGATAGAATCCGGAGTTCTGATCTTCGTCAACGCTCAAGAATCAGGGATGCTGTCTCATTTGCCAAGACATCAAAAATCAGATGGGCTGGACATAGATGAGGTTTACAGACAACCGCTGGACTAGAGCCATTACTGATTGGATTCCACGGGACATCAAAAGATCACGTGGACGCCCACCTACAAGATGGTCAGACTTCTTCGTCAAGACCCTAAATGATCGGTTTGAGGCTCTGCATGTTCCTAAAACGAACAGATACCATTGGGCTATGCTAGCATGCAACCGGGATGAATGGAGACATTACTGGCACCCGCTCGAATAAATCGATGAATAACGGGGATTAAGTGATTAAGTGATTAAAAGTGGTGTGAAAAGTGCTCAAAATGCTGCTTTTACCAGTAAAATTAAGAAATCATGGTGGGGGTGTCTGAAAGGGAGACATGTTGGGTAAGAGCGGTGGGTATACTGGGATGAATGTTGTTGTTGGAATTCTTTGCATGAGATACCATTATTAACAGTATTGTAAAACACAGACTCTCAATCATTAACATTTTTTAAAATGAAAGAAATAAATTACGATCAAACTATTTCACTGTTAAAAACCATCCTTAGATGGTTTATTTATTAGGGGTATATTTGCACTCCAGAAGACAATAAGCAGGAAAATCATTTAGAAGGATGTAGTATTTTAGGATAATAGCCCTGCACCGTAGCACTGTCATCCCATTGTTCAACGATTTGCTTGAGCGGGCTCAGTAACGTCTCCATTGTGAGACTTGTTGTTACCGTGTTTTTCATATCGAATACATCACGGGTAGCTTGCCAGGCGGGCAAGATACTCTCAGTAGCTTGCCGGGCTCTCCAAGAGGAGCAGAGGAATCGAACCTGGGCTGACCAGGTCGGCTGCATGCAAGGCAAACACCCTACCTGCTGTGCTAATTGCCTTAAAATATCTGTACTACACACCTCAAAGACTCTGGTGGAATAAAAATAAACAAAATTCTGTAGATGTAGGGCATAATCCGAGGGTACATCTTGCTCATGACTTATTTTTTAAAATGGAATCACTATGAGATACAGTTAACAAAGTTTTCATGTTTGAGTTTTGATCATACAATGATCAAACACCCATCCCTCCACCAGGGCACATTTTCCACCAGTATCCATACCAGTGTCCCCAGTATCTGCCTCCCACCCAACCCTAACCCTTTCCCTGCCTCTATGGCAGACAGTTTCCCCCATACTCTCTCTCTACTTTTGGACATTATGGTTTGCTCAAATTTTCTCACTACCATTCAAGCCTGCCTGGCAGGAGCAGATGCTAGATAATTTATTTTCTTTTGCTAATTATGAATATTATGAGAGGTTGCTTCTGAAGGAATTCTAAAATTGTAAATGGTTGGGGTCTAGAGACATCTCTGTAGGCACTAATGCATTTTGAGATTCATTTGGGAGTCTCTGGATTAAGGAAATTGGTGCGCTGAGATGGCGCCTGGAGGCAGATTATGGCGTGACAGCCAGGACCCTGAGGAGGCAGGGATACGGTGAAGGTTGGCCTGCGGCTGCCAGGAGGCCTGGAGTCTTAGTCCTGAAACCCGCATAACTGGGCCTTGCTTCTAGAAGCTCTTGGCTGCCAGGGGCTTCATCTGGAGTGGATGGAGAGGGCACATCTGCTCCATCTGAGGTGCCCCGGTGGAATTGGCTCTGTTCGGCGTCCAGAGAGATCTCGGTCTAGCTACTGTCTTCCAGGACTCACTGCTGTGTCTCTTATTAACTATTTTTGTTTCAATCTTGACCACAAATTTTTTCCTTTGACTATTAGAAAACAAATAGAGCATGATTTTATTTTACAACTTAGTCTATTTTATGTCTTCTTCTTTGTGTCTATTCTCTTGCTGAAAACCATTTCTTCTTTGTATCTGAATGATATGAAATTATACAGGTCACAATATTTTGTGTGTGGAACTCACAGAATGGGAGTAGGGTAAGCTAAACATCAGGGACCTGTTTCTTTTCCTTTCTTATCTTCCCCCTTTTGCTTATGATGACAGGAGGTCACACATACATGCACACACACACACACACACACACTCACACATGCATGCATACACACACAAGTACACTTGCTCATGGTACTTACTGGGGTTGCATTTTATTTTGTTATTTGGTCCTCACATTAGCAATGTGGAAGTCTCCAGGGCTATGCCTGGAGAAGCTTGAGAATCCCACATAGTGCCCAGGTTTAAACCTGACCTTCTGCACAAGCAAGGCATGAACTCCAGTTCTTTTGATAGGACCTGGGGAGTATCATATTAATGAATGCAAAGTTATACTAATTAGTAAAAAGTTCTGGAAATGAATAGTAGTGATAATAGTGAATAATAGTGATCACAGCGTGAATATACTTAATACCACAAAATTGTACCTTTTAAAAGATTTAAATAACAGGTACATTTGCAGCAGTAAAAATAGGTTGAAAATAATGCAGCTAGATATATGAAAATCTTGCTCTACTTGTTATGCAAAACATATACACAATAAACTAGTTTTCCATTTTGTTCAACTCTTGAGTGGTATAATCTTCTAGAGTACCTGTTAAAATAAAGGTAAAAATATCTTTTTTACCTAGCTTTATCTCTTTGAGTGAACACATTCCACACAATTGCAGTAAGTAATTGTGTAATTAGGGAAGAACATGATAGAAGTATTAGTCAGTAGATCAATTTGCATTTTATACTCACCAGAAAATATGTGGCTAACCAGTTTTACACTTTTTCAGGCATACGCAGTCTACCAAGAAATTTTCATAACCTCTTAGTTCCCTTCTGCTTTTATGTGCTTTATAATAACTCCCTAGTCAAAGGATATCATTATATTTTCTGGGAACCCCCCCAGAGGATGATAAAAACAATAAATTAGGTGTTGATGCTATTTTTTCTTTTATATAATTCCATAAGAAATCTCAAAGATGAAATTTTGTCATATATTTAGAAGATATCAGAAGGCACTCATAAATTAGTGCAGAGGATGTGTAACTAAATGAAGCAGAAAAATTGATAAACATAAAAACCATTGTTTTATTTTTACTCTTTAACTGAAATATTCAGCGACACTACCATTGGTTTTGAAAAACATAAAAGTTATTATTTTGTATTTAGAATTAGTAATTTAGGGGCTGCAATATTTATTATTATAAAGTTTCCCAAGATAATATAATATTGTATTATTTTTAAATGAGGTGTGCTCCCCTTTTATTTTATTATTTATTTATTTTGTTTTGTTTGCTTTGTTTTGGGGCCACACCAGGCAGTGCTTAGGGCTTACCCCTGGCTTTGCACTGAGGGATCACTCCTGGTGAACTCAGAGAGCTGAATGAGGCGCCGGGGATCTAACCTGGGCTGGCCATGGGCAAGGGAAACTCCCTACCCACTGTACTATCACTCCAGCCCCAGTATCATATATTTTAATATGCTTATGTGGTGAATATTTTACATTTATTTCTTGGACAATTGCAACTGAAATAAATCATTCTTTTTAGCTTGTTGTTTTGTTGTATATTCTGTGAAATTTTACTTAAAAATGACTGTTATCCTTTCTTTTTCCTGTTATTATGCTACTTTTAAAAGCTTTACTCTTTTGTATAAACAACTCTGAAATAAATATGAAATATTTTGAATGAATGAATTCTCTAAAGCCTAAAATTAAAATATGTTGATTGATATTCACAATACTCTGAATACACAATGAAAGAACAGCAATAAATATCTCAGCGAGGAGTACTAACATTATTAAATTATTATTCACAAGATTCTATTTTATTTCATTTCATTTCATTTCATTTTTGTGTTTGGGGCCATACCTGACTGTATAAGGCAATGCTTCACCTGCTGTATTATCCCTTGGACCCTTTTATTTGTATAAAGTTTTGCAGTACCAGGAATAAAACCTAAGGCACATGCTCCTCTATTCCTGAGCTAAATCCCTAGCCAAAGGTTATTTTTTTGTTGTTGATTTTTTAATGTACTCCTCTTGAATTCATAATCTTTTAAAAATTATTTTTTGCCATGATTTACATTGATAACTGTTTCAGGCATTCATTCTTCCAACTCCAAATCCACCACCAGTGTCTGTGTCTCTCCACCAATATTCCAGTGTTCTCTCCTCTTGTCATCAGCCTCTTCAGCATACTCTTTTTATTTTCAATTTTCTATTACAGTTCATGTCACATGCTTACACTAGTGTTAACTCTTGTGTTTTTGGTGCATGTAGTTACCTCACCTTCACATCATGTCCAAGATACCCTTATTATTACCAGTTTATCTCCTCATTTCTACCCTAAATTCTCTTGTTTCCATAATCCAGGACTAAAGATTTGCCATCATTTGATACCTACCATTCCCCAAGGGCTCTGTTTTAATTGTATCCCAATATTCCTAAAATATTTCATAAACTTCTGAAAGTTTTAATGGTTCCAGATTTACATTACATGACATAAAGTTTATTAAAATATGGTTAAGTGGGGGCTGAAGAAATAGGAGTAAGGCACTTGCTTCACATATTGCTGATACAGTCTGATACCCAGCACTCTAGGAGTGCTACCTGAGCACAGGCCAGGAGTACCATCTATTGTGGCTTAAAATGATATGTATCTATGTATCTGTAAAAGTACAATAGCCTGGTAGCACTGTTCTCCCGTTGTTCATTGATTTGCTTGAGCAGGCACCAGTAATGTCTCACAACAAATTGTGAGACTTGCTGTTACTGTTTTTGGCATATGGAATACAGGAGGGGCTTGCTAGGCTTTGCCATATGAGATACTCTTGGTAGCTTGCCAGGCTCTCTGAGAGGGGCTGAGGAATCAAACCCGGGTTGGCCACATGCAAGGCAAACGCCTTACCTGCTGTGCTATCGCTCCAGCCCCTGTAAAAATATATGTAAATTAATAATGCCCAGTATTTGAATGTGTTCCATTTATAATAATGTTAGCTTAGACATACATGATTTAAGAAACAAATTAGTTTCTTTTCCTTTCTATTTTCTGTTTTTGGCCACACCCAGCAGTGCTCAGGGTTTACTCCTGAATCAGTGCTCAAGGTTCACTCCTGGTAATCTTACAGAATCATATAGGGCGCCAGGGATTAAAGCCCTGTCTGTCTTGTGCAAAGCAAGCTCCCCACATACTGTACTGCTCAAGCCCCAATGACGTTAAGTTTTTTTTCTAACAACTTTTCCCCCAATGTTCAATTTGGTTCTCTTTAAGAGGTGGCAAAACTGGCCAACAGCAATTCCAGAAGACAGAGCATAGAGGCTCTAACAAAGATTCCAAGTACTATTTTCATGCATCATCGGAGAGAGAGGAGGGAGGGCCTTGTCAAGTCCAATAACAACATAGAAAGATGGAATATTCTATCTTATCACACAGTTCAACCATCCATGGAGCAAAATTAAGGTAATAATACCAAAAGGAGAGAAAAAAATCATTCAAGGACTGATGATGGCAAAATTATTACGATTCATTCAGTTCTATTTTTCTGTGATACAAATCAAATATACTCTGTGGATAGAGTATATGGGCCGGAGCGATAGCACAGCAGTAGGGCGTTTGCCTTGCATGCAGTCGGCTGGCCGAGCTGGGTTTGATTCCTCCGCCCCTCTCAGAGAGCTCGGCAAGCTACCGAGAGTATCTCGCCCACACAGCAAAGCCTGGCAAGCTACCTGTGACGCATTCAAAATGCCAAACACAGTAACAACAAGTCTCACGATGGAGACGTTACTGGGCCCGCTTGAGAAAATCGATGAACAACAGGAGGACAGTGCTACAGTGCTACAGTGCTGTAGATAGAAATCAATGAAAGGGACAACAGTTTTCAAACTAGCAAAACAACAAGAAACACATAAAATAACAGAGAAAAAAATTCCTGCAGAAAAGCCATTATTTTTATTGGTTTCTTTATTTACATGTTTCTCTTTTTATTGCATACCAGAGAATTTTTTCTTGCACCAATTACTAAAATCCGGTGATGGAGACGGAATCCATTAGAATCTCAAAAACAGTTAAAACCTGTGTTCAACATCACACACTATCTTTGGAAATGAAGCAAAGAGTTTTTGTTAGTCCCGTCTGAATTTGTGTTGTTGAAATTATAAATTCCACTGGCCATAAGTATTAATGCTGTCCGCATCTTAGAAACACAAAACTTAAGAAGCATGTTAGAAGAAACCAGTCTGAAGATGTTACTCAACAAAAATATTTCCAGAAATTTAGTACTTAATTGCCCTTACTTGCACCATCTGCTCATCAGCTTTGCTTGTGGATAGCAACAAGTTGAAAAGAAGGCAGTTCACCACAATTTGTTTTGCATTTGACGCCATGTTCTCCTGCCTGTTATCAGTTTTAAATCATCAAATTAAATAAGTGTGCCAAATTTGCCTTGCACGCAGCCAACATGGCCGACCCGAGTTCGATTCCTCCGCCCCTCTCGGAGAGCCCGGCAAGCTACCGAGAGTATCTCGCCCTCACGGCAGGGCCTGGCAAGCTCTCCGTGACGTATTCGATATGCCAGACACAGTAACAACAAAGTCTCCAATGGAGACGTTACTGGGCCTGCTCGAGCAAATCGAACAACGGGAGGGGCCTTGGGCCTTGTTTACATTATATGTTAGACCTTAGTTCTCTCTTATTCTCCAGTCATGAATTTAAGTTCAAAAGTTCTATTCTCCTCTGGCCTGCCTCCATCATGTTTGAGTAATATTTATTGAGACTCTTTTTTCCATTTTAAAGATCTGACTTTTTTGTTTATTTATTCCAGGGGGGCAGGCAAGGGGCTGGGCACGTAGATAACACCCATCTATGCTCAGGGCTTACTACTAGCTCTGGGGTCAGGGATCACTCTTGAAGAGGTTCAGAGGCACACATACAGTAAATAATAATATGTATGGAATGGAAGGTATCAAATGATTACATTGTTTGTACAATTGAACCTGGGTCAGGAATTGACTTTCCTGCTATTCCATCTCTCCAGCTAACACATCAGGTATAGAAGATCATGCAGAAGTTAAAATTAAAATCTTCATCAAGTAAAGATTTAAATAAAAATTATTCCTATTATTAAAATATTTTTACAACTATGTACCAATGCAAAAGTTTTGCTGTTTTCCTGATTTCAATGTTTTATTTAACATTATGACTTTAAACAACTTATTTTGAAGATTTTATTTTGTTTTGTGGCAGGTTGCACACCCAGAAGTTCTCAGGATTTACTCTTGACTCCGTGCACAGAGATCATTCCTGGCAATCCTCAGGGGACCATATGTGGTACTGGGGATCAAACCAGCTTTGACTATGTATAATACTATGCCTTCGTATTATCTTCTCCAGTTCGGAAGACAATTTTTAAATAAACAAAAATATTTTTATTATTTAATCATTTGTTAATCACTACCACATTCATTTCAGAATTTGACTTAAAGTTGTATCTTCTTTTGATTCATACATCACTTTTTTATATAGATATACTAAAAACTGTAATTTGATTAGGTGTCAATTTAGCCAAAGGAAATAATAATTATTAAGGAAAAATACAACTAAAAGCTTGCTTTCTTAGCCATTTTATTGATGGGTATAATAGTCTTTTAGCACCAAATTAATACTTTCATTGGAAAAATAAAATGATAAATAAGAAAAATAATGCCACCCATAAAGCTCTACCCAGAACATAAAAAACTCTTCCAGGGAAAAGAGCAAAAATCAGTTTTACAAAGTTGTGAATTTGTTTGTTGTTCTCTTTTTTGCTTGTTTATTTTTGATTGTGGGGCCACACAGGTGGTGCTCAGGAACTACGCCCAGCTTTGTGCTTGGGGCAACCCCAGTGGTCTCAGGGCACCATGAGGTGCCAATGATTGAACATGGGCCACCTGCATGCAAAGATTGTGCTCCATTTGAGAGACCTATTTCACTCTGGCTCTTTTTTTTTTTAAATAAGAAACACACACACACACACTTATACTATTACAAACACCAGAGATTAGAATACACTAGAGTTTAGAATACACTAAGCATCAATCATGAGGGAAAAAAAGGAACATTTTTTTAAATTAAAAATATTTTTAATTGAACCACCATGAGATATAGTAACAAAGTTATTCACAATTTGAGTTTCAGTCATACAATATAAAAGAACATTTTTTACAGACTGGTAAAACCAAAAGGACGAGGATAATGACTAAAACCTACTTTGTTAACATTCTATAAAATGTTGATAATTATATTTTCTTCATAAAGATAACATTATTGTCTTGCTGATCAGCCATTATTATTATAAGGCATACATTAAAATTTATAAATAAATCTTATAAATAGTATTGAGCTATTTTAAGAGACTTTTCTGTTTCTTGTTTTTATAACAATTTTGGCATTTCTGACCTACCATCCTGTTTGTTTTACTACATAGTATAGCAAGACTTATTCAGACTTACTGAAAAGGGTTCACATTGCTAAACTTCATTATCATATAGTGACTTTATTAGTCTTTATATAATATTTTAATTTACTTAATATATTAAACAATTAAGCCAATTGCATTTAAAAACACATTTAAGATTGTAACACTTAGCTTATTATTTTTATCAGAGGATTTCTAAATCATACATATTAGCAAAGTATTACATCTTAGTACTTCTTAGTAAATTTTCATTGTATGCAAAGAATATTTGAAATGCACTTACAAATCAGTGAAAACTTAGTTATTGCAATATATTTACCTAAAAAAAGTTAATATGTTAAAATTTGTCTTATCAAATACATAGTGCCCCTGCTAAATATTTTTTGTTTTGTTTTGTTGGGAACCCATGCCCAGAAGTTCTCAGGGATTACTTCTGACTCTGTGCTCAAGGATCACTCTTGATGGTGTTCCGGGAACCATATGTGGTGGTGAGTATCAAACTAGGGTCAACTGCAGGCAAAGCCAGCACCTGGATCTTTCTAGCTCTGAATTTTTTTAATGTGAATCTAACCATGATGGTGAAATTCATATTAGTCCAGAGAACCAATCTACAAAACACCAATCTGGACTCTTTATCAATGCCTTTAAAGATAAAAATGGCTGGTGAAGTATCCTAGATTAATGGAGCGATAGCACAAAGGGTAGGGCGTTTGCCTTGCACATGGCGACCCAAATTCGATTCCTCTGCCCCTCCCAGAGAGCCCTGCAAGCTACCGAGAGTTATCTCACCCGCCCGGCAAAGCCTGGTAAGCTACCTGAGACGTATTCGATATGCCAAACACAGTAACAATTGTCACAATGGAGATGTTACTGGACCCGCTCAAGCAAATCGATGAACAATGGGAGGACAGTGACAGTGACAGTGACAGAGAGAATTGACTATTAACTGTAGTGTGAGATCTGTAAGTAGATTCACTATCACTGTCACTGTCCTCTCGTTGTTCATCGATTTCTAATTTTGTTTGCATTTTCCTCATTTCTACCTTAAAATCCTCTTGTCTTTTATTGGCATTGCTTTCCATTGTTTCTTTTAGCTCCTTAAGCAACCTCAGTAGCTCCCTTCTAAATTCCTTGTCATAGAAGTTGTCTAGCACTTCATTACTGTTGGTGTCTTCTGGGCTAGCCTCTTCAATAAGTAAGCTTGGTGGGCTTCTGCATTGCTTTACCATTGTGACCTGTGTGATTTAGGCCTTCACACTCACTGTTACTATTCTGCTTGAGATGCAGAATGAATTGAGATAAACTTAATGAATTATTGGATAATGTGTTTCTGGTGGTTAAGCTAAACAAGTGAAAGTTCCATCTAAGAGGGTAACTTATGGTTCCTATGGGATATGTAGGGAAAGAATAACTCGCAACTGCGTTAGCGGCTGCGGCACCGGGAAGGGGACCAGCCGCAGGGCAGGTACCTGGATGAATGAGGAGAGGGTGCCTGAAACGGTTCAGCTTTGCTTTCACGCAGTGTGCCTCAATTCCCGTCCCCCACAGACCAAGGGTGAAAAATAGTCGTTCTCAGGGGATCTAGTTAGCCTCGCAGCCCTGGGAAGGGGCCGTGCCGCTGGGCAGGTACCTGGATGAATAAGCAATATTTCTAGTTCTTATCAAGTCATCTCTCACCTGGAGTATGATTAACCAAAATGCAAAAAAAGGAAAAAAAGTCAACTGTTTCTGGAGCGATAGCACAGTGGGTAGGGTGTATGCCTTGCCAGCGGCCAACATGGCTAACTAGAGTTTGATTCCTCTGCCCCTCTCAGAGAGCCTGGCAAGCTACCGAAAGTATCTCACCCGCACAGCAAAGCCTGGCAAGCTACTCGTGACATATTCTATATGCCAAACACAGTAACAACAAAGTCTCACAATGGAGACGTTGCTGGGCCCCCTCGAGCAAATCGATGAACAACAGAAAGACAGTGACAGTGACAGTGACAATTGTTTCAGGTCATTTCTCACATACTATCATCTCAGCCCACCTCACTACCGTGCCCCAAAGCAATTCTAACCATAACCTCATGCTCTCACTCTATCATCCTATTCTTCCTGAAATCTTAGGATTCTGCAATCACTAAAATCTAAAGGATAATTTTAAAATTAAGCTGGATATGATTAGTTGCCTGTCTGTTGTCATTTCCCCAATTACATATTGAATTAAAAAATATTGACTTCCTTCAAAACAGCATTTTCAGTGATAGTAGACAGTGCCCCCAGACCAAGACATGAACTATAATTGGCATAAACCAAGAGTTTAATTTCATTTTCCTTTACTACTTAGTTTTTACTACTACTTTCCGTTACTACTTAGTTTTACTAATTTCTGACTAGTTATTTTTGTGAGGCTTGGGAAGGGTAAGCCTGGCAGTGCTCGGGAGCTATTTCTTGCTCTGTGGTGAGGAGTCTTTTTCGGGATCACATCTAGATTGACCATATGCAAAGCAAGCACCTTGTAATGTACTATTTCTCCAGCCCTCTGTACTAGTTTTGATCCACATAATATGAGAAGTCTGCATAAACACGTAGGGGAAGATTTTGCTCATAGATGATCCTTTAGTTCTTTCTTGAATGTTTGAAGATGCAGTCATCTTCCAAACAGAAGGCAGTACATGTGGAACAATAAGAGGCTAACACTGTAAGAATGACAGGAAAGAGTGAGCCTAGATCACAGAGCTACTTGTCCCCTATCTAATCACTTCTTACTTTGTGAGATAATTGAATGTGTTTATGGATTATGTAATTAATGATTTGTGATCTATTACTTGCCATAGAAAATCTACTCAGTGATTTTCTGAAAATTAAAAGATAATGCCTTACTTGTTCCACTTAACTTCAAACATCATCTAATGTCTAATGATGGTCCTTTCAAAGGAAGATGCTTTCATATTCCATTCTTTCCCTTCACATTTTTGACAAGATTTTATTACTATAAAGGAAGCTTTATGAAATCACACAGGATATAATACCCATAAATTCTTCTCTTTTTGTGGGGAGGGAGTGTGGGAGCAGGTCGTCCCACAGCTGGCCACATTAGAAGGGTAGCATTAGTTCTAGGAGCAGGTAGTGAGAGAACCAGGAAAAGTGGTCATTAATGAAATCAACAATTCAGGACTAAAGGTTCCAAGCAAACAGAAATCTAGAAACAGGAAATCATGTCAGAGTCAAGTAGTACACGCACCACAGAACAAGTATATTGAAATCGCCAGGTCTCAGAAGTCAACAGAAGATCTAGATTTGCCCTATATTACATGACAGCCTCTAGTCATATGTGACTGGTGAGTATTTGAAAATGTCTACTTTGCATTAAAATGCATTGTGAATATAAAATAGATACTACATTTACAAGACATCATGAAATAAAAAATACAAAGTATTCCACTGGTGATTTAAATTTTTAATTGCATATTGATAAGAAAATGGATGTATAAAGCTCAACAGAACCAGGAAATGGGTGATATCCCCCATCTCCTCTTTTTCCGGTAGCTTGGCAGTCACACCCACAAAGCTGCTCCTGGTACCCTATAATCTCATTAATGGCCACAATCCAGAGACTCAATATAAATCTCTCAGAAGAGAACATTAAAATGATATTCCATAGCCATGCCCCTGGACCCCATGTCAGGTTGTTTCATTCGGGGCAACCTAAAGCCAGCCCCAATGGAACCAGCCCTGGAAGCTGAAAACCTCCAGAACTTAATCGCTGCCATGCTCACAGGCTCGGATGAACCTCACCCAGAAGTAAATCTATTCCTGGACTTCGAGGTCATATATCTCATACTTTACACTACCAATATGTGAAGAAGAGCACACCACATTTGACTGAGTTTAAAGTAGAAGGCAACCAGTCTTAGGGGAACATCTATCTGTCTGTCTGTCTGTCTGTCTATCTATCTATCTATCTATCTATCTATCTATCTATCTATCTATGTATCTATGTATCTATCTATCTATGTGTCTATCTATGTATCTATGTATCTATCTATCTATCTATCTATCTATCTATCTATCTATCTATCTATGCACACAAGGCTGAACCTTTAACAACACATCACTAATCTCTTATAGAAGGGCTGAATGACTCCTAGGTGAAATTCAACAATCTTCACACACTTTCCTCTAAGAAACCTTTATTGTCTCATTTTTAGTGGATCATTCATAACAACCAACACAAAATAAATTATTTTGGTTCTGTTTTGGGGGCAGAGTTTGAGGTTCGAGATGGAAATATGGTAGTGGGAAGGTGTAATGTGGTGGGATTAGTGTTCAAATATTAAATGTAATCAAATATTGTGAACAACTTTATAAAAATAAAATTGAAAATTAAAAAATAAAGTGTATGTATAGATTGGTTAAATAAAATATGTCACTGTCACTGTCACTGTCTTCCCGTTGTTCATCGATTTTCTTGAGCGGACCCAGTAACATCTCCATCGGGAGACTTTGTTGCTACTGTGTTTGGCATATCAAATACGTCACAGCTAGCTTGCCAGGCTTTGCCATGTGGGCGAGATACTCTCAGTAGCTAATATTCTCAGTAGCTTGCCGGACTTGCTGAGACGGGGGAGGAATCGAACTCGGGTCGGCCATGTTGACTGCGTGCAAGGCAAACGCCCTACCCGCTGTGCTATCACTATACGAGTAGCAGCGCTTCCCTGCTAAAACCTCCAAACAAAAAAAATATACTGTTAAAAATCTATTATACATATTTTTATTCTATTAAAAATCTTCTTTCCTTAATTTGCTGACTAGAAAGTAGAATACAACAAATATTTTATAATTCTGTATGACTGTAAGACCTAGAATATAAATATTAAGGCAAGAAATAAATGCCAAAATTCAAGACCCCATATTCATCTAAGTGATAAGCCAAGCAGTTCACACTCTTCTATACTTCCTGATAAAATTAGAAAGCAGTGAAGACAGTCTTTGTTTTTCAACACAGAAACTATGTTAGAGAAGAAAAAATTCTAGTGCTAACTCTTGTTTTAAGGAGAACTGAGATATTTAAAATATTCCTACATTTTGGGGGTTGGGGATCTCCCAAATGGTGGACAGGGAACCTAGAGTCCATTCTCAGTTATTCTCAGCCAGTCCTGGTGTTCAGTGTAATGGCCTGAAGTTGCAGTGCTGCTGGGGCCCTTCAGTGCTGGGAATTTTATGGGCCACCCTGGTTGTGCTCAGGGGCCTCTATAGTTTCCTAGGAAACGGTGTTGCCCCTTGGATCAAACTGGGGTTCGCATGGCCTTAACCCCTATACAATTTTTTAACTCCGTCCCCCCTTTATTTTTTGTTTTAATTGAAAATTGGAAGGAATTTAAACTCTTAAGAATAACTGGAGACTTTTTTTAGATAGTATATTTTTTGTTAAGATCAGTTTTAGACTTACAACAGTACTGAGTAAAAGATACAGAAATTTCCCGTACACTCCCTGCCTACACATGCATAACCTTCCCGTCACAACCAGCATCATACATTTGCTACAGATTATGAATAGGCACATTATAGACATGCGAATATCTGAATTCATATTAGAATTCACTCATTAGTGTATGTTTTAAGAGTTTTGATAAATTTATAAACATATATATAGAGATTTATATATAAGGAAGGAGAGGCTGATAAAATCTCAAGACCGAACTAGGCTGCCAAAGCAAAGGAAGACAAAAATGATTGTCTGTACTTTCAATGCATGTACGCTAGTATTGGATGCATCCATCGAGGACCTGATGGTACAAGCGCGAAAGATCAAGTACGACATCATTGGTCTGACCGAGACAAAAAGGCATCAATCACATCACGCTGTTTTCGACACTGGAGAAGAATTGTTTCTCAGAACATGCAATAAAAGAGGCATCTGAGGCGTCGGTGTCCTTGTCAACACTAACTTGACCATAAACATTCATTCGAATGCCTAACAACCCGAATTGGACGTTTACATTTGAATAGATGTGGCTCACTGCAGGCAGTTTCTATCTTCGTTGTCTATGCACCAACATCCAATTATGATGAAGGAGAAATTGAGAAGTTCTACATGGAGCTGGAGAAGTTCTATAAAGAAGACCACACCTTCTACAAGATCATTGTCGATGATTTTAATGCCAAGATATGACCGAGATCAGCCAAAGAACTCCACATCTCGACCCACGGCCTAGAATGGAATGAACAGGGTGAGAAACTGTCTGAGTTCATCATGTCAACCAAGACCATCCATGGTAACTCACAATTCCAGAAGGCTGAATCTAAACGTTGGACATGGGAGTTTCCTGGTGGACAGTTCCACAACGAAATAGACCACATTATATTCAATCAACAGTTTTGCCTGACTGATGTTGCTGTTGTCCCCAAATTCCAAACGGGATCGGACCACCGTCTCCTTCGTGCAAAATTATATTTCACAGAGCAGGGAGAAAGGGCTGCAAAGTTTAAGAAGAGAACTCCCAGAACGACCACCAACTGGGAGCTCTTTGGCACTAATGCTGCAGCATGGGAAGATGCCGTTGTTGACAATATTGACGAGGATTACGATCGACTGGTTCAGCACCTCCATGATTGTGTGAGGAACGCCAAGAGAGAGATAGCCACGAAAAGACGACTGTCTTCAAAAACTCTTGAGCTTATTCGCCAACGTGGTTTGGTGCATGCCTCAGGCAACCACAAGCGAACAACTGAGCTCGCAGAACAGTGCAGAGATGCGATCAAAGAAGACCTCAAAGAGAGAAGAGCAGAAGTACTGGTAGGTGCAGCAGAAGCCAGGAAAAACATTCATAACGCCCGCCTGTCCTTCGCCAACTACAAGACCAAGATGACTGCTCTCCAACATCCTGATGGATCTATCACATCTTCCAGAAGGACAATGGAGAAGATTATCCATGACTTCTACTCAGATCTCTTCGATAGCCATGTCCACCTGCCCATATACCAAATTCCACAGGATGGATATATCGTTCCCAATGTTCTCCCTTCCGAAATTCGACACACCAGTAAAGAAACAAACAGCACCTGGCCCAGACAAGGTCAGACCTGAACATCTGCAGAACCTGCCGTCAGTACTCATCAATACGGTGGCTCGACTCTTTACACACTACTTGTCTGAATGCAAAGTTCCATTCCAATGGAAAACCAGCAGGACTGTACTACTGTACAAGAAAGGAGACATCCACGACATTGGCAACTATCACCTAATCTGCCTATTGTCTGTCATCTACAAGCTGTTCACTCGAGTCATCCTGAATAGAATTGGCAGAACACTAGATGAAGGACAACCATTCGAGCAAGCCGGGTTCTGCAAAGGATTCGGCACCATCGACCATATCCACATGATAACCAAGCTCATTGAGGTTTCTTGGGAGTTCAAGATGCTGCTCTGTCTAATGTTCATTGATTTAAAGAAGGTCTTTGATTCTGTTGAGACGGAAGCGGTCATTGAAGCCCTACCTAATCAGGGCATTCAAACTCAATACATCAGGATCCTCCATGAGCTCTATTACGGATTCACTACCAGGATCTCACCATTCTACAAAGAAGTAATCATTGATGTCAAAAGAGGGGTTCGGCAAGGTGACGCCATTTCACTGAAACTCTTCAGTGCCACCCTCGAGAACATCATGCGACGACTGGAATGGGAAGGAATGGGAGTGAAGATAGATGGTCGGCAACTACACCACCTCCGCTTTGCTGATGACATTGTTTTAATAACACCAAACATCAGCCAAGCGGCACAAATGCTGGCCGACTTTGACCGTGAGTGTGGAAAGGTAGGACTACAGCTGAATCTTACAAAGACAACGTTTATGAGAAACAGCCTTGTTCCTGACGCCCCATTCGCTCTCAATGGAACGACCATCTCCGAATGCAACAGCTATGTCTACCTAGGTCGAGAGGTCAACATGACAAATGACCTGGCACCCGAGCTGCGAAGGAGGAAGAGAGCAGCTTGGAACGCCTTCAAGAACGTCGAAGAAATAGCTAAGAGGACGAAGAACCTCCGACTCCGGGCACATCTCTTTGATTCCACTGTTCTTCCTGCATTAACATATGCCTCAGAGACCTGGGCCCTATGTAAACAGGATGGAAACACTATTTAGATGTCCCAAAGAGGAATTGAAAGAGCTATGCTTGGAGTAAGTATCATGTTTCACCCAAATGAGAGAAAGAATCTGGAGTTCCGACCTCCGTTGACGATCAAGAATCAGGGACATTGTCTCGTTTGCCAAGGTGTCAAAAATCAGATGGGCTGGACACGTAATGAGATTTGGAGATGACCGCTGGACTAGAGCTGTTACCTACTGGATTCCACGGGACATCAAAAGACCGCATGGCCGCCCACCTACCAGATGGTCAGACGTCTTCATCAAGATCATGAACGATCGGTTTGAGGCTCTTTGTGTTCCTAGAACGAACAGATGCCATTGGGCTACACTAGCACGCGACAGGGACAAATGGAGATGTTACTGGTGCCCGCTCGAGCAAATCGATGATTAATGGGAAGTCAAGTGATCAGTTGGTATATAGAGAGAGCGAGAAAGAGAGAGACACTAGTTTCACTGTCCCAAGTTCCATCAGGAATAATCCCTGAGCTCAGAGCCATGAGTTTGTAAATTTACAAATAATAAGTAAATATTTTGTGTTTCTACCCTAAAGGAGCGAGAGTATAACAGGAATCCACCTGAGTATGAGGGGAGATGTAGGAGGGCTACTGGGAACATTGGTGGTGGAGAATGGGCACTAGTGGAGGGATGGGTACTCGATCATTGTATGACTGAAAGGTAAGCACGGAAATTTGTAAATCTGTAACTGTATCTCATGGTGATTCATTAAAAAATAATAAATAAATAAATAAATAATATTCTATGTTCCTGCAGAATGAATTAAGATGTGTAACAGGGCATAAACTTTATTTTTATTTATTCTTTTTATGTAGGAGTACTGCTATTTATTCAGCCACTAATTAACTGATCTAATTGGGCATAAACTCCAATTCAACTTACTTTTTTTTTCATAATTTTATTTATTTTTTTCTTCTTATATTTATTTATTGAATCACTGTGGGAAAAGTAACTAAGTATCAGGTTTCAGTCTCGGTCATATAATGATGAAACACCTCTCCCTTCACCAGTACTCATTTTTCACCACCAAGAACCCCAATATAACCCCCCTCCCACCCCTCAGGGCATAAGCTTTAGTATCACATTAACTTACATTCAAATCACAGCTCTGACACTTATCAGATAATTTTGATAATTACGATAATATTTGATAAAGTTTGATAAAATATTATAATCTCATAAATTAGATAATAGCTAATAAATAAGATAATTCTGATATAATTCTGAGTCTGGTTTCTTAGCATATGAAATAGAAATAATAGCTGTCAGTACTTATTTGATTTTAGTTATTGACCTGTTCATCCAGCATTATGCTAATCATAGTTTCTGACTTAATAATTTAACCTCTCCAGTAAACATTAGAAAATAGTAAGGTAGTAAGTACATTTATTATCATTTTATAGATTTTCTTTTTGGTTGTCTGTAACAAATAATAATGACTCATTTGATTGGTTCCTTTGAAACGTGATTCTATGATTCATATTAGATTTATCTACCTGGATAACCCAGGCTGATTTGTCCCTGGTAATTTTATACTCATAATCACACCTGCGACAAATAACCTCAAATAATCTCAACAAATGATCTCATCAAGGAGGGATCTGTCCAATGCTTTTAAGAATTCCAGAGCAGATGATCTGCAGAATTGACCACTTCTGTTCAGTCCTCAAAGGCATTTTGTTGGCCCCTATACTCACAGCATTTTATTAGTAAAGGTAAAAGTAAAGGCCCTCCCGTTGATCGTCGATTTGCTCGAGCGGGCCCAGTAACGTCTCCATTGGAGACTTTGTTGTTACTGTGTCTGGCATATCGAATACTCTCGGTAGCTTGCCGGGCTCTCCAAGAGGGGCGGAAGAATCGAACTCGGGTCGGCCATGTTGGCCGCTTGTAAGGCGAACGCCCTACCGCTGTGCTATCGCTCCAGCCCTTTTATTATTTCTGCCATTTCTAAATTCTGCTTTTTTCAGTTATACCACTCTCTTTGTTTCCACCATTCTTTCCTCTTCTATTTTTCTGCTTTACCTTATCCCCTGCTTCATGAATTTAACAAACAAAAGACAATAATATGAAGGACTTGAGCAATATTTCAGAGGGTCGGGAAATTGCCTTGCATGCAGTAGACTTGGGTTTGGTCCCTGGTACCCCATATGACCCCCTGATCACCACCAGGAGTGACCCCTGAGTGCAGAGCCAAGAGAAGCCCTGAGCATAGTTGGATGTGGTGCAAAGAAAACCCCATATGCATACATATATATATACACACACACATATATAACAACATGAGTTTTGGGGTAGAATTGTTCCAACAGAGTACTTTGATATGTTTTTGTTTTTATGTAGGTATGTTGATTGGCTGATCAGTCAAACCATCATAAAGATACAAAAAGTTTAAGCTTTGCTTTGACATTTTCCTCTGCAGTATTCATTTTTCTCAATTCTGAGTTCAGAATTCTTAAAGATTGAGAGTTGTTGAAAGATAAATGATGGGTAAGCAAGTATATGAAATCATTGTATCAGCATAGCAACATAAATCTAAATCATACAAATTTTCATGAAAAAAAGAACTCCATGATCTGAATACTTCTTTATATTAGTTGGTCCTAAAATATATATAAAGAATGCCTATGGTTCCATTTGTTTATTTTTATTCTGTTGCCTTTTTCATGGCATTGCTTCATTGAAGACAACAATGGAGTTGATTTTGGAGCATTCTGCCTATATTTTCCTCAATGTATTTTATGGATTTTGGTCTGATCTTAAGGCCTTTGATTCACTTTGATTGATTTTTGTATAAGGTGTGAGATATGGATCCAGTTTTTTTACACTAGTTATTCAATTTTTGCAGCACCATTTGCTGAAGAAGCTAGCTTTACTCCATTTCAAACTCTCAGTTCCTTGCCAAGTATTATTATTAGCTGCCCATATCTGTGGGGGAATTTTTTGGATATTCTCTTCTGATCCATTGGTCAGAGAGTCTGTCCTTATTTCAATACTACGTTTTATCACTATGGCTTTATAGCATAGTTTCAAATTAGTAATGAGATACCCTCCAGTTTCTTATTTTTCATGGTTTTAGTATTTGGGGTTTCAGAAGGACATATGCACACCATAGTCATTGCAGCACTCAGTAAAATAGCGAAGACTTGCAACCATCCCAGATGTCCAACAAATCAGTAGATCATGAAAATGTGGTGTATATATACAACACAATACTATGTAACAGTAAGGAATGATGAAATATTGCAATTTTCAGCAACATCAATGGAATTAGAAGACGACATGTTAAATGAAGTAAACCAGGGGCTAGAGCAATAGCACAGCGGGTAGGGCGTTTGCCTTGCACGCAGCCAACATGGCCAACACAGGTTCGATTCCCAGCATCCCATATGGTCCCCTGAGCACCACCAGGAGCAATTCCTGAGTGCATGAGCCAGGAGTAACCCCTGAGCATCGCCGGGTGTGACCCAAAAAGAAAAAAAATGATAAATGAAGTAAACTAGAGGAGAAGGATAAACACTGGATGATATCACATACATGTAGTATTTGAGTAACTAGATGAGGAAATTCGTTGGTTTAAAAGGGGATGCTTAGATCACACTTGGTCCCAAAATATAAGGAGGAGAAGGAAAGACAATGAGTGGAGGGTGCAGGTAGAAGAGTCAGATGAGAGTCAATAGGGGGCAAAGGTCAATTTAAATTGGTGGTGTTAAGGAATGATAGAAATAAATATACAAAATACAAAATCAACAACCTGAAATTTTGAGAACAAAACTTTATGAAACTTTACAAGTTTATAAAGATGCCTTTTGAGATGGCAGGTTGGGGTGGGGGTGAAAGAGGGAAACTGGGAACACTGATGGAGGGAAGATGAAAGTGGTATGAATTGGTGATGGAATCACCAATGTATGTCTTCAACGCAACTATGAATAAAAACTTTGTAAATAATGTTGATTTCACAAAATAAAATGAAAGAAAAATAAACAAAAATTTAAAAAAGAATGCATAGAATATCAATCAGAAGCATTGTAGGCATATTGCATAAGACTATATTCATCCTTACACCCCAAAGTAGAGTCAGAAAATATATTTATTATTATATACCAACAAGAATAAAGAACAGTTTTTTTTAGTCAATTTATTTAAAATATAGATTAAGGGGCTGGAGCGATAGCACAGAGGGTAGGGTGTTTGCCTTGCACGTGGCTAACCTGGATTTGATTCCCAGCATCCCATATGGTCCCCAAGCACTACCAGGAGTAATTCCTGAGTGCATGAGCCCAGGAGTAACCCCTGCATATCGCCGGGTGTGACCCAAAAAGCAAAAAAATAAAAATAAAAAATAAAAAATAAAACAATATATAGGTTAAAATGCCTCTAATTTGGTTAAATAAACCAAAGCTGTACTTTTACAATGAATTTTTCATAAAATCTAGTTAAATGACAATACTAGAAATATTCGATATGCCAGACACAGTAACAACAAAGTCTCCAATGGAGACGTTACTGGGCCCGCTCGAGCAAATCGATGATCAACGGGAGGGCCTTTACTTTACTTTACTTTATCATATGTTTATGATACTTACGAAAGAGGAAGCCAGTAATGACCTTTAATAGTGATAGTGTTCTTTAGATGCCATCAAAGAACAAAAGTGAGAAAATAATGTCCCTTAAAAATTTTATGCAGGGGCTGGAGTGATAGCGCCGTGTGTAGGGCATTTGCCTTGCATGAGGCTGACCCGGGTTCGATTTCCAGCATCCCATAGTGTTCCCTGAGCACCGCCAGGAGTGATTCCTGAGTGCAAAGCCAGGAGTTAGCCCAGAACATCGCTGGGTGTGACCCAAAAAGCAAAAAAATAAAAAAATAAAAAATTATACAGCTTGTTTTAAAAAGATATTTTTCTAAAAGTCACTGAAATATTTATTTTATAAATTTAAATGTTTCTGAAATCATCAGAAATAATTCTAGCTCGATATTAAGATAAGAGTTATGGACTAATGGATTATTTCAAATAGTATTTGTATCTGATAACTGAAAAGAAAACCTAAATCATATATCATTAATTTTAATCAAATGTACACAGAACTCCTTTGTCATATGGTTCATTGTAAACTTACATGTATTTTTCTAGCAAACAGGAGGAGCTAAATGCCATCCAATGGAATTAAAATAATTTGTGAATCAAAATTGATTCAGACTATAAGGAAGTCATGTTGCCCCACATCAGCATTGTAATAGAGAATACCCTTATTTCTTAAAGTACACTCTAACAATGTAAAATACTTTCATACATAACTAGCATAGATATTAACATCAGAATATCTACAAAAACAGTAATTTTGAAGATTACATATATGACTCCAGATCAGTACCTTATAACCTTTTTATATCTTCATGTTTGACATGTGCTCAGAGATCTCTTCTAAGGTGCTGGGGGACCATTTGAGGTGCCAGGAACAGAACCCAGATCAGGCTCGGGCAAGGCAAGATCCTTACCAGCTCTAGCCCTTATATCATTTCTTGGTACAGTGCCAAGAAAAAAAAATATGGTTTAATTATAAGTCTTGATCACATAGCCAGATGCTAAATAAAAGCCAAAACAAGAGAATTACTGCTCATATACCAAATTTTTACTTTTAAAGGAATTTAGTTGAATAAATTCATTACACATAAATTTGTATTAATATTTATGAATATTTAAAATGTAAGGGTTTAAAATTGAATCACATTTATAAATACAAAATTCACTCTTGATTTTTGCAGTTGTGGTACAATTGGGGGATATTTTCTTATATCCCATGGCTAATTTTTGTTTTTTGTTTTGTTTTGTTTGGGGGCCACAACTTCCTGTGCTCAGAGCTTACTCCTAAACTTTAAGTTCAGGGATAACTTCTGGCAGGACTCAGGGAATTATATTTGGTGCTGGAATCGAATTCAGGTCTAACACACGCAAGGCAAGAGCCTACCAGCTGTACTGTCTCTCCAGCCCCCTAATTATTAAATTTTGTCAACTTTACCTTTGAAATATATCCAGATTTCCACAACCCCCTCTCCACCCACTCTTACACTGCCATTTCCATAATCTCCACTAAACACAATACCTTTGCCTTTCTTTAAGGCCACTCCAGTAACATCCTGACTAGTCTCCAGGCTTTCATCCTGGTTCCCTGAAACAGTAGACATAGAGCTCCTTCTAAAAAGTCGGACCCCTCATCTGTTGGGGAACAAATCTAGATTTGCAAGCCCCAAGCAATTCTGCCCCTGACTTTGAATACAGCCTCATCTTCTTTTTCTCCTTACCAAATCTAATCTAGACTCCCTTTTCCTTTTAGCCTCTCAAGGCGTTTTCACTCATTGTTCTCCTGCCTGTGACAGTCTTCCCAAATGCGTGTGAGGGTTATTTCCTTTCGTCATTGGAGGTGCTGCTTAAATATTATCTCCTATAAGGTATCCTCTCTCGCCACCTTATCTAAGACAGCACTTGTTTCTTTCTCCTCCCTCTTCTTTTGATCTACTGGGGTTTTTTTTTCATAGCCCTATCACCACCATGTACATGTAATAGCTTAATCATTTTATTTCTCTCTTGCCCTGCTATGATGTAAGTTCCAGGAGAATTGCGATAGGTTTATTTCAGAAACTCTGTTCTTCCAGAAACAAAATTGCCTTCTTGCTGTTCCTGGAACATGCCAAGCTCTTACTCATCTTGGCCTGTACTCTTGTTTTCCTTCTGCTTGGAAAATGGTTCCCCAGACACTCATGTGGCTCATTCCTCACTTCATTCATGTCTCTCCTAAAATGCTATCTCCTTACACAGACCTTGCCTGACCATCTGCCATTATTCTTCATCCTCTTTTTCCTTTACACTTATTGCACTTGTACATTCAGTATTTATTCTTTAATTTATTGACTGCTTTTCCCCCCCGAGAAATATAAGCTATTTTCTTATTCACTATGGCATCCCCTAAATTTATAGTGGATCTTCAATAAATGTTAGGCGTTCCATAAATATTTGTTAAATAAATGAATAGTTATAAGAAATACTTTGAAAATAAATGTTTTGGATGCACTGTCACAATGTATACTCAACTATTTTTAAATTCTCAAGATGAACATCTTTAGCAGATTAATTTTACTTTGAGCAACAAAATAAAATGAAAATTTTTTTACGGATACAACCAAAGTAATTTTAAATTAAAATAATATACCAATGATGTATTTCATCTTATTCTCCTAAATGTATTCTTCCCTTCTCTGAGTCATCTACAAGGTTGTTAATTAAACTTTGTTGTATATTGTTAGAATTCCATGGGACATCAAAAGGATGTGTGGCCGCCCACCTCTGAGATGCTCAGACTTCTTCGTCAAAACCCTGAAGAAACAGTTTGAGGCTCTTCGTGTTCCTGGAGCGAGCAGATGCCATTGGGCTACACTAGCATGCGACAGGGATGAATGGAGACATTACTGGCACCCGCTTGAGCAAATCAAAGATCAACGGGATGACAAGTGATACAAGTGATACAAGTTTATTATTAAATAAATAAGTGAAATTAAAATAATAAAATATTTCAGAGCAGTACAGAAAATGATGCTTATCATGCTCTTTGGTTTTTTTCTAGTCCAAAGACACACTGCAAAGTAAATGAAGTTTGTTTTCATCCTCTTTCATCTTCACTCCAAAAGCCTCTCTTCTTCTCTTTTGCTAAGTCCCCTATCTATAGTCCCCATCTATCTTTTCTCTATTACCAATCTGTTAAATTTCCCTTTGCAAGTACCTGTTATAGTAAATATCTAAGAGCTAATCAATATCTATCAATGATCAGAAAATTAATCTTACTAGTACTTCTCACATCTAATTAGCTTTTTTTGGGAAAATGCAACAGACTCATAAAAATATATGTGTTTAAATGTAGCTACTAGGAACTGGGGTGATAGTACAGCCAGTAGGGCATTTGCCTTGTATGCAGATGACCCGGATTCGATCCCCAGCATCCCATACTGCCAAGATTAATTCCTGAGTAGCAGAGTCAGGAGTAACCTCTGACCATCATTGAGTGTAATCCAAAAAAATAAATGAACAAAAAAAGTAAGTCCTAGTCTAAATGGAAAATTGAAGCAAAATGTGTACAAACAAGAGATGACTGCCCAAATAGAAAAGAAATGTAAATGACATGAAAAATGTGAGAAGACAAAATGTAAATAGACCAAAAATATAAATAAAAACCATTTTATTTAATTAATGACAATAGAAATGCAAAAAGAGGGAGAATTTAAACTTGCATTGTAAAAGTTTGAAGGACTTACAATAACTCATTGATGTTGAAAAGTTAATAGTCATTTATTCTTAATGGAATGGTAATTTGCTCCCATATTTTAGGAGGCAATTTGAAGATATGGGAGATGAGACAGGATATACAGGGGGAACTCTTTATTAGAGGGTATAGTGTTACAAGATTGTATGCTCAAAACCTGCTCATAAACAGTATTACAAACCAAGGTACCTAAAATTTTAAAAGATCTACCAAGTTTCCCCATTTCCCTTCTTTTTGTTGCTTCTGGTGTTTTCATGTCTGGGAGTTGACGCATACTTGGTTGTGGTACTTGCTGAGGCTGCACATTTAGTTTTGGTGCTCACACACTCAGCAGTGGTGTTTGTGGGGGTCTGAGGTGCTCACATACATGCTCACATACCTTTGGTAGTGCTGCACTACTTTTTAGTTGTGGTATTGCCACACACCTTTTTATGCACCAGGAATCACAAACTTGTTGCATTGGGATCACAACAGCAAAACTACTAGGACTGGTGCCAGGATCCATGTGAGGATTAGTGCTTGTCATTGGCACCAGGATCCAACTCGCAGCCTACAAAGCAGGTGCCTTTTGATACTGAGCCATTACCTGGGCTTCAATATTGGTAATAGGATTTTATATTATTTTATTTACTATTAAATAATAGTAAGTTAATCAATAACCTAATATTTAAATTGATCTTACTATCTAGCATATTCATATTAGAATATTGTCACTTGTCACTTGTCATCTGTTGATCATCAATTTGCTCGAGCAGGCACCAGTAACGACTCCATTCGTCCCTGTCATGTGCTAGCGTAGCCCAGTGGCGTACTGGGGGGCTCTTTCAGGGTCAGGAAATGAGGCCCATTATTGTTACTGTTTTTGGCATCGAATACACCAAGGGTAGCTTGCCAGGCTCTGCCGTGCAGGCAGTATACTCTCGGTAGCTTGGCAGGCTCTCCGAGAGGGAAGAAGGCTTTTAGGGCGGCCTCTGATCGCTTTTACAGGTGTTGCTCTCTTCCGGGTGCTTTGTTTTATAGTTTCTGGATCTTGGCCATTGATGAGATTACGTGGCAGTTTGTGAGGCTAGAGTGATAGCATAGTGGGTGGGGCATTTGCCTTGCATGCGGACAACCTGGGTTCAATTCCCAGCACCCCATACGGTTCCCCGAGCACTGCCAGGAGTAATTCCTGAGTGCAGAGCCAGGAGTAACCCTTGTGCAACACCGGATGTGACCCAAAAAGCAAATAAATAAATAAATAAATAAAACCAATTAGAATATTAATAAATTAAAATATTATTTTATAAAAAATTTGGTTCAGGGCCCAAATTTAATTTTAAAGCTTTTTTTCTTAGTCTAACAACTCCACTTCTAGAAATTTGAAGTACTCAAAGATGTATATGCAAGCAAGTACTTGAAGATGTATATATGAAAATATTCTGTAGTTACATCTTATGCCTTATACTATAAAAATTATGAACAATCTTTCATTTAGCAAGATTAAGGAACCTACTGTTCAATATAATACCCAATCATGTAAAACAATAATGTAGACCCATATTTGATGACATAAATTGTATACACAACACAGCAAAAGCTATATACCTACATGAACTTATCACATCAAATTACATGTAAATGTATATGCAATATAAGATAACTAGAGTTGTTTAACAGAATTTTAGCAATGTTTATTTGAGTGGTGAGATTTCAACTAATTTTACCTTTGTCTCCTTTCCTTTGTGTGTTGTTTTGATTTATATACATAAATCATGCATTGTTATTAAAGTGAGAAAAAGTTTAAAAGGTTATTCTCATTTGAAAAATATATTTCACATTTAAGTTCTATATTTACCACTTTATATTTAGGAAAGCATTCATAAAGTTACTTAATTCCTATAGCTGTAAATTGTTAAAAATAAAACTAGTTCACCATAGTTGAGAGTACTGTAATGCTAATGATTTCTTTCAAGATAGTTTTCTCCCATTTTCATCATTACTCATTCACAAAGTACAGAAAGGAACCAGTTTTTCGGTTTGTTTTGGGGCCACACCCAATTGTGCTCAGGGATCACTCTTAGAGGGCTTGGGGTACCATATGGGGGCTCACAATCGCACCTGGGTCAGCGGTGCAAGGCAACTGCTCCTCTCACTAAACTATCGCTCCAGCCCTCCAAGTTTTCACATAAGAAATATGTCTCTGCTCCACAGTATGTGCTACTTGGTCTCCTTCCCTCCAACACACAAGCACACACACACACAGCCATACAGTGCCAGTCCCACACAAGCCATATAGCTTTACAGTTACAGAAAGCCACACACAGCTTAACGCACAGCCATGTAGACACACACACACACACACACACACACACACGGCTATTCTGTTCCACATACAGCAGAGACAGCCCACCATCTCTGCCTCTCTCTCTCTCTCTCTCTCTCTCTCTCTCTCTCTCTCTCTGAGCACACATTCACGTGCAGAGCACGTGATCAGGTTGCTGCACTGCCCAATCAGCATGAAGCTTGCACCACGTGACTAACGGCTGCTGCCTCATTACCATGGGGAGGGGCGTGTCTTTCCATATTTAATAGGAGAACTTCGCTGTAACCAACGGATAAAACCACGTAGAGCATCGTTCTCACCCACAAACTAAGATGCTGTTAACGAAGAGGAGCCGTTAAAGAAGGACGCCTAAGTCGAATTTCACCTCAGGGATTTTCCTCGGCCCACCCGGGGCTGGCTCTGTGACACAGTCCCTTTTGTCACGGGCCACCAGTTCAGGTAAGCGGCTTCTAGGGTTTTTCCTCCCCATGGTCTCGAGTGTTCTGGAATGTTTCTGTAGTTCTCGAATGGCTCGAGGGCCAGGGCCCAGTGTGTCTTTCCAGAGCTACCAGTTCCCGTTGGTTCGTTGGTTCTGACGGATTGGTCAAGAGACGGGGTGGATTTCCCTCCTGGTCCACCCCTCCCCCCCGGAGTGGGACGATGACCGGCACCCCTCAGAGGTGAACCACAGGGCAAGGCTGAGAGTCCTCAGTGAGGGATTCCGCCTCTGTGGGGGCAGTACCTGGGTTTCCACCCCAGGGGCAGAGGGGAGAGAGAGAAAGGCGGGAGGCGAGAAAAGGGGAAGAGAAGAGAAGAGGGAGAAGAGAGGAAAAGAGAGGGGAAGAGAGGAAGAAGAGAGGGAGGGGGGGACCAGGCTGGGTAGAAGACAAGACAGGAGAGAACAGGCGAGGACAGAGAAGAGGGGGGGACAGAACAGAGGACAGAGCGGGGCGGCAGGGAGAGTGGGGGGAGAACACACTCGAGGACAGAGGAGGGGGGAGAACAGCCAGTGGGAGACAAGCCAGTGGGAAAGGGGGACAGGAAATGTTCTAGAAAGTTCCACTTAACACCCCAGAGGTTGGCGCTCCCTGAGTGGGCAGAGCTATAGGACGCCATGGCCCAGGCGCTCTTGAGGCAGTGACTCTCGGGCAGTGGCGTGGCGCGGGTTCTGGTAAGAACGGGGGTGGGGACACCCTACAGTGCTCAGCAGTGCTGGGGAGGGAGGAGCCCCCAATGCAAAGCCGGGCCCATCTCCCGTCTCCCCTCCGCCCAGGATCCTGGGTGGGTTCCCCCTCCCGCCCCCCACTCAAAGGGTGCCATGGGTTTGATGTTTATGACTTTCAGTGTTGGAAATAAGTCGAAGGGCTGAAGCGATAGTACAGCGGGCCGGGCGCTTGCCTTGTTCTAGGCCGACCCAGGTTCGATCCCCGGCACCCCATGTGGTCCCCCGAGTCGGCCCTGAGTGCCGTGAGTGATCCCTAAGCACCTCCAGGTGTGGCCCCCCAAGCCCCGCTCCGCCGCGGCGCTGAGCTGGCCACTGAGTGGGCACCTCCCAGCCCTCCCAAGCCTGAGGCAGCTCTATCGCAGCGCGCCGATTTCGAGCCGGCGAGTTCAGGGGCTCCCGAGGCCAGAACTCGTGGCTGTGAGGGAGCCGGGCAGCGGCGGGAGTCTGAGGAGCCGCGCTCCGGGCGTGGTTCGCTGTCCCAGGGTGCCTCAGAGTTTTACTCTCTGCAGTCGCCACAGCGAAAGAGTTTCGGCAGACAGGAAATTCCAAGACCCCTTTACTAATTTGGTGGGAGAGCCAAAATGAAAGTGACGACTAGGGGGCTCAGGCTGTCGCCCTTTCTACGATGTGGCGCCTCTAACCTCTGTCTGGTTTCATTCGGAAGAGGGGGGACCTCCCTACTCCCCCGATATTTCTCCTCTTTCCTTTTTCCTTGCCCCCTTCTCCTCCTCTCACTCCTCTCCCTCAGCTTCCCTTCTCCCCGCCAGCCCTCTTCCTCCGCAGCTTACCCGCCTCCACTCTCCACTCCACCCTCCTCCCCCTTTTCCAGCCTCCTACCCACTCTTCTTTTCTCCTCCCCCTTCTTAACCTTCTCACCCTATCCACCCCACTCTCTCCCGCGTCCTCACCCAGCCAATCCACTCTCTTTCACTCTCTCCTTTCAACAGTACTCTCTAGCCTCGCTGCTGCAAGGTGGCAAGTAAAGTTACTCTGCTGGGTGCTAGAGGAGCCATGGTGGAGCTTGCCGCCTGGAGCATGCAGGGCTTGTGTGCTATCTCTTTGAGCAAATTCCCTGGCCCTTGTTCATCGAAATTAAAGATTTGAAAGTATTTTTAAATTCTTTTAAACCCACCAAAGTCTTAAAAAAATTAATAATCTTTTCTAGAGCATGTAATGAGCAATAATGAATAATAATGTTACAGAAATGGAGCATTTTTATGATTATTTGGGCAAAAGGAACTGTGCTTAAGTCTATTTTTATTTCTTGTGATAATTGATATCAGGATCTAAAGTTTATCTTTGCTTTCACATAATTTCTTAGTTACTTGGGCCATTTTTTTGTTATTTTGTTTGGGGGGTGGGGCTCCCAAGTTGGGGGGCTAGGGTGATTCTTAGGTCAATTGCACTTACCCTTCTGAAAGAGCACCTAGGGTGAGGTCTTCCGCGTCTTCGAGACCTCCATAGGGTTGTACCAAGAGATGCTGGGGAGGGGAGAAGCAGGGAGACCACGTGGCTTCAGGGATCAAACCAGGGGGGTTGCCTGCAAAGCATATGCTTTAACACCTCCTAAGAAACAATTATTTCAAGTTATTTTTCAGTGAAATTGATAAATCTTGTCTTAGTGTAGATCACTGTCACTGTCACTGTCCTCCCGTTGTTCATCAATTTTTTCGAGTGGGCCCAGTAACGTCTTCATTGTGACGCTTGTTACTGTTTTTGGCATATCTAATATGTCATTGGTAGCTTGCCAGGCTAGAGAATCCGTTTCTTAGTAAATCTAAGGTTGTATCTTGGTTTATAATTATAGTAAAATGAAAAGTTTTGAAAGATCTGTGAAAAGTTATCTGGTAACTTTTATAGAGGAGTTAAATTATAGAGGAAAAACTAAAAATAAATTTTCAATACTACTGGAGCGATAGCACAGCGGTAGGGCGTTTGCCTTGCACGCAGCCAACATGGCCGACCCGAGTTCGATTTCTCCGCCCCCTCGGAGAGCCCGGCAAGCTACCGAGAGTATCTCGCCTGGCAAGCTCCCCGTGACGTATTCGATATGCCAGACACAGTAACAACAAAGTCTCCAATGGAGACGTTACTGGGCCCGCTCGAGCAAATCGACGAACAACAGGAGGACAGTGACAGTGAAATTTTCAATAATTTTCAAAAAATTAAAGATATTCTTAAATACTGCTTTTTTTTCATTGTAAAGTATATACAGGTGCTATGAGCTAGATGGTATTTTAAAAATAGTAGTACTGGGCTATTTTTGATAATTGTTGATACCAGGGCTAGAATGAGAATTTGAGAGTTTAAAAATCAACTAATAAGTATTAAGTGATTATCTCAAGTACTATTAATTACTTAAATATATGTTTTGAGATGTGCATTGATGAAAAATCCTTATTTAATAAATGGAATTTTGAACTACTAACAGCAAATTTTGGATATTAAAACATAACATTTGAGGATGTATTATTTACTTCTATTTAATTGTTATTTTGTTTGGGGGAGGGGCTCAAAGACTTTAATAGGGTCATTCTTGCTATATTATATTTATTTCGTATAAATCCTGCCTCTTCAAATTGAAAGAATGGTTTATTGATTTACCTGAATGAATTATTTATTGCTGAACTTTCAAATTTAAGATTTACATTGTTTATTACTGAAATGATAATCTTAAGTGTTGATATTGTTGACCTATATTATAAATGTATTGATGCAACAAAACCCTGAGAATATGAATTTAAGGGATCGGAACGATAGCGCAGCGGGTAGGGTGTTTGCCTTGCAAGTGGCCAACATGGCCGATTCCTCCGCCTGTCTCAGAGAGCCCAGCAAGCTACCTAGAGTATACGCTCGCCCACAAGGTGAACAACGGGAGGACAGGGACAGTGACAGGGCATATTTTACCCATGTATGTCTATTTGGTTTAGGTAGAAAAAAAATTTTTAACAATATGTATTCACTTCAGAGTCCAAACATTTAAACAATTATTAATTCAAGTTGGAATTAGGTAATGTGATTTTTAACAAAGATATAAAAGGTGAGCTAAAGGTTAGATATTAAGATTTTATAATATAAATCTTATTATAAAGCACTAACTTGAATAAAACAATAGATTTATTGAATACCTTTTGAAACATTTTCAGTAGGAAAATATGGCTAAAGTATCCTTTATTTCTGGATTTTTCAGGACTACCATTCTGTGAAATGATTTGATAAATACTTGGATTAGTGACTCAGGTTACTTCATGTTATTTAAAATAGGTTAGATCTGCAAAAAGTTTCCTTAGAGGAAAGTGTGTGAAGATATTTGTATTTCACTCTGGAGCCATTATGCCCTTGTATTGGTACATCAGTGGTATAGGGTATGAGATGTTGCGCAGCTGAAAGCGGCCATGAGCTCCAAGAATTCTAAAATTTTAAATATGGTGCTATAGCTGAGGTTAATTTAAGTATTGTTTTTTAACTGGATGGTGATTTTGGGGTCCGAAGGCATCTCTGCAGCATGTTGCTTTCATGTTGTTCTCTTCTGAGAGATCTTTGTGTGTCCCTGGATCATGACCATAAATGAACTTTTAGGGCATCAGAGGCAGTTCGAGGGTGTGACTGCCAGGCTAATGGAAGCACAGGGAGATGGAGGGAGATCATTCCTACTCTTTGCAGGCTTAGGGATTTTGGTCACAAGTGTTGCATACCTAGGTTTTTCAGCACATTCACTCATGGATGAGACTTCTCAGAGCTTGATCACCAGTTTCAACTTTTCCTTCACCAGTGTGTCCAGTCAGTTTCTACAGCAGCATTATTGATTTTTTTTGGGGTGGGGGCTTTTTGGGTCACACACCGCGATGAGCAGGAGTTCCTCCTGGCTCCGCACTCAGGAATCACTCCCTCCTGGCAGTGCTCGGGGGACCGTATGGGATGCTGGGAATCGAACTAGGGTCAGCCGCGTGCAAGGCAAGCGCCCTACCCACTGTGCTGTCGCTCCAGCCCCCTACAGCAGCATTATTGAATGATTTTCTCCCTACAGTAAGTTGTATTCCAAGAATTTTTAAGTGTAGTAGATTATTAAAAAACCCTGAAATTATTATATATTTTTCTGATGTAACTGCTTTATGCGATTGTATTATGTTAATTAAGTTCACATCTTTGCAATCATGGCGTGAACATAATTATTGTGATATACTTTAAATTACTAATAATTCTTTAAGTTATATTTATAATTTCTTGATTTGAATTACCATTTTTAGTATTTATTTGAAGATTTTCTTTAGGTTCTGTTTTAAGAAATTTCTGGTCATATTTTAGTCTCATAATTCTATTAGTGTAATAAAAATAACTGGGTAATTTTTAGTAACTTTTAAGTTCTAAATAGATTGCAAGGCATGGAAATTCTCCATGAAAGTTTGAGAAAATTATGTTTGGACTCCGTGATATTTCAAAATAATCTCAATGACCTTAAAAGATTATTCTTGATCAGTAGTAAAATAAAGTTGTAAATTAAAAAATGATGACGAAGAAATTATTTGTTGAGAAATAATATATTGGTATTTCTAGACAATTTTTAAATTATAAATTGGGATCAAATATTATATACAATATTTATTTAAAAATATGTTCAAATTTTGAATTGAATTTTACTTAAATAACCTATAGTTTACAAAATGGGCTTATGAAAGCTTGTAACTATCTCACGGTGATATAATAAAATTTTTAAAAATGGGCTTATATTGTCTTTACCTATAATATTTTGAATTTCATTTGGTGTATATATTTGTGAATATAATAAGGGGATCTATTTTGTTTTTTATTTATCATATTATTTATTGATTCAATGTGTATGTGCATATATTCTCTTCTAGGTACTATTAAACCAGAAGGTGGTATCTGCTGTAGTGAAACTTACAATTTAAACAGTAAAGACAGTCACACGTCAGTCATACCAATGGATATTTAGGTGTAAGCTGACATAAGTGCTCTAACAACAACAACAAAAGGAATTGTAGGATCTTTGACTATAGCTAGCCTGTTATCATTCAGAGCATTTGAAGAAAGAGTTCCTGGAGCATGGATTTGCAAGGTAGAGATTAATGTATAATGAGACTGGAGATGTAGGCAAGGACTCACTCAGCAGAGCCTTTGAGCCATATTAAGATTTTCAATCTTTGTTTTCAAGCTAATGAGAACATTTAAAGATTTGAAGTGCGAGACCTAATATAATCAAATTTATATTTTCAAAATAATCACTGGTATCAGAAGAGTGGAATGTAGTCTTTCTGAACACAAAAATTCAAATAAGTAAGCTGTTATGGAATGTAGGAAATAATGGTAACCTCTTCTGGCTACGAGTGATATCTTAGTAACTAAGTTGATGTCATTGGAAACAGAAATTGACAGATAAGATAGATATTTGTTTCAAAGACAAACTGTACAAAATTTGGTGATTGCATTGATGGAGTCCAGAGGGCATAAAGGAATCAGTTGGTAGATTTCTAAGTTTGGGCTTAACAAAAACTGGATTTAACTAAAACTAAAACTGAATTTACAGAGCTACTTCTCAACTCGTTTGTTAAATAGTCTATTCCTCCTCTTTGGGTTACAACACACTGGAATTTCTTCCACCTATCTATACTATAGTAATTACATTGCAATTATTTTATAATGTATTTTAATATTTAAAGATACAAGTGTCTACCACAGATAATTCTTTTTTAAAAAAACTTGCAGGCTATCGAATGTAGCCTGCCCACAGGGCAGAGTCTGGCAAACTCCCCGTGGCGTACCAAATATGCCCGATACCAGTAACAATGAAGGGTCTCATTCTCCTAAATAGCCTTGAATATAATCTCAGGGCTAGGATGAAAGAGACGTTACTGGGGCCTGCTCGAGGCAATCGACGAATAACAGGATGATGAAAAAAAAATGAAAAAAAAAACATTCTTACTTAGATACCAGGATTTATATATAATATTGTTAATCACACTTTTCACGTATATGCCTTTCCCACACAGACTATTATCACAGAGTCCACTTTCCTCCATTAATATCCAAGAACCCCTCCCAAACATCCCCCACCATGTCAGCTCAGTTCTATAGACAAAATCTTCAGTTCCAGTGACTCTGTTTATTGTTCTCTAATTATGTTTTATTTTTAATCCCACATGTGGGAGAGAGAACACTTTTTGTTTTTGTTTGTGTCTGGGTGGGGGGGAACGGTTTATATATTTATACGCACATATAAATGTAAAGAATTAGTCTCCTGAAATTCAACAAAATAGTAAATCAATGATAGGTTAATAAAATGGTACTGTAGCACTGTCCTCCCATTGTTCATCAACTTGCTCGAGCAGGCACCAGTAACGTCTCACAACAAATTGTGAGACTTGTTGTTACTGTTTTTGGCATATTGAATATGTCACGGGGAGCTTGCCAGGCTTTGCTGTGAAGGGCAAGATATTCGGTAGTAAATTTAAGAAAAACAACTAACTCTTCTTAGTGGTATGTAAAAGTAAGAAATATTATGGATAATTCTGTTCTGATATAATTTAGAATTTACATGACAAATTACATCCTACAAATGTAAAATTGAGTAAGAGAATTAAGAAAATTTAAAGGGTAAAATCTCAATAAGATTATTAAAGTACAGTGTTTTTTTATTTTGGGGTTTTTATTGGCCACACCCAGTGGCTCTCAGGGTTTACTTTTGACTCTGTACTCAGGGATCATTCCTGGAAGGATTGGGGAATCATAGGATGTGCTGGGGTTTAGAGTCAGCTTTGTGCAGGGCAAACTAGCTGTACTATTGCCCTAAAAACAGTGTTTTATCCTCAAAAAGGGAATAGTCTGTTAGAAATATTATCTTGATACTGCTTAAGTGTCTGCATTAATATGTAAAAGAATGTAATAAAAATCTCCATGAAGTAAAAAATAAAACTAATCAGACATAGAACATTCACTATAATAAGACTTTAATTCATTCTTGAAAATACATAAAATCCCTTAGAAAGCTAGGAGTAAGAATATTTTTCTTAATCTTAATTCGTGGCAACCATAAAAGCTGCAAATGAGTGCTATACTCCGTGCTGTATGTTTAGAAGTTTGTCCTAAACTTTAATCACTTCTTGAAAAACTGGTTTCAAGACTATGAATTCCCTAAGCTGTTGCCTGTCCACGAAGCTCTGTATAGTTCCTTTAAATTTGAATGGTAATCTAGCTGGATAGAGTATTCTTGATGAGGTGTTCATTTCCTGGAGTTTTTGTACTATGCCTTCCATATTCTTCTGGTTCATGGAGACTCATTTGATAAATCTGCTGTACATATAATGACTTTCCTTTGTATTTAAATTCCTTTTTTGATCTTGCTCCATTCAATATTCTCTAACTTTGGATTTTGTCAGTTTGAGTATAATGTGTCTTGGAGCTTTTCTGTATCACTGTATCACTGCCCTCCCGTTGTTCATCGATTTTGCTCAAGTGGGCCCAGTAACATTGTGAGACTTGTTAACTGTGTTCGGCATATTGAATATGTCACTAGTAGCTTGCCAGGCTTTGCCCTGCGGGCAAGATACTCTCGGTAGCTTGCCAGGCTCTCCGAGAGGGGCGAAGGAATCGAACTCTGGTCGGCCATGGAGCTTTTCTAATTGGGTTTATTTTCACTGGGACCCTTTGGGCCTCTTAGATCTCAGTGCCTATAATCCTCAACTCTAGGAAGTTCTTATCAATAGTTTCATTAAATAATGTATCTTCGTCACATTTGCCTTCTTGTTCTTAAGGGACTCTGATAATTCTTATATTATTCCTCTTGAACTTATACTGTAGTTCTCCAGTATGCTGTTCATTTCTTTTTTAGGCTATTTTCCACCTTCTGCTGTGTCTTAACAGGTTCCTTCTTCACATATTGATGCTCCTTGATCATTTTGCTCGGCTTGTATAACACTTTTGCTGTTCAGAGTTTCTTTTGACTTTCACATTTTTTTCATTTTATTTAAACACTGTGGTTTACAAAGTCATTCATGATGCACTTGTTATAGGCATTAAATATTTCAACACCAATCCCCCTACCACTGTGACCTTCCCTACACCATTGTCACAATTTTCCCAACTACCCCTCAAGCCTGCCCCTGTTGCAGGCCAAAAATAATTCATTTTCTATTGCTTGTTACCACTAAATGGCTAGCAGAATTCTCAAAAAATACTTAGTGAAAAAAATTTGTGGAAATTGTTATATCTCACCATGAGGACATAAGTTTTTGTCTGAGGGTTTACTAAGATGTTGCTAGTTGAGCTTTCTGTGCTAATGCTTGTGTTAATTGAGTTTAGTTGGCTTTTGTAGTACATTTCCATCTAATTTTGTGTGCTTCTACTAGGATTGTAGAGTATTGTAGAGTTTGGAGATGCTGTCCTCCAGAAAATCCAGAATATTTAACAGGGAAGTTGATAAAGCTGGGCCAATAAATGAACTTTACATAGTGTTGCTTGTGGGATGTGGGTGTGGCTGTGGCTGCCAAGGCTTCTGGAAGTAGTGGGGAGAGGAGAGGCTGTCCACTCCTACTCTAAGAAGGTCCCAGAGTTCTAAGCCAAAAAGCAAACAAACCAACCAACCACCAGTGCACCTGAAATTTTCGGCAGTTTGGGGTGTCTATAGAGCTCATTCATGAAGTGGTGGAGTCTGACTGCTGACATAGTGGCAGCTGTTGGGTTATGAGTGCGGTTGCTGAAGCTTCTGCAGGGTGGGAATTTGGGCCCCCTTCCCCCACCATCTATTCACCACCCCTCCAAGTGCTCCAGAGTTCTCAGTCAGGGACTGGTGTAGCTGAGAATTTTTACAGCTAGTTTTAATCATGAGTCTATAAAGCTCGGCCGGTGATGAGCTTACCTGGTGGGGGTTGTGGGATGTTCTACTGACTTTGATGTCAGTAGAACATCACCTACCATGTTCTTTATCTCTGATACTTATGACTATAGTAGTTTTTTTCAATTCGGTTCTCATACTTTCTTGTGTTTTTCTGTCTACCTGTGATATCGTTTCTTAGAAATCATTGAACAGCCTTATAATAGTGTCACTAAATTTACTAAGGATTCACTGGTGTTTATATCTTCGTGTCAAGTCCAACTGTTTTTGCTGTTGAACTTGGTGGGCTTCTACATGTTTTCCCCATTGGTTTTCTAGTGTTCTTGTGCTTGGGGTGAGTCTTTGTAATTATCCACCCTGGAAGATATGGAGGGATTAAGCCGGAGATTGCTCTCTGTTATATTCACAGAATGACAGGAAGAATAACTGTGAGTGGCATGTAATTTGTTCAGTAGATCTGTCATGAAGCAAGAACTGTGATATGGACGCTTACTATGGTGCCGGTCAGGTGTGAAGGCTTCTGGGACCCAGGCAGAGGTCTACCTCTCCTTCCAGAATAGACTAGTGATATCAGCCAGAAGCAAACCTCATCTGGGATGATGGAGCATAATTTCTTGGCGCAGAAGGTCCACGGTTTCTTCAATTATTGGTTCTTTATTGAATTCACCTCACTGGTTGTGCTCAGGCTCCAACTGGTCTTATATTGCTCCTCTTGAACTCATCCTATAGTTCTCTGGTGTGCTGTTCATTTATTTTCAGACATTTTTCATCTTCTATTGCTTTCTAGAGATTTCCTCCACCTCATCATGGGATTTTCTCAATCTTTTCCTCAGCGGTTGTTATTCTGTTGCTCAGAGCTTCTAATGATTAAAAAAAAATATCAAATACCATACTCTCTATTTGTCATTTTTTGGCTTATAGTTTTCTCAGTTTGGCTCGCATACTTTCTTTTGCTTTGCTGACTACCTGTGCCATCATTTCTTTAAGCCCATTAAACATCCTCACCATGGTGTCACTAAAATCAATTTCTGAGGATTTACAAAATGTGATGTTGGTTGTGCTTTCTGGGCTGGAGCGATAGCATGGGCTGGAGCGATAGCACAGCAGGTAGGGCGTTTACCTTGCACGCAGCCAACATGGCCGACCCAAGTTCGATTCCTCCGCCCCTCTCGGAGAGCCCGGCAAGCTACTGAGAGTATCTCGTCTGCACACCAAAGCCTGGCAAGCTACCCGTGATATATTTGATATGCCAAACACGATAAGCCTCACAATGTTACTGGGCCCACTAGAGCAAATCGATGAACAACGGGAGGACAGTGACAGTGACAGTGTGCCTTCTGTATTACTGGTTTTGCTCATTGAACTTGGTGGACTGCCATACATCTTCCCCATTGTTTTTCCCCTTTAGTGTTCCTTCTGTGCTGAAGTTGAGTCTTTGCAGTTTTTGACTCCCTGGGAGACAGTGAGGAGTAGGCTGGGAATTCCTTTTTTCCCCTTCTTCATCTGGAAAATGGAACAGCAGGCAGAGGTTCAGGAGATGTGGCATGGGCCTATTAATATGGAGGAGGTCAGGTGTGGAGGCTCGACTCATAATTCTTTTTAAGACTATTTTTCTTTTCAACTTTTTCTGTATACAAATTTTTTTTCCAAATTCTTTTTTAAAAAGTGTCGATTTATGAGTAGTTCTTTTCATCCAATTTTTTATAGGTCAGTATAGAGCACACATTTCTTTACTTTTTGTGAATAAAGATTGCTTTATTCAGGGGGAAAGAGAGAGAATGAGAAAGAGAGAGAGAAAGAAAGAAAGAGATGTTTTGCCTCCCCACCTTCTCCAGATGGAATCCCTGTGACCATGAGCTTCTACAAGCATGGCTCCCATATGTGAGCACCAGGACTATTCTTCCAAACTGCGAGATTTCCTGATATGCAAAGTGAGCAATGGAAATAAATAATCTAGCATCTGTTCCTGTAAGGCAGGCTTGAATGGTGGTGGGAAAATCTGAGCAAAATATAATGGCCAACTGAAATGCATCTGGACTGTGCATTTAACTACGGTGCTATGCCGCCCTGGGAGGGGAAGGGTGTTTGTCTCTCCACCTGTTCCCCCTTTGCGGTGACAGCATGGTGGCCTCCATTTTTGGAACCTAATGGACAGGCAGGTATGGGACTGCATTGACGAGGCACTGGGGCCTTGTGGGATGGAGGGTGGAATCGGCCCTGCTCCCTGCCCTGACAAGGCCCTGGGTTGCCACCCACAAATGCCTCCCCCGGCTCCTTAACGACCATGATCCCAGAGGCATACAAACCAGTCTCAGAACCCAGGGGCTTTTGGCAGTAATCCCTCTATGCTTATTACTAAAATAACAGAAATCCAAAATCGCATGGCCGCTATTGCAGACACACGACATCATATGCTCTTCATAATCAGCAATAGAAAACAAATTATCTAATGATGTCTTTTTGGCAGGTCTGAATGTTGGGGAAAATTCCAAATAATAATGTTGGGTCTTTTGTTGTAATATTGAATGTGATCTATGGAGAGAGAGAGAGAGAGAGAGAGAGAGAGAGAGAGAGAGAGAGAGATAGGTGGAAATCTGCCACAGGTGGGGTAGGGGGATGGTGGGAGAGGGGGTATACTGGGGTTCTTTTTTTTTTTTTTAATTTATTTATTGAATCACTGTGGGAAAGGTTACAAAGCTTTCAGGTTTATGTCTCAGTCATGCAAATATCAAACACATTTCCCTTCACCAATACTTATTTTTCACCCTGAAGAGCCCCAATATAACCCCACCCCCCACCCCTCCCCGTCCCTGTGAGGCAGATGAACTCCAGTTAACACTCTATCTGCTTTGATTAGATTCATTGTTTCAATAAGATTCACCACTATTATTTAGAGTTTGCCCCCCCCCCCCCAAATCAGACATGCTGAAAAAGCATTGTGAAGTGATTTGCTTTCTACAGCTGGGTTCAAGAATTAAATGTTGGTTTTGGATTTCTGCTATTTTACCTATTGACCCTGGAAGTATTTCTACTGAAAGTCAGATAGTTAAGAAATTGGTTTCTGTGTTCTGGAGTCGTGGCCGTGCTGGAGAGCCGCTCGCGGGGGGCAACCGGTGGCCTCGGTAGGGCGTGAAGGGCGGAGCGAAACGCCCCCCTTCATACTGGGGTTCTTGGTGGTGGAAAATGTTCACTGGTGAAGGGATGGGTGTTTGATCATTGTATGACCGACCGAGACTTAAATTGAAAGTCTTTGTGACTGTTCTCATGGTTATTAAATAAATAAAACTTTAAAAAATGAGAGAGATGTTTTGATGCTGGCTGCAGGGGGTGATTCTGAAGTACACATTTAAAACATACAGATTCCACATATTTCCTGTTTTATTAATAGTTTTGGCCATGTGCATTGGTGCTCAGAAACAATTCTTAATATGTATGTCTGGGGGACTTTAAGGTGCTGGGGCTCAAACCCACCTGTTCTCCAACCCTTTGAGTCATATCTCTGGCCCCTAGTTAGGCTTATTTAAAGTACCTTGGGACAGAAAAATAGTTCAAAGGGATAGTGTTTATGCCTCACAGCTGGAGTTGCAGTTACCGTTCCTAGCACCACATGGTCCTTGAGTATCAGGAGCTACTCCCCCCAATTAATGTGCCAGGAATAAGCCCTGAGTACTGCTTATTGTGGCCCAAATCAAAAAGTATTGTTTTTTTTGGGGGGGGGCCTGTCATTTCAAGTGAAATGGATCTAATTTAATGCAGTAAATGGCTAATAGAAACTTTTTGAGGTTACAATGTGGTTACTTGAGATCTAAAATGTTTGGTAATCAAAGGCAGCCACTTTGTCTGAGTCTTAGACATCTTCTACTATTATAACAATTTATTGCAGATGGAATAATTTAAACAATAGATATTTCTCATAGTTTTGGAGCCTTTAAGATGGTCTAGATGGCCACCTTCTTAGGCAGAGAGAAGCTTTAATATCTCTTCCTCTTCTGATAAGGATACTAACTACATTTTGCGTGTTTTACCTCATATTCTCATCTAGAGCTAATTATTTCTCATATGCCATCTATCCTAATACCATCGTATTGAGGGCTATGTCTTAAATATATGTGTCTGAGAAAAGGATGCACACATTCAGACCATACAGTGGCAAAGTATGCAAGCACCACAACAAATGTGAGTACCATGCCAAAATGTGTATTTGTGATCCATAGTCATTACAACATCAATTATTTACAACATCAATTACAACAGTTATACAGCTAATATGATATGTTCTGCTTGGTGTTGCAAGTATGATATCTGAATATACTGAACTTGAGATTGCAATGAATGGAACATGAAAGACCTGATGAGTTGATAAACATTACTAATATTCAAACAAGAACATGAGGGTTGGGTACATGTTTCTTGGAGTGTGTTCATATACCAAATCAGAATTTTCATCTAATGATACCTTCTCTATTGATGTTGTAATGACTATGGATCACAAATACACATTTTGGCATGGTACTCACATTTGTTGTGGTGCTTGCATACTTTGCCACTGTGCATGTTCAAATGCTACCGGGAGGGGGCAGGGAGAGGTGTTGTACTCTTTAGTTGTAGTATTTGAGTATGTTCTATTTGTAGGGATTGCTAGGGTCTTTTTTAAAACATTTATTTTTATTATGCACTGTAGCTCTATTGTCCCGTTATTCATTAATTTGCTCGAGCGGGTACCAGTAACGTCTCCATTTGTCCCTGTTGTATGCTAGTGTAGCCCAATGGTGTCTGCTTGCTCCAGGAACATGAAGCGAGACTTGTTACTGTTTTTAGCATAGACGGGGAGCTTGACAGGCTCTGCTGTGTGGGCAGGATATTCTGTAGCTTGACAGGCTCTCCTGGAGGGACGGAGGAATTAAACCTGGGTCGACTGCATGCAAGGCAAACACCCTACCCACTGTGCTATTGCTCCAGCTCAAAGTAATTCACGTTAATTTTTTTGAATTTTTATTATAATTAAAATTTTTTTATAAAGTCGTTCACAAACAACACTGTCCTCCCATTGTTCATCGATTTGCTCGAACAGGCCCAGTAACGTCTCCATTTTTTGAGACTTGTTGTTACTGTGTTTGGCATATTGAATATGTCACGAGTAGCTTGCCATGCTTTGTTGTGCGGGCGAGATACTCTCAGTAGCTTGCCGGGTTCTCTGAGGGGCGGAGGAATCAAACCCGGCTCGGCTGGGCTGGCTGCGCGCAAGGCAAATGCCCTACCACTGTGCTCTCACTCCATAATTTATTATATTCAATATTCCAACACCAATTCCACCACTGTTACACTATCCATTCACCACTATTTCAAATTTTCCCACCACCACCCAAATCTTCCCCCAAAGTAGGTCTTAAAGTAATTTATTTTGTATTATCAATAATCCACTGAAAATGATCCAAAAAAGCTTCCTTAGAGGAAAGTGTGTGAAGATTGTTGTATCTTACTTGCTAGGGTCTTCTGCTCTGCGCTGTTCAAGTGTTCTTGCCAGAATGTGTAGGGGATGTCACAATCCTGGCCAAGGTGCTCACCACCTTTTCAGTGTGGTTCTTATTGGGGGTTATACCCTTCAGTTGTGGTGCTTGCACACACACTTGTAGTATGGTCATGTAAGGCTTTCTGTATTGGGGATCACAGTTTTTAAGGTCATGGTCAGTCCTCCCGCTGTTCATAGATTTGCTCGAGTGGGCCCAGTAACATCTCCATCATGAAACATGTTGTTACTGTGTTTGGCATATCAAATACGTCATGGGTAGCTTGCCAGGCTCTGCCGTGCGGGCGAGATACTCTTGGTAGCTTGCTGGGCTCTCCGAGAGGGGCAGAGGAATCGAACGTGGGTCGGCCATGTTGGCTGCGTGCAAGGCAAATGCCCTACTGCTGTGCTATCGCTTCAGCCCTAGAGTTTTTACTCAGGTTTTATTTTTTATTTAAAAACATTTTTTGTTGGGGGATGGTACCACCAGCAGGTCAATATGTACCTGTGAGGTGAGTGCATCAGCAGCCTGATGGTGCCTTCACACTTCTAGATGCCCCAAAATTGCTGCTGTGCCTTTGGCCAGACCTCAACAACTTGGGGCAAGTTTACCAAGTAAGTAAACGGCCAAAAGTTAGGTATGTGTGAGACACACCCACAAACCACCTCTGGCTCAGCTATAGAATTGGAGGCAAGGCCTCTCTGGTTCCTGATGAAACTGCTTGACGGCCATGATCCCAGAGACTCAGAAACAAATCTTGGAACCCAGCAGCTTTTGGCAGAAATGCGTCTGGTCCCCGCAGGTTACCGGTGCTGGCCCACCCCAGGGGGGAAAGGGTGCTGTCCCTCCTCCTGCTCCCTCTTGGTGACTTGGTGGCCCCCATCCTCTAGAGGCCACTGGACAGTCAGGTTTGGGCCTTCAGTGACAAGACATGTGGGGCCTCATGGGATGGGAGTGGAGCTGGCCCTTTCATCGCCACCCACAAACGGCCTCTCTGGCTCCTGATCAAGCTGTTTAATGGCCATGATTCCAGAGACTTAGGAACAAATCTTGGCACCCAGCAGATTTTGGCAGAAATCCCTCCAGATTTAATTGTTAAAATTTCGGAATTCCAAAATCATGCTGCTACTACTGTGGTCATGCGACATAATATGTCATTCAAGACCAGCAACAGAAAACAAATTGTCTATGGTTGCCTTTTTGGCAGATCTCAGTGTTGGGGTCAAGTCCCAAATAATAATGGTGGATCTGGTGTCAAAATGTTGAATGTAATCAAAGTGGAGAGAGAGTGATGTGGAAATCATCTACTCCACATGTAGAGGGAGGGTGTGGGAGGGGGGTATACTGGGGTTTTTGGTGGAAAATGGGCACTGGTGAAGGGACAGGTGTTTCATCATTGTATTACCAAGACTTAGACCCGAAAGATTTGTAACTGATCTCACGGTGATTCAATAAATAAATTTATAAAAAAGAAGGAAAAAAAAGTAAGGTGGTTTTCATGTCCAATTCAGTCAGCCTAAACAATGGCTGAATAAATGGCAATACTCCTACATTAAAAAACAAACATATTTTAATTTAAACCACTGTGAGATAGTTACAAAGTTGTTCATGATTGGGTTTCAATCATGTAATTGTCCAACATTTGTCTCTTTATCAGTGTATATTTTCTACCACCAATGTCCCCAGTTATTATTATTATTTTAATTAAATCACCGTAAAATACAATTATGAAGTTGTTCATCGTTGGATTTCAGTCCTACAATGTTCCAACACTCATCCCTCCACCAGTATACATTTCCCACACCAATGTCTTCAGTTTACTTCCTGTGGCCCCCTCTACCCTCTGCCCCCCACTAGCCTGCCTCAATGGTAGACATGTTTCTTCTTTCCTATTCTCTCTCCTTATAGGCATTATGGTTTGCAAGACAGGTACTTATAGGCATTATGGTTTGCAAGACAGGAAATCTCTGAGTTTGTTGCTCAGAGATTTTAAAGTGATGTATCTGATTTTTTAAAGTATCTGCATTATCACATAACTCCAAAGAAGACTGATTGCGCAAATTATATCCACCAAGAACCTATAGCATTTCTAGTATATTGAGGATGAATATATAAAGTGCCCTTTACTGTTCTGAAATTTCTGATAGAACATGTTATATTCTTTTCCCTGAAACCATGTGCATTGAATCTGAGGGTCACTTTCAGTAATTTAAATCTGAAGTACAAGTAGAGAAGTGCCCTACCTATATTATCCTTTAAAATATATAGTTTTATAGAAGCTGAGTTCATGTACTGTATAGTTCACCTACTTAACGTATACAACTCACATTCACAGATGTTATTACCAGTTTTAGAGCATTTTCATTACCAAAGAAACCTTTTCACTATCACTCCTTCCATCCACTTATCACCCAAACCACCACTAGTAAGCAATTGCTAATCTATTTTCTATTTTTATAGATTTCCTTATTCTGGGCTTCAGATTAATTCAGTCATATAGTATGTTATCTTTTCTGGATTTAGTATAATCCAGGATTCATTAATGCCACAGCATATATTTTCATTACTTTTGCGGTTAAACAATATATGGATAGATCACATGGTAATTTTTAAAAAATCAGGTGGTGGACATTTAGGTTGTTTCCAACTTCTGGTGACATTTCCAGAAGGGGTGTTTGGGCCACACTCAGTGGTTTTCAGAGACTCCTTTTGGCTCTATGTTTTGGGGTCACTCCTGTTGGTACTTTGGGGAGCATGTGGCACTGGGGATCAAGTCACAGCTGACTACATGCAAGGAAAACACTTTAACCCTTGTGCTATATTTCTGGTCCCTTTCTTAATAATCGTAAATATTTATGTACAAGTTTCTGTGTGGACTAAGTTTTCATTTCCCTAAGGTGGATGTCTAAGAATAGAATTGGGTCATATGGTAACTAGATATTTATTCATTTAAGGAACTGCCAGACTTTATCAAAGTGGTTGCTCTAATTTTTATACTTTCACTAGCAGTGCATCAAGTTTCCAATCACACATAATTACCTATACATGTTATCTGACTTTTTAAGTTCTAACTATTCTAGTGGATATAAAGTGATATCCTATTATAGTTTGATTTGCATTTTTTTGGAGACTAATGATATGGAGCATCTTTTGTTTTTGGGCCACACCTGGTGGTGGCTGCACAGGACTTACTCCTGGCTCTGCAATTAGGACTCACTTCTGGTGATGCTCAAGGGAACATATGGGATGTCAGGGATTGAACCAGGATCAGCTGTGTGAAAGGCAAGCACTGTACTCATTGTACTATTGCTTTGGCTCTTCATATTGAGAGTCTTTTAATATACTTTGTGGCAATGTACATTTCTCTTGGAGAAATATTTATATATTTTGTCCATTTAAAATTCAGTTTTTATTTTGAATATTTTATAGTTCTAGATACAGATCCCTTATTAGATATAGGTCATGCGAATATTTTTCCAATTTTGTGGTCTTTTTTCCAGTTTCTTGATTTAATTTAATTGGGAGGAAAGTCTAAATTTATTTGTGTTGTTCATGCTTTGGCATCCTAAGAATTTCTCGTTTAATCCAAGATCACAAATATCCCCCTGTTTTCTTCTAAGAGTTTATTCTTTTTGCTCTTAAATTTAGATCATTGATCCATCTTGAGTTAACTTTTACATATGAGGTAAAGTAGGAATCCAATTTCAGTCTTCTATAAATGGCTATCTAATTAAACCAATACTGTTTGTTGAGCATCTGCTAGTTATTGCACCAGTTTGGTGCATTATATAGCAACATTCTCATGGATATACTTGTAAAGGTAAAAAGGCCCTCCCGTTGATCGTCGATTTGCTCGAGCGGGCCCAGTAACGTCTCCATTGGAGACTTTGTTGTTACTGTGTCTGGCATATCGAATACTCTCAGTAGCTTGCCAGGCTCTCCGAGGGGCGGAGGAATCGAACTCGGGTCGGCCATGTTGGCCGCTTGGAAGGCGAACGCCCTACCCGCTGTGCTATCGCTCCAGCTCTTCCTTTATATGTATAAAACAGATTAAACTATTTGGTCATCATTGTACCAGGGTCCCTCCATATCTTCCTTTCTTCCTTTAGCCTCTTCAATTCCCAGTTCTATTGATCACGTCTCCATCTGGAGAATTAAACCTGAATAGTCAGCAAAATTTGTGTCCTTCTCTCTCCACTTATCTTATTTATCAATGGTTCCATAAGTCTTAAACTCTAATATATATTATTAAGTATACCTACTTTTATTTCAGAACACGCAATATAAGAAACTTTCCTAGAATGATTTTCTCCTTTCCAGTCTTCCTCTGCTTGGAAAACTGTCTTTCACTAATGCTAAAATTTCAAAACTCCTTTGAAGTTTTCCTCAAGATATCTAGTTCTCTTTAGTACTTTAATGGTACTTTTTATATAACTAGTTATTTATCTTATTTCAAATGTATCTAATATCTGGGTTGTAAGCTATGTGAAGAAAGAAGGTTATTAATTTGCAGTCATCATTTCTACATAGGTGCTAGGCTCTCATGCTTGGTGTTTGGCAAATGAAACAAATTATTATTTACAATAATAATACCTGGGCATTCCAAGTAAAGAACAACTTGCTCCCCAACTTTTTTTTTTCCTTTTTCTTTTTGGTCACACTGAGCGGTACTCAGTGGTTACTCTTGCCTCTGCACTTAATGATCACTCCTGGCTGTGCTGGGGGACCACATGGGATGCTGGGGACTGGATCTGAGTGGGCCATGTGCAAGGCAAATGCCCTATCCACTGTACTGTCTCTCCAGCCTCTCTCCCAACTATGGATATACATTTAAAAATTTCAAGAAGCCTATTGTCTTCTGATATAATACAATAAAATCCCTAAAAGTATAGAGCATGAGACTTCTTCAGAGGTTATTCGTAATCACTTACCTAAACTATCATTGGATATAATAGTTACATTGTAGTTAGAATAGTTTCAACTAGTTTTATGATATTTCTTTAAGAGCTAGGTTTAACAAGTATGTTTCTTTTGGGGGGGAGGGGAGGTTGGGGGTCACGCTGGATAAGTACTTGACAGCAGACAAGGGATCATGGGATTCCTGGTACTGAACCTGAGGGTCCTGTAAGCAAAGCACGAGCTCCAAACCACCTATCCACCATTTGTGCTCGAAATATGTTTTATAGCAATTCCATAAGCAGAATAGAATTTTATAAGATTATCATTAAGCCATCATCAATTATAAGCTCCATCATAAAAACAGTAACTTTTGGGGCTAGAGAGATAGTAGAGTGGGTAGGGCACTTGCTTTTCATGTGGCAGACACAGGTTCAATCCCTGGCATCCCATATGGCCACCAGGGCACTGACAGGAGCAATTCCTGAGTGCAGAGCCAGGAGTTTTTCTGAGCATTGCCTGGTGTGGCCCAAAAACCCAAACCAAAAACACATCAACTTTTAGAGAAAGCCTGCAAGTGTGCAATTCTTTTCAAATTAAAAATACATTTGTAACACTGGTGGAGGGATGGGAACTCGATCACTGTATGACTGAAATGCAAGCACTAAAGTTTGTTAAGTATGTAACTGTACCTCATGGTGATTCACTAAAAAAAAAAAAGGAAAGCCATAAAAGAAATACATTTGTATGTAGAAATATCAAATTTTACTATAGCTCTTTTAATATCATAATACAACTATTTTCCTTCACATTAAGTGAATTAGTCTGCCAGGCTTTGACTATGAGGAATCATCTGAATATGTTGTGAATGTTCATTTTAGAATTAGGAATAAAGTTAATAACAAGAAAGCTACATAAGAGAGGGTGCTTAAGAAAGAGATACAGATTTCAGTAGTATATTCATAAAGTCCTAAATTTTTTATATTTTAAACTTTTAGGAAGAACTGATTTTTTTTTCACTCAGCCCAGTGGATTTTACTCAGTGGAAGTCTGTATCTTGCCTTTTCCTAATCTGTCACCATCCCCTACATTGAATAAATCAAGGTATGAGCCTTTTTTTTCATTTGGTTTTGATTTATTGTTATAGTTAGACTTAAACTAGATAAAAAAGAAATAAAACAGATAAAACAGAAAAACCTCTTACATATTTTAGACTCTTAAATGTTGACTTTGGTGGAAAGTTTAATAGTTTTTATTGCTCGAGCGGGCCCAGTAACGTCTCCATTGGAGACTTTGTTGTTACTGTGTCTGGCATATCGAATACTCTCGGTAGCTTGCCGGGCTCTCCGAGAGGGGCGGAGGAATCGAACTTGGGTCGGCCATGTTGGCCGCTTGTAAGGCGAATGCCCTACCCGCTGTGCTATCGCTCCGCCCAAAGCGAACCCATCTTTAGACTCACCAATAAGAAAATGGTTCAGAACAAAGCTATTGTAATTTTATTAATATGATTTTTAAAAGACTACAGCATTTTTCCATGAGTGCTAACATGAACAAAATTGTAATTTAAAAGGTCATATTTAAAGAATTCTAATAGTATAAATTCATCAGTTTGTGTAAAAAAGTACATTATAATTAGTAACATTTTGGCAGAAAATGTGTCTGAGTTGGAAAAAAAACACAGAGGATAAGGTTCTTGCCATGCATAAGTTGATCTTAGTTTGATCTCCAGCACTGCATATAGGCCCCAAGCACCACCAGAAGTGATCCATGAGCACAGAGTCAGGAGAGTAAGCCCTGATCACAGCCGGGTATGACCTCCAAAACAAAAGTTTCTAAGACATTGTTAAATGAATTTTGTTTCTTGAATATCATGAGTGATTAATTGATTTTGTACCAGATTCCAACATAATAACATCAGTAATATATAGTATGCCCCACCTGCTTACTGCACTGCACTGCACTGCACTGTCCTCCTGTTGTTCATCAATTTGCTTGATTGGGCCCAGTAATGTCTCCATTTTTTGAGACTTGTTGTTACTGTGTTTACTGTGTGTTACTGCATATTAAATATGTCACAGGTAGCTTGCCAGGCTTTGCCGTGCGGGTGAGATACTCTCGGTAACTTGCCGGGCTCTCCGAGTGGGGCGGAGGAATCGAACCCAGCTCGGCTGGACATGCAAGGCAAATGCCCTACTGTTGTGCTATCGCTCCAGCCCATTATATAGTATAGCATATTTAAACATTAGGTATATGAGAACTGACCTCACAGGTTTATAATCTATCTTCTACTACTGACTGTTAAAATATTTACTTTTTGAGAGAAAATACAGTTGGTAGGGTCCTTGCCTTGCACATGGATGACCAAAGTTTGATTCTCAGCACCCCATATTCCCAAGCTATGCCAGGAGTGATCCCTGAGTGCAGAGCCAGGGTAAGCCTTGTTTACCACCGGGTATGACCCAACCCCCCCACAAAAAAAAACAAATCCCAAAATACAGAAAACCCCTAAACTACTCAACATCCTTGAGCCAGTGGGCTATGTATAGAATTTCTTTGCTCATAAAATAATGAAATTAATCTATGATATTTAAGATTTTGGGACTGTGGAGATAACTCGAATGGTGGAGCACCTATCTAAAATATGCAAGATCCTGAATTTGACCTCTGTCACCAACATGCTCCCGTCTCCAGCATCTCCAAGTATAGGTCAGGTACCTCCTTCCACCACCACTCGGTATGTTTTAATGGCCCCAGAGAACTTTTAGTTATTGCCCTGATAAAATCCTAGTAAAGCTGTATTGAATACCCATCTCCACTCTCCTGCCCAGTCTCTCTAATCATGCTGGTTATGCTCTGTCAGTAGTGATATCTATAAATAGAAAAAAAATTAAATCTTAATTAAGAATTTAGAACAGTTCATAGTGATTACAAGCCCTATTTTTCATGGAGCTATAAGTGTTCAAGTTAAAATACATGAGTAAATGTACTATGACTAAAACTTGAATCAATTGTTCTTTTTTGATTTTGGACAATATTTCCATAATCCTTTCAATGACTAAGTGACTAAATTAACATAATTTAATATACTATTTAACTGCATTTTTTTGACCTCTTAATTTTCAGAGGTGGAGAGTTTGGCTCACACCTAATGATGCTTAAGAGCTTCTCCCAGTTCACTGCCCAGGTGACCAAGTAATACCAGGAATTGCCAGGAACTGAACACAGCCTCTTGCATGCTAACTAAGCACATACCTACTCTTTTGAACTATTTCCTTATCTAGTCTTTCAGTGATTGATGTAGTGAGCTAACATTTGGCTGTTTTACTTCTGAGAATACAAAATAGGTAATCTATTCTTTAGTATTCACCCAATTGCCATTTTCTCAGAAATTTTGAAATTATCAGAAGATACTAAATAAGTCAAGTTATAATTTAGCTACTATATGCCTTCAAATAATTCTCACCAAAAGGGAAGTGGTATATATTTTTTCTATTGAGGTATGAGATCTTTGAAATATCCAACATTTGATATTTAAGCATTTGATATTGTGATATGAGCATCACAATAAGTCTAACTTAAACATTCAATACTACAGTCAGATTTTCTTTCCTACGATCAGAATTTTTCGTGTGACTTTAGGGCTCCACCTGGCTGTGCTCAAGGATCATTCCTGGTGGTGCTCAGGGGACCATATGTGTTGCCTTTTCTGCTATACTATCTCTCTCGTTCATTATAAGAACATTTAACATCTGCTAGAAACTTTCAGATATATGATAGTATTATTAACTATAATCATAATGCTGTATATTGTCATGATTTACTTTATAAATGGAAATTTGTTCTTTTTTCATCCTCTTTAATTATTTTGTCCACCCCTTACCACTCAATCTCTGGAAAACTACCAATCTTTTCTGCTAACATGAGCTTAGTGTTTTGTTTAGAAGCCACACATAGGTGAGATAATTTCGTATCTGACTTTATCTTGTTACATTTAACAAAAAGCTCTCAAGATTCATTCATTCTTATAAATGGCAAACTTTTATCAATTTTAATGGCTGCATATTATTATCTATTTTCAAAGGAAAGTTACTTTCCTAATTACTTCACTGTTATTAAGATATATTCTGTTTCTTAGGTTGTCTACTTGTTTGCACCAACTTTATAATTTTTTTTTTTTTTTTGCTTTTTGGATCACACCCAGCAGTGCACAGGGGTTACTCCTGGCTCATGCACTCAGGAATTATTCCTAGCAGTGCTCAGGGGACCATACGGGATGCTGGGAATTGAACCCGGGTCAGCCGTGTGGAAGGCAAATGCCCTACTCGCAGTGCTATCGCTCCAGCCCCCAACTTTATAACTTTTATTACAATTTAAATGATATGGTTACAGTGGGCTGGAGCGATAGCACAGCGGTAGGGTGTTTGCCTTGCAAGCAGCCAACATGGCCAACCCGAGTTCGACTCTTCCGCCCCTCTCGGAGCCTGGCAAACTACCGACAGTATCTCGCCCACATGGCAAAGCCTGGCAAGCTACCTGTGACGTATTCAGTATGCCAAACACAGTAACAAGTCTCACAATGGAGATGTTACTGGGTCCACTCGAGCAAATCGATGAACACCGGGAGGACTGTGACCGTGACGGTTACAGTAGTGTTTAAGTACCAACTTCACAATTTTTAAATATATCTATTTAGAACTTAAGTACATTTGATATAAAAATGCAATCAATAAGAAATTATTCACCTTAACACTTGGCTCATAAGCTATACAGTGCCAAGGAACTGTTTTCTGTGATCTCTTTAGCTTACTTTATAATACTAAGCCATTTTTCATGAAAAATTTTTACTTTCCTCAGCATGATGGTATTTGATAAGCGAAACTTTGCTTTTTATCAAATTTTTTTATCAAAAAAAGTTTTGCTTATCAAATACCATCATGCTTTGCTCTATTAGGCTTCATCACATGTAGTAGAAAGACATATTACTACTTACAATAGCTTACTTACTCAATTTTAACATCTGGTTTCAGAAGAAGTTACCTATACTTCCTTGGGCTTAATTTGAGCAGATTCTAAGATGCTTTTATGTTTGCTTCCTGCAAAGTAATTTTGACAGTTGTTACTCTATCCACATCTAATACATTGGTAGCCTTTCTTTTACTTGGCTTCTTTTATAGTAAGCTCAGAACACCTGCCACAACAGTCAAACTCAAAACAGGAAGTCATGTGATCCTCTTTTGTACTCCTACCTTTCAGAACTGACATGGTGCCCTCTGCTGGTTAGTTTTAAAATTCTTTCATGTATCACGTTGATGTTCAGTAATTGAGTTACTCTAGCTCGACTTTCTTCTCTAGGAAATGTATTTAGCTAAGTCTTTAACTTTATACCTTATAAGTCTATAAATTAACGGGAGCTGGCATTCTGTGTTTGAAAACTTTTAAAAAATACTCTGTGACTTGATAATATAATATTGATATCTATACTCTTGAAAGAAGGTGAAAAGGAGATATCTAATTTTTACTGAATGCCTACATCTTATTAAAAAATTTAAGTATAACAACTTTTGCCATTCTTTTACATTCTATGAAATTTTCTTCTTTTAAATGCCTCCTCCATTTAAATTCTGTACATAATTCTAAGTATATTCAAATATATAGAATTAGTTGAATAGCAGATAAAAGTTCACTAAGATATTATTTACGTTTTGGCTTGCAGGAAAAAAGCTTACCGAAAGTTTATTTTTTAGAGGAAAGAGGAATTATTAAAGGAATAACTTGTCCTTTTAGTTACTCTGTAGAGGTGGCAGTTGTTTGTACTCCTATCACAGCTTAATAAGCACCTGTTGTTAAGACTGAAGGATGGTGTGACTAGAATAGCCTTTCTACTTTTTTTTCATTTTATAAGGAGGGAAATAAGAAACTTGATATGTAGATTGAAAACAAAATTACAAATACTAGTTATATCCTACTAAATTTATTCCAAGGTACATGACCCAGTCTGTAGATATTTTAACATATACATCATAAGGTGTCCCTTATTACCAATTTCAGATTTGTTTTTAATAAGTTTTGTAGTCTCCATTTTATAGATGAAATAATTTTTAAATCAGTATTGCTCCAGGTTAGTATGGAAACACATGTATAATTAATTTTTTCGGTTCACATTCAACATATGTGTAGTTTCCCTTAGATTAATTTTTATGAAGATTTAATTATTCTAAATAATTTTATATTAAAATTCTTCAGAAATATGCTTTTTGAAAAACTTTTTTAAAATGCTGCAAGTTTCACTCTGCAATGTATAGTAAACTTACTGTATTAACTCATAGCTGGTCTTAGTTTAAAAACATGGGGTATACAGGTACGTAAAAATGTATGACAACAAGAGAAAGTTCTTAGATTATAACAAATAGTGAAATTAGAAAGTTCTTAAATAGAGGTGAAATGGAAGGATAAAGTTTTTAACTACCAAGACGAGGAATAATCTAGGAGAAAAAAATTATTTACATTATAACAAAAGTAGAAAAACTACACTGAATTATCTTCATAAATACTATTACGAATTTGATTGAAGTAAAACTTTACAACCTTGAAAGTTGAAATAGGTGCATACTTAAAAACTGTTGTCATTTGTATTTTGTACCCTTCTCTCAAACTATGTATAATTAACTTTTCATAAAAGTTTAAGATAAAAACCATCCTGAAAGTAACTTAATTATCCTTAATATGAAAGTTTTGGAGAGCAGAAATAATCCATAAGACATATACAACATATCCTTTATTTTTTTCCTTAAAACTTTTTTCCCCTTAAGAGCTAATTTTATCACTAAGACTAGACCTGGCATGGTAAAAAGAGAGTTTCTGAAATTTTTCATTTCTGCCATTTTATGGCAAATGTATTTCTCCTCAAGATAATTATTTTCTAATAACATAATGCATAATTTATCAATTAGACTAATTTTTGATGACAATGAATAACAGCTAATATCCGTTTAAAATTATTAAGTCTTTTCAGTCAATTAATCAATACATATGGGAATGTCCAGGAGTATCCCTGGCAAATAGTGCAATTCAGAACTTAAAGCAAGGGGGCAATATTAGGTCAGATTAAAGATTATAGAGCTACTCTAAAAACTTTAAGACTGAACAACTCAAAGATATAACAGTGAAGTATGAGGATACCATAAATCAACTAAGTTTGGACATACACATTTAAAATGTAAGAACAGAACAGATGTGTTCAAGAAAGGAACTGTTAAGAAAAAAGTCCCACAACATAAGAAGAAACAAGAAACCTGACAAGGAAATAAAGGAAACACTAAGATTATTAAATTCTTACAAGATCTCATGTTGGAGTTTTAAATTTAGTCAAACAAATACTGATTGATCTAATCAAAGAAATATTTTGATGTGCATTGAAACAATTTCTCAATAATATGACATGCAAAAAACAGGACATAAAAGATCTACAAGTTAGAACTGAATTCTCAAAGGTAGAGAGTATCTGTTTTCATTAGCTCACTTATAGAAAGTCCCTTGTAATAATGAAAAAAATTATAAAATAAAATTTTAATGAATGCTACAATAATGCCAAGACTTTCATCACCTGGACATGCGAAGTTTTGATTACCAGTATTATTTAAGGAAGTAGAAAGATAATTGTTCTTTCTTAAGCAAACTGAACTATATATTCTGAAACTGAGTAAAAACATGATATTTTAAGTTACTGGATTTACTAAATGTCTATAATCAATTGTATTAATGGTAATAAAATACCTATCAAAGCCTCAATATTCCATACTTAATTATATGTAATAACTACATAGCCAAAGGCTTACTGTGATTTTTTTTGATAGTTCCATTATTAATTTATTGGTATACCTATAAGAATATAAGTATCAAGAATATAAGTAAATTAAAAGTTGATTATGTGTTCACATTTAAGCGTGACCTCAGCTTTCACTGAACCTTTTCTTCAGAAGGAAACTAAAGATAAATCTCACTAGCTTTTGCTCTGCATGACAGCATAATTGAATAGTAACCAAAGTAGCCATATGTGGTCTTCTATACCAGGCCTCAGAAACTCATACCTTTTGAATCACTGTGTATGGTACATGTTTGGGTTCAAACAATGCTTGCTGAATGAATTTTTCCAGTAGTGCTGGATTTGGGCCAATTCTCAGACTTTAGTGAAAATAGCATGTATTTTGGAAGAAAGTGGGTAGACAGGATGAAGACAGCAGTTTGTGATTTGGAAAGCAGTTAATTAATTAGCCCAGTATGAACTGGATCATGTTGTCTACTAATGGACTGCCCTCTGGCAAACCCATTTAAAGAAATCTAAAAACATTGCCACTAGTTTGTGGACTTCTGCAGTCTTTCATCAAATTTTATAATATACAGACACACATAAATATATGGACAGTTCAGAAATTAATGGGGCCAGGTAGGTGCAGTCAGGGTCCTTACAATGGTTATTCATTCGTCACTGAATATTAAGCATTGATTGTGTCAGGCATTTATTTTAGGCTCTGGATAAAACATCAACTGGTGTGGGGGAATCTTTCCCTCGCGGAGTTTATACTCTACAGTAGGAAATTAGATAAATATATGACGGGTTTCATATGTTTGAAGGATAAAATGGGAAGCGAGGGGGCTTGTAGTTTGAGTGACCCACAAAAACAGAGAAGTGACATTTGAGCAAAGTCCAGGAGGTGAGGACTCCAGCTTGGAGGATCCTCGAGGAAAAAAGTCCTGCCTGCAAGGATGCGCGAGCAGGGGGCCCCCAGCCTTGGGCGCTGTACGCTTAGGGCCATAGGAAGGCTTTGGCTCTGTCTTAGCGCCAGGCAAAGCTCTTGCAGGACCTGGAGCAAAGAGGGATATCGGACAGGAGTACCCTAAGTGATTGTTGAGGCCAAACAAAAAAACCAAATACCTGGAGGCAAAATTTCGCATTTACTTTTCACGTATCGGTGCATATAAACCATACAGCTAACGTATAATTTAACTATATTCAGGGGGGAAAAAACCACAAATTGTGATCCGTTTGAATCAAATTCGCTTACCTAGAACTTTTTTTTGAAGCTAAAGAGCAAACAGCGCCCCCCCCGCCCCCCCCCCCCCCACATAAATTTCAGTACCTCGCGCGTTACAGTAAGATTACAAGCCGCACGGTCATGAACACACAACCACATTTGTCCTCCAGCCACGTCCAGTCACGTTCAAAGGGAGAGAGGGAAAAGGGCTTGGAAAGAGGCCGGCCGCTCCCCACCCCCCCCATGCCCGGAGTCTGTGGGGGTCGGGGGCCCGCGCTCTCGGCTCCACCCCCGCCCGAGCGCTCCAGGCCGTCGCCGGCTAGCGATTCACTCCAACAGCGTCGCCTACAGGCCTTCGTCTAGGTTAGGGACGAACCCAAATCACCGCCAACAAAAGGCCAGGCCCAACCAGACCGCATATTTCCAGAAATAAATGCATCGAAATATACGATTCCAAATCAATCCGGCCGGGAAGCTTCTTCACCTCCAAGGGTTGCGTCCTTCCTCCGCAGAAATAATGCAGAGACGGGTGTAAAGTGCAGCATCGCCAAAGGAGAAAAAGGTGTACGATATACATCCATCCACCCGGCTGCAGGGACACTATTCAAAAAATTAAAAAAATGCAACGTCGCTGTCGGATCGCGGGTGTCCCCTGCGCGGCGGCTGCGGGCTCGGCTCCCTAAAGCTAGAACGACGAGCGGGGACTGTCAGCGCGGCCTGCGAGTCCCCAGCGCGCACGACCACCACCGAACTCGGGCCCTGCTGCGGTCGGCCTCCAGGAAAATAGAGTCCGGGGAGGGCTGGCCCGCCCGGGCAGCAGCGCCAACGCGGTTCCCGCCGGATCGACAGTGAAAGGCAAGATCCACAGCCACCCCGAGGCGAAAGGCAGAGAGGAGAGTGGCCGCCGCCCGGCTACCGGCCCCCGGCGCAGTGCGGGGCCGCGCGACGGAGGACGCGAGCCGAAGTGGCGGTGGCGGCGGCGGCGGCGGTGGCGGAAGTGGAGTGGGGAAGAGGGGGTGGTTGTTAGTGTTTGGCGCCGGCGGAGGGAGTCATTCCTGCAGCTGCACTTCCGGTCGGCATTTTGTTCTGAGAGGGAGAGACGGAACGAGAGAGAGACACACACAGGGCTCCTTCCCCCCCGCCCTCCCCCCCCTCCCTCCGTCGGTACCGACTCACCCGACACCACCAAGCCGCAGGGAGGGACGCCCCCGCCGACTGGAGGATTGGTTCCCGGGCCGGCGGCGATGCCCCCCCGGTAGCTCGGGCCCCGGTCGGGTGTTTGTGAGTGTTTCTATGTGGGAGAAGGAGGAGGAGGAGGAAGAAGAAGCAGCGATTTGTCTTCTCGGCTGGTCTCCCCCCGGCTCTACATGTTCCCCGCACTGAGGAGACGGAAGAGGAGCCGTAGCCACCCCCCCACCCGGCCCGGATTATAGTCTCTCGCCACCGCGGCCTCGGCCTCCCCTCGGATTCAGACGCCGATTCGCCCAGGTAAATTCCTGCTCTTTATTGCGGCGGCGGCGGCGGCGGCGGCGGCGGCGCCAGCGCCAGGTCCTCAGCGTCTCTCCTCCTCGCTCCCCTCCCCGCCGTTTCCTTAGCGGCCCCAGGTCTCCTCCACGGGCGAGTCTGGAGTTCGCTCCTCTCAGGCGGCAGCCGCCCTGGGTGGCGGGGGTTTTGTACCCTCTCCCGGCCGGCTCCGGTGGCGGCGCCGGGGCTCCTGCCGGGCGGCCGGGGAGGCGTAGGCCCGGCGGAGAGTGCAGGCCGCGGGCCAGCGGAATCTACTTGAGCTCGGGGATTAGGAGAGCTCCGGGCTGAGCGGAGCTACTGCTGGTCGGTGACAGGCCTCGCCTGGGAGAAGAGCCGTAGCTAGTGAGGAGGCGGAAACAATACAACTAACAGCAAATGTGCCCTGATCGTCCCCATATTTACAACTTTCCTGGTCCGGGAGTGGGGAACGTCCCGGTGAAACAAACAACCCCCCTTCTTCCCCCTGTGACCCCATGAAGGGAGGAAGTAGTTTCAGTTAGTGAGACAAATGTAAATACTCAGACACGGACCCAGTGGTTAATTCTTGCCCACTGTAAAACTTGTTTGGACGTTGGAAAGTTTAATGAAGACTCGTTTTCTTTCTTTCCTTTTTCTTGGAAAGAATTCAGTCCACATGAATATTTAATATAGAAAACCATAGCGTAGACACCGCGTATTAGCCACCCTCCGCAGCTTTTCTGTCGTGTGACAGTGTGTGTTGCACATGGACTTTTTTATTCAGAAACAAGTATAAAGTACTTGACAGGTTTGCCCTGCCGCTTTATATTGGTACTCGTTATATAAGGACAGTTTTAGACGCCTCTACATAAGACACCCAGGTACTCCCGGATCTAAACGTGTAGAACCCTAACAAGAATTTCAGATGTTAGAATTTGATGCTGGATAGAGGTGAAACCGATTTTCTTCAAAAGGGTAGAAATTAAGTTATGATTAAAATCCTTGGGAGGTTAAAAGAAAAGTAGAAGGTGCCATCCTTTCATGTCAGGGCAGATCTTCTTGAGGTCCCAGGATTGTCATTGGCTGTTTGTGTCCATGATGTTTGACTGTGTAATGAGAGAGGTGTCATTTTAATAGGTCAAATGTATCTGTAAATGTTGGAGAAAAATACCAGTTCTAGTTTAACAGATTGTGTTTCCGAGTGAGTTAAGTGTTTAAGAGTTTGTTTATGGATGCATTCATACCGTAGTTCATGAAAGGGAAAAAGTTAATTTGAAAGTTCTCAGTCTTAAAAATCATATAGAAAAAAAGAAATGTACCTGGGCTAAATTGTTTTGATACTTTGTCCTCTAAAGGAAAACTCTTATTGGTTAAAATGAAGCAAGACTGCTCAACAAAGTCCGTTGTTTTTCGGGTGGGTGTTACATTGGTTCTATTTTTTTTGTGTCTCATTAAATTATTACTGTCATTGTAAAATAAGTAACTTTTCTGAAGATTATTTTCAAGTTTAGCGCTCTGGTTAAACCAAATTGTTCCACATTTCCTGCTCACGTATGGATAAATGTTTAAAAGAGTGAAGTTAATATAGCTGTCACGTACTCGGCATGTTTTTAATGCTATAAATCCGTGTAGTAGTCAGTAGCGTGTCCGTGATTTGTATTGGTCAGGGAGCAGTTTGAATTTTAAAAAGCCTGAAGCTCCTGCTGAGCCCCAATCCCGGCCTCCCTCCCTCCCACTAATCTCCCATTCCTGTCTTTGTGCTGCCTGCTCCTGTTAGACACTGTTTGCTACAGGGCCTCAGGCCTCCACTGGGTGGGGGGCACGCGGATGGGGTGTCTAAGGAGGGGGGGGGGAGTTTGGGTGGGCGGATACTGAAGGGAGGAACACTTGTTAAGAAAGCGGAGGATTGGAGGGGGTGGCTTTGAATAAATAAAAACATATTCTTGTGATTGTCCTTACAACTTTTATTTGGATAAAATATTGATATATTTTGTATGGGGATGAACATATTTATACTAAATGTAATGGTGAAGAGTTCTGCATGACTTGGTTTTTATTAACTGAAGCAACTTATTTTTAGAGTTAAAGGGAGCTTTCTTACAGATGTTTGAAGCAATGTGATATGTTTACATCACGGGTGTGTGTGTGTGTGTGTGTGTGTGTGTGTGTTATGCGTGCGCGCTTGTGACTTCGAATTTAAAGTGAACTAGTTTTTAAGATCTTATTTTACTAACTCTGCGTACATATTTACTAATCCGCAAGTAATATAAGGTTGTGTGATAACTTTCATTAAGATACTATAAGCAGTTCTCCAAAGTAGGTTAAAAATATTTTTAGTTTGGTCCCAATCAATTTAGATGATTATGTTAAAGAAGAAAACTTTGTAAAATTCAGTTAAAAACTTTGAGGAAGTTAAAAAGTTTAAATTTTGGTAATTTAGTTAGAAGGAATTATGAATAATCTGCTCTACCTTTTCTATTGGTGATAATCACAAATGGCTGATCATGTATTTCTTTTAAATAATAATTTTAGTGAAAGGAGATAGCCATAAATAAATGCCCTATCTTGTAGTTATGTTACCTGGGGAAATATTTTCTAATAAAGGAAAATTTGACAACGTGGTTTATTACTTGTTGAGTTAGCAAAGTTAAAATTTACCTGAAATGTTTTAATCTAGTGAATCAGATTTAAAATATTGAAAAGTCTGTGTTTTGAGGAGAGTCTGTCTGATGCTTCCTTTTGATTCAACAATTTGTTTCAAGTTATTTGGAAGCATTATGATCTGTGGTAGGGATCATTATAATGCCCACCTTTAAGATGAAGAAAAACTACTTAAAGACCATATAAGATTCTCTTTGGGAAATAAAAGTGAAAGTTGTCAGCATTGTAAATCTAGTTTTGTTTTCTACATGATGATTATTAGTAAATTTTTTAAAAATGTGATGATTATATTGACTCATACATGAAACTATTTGGGGCTAGACTACAAACTAAAAATACCTGTTTTTTTTAAGTCTCCCTAAATTAATTTATGATACAGTTCATCAGCTTGCTATAGAAACATGTGAATTCTTCTGTGTTACAGTTCAACTTAAAAGTTAATATGTAGAATAATTTAGAATATTTTAGAAATATTTAGAATATTTAGAGTTGACTTTATTTATGGTTGTATAAAATTATTTTAAAATATACTTAAGAAAACTATTTTCTGCTTTGTTACTTATAATTCTTTTCTGTATTTTTTAATTGGTCCTTTTTCAAAATGACTTGAGTTCATTGATGAATATTCTCATTTCCCTGTGATGAGATAAGTGACCAACATAATTTCCATTTTTGACACTCACATGGTTTCTGTAGATTTGTACAGTAGTAAGGAATTCCCTAATGTGCAGTAGATATGTGCAATAGTAAGGAATTCCCTAATTGTCATTCGAATTTTATCAGATTATGTTGCTTTAAGAAATGTCTGAGCTTGGGTCATGAAATAAGGTATTACTCAGGGCTGGCACTGATACCATTTGTGACTTTCTCAATGATTTGAACTCAAAGTGCTTTCCTTCTCTTTGTTGTATTTGCTTTGTATGAAAGTAGTACTTTCATAGTAGAACTTCTGACCTTGTGTTTTGTGTTGAGTTTATTTACTAATGTCTATCTTAAATATTAGTACATTAACTATTTATTATAGTAGTAAATAAATATGTAATAAATGATAATTATGGATTTTCTGAAAGTTTTTTTTCCAAGAATTCTACTGAAATAAGTGAAATTCTATGTGTCTAGAATTAAAGGCAATTAAAAATCTCGAAGGTCTTCATTGTAATGTTAAGTAAGAGGTATTTTATGTGCTAAGAATTTTTTCCCCAAGTTTAAGTATAACTAAAGTGCTTTTTGGTTTTCCTCTTGTGTATTGTTTTGGTGTAAATTGGGGGCCAATTTAATGAATGGAGATTTTGTCGTGTCACATTATGTCTTAGATATATTCTTTACGTTTAGTCCCAATGTGATACTATTAAGAGAGATTATCTTTGGTACAACGGGAAATGTACCTTTTTTGGACTCATTATTTGCCAGGAATTGTGTTAAGTATGTCTCTGATACTTTTATAATATTCTTTAATATGCTCACAAAGTAAGTTAGTCTCCACAATTTACAGATTTGGAAACTAAGACACTAAAAGCTAGAACTTTGCCCATTATCTGTTATTAGTAAATGATTGATCTGATTTAGAATTCCACAGTTTTAGTGTTAGTGAAGTGAAATCATAATATACTTTGATTGCTCAATTGATTAAATACTTATAATGTATTCAAGGAAATTATGTACTTCAGGCCAAGAACTAAGAGAATTGAGCTATCTATACTGAATATAGTGTTTTTGAATCAGATTTTTTTCTGATATTTTTAATTTGAGTATGTTGTGTAATTTCTGAAATTTTTAACTTTAAGTTTCTAAAAAAAATTGATCTGAACATTATTTTTAAATGGCTGTATTTAGAATGGGAAATTTTAGCATCAAAAGGTGTTATTAGTAAAAATATATATGACCAATTCAGTAAGTTAGTTGAATTTATAAATTAGCATTTCTGATAATATATTTTTAATTCTAGTATTTATATAGTTAGAGAATGTCTCACCTTTTAATACCATCAGCTTCTGGAGTTGTGTACTTATTCTAGACCTGTTGTCATTACATAGTTATGGAAATGCTAAATATTTTTAGAATCTTTGAGATAGTCTTTCTTATCCTTAATGGCACATCTTTTTTTTGGGGGGGGGGTGTTGTTTGAGTTTTATAGTTATTAAAAAGTACTTAGAACATGGTTTAGGAAAACTAGTATTTCACAAGTGCTTTATGTGTATATGAGGTAGTCTATGAGAGCTTTTACATAATTACAGTAATAAATAGTAATATAAATATTACTGAGTTATTTTCATGTGCCAGAATCTACCAGGAGATTTTTTATTTTAGTTTACAACGTGTACTTTTACTTGGGTTATACTTAATTATTCTAAGATGCTTGAGAGAACACATATAAGATAATGTTTAAGTGACGAGTTCAAGGTCACCCCACTAACAAGTGGAAGAAAATGGAGAAACAACTCCAAAGTTTTAAATGGAGTTTTTGTAATGCTTTATCCTTCAATCTTAACTGCTACTCTTTATGTCATGATTAGAACCTCTGTTATTTAATGGGGTGATAGTGCTCTCCTTTTTATACACAAGGAAGTTGATGCTCATCTTGTCTAAAAAATTTGTCTTGAAATGTGTATTTCAATATGATTTCAACCCCAAGTCCCCTAAGACTCATACATATTCTTTGTACTATCCTACCTCTACCAGAAATTACAAATACAATTTTTGATAAAGAGAGGAGATTTGGTTGGTGATGGTGAGATTATTTTCTTGAGTGACTTAAAAGGAGATCCAGAAGATAATTTTAAAAGAGATATTCCATGGTACAGTAAAGTGCTTGCCTGCTTCACATGCGGCTCCTTCTGGTTTGATCCCCTGCACCATATATGGTCCCCAGCATCATAGGGAGTGATCCCTGAGTTTAGTAGAGCTACAACTAAGCCCTGAGCATGGCTGGGTGTGGCCCTCAAACCAAACCAAAATAAAATAAAAATACCAATAGATATGTTCCAAAATGTGTTGGTCAGTTTTAACTGATTTATTTTATAATACTGTGATTCTTGAGGGGTTTTTTTTTTTTTGGGGTTTTGGGCAACACCTGGTGGTACTCTCAGGGCTTATCCCTGGTGTTGTTGGGGACCATTTAAGGTGCTTGGGGATTGAACCCCAGTGAATCTTGTGCAAGGGAAGCACCATACCCATTGTACTGTCTCTCTGATTTCTTGACTTATTTTCTATAAAAATGTTAAGAATTAAGTATTTTTGAGAATACATTAGACATCAGACATAATTTATATTGGTGTCATTTTGTAACCTATCACTTCAATAAATCACTCACTCACACACACACACACACACACACACACACACACACACACACCCCTTGGCAGAAAAGAGAGATTTCTTTAGTGTGTCAAACATATCTTAGGAGCATTATTAAAATATTTATGGGGAAGGGGAGAGAAAAAGAGAGCAGACAGACAGAAAAAAGGAAAGTGCTTGCCATAGAGACAGGCTGGGGGGAGGGTGGCGAGAGGGAAACTGGGTACATTGGTGGTGGGAAATGAACACTGGTGGAGGGATGGGTGTTGGAATGGTTATGACTGAAACCCAGCAATGATCAGCTTTGTGACTTTGTATCTCACAGTGCTCAGTAAAAAGTTAAAAAAAAAATTTGATGGGCAGGGGATGTGTTTTGAGCCACACCAGCAGTGCTTGGGAAGACTACTTGTCCTGCGTGTGAAGCACCAGCTCAGCCTATTGAGCTCTTTCTCATGCCTGATTTTCTTAAAGATAAAGTTCTAAACCTAAAATTAGCGAAAAATATAATTTTGTGTTAGTTCTAAAGTAGATTTTTTTTAATTAGATGTATCCTCGAATTCTTTTTTTAGGGGTTAAGAACATTTACTAAACAGTTCCTTTTTATGACTATTAATGATTATCATAAAAGTATAAGAAGGGTTTTTAAAATTAGTTTTGATTCCTTGGGCAATAGAACTGGGGATCAAAAAACTGAAAAGTATTGCAAGAGAGATGGTATCTAAATACTTTCTTGCTTTAAGCTTGAGATTTACAGGTTTTCTTTGGAAATTTATGCTTTATGTATGGCAAATTATCTAGAAAACAATAATGCACAGTAAAAGTGTTATTAAATTGAAATAGTGATATATACTAACATTTACCTTTTTTTTTTTTGGCTTTTTGGGTCACACCTGGCGATGCACAGGGGTTACTCCTCATGCACTCAGGAATTACTCCTGGCAGTGCTCAGAGGACAGTATGGGATGCTGGGAATCGAACCCGGGTCGGCCGTGTGCAAGGCAAACACCTTACCCGCTGTACTATCACTCCAGCCCCAACATTTACCTTTTTAAAGTGAGGCTTCTTGTGGTGTAATATAGACTGAGTAAAATTCTCTCTTTTAGAGATAGTTTGATGAATTTCAACACACATAGAGTTTTGCACCCACTACCACTACCGTCTCCCCCCCACTCCCCAGTTTTCCCATAAGTGCTTTTGTCATGTTTCTTAACCCAGCCTTTGTCAACAAGATCTGATTTATTCTACAGTTTTCTCTTTTTTGGAATGTAATAAAAATGGAATCATAGAGACATTGTATGTGTGTGTGTTGGGGGCGGGGGTGGGGGGTGTTTTGTTTTGTTGAGTTCTCAGGGGCCTTAGGTGCCACTTCTATTAATTCTCATCCAACTTAGCCAGTGGTTTGGAACTGGAGGATGCAGTGCCACTCCTGCTTCCCAGGCCCTCTAGTGTCCAGGATTTCCTGGGCCACCCTAATGATGTTCTGAGGTGTTGGGTTTTGAGAATTATACGTATCATTGCATGCACTGGTTAGTGTGTTGGTTACTAAATTTTGTAATAGAACTTTATGTAATCTTTAAAGTTTGGTGCTGCTGTCAAAAAGCACTTTGAGTAGCTTTAGATGTTTTCTCAGATCTTCTGTTTCTATTATTGAACATAATTTTACTTGTTCACTTATACCCCTCACCTCCAAAATTTTTGTAATTGACATTATTATTAAATGTTTTTATATTAATAATACTATAAGTTAAATATTCTTAGAATCATTGCCTTTTCACATAAATATAGGCATCACTTGTTTTATATAGTTCAGAACATGAGGAGTGGTAGTATAATAAAATGGCACCAAAAATAAATTACTGTTTTCCTTTCAACATTATTCAGCCAGGGCAGATACAGGTACAGAATGACCTCTCTGATATATGTGATATAAAGGAATAAAAATAGTTCAGAGTAAAAGAATCTAAGACTGGTTGATAGAACTGAACTTACCATGGCAGTGAGGTGTGGGCGAGTGCTGATGGGGCAGGGGATGTGTATGGGAGTGATGATGACCCTGAGACAGTGATGAAGGGAAATGGACACTGGTGGGTGGGTTGGGTTGGATGAAGTATTGAAATGTTGTATACATGAAACCATAGCACTGTAGCACTGTCCTCCCATTGTTCATCAATTTGCTTGAGCAAGCACCAGTAACGTCTCCGTTGTGAGACTCGTTATTACTGTTATTACTGTTTTTGGCATATCAAATACACCATGGGGAGCTTGTCAGGCTCTGCCGTGTGGGCGGGATGCTCTGGGTAGCTTGCCGGGCTCTCAGAGAGGGATGGAGGAATCGAACCCGGGTTGGCCGCGTGCAAGGCAAATGCCCTACCCGCTCTGCTATTGCTCCAGCCCACATGAAACCATATTATTCTCAATATTGTAAAATTGTAAATCACAGTGACTGATTTTTATTTTTTTTTTGGTTTTGGGCCACCACCTGGCATTGCTTAGGACTTAGTACTGACTCTGTGCTCAGATCACTCCTGGCAGGGACTTAGGGGACCATAAGTGGTACTGGGGGTGGAAGCTGAGTATTGCCAGGCTTTAGAACCACTTGAGGACTGCTTGAGAAGCTCTCCTCCCCTTCCCCAAAAGTTAGAGAGAGAACTAGTGCTATTCTAAAAGTAATAACAAAGTATATTATTCTAGGTGATTCTTTTTAAAAATCATTTAATTTAACCAGCTTTTTTGCTTTTCCTCACTCCTTTTTTGCATGTTTAAAGTTCTCTCTTGGATTCAGGGATATAAGTCAGTTCTTCCCCTATTTACCTCTCAATTGTGGATTCTTTGGCAAGTTCTTTTTCTTCAGCTTATCCCTTAAACACTGTTCTCTCCTCCTGCTCATCTCATCTATTCACATGACTTAATAAATGCTCTCTGCCTTAATGCTGGTAACTCAACAAATCTGTCTCCCAATACATATTTCTCTTGAGACAGATATAGCTGTTTACCAGACATCTAATATTTTGCACAGCTGGTAGGGCTTTTGCCTTGCACAAGGCCGACCAGGTTCAATTCCTCCTCCCCTCTCGGAGAGCCTGGCAAGCTACTGAGAGTATCTTGCCTGCACAGCAGAGCCTGGCAAGCTCCCAGTGGCATATTCGATATGCTAAACACAGTAACAAATCTCACAATGGAGAAGTTACTGGTACCCGCTGGAGCAGATCGGTGAACAATGGGAGGACAGTGTCATATGACCTGCTGTGTGGCCCTAGGGTATTTAAGTCCAAGGGACAGGAAGGCACAAGTAAGTAATGCATAAACGGAGTGGTGCACAGCTCAGCTTGAGACTAGGAAGACAACTGGTATGACTGAAAGACTATAGAAAGGAAACTATCAGAAACATTCAGTCCAATTATTTACTCAGTTTTGGCATTCATACTTACCAGAATATCACTTGAATCTCTCAGTTTTCAGAGACTGGGCATGTATTTCTAATTTACCATATGAAGTAACTTAAAGCAGTTGGAGGTGAGAGTTTTGCAGGGGACCCTCCCAATATGCACTTAGAAGGCTCCCCAGGGGCCTCCTAGTTTTGAGCCCACCAGACCTACAATTCAGAGCAAGGGCCTAAGACTGTGGTGCTTGTCAGCTTTCAGGTGCTTTTTGGATCCTATGGTGCTGGTGATCTTCAAGACAACCCTGGTGTTGCTCTGTGCTCTCTAGGGCTACCTGGTGATGCTGGAGGGGCCATGTGGTACCAGGGATTATATCAGAGTCGACTGTATTTAAGGCATGCCTCTTACCTCTATGGCCCCACCTTCAAGCATTTAAAAAAATATTTAGAGGTAAAATGAAAGAAATGTATATTTACATATTTGGTATTAGGATACTTTTTTGCATAAGCATGGGCTCTGATACATAAGATTAAAGTGTAATATTTACTATAAAAAGTAACTTAGGTTATCTATCCCTATTGCAACTGTCTTCACACATTTCCTTTATATAACTAAAATTTAAGGCTTCTGACTTACAGCTCTTTTACAACTAGAATAGTTTGAACTCAGCTTTTGTGCTTTTGTATCTTTTACTACAGTTCATGTATGTGTGTGTTTATTTCAGTATTGTATGTTTGTGTTCAGGAGCAGTTTGAGTTGAAAAGAAAATGGAAAGATAGGAAAGCCCAAGGAAGGACTTTATAATTGATTTTCTTCCACTGGAAAGCAATTTCACTTGAATTAAATTTTCACTTTTATTGTAAGTAACATAAAGTAACATAAACTTTGGGGTATTATACCGTTCAGTTACTGGAGTGCAAACATTTTTAATAGCAGGAGTCAGATATGTAACTGGATGACTTGTTTGTTGGTTTGAAGTTATTGCTTAGTTTTGTATAACCTTCCTCCTTAGAATGAGAAATTATCCTTTTATCCCCCAGTCCAATGGAAGGAACCACTTAGTGCTTTAAATAACCCTGGGAATCTCTCTTATGAATGGCATCTTAAAATGTAATGCTGTCTAGAAGAGCAAAGCAAACATTTTTTTTCTGCACTAGACTTTATAACTAAAGTTACTGTATTTTGCTCTAAAGCTAATTACCATGTTTTTGAGAAAATGGGTTGAATCTAAAAGCATTTTACAGAATCTGAAGGAGGAATCTTGTCTAGTTACAGAGTTTCTGGTGCCTTGCACATAGAACTCAAGTAATTGTTGAATAATAGAACAGGTAGGACAAACTTTAAAGAATTGGAGTAATTCAGTTTCTCTTATCTGGACAATTAGGTTTGCTTAGCTGGATAGGAGAAAGATTCATACAGACTTTTACTCTTTAATTCCTACTACAGTTTTATTTATTTATTTTTCTGATTCTGAGTGTTAACTTTGTACTTCATCCTCACTGCTATGGGACAAATTAGTACGTCTAAAGTAAGCAGTGTAATCCATATATGCATATTAGGAGCTAGGAGAGGTGATAGGAAAGTGAAGAGGAAGGTGTTACAGTTTTTCAGTCTTTTCTAGTAGTTTGTGGTTTGTGGTATATGTCATTGTGTGTTACAGTATTAGGTGATACTAGAACTTGAAATGATGTAGTGCTTTATAAGCTTGGAACTTCCTTAGGAGGAAGTTCACTACCTGAGTATCTCTAACATGTTATATGTAGCAGTGTTGTTACCTACACTAATTATATTATTCTAGGTGATTCTGATATTTTCCTCTAGAAGATAGTAATCAGAATCTTAGAATTCTTTATAAAAAGCTCATCACTTAACCACTTTCTCTTTCTTAGTTTTTATGAAAACCAAAATGAGGTTTTCTAGTATGTTCAGTAAAGATAATTGTGTGACTTGCAAGTTAAAACATTTTCAGAAACCTGAGCTAAACTTTACTCACTTTTTTTTTCCTATTAAAAAAGCTCGTTGGGAAGGGTTCGCACTGTAGCACTGTCCTCCCGTTGTTCATCAGTTTGCTCGAGCGGGCACCAGAAACGTCTCCATTGTGAGACTTGTTGCTGTTTTTGGCATCTCGACTACATCACGGGGAGCTTGCCAGGCTCTGCTGTGCGGGTGGGATGCTCTCGGTAGCTTGCTGGGCTCTCTAAGAGGGATGGAGGAATAGACCCAGGAGGGAACAGAATCTGTTTTCTTATATTGCCTTTTTCCTACTGGATTTTTTGTCGCTTCTGCTGTGGCTCAAAAATAGCAGTTCTCTGGGGCCAAGTGATGTTGGGATTAAACCCAGGGACATAATATATAAAGCATGTACTCTACCACTTGTGCTACATCCCTGGCCCCTATTAGTTTTTTAGTAGAAATTATCCCTACAGTGTAATTGTGGTTAAATGGGTATTACTGGTATATATATATATATATATATATATATATATATAGCTTCATTTTATATCATAAAGGCTTTTAAAATCATTTCTTATAATGTTTACAGTCATTTAACATTATTAATATTTTTGTCAGTGGATAAGCCATACTTTTCATTCTACTGCTGGGCATTTAATCTGCATTCACTTTTTTTTTTTTTTTGGCAGTGGGTCTACAAGTGAAGATCAATGTATATAGCTTGGTAGTATTGGTAGTAGAGCCACTTACCTTGCATTTGTGAGGCTTTGAGTTCAATTCCCTGCTTGGCAAGAATAAAAATCCTATAAAAATGCAACAGTAACATGTCTTTATGTGTAGAACCTCCTCCTTGCTCTCCTTGAGGTCTTTATTCCATCCATCAAAAATAGGTTCCCTGGATAGTCCTTCAAAAACTAGAAATTGAGCTTTCATATGACCCTGCAGTACCACTTCTGGGAATATATCCTGAACTGCAAATTATTGGATCATAATGCTAGAAAAGTGTTGTCTCCAGACCCAAGCACAGTCCATTTTACAAAAGGATGTATAGCCCTATGTAAAAAGCACAGTAGAAATGACATCTGTACCTGTATGTTCATTGCAGCACTGTTCACAATAGCCAAAATCTGGAAACAACCCAAGTGCCCTAGAACAGATGACTGGTTAAAAAAACTTTGGTACATCTACACAATGGAATACTTTGCAACTGTTAGGAGAGATGAAGTCATGAACTTTGCTTATAAATGGATAGCCGTGGAGAGTATCATGCTAAGTGAAATGAGTCAGAAAGAGAGGGACAGACATAGAAGGACTGCACTCATTTGTGGAGTATAAAACAACATAATATGAGGCTGACACCTAAGGATAGTAGATACACGGGACAGGAGGATCGCTCCATAGCTGGAAGCCTGCCTCATGAGCAAAGGGGAGAAGACAGCTGGAATAGAGAAGGGATCACTAAGAAAATGATGGCTTGAGGAACTGGATGGGAGATGTGTGCTGAAAGAAGATGAAGGACCAAACATGATAACCTCTCAGGGTCTGTATTGCAAACCATAATGCCCAAAAGTAGAGAGTATGGGGACTGTTGTCTGCCATGGAGGCAGGGGGAGAGTGGGAAAGGGGGAGTATACCAGGGATATTGGTGGTGGGGAATGTGCACTGGTAGAGGGAGGGTGTTTGTCATTGTAACCCATACATGAAAGCTTGTAACTATTTCACGGTGATTCAATAAAATTTAAAAAATAAATTAAAAAAAAGTATAGGTTCCCTTACTGTCTGCCATAATAGAGGCAGGGGGAGGGGTGGAATGGGATGGGGGCTGGGATATTGGGGACATTGGTGGTGGAAAATGTACATTGGTGGAGGGGTGGGTGTTTGATCATTGTATGATTGAAACTCAAACATGAAAGCTTTGTAAGTGTAGCTCACGGTGATTCAATAAAAATAAATAAATAAATGGGACTATGAAAAAAGGTGGGTTCTCTAAAGTAGCATTTAAATAAGGTCATTTAAATGATCATTTTCTTCATCATTGTGGCTGTGATTTTTTTTCAATTTAGTTTTAAGCTACTTGTTGATAAAGATTAAGGATTTTTCAAACTGGGTGTGTGTAAGTTGGAGGAATTACATAGTGAAGTTAGCATAGAATGTAAACAGCTATTAGTCAAGTGACATTTAGGATCTTGGTTAAGGCATATTTTTCCAATTGTAAACTGTGAAGCTGTTCTCTGATAATTTTTAGGTTTTAGGGTTTTTATGGACAAGTGAAAAGGAGGGATCCTGTGGGAGGAATTTAAATTCTTAGAGATATAGTTGTAGATAAGGAAATATAAATAAACAAATAGAGTAGTTCTTAGAGATAGAGTTGTAGATGAGCCTTTATTTGAAAGAGAAAAGGGCATAAAGATTCTGTTCTAGCTGGGAATATATTTAAATAAGTCACGTTACTTAATCTTGATATATGAGATATGAAACATTTAATGTGATAGTAATAGTGAAATAATACAAAGGTTAAGGCACTTGACTTGGATGCAGCTAAGTTCCATCTCAGGCACTGCATATGGGCCCCCATGCAACACCAGGAGCACAGATCAGTAAGCCCTGTGCACTGTCCACTGCCCACACTGCCTGCTGTAAAATAAAACAGGGAAGAATTTAGAATACAGTAGGAGCACTGAGGGGGTATTCATCTAAAGTATACTAGAAAAGAGTGTGTAAAATAAATGTTGAAGCCCAGTTAGACTTTTGAGTGTGGGGCAGCAGCTTGATTTTGAAAATGCAGAACTGCAGATTATTGGATCATAATACTAGAAAAGCATTATCTCCAGAACCAAGCATAGTTCAGTTTACAAAAGGATGTATAGCCCTATGAGAATTTTGCTCTTTTTTTTTTTTAAAGTTTTTTAAGGCATTGGGGGGACCAAGAAACTTAGTAATTATATATGTGGAAATTCTTTTGAGGATAGGAATACAGAGGTAGGAGGAGAGAGAAATCATTTATGAATTGATAAGATCTCAGCTGAGACAGTGAGATGGAAGAGGAAATTCAGCAAATATTAGGGAACCAGCCTTGATAGTTGGATGTTAGTAATATTGTAGATAGGCTGGGTAATACTTTACTTTCAGATTTCATACTTGTAAATCTCTGTTCTGGTAGTATGAGTGTCCAGTAAAATAAAAAATGTAGATCATTATAGACTAGGACAGTAATAGATGTAGAGGAAGGAAGGTACAATTTTAGGCATTTTCGTGGATATGGTCGTCTTAAAATATTTCCCAGATTCCCAAAGTCCAGAAGACATTAGGTTACTTATTCTTAGGTAAGGTACATTATGAATTAGGAAGACATTTCTAATCTATGTAGGCTTTTAAAGAGATACATAAATTTTACTTTAAGATCATATAGAAATCCTGCAATTCCTGTGTTTTCACAATTGAGACTATCCAATTTAGTTCAGTTAAATTGTTGAAATTAAAAATTAAAAATTTAATTAAATTCAGTTTAATTTTAAAGCTCTGGTATAAATAGATTGGAATTAATGCATAACTTTTTAAACTTTTTAAGTTTAAATGACTTTCTTGCCTAATTATAAGAATACTAAATAGAGAATCACTTTCCACGTTTTGGATGGAATGGATTTTGAAAAATTTAGTGGCTTGGTCAAATTGTTGTCATATGAAGACTAACCTAGAATGATTCTCTAAATAGTCATTAATCAAAACTGGAGAGAAAGCACAGTGGATCGGGTGATTGTCTTGCATGTGAATGAACCAGCCCAGGTTCGTTCTCCAGCATCCCATATAGTCCCCTGTGCCCAGCTAGGAATGATCCTTGAATGCTACTGCAGAGCTAGGAATAAGCCCTGAGCATTGCTGAGTGTGGCTCTCAAACAAACAAAAAACTTAAAAGTAGTATGTAAATACTATGTGGTTTTAAAATCCTACTTAGTTTAAATTACTGGAAGTTATATCATTTCTTTCTGAGACTTACTTAGTTTTGTATATTTACAATACTACTTTGGTCATAGAATTATTAAAGAGTCTTGTACAATGAGGCTTTTCTGTTGTATAAGAAGACTTTATATGTAGGGATTTCCTGGTGTATTTTGTTTATCCAGATTAATCTGAAGACTACTTTTAATTTTTTTCTCCCTTAAAATTTTTTGTTTTTCATCTTAGGGATGTGACTCACTGGTACAGAGAAAGCTTGCATATGTGATGCCTAGGGTTTTATTCACAGCACCAAAAAAAAAAAAGATTCTTACACATTGTAAGATAAGCTTTTATAGTTTTTCTTTTCTATCATTGATTTACAGTAGTATGGAATTTTGGCTTGTGCATCACATCTCTCTCTCTATATATATATTCACCATTCCCACCAACCAAAGTTCTAGTAATATCCCACTGCTAAAAAGGTCCCTTTACTCATTACTCATACTATCCCCTTTTCTTCCCTTCCTGTTACTACTATTTGAATTAGTTTACTTTAGTTATTCATATTTAATGAGTGAAACCATTTAAAACCCCTTCTTTGGTTAGTTTTCTGCTAAATCCATACCCAAATGAGATTCTTCAGTGTAAACTGTTAACTTTGTTCGTGAGGGGATTATGGTTACAAATATAATCAAATGCCTATATAATTTTTTAAAGAGTCAGCATTTCAGCAGTATCATGCAGAAATAATAGAATCAACTGATTTATCAAAAAATAATTGACTGTCGGGCTGGATTGATAGCACAGCGGGTACAGCGTTTCCCTTGCATGCGGCTGACCCGGGTTCGATTCCTCTGCCCCTCTCAAAGATTCCGGCAAACTACCAAGAGTATCCTGCCCACATGGAAGAGCCTGGCAAGCTCCCCATGGCATATTCGATATGCCAAAAATAGTAGCAACAAGTCTCACAATGGAGATATTACTGGTGCCCGCTAGAGCAAATCGATGAACAACGGGAAGACAGTACTATAGTACAATTGACTGTCATAATGTGGAGATGAAAAGTAGTGCTTTCCTAGGACCTAAGTGACTTAAGTTTTGGATTTACTTGTTTTTATTTTTATTTAGAGAAGTAACATCAGAAAAACCTTGGAAGTTTTTTTAAACTTTTTTAACCTTTTTCTGGATAAGTATATAAATTTATTGGCTAGTCCTTTCTAGTATTTAACTAGAATTAAACAACTACTTTGTGTTTAGCACCCCTCTCGGAGAGCCTGGCAAGCTATCGAGAGTATCTCGCCCGCACGGCAGAGCCTGGCAAGCTACCTGTGATGTATTCGATATGCCAAACACAGTAACAACAAAGTCTCCAATGGAGACGTTACTGGGCCTGCTCGAGCAAATCGATGAACAACGGGAGGACCGTGACCGTGACCGTGATGTGTTTAGCTATAAGCTGTAGGCAGTCAGTACTAGAACTTTTTTTCAATCCCCCTCCTAAATATTAAATGACTACTTAAAAGATCCCTTTGTTTTAATTCTACTTTATAAAAACATTATCTTTATAAAAACATTATCTGTGAAAATTTAAGGAGGAAGGTATCCTAGTAAGCAAAGCTTAGTGAATTAAAATTAAAAGTAGAGATTGACTGGAAAGATGTGTTGAGTTGTGAATTATAGAGGGTTAGTGCGGTCATAGTAAATTGAGGAAAGAAGAGTGGCAAATACTATACATGAATTTGGCAAAATAATTGGTAAGAAAATCAAAGTTAAAAAATGAAATACAAATTGACAAGAATATTACAATTACATTAAAAGTTGTAAGCTAAAGGATTTGTTCTGAAGGATGCCTTTGCATTTAAATTTTTTTTGTTCAGTAGTCAGCATAATCTTGTATATATTGGATACACAGCTTAAGAATAACATGCAAGGGTCAGAGCAATATTACACTAGGTATGGCGCTTACCTTGTATGTGGCCAATCCAGGTTCCATCTTCGACACCTCGTATTGTTCCCTGAGTACCGCCAGGAGGGATCCCTGAGCTCAAAGCCAGGAGTAAGCTCTGAGCATTTTTTGTGCGGCCCTAAGCCCAGAAAGAATAACATGTAAAATGCTTAAAAATATGTTCTGTACTTCCAGTAAATCCCCAACAAAAGTTGATCATTTTTATCAGCAAGAACTCAGCAAATGTTTGTCATTTTTGTTATTTTTATTGTCAGCTACTGCCTCTATTTTTGTGGGGTCACATCCAGCATTGTTCAGGGGTTACTCCTGTCTCTGCTCTCAGGAATTAATTCTGCAGGTACTTGGGGGACCATATGGGATTCTGGGGGTCAAACCTGGGCCAGATGCACAGAAGGCAAACACCCTGCTCACTGTACTTTCTCTCCTCCCTCTCCCCCTACTACCTTTCTATTTGTGATTTGATCTAAAAAAAAAACTATATTTTAAAATGAAGTCTGCTAACTTGTGATATTTACAGTAATTGTTAAGAAAGAAAAAGTCAGCTCAAGTTCATTTGGTATTGAAATATAAGTACCTTTTGTGTCTCTGTATGTGATGCCAGAGCCCCACACATGTAAAGCATGTCTCTACTATAGACGCACAATCTTAATCCATTGATACTCATCTATGGAGACAATTTGATTCTATACCCTAGATCAAGTGAAGTATCCTAGATGAATCGGAATGAAATCATCTCTAATATATTGTTATGTCTCCATAGGTGTTGTGTTATTGTTACATATAAAACATGTATATTACATATATATTTATATTGGGATTATATGCCTATCTTTTATGTATATAGCAACATTGTTACATATATTATTATATTTTTATAGCATAGTCTCCTGCTTCACAACTTTTAGTAAAATCATTTGTCCCTTTTATCTTCATCTGTTATCTAGATCAAAGGTTATAAAATTTATTTGGCATACTGCCCCCTTTTCAGAAAAAAAATTACAGAACATTCTCCTAGAAATTATTTTTTAGTTACATTTGAGACTTCTAGTACCTCATTGAATTGTTCAGCTCCCTCTGGGGAACTGACTCACCTTCCTTGGGAAACATTAATCAAGGTTCTACTTTCAGTCAGGATCTGATGTTTTATTGTGGTGATGGTGGTGGTTGTGTGGAGGGAAACATATCAAAATCTAGGATTTTTTTTTTGAAGCATATAATACTTTCTCTTGCCCTTAATAAGATCTCTTCTTCTAAATCATTGAACTTTTTGTAGAAATTAGTAACAAGTTATGTGATGACTTGTTAAATTTTTATTATATATCAAGTTAAGATTTATTTCATAAACAGTTTTCACTAGTAACTCTATTATAAACCCCATGAGGGCAAAGTCTACTTGTATTACCTGGTAAAATGACTGGCCCAGAATAGGTACAGTTTGGAAACTACCTAACATTCTAACAGACCTTTAAAGTCACTGTATTAAAAAGCTTGCTGGCCCAGGTTCGGTTCCCGGTGACTTAAATGATTCCCCAAGCACCACCTGAGTGGTGATTCCTGATTGATTCCTGAGAGCAGGCCCAGTAGTAAACTCTGACCACTGTTGGATGTGGCCCCTAAACAAACAAGTGAAAAAAAAATTCAGAGTGTATAGTGTAAAATTTAAATGGTTTTTAGTGTATTTACAAATGTGTGCACTGTTAATCACTATTTCCAGAAAGTGTCATCATCCATACAAGAAACCTTAGACTCTTAGCAGACCCCAATGAAGTTCTTGGCAATGAATTCATCTGATCCTACGGATTTTTTTATTGATATAAATGGAATCATATGATGTAGACCTTTTTTGTCTGTTTTCTCTTAATTATTCATATTGTGGCATGTAACAGCACTTTATTTCTTTATGGCTGAATAATATTTCTATTGAGTGAAAATGCACACTTAACTGTTAGTTAATGTGGCCCTTGGGTTTCCACCTTTAGACTATTACAAATGATAGTGCTCTAAATATTTATGTATAAGTTTCTGTATAGATATATTTTTTCAATTCCCTTGGGTACAAACACTGAAATAGGATTTCAAGATCATTTGCTAATTTTCTTGAACTATTTCCGAGAACTGCCAGATTTTTCTATATAAGATTGTTGTATTTGTAGATTTTTGTATTTGTTAGCAGTGTTTAAGGGCTAATCTTTATCCGTATCCTCACTAATTTACATTATCCTAATGGCTCTCCATGTGCTATTGTTTACATATCCTCTTTCGGTAAATGTTTAATTATATCTTTTACCTATTTAAAATTTGTGTTATCCAGTTATCCTTTTATTTTAAACTATTTTTAATATATCTGAATCTGATCTTATCTATATGATTTGAAAATATCTTCCACACTGTAGTTTAATTTCATATTTTTTGACAGTGTTCTTTGAAACACAGTTTTTATTTTGATGTCTGATTTAATGTTTTTTTCCCTGTTACTTTTACTTTTGATGTCATATAAAGAAATCATTGCCTAATCCAAGGTCAGAGTTAAACCTTTCTTGATTTTAACTCTTACATTGAAATCTCTGTTGATAGAGCATTATACTCATATGTTCAAACCATTGAAATCTTTGATTTTGTTTTTTGTTTTGAGAGGTGTGCACCCACGTATTCCTGCTTCTGGAATCACTCCTGGTGTACTTGGAGGACCATATGGGGTGTAAGGGATCAAACCCAGGTCAGCTATATGCAAGGCAAACACCTTACCCAGTGTTTATCTTTGTACAAATCTCTGATATACTTTAAGATTTTGCATATGATATGTGGTAGAAGTTCAACTTTACTGTTTCTTCTGCATGGGAGTTTATATAAAGGAACTGAACCATTTTACCGTCTCACCTTCATTATATGAGGGTTCCCTTTTTCAACAATCAGACGGTGTTCTAGTCTTTTTAATATAGGCCATTCTCACAGGTATGAGGTGATACTGATTTCTGGTTTTGATTTTCATTATCTTGTTAATAAGTGATAGAGTTGCTGCCCCTACATGCGTATACATACATGCCTGTTGGTCCTCTGTTTGTCTTTGGAGAAAAGTCTGTTTAGGTTATCTTCTATTTTTGGATTGAATTTTCTGTGGATTGTGGAGGTTTATATGTTCTTGGTTTTCTTTGGCATCATTAGTCTTTCGTTGGTGTATTATGTTCATATATTTTCTCATTCAATAGGATGTCTTTTTGTTTTAATGATGACGACTTTAAGCTTTCATTTTGTGTATTTCTATTTTGCTTTTATTTCCTTTGCCATTGGGGTCAAGTTCCCCAAAGTAGCACTGATGCCAGTATAGAGGAATGTAAATGTGTTGCCTTTCTTATATTCATTTTGTAGCTTTTGGTCATCCCCCCCCCCCCCCAGGGCCACACCCAGAGGTGTGTGCAGAGGTATTGGTCTTCTAACTTGTAAGGCATGTATGGTGCCATTTTGAATCACAAGTCTTTAATCAGCTGTGAATTAAATTTTGTATGGTGTGAGATTGGTACCGTTTAATTTGTGTGTGGGGGGGAGGGGCCGTCAGGGGGCGGTTTTTGCAAGCAGTGGTGTGGGGGAATTTCTGGTGATACTTGACTAACTGTGCCAGATGGTTCAGTGCTGCATCTCAAATTCTGGGGACCTCTCATGCTGTGCAGGTGGTGCTCAGGGGGTACTGAGGTGTTGGGGTTTAAACTTAGGGTCCAGCAGTTGCAAAGTATATGCTCTTGACCACTTAGCTATCTCCCTAGACCCCCGTTTCACACTTTTGCATGATTACTATCAGTTTTCCTTCTATTGAAGAGTTGTTTAATGTAGCCTCTTGGCTTTGTTACAGTTTGTTTACCTGTGTGGTTTTATTTGTTCTCAATTTTATTCCATTGAGCCATGTATCTTAGTTTATCCCAAACCCTATATATTTTTTGTTACTTTTAGCTATAAAGTATAGTTTGAAGCCAGGGACTAGATGTCTCCACAGGATTGCTTTGGCTCTATTTAGGGTCTTTTTGTAGCTCTGACGGTCAGTACTATATTTCCTTGAAAGTGCCATTGGAATTTTGAGGGTTATATTGAACCTCTATAATGCTTTTGGTAGGATGGTCTTTTAACAGTGTTATTACTTTGTCTATGAGAATGGAATTCCATTCCTTTCTGTCCTTTAGTTCTTTTAACAATATCTTAGTTTTTTGTTGTACAAATCTTTCACCTCAGAAATACTTAAATGTTTTTGAGGTTATTACAAATACGTTTTGTTGGGTTCTTTCTCTTCTGGTTCATTGTTTTTGATTGGAAATGCAACATATTTTTGTTTATTGATTTGGTAAGCTATCGCTTGACTATTGGTTTATTTTATCTTAAAGATATTTAGAGTACACATTGTCATCTTGATAATAAATTTTCCCATTTATGAACATTGGGTGTCTTTTCAGAGTTTAAGCCTAAGTTGCTTTTAGCAATGTCAGTTTTCGGTATGCAAATGATGTGTCCCTTGTAAATTTGTTTTTGAGAATTTCATTCTTTCTGATGCTCTTGTAAATAGATTATATTATATGCAATTTATGTATGTAATATATATCCATACTCACATGCATATATAATGTATTTCCTAGCCTTTTAAACTGGGGTGTGCCATTTCTAACTGGGTCATGTGATTGAATATGTGGGTCCTGAGAAATTGGCAACTGTAAAAAGTTTTCTGAACACAGAAAGAATAAAAATAATTCAAAATAAAATATGACAGATCTGAAGGTTTTGTTGTTGTTTTTGTTGTTGGCTTGGAAGGGGCCAGGGGACTACACTTGGTGGTGCTTAGGGCTTACTCCTAATTCTGCTCAGGGATCACTCCTGGGGGGCTCATGAAGCCATATGTGGTGCCAGGAATCTAACTCAGGTTGGCCACTTGCAAGGCAAACACCTTACCTGCTGTACTATCTTCCTAGCCCAGACAACAGTTGCCAGTGTTGCATTTCTTGGGCCAAAAGAAATGTGGGAATGAGTTTTAGAATCCCTGATACATGTCTTACATATATACATGCCTATAAATCATATTTGTGATAAATATTACCTACATTATGTGTATGTTCTATATACTATAAGACACAATATATATCATACAGAATCATAGTTGGTGATACCACTCCCCTTGGTAGCCTTTGGAATAATTTAGTGTTGGTGCTAGTGGTCTCAGGTTCAGTTGGGGACTTCCTGTTTATTTATTTAAAGTAAATTACCAAGGGAATATAGAGTATTTTTTCTGGAAAAGGGTGGTACACCAAATAAGCTCAGGTACCTCTTCTATACAGTGTGTGTGTGTGTGTGTGTGTATGTATGTATATATATTTATTGCATACTATATAGGATCTGTATGTACAGGTAAGATTTGTCTTATTCTGAACCTTTGGGACTTTAAAGAACTTTGTATTCATATCAAAGTAAAAGTAGGCAATGCGAAAGAAAAATTGTGACCATATTGTATTAGATTTTTCATTTAGTTCCATCTTGCTATAGTATAGGTTAAAAACATGGAGAAATTGTGCCTTGATATGGTCCATTCCAATGTTTGTTGCAGGGGTAAATGCCTGTGTTAACAAGGTATATATATCAGAATGCAAAATCAGTTTTCCTGGTCAGTAATTTTGAACTATTTTATTTTACTCCTAGTTACAAGTAAATTTTAATAGTGTGCCTAAAAATATGGAGTTGTACAAAGAGGAGGACAAAGAAAATAATGACCAGATAAAAAGGGTAAAGCAAGACTGGGAATTAAGGTGATGAGGGAAAATTAATAACTTGAATTTTGTTTTCATGGATAATATAATTTAAATAGAAACATCTTATGAACAAAAGAGGAAATGGTAATAGTGGGTTGTTCTGGTTTTTGAGGGGAGTGTACTCTCAAGCAGTACTCAGGGAGCCTTACAGCCACTCTGGAATACTTGGCCAACTGGACTGGATAATTCAGTGCTAAAGTTCAGGGATGTAATGCTGCTCAAGTCCTGTGATGTCCCATCACCAAAACAGGTGTTGTTGGCAGTAGGGTACAGAGGTTATTGAGGGCTACACCTAATGGTGTTTAGAAGAGTTCTCAGGATGTGTGATTATGGGGATCTTACCCGGGGCTCCTGTGTGCAAAGCATACAGTCCAGCCTTTTAAGCTGCCTCCCTGGCATAGATACTCTCCTTTTAAAAATATTTACTAACAGTTTTTTTTAAATGATATCTATATTATGTATACAATAACAGTATATAATAAGAGAATGTAGTACTCTTGGGTAAAACTCATGCATAAGTATCACTGTGTTTCATGGATGAATATACTAAATTTAGGAAATCAAGATTAAACAGTTTATGGGGCTAGAGATAGTATACTGAATAGGTATGCACTTGGTTGCACATGGCTGACCAGGTTCGATCCCCAGGTCTCCTGAGCACCACTGGGTGTACCCTCTTCACCAAAAGTAAATTTCAAGGTTTGAAATAAAAGGGTGAAAAATCTGAATATAGGTTTTGAAAATTTTTTTGAACTCTAAATTTGAACTCTTTCTTGATATACTATACTGCTTTCACCTCCTTTTGAGGCGTTTATATTCAATTTGGTTTATTATACATAATGCTCTGTGTCCTTAAACTATAACTATTAAGTAATGTGTAATTGTTTAGTGTTTTGGGTATTACCCCGTGGTGCTCAAAGGCTACTCCTGGCTTGATGCCCAGTGCTCAGTGGTTACTCCAGGCATGTTTGGGGACCACGTGGTACCAGGGATCAAATGCAAGAGTTCACACATGCAAAGCTTGCACTCCAGCCCTTTGTACTATCTCCCTTACCCCAAAATTTAAAGTAGAATTTTAAGACTAAATTCTGATTTTTACTTCAGGAAAGCTTAAGTCTTTGCATTTGGAAATTAGAGTATTTCCTCATTCTTTATATTACTCGGTTGTCATGGTTTCAGGAATTCCCTTGGTGTTTCACTTAGGAAAATAGGCTTTTGAAACTCAAGAGTTTTTTAGGTATAGAAGCTAATAGAATCAGGAAAAGAGGAATTCCTGGGAGAGCTTCTTGTTTAATATTAGGACAATTATAGTTTAAAGGCAGTGTTTTTCAACTTTGTTTTATTCCTGGGAACCCCTTTCCTATCCATTTGGCCCCGAGTTTTGTGCTGTAGTTCCTACTTACATTTTTTTTTTTTTAAACATGTGGTGGTGCCTTTGGGCCCTGGACAGGAATAGGGGAACCATAGGCTCCGATTGAGAAGCCATGGTTTAAAAACTTAAGAAGAGTGAAATGACTCAAGTTTCCTTTTGTGGTGAAGAGTTTGTATTACCTTAGATCTTATCAGCATAAAAATAATTTGATTGCCTTATTGTTACTCAAGAATTAGTTTGTATTGCATTTTATTTATTTATTTATAGCCTTTATGGAAAATCAGTGTCATCTGCTTTTTTGTTAGATCTTTCTTAGGGAATGTCAAATTCATTGTAATCTATGTATTCATTTGGTTTGTTGAATTTTGAACAGTTGATTTCACAGATGAAAATTTGACTTAAATAACTCACCCATAACATTGATGGTGTTGGTGCCCTTTTAAAAATGAATCTAGTTGGGGGAAGTGGTGTTGGATGTTACATCTGGCAATGCACAGGATTTACTCCTGGCGCTGTGCAAGAATTACTCCTGGTAGTATTTCAGAGACCATATGCAGTGCAGGGGTGAAACCAAGATCAGCCCTTAATCGTTGTATTATCCAGCCCGTAAAACATGATTTTTAGAATAGGTTTTTAAAGACCAGTAATGGCCTCTCCTGAAAGTTGCTTCTAAAATTGTGTGGAGAGACTTTGTCTATAACTGTCTTCATTTCATTTCATACCGCTTTACCATCCTTTCCTCTTTTTTTTTAAATCAGTAATTGTAAGTCTCTCCTTGTTTATGCCTAACAGATCTAATATATCAATATTAGTTTTAGAAATTTTTAAAAACTTTTAATTTTTGTTGTTTTTAATATCTTTGGTCCAAAGTAAGTGAAAGCTTTCTACCTGAGTTGTTGATTTTACTTCCTAAGTATACACAGAGTTCAAAATACTGGGATTTTATTATCAGAGGTTATTCTGCTAATAGATCGGGTGTTATTGTACCCCTTTTTTTTCATTTTTTTAATTAATTTTTTTTTACCGACTTACAAACTTTCATGATTATGTTTCAGTCATACAGTGTTTGAGTACCCATTCCTACACCTGTGCCCATTCCCCACCCACAATGTTCCCAGTATCCCTTCCGCCTTCTCCACCCCTTCCCAACTCCTGCGTCTGTGGCAGGCACGTTGCCTCTTTCTCTCGGGTGTTATGGTTTGCAATACAGGTACTAAATAGCCATTGTGTTTGGTCCATAGCCTACTTTCAGCACGCATCTCCTATCCCAAACAAGCCCTCCAACCATCATTTAGTGGTCCCTTCTCTATCCCAGCTGCCTTTTCCCCCAGCATGAGACTGGCTTCCAAGCCATGGAGCAATCCTCCTGACCTTTATCTCTACTTTCCTTAGGTGTTAGTCTCCTAGTATGTTACTTTATATTCCACAAATGAGTGCAGTCATTCTTTGTCCCCCTCTTTCTGACTCATTTCACTTTGCATGATACTCTCCATGTCCATCTACTTACACACAAATATTATGATTTCATCTTTTCTAACAGCTGCTTAGTATTCCATTGTGTAGATATACCAAAGTTTCTTTAACCAGTCATCTGTTCTCGGGCACTCGGGTTTTTTCCAAGTTCTGGCTATCAGTAAATAGTGATGTAAAAAACATACAAGCACAGATGTCATTTCTGCTGTACTTTTTTGCACGTCCAGGATATATTCCCAGATGTGGTATTGCTGAACCCCCCCCCCCCCCCACTTTTGAAGCAATATGATAGACTTGAAGTACTTATAATTGTTAGTAGGGTCCCTTATACATTACTTATAGACTCTAGAAGTAACTAAACAAAAGCAGGTCTTTTCTGATTTCTTTCTTGTGATTTATAAAACAGAAGACTTCTTCATTAAAACCTTTAATGCCTTGTTTATTTTTAGTAGTGTAATAAATAGCAATAATTGCTAATATTTAATTCACTGTTTTGAGTAATTTTATTTAATTAACATTTCATATCTATTAGATATGTAGTATATGTAATACTCTCTTCACTTTGTAAAATAGAATGGCAAACTCTCCTAAGGGAAGAGAGAAATCTGTGATCAATTCAAATTTCAAAATTTCTGTAATGAGTATGCTTCCCTTAATTAAGTTCAGACTGCAAGTTTTCTGATGTCATGATCTTAATGTTATTGCTTTATTTTTCTCAGCTAACATAGTATTATAAAACATATGAGCATTATGATTTTGTCTGGATATATATGATTGCATTTTTGAATTAATGAATGAATAAATGAATGAAATTTTGAGAGACAGACTCATTAGCTTTAGCCATGAACCTTATGGATAAAAATGCACAAGACTTTATTTGCATTGCATGACTTGCTTTGTTTCCTTGAATAATTACTTTCCCATATTTGGCAGGGTAATCGACAAATAATCATTCTTCAAATTCTAACATAATTCCATCTTCTCTGTGAGGTCTTTGTCTCTTTTGTCAGGATTTGTTGTTCCTTTCTCTATACCCCCACTCTTTTATAACACCTATCATATGTTGTAATTATCTTCTTTCCCTGGCCTGAAAATCTCTTCATAAATATAATATGTAGTAGATATATGAAGGAATTGTGTCATTTTTAGACCTCTTCAAGTTCATGAAAATAGCCATAGTATTGATGACTTTAAAGTCTTTAATATGTTATTCACTCTGTGTCTTATTTCTGCTAACAACTTAAAAAAAATAAGTAATTGACTGTTTTTACTGGGAAAATGGGCTGGAGTGATAGCACAGCGGTAGGGTGTTTGCCTTGCGCTCAGCTGACTGGGCCGAGACGGGTTTGATTGCTCCATCCCTCTCAGAGAGCCCGGCAAGCTACTGAAAGTATCTCACCCGCACGGCAAAGCCTGGAAAGCTACCCTGGTGTATTTAATATACCAAACACAGTAATAACAAGTCTCATGATGGAGATGTTACTGAGCCCACTCAAGCAAATCGATGAACAATGGGAGGACAGTGGTACAGTGCTACTGAGAAAATGAAGTAACAGGAACCAAAGTATTACCTGACTTTTCTCTAGGTTGTGCTCCAGTAGGCAATCTACTTATAATGGTAAAATGACTTAGGACTTATGATTTCAGTCTCTTACAGAATGAAGCGTACTGTCCATTATGAGGTTATGTAGCTTCATCAGAAATCTTAAAATGGTTTTTCTGAAGTCAGTAGTCCTCCTAGATAATCATCCATTTCCCTAAGTCTGCTGCCGTTGCTGTTTGGGGAGCCTAAGGGCAACTTTTGTTGATGCTTAACCCCACAGCACTGGGGGTGCTCAGGGCTGCTATGTGGGCAAAGCTGGGCAGTGTTGGGTGGGGAGGGGCATGTGGGTGTGAATCGAGCTGAGAGTTTCACATATGCTGGGAATGTGCTTCACCACTTTGAGCTATCTTTGGCGCTTGTCTTGTTCCAGTGTATGAATACACTGGAACATTTTTCTCTTTTCTTAAAAACATATTTGTTGGTTAGTAGATTTTTATTTTACTTGTTAGTTTAAGGTGTTCGGTTTACGGAGGAAATTAGGTGAAAATTGCAGTGTATGGACTTTATACTTCACTTTATAATTTTTCCTGGAATTAACTAAGGCAGAGGTTCCCGAATTCCCAAGCTTGCCCCTTTTTTCAGGGAAAAAAAATTACTCCCCACCCCTACTGGTTATCTATCTTTAGGAGAACAAATGGAAAGTGTCCTCTCATTGTATCATACTGGGGATGTCCCACTGAAAATGCCGCTACTGTACCCCTTGATGGGGCTGTTCCACTGATTGGGGTTGAGGATGTGGCTTAGCTGTATAGAATTTTTCATCATTTGTGAGTTTTTCTGAGTTCTAATCCCAGTATTTCCCCCCCACATCCCCTCCAAAAGAAGGGGGAAAATGATCATTTAATCGATCTTTCCCCCAAGCAATACCATCCACTGGGAGGGAGCGTTGGAACACTGGGGCATGTACAGCTGGGCACTTTGTTCAGTTAAAGGTGGGGGACACTGAGGGCTGTTTTTGTTTTTTTCTGAAACAAAAGGGGTAGGCCAAATAAGTTTGGGAACCTCTAATCTAAATCGATGAAATAGTTATATTGACCTAAGATTTTATATTGTCAGTATTTAGTTTTCTCCATCAGTATTAGTTAATACTCAGTGATTTTTTTTTTATTTAGTAAGATAGAGTAAATGACACAAAATTGAAGCATGCTAGAAGGAAAGATTGCTTGATAATCATTATCTTAGTTTAGGAAAATTGACTCAACCAGGTGGATTACTCCATGGCTTTGAGGACAACTGCACACGCTAGGGTGAAAAGGCAGCTCAGACAGAGAAGGGAGCACCAAATAAAGGGTGTTGGGAGGTTCCTCCCAGGATGGGAAATGCGTGATGAGAGTAGACTATAGTCCGAACAAGATTGCCACTCAGTATCTCTTTCGCAAACCACAGCACTCAAAAGGAGAGAGATAACAAAAGGGAATGCCCTGCCACAGTGGTAGGTTGGGATGGGGGATGGGGGGAAGGGGGGTGGGAGGGATACTGGGACTGGTGGTGGTGGTGGAGAATGGGCACTGGTGGAGGGATGGGTATTCGATCATTGTATAACTGAAACCCAAGCACAAAAATTTGTAAGTCTACAACTGTACCTCATGTTGTTTCACTAATAAAAATTTAATGGGGGGGGGGGGAAGAAAAAAAAGAAAATTGACTCAAAAGAAATATATGAATGAGGTTTTAAAGCAATGATGAATAACTGATGGAATTTCATTGCTGAGCTGGTATCTAGTAGAATATGGATTCCATCTGTTTTAATGAGGCACTGTAGTTGGTTGTATTCTGAGGCAGTGGTTTTCACTCTGTACATTGAAATAATTGGAAGCTGACTTAAAATCTTGACTTCTTAAAAGTTGACTCCTGATGGACCCAAGTGATAATACAGTGGGTAGGGCTTGCACTTGACTGACCTGGGTTTGATCTCTTACACCCCATATGATCACCTGAGTACTCCCGGGAGTAAGCCCCAAGCACTGCCAGGTGTGCTCGTCCTTGTCCTCCTCATCCCCCTCCCCAAATAAAAAAAAAATCCTGAGTCCTGACAATAAATCAGTATCTCCCCACACTACCCTAGTACTTATTTAAAGTTTTCCATGGATTTAAGTTTATATATAGCCAGTTTTAAGTCGTATTGCTGTGAGATGCTCAGGGAGAGTCAATGCAAATTCAGTAGCTCTAGAACAGGATTGAGACTCTGCATTTCTTGGCTATGTAGTACTACTTACTAGTCTTTATTCCACACTTAGAGTAACATGGTTCTAGAATTCTCAATTGCCAAGGAAGAGTTTATATAGTTCCTGTGATACCCTTATTTTAAAAATATCTTTTATTCTAGATTCCATAATTGAAGCATTTTGGGGATCCGATCCACACACATGCAATATACATCTCTTTTCTTCTAACCCTTATGTCTGCAAGTGTATAATTTATGTTCACAATGAGTAATTCAGATAAGTGATAATAGAAAATTTCAATTAGGTGGCTACCAGAAATTAAAAATCTTAGTTATATTTGACTAAAACTCCAAGTAAAATCTTTCAGAGTATTATGAGAGAGAGAGAGAGAGAGAGAGAGAGAGAGAGAGAGAGAGAGAGAGAGAGTGTGTGTGTGTGTGTGTGTGTGTGTGTGTCTGGCCAGGGACATGCATGTATAGGAGTTTGAGGAGTTAGGTGCTTGTCTTGTACGCAGCTGACTGAGGTTCGATCCTTGGCACCACAGATGGTCCCACAAACTCGTCAGGACTAATTCCCAAGTGCAGAGCCAGGAGTAACCTCTGAGCATCTCAGAGCATGACCCCCAAACAGTAGCAAAAGAAATGCATTTTCATTAACTCCACTTAAGAGTCTAACCTGTAGAAAACTCTTAGGGCTTAAAAAAAATGCTGTTTCAAGATATAGAGTTACTATTTGTGTTTGAAAATTGCAAATTAATAGAAGTGACGTGGAGGGGGGGACTCTAATGAACAGCAAAAACTCCCATGTAGGTATAGAGAAATGGTTAAATAATTTATGATCTATTTATTTTAAACTATATATGTGCCTGTATAGAAAAGATACTTGTTAGCAGTCAGTATATAACTAAAGTGACAGGCAAGTTAAAACTAGTATGATTACTGTGATTCTAGTTTGTGCAGAGAACACGCACATTTGAGAAATCTAGAAGGTTTATAGATTGAATATTGTTCAGAAAATAAAACTTGAATCAAGATTTTAAAGGTCGAGACAGTATATGTTTTTTTTTCCCCTGGAACATTGGTGATTTGCCTATTATTTGCATTCATTTCTTTCTTTTCTTTGTTTGAACTAACTTTTCTTAATAGAAAACCTGTACCTAAAATCTTGAAACCAAAAAGATTCTGTAAAAGATCTGATAACTAATGGGTACTGTCAAATAGTAGTGTTTTTATGGAAACCATAGGCTTAAATTTTGTTGTATTCTGACTTTTCTTATTTTTCATCTGTCATACTTACTTCACTTGTTGGGTACAATCTGCAAGACATATCTTTGTGACCTCTGTGACTTTTTTTGGAGTGTGTGTGTGGCAGTAGTGTTGGTCACAGTATTGTGATGGGTCAGCATGGGGCCTGGAGATGTATGGGAAATAATGTAGCACTGTGGATTGAATTTGTTGGGACCTTATGCATGCCTCTGGCCCTTTGAGTTATCTTCCTGGACCCTATCTATATCTTAGTTCTTTTATCCTAGTTTGTATCTTCATTTCTTATGCTTGAATTATTATAGTAGCATATGGTGATCAGGATTCATGTTATTAAATTTACTTGTATAAACAGTTTTAAATTATGTGTTTTTAACTGTGGAGAATATATTTTTAAGTTGTTTTTGCAACTTGTTTTATAAAGCAGTAAACTTGTCTTGCCCTTTTTTAGTAGTGGGGAGAGAAAGTAAAAGAAAAAGGAGATATAGGAACTACTTCTGTGTCCAAGCTCTAAATGTGAGCTTGCATACTGTTGCAGTCTTCCAGGAGGGGAAGATGTTTTATAACTAAGATTTTAAGTGGATATATTTATGGGAAGAGCTTGCATGATAAGTTATATTTTAGTCCAGAAATTTTATGATGAATAAATGTGTCTACCTTTTTTACTGTCTGTGAGCCCCTGATTTTTTTACTTCTGTGCCATTCATCTTTATTTTCCTTAGAGTGAACTAAGGGAAAACAGTGGTTTGGTTTTTATTTTTTTTCTCCAGATACTTTCATCTATGTCTAGATTGCCATGTTTGAAGACTATAGATATCTGGAGAAGCTTGCTAAAAATTGGTCAGTTAGTAAGGTGTCCTTGAGAGCAGTTGCCTTTTACAGGAAATGACAAGGAGGACATAGATTTTTAGGGCATCCTCCCAAATTGCATCAGATTCTGATATGGCTTTCCACTTTATACCGTTCTCCCTTTCTTTTCTTTTTTTTGGGGGGGGCAGGCTTCAGTTCTAATTGGCCATTATTGTCATGTGAGGCCAGAAAACTAATGTAGAACTGTTGATTAACAGAAAGTTCTACTTATGCCTCGCCTTTCATATTCTTCAAGATTGCCAACTGCTGCCACCTCTAGGAAATATCTTGATTTTCTTCTGCCTTTTTCCATTCAAAAAATAGTCTTTCCCTCATTTGAAGTTTCTTTGTTCTTATTATTGACCATATGTTTTTTTATCCTATCCATAATTGTTTTCTTCTAGCTATAATTTACATGTGCCTTTTAAAATATATGCGCATTTGGGGGTGGAGAGATAGTACAGTGGTTAGGGTGCTTGCCTGGCATGTAGCTGACCCAGGTTCGATCTCTGGCATCCCACATGGTCTCCCAAACCCTCCAGGAGTGATCCCTGAGCACAGAGTCAGGAGTGACACTGCTGCTGAATGTGCATTCTATATTGTCAGTGCTTATTTGAATAGGATATGTCTGAACTTAGGTTTTTCACAGTGCTTAATATAACATCATGTGCATCATGTAAAGGGTAAGCATCTATTTCCTGATAAAACTTTTATTGTGGAATTTACATGGAAAGACACTGAATTTCTACTCCCATGAAATGTCTTTTGTCTCAAGAAAATTGGCAAAAACTATAAAGATGATAGGAAAATTGGCAAAAACTACAAAGATGATATTCAGTGACTAAAGTTAGGACTACAGTGCAACTGAGAAAAAAATCTAGTGCTGGTTAAGAAGAGATTGAAGCTGTGAATAGGCAGTGAGCTTTGTAAATCCTTGTAGGTGCTGTTTTAACCATATTAAATTCTTGAAGGAGAGCCACTGAAATTTTTAAAAGATAAGTAATTTGACCATATTTAAAATTTATTAAATTTCATATATTAATTCATTTTTAAACAATGGAACCAGTGCCAGAATCCTTGAATCCCTCTACCATTATCCCAGGATCCTCTTCCCCAGTCCCAAATTGGTATTTTTAAAAGCATTAGTCTAATTTTATGAGGAACCTGTGTCTGAAGATGGTAAAATTGGAAAATGGCTCCCACATTAGACTACTGCAAGAATCTAGAGAGAAAAAAATCCAATTCTAGTATAAAGACAGTATAGTAAAATAGAAAAGGATGGATTTTAAAAGTGCAGATTAAATTGATTGGTTTCCTAGGTATCTTATTTGATGTTGAGTAAGGTAAAGGGGAGTGTCTCTAGGAGACTTTAGAGATTCAGTGAAGCACTGACACATAAATTAGAGAAGGTTAAAACAAACATGTGAATTTGTATTGCAAAGAGTTTTTTAGATGTGGAACTTTTTTTTTTCTGCACCTAGCAGTGTTTATGGGCTTTTCCTGGCTCTGCTCAGGGATCACTTGACCACTTGATCACTTGACTTCCCGTCAATTGTCGATTTGCTCAATCGGGCGCCAGTAACGTCTCCATTAGCCCAATGGCGTCTGTTCGCTCTAGGAACATGAAGAGCCTCAAACCAGTCATTCAGGATCTTGATGAAGAAGTCTGACCATCTGGTAGGTGGGCGGCCACAAGGTCTTTTGACATCCCGTGGAATCCAGTCAGTAACAGCTCTAGTCCAGCGGTCGTCTTTAAATCTCATTACGTGACCAGCCCATCTGATTTTTGACGCCTTGGCAAATGAGACAGCGTCCCTGATTCTTGATCATCGACGGATGTCAGAACTCCGGATTCTTTCTCTCATTTGAGTGAAACGTGATATTCCAAGCATAACTCTTTGAATTCCTCTTTGGGAGACCCGAATAGCGTTCTCATCCTGTTTGTGTAGGGCGCAGGTCTCTGAGGCGTATGTTAATGCAGGAAGAACAGTGGAATCAAAGAGATGTGCCTGGAGCCAGGGGTTCTTCGTCCTCTTTGCTATTTCTTCGACGCTCTTGAAGGCGTTCCAAGCCGCTCTCTTCCTCCTGCGCAGCTCGGGTGCCAGGTCATTTGTCATGTTGACTTCTCAACCTAGGTACACAAAGCTGTTGCATTCGGAGATGGTCGTTCCGTTGAGAGAGAATGGACTGTCAGGAACGAGGCTGTTTCTCATAAACATTGTCTTCGTAAGATTCAGCTGTAGACCGACCTTTCCACACTCACGGTCAAAGTCGGCCAGCATTTGTGCTGCTTGGCTAATGTTTGGTGTTATTAAAACAATGTCATCAGCAAAGCGGAGGTGGTGTAGTTGCCGACCATCTATCTTCACTCCCATTCCTTCCCATTCCAGTCGTTGCATGATGTTCTCGAGGGTGGCACTGAAGAGTTTCGGTGAAATGGTATCACCCTGCTGCACCCCTCTCTTGACATCAACGATCACTTCTTTGTAGAATGGTGAGATCCTGGTAGTGAATCCGCAATACAGCTCACGGAGGATCCTGATGTATTGGGCTTGAATGCCCTGATTGGCTAGGGCTTCAATGACCGCTTCCGTCTCAACAGAATCAAAGGCCTTCTTTAAATCAATGAATGTTAGACAGAGTGGCATCTTGAACTCCCGAGAAACCTCAATGAGCTTGGTTATCGTGTGGATATGGTCGATGGTGCTGAATCCTTTTCGGAACCCGGCTTGCTCGCATGGTTGTGCTTCATCTAGTGTTCTGCCAATCCTATTTAGGATGACTTGAGTGAACAACTTGTAGATGACAGACAATAGGCAGATCAGGCGATGATAGTTGCCAATGTCATGGATGTCCCCCTTCTTGAACAGTAGTACGGTCCTGCTGGTTTTCCATTGGGACGGAACCTTGCATTCAGACAGGTAGCGTGTGAAGAGCCGAGCCAGTGTATTGATGAGTACTGAAGGCAGGTTCTTCAGGTGTTCAGGTCTGACCTTGTCTGGGCCGGGTGCTGTTTGTTTCTTTACTGACGAAATGGCGTGTCAGATTTCGGAAGGGAGAACGTTGGGAACGACATATCCATCCTGTGGAATTTGGTATGTCAAGTGGACATGGCTATCGAAGAGATTTGAGTAGAAGTCATGGATAATCTTCTCCATTGCCATTCTGGAGGATGTGATGGATCCATCAGGACGTCGGAGGGCAGTCATCTTGGTCTTGTAGTTGGTGAAGGACAGGCGGGCGTTACGAATACATTTCCCGGCTTCTGCCGCATCTACCAGCACTTCTGCTCTTCTCTCTTTGAGGTCTTCCTTGATTGCATCTCTGCACTGCTTTGCGAGCTCGGACGTTCGCTAGCGGTTGCCTGATGCATGCGCCAAACCACGTTGGCGAATAAGCTCAAGAATTTTCGAAGACAGGCGTTTTTTTGTGGCTATCTCTCTCTTGGCGTTCCTCGCACAATCATGGAGGTGCTGAACCAGTCGATCGTATTCCTCGTCAATGTTGTCAACAATGGCATCTTTCCATGTTGCCGCAATAGTGCCAAAGAGCTCCCAGTTGGTGGTCGTTCTGGGAGTTCTCTTTTTAAACTTTGCAGCCCTTTCTCCCTGCTCTGTGAAGTAGAATTTTGCACGAAGGAGACAGTGGTCCGATCCCGTTTGGAATTTTGGGACAACAGCGACATCGGTCAGGCAAAACCGTCGATTGAATATGATGTGGTCTGTTTCGTTGTGGAATCGTCCACCGGGAGACTCCCATGTCCAACATTTAGATTCAGCCTTCTGGAACTGTGAGTTACCATGGATGGTCTTGGTCGACATGATGAACTCAGACAGTCTCTCACCCTGTTCGTTCCATTCTAGGCCATGGGTCCTGATGTGAAGTTCTTCAGCTCATCTTCTCGGTCCTATCTTGGCATTAAAATCACCCACAATGATCTTGTAGAAGGTGTGGTCTTCTTTATAGAACTTCTCTAGCTCCATGTAAATTTCTCCATCATAATTAGATGTTGGTGTGTAGACAACGAAGATAGAAACTGCCGGCAGTGAGCCACATCTGTTCAAATGTAAACGTCCGATTCGGGTTGTTAGGCATTCGAATGAATCAATGCTCATGGCCAAGTTTGTGTTGACAAGGACACCAACGCCTCCGACACCTCTTTTATCGCATGTTCCTAGGATCAATTCTTCTCCAGTGTCGAAAACGGCATGATGAGATTGGTGCCTTATTGTCTCGGTCAGACCAATGATGTCGTACTTGGTCTTTCGCACTTGTACCATCAGGTCCTCGATGGATGCATCTGATGCTAGCATACGTGCATTGAAAGTACAGACGATCATTTTTGTCTTCCTTCGTTGTGGCAGCCTAGTTCGGCCTTGAGATTTTATCGGCCTCTCCTTTCTCATCCTTCTCAATGTTACCATGTTGGTGAAGCCTTCAGGGTCAGGTGAATGAGACCAGTTGTAGTTACTGGCTTTGGCATATCGAATACACAACGGATAGCTTGCCAGGCTCTTCCATGCGGGCGAAATACTCTCGGTAGCTTGCCAGGCTTTCCGAGAGGGATAGAGGCTTTTGGGGCAACCTGTAATCGCCCTCGTAGGTGTTACCATATTTAACCCCAATATGGTACGGCAATTCCGGAAGACCAGATAAATACCTCACTGGCAGACCTCCATTACCGACACTACCTCCACTACCCAGCCGCCGTCACACTCCAGGACGCTTTCCGGACCCACGTGGTAGCGCCGGCCGAGACTCACGCACGACTGAAGACCCACAGAACAAGATAAGCGGAATTCTCTGAGACCTTGGACTCCAGGCTCAACGGACCCAGGGACAGAGATTCTCTGCTTGCTCCCACCAACCACAGGTGACAAAGGGATTATAATCACGAGCCCCACCCTACCCTGCCCTGTCTGCTTCCACCAACCACCAGAGACCCAGGGATTGGATTGCGCACAGAAGACCCACCCTACCCCTACCGGGACCAGATAAATACCTCACTGGCAGTCCTCCACTACCGACACTACCTCCACTACCCATCCGCCGCCACACTCCAGGACGATTTCCGGACCTGCACGGCCGTTTCGCAGCCGCGCGGCACATTATAAGACACTAAATACCCAGGGATCACTTAGGGAACTATATTCAGTGCCAGACATTGAACATGACATGCAGGGCAATTAACGAACCCCCTCTAAATTTGCACTTTTTTGGCTTTTGATTATGGGAAATAGGATAATAAAACCACTGGAATATCATGGGAAGTTCTTCTCTTTGAAGCTAAGCTTACAAGTTTATGGACCAGAATTATTATGATAGCCTGTTTTGAGTTATAGTAGGGCAGGTTAACATTACAAGCTGACCAAAACCAAGTTTTGTTTTTTCTCACATTACCTATTGTTTGTAAGGAAAGAAATCTGCTCTACCCAGTAGCTGGAGAAACCAAACTACTGTTTAGTTTTTGACAGTGTGTAACTGCATGTTTAGAACATTAATTCTCCACAGTGACCACTGTGGGGAACAAAAACTATAAGACCTTTCTTTGACTTTTATTAAATATTTTAGCTGTGAAAATGCATCTAAAACCATTTCTATTAAGCCATTAATCAATTGTATGGTCCTACTCTGCTTTATTGGAAAGATATGTCGATGTATGCAGCACATGTGGATGGTGAGCAGGAAATATCTTAATTTCATGTTAAGAAATTGTGTAGTCTTTAAATCTGTAATGACTATTGTTGCCATAATGCTGCTTATCAAGCTTCAGGAAAATAGTTTTTATGACAGTTAGTACCTTGAAGTGACCTTTTTTTCATGCTACTGCCCATTTTTATTTATTACCTTCAAAACTGTAAGGATAAACTGAGGTAACTAATTTGCTAAGTTACAGAATATTTAATTTGGAGAATTTGTGGAGCTTTGAGATTTGCTTTGCCAGGAAGTTTTTTTGTCTTTCAAAATAACATTATTTACATTAAAAATAGCACTAGGTTGTGTTTTCCAGTGTAGTTTATTGGTCATTTTTATATAATCATATATGTAATCATTCTCTTATTCTTGAGCATTAAGCTTGACCCTTCTCAGAAACATTTCTCTGACATGTTTCTGAATAAGTGTCTAAATGCTATTATTTAGAAATATCTACGTAGATTAATTAACCTATTAATTTTAGTACATTGACACTTTTGATAAACTGCAAATAATAGTAAACGCATTTGAATAATCTTGGGATGATTATTTTAAATTTATTACAGACTTCATCAGATATCAAGCTCAGTTGACTTGATCCCTCTATTAACACTACCTAAATAGTTCTTTTTATCAATTTTGTCAAATAAACTAAAAGCATTTATTAGATGAAATTCTAAGGTTTGTCTGTTGCAGGTTCAATGAAGTCTTTTTAAAACCTCAGTAATTTTTTATGGGAATTGTGTTCTTAAAACAATATCCTTAAGGAAAGGCAGTGAAGGCTATATTATGACTGAATATAAAATCAAAGGGGGAGAATTGCATTTTAATACTAAACTGGAACTATAGTACAGTGGATAGGGCATTTGCTTGCACGTGATCAACCTGGGTATGGTCCCTTGTATCCTATATGGTCCCTAGGGCCTGCCAGGAGTGATCCCTGAGTACAGAGCTAGGTGAAAGCCCCCTACATACTGTCAGGTATAGCCCATACTGCATATCTCTCCCCCCTCTCCCCCCAAAAAAGAATTTAGGTTCGATCCCCTGCATCCCATATGGTCCCCTCAAGCACCACTAGGAGTAATTCCTGAGTGCAGAGCTGGGAGTAACCCGTGAGCATTGCTGGGTGTGACCAAAGAAAAAAAAAACACCACTTCTGGTGCAGATGTGGGGAGAAAGGAACTCTTAATTGATTGCTGGTGGATTTGCTGCCTGGTCCAGCCTTTTGGGAAAATAATATGGGCATCCCTCAAAAAAGAATGAGAAATTGAGCTTCCATATCACCCAGCAACACTGCTCTTGGGAATATGAGCAAGGGGCCCAAATACACAGTGCAGAAGAGCCAACTGCACTTCTGTGTTCACTGTAGCACTATTCATAAATAGCCAGAATCTGGAAACAACCCAAGTGCCCAAGAAGAGAGGAGCGGATAAAAGAAACTATGATACATCTATGCAATGGAATACTATGCAGCCACTAGGAAAAATGATGTCACGAAATTTGCCTATACATGAATGGTCATGGAGAGTATCATGCTGAGTGAAATGAATCAGAGGAAAGAGACAGGCATAGAATGGTTGCACTCATTTGCAGAATATAAAAAAAAAACATAGTATGAGACTAATAGCCAAAGACAGTAGAAACAAAGGCCAAGAGGGCTAGTCCTGGTTGGAAATTTGCCACAAGTGGGGAGTTGGGGAGGAGTGCAATTAGGACTGAGAAGTGACCACTATGACAATGATAGTTTGAAATGATCACTTCTCGACCAGAACTGAATGCTGAAAGGAGGAAAAGTGATAAACATGATAACCTTTCAGTACCTGTATTGTGAACCACAATCTCTAAAAGGAGAGAGGGAGGGAGGGATAGAGGGAGGAAGGGGGGGTGAGGGGGAGGGAGAGGGAGAGGGAGAGAGGAAGGGGAGGAGGGAGGGAGGGAGAGTGGGAAGGAAGGAAGGAAAAACATCTGCCATAGAGGTAGGCTGAGGTTGGTGGGTGGTGGGAGGGAAACTGGGGACATTGGTGGTGGGAAATGTACACTGGTGAGGATTAGGTGTTGGGACATTGCATTACTGAAACCCAGTCATGAACAACATTGTAACTGTATGTCACACTGATTCAGTTTTTAAAAAGTAGGATTTTTTAAAAAAGACACTCTTCTTTCATCATTCTTACATTTGTGATTTCTGACTTCTGTTTTTGAAATAAAAATGCTTAAATCTAATTACATAATAATTTTTGTAATTCTTGCATAAAGGTCACCAGAAGTACTTTCATCTTTTGTGGAAGTGAGGCTAACTTAACACACTAGAAATTCTTTGCATTTGTATCAGAGTTCCATAGTTTATAGGTCAGTGAAATAATAACATATTATTTATTTCCATTGGTTAGACACAGACTTATAAAAGGAAATGTATCTGGGCTTGCTCTTAAAAATTTCGTGTTCTCCCTTGAACACTTATCTCACTTATCTCTGCGTATCTTTGCTTATTTGTTTTTCTGTTCTAGAGAAGTCTGTGTTCTCTCTTGAACGTGTACTTTCTCTCCTCTCAGATCATCTTAATAGTTTTAATAAAAATAGTTTCAATAAAAACTATCTTACTTCACCACCCCCCAGAAAAAGGAAATGCGTCTGTTATTTATTTGCCATATCTTTATCTCTGTTGGAAAAACATGGAATGACCTCACTCAGTTGTTGCAAATAAACTGTCACTGCTATTTCTTTGTGGTAATTTTTCCTTTCTTTGCTTCACATATTTATTTCCTGAAGAAAAAGAGTTGTCAGAATTTCTTCTCTCAATATACTTTAGTCAAATTTGAGATTTTCTAATAAGTTAACAATTTCAAAGTTATTTACTAAGTTATGGCATTAGTTGAAAAGAAAATGATACTTTCTCAGAAACGTCAGAATCAAATAGAAGTACCTGGCCTAAGACAACTGTCAGAATTTTTGTATTGGAAATGCCAAGGTGTTTGTTCAATAGCAGTGTTTCACTGAAAGTTCCAAAATTGTGTATTTTAGAACATTTTTCTTTTAAGTAAATTTTAGTTGGCTCATTACATTTTAATACAAGATTACCAACTTTTTGTGTTGCTAGAAAGACTATTTTAACATTGAGAGGATAAAATGGAAAAGATAAAAACTAAAGAATAAAAAACAGTCATAAAAGTAGCTTAGCCCTGAGTTCTGTCTATGTGCCCCAAACTAAAAGATATTAATAGTTTTATATTTGTCTCTTAACTGTATTGACATGGCATCTTGTAATATATATATACTTTTCATTTCACAATTTGTTTTTGAAATTCAATTTTTTATCCTTACTCAAAAACATTTTAACATCCTGTAATGATATTTATAGTACTTATTGCAAAGGAAAGGGAATCTGGAGAATGGCCCCAAATTCAGTCCCTAGTGCTGCCTTCTAGTGTCACCCCCCCACCGCCACCACCACCAATGTCAAGAATAGTGCTGGTGGCTCCCAGATCTCTACCAAGTGACACCAGTGGTCAGACCACTGAACCAACTGACTTCCATAGCTAGGCCAGACAGGTATCACTGGAAATGGCCATAAGGTTTGGGAACACTGTTGAAGAGGCCTCTCTCTCCCTGCAAAAATAGAAAAAGAACATTTGATCTGTTTGGCGGAGGGCAGGTGCACACCCAGTGGTGCTCAGGGGTTATTCCTGACTATACATTCAGGAATTACCCCAGGCAATACTCAGGGGGATGCCAAGGATCAAACATGGGTTGCCCGCATGCAAGGCAAGTGCCCTGCCCTCTGTACTCTCTCTCCAGCCCTGAACTTTTGATCTTGAGTGCAGTTTTATGTGTTACTGTATGACTTGAAAGAAGATAATTTTATTTGAAATTTATTTACATAACCATGTAAACATTTTTTTTCCTGTAAGTAAATTGACCCATCTATGATTTTAAAAGATGTCTGAGGACCTTTAAATATAGACTCTTAAAAATTGCATATTCACTGGCGTAAACTTTCTTTTATCATTAGTGTTGCTTTGTCTGAAGACCTTACTTGGTTGTACTCACACTCTTTTGTTGCAGTTCTCTCTAGCACACACTTGTTCCCAGTTCCCAAGAATGTTCACTTGTCATGCCCAGAAACACAAGAGAGTTCATCAGGGATCTTATACTGCAGCGTGGGGTGGTGCCAGGGATTGAACTCATGGCCTCAGATCTAAAAAGTGCATTCTACTTCAGAGCACATATCTAGGCCTCCTAAAACAGATTTTTAAAAGTTGAAGCCACACCCAAAACAGTTTAGTCCACCTCAGGTCAGCTACACTTAGTGGTGATAGGGCAGGCTTTACAAATTCATTGTGGGGTTATTAAATTTAAGGCCTTATAAAATGTGAGGCATATCCTCTATCTTTTATATTATCTCTCTGGCCAAGAATTAAGTTGTTTCCCCCCCCCCCCCCCTCTCCAAGAGGCAGGGGGCTTGGGCCACAATTGGCAGTACTCAAGGCTTGCTTCTGACTCTACTCAGGAATCACTCCTAAGTTCAGAACTAGGAGTGCACAGGGGAATATATAGGGTGCTGGGGGTTAAACCTGGGTTGGGCTACATGCGAGGCAAGTGCCCTGATGTGTTTTTTTGTTTTTTGTTTTTGTTCATTTTTAAATGTAGGAGTACTGCTTTTTATTCACCCATTGATTAAACTGATTGAATTGGGCATGAACTCCACATGTTGTGCTGTCACTCCAACATATAGTTCATATAGTGTAGTAGTTAATTGAATCAGAGGTTTCCTGGTTTGAATCCCAACTCTGCCACTTAACTAAATTTGAAAGTGGATAAAATGAATTAAATTATTATATTTGAAATTCACTAAAGTCTTCCCCCCCCCCTTTTTTTTGCTTTTTGATATGATAGTCTGTATGGTGAAAATATTAAGATTAGATGCACAGGGGTTACTCCTGGTTCACACACTCAGGTTTTACTCCTGGCGGTGCTAGGTGGACCATATGGGATGCTGGGAATCGAACCCTGGGTTGGCCTTGTGCAAGGCAAACGTCCTACCCACTGTGCTATCACTCCAGACCTTCTTTCCCTTTTTAATGTTAATATTATTGCTGTTCTCAGTCAAAGTCTTTCACATTGTCTTTTATAATATTTTGGTGTTGTGGAGGGAAAGTTCGTTCCCAAGAGGTGGGTGTTCAGGGGACCCATAGGCCTTTTCTTATAAACTTACCTTAGCGATATGGCAGACTGTTTAGTGCTAGAACCTGGCAGTGCAGTGCCTAGTGGTGCTAGGGGCCATCATCATTAGGGCTATACCCCTACTATGCTCAGGGGAAGCAAACCAGTTTCAGGGGTTAAACTCAGGGACCTCATGATTGCTTGTGCAAACCCTTTGAGCTGTCTCCCTTATATCCTTTGAACATTTTATTTATTTTAAAATGCACCCATTCTCAGCACTTTAAAACTCTTTCAGACTTCTTTTGGGGATGGATCAGAGATGCAAATATAAAAAAGACAAATGAACAATATGCCCCTGATTTTCTTGGGTAAAAAAGACCTTTTTAAAGGAAAAGAAAAAGCTGCTCAAGTAACACAAAGGAAAATGTTTTTAAGTTACAAAGGCATAAATTGGCATCATAACTTGAAGAGAATTTAGATTTGTATGACTTGAGGAGCACTTGGTATAAACAGCCTATTAATTTGTCGAAGAATTACAGTCACTTAATCACTTCAGTGATTAAGTAAAATCTTAAATAGTAAGATTCAGGTTACTCAACTTTTGATACTTGTAAATATAATGATTAGAGTGTGGCTTTAATTTTATTTTGTAAATGAAACCTGGGAATTATTGACTGATTTGGGGGCGGGGTGGACATGCACACACCCATTGGTGCTCAGGGTTAATTCCTGGCTCAGGATCTGCACTCAGGAATTATTCCTGGCAGGGCTCGGGACTGTACAGGATGCCACAGATCAAACCAGTTGGCCTTGTGCAAGGCAAGCATCCTATCTGGTGAACTATCTCTCTGACCATTGTTTTTTTTTTTTCTTTTTTTTGGATAATAGAGAACACAGTGTAGAGCAAGATAAAGATTTCATATCTTTTCTGAAAAATAGTCTTATAACATTTTATGGTTTTTTTGCAACTGGTAGTTATTAGAGGATTTATTTTTAAATCATTTTATTGAGGTAACATGATTACTATAGTGTTAGTGTAGTACTTTCTTTCCATTTTTTTTTTTTAATGAATCACTGGGAGATAAAGTTACAGACTTACAAACTTTCATAATTATGTTTCAGTCATACAATGATCCAGTACCCATCCCTCCACCAGAGCCCATTCACCACCACCAATGTACCCAGTATCCCTCCTGCCACCCCCCACCTCTTCTCCCTACCTAGTTTACTATTTAGTGAAAATGCCTTTTCAAATGCTTTTCAAATGCTTTTCAAAATGAATGTGACTAGTAGAAAATTTATATTAAATAACAACATAAATTTTATGTTACGGTATATAGATAAGCTATATACATTATATAATGTCTACAGCTAATTCATTAATATAGGGACATGATTAATCTTCTATTGTTGAAATACAGTGTATTTCTCAGTATAGTCCCAAAAGTATATTATCAGTTTCTATTGCTACCCATTTGTCATCTTATTTTCTTATACAATGGCCTTGATTTTAACTAACTTAAAATTTAGGCCTTGGATTTTTATTTTTTGTACTCTATCTCCTCCCTTTTTCAATTAAAGCACCATGATTTACAAAATTATATATAGTTGAGTTTTAGACATACAATATTGGACTGGAGCAATAGCACAGCGGATAGGGCGTTTGCGTTGTACTTGGCTGACCTGGGTTTGATTCCTCCGTCCCTCTCGGACAGCCCAACAAGCTACTGAGAGTATCCCATCCCCACGGCAGAGCCTGGCAAGCTTTCCATGGCGTGTCTGATATGCCAAAAACAGTAAGAAGTCTCACAGTGGAGACATTACTGGTGCCTGCTGGAGAAAATCGATGAACAACGGGAGGATAGTTCTACAGTGGACAGTACTCTAGCTCCTCCCTTTTTCAATTAAAGCACCATGATTTACAAAATTATTTATAGTTGAGTTTTAGACATACAATATTGCGGCACTGATTCCCACTACCACACTACCAGTGTCAACTTACTGCCACCAATGTTCCCAGATTCCTTCCCATATTCCCCTCTCCCTGTCCCACCTCCATATACCTCCTCTCCCCATACTTTTGCCTTGGATTTAAAAAGTTTTGATTTTTTTGAATACACAAAATCATGCTGTTGATTGTAACCTCAGATTGTCATTCTGAGGTTGCCTAATTTGGGATTTCATTCTTAGAAATTTTTTAGTCCTTGTGAACTATATAGAAAACCAAAATGGATTTTTATTTTCCTTTAACTCTTAGTAAATATACTTTTACCTAGTATAGGATGTGGAATGCATCAAGCATGCTTGTTTCCAACTTCTTTGGGCTCACTCTAGGTCATTGTTTCCAGAAGTGGATGATAATTTTCAACAATCCCCCCCCCCTTTTTTTTTTTTTTGCTTTTCTGAAAAGGGGTCTGTAGACCATTTAAGTTTGGGGAACTCTGTTTTTGTCTGTGGCATTTGGGATTACTACATAGTAATATAATACCTATATTATTTTCTGGAAGATCTTGAATTTGACTTTACTATTTGTTTTATGAGGTTGAACAAGTAATACATACCCTCTCAATTCCGTTCATATTTTTTTGCTTATATATCTGAGTTTATCTTATAGGTTAATGGCTAATGTGATAACTTTATGTGTCAAGACAATATTGTTGAAAAGATAAATGCAGTGTCAAAAGTCAAATTCTTAAAAATTGATCTAACTTTTTGTACCTTACCATAGGCAGTTTTAAAGTTTAATGACTGCTGATGCAGTATGTGTAGATTTGAATTAAAACTTTCTTTTCTACCACCTTTATGGGGTTTTAAGTATTATAATAACATAGTAATTATTCAAATAATATCTTGAGACAGTATTAAAATACATTTGTAGGGAAAGGATGTTTTTCTAACTATATTAATAAGAAACTGACTTCCGTGTGCCAGGGATGATATTCTTGAGTAGAAGTTTTACCGTAGAAACTTAACTTTGTTAGTCAAGGACATCATCATAATAGAAAAAAAAAGATATCATCACCATCACCATCACCATCATCATCATTATTTTTAAATAGGGACTCCAGTGAGTGGTGCTGCAATGGTGGCAACAAAGGGTAGAGGAGTGATTGTTCCAGTGATCTTCTGCTCTGCAGTTTAAGCCTAGAGGTGTTTTGACCAGGAACAGGAGACATGTGGTGCTGGGGAACTTGGCACCTTGGACATGCTACCCATGTGCTCTACCACTTGGTCTGTGTCTCCTTTCTGGAGGCATTATCTTTATTGTTGTCTTAATTTGTTAGCTAGAGTAATCTTTCAGTTTTGTTGGTAAAGAGATTTTCCTAAAAAATGTCAAGATGTTTTGTTTATTTTTTTGAAAAATTGATTAGTTTTTTAAAAAAAAAAAGCAGTGTGAATAGTATTTGGTTATAATACTGAAAATAGGTATTTTAATAAATAATAATAGAAAATTTTATATCCAGGAGAAATTTTTTCTGCAGAGCAAAAGTTAATTACAGCTTAGTTTTATCTTGACCTGCATTGGTTTTTCTCTGTAACTGGCTTAGATAATATCAGCTCTTTGGTTTGAAAAGCAATCTGAGGGACCCCAGCTTACTCTGGTTGTTGTGAAAGTAAAATGTTCACGCCTATTTGTAGAAACTTCATTTTAGTGGTGTATAAGAATTTCAAATAGAATTTTGACAGATTTCTAGTCTTTTAAATGTCTAGGGTGATATCCAGTATAGAGTATTGATGATTAACTTCCATTCTATAAATTATGAATGAAGATAGTTAAGAATGTTTGTAAATTGTTGGTTGTTTGCATTCTACTAATTGTCCAATAGATGGCATTATTATGATTTGTCTGTTAACTTGCACTAAGCAAATATCCAGCGTGTTTCATCTTTATGATTTTCTGATTTATTAATCTGATTGCTTTTGTGATTAATCAACTAGGTCAGATAATAGTGAATTAAATGAATATAGTTGTTAATTTTAGATAAGTTACTGTTCTCCTGAGCATATTTCCAGATTTGAAACTTCTAAGTGATATAGCTGCAGTTAACGTGAAACACTGAGTTAAAATTTAATAAAATTATTGTACATAAATATTAGTGAAATATTTCAATTATGGTTTTGTTTCTTTTTTAAAATTTTTATTAGTGAAACACCATGAGGTACAGTTGTAGACTTATAAATTTTTGTGTTTCGGTTTCAGTTATACAATGATCCAGTACCCATCCCTCCACCAGTGCCCATTCTCCATCATTTATATATATATATATTTTTTTTTAATTTTTGTTAGTGAAACACCATGAGGTATAGTTGTAGATTTACAAATTTTTGTGCTTGGGTTTCAACTGTACAATGATAAAACACTTATCCCTCCACCAGTGCCCATTTTCCACCATCACGGGTCCCAGTATCTCTCCCACCCCCCCACCCCCCCATCCCACTGTGCCTCTATGGCAGAGTATTCCCTTTTGTTCTCTCTCTCCTTTTGGGTGTTGTGGTTTACAAAACAGGCAAAAATATGGAATGCTTCACGAATTTGCATGTCATCCTTGCTCAGGGACCATGCTAATCTTCTCTGTGTCATTCCAATTTTAGTATATGTGCTGCCAAAGCGAGCACGATTTTGTTTCTTAAGGAGTTTCTTAAGGGCTATAAATTCACATAGTCCGCTTTTAGAATTTTTACTTGTTGAGGCACTCAATAGGTGGTTAAGAACATTGGCTTTATAGATTTGTATCCACCTCTTTACTGTTATTAGCTGTGTGAATTTAAACAAATTGTCCAACCTTCCTTAGGGAAAAAAGACTTTATTTTTTTCTAGTTATTCATAAGTTGGTTGGAGTAAGAACATAATATTGTCGTGTGTGTAGTTTCGTATATATTAATGTCTTGCCCCAAATAGGCACTCACATTCTGATGAATGTAAAGCAGCTAGTAATGTGGATAGCTCAGTCATAAATTGCTTTATTATCAATAGTTGTGAAACCTCCAGTCTAGCTAATACACAAAAACATTTTATCCTGCTGTATCATTTTGCGTCATTAAGTCTGTCATCTCCTTGTAGTTAATTAAAAACTATCCTAGGATGCAGTTACATTAGTACCTTTTAAAAATAACTGAGTTGTGAACTAGAGAGATATTATAGGGGTAAGGTACTTTGCACGTGTTCTCACTCCAGTTTGTTCCCTGTCACTGAATGGTGCCCTGAGCACTGTTGTGAGTGAGCCCTAATCATGGAGCCAGGAGTAATCCCTTATGAACTGCCAATGTGGCTCAAAACTCCCCAGAACAAAATAACTAGTTGAGCACTATATCTTCTTTAAGGTAAAGGTAAAGGCCCTCCCGTTGATCGTCGATTTGCTCGAGCGGGCCCAGTAACGTCTCCATTGGAGACTTTTGTTGTTACTGTGTCTGGCATATCGAATACGTCACGGGGAGCTTGCCAGTCTCTGCCGTGCGGGCGAGATACTCTCGGTAGCTTGCCGGGCTCTCCGAGAGGGGCGGAGGAATCGAACTCGGGTCGGCCATGTTGGCTGCGTGCAAGGCAGACGCCCTACCCGCTGTGCTAAACTTTAGAGTGATAAGTAAGTTGGCCAGAGTTATTCACAACTAAGTATATATGCCTTTTTCATTTTCTTTGAAGACATTTCTTCTTGGGGATGAGCTAAGAGAAAGTACATTTGTATATATATACACGTTGTGTATACCTTTACTTCTTATGTTTATTTTCCTTGTTCCCACTCATTTCCTGTTTTGCTTCGTTAATCTGCTCTAATAAAATCCAGGAACACAATATTCAGTATTAATATCCCAAATTTCTAAGTGCTTATTTAACTGGATACCACTTATGACTATTTTTTCTCATTCTCTACCCATTTCCAAGTCTTTCATGGATAAATTAGTTACTGCTATAGTTACATTGCTGCTTTGGCCTTGCCTCTCTGACTTCACTTAATCATTTAACTTCCCATTAGTCGTCGATTTGCTCAAGCGGGCGCCAGTAACGTCTCCATTTGTCCCTGTCGCGTGCTAGTGTAGCCCAATGGCATCTGTTCGCTCTGGGAACATGAAGGGCCTCAAACCGATCGTTCATGATCTTGATGAAGAAGTCTGACCATCTGGTAGGTGGGCGACCACGCAGTCTTTTGACATCCCGTGGAATCCAGTTGGTAACAGCTCTAGTCCAGCGGTTGTCTTTAAATCTCATTACGTGACCAGCCCATCTGATTTTCGACACCTTGGCAAATGAGACAGCGTCCCTGATTCTTGATCGTCGACAGATGTCAGAACTCTGGATTCTTTCTCTCATTTGAGTGAAACGTGATATTCCAAGCATAGCTCTTTCTATTCTTCTTTGGGAGACCTGAAGAGCGTTCTCATCTTGTTTGCGTAGGGCCCAGGTCTCTGAGGCATATGTTAATGCAGGAAGAACAGTGGAATCAAAGAGATGTGCCCGGAGCCGGAGGTTCTTTGTCCTCTTAGCTATTTCTTCGACGCTCTTGAAGGTGTTCCAAGCCACTCTCTTCCTCCTGCGCAGCTCGGGTGCCAGGTCATTTGTCATGTTGACCTCTCGACCTAGGTACACATAGCTGTTGCATTCGGAGATGGTCGTTCTGTTGAGAGCGAATGGGGCGTCAGGAACGAGGCTGTTTCTCATAAACGTTGTCTTTGTAAGATTCAGCTGTAGTCCTACCTTTCCACACTCACGGTCAAAGTCGGCCAGCATTTGTGCCGCTTGGCTGATGTTTGGTGTTATTAAAACAATGTCATCAGCAAAGCGGAGGTGGTGTAGTTGCCGACCATCTATCTTCACTCCCATTCCTTCCCATTCCAGTCGTTGAATGATGTTCTCGAGGGTGGCACTGAAGAGTTTCGATGAAATGGTATCACCCTGCCGAACCCCTCTCTTGACATCAATGGTTACTGCTTTGTAGAATGGTGAGATCCTGGTAGTGAATCTGCAGTATAGCTCATGTAGGATCTTGATGTATTGAGCTTGAATGCCCTGATTGGCTAGGGCTTCAATGACCGCTTCTGTCTCAACAGAATCAAAAGCCTTCTTTAAATCAATGAACGTTAGACAGAGCGGCATCTTGAACTCCCAAGAAACCTCAATGAGCTTGGTTATCGTGTGGATATGGTCGATGGTGCTGAATCCTTTTCGGAACCCGGCTTGCTCGCATGGTTGTCCTTCATCTAGTGTTCTGCCAATCCTATTCAGGATGACTCGAGTGAACAACTTGTAGATGACAGACAATAGGCAGATAGGGCAATAGTTGCCAATGTCATGGATTTCTCCCTTCTTGAACAGTAGTACGGTCCTGCTGGTTTTCCATTGGGACGGAACCTTGCATTCAGACAGGTTGCGTGTGAAGAGCTGAGCCAGTGTATTGATGAGTACTGAAGGCAGGTTCTTCAGGTGTTCAGGTCTGACCTTGTCTGGGCCGGGTGCTGTTTGTTTCTTTACTGACGAAATGGCGTGTCAGATTTCGGAAGGGAGAACGTTGGGAACAACATATCCATCCTGTGGAATTTGGTATGTCGTCAAGTGGACATGGCTATCGAAGAGATTTGAGTAGAAGTCATGGATAATCTTCTCCATTGCCGTTCTGGAGGATGTGATGGCTCCATCAGGACGTCGGAGGGCAGTCATCTTGGTCTTGTAGTTGGTGAAGGACAGGAGGGCGTTACGAATACTTTTCCCGGCTTCTACTGCATCTACCAGTACTTCTGCTCTTCTCTCTTTGAGGTCTTCCTTGATCGCATCTCTGCACTGCTTCGTGAGCTCTGACATTAGCTTGCGGTTGCCTGAGGCATGCACCAAACCACGCTGGCGAATTAGCTCAAGAGTTTTCGAAGATAGGCGATTTTTTGTGGCTATCTCTCTCGGCATTCCTCGCACATTCATGGAGGTACTGAACCAGTCTATCGTATTCCTCGTCAATGTTGTCAACAATGGCATCTTCCCATGTTGCCACAATAGTACCAAAGAGTTCCCAGTTGGTGGTCATTCTGGGAGTTCTCTTTTTGAACTTTGCTGCCCTTTCTCCCCGCTCTGTGAAGTAGAATTTTGCACGAAGGAGACGGTGGTCCGATCCCGTTCGAAATTTTGGGACAACAGCGACATCAGTCAGGCAAAACTGTGTATTGAATATGATGTGGTCTATTTCGTTGTGGAATCGTCCACCAGGAGACTCCCATGTCCATCGTTTAGATTCTGCCTTCTGGAACTGTGAGTTACCGACACCTCTTTTATTGCTTGTTTCGAGAAACAATTCTTCTCCAGTGTTGAAAACGGCATGGTGAGATTCGTGCCTTCTTGTCTCGGTCAGACCAATGATGTCGTACTTGATCATTCGCGCTTGTACCATCAGGTCCTCAATGGATGCATCTGATGCTAGCGTATGTGCATTGAAAGTACAGACGATCATTTTTGTCTTCCTTCGTTGTGGCAGCCTAGGTCGGCCTTGAGATTTTGTCGGCCTCTCCTTTCTCATCCTTCTCAGTGCTGCCATTTCGGTGAAGCCTTCAGGGTCAGGTGAATGAGACCAGTTGTAGTTACTGGTTTTGGCATATCGAATACACAGCGGATAGCTTGCCAGGCTCTTCCGTGTGGGCGGAATACTCTCGGTAGCTTGCCACTCTTTCCGAGAGGGATAGAGGCTTTTGGGGCGACCTCTAATCACCCTTGTAGGTGTTACCATATTTGAACCCTATCAAATACGGTACGACAATTCCAGAAGATGGGTATTTAGTGTCTTATGATGTGTCGCGCGGCCGCTTTGCGGGTCCAGAAAGCGTCCTGGAGTGTGGTGATGGCTGGGTAGTGGAAGTAGTGTTGATAGTGGAAGTCTGCCAGTGGGGTATTTATCTGGGTAGGGTGGGTCTCCTGTGCGCAATTTGATCCCTGGGTGGTTGATGGAAGCAGACAGGGCAGGGTAGGGTGGGGCTCCTGATTAGAATCCCTTTGTCACCTGTGGTTGGTGGGAGCAAGCAGAGAAGCTCTGTCCCTGGGTCCGGCCTCTTGTACCAAGCCTCTCTGACAGTGACAATAAATATCTTTATTGATTTAATCTCTCTGCTCACTGCACAAGCATCACGCTACTTTTAAACTATTTTTGCTGACTTTTCAGTACTCATTTTCATAGATAAGTTTTGAAATTAGAATTATTAGTTATTTTATGTTGATGTTATTAACACTTTTTTTAAAGATTCATTTTTGTATCATTTTTATAACCATCTATCATATTTCCCAAACATTATATAAACTAAAAATGAGTTTGACTTTAAGTTCTTTTGTTAGTTTAGACCTTTATTAAGGTAGCATTGCTGGGAATTACAGTAGATACTTAATCCTAAGTGAATGGAACAATAATCACAGTATTTCATGTGTTACACTTTCTAACTTTCTGTTTCTTATTATATTGCTATATTATATACATCACATTGTTTTAAGCCTCTTTCTGTCTGCCCTTTCATTTTTGTTGGGGTTACACATGGTGATACTCAGGGGTTACTCCTGGCTCTGTAATCGGGAATTACTTTGGGCAATGCTCAGGGATGATGTGGAGTGCCAAGGATTGAACCCACTGTACTGTCTCCAGCCCCTTGTCCCTTTTTTCTAGTAATAGTAATTTTAATCCTATTCCTGAATTTCCATCCACCACTGTAATTCATACAAGTTGCTTTGGTTACATTGTTTCTGGTCCTGCCCGACCATACAAAGTAGTGGAGAGTATGTTCATTTTGCAAAGAGAGAAATGAACTTCATATGAGTTCATTGACTTGCCTAAGTAATAATATATATTGACTTTTTAATTCATTGTTCTCCATTCCCTCGCATTTACCTGTCAGTGTACTTTTAGAAAGGGACCACACCCAGAAATGCTGACTGGGGTAGAATTAGGTGGTAGGTGGGTGGAGGAAGAAACAGTTGAGTGACATTGAGGTGTGCAGTCTTGGACCTCTGGAGACCTTTAGGACTACATCTAGCAACATAAAATATCCAATATAGGTTCTCATAAAAGCCAGGCCTGTGTTCTACCTGTTTGAGCCCTATTCCTAGCCCCTATTATTGTTTTTTAATTTCCGTCTTTTGTCAATAATCAGTCAGTAATCAAATTACTAGTTTTAGAGCAGTTTTAGGATTAAACCAAAATTGTGAGGAGGGTACAAAGATTTCCCATATACTCTTTGCCTCCATACATGTATAGTTTTCCCCATTATCAAGATTACTCTAGAATAGTACTAATGTTGAGAATTTATGTATAATTAACATAAGACATTGATTTGGTTTGAGATTTACAACACAATGGTGTTGGGTATTTGAATATATTGTAAGAGAAGTGTTAGTGTAGTTTAGAAATTTTAGTTTACCTCTGTCATTAGTTAACAAAATAGTTTTTTGATATTAGACTTTTAAGATTACTCTCTTGACTGCTCAGTGGTTGGATCTAACCCAAGTGTGTGGAGCTGAGGGTAGATGAGATAGAGAAGAGACAAGAATGACAATAATGGCTTAATAACTAGGAATGATCATGCTGGACAAGAACTGAGTGTTAAAAGTAGGTAAAGGGGTATTCTTGATAACTTTTCAGTATCAATATTGCAAACCACAATGCCCAAAAGAAGAGAGAGAGAGAGAGAGAGAGAGAGAGAGAGAGAGAGAGAGAGAGAGAGCCAGAGAGAGGGAGGGAGGGAGAGAGACAGAGAGACACTTGCCATAGAGGCAGGTGAGGGTGGTGGGACCGTGATTGGAGGGAATCTGGGGACACTTGATACTGGGAAATGTACACTGGTGGAGGGATGGATGTTGGAATACTGTATGACGGAAATCCAAGGCTCTATCTCACAGTGATTCAATAAAATTTTTTTTTAAAAGATGACTCTTTTCCTTCAGATGTGCATCACAGTATTATTAACTTTAATCACCATGCTGTTTATTATATCTTGGTGACCTGTTTATTTTTATATTTGTAAATTTGAACCTTTTGACATCCTTCAATGTTTCACCCATCTCTAGCAACCACTCTTTAGTTCTCTGTATCCTTGAGTATAATTTTATTTTTTAAAACTCTGCATTTAAGTGATAAAATTGTTTTTCTTTGACTACTTTTTTGGCATAATGCCATTTAGATCCATCCTTGTAAGGAGCAGCAAGATTTCGTTTTGTGTGGGCTGAATAATATCCCATTGTGTATATATATACACATATGTGTATATTCACATTTTCTTTGTCCATTCATCTATTGATCAAATTGTTTTTATATCTTGGCTGTTGTAAGTAATACTACAGTGAGTGCATTTATCTTTTCAATTTTATATTTTGATTTTCCTTGAATATTCAGAAATGGAACGCTAGCACAGCGGGTAGGGCGTTCGCCTTACAAGCGGCCAATATGGCCGACCTGAGTTAGATTTCTCCGTCCCTCTTGGAGAGCCCGGCAAGCTACCGAGAGTATTCGATATGCCAGACACAGTAACAACAAAGTCTCCAATGGAGACGTTACTGGGCCCGCTCAAGCAAATCGACGATCAACGGGAGGGCCTTTACCTTTACCTTATTCAGAAATGGAATTGATAGATCCTATCATAGTTCTGCTTTCTAATTTTTTCCTGAAAACTCTCCATACTATTTTCTGTAAGGCCTGATCCAATTTAAATTCCCATCAGCAGTGAATAAGGGTTCTCCTTTCTCCATATGCTTGCCAGCATGTGTGATGTCTTAAATTATTTTGTCGTTGTGATAATACTTTTCTAACATATGCATCACACTGCAATTTTTATTTTTCTGGTGATTAGTAATATTACGAATCTTAACATGTGCATGATGATCATACATATATTTCCTTAAAGTCAGAATGGTTCTTTTTTTATGAATGAATAAATAAATTTATTCATTCACAATGAATCTATATTGACATTCTAATCAATATAATTATAATCAGTCATATTCCAGTTTATTTAGGCTTCACTGTTGATAGCTCTTTTGGGTGGTGGGGCAGAGGGAGCATTCCTTTGTCTGAATATACTATGATATATCTCTTAAATCTGTTGAAGGACATCTTGTTTACTTCCAAGTTTGGCAATTACGAATATAGCTGCTATAAACATCCACATGTAGGTTTGTGTGTGAACATAGTTTTTAATTCCTTTGGATAATATTAATTGTTGGATTATATAATTATAATTATGCTTGAGTTTTCTAAGAAACTGCCAAACTCTCTTCTCTTCCAAAGCAACTGGACCATTTTCATTCTCACCAATAATGTAGAAAGAATTTCCATTTTGGATCAAAGTGATAATACAGCCAGTAGGGTGCCTGACTCACACTCAGTGGACCCGGTTCAATCCCAGGTATCCATATAGTCTTGTGAGCACTGCCAGGAATAATTCTTGAGTGCAGAACCAGGAATAACCACTGAGCATCTCAGGTGTGGCCCAAAACCAAACAGAAACAACATAACAAAAGTTTTCATTTTACCACATCAGTATTTTGTGGTGCTACTGTTCTCGACTCAGCCCATTTCAATAGAAGTATGTGAGGTAAATATTGGGAAAACCTCCCAGGCATTGCTTAGGAGGCCCACTAGCAGTTCTATTTTATTTTTCCATTTTGGGGGCCACACCCAGCACCGCTTAGGGGTTATTCCTGGCTCTGCACCCAGGAATTACTTCTAGCAGTGCTTAGGAGACAATTTGGGATGCTGGGAATTGAACCTGGGTTAGCTGCATGCAAGGCAAAATGCTCTACTCATTGTGCTGTCTCTCCAACTCCCACCAGCAATTTTTGGCCAAAAGAATGCAATACTCCTTGGGTCCTGCAGTGCCAGGGATACTGAGCCACTTAGCCATGCTGGAATGCTGCAGGGCTGTACTCCATGATGCTTGGGGGGCAGGTGGTTTGAGTAATCAAATCCATGCTAGCTGTACTATCTCCTGGCCACACGTCAAACAACTTTTAAAAACAAATTATGACAGTGGTCCAATTTTCCTTTACTCAATATTCTCTTTCTTTGTATTGTTTTCTTTCCTTATTTCCATGACTGCCATTTCCTTATCATCTTGTATCAATTGTTTGTTTTTGCTTTGTAAAAATTTTTGTCTTTACTCTTTAGTTGATTATGTTTTCAAAAAAGAGTTTATTATTTGTCTTCTGGTTTGTTGAAACAATAGGTCAGGCAACATTTGCCACTGTTATGTCTATTGAAGTGGCTGGCTATATATTCGTCGAGCATTATATTCGTCTGGAGAGTAGTATTTCAGAATGGCCAAGTTAGCCTTCTTTCTCTTAGGTTTATTATTTTTGGGTGTGGTGAAAGAGTTTTTCCTAGAATAAGAGTGAATTTCTTTTGGATGTTAAAATTTGTTTGTCTTTGAGTTGTTTACCAACAAAGATCTATCTTTGCTGGTTGTGAGGAATTCCTTCCTCATCCTGTATTTTGGCTTTTATATTTTCTAATGTATCTGAAGATTCAACCTCAATAATAATCTTTTTTTTAAGGGTTTTTACAAAATCTGCATCTTGGCAGTGGGTTCACCACAGATAGCAGATCAGAAAGCTGATTATGTTTCTTAATAGGTACCAAAGCCCTTGAAGACCCTCCCCTACCCCACGTAGTGCTTAGGGGATCTCCCAGTGATGCTTGGTTCACTGGTGCCTGGATGGGTTGGTGGGGATAGGAGGCTTGTGATGCACCCTACTCACTGAATTATCTCTCTAGACACTCTTATTTTTTTTTTCAAATTATAAACCAGTGGTTTAAAATTATTAAACCACTGTACTTGAAGTGCAGTGAGATTGTGATTCTTCTGCTGCTAAAACACTAAAACAGTTCATTACAGGGGCCAGAGGTATACTACAGTGATAAGGTGCTTTCCTTACATGTGTACTCAACCTTGGATCTATCCCTGGTACCAAATATGGTCCCCTGGAGTAGTACCAGGAGTGATACTGGAGCACAGAGTCAAGCACAGCTGGGTTCATTCCTTAGCAATACTCATAATACAATAAATATAATACAGTACATATGTTAAACAAAAAATTGAAATATAAAGACAATTTTCCAAGGATTTTGACTTTATTCTAAATTAGGTAAATTTATGTAGGTTTTTTTAATACAACTTTTAGGTACTAGACAGTAGGCACAATAGGGTGTTTGGAGATACCGAATAGAGCAGTCACTTAAAAAGAAAAAGTAAAGTAGTTCAAATAAAGTAAAGTAAAGTAAAGTAAAGGCCCTCCCGTTGATCATCGATATGCTCGAGCGGGCCCAGTAACGTCTCCATTGGAGACTTTGTTGTTACTGTGTCTGGCATATCGAATACTCTCAGTAGCTTGCCGGGCTCTCCGAGAGGGGCAGAGGAATCGAACTCGGGTCGGCCATGTTGGCTGCATGCAAAGCAGACGCCCTACCCGCTGTGCTATCGCTCCAGATTTTTTTTTCCATTTTTATAATTTTATTTATTGAATCACCGTGAGAGCAGTTACAAAGCTTTCGGGTCTAAGTCTCGGTCATACAATGAAACACCCATAACCTTCACCAGTGCCCATTCTCCACCCCCAATAACCCCAGTATACCCCCATCCCATACCCTCCCCCTGCCTGTGGGGCAGATGATTTCCACATTACTCTCTCTCTACTTTGATCACATTCACTATTTCGACACCAGACCCACCATTATTTGAGATTTTACCCCAACACTCAGATCTGCTGAAAAGGCAACAATAGACAATTTGTGTTCATTGCTGGTTATGAATAACATATGATGTCGTGTGGCTGCAGTAGGGCCATGTGGTTTTGAAATTCTGAAATTTTAACACTTAAATCTGGAGGGATTTCTGCCAAAAGCCACTGGGTTTTGAGATCTGCTCCTGAGTCTCTGGGATCATGGCCGTTGAGCAGCTTGATGAGGAGCCAGAGAGGCCGTTCGTGGGCAATGACTTGGGGTCTCGTTGGGGTGGGGAGGACAGGCCCGGCTCCCCCCCCCCCCCCCCAACCCCGTGAGGCCCAACAAGTTTCGTCACTGCGGGCCCAAGCCTGACTGTCCAGTGGCCTCTGGAGGATGAGAGCCACCAAGTCGCCAAGAGGAAGCAGGCGGAGGGACAACACCCTTTCCTCCCTGGGGTGGCCCGGCAACAGTAACATACTGTGGAGTCCGGATGCATTTCTGCCAAACACCACTGGGTTTTGAGATTTGTTTCTGAGTCTCTGGGATCATGTCCATTAAGCAGCTTGATCAGGAGCCAGAGAGGCCATTTGTGGGCGATGACTTGGGGTCTCATTGGGGTGGGGAGGACAAGCCCGGCTCCACCCCCACCCTGTGAGGCCCTGTGTGTCTCGTCACTGGGGGCCCAAATGTGACTATCCAGTGGTCTCAGACAGATGGCGGCCACTGGGCCGCCAGGGGGAGTAGGCCAAGGCACGAAACCTATTCCCATCTGGGTTGGCCCAGCACCAGTAGCCTACTGCAGAGACCAGACGCATTTCTACCTAAAGCTACTGGGTTCTGAGATTCGTTTCTGAGTCTCTGGGATCATGTCCATTACGCAGTTCAATCAGGAACCAAAGAGGCCTTGCCTCCAATTATATAGCTGAGCCGGAGGTGGTTTGTGGGTGTGTTTCCCACATACCTAACTTTTGGCCGTTTACTTTCTTGGTAAACTTTGCCCCAAGTTTTTGGGGTCTGGCCAAAGGCACAGCAGCAATTTTGGGGTATCTGGAAGTCTGAAGGCGCCATGAGGCTGCTGTTGCACTCGCCTCACAGGTACAGACTGACCTGCTGGCGGCACCATACCCCCTTTGTTTTGTTCTGGAACCGTAATCGGAGGTGCTTGGAGGCCTACTCCTGATGATGCTCAGGTGACTGTGTGGTACTAAAGAATGAAGCTCCTACTTGGCAGAGCATATATTCTAGCCCTTTGAGATATCTAGGGCAAAGATGAAGGACAACCATGTGAGCAAGCCGGGTTCCACAAAGGATTCAGCACCATCGACCATATCCACACAATAACCAAGCTCATTGAGGTTTCTCGGGAGTTCAAGATGCCGCTCTGTTTAACGTTCATTGATTTAAAGAAGGCCTTTGATTCTGTTGAGACGGAAGTGGTCACTGAAACCCTAGCCAATCAGGGCATTCAAGCCCAATACATCAAGATCCTCCGTGAGCTGTATTGCGGATTCACTACTAGGATCTCACCATTCTACAAAGAAGTGATCGTTGATGTCAAGAGAGGGGTGCAGCAGGGTGATACCATTTCACCGAAACTCTTCAGTGCCACCCTCGAGAACATCATGCAACAACTGGAATGGGAAGGAATGGGAGTAAAGATAGATGGTTGGCAACTACACCACCTCCGCTTTGCTGATGACATTGTTTTAATGATACCAAATATTAGCCAAGCAGCACAAATGCTGGCCGACTTCGACCGTGAGTGTGGAAAGGTTGGTCTACATAAACGAAGACAATGTTTATGAGAAACAGCCTTGTTCCTGACGCCCAATTCGCTCTCAACAGAACGACCATCTCCGAATGCTACAGCTATGTGTATCTAGGTCGAGAAGTCAACATGACAAATGACCTGGCACCTGAGCTGCGCAGGAGAAAGAGAGTGGTTTGGAATGCCTTCAAGAGCGTCGAAGAAATAGCTAAGAGGATGAAGAACTCCGGGCACATCTCTTTGATTCCACTGTTCTTCCTGCATTAACATACGCCTCAGAGACCTGGGCCCTACACAAACAGGATGAGAACGCTATTTGGGTCTCCCAAAGAGGAATTGAAAGAGCTATGCTTGGAATATATCACGTTTCACTCAAATGAGAGAAAGAATCCGGAGTTCCAATCTTCGTCGATGATCCAGAATCAGAGATGCTGTCTCGTTTGCCAAGGCGTCAAAAATCAGATGGGCTGGTCACGTGATGAGATTTAGAGACGACCTCTGGACTAGAGCCATTACCAACTGGATTCCACGGAACGTCAAAAGACGGCGTGGCCGCCCACCTACCAGATGGTCAGACTTGTTCATCAAGATCCTGAACGATGGGTTTGAGGCTCTTCGTGTTCCTAGAACAGACGCCATTGGGCTACACTAGCATGCGACAGAGACAAATGGAGACGTTACTGGCGCCTGCTCGAGCAAATTGACGATTAACGGGAAGTCAAGTGATCAAGCAAGATATCTATCACCCTGGTTTAGAATACTCTCCTTAAAAGCAAATATCTCCTTTTTAGTTTTAGGAAAAGTCAAAATTTTGCTTCTAGTTTTTTTGGCTAGAGCTATAGCACAGCGGGTAATGCGTTTGCCTTGCAAGCGACCAACATGGCCGACCTGAGTTCGATTCATCCGCCCCTCTCGGAGAGCCTGGCAAGCTGCCTGTGACGTACTCGATATGCCAAACACAATAACAATTGTCACATTGGAGACATTACTGGGCCCGCTTGAGCAAATCGAGGAAGGATCATGACTGCGACCGCTTCTAGTCTTTTACTTCATTTCTCTTTTTGTATTACAGTAAGACATTAACCTTTATTCCTTTCTCAAATATTGTTGCCTCTCATGTTGATTGATCAAATTATTTAATGAGCAAGCATAGCATTTTCTTTCCTTTTTGAACTTAAAAACTTGGAAGGGAATTGGTTATTAAACATACTAGTTACCTCTTGATAAGTTACCAAGATTAAGTTACCAAGAGATTAGTAGTATCATAATTAAAGAATATCATTATAGTTTTGACAGTGCTTTTAGGAAGGAAAAGAAGAGTTCTTGAGATTATTTTAGCAGAAGACAGTGTAATGGAGGAAAGACCATGGAACTTCCTCAGGCTGCAGTCAGAGTAGTAGGAATTAGTAGGAATCCACAAAGGATTGGGACAGGGGCAGTATATACTTGGGAAGTGAATAGATTTCCAGACTGAGGACTTATAAAAATAGTGAAAGAAAGAAAGACTTCAGAAAGTCTTTCTAGAACTAAAAGAAAGTCAATGTATTTTTATGGTTTTGCAAGAAAAAGTTGTTGGAGCTGGAGAGATAGTACAGTGGGCAGGGTGCAAAAGCTGGGTTTGATCTCTGTCATCCCATATGATCTCCCAAGTACCACTAGGAGTGATTCCTGAGTGCAGAGTTGTTAGGTTTATTAGCAATTTGAACTTTAAGACTTTTATCAGTACCATCTTTCATCTTTTTCTTTATATTGAATTAAAGTTCATATTGGTAAACTTCATGTCTATTTAAGGATTTTTTTTCTTTTTAAATTTTTTGTTGAGAGTGTGAGTTACTGAGTTGTTGATAATAGTTTTTTCAGGCCTTAAATATTCCATACATCAATTCCACCACCAGTGTGACCTTTCCTCCACAAATGTCCCCAGTTTCCGACCCACAACTCCAGCATGCTTATAGGCGCAAACATTTACTTCATTTTGTTATAACACAAGAATGGATTAACAAACTTTAGATCAATAGTAGACAATTTGTTATAATTGTTATGTCTCACAGTTATTTGGATAAGTCCTTGAGGATCTACCATGCTGGTTAGCACTAGTCAAGCTTTCTGTGTTATTGTTTAGGCTTATTGAGCTTGGTGATCTTCTGTGCAACTTTGCGCATCAGATTCTACTGGGCTGACAGTACTATGAAATTCAGTACTATGAAATTCCTGGACTGTGGCCACAGTCCAGGAGCTATAGATCTGAAACAATTTGGTGGCTTGGCAGTTTGATGACGTTCAGTTGTGTCGGAGGGTCTTGGGACATCAGGCAGAAAAGAGAATCTGCGAGCCCTACTCGGAGAAGGCAAAGTGTTTCAGCCCTGACCAGTCTTCCTGGGAAGATTTGGCAGTATCATATTCTTCTGGAGATGTGGTACTGTGTCGTTTCTTTGCTGGCAAGATGGCTTTGCACGTGGCTGACCCAGGTTCAGTTTGCTCTTGCAGTCCCCTGAGTCTACCAGTAACGATCCATGAGTGCAGACCCAGGAGTATGCCATGAGTGCAGCCGGGTATGGCCCATTCTGGAAGGTTCTACTGTAGTCAATAAATTCTAGTGAAGCATACATATACTGCAACCTGATTTCACCTTCTGAATTTATATTACAGACTAAGAGTTGCCTTTTAATTTTTTATCTGGTTCAGAAAACATCTTACTTTGATGATCAGAGATTGCTTGCTGCTTTTATTGAAAAACCAGATAGTTAGTATTACGGTAAAATCACAATTTCCCTTACCTGAGGTTTTTCCTCCTATTTAAATACTGTAAACCTTTGATAGAAACTTTTTTTTTCTTTTCAAGCAGTGATCAGAGGGCTAGTGGTCTCTTCAAATAGTATTTGTCCAACCAGATGTGATAGCTCAGTGCTAGGACCTGAAGATGTAGTGCTGCTGTATAGTCTCAGAGTCTTCTAGAGATGTCCCCCTGGGGATTCCTGGGGTCCTAGGTCTCTAGGTAATATTGAGAGGCCCCCATGGTCCTGGGGATCAAATTGGGGTTGGGTCACCTCTTTATTCCCTAAGCCCCCAAAATGGTAGGTATGGTATTGCCTCTAGAAAAAAAAAACATTTTGTTTCATCTCTTTGCTTCTCATATGCAAAACAAAGGGATTGGACTACATTGTTTATATGATGCCTTCTCATTTTATATACCACTGATTCTGTTCAATATAAGATAATTATCGAATGCAGTTGATATCACAGGGTGAGTGAAATAGTCTTTAATACATGGTGATCCTGTGAGTTTGTTAAATAAGATTGCTTTTCTTATTTCTCACCAGTTTTAGTCAAGTGCGAATTAAAGCTAATTAATAGCACCAAACCCCAGTGCTTAGTTTTGTATTCCTGGAAATTGTTGGTATATAGATAATCTGTACAGTACTGTACTGTTCTTCCGTTGTTCATTGATTTGCTCGAGCGGGCCCAGTAACATCTCTATTGTGACACTTGTTGTTACTGTGTTTGTCATATCGAATATGTCACGGGGAGCTTGCCAGGCTCTGCTGTTCAGGTGAGATACTCTTGGTAGCTTGCCGGCCTCTCCGAGAGGAGAGGAGGAATTGAACCCGGCTCGGCTGTGCCAGCTGCATGCAAGGCAAATGACCTAGTGCTGTGCTATCACTCTAGACCTAATCTGTACAGTAAGGGTTTTCTATGCATGATTATCTTTTTATTTTTTATTATTTTATTTTTTGGCAAATGAGCAAAATGGCTCAGTAGACTATGGATCTCTATAATTTTATGTTTATGCCAACAATGAATATTTCTCTACATAGTATCTGTGTTGGTTATAGCCTATTTAGTGATGTGTCATGATACCTCATTGTGATTTAAATTTGCGTATTTCTAATGACATAATGTTGAGTACTTTTGTACTTAAAGACATTCATCTGTCTTCTTTGGTAAACTAGTCTATTCATGCATGTCTTTTCCCCTTCTAAATGGGGTTGTTAGCTTATTCAGTTATTTAGCTGCACTTTATCACTGTCATCCTGTTCGTCTATTTACTTGAGTGGGCACCAGTAACGTCTGTTTGACTCAGTCCTGAGATTTTAGCAGCCTCTCCTTACTCATCTTTAACAACGGTTGAAGGCTCTTTCAAGGTCAGGAGAATGAGACCTGTTACAGTTAACTAACTGTTTTTGGCATATCGAATACACCACAGGTAACTTGCCAGGCTCTGCCCGTGCGGCAGGATACTCTCAGTAGCTTGCCAGGCACTCCGAGAGGCATATGTGTATATATACATACGTATGTATATATATATATATATGTATATATGTACACACACATATATATATATCTGATTTGTTGCCTACTGTCTGAACTCCATCAAACATGGTGTGGTAATTATGGAAAATGGGTAGGAAGTGTCTTATGATGTGTCCGGAAAGTGGCCTGAAGCATGGCGGTGGCTGGGTAGTGAAGGTCGGCTGCCGGGGCTGGGTCCCTTGGGGCAGGGAGGGCTCTCACCCGCCCCCCTCTGGGGCACCCTGAGTGAAAGCAGCCTGGTACAGAGTCCGGTGGCATGGTTATGGGGGCCTCCTTTTATATTCTGGTCTGGGAGGAGCAGCCGTGAATTAATAAGCTAATATTTAGCTTATTCATATGTATTCCCACATAAGGACATGCAGCTGTCCTCAGAGTGGGCCTGTGTTCAGGGATCATTCTAGGCACTGCTCAGGGAACCATAATGTGGTGCTGGGATTGAACTGGTGTCAGTTGCATGCTAAGTGCCTTAACCCCTGTACTATCTCTCTGGCCCTACTTATTTCTAAGTCAATTCGAATTTTTTTAAAGATTGTGTTGAATTAATACATTGATTGGAGAAAATTGCCATAATACAGTCTTGAGCCCTTCAGGTTCATGAGCATGAAATGTTTAGACTTTTTTTCCTGAGTAATTTTTTGTAGCATTGCATTAATCTTGACGTTACTGGGCCCGCTCGAGCAAATCGATGATCAACGGGAGGGCCTTTACTTTTAATAATAGGATATACATTAATTTATGCTATTATTGCTGCATTTCATTGTTACTTAAAATAAATTTTCAGTTTCCCCACAAAAATAGCTATATTAGGGATATATATTTTCCCGACTGCAATCCTAATACTTTATAAATCGCAGCATTCCTATTTCTATGTAAAATAGACAAGGTGGACTAATAGCACTGTAGCACTGTCCTCCTGTTGTTCATCAATTTGCTTGACCGGGCACCAGTAACATCTCACAACAAATTGTGAGATTTGTTGTTACTGTTTTTGTCTTATCTACTATGTTATGGGTAGCTTGTCAGTCTCTCCAAGAGGGGCAGAGGAATCAAACCCGGGTTGGCCATGTGCAAGGCAAACACCCTATCCGTTGTGCTATTGCTCCAGCCCAAGGTGAACCAATAATCCTTAAAATTTCTTTAGCTTTTAAAAAATCCCTGGTTCTATTTGATCAAAAATATCTGTGGAAATTACAAAATTTAATTTGATATGTTTGACTGTATTCGTCCAGGCACTGGACATCTGAAAAAGTAGTCATAAAGACGTTTCCCTTCTGGACTTTAGTTCTAGAGGGCTGAGAACTTAATTTTATAAAGGAATAGGAGACTTTTAAATGTAGGATCCATAACATCCTGAAAGTAGACGTTTGTTTTAATAGATAAATGTTATAATTCTTATAAAGAATTTAATTATTAATGTAATAATGTAGGACTGAGAAGATTTTTTAATTACGGTTTCAAAAATCAAAAGGTAAAACTACCCAGTTACATTTAAATAGGCACCAATAAAGATACCAAGTGGATCAAAATTTTTTTGTGTGTTTTAAATAGGGATCGCCCTACAGCAGTGATTATCCCAGCAGTGTGCTTCTGACTGTGCCTGATTAATGCTTGGACATGTGGCGCTCAGTGGCTACCAGGGCTACCTCCCACTTGCTGCCTTACACACAGTTGTGGCTAGAATGCACACTCGCTTTATTATCTGAGTTACTTTCCTGACCCCAAACTGGATTTTATTATTTAATCCTTGTTTCTTTATCTTATATAGCATTGATCTTTGATGACTAGGAAGTTATTAATGTTTTGTTTATTTTTGCTTTCAGGATCTCCTAATTGGTGTTCAGGAGGCACAGGGTCCACCAGCAATTTTCAGCCAATCTTGCAATTTAATTCAAGGTTCAGAGAAGTGAAGCTTCTCGGACCCTGCAAAACCAGAGATTAATCAGCCCACCAAGGTGGTGCTGAGAGCCTCCAGGGTTGCACCCTATCATGCTTGATGCTCGGGTGACCATGTAGATTAGGAATTGAACCTGGATAAGGTGCATGTTAGGCATGCACCCTAACCACTCTATTTTTATAGTCCAGTTTTTGGTTTTATTCTAGATTTTTGAAAGAAAATACCTAAGCTATATAAAATTCAACTAAATTTTTTTACCCTTAATTGAAAATGTGGGGGAGTAGAGAGGAAGTTAAGAGTTGAACTGAGATGTTTCTGTGGTTCCCTTTCTAATCAAAACAAACAATATGTTTAACAGTTTAACATGTGAAAAATCATAGTTTCAGGATCACATATTTAACACGACTCTTGATATCATCATTTTAAAATGAACTTGCTTGGTATCTAGATTTCAAATACTTTTTAGTGTTGTTGGCCTGAATATTTTTCTAATACATCTTCTGTTTCTACTTCATTTTAATTACCATATGACCATCATTGGGCTAGGTATTAAAAGAAGATAAAAATCATTGAGATAAAATTTTTACTCTCAAGCTGCCAATAGAATAATTAGACTATAGTTATGCATAATCAGATTCTGATAATCAGATATGGGCATAATGCAGAAGTTCGTTAAAGAAAAAGACTGAAATAAAATCGTTTCAGGGAAGAGATAGAAGTGTGAAGGATGGGTATGGATTGAATCTATTTAGAAAGAAAACACACAGTTATTGCCTCGGGATTTGAACACAGCGTGTTAGGGGATAGTGAAAAGAACAGTCTGTCATGAAAGGAAGACAGGAGTTTGGGAGGGAATAGGGGACTATGTTTAAAAGAAACTACATTATGGAGAGTAAATGTGAGGATGTGTTAGAATTAAGTTTAGATTATTTTAAAGTTTGTTCTTTATTATAACTAGCTATGGATGTGTCTAATAAAAATTGTTTCAGAATAATTCATTGGCGCTTGGGAGAAAATAGCTCAGATTTGGAAATGATGTGCAAAATGATGTGCAATCAGAGGAGAAAGTAGTATAGAACCAAAGGATGACGTTGTAGGATAAAAGGTTTATTCCCAAGTAGTGAATATAGTAATAGTATTTTTTTCCTTACCCTCAAAATCCATATTTATTTCTCTACCTTAAACTTAGAGATCAGTTGTAACCACTCAGTTGCACACATCTTCAGTTTCGTCCCCTTTTTGTCTTGAAAAGTAATAAAGCCATGATGACAGATGTCTTCACACCTAATGTTCCTAGCACTTTATTTGTACTGTTCACTCCCGATTGTCTCATGCAAGTCTCCACTCTCTAAAATTTTCTAGTGTCTCCTCTTTCTTCCCTAATTTTTGCTGACGAACCTATTGTTTCAAGAATGAAAATAATTGAGACAACCAGAAGAGTTTCCACAAGTGTCTACAATCACTTGTTTTTGTTTGTTTGTTTTGCTTTTTTGGGTCACACCCAGAGATGCTCAGGGGTTACTCTGGGCATTGCACTTAGGAATTACTGCTGGCAGTGCTTGAGGACCATATGGAATGCTGGGGATTGAACCTGGGTCAGCTACAGGCAAGGCAACCGCCCCTTACAATCACATATATCTCCCTGCCATTGTATAAACATATCTATTCTTTTATTATATAGGTTTTCTTTTGTTAATTGATTTGGGGAGTGGGGGCCTCACACACAACTAGTATGTAGTAAGTACAGTTTTCTTTCTCCCCATCCACATCTCAGAATATAGACTAAATACAGATAGGCAGATAAGCAGCCAGGTAAATTCATATATGCATTATCTTTTCTATCAAGATAATTTGTGTGGCCAGAGAGTATAGTGCATTAAAGTACTTGCTTGATCTCCGGTACTATATGGTATGTTGTCTAGAGCCCCACCAGGCACTGGTGATCCCTGACCAAAGTGAGAGTAATCCAGGAGCACCTCTGGGTATGGTCCCAAAACAAAAACAAAAAGATAACTTGTGATGTATTTAACAGTGTAGTCAATACAGATGTCAACTTTTTGGTGATCCAATTCTAAAAATTGCAATACAGAATATTTATCTGCACAGCTTCTGAAATTTGGAACCTTGTTCAATCCCCTCATTGCGTAAATTAGAGTAGAATCAGACTTTTGTTTCATTTTTAAAAAATTTTATTGTAGGAGTCAGAGAGAAAGTACCAGGTTTAAGGTGCTTGCCTTGCACACAGCCAACTCAGGTTCAATTCATATATACAGTCCCACAAGCCCACTAGGAGTGATTCCTCAGCACAGAGCGAAGAGTAAGCCCTAACCATAGGCAGGTTTGGCCTAAACCCCTGTAATTTAAGCAGTGTATTACAATAGTGTTGGTGTTTATAATTTTAATGTATAAAATTAGTATATCTCACTAACACCAAAGTTTGCAAGGCCCTTCACCCCTAAACTTATGTTACATCTAGTCTGGTTAAGGCTTCTGTGTAGAAGTGAGAACTATTTTGTATATCATCTTAAACTTCATAAATGATCCCCTTCATTTTCCTTGCTTTGATTGATAGAATGATGAAGCATATATCTCTGCCTTTAGTAATGCAAATTATTTGTGTTTCATCATAGTATATTTTACCTCAGTTTTTCAAAAGCCTCACCCCCCAACCCCGCTTTGTATTCATGCAGGATCATCCTAATAGATGGCATATTGTCCATTCCTCTGAATATTTACAAGTTTACTCTTAGATTAGACTGTACCATTAGAGATCTGTGTCTGGATCATATATTTTTCAGCTCTTTATAGATTTGCATTTATGGAATTGTGCATCTAAGATGTAATTTTAAAAAAACATTAAGGAAAAAATTACCCCAAGATAGATTTTTATGTTGTTGTTTCCCCCCAACCCCGTTTTTGGGCCGCCGCAGTGATTGGAGCTTAATCTTGACTCTATACTTAAGGATCACTCTTGGCTGGTCTCAGGGGACCGTATGGAGTGCCAGGAATCTTATCCCTGTGAACCGCGTGTAAGGAAAATATCCTACCCGCTGTACTTTGCTCCAGCCCCAGATCCTAAGGTCTTAGGAATACTTTCAAAGACTTCCCGTTGTGTCATCTTTAGTGTTTATGAGGATTGGTAAAATGTCAGGTTATAGTGTCTTGCTAAACTTTTGAAAAACTGATTAGGTTTTCTTGAGTAAACTTTTTTCTTCCTTTTTCTAACTAGGGAGCTTAATTATATTGAGACTCTAGTAATTTTGGAGAATAATAGTATGTTTCTTTCTATGATGTTTCCCTTGTCTATCCTATTCCCTTTGTTGTTGTCTTTTCTTTTTGGGTCACACCCGACTATGCACAGGTGTTACTCCTGGCTCATGTGCTCAGGAATTACTCCTGGCAGTTCTCAGGGGACCATATGGGATGCTGGGAATCGAACCTGGGTCGGCCATGTTCAAGGCAAATGCTCTCCCTGCTGTGCTATTGCTCCAGCCCCTCCCTTTATTGTTTTGATGACTTGTTACTCACTTGGCTACTTGCCAGAGATTGAGCTCTTCTAGTTTTCTAATACACACGCTCCAAGGACTATGTATCTGCCACAGTGCTGAAACACTTTTAGTTGCTGTATTCACTGGGCCTTAAATACTTTAGCCATGACTTTCCTTGCACAGCTAAGAGAATGAGAAATAGAGAATGAAAGGGGTGTGGAAGGAAAAGGGTTTGTCAGCTATGGTACTGAGAGTGCCAAACAGCAAGAGTCACTGGTCCCTCTCTCATTACACGTGGGTGCCATGGAGATAGAACTCGCAGACTCAGCCTTGAGAAGTGTGTACTTTTGCTGCTGACCATCCCTAGGCCCAGTACTATTTTAATTTTTTTTATTCATATGTATGCTTTACTTTAAACTCTGAGATTATTTCTTTTACATCATAGATATTTTAAAGCTACCTTATAAGATGAAGGTAGGTTGTGATATGTGTTGGGAACATATATGTATATTACACACTTATGCTCAAAACCAGAACCTGAATGTTTCCCTACAAACTTCCCTCTCATTTGTCTTCTACATCCAAGTGGTGATGAAGTTCCTCTTCTGTCTGTTTATCTCTTTGTTGCCCTGTCTCTCATTGCTTCTTCTTCTTTTTTTTTTTTTTTTTTTTGCTTTTTGGGTCACACCCGGCGATGCACAGGGGCTGCTCCTGTTCATGCACTCAGGAATCACTCCTGGTGGTGCTCGGGGAACCATAGGGGATGCTGGGAATCGAACCCGGGTCGGCCACCTGCAAGGCAAACGCCCTACCCTCTGTGCTATTGCTCCAGCCCCCTCATTGCTTCTTTAGTACATTTTTTACCTTGTTATTCTTCCTACCTCACATGGCAGAGTCTGGCAAACTCCCTGTGGTGTACCCAATATGCCAAATACCAGTAGCAATGATGGGTCTCATTCTCCTAACTCTGAAAGAGCCTTGAGTATGGCACTTTTTAAAAAACCTCAGGGCTAGGACGAAGGGAACGGTGCTGGGGCCTGCGGCCTGCTCGAGGCAATCGACGAACAACAGGATGGTCGTGATCGTTGTGATTCTTCCTACCTCAGGGCTCAGGGATTATCCCCGCCTCTGTACTCGGGAATCACTCCTGGTGGGCTCTACTGGCCAAATGGAATACAAGGGATCAAACCTGGGTTACTTTGTGTAAGGCTAGCTCCTACACGCTGTAATAGCTCTCCAGCATTCATCTGACAATTTATATGAGAGGGTGACTCCCAAACAGTGCTCATGTTACTCTAGGGGTAACTCCTCATGATTGGTCACTCCCAGAGACTGAATATGTGGGCAGCCTTGCTATTGCTTCAACAGTATAGTCCAAGGATATGGTGCTGTTTAGTCCCTGCAGTGCTGAGGACCACCAGATGACCCAGATAGTGCCCAGAAGCCTTCAGGGCCACACCCAGCAATGCTCAAGGGCTTCCAGAGATGCACTTGGCAGTGCTAATTTTGCCAGGCATGGAACGTGGGTCAGGTCCAAGGAAGGCATATATCTAACTCTACCACACTATCTCCTAGCTCATCTGACAATTTCTATCAAGCTTTCAAAATTCAGTGCTGATGACATCTTCCTTAAAATCCTTTATTGTGACCAAGCCCATTAGTTTTCATTGTGGCCCATAGATCAGTAGTATCATCTTGGAAACCTGGTAGAAATGTTAGTGCCTTGGGTATTACTCAGACTCCGCCAAATCACAAAAAGGAGTGGAAGGTTTAATGGTGAGGTACAACAACCTGTTGAGCCTTTTAAAAAGTAATTTGTTTTTAAGGTTTTGGGCCACACCCAGCAATGCTCAAAGGTTACCTCTGGTGCTGCACTTAGGAATCACCCCCAGTGGTGCTCTGGGGACCACATGGGATGCCAGGAAATCAAATTCTAGTCGGCTACATGCAAGATAAGCACTCTACTTGCTGTACTATCTCTCAGGCCTCGCTGAGCCTAGTGAGTTGGAATAACCTGGGCATAGGTTAAGATTCTAGCTCTCTTTCCTGCACACCTTGGATTTGGTGAGTGTGGTAGATTGCACTAACAGCTTCACTTCTTTGTCTCACACATCATCATATTCGAGCCCTTTCTTGTCGATTTGCAGTTTCTCTAACACTTAAGAAGCTCAAGAATTATTTCTTTCCCCCCAACTTTGTCATATGTCACCTGACATTTCACGCTTTGGCCATTGAGAATTTTGAATGACATGACTAAAGACTTTGGTTTACACTTTTGTGTCTGTCACCTCTATAAAACAAATACAAAGTTCTAACATATCCCTGATTCTAGGAGATCTAAAGACTATGGTTTTATGCAACTTGAGTTTCTATTGCGTGAAATTAAGTTCACCTACGAGTGAACTTAACTTAGCACCCTATCCCTATACTATTCCTCTGTCGTACCCCTTCCCCCTCCCCCCGCTCCCATGTTCTTATTTCAATACTTGAAATTAGTGTTTTTTACTTTAATAAAGACCAGAGAAATAGTACAGGGGTAAGGCATTTGCCTTGGCACCAGGCTGACCCAGGTTCAGTCCTGGAACCATGCACTGTCTATCCTCCAAGCATCACTAGGAGTTATTCCTAGGGAGTAATTAATCCCTGGGCACAGGAGAGTATGATTCCAAAACCAAACAAAACAATTTCAATGTAATGATATATCATTGTAGTTTTAATTTGAACTTTCCAAAAATCTTTAGGGAAGTGAGATACATTGATTATAATGTTCTTGTGATGATGCTGTCAGTTTTATTAGTGTTATGTCAGTCTCAGGAGTTGGGATATTAAAAATTTACAGTAATCAAGGCAGTATGCTGTTATCAAGATAGATAATATGCTGACTAAATAGGATAAAGGATCAAAAACTATACCTACTTATGTAAAGAAAGATGTTTTACAACAGTGAAAAGGCAGGCCTTGTGAAAATTGATAGTATCTACAGCAAATGATACTGGGACAATTATATATCCATACCCTTACCCCAAAATGAAATGTGATAGTACGTATATAAATTTCTAGGAGAAAATGTTTGTGACTTTGGGTAAAATAAATTTCTTCTTCATTTTTTTAATGTAGGAGAACTGCCGTTCATTCAGCCACTGATTAGCTGATTGAATTGGGCATGAACTCCACCTTTTTTTCATGATTTTTTTCTTATATTTATTTATTGAATCACTGTGGGAAAAGTTACTAAGCTTTCAGATTTGTCTCGGTCATACAATGATCAAACACCTTTCCCTTCACCAGTACTCATTTTTCACCACCAAGAACCCCAATATACCCCCCTCCCACCCCTCCCAGTGCCTGTGAGGCAGATGATTTCTACTTAAATCTTCTCTACATTGATTACATTCCATTATTTCTACAAAAGATGCACCATTATTGTTTAGAATTCCCCCCCCCCAACAATCAGAATTGCTGAAAAGGCATTGTGAAATACTTTGTTTTCTATAGCTGGTTATGAAAATCATATAATGTCACGCAGCCGCGATTTTGGATTTCTGCATAGAGCCAGATAATTACGAATTGGTTTCTGTGCGTCTGGTGTTATGGCCGTGCTGGAGAGCCGCTTGTGGGGGGCAAGTTGTGACCTTGGTAGGGCGTGAAGGACGAGCTGGTACCGCCCCCCTTCCCATGAGACTGCAGTTGCCCCATCATCGCCGGCTCATACCTGGCTTTCCAATAAGCTCTGAGGCGGCGGCCACCTTGTATGCGGTCCAGATGCATTTCTGCCAAAAGCTGCTGGGTTTCGAGATTTGTTTCTGAGTCTCTGGGATCATGGCTTATAATCAGCTTGATCAGGAGCCAGAGAGGCCGTTTGTAGGCGATGACTCGGGGTCTCGTTGGGATGGGGAGGAAAGGGCCAGTTCCACCCCCATCTGGTGAGGCCCTGTGTGTCTCGTCCCTGCAGGCCCAAACCTGACTGTCCAGTGGCCTCTGGAGGATGGCGATCACTGGGCCGCCAGGCGGAACAGGCCAAGGCACAAAACCTATTCCCACCTGGAGTGGCCCAGCGCCAGTAACCTACTGCAGGAACAGGATACATTTCTGCCAAAAGCCGCTGGGTTCTGAGATTCGTTTCTGAGTCTCTGGGATCATGGCTGTTAAGCAGTTCAATCAGGAACCAGAGAGGCCATGCCTCCAATTATATAGCTGAGCCGGAGGTGGTTTGTGGTTGTGTCTCCCACATACCTAACTTTTGGCCGTTTACTTTTTTGGTCAACTTTGCCCCAAGGTTTTGGGGTCTGGCCAAAGGCACAGCAGCAATTTTGGGGAATCTGAACGTCTGATGGTGCCATCAGGCTGCTGATACACTCGCCTCACAGGTACAGATTAACCTGCTGGCAGCACCATACCCCCAAAACAAATTTCTTACAATAAAAATTTAAAAATTATAAAAACTAATTAGATTTTATCAAAAATTTACATTTCACAAAAAAATTAGAAGTACTGTTCACAGACTGAAAAGACAAGGAAAAGACCCAGAATATGTGAGATATTTATTAAATAACGAATGTTAACAGTTTTCACATAAAAATGATTTTTTAAAACTTACTGATTTTAGTATTTGGCTTTGTTATCTAATCAGTTGTAACTCTGCAGTTGTAATCAGCAGCCGTGGCTTTTTTCTACATTAAAAATAAGTTTAAAATTTTTAAAGAATTTTTGTTCGGTACATATAAATCATACCCCCAAATACAGTACTAACGTTGCTAACTTCTGCTTACTGGGGTTTGTTTAGTTGGATATAATGAGCAGGATACAGGCAGGTGAGATGGTATAAATATGGCAGTCATCAGCATACAGGCGCTATTATTAAATCATGAGATTAAAATCATAAGCAAGTGCATATAGGAAGGTTACATAGAATCAAATGAAGATTCTGGAGTTAATCGACAACATTATATAAAGAAAAATCAGGAGAATATATTGTTCTGGAAAACAGTTGTTTAGAAAGGAGAGTGTAGAGTGATCAACTGCTGAAAGCTCTGCAAAATCAGATCACACCTGAAATTTGTTCATTGCAATTTGTCCATTGTATTTGGCAACATTAGATGTGTTATTAATCATAGAAAAACATCTGGTTTATTGAGGAGAATAAAAACACAATATGATTGTGAGAGGAAGCAGAAATCTAGTAGTAGTAGACAGTTGATGGAATTTTGCTGTGAAAGGCAGCAGAAAATTTGAGTAGTTAGTTGGTGGAGCGTGGGAGTCAAGATTGGTTTTTCTGTTTTTGTGACAGTAGGGGGAATTATCAGCATATAAATGTTTATATGCTGACTGGGATGATAATCCATTAAGATGGCAAATTGATGATGCAGGAGATTGAAGCATTACTGGAATGATATATTTGAATGAGAGAAGGAAATGGATCAGTATGCAGACCATAAGTGATCTGTGAATTTGTACCTAATTATGTATGTTGATCAGAGCCTGCACCTGGTTCTGTGTTTAGGCATGGTGTTCGGAGGACCATATGAGATATTGAGAATCAAACTGGAGCTGACCACGTGCTTTGGCTTCTGAATTTTTCTTTATTTTATCTTTTTTTTTAATCATATCACCTGTGCTTAATTCTTCTCATTTGCTTTTTCAGTGATTTCTGGGAGGAGCGGTTGTTAGGGCCAAACCTGATGGTGCTTGGAGGTTTCTCCTTTCTATGCTAGGGAACCATGTAGTGCCAGGAACCAAACCCAAGATTCCCACATAAAAGCACTTTAGTCCTTTGAGCTGTCTCCTTGACACCAAGTGATGATCTTAACCTGGTGAATTAGAGGAATTTCTAAAATATATTTCATTTCTTCTTAGACCAAATTGTTGGAAAGAATTTATTGTTCTATGGACTGTGACATTTATGAGGATCAAAAATCAACGTAGCCAGGGTTTTTCAAATGTAATTTTAGAGTAGCCAAATTCCAAGTAGCTGATAGCATTGCATACTTTTATAATTTGATATTACTCTAGAAATCGTGGTATAGAGAATTTAGAATCTTGCCTTCTGATAATGTTGAATACTCAGTTTAGGAAAACTTTTCAACTTTTGGTGTACTTATTACAAAAAGAAGCTCGATTAAAAAAATTTTTTTTATTGGGACTGGAGTAATAGTGCAGTGGGTCGTGTGCTTACCTTGCCCTTGGCCAAGCTAGGTGTGATTCCTGGCACTCCTGAGCCCACCAGGAATGATACCTGATCACAGAGCTCCAGGAGTAAGCCCAGAGCACCGACAGGGGTGGACCAGAAACCATAAACAGACAACCCCCAAAACAAAAAAAGAAGGGAAAAAAGTTTGGTCTTTGTTTGGGGGTCTCCCCCAGCAATTCTCAGGAGTTACTTCTGCCTCTGTACTCAAGGAATCACTCCTGGTGGGCTCGTGGGCACCATATGTGGTGTACCTGTTGTACTGGCCCAATTTAAAAAATTTTTAGTAATTGAAAGTGTGCCCTCTTGTGGACTGTTGAGTAATTTTACATGAAACTTCTCAAATCAGATAAAGTTGTGTATCATCAAATGTATTACATTCAGTTTGAGATTAACGTCTAAATAAATGTTCTTTAAAACCTAGATCTTATTTAATATGAAATTCATCATTGTGTGTTTTGCATTTCTAGTATCATTGAACAGGAAATAGTCTCATGATTCAAACTGTAATCTCAGTCTTTATGAATGGTTCGTGTTAGGCTTTTTCCTTTGCAGTGGAAAGGTACATTGGTACATTGGTATAGGGAGGTGGACTTGGAATTCAAATAGCTTATAGATAGACTTAGAAATTCTCCATGGTCTCATCAAACTAAATTTTTTTTTAATGACCAAATTTTAGGACTTTTTTCTGTATTCATCTATACTTTTGTGTATTTTGATATGATCTGATGGCTTGTAACTGCTCCGGAGGCCTCTACAAGTCAGTTTAGCTGGGACATTTAAAATAATATTGGTTAAAATTGACTTGTATAAAAATGCATATAGATTGAATTGATAAGATCTAGGAAGGGAGAATTTTACTCCTCAAGTAATATACACTATCACTATCACCCCGTTCATTGATTTGCTCGAGCAGGCACCAGTAACGTCTCAATTTGTCCCTGTCATGTGCTAGTGTAGCTCGATGGGATATTGGGGGCTTTTTCAGGGTCAGGGGAATGAGGACCGTCATTGTTACTGTCTTGGGCATATCAAGTACGCCATGGGTAGCTTGCCAGGCCTGCCATGTGGGCGGGATACTCTCGGTAGCTTGCCGGGCTCTCCAAGAGGGATGGAGGCTTTGGGGGCAGCTTCTAATCACCTTTACAGGTGTTCCCATTCAGGAATATATGCGGGCAGGTTACACTTAGTAGCCTGCCGGGTTCTCTGAGAGTGAGAACTAGAGAATAAGAGGTCACGGGGCCACAAATGCAGCCGCGTGCTTCCGGGAGCTGGATCCTGGATGTTGATGGGGTTACACGGCAGTTGGGGGGTGTAACTGTCTAGCTACTGGAAGATGGGGGATCTGGGTGGAGGAGGCCCAGTTCCAAACCGAGCAGGCTTGGGGATCTCAGCCCCAGGTCCCGCATACCTGGGTTCCTCTGCCAGTTCCTTCATGCATGAGGCTCGTCTAAGCGTGTGGAGAGTGGTGTCAGCATGACTGTGGCTGGGTCCTTGGAGGTCTTCAACTGTCGGGGCTCTATTCAGGACAGACAGGGAAACTCAACCCGCCCTCCTCCGAGGGGCCCCAGTGAGGACAGAATATACACATATTCCTTAAATATGATTTGAACTCCCTAACTCTCATACTGATTTATGTATTACTAGCCTTTCTTTTTTTCTTGTCATTGTACTTATAATGTGCCTTTTATTGATAATATTTAAATTATATAGCTAAATGATTGAAACATACACATAGCACATTAGTTGTAATCCAGAATTTTGGGCTACTGGGAATTTAGGGTTCCACAGAACTTTGTTTTATTTTGCATTTTTATTATTTAATGGAAATTATTTAAACCTATAGAAAAACAGTTGTTTTAAAGAAGCAAGAATTTTCACATTACAGCTATTGGGAAATGTTTGCTTTTGAACTCGAATTTGAGGAAGAACCTTTGGAAGTGTCTTTTTCTTTCTTTTCTTTTCTTTTCTTTTCTCTTCTTTTCTTTTCTTTTCTTTTTGGGTCACACCCGGCGATGCACAGGGGTTACTCCTGGCTCGTGCACTCAGGAATTACTCCTGGCAGTGCTCAGGGGACCATATGGGATGCTGGGAATTGAACCCGGGTCGGCCATGTGCAAGGCAAACATCCTCCCCGCTGTACTATTGCGCCAGCCCCAAGAACTTTTGGAAGTATCTTAATGTGAAGGTTGTTTTAAAACAGTAAGCATTAAAATGGAATCTGAAGATACATTGACTAAAGGGAAAGGATTCTGTTAGTGATGTGGCACTCTCTAGAGGACTCAACATTACGTATTTAAAATAGTATCGGGCTGGAGCGATAGCACAGTGGGTAGGGCATTTGCTTTGCACGCGGCTGACCTGGGTTCGATTCCCAGCATCCCATATGGTCCCCCGAGCACTGCCAGGAGTAATTCCTGAGCACAGAGCCAGGAGGAACCTCTGAGCATTGCCGGGTATGACCCAAAAAAAGCCAAAAAGTTAAATAAAAATAAAATAAAAGAGTTAATAGTACAGCAGAGAGTCTGGAGGGAGTACAGCAGGTAAGTTGCTTGCCTTGCACATAGCCAAACCAGGTTCCATCCACCATAAACCCATAGGGTTCCTAGAGCCAGCCAGGAATGACACAGGGCAAGGAGTGACACACCCTTTGCACTGCTATTGGCCCCCAAAACAAAAACAAAAAATAAAAACCAAAGTACAGCATAGTTTCTTTACATCTCTGACTATTAAAGATTCATATTCTATTTTTCCTAGAACTTGAAATAATCTATTATTAAATCGGTACTATTAAATGTGATAGAAGAGAGATAGTAAAAGCTTAAGGTATTTGCCTTGCTTATGGTACTTGCTGCACCATTATAATAGTTGTAATGCCAACACCATTTATGGCCTACTGAACACTACAAAATGTAGTTTCTGAGAACCACTGGGTATGGCTTCTCCACCTCCCTACCTCAAAAAGCCCCACATAAATATATGTAATATAAATTGAGCTGATAAAAAATTATTAGCTTTGTGGAGTTCATGCACAATTCAACCAGCTAATCAGTGGCTGAATAAATATCAGTACTCCTACATTAAAAAAAAAGAAAATGAAGAAAATCTTTGAAAAAATTATTAGCTTTATGCCTACTTTTTTTACTTATGAAAAGAAAAAAAATATCAAGAAGACTATTCACTGAGTATTTGACATGTGTAAAAAAATTTGGCTGACTCATGATAACCTAAGATGACAATACAGTGTGAAATGTACTGACTAGATTAATCAGTTACTACCAGTGTGATCACAGCTTCTCTGATGAGCAATTTTCTTTACCTTTTTTTTGTTGGCCCTGAAGTATGAACTCTGGTATGCATATAGTGACCACCACAGTGTCTCCCGGCAGGCACCATATCCATAAGTTGTTTGCCTTAACCAAGAGTGCAACCCCAGAAAGCACTGCAACCAGGCATACTTTGAAAACTCCCAGTCACAACAATAATGAAAACGGGAGGGAGATAATCTTATTGAACCACTGCAAATTTCCAAGTTACAAAGTTATTTGTAATTGAGTTTCAGTCATACAGTGTTCCAAGGGTTCACTAGGAACCACTTCCCTCCACTGTTTTCCCCAGTTTTCCTCCTGCTCCCCAGCCTGTCTCTATGCAGGCAGTTTATACCTACTTTCAACTCTCCAGAGTGACTGTGTCCTACTGTACCTTTCCTTGGCCTGTCTTTCCTGTCTCTGCCCCTGCCCCACGCCCCCTAATGGCAAGCTTCCTACTGTAAACCTGTTCTCTTCTCAGTAATTGTATTGTTTGGAGTCATTTGTTACTCCACAGAGGGAAATAATTTTTAAGTAAAACTTCTACCAGGGATATGACTCAGTAGTATAGTCCACATGTCTTGCATGTGGAAGACATGGATTCAGTCACTGGCACCACGAAAAAAAGGGCTGGAGGTGGTAGGGGTAGGAAGCTCTTGCAGCACTACTCAGAATCCCCCCCAAAATTGGAAACAATCCAGATGTCCAAGAACAGATTACTAGATAAAGAAACTATGGTACATATGCACAGTGGAATATTATTGTCCTTAAGAAAATATAAAATCATGGCTGGAGCGATAGCACAGTGGGTAGGGCGTTTGCCTGGCACACCGCCGACCCGGGTTCGATTCCTAGCATCCCATATGGTCCCCCAAGCACCGCCAGGAGTAATTCCTGATTGCAGAGCCAGGAGTGACCCCTGAGCGCCACTGGGTGTGACCCAAAAGGCAAAAAAAAAAAAAGAGAATATATAATCATGAAATTTATTGCTGTATGGGTGGGTCTCCACACTGCACAGCCTAGCAAGCTACTTGTGGCATATTCAATATGCCCAAAACAGTAACAATTACAGGTCTCATTCACCTGACCCTGAAAGAGCTTCCAATACGGTCGTTGGGAAAGACGAGTAAGGAAAGGCTGCTGAAATCTCAGGGCTGGGACAAATGGAGACATTACTAGTGCCCACTCCAGTGAATTGATGAACAATGGGATGACAGGGATACAGTGATACAGTGATGGATGGGTCTGGAGAGTAGCTTCCTGAGTGAAGTTAGAGAGGAGCGAGAACAACACAGAATAATCTGTCTCATGTGGGATATAAAGAAACCTAATAGTGGAATAGCAAATCTCCAAAGGCAGCAGAAATGAGGGACACGAGATCTAGTCTTCATTTGGAAGCATGACACGTGTGTGGGAGTGGTGGTGGAGAGAACAGGGAAGGGAACAGCCGAACAGTGGAGAAGGGAAATGTTCTATTGGGAGAAGAGAGGGGGCTGAAATGTAGTAAAGTATTATGCATAAAACTCTTTTGACAACAGTAGTGTAAACCACAGTGTCAGAAGTTATTTTAAAAGGTGCCTCTTCTAGAGACACGTGGGTGGGAGAGGGAGACATTGGAGGAGGGAAGTAGACACTGGAAAAGACAAAGCCAGTCATGAATAACTTTGTAATTTGTGTTGAATTAATTTTAAAAAGAAAAGGAAGAGATTCCTAAGAGTATTCATGATGAAGATAAGATGTAAAAAAAAAGGTAGTAAATAGCAGTTTACATCTATTGAACCCTTTTCATACACACCTAACACAGTTCTAAATACTTTGCATATATTAGCTCATTCAATAAAAGTAGACTTACATATTGCCTCATATTTTACAGGTGAAGAGTTTAAGGTGTAGAGAGAATCAGTTAATGTTTTCTATACATTTTTCTAGTTCTATAATGGTTAAATCCAATGCCAAAAGGGCCTGAGCATGACTTATGTCTTGTGACTTTAGGTAAGTAATTCAGTGCCATTGTCTCATTTAAATAGCATAAAGGAATTCCATGAGAGTTCATGGAAAATATAACCTTTTTAAGCTTCATTTTTGTTCTCTTAAATGTTATTTTTACCTTTTTTTTTTTTAGTGCTAAAAGCGAAATTGTTCAAACAAGACATAGTTTGACTATATGTTGCAAAGTGACCATCTCTCCAAAGGTAGATGGTCACTTGGATAGGTGATCACTGAGCAACATAATATACACTACCAAAGTTTATTTACCATTGGATTATCATAATATATTAGGCAATGCATTTATTTTTATTTTTGTGTGTGTGCATGAAGAAGTCAAATTTTAAAGTGGAATTAAATGAACAAAAAAATTAAGGTCTTTAAAAATCTTGGCAAATGCTTGAAAGTTCCCTTCTGACTAATTATAATGGGTTAAAAATGAGAGTTTGCTGTTATGTTTTCCTAATTAAGCATATTTTAATTAAATCTCACTATTTTAAAATTAGTTTGAAATGATTATTCATATTTTTGGTTTAAGTAGTATAGCAACAGTTAGAGTTTTCTCTACTTTCTATTGCTAGATTTATTTTGGGTATATTCTCAGATAAGTAACTGTAGGTGAGCTTGCCTGGGACTAGAACAATGATTAATAGTACTGTGGTGAAATATATGCTTGCATTTTCAGTATGATACATGACATTATTTAGAAGAATTGAAAGACGATCTTTCCCTATTTCACATGCTCTCATACACATGCGTTGTCTAGTTTCATTTCTTCCCCCACCTCTTTTTTTGGGGGCGTTTTGGGCTGTGCTCGGGGCTAATTCCTGGATATTTGCTCAGGGATCATTCCTGTCAATGCTTAGGGAACCATGTGGTGCTAGTGGTTGACCAGGTCGACCGTCTGTCTGCAAGGCCAGTGCCTTACCCACTGCACTGATGCTCCAGCTCTGTGTTTGTCATTTTATTTCAATTTTGTCACCACATCTGAGATGAGATTTGCTGCTTTTCTCTTCCATTTCTCTAAATCTGCAGCTTTTCTGTTGGTGACACCAAATTCAAATTTTACCTAGGCCAGTTGTCCAGTTGTTTCCTAAAGTGGACTAGATCTCTCCCCTGGGAAGTGCTGAAACAAAAGAATACACAGGTGAAGGGGGGTGGGTAGTAGCCTCTACTTAACTTGGACAGCACTATTTGTTTGTTTGCACAAAGTAGATTTCCAGGAAGGACACTGGCTGATATTCCCCATCTCTGTTGCTGCCGCCCTCCTGCCGCCTTCCCCCCCTCGCCCCCCAATTTCTTCATCAAAAGGAGGTAATAGGCCAAATAAGTGCTGTAGCCTAGACTCATGACAGTGTTTGTTTTATTTTTCTGCACACACCTACATTTCTATTTTCACTGTCCTCAATAATGATCTTAACCTACTAAATTCATGTTATAATCTAATAATTGGTCACCATTTATAAATTTTTTTGGGGGGGTGAAGTAAGGAAGTTTGTATTGAAACTTAATTAGAAAGATGAGAGGGGAGAGAAAGGGAAACATACATGTTCTAGAGAGAACACAGGCTTCTCCAGAGTGGAAATAAGCAGCAAAGAAACAGACAAACAAGCGAGATACATGTTCAAGGGAGACCATTCATAGATTTTAAGTACTGACAAAGGCAGTTCTAAATCACTCACTATAATCATCTTACCCTCTAGTCATTCTGAAGATGTTCCAGAGATAGTGACTTTTAACTTCAGTTTTCAGTAGCTGCTTTTTTTTTGGGGGGGGGGTATGAATTTTGTTTTGCTTGTAGCTACACTGATCTTACACAGGACTTACTCTGGCTCTGTGCTCTGTGTCCACTCCTGGGGCTTAGGATCAAACCTGGTTTGGCTGTGTGCAAGGCAAGCATCCTACCTATTGTACTATCCCTCCAGTTCTCAGTAGCTTCTTAAAAGACTTAAAAGTATTTTCACAGAGCCAGGTAAAACAAACTTTGCTAATTCAGAACCAGAAATGCCATCTCTGATTAGTTAGGGGTATATAAATTCATTTTTAGGATTCTAGGAATGCTATTTGTTTGCTTTATTGGGTGCAGGCACTTCCAGCACAGTGATTTCACAGAACTCAGGGGACTATGCAGTGCCAAGGATCAGATCTGGGGCTCCCACATATAAAACACGTGCTCTAGTTCCTTGAGCTATTTTCTTGGCCTGGAATAATGTTTTCTTCATGGACTCTGGTCACTTTCCAACACAGAGCAGCAGTATTTCCAGAAATGACTCATATTCATCAAGGTCTATTCAATTAAAACTGCAAGTTCATTTCTAACCAGTTTTCAGTTTTCTTTGAAATCTTGGATTCCAGTGAAATCAGCATAGTTTAGCAGTGAGGTGTAAATTTATTTTTCAGTAGTCATCTACTTCGTTTATAAGATATATGCATCATTACTTCTTTTCCCTCTTTTCCAGTGTTGAGTTGACTCTAGATGTTTTATTGTATGACTAAAAAATTTTAAAAAAAAGCACAGCCTTGTGGTTAGATTTATGTAATGCAAATTAGACTTAAAAAGCCCTCTTGCGAGGGATAGACATAAAAAGATTGCATTCATCTGGGGGACATAAAGTAACAAAATAGGAGATTAATACCCAAGAATGGCCACGATCAGTACCAGGAGGATTACTCCATGGCTTAGAGGCCAGCCGGGCTCTCTAGGGGAAAGGGCAGCTCAGATAGAGAAGGGAGCACCAAATAAAGGGGGTTGGGAGGATCCTTCCAAGGAGGGAAAGTAGACTATGGACTGAACATGATTGCCACTCAATGCCTTTTTTGCAGACCACAAATACCCAAAAGGAGAGAGAACAAAAGGGAATGCCCTGCCACAGAGGCGGTGTGGGAGGGATACTGGGATCCATGGTGGTGGAAAATGGGCACTGGTGGAGGGATGGGATCATTGTATAATCGAAACCCAAGCACAAAACTTTGTAAATCTACAACTGTACCTCATGGTGTTCCACTAATAAACATTTAAAAAAAAAAAAGCCCTCTTGCTTAGCTTTGGGTCTTCATAACATAATAGCAAGTTGTTTTTGTGCTGTTCTTTATAGAATTGAATTTACTGATTTCCCGCCCTTCCCCCGCCAATTATTAGAAACAAATTGGAAAGTGCTTATTAGCCTAAACTTAGAAGGAAAAAGAAATTGTGTTTGTGTCCCCTTTCCCCAACCTGCTCTCTTTCCTTCCCTCTTATTGCTACAGTGAACAGTGGTCATATACATTGGTTGCAGTGCTTGCACTCTTGGTTGTGGTGATCATTATTGGGGTACAGATTTGATTGTGATGTCCAGAGATCATATACTTCATTGCTGGGAATGATAGCCAAGCCACCAGACCCACCTGTGCATACAGGATGGTGCTGGAGATCAAACTGAAAGCCTCAATACCTGTGAGATGTGGGAGCTATCTTACTTACCCAAATTCCTGGGCCCTTTGAGGTTTTTGATTCTGATATTTTTGTATGTTTGTTTGTTTGTTTTTTTAAAGCACAGGGTGACTGCTAAATATTCGTTATCTCTTTAAATTTCTTTAGTGATTGAGAATTAAAAAATTTATGACTTCAAAATTAAGGTCACAGGGTAGCAAAAGGTCAGCTTTAAGATAACTCTTTATAACCGTATCTTTTCTGTTGTATTTCCTGTGCATTCTCCTTCCCTGGGCTTCTATTAGCAAACAATCATTCATTCATGGAAGGAAAGCAGTGATTTCCTTCGCTGGCTATAGTTACTACCTAAAGAAGAATTAGGGTGCTAGCCTTCCTCATGGTGTTCCTGTGGATACTTCCCTCATAACTCTCTTTAAATAAACTTGCTTTATGTGCTATTAAATATATGTCGTATTTATAATAAAGAGAAGAGCAGGAGAGATAGCATACAAGTCAGGGTAACAGCTCTGCATGTTTAGGACCCTGGTTTAATCCCTGGCACCTCATGGTCTCCCAAACACTGTCAGGTATAGCCCTCAAGGCCCCTGAGCACTATCTGGTGTGACCCTGCTGGTTCCCAACACACAGGGCTCAAGCTGCAATGCATTCTTTGTCCTGGCATTGAGTTGTCTTGACTGCTAGCACCTGGGCATGCTATCCTTCCTCCCCCAAATGTGGGGCGGGGGGGGGGGGGAATTCTTCATTTTAACTACTACTTTACGAAAGAATGAACTAAATAGCATGAATTTAGATTAAGATAAGGGTACCTTCTGGCTGAATTTTTCTGAGGTCATATGAAGTAATAGAATATTACCCTAGATCTTAAATTTAGAATTTGAACTAAAGCACAGATCAGTTACCTGGGTTGGGAAATGTATGTCAGAAAGTAATTTTTAATTTTTAAAATAAGAATATCTTTAAAATTTATATAAAATATTAAAAATTAAAAATAGAAAACCAAGTGGATTGATAAGAATTTCATTAGTTCAGTTGGGGAGGTTGGTTTCTTTTAGAGAGTAATTGGGATATATAGCAAGAAGGGCTAGTTGAAGCTAGACTTTTATGTATTAGTCTATAATCTGGGTAGGAATAATACCTGTTGTCAAAACAGAGTATCCCTTTCTAGTAATACAGCCTGCTACTTATGAATAGTTCTTTAGGCCATGTTGCTTGAGTTTTGATCTTTACTTCATAAGTTGCTTTCAACTTTCTGTTAACTAATTTCCTTATCAGTGAAATGTGAAAAGTTACACAGTATCTTTCTTGCTTAGTTATTGTGAGGACTAAATAAATTAATAAGGTGAAGAGTTTTTTTTTTTTTTTTGGTATTATCTCCCATACAACAGGTAGTTTAAGGTGATGACTTTGTTATGTGTCCTGGAAAACAAAGGAAAACAAAGGATTCTTACTTTTTATAATTACTTAATAATTTACATATAATGTTAATAATACTCTTACAATGATTTACTTAAAAGTGAAATATTGATAATAATAAATAACTGTTTATTGTTTTACAGTGTTTGGGAAATGGGAAGTAATGACAGCTGGCACCTGAACTAAGTACTTTTATAGGCAACACCATTCCAGAACTTCAGGATGAATGGGGATATGCCCCATGTCCCCATCACTACTCTTGCGGGGATTGCTAGTCTCACAGACCGTAAGTTTAGTTAATTTATTTAATTTATATTCTGCTCTGTTATCAATGATTTTTTTAGAGTGACTTTGACAAAAATTACTTGTGCTATAAAATCATATTAAGATTCTAGATTTTGACATGCATCATTTTCTTTAATTTATTGACATCTGTGTGAAATGAAATGAATTGTTACAGTCTGCTAATAACAGGATATTAATTTTCTTTTAATTCTATTTAAAGTTTTTTGTTTAAAAGGGTTAATCAGAGGTCAGGAATATGGCTCAGTGGCTCCTATATGTATGTTTTGCATGCATAGGACCTAGGCTTGATATCCAGTACCTCAGACCAAAAGATTTTTAAATAGTAAAGGGACAAATGCAAAAGTAAGGACCAAAGAAGATAACAGAAAGAAAATATTTTAAGAAAAATAGGTTCGCATAATGCTCAAAAGTAGAGAGAGTGAGTATGGGGGAAATTGTCATATTGGCAGGGAGAAGGTTGGGAAGGGGTGGGAGATAACGGGGACATTGGTGGCGCAAAATGTGCTCTGTGTAGGGATAGGGTGTTCGATCATTGTATAGCACTGAAACTCAAACATGAAAGCTTTGCAACTGTATCTCACGGTGACTCAATTAAAAGAAAAGAAAGAAAAAGAAAAATTGGTTTGCATATAGGAACTAGTAGAGACTTTTAAAATTTTAGAAAGGGGCTGGAGAGATAACACAGTGAATGGGACACTTTCCTTGTCACACAACCCATCTGTGTTCGATCCCTCGCACCCCATATACGGTCCCCTGAAGCCCAGCTTGGAGTGATTCCCGAACATAGAGCCAGGAATAAGCCTTGGGTACCACTGCATCTCTCCCAGAAGCAAGCAAAAAATGTAGAAATGTTAACAAACTTTTCTTCAGAGAAGAAGATTTTACAGCCCAACTTTGTTTTGAATGTCATATATAGTATTCTATTGGAGTTTTAATAGATGGCAGCAAGCACTTTAAACTTTTAATTTTGAGTTTTACTTAAACATAAACTTTTTAGGAAACCGTTCTTTTCAATTATCTGCTCTAATTCTTGTTAAATGGGAAAATGTAGCCACCGACATTCTTAGTCTCTCTGTCATCCTACCTGAAAAAGTAAAGGCTAGAGAGTTAGGAAGATGATACGCTTTTTCTTTGTGAAGCATATAAGTTTTGGGAGCTTTATATTATGGGCTCCATAAGAAATCAAGTGATTTGATTTATGTTTAATGTCCCCTAAATAAAATTTTTTGATAATTTTAAACTGTTTTTAATATGCATAAACATACAGAATCAGAATCCTTTACTACTAAGGATTTCTTTTGTTTTCTCCATCATTCCAGCTATAGCTCATGTTTTATTCTTTTCTTTTGCGAAGTTTTTTAATTGTTTTTAATTGGAGTTTTTGATTTATAATACTAGTAATGGTGATTTCTCAGGCACATAATTCCAGTACCACCCTGTCACCAGTGTACCCACGTTCCTCCCACAAGGACCCCAGCACCCCTCCCTTTCAAGCTCTCTCGCCCCAATAGGCGTGGATCAGTTGTGTGGATCAGTTCTCCAGTTGTGTTGCCTTTGGGCCTTCATTGCTACCTTGCTTTGTCTCATTAAATCCCACATTTGAGAGAGATCATTTCATATCTGTCCCTTTCTTACTGATTTTTTTCAGCATTATGTTCCCTAGTTTCATCCAGGTTGCTACAAATTGATGATTTTGTTTTTCCTTACAATTGTGTAGTATTCCATTGTTATATCTCATATTTTAAAAGTTAGTCTGCACAGTAAACCCTATTTATTAAACAGTAATTTGTTTCCTATGTATAATTAAAAACTTATTGCTAACCATTTGTGGTGAGTTATTGGAGTTTTGCATTTGGAGCACTGGAGTTTTCTGGGGCTTCCACTAACACTGGTGCAAGCAGCACATCATCACTGGACTGAGCACCCAGACATCAAGCCTGACACCTCCAGGTCAAGTATTGCTGCTGTGAATGACCCCAGATACTCCCAAGCACAGCAAGAATGGCGTTCTCCAGCCTCAATCCACCCCCAAAATAATTTTTAAATTCTTAAGGAGTACAAATAAGGAGTTAAATTTCTTTCATAGAAAGTGATGTAATCTGTTCTAACCTAGGTGATATTTGAGTGAGTTTGTACTGTGTGTGTGGGGGGAGGGGGGGAAGGGGCTGGAGAGGTTTGTTGGAAGAGAGGAAGAATGCCTCTTAGTCACATTGATCAGTTAATTTTATTTTTAACTGCAAAATATGTATATACATTAGAGAGACATCTTATAGTCACTCAGTTCTAATAGTTTGATTTTATTCCAACTAGTCCTGAACCAGCTGCCTCTTCCATCCCCTTTACCTGCTACAACTACAAAGAGCCTTCTCTTTAATGCACGAATAGCAGAAGAAGTAAACTGCCTTTTGGCCTGTAGGGATGATAATTTGGTTTCACAACTTGTCCATAGCCTCAACCAGGTATCAACAGATCACATGTAAGTACAATCGCTTTTATATCTAGGTAGTTTTAAGTTTTGGTCTCAATATGAAAGTCAGTATTCCTGGTTTTATTTTTTTAAGGGTAAATAGTTTATTTTTAAAGTATATCAGTATTATGACTAGAATCTAGCCTTATTTATGACTAGATAATATTGAGATTAGGACAAATTATTTTGAGATGATAATTTTGATAGTACTATGAAAATATTGAGATTAGGACAAATTATTTTGAGATGATAATTTTGATAGTACTATGAAGATCTTTTCAACTTTTTTGAAAAATCTTAGAATTCATCAAGTTTGTAGTGGTTTCAATTTCTAAAGGTTCTACTTACCATTTTTTGCTAGAATGGTTAGTAATTGCTAGGATTGCTAGTATTGTTATAATTCCCAGGCATAAGGGACCATTCTGCATGATTTATTTGGAGTAGCACTATAGCACTGTCGTCCGGTTGTCGATTGGCTCGAGTGGGCACCAGTAATGTCTCCATTATGAGACTTGTTGTTACTATTTTTGGTATATCGAGTACGCCACGGAGAGCTTGCCAGGCTCTGCCATGTGGGCAGGATAGTCTCGGTAGCTTGCCGGACTCTCCGAGAGGGACGGAGGAATTCAACCTGGGTCAGCCACGTGCAAGGCAAACGCCCTACCTACTTTGCTATTGCTCCAGCCCATGCTTTTCATGAGAAATGTAATAAGAATTATGTAATAAGGATGAATTCTATGGAAGACTGCTAAAATATTTGGTCTAATTTTTTCTAGAATTTCTTGTATCATAACTATTTTTCATACCGTATATTGTAAATAAGACTAAAGTATGTAGTTGATGAAAATTTTATGTGACTATTTTTCATAATGTTTTTAACAAAAAATTGTTGTAGACTTAGAAATAATAACATCAAAATACACATAAGATTACATCCCTTGCCCTTACTCCTCAGAGTTTACCATATGTGGTAATTTGTTTAACCACAAATTATTTAATTTTCTTTATTCTCTCTCTCTCTCTCTCTCTCTTAAAGTTTTTTGTGTCATACCCAGCGATGCTCAAGGGTTACTCCTGGCTCTGCACTCAGGAATTACTCCTGATTGTGCTCAGGGGACCATATGGGATGCTGGGGATTAAACCCAGGTCAGCTGTGTGCAAGGCAGAATGCTCTACTCGCTGTACTATCTCTCCGGCCCCTATTTATTTATTTATTTTTAATTCAAAGACTTTGGTCTTTCATGTTAGATGCAACTCATACTTTGAAACTATTTTTTAAAATTGTTGATTTTAAGATGAAATATTCTTAGATGTATCTTTTGGTAAAAAAGCTGAGAAATGATCAACTGAAATCATAATGAAAATCACTGTATCACATAATGAAATATAATAGTAATATTTTGTCACTCTAGAAATTCAGTTTCTAATTATTATATCACTTATTATCTGTACATATTAATACTTTTCACTAAATATATAAAGGAAATAGCATTGATATTTATTTATGATGAGTTGTTTATCATTGCTCAAAATTTTTATTTAATATCTTTATAATCTTTTGTACTAAATGTAATGGGTAAAACAGTGCCTTGTAGAATGAAACATTAAAAACAGTGCCTATATTTAATTTTATTATTTATCTTCCATGCTTGTGAATCTAATTTGGTACTTTTTAGTTTGTTGAAATTGTGACAAGTTTTAATTACTTGTGTGGGTCTTTTCCCTCTGATGACTTTATCTGAGAAAATATAAGAAAAATTGCATTTGCATCCATAGTTTAACCAGTTGGTCATCGTATTTCATTTAGAGAACATTCTCAAAAAATAAAACTTACTCATTTTTTACACATGTGAGAGAGGAAATATATTCCAATACAAAATACCAACTTCTCTGAATAATGATTGCATCTCTTTCCTTCTGTTATTTTGACTGGCTTTGAGTAGATTTTATTTTCTATTTTGAAACTAATATAGACAATTCTTAAACTAGTTTAAACTAGTTAAAATAGTTATGCAGAATAATATTTTTCTTTCTTAATAAAAGACTGAGAGAGGGAGAATCCTTAAATAAGCTTTCATTTTTTGATAATTCTGTTACTTTCAGAAATAACATTAAGAATTCCTTGATACTGTTAGACATATCTTTATGATTTATTTTTATAACATATGTCCTAATATTTCTACTTCAGCCTTTTCTGCATTTCACTAATGAATGTCATTTAACTAATATATGATAGGAAAGTTTTAATCAATTATATCAATTCCTGTTTTGATTTTTTTCCCCCAATGCCAGAGAGTTGAAAGATAACCTTGGCAGTGATGATCCAGAAGGCGACATACCAGTCTTGTTGCAGACCGTCCTGGCAAGGAGTCCTAATGTTTTCAGGGAGAAAAGTATGCAGAACAGATATGTACAAAGTGGTGAGATACTTAAAAATTTAAATTCATAATAAACTTCTTAGGATATTTTTTTCTCTTTTTTGGGAGGGTCACACCTGGCGATGCTCCGGGGTTACTCCTGGCTCATGAACTCAGGAATCACTCCTGGCTGTGCTTGGGGGACCCTATGGGGTGCTGGGAATCAAACCCGGGTCAGCCGTGTGCAAGGCAAACACCCTCCCTGCTGTGCTCTCGCTCCAGCCCCAGGATTTCTTATCAAAATTCTTTTCCCATGTAATTAAGTTCATGTCTCCTTTTACAAACTCTGACTTATCATCTACGAATGCCATCATGTTCATAACTTGAATTATGTCATGAACAGAAAGGAGGAAACTAAATGTTTATTGTCTTAAAGTTTTAATATGTAACTACCATGTGAATTAGAACTTAAAGTGTGTATCATTAGATATTTCAGAAAGCATTAACTTAACCAAAAGAGCTTTAGCATTTTTTTAAGGAAAATCATTAAGTTACATGAAAGACATTTTAAAATTAATCACACAATAAAAATATTTGCAGAGCTTTTTAAAATTCAGCCCATTTATAAATTATTATGTGTTACTAAGTTTAGTGCTTACAGTGATACTGAAGTTAGTAGTTTCTTTGCTTCAGTAAGAGAAAACTTGCTTTTAGTAAATATTTTCATTAAATAAATTTAAATTTATAGAATCAAGGAGTACCTTTGAGGTAGGAGCATTTTTCTGGTGTGTAGAAAACCCAAATACTTGCTTGACTTTTGAGATTATAGTAGTTAGAAGTGGGTAGTTTATACAACTCCAGAAGGTTGAACATAATTATATTCAAGAATGCCTCCAGAACCTCCCATTGTACTTCCACCTTCATTGATAACACTGTGAGCTTTGTGTTCCATTTCCTGGTCTTGGTTTTTGTTGCTTTTGTATATTTGTTGTGTTCTAAAGTAATTGTAACCTTAGTCTCCTTTCCCCAGTGAATTCATAGCAATGCTTCTTCTCAAACTTTTAAGCAAATTGAAGTAAGGTATGCAGAGCAGGACTCTTTATTATCACTAGTCACCAAGACTAAGATAAGATAGCTCCTAGTTGTAGAAAACTGAAAAGGCTAAGAAAAAAATTGAATTATACACGCTCTCTGAAAGATTGTAGGAATGAATGAATATATGAAGAGATTATTGGTTGCAAGAAGAATTAGTGTAGATTCTGAGTAAATAGAAAAGTGAATAAAGGCTAAGACCATTTTTTATGACAACATTTTAAACTTTTATTTTTTTATTTTGGTGGGCAAAACCTCCCAAGCAGCGCTCAGAGGATAGATCATTTTTTATTGTGGTGATGACACCTAAAGATATAGCTGATGTTAGAAAAGATGAAGTCATGAAATTTACATACAAGTGATACTACATGGAAAGTATCATGCTAAGAGAAATGAGTCAGAAAGAAAGGGATAGACATAGAAAGACTGCATTCATCTGAGGGACATAAAGTAACAAAATAGGAGATTAATACCCAGGAATAGCCGAGATCAGTGCCAGGAGGATTACTCCATGGCTTAGAGGCCAGCCAGGCATTCTAGGGGAAAGGGCAGCTCAGATAGAGAAGGGAGCACCAAATAAAGGGTGTTGGGAGGATCCTCCCAGAATGGGTCATGCATGTTGAAAGTAGACTATGGACCGAACTTGATTGCCACTCGATGCCTCTTTTGCAGACCACAACATCCAAAAAGAGAGAGAACAAAAGGGAATGCCCTGCCACAGAGGCAGGGGGGGATGGGGGGGATGGGGGTGGGAGCGTTACTGGGATCCATGTTGGTAGAAAAATGGGCACTGGTGGAGGGATGGGTATTTGATCATTGTATAATCGAAACCCAAGCCCAAATTTTTGTAAGTTTACAACTGTACATGGTGTTTCACTAATAAAAATTAAAAAAAAAAGATATAGCTGAATAGAGCTAAACTAAAATTCCACAAAATTGTAAATCAGTGATAAATTGATAAAGTAAAATACTTTTTCAAACACTATAGATTTGATAGGTATATAAAATTTTAAAATTAATATATGAATGATTCTGTGCTAATTTTATGATTTGTGTGAAATACAAATGTAAAGTTTAGTAAGAGTGAGAGAGTTAAGGAAGATAATAGGGGAGAATTTGAATGGCCTACAGACATAAATACGAATGTATTATCCTAAGAAAGGGAATGTTGGCTTTTTCTTAGGCAATATTATAGATATTGGTTAAGTATCTGCATTAATAAGTAAAGGATTTTGGTAAAAATCTCTGGATACCTGATCAGATATATATGGCATTACCTGATCAGATATATACTATTCAATATAAATGAAATGTTAATAATTTATTGTGAATATATACAACCCTTAGCAAGATAGGAGTAAATAAACTTTTCTATCCCTTTTATTTATCCCTATTCAATATAAATGAAATGTTAATAATATATTGTGAATATATATGTATATATTGTGAAAATATATATATATATATATATATACACACACACACACACAACCCTTAGCAAGATAGGAGTAAATAAACCGTTCTATCCCTTTTATTTATGAGGTCACTCACTGCTTTCATACTTTGTTAGTGATTCCAGCTATTGGTAATAACACTTTAAACTCTTATTTTGTAGAGTATTACTATTCCTTTTGAAAAGATTCAACAATAATAGAGTAATTACATCATTGAATTATTGAACTTATGATTTGATGTTGATTTTGGATAGAAAGCAAAAGCTTAATAATTGAAATTTAGCAGGCATTCCATCTCCCTAACCCCAGGTCAAATCCCTGGTAACACATATGGTCCCTTGAGCACAGAGCCAGGAATAGCTCTTAATCACAGCTGGGTGAAACCAAACTAACCCTCAGTCTCTTACCTTAATCCCCCTCAACAAAACAGTTGTAATTTAGACTACATGCTAAAAACAACTGTTAGTGATGGTTTTGGAGATGATGGAGTCCTTACCTGAAATTCAGTGTCTTAGAAATAAGGTTTCTTTTGTAATGTTTCTGGCATATGAACATGTAAAATGCTATTTGAATAATTCATGTGAAAGGTATTTTTCATAATCAGTAGCAGGAGATGAAATTTGAGGATAAAAGATGATGCTTAAAGTGCCCCCAAATTGGTTGGCTATACATATAAGAAAGTTTGGGGGCCAGGAGATAGTACAGTGTTTTCTAGGTTCAATCCCTGGTACCACATGCCAATTAAGTGTTGAAGAATATATTCCTGGAGAACCCTGAGCATTTACAGGTGTGATACCACGTTCGTTGAACTCTGGCATTGAATAGGCCAAGTACTCCCGGGTGCCCCCTGCCCCTAAGAAAAAAGAAAATTCAGAATTAATTTTTATCATTGAATTAAAAATTCTTAGCTACCAATCTTTTCATGAATCTCATCTAACAACTCCTTTGTGATGCAAAAAATATCTAGCTTAAAAGAACTACCAGAATCAGAAAGCTCTCATTTTCATTCAATAATTAAATATTTAACTCTTAAGGTGTGGCAAAGAATTATTGAGATTGAAAGAATAGGAGCATTTTGTTTTATATCAGAATAGTTTTAGATGAAAGTTGCAGGAACTCTTTTAAGCCCCTGAATAAATTACTTTTTAAACCTAGGGACTGAATCATAATGAAGCAAATAACACTGTGAAATTAAGTTCTTAAGGATAGAAGGTAAATGTAATAAATGTTTCATGTAACCAATTTTTCTATAGGCCTACAGTAGGAAAAAAATGTATAATATTTTGTCTGGGGTTAGGCAAAATGACTTAAGATTTTTTTCTTTTTTGGGGAGGGGCGACACCTGGCAGTGCTCAGGGCTTACTCTTGGCTCTGTGCTCAGGGACTACTCCTGGCAGATTTGGGGAAACCATATGGTGCCAAGGATCGAACTTGGGTCTGCTGTGTGCCGTACAAGCACCATACCTGCTATACTATCTCTTTGGCCCCCTTTTTCTTTTTTCTTTTAATTCTAAGGTTAAATAATGGGACCTTAATTTATTATTTTTTAAATTGCTAATTTAAATCTCTGTGTCAGGTCCTGGATTACTTACCTGGTAAAGTGTGTTTTTGTTGACTTGAAATTTACAGTTTCTATATTTTGATCTTTAAGAATGTTTGTTATAAAAAAGTAAATACAGAATTTTTTAAAATTTGTGAAATAAGTTTATTTAACTAAAAGAACATTTCAGCATTAAAAGATAACATGCTAGAGGTTGGGAAGGATAAAAAAGGATAACGTGTTGTTTATTTTTGTATTATATAGGAATGATGATGTCTCAGTATAAGCTTTCTCAGAATTCCATGCACAGTAGTCCTGCATCTTCCAATTACCAACAAACCACTATCTCACACAGTCCCTCCAGGTAATATACATAAATATAAATAAGTAAAGTAAAAGTAAGTAAAGGCTCTCCCGTTGATCATCGATTTGCTCGAGCGGGCCCAGTAACGTCTCCATTGGAGACTTTGTTGTTACTGTGTCTGGCATATCGAATACGTCATGGGGAGCTTGCCAGGCTCTGCCGTGCGGGCGAGATACTCTCGGTAGCTTGCCGGGCTCTCCAAGAGGGGCGGAGGAATCGAACTCGGGTCGGCCATGTTGGCTGCGTGCAAGGCAAACACGCCCTACTGCTGTGCTATTGCTCCAGCCCTGTAATATAAATAAATAAAGATAAAGATAAAGGCCCTCCCGTTGTTCGTTGATTTGCTCGAGCGGGCCCAGTAACGTCTCCATTGGAGACTTTGTTGTTACTGTGTCTGGCATATCGAATACTCTCGGTAGCTTGCCGGGCTCTCCGAGAGGGGCGGAGGAATCGAACTCGGGTCGGCCATGTTGACCGCTTGTAAGGCGAACGCCCTACCGCTGTGCTATCATTTTATTTATTAAGTGTGATTTTATGTCAAAGTCTCCAATGGAGACTTACTGGGTCCGCTCGAGCAAATCGATGAACAATAGGAGGACAGGACAGTGATTTTATGTAGTGAATATACTTCTAAATATATAGTACATACATGTATTTAAAGTACACATCAATAAAGATTTGAAATGTTTAGCCTTAAGTAGTCAACTACATGAACATTTGCCTGCAGGTATTAAGTGTGGAATACCACATTTAATGCCATTTGGTGGGGGGTGGGGCACCAAAAAGAAGTAAATGTGTGCATTTGCCAGTATTGCTCACAAGCAGAGTGTACTGTTTCATTACTCAAAAACAGTTACTACACCATGAAGTGTGGCACTTATATACACTTATTTGAAAAAGTTACCATTTTATATAAATTAATTTCATAGATAATGTATTCAATTAACCTACATATTTGAGATAATTTACAGGGCAGAGTTTATTTTCAGTTGTTTAGCTTTATGTTCCTTAAATCAGTGAATACTTTCTTTTACGGCAGTAAATGAAATTACCTGAGTATTTTTAAACTGTTTAGTCTGACTCTTAGGTGTTTGTAAGTTACTTGGCTATTAAAAATGTCTCCTCATAGATTATAGACAGTTTGGGTAATTCGATGATGAAATTTAAGGGTATTTACTTCATTTTATAATATTGTTCATTTGACTTTTTGCCTTTCAGCCGGTTTGTGCCACCACAGACAAGCTCTGGGAACAGATTTATGCCACAACAAAATAGCCCAGTGCCTAGTCCATATGCCCCACAAAGCCCTGCAGGATACATGCCATATTCCCATCCTTCAAGTTATACAACACATCCACAGATGCAGCAAGGTAAAAAAGCAGATTGATTGATTATTTATAGAAAATGCCTGTGATTCCATGCAAGATTTTTTTTCTTTGTAAATTTTAAAACATAATCTATACTGTACAGATAACTATACTAAGATATAACAAAAACTTAAAACGTGTTACATTTACTATTTGAAAGTTTTTTATTTGGGACATGATCAATTTTCATTTGCTTCTTTAGACCAGGCTCTTTAACCACCAGTCCACAGACTACAGGTGTCTAAAGATTTAAAAACCACTGGTTTACCATGGATCAGTATGCAGGACAAGTGCTAGTCTCTTTGTGTAAAAAGGTTGAAGAATGCTACTTTAGATTATCTTAATAAAACAACAACAACTAGTAACTGGCTTTTTGTTTATTTTAAATTAGGCTTCCCCCACACCCCACACCCACCCACATACACATACACTCAGTTTTAAACATAGGCTTTGGCACTAATCCAGTACTGGGCACACACACCACACACACACAGTTTTAAGCATAGGCTTTGGCACTCACTCAGTACTGGGCATTAGTGAACCAAGGACCTCATGGATGCTAGGCATGTGTTCTATCACTTGAGTTATTTCCCTACCCTAAGAATAAAATTTGGGGCCAGGGTGAAACAGGAAGGGACTGGGTTTTGTGCCAGCATTAACATTGCTCTGGGGAGGACCTTGTGGTGCCAGAAATTGAAACATGATCAACCACGGTTACAGAAGGTGCCCTAATCCCTGTACTATCTTTCTTGCCCCAAGAATTACTTTTTTCTTTTTTTTTAATGTTTATTTATTTTTATCAGTTTTTTTAATTGAATCACTGTGAGAGCAGTTACAAAGTTTTGGGGTCTAAGTCTCACTCATACAATGATGAAACACCCGTCCCTTCACCAGTGCACATTTTCCACCACCACAAACCCTAGTATACCTCCCACCCCCCGGACCCACACTGCCCCCCCCCCCACATGTGTGGCAGATGATTTTCACATTACTCTCTTTCCACAGCATATGATGTCATGCGGCCGTGGTAGAGGCCACACGATTTTGGAATTCTGAAATCTTAATAATTAAATATGGAGGGGTTTCTGCCAAAAGCTGCTGGGTTCCGAGATTTGTTTCTGAGTCTCTGGGATCATATTTAAGACAGCATGTTTAAGGGCACCTTGTTGAGTACTCAGAGGGCTGGTCATGGGCAGTGACTTGGGGCTCTCCTTGGGGCAGGAGAAGAAAAGGCCAGCCCCGCCCCCATCCCATGAGGCCTCGTGTCTCCATGGAATTCTACCTGGCTGTCCATTACCTCTGGAAGATGGCGGACCCCGAGCCACCACGGGGAACAGGCAGTGGATTGGCACCTTTTCCCACCTGGGGTGTCCTGGGGCTGGTATCCTAATGCCAAGTCCGGACGCATTTCTGCCAAAAGCCACTGGGTTCCGAGATTTGTTTCTGAGTCTCTGGGATCATGTCTTAAGCAGCTTGTTGAGTAGCCAGAGGGCCTCTCAAGAATTAACATTTTAGTAAGTTGTGTGTAGCATGAAAATTGCACTGTAAAGTGAATATACGACAAGTAGAGAAAAATTAAACTCGTGTTCTTAATGGAAGTCAAAAGTTGATGCTAATAATTGTGCGTTTTATCAGCTTATTGTCCTGGGCTATATATGTCAGGGCTACTAAATAACAGTAGCATAAATTTACATGTACGTTTGAAGGAGAAATATAAAAAGCGTCATTGTATTTTTCTTTGGGTGGTGGGTTAGGCTTGGCTCTGAACTTAGGATTTTTTCCTGGCAATGTTCTGGGGATCATGTAGCATGCTGGGGATTAGACACAGCAAACACCCTACCCACTGTACTGTTGTTCCAGCCTTTTTTTTTTTTTATAAACGGAGGGGACTGGTCTCCCAAGTAGTGCTCAGAGGGTCTATGGATCACTCCCAGTAATATTTCGTCAGCTGGACTAGTAGGCCAATTGCCAGGTTCAGAGCTAAGACCTGGTGATGTGCAGAGGAGCCTCTGAAGTTGCGGTTAGAGTTAACAGTGCTAGGAATTCAACTTAAGTCTCTGCACTTGCAAAGCCTGTAAGCCTGTACCCTGCACCCTTGAGCTATCTACCCACTCTCCTTTATAAGCTTTTTTTGGGAGAGAGGATTGAGCATATTCAGCAGATTTTTAGACACGTATATAGTAATACATATGTTCTCATTGTTCATGACAAAGGTGTTTCAACATCGAATGGATAAATTGTGTGCATTACACAACAAAAATATAAAATTAAATGATAGTTTAAACACACATTTAAAAGTTATTAAATTTCAACATAATATTGAATCTAAAAACAAATTATAAAAGAACATGCACATAATATGCCATGTATATATAAAATGTTATATATTAGAAATGAGTTCATTTGTAGCAAAAGCACAAAGATAATTATGGCAGGACTAATTAAATTTATTTATATTTGGAGGGATGTGTTGGGTTTTTGGACCACAACTGGCAGTGGTTAGGGCCTATTTCTTACATTGTGCTCAGAAGTCACTCCCAGAAGTTCCAGGCTACCATGTGTGCTAGACATGAAACCAGGATGGCCCCATGGAGAACAAATCCATTAATCCTTGTACAATTTCTCCAGCCCTGGGTTACATAAAATTTACTTTAGGGGAGGGGCCACAACTAGCGATGCTCATGGATTATTCCTGGCTCAGCACTATAAGTCACTCTTTGCTGGCTCTGGGTCACTGAGGGATGCCAGAGATTGAACCCTGGTCAGCTGCATACAAGGCAAGTGTCCTACCTATTGTGCTGTGTCTCCAGCCTTAGATTTAATAAAACAATTGTATTTATGAATTAAGGGAAAAGAATAGAGAAGAAAAAAATATAGGCAAATGAAATGCATCTACCATATATAATATCTGTTTTTCAAAAATAGCTGTCATGTGATACAATGGTAAGATTTGATCAGGTTTTAATTATTAAATTTTTCTTATTCATGTTTCAGCCTCAGTATCAAGTCCCATTGTTGCAGGTGGTTTGAGAAACATCCATGATAATAAAGTTTCTGGTCCCTTGTCTGGCAATTCAGCTAATCATCATGCTGATAATCCTAGACATGGCTCAAGTGATGACTACCTACACATGGTGCACAGGCTAAGTAGTGACGTATGTAATATATTCATTATGGTTAAGGTAATAAAATAGTTTAGTATGTGTCTGTCTCATAACCTGGTATTTAGTTTAATAAATTAAGGATTCTTCTATTTATTAAGGATTACACTAGATTTGCCTGCTTGGCAGAGCCTGGCAAGATCCCTGTGGCGTATTTGATATGCCAGAAACAGTAAAGTCTCACAATAGAGATGTTACTGATGCCTGCTCGAGCAAATTGATGAACAACGGGAACACAGTGCTACAGTGCTACACTAGATTTGAGTAGCTATAATGATGAACCAGGGCTGGAGTGATAGCACAGTGGTAAGGCATTTGCCTTGCAAGCGGCCGACCCGGCTGAGCCGGGTTCGATTCCTCCGCCCCTCTCGGAGAGCCTGGCCAGTTATCAAGAGTATCTCGCCCACATGGCAAAGCCTGGCAAGCTACCCATGACATATTCAATATGCCAAACACAGTAACAACAAGTCTCACAATGGAGACGTTACTGGACCCGCTCAAGCAAATCAATGAACAACGGGAGGACAGTGACAGTGAATGATGAACCAACTGTAGGGTTCTCTCTCCTTTTTTCCTTTCTGTTTTTTTGGCCATACCCAGTGGTGCTAGGAATTTCCTCTGATTAGTTTTAGGGGATAGTTTGGTGTTGCTGATTGAACCTGAGATTCCAACGTGTAAAGCATGCACTCTAGCCCTTTGCGCTATCTCTCCATATCCTGAATTACAAGATTTTTACACTACAAAGCTTAGTCCATTGCAGAGTTGGTAAACTGGCCAGTCATAAAATAAAATTTCAGCTTCATAAACTCACCATCACAAAAGATGTGATAGAAAATTGTGTCTTACAAAGTCTAAATATTATCTACCCTACAGAATAAAGATTTTCAATTCCTGTTTTGGGTATTTCATAAATATAAATACATTTAAAGATACTTTAAATGCTCTCTTAAATAATGAGCATAAGAGATGACAGTGAACTTTGCCATCAAGTCATTTATATCCCAATAGGTTGTTCACTGCTCCTTTTATAGAAAATAGCAAACAGAAATAGAACATACTAGTAATACCAGTTTTCTTATTCATTGCCATGCTTAGGGTATTGATTCTTTTGGATTCAATTTCAATTCTTCTAATATTTACCAAGAAGAAAACAGGAAAGTGCAGAAGAATTATGCTTTTGAATACCAACACTTTACCTGTCAGTAATTTATCTTTCATTGGTTCTCTTTAAGATTTCTATAAAGACTCTCATCATTTAAGATAAAACTTATTTATTCTATTCTTAGGATGGAGATTCTTCAACAATGAGGAATGCTGCATCTTTTTCTTTGAGATCTCCACAACCGGTATGCTCCCCTGCTGGAAGTGATGGAACACCTAAAGGTATTAATGAAGGATTAAAATTTCCTTCAGTATTTCATATTACAAATTGAGTTAAGAACTCAAGCCTTCTTAATGCTGACACCAAAAAAATGTTCTCACATTTTTGTTTTCCTTATTGTGGAAAAGGCGAAACATTTTTTTTTGTACTTATATAAATTATTGGTAATGTTATTAGATGTGCCATATTGTTTTGCTTCACCATTAAATTCACTTATCTTTTCTAACCGTAACTCTTATAAATTTAAATTTGTCAGCTTTCCTCATGCTCCCCTCAAAAAAAATATTTCATATTGTATTCATCTTCCTTTCTCCTGCTTTTCATCTTTTCTCTTCATTAGCTCTTTCTGTTCTTTGTTTTTGAAAAATATCCATCATTAAACTTTTTGAGCTTATTGTGCTTTTTTTCTTGACCTTTTTACTCAGGTTTTGTCAGAACATTGATTACTTCTGTGAACAGACTTCCAAATCTGTATCTTTGGCTTCTTTTATGCTCCTAAATTGTGTGCTCCTAAACTCATTTCTAGATTAAATTTTCTTTATATCTAGCTGGTATTTCAAGTTTATGTTCAGAATTGTTATCACTGTTCCATCACTCACTATTTTTAAATTGCTAATCTTTTTTGTTTGTTTCTTTGGTTTTTTTTTTTATCACAACTGAGAATGCGCAGGACTTTCTCTTGGCTCTGCAATCAGGGATCACTCCTGGTAGTGCTAGGGGGACCTCACAGGATGTGGCTGTGTGCACGCAAATTCCCTACCTCCTGTGCTCTCACTCTCACCCCTTTAAATTGCTGCTGTAAGTCCTGTATTCTAGTTTTCTCTCGCCTCGTAGGTGGACATTTACCAAAATCTGGCCTGTTCTTAATGACCTCCTAAAATTTCTAATATCTACTTTCATCTCTGCTTTTTAAAGTCCTTGTCTATTCAGTGTCTAAGTTAAGTGGATGATCTTTCAAGCCCCTGCCCTAATTTCCTTGAACCTTTATTTTGGTTTGGTTTGGTTTTTTTCTCTAATAACTTATCCTGTACTCTCTTATAAACAGTAGGTTATATCTAACTGTTCAAATTACCAAATATCAATTAAATAAGTTGGTGTTCACAGCACTTGTAACAAGCTGTGACACAGATTGTCGTAAAATGTTAATTCCAATTCTTTTTACTGCCTCATAGACAAAACGTTCTAAAATTTTTTGTTTTCCTACATAACACTTTAAATATTTTAGCATTGCTAATAAGAGTTACAAATAAATGTATCGTGGAAAAAAATACATTTAAAGACAGAATTTAATTTATTTATTTTTTGCTTTTTGGGTCAAACACACCTGGCAATGCACAGGGATCACTCCTGGCTCTGCACTCAGGAATTACCCCTGACTGTACTCAAGGGATCATAAGGGATCCCGCTGGGCATCGAACCTGGGTCGGCCGCATGCAAGGCAAACGCCCTACTCGCTGTGCTATTGCTCCAGCCCCCAGAATTTAATTTTTAAAATTTCTTTTGGTTTTGGGGCCATATCCAAGCTGTACTTAGGGCTTACTTACTCCTGACACGGTGCTCAGGAATCATTCCTGGTGTAGTTTTGGGAATCATATGGAATGCCAGGTATCAAACCCAGATCATCTTCGTGTAAGGCAGGTGCCTTACCCACTGGTCTATTTCTCTAGCCCTAGAAAACTTAATTTAGAACAAATCTAGGTTTAAGTTCTTTCTACTGAAGACTGCCATAGAAATACACTGATTTTCATAATTTCCCATTGTTTTTTTTAAACGTTTTAAAAATATATGTATGCATTGTAAGATATAATTTTACCTTTTTGTCCTGGAGTTTACCAATACTAATTAATGCTATTATTTTTCATCTAAGATCTTGTTAACTTGGAAACTTCTTTCATTTGATTAGATTTTTTAAAACTTCTATAGCACTTGCTAAATTGATGCAAGCTATGCCAAAGATATTTTTTGAGCTTTGAATTTGCCAGCATTGAGTACTTTTCTTTACACAAAAAGGATTAGTAAACTGAAGACATTTTGTGATGATAATAAGTGGAGGAAGAAAGAGAAGAATACATAAAGGTATAAACCAGTAATTTACCACTAGTATGTGGAGACTAATAATTGTATTTTTTCCTGATACCTTTTTTCATTCCAGTAAGTATTCATGTCATTGTGGTAACTAGGATTTTTTTTTTTAAAGAATACAATTTAGCAGGCTTACTCTTGGCTTTAGATACGCCACCTTTCTCGTATATATTCATCATAAGAATAGAGGTTTAATGCAAAAATACATATATTTGTCTTCTCTCTTCTTTGTAAATAATAATTTTGGGGGGACATTGCTAAGTATATTTTATAACACAAAAGTACAAAGAGTACTAGTCTGGAAAATGGAATGGTCTTGGTTTAATTCAAACCTTGGTCATCTGTCAGCTAGCCAAAAACCCAAGGAGGATAGTCAGTCAACTCAACTTTCGTTTTGTCTTTTATAAATCACTGGCTTGAAGTAGGTAAGATTATGTCATATTGTAAGAAAACACCTAACACAGTTGTTCAACCATGTTGAATTATTTTTCTAGGATCAAGATCAACTTTAATCCTTCCATCTCAACCTCTACCTTGTTCATCACCTCGAGATGTTCCACCAGACATCTTGTTGGATTCTCCAGAAAGAAAACAAAAGAAACAAAAGAAAATGAAATTAGGCAAGGATGAAAAAGACCAGAGTGAGAAAGCTGCAATGTATGATATTATTAGTTCGCCATCCAAGGACTCTACAAAACTTACATTAAGACTTTCTCGTGTAAGGTCTTCAGATATGGACCAGCAAGAGGATATGCTCTCTGGTATGGAAAATAGCAATGTTTCAGAAAATGATATTCCTTTTAATGTGCAGTACCCAGGACAGACTTCAAAAACACCCATTACTCCACAGGATATAAATCGCCCATTAAATGCTGCCCAGTGTTTGTCGCAGCAAGAACAAACAGCATTCCTTCCAGCAAATCAAGTGCCTGTTTTACAACAGAACACTTCAATTGCTACCAAACAACCCCAGACTTCTGTGGTACAGAATCAGCAACAGGTATCACAACAGGGACCTATATATGATGAAGTGGAATTGGATGCATTGGCTGAAATTGAGCGAATAGAAAGAGAATCAGCTATTGAAAGGGAACGCTTTTCAAAAGAAGTTCAAGATAAAGGTAAAGTAATTTTATTACTACTACTTTGTTTTCTGGGCAAACATCTAATTATAATTTTGATTTTTAATTATGTTTTATATTCTGTCTCCTTAAATACATTTTTATTTCTAGTGCTCACCACCTCAGAAGTTAAATTCTTTATTTTTTTTTAAAACCACTATTTAAGATTCAGTAATCCTGTATCCATCTATTATGTGTTATGCACCAAGTGATTTTATCTGTGCTTTGTTTTAAAAAATGAACATAAGCATTTCTATATCACATTCCACAAATTATATAGATGTATATCATCAGTTTTCTACCTGAACAAGATTAGCTGCTGTAGAATTGCTTTGTTCCTTAAACCAGTATGTTTAAGGAAAATTTGTATGTCTACTTACTACTTTTCACTTGTTTTATATTTGTGTTCTTTAACAATAATAATAATTTTTGGTGAATGTGTGTGGTGCTGGAGATTGAACCCAGTCCCTGTCATAATTATGATTTATCTTTAATTTAAAAATTAGGAAAAGAATTTTAAGATAACATTAAATAGCAAGCTTTATGGGTCAGAGATCATTCATTTGTAGTTATTTTAAGTGTTCTCTTATCTGACCTGCTATGTAAGATAGGGTATCAAGACCTATGATGTGAGTTTATGGGCTTTTTTTCATCTTTATAAAAGATAAAAAATGATAATCAAGTGAAAGTACATTCTTAAGTTCTTGTCATTTTTGGATACTACATATAAAATGGCAGAGCCTGGCAAGCTACCCGTAGCGTATATTCAATATGCCAAAAGCAGTAACAGTGACAGGTCTCATCCCCCTGACACTGAAAGAGCCTCCACTATGGCAGCATTGGGAAAGACGAGTAAGGAGAGGCTGCTAAAATCTCAGAGCTGGGATGAATGGAGACGTTCCTGGCACTCACTTGAGTAAGTCAGTGAACAATGGGATGACAGTGATACATATAAAATCACTTGACATTTTTAAGAGAGACTAATGAATCAGTCTAATGGGGTTTATGAATTTGATATAATTATAGATGTAACTACACGTTTGACTATCCAAACCAAAAGTATAACTTGATTTTATAATAAAATATACTAGATCCATTTAAAATTCTCATGTTCTCTTTTTTGGTAATTATAAAACAGCTTTGTATTGGGTAGACTAACTTTTATATATGATTTTTTTTTTCGATGATATGATTATTTCTACATAGTTTTCATATCCTTAGAAAGTTGCTGAAGATTTATATTACATTTTGTCATGTTTTTTATGATTAAAAAGACTATGTAGTCATTGTACTATAATTTTCCTAAGTGCATAAATTATGGATGCAAATAAAGAGATTTCTAGAAATCTTCATTTATTTGCTAGGCAATGAGTTGGCTTTCCTAACTAGTTAATTTTTATTACTGATAAAGCAGATTGTTTATCTTTGCTTGGAGATGGGAGGTTTAGAAATTAAGCTCTATGATTTCCAAAATGTATCTCCTCTCCTAACCTTCTATATTAGGATATACTGGTCAAGAAGATAGCAGTATTGTTCAACCTCTCTTAATAATAGTAACCAATCCCAAATTCCTGGCTCCTCTTTCAATTTTGGAAGAGACATATTAACTTTTTTTGTAGCCATATAGCTGGGAAAATCCTGGCCAGGTTTAAGAAATTGGATTTCTGTCCTTCAGAAAGCCCTTTATAATGCTTTGACACCCGCTCCCCACCCCACCAAATCAAGTATCTTATCCAAGAAATGCTAGTTGCCTTGAGAACTGAAGTTTTGCATGACATTCTAATCTATTTTGGAAAATTGTTTTCTTTAAGGGACAATATAATATTTTAATGAATTTTGTGGGAGGAAGTGTGGAGGTGATTAGGCCACAAGTAGATCCGGCTGTTGCTTAGGACTTAATTCTGGCTCTGCATTCAGGAATAGGATCAGGGGGCCATGTTGGATATAGGTGACCTGTCTAGGGTCAATTGCACACAAGGCAAGCACCTTAACCCCTGTACTAACTCCCAGCCCTAAAGTTTTCACTTTTAAAATTTAGATGAAAAGTGAAGATAGTATTTTTGAGCTACTTATTAGTATACTTGATTTTAGATACTGACTTTCTTTGGGAGAATAACAATCAAATTATACTGTTCTTGAAGAAAGTTGTGATATATATATTATAACTGATATATATATTATAAATAACAACTAATACATTATTACCTAATAAATTTTCTCTATAATCTGTGGTGGTGTGACTTTAGAAATGACAATTGAAAAGTTGAGCAGAGTTGACTTACAGTTTTGAACTCTGTAATTTGATTATCAAAGGAACCTAGTACAGTAAACATTAAAGTAAAAGACATGTTCATTGGAGCTATCTAAATTTAGTTAGACCTAAATGATTTAATGTGTGTTTTTTCAAAAATCGTTATTCCAATTTTGCTGACCTCACATTATGCTTTCATTTGAAATTTGTTTCTGAAAATCATGTTCTCATTATTTGAAAGTCTTTGGAAATTGGTGCCCCCTAACTCCTTTGATTTGAGTCTAGTCATTTTGTTCTCAATTTCTGCTCTGTATGGTGGGCTAGTGTTTCATAAGCAGTTATCTTGAGCTTTGGGGAAGATTATGTTTGGTGTGTCTATCCAAGTTAGTAGATGGTATCATAAATAAAAGCAAAATATTCTGAAATGGTAACTTTATAGTCAGCCATTGGAAGATTAAATACTTGTCTGAAATAAGTTTATCACTTGCCATTACATTTTAAAACTAGATTACAAATTTCAAATTTACTGCAATCTAAGGCTGGGCATTGAGAGTGTGTGTGTGTGTGTGTGTGTGTGTGTGTGTGTGTGTGTGTTTATGTGTGGGTAGGTGGATGGGTGGGTAATAATGGTATTGATCATAAGAAACTAAAATTACCTGGGGTATCTGGCTTAGATGAAAACTGCTGTAGTATTTAAGCCTGTTCTCATTATTTTTTAGTCTATCCCTATTATATTCAGTTGTTGTGAAATAAACATTCCCTTCAGTTGAGCAGACATTTGAATGACTATTCATTTTAAATAAGATAAGTGAAAGCTCAACAATTATGGTTGTCTGATGATTGAGGAATTCGAGAAAAGAAGTAGTTATAAAATATTTCACTGAGGCTGTTGTAGGACCTAATGTACCTATGTTCTGTACATAAAAGGCACTTCTCTGACTGCAATATATATATAAACCCTTTGGCCAGTTCTCCTTATTTGAATAGTTTTATATACACGATAGGGTAACTTTCTGTAACCTAATTTTTCATAGTAATTATTTCTAAAGCACTTTTTAATCTTTTGTTTATACTTTTAACATCTGTAATTACAGAAATTAGTTTTATAATGCTATATATCTTTGCTTCTGGGATGACCTATCATAGACATTAATATCCCTTTCACGTTAATATTCCCTTTCTTTTCTGCTTTCTTTTGTCAAAGAGGGATTTTCTTTGTTCATCTTTTCCTATTTCATCTTTTCCCAAGGTCCACTTTCCATGTTAGAAAGTATAAGAAATGTTCTAGCTTCACTAATGTATTTATAATTTATTCTTACTCTTGTAGTACTCTGTTGCCCTTATAAAAGTAAATTGCTAAACCTATATTATGTTTAACAATGAGGTATTTTCATTTTTATAGTCAGCTACAATGAATGCAATTGCTGTGCTTTCTGCTTTTACTGTTTTTAGTTTTCACTTGAACTGAATATTAAGGAGATTTTATAGTGCTACTTATAAGCATGATCTTTTTAGTTCAGAATTTCTCAAAGGGCTTACTCGTACTTTCAAAATACTCAGCATCTGTATGACAAGTGTTGTTGGTTTTGAAATTGTGATCTCTTTTTGTGTGCATTTTCCTCAGGAATGTGTACGTTCTTATAGCTAATTTTATGGTTCCCATTGCTGAAGAGGGCTTAAAGATAATCAGTGTCCCAAATATTGAAATTATTCTTCATAGAGATGGCTTTCCATCATTAAGTGAAGTTTATTGATGTAATGAAGACTGCTAACAAAATTGGATAAACAAAAGTGACCTGTGCAGATTCAGATCCACTTTACAGGATTAAATTCATGGTGGAACTGAATCAGATCAAGCGAATCTCAATCTACATGCTCTTAACTATCCTCGAATCCTTACGACTGTAATGGAATTTTTCTGGGTTTTACAGAAGAGGTGAAGTACTTTCAATAGTTGAAAAAATTAAAACTTTGAATTTCGCCTTTATATGCATATAGAAAAATTATAGCAGCTTTGTTTTCATATTCTTTTATTATAATGCTAGCATTTATAGTTTAAGATAACATTTATAGTTTAAGATAACTAAAGAAGTTTCTGTGAACTTATTTGCTGATTTATATTTTAATAATGAAGGACAGATTGAAATGAGGTTAATGTTCCATAACCTCTTAAGTATTTTGTAATCCTTTAAAATTTAGCATTAAAGGGCTGGAGTGATACTACAGCGGGTGGGGTGCTTGCCTTGCATATGGCTGACCCAGGTTCTATCCCCAGCATCCCATATGGTACTCAGAGCCCCATTAGGAGTGACCCTGAACACAGGGCCAGGAGTAAGCTCAGAGAACAGCTGGGTGTGGTCCAAAACCACTGTGGCACTGTCCTCCCGTTGTTCATCAGTTTGCTCGAGCAGGCACCAGTAACGTCTCCATTGTGAGACTTGTGTCCCCAAAACCAAAATAAATAAATTTAGCATTCAAGAAATGTCAGTGTTTGTCTGAAAGAGAGATGTTCACGTTAATAAGAAACTATTCATGGGTTTCCAGAGAAAATTTCACATGCCTAATATCTATGTCATTATAGTTCTTAAATATTCCCAAATTACTCTTAAATACCTTTTATAAAGCATTTCTTTAAAAAATTTAATTTTTATTACATTATGTTGTTTCTAAATCCTTTCATAAAAGCTTGAGAGATAGGTATATGTTGATAAAGCTTATAAAGTACTTATAAAGTATTATTTAAATTATACTTTTAATAATCTTAGGTGTGCTCTGTGACAAGATATAAAAGTAATTTTTTGTATGGCAGAATATTCAAGACTAAAACTCTGTAAACAAATTTAGTATTATGAGTGCTGATTTTTCCCCCTTAGACATTAGTGCAGAAAGCTTGGTAAAATTCCTACAAGATTAGTTTCAACAAGAGGAAAAGTCTTAATTTTTATTTTTTCACAAATGAAAAATTTATGATTGATTTGACTTCTGCTTCAAAAAGCAGACATCATTTGATAAATTTGAAGTAGAAATGAACTTAAATTTTTGAAAAATAAAAAATGAAATTTTTACATATAAGAGAGGCATTATTTTTTCAGAAAAAAATATGTTCCATTAATTCTAAGAAGCCATTTTTTAAGTTATGATACTTTTTTCTATGAGTTGTATTATATGAATATTGTAAGGAGTTTTTTTTTCATGAATAGTATCATAGTAAAGAAAATGTAAGATACTCTTTTGTAAAAATGATTTTAGGTAGCCTTTGAGGGGCTAAAGAAATAGTACAGGGGGTAGGCTGCTTTTCTTGCATGCTGCCAACCTGGGTTCTTTTCTCCGGCATCCCCTGTGATTCTCTGAGCACCACCACAAGGAATTTCTGAGGAATTTCAGATCCAGGAGTATCCTCATCACGGTCCGGTCACAGTCCCGTCACGGTCCTCCCGTTGTTCATCGATTTGCTCGAGCGGGCCCAGTAACGTCTCCATCATGAGACTTGTTGTTACTGTGTTTGGCATATCGAATTCGTCACGGGTAGCTTGCCAGGCTCTGCCGTGCAGGCGAGATACTCTCGGTAGCTTGCCAGGCTCTTCGAGAGGGGCGGAGGAATCGAACTCGGGTCGGCCATGTAAGCCGCTTGTAAGGCAAATGCCCTGCTCGATCTGCTATAGCACAGGAGTATCCCAAAAAACATAAAAACAACAACAACAAAAAAGCACCTTTGAAACTAGCAAATTTAGCCATATCTACTCTAATTCAGTAAGTAGATATGAAGGCTGGGAAAAAATGTAAAGGTATTATAACTAGTCCAAAGAACTAAGTGACGACTAAATGTGCAGAATATAACCTAACTGCTACTAGAGCTAAATGAAATCATACAAAGAATTACATAACAGCTACCAACTTTGACACTTTTATTGTAAATTTGTGTTTGTGTGTGATTTTATATTTTAGAATATTGTAAATGTATGTCTTGTTAAGGTCCTAGGTATGGGCCTAGATCTTGCAGTAGAAAGCTAAACAGTTTTCTTCCAGGATTTTCAGACAGGATTTACCAATGCTTCTCAAATAATATTTTTATAGCCTCTGTGTTTTCTTGTTATAATTTTACTTGTAACTACTTGTTTAAATTCCATTTGTGCTGTTGGCACTTTGAACAGTAGTTTAAATTCTGGATGAAAAATTAATGGATAGTTATTTTTTTAAATATTCTTTGCATTCTCATCTTTTTTTAGGGACATCATTTCTGTTCTTTTAGATTATATTCTTTCCCATTCTTTTCTTACATGTAATAAAAGCTACATTTCCATTATTTTGTTAGCAGATTCAAGACTATAGTTTTTGATTATCACTTAAGATTATTTTAAATGAGAATAAGGATTTATAATTGGTTGCCCTGTTTTTATAAAGAATTGATTTTATTTTTATCATACAAGAATATGTTTCTATTTTAATGTCCTATAAGTTCTACTTATTTCATATTCTTGGGCTCATATACTTAACCAACTGTGCTATTAAAGTATTTTTATTTTTATAAAACTTTATTGAGATGCACCAAGCATTACTATTTTCTGAAAATTTGGTTTAAAACTTTGTCATTCATGCTTATTATATTATATATGCACATTGACATTTCATTCACCGTATTTTTAAAACATGATTTTTAGAACTAGTGAAAGTCCATTTGGTATTTAATAAGATAAGAATATATGTCTATTACTGATACTGAATATTTATCTTTAAATTTCAGATAAGCCTTTGAAAAAAAGAAAACAAGATTCTTACCCACAGGAGGCTGGGGGTGCTACAGGAGGTAATAGACCAGCTTCTCAGGAGACGGGTTCAACGGGAAATGGGTCAAGGCCAGCATTAATGGTTAGTATTGATCTTCATCAGGCAGGAAGAGTGGACTCTCAGGCTTCTGTAACTCAGGATTCAGACTCCATAAAAAAGCCTGAAGAAACCAAACAATGTAATGATGCACCTATATCTGTTCTTCAGGAAGATATTATTGGAAATCTTAAATCCACACCAGAAAACCATCCTGAGACTCCTAAAAAAAAGTCTGATTCTGAGCTTTCAAAGAATGAAATGAAGCAAAATGAAAGTAGATTGGCAGACTCTAAACCAATCGAAAATAGATTGGAGACAAAATCAAGTGAAAATACACTAGAAACTAAAACTGAAGCACAGACAGAAGAATCTAAACAGAATGAGAGCAAAACAACTGAATCCAAACAGAATGAGACCATCACTGCCGAGCCTAAACAAAATGAAAACAGACTCTCTGATGCAAAACTAAATGACAAACAAAATAATGGCAAATCAGAAACAGTAAAGTCAAGACCTGAAACCCCAAAGCAAAAGGGTGAAAACCGACCTGAAACTCCAAAACAAAAGAGTGATGGACGTCCTGAAACCCCAAAACAAAAGGGTGATGGACGACCTGAAACTCCAAAGCAAAAAGGTGAGAGTCGACCTGAAACTCCAAAGCAAAAAAATGATGGTAGACCTGAAACACCAAAACATAGGCATGAAAATAGGAGGGATTCTGTAAAGCCATCAACAGAGAAGAAACCTGAAGTGTCTAAACATAAACAGGATATTAAATCTGATCCACCTCGGTTAAAATCAGAACGGGCTGAAGCCTTAAAGCAGAGACCTGATGGGCGATCTGTTTCTGAGTCATTAAGACGTGACCATGATAATAAACAAAAATCAGATGACAAGAATGAATCAGAACGACATCGAGGGGATCAGTCTAGGGTTCGAAGACCAGAAACATTGAGATCCTCTAGTAGAAATGATCATGGCGTGAAATCTGATGGTTCAAAATCTGAAAAACTAGAAAGAAAACACAGGCATGAATCAGGGGACTCACGGGAAAAACCATCTTCTGGGGAGCAAAAATCAAGACCTGACAGTCCTCGTGTTAAACAAGGAGATTCTAATAAATCAAGACTTGACAAATCTGGTTTTAAATCACCAAATAGTAAAGATGACAAAAGGACAGAGAGTAACAAGAGCAAAGTAGATAGTAATAAAGCACACCCTGACAATAAGGCAGAATTTCCAAGTTACTTACTTGGAGGCAGATCTGGTGCATTGAAAAATTTTGTCATTCCAAAAATAAAGAGGGATAAAGATGGCAATATTACTCAGGAGACAAAGAAAATGGAAATGAAAGGAGAGCATAAAGATAAAGTAGAAAAAATGGGATTAGTTGAAGATCTAAATAAAGGGGCTAAGCCTGTAGTTGTCCTGCAGAAACTGTCTTTGGATGATGTTCAGAAACTTATTAAAGATAGAGAGGATAAGTCAAGAAGTTCCCTTAAATCCATCAAGAACAAACCATCAAAGTCTAATAAAGGTAAGAATACTATACTGATATCATTTGTATTTTAATTGGTTTTCTTTTAAGTTTGGGGGTCCTTGAGGAATAAAAAAATGGAAATTTGCAAAATTGGGCTACTCTGAAGATATGTAGGTAAAATGAGTCATTGTAGATGGAAAATTCTCAAAGATCTTTTTTCCTACCCCATTTAAGTTACTGTAGTGAAGTTTTTTTTTAAACTGTAATTTGGTGCACAGATGGATATGTACTTTTATTATTTATCTTGTATCTGAAAGTTGCTTAAGTAAATGATTCGAATTATACAGAGTGGATGCACTTCCTTTTCTACAAAGATACTATTCTATATGCAATGTGAAAATTCAAGTTAAAAATTCTAAAAGTGTTATCCAAATATTAAGTATTTTATAGGCTCTTTTTTACAGACATGTGTCAATAACTTTGAATTTACGTACCTTAGAAAGTTATGTAAAAGTTTATCCTGTCTTTGGGAGGGAAGAAATGGTTAGTGATATGTGTTTTATCATTCTATTGTGTTTGTTTTGTTTGGGATCACATGCAGCAGTGCTCAGGGGCTACTTCCTGGCTCTGTGCTCAGGGGTTCCAGAAAAGTCTGGATATTGCTGAGAATCAAACCTGAATCTCCTGCCTGCATGCAGAGCACTTGTGTACCCATTTGTGAACTCTGTCCAGCTTCAGAATGTTTTTGTTTTAAATAATAAATTTGCTCTTTCCTATAAATGGGAATGCTTATTTACCCCATAAGATGGTGAATTCATTTGTAAGATTTTTTTTTTTTAGTTTTGTAATGTTTTGATTTATTTTGCACATTTGCTGAGCAGTTTTCTGGTTTCCTGAATAGTGATATTTTCAGTGGCTAGGACTTTAAGTGCTGAAAATTCAATGGCAGTTAAGGAAACAGAATTTTGCACTCTTTTGTATACAAATTTCTATGAGCACACTTTAATTATACTCTGGTAATATCTGTTTAGTTCATGCAATAGAAGGTCAGTTTTGGTTTTGTATGTCAAAATAAAATTTACATATGTTACTGGTGAAGCTTTCAGATTCTAAGTTATGGTATTCTTTATTACTAGTCTTTTATAACTAATGAATTTTTCAGAATGCCTATTTATGTAAAAGATTTTTAGAGTCAGGTAACTAGAACTAGAATTCATTCCCTTTTGATAAAGATTTTCTTTAAAATTGTTCATTGAATGTTTGGAAATGGTTTACACATATCAATTACATGATAGTTTTATAATTTTAGAAGAGTCAGTTTAAAATGATGGAAAGTGGTACCCTTTTGATTCCTTTTTCTGGTCCCTGGACTTTCTTCTCCTCTGCCCTCTGTCAGCCTTGCTTTCTAATCTCTGTTCTAATGAAGAATCTTTTACTATTGAACATCAAAAAATATATATAGCTTTTAATCAGTAATTATTTCTCCCTTTTTAACATATAATTTTACTGCCTGTGAATACATAGTTTCTATTTCTCCTGAGTATAATTTTAACACAAATGTATATGTTTGATATGTTCATGGTAGCTGATACATTGGCTCTCTGGGTATCTGCCTGTTCAGAGTAGATATTTGTGTGTGTGCTTGTGCATGCATATGTGTGTATATACACACATACATATAAGTGGTCCAATTTATTGAAGAATTACTTGTTTAGATTCATTTTGAGGCCTCATGTAGATGTCTTTGGCTTATATTCATATCTAAATTTATTAGTGTACTAATTTTGGTTGAAGTCTGTAATAAGCAGTCGCAGAGTTGCATAATTGTGGATTTAAGTAATTATATAGGAAACAAAGCTATAGATTATATAAACGCCCTTTGTAGGGAACATTACTTAGAAGAAAATTTTTCTTCTCCAAGTGGTGCTCAGGAGATCTGGGACCTCTCCAGCAAGTCTCATCCTGGCCTGCACGTGAATGCAAGAGCCCGAGGATACAGCCCTGCTGGTGCCCTGCAATGCTGGACATTACTTGGGCTACCTGCAGTGGTTCTCAGAGACTTCTGGCACTGTACCTGGCAGTGCTCAGGTGGTACTGGTATTGGGCATGTTCAGGCTCATGTAACGCATGTGCCTTAACCCCTATACTATCTCTCTTGCCCCTTACTTGGAATTATATTTGTAGCACTGCACTGTAGCACTGTCCTCCCGTTGTTCATCGATTTGCTCGAGCGGGCACCAGTAACGTCTCCACTGTGAGACTTGTTGTTACTGTTTTTGGCATATTGAATACACCACGGGGAACTTGCCACTGCCGTGAGGGCAGGGATACTCTTGGTAGCTTGCTGGGCTCTCCTAGAGGGATGGAGGAATTGAACCCAGGTCGGCCTTGTGCAAGGCAAACACCCTACCCGCTGTGCTATTGCTCCAGCCCTTATATTTGTAAATTCACATAAATTCATATTTTCTGAAATACTGCAATTTTTCTTAGTAAAAGACTTAGGCTGAATATGACTGGGGTACTTTTGTGGTTGATTCCTGTGTCCAAAATTCTTGGTATCTATTCCTGCACCCTCTCGGAAGAACTATGTTCTTACGTTATTTAAATATTTTTCCTGCTAACTATATTTAAAATACTCATTCTTTGGATAATTGTCACCGTCTGTCACTGTCCTCCCATTGTTCATCGATTTGCTCAAGTGGGCCCATTAACGTCTCATTTTGAGACTTTTTACTGTGTTTGGCATAATTGTAATTCTTTGAATATGCTTTAAAATTGATAGGTTTTAGGGGCTGGAAAGGCTACAGTACAGCTGGTAGGACACTTGCCTTGCATCCCATATAGTCCCCCAAGCACCACCAGAAATAATTTCTTAATGCAGTGCCAGGAATAACCCCTGAACACTGTTCGGTGTGGCCTAAAAACATACAAAACAAAACAAAAACAGCAAATAAATGGATAGGTTTTGAACCTATCCATTATTTTGAACCTATAGATTGCTTATTTTTGTCCTGTATGTGAGCATATTAAATAATGACACTGGTATACTGCATTTTATTCTTGTAGAGTTATACCTATACCCTTAATACCTAGTATAGTGCCAGGTACATAAAAAGAGCATAATAAATTTCTGTTGAATAAAGACTAAATTGCCATCATGTTAAGAAAAAGCTTTTTTGTGCACATTAAAATTGTGTATTCTTACTCCTCCTTTATGTTCCCATCAGTCAAGTCTCACTCAAGAATTACATAGTACTAAACTCACTATTCCTTAAACTTTGTAATAATTTTTCTTGTCTAACAACCCTCTAGTTTTTGTTAAGACCCCAAAGGAAACCTCCTCGTTCATGTGTTTCATTTATTCTACCTTTTTTTGCTCTGTAGCTATACAAGTTTGATCCAATATCAAGTGTGTAACTGCCTGTCTGTCAGCTTTCTGGTCTTTCAGTATAATGTCTTCTTTTCCATACCTTATGAACTTTAATTTTTTTTCAATTTTTATTTTATTTTCTTGGACATTTATTAGCAGTGTTTGGTTATCTGGTGTTAATGCTCAGCTGGGCTTTGTAAACTGGTGGAGAAGGAGGCTATGCAGTAACAGGAATCAAACTCAGATCCTTGAACATATATCGTCTTTTCAATTATCTCTTTACCCTCAAAGTTTATTATTAAACTATTATGATGTATGGGGTGCTGTTGGGCCATAACAAGCTATGCCCAGAATTTATTCCTGGCTGAGTGATCAGGTATCACTCTTGGGGTGGCACTTAACGGGTCATACATGGTGTCAGAGATTGAACCCTAGTGAGCCACATGTACCTTGCCTCTTGTATTATCTTTCTGGGCACTATCGAAATATTCTTTAGGGATATGAAGGTAACTCAGTAGCCTGAAGCACATGTTTTTCATGTAGGAGCCCTCGGTTCGATCTCCAGTCCTTGGGCACCACAGGATTTGGTGCAAAAAAAAAAAAACGAGTAAATAATCAAGTAAAATAAAATATCCTTCAGTTAGTATATTAAGTGCCAAAAGTAATCTTTTTTGTGAATATATTCTTACTTAGAATATTATCCTAATATTCCTTATTGTACATGTCTCCAAATTAAAATGACAAGATCTTAAAGCCTGACATGGACATCATCTAACTTACTTTATGCTATTAAAGCTTCATGCCCTTAATTGCAAACTTTAACAATTGAAGTTTAGTTTTTTACAAAACTCTGTGGTGTTCCAAAATATCTTTGCTTTCTATTCAAAGAATTTTTTTTTTCCTTCCAACTAGTATCCGTTTACATCACTGTTCTTGCTGCTCTTAAGAAATAGCCGGTACCATTTGTTGAGATCATGACCTTTAAACAATTATTGAGAGTGATCATTACAGGGAATGTGTACCTAACTAGCAGCTCTTAGTGTCAACAATGTTTAAATTAGATAGTGCTCATTTCTTAACTACTGATTGCCTTCACTGTTAGGGACATTATTATTGCAATCATTATTATTTCCCCACAGTAGTTGCCATTATTAAAGGTGATCACTAAAATGGATGAGCTAGTTTTCTTTTCTGTAGTACTAAACATCCTAGTTGAATTGTTGTTAAGACTCTAGGTTTCTATTAATTTGAGAGAAATGTTATTTCTGGGAATGAATCTTAGACATAGTTTACTAATTCCTGGGTTGACTCTTTTCTTTAAAGTTTGTAGTAAGATTCTGTTTTGGGGTGTTGGAGAGATAGTACAGAGGCTAAGATGCTTGCCTTGCATGTGACTGACCACAGGTCAATCCCAGGCACCATATAAGATGTCCCAAACACCTTCAGAAGTGATCCCTGGACTCAGAGCCCTAACCACTGCTGACTGTGGCTCCAAAACAAAACATAAAACTCTGCATTTGTTTTTATTCATTTGAGCAGTTTTAGTAAATATTTTCTGACAAACTACAATTTTCAGTTTTTGGAAATACTTATGTTCTCAGTGATATCTTTAGAAATTTAAAGAACATTTATTACAGAGGTTAATGTAGAACACTCCTAGTTGCTGACTCTTTTATTTATTTATTTATTTATTTAGGCTTTTTGGGTCACATCTGGTGATGCACAGGGGTTACTCCTGGCTCTGCACTCAGGAATCACTCCTGGCGGTGCTCAGGGGACCATATGGCATGCTGGGAATCGAACCTGGATTGGCCACGTGCATGCAAGGCAAATGCCCTACCCGCTGTGCTATCAGCCCTGTTGACTGGTTTTTTTAATAACAATAACTTGACAGGTTGGGGAGATAAAACAGCAGATAGGAGTTTGCCTTACACTTGACACCTGAGTTTGACCCCTCATACCCCATAGAGTCCTCTTGAGTCATGACAAGGAATGTTCCCTGAGCTCAGAGCCAGTTGAAAGCCCTGAACATCACCAGGTGTGATCCAAAAAACAGCAGCAAAACAAAGTATGGTTTTTTGAAAATTTTTATGATTTCTATTTCTATTTCAGATTTTTGTTTTCTGTTCATAGAATGTATGGGTCTAAGTTTGATTTATAGATTATTGGTATTTTTCTGATATTAAAGATGTGCATTAAGAATTTTTCAGGGCCAGAGCCATAGTACAGCAGGTCAGGCACGCATCTTGTATGTAGCTGACTTGCGTTCAATCCCTGGCTCCCACATATAGTTCCCTAGGCCTCACCAGGAGTGATCCCTGAGCACTTGCGCATAACCAGGTTACCGCTCCCACAAAATTAGAATTTATTATTAAAATCAAATTTATTAGTGATATTCTCTCCTGTTTCATATATCAGACCAGCCCAAGGGTATGGCTTGCATACTATTCTGCTAGTTGCAGAAATAAGTATATAATTGAGACGTGAAAAGATGGATTAATTCTGGCATCACCTCCTCATGTATATAGCTGGGGAGATAGTAAGCAGGTAGGTGCTTACCCTTGAATGCAGCAGACCTGGGTTTGATCCCCGATAATACATATGGTGTCCCAAGCTAAGCCAAGAGTGACCCCTAAGTGCAGAGCGAAGAGTAAGCCTTGAGCACTTACAGATCTGGGAGAAAAACCCCTGAAAAATACTCCTATATATGAAGTTACTGCTCTAACATACTGCATTTTTTTGAATTGCAGTATGTTATTGAAATCATCTCATAAGGGCTTTGTACATACATATTTGATATTATAATGTGGTATATATAATATTTAAATAGTTAATAGATTCTTACCATAGTAATAGTAGTATTATAATGTATAGTATATATAATATAATGCAGAGTATAATGTCAAGTGTATTCATTTTCTCCCTCCAACCCCTGTGGTGCCAGGATTAAATTTCGGGCCTCAGACATGCAAAGCATGTGTTCTTAACACATTGAAAGTATAAAATCAAAGTATACAAATCAATCATAATACTAAGTACCCTGGGATTAGAACCTTGAGCAGATCTTAGTCTTTTGAAGACTAGGTTCATTGACTTTTTTTATGTTTTTCTATTGCGGCCACACCCAGGGATGCTCAGTGGTTACTCTTGGCTCTGCACTCAGGAATTACTCCTGGGGTGCTCAGCAGACAATAAGGGATGCCTGAAATCAAACCTGCATTGGCTGCATACAAGGCAAATGCCCCACCTGCTGTATTTTCTCTCCCACCTCAGTTCATTCACTTTTAAAGTAATCAGTTTCCTTCCTATCTTACACAATTGTGAGGAACAAATGAATCTTAAAGAGCTAAACATTTTCCAAGTTCTTAATATAATGATATGTGCCCATTTTTTGGGGGGGGGGGGGTGGGAGTCACACCTGGCAATGCAGGGTTACTCCTGGCTCTGCACTCAGGAATTACTCCTGTCGGTGCTCTGAGGACCATATGAGATGCTGGGAATCGAACCTGAGTCAGCCGCGTAAAAGGCAAATGCCCTACCCTCTGTACTATCGCTCCAGCCCCTCAGCCCCCATTTCATTTTGAACTGAATTTGTCTAAGAATATTTTGTGGTTGTTAGTTGTTAAAAGGGACACCCCAAGTGGTGTTTGCAGACCATCAGGGCCACATGTATTCTATTGTTCTGAGTCATATCTCTGGCCAAAGCATAAATATTTTAAAAAGCTATGTTTTTGAGAGCTGGAGTTAGGACAGGTCTTGAAGTGTTTGCGCTGTCCACAACCAACCTGGGTTCAAATCCTGGCACAACATATGATCCCCAAAACACTACTAAGGGCCACTCCTGACTACAAAGCCAGTATAGCCCCTGAGCACTGCTGGGATTGGCTCCCAAACCAAAAAAGATAATAATTTTTTTTTAATGTACGTATAGTGTATACTCAGAGTATGTTTAAAGATACTGCAATGATATTTTCCCAGCTTTTTTTCCTTGTAACATTGTAATATTTTGAATTGTACAATATTGGACATTTCTGTGTATTGCAAAATGATCACCATAGTAAATTTGGTTCATGTTCAAATAACACTCATTGTTGCTATTTTTGTGTATTGTAAGGACTTCGTTTTCAGGAGTGTGGTGGGGGAATGTGTATCCCATGCAATGCTTAGGGGTCCCATGATACTTGGCTCTGTTGCTACTTGGTCTAGTGCTGCTTGGACCTAGCAGAACTGGCTGCCACCGAGCACTCAGACAAACTGATGGTGCTCAGGAGACCATTCAGTGCAGGGAATTGAGCCCAGGTATGTGTCCATTATGCTGTCTCCTTTGACCTGATGAGCACTTTTTTTTTTAAACTTTTTTATTGAATCACTGTGAGATAGACCCTTACAAGCTGTTCATGATTGGATTTCAGTCATACAGTGTTCAAACACCCATCCCTCTACCAGTGTACATTTCCCTGTACCAGTGTCTCCAGATTCCCTCCCACCTGTCTCTATGGCAGGTGCTTTTCTTCTTCGTGATGAACACTTTTAAAATTAAATGTCAGTATGACTTTCAAATATACATATGTATTGTTAACTCTATTTACTTTATTATTTGTTATATCCCCCAGAACTTAGTTATTTTAAAGTATTTTAAAATATTAGTTATTTTAAAATATACATATGTATTGTTAACTCTATTTACTTTATTATTTGTTATATCCCCAGAACTTAGTTATTTTAAAGAGATCATACAGTATCTTCCTTTGTCTTATTTTCTTACATAGTACCCTCACTGTCTGTCATGTTGCAAATGAGGACATTCTTTTTTTATGGCTCAGAGTTTCATACCATCCCTCTACCAGTGTACATTTCCCTGTACCAGTGTCTCCAGATTCCCTCCCACCTTCCCCTCCCTCCCCCACCTGTCTCTATGGCAGGTGCTTTTCTTCTTCGTGATGAACACTTTTAAAATTATGCGCTGATTTTCTTTTGCACTGATTTATTAATGGTGTCTTAGACTGTTTTCCACATCTTGGTAGTTAATAGATACTGTTGCAATAAATGTGGGGGTTAGGTACTTCTTTTGTTTCCTTCAGGTTAAGTACCCAGAAGTGGAATTGTTGAATCATAGTGCAGTTCTGCTTTTAATATTTTGTGGAGCTTTATTTCTTTTTCTCTTAACGATTCCACTAATTACATTCCCACTAATTGTTCCCTTTTCTCTTTGCCTGCATTTGTTTTTTTCTTTCAGGGTGATAGCTATAATAACAGGTATGAGTTGATATCTTGTAGTTTTTTGTTTGCACTTCTTTGATGTTGGTGATGATGAGGATCTTATCATATACCTGTTGGTCATTTTTATATTTTCCTTGGAAAAATTCCTATTTGGTTTCTTTTCCCATTTTTCTTATATTGGGGGTATGGTTAGTGTTCAATCAGTGGTTCTCAGGGATAATCCTAACTGGCTTGGGCTACCAAGGATGGAACCCAGGCCTCCAGCATGCAAAGCATGCACTCTAGTCCTTTGAGCTATCTGCTCCTGTCTCCCAACCCCCAGCCCTGCCAACCATATTCACCAGATTGGTTATTTTGTTGGAGTTTTTTTTTGGGGGGGGGGGGTATTTATTTAGTTGTCTGAGTCCTTTACATATTTTAGACATTAAACTCATAAGATAATGTGATTTATAAGCATTTTCTCTTTTTTCTATAGGATTGCTTTTCATTTTGTTGATGGTTTTCTTTCTGTGCAGAAACATTGTAGTTTGAGATCAAGTTTAAAGTGTTTGATCTTTGAGATCAAATTAAAAAAATAATCACCAAAACCAATGTCAAGGGGCTTACCATACACTGTTTTCTTATAGGAATTTTGTGGTTTCAGGTCTTATATTCAAGTCTTTATTCCAATTTGAGCTCTCTTTCTGTCTCTCTCGTGTGTTGTAAAGTAGGCATCCATTTTCATACTTCATGTGACTGTATTTTCCCCATTATGTTTTGTGGGGGGTGGTTGTTATTATTTGGGAAAAAAACACCATATACGTCTGGGTTTGTTTGGGGGCTCTCTGTTCTCTTCCAGTTGTCTGTGTATTTGTTTCTGGGCTAGTAGCATATTGTTTTGATTACTTTAACTTTGTAATATTGTTTGAAATTAGGAGAGAGATGCATCTAGCATTGTTCTTTCTCAAGATGGTTTTCATTATTCAGGGCCTTTTGTAATTCCACTACAGATTTTAGGTAAGTGTCATTGGAATTTTGATAAAGATTGCATTCATTCTGTAGATCCCTTTTGGGCAGTATATGGACACCCTAAAATTAATTCTTTAAGTCTATACACATGGAAAAGCTTTCTATAGTTTACCTTCAGTTGCTTTCCTCGGTGTCTGATAGTTTCCAGATTTTTACCTCCTTGGTTAGAATTATTCTTTAGGTTGATATTTGATGCATTTGTAAATGGGATTGATGCCTTAGTTTTTCTTTGTGGTATTTGTTAGTATATAGTAGCATGATTGATTTTTGAATATTGAGTTTGTATCCTATTTTACAGAACTCACTATTTCTAATAGTTTTCTGTTGGAATCTTAAAGATTTGTATAAGTCACCTGCAAGTAGAGCAGTTTGGTTTCTTCTTTCCAATTTGGATGCCTTTTGTTTCTCTTTCCTAGCCTAATTACTCTGACTAGAACTTCCGGTACTATGTTGAATAAAAGTAGTAGGAGTGGACATGCAGATAGCTAGGACTGGTTTTAATATGTTGTGATGTATTCCTTACTATTGTACTTGGTGAGAATCATTATCTTGAATGGATATCGTTGAATTTTTTCAAATGCTCTTTTTTACATCTAATGAGATTATCATATGACTGTTGTCTTTCATTTTGTTACTATAGAAAATCATATGGATATACAGATGTTGAACCATTTATAGATATTGAACTTGTATGCTTATAGTAAATTCCATCCGATGACAATGTAGGATCCTTAAAACGCTGTTTAGTTCAGGTTTGCAAATTTGTTGAGAATTTCTAGACCTGTGTTCATCAGGGATATTGGCCTGCTTTTTGTTTTGCTTTGGTAGAGTTTGATTTTAGTATTATCCTGACTTCATAAATGAGTTTTAAATACTTATTTTTGAAAGTATTGGAGAAGAATTGTTATTAATTCTTGGGAGAATTTTTCAGTGTAGCCACCTCAATCGAGGATTATTTGTTGGAATGTTTATTTATTGTAGATTTTCCAGTAGTCTGTTACTCATTGTATTTGTGTGCTATCAATTGTAATATCTATTTTTAATTTTGAGTTTGTTTTTCCTTAAGTCTTTTGTAGGAAGGAGGCCTGCAACTGGTTGTGCTCAGGGCTTACTCTTGGCTCTGACTCAAGGATCACTCCTGATGGGGCTCCTGATACTATCTGAGGTGCCAGAGATTTAATCAAGCAAGAGTTCTACCAGCTATTCTATATCTCCAACCCTTGATAAGCCTATTTTAAAGGCTTGTCTTTTTTTGTTTGTTTTGGTTTTTTAAATTTAGGTTCCATACCCAGTAATACTCATGGATTACACGAGGGAATTACGTCTGAGAGAACCCTATGGAATGCCACCAGGGATTAAACCTGGGTCAGCAGCTTGCAAGGCAGGCACCCTACCTGCTGTACTATCTCTCCAGCCCCTAAAGGCTTTTCTGTTTACCTTTTTCAAAAGCCAGCTCTTAGCTTTTTGGGGAAAAGCTTACACTGAGGACAAATTGAAAAGCAAGGGCAGACATCTAATACTTTTTTTTTTAATTGCCCAGATTTATCAGCAATAAAAACCAGCTCTTAGTTTCAAGTTTCGTTGACTGTTTCTGTCTTTCTAGTCTCTATTTATTTTGGCTGCTTATTATTTTCTTATATTAATATTGGACTTGTTTTCATTTTGTAATTCCTTGAGATGTAAAGTTAGGTTTAGACCTTTTTCTTTCTTTCTATATATATGTGTGTATGTGTGTGTGTATATATATATTTTTTTTTTTAATGGATTCCTGTGAGGTATGGTTACAGACTTACACACTGTCATGGCTACATTTCAGTCATACAACGATCAAGTATCCATCCCTCCACTAGTGCCCATTCTTTACCACCAAAGATCCCAGTATGCCTCCCCCCACCCATCCCCCGATCCCACCCTGCTTCTGTGGCAGGGCATTCCCTTTTGCGCGAGCACTCTCTCTCTCTCTCTCTCTCTCTCTCTCTCTCTCTCTCTCTCTCTCTCTCTCTCTTTTCTTTTGGGTGTTGTGGTTTGCAGTAGAGATATTAAGTGACCATCATGTTTGGTCTATAATCTATTTTCAGTGCGCATTTCCCATCCTGAGCACGCCCTCCAAGCACCCTTTACTTGATGGTTCCTTCTCTATCTGAGCTGTCTTTTCCCCCAGCATGTGAGGGTAGCTTCCAAGCCGTGGAGCAATCCCCCAGGTGCTTATCTCTGCTATTCTTGGGTGTTAGTCTCCTATTGTTACTTTATATTCCGCAAATCAGTGCAATCTTTCTGTCTGTCCCTCTCTTTCTCTCTCTCTCTCTCTCTTTTTTTTTTTTTTTTGTTTTTTTGGGGTCACACCCGGCAATGCACAGGGCTTACTCCTGGCTCTCTGCTCAGGAATTACCCATGGCCGTGCTCAGGGGACCATATGGGATTCTGGGAATCGAATCTGGGTCGGCCGCGTGCAAGGCGAATGCCCTACCTGCTGTGCTATTGCTCCAGCCCCCTCCTTCTCTTTCTGACTCATTTCACTTAGCATGATACTTTCCATGTTGATCCACTTATATGCAAATTTCATGACTACATCTTTTCTAACAGCTACACAGTATTCCATTGTGTCATTTCCAATAGTTATTTTTTTACATTTGCCACTAACCGGTTCGTTTACATTGTTAACCACTTTATACCAAAGTTTCTCTAACCAGAGGTTTAGACCTTTTTCATCTAATTTTAAATATCAGCATCATTCTGCTTATAATTATCAGTGCTCATATTCCCACAACTTACTTTGTATATAGAGAGACAGAAAATTGTCATTTGCTTCATAAACTTCCTGGAATGCTTTTTTTTTTTTTTGAGTTCTCCCTTGTAGTAAACTGTTGTCTGCATTTTGATGAAGTTACTGTATTGGTAGTGTCACTGTCACAACGATGATGCTTAAAACTGGATTTTTCCCCCCCTTTAAATCTTCTGTCTGTGTCATTTCCAATAGTTATTTTTTTACTTGCCACAAACCGGTTCCTTGGCAGTTCGTTTACATTGTTAACCAGTTTATACAATGAATGTATTTTGAAGGTGGATAACACCATTTTGAATAAAGCATGATGTGATGTAAACTAGGAATCAGAAATTTTTTTTGCGAAAGCCAGGTAATATCTTAGGTTGCACGGGCTTCTTACCTCTAACATAGTACCAAAAAGAAACCATAAGACAAGATATAAACTCTTGTGTAAAATGAGTTTGTTTTCTAATTTTCAAATATTCAAAAAAATATATTATTTTTATATAAAAACACAAGAGGGGTGAGGCATATTTGACCCAAATTATGGTTTGATGAGAATGGCATGGGTAATAGTTGAAATTTTATATAATTAACTAAGAAAACTAAATTTTTTTTAAAAAAATTTAATTTTCATTAGGAGCAATAGCACAGCGGTAGGGTGTTTGTCTTGCATGCGGCCGACCCGACTGACCCAGGTTCAATTCCTCCTCCCCTCTTGGAGAGCCCAGTAAGCCACTGAGAGTATCTTACCCACACTGCAAAGCCTGGCAAGCTCCCCGTGGCATATTTGATATGCCAGACACAATAACAAGTCTCACAATGGAGACATTACTGGGCCTGCTCAAGCAAATCAATGAACAACAGGAGAACAGTGACAGTGACAGTGAAACACCATGAGGTACAGTTGTAGATTTACAAATTTTCGTGCTTGGGTTTCAGTTATACAATGGTCGAGTACCCATCCCTCCACCAGTGCCCACTCTCCACCACCAATAATCCCAGTAACCCTCCTCCCCCAACCCATCCCCCCACCCCATCCCGTCTCTGTAGCAGGGCATTCCCTTTTGCTCTCTCCTTCCTTTAGGGTGTTGTGGTTTGCAGTAGAGATATTAAGTGGCCATCGTGTTTGGTCTATAGTCTACCTTCAGCACGCATTTCCCATCGCAAGCGTGCTGTTCCCTTTGCTTGGTGTTCCCTTCTGTATCTAAGCTGACTTTTCCCCCAGCATGTGCTGCCAGCTTCCAAGCCGTAGAGCAAACCTTCTGGTACTTATCTCAACTATTCTTGGGTGTTAGTGTCCCATTCTGTTACTTTATATTCCACATATGAGTGCTATCTTTCTATGTCAGTCCCTCTCTTTCTGACTCATTTCACTTAGCATGAGACTTTCCATGAAGAACAACTTGTATGCAAATTTCATGACTTCATCTTTTCTAACAGTTGCATAGTATTCCATTGTATAGATGTACCAAAGTTTCTTTAACCAGTCATCTATTCTAGGGCACTTGGGTTTATTTTCCCAGATTTTGGCTATTGTAAACAGTGTAGCAGCGAACATACAAGTGCAGATGTCATTTCAACTGTACTTTTTTTGTCTCTATGGGATATATTCCCAGGAGTGGTATTGCTGGGTCAAATGGGAGCTCAATTTCTAATTTTTTTTTTTTTTGAGGATCGTAAGGAGAATGAGACCCATCATTGTTACTGGTATTTGGCATATTGGGTACGCCACGGGGAGTTTGCCAGACTCTGCCGTAACGATGGGTCTCATTCTTCTAAAGAGCCTTGAATATAATCTCAGGGCTAGGATGAAGGAGACGTTACTGGGGCCTGCTCGAGGCAATCGACGATTAACAGGATGATTTGTGATTTGTGATTTGTGATTTGAGGATCGTACATACTGTTTTCCAAAAGGGCTGAACCAGTCGGCATTCCCACCAGCGGTAAAAAGAGAGTCCCTTTCTCCCCATATCCGCGCCAACACAGGTTGCTTTTGTTCTTTTGGATGTGGTGTGAGCTGATATCTCATTGTTGTTTTGATCTTCATCTCCCTGATGATTAATGATGTGGAGCATTTTCTCATATGCCTTTTAGCCATTCGGATTTCTTCTTTGAGAAAGTTTCTGTTCATTTCATCACCTCATTTTTTGGTGGTGTTGGATGTTTTCTTCTTGTGGAATTTGACCAGTGTCTTGTATATCTTTGATATCAACCCCTTATCAGATGGGTATTGGGTGAATATCCTTTCCCATTCTGTAGACAGTCTTTGTATTTTGGTAACTGTTTCTTTTGAGGTGCAGAAACTTCTTAGTTTAAGATAGTCCCATTTGTTTATCTCTGTAGAAAACTAGATTTTTTTAAAGGAATTTTCCACTGTTGTATGACTGTGCATATGTAAAAGATTGTTCTAGATAGCTTTGAATTATTTTTAGTTTTTAATTTAACACTTGAAGCGTTAAAATGAAATTAACCAAATATATTTTGGTTGGTTGTTTAATAATTATATTTATTTTTATGTTAGGGTTATATAATTGTTATATATTAACATATGTAAAATGTATATATGTAACTGTCTTCAAAGTATTTCATATTCATCACATATCAGGTATGAAATCTTTTCATTTTGTGATTAAGTGTCTATAATTAAAAATTCAAACTAGAATTTTCAGGACTTAAATTTTAACTGGGAAATTTTCGTGGAAGACTGCAAATTTATTTTAATATTTGTACTAAGCATTCAGTACATATTTTTTTTTTTTTTTTTCCCCCTTTATTTTATTTTATTTTTTTAAAGTTGTAGATTTACAATTTTTTGTGCTTTGGTTTCAATTATACAATGATCAGATACCCATCCCTCCACCAGTGCCCATTTTCCACCACCATGGATAATATCCCTCCCACCCCCATCCCCCCATCCCCCCGTCTCTGTGGCAGGGCAATCCCCTGTGTTCTCTCTCTCCTTTTGGGTGTTGTGGTCTGCAAAAGAGGCATTGAGTGGCAAACATGTTCAGTCCATAGTCTACTTTCGACATGCATCTCCCCTCCTGGGAGGATCCTCCAAACATCCTTTATTTGGTGCTCCCTTCTCTATCTGAATAGCCCTTTCCTCTAGGATACCCGGCTGGCCTCTAAGTTATGGAGTAATCATCTTCAGTATCCTGTTTTATTTTGACCTCCATAGAAGTCATGTGGTTGAGTTATGAAGTACTTTATAAAGTAAGATTTATAAAGTACTTCCTAAGAAGGAAGAAAGAAGAATTAAAATGCTTAAATGTGTGAAATTAATATTTTTATTCAGAATGAAACTGTTCACTTTGGGTATACAATGTATTCAGATATTGGCTAATTATTGCTAGATTTAAAATTGGATCGCCTATAAAAAATAAACATTTGATCTTGGAATTAAATTGTTGTTACTTCTACAGAAATTAAAACAATATACAGACTACTGGGGTTAGGGATGTAACTCTGTAGTAGAACATTTGCCTTGAATGTGTGAGAAAGAAAGAAAGTAGAATGTAGAATCATTTTTAAATCTGATTTTTATTTGAGTCAGAGTAATAGTGGGGCATTTCCCTTGATCACAGCTGGCCTGAATTCAAACTCAGCATCCCATATGGTTTCCCTAGCATCACCAGGAGTAATTCCTGAGTACAGATCAAGGAATAAGTCCTGAGCATTGATGGGTATTGCACAAAAACAAAAAATTCTGATCGTATTACTTATTTTTAAATTTAAATTTTTCATTTTCTTCCCCCAGTGCAAGGGATCAAACCCAGGGCTTTTTTTTTTTTTAAGTCACACCCGGCAATGCACAGGGGTTACTTCTGGCTTATGCACTCAGGAATTACTCCTGGCAATGCTCTGGGACCACATGGAATGCTAGGAATCAAACCCGGATTGGCCGTGTGCAAGGCAAACGCCCTACCAGCTGTGCTATTGCTCCACCCAGTGCCTCTTATGCAAGGCATATGCTTTTGGGTTTTTTCTGTTTGGTTTGGTTTTTGTTTTAGTGACACACCTGGTTGTGCTCAGTACTTCCTGACTCTGCACAAGGATCATTCCCAAGGGACAATATACAGTGCTGGGGATTAGACCTAGGGCAGCCACATGCAAGACCCTTACTGGCTGTATTGTCTCTCTGGACCAATGATGTATATTTTGTCAAATATAAAACATAGGTTTTCTATATTTAACTATTGTGTGATTCTTTTACGTGGACGGGGAGTGGAGAGGGAGGGGGGCTGAAGTCCCCATGCTGTGTTCAGAGTATCCTGAAGCTGTGCCTGACAACATTTGGCTAAATCTACTGGACCCAAGAAACATCAAATTGGATCCAGTGATACTGAGATACCTCCAGGGTTACAATTGGCATTACTTGGGGGAATCGTGCAGAGCAGCTGAGCAGTCAGGGTCCTTCAAATATAAGGAATGACCTTAACCATTAAAGTTTTCTCCCTAACCCCTCAGAATATTTTGTTTAAGGAAAACCTGCAGAGTATTTGCTCTCGGATATAAGAAACTACTGTAAAGAGTATGCCAGAACTAATGCATATTTAATTCTTAAATCTTGATTATTGTCTGTAGGATGATTTTAACTGTAGGATGTTAATATCATTGGTATGTCTTTGTGAACTAGAATTTAAGCAGTTAATAATCAGTTGCTCTTTTAATAATACTGTTTTTTGGGCCAGAGAGATCGTACGGCAGGTTAAGCACTTGCTTTGCATGCAGCTAACCTGGTTTCAATCTCCAACATCCTCATTGTCCCTGAGTACAGCAAGGAGTAAGCTCTGAGTACTGTCAAGTGTGGCCCCCCAAATAGTATATATAATGCTTTCTATTTTTAATTTGCAAATGTATCTTTTTCCGTAAAATATAGTAAGTTAGTCAAGTGTATAGAAAAATATCTGTAAGTAAACATGTAAATAGTGAACAACAGTTTGACAATGAGAAAGCAACTGATGACATGTAGTTAATATTATAGGTCCTACGTTCTGGGAAGATAATACAGTGGGTAAGGAACTGGCCTTCTACACAGCTAAGTTTGTTTCCTAGTACCATATGTAGTCCCCTGAGCCCTGCCAGGAGTGATCCCCGAGCATTGCCTGGTGTGACTACCCTCCCCCACCCCCGTAATGTAATTAAAACTATGTGTATCTTTTAAAAAAATAATAATAATGGTATAGGTCATATGCAAAGAGTAAGATACTAGAAGATATGATCTTACCATCATAAAAACATAATTAAAATGTTCAAAAAATTAAGAACCTCTCTTTCTACTCTTATGGGGATTTGAAGCACTCTCAACTAATACAAGTCTGGCTGTGTGCAGGTTGCCATGTGATTCTAGGGATTGAAACCCAATGATTCTCATTGAAAAGGCATATAGTCTTACTACTTGAGCAACAAGGACTTTTAAATGTTTAATTTGGCACAGGATATGCTAAAAATCTGAATCAAAAATGTTCATATCTTTTACCAACATTCTAAAAAAGTGGTCCTCACTGATAAAATTAAATTAAGAATGCTGTTACAGAGAAATGTCACATGATTTGAAAATAACATCAATTCATTGAATTCAGCTTTTTTGTGTCAGGGTCCTCAGAAATAGTATTTGGAATATTACTTCTTTGAGGGGAGGGCCAAGGGTGCCATTCATGGCTTGGTGCTTGGGGTTGTTTCAAGTGGTTTTCGGATTGAACCTGTGTGTAATATATACGCTTCTTTTCATTGAGCTATTTCTCCTATACCTGGAATACTACAGTTTATTGAGTAAATGTTTGTATGTAAATTCTTAGGAGAATACAAAGCTGGAAAAGTTACTGGAAATAACTCCTCCATGATTACTGATATTTCATGAAAAATTTAAAAAAACTTTTTGTCAATTGAGATCAATTTGCATTTTTATGTTCTTAAATGATTGGTGCATATACATATATATATACATATATACTTGATGTTTTGAAATGGCCTTTATAAGCGCTGTTAACATTTAAATGTTGCAGTGTTGATTCTAGTTGCTAATATTCCCTGCTATAAATTTCTATGATATGCTTTGTTTCCAATTCCTAAGTAATTTTCAGGAAAAATAGGTAAATACACTTTTTATATATCCACTTAAAAATTTATAAGGGTAACTAAAGTAAGTTAAAATTGTCACCTTTAGTCATTAATTCTTTTTCTTAGTGTTTTTGCTACTTACATTTTAAAGTTACTAATGGTGTGAAAAAATTCCTTTTATACCTGTTTGTGTCTGTGTAGGGTTCATTAGTATTATACTAATAATTTTTGCATTATCTTAATATATTTCCTGTTTTGACTCATATTTGAGATAATATGAATTTACTTTATAATAGATGTGTATTTACTACATTCAGTTATATTTATATTTTTATGTATTGTTATTTTCTTTAAATTACACATATTGATTTACCAGTACAAAGAACTCTTTAATAATTCTAAAGGCATTTCCTTGCCTGTCCAATAGACAGTGATAGTTAAAGCATAAAAAGCTCTTGCCTCGGCCACTATACACAATCAACAGGTCTTAGAAAAGATTATTGAAAGAAACCACTTACATAGAGAAAGAGGAGATAAGCAGCCTCTCTAATTTTTAGTGAGAGGTAATATTACTTTTAAATGGACTGTTTTAGACCTCTCTCTAAAAAAAAAAAATAAATAAAAATGAAAAAACTTGGCTACCAAGAATGTGAGATACACTACCTATTTTACAAATATATTTGATGCCAGTGAATCAATTTTTTTTTTTTCATAAATGCCACACCAAGATGTAATGGGAGAAGCCCTGGAGCATTGCCTCTCCTAACAATGCTCATCCAGGCTTCAGCATTCAGTATTCAAGTCTGAGGTTGTGGTCCATCTGATGGTATTGGGGTGAAAAGGGGTCATATAATATATGGATTAGAGTTGACCTCACATATGCTGGAATGTGTTCTAGTGCTTTGAGTCATATGCCTTGCCCATGAGACTATCTTCAGAGACTTTCTTTGTTTTGTTTTGGGTTTGATCTATGACCATCTGTGCTCAGGGTTTACTCTCATCTCTGCGCTCAGGGATCATTCCTGGTGGACACATGGGATCAGATGGAGTACCAGGGACCAAACATAGGTTGACCACATGCAAGACAAGCACCCTAATGTGCTGTACTCTCCTCAACCCAAAGAATTTTTAATCAGTACAGATAAAGACATTACATTAAAGAATGATGACTACTCATTATCATAGTAATTGGTATCATTATAGAAGTTATATAGTGATATATACTGTATATATAAGTAGAATCATTGTTTTAGGGTTGACCCATTCAGTTGTAAATATGAAATGTGTAAAATACAAAGATAACTTTTAAAAATGCATGTAATACTAAAGTTTAATTTTTCGTTGCAATAATTTGGTTGAAATTTCCCTTTTATCTTCAGATTTAAATTTTTTTCTTACCTTTCATTAATAGGTAGTATAGATCAATCAGTGTTAAAAGAATTGCCCCCTGAACTCCTGGCAGAAATCGAATCCACCATGCCACTTTGTGAACGTGTGAAAATGAATAAGCGCAAGCGTAGCACAGTTAATGAAAAGCCCAAATATGCTGAAATCAGTTCAGATGAAGATAATGATAGTGATGAAGCTTTTGAATGTAAGTATCCCATAACTTTAATATTAATTTAGAATTAAAAAGGAAATTGATGTTTTTTTCTCATTCATAATTTTTGGGTGAACCAGAGTAAAATGATCTTAATTCTTAATATTGTGATAAGACAGATTTCTTTTTTAATACCTTAAAGATGTGTGGAATATGGCAACAAAATTTTTTTACTTTGCCTATGTGATGGATATCAGATAACAGAGGTGTTTGTATAAATGCATTTAGCAAAATTTATTGATTATATAAAAGGCACTTAGAATAAGAATAAAAATTTAAAAAATGTGTCCCCTGTCTTTGAAGAATCTAATGGGGAAAATAATTTAAACAATTATAGTCCAGTGAGAAAATTTAAATTCTAATAGTACATACAGAGTGCTATGGAAGCATATTGGATTGACGTCAAAATTATACTGGGGTTACAGGGAACACTTACTGGAAGAGGTGACACTTGAGTCTTGAAGGACACTAGGAGATAGCCAGGTGAAGAAATATTTTAAACCATACCATCACTAAATTATAAATGGATTAGCCACATTGTCAGTTATCTGTGTGGTTTGGACCTGGCTTCTCGTTTTTGCCCAGCTGTGTCCTGGAATTCCTCCCTTGTTTCACTGTTTTCCAGAGCTGGCTTCTTCACTACACAGCTACCTCTCTACAACACTGTGATCACCTGTCTTTGCACTAGACTTGCTATACCTCCGCCTGTCTTCCTACTGGTCCACTGAAAAAGTTCTTCTCTTTTATCCCTATCTTCCTTCTTCTGGAACAAGAAAATGAGCCTAGCCAAGAGGGGTCAGCAACTTTGTTTGACTTAAACGGCATTCAGTGGAAACAGACTATGGGAGATCTTCATTTATGTGCCAGCTGACTTAGTCATAATGACCAAAAGAAGTGGGAAGATCACCAGTGTGTTCTACCTTTTCCACCTAGTGTCCATAGATTGAGGTGTGACAAACAAGGCAGGAAGGACAGATGCATGCTGCCATTTTAAATTGTATTTACTGATGGAAGCCCTTCACCTCCTCCAAAGTGTTTATATATCTATATATTTATATAAATATTATATATCATTAATTCTGATCCTAAAACTGTGAGCTCTTGAGTCATGAGCAGTAGTATCTGAATCTGAACAGTTTTAAAATTGAAATAAAATACTTAGCAAAGTTAACCTGACATATAATTAAATATATGAATAATTGTTATTTTGTATTATCATGAGATGTATTTACATACAGTATATTTCAATGGATAAAGTTTATGATGTTTTATCATAATCATTTTAGTTTTATGGGAAAATATGCTCTGAACAAATTGAGGAGAAGGAAGATTTGGTGACTCAGAAACACTTCTACCTTAATATGCATCTTCTCTTTTACTTTACCTACCTCCCTTAGTACATTACCCATTTCTAAAGGGAATAAACAGGAAGAGATTCCTTAATTCTAGATAGGTTTCAGACCACACTTCAACTCCTGTTAATTGCTAGGTTGATGAAAATTCTGAAGCTACCTCACTCACATCACAGTTAAATGGAATACATAGCACATTGTGAAATAACTAATTGTTAAAAGGAGGGAACCAGATATGCCTCTTTTGTTGTGGATTCAACCATTTTTCTTTCCTCTTTTTTCTTTTCAACTTTTGTTTACTGTGCTCTATGAGTTACCATCTTATATCAGGTGAAGTAGCTTATAGCCACACACACATATACGTATATATCCTCACGTATTGAAAAACATCCCATTTCGTGTGTGTGTGTGTGTGTGTGTGTGTGTGTGTGTGTGTGTAATGTATACAGGAATATATACTGTATATTGAAAGCTAATTGCAGAACTTGAACTTTAACCATGTCAGGAAAAGAGAAGTTTCTCCAGTTTTAAAAAAAGTTTTGTAGTTTCCTGATTTTCTTCTTTTAATTCTATATAAATAACTATAGAAAAATATATTGTGTCCAGTGAAAGAATTTCAATTGATAGTTTGCATAAAGGACCAAATTATCATTATTCCCCCCCCAATGAAAACAGTGAGGGTGCAATACAAAACATAAACATATTATGAGAACATATGTAGTGAACATATGCTGTTTTGAAAGTATTTCTTTGAAACCTAAAAGTTTTCTGCAGTTTAATTACATTGCTTTTCTAAAAATTAAAAACAAAGGAAATTATTATAAGTATACAGGGGAAATTGGGATTATTTTGAGAGTTGGGCCATACAGACTTGTGTAGCCATTACTCTTGCTGAGGAAGGAAGATATAAGGAGGAGCTAGAGGTAAAATTTGTGAAAGGAACATGGAAAATACCCAAGTTACATGTTACATATCTTGCTATTGAGTTGCTCTTCTGCTTTTTTCTGGGTAATGAGAGAAATAAAATAAGAATAGACTTATAATGAACCAAGATAAGATCCTGATAACCTTATTGCAGTATACAATGTATTTTAAAAAGTTGTATTTATTTCTGAGATGCCATTCCCATTCCGTTTTTATCTAAATTGCCTAAAATTTAATAAATGTGAAATAAAAATCCCTAGGACCTATAAAGGTTTATGTCCATATGGCATATTGTACATACTTGTAAACAGCTATCAGATTTTTTAAGTATTTATTGCTAAGGATTGAGGTTTGGATGGATATTTTTGGAAATTAATTAAAATTCACAAAGACCAATAGGTCACACTTGAGAAGATTACATGTTAGTAGTCATTCCACTAGGCATTTGATCAAAATTTACTACTTGTTGGAAAAACGTTTAGTGAATGCTTTGATTCAGCAATCTGTTTCTCCCTCTTCTCCCTCTCTAATTCCCCCCATCTATTCAAAGTTCTTGGTCCTCCTTTCCTACCTCTTTGTTTCCCTCCTATAATTTTTAATTCCAGACCCTGCCCTTCCCTACTTAAAATTATTTATAGGTAGTCCCTGACCAAGAGAATATACTGGCACATAGCTTTTTTGTAAAGGGGGTAGGAGTCTTATCTACCTCTTTTTCATATTTTATAGTCAAATTTATGCCTAATTAAAAAGAAAAGAACTGGATGTTTAATTTACAGTTGTCCTTTTTAATGGGCAATATTATTATGTCATTTTATAACTCCAGGGAAGTAAAGAAAATTACCTTTGTCAGTCTTCTTGTCAGTATTTGTCTGCCGTGTTGTCTGGTCAGAAGATTCCAGAACTACAGACCAGACAAGATACTTGAATAGTACTAGCTAGGACAGCATCTAAGAGTATTATTAGCTCGATATGTACATGGGTTACCCATATAAGGACTCCTATATGGGCCAAAGATTGGCATCCCTAAACCTAAGCTAACTATTGCCTAAGTATTTGGATATTAATCATAGGAATTCGGAATCAAAGACAGCTACAAGAAAGCTGGGGGTTCAAATTTAGATGAACAGGCTACAACTTATTTATCAACATGTGGTCAGTACAGCCCTCTAGCTTTCACTGGACGGGCATTCCTAGTCTCTTGTGCTGAACTATGATGCTTTGTCAGAGTTCAGTATTATTCTCAACATAGTGCTCTGGCAGCTTTTATCAGTTTATCGCATCAGAGGAAATCTGTTTGCCCATTCTGCCTAGAGGCTCCTTGTCAGTATGGTGATTTTAGCAGAATGCTTAGACCTCTGTAAGGATGAGGAAAGGATTAAAGGTAACACATAAATATGCTTATGTAGCATGCATAAGCTTAAAAGCTTTTCTCCTTAGGTTTAAACAAGTCTATTCTTGGTGAACTGAATTCATTATATGAGTATTTACAATTATCCAGATTTATTCTCTTTGTAGGCATGTGATAAAAGTTAGCTGAGACTAGAATTTATGACTAAGTGGTGGGCTTAATGGGTATACATGGTTACCCATATTCTAAAATCTTCTTGTTTTTGCTGGGTGTGTGTGTACCAGAAATTCAACCCAAGTCTTCTTTGTGCAAAATAAGCTCTCCATTCTGTTTAGTTATCTCTCTGGTCCACTTTTTTTTTTTTCAAATTGAGCTATCTTTTTATCCCACTTCCCTAAAAGATTAACTTTTCCTGCAGTCCCTCCTCACTCTCAATAGTTCAGATGCTTTAAGGTGTCCGTATTTTTTGAAGTGGTAGATCAGCCTAACATGTCATAATTAATCCTAAAATTTAGATAATTACAGCTCACTGAATACCTTTCTTATAAATAAACCTGAGTTTGATTCTTAAGACACTTGTATCTGTATTAGAAGTTAAATAGTTCATGTAAAAAAATCTTTTTAAGTCTAAATAACTAATTCCAAAATAAATAATACGATTTCTGTATCATAATTTAAATTTCTGATTTAACATAATTCAAAATTTCCTAAGCCCACACGGCAAATATTTCCCCCCATTTGTAAAGTACAAGTTTTACTGCCTTTTTAAATGAGATAAATTATTTGTCGTGGGGATTTGCTTCTAGCTTCTAGGAAACGACATAAAAAAGATGATGATAAAGCTTGGGAATATGAAGAACGTGACAGAAGAAGCTCCGGGGATCATAGGAGAAGTCACACTCATGAAGGAAGAAGGAGTTCAGGTGGTGGTCGTTATCGAAACCGAAGCCCATCTGATTCTGACATGGAAGATTATTCTCCTCCTCCCAGCCTTAGTGAGGGTAATTCATCAGTGTCAACAGTTTTCTTACATAAAACAGATTTAAACTTAGAGCTCTAGTTTTGAAGAATATTTTCTTTTTATGTATTAACTTGCACAATCAAGTTTTAATTTAAGGTCAAGGCATATAGTTGGAACTAGAAGTGGTTTCTGTAGAAATATTCAGTGTGCAGGAAGAAACTGGACACAAAAATAGAGACATTTTGAGATGTTACTGCTTTTCAATATTTCTGTTTAATTTTAGTTGCTAGAAAAATGAAGAAAAAAGAAAAACAGAAGAAGAGGAAAGCTTATGAACCAAAACTAACACCCGAAGGTATCATTTTAGTTTGTATACACAGTTTTCAACTTTAGCTTTCTACTTGGAATGTAGATATAAATTCTGTGATTTTACTTTCTCTATTTCAGAAATGATGGATTCTTCAACTTTTAAGAGATTCACAGCCTCCATAGAGAATATTTTAGATAATTTAGAAGATATGGATTTTACTGCATTTGGTAAAATAATTTTTCAATATGTTCATTTTCCTCTAAATATAGAAATAAATTTAAATATCTTAGCCCATGTCTAGTATTCTGCCAATTGTTTTACAGCATTATTTCACAAAAATGAGTGTTATTGACTCCTGGTGGGAAAGACAGGAACAATCCGGGATAATATAGTGGCCTTGGGTGCAATTGGTGCAGGGAGGGTAGTCTTTTCTGTTTGTTTATTCATAAAACACATTGACACCATTGCTGCAATTTGTGTTAATCCACATCTAAGGTGTGGGCTACTGATGGTACATGCTGACATCAGTGAGTTAAAGAAGGAATATTTTCATGAGTTTTTTTCATTGTTTTGGGGTGTTTTTTTTTTTTTCCCTGAAAAGGAATGGTAGGCAGAATTAAGTTTAGCAGTCTCTGCGGGGAGATGACGGGGATGGTGGAGGGGTGAAGAAAAGAAGGGAAAACTAGAACATATACAATTCAGTGGTTTTTAATTTATTCACAGTTGTGCAACAATAACCACAGTATAATTAGTAGACCATTTCCAGTTAATAATCACTCATTTCCCCTTAATTTCTGCACCCTCACAATTCTTTTTGTTTCTGTATACTTCTATTGAATATGATATATAATTTTTAAGAATTTATACAAGTTTGGAGATATAACTTTTGATTAAAAACCTTGCCTGTATTAGGCCCTGGGTTTCTTACCTCTTAAACTTTTTTTGTTTATACAAACCATTCTTCAGTCACAGTAGAATTGAAACTGTAAATTGATAACAGAAAAATAATGTTTTATATTTAGTTAGAAATTAATACATTTCTGTTTTATGAGTAGAAGAGGAAGTTCCTTCCAAAAGAATTAGAAAATATTTTGAAAAAAGACTTTAGAAAGAAATTCATAGTGATAAAAAACTTATATAGATTTTTTTAAAACTTACATTTAATCTAAATTTCCATATCAGGAATCTAAAAAGGAGTATAGAATCTTGTTTAAGCAGAATAATAAAATAGAAGATTTAAGTGCAAAAGTTATCAGTATTAAAAATACAAAGGCTATGGGGAAAAATGAATGAAATCTGAAGGTATTTGAAAGATGCATAAACTGACAAAACTCATATTGTTGAAATGATAGTGTCTTAGGAATCCTGAGCAGGCAGTTACCAAAAGTTAGTTACAGTAATTAAGGAAGTCTTTATGCAGATGAATCTTGTGTAGATTCTCGATAAGGAGGGTACTAATATGATCAAAGATAAATTAATTGAATGGTTCGTTGTATGTCAGTACTGTGTTAAATGCCTTATAGGGTCTTTTTAGTAAAGCGAAATAGTTTCATTGAGCAAAATTTATTTAGAAAGACATGAGGGGAGAGAACGAGAGGGCAATGTGTTCAAGATAGGACCTGGGCTTCCCTACAACGGAGAAAAGCAAAAGAGAGATGGGTGTTCAGAGGAGAACAAGCATATGTTTAGTGCTTTAATGCAAAAATAAATACATTGGCTTTGAGTAATACAGAATGTGGAAAGCAAGATCACCCAATTAGAATATAATAGGATTAATGTATTCCTGTATTGTTCTTAAAGTAATAAGGATCTTATCTACAAATACTGAAATGTTAGCTTTATAAGAAATAACAATATTCAAAGTTCAACATAAAAGTAACAGGTGGCACAAACAATGGTGTTCACTTTCTATAAATAAGCCACATGGTATAAAATAATTGTGATAAAGAATCCATCATCTTTGGGGAAAAATGCCTTAAAACATTTATTACTCTTTTTAAAAAGTATTTGTTGGGCCAGAGAGAGAATACAGTGGTAAGGCACTTAGGCCTTGCCAAGGTCAGTCCTGGATACCACATATGGTTCCATGAGTACTTCAAGGAGTGATCCCTGAGCACAGAACCAGGAGTAAGCCCCAAGCACTGTCTGGTGTGACGCAAAAATAAAACAATGAAAAAGTATTTGCTAAGTTACGTGTCTGCTACAAATGCACTTCCCCATTGTTTGGAGTACCGGTTTTACCATCTCTAGAACTTTCTCATTCTGTGCTAAGAAACTGTGAAGTCATTTAAGATCCCAGTCAGGGCACCAGGGAGATAACTCAAAGAGCTGGAGAAAATGCTTTACATATAGCCATGTGCTCAATCCCATCCACCACAGGATCCCTGATAACCTTATCCCCAGGAAATAGATAATGATAGAACTCTAAGGTTACTATTGAGTACTTATGTACAAGTAGACCAATTACTAAGGTGGGGACAGAATTGTGCTGAAATCTGCAATCAAGAGTAGGAGCAGATAACCATTTCTGCTTCCAGAGAAACAAGATAAAGGGAAGCTTTCAGAACTTATTTAGGGAGCTACCTTTAAAAAAGAAAACTCTTTGTTAGAAGATGGGAGCATCCTAAGAAGATCTTAAAAGGAGTGAGGGATATAAATATCTTCACATCACTCACTCTCCTTCTGTTTGATCTTTTGACAGCATACCCACTGAGTGTACCCAAACAGAAGCCATAGGGCATGGGAGATTTAATGTAGTCTATACAAGTCAGCCTCCTGAAACAGGGAACATGGTTGAGAAGGATCAGCTGTATATTTAAAGTAGTGAAGAAGAGATGTCTATCTCCTCTTCTCACGTTAGTCAGAATTATTCTTTCTCTCTCTCTCTCTCTCTTTTTTTTTGCTTTTGTTTGTTTTGGGGCCACACCTGGCAATTCTCAGGGGTTACTCCTGGCTCTGCACTCAGGAATTACTCCTAGTGGTGTCCGAGGGACCATATGGGATGCTGAGGATCGAACCCAGGTCGGCCGCGTGCAAGGCAAGCGCCCTACCTGTTGTAGTATCTCTCCAGCCCAGAATTATTCATTTTAATTCCTTTCCTCATTGATTCAGGTTTTGCTTGAGGCTTAAAGAGGCATGTTAGATTATTTGTTTATTTTACATATGTATGTTTAGAAATTTTATTTAAATATTGTTTAATATTTTGAAATATTTCTTAGACCTACCTCTTGTTTGGTTTGGTTTTTCAGGTGATGATGATGAAATTCCTCAGGAACTGCTCTTAGGAAAACATCAGCTTAATGAACTTGGCAGTGAATCTGCTAAAATTAAAGCAATGGGTATAATGGATAAGGTATCTCACTAAAGTAAAATTTATAATTTACTTAGTATCTAATATTTGAAATTAATATTGTCAAGATAAATTGGTGAGTTTACATAAAGCAATGAAAATTCATTGTTACCTTCTGAGATTCTAACATTTCTTTTCAAAACACCTTGAATCAAAGAAATAGTCTGCATAATATTCCAAAGAAAGTCATATTAAGATATTGAAAAAAGTCATGATTTTGGATTTCACTGTCTTCAGAATTTATATTATTTAGATGTAGACTTTACTATAAATTTTTCTTCAGTACTTCTTATTGTCATTTTCGTGGAGAAAAGTTACTTTTCATTTATATTCCAAGTAAAATATATAAATAAAAATATACATTTGATTTTTTTATAATTCATACAAAACATTTATTAGTTTTAGATTCAAAAGTAATAATTCAGCATTTCGTGAAATGATCGCAGTCTAGTAAAAATTTATCACCAGTTATTAGATTTGTGTATGTGATAACATTTGTGATCTCTCATCAACTGATACAGAATTACTAACTATATGGTCATTATTCTATGCATTATTTCCCCTTGTAACTGGAAAGTTTTTGCCTTTGACCACCTTCACTCATTTCATCTACCCATATTTCCATACACTTAACTATTTGCTTTTTGTGTTTGGTTGCTTGTTTAGATTTTTTTATGTGTAATGAGCTCTTGTAGAATTTGATTTTTATGCCTTATTTTTTTACTGCCCTCATGGTCAGTCCATACTATTGTAAATGGCAAGGTTTTCTTTAATCACTGTATAATATAGTCAAATAATTGCAGCTGTATGTCACTTAATGATGAGCACTTTCTGAAAAATGTTTTGTCAGATGATTTCACCTTTGTGTGAACCTGGATGGTAGATGGTAGGACTTCTTATACAACCTGGGTTATGTGGTATAACCTATTGTGACCACCTTCATATATGCGGTCCATTTTTTACCAAAATATGGTGAAATGATAACTGTGCAGTCCATTTTTTACCAAAATATGGTGAAGTGATAACTGTTCTCTTTTATCTATTAATGAGAGCTTTGCTTGCTTCCATGTTTAACTATTTAACTTTCATGTTCCAGTGAGCATGGAAGTGTGTGAAATTAGTGCTTTTGGGAATTAGTGTTTCCTTTTCCTTCACAATAAACCTAGAAGTGGAATAATTCTGTATTTAACTTTTTTTTAGTAATCTCTTCAGATTCACATAGTGACTACTCCAAATTATATTCCCACCAACAGTGCACAAAGATGCCCATGAATTTGACTTTTAAAGTCAGGCAGGCATATCATATGATTTGCCAAGATTTAAGTACTTTTAGTTTACATTGATACTAGTATGTGCAATGAGGGATATGTTGCTTTATTTTTTATCTAGGAAAGGTATTGACACCTTAAAAACACTAGTTTTAAAGGTGTCAGTACCACTCTTAGGTGTGTTTTTTTGGGCTGGGGTGGTGGGGATGGATGTCGGGGGAGGTTGAGCTCCCCAGCAGTATTCAGTGATTACTGGCCCATTGAACCATCACTTCAGTGCCGGGAACCACAAATTTAATGCTGCCTGGGCTCTGTATTGCACAGGACACTCAAGCCACCCTTTCAGTGCTGCATGAATACCCAATGGTGCTAGATATCCTTTAGGGCTACCGTAAGCAGTGCTCTGGTGGTGCCAGGATTCAAACCCAGGCCAGACACATGCCTAGCATGGACTAATCACTATACTGTCTCCTGGCAGTCTTGTTTCATAAAATCCTTAATTACATTTAGTAATTCTATTTCAAAAGGTGGATTTGCTGAATATTTTCAAAGAATGGATGCTTTACCAGAAGTTTCAGTAATTCTGTTTATTATAAAATTACATAAAGCATTATTTGGGCAAATTTTATACTCCAACTTGAATAATAAAGATGTACTTAATGTCAGTTACTCTATTGATACTCCCATGTGAATCTTCTGACATATAATTGGGAGTCCTAGCTTCATGCTGAACATTCAAAAGGACACCTGTCTACTCAACCAAGAGAATATGAGTCCTGGAAGAAACTATAAACCCAACTACTACTACTAATTTTTCACATTGAGAAAGAGTTTTTTGTAAAAAATTAATAGACTAGATAAAATATTTCTGCTAAGAAGAGTTGTGTTGCTTCACTTTTATAGCTTTTATCCATTCAAATTTTCTTGCTTTTGTTAGTCACTTGGATTTTGAGAGACAGGCTGAATAACATAGTATGAAAACTTACTTTAAATTAGCAAGTGAAATCTTTGAGAGAATTTTCTGTCAATATTCATATTCAGTATCACTGCCTTATGAGTAAGGGATGCTATATATTAAGAATTGGCTTGACACTATGCACATATACCCAGTCTGTATTTCCCTTTTCCCATAATCCAAAGGGAAAAATTATAGGGAATTTTTGTAATACCTTTTAACCGTGATTAATAAGAGAATTTGTGTTGCTATCTTAGCTTTCAACTGACAAAACTGTGAAAGTTTTAAATATCTTGGAGAAGAATATTCAGGATGGTTCTAAGCTTTCCACCCTGCTGAATCATGTAAGTTTAAATCATATTATAAATTTTACTGTTATTGTTAAGATAACAAATTTTTCATTAGGAATGTTGATTTTTTTAGGGGGAAATTTATTTTTATAATCAATGCTGTTATAGTTCATTTTTAGTTATTCAGAATTAATATTTTACGTTGTCAATTTTAGCTTTAAAAGAATAATGACAAGTGCGATTTCATTCAACTTTAAGAACTGTTCTTTAGTGCTCCTCCTGCATGCATATATAAATAGGATTAAAATGTCCTTTTACTTATGTAATGGGAGGAGCGATAGCACAGTGAGTAGAGCATTTGCCTTGCACGAGGCCGACCCAGGTTCAATTCCTCTGCCCCTCAGAGAGCCCGGCAAGCTACCGAGAATATCTGGCCCACACGGCAGAGCCTGGCAAGCTCCCCGTGGCGTATTCGATATGGCAAAAACAGTAACAAGTCTCACAGTGAAGACATTACTGGTGCCTGCTCGAGCAAATCGATGAACAACGGGAAGAGAGTGGTACGGCGCTACTTATGTAATGATAGCATATTATTCTTGACCTTCCCTAGAGGAACAGTGAGAAACCTTAGGCCAATTTCCTACTATGTCCTGAAACATTGGTCCCTATATAGCATTATTATACTTACCTTCATAAATATGTTGCAAGTTAGTTGAAATTTCCTTAGAAATAATTCATGTAAAATGTTAAAAATTGTCTGGCTTTTAATTTCTCAATTATTACAGCTTGATATGTTTATATCAAAAGAAATAACACTGTGGTCTAGTGATTTTTGAACTAATTAACATAAATTGCCTGTTGGTCTTCTTTCTTAACATTGTAGCACTCTTTCAAAATCATATGTGTGTTCAAATTAATATTACTATTTATCTCAGTAAATGCAAACACTAAACACTTATAGGCATTTAATAAAAGAATATGGTGATTTTTTTAAAAAATTCAAATATAAAGATAGTAGTATGTTTGTTGTAGAAAATTTTCAAAACACAAAAAAGTCCTCATCTCATCCAATAGTAACTTTTTATTAACATCTTGCATATCAGTATATATGTATATATGTAAATTATCTATACTTATTTTCTCACATGTACATATAATACAGTGTTTATTCTGTACATGTACTGATTTTGTCTCATGGGGGGAAATTTTCACATGTTTACAAAAGCCAGGGGATTGCTAAAGTAAACTACGTGAAATAAAATATGTGAGAAAATAATCTTAGGGAGTTCTTTCAGTGCTTAATAAATTATCCATGTTTTTTCCAGTATTTCTTGTTAACTTTCTGAATTGTAGACACAAAGGGCATATAAAAACACAGAGTGTCATTGTACTCCATCCATTTGAGAGTTGTATTTAAAACACTTTAGCAAGAAGTGAGATCATATGAGATAGTATAGCAGGTAAGGTACTTGCCTTAAACACAGATGGCCATCCTGGCATTGCTCAATAAACATATGACCTGCTGGGGATCAAACCCAGATTTTTCTACATAAGAAAGTTGTGCATTCTAACATGTTGTGCTATCTCTCTAGCCCTGAAAATACTTTCATTCCTAATAGTCATAGTCCTGTTTGTAGTGATATGTTGATATGGCTATAATCCTTGATATGAATAATGAATGTCCTCAAAACAATTTATTATCTAAGAAAAACTACATTATATGCTAAATTATTTTATTAATATAATTTTATTTTTGTTTTTGTTTACATAATTTTTTTGGGGGGGACTTTCCCAGTGGTACTGACAGGTTGGTACAGATAATGTTTAGTCCTGCAGTGGGCCTTAAAGTTCAGTTCTCTGGGGCCAAAGAGAGAATACAATACATAAGGCATTTGTCTTGCCACATGGCCAACCCAGATTCAATTCTTGGCATCTCGTATGTCCCCTTGAACCCTCTAGGAGTAATTCCTGAGTGCAAAGCCAAGAGTAATCTCTGAGCACCAATAGATAGACAACCTCCACCTGCCCCCATAAAAATTCAATTCTCAAGAGCAGTACAGTACTGAGGGCCACCAAGGCCTAGTGACATTCATGAGGAGGATGCATGCAGTGCCAGGTGTCCAGCTCAGGCTTTTGCACATGCCAGGCATGTACTCCATCGCTTCGAGCTATCTTCCCAGTTATAAATGATCTTGTTTTTATAAGTAGATAGGTAAACAGTCAAATGAAAGAAAGCTGGTAAGTTAGGGAAAAGGTAATCAGCCTTATAGGCATTTTTAGTCATTAGATAGCTCTTCTCTACATATATTTTGCTTTTTATTTGTTCATTCTAATGTTTTTAATGTCGTGACTATAAAAGTATTCTTAAGCTATAAAGTTGGTATTTGATAATTAAGGATATGGTAGAAGGATTTTTACTTCTGATGGAGTGCTGGAGAAACAGTAGTACATGGATAAGTTACTTGTCTTGCACACAACTGACCCATGTTCCATTCCTCCACACCTCAAAAGGTTCCCTGCAAAGCATATGATCCCTCACCACCACCAAGAGTGATCTCTGAGAACCACCAGATGTGGTCCAAAAACAACAATGAAGTAATAATGCAGATTGCTGATGTGTAACTTAGAGTGTTGTCTTACGTTAATTGTTGAATTCACCATTTTAGAAAATACATTTAGCAGTCTGCATAATCACTACATTTTAATATGTTTCAAAAATAACATTCAAAAACTGGTATTTGGAAATAAGTCATCCAGTTAACATTTTGCCACTTTTATATAAGAATCCTTAATTCTTTGTTGTTACTGTCTCATCCTAACAACAGCAAGCAGAATGTAGACTGCTTTCTCAATGTTATATTTATGCCTAAATAGAAAATTATCTAGAGTAGCAGTCTTTAGCAAAAATATGTGATTTGAGTAAAGTATACAGAAGATAAAGTGTAATTTTGTCAGTGGGGTGTTATTTAATGGTGAATTTCATATATAGAGTAGTATACTATGTTTTGAAATAAGTGCTATTGATATTTTTACTTCATTGTTGATTTCTTTGAATACTATATATAAATCAGAACTCTACTAGTGAAAATCAGATGTCATTTTAAAATGTTAATTCCATAAATGTTTATTTTTATTTTATTAACAATGTGCTCTTTTATAGAATAATGATACTGAAGAGGAAGAAAGATTATGGAGAGACCTTATTATGGAGAGAGTTACAAAGTCAGCAGATGCCTGTCTTACAACTATCAACATTATGACATCCCCTAATATGCCAAAAGCTGTGTATATTGAGGATGTAATTGAAAGAGTTATACAGTACACTAAATTTCATTTGCAGAATACACTTTATCCTCAGTATGATCCTGTTTACAGATTAGATCCTCATGGAGGTTAGTTTATCATATTATATTGACAGATTTTTTTTTTTTTTGTATAATATCAGAGTTGGGCTGGAGTGGTAGCACAGTGGGTAGGGTGTTTGCCTTTCACGTGGCCGACCCGGGTTCAATTCCTCCGTCCCTCTCAGAGAACCTGGCAAGCTACTAAGAATATCCTGCCCGCAAGGCAGAGCCTGGCAAGCTCCCGTGATGTATTTGATATGCCAAAAACAGTAACAAGTCTCACAATTGAGATGTTACTGGTGCCTGCTCAAGCAAATCGATGAACAAGAGGACAGTGCTACAGTGCAGTGCTACAATATCAGAGTTATCTGTGTTATTATTTTACTTTATTGGATGATTAGTGTAGCACAACTGAAATTATTAGATCATTAAATATAATGTTCTCCTTTTTGATTTTGGACTTGACTAGAGTATAGAACTTTGAGTTCATCAGATACTTGTTCAATTACAACTTTTTTCAATGTCTACTTAGAAGCATTTTCTACCAGTTAGGAAAAATCCCAGTTAATGCCTTTTAGTTCTTCCTGATTCTACCCAAGATATTAGTATTGATATAATATATATATATTCTTTCTCTTAAAACTTTTATAAAGAAGGATGAACAGTTGACATATACATTTACAGAGAGGATGGCAAACTTAGATTAATATGCACTTAATTCCCTAGTATAATTACTACATTATTTTATATAAAAGAACCCCATAGCCATAGAAATTGACATTAAATATTCTCATTCATTACCCATAGTTTAATAAGAGATATCCCATTGTGTAATACCTAAGCAGCATTATTTACTAGGTTGTATTTTTGTATAGGCTCCCCCCAAAAAAGTTCCTCTTAATTCAGAAGATAGTACTGTTTATAAAAATACTGATTTATTTTCTGTTTTACATTTCTTTCATTTTAGGAGGTTTATTAAGTTCGAAAGCAAAACGAGCTAAATGTTCTACACATAAGCAGAGAGTAATAGTAATGCTTTACAATAAAGTTTGTGACATTGTTAGCAGCTTATCTGAATTATTAGAAATACAACTTCTTACAGATACAACAATTCTTCAGGTGAGTTTTTTAACACATTGTATATAGTTCTAGATAGATTAAACAGTTTAAGTATAGAGTTCAGATTAGTCTTGCCACTTAATAGCAGGACTGATAGTTTTCCCATTCAGTGTGTCTTAGTTGAAAAAATGAGTCCAAAAAGTTATTTAAAAAAAAAAATGTAAGCGGGGGACAGAAGACAAGTGGATATAGTGTATATTTTGAACTTTAGATTCTTGGCAAAATAGATTTTTTTTTTTTTGTAAACCAAAGAGATAGTCCGGGGCTTAGCTAAAGTACCTTATATGCAGTCAACCCCATATCTCGTGGTTTCCCTGATCACCTTAAGGACCATGAGCTGTGGTCCTTAATCACCACCAGATGTAGCCCAAATGCAAATCACCACCAGATGTAGCCCAAATGCAAACAGAAAATAATTTAATGGAAATGATAATTCATTATGATTTTTCATTGAGAATAGCAAAATGGTTTTGCTGTTTTTTTATATTGCTATGGCAATTATCAATCTTAAAGTTGGAAATTAGAGGCATGGCATCAGAAGGAGGTGTGTGCCAGTGTTGGTTGAGGATGAAGAGCAAATAAAGTAGTTATTGATTGGTAAGGGAAAAGAAAGCGTCTTCCAGTAAATTCTTAATGTTTTGGAGTTTAGAATGTTCCTGAAATCAGCTAAAGCTGAGTACAAATTACTCTTCTTTTTTGTGTGCAGGTATCATCAATGGGAATAACACCATTTTTTGTGGAAAATGTTAGTGAACTACAATTGTGTGCCATTAAGTTAGTCACTGCGGTAAGTATAGTGAATCCACATTTTTATTTCCCCATTAACTTATTTGATCCAAACTTCCTAAAATGAATGTAGATTCAGGTTTTCCATAGATTTATATTTTTGCATGTCTTAATACTTGCAGTAAAAGCAAGTTGAAAATTTGCTTTTAAATTGTTGAAAAATACTTAAATCTTGTTTCATTTTTCTAATAACATTTACTCCTCTGAAAGTAGTTTGTATACTTTTGACTTCTACAGCAAAGTATTATTAATGATAGATGGTTAGCAAAGTGATTGCTATTGAAGATCCTGAAGGCAGTTTCATTCTATATGGCAGATACTATTTTTATCACATGGTGTATCATTTCTGAAATTTGTTTTCAAATATAAATTTGCTTTGTGATCTTTTTTAAATAGGTGTTCTCAAGATATGAAAAACATAGGCAATTAATTTTAGAAGAAATTTTTACTTCCCTTGCAAGATTACCAACCAGCAAGAGAAGTTTAAGAAACTTCAGGTAATGCATTACAGCAGAATAAAATTGTAATGAAGAATTCCATTATACTGTAATTATACTATTTTTTAAATCATTTCTGATATTTACTTTGGTTATCAGTTAAAAGTAATTCATTCAGAATATCATAAATGTGTTATATGAAATGATAATTCTTCTTTGGAGTACTTAAAGAAGTTAGCGATTCTAAAGTGTCAACATTATGCCTGGAAATACTTTTCAGTCTCAACAAAATGCTGTTAACATTTTGTGCCAGATAATTGTTGCACAGGGTTGTCCTGTGTGTATATTGCAAGATACTTTACAGTGTCCTTGACCTCTGCCTACTAGAGACAAAGAGGAAGAAAACCTCACCTTTCAATTGAGTGAGACAATAAAAGTTTTCCTTAGAAAAAGGCAAAAATACTCCTTATGGGAAAGGGCAGGATTATCCTTTTTTAAGAATCACTCTTTGAACAAGCTGTAGGAAATATGGGTAAAAAGAATCAGGCAGTAAAAGAGGATTGTATCTACCATACTAAGAAACTTGGTCTTAATTTTCTATACCGTAGGCAGTCATTAAATAATTTTATTATTTTTGAGAGTATGGAAAGAGTACTTTAACAGTAGTATAAGAGTGGAATGGAGAACTAGGGATGACTTTTGTGTTTCCTGTAGTTTCATCCCATGCTCTGCCAAATTAAAAAAAAAAAAATAATGGACAGAGAGTACAACCTGTTAAATTTCTGCCTCAGAATTTATAAAGAATATCAATTAGTTGCTGTGGTCAGGATTATAACCTTGACTGTTATCGGTCATTCTTATAAAAATCACCATTATATTCCTGATAAATGTATTGATGAATCTATAGGATTATACTTGGATTACTTGAACAGTATTCTGTAAAATATTTTCCTTAATTTTTTTACTAATTATCTATTGATAACATATAATCTGTCATACCTGAAGATAAACTACCAGCATATGCAAGAATTCTTACATTCTTATGATATCTTTAGAACAAAAGACTTACAAGTCAATTTTGGTTTTTTTTGTTTTGTTTTTTTTTTTTTGCTACTGACTTCACTCTAACACAGATGATCAAGAACTGTCGACTGGGTATATAGCTCAACTGTAGAATTCTTCCATGAGTGCAACCCTTAGTTTCATCCTGGCATGGTCACTCTACAAAAACCTGAATAATGGTTTTAATATAAAAATGAGTACCAGAATGAATGCATAGGCATTTGGAAATCTTGGAGACTTTTCTTAATTTTATTTTGGTTTGGGAGCTATACCTACCTGTGCTCGGGGCACCACATGGTGCTCAGTGATCAAAACCATGTCAGCCACATGCAGACAAACACCCTACCCACTGTTCTGTATCTCCACCCCCAGATTTTGCTTATTTTTTTTTATGAACAGTTTAGTACAAATGATTAAATATATTTATATTGTATATAAATCTACACATTAGAAGACACTAGAGAAATCCTGTCCTATTGAGTATCGCTATAGAACTCTCTTAAAACTCAAAGGAAAGATTTAGATGATGACTGTAGAATAGATTCTCCCATACAATGCTATTTCTTTCATTTAGAATTTTGACAGTTGCGTTCATAATAGTGATTCCTGAGCACCTCCAGGTGTTACCCAACATTCTCCCCAATCTCTTTTAAGAAATAATAATTTTAATTATAAAATTTTTATTTGTAGTGCATATTTAGAATGGGAATTTGTATTGGTATAAAGATTTCTTTGACAATAAATATCGTTGACTTTTCTGCAGTAAAACATTAAAAATAGAGATTGACTATATTACAACCACTAAGTATAATTCTGGATTCATAAAGAAATAATGTAAAGAAACAATGTAAAGAAAATCTGAAATTGTCAGCTGATAGATGACAATTAAAAATGCAGTTTTCTTCATGTGCTTTATAGCCTCACTCCTTAAACTGTGGTTTGTTACCTGGTATGTATAGAGGGGGCCACATAACTTCTTAAAAAAATTACTTTCAAATGTTTCTTGGGACCACCAAGATAGTACAGCTGCTAAGGCTCTTGCCTTGCATGCAGCTGACCCAGGTTCAATCCCCTATGCCCATATGGCCCTCTGAGCACCTTCAGGAGTGATCCCTGAGCACAGAACCAGGTGTAAGCCTTGAATGCTGCCAGGTATGACCCCAAAAAGAAAGAAAAAAAGATAAAATGCATTTTTTTTGGTGATTTATTATCGGTATTTGTATACCTGTATTATCAGTAAGTATTTGTATACCTATATAACCAGAGTCTCATAAGTATTTCTTTGGTAATCCCATGAAATAAAAATATCCTTCCTTAAAAAAAAAAAATTCTCAGGTGAAAGGGGTCATGAGTTGGGAAAAAGGCTTAAGAAACATTCTACATTATTTAAATATTTTTTTCTCCATTAAAGGTTAAACAGTAGTGATATGGATGGAGAGCCTATGTATATTCAAATGGTCACTGCACTTGTTTTGCAACTTATTCAGTGTGTAGTACATTTACCATCATCAGAGAAGGACTCTAATTCAGAAGAGGACTCAAATAAAAAAGTAAGGAATCCTTTATAAATTTTCTAATTTTTTCCTTTATAGGAAGAAGCAGCCTTATTCTCCGTGCTTGTCTTATAAAACTGGATTTCATAATTAGGGCTTTATTATTCAATTTAAGATCCATATAAAAAGTTTTAAGAAAATTGTTTCTGGTTCTGTTTATTACATCTAGTAGTCATGATGCATCAGCATCATTTTTAGTCTGTTTCTTGAGTTACACAGAGGAGATGATAACCTCCGAGTTTTAAAACTGAGATGAGGGCTGGAGTGATACTACAGTAAGTAGGGCATTTGCCTTGTATGCGGCTGACCTGGGTTCGATCCCCAGCATCCTGCATGTCCCCTGAACACTGCCAGGAGTAATTCCTGAGTGCAGAGCCAGGAGTATAACCAGGTGTGCCTCAAAAAGGAAAAAAAAAAAAAACACCTCGATGATATATTGAATGTGAAAGTGAATATGAAGTCTATCGTAATGTATATTGATTATATTAAAATCATATGGAACATGAGTTTATACTCTTTTTGTATAGCTTAGATTTGTTTTAGTGTTTTACCTTTTTAGTGTTTTACCTTTTACTGATCAACACTTAGAATTTTTCCAGGAAATATATTTTTCTTTATATATAAAGAAATATATATTTAATATAAAATATATATTAATATATCAACATAATATTAATTAATTATATTAACTAATATAATTAATAATTATATTAATATAATATTTATATATAAAGAAATAAATATCTCTTTAGTCTGTTTTAGTTAAATGTGTGCATTTTTATAATATATTTAGCAAATTAAGTTTGTAAAATGCACAGCAAAAAAGTTTTAAGTTACAGAAATGATATAGTGACATCATGGCAATTTTTTTTTTTTATTAGTGAAACACCATGAGGTACAGTTGTAGATTTACAAATTTTTGTGCTTGGATCTCGGTCATACCACGATCATATACCCATCCCTCCACCAGTGCCCATTTTCCACCACCAGGATAATATCCCTCCCCCCCCATCCTCCCATCCCCCCATCCCCCCCTGCCACTGTAGCAGGGCATTCCCTTTTGTTTTCTCTCTCCTCCTGGGTGTTGTGATCAGGCAATGAGGCATTGAGTGGCGAACATGTTCAGTCCAGTCTACTTTCCACCTGCATCTCCCCTCCTGGGAGGATCCTCCAAACACCTTCCACTTGGTGTTCCCCTTTCTATCTGAATTGTCCTTTCCCCTAGAATACCCAGCTGGCCTCTAAATTATGGAGTAATTCTCCTGGTGTTGCTCTCAGGTATTCTTGGGTATTAATCTCATATTTTATTATTTTATATCCCCCAGATGAATGCTATCTTTCTATGTCTATCCCTCTCTTTCTGACTCATTTCGCTTAGCATGATACTTTCCATATTGTACCACTTGTATGTAAAGTTCATGACTTCATCTTTTCTAAGAGCCACATAGTACTCCATTGTGTAGATGTACCAAAGTTTCTTTAACCAGTCATCTGTTCTTGGGCACTCAGGTCTCTTCCAGTTTCTGGCTACTGTAAAGAGTGCTGCAATGAACAAACAAGTGCAGATGTCACTTCGGCTACACATTTTTGCCTCTCTGGGATATATTCCCAGGAGTGGTATCGCTGGGTCAAATGGGAGCTCAATTTCTAATTTTTTGAGGAACGTCCATACTGTTTTCCAAAAGGGCTGAACCAGTGGACATTCCCACCAACAGTGAAGGAGTGTCCCTTTCTCGCCACATCCGCGCCAGCAACGGTTGCTTTTGTTCTTTTGAATGTGGGCCAGTCTCTGAGGTGTGAGATGGTATCTCATTGTGGTTTTGATCTGCATCTCCCTGATGATTAATGATGTAGAGCATTTTCTCATGTGCTTTTTTGCCATTCGGATTTCTTCTTTGAGAAAGTTTCTGTTCATTTCATTGCCCCATTTTTTGATGGGGTTGGATGTTTTCTTCTTGTGGAGTTCAACCAGTATTTTGTATATCCTTGATATCAACCCCTTGTCAGATGTGTATTCGGCGAATATTCTTTCCCATTCTGTAGACTGTCTTTGTATTTTGGTCACTGTTTCTTTGGAGGTACAGAAGCTTCTTAGTTTAAGATAGCATCATGGCAATTTTTTATCTCCCAGCCCCCCTTTTTTTGTTATTGTATTTTGGCCACACCCAGTAATGCTCAGGGATTTCTGCTTCTGACTCTGCACTCAGGAATTATTTCTGCTAGTGCACAGCAGATCATATGGGATGTCCGAGATGAAACCCAGGTCAGCTGCATGCAAGGCAAGTGCCCTACCTGATGTACTGCCTTACTAGTCCCTCACCATTTTTAATACAACTTTTACCAGATTCTTTTTGACTTGGTATAATAAACATATCATACAGTATTATCGCAACATGAAGCAACATCGATACACTATCGTGTATAATATAATATGCTGTTAGAAGTAGAGAAGTAGAATAGTCATATCATAGTGTATAAAGATTTTTTTTAATATTACTGGAACTTGACAATTTGCTCAACAAAATGGTATTATAATTTTTCATTTTACCTAGTCTTGGTAAGTTTAAACTTAGATCATGTTTTTGTCCTGATGGGTTTTTTGTTTTTTGGGGGGGAGCTTGGGGAACCTGGTGATATTTTGGGGCCATGTGATATTTGGACTTAAATTCAGGGATCTATCTATTCACCATCTAAGTTCCCACAACTTAGAATCGATTCTTTGTATCCCAATCATTCAATTCTATTGAAAAGATTGTACTTTCTTTTTATCCTTTGAGTGTTTTAAAAACTTTGAGCATAGCGTGTTTTTTTTAAATTTTTTAAATTTTCTTACTGTTTTTTCAATCAGATTTTTTAAACGAAAAAACTTTGTTGTAAAGGGAATGCCTTGCCACAGAGGCAGGGTAGGATGGGGGGATGGGGGTGGGAGGGATATTATCCATGGTGGTGGAAAATGGGCACTGGTGGAGGGATGGGTATTTGATCATTGTATAATCGAAACCCAAGCACAAAAATTTGTAAATCTACAACTGTACCTCATGGTGTTTCACTAATAAAAATTTTAAAAAAATAACTAGGAGGAAGAGAATAATATAAATTAAACAGATAACATATAAAAAAAATTTTGTTCTGACCTACATCATGATAAGCAGCTATTGACATAACCTCATTTATTATAATCTCATTGTTCTCTCTTAAAGAATAAAAAAAATCCTCCAGTACATTTAGTATGTTAGTTATAACTTCTCTTAAATACACAGACACACACAGTTTATGCATTTTAGTTCTTAAATGTTTAATGGGGTCAGTGCAATAGTATATCAGGTAGGATACTTTCATGCAGCTGGCCCAGGTTCAATCTCTAGCATCCCGCATCCCATCTGGTCCCATGAGTCCTGCCAGGAGTCATTCCTGAGCATAGAGTCAGGAGTAAACCCTAACTCCAAAAACTGAAAAAAAAAAAAATTAAAAAAAAGGTTTTTGTCCAAATAATTTCTTACTAATTTTTTTATTTAAATCTTTCTTAATCTAGGTTGACCAAGATGTTGTCATTACCAACTCTTATGAAACAGCAATGCGAACAGCACAAAACTTCCTTTCTATCTTCCTGAAAAAGTGAGTAAAATGAACATTTTCTGGGTTTTATGTTTCCCAGTATAGAAAAGAATTCATGTATAATTTTAGAAGATTATTCCAATTTTACTGTTATAATATGCTGTTATCGAACCTTTAATAGATCTTACACCCATGATTTCTTGATATTTAAAAATTAGGCATTTAGACCACATATCAACTTGAATTGTACTCTCATGGCTGTCTGCCCTCTAGAGAAGCTCATGCTCTTTCTTCTCTTTCTCATAATAATGTCTATAATTGTTTTACTTCTAAAAATAATGATTATAATAAAAATCAGGTGTTAGAGTATTAAAATTTTTAAATGTTGTGAGCTTCTTAATATGTCAAGACTCCAAAAGTTTGTGTTAAATTGAAATTTTCATAAATTTAATTAAAATTTTTTATCAAATTTTGGGACAATCTAATTATGAAAGTTTATGTAGAGAATTTTATTTAAGTTTCCTAAGAAAGTGGTAATACTTTAAAAAGAGAAAGTCATTTTTCAAAATACTATACTTATGAGAAAGTAAAATTTACATGTCAGTATATGAATTCTCTAGGAAAAAAATGGGAATAGACTTTAAGTCATATTTACTTACATAAAGAAGAGAAAACGTCATTTAAAAAATTTATGTTGCTGAATATATCACTTAAATTCACAGTCCTTTATTATTTATCTTTGAACAGATGTGGTAGTAAACAAGGTGAAGAAGATTACAGACCACTATTTGAAAATTTTGTTCAGGACCTTCTTTCAACAGTCAATAAGCCTGAATGGCCAGCTGCTGAACTACTCCTTAGTTTGTTAGGGAGACTGTTGGTAAGAGTATAGCATTTAAAGATTATTAGATTACTAGAAGACAACATAATGAGGATGTACTCTGATTCACAGATGATGAATTCTTTAAAAATGTGTAAGGAACTATGACCATTGCATCTCTATTTTTGCATGTGCATTCTGTACACAATATTGTCCGACCTAGAGAAAAGTGAAATGTGATTTTGGTGCTTTCATTTCATTACATAAGAATACTTTGATTAAAAAATCTTTGGGGACATTAAAATAAAATTTAAAAAAAAATTTGGGGAATTTGGCAGTATTGTTACATAAAACCATCTAGAGACCCAGTCATTAATTACTATCGTTAATTCATTGCAAAGCATGAAACGTTCTCATCTTCAGTAAATTTATATTATACTTTGGGTCATCCTATAATACAGATGTAATAGAGTAGGGAATTGGGATTGTGATTCTTTCGCTTGTTTGTTTTTGTTGTTGGGCCACACCCAGCAGTTCTTAGGACTTACTCTTGGCTATGCTCAGGGATAGCACCTGGTGGGGCTCAGGGAACTGTATGGGGTGCCAGAGATCAAACGCAGATTGGCCATGTCCATGGCAAGTACTTCATCTGCTGTATTGTCTCTCTGGTCCCTTATTTTTATTTTTAAGCTATGTTTGAACATGTTTATTACAAAGCTTTTAGAACCAAACATTTTGTAAACTGGAAAATACCTTAATATTCTGAAATCAAAATATTTCAGAGAAATCAGAATTCCAGTTTAAAAAACCTCTTGGTAATTTATTTTCTTTCTTTTTGAGTGTTGCCTGGCAATGTTTACTGACTACTCCCACCTCTGTGCTCAGGACTCACTCCTGGCAATGCTCATAGGATAGCAATGAAGGAACAGAATGTAGTCCTCTTGCATATAGAGCATGTACTCAGCCTTTTGAGCTAGCTCTTTTACCCCGTAAAAACCATTTTTACAGTAGTTGAGAATATAACACTTGAGGTTTGAACTGTAGTTCTTTTTGAAATAAAAAAATTCTAGGTTCTAGAAATTCTAAACAAGAAAAATAATGTTGAAATTTTAAATAGTACAACATGGACTTGGAATTTATATAATGAATTGCTATCAAATATTATTAAATCAATTAAATCAAAATCTTATTTTGAATTTTAGGTGCACCAGTTCAGTAACAAGTCAACAGAGATGGCTTTAAGAGTAGCATCTCTTGATTACCTTGGAACTGTTGCTGCACGACTGAGGAAAGATGCCGTTACAAGCAAAATGGATCAAGGGTCTATAGAACGAATTTTAAAACAGGTATTGAAATAAGGAATGAAATTACCAGGATAAATGATACGCTAGGTTTTTGTTTGTTTGGTCTTTGGGTCATACCTACCTGTGTTCAGGTTTTCCTCCTGACTTTCTGCTCAGGAATCACTTCTGGGAGTTCCCGGGTGTTGAACCCCGTCATAGGCAAGGGAAGAGCCCTATCCACTAAACAATTGCTCCAACCCTTTATGGTAGTTTTAAATAAAACTATTTAAAATAAGAACGCACCCTCTCATATTATATATAATATATTAATAGTAAATATATTAGTGTTGAGCTTCATTTTGAGGATTCAAATTAAAATCTGTACTTAAAAAATATTTATGAAAATGAATGGGCATTCAAAAGCTCCACACAGAAAGGCCTTTGAAAAATAATTATAATATATAATAGAAACTTTTAAATTATTTATATAAATCCTCAGGGCTGGAAAGCTAGCACAGCAAGTAAGGTGCTTGCCTTACATGCAAGTGACCCAGATTCAATTCGCAGCATTTCATATGTTCCCTGAGCCCACCAGGAGGAATTCCTGAGCACAGAGCCAGGAGGAAGCCCTGAGTATCACTGAATGTGGCCCAGAAAGAAAACTAAAAAACACATAAAATTATTTATATAAATTCTTAGTTTTGTAAACTTCTGTTGTGAATTTATGATACATGTTTTTCGAGTGAGTAAATTTTATTTTTTAGTTGAAGCAGTGATTTTTTTATGCCTAAATCCAATTATTTTGCACTTTTGAGTGTTATTTTTATATTGTAAAAGCTGAGGAAGGCCTTTCATTTCACTTTTTCTCAGCTTTCATGTTGGAGTGTATTTTATTGCTTCATTTTTTTATAAGGGTGCTAGTAACACTAAAGGTTCCTTACAGAAATGGGAAGGTAAATAAATAATCTTAAGTCCTACCATATATAATTATCTTCACTTCCCTCCTACTTTTTTCACTCATCCATATCCATGATGGACATTAGAAATTTGCCTCAAATTACCCTATAAATTATATACACTAGAAAACTTACTAATTGCAAATGAAAATATTTTCCTTCCGGAATGTTCTTTTCAGACAGTATGCCGGATACCTGTAACATATGATAATATAAGTAATAACTTTCTGTTTAATAGATCTTTTTATTTAAAACCTTGGAGATTTGTCCTTTTTTTCCAAATAGGAAACAAGAGCCAGAGAGAGCTCAGTAGCACATGCTTTGCGTGCATGAGGCTTGTGTTCATTCCCCACACCTATTAGTCTGTCAAGCACCATTAGGAGTGATCCCTAGGCACAGAGCTGGGAATCTCCCTGATCACTGCCATATGTGCCTCCCTCCTCCCCACACAAAAAAAAATCCTTTAACACATTCTGATAATTGGGTGATGAGATTGAGGTGGTGAGGGACCACACCTGATTATGGTGCCCAGAGGCTGCTGCTCTCTACCTCAGCTTCCAACAGTGCTTCAGAGGACTACCATGAGATGTCAAGGAACAAACTTTGGACTCCAGCCTTTTGAACTTTCTCCTCTTTCCTGATCTCTAAAGAAATATGATATGTATGGTTTGTAAAAATAAAGAATATATTTGAGGCCAGGGAGAATACAGGTTTAGAAAGTATACTTTGTAAGCAACTGATCCCTGTTTGATTCATGGCATCACTTGGCTCCTTGAGCATTGCCACACATAGGCCTTTTGCCCCCAAGCACTACCAGGGTGGCCAGATGGCCTCAGCACTGCACCTAGGGTGTTTCACATTGAAACTCAGACCTGTGTTGCCCAAGAATCTCTGGGAATGGTCCCCTAGTCCCCTTGAGCACCACTTAGAAGCATTCCAAACATAAGCCAGCTCCAAAAGTATTAGTATTTTGTTACTTTTATTTTCATACTTTATCTATCTTGTTTTTTTAGGTTTCAGGAGGAGAAGATGAAATCCAGCAGTTGCAAAAAGCATTGCTTGATTATTTGGATGAAAACACTGAAACTGATCCTTCATTAGTGGTAAGATTTTCCTTAGCCCTTTTTTGGGGGAGATAACCGTATATTTATTTACACTGAGTTTGAAAGAAAATTGTAAGGTATTATAAAGATGAAAAGTTATTTGAAATACTGATATTTGAAATGAAGAGAATACGAAATTCTAGTTGAAATTTTGGAGTATTTTAAAAGTATATGACAGTGAATACCTGAAAATATTTTCATTGGTTGTCTTTTATTTGTTTTGGGGTCCTCACCCAGCTGTGCTGAGGGCTTACCCCTGGCTTTGAGCTCAAGAATCACTTCTGGCACTATTTGAGGGACCGTATGTGGTTCTAGGAATTGAATTGTTTTGGCTGCATGCATGACAAGTGCCTTACCCACTGTAATATCTCTTGGTCCATCCATTGTTTATCTTTGAGATTAGGCTATGTCCTAACTTCTTTGTTTTGGGGCCAGAATAGTTACTCCTGGCTTTGCATTCGGGAATTATTCCAGGCAGACTTGAGTACCATCTGACGTGCTGAGGATCAAACCTGGACAGGCTGTGTGCAAGGCAAACTCCTTAGCTGCTAAACCATCACCCTGGCTCTTAGATCCTAATTTCTTTTTTTTTCTTTTTTTTTTTTTATTAGTGAATCACTGTGAGGTACAGTTATAGATCCTAATTTCTTAAATTGGGTTGCTGCTGTATCTTAAGTAGGGTCTCATAATTTTAATGTGGGAGTCATGAAAAATCATAAAATTCAATTTCAAAATACATTTATTGGGGATGGAGAGATAATACAGTGAATAGGGTGCTTTGATATTTATTTGACAGAGGTAAATTTGCACTTGGCTTATCCAGGCAGGTTCAATCCCTAACATCCCATATGGCCCATGAACAACACTGTTAGCAATAATTCTGAGTGCAGAGCCAGGAGTAAGCCCTGAGTATTGCCAGATGTGGTCCAAAACCACAAAAGCTATTTATCTTCTTCTTCTTCTTCTTCTTCTTCTTTTTTTTTTTTTTTTTTGTTGTTTGTTTCTGGGGATATCTGACAGTTCCTAGGGCTAACTCCTGGCACACTCTTCTGATAATCATATGGGATGCCGGGGATCAAACTATGTTGGCCATGTGCAAAGCAAATGCCCTGTCCACTGCATTATCACTCCGACCCCAGTATATCAGTTTTTCATACCAGTGTGTTTATGATGAAGTAAAAATGTCTAAGGAAATGGGCCAGACAGATCACTTAATGGGCTTGAGTATATTCTTTGCATCAGAAGTCTTGGGTTCACTCTTCAAAGCTGTGTGGTCAGTGACTCAAGCACTACCAAAAGTATCCCCTAAGCATTGCTAGGTTGGCGTTTCCCTTCTAACACAGAATTTGTAAGCCAAAAAGGAGTCATAAGTTAAAGTTTTAAAAACCTTGGGAAGGGGGCTCGAGTGATAGTACAGTGGATAGGGCGTTTGCCTTGCATGTGGCTGACCCGGGTTCGATTCCCAGCATCCCTTATGGTCCCCTGAACACTGGCAGGAGTAATTCCTGAGTGCAGAGCCAGGAGTAACCCCTGTGTATCGCCGAGAACAAAACATACAAGAAGAACTCTAGAATTCCATATATTTTAAAATAATCTTAATGCTACTGAATATGAGGAAAAGTTCATATATAAAATTCATATTAGGAAACGATATAAAATTCATATTAGGAAACGATATGATATAATTAATGCAGTGCTTTTTTTTTTTTTTTTTTTTTTTTTTTTTTTTTTTTTTTTTTTTTTTTGCTTTTTGGGTCACACCCGGCGATGCTCAGGGGTTACTCCTGGCTCATGCACTCAGGAATCACTCCTGGCGGTGCTCGGGGGACCATATGGGATGCTGGGAATCGAACCTGTGTCGGTCATGTTGGCTGCGTGCAAGGCGAACGCCCCACCCGCTGCGCTATTGCTCCTGCCCCGCTTTTTTTATTGTTACTGATGAAATTTGTAATCAAAAGAAGTTGGAGATAAATTTTCAGTTTGAAAGAAAAGGAACAGATTACAGATGTGCTTCAGCGTAAAATATAGTAATAGTTTGCTGTGTATTTCTTAAGAAGTTAAAGTGAGATTTTGGAAAGAATTGATGTCTCCTACTTTTAACATTTCAACATTTTTGTTTTTGTTCTAAAAACAAAATGATCCCCTAGTTTATTTGTTCTAAATCTATGGTTTTCAACCTTTCTATAACTGAATACCTGGATTTTAAAACCATTTTTAAACTATTCTAGTTGACCCACCTTCTGATTTTACTGATGTATGATACTGTCCATAAGTATGAAGCAGTTCAAAGATATATTGTAGATTTAAAGTGGTTGTATTTATCAAATTACCTTTGACAGAAAATTGGGAATAAATAAAGTAAGTTTTATCATTCACAGTCTGAGCTTTCTAACTTTCTTTAAGTTTTTTTTTTTAATTTTATTTTTTCCTCTTTTGTTATCATTAGTTTGCAGTGTTATAGAATTTTAAGGGTATAACTTAACACATCTGTAAGTATATAGGATTTGCCATATCCACCATCATAAGATTCCCCTAGGACTGGAGAGAGAGAGTACACATGACTTGCACGTGGCTACCTTGACCTCTGACCTTAGTTCAAGTCCCTGGCTCTGCTATATGTTACCAGACCACCACTGGATTGTGCCCCTAATCTTTGTCCCTCCCAAAAAATAGGTATCTACCTCTACCTATTCCTCTTAGCCCAGTCTCCCCTCCTTCCCTTCTTGTAACAGGAGTTTTTGCTAAATTTTATTGTTTGTTGCTAGTTTAGTTGACTTATTTATATCCCACATATGACTGCAAACATCCATTAGTTGGCTTTCTTCCTTATTTCATTTAGTATATTTACCTCAAGATCTTTTCATTTTGTCCCAGCTGGCACAATTTCATCTTTAAAATCTATTTTTCTCTGATGTTTGAAAGTAAATCTTACTATTCTGTTCATGATTGGGTGTACTTTAAGCAGTCAATTGGAAATTTCATCAAGCTCAAGTCTACATAATTCTCTTCCAGTTTTCTCGTAAATTTTATATAGCCCAGTGGTTTCGTGACACAACACTGGAGACAGAAAAGGCAATGAAATCACAAAAAGATGAAGAGTCATCTGAAGGAACACATCATGCAAAGGAAGTTGAGACAACCGGTCAAATTATGCATCGAGCTGAAAATAGGAAAAAGTTTCTTAGAAGTATTATCAAAACCACACCTTCTCAGTTCAGCACTTTAAAGTAAGATCCAGAGAGAAAGCATGTTTACTCTTTCAATTATTTTAATATTTATTTAACTGCTTTGTGAAAATTAAATAAAACTTTGATGACTTTTTGTTACAGGATGAACTCTGATACTGTGGACTATGATGATGCTTGTTTGATTGTTCGATACTTGGCCTCTATGAGGCCTTTCGCCCAGAGTTTTGATATTTATTTGACACAGGTAAACTCAAACAGAATTTTTGATACATTGATTTTTCTAATTTTGAATAATTATGGAATAGTACATTTGTTTTTGAGAGCAAATATTTCAAAAAATAATGTAATACTTATTCCTGTATTCATATTTGTTAAAATATCTTTGAAATCCCCTTACATATTGATTATTTACAGATAAATATATAGTTGTATAAATATACACACATGGTAGAATGATGTCATAAACTTATTATTGCACAGTTATCGCATAGTAACTGTTTTTTGATTAAAGTTACACATTTTGGAGGCCAGAGTGATAATCATATAGCCAGTAGGGCACTGCCCTTGTGTGCAGCTGAGCCAGAAGGTTCAATTCCCAGCATCACATATGGTGCTCCAGCCACCTGGATCAAACCCTGACTACTACCGGGTGTGACCCCAAAACCAAAAAATTAGAATAATAAAGTTACACACTGCAAGATTTTAGTAGGGCCACAGTTACATGCAGATGAGTTATAGGTGTTATAAAAACTAGCTTTAATTGAGAAGGCCAGGATAATGGAAAGGGCACAGAGTTTCCCAAATTTATTTTGCTGACCATCCTTGTTTTCAGAGGCACTTAGTAGCCCCTAGTAGTTATCTTTATTTTTCTTAAGTTTTTTTTAAAAATTGAATCGCTGAATTTACAGTTAAAAATTTTGTTCATTACTTTTATTTCAATATTACTTATTAAGCTTCAGACATGCAATGTTCCAACACAGTACCTTCACCAGTGCCCAATTTCTTCACCAAAATCTTCAATTCCCTTCCTGCTCCCCATGCTGCCTTTGTTGCAAACACTCCCCACCCTACCCGCTATGTCCTAATATTCCCTTTCCTAACTTCCCCTCACCCTCACCCTAGTCGTCAGCTTCTTACTGAAGATCAGTTCTGCTCTTTTTTTTTTCTGTTGCCTTTGGATATTTGTTATTCCCTCAAGTTTCTTTATATATCTCCCATAAGAGAGAGATCATTCTGTGTCAGACCCTCGCCCTCTAACTTCAACTCAGCATGATACTATCCAGATCCATCCATGTTTCAGGAAATCGAATGACTTCATTTTTATGGCCATAGTCCATAAATAGTCCACTGTGTGAAGAAATATACCTTCTTTAAGCAAACAAATAGAAACTGAAACTGAGGCTACTACCACATTTCCCCTCAACCCCAACCTTTTCAATCCCTCATAGTTCCAGCACCTTCTCTAGAAATAATTGCCAACGTTGGTAGAAGCTAGCCTAAGTAATAGAAAGTCTCACTTTGCACATGTACTGACTTTTAACTTTTGATCTGTAAGATAACAGTTCTTTTACTGATATTAATTAAATTTTACTAATATAAAAATATAAGAGTTTTTAAAAAGCATTTTTTATTTCTTTTATATGTTTATATGTTCTAATATAATGTAGTGTTTCTCTATCTGCTTTGTTAACTAACTATTCTAAAATTTATGAAAATGTGAATGTTTATTTGGCAGATCCTACGAGTTCTTGGTGAAAATGCTATTGCCGTCAGAACAAAAGCCATGAAGTGTTTATCTGAGGTTGTTGCTGTAGACCCCAGTATTCTAGCAAGGGTAAAGAAAAGCATAAATGAGTCTCCTAATTTGTGCTTATATTCAGGTTGCAGCATTAGATCTACTTAGCGTAAATTTTGTTCTTTGTTTTTCTTTAGCTGGATATGCAGCGAGGAGTTCATGGGCGATTGATGGATAACTCCACTAGTGTCAGAGAAGCAGCAGTAGAATTACTTGGTCGATTTGTCCTTTGTCGACCTCAGCTTGCTGAGCAGTATTATGATATGCTGATTGAAAGAATATTGGTATGTTATCTTTATGTCTCATAAATATGATTTTACTGTTCTAGTAATATTTTTATTGTTGAAAAATATGTCAATTGTACATGTCTATTCCTTAATCCATTACTAAAAACATTTCTAAAGGTAAAGGTAAAGACCCTCCCGTTGATCGTCGATTTGCTCGAGCGGGCCCAGTAACGTCTCCATTGGAGACTTTGTTGTTACTGTGTCTGGCATATCGAATACTCTCGGTAGCTTGCCGGGCTCTCCGAAAAAACATTTCTAAAAAATATATTTAAAAGAACTCGGGTCAGCCATGTTGACTGCTTGCAAGGCAGACACCCTACCCGCTGTGCTATCGCTCCAGCTGGAGCGATAGCACAGTGGTAGGGCGTTTGCCTTACAAGCTGCCAACATGGCCGACCCGAGTTCGATTCCTCTGCCCCTCTCGGAGAGCACGGCAAGCTACCGAGAGTATCTTGCCCTCACGGCAAAGCCTGGCAAGCTCCCCGTGATGTATTTGATATGCCAAACACAGTAACAAGACTCATGATGGAGACGTTACTGGGCCCACTCGAGCAAATCGATGAACAATGGGAGGACCGTGAATATTTAAAAGAGGTCTGTTTAATTTTATAAAAATAAATCAAGAAGTTTTCATTACTTCGGTTATTTTATCTTTTGATCTTTTTTTCAATGAATAAATGATTAAAAATACATAAGATAGTTAAACATTTGGGGCAGGAGTCTATATATGTCTATGTGTGTGTGTGTGTTGGTGTGTGTGTTTGTGTTGTATGTGTATATGTATGTATGTATATACCTGAAGAATTACTGAGAGCTGAATACGGAGCTATGAAATCTGAAAATAGATTTTAATTATGTATATCTGCATATTTCCTAAAAGCTGTATTGAGGCAAAACAGATAACCTGCAAAGGAACCCAGAAAGTCATTGGAGTCTTAAGAACAAACTTAAATACTCTTTTTGAAATTTTTTATGTAATTTAAAGCATTTTCTTGAAAATAATAAAAAAAGGAAATGTTGGTATTATGAAAAATCTATAGCATCTCAAACTACACACCCATATTGATTCATTAGCACAAATTGAGGTATTCCTGTAGTGACAAGAATTTATCACCTTTAGACTAATATCAGAATATTTTATAACTAAGTTATAATTACTTTCATCTTTAATTAACATAAAATCTTGGTTTAAACAAATTTAAGGACATAGTAGAAGAATTTTTCTTCCTATAATGCTATAGTCTTCTCTAATGCAGTGTTTCTCTACCTGGGGCACTTTAATGAGACTATAGTATGAGACTAGGGAGCTAATTTGTAAGGCATTGCTGCCAAGATAGCAAACAAAATCAGAAAGTAGTCACATTCAGAAAATTCTTGAGAAGCAATGCTCTGAAAGACTCTAATGTCTTCTCTAGCAATTTATCCAAAAGTATTCCTTGGTTAGAGCAGGGCGTAATGAAATTAATTAATTTTGCACATTAAGTGTCCAGTGCTTTCTGTTTACTTTTGTTCTTTTCTTGGAGGCCACACCTACAATACAGGAGAGCTACTCCTGGCTCAGTACTCAGAGATCCTCACAATGTTTGAGGGGATCATGTGGTGCCAGGGATGGTCCTGAGCATCACACTATTGAGTCAAGGAATGAAATGTCAGTGAGAGGCCTTTGACCACCAGCATCAATGGGCATGGTTCCTAAAAAATTTAAAAGGGGTTGAGCACTGTCACCTCAGCCTTCCATCACTGTTTTAACTACCATTCATCCTTTTGTCCCTATAGGAACAACAGTATGTTCTCAGATTTTGTGGTTTTTGTTTGCTTTTTGTTCGTTTTATTTATTTATCTTTCGCTTGACTAAAATCATGTATTTGTCTTTCCCCATCTGACTTGTTTCACTTAGTACATTACTCTGTACATTATAGTAAATGGTAGGACTTTGTCATATTCTATAGATAGAATATAGAAGTATATTCTATTGCATATCGATAATAATCACATTTTTCAGGGGACATGGTCTGGAGAAGGACTGCCATTAGTGCTCATGTAGGATAGGAGGTGTTTCTAGTGATTCTTGGCTTAAGGATTTAGTGCTGGACCTGGCAGTGACCATTCTGCTCAAGCCTAGTGGTGCTGGGGGCCAACAAGGACACTCTGCTCTGGGGCATGTACTACCCATTGAGCTATTTCTGCTTCCCACATCTTCCTTATTCAGTCATTCACCAGTGGACCCTTAGATTGTTTTAATATCATGACTACTCTATATACTGGAGCGATAGCATAGTGGGTAGGGCATTTGCCTTGCAAGCTGCCAACCCGGCCGAGCCGGGTTCAATTCCTCTGCCCCTCTTGGAGAGTCCGGCAAGCTACCCGTGATGTATTCAATATACCAAACAAAGTAACAAGTCTCACAATGGAAATGGTACTGGGCCCGTTACTGGGCCTGCTCGAGCAAATTGATGAACAACGGGGAGACAGTGCTACAGTGCTGTAGACTACTATAAATAAAGCCTTAGTAAACATAGTAGTCATATATATTTATAATCAGTGTATTAATATTTAGGTAAACACCCATGTTTGATTTCCTTATAGTCCCTAAGCTCCGCCACAGATGTGGCCCAAAAAAAGCCAAAATAATTATAGTTTTGAAAAAACATAGTTACATTACCTTCATCATCAAAGTGCATAAAGACCCTCCACCATTATACTTATTTCTTGTCTGCCTCTTTTATTCTTCTTACATGATTCCCACCAATTCTGTCCAGGTTGCAGCAAACTGCAAGATTTCATCTTTTCTTATAGCAGAATGGTAGTATTACACTATGTATATATGCCACGTTTTGGTCTTTTAGGCACTGGAATTTACAATACTGTTCAAGAGGATGCATGTGTACAATGTTTCACAGCCACATTCTTCACCAGTGGTTCCCCCCACCAACACCCACTACTGCTTGTTTTATTCTCTCAGATATTTGGTTGTTTTCGTATCCTAGCCAGTGAACATTGGTGTGTCTATGACTTTTTGAAGAAATATTTTTGTGTTTTGGGGGTAGATTCTAAGAAGTCAAATTGCTGGGTAATATATAGTCTTTTTTTTTTTTTCTCCTGCAGTGCTGTGGTTTGAACCCAGGGCCTAACATATGTGAGCTATATGCTCTACAGATCTGTATCCCTTCCCCCACCTCATGTGTAGTGTGGTGTGGTGTGGTTGGGGTGTGTGTGTGTGTGTGTGTGTTTGCATTTTAAGCAGTCTCCATGCTGATTTCCTTTAGTGGTCATATATACGTATTGGTGATAGTCACGTTCTAATTTCATTTTATCAAATATACATAATAGCTGTTTTGTTCCTTTTGATATTTAAAAATGGCTTTCTGTTCTTAGGATACTGGTATCAGTGTCAGGAAAAGGGTAATAAAGATTCTAAGAGACATCTGTATTGAACAACCAACATTTCCAAAAATTACAGAAATGTGTGTAAAAATGATTCGCAGAGTTAATGATGAAGAGGGCATTAAGGTAAGATGAAACATTTACTACTTTAAATTTTTTATTTTTTTAATTCTATAAACAGCGGTAGGGCATTTGCCTTGCTCTCAGCCAGCCTGGCCGAGCCGGTTTCGATTCCTCTACCCCTCTCGGAGAGCCCGGCAAGCTACAGAGAGTATCTCGCCCACAGGGCAAGGCCTGGCAAGCTCCCAGTGATGTACTCAGTATGCCAAACACAGTAACAAGAAGTCTCACAATGGAGATGTTACTGGGCCCACTCAAGCAAATCAGTGAAAAACGGAGGACAGTGACAGTGACAGTTGAAACGTTTATTTAATATTATCTAAATTTGCTGACTTAGATGCATATAAAATTTTCCAAGTGGGGCTGGAGAGACAATAATGTGAAGAAGGTGCTTGACTTGCAGACAGCCAGTCCAGGCTTGATCCTAGGTACTGCATATGATTCCCCTGAGCGATCCCTGAGCAAGCTAGGAATAATTTCTGGTCACTGCTTGGTGTGTGGCCCAAATACAAAAAAAAATGTTTTTTCAAGTGAATCATTTTACTCTATAGACTAAGTGAAGAAATACGTTTATACTTCACTTCTGAATCTTATATTAATAAAAATCTTACTTTTTCCAATCACTTTAGCAATTACAACATTTAACGTCATTATAAACATTGTCTTATACAGAAAAATTATTATCACATGCAAGTTTGGGTTTTTAAATGGTGTGTACTTGGTTATCTAAATTATTGAATACTTATTGATAGTAATACTGACCGTGAATTTACATACAGAGTTATCCATATGTTTATTTTTGTTTGTTACAGCTTCTTAAAAATTAGTAAAAATCTTTTTAATCAAAAACTTTGAGAGGCTGGATCAGGCATTTGCCTTGGCATCCAGCCAGTCCAGTTTCAAAAATTGACACCCAGCAAAATTCTTTGAGCACAGAACCAGGAGCTCAGCCTTGATTACCACGAGGTGTGCATTCCCCTCACTCCCCTTCAAAAAAAGCCAGTAAAAAGACAACTTTAAGTGTTATCTTAGGCAGAAATTGAGCTCATAGTTATAGTATCATTGATTGAAGTCTTCACCAAATTGAGAAGGGTTATAACTTGAGATACAATCTTTGCATAAAAATGTAAGAATTCATACCAAAATAGTTTGTGGTTAATTACATGTTAATAGTTTTGATTAATTATATTTATAGCTTTCTTTGCACATTAATGAGAATTTATGATGGAAATTTCTGACATGTTATACTTATCTAGTTAATTTTTTTTATTTTGGTCTAGAAATTAGTAAATGAAACATTCCAGAAACTCTGGTTTACCCCAACTCCACACAATGACAAAGAGGCAATGACAAGGAAGATTTTAAACATCACTGATGTGGTAAGGATTGAAACAAAGATGCGATCCTTAAGGGTGCAAATTTAAATGAGGTCTACTCCATATTAAAAAAGAGAGTGATAGTCAGGATAATTGGTTAAACTTTTAAATTTGCTTTCCTGGTGGAAATACTTAAGGGATGAGATTGGTATTCCTACATATCCCATGTTTTGGTGTTAACTGTTAAAATTATTCAAATTCCTCTAGTGATTGGAAACTAAAAGTGAATTAATAAATTGTAACCCAGGAATAATAACTTGTAATGAGATAGTAAATCTTGTTTTTCAGAAAATATTATGTTTCATTATGTTTAATTATGCTTTGTGCCCAGATTGCTTTTCCTTTTTCAAACATACCTTACCCTATACTGATTCTTTATAAAATGGTGTCTTTAAACCTGCTATTTAGGAAAAAAATGAGAAAGCACTGTATATAGTTTAGACTTTACATAGTTTTCTGACAGTGTATGATTCAAGTTATTGATTAAAATAAATTTAATTTCAATACATTATTCTGATATTTATAAGGATATTTTAGAATTTGGGGGTCAGTGTGATAGTATAGTGGATAGGGCATTTGCCTTGCTTGTGGCTTACCTGAGTTCGATCCCTATCCCAGTCATTCCATATGGTCCCCAAATAACCACCAGAGTGATCCCTGAGCACTGAGCTAGGAATAACCTCTGAGCATTGCTGGGTGTGGGGCCGCCCCTCCCTCCTAATTTTTTTTTTTAATTTGGTTTAACATTGGTAAATTATTGGCTTACTAAAAAGTTTACTTAAAAATAGCTTTCTCACAGGGTCCAAGAGGACTGGTCAGTGGTTGGAATCTACCACCAAGTGTGTGGGGGGGGGGGAGGGGGGTTGGGTGAGGGTAGGTAAGACAGAGAAGGGACCTGTATGTCAATAGTAGTTGAAAATGATCATGCTGGATAAGAACTGAGTGTTGAAAGTAGGTAAAGGGATATAAATGAAAACTTTTCAGTATCTGTATTGCAAACCACAATGCCCAAAAGGAGGGGTGGGTGGGCCAGGAAAGATGGGGAAGAGTTGGGGAGAGAAGAAAAGTGCCTGTCCTAGAGACAGGCTTTCAGGGGAGGATTTGTGAAGTGGTGGCAGGGAAACTAGGGACATTGGTGCTGAGAAATGTACACTGTTGGAAGGATGGGTGTTGGAACACTGTATTGACTGAATTGAATACTGATCGACTGAAACCCAATCATGAACAGCTTTGTGATGTGCTATCTCATAGACCTTTAAGATATATTTCTACAGGCTAAAAGAAAAGGAGAAATATATTTTACTTTACTTTTTAATCTCAAACTTCGATGGTTTCACCTATTTCCCCCTTAGGTTGCAGCTTGTAGAGATACTGGCTATGACTGGTTTGAGCAACTCCTTCAAAATGTGAGTGTTATTTTGATTTTTAATAACACATAGCATGAAATTTATTACTTCAGTTCTTTGTAGAATTTATGAGTTTAAAAAAAACTTTCAGTTATTATACTGGATAGTTGTTAATTTCCCTATTTGATTATTTAATTGCTCTATATAAAAATAAGTTTTCTAAATTGCTAATTGAGATGGCATCTTCCAATATCCAAAGAAATAATATTATAGGGGTTAAGACACATAACTTGTATGTCCAGTCCTGGTTCTATCCCTTACCCTCTCTTGGGCCGCCTGAACATTGCTTGGGAAGGTGAGCCAAAACAAAAGAAATGTTCTCCCTTTTTTACAGAAGTTTGTTTTATCTTAATGTTTTAGTATGATTATAGACATTGAGATCTATAAGTATATATACAGGTTGATTAAGTATGTTTTTACATTATTAGATTTGTTATAAAGTATGTAATAATTCCTATATCAGTGTAAAATTGAACTATAGTTAGTGTTTTTTTAAAAGTTTCATGAATGGAAATTGTATGTCCCTATCAGTTTTCCAATTTCAGGAATTTTTAGATAGATAAAATCATCTTCCTTCAAAAAGTACCAATTTTGGGCACCAGAGAGTACAGCAGTAAGGCGCTTACCTTGCACACAGCCAACCTGGGTTCAGTCCGTGGCATCAAGTACGGTCCTGAGTACTACCAGGAATAATTCCTGAGTGCAGAGCCAAGAATAATCCGTGAACATTACCAGATGTGACCCAAAACCAAGCTAACAAAAATGATCAAATTTTTCCCAGTCTTATTTTATCTTTCCCTTCTCCACTTTTATTTTATTTTTTGTCTGTAATACTTGTGGGGTGCAGGGGCAGCACACTCAGTGATGCTAAGAGCTTATTCCTGGCTTTGTGCTCAGTAATCACTCCTGTCAGGGATCAGAAGATCATTTGGGGTGCCAGGAACTTAATCTGGGACGTTCGTGTGCAGGGCAAGCACCCTATCCTCTGTACTATCTCTCCTGTCTCTTGTTTATGATACTTTTTAAAGTAACTCCTGCCTATGTTATAATTTTATCTATTTTCAGTCGAATATACATATTTAACAGAAATGACTTTTAAAAAATACTCCAAATACCATTGTTATCTATATCTGAATAGATCTTACTAAATTTATTACCTCCTTCCTGGTCAGTGTTCACAGTGTTCCCCGATCAGATCTAAAGCATATTTTTATAGTTGCTTTGCAGTTTTGGTCGATAGAGCTTTTAAGTTTCAATCTATAATAGTAAGTTCTTCGCTTTTCCTATTTTCATGCCACTGAAATGTTTTCCTCTAGAATACTCCACATTCTGGATTTCTTAGATATCTTCCTTTTGGTGTCATTTAAGTTGTTTCTCTATCCACCCTTTTTTTTTTTCTTGTAAACTCGTGGTTAGATCTAGAGACTTAATAATACTGAATTTTAGTGTTGGGGTAGAGGCCAGAAAATTTCTTAAATGGTACTTGATTTTAATGTATCACCACAGGAGGCATATGTTTGTCCTATTTTCAGTCATCTTTGAATTTAAGTTTTGTTATTATGACATTTCTATTATAATATCTTTCAGAGTTGGTTTGAATGCTGATTATCTAAATCTTTTTTTCTGCTAGATGTTGCAATTTCTTTTTCTAATTATTTTGTTACTTCCAATGTAATTATCTCTGGTTCCTCATTAAATAAGAATCTTATCCTGATTAACTACTTAGTTACTGTGAATTACAAAACAGAAAAGATAGGGGAAATACTGGATACTTTTCAGTTTTCAAAATCATTAAACTCTAAGTGCAATTAGTATATTTTAATGCCATTAAAATTGGTACATTTTAATCATTGTGAATAATAGATTTTTATATCTTTAATTTTTTGCAATTATAATTTTTTATTATAATTATTTTTGAAGCTCAAGTTGACCCTGTCTCCTTGACAGAAACTCATTACTGTTTTCCTCCACCCTTCCCTTTGTTGTTATAATAGCTGGGAATCACACACTTGGTTGTGTTTTTTTTGCACTTGGTGCTTGCTTGGAGAGTCTCACACAGGTTATGGTGTGCCAGAGATCATCTGCTTTTTCTGTAGTGCCAGAGATCTCATATCGTAGTCCTGTGATAGGTACGTAAAATTGGATGTCGATTTTTTTGTTTTGCACAACATATACTGCTGAGCTACATACCTGCCTCCTTGATACATAAAATTTAAACATTTTAGGACTAGCAGCTCAGCAGGCTGGAGCATACAACATGCTTTGCATACAGGAGGCTAGGGTTTGATTTCCAGTACTATGTGGTCCCCTAGTATCTTCTGGAGCATCCCACGACCACTCAGCTTGAACTGGCTCCTGAGTACTGCCAGGTGTGCCCTCCCACACAAAAGAGAGAGAAAATCATTTTAAAGTGCTGTTCATGTTAATTGATTTTAATTCAAGATTATGTCTTTTTTAGTTTATGATAAAATATAAGAAATGACAAAGGGGGGGTAAACTATATTTCATCTCTTCCTAGCCTTTGTAATTAAAACAAGATTTTCTTGAAAGAAATTTATACTCCATGTTATAAAGGAACAACTACAACTCTATGCAGCAACACAAGTAAATAATAATAATAAACACATTGCAGAAAGAAGGAAAACCTTACACAGAGGAGTATATATTATAATTCTATTTTATGGAGTTCTAAGAGCGTCAAAGCGAATTTGTATTGAAAAAAGTCAGAATAGTTGCTGGTTAACCAAAGAGGTGAAGGACCTATACAAGGAAAATTATGAAACACTACTTCAAGAAATAAAAGAGGACACTAGGAAATGGAGTCACGTCCCCTGCTCATGGATAGGGAGGATTAATATTATCAAAATGGCAATACTGCCCAAAGCACTATGCAAATTCAATGCAGTCCCTATCAGGATACCCATGACATTTTTCAAAGAAATGACAAAACACTCCTGAAATTCATATGGAACAATAAACCCCCACAAATAGCTAAAACAATCCTTGGGGAAAAGAAGATGGGTGGCATCACCCTCCCCAATTCAAACTGTGCTACAAAGCAGTAGTAATTAAGACAGCATGGTACTGGGCTAGAAACAGACCGGCAGACCAATGGAACAGAGTTGAATATTCTGTTACAGACCCCCAAATATATGACCACTTAATCTTTGACAAAGGAGCAAGAAATGTGAAGTAGAACAAGGAAAGCCTCTTCAACAAATGGTGCTGGGAAAACTGGATAGCTACCTGCAAAAAAATGAACTCTGACCTCTGTCTAATGCCAGGCATAAAAGTCAGATCAAAGTGGATTAAAGATCTCAATATCAGACATGAATCCATAAGGTACATAGAGGAAAATGTAGGCAGAACTCTCCATGACATTGAAGCTAAAAACATCTTTAAGGATGAAACAGCACTGACCATGCAAGTGGAAGCAAACATAAACAAATGGGACTACATCAAACTAAGAAACTTCTGCACTTCAAAAGCAACAGTGACCAAAATACAGAAAGAATTGGGAAAAAATATTTACCCAATACCCATCTGATAAGGGATTAATATCCAGGATATACAAGACACTAGTAGAATTATACAAGAAAAAAACCTCCAATCCCATCAAAAATTGGGGAGAAGAAATGAACAGAAGTTTCCTCAAAAAAGAAATACAAATGGCCAAAAGACACATGAAAAAATGCTCCACATCGCTAGCCATCAGGAGATGCAAATCAAAACAACAAGGAGATATCATCTCACACCACAAAGACTGGCACACATTCAAAAGAACAAAAGCAACCAGTTCTGGTGTGGATGTGGGGAAAAGGGGACATTCTTTCACTGTTGGTGGCAATGCCCACTAGACCAGCCTTTCTGGAAAACAATATGGACAGTCCTTCAAAAACTAGAAATTGAGCTTCCATAGGACCCTGCAATACCACTTCTGGGAATGTATCCCAAGGATGCAAAAAAGCACACTAGAAATGGCATCTGTACCTATATGTTTATTGCAGCACTGTTCACCATAGCCAAAATCTGAAACAACCCAAGTGCCCTAGAACAGATGACTAGTTAAAGAAACTGTGGTACAGCTACACAGTGGAATACTATGCAGCTGTCAGGAGAGATGAAGTCATGAACTTTGCTTATAAACAGATAGCCATGGAGAGTGACTCATTTCACTTAGCCATGCTAAGAAAGAGAGGGACAGACATAGAAGGACTTGACTAATTTGTGGAGTATAAAACAACATAACATGAAGCTGACACCTAAGAATACTACATACACGGGACAGTAGATTGCTCCATAGCTAGAAGCCTGCCTCATGAGCAAAGGGGAGAAGGCAGCTGGAATAGAGAAGGGATTACTAAGAAAAAGATGGCTGGGGGCTGGAGAGATAGCACGGTGGGTGGGGCGTTTTCCTTGCACGTGGCCGACCCAGGTTCGATTCCCAGCATTCCATATGATCCCGTGAGCACCGCCAGGAGTAACTCCTGAGTCCTGAGTGCAGAGCCAGGAGTAACCCCTGTGCATCGCCAGGTGTAACCCAAAAAGCAAAAAAAAAAAAAATGGCTGGAGGAATCGGTCGGTATGGGAAATGTGTGCAGAAAGTAGGTAAAGAATAATCTCTCAGGGTCTGTATTGCAAACCATTTATGGGGAATCATGTCTGCTACGGAGGCAGGGGGAAGGTGGGAAAGGGGGAGTATACTGGGGATAATGGTGGTGGGGGATGTGCACTGGTGGAGGGATGGATGTTTGATCATTGTGTGATTGTAACCTAAACATGAAAGCTTATAACACTCTCATGGTGATTCAATAAAATTTAAAAAAAAAAAAAGAAAAACAATAGTTGCTGGGCTTTGAGGATTAACTTGGAAGGGGTTGTATTACAGTTCTCCAGAGAAACTGAATTAACATGATACTAAGAAAGAAAATAATTATAAAGAGTTAGCTCATATTATTGTGGCAGCTCTGAAAACCCCGTCAGCTGTCTACAAACAGGAGGCTCAGAAAAGCTACCGGGTGGAGATAGATCTCTATCAAAAGGCCTGGACCAGAAGATCTAATGGTTAAGTCTTCTTCCAGGAGCAGATGATTAGTATTTCAGCACAAATGGACTGAGAATGATAAAAGTCTTCCTTCCTCCATTTGAACTAATCAGACTCACAGCATTATGGATGATGCCCACCACCTGGGAAATGGCAGTCTGCTTTATTGAATCTACTGATTCAAATGGTACTCTCATGAAAATAGCGTATCCAATACACCCAGAAAAAAAATTGTACCCGGATAATTGGAACACCCCTGGAATTGGTGAAGTTGAACCATAAATTCATCAACTTCTTGCCAATTTTAAACTGTATACATCACCTTAAACTTTTAGTCTCTAAGTAAAGATAATGACAAAGTCATAGTTCCTCCTAACTTCCACAAAATTGAAAATGTGGGCCAAACAGTAATACAAATGTAGGCCAAGTGGTAATACAGAGTGTAAGATGCTTTTCTTGCACATGGCTGAGCAGGGTTTGATACCTGTGAAATCTGAGCAGTCAAGAGTAAACCCTAAGCACTGCTAGTGAACAACTAAAAATGCACTAACCTCTTCTCATAGTGATGTTTATTATTCTCCTTGGTGTTATGTAGGTGTTATGTAACTTTAAAATATTTTGTAGTCAGATTAGCAGCATTTAAATATTTCAGTATGAATTCAGTATATCTAATGTTACATTGTAAGGGAATAAGATTAAATAATATATCTGTGTGCATGCTTTTTGTTTCTTCATATTTGTGAGTATGCATGTGTGTATAATTAAAAGTCTTGATTTCCCTCTCATTTTTTTTCTAATATTTTTGGGGGGCAGGGGCCACCCGGCTGTGCTCAGGGGTTACTCCTGCTTCTGTTCGCTCTGTGATCATTACAGAGGTTCTGGGGGGATTGATCTAGGATACATCACTTGCCTTAGGCAAGTGCCTTAAGTCTTCTAGTATCTCTCTGGTCCCAACTCTCTTTATTTCTGTAATGACATATTTGCTATTCATAACTGCCTTCTTCAATGCCCACTTCTTTTACAATCTTGAAGTATCTCAGATGATTATGACTCTTTCTATGAAGTGTCTGTGCCATTAGTAATCCTGGATTGGGTTATTGTGCTTCTCCACTAAACTTATTTACAAGATTATTAAAAGATACACTGTAGAATCCCCTATATTTCAGGTAAACTCTTCTTTGCCTGTTGATTCAGTGGCATGAAGAGCCCAGTGTAGGTGGGTATGAGTCTTAACTTCTGGTTCAGTGAAACCATTGTTGTTACAGACTGCAAGGAAGAAGGCAGACTAGCGGGTAATGAGATTGGGGACATTTGGGGTCCTTCTATAACTTCTTACTGTAACTTCATTGCTTCTCTAGGCCTGCTCTTCCTTAATCACATACATACGACTTATATTTAATGATAGAGTGGTACTGTGCATCTCCAACTTTATGAATTGGTATGATTAATAAGACCCCATTCATGAACTCAGTTTGCATGATATTTGGTGACATATCACGAGATACTTGGTATTTACTAAGGATCAAGAGATGTTTTCTCATATAATAATTTAACTAACCATGGAAGACAGTAGGTAGGACTGTGTTTCTAAACCTTGAGGGACGAAGTTGTGGCCTGCCAAAGACTCCAGACATATCCCTGTTTGCCATTGCCATTTCAGGAACCATTGGATCGGCTGGATCATATGACCCAAGCAATATAGCAACTTGGCTTACACAACTGACAACTTATTGCAAAGCCCTCTTCTTATTTGTACCAGCAGCTTTTGAGATTACTCACTAAGTAGACTGAAATAATGTCCATTAATGCTCCCAAATGAGGAATTTCTTGCTCCAAAATTCAAAGATAGCTAGTAGGCCTTATCCCTCTTTTTAGGTTATAATGGGGGACTAAATATTACAGCTTTTTAACTTTAACTTTCAAATGGTGTATTTTAACATGTTCATATCACTTGGCCTCGTGGAAATTTTACTGAAGCAGAAGACACTAGAATTATACTTCCCTCCATCTGACCCACACACATTCTACCAGAAAGTCTCATGTTATGCACGCACTTTTGCTCACTTGGTGAATTTACTGTCATCAATGCTCTCAATGCCATGGATAATATCGGAAAAATCTTCGTCAGAATATCTGTGATAATATCTTTGTCAGTAGGAAAAATAATAAAGATTCTGCAAACTTTTTGTAACATCGGGATGGAATATTAAGAACTCAGTCCTTCCAATACTAAAATAATGCTTTTGATTTACTTTTTCCTAGCTATAAATATCCTAGTAGCTTTCATATATCCTTTCCTACTGTAACAAGCCTCATTCAGCGAACTGAAAAACAAGTTCAGGAATTCTGTCAAATGCTGAATATGTCATTTCCAATTATGTATATTCTGGAAGTGTGAAACAGAATTGACTGAGTTATTCTCCACTTTTATAAAAGGGTTTTTATAAACCCCTTCTCTGATGGGGGCTACAGTCATATTGAGTCTCCTGAAATTAGCATTAGGTTAGAGCCAGTGTCAATTATTCCCTAAAAAGTCTGATTTTTTAACCCCAGTGTTCATTTAATATGGTAAGAGGTTATAGTTAGCTTTGGGGAAGATTTGCCCATGTAATTTTCAGTAGTTTAGAATAGTTTAGCTGATTCTTTTCTCAGGATCCCTTGAAGATTGTTAAGGATTTCCAAAATTTATGTGTTTAGTCCTTATAATGAAATGTATAAAATGAAGGATAAGTAGATCGTAAGGATAGAACGCTTATGAATTTACTAGTGCCCTTCTAAGAAAGATATGAGAAAGATAATATCCCTGTTCTCTCCACTGTGTCATCACACAGGAAGATGACCATCTGCATGCTACAAAGAGTGTCATGCTACTAACAGTGCTGGCACCATATTCTTAGATTTCCCAACTTTCAGAACTCTGAGAATAAATTTTCTGTTGTATAAGCCACCAAATTAATGGTGTTTATTATAGCAATTCAAACAAAGATAGAAATTGGTACCAAGAAATATTATGTAACTAAGTAAATACCTAAAAATATGGAAGTGACTTTGGAACTGATAGAGAATTGAATTTTGAATCAGTAGAGACTGGTAGTTTCGAGGTGTATACTAGAAAAAGCTCATATACTTTTGAATAAATTTCAAAGCAGTTCTGGTGAGTACTAGGAAATAAAAGAGAGCTTATCTTTCTCTGCAGTAAATTTATGTCTTAGAAAATCATCATCATGTAAGAATGTTGGTAGAAATACAGTTGGTTAAAGTCATTTTGATGATATCAGATATAAATGAGGAGCAAGTAGTTGGACAACAGTTAAAGCAATCCTTGTTAGGAAGTAGCAGAGAAATTAATGCAGTTGTAATCTTGTTCTAGTATTTTATAGAATAAAATATATAGAACAGTATATAGAACCTAAAGTGATAAATTTTAATATCTATCTCAGATTACTAAGAAATATTGAAGGAGAAGGTTGGTTTCTCCTGCCTGAGTTATAATAAAACTATTCATAGCAGTGCTCAGGGGACCATATGGAGTGCTGGGAATCGAACCCAGGTTGGCCGTGTGCAAGGCAAACGCCCTACCCACTGTGCTATGGCTCTAGCCCCTAAAGTTTATTTTAGTCATGCAGTTTATGTTATTTTAGCCATGCAGTTTATAGTATTACATATCATAAAGGAACAGGCTATTGATATATAGAGATAATTCAACAATCAAAGCATTATGCAGAACAAAGGCAGTCTTATACAAAATAGTGTTTATTGTGATCGCATTTATATAAAGCTCTCGGGATGTTACAAATAATCTTTATTGAAAAAAAATCAGAAGAATGGTTCCTGGGGCCAGAGATTGGCTGAGAAGAAATACGAAGGAGGGGCTGGAAAAATAGCACAGTGTATAGGGCGTTTGCCTTGCACATGGCTGACCTGGGTTCAATTCTTAGCATCCCATATGGTCCCCCGAGCACCGCCAGGAGTAATTCCTGAGTGCATGAGCCAGGAGTAACCCTGTGCATTGCTGGGTATGACCCAAACAGCCAAAAAGAAAGAAAAAAAAGAAAAGAAAAAATACAAAGGAACTTTCAAGAATGATAGTAATTATATCAGTGGTTTGAAAACCTTTTAAGATTAAGACTTTAGTATCATTCACTCTGAAGTGGGGTCCAATACTTTTTATATGCTCTAGATGGTTCTGATACAACTTAAAGGGGAGAACTCAGTGGTAATCTGAGTTGTGATAGTGAATGCTATTAACAAAACTGAGTGCAGAGGTATAAGGGTTTTGTACAGTGGTTGGGTACATGTCTAGCATGCTCTCAACCTGGGTTTAATTTTTAGCATGGCATGGTGCCCTCCCACATTCTATAGCCTTTGCACTGAACAACCAACTGTTTGTCCAAGAATTGTGTTGGGGGAGGGGTGGCCACTGAGTATAGTACAGCACGTAGAACATTTGCCTTTTATGAGGCTGGCCCCAGTTCAATCCCTGGCACCTCATATGGTCCCCTGAGCCCTGTCAGGAATGATCACTGAGTGCCCCAATCCCCTACCCCTCCCAAAAAAAAGATTGCTGATGATAGACCCAGACCTGAAAACCTTTTGGTGCCCCTGCCAAACAAGAGAAAAACAGTTTATAGTGAAGAGATAAACATATGTACTCTAAAATTTTTTTCAAAAGAGGAAATGCTTAGAAATGCATTATAAGAAAGATATCTTTATGTCTGTGTTCGTGTGCATGATATATCTATACATAACATGAGTACCAGACTCTGATTTGATGTGTGTGGAGCGGGGGAGGGACGAAAGGAGGGAGAGATTGAGAGAGAGGGGAGATAATGATTTGAAAAACATTCAATGGGCTGGAATGATAGTACAGGTAGGGTGCTTTCCTTGTACACAGTTGACCTAGGTTTGGTCCCCAGCATGGCATATGGTCCCCTAAGCACCACCAGGAGTAATTCATGAGCATTATTGTGGCCTAAATAAATAAATAAAACAAAATATCAACAGCTTTGCAAATCATGGTTCTTTAAAAAAGAATTATTTCAGTCCAAGGATTGGAGTGTATGCCTCCCATGCTAGAGAAGCTGTTTCAGTCCCTGTCACCGTATGGTCCTCTGGTTCCAGACCCAGAAACTGCCCCTGAGCTACACTACATACTGGATGTAGCTCCAAAATAAAGCAGGAAAAAACAACGTTAAAGAGGTAGTTAAAAGGGATCAAGATGCCTTGTATTCAGCTGATCCTGTGTGATCCCGTCTACTACATGGATCTACATTGATTGAAGTGACCTTCCCAGTACTATGACCCAAGTCCCCCACCACACACACACCCAGGAGAGAGAGTATAGCCATAAAGTGCCTTGAACACAGCTGGCCATGGTTCGATCTTCAGCGCCACATAAGGTTCCCTGAGCCTGCTCTGAGTGATCATTTAGCACAGAGCTAAGAGTAAGTCCTGAAGGGGCTTATTCTGAAGGGTCACATTTGCGTGTGACCCCAAAACCAAATTTTTTTCTAAAGGGAAGAAAGATAACATATAACAGACAGACCATTGGTATAGGACAGAGACCACTGCAGATTATGAGGAAATAATGAATTTTCATAAACAAGCCTGGGAAAATTGGCTATCTATGAAGAATTTTTAGAAATCCATTCCTAATTCAACTTAGCAGTCAACTCTATATAAATTAAAGGGAATCTTTAAATGGTTAATAGAAGATAAGAGATAAATAGGTAGATAGATAAGTAGATAGAAAATGGATCATCTGGCTGTGCTTGAGATCTACCCCTGAGCTTGGTGCTCAGGGGACCATGTGGTATTGAAAATCCCAAGACTTCACACGTGCAGGTCAAGTACTCTCGCCCTGATTCATCTCTCTGACACCCCAAATCCAGTGAGGAATTTTGTTTTGGACCATACCTTACAGTTCTCAGAGGCTGTTTGTGGGCTATGTTCAGAAGTAACACATGGCAGTGATCAAGGTACAATATGCAGACCTTGGGATTAAACTGGGGTCTGCTGCAACCAAGGCAAAATGCCTTTCCTCCTGTCCTACCTCTCCAGCTCTTTATTTTATCTTTGACCTTTGTGTAAGAACAAATTTATGAACCAAGTCAAAAAGAAACATTAACCTTTAGGAATGCATTCTCTATTCTTACTTGAATCAGTAGTGGCCCAGTTGGCCAAGAAATTGCCAGTGGGGTCCTCAAACTTTTGCTTGGGAGCACCCCTCCCCCCAAAAGAAGTGATCTGAAAGAGACCAGAAAAATAGCTCAGTGGGCTACAGCAACCCAGCACCATATGATCTCCCTCGGCCCCCAGCGCTACAAGGAATAACACCCAGCGTTGGGCCAGGAATGAACCTGAATATTGCTGGATGTGTCAACAAAATAAAAAGTTATTTTAAATTGAAACAGTTAATGAACAAACATAATTGATAAAGGCTCATTACTAAGAGCATTTAAGAGGCAAGAATCCCACCACTTAAATATATCTGTGGCACTAATAAGGCACAAAAAGGCATTTCATAGAGGAAATGGCATTATCTGATTTATAAGGTGATCACCCTTGGACAATCAAAACCATATTTTATTTTATTTTGTATTTTGTATTAAATCACTGTGCCCTATACAGTTACAAAGTTTTTCATGAATGCGTTTTAGTCAATTCTGACACCTATCCCTTCACCAGCGCACATTTCTACTTCCAGTTTTCCTCCCACCCATCACCCTACACAGCCCCTGCAGCCAGCCTCTATGGCAGACACTTTTCTTCTCTTTTTTTTTTCTCTCATTTTCCTTTTAGACACTGTGGTTTGTAATACTATTACTGAATGGGTATCATGCATATCACTTTACCTCCTTTTACCACTCAATTTTTATCCAGGATGATCATTTCCATCTACCATGGCCATAGTGGTCCTTTCTCTGTCCTAACTGCCCTCCTCTTCCCTTTGTGGCAAGCTTATTACCATGGACCAGTGGGGTCCTCAAACTTTTGCTTGGGAGCACCACCACCCCCACAGCACCCCACCCCCCAAGAGAAGTGATCTGAAGGAGACCAGAAAAATAGCTCAGTGGGCTACAGCAACCCAGCACTATATGATCTCCCTCAGCACCATATGATCTCCCTCCTGACCCTTATTTCTGGTGTCTTTGGCTATTATTCACCTAGTATAGTTTTGGGTTTGCTTTTTTGAATCCCACAAATGAGTAAAGTCATTCTGTTTTTCCCTCTCCCTCTGGCTCAGTGCACTTAGCATGATACTCTCATGTCCATCCGCATATAAGCAAATTTCATTACTTCATTTTTTCTAACAGCTGCATAGTGTTCCATTATGCAGATAATAGGCAAGAGATGGAATATTATATAACATGTGTTATATAACTGCTATAATCAAGAAAAGTTTGCAATTTGAAATAATATATAATGTATTATATATAAAAAATTACACTTTGAAACACAATTTAGCAATATTTTATGACATCAAGCATTCATATATCCTAGAGCCCAGAAATTTCACTCCAAGGAAGTACGATGTATGTTGTCAGAAGAACATTTTTTAGTTGTTTCTTATACCTTTAAAATTGTAATTAACCTGCCTTAGAAGAATGGATATATGAATTACAGTGCAGATACAGTGGCCTATTGTGGAACTGTAAAAATGAATAAAACACAGCTTTAATTATAGTTTGTGGCATAATGTTGAGAGGAAAAACCGAAAGGTCTATGGTCCGAAAAGACCAGGTCCAGGAGGATACTTTTTGGAATGCCTAAAATCATGTAAACCCGTAACTAATTTTTTTGAGCCAGGAAATGATAAAATGCATATTAGTTACTTCGAAAGTGAGTTAGAAAGTGGGATAAGGGGTGGAAAGCTTTGCAAAATATAGGTTACTTGAAATATTCTTATTTTGAGTTTGGGTTGTCAGGCATCATGTGCTTGTGTTGATGTTGTGTCTTGGACCAAAATTTATGATTAATACTTTGTGATAATTTGATGTCTTGGAGAAGATATAAGGATGAGGGATTGTTGTTCATTCTTGCCTGAAAAAGACCAGGCTAGCATGTAATTATTAATATAGAATATGACCAAAAAATAGTTGTTCAAAAGTCAAAACTGATAAAAATTAAGGTTTTCTCTTTGACTAAGGAGTGATATTCAGTGAATATTAAGTTAATCTGCTTGTTAACCAGTTTTAATCATTTACGTATCTTGTAATGTATGTTTAATTTGTACTGTCAAGTACTGGCCACACAACAGTTTTTTAGATATAAACTATTTTGAATTTTATTTGATTTTAACTCCCATGTCACACTAGCCATATTTCAAGTGTTTAGTAGTATCTACAAATACCTTGTGGTAAGCATTAGACAGTACAGACATAGAACATTTCTTTATTACTACTGAACATTTTGATACCACTAGAACAACACAAATCAAATCTAATCAATTTTTATTAACAAAACAAATGTGCCTTAGATAATTTTACCACTGACCCATGATTGTGAAGATAAATTGTTTTTTTTTTAATTTAATTTAAACTGAGACCTTTTGTCATCTTATTCATGACACTTTTCTACAATTGTTTATTAATTGGCAACGGATAAAATTGCTAGCTTTATGTTTTGCAGTTGTAGATCAGATGTAGTTATAATTACATATAAGTATAATTAATGCATATTTTTTGAAATATTAAAGGACTTGAAATAATGAGAAATGGAATTCTAATTCTTTAAAATAATTGAACTACCATTTAGTGGTATTATTAAAGGAAGATCACCTTTCATATCTTACCTCAAACCCTACACATAGCAGTTTAAATACTTCATGCTAAAATTGTTTGAAAGTATTTATAAATTTCTGTTTTATAAAATAATTTAAAACATTTGATTTATTAATTTGCAATTTTAGTATTAAGTTGTTAATGACAAATTGAAACGTTTATTATTTAAGGACACATTTAATGCATATCTATTGCCATTGCCTAATGAATAATTATGCTGGGATTCTTTTTTTTTCTTTTCTTTTCTTTCTTTTTCTTTTTTTTTTTTTTACGTATATACATATATAGTTGTTGAAGTCCGAAGAGGATTCCTCATATAAACCTGTGAAGAAAGCTTGTACTCAACTTGTTGATAACCTAGTTGAGCACATTCTTAAATATGAGGAATCTCTAGCTGGTAAGACATTTTATATGTTGGTCATTAAGTTGATTTTGTAAAATATAATATCAGCACATTTCTGATTTTTTTTCCTTTGACTTTCATTAGCCTACTAATTAATGACTCCACTTTTAAATAAAATTTTTCTTTGATGTTGCATTCTACATTATATTGTTATCGTTGGCTAAGATTATCAAAAACTATGTAATAGAATTTTAGGACTTATCTCTTCACATTTTCAATGGCATATAGTTATAGATCTCAAATTTGAAAGCAGTTAAAAATCCAGAGGCTGGAGATTTAGTACAGCAGGGAGAGATAGTACAGCTGGAGAGTTAGTACAGCAGGAAGGACAGTTTCCTTGCACGTACCAACCAGACTTCATCCCTGGTGCCATATATGGCACCAAGTAGTACTGACAGGAATAAGGCCCTGAGCACTGCCAGATGTGGCCAGAAAAAAATCAGGACTTTATATGTATTTATTTAATATCACTCATTAGAAAAATATTTGATACTTTTTAAAACATAAAAGTTTATTCTGTTACATTGTTTTAACAATTATTAAATTTTTATAATGATTGTAGTACATTTCTAAAATTATAATTTTTTTAAAATTTATTCTTGAGCTAGAAAAAAGTTAAATATTTTTAATTGACAGATTTCTTTTAAATGTTTTCTGTTGTCTATTATATTACGCACCAGTCACAAATCTAATGTTATTAATCTAAATATAGCTATAAGTTCTGTTAAATCAAACTATAAAAGAGCTATCGTTTCTGTCTTTTGCTTAAAATACATAATACTAGCTAAAATAGGGCTGGAGAGATAATATAGCAGGTAAGGCATTTGCCTTCCACAACAAAACCTACCTGGGTTCAATCCTTGGCATCACATATGGTACCTGAGCACTGAACCAGGAGTAAACCCTGGGTGTAATCCCCAAACAACAACAACAACAAAAACAAACTAGCTAACATTACTTGCATCTCTTAATTTACGGTAATAAAGAATAATAGCATTTGTCATTCTCTAGGAGAAACCTCTAACAGACACTATTTGTGGCACTGAAGGAAATTGTTGATTTCCCTTATATTTTTTATGCAGTTCTTTCTTTTATTTATTTTTATTTTCCATGTGTACCTCTTTTATCTCTTTTCTCCTTATCCTATTTTTCCCTCTTCTAGATTTTAAGGAGTCACTTAATGTTTAAAAGTTGCATATCTCTAAAAACTAATTTACCTTCTAATAACCACTGTGTCTCCTAACTAGGAATTTCTTTCTCCTCCCAGTATTTTGTTTGCCTTTCTAAGGTTTACTTTTATAGATTATTAATTTTTCATTCCTATCCTTAAAAACATCTTATGCCACAATACCATCTCTTTTTTTTTGCTCAGTATCTATGAACACAGTATTAACTCACCTGTTATTTCCATTTGCCTTTTTCCCCATAATTACTTCCATACATATTTTTAGACATATAACCTATTTATTCCAAAAAACCCATCACCAAAATTTCCCAGTTTCCATTTTTTTTAACTTCTGACTCCCTTCAAAATAAAATTTGCTTTCCATAGTGCAGACTCATTGCCCCCTATTTTTATAGTATGTAATTATTAAAACATGAAAATCAGAAAGTATGTACTAATTAATGGGATATACTAATCTTTTTTTATTGATGCATGTCTTAAATGTATCCAGGGCATAATCGTGAGTAATTTAAGCAATATCCTGAATGATTTTTTATTACCTACTCATATTTTAGTGTCTTATTTCTCTGTTTTTCCAGACTCTGACAATAAAGGTGTGAATTCTGGAAGATTGGTAGCTTGCATAACCACTTTGTTCTTATTCAGCAAAATAAGACCCCAACTCATGGTTAAACATGCTATGACTATGCAACCATACCTTACCACTAAATGTAGCGTAAGTATAGTGCTGCCTTATTTTTGTGTGTCTTAACATTAATCATGTATATTAAATTTAGAATTCACATGTATGTCATCAACATTATTTGATAAGCTGTGTCACATTCTCAAATATACTTTTACTATTTCTGGCATCTTCTCTGTAAGCTTTATATTTATATCTGATAAATTTCAAGTTTTAGTTCTTTGAGTTAAGCTCGAGCTAAATTCAACGCAAATACTTTAAATCTTACTCTTAAAACATCAAAGGTGAGTAACTTTGTAATTCGTGGTGATTCAATATGAAAAAAGAAAAAAATTAGAAGTGAGTGAGGTAAGAGTATCATTGTGAAATGATATTTTTGGATTTTTAATTTGCTTTTTCACTTGTCATTTTCAATATATTTTACAAATATTTTTATAATATAGTAAATATTATATTTTTTATAATATAGTAAATACAAGGAAATGGAAAAATATTCTATACTTACGTGTTGGAAGAATTAAACTGTTAAAATAACCAGCCTTATGCTTATGCTTCTACACATAATAAACTCTTTATACTTTAAAAAAAAATAACAGCAAGGAGAAAAGGGGACCAGAGAGATAGTGTAGGGGTTTCAGTGCTTGCCATGCACATTACCGCCCCTAGTTTGATTCCCAGCACTGCATTTGTTTCCAAGTACAGAGCCAGGAGTAAATCCTGATGAGCACAAATGAGTATAGCCCCAAAACAACAGGTTTTTTTAAATATAGAAAAAGGGTTCCAGGTAGTACAGTGGGTAGGGTGCTTGCCTTGCATGAGACCAGTCCATGTTGGATTTCCAGTAACCCTGTATGGTTTCCAAGCCTTAGCAGGAGTGACCCCTGAGCACAGAGCCAGTAGTAAGCCGTAAACACTGCCTGGTGTGGCCCCAAAACAAAACCAAAAAAGCAGACACTTCCTCAAAGAGCACATATATTTGACCAACAGAAAAAGTGTTCAAAATCATTTCTTTTCAGAGAAATGCAAATCTCATTTGTAACAGTGAGATATGATTTACACCAGAAATTCTGGTCCTAGGCATCTATCCCAAGAACAAAAATATTTATAAAAGTATCTGCATGGGCATTCACTACAGCACTGTTTACAAAACAAAATGAGTGGAAAAAGAAGAGTTGTGTGTGAGTGTGTATGTACACATATTTTTGCATGCATGTAAAATGAAATTTTTCTGGAACTTAGGAGATAACATTCTGGTTTGTTGTTTGCAACTTGAATGGAAGTGGAGGAGGTCATGTTAAGCGAAAGAAGTCAAAGGGAAGACAGGTACTGGAAAATTCTCAGTCATAGGCTATACAGTTAAGGAAAAAAAAGCAAAGAACAAAGAGGGCCAGGGAAGATAGCTTTATAAAGCTAAAGCGCATGTATTGCACACAATGCCCCAGGTTCAGTCCCCGGCACCATATGCTCTTTCAGACTTCACTATATATGACTCCCCTGTGCCCCTCCTCAAAAAAAAAAAAAGGGGGAATGGGCAGTGGAGAATGAAAACCCTAGGACGCTAACAACAGAACCCAGTTTACTATAGAGGTTGGTGGGAGGATCGGGAGAAGGGAAGAATATAAGGATAGTGGTACTAGTATGTTTGAGCACTTTAGGGGAGGAAGAGGTGCAGTAATAATAATAATTAAGCATTCAAACAACAAGATGGAAAATCTTATTAAATTCATTGAGAATAACATTTTGAGGGGCCAGAGAAATAAAGAAGGTAGGGCTCTTGCAACCTTGGTTGAATCTCCTAGCACCACATTATGAGGTATGTCCCCCACACCCTTTATTTATTTATTTTTTTATTAGTGAAACACCATGAGGTACAGTTGTAGCCTTACAAACTTTTGTGCTTAGGTTTCAGTCATACAATGATGGAGTACCCATCCCTCCACCAGTGCCCATTCTCCACCACCAACGATCCCAGTAGCCCTCCCACCCCCACACCCCATCCCCCCCACCCCACCCTGCCTCTGTGGCAGGGCATTCCTTTTGCTCACTCTTTCCTTTAGGGTGTTGTAGTTTGCAATAGAGGTTTTGAGTGGCCATCGTGTTCGGTCTATAATCTACTTTCAGCATACATCTCGCATCTCGAGCAAGTACTCCAAACATCCTTAACTTGGTGTTCCCTTCTCTCTCTGAACTGCCTTTTCCCCTATCATGTGAGGCCGGCTTCCAAGCCCTGGAAAAAAACTCCTGGTACTTATCTCAATTATTCTTGGGTGTTCGACTCCCATTCTGTTATTTTATATTCCCCAGATGAGTGCAGTCTTTCTGTGTCTGTCCCTCTCTTTCTGGCTCATTTCACTTAGCATTATTCCATGTAGAACCACTTGTATGTAAATTTCATGACTTCATCTTTTCTAACAGCTGCATAGTGTTCCATTGTGTAGATGTGTCAGTTTCTTTAACCAGTCATCTGTTTTCAGGCACTCAGGTTTTTCCCCAAATTTTAGCCACTGTGAACAGTGCAGCAATGAACATAGAAGTGCAGATGTCATTTCAATTGTACTTTTTTGCCTCTTCGGGATATATTCCCAGGAGCTCCACACCCTTTTTTTAAAAAGTGACATTTAAGTAAAATAAATAAGTACATAGTACATACCATGTGTATGTATATATTTAAAGTAAAGGGGGGTGTAAAAATACAAAATAGCTCTGTTTTTTATTTTTGTATTGGTGCCACACTGGGTAGTGCTGGGGCTTGCTACAAACTTTAATCAAAGATCACTTCTGGCTCTACGTGAGGGACAATATTCATAGCCTGGGATTTAACTAGATCAGCTGTCTGCAAGGCTAGCATCCTACCTGCTGTACTGTATCTTCCATCCTTATTTTTCACTGAGTTGTCATAGCTTATAATACTGTTTAAGTAGTTGTTTTACAGTTGCAAAGCAACTATACCAATCACTATTTCAAAAACTCTCTACCATTCTCCCACAGGACATCCTCCCACAACCATCACTCCCCCCCCCCCACTCCCTCAGCCTCATTTCCCAGTTCTGTCAGTCATATCTCAGAGTTACTTTTCTTTGGTGATAGCTAATCCCTTTCTTTGTTTCTTAATATTCCATATATAAATGTGATCCACTGGCTTTTATTTTCTGGCTCCCTCCAGTTCTTCTAAGTTGCAGCAATCTGCAAAATTTAGTCTTTTCTCATAGCTCAGTAGGATTTTATTGTATGTACATTCGCCACAATTTATCTACTTATCTGTTGGACATTTGCTTGTTTACAGCTTGAGTATTGAAAATAGTGCTGGATGAACATCAAAGTTTTTAGCTCTTAAAGGTGGTTTTGCTAATTGTCCTTTTATTTTTTCTTCTTTCCATGGAATGTTTATTAGACTTTTGTGATATTCTACTTGAATATAATTATATATAGAAAAAATAATAGTTTTATGTGAAGGCTTCTGTTTGATTTTGGTTTGTGAGCCACACCTGTCTTTATTCAGGGCTTATTCCTGGCTCTGTGCTTAGAAATCAGTCCTGACAGCTTGGCAGGACCATAAATGGTGCCATGGTTTGAACCAGGGTTGGATGCTTGCAAGGCAAATGCCTTATCCACTTTACTATCTGTTTAACCCCTGTAAGCTTTTTAAAACTTCTAGGGACAGAGAGATAGAACACTGGGATAGGACGTTTACCTTATGTCACCAACCCTGGTATGATCCCCAGCACTCCATATGACCCCTTGAGCACAGAGCCGGGAATAAGCAATGAGCACCACTGGGTATGTTTCCCACCCCAGGAAAAAGCATTTTGTAAAATGTTTGTTCTTTGATTCAAAATGCAACACCCATTTATTTATTTTTTTTTATTAGTGAAACACCATGAGGTACAGTTATAGACTTAAAAATTTTTGTGCTTGGGTTTCAGTTATACAATGATCAAGTACCCATCCCTCCACCAGTGCCCATCCTCCACCACCACAGGTCCCAGCATCCCTCCCACCCCCCCCCCCATCCCCCCGTCCCACCCTGCCTCTGTGGCAGGGCATTCCCCCTTGTTCTCTCTCTCTTCTTTTAGGTACTGTGTTCTGTAAGAGAGGCATTGAGTGGCAATCATGTTTGGTCTATAGACTACTTTTAGCATGCTTCTCCCACCCTCGGGAGGGTCCTCACAACACCCTTTTTTTGGTGCTCTCTTCTCTATCTGAGCTTCCTTTTCACCTAGCATGTGTGGCTGGCCTTCAAGACATGGAGCAAAATTCCTGGTACTAATCTCAGCCATTCCTGGGTGTTAGTCTCACGTTTTGTTGCTTTATGTTCCCCAGATGAATGCAATCTTTCTGAGTCTATCCCGCTCTTTCTGACTCATTTCGCTTAACATGATACTTTCCATGTAGTACCACTTGTATGTAAATTTCATAACTTCATCTTTTCTAACAGCTACATATTACTCCATTGTGTCAATGTACCAAAGTTTCTTTAACCAGTCATCTGTTCTTGGGCATTCAGGTTTTTTCCAGATTCTGGCTATTGTAAAGGGTGCTGCAATGAACAAACAATTGCAGATGTCACTTTGACTATACCTTTTTGCCTCTCTGGGATATATTCCCAGGAGTGCTATAGCTGGGTCAAATGGGAGCTCTATTTCTAATTTTTTGAGAATCATCCATACTGCTTTCCAAAAGGGTTGGACCAGCCGGCATTCCCACTAGCAGTGAAGGAGGATCCCTTTCTCGCCACATCTGCGCCAGCACCGGTTGCTTTTGTTCTTGTGGATGTGGGCCAGTCTCTGTGGTGTGAAATGATATCTCATTGTTGTTTTGATCTGCATCTCTCTGATGATTAGTGATGTAGAGCATTTTCTCATGTGCCTTTTTGCCATTCGGATTTCTTCTTTGCGGAAGATTCTGTTCATTTCCTCGCCCCATTTTTTTGATGGGGTTGGGTGATTTCTTCTTGTGGAGTTCAACCAGTACTTTGTATATCCTTGATATCAACCCCTTGTCGGATATGTGTTTGGTGAATATCCTTTCCCATTCTGTAGGCTGTCATTGTATTTTGGTCACGGTTTCTTTTGAGGTGCAGAAGCTTCTTAGTTTAAGATAGTCCCATTTGTCTATCTCTGTTTTCACTTGCTCGACCAGTGGTGTGACATCTTTGAAGATACCATTAGCTTCAATATCATGGAGAGTTTTGCCAACTTTGTCTTCAATAAACATTATGGGTTCCGGTCTGATGTTGAGGTCATAAATCCATTTCGATCTTACTTTTGTGCTTGGCGTTAGGCAGAGATCTGAGCCCACTTTTTTTGCATGTAGCCATCCAGTTTTGCCAGCACAATTTATTAAAGAGGCTTTCCCTGCTCCATTTCACTTTTCTTGCCCCCTTATCAAAGATTAGATGATTATATGCTTGGGAGGAGATGTCAGTATATTCAACTCTGTTCCATTGGTCTGCAGCTCTGCCTTTGTTCCAGTACCATGCTGTTTTAATTATTACTGCTTTGTAGTAGAGCTTGAAGTTAGGTAGGTTGATTCCTCCCATTTTCTTTTTCCCAAGAATTGCTTTAGCTATTCGTGGGGGCTTATTGTTCCATATAAATTTCAGGAGTGTTTGCTACATTTCTTTGAGGAGTGTCATGGGTATCCTTATAGGGATCACATTGAATTTGTACAGTGCTTTGGGAAGTATTGCCATTTTGACAATGTTGATTCTCCCCATCCATGAACAGGGTATATTTTTCCATTTCCTCGTGTCCTCTTTTATTTCCTGCAGTAGCGTTTTGTGGTTTTCTTTGTACAGGTCCTTTACTTCCTTAGTTAAGCTGATTCCCAGGTACTTGATTTTCTGGGGCACAATTGTGAATGGGATTGTTTTCTTCATGTCACTTTCTTCTCTTTCACTATTTGCGTATAGGAAAGCCATGGATTTTTGGGTATTGATTTTTATAGCCTGCCACTTTACTATACAAGCCTATTGTTTCTAGGAGTTTCTTGGTAGAGGTTTTAGGGTTCTCTAAGTATAATATATCATCTGCGAATAGTGAGAGCTTAATTTCTTCTTTCTCTATCTGGATGCCCTTAATATCTTTTTCTTGCCTAATCGCTATTGCAAGTACTTCCAGTACTATATTGAACAGTAGTGGAGAGAGTGGGCATCCTTGTCTCATCCCTGACCTTAGGGGGAAGGCTCTCAGTTTTTCCCCATTGAGGATGATGTTTGCTGTAGGTTTGTGGTAGATGGCTTTAACTATATTGAGGAAAGTCCCCTCTATCCCCATTTTGGCAAGGGTTTTCATCATGAATGGGTGCTGGATCTTGTCAAATGCTTTCTCTGCATCTATTGATATGATCATATGATTTTTATGTTTTCTTTTGTTGATATGATGGATTATGTTGATTGATTTCCGAATGTTGAACCATCCTTGCATCCCTGGGATGAATCCCACTTGGTCGTGATGTATGATCTTTTTGATGAGTTGCTGAATTTTATTGGCTAGTATTTTGTTGAGAATCTTCGCATCTGTGTTCATCAGGGATATCGGCCTGTAGTTTTCTTTTCATGTGGTGTCTTTGTTTCCTTTTGGTATTAGAGAGATATGGGCTTCATAGAAACTGTTTGGGAGAGTTTCTGTTTTTTCAATTTCCTGGAAAAGCTTGAGAAGAACTGGCAATGGGTCCTCTTTAAATGTTTGGAAAAATTCGCTAGTAAATCCATCTGGGCCTGGGCTTTTGTTTTTGAACACCCATTTTTTTAATGCATTATTCTCTTGAAAAATTTTATTGACAATTTAAATTCTGGCCATTGTTTTTCTGAATTTTAAAAATATGGAATCTGGGGCTGGAGTGATAGCACAGCGTGTAGGGTGTTTGCCTTACATGTGGCTGACCCGGGTTCGATTCCCAGCATCCCATATGGTCCCCTGAGCACGGCCAGGAGTAATTCCTGAGTGCAGAGTCAAGGTGTCACCCAAAAAGCAATATATATATTATATATATGTGTGTGTGTGTGTATGTGTGTATATATATAATGTATATATACATATATATATGGAATCTAGTATAAATTTAAGGAAATTTAATGAATAGAACTAAAATAGATTCTTGGTTGCATTATATAGTATTAAAAGAATATTATTGCAGACAATAATATTTATAAGGATTAAGCCTATTGTGTGATGCCTAGCTCTCACATCTGTTGTATACATTTGGTAAATAGAGTAAGGTCAGCTTGCTACTTTTGTGGAATGATTACTAAATTATCCTTTGGGTTTTGGTGAGGTTGTTTGTTTGTTTGTTTTGTTTTGTTTTTAATGAATCACTGTGAGATGCAGTTACAGACTTACAAACTTTTGTGATTACATTTCAGTCATACCATGATAGAGTATCCATCCCTTGGTGGGGTTTTTTGTTGTTACTTTTTTGTGAAGGAGGGCAGTGTGAATGCACATCTGGTGGTGCTCAGTGCTCAGGGATCACTCCTAGAAGGGCTCAGGGGACTGTTGGGGTATTAGGGGTTGAACTTGGGTCAGCCATATGCAAGCAGGCTTCCTAACCACTGTACTTTCCTCTAGCTTCAAAAGCATCTATCTTTTTGACAACAAGATAGAGATGGTCTTGATTTTGAACTGTTACTTGGTAGTATTTATTATTTATTTATTTATTTATTTTCACTTTTGGGGGTGTCACAGCTGGCAATGCTCAGAAGTTGCTCCTGGCAGTGCTCCAGGGACCATATGGAATGCCGGGTATTGAACCCAGGTCAACCATGTGCAAGGCAAACGCCCTAACTGCTGTACTATTACTCTGACCCTATTTGATAGTATTTATATAGGTAAATTACTGAGCTTCTTAGTTTTGTTTTTTCATATGTAAACTGAAGATACAAGTTTTCTTTAAAATACAAAAGGCTCCTTTCTAATAATTTTCCCACTGAAACTTTGCGTATATAGTAATACAGTCTCCAAATGCATAAAGCTGCGTGCAGTTTAAGATTTTTATATTTACAAAGTGCTGGTTTTTGTCCTTGTAGACACAAAATGATTTCATGGTTATCTGCAATGTTGCAAAAATCCTAGAGCTGGTTGTACCATTAATGGAGCATCCAAGTGAAACTTTCCTTGCCACTATTGAAGAAGATCTAATGAAACTTATCATCAAATATGGCATGACTGTAAGCATTTGCTTTCCAGTTTTTCTTGATAGTATCACTGTATCACTGTCATCCTGTTGTTCATCGATTTCCTCGAGCAGGCACCAGTAACATCTTCATTCGTTTTAGCCTTGAGATTTTTAGCAAGTTCCACATTGGAGGCTCTTTCAGGGTCAGGGGAATGAGACCCATCATTGTTCCTGGGTTTTGGCATATAGATTACACCACAGGGAGCTTGCCAGACTCTGCCGTGCGGTCAGGATATTCTCAGCCTGCTGGGTTCTCGAGAGTGAGAACTAGATAATAAGAGGTTGTGCGGCCACAAATGCGGCTGTGCACTTCTGGGAGCTTGGTTTTATAGTCTCTGGGTCTTGGCCGTTGATGGGATTACACACAGCAGGGGGGCAGTTGGTGGGTGTAATGCCTACCTACTGGAAGATGGGGGATCTGGGTGGAGCAAGCCCAGCCTCAATTCAAGCAGGCTTGGAGATCTCAGCCCCATGTCCCACACACCTGGGTTCCTCTGAAGGAATGGGCAGAGGAACGCAGGTGTGTGGGACCTGGGTTCCTCTGCCGGTTCCTTCATTGATAGTATATACTTCAAAAACTATAGTGTTTTCATGTTTCACAATGTCTTCATTTCTAAACTAAAAATTTCTGTATTTTGTAGGTAGTACAGCATTGTGTGAGCTGTCTTGGGGCAGTTGTAAATAAAGTGACACAAAATTTTAAATTTGTGTGGGCCTGTTTTAATAGATATTATGGTAAGTTTACTGCCTTGATTTTAACATTTTTCTGTTAAATTCTGCAATACGTCCAAATCACCTTTAGAACATTTTGGTAGCATTGGCAGAATTGTAAGAATTATACTTGTCCTCTAGTGTCCACTCTGAGGAGCATTATTTTCTTGTATCTTTTGTATTCACTTAATAACCCAGTGTGATTACTTCAGAAGTTTGTCTCTTCATGAGTATATTTTGTGAAATTTTCTTCCCGCTGTGTAAAGTTAAATTTTAATCTTTTTTAAGATTAAATTTTTTGGCTTTTGAGGCATATTTTTTATAATTTTAGGCATACTAATACTTAGAACCACTAGTATAATTTATTTATAATCCACTAACAATAAGTATTTTACCCTACTAATCTGAAGTTTGAATAATATATATAAATATTCTTTATGTTTATTTCACCTATTAAACAGGTGCCATCTCAAAATTAAAAAGTCAACACCAAGAGGACCCAAATAACACTTCACTTCTAACAAACAAACCAGCACTTCTTAGATCCCTTTTTACTGTTGGAGCACTATGTCGTCATTTTGATTTTGATCTAGAAGACTTTAAAGGCAATAGTAAGGTAATAATTCTTATATTAATTACTTAGTATATCTTTAATATAATTCTGTGAATTGAAAATGGGTAATGACTCAGGATGAAGACAGCTTTAGAGTTGTCTGGTTTAATGAGAATTTTGAAACGGTGCGTCTCTAAATATGTTTCCTAGACTAGCGTTCATCCATGAACGTTGGTGAGTATCAAGATTAAGCTTGCACCAGTGTTATTTTAGCTTTGTGTTGGAGTTTCAGTGTTTATTACTACTTCTACACAAGTCTTTGATAATAGATTATTTTGAATGCAATTATTTTTAGAATTACGGATTTATAAATTTATTGGTGATTTGTTAATAGTTCATATGTAAATTCTTACTGTTAGCTTTTAGGTATTATTTTCTTCTATAGTTGAAAATTGATCTAAACTATTATTCTTTGCATACTTTAATTTGTTTTTCCCCCCTCCCCCAGGTTAACATAAAGGATAAAGTTCTTGAACTATTGATGTATTTTACAAAACATTCAGACGAAGAGGTGCAAACAAAGGCCATCATTGGTCTAGGTAAATTTAGTATTTCTTTATAGTCTGAGAGGCAGAGCAAATTTCATATTTTGAGATTAAATTGTTGATTTAGTTTATAATTGGAAAATAAGGATTGTGGGTTAAAACTAACCTGGGCTTTATTCTTGCCTTAGCAAGTTGATTTCCTGGGTGTCCTTGAGCAAGTTGGGTAACTTCACTATTCATCAGTTTATTAAATAGAAATGGCAGTACTGTCTCCTACCCTAAGTGGCATAGAGTTTCTTAGTTGTTCCTTTTCTTTGCAGTGATTTATCACTGTGTGTGCATATATACAAATATATATGTATATGTATATATATATATATATTAGTTCTACTTAAGATAAGGGCAGTATGGTGCCAGAGAGATAGTGCAGCAGGTAGAGCACTTATCTTGCATATGGCAGACCGGAGTTCAATCCCTGGCACCCCAGATAGTCCCCTGAGCACTGCTGTGTGTGCCCCCTCCATTCCACAAAACAATAACAGTCTACCTAGACTTCTTATGATGTTGAAATACAAAATGCACACCTTTTGTACTTTTCCAGGATCATTGGTATTCTTGCAAACAGGTAGCTCTTTACAACTTATCTGGAATTAGAGAGAAGAAAAAGAATAGAAATTAAATCCTGCATTAAATGCATTTTGAACAAACGCAAGAACTTTCTGTTTAAGTTTTGTTTTGTGCATTTGCTTGTAAAGGTATTTAATAAAGTTAAAACTTGGTTGGAAACTTCACTTTGCTAGCACTAACAGGGCTTATCATTTAATACACATGGATAATTTTTTGTACAAATGATGAGTAATAAGAGATACAATATTACCCAAATCTCATTATTAATGTTTACTAATTTCCTTACATGAATTTAAATCTTACTATCTTATTCTTCCTTCATCTTATTCAGAGAATCACATATGACAAATATAATAAAAATCCCAATAGTACTCTACTAGGCAGTTAAATTGGTGCAGTATTACCTCAAAGCTACTGTGTACCTTTGAATAATCTCTAAACAAAAGTTATGCAAAGCAATAAAATGAATAATGTTACAATGAATAGTGTTGCATCTACTAGTGTTATATTAGAAAACAGATAGTGGGACTTTCTGCTTTTTTGTTCTGTGGTATCAGGAATTGAACCCGGGTCAAAGCAGGTGCTCTGCTTAAAGCTAAATCTCCAGCCCTTGGAAGTTTTGATTATGGAACACTATCCAGAAAATATTGCCTTTAGACTTGCTATTAAGACACATCTTGTAGGGGCCACAATTATCTGTGATCTTGGGCTGTGATCTGTTCACTCTATGCTTTGAATTTAGTTTTATTTGGTATCTCTAATACTTGCTGTTATCAAGGGTCTTTATTGTATGTTACTTAAATGAGGATTTTGTGTAGTTGAAGGTTGGGTAACACTGTTTTACTACTTATGGTTATAGAATTTAGCATTATTGCTTCATATGAGAAATAAATGGAAAATAATTTTGCTCTAGCTAAAATTAGTCTTTTTCATCAAATGAATATATTTCAATGTTTTAAAATAATGGCAATGTAACATCTGTGAAGGATTTAAAAAAAATGTTTGCAGACATTACCTCTTAAATCCTAAAAACATCCCTTGAAGGTAGGTGGGTGGTAAATATTATTGTCCCCATTTTACAGATGGAGAATTGAGGCACAGAGATTATGTGACTCACCCAAGGTCACACTACAAGTCAGTGGTGGAGCCAGGAATAGAATCCAAGACTCCTGACTCCTAATCCACTCCCCTAGCCACTAGGCCCTGCTCCCTCCTCAAGGTTTCCTCTTGTGTGAAATTCTCCTTTGAAATGCTATTTCTTATTTTTAATTCATGGGGAAAGAAGTACCTGCTCTAATACTTCTCTAGGTAAGGCCACCAGCATATTCTTCCAGTCACTTTAAGTTTTAATTTTTGAAATAAGGTGCTCTCTATATAATTTGTCAACATTGTTATATATTACACTTAATTCAATATGCATATATTAAGATTTTTTTTCTTCTTTAGGATTTGCCTTTATTCAACATCCAAGTCTAATGTTTGAGCAAGAGGTGAAAAATCTGTATAATAATATTTTATCTGATAAGAACTCTTCAGTGAATTTAAAAATACAAGTGTTAAAAAACCTCCAGACCTACCTACAAGAAGAGGATACCCGTATGCAGCAGGCAGATAGAGACTGTAAGTTAAAAAGTTTATTTTAAATGTCACAGTGCAAATAAAGTTACGACCTTTTATGACTCTTTTCGTACCAGATATCTGAATGTATTTCTCTAATAGGTCAGAGATTTCAAAACTAATCTTGCCTGCTCCCCCTCTTTTCAGGGGGGGAAAAGTCATTCAAACAGAACCCCATCCCAACCCCAAAATTTATGTTCTTTTATCAAATAAACAGGAAGTGCCCTCCAATTGTACTATTTGTTCCTACTCATCCCTTGGAAAATTTAAGTGTTGCCCAAAGAGTAGTATCACTCACTTTGGGTCAAAGAATTCAGTTCATATGTCCAGATACCCTTTTGTTTGTTTGGTTTTTGCCACACCTGGTTATACTCAGGTCTTAGTCTTGGTCCTACACTCAAGGATCACTTTTGGTTTGCTTGAGGGACCACATGGGGTGCCAGGGATTGAATCCAGGTTGACTGTGTGCAAGGCAAGCATCCTATCCGTGATACTATATCTCCATCCCCCAGAGATATCATTTTGGTGGAAAAGAGGGTTTGTAGTTCTCATCAGGTTCTCAAAACTCTAAAGTTTTGTGCCTTTAATTCTGTCCTAATTTAATATTTTCAGCAAAATTATTATTTGAGTTCTTAATATATTTACTTCCTTTTATAGGGAAGAAAGTTGCAAAACAAGAAGACCTAAAAGAGATGGGTGATGTTTCCTCAGGGATGAGTAGTTCCATCATGCAGCTTTACCTCAAACAGGTGCTTGAGGCATTTTTTCACACCCAATCAAGTGTACGCCACTTTGCTCTAAATGTCATTGCATTGACTCTAAATCAAGGTCTAATTCATCCAGTTCAGGTAAGTATGTTTTCTAGCAACCGTACTTACTAAAAGAGGCAGATTCGTTGATATTTGATACTATGACTTAAAAATAAGTGACTGGATATTAATCCACAGAAAATTGAGTTATATAATCTGAATTCAGTTTCTTTGGAGGTTATATCGGTTATGAAAAACATTGATATGAGAAGCAAACATCATAATAAAGACATTAGATGGAGTCATATATGTCATGTAACATGTTCAGAAGAATGCCATATACACTATTGAAATGAATCTGCTAAATAATAAAAGCCTATATCTCTTAATATTTTAATTTTAGATATTTTTTATTAATAACTCTTTTTATTTAAATATACTGTGTTCAGCCCTATGTCCTTAGCAGATTGGTGTCCAAACCACACTATCAAATGAATATATTTAGTCTACTTTTCATTATTAAAGAACACAATCACCAAAAGAAATAATATGTTGAAATTCTCCTTGGCTTTTGTTTGTTTTGCTTTTGTTTGGGAGCTATAACTGACAATGCTCAGGGCTTACTCCTGGCTCTGCTCAGGGCTCACACCTGGTGGATCTTGGGGACCGTATGAGGTGGCAAATGCAACCAGTATCTAACCATAGTAGAAATAGAGCCCTGCCCACTGCTGTAGTCACTCTCCAGCCTTTGATTTATAGATCTTTCTACTTTCAATGGCCTTAGGTAATTTAAAGTGCAAGGGTGATAAAATATACTGTCTATACCTGTCATATATTACCATTTGTGAACATTTTTTCACTTTCTAAATGTATATATACCTTTTCCTGACTCATTTAATAGTAATACTAATAATTGATAGCACAGTGGTAAGGGCGTTTGCCTTGCACGCAACCGACCTGGCCAACCCAGGTTCAATTCCTCTGCCCCTCTCAGAGAGCCCAGCAAACTACCGAGAGTATCTCGCCCGCACGGCAAAGCCTGGCAAGCTCCCCGTGACATATTCGATATGTCAAACACAGTAACAAGTGTCACAATGGAGACGTTTCTGGGCCCACTCGAGCAAATTGGTGAACAACAGGAGAACAGTGACAGTAATAATCATCATCAAATACTAGGGCCGGAGAGATAGTACATTGAGTAGGGCACTTGCTTTGCATGTAGTCCTACCTGGATTTGATCGCCAGCATCCCTTATTGCCCCCAAGAACTACCAGGAGAAATTCCAGGTTTGTGGGACATGAGTGGACTTCTGTTTTATAGTTTCGGGGCCAGAGTGATAGTACAGTGGTTGGGCACTTTTTTTGCACCTGGGTTCAATCTTCTGCATCCCATATGGTCCCTTTGAGCCTTTCCAGGAGTGATCCCCTGAGTGCAGAGCCAGAACGAAGTCCTGAATGCAACTGAGTATGTCAAAAAAGAAGAAGAAAGAAAGAAAGAAAGAAAGAAAGAAAGAAAGAAAGAAAGAAAGAAAGAGGTGTTTATAGAAAAACCTGAAATAAAGCTAAATTCATCCTCTCCATAACAAGTTTTAACATATGACTGGGTACCATCAGAGCTTGTACTCTCTAATATCTTAAAGGCCTTTATTTTTATTTCTAGTGTGTACCATATTTAATTGCTATGGGCACAGATCCGGAACCAGCTATGAGGAACAAGGCCGATCAGCAGCTTGTGGAAATAGACAAAAAATATGCTGGATTCATTCATGTATGTATATTTAAATCATAACCTAAATATGAAGTTTTATTTGATCAACGATTGCTTTGCTAAATATCTCACCTTAGAAAAGAATATTTTGCTTAGTGCTTTCTTTCAAACATACAATAATGGTTCAATATGTTCTTTAAAATAACTATTTAAAAGGCTTGCTCTTCAAATCCATATTCTCCCTTGAACACTTATCTTGCTTGCTTGCCTTCATGTTTCTTTGCTTTCCTGTTTCCACTCTGGAGATGTTTGTATTCTCTCTTGAACACACACTGCTCTTCTTCTCTCCCCTCACATCATTCTAAATAAGTTTCAATATAAACTATCTTGCTTTGCAAAAAAAAAATTAATTAAAAAATTTATTAAGTATGCATAGGTTCTGGTCCATATTGTGTGATCTTGGTAGCCTTTTGGGTCTTCAGTTTTCCTTCTCTAAATTGAGAAGATTGAGGGCCAGAGTGATAAAATTGCAGGTAAGGGCACTTGCCTTACACACAGCCAACCTGGCTTCTATTTCCAGCACCTAAATATGGTACCCCAAGGACTGCCTGGAGTGATCTCTGAGTGTAGAGCCAAGGTTAAGTCCTGTTCACCTCCAGGTGTGGCCCAAAAATAAACCAAAACTAAAATTTCTTTTTAAGAAAATAAAATGTGGATTGTAATAGATGATCTCTAATTTCCAGCACTTAAACATTCTGTGATATTACTATTTTAAATAAGAAAACTAGGGAGTGAGGTAAGACTTCTCAAAAGTATGTATTTGAGGTAGCATTGTTTTTCAGCAGTTAGAGCTTTTTTGTGTGGATTATTGGGGTATATTTTTATTTTTATTATTATAATTTAGGTAACAAGTTTACAATAGTGGGTTATTTTGGGTTTTGGGTTTTTTTTTTTTTTTCAGTATTTTGTTTCTTGTTATTAATCGTTGTTCTTTAGGCCACATGTTTGCAGTAAGCCAGAGAGAGAAGTACAGTGGTGTTAGTAATAGTGGTTTTGTAGTACAGTTAGCAAACCTTACTACCACCAGAGTGTTCAAGAACCTCCACTAATGGCCTTATGTTATTTCTAGTCTAACTCTTAATTCTTCTGCCATTCTTGTTTCCTTTCTTGTTTTGCAGTCTTAGATTTATAATTCAAAGTCAAGTCTTTGTCATCATTTTATGCCATTTATTCCCTCATTTTATCTCTATATTCCATGAATGAATGAGATCATCCAGTATTTATCCTTTGCCCACTGACTTATTTTAACATGATAAACTTCATCGTTATTTTTATTTATTATTTATTGAATCACCATGAGAACAGTTACAAAGCTTTCAGGTTTGTCTCGGTCATACAATGATCAAACACCCATTTCTTCACCAGTGCACATTTTCCACCACGAGGACCCCAGTATACTCCCCATCTCACCCCTCCCCCTGCCTGTGTGGCAGATGATTTCCACTTTACTCTCTCTCTACTTCGATTACATTCAATATTTTGACAGAAGACACACCATTATTATTTGGAATTTTCCCCCAACAATCAATCAGACCTGCTGAAAAGGCATCATTTGACAATTTGTTTTCTATTGCTGGTTATAAATCACTGCTGCGCAATTTTGGATTGCTGATACTTTACTAATGAAGTCTGGAGGGATTTCTGCCAAAAGCCACTGAGTTCCGAGATTGGTTTGTTTGCCTCTGGGATCATGGCCATTCAGGGATAAACTCCATCTTTAGTAGTAACACTCTTTGAAGTTTAGTAGTACGGTTTCTTACCCCTTGTGTGTATTTTTAATTACTCTTAATTTGCATGACAAAAACGTGGCATTTATTGATTTCAGATGAAAGCAGTGGCTGGTATGAAGATGTCTTACCAGGTACAACAGGCAATCAACACGTGCCTAAAAGATCCTGTAAGAGGTTTCAGACAAGATGAGTCCTCTAGTGCTTTGTGTTCACACCTTTACTCCATGATCCGTGGAAACCGCCAACACAGACGAGCCTTTTTAATTTCTTTACTCAACCTCTTTGATGACACAGCAGTAAGCATAAAAATCTTAATTACTTTAAGAAAATAAGTATTCTGTAAATTTTATTCCTGACTAGTCACCATTTCTTAATTGTTATCATTTTAGTAAATAATTACATTTTAGTTGACTTGTTATTTATATAGTCAAAATTGAATGGGGAAATTTTTGCATGAAGTAAAAAAGGAATATAGTATAATTATGTTTTTTCATGCTGTCCTATGTTTTGTTTATAGTTTCTCTAAACATACCTTTAAATAAATTACTATAAATTAAATAATTATTACTTTGTTGGGTAGATTAAATAAAGTGAAATTTTGCATGTTTTTGCTGGACTTGAATATTGTTGGAATAGCTTGTCTAGGTTTTTGACTTAGATTTGTTTAACTTGACTTTAATTTTGTTTTTGTTTTGAGTTTTTTGTTCATATCTGGCAGTAATCAAGGGCTATACCTCTGGATTTGTGAGTGGGGTGACTCCCAGCAATAACTCAGGGAACCAGGATTACTTTTGATGCCAAAGATCAGTCAGGCCTCCTGCATGAAAAGTTTTTGCTCAGCCCATTGAACTTTTTCTCCAGCCCTCAGTTTGAAATTTTTATTGAAAAGAGCCCACTTTTGTATAATTACGTTTTGATACTTTGGACTTTGCATATCTTACACTGACCAATTCCACAAGCCAAGAAAATGGAATATACTAGTGTTTAAATTTACTTCTTAAATTTCTTTCTTTTTAATTTGTTCATTTTTTATCGAACTATTTTTAGTATGTCCTGTGTGTTAACTTTGTCTGAGGAAATTAAAGTAAAATAGAAATAAAACAGATATAGTATCTACCCACATTCAGTTTACATTAGTCTATGTCTAAAACTTTTAAAAGAACTAAAGAGGGTCCGGGAAGATAGCTCAAATACTAGATTTCATGCATATATATATATATATATATACAGATATATATATATATATACAGATCCTTAAATGTGATCCCTGACACCATTGCCACCCCCCCTCCACACACACACACACACACACACACACACACAAACTTACTCTAGCACTCTTTCTCTTTTATTTTTGCTTGAAGCAATTTGAAAATCTCATAGAAGAGAAGTTGTTCAAAGAGCTGTAGCACTGTCATCCTGTTGTTCATCGATTTGCTTGAGCGAGCACCAGTAACGTCTCCATTGTGAGACTTGTTGTTACTGTCTTTTGGCGTATCAAATACACCACGGCATATCAAATACACCAGAGCTTGCCAGGTTCTGCCGTGCGGGCAGGATACTCTCGGTAGCTTGCCAGGTTCTTCGAAAGGGACGGAGGAATTGAATCCTGGTTGGCCCTGTGCAAGACAAACGCCCTACCCACTATGCAAGAACTAGGAAAAGAAAATTTCAGAAAAATTCTAAGTTTCAGTACGGAAAAGAGTGAATAATAGTGACTTGTGCTATTGAGAAATCAAGGGGAATGAGAAATAAAAAGTTAGAGTGGGTTATTTGATGGACAAAAATAGTTATGCAGTGAGAGTTAAAGATGGAAAATATGTAATGAGCAATTCTGTAGCATTTTCAGAAGTTTAATTTTGAAAAGAAGGCACAGTATAGGACTTAATTATAAACAAAGTTAAAGAATACTTTTTAATAAAATTTTATTCATTTGGAGGAGTCCTTAACATTTTCCGTTTATGAAGGGCAACATATTTTAGTGTTAAAGTTAATAGATGAGGTAGATTTCTATATCTACATTTTCCATGTTCATATTTGGATGTTAATGTATATTTTAAATACAGTACCAGTGTAATAGTACAGTGGTTAAGAAACTTGCCTTGCACACAGCCAACTGCGTTCAATTCCCAGCACCTCATATGGTCTCCAAGCCCCACCTGGAGTGATTCCCGACCACTCCCATTTTATTTCTCTCACTTGATTCTTTTCACTTTAGGCCAGGAATAAACCATGAGCACCACCAGGTTTGGCTCTAAAACAAAAAACAAAATATATGTATAGCAGCATCCTCTAAATTAATAGCAGGTTTATTCTGTCTGCTCTAACGAATTTTGTTATTTTAATTACAGAATGGGACAGATATATTCTGATTGCTAGTCTCCTTTTTTTCTGTTTTTGTTGTTGTTAGCCTGTAATTGTTTGTAAAGAAGTCTAAATGTTAACATGGCCTTTCTGTTTCTATTTATATGAATAGGAAATAGTGATACTCTTTGGGCGGGGCAGCAGGGGGAGAGGGCAGGGTGCAGAACCAGGTGGTTCTCTACAGTTCTTCCTGTCTCTGTGCTCAGGGATCACTCTTGGCAGTGCTTGGAGTTGGGGCATGGGGGAGTCGGGGTGGGTTGGCCCCAGGCATATGTGTTACCAGGATTGATTGCATGCAAAGCAAGCCCCTTAACCCCTGTACTATCTCTCTGGCTAAAGGCTTATTTTTCAAGGCAAGAAGCCACTTGTAATCATAACTTGTCCCTTGAATTTTAACTCTCAAGAGTTTTTATGGTATGAAATTGTTAGTACAATCAAAATAACTTTTGATAATATGTATGTATATAGAAAAACATGCTTTTTGAGTATATGAGGTTTCTTTTTTAACCACATAGTATTATAATTATCACTTGTTTTTGAGAGCAGAGTAGTAACTGTGCAACGTGGATTAAACTCTTAGAAACACAAAATTATGAATTATTATTACCTATACTTTTTGATATGGTATAGATTTATAATAAAATGTTATGATAGTCTATCAGTGTTCTTTCAACTTGAGGAAATTGCACATTGGTACACTAGAAAAACTTCACCTCTTCCCTACTTGGTATCATGATATAAAATCATTATAAAAGTCATTTTAAGTGGGTTTCTTTTCTAATAACAATTTCTGTTCCCCTTTCCTCCCTTCTTACCCTTTCTCTTTCCAAAACAGAAACTGAGGAGAAAGAGCCCTGTGGTATTTTTTTATGAAAAGGCTTTTTGGTTGCATTTCTAAGTTACCCACTAAATGTGTACTTTTTTTTAAAAAATTTACAGAAAACTGAAGTGAACATGCTCTTGTATATAGCAGACAATCTAGCCTGTTTTCCATACCAGACACAGGAAGAGCCGTTGTTTATAATGCATCATATAGACATTACACTCTCAGTTTCTGGTAGCAACCTACTACAGTCATTCAAGGAGGTAAGTTACACAATTAATATTCTTAATGCAAATCTACCAAAGTACAGGAATGTTATTTTCACTGTTTTGTTTCTCATTGTTCTTTTTATTTTCTTCACAGGTATATAAAATCTAAGCAAACTAAGTAAAATCTGGATAGTTGTTTGAATTGGGGAGAGAAAGTGGGTTGCCATTTATTTCTATTTAGAAAAACCTAAAACCATTCTGTACCAGATCACATACATGGATTTTTCTAATGATAAGCAGCTCACTTTATTTCTCTCACTTTAAATATTGACTTTAAATATTTGATGATATCCATTTTTTATTCAGATACAAACTGGTATAAATATATAACTTGTAATTTATATTACTATTGTTTTCTTTACCTCTGACCATGAGCATCATTTTCACAGACTAAGTTGGCTTAGTCTGTGCCCCAAATCCACTAATTTTTTTTACTATATATCATGTTTTTAATGGTTAAAAATAGTTTTATTATAACAGTGTTTGATGTAGTACTAGCACTGTGTATCTTTATAAATTGTAATAGTGTCTGATGATATAAGTAGATTTCATTTCACAAAATCATAATGCTTAGAACTCAGCCTAGGGCTGGAGCAACAGTAAGCAGATAGGGTATTTGCACTGCATGCAGCTAATTTGGTTTCAGTCCTCGGTACCACATGTTGTTCACCAAGCACAACCAGAAGTAACCTCTGAGAACCATTGAATATGGCACAGAAAAAGCTTCAGCCTATTCAAGCTAGTAGATCAATAAGATTATTTTAGTTTTTTAGCATGATTTATAAAGGTATTTAAACCCTTGTTACTTGGAGCATAAACCAAGGCTCACAACACTCATCTCACCTGAGACCTTGTAGAACTACAGAAATTCAGGACCTGCTCTAGACCTGCTCTTCAGTCTCAGTGCAGAGTCGGTATGAGGCCACTCCTAGCTTAGTGCCAAGGGATCACTCCTAGGAGTACTCAGGACCATATGTGGTATTGAGGATTGAAGAACCAGAGTCAGCCACCTCCAAGTGAAGCAGCTTAACCCCTGTATTATCTCTCTAGCCCCGGTATCTGCTCTTTAAGAAAATACCTAAGTATTTTAATACCTGAGTGAAAGTTTGATAAGTGAACTATATTTCAGGAACTGTGGTCATAAGTTATTTCTATATTTTTGTAATTCTTCTGTGTTACTTAATAGTAACATTTTGAATAATTGCCTTATGATCTAGTATTTCCTCATCCTTAAAAAAACATCTTTGGGTGCTAGAGAGATAGGACAGAATGTAAGGTGCTTGTCTTGCACATGGTTAACCTGGTTTCAATCCCCATACCCAATATGGGAACCACCACCAAGAGGTGATCCCTAAATATAGCACCAGGAATAAGTCTTGAGCACCACTGGGTTTTGTTACCCAAAAACAAACCAAAAAAACCAACTTTTTTTTTTATTTGTTTGATGTTCAGCCAGATTTGGTGCTCCAGCCAGTGTTGGGAGCCATAATGGTTGCTCCAGTGTTGTGGAAGATGGGGGGTGGGGGGAGGGGAGTGGGGGGTCTTGGGGACTGAACTCAGGACCTCGTATATGCAAGGTATGTACTCTTTGAGCTATCCTGTGTAGCAAATATTTAGCACTCTTGACCAGAGAAATAATATAGGGATAAGGCATTTGCCTTGTATTCAGCTGACCCAGATTTTGTCCCCAACAATGCACAGGTCCCCAACCACTGTCATGGGTTACTCCAGAACACAGAGTCAGAAGTAGCTCCTAGCACTGCCAAGTGTGGCTTTCAAGCCTCCTAACCCCACTCCTTCCCCCTCCACCAAAAACAATTACTCTTTTTGGACCAGCATTCACTGTTTGACATGAGCACACCTACTTCATTATTGTGCAGGAGTAACACTCATTGATTATTTCCTTCAGGTTGATTCTTTCCCGTGATTGCTTTTCGGATGTGTTGTACTGATGGCCTAGGAATTTTGTCAAGTGAAATGAAAGGGCAGGAAAATTGCTCAAAAGGCTGCAGAGCATGCTTTTACATGCAGAGAGCCCCAAATTCAGTCTCCAGTACTGTATAGCTCTCCAAGCACCACTGATTGTGGCCCTGGAGCAAATACTTTCATAAAGCAAACTGAACTTAGGTATTTGAAAAAAAAAAAACTATGGGACTGGAGAGATGAGCTCAACACCTGGAGCTGTGCCTGCGTTCCAAAAAATATATATAGGAGCCATGCATTCTGTGCTTGTCCCAGTCCCCCAAATGATACTTTTATCATTTATTTTTTATTGCTAGTCCTGGAACCTAATTCCCACATTTCCCAAGAGTTGTTTATGGAAAGTTGGATTTCAATATATTGAATATTAATCTAGAGCTGCTTTTTGGAGCCATTGGTTGGAGTGGTTTGCTAGTGGTTTTGTTTTTATGATCACACAGAATAATGTTTCTTTTTTTTTCTTTATTATTTTTTGCAGTCAATGGTAAAAGACAAAAGGAAAGAGAGAAAGTCATCTCCAAATAAGGAAAATGAATCAAGTGAGAGTGAAGAAGAAGTTGTCAGGCCGCGGAAGTCACGGAAACGAGTAGATTCTGATTCTGATTCTGATTCAGAAGATGATATAAATTCAGTGATGAAATGTTTGCCAGAAAATTCAGCTCCTTTAATTGAATTTGCAAATGTCTCCCAGGGTATTTTATTGCTTTTAATGTTAAAGCAACATTTAAAAAATCTCTGTGGATTTTCTGATAGGTAAGGTTAACTAAACAAGATAACGAACATTGTACATTTTTGTAAAAAATTTAACCTGCTTTTTATTTAAATTTTTAATTTAATGCATTAATGAAGTGCTCATTTTGAAAAGGGAGTTTTGGGGGCTAAGAGATGACCCAGGGGTGTGAGCACATGCTTTGTTCACACTGGGATCCAAGCTCAAATTGCAGCACCATGTGCCCCACCCCATTCCCCACCCAGGAGGCCCCAGTTACTGCTGGCATAGCCCTGGTGCGCCCTGTCAATGAACAACCAAGCCTAACTGGCAAATAGCCAGGAGTTGCCCCTGGGCCCCCTAAGCACTGTTTGGAAAGACTATTTCTCTCAACATACAAAATTTTTTCTTCTTATTGCTAAGTAATATTTTTGTAAATATAATAATATCATAGTTTATTCTGTTATTGTAAAAAAAATCGTTACTTCATGATAATACACTATATTTTGAAGGATTTTGTTGTGTACCTTTAAAATATTGTATTGGAGAATTATGCTTACTGTAAGATAAACTTTGGGGCCAGAAAGATAGCACAGCAGTTCCAGGAACTTCCCTTGCACACACACAACCTCGGTTCAAATCTTACCACCCCTCCAGGACTAATTCCTGAGCACCACCAGGCTCTGTCCCAAAACCAAAATAAATAAATTGCAAATTTAATTTTCTTAAAGAACTATGAACAAAGATTAAAACAGATCAATGAGGTTGAGCTCAAAGTTCAAATAGTTTTTTTTCTTCATATACCTTTAAAGTGCTTATATGTTTAGTTGGAACTTTCCTGTATCTGTTTTTGTTTTTGAGTGAAGTACTGTGATTTACAGTACTGTTAATGATGGTTTCCTGTGCACATAATTCTGCAAATAGCCTTTAGTGTACCCTATGAAGTGATAGATTTATTTTTCAGTGCCAGTTATTGTGCCTCCCATGATTTCTGGTACATTTGGGGGAGGAGAGTTCAACATCCAGCAGTGCTCAGTGCTTACTCCTGGCTTTATGCTTGCTCTGGGCAGGGCTTGGGGCTTTGAATTCATTTAATTTTATTTGTCATTCATATGTATCTTTTTTTTTACTTGTACCCATGGAATTCTGGTCATTTACCACCTTCATCAAAACTTTATATTGGGAGTCATAAAGTCAGATGTTTTAGTATAGGACAGATGAGACGATTAAAGTGGACTACATAGGAGCAGTAGCAAACAGGAAAGAACATATTTAACTCAGATGTTTATCCTCTTGTTTTTGCTGCAAAAGAGGTTCACACTATATGGTCTTGTTTCCATTTTTTTTTCCAGAAAAGCTAGATAATCAGTGTTGTGTCTCTCTCTTTTTTTTTAAATGAGAAATATTTGGAATTGTTAAATATTGGCAACTAATTCAAAGTAATTTAGACCTTTTAAGTTCTTGGGTCAGTGCTAAGAAGTTGGACCTATTTTTAAGCAGTTGCTAATAATGTTCAACAGTTTCCAATATTGAAAGTTGAAAAGATTTGTAAACTGTCATTATGGCTGCTGTGTAAGGAATGAATAGGGGAGAATGCAGCAAAGTAAAGGTAAACTAGTTAGGTGAGTATTAAACTCTCCTACAAGCCTGAGATTCCCGAACCATGAGAAGTGGTGGGGGGGGGAAAGAAGACTATAGAGTTGACATGGATTGTGGTGGAGGGTGAGGGTCTTATATTCTGGTGGTGGTAAAGGTGCAGCATTTTGTATGTTAAAATCATAATCCTGTTATCTAAAATACAATCTAAAATTTTTTAATAAAACTGTTCTTTTAACCATGGTATTAAAAAGTATACATGAGACACTTTCAAATGATGTCTTCAGTCAAAATGAACGATAGAAGCAATATTCTGTTTAATGTTTATATATGTATATATATATTTAGTTTTATCTATATCTTTACTTCCTCTTTAAAATTTATTTTGTGTCCAAGTTAACTGGTTACAGTCTATTTGGCAGAAACTTATTAGTAAATAAATAAAATTTAACTAAGATAAATTTAAATGTAAATGCCTGGAAAAATACTTAAGCTAATGGTTTTGTTTTTTCAAAACAGTAAAATTCAGAAATACTCTCCATCTGAATCTGCCAAAGTATATGATAAAGCTATAAATCGAAAAACAGGAGTTCATTTTCATCCAAAACAAACACTGGACTTCCTGCGGAGTGATATGGCTAGTTCCAAAATCACTGAAGATGTGAAGAGGAGTATAGTAAAACAGTATCTAGATGTAAGTAGTAAAGCCAATATATTTTTCTTTAATAATGACTTTTTTTAAAAGTTCTTTTTTGGTAAGATAACTACTTCCTTTACATTGAAGATAAGCTTAAAGAATGGATTGTCAAGATTATTTTCTTTATTGGATTGAACAAGTTATTTTAAGATTGCCTTTTCCCTTTTCCTGGGCTGGAGGAATAATACAGCGGGTTGGGCCTTAGCCTTGCATTCACCTCACCTAAGTTTGATCTACTGAGCACCACAGGCTGTGGGCCCTCCCACACTGTTCTCACACCTCCCCCAAAATAATTTTCTTCTCCATTTTACGTTTAATATTCTTTCTTTTAGGAAATGCTATCTTACTGATTTTATTTTTAGCAGAAATAAAAGTTTCAGGAAAAAGCCTTGTTTTGGGGGACTAGAAAAGATAGTTTAAGGGATAAGGAACTTACCTTGCATGCAGCCATCCCTAGTTTAATTATGACACCACTTACAGCCCTCTCAAAGCTGTTGGGATCACTCCTAAACACAGAGCCAGGAGTAGCCCCTGAGCTAAGAATTATGGGGGTGTGCATTGCCTCTTTTGCAAACCACAACACCCAATAAGAGAGAGAGAGAGAACAAAAGGGAATGCCCTGCCACAGAGGCAGGGGGGGATGGGGGGGATGGGGGGTGGGAGGGATACTGGGATCCGCGGTGGTGGGAAATGGGCACTGGTGGAGGGATGGGTATTTGATCATTGTATAATTGAAATCCAAGCACAAAAATTTGTAAGTCTGCAACTGAACCTCATGGTATCTCTGTCACTGTCACTGTCCTCCCGTTGATCATCGATTTTCTCGAGTGGGCCCAGTAACATCTCCATTGGAGACTTTGTTGTTACTGTGTTTGGCATATCAAATACATCACAGGTAGCTTGCCAGGCTCTGCCGTGCGAACGAGATACTCTCGGTAGCTCTTCGAGAGGGGCGGAGGAATCGAACCTGGGTCTCACAAAATAAATAAATAAATAAATAAATAATTTTTTTTAAAAAAAATTATAGGGGTATGGAGGGCAGAATGACGAGTTCCTCTTTTTTTTTCTTTTTTTTTTTTTTTTTGGTTTTTGGTACTTTTTGGTTCTGATGAGCCAGATATGGCCCATAAGTTGAAATATGCTGACCCTGGTCAAAGTTATGACACAACCAAGTGATTAATTCGTTACACTTTGTAAATCACAGTGCTTTAATGAAAAAAAAGTGAAGAAAAAGAAATTTTTTTTTTCTTTTTGGGTCATTACCAGTGATGCTCAGGGGTTACTTCTGGCTCTGCACTCAGGAATTACTCCTGGTGGTCTTGGAGGATTGTATGCGATGCTGGGGATCAAACCTTGCCGTGTGCAAGGCAAATTCCCTACCCACTGTACTATTGCTCTGGCCCCAGAAAAAGAATTCTTGAGATATATACTCAGATTACTCAGATATTTTAAAAAGTTTAATTGAAACAATCATTCCCATTTATGTATGTATTGTCTATAGCCGCTTTCATGCTATAGTTTGTTCATTGTATAATTAAAGTCTTTAAAGTGTTTACCTGACTGGCTAAAGTAGCTGAAGTTTTTAGTCGCGCATACTACCTGCTTGCTGCTGTATAAATAAGATTTAGGAAAAAAATATTTAAGAGAAAATATTTAGAAATTTGTAGTCTTGTTTGAAAATACTTACTTAAACCAGTAAGTTACTGTTCATTTTTTTGTAGTTTAAGCTTCTTATGGAGCATCTGGACCCTGATGAAGAAGAGGAAGAAGGGGAGGTGTCAGCTAGCACAAATGCCCGGAATAAAGCAATTACCTCGCTGCTTGGCGGAGGCAGCCCTAAAAATAATGCAGCAGCAGAAACAGAAGATGATGAAAGTGATGGGGAGGATAGAGGAGGAGGCACTTCAGGGGTGAGGCGGAGGAGGAGTCAACGTATTTCGCAGCGTATTACGTAAAATGATTTTTATGTGCTTATATCTGTCAGTCTATTAAATGTACATCAAGTAATGTAATACTATTAAGAGGATATTTTGTAGATAGAGATTCTCTACTTAACCATTTATAACACATTTTTTGTAGAAAGTTTAACATAAAAGACAATAAAAAAGAAAACCAGAAATGAGATTTATCCAGTATGAAGGGGTATTAATTTTTCTTTGGATTGTATTAATGTGTGTTATCCTTTTTTATTGTTGCTAAGTTTTATGCAGCTTTATGGTTCATATGTATATATAATTTTATATATCAATAAGAGTAAAGACGGGTACAAATTAAGAGTTATATGGTTTTACAAGTATATGTTAACCCCTTGGCGCTGGCGGTCAAGTTGCGTCTCATTGCCGGCAATGGAAGTGTGCTGGGAAATCCCAACTCCCGGCGTCAAGGGATTAAAAGCAATAAAAACAATAATTTCACTAAAATTCTTTTGTGTAACACTTGGTCTTTTTTCCCCCCCCTCCCAATGTTTTAGTCATTGAGAAGGTCAAAACGAAATTCAGACTCTACGGAGTTGGCAGCACAGATGAATGAAAGTGTTGACGTCATGGATGTCATCGCTATTTGCTGTCCAAAGTACAAAGATCGACCACAAATTGCAAGAGTAGTACAGAAAACCAGCAGTGGCTTCAGTGTTCAGTGGATGGCAGGCTCCTACAGTGGCTCCTGGACTGAGGCTAAGCGCCGTGATGGCCGCAAACTGGTGCCTTGGGTAGACACTATTAAAGAGTCAGACATTATTTACAAAAAAATTGCTCTAACGAGTGCTAATAAGCTGACTAATAAAGTTGTTCAGACTTTACGATCCCTGTATGCCGCCAAGGATGGGACTTCCAGCTAATGAATTTGTACATGCAGCCAAATTTACAGGAATTTTTTAAAGGCAGAAAAACTTGAAATATCAACATTCTGGCAAAAAAAATAGCAGTTTTATGAAGAGTGAGAATGGAACCTGGGATGCAGGAACAAAAGAAGGAAATGTTGGGCAAACATTTTGTGGGAGCTCCCTTCGCTGTTGTGCAGCAGAAACAGATTCTCAGTTCATTTTTACTCCCACTGTATTATAGTTTAACAAAAATTGTTTATATCTTGGAAAAAACTTTCTGTTTAAAAAAATAAACAAGTGAATGTTGGAAATTAGTCTGTTAATGTTCTTAATAAAGTGTTCTTGGAGTTTAACCTAGCAGCGGATGGCTTTCTTTAGCTTAGCCCAGTTTCCAGGGAAGCATTGTTTTTCCAGGCTGTAAAATGGCAGAATCTCCTGGATATATAATTTATTCTGTTGAAAAAAAAAGCATGCAGTATCTATGACCTATCTGCAGAAGGAGTTTTTGTAAATGTAGATTTTCATGTATTAGGTCACCCTGAAAACAATACAAGAAAAGGGATCCCCAGGCAATCTGGTGGAGCGAATACTGCAATAAATTTTTTTACTTCTCTTTGTTACTTGTCTGTTTCCATTTGAATTTCTTATTGTAAAGATCTGTTTAAATCCATTTATATTATTTTGCAGTCTTATGTAAAATTTATTATATCACTGGTTTTCAAAGCAAAACAAAATATTGTTTATACAGTTTGTATAGGCTGACTTCTGAATAATTGGTATCTATTATTTTCATTCCCATATGAGGGTGTAAACAATTAACTCCAGGGTTTTATTGTATCCTGCAATATTTAGTATTAACTATATATGATTTAGCACTGTGCCAAACACATTTTCAAGAGTACATTTTGATATAAAAAGAAACTATAGTTTATTCTTTGTATGCTTCAATTTCTTTCAAATGATGTCATGATGGTAATATTTATTTTATAAACCTGGGGAAAAGTTAACAAACTTGGGGAAAGGTAGCAGTCATGCTATTTTGGGAAACGCCTTTATCTTAGTTAAAATTATGTCATGTGTTAAAAAAGTATGAGATGAGTATGATGCTTCGTAATTACGCTTTTCACAAGTTATTTTTTAATACTGATAAAGGAGTAATTTTTCTAGTTGAGGTGTTTATCACTTTCTATTTGAAAAATTTTATACATCTTTGGGAGCAGTTGTCATTTGCTACTGCAAATGGGAGAGTGGGTATTTAATCACTTGGCTCACATAATTGATATCTAAAATATACAGGGGATGAAGTATGTTTCAAATTTAATTCTTTTGAAGTCCATTTTAAAAATTGACGTCTAGTATGCTGTTTTATGGAATTGACCAGTAAATGAAGAACTTGATTTGTAAGGAAGTGACATTGCCACAAAATATTTTTTTGTGATTACTTATTAAACCACAATGAAAATATCTTTCCAGGATCTATTTCCTATGTGGAATTCTTTCAGGACATTTTCTTGAAGGAAATTTTTTCTCAATCCTTTTTCTTGCTTAATTGCATGTTTCCTCTTATTTTTACTGTGAACAAAATGAGATTGGTTCCTTCCCCGCCTTGGAATCTTCTTATTAACCCATCATTAGAGGTGGTTTATGAAAATGATTTATCATCAGTGACTAAAATACCAGCTTTAAAAAAAATAATTACCATAAAGCCCAGCCTTAGAATACTAAAGAATAAAAATGTGGATTTTTTTAAGTCCTATTTTGAATGTTTTATGAGCCTGACACTTCTTGTTGCATGCTATCCTTACAACTCTACCTATATATCCCCAGTAGGTAGGTAAAGAAAGGCTCACAAGGAGTCAGTACTTCACTAATGTTATAATAGATAGATATAGATTTGGAATTGGAATAATTTTATCCTACTACTCTAATTGAAATTCAGCATTAAAGGAGATGACTCTGTGTCTGTGTGTGTGTGCGCGCGCACGCGCGCGTGCACACGCAGGATTGTGTGCAAGCATGCCAGAATTGAGCCCAGGTCCACACACATGCGAAGCATGTGCTCTACCTCTGTGTTAACATCCTTTACCCACAAAGAGATAATTTTCACTAAAAGGAAACCTTTTCTAAATACTGGTTGGAAAACCTTTTGCATGAACTTCAAGTAGCCACATAACAGTAATGCCTATTTCTGCAGTTGATCATAGATAAATTATTGTGTTTAGAAGTTTTCTGAATATTTGAAGTTCTAACTCATATAAACCTTCAAATACATAAGCAATTTTTGTGAGAAAGATTGCTCTCAAATATTTTAGTTCTTGGCACTAAAATAGGGCCTTAAGCATATAAAGAATTACAAAGTGTATTGGAAATTTACAAAGTCCAACCTCAATCTGTAACTTAATACAGTAATTCATGTGTTGACTTTTATTGAAAATGTTATATTTGATATAAAATTTCCAATTACACCTTTGATATGTAATATGAAATTTTAGTATTTATTTTGACAAAGAGTAAGTTTTAAGATCCATACCAAAATACAAATTCAGACAACAATTTGGTACTCTCTAGTAGAAGAAATGCTAAACTTTTAGATAATAAATATATAAATCCTTTTTGTGTGTGGTATATGATGTGTTTGAGTTGTTATCAGGTAACAGGAACACACAGGCATTTTTTGACATCTTTATACTATGTCATGAAAACAGGTGAGTCAAACTATTTTGTCCAGTGTAGATCTCGTAACCAGGAAGCAAATTTAACCTATATTTAGAAAGCAAATTTAATGAGCAAAGTGGTATAGTTCTTCCTCCTCCACACACCTTGTTATACAAAGAGTCCTGGTCACCATCCCAATCACTACAGGTCTTAAGAACAGTTGATATAAAATCCATCTTTTTACCATTTTGAAATAATAGAATGTGATACACCTGATAATGTTTTGCTTCACAAAATTTACTTGTTTGTACCTATTGCTCTTTGCCTTTTAAAGTTGTATAAAGTTATTTTTGTCACAAAGCATTATTATATGCATTGATTTTTATTTGAAGATTTTTTTTAATGATAGCTTTGTCCTGTTTATCCTATCTGGAAAGTATTTGAATGCAAATTGATTTGACAAGTCATTGACCAAACAAATTACAGTTTGAATAGTTTTTTGACTTAAGGTTATGAAATTCCTATGTGTCTTCTATGACAATTATACTGCCAATTCACCTTTTGTAAGATTCCAGTGTATAGGGCTTCCTTGCTCAGTGTGATATAGTGCACACAATTTTTTTCTTTAATATAACTATTTAGGGTTCTGGGGGCGGGGGGAGGCAAACCCAACAGTGCTCAAGGCTTACTCCCAGCACTCAGGGATCACTCCTGGCAGGCTCAGGGATCATATGCAGTGCTGGGTTTAAAACCTGGATAGGCCATATGCAAGGCAAGTGACCTGCCTACTATACTGTCTCTGCAAATCAAACTACTATAAGTTTCTTAGGAATAGCATGTATTTACCACTCAGTTTTAGTCATTCTTAGTTTCTGATGAGCTTGTTTGAACTATGTCCTATATACAGTTTTGTTTTTCTAACAAGTTCAATAAATAGCCTTTTTTACCCTTTTACATCAACTATCCTCTAAGTGAAAATTTTTTTCTCATGTCATTTTTTAAGGTCCTTACAGGTTTCTTCATATCTTCCAATTTTGGAAATTTTTTAATAGTAAAAAAACAAATCCTCCTTTTTGGAGGCATGGGTGGAGGTTGTTGGGGATTTTTTGTATTTTGTTTTTGGGCCACAACCAGCTGTTGCTTAGAACTTACTCCTGACTCTGCACTCTGATTACTCCTGACAGTTTTGGAGGGCCATATGGTGCCAGTGGCTAAACTGGCTTGGCCACATATCACTGTCACTATCACTGTCCTCCCGTTGTTCGTCGATTTGCTCCAGCGGGCCCAGTAACATTGTGATACTTGTTACTGTGTTTGGCATATTGAATACGTCACGGGTAGCTAGCCAGGCTTTGCCGTGCGGGCGAGATACTCTCGAGAGCTTGCAAGGCTCTCCAAGAGGGGCAAAGGAATTGAACTCAGGTCGACTGTGTTGGCCACATGCAAGGCAAACGTCCTACCCACTGTGCTATCACTCCAAGCCACATATAAGGCATATATAAGGCAAGGACCCTGTCCACTGTACTTTGGCAGCCCCTATCCTTGGGTTTCTTTCTAAAGAGTCAATTTCAAACTAACTGATTCTGTATCAAGGGACAGTCACTTTCTGGTTTTTCTTTCTTTTTTTTTTAACCTAAACTTTTGAAGTTTTGAGAGACATTGTCTCTTACAAAAATATTTGATTCCTGATTCTGCATAACAAGAACCAGAGACGATCATTACAAAAATAATGACCTAAGGAGGTACTTCCAGTTTTTTTTTCTTTTTTTTTGCAACAGTGTTGATAAGTGTTAAACCTTTAATTACAGTTGACAGGTGCTGAGGCAGTTATCAATAACTAAAGTAATGAAAGTATTTTGAATAATGGTGCCCTGTGGCCAAATACTTTGTGTTCATCTGAAATAAATGAACTACAGGTTATTATTACATTAGTCGTAGACATTACAGTTTTTGTTGAATGGTGTGGTATTTTGCCTCTAATCTTTGTATTTGTGACTTTATTCAATCATTGTTTAACTCAGTCACAGAACCTTGGAAATGAATTTATTTTTTGTTAATCTCAAGGACTAATCTTATATCTCTACTCTTGACAATAGTATTTTGCTAAGAAAGTGTAAATTTGTCTTGGTCATAACTTGCCCCAAATTGTAATTTAGGTGTAATTCATCTTAGGACCCTAGAATAAAAAACAATAGTAATTATGGTCTAAGTTATGAAACCTAAACTAATAATGAATCTCCATAATACATAGCTTTTTTAATATTTACAGAATTATATATCAGAGAAATCGCTGATTCAGATTATGTTTAACCCCTTTGGAGTTCATGGACCTTTTAGGATAATTGAAAGCCATGAAACTGTCCCTTAGAAAACTCAAAAAACTTATAGATTATACATATAAATTCAAGGAATTCATGAACATAACTTCTTCAATTCTAGTATCAACTTAATTTGTAAACCCATGAACTACAGATTAAGATTAAGAGATCCTTTCCAATCCAATGCCATCTTTTATTTATTTATTTTTTTGAGGGCAGGGGCAGACACATCTGACTCGGAGTAGGTTCAAGGCAAGTACTTGCTCACTGTGTCTCTCCAACCCAAGCCAGTCTTTCAAAAAAAGATGAAACTGAAGTCAAAAAGGTGAATTGTCTACAGGCAAATACCAGAACCAAGGATGAGCCAAGAACAATCCTCAGGTTTCTTACCTCCAAAATCAGGGATTAAACTTTTCTCACTTGCAGTCCCTTCTGCCCAAGAACTTTTTATGTAACCTGGTATATCTGTATATAAAATAGGTATAAAAATAATTACTGATAAATTTTAAAACATTTTTGAAAAGTTAGAAACTCCATATACCACAATATAAGTAGTTAGAACTTCAGTCAGTCCTTGTAAGATTTTACTGCAAAACTCTTGGTCAGTCACCCGTCAAGATCTGTATGTAGATTACTTAATGACAATGTAGATTTTTTATACTTTTCAAAAGATCTACTTTTATATTCTCAGATTTTGTAATATTCTGGCATCCTGTTAGATAAATGGAGAGAGGAAAGCAATATTTTATGTGTTCTATTTTTAATTATCTTCTACATTATGTGGTTTGATGTAGAAAACTAAAACTTGATGAAAAGAATATTTTGGAGTCAGAAAACATAGTCTGAAGCCATGTTTCTGAAAAAGTGTAATATGAAATTTGGTAAATAAAATCACTTAGTATATTATGTGAAAGCTTATTTAAAGAAACTTACAATGATTTTTTTGGTGCATATATGTATCAGAGGCTAAGTGGGAGATGGGGGATGAAGTTGTGAGCAGCAGTTGGGAGATGGAACCAAGGTAGGACAGTATCAAAAGATAAAAACACAGGAGTAGACATTCAGAACTTAAATTTTAGTGCCTATGTAGGCAGTAGAAGGGTTTTTTAAGAAAGAGATTAATGAGAACTCTGGATACTTTCATGAATTAAGGATAGTAAGAACAGAACTCTAACAATTATTTTAGAAACTAAGATTATAAAAGATTGGAGAAATTGCAGCTATATTTCAGATAAATGAAAGTAGGTGTCATGGGGAGCAAGTTTTTCTAAGATGACTAGGTTCACTTGTTGTTAGGGGCCAACAACCTAGCAGTGCTCAGGGGTTACTTCTAGCTCTTCGTTCAGGAATTACTCCTGATAGGACTCAGTGCCATATGGGGTGCAAAGGATGGAACCCGGGTTGGCCACGTGCAAGGCAAGCGCCCTCCCTGCTGTACTTTCACTCCAACCCCTGACGATTCAATTTTAATTATGTTTAAAGTGAGTGCCTATGGATATGTAGGTGATGTCTAGAATATGGAACATACACGAGCATGACACTTCTCAGGGTGGAAGTTTGGGTTGAGGCCGCTTCAACACGAATAATGCAAAGTGTGGAGTCAACCATAATAAGCCAGGAGAACTTGGAGACTAGAATTTGCACTAATGTGTAAGAGTGCAAGGAGAGAAAAATCAATTGATCGAAGAGAGTGGAGAAATGATCCAAGGAGTATGGAGAGAATTGTAGCACTGTAGCACTGTCCTCCCATTGTTCATCGATTTGCTTGAGCGGGTCCAGTAACATCTCCATTGTGAGACTTATTGTTACTGTGTTTGGCATATTGAATACATCACGGGTAGCTTGCCAGGCTTTGCCAAGCGGGCGAGATACTCTCCGTAGCTTGCCGAGCTCTCTGAGGGGGTGAAGGAATCGAACCCGGCTCTGCCGAGGCAGTTGCATGCAAGGCAAGCGACCTACCGCTGTGCTTTCGCTCCAGCCGCAGTAAATTTTTCTAATCAGGATCTAAATGGTGACCTTAGGTGTGGTGTTTTAGAGAGATTAGAATCATTCCTTATTGTGATTGAAATATGAATGAGAATAGTTTTGCAGGGTAGGAATGGAGACAACAGTATTGAAATGCTACTGAAACTAGAGAAAAAGATTCAAAAGAGTTGAGGGGTCTGAAATGCCAAGAACAGGAGTTTGGATATACTAGGATTGTGGTTCAGAATGATCCCTCACTAACTGGCTGCAGTGTGGGAAATTGTGATGCCAAACTGCATGGCTTTTGTTCTTTTTCTCTATCAGTGCTAAAATGCGCAACAAAGTTGATTTGTCACATTGAGCCAAGATTGGGAGTTCAACAGAAGGTATAATTGAAGAGCTAGCCTGCCTAGGATCAGAGTCAAAGAGCTCTCTGAAAGGGGGCAAGGGCGGGCGGAGAGCACATAGGCGTATGGGAGTAGCAGACGTAGAATAATGAAAAGGGAATTTCTGAAGTACAGTGTTTCTAGAATCAAGGTGTAGAGTGTGGTTAAGGGAATTAGTCAAACAAAGTGGCATTTGGAACTGGAGAAATCAGCTAGTCACAGGCAACTTTCACACGTCTGAGCTAAAATGTTAGGTTCTTTCTGTCAGACAAAATACTGAGTTTGTCTTAGAGATGACTTGATATTGGCACTCCCTTATCTATTTTTTTTTCTATTTCATCATTTGCCAAGTATTTGCTTAGTGCTTAATAGAAACAATTAGTGCTGCTGGACCCCTGGCAATGTGTTCTGGTGTAAAACAGGAAATGAACCACAAAGCACACAATACACAATTTCTATATTGCAATTGAAATAAGTGATTGAAAGGAAAAGTAGCAAACCATAAAAGTATGTATCACTAAAGTGAAAGGATGTGGGGAGATCAGAAACGTTTTTCTCCAAATGAAATAGACTCAGTTAAAGCCTAACACATAATAGATATAATAGATACCAAATAACAGTGGCTGATCCAGTGAGAAATGGAAAACAAATTATTTTATTTTTTTTGCTTTTTGGGTCACATCCAGTGATGCTTAGGCTCTGCACTCAGGAATTACTCCTGGTGGTACTCGTGGGATCATATGGGATGCCAGGGATTGAACTCGGGTTGGCCGCGTGCAAGGCAAACACCCCACTGTGCTATCGCTCCGGCCCCCAACAATTTTTTTTCTTTTTGGGTCACACCAGTGATGCACAGTGGTTATTCCTGGCTCTGCACTTAGGAATTACTTCTAACGGTGCTTGGGGGTACCGAGATGCTGAGATTCAAACCTGGGTCGGCCGTGTACAAGGTAAATGGCATACCCGCTGTGCTTCCACTCCAGCCCCCAACAAATTATTTTAACCATTCCTAGTAATCCATTCCTTAAAGGGCATGATTTAGTAAACAGTAAGAGAAGAATCCTAGATTGATAAAATGGTACATGCAAAGACCCTAGTGATACAGTTTCTGTGAATGGCAGAGAACAAATGGCAATATTATGTTACTCATGAAATAAATGAGCCAAGTCACCCTTTCTGTAGGCTGTCCTAAGCATATCCTAAATATCCAATTTAAGATGGGTGGAACTTAAGTAGGAATTTCTATTATTGGAATCATATTTGCTATTCTTTAAAAATGATTATTCCTTTCTTACTGGATTTGCAGTTTGCTTTTGCACATTTAGGGGCAATGCTTCCCAGGTATTGTTCACTTCAGTTACAGTGTTCATGGACACATGCTGCATACTGTATTGTTATACCAGGGACTCCAAGCAGCAGTGTCACTACTACAATCCTTCTAGGTACATTCAGGACAAAGGTAGCGATCAAACTCCTGTTTTAAGCCTGCAAAGTAGATCCTTTTCTCAGTCACATGTGCTCTAACCCATAAGCCATCTCCTGGGACCTTGGTCTTACCTCACAACTGACATATCTAAGTCTGCAGTTCTAGGTTAAAATTTATCCCTTTGAATGGTTTTAAATTGCAGTCTCTTCTTGTTTTCATATAGTAACTTTCTTATTTATGAATGCAACATTCAGTCATATTTGGAGACAAATCTGTCAGAGACAAAATTAGCTTTATTGTCAGTAGAGCCAATGTAGGCAACACATTGCAGCCAGAACCTACAGACACAATAAAACTTCCTGTCACCTGTCCCAAAACTGGACCTTGAGTTTCATCTCAAAGAGTGTGTATTCTGCAAAGAAAATCTTAACTTACTCAAAGGAAAACTGTTATCCGCTACTCATCAAAGGCTAAGAGAGAGCTGAGAGAGTGAATTAATGTTTAAAACTGACATTAAAATGTCATGTTGGGGTGGGTAGGGAGTCAGAGGTCATTGGTGGAGGGATGGGCTGACAGGGTGGTGGAACTGGAGATGGGAACACCATAGGTATCCTGAAACAATTTTTTTGTTTGAGGCCAGCCAGACACAGCAGTGCTCACAGGTTACCTTTGGTGTTGAGCTCAGGGTGGAGCACCACTCCAGGTAGTGTTTGAGGGAGCATATGGAGTGCTAGATCAGATCCAGGTTGGCCACATGCGAAGCAAGCACCCTATTGCTGTACTACTGCTCCAACCCCACCTGAAACCCTCTTACAAAGTACATTTACAAATCACGGTGTCTAAGTTAAAAAATAGGTATTGACCCTGGCATGTAGTCTGGCAGTAGAGCTCCTGCCTTGCAGGGATGGGGCCACAGTGTCAGTTCTATGCTGATAACCTCTGCTTTCTTTCATTCTTCATATCCAGGCTTATTACATCAATGTCAAGTTCACTGAGATCAAGAAAATCCTTCCATTTCCAGCCACTCCCAAGTGGAAAGGTACCTAACTAGTCTGTTTGCTTCAAGCAAAAAATTCACCCAGATTATGCGGTGAGGCAGTTGTTTATTGTTTCCAGGCCTGGCTCTGTGCTCAGGAATAATATCTGGCAGTGCTCAGGGGACCATATGTAATGCTGGGGATTCAAACCAGTTGTGGTTGATAAGACTGCATGCAAGTCAAGTGCCTTACCTCTTGTATTATCTTTGCTGTCCCTGACATTTGTTTTCAGAAATTGCATAGTAGTATGTGGCCCAAGACAGTAATAGTGAACAGAAGCTCATAAGATAAGTTTCATGAATGACTAACTTTGTACTTGGTATTTTTTTAACATGTGAGCTTATGTCTAGACAGACATCAGCAGAGCCAATGAGCTGAGCTGATCAGAATACAGGATATTCGTGATGGCTGGAAAGTGTAGGTACTGATTGAGAAAAAAGGAACTAGAGAGAGGATCTCCAAAAGTCTCTGGAAATTAAAAAAAAAAGAGGGGGCAATAATTATCAACCTTGGAAAGGTCCAAAGACTTTGAAGCAACTAATAAATATGTACAAAGAATTAAAATATTTAAAGAATTAGATGGGCCATAACGATAGTACAGTGGGTTGGGACTTGTTCTACATGTGGCCAATCTGGGTCCCATCTCTGGCACCCCATAGAGCCCCCCACCCCCGGATTATTGCCAGGAGTGATCCTTGAGCACAGAGCCAGAAGTAAACCACCAAAACAGACAGGTATGGTTCAAAAACCACCACAACAACAAAAATTATAGAAAAGTAGCTTTTTTGAACTTAATCCTGTACTAAGTTCCTCCCCACAAGGGGAGTTTCTTTTCCTTTCTCTTCTACTTTCTTAAAAACAAAAGTGGTTTTGGTGGTGGTGGGTTTTTTTTTTTTTTAAGCCACTCCTGACTGTGCTTGGAGCTTACTCCTGGTTCTGCATTTATGGATCACTCCTGGCAGGGCTTGGACCATATGGTGTGCCCAGAATCGACCCTGGGTTGAACACAGAGGGCAAGCACCCTACCTGCTGTACTATCCCTCTGGCCCCGGAAAGTAGTTTTGAAGAATAAACAGATAAGGATTCATTAGGGAAGTGAAAATTAGAAGTAAAATGAAACGTAATGTTTTGTAATTTAAGCAGTATCTAGAATATGCAAAATTATGCCAGTGTTTGGGTATAGTTCCATACATGGCCCTGGTCTTTGCACCACCGTTTTATAAAATTACCGAAGAATCTTTTGGAGACAGAGTCATTTTCCTTTCTTTTCCACCCAAAGCAGTTATTCCTGTTTCTTCCTCTAAGAATGTCAAACTACTAAGCAAAGGATACAGATTTGGTCTATATGAAACTAGAAGTTCAAGATTGGAGGATAATTTCCTTTCATTCCTAGACCAAATCCCACACATGAATTTTAGATTGTTTTTAAAATGGAATTCAAATGTCTCAGATGACTGTGACTTTCTTCTTTTCAATGAAAGATTTTTATTTGGGGGTGGCAGGGTTGGGGGATACTGGGCCACACTCAGCAGTACTCAGGATCAATATGTAGTGCTGGGGATCAATCTGGGGTTGTCTGTATGCGATTCAAGTTTGTTTACTCCTGTACTCTCTGCTATTTCAACAAAAGGATCTCCCCTCTCAGAACACCACACACACACACACACACACACACACACACACAAGCTTTACCGATATAAGACTGTTTCTCAGAACTCAGAGAAGAGGCAAAATATTTTTATTGAAAACAATATAATACCATGCAAATGACCTGAAAAAGTACTTTTCATTTTTCATAATTTAAAAATTATGCCTAAAGTATAAAAGCAAAAATATATTATTGTATCTATCGTTAATTTTTTCCCATAAAGACAAAAATCATTGGAAATGATTTATTTTTTCCTCTTGAAATGGCTAATCCAGGTAACAGTACAGCTGAAGATGGTAAATAACATCACTTCATTGCTTTCCTCGCTTAAAAACTAGAAATCTTTCAGAAGGATAACACTGAGCTGCTTGCCTTTGCCTGGAAAGAGAATGATATTCAGGTCCTACTGGTCATGAGCCCAGTGAACTGACGGGCTCTTATCCTCCACACCAGCCACCATGTTGTCAACAGCATTCCAGTCAAGGCTGCTAAGGAGGCTGCCAGTGCTCTCCGACATGCTCCCTAGGCCACTCACTCCAGGAGGCAGTTCTGGCTCCTCGTCCTCATCAGCTGACTGCAAGTCCTAACAAATTGATAAAGACAGTGAGGTGGGGTACTGAGAAATGAGTTTTCCAAAGATTCTAGAGTTGCTCGCAAACCAAATGTAAAGGCAACCCACTCCCCACAAACACAAAAGCCCAGTCAGAGCAACCAGGACCGAGGCTGCCCAACATACCTGGATCAACAATGAGGTAAAAAATGAACAAAATTAATTTCTACACCTGGAATACAATTGTCTGTTCTTGCATTCTTTTCTTTTTAGTTAAAATGAAGGGGTCAGAGAGATTGTATAGCAAGTGGTAAGGCACTTGTCTTTTATACTGCTGATCCAGATTCAATCCACATCACCCCATATGGTCCCCTGAGTACTGCCAGGAGTGGCCCAAAACAAATAAAAAAAATAGACAGTAAGAAAAATGCAGGGTTGGGGAGATGATTCAAAGGGCTACTGTATGTAATTTGCATGGGAGAGGCCCCAGTTCAATCCATGGCACCGCATGGTCCCTTGAGCAACACTGAGAGTGGCCCCATAACAACAACAAGTAAATTACAAATTCAAAGAAAATTCTGAAAATAAAACATTGGAATACTTATCTAAGAGCATAGGACCTTTGAATCATTACTTCCAAGTTACCTAAAAATTCTTAAGTATCTGCAGAGCCCATCAAAACAAACAAATAGGGGCTAGAGTAATAGCACAGCAGATAGGGCGTTTCCCTTGCACAAGGCCAACCTAGGTTTGATTCCCAGCATCCCATATGGTTCCCTGAGCACCACCAGGAGTAATTAATTCCTGAGTGCAGTGAGGAGTAATCCCTGTGTATTGCTGTGTGAGACCCAAAAAGAAAAAAACAAACAAACGAAAAAACAAATAATAAACCTGAAAACAAAGAAGACTTAATAGACAAACTGAAGTCTAGAACAATGCTTACTAGAAGGGAACTGTGACTCTTATAAAGAATCTTCTGGATCTCTGATGGTAATGTCCAGGGACTCACCACAGTCTCCTCTCTCTCAGGCCCTGAATATGCTGGCTTGGATTGAGGTGCAAGGTCAGCACTTCCATGTCTTTTTGTAAGAGCACTAGAGCCTTTTGATAGAAAAGAACAAATCATATATTAGAAACTATTCATTTATAAGTTTTTTGTGACTTATCAAACCCAAAGCAGGCACAATTTTTACCACATGTTCCCCTAAACATTGTAGGAACAGCTGGGATTAGCCCCCAAGCATGACCAGGTGCAGCCTGAAAACACAGCTGAATGAACCTGGAGAGCTGGCTTGCCTTGCCTGCAGTTTTCACGGAGCTTTCCAGAGTGATGCTTCAGACATCACCACTGTGGGCTTCCCGCTTACAGTCTGCTTGTGAACAAAGGCATCAGGGTAAGTATGTTAACAAGATACTGTGAGTTTCTGGTAATGTTGTTAAAAAAAAAAAAAACAACTTTTAGTCCCATCCCACAGCCTCTGCCCAACTTCACAGATTCACTAATCGAGGAAGCGATGCCAAGACCACTGGTGAAACTCGAAGGTACACCAATCTTCAGGCTGAAAGCTGTAGGGCCCCTCAGGAGGCGGGCAGGTGGAATCCCCGCCCTGCTAAAGCCAGGCAGTTGCACTCACAGCTGCCGCCATACACATGGCCTGGCTTCACTACTTCAGGACTAACCTTGGAAGAGACAACAAGCTGAAGAAACTCCCAGCTACATCAGTCTCCGGGATGAAAACTCTGGGCTTTTCTCAAGAGTGGGAGCAGGCAGCCACCGCTCACCCCATAATGCCAGAAACCCTAGCAGCCAAAACCACATTCTACAGCCTCTGCCATGTGAAAGGCCCAGCTTCATGACTAATCTCAGCACAGGTACACCAGTCTTCTGGCTGAAAAAGCTAGGGCCTGCTAAAGGGGGACAGGCCGAGAATTATTCAAGCTTTATAGATCCAGAAGCATGAGACCATAACACCTACCAAACTCCACAAAACTGACAGCCTAGTAGGAGCACAACAAATTAAATGGGATAATAGCATAGAAGTCCACTAAGTTTAATAAGTGAAAACAATAGCACAGAAGGCTCAACTGGCAACAAGCAGGTCAGTAAATCCTCAATGACTTTAGTAACACCATTGCAAGAAACAGTAATTTTAACAAATTTTCTTTTACTAAACTATTTTTTAAATAATTTCACTTACCATTTTATTGTAATAAGAAATATATTTTTTTAAATTATTTTGTGCCTGTCAATGGGGAAGCTTGTGGGGGTGGATGGGAAGCTGGGGACAATAGGAGAGGAGTGGTCACACTAGTGATACTGATGCTGGAACACTGAATGCTCAACACAATTGTAGTACGAACAACTTTGTAAATCACAATGTTTAAAGGTTTTTTTATTTTAAAGTTAAAAAAAAAGAAAAGAAACTTTTATCCCAGCTACTGTACCAGGCAGCTTAACAAATCAACAGTGCTTTCTGTGCACAACGTGGAGCATGCCCCACCAAACACAAAACCTCAGAGTCAATAGTAGAGCATAGGCATCTTGGTATCTTGGTATAGATACCAAAGTGACCAAAGAAACATTCACAGATGACAAATTAAACAGGTTCCTAGAACAGTCATGTCAATAGCTGAAGAAGGGAAGAAGTAAAATTTGAACCTTTAAGGCTCTGTCAACTTTATGCTTTAAAACTAAGGGTACCTCTAAGAAATAAGTACCTCACCCCCCAAAAAAAACAAAAACAAAACTCCAATAACAGCAACACTTGGTATGCATTATGGGCTAAGTATTTGTTTTGTTTTTATTTTGCGGTACACACTCAGAGGTTCTCAGAGTCTGTCCCTAGCCCTGTATTCAGGAGTGAGCCCTGGCCATGTTCAGAGGACCATATGTGGTGCTGGGGATTTGAATCAGGGTTGGCTACATGCATGGAAAGCAACTTACCTCCTATTTTCTTTTCTCCTCTCTCTCTCTCTCTCTCTCTCTCTCTCTCTCTCTCTCTCTCTCTCTCTCTCTCTCTCTCCCCCCACCCCTCCCATGGGCTAAGCATTTCAACTTTAAACACTATACTCACTATACTACAAAGCAATAGGAATAGAAATGGCAAACAGGAGCCAGAGTGATAGTATAGCAGATAAGGAGTAAACCTTACACACAGTCGACCCGGTTCAATTTCTGGCATCCTAGATGGTCCCCAAGCCCACCAGGAGTGATTCCGGAGTGCAGAGCTAGGAGTAACTCTTGAGCATTGTTGGGTGTTACACCTCCCTCCCCCTCCCCCCTCCCCACCACACACACCCTCAAAAGAAAAAACAAAAAAGCAAAATTTCTTAAATGGTATTGGGAAAACTGCAAAGTCACATAGAAAACAATGAAACTAAATTTTTATCTCATACTACAGGCAAAATGGGTTGGATATGAGACCAGAAATCATAAAATAATTTTACAGTTATAAATGAAAACTAGGGTGACAAGTTATTTGACATTGAACCTAGAGTTGTCTTTGGAGACTAAATTTCCACAGAAATGGAAGCAAACAAAAAACAGAAAGTTTTTACCCAGTGAAAGAAACTATGATCAAAATGAAAAGACGGACTGGAGGGATAGTACAGTTGGCAGGGTGTTTACCTTGCACACAGCAACCTAGTTCAGTCCCCAGCATACCATATGGTTCCCCCCCCCACCCTCAGCAAATATAGAAGTAATTCCTGAGTGCAGAGCCAGGAGTAACCCCTGAGTATTGTCAGGTGTGACCCCTGTCACTGTCACTGTTCTCCTGTTGTTCACTGATTTGCTCGAGAAGGCCCAGTAACATTGTAAGACTTGTTGTTACTGTGTTTGGCATATCAAATATGTCACAGGTAGCTTGCCACACTTTGAAGTGCGGGCAAGATACTCTCGGTAGCTTGCCGAGCTCTCTGAGAGGGGCGGAGGAATCGAACTCGGGTCAGCCCGGTCGGCCGTGTGCAAGGCAAACTCCCTACCCTCTGTGCTATCACTCCACCCCAAAAACAAACAAACAAAAAAAGAAACAAAACAAAAAAATGAAAAGACAACCTATAAAATGGGAGAATACATTTCTACATCATTTATCTGACAAGGGATTAGTATCCAAATCTAACCAATGTATCTGCCAAAAAAACCAGTATGAAGATTCCTCAAAAATATAAAATAGAAATTTCATGTAATCCAGTCATGTTCCTTTTAGGTAATAAACTGAAAAAAGAATGATATAGGAAAATATGCTAAATTTATTGAGTATTATTTCAATTGCTTCAAGAGCTATAAACAGGTACAGCCCGCCCCCAAGGGCCTGGGTCCCTCTCTGGGCATGCGCAGCTAGAACCAGCCCCTAGAAAGCCGGTTTTCAACCCCTGACCTGCGTGGGACGGGCACAGAGGCCCAGCTCTGGGCCACAAAGCTGAACGGCTCCAATTCCAACAGGTACAGCCCGCCCCCAAGGGCCTGGGTCCCTCTCTGGGCATGCGCAGCTAGAACCAGCCCCTAGAAAGCCGGTTTTCAACCCCTGATCTGCGTGGGACGGGCACAGAGGCCCAACTCTGGGCAACAAAGCTGAACGGTTCCAATTCCAACAGGTACAGCCTGCCCCCAAGGGCCTGGGTCCCTCTCTGGGCATGCGCAGCTAGAACCAGCCCCTAGAAAGCCGGTTTTCAACCCCTGATCTGCGTGGGACGGGCACAGAGGCCCAGCTCTGGGCAACAAAGCTGAACGGCTCCAATTCCAAACAAGGAGACGTTCCCAACTCCTCGCCCAGTGCCAGGGACTCTTTCCGGAGCCCCACTATGTATGCCATAGGAACCATAAGCTACCTTCTTAGATGGAAACTTCTCTATTTTAGCTCAGCCACTAGAAACACAGTAGCCAATAACTCATAAGCCTATCTTAACTCACACTGCATATCAAGCAGAATAGTAACAGTGAACGTGAAGGACTAAACCACACCTCTCACAATGGTAAAGCAACGCAAAAGCCCACCAAACTTTCATATTGAAGAGTCTAGCCCAGATGACACCAACAGTACTGTAGTGTTAGACAACCTCTCTGACAAGGAATTCAGAAGGGAGCTACTTAGGATGCTTAGGGAATTAAAAGAAACAATGGAAAGCAATGCCAATAGAAGACAAGAGGATCTGAAGGCAGAAATGAGGAAAATGCAATCAGAAATGTCAGACCTGAAAAATCTCGTAGGCGAATTGAAAAGCTCAGTGGAAGGCCTCAGCAGCAGAGTAAGAGCGGCTGAGAACAGAATCAGTGAGCTCGAAGATGAAGTTCAGAGACTCTCCAGAAAAGAGCAGAAAATGGAAAAGAAACTCACAATTCGGGAACAGATGGCAAGAGAAGATCTTGATGAAGCCAAGATGGGTAACATAAGAATTATTGGAGTCCCAGAGGGACAGGAAGAAAACCTCAATGAAGAAGAAACTGTCAAAGACATCATTGCTACAACATTTCCAGAGCTGAAGAAAACTTGTGACCACATTCAGGAGGCCCGAAGGGTACCAGCTAGAAGAAATCCGAATAAAAATACCCCAAGACACATTCTGATCAAAATGACCAAAACCTTAGACAGAGACAAAATTCTGAAAGCAGCAAGATCGAAGAAATAAATCTCTTACAAAGGAGCATCCTTAAAATTCACAGCTGATTTTTCTGATGAAACCCTCATGGCCCGAAAACAGTGGTGGGACATAGTAAAAAAACTCAATGAAATAAATGCCTCCCCAAAAATACTTTTCCCAGCAAGACTCTCATTCATAATAGAAGGAACAACACACAGTTTCACAGACAAACAACAGCTCAGGAACTTCATAGACTCAAAACCATGGTTACAAGAAGAACTAAATGGGCTACTTTAAGGCAAGAAAGGCCCCTCAAATACACCAAATTTTAACAGAACAATGGGACAAAATCCCATAACAATAATCTCTCTCAATGTCAATGGGATAGGTAAAGGTAAAGGCCCTCCCGTTGATCGTCGATTTGCTCGAGCGGGCCCAGTAACGTCTCCATTGGAGACTTTGTTGTTACTGTGTCTGGCATATCGAATACTCTCGGTAGCTTGCCGGGCTCTCCGAGAGGGGCGGAGGAATCGAACTCGGGCCGGCCATGTTGGCCGCTTGTAAGGCGAACGCCCTACCCGCTGTGCTATCGCGCCAGCCCTTTAATGTCAATGGGATAAACGCACCAATTAAAAGACATGGAGTGGCAGGATGGATTAGAAAATTGAACCCAACATTCTGCTGCCTGCAAGAAACGCATCTCAATAGTCAAAGCAAACACAGACTCAGAGTCAAAGGCTGGAAAACAATCCTACAGGCAAACAGCTCCCATAAAAAAGCTGGGGTAGCCATCCTTATATCAGATCACATCGATTTCAGAGTGAGGAAGGTCATAAGAGACAGTGAAGGCCATTTCTTATTGATCAAAGGATCTGTACAACAGGAAGAACTTACAATAATAAATGTATATGCACCTAATGAGAGACCAGCAAAGTACTTAAAACAACTACTCATAGATTTGGAAAAAGACATCAATAGCAACACAATACTAGTGGGAGACTTCAACACTGCTTTGTCACCTCTTGATAGATCAACCAGACTCAAGCTTAGCAAGGACATACTTCATTTGAGGGAAACAATGGAAGAAAGGGACTTAGTAGATATATACAGGACACTTTATCCACGAAAAGCTGAATACACATTCTTCTCAAGCGTACATGGAACATTCTCCAAGATAGACCACATGCTGAGCCACAAAACATGCCTCTATAAAATTAAGAAGATAGAGATTGTATCAACAATCTTCTCAGACCATAATGCGCTGAAATTAGAAGTAAATCACACACAAAAACAGAAAACTAAATCAAACACCTGGAAATTAAACAGTGCACTATTGAACAACGAGTGGATTAGACAGGAAATCAAAGAGGAAATCAAAAGATTCCTAGAAACGAATGAAAATGAGAACACGAGTTACCAAAACTTATGGGACACAGCAAAGGCTGTGTTAAGAGGAAAGTTTATAGCTCTACAAGCATTCCTCAGGAAGGAGGAGCGAGCACAGATATATCATTTAACCTCACAGCTTAAGAGCTTGGAGAAGGACCAACAAAAGGAGCACAATCCCAACAGGAGAAAGGAAATAATAAAACTCAGAGCAGAGATTAACGAGATGGAAACCCAAAAAACAATCCGAAAGATCAATGAAACCAAAAGCTGGTTCTTTGAGAAAATTAACAAGATCGATAAGCCTCTAGCAAAACTCACAAAGAAAGGGAGAGAGAAAACCCTAATAAACCGAATCAGAAATGAAAAGGGGGTCATTACAACAGAAACCACAGAAATTCAGAGGATCCTCAGGGAGTACTTTGAGAAGCTTTATGCCACGGAACATCAAAACCTCGAGGAAATGGATAAATTCCTAGACTCCTACAGACTCCCAAGGCTGAACCAAGAAGACCTGGAATACCTGAACAGACCTATCACCATCAAGGAAATTGAAATGGTAATAAAAAGTCTCCCCAAGCACAAAAGTCCTGGCCCGGATGGATTCACTAGTGAATTCTTCCAAATCTTTAAAGAGGACTTACTCCCAATGCTCTTTAAGCTTTTCCACGAAATTGAAATATCAAAAACACTTCCGAACAGTTTCTACGAAGCAAATATCACACTGATAACAAAAGCAGACAGAGATACCACAAAGAAAGAGAATTACAGGCCGCTATCCCTGATGAACACAGATGCAAAGATCCTCAACAAACTACTAGCAAATAGAATCCAACTACTCATCAAAAAGATCATACACCATGACCAAGTAGGATTCATCCCAGGGATGCAAGGATGGTTTAACATTCGGAAATCAATCAACATAATCCATCATATCAACAAAAGAAAAGATCAAAAGCATATGATTATATCAATAGATGCAGAGAAAGCATTTGACAAGATCCAGCACCCCTTTATGATGAAAACCCTAGCCAAAATGTGTATAGAGGGGACCTTCCTCAACATGATTAAAGCCATCTACCACAAGCCTACAGCAAGCATCATCCTCAATGGGGAAAAACTGAGAGCCTTCCCTCTAAGATCAGGGACGAGACAGGGATGCCCACTCTCTCCACTGCTGTTCAATATAGTACTGGAAGTACTTGCAATAGCGATTAGGCAAGAAAAAGATATTAAGGGGATTCAGGTAGGAAAGGAAGAAATCAAGCTCTCACTATTCGCAGATGATATGATATTCTACTTAGAGAACCCAATAACCTCCACCAAAAAACTCCTAGAAACAATAGACTCGTATAGTAAAGTTGCAGGTTATAAAATCAATACCCAAAAGTCCATGGCTTTCCTATACGCAAACAGTGAGAGAGAAGAAAGCAACATGAAAAAAACAATCCCGTTCACAATTGTGCCCCAGAAAATCAAGTACCTAGGAATCAGCTTAACTAAGGAAGTAAAGGACCTGTACAAAGAAAACTACAAAACGCTACTTCAGGAAATAAAAGAGGACATGAGGAAATGGAAAGATATCCCCTGCTCATGGGTCGGGAGAATTAACATTGTCAAAATGGCAATACTACCGAAAGCATTGTATAAATTCAATGCAATCCCTATAAGGATACCCATGACATTCTTCAAATAAATGGAGCAAACACTCCTGAAATTTATATGGAACAATAAGCCCCCACGAATAGCTAAAGCAATTTTTGGGAAAAAGAAAATGGGAGGAATCAACCTCCCGAACTTCAAACTGTACTAAAAAGCAGTAATAATTAAAACAGCATGGTACTGGAACAAAGGCAGAACTGCAGACCAATGGAACAGGGTTGAATACACTGACATCTCCCCTCAATCATATGATCATCTGATCTTTGATAAAGGTGCAAGTAATGTGAAGTGGAGTAAGGAAAGCCTCTTTAATAAATTGTGTTGGCATCACTGGATGGCTACATGCAAAAAAATAGGCTCAGAACTCTGCCTAACACCATGTACAAAAGTAAGATCAAAATGGATTAAAGACCTCTACATCAGACCAGAAACCATAAGGTACATTGAAGATAAAGTTGGCAAAACCCTCCATGACATTGAAGCTAATGGTATCTTCAAAGATGCCACGCCACTGGCCGAGCAAGTGAAAACAGAGATAGATAAATGGGACTATCTTAAACTAAGAAGCTTCTGCACCTCCAAAGAAACAGTGACCAAAATACAAAGACAGTCTACAGAATGGGAAAGAATATTCGCCGAATACACATCTGACAAGGGGTTGATATCCAGGATATACAAAATACTGGTTAAACTCCACAAGAAGAAAACATCCAACCCCATCCAAAAATGGGGCAATGAAATGAACAGAAACTTTCTCAAAGAAGAAATCCGAATGGCAAAAAAGCACATGAGAAAATGCTCTACATCATTAATCATCAGAGAGATGCAGATCAAAACCACAATGAGATACCATCTCACACCTCAGAGACTGGCCCACTTTCAAAAGAACAAAAGCAACCGATGCTGGCGTGGATGTGGCGAGAAAGGGACACTCCTTCACTGTTGATGGGAATGTCGACTGGTTCAGCCCTTCTGGAAAACAGTATGGACGATTCTCAAAAAATTAGAAATTGAGCTCCCATTTGACCCAGCAATACCACTCCTGGGAATATATCCCAGAGAGGCAAAAATGTATAGTCGAAGTGACACCTGCACTTGTTTGTTCATTGCAGCACTCTTTACAATAGCCAGAAACTGGAAGAAACCTAAATGCCCAAGAACAGATGACTGGTTAAAGAAACTTTGGTACATCTACACAATGGAGTACTATGTAGCTGTTAGAAAAGATGAAGTCATGAAATTTACATACAAGTGGTACAATATGGAAAGTATCATGCTAAGCGAAATGAGTCAGAAAGAGAGGGATAGACATAGAAAGATTGCATTCATCTGGGGGATATAAAGTAACAAAGTATGAGATTAATACCCAAGAATAGCTGAGATCAGCACCAGGACGATTACTCCATAACTTAGAGGCCAGCCGGGTATCCTAGAGGAAAGGGCAGTTCAGATAGAGAAGGGAGCACCAAATAAAGGATATTTGGAGGATCCTCCCAGGAGGGGAGATGCATGTCGAAAGTAGACTATGGACTGAACATGTTTGCCACTCAATGCCTCTTTTGCAGACCACAACACCCAAAAGGAGAGAGAGAACACAGGGGATTGCCCTGCCACAGAGACAGGGGGGATGGGGGGATGGGGGTGGGAGGGATATTATCCATGGTGGTGGAAAATGGGCACTGGTGGAGGGATGGGTATCTGATCATTGTATAATTGAAACCAAAGCACAAAAAATTGTAAATCTACAACTGTAAAAAAAAAAGAGCTATAAACAATTTAAGAGCCCATCGATCAACAGATAAATGGATAAGAGGGTGGTATATACAATGAAATACTGCTCAGTTCTGTAAAAAGGGATAAAATGCTACCATTTGTAAAAAAAACATGAAAAGACCTAGAAGAGATTGTGCTTAAGGAAATAAGAGAAAGGCAAGCACTATATGATTTCACTCATCTGGTATAAAAACCAAGTAAATGGATGAATTCAATAAACAAAAATAAACTTTTTGAATTTTTTTTTGCTTTTTGGGTCACACCCAGCAATGCACTGGGGTTACTCCTGGCTCTGCACTCATGAATTATTCCTGGCGGTGCTCGGGGGACCATATGGAATGCTGGAATCAAACCCGGGTTGGCTGCATGCAAGGCAAACGCCCTACCCACTGTGCTATCGCTCCAGCCCCCAACTTTTTGAATTTAAGAACAATTTGTAGACTAAACAGAAAGAAAGGGAATGGGAGCTGGGAGAACTGGGTAAAAAGGGTCAGGTGTATGTTGAAGGGCAGAGGGGACATTTAATAGTGAATTTAATGTAGTATGTACCAACATTTATTTTTGTTTGTTTTGAGGTCACACTAGGCAGTACTCATGGTTCTGCACTCAGGGATCACTTCTAGAGGGGCTCAGGAGACCATATGTGGTATGGGGGATCAGCTACATACAAGGTTAAGTGCCTTACTCACTGTATTATCTCTCTGGCCCCACCATATTTATTTTTAATGATGTAAACATTTTTATATTACAACATTACTTCAATTAAAAAATACAGAAGCAACACTGAATGTTTTAGGATAATACTGAAAGGTCAATGTTAAAATAATCACAGTAAAACTGCACATGGTGTTGGGTGATTGGCTGTTGGAAACTATGACTAGTTATAATGATGTATAAGGGAAGCAAGTCTTAAAAAAAAAGAAAAGAAAAAAAAGGGACCGGAGTGACAGCACAGCAGGAAGGGTGTTTGCCTTGCATGTGGCCGACCCAGGTTCGATTCCCAGCATTCCATATGGTCCCCCAAGCACCGCCAGGAGTAATTCCTGAATGAAGAGCCAGGAGTAACCCCTGTGCATCGCCGGGTGTGACCCCCCCCAAAAAAGGAAAAAAAAAGGAAAGCAAGTCTTCAAATAATGTGATTTTGTTAAACTTTGTCCTAGATTGGTTTTTCCCTCATCAACATTAAAATGATACAATATCGACTAAAATGTTATTATTCAAGGACTTTCTATATTTCATGAATGTTACTAAGGATAATAATCACAAGGGTTAAGTCCTCTCTCAGAGCAGAGAGAAACAAGTGGAATCCAGCTGAAACTGATCCTTCAGAAATTTATGATATAAAGAAATTAGAAAAAGTCCGTAACCATGACCTAATCTTACTCTTCATCTCTGCCACAACTAATTTAGTATCTTATCTTTGATGTCGTTATTTGTCAAATGAATATAGTTATTATTATCATGTAAAGGGATGGAGCGATAGCGCAGTGGGTAAGGAATTTGCCTTGCACGCAGCCAACATGGCTGACCCAAGTTCGATTCCTCCACCCCTCTCGGAGAGCCCAGCAAGCTACCGAGAGTATCTCGCCCACATGGCAAAGCCTGGAAAGCTACCCGTGACATATCTGATATGCCAAACACAGTAACAAGAAGTCTCACAATGGAGATGTTACTGGGCCCGCTTGAGCGAATCGATGAACAATGGGAGGACAGTGCTACAGTGCTACCATTATCATGTAAAAAGAATGAAAAAAATACACACACTTAATGAAATCAAGTTTTACGATTTTGTGTTCCAGGGGCTTTGAAAGCTTAAAGAAACTCCTGGCAGGCACAGAACTACTAATTCTGGTGCACCCATGTGTGTCAAGGCAAACCTGCAGGCACAGGATCTGGGGTATCCAGTAAGGGATGAGGGAAATGTGTACGTTCACGAGATGAAGCAGGTGAGAAAACTCAGAGAGCTGGAGTACAGACCTGGCATGCCTGAGGTCTCAAGGTTGAGTCCCTCCCCCACAAAGGCCTCCTGAGTCCCACCAGGACCTGAGCCCTAAAACTGTTCAGCCTGCACAGCCATGAGTATTGCCAGAGTGACACCAGACCCCAGGGAGCCCCTATCCATAAAAAATCATGTATTTCATGGATGAATGGATTAAGAAATTGTGGTATATATACAAAATAGAATATTATGTTGCTCTAGGAAATAACAAAATAACAAAATCATGCACTTTGCAGCAACATGGATGAAACTAGAGGATAGCACGAGTGAAGTCTGAAGGAAAGGGACAGATACAGAATGATCATGGTCTTAAGTAGGACTTAAAGATATGCAGCAAGGTAGCAACAAAGGGCCAAAGCTTGGTGACGGGGCAACTGCAGCCTCATGGGATTGGGGGGCAGGCAATATCCACTCGTCCTTCACGCCCTACCGAGGTCACGAGTTGCCCCCCATGAGCGGCTCTCCAGCACGACCACCAGACGCACAGAAAACAATCTCATAATTATCTCGATCTTGGCAGAAATCCCCCCAGACTTAATTAGTAAAATATCAGAAATCCAAAATCACACTGCCACAATAGCGGCCGCGCCACATCATATAGTTCTCATAACCAGCTATAGAAAACAAATTATTTCACAATGCCTTTTCAGCAGTTCTTATTGTTGGGGGGAAATTCTAAACAATGATGGTGCATCTTTTTGTCGAAATAATGAATGTAATCAAAGTAGAGAGAGAGTTAAGTAGAAATCATCTGCCTCACAGGCATTGGGAGGGGTGGGAGGAGGGTATATTGGGGTTCTTGGTGGTGAAAAATAAGTACTGGTGAAGGGAAGGGTGTTTGATCATTGTATGACAGAGACCTGAAAGCTTTGTAACTTTTCCCACAGTGATTCAATAAATAAATATAACTGTCAAAAAAAAAAAAAGGGCCAAAGGTAACATAATGGCATTCACGGCTGTGATCCAGTGACTAAAATAAATCTCGGAAAAGATCAACCAGAGATGCCTCCAGATCCCAAAGTCACTACCCAGTTAAAAATTTAACTCCAGCTGTATCACCCTATTTAGAATTGTAGAATTCCTGGAGTGCACCACATCTCATACTCTACACTACTCTTGTACTAGCAGTAGCATACCACACATGATGGGTGTAAAGTAGAAGGCTACCAATCTCAATCAAATAAAAAATATTAGCACACAAGGCTCAACCTTTTTTTTATTTTTTTGCTTTTTTTGGGTCACACCCAGCGATGCTCAGGGACTACTCCTGGCCCTGCACTCAGGAATTACTCCTGGTGGTACTCTGGGCACCATATGGAATAATGGGGAGTAGAACTCAGGTTGGCCATATGCAAGGCAAATGCCCTACCTGCTGTACTACCTCCCCGGCCCAAGGCTCAACCTTTAACAACATGTTAGTACTCTCTTATCCAAGGCCTTAATGGATCCTGGGTAAGAAACAACAATCTTCACACACTTTCTCCTAGGGAAACTTTTTTAAATTATTATTATTTTAAGCAAATTATTCATAACAAGCAATACAAAATAAATTAGTTAGGGCCTGCTATTGGGACAGGCTTGGATGGGGGTTGGGAAAATTTGAAATAATGGTGGGAAGGTGCAACGGTGGTAAGATTGGTGTTGGAATAGTGAATGTAATAAATTACTGTGAACAACTTTATAAAAAATTAAAAGTTAGAGGCAACATAATGGGAGAATTGATGCACAGAATTGAAGTTTGTGGGGGGAGGAGTGAAAGGGAGAAGGGTTGGCATCATTGGGGGAGGGAGGGAGGTAACTGGGGATTGGTGTAGTGGAATTATGTGCATCAGAAACATCATTAACATTACTGGAAAACACAGAATCTTAATCAATAAATAAAATGCTTTTTAATCCTGTATCTCATTGTAAACCTTTACTTATGCAGTTTCTAAAGACCTCAAGAGGCTATTGCTGGGGCCCGAGTGATAGTACAGCGGGTAGGGCGTTTGCCTTGCATGCGGAGGACCCGGGTTCAATCCCTGGCATCCTCCAGGCACCGCCAGGAGTAATTCCTGAGTGCAGAGCCAGGAGTAACCCCTGAGCATAGCTGGGTGAGACCCAAAAAGCAAAAAAAAAAAAAAAAAAAAAAGGAAAAAAGAAAGAGGCTATCGCTGACTTTTTCTCATTTTGCTTTGCCCAGGAATGGCTTTGACGTTTCCTTTTCTTGAAATCAGAGGACATTTCTCTAGGATTTCATTGGGATCTCCAATCTTGAGTGAAAAGAATAAAATAAATTTTGTGAAACAGAGCATGGGAAAAACTTTTAAGGTGGACAGTTGCAGCCTGAGGGTGGATGGGGAGGTTTTCTGAGAGGGAAGTTAAGTCATAGGTGAGGAAGACATCCCAGAGTGGACAGCAAACTTATGCACTGGTGTGAGCTTCACCACCTGTGGGCCCTACATTCTCCCAAATCCACAGTGTTCACATCCAGCACCGTGCTTACTAAAACCTGCCTTTCTCAGGTAAGAAAACTGAGTCTTCCACCACTGGGTTAGGAATTTTCCTAGTGAGTAAGTGGAGAACTAAAACTTTCCAACAAGCTAACCCCACACCTCTTCTTGGAAGCCCTATACCACACAGCCACACTGTCTTCAGTCTACAAATCTGAAAGATGTGGCACTAAATGTAGAAATTGTATCACTGATCCCTTACCTTTGTGCAAGCTAACTGGAGACTGAGCAGTCTTTCTTACTGCCATTTTGCCTTCACCAATTTTTTTCTGTATGCTGAAAGTGGCAGTTCCTGTAGAGACAGGCACATTTCTTTAACCTTCTACACGCATGGGTTTTCACATACACATTATAAGTTATTTGATGACAGAAACCTTCTGATCAGTAGAGGCCCATTAAATGGTAGTTCATTTCAACCAAGAGAGCAAAACAGAAGTGTAGCTGCTCAGAACCAAGAGTTGAGCACTGTCAGTTGTGATCCAATTCTACCCCCTTCAAAAAAAAAGAAGGAGGAGAAAATGGGGGAGGAGAAAAGGGGGCAGGAGGAAAAGGAGAAGGAGGAATGAAAGAAAAGAAAACTCTACCGGGAAACAGCCTTTAAATGTGTAACTTAGGCTATGAGTGACACCAGAGCACCAAGCAGAGTAGCCCGGAATACTACGGGGTGAGGCCCCAAACCAAAACAAACAATCAAATATAAGGGGCGAAGAGATAGCCCCATGGGCTGAAAACAAGCTTTGTGTGCAGGAGTCCTAGTTTGATCATGCCTATGACAAAGTTGTAAGCATTAGTCACATAGTCTGAGCAATCAGTGTTCACAATCCCTTAAGTTACTTCTCATCTTTGCTTCCAATGTGTAGAAAGTTAAGTGACAGGCTAGGATAATAGCTAGATAAGTGAGTATTCTTGAAATAAATACTTTAATACCTGCTATTTAATATTCCTAAACAACAATTAAACAGCTATTCCTAAGCATAAAAAAAGGTTAATATAGGAAATTTTTATTTACCGAAATTCAGACTTTCATTTGTTCAATGTGGGAGGTTAACACAACAGCATTGTTACCCTCAAAAATGTTAGTCTGCCCTGGCTCATGTCAGTCCACAAGTCATGCACTTAAAGTCTACTATGTTAGTACTTCAAGATGAGCAAAACAAAGAATTCATGGTTCAGAAGAAAAAATAGCCATTTTATTTTATTTTATTTTATTTTTTGCTTTTTGGGTCACACCTGGCGATCCTCAGGGGCTACTCCTGGATCATACACTCAGAAATTACTCCTGGCGGTGCTCGGAGGACCATATGGGGTGCTGGGAATTGAACCCGGGTCGGCCATGTTGACTGTGTGCAAGGCAAATGCCATACCCGCTGTGCTATTGCTCCAGTCCCAAAATAGCCATTTTAACTACTATTTATCTTTAACGTTCCAAGCACAATGCAAATAGTTAGCTCCTACTTATTAATAAGGTAAACTTTATTTAAAAATAAAAGTCCCTCCCGTTGATTGTCGATTTGCTCGAGTGGGCCCAGTAACGTCTCCATTGGAGACTTTGTTGTTACTGTGTCTGGCATATCGGATACTCTCGGTAGCTTGCCGGGCTCTCCGAGAGGGGCGGAGGAATCGAACTCGGGTCGGCCATGTTGGCCGCTTGTAAGGCGAATGCCCTACCCGCTGTGCGTTGTACATTTTTAACAGCACGTTAGGAAAGTAACAAGATGACTTTTGAACTGTCACTGTCACTGTCCTCCCGTTGTTCATCGATTTGCTCGAGCAGGCCCAGTAACGTCTCCATTGGAGACTTTGTTGTTACTGTGTTTGGCATATTGAATATATCATGGGTAGCTTGCCAGGCTCTACTTTTGAACATAGTAAGTAAAATAAAGAATAATACCTTCAAATTTGTAAAATGACAAAAAATAAAAAGAGTAATAGTATTTCTTGAACAGAAACTTTCTCAAAGAAGAAATCCGAATGGCAAAAAAGCACATGAGAAAATGCTCTACATCATTAATCATCAGGGAGATGCAGATCAAAACCACAATGAGATACCATCTCACACCTCAGAGACTGGCCCACATTCAAAAGAACAAAAGCAACTGATGCTGGCGCGGATGTGGTGAGAAAGGGACACTCCTTCACTGTTGGTGGGAATGCCCTTTTGGAAAACAGTATGGACGTTTCTCAAAAAATTAGAAATTGAGCTCCCATTTGACCCAGCGATACCACTCCTGGGAATATATCCCAGAGAGGCAAAAATGTGTAGTCGAAGTGACATCTGCACTTGTTTGTTCATTGCAGCACTCTTTACAATAGCCAGAAACTGGAAGAAACCTGAATGCCCAAGAACAGATGACTGGTTAAAGAAACTTTGGTACATCTACACAATGGAGTACTATGTAGCTGTTAAAAAAGATGAAGTCATGAAATTTACATACAAGTGGTACAATATGGAAAGTATCATGCTAAGCGAAATGAGTCAGAAAGAGAGGGATAGACATAGAAAGATTGCATTCATCTGGGGGATATAAAGTAACAAAATATGAGATTAATACCCAAGAATAGCTGAGATCAACACCAGGAGGATTACTCCATAGCTTAGAGGCCAGCCGGGTATTCTAGGGGAAAGGGCAGTTCAGATAGAGAAAGGAGCACCAAATAAAGGGTGTTTGGAGGATCCTCCCGGAAGGGGAGATGCATGTTGAAAGTAGACTATGGACTGAACATGTTTACCACTCAATGCTCTTTTGCAGACCACAACACCCAAAAGGAGAGAGAGAACAAAAGGGAATGCCCTGCCATAGAGGCAGGGTGGGTGGGGGATATTATCCATGGTGGTGGAAAATGGGCACTGGTGGAGGGATGGGTATTTGATCATTGTATGACCGAAACCCAAGCACAAAGATTTGTAAATCTACAACTGTACCTCATGGTGCTTCACTAATAAAAAAAAAAAATTAAAAAAAAAAAAGAGTAATAGTATCTGGCTCAGTCTCTTAGCATTTCTATAATTCTACAATTTATTCATTCTGCAATCTCTCTGAACATGATTGTATTTGATTTAGTCAGATACACAATAGAAACAAAGAGATAATACAGTGACGTGGGTGCTTGCCCTGCATAGTTCAGTCCTCAGCACTTCATACGTTCCCCCAAGCCCAGAGCCAGGAGTGATCCCTGAGCACCACTGAGTGTGGCCCAACCTTGCTCCCCGCCCCAAGAAAAAAAGTCCAAAAGGTCATATGCGATTTACTGACTATACACAGTTTTTCTAAAATGTCACAACACTCTTAGGGTCTTTTGATTTCAAAACAATAAAACAAAATGCCACAACTTTATTAATTTCTATATTCTCTTTAAATGAGAAATGCTTTTAGCTAAGATTTATAGTTTTTACTATGAGAACACAACTCTGGAGATAAGACAAAATGAGTTAAATTATAAAAAAAATAAAAAAGCTTTAAGTCTTACCATGTGACCAAGGGGAGAGTTGGAGTTGTCCAAAAGATTTCTTCCCTTTAGGGGTATAACATCTGCCTTTTCCAGGTGGACTTATTGGAAAAGTCTGACCATGTTGATTCTCTCTAGGATAAAAATAATTATTATATTTCTAGAATTTGACAAGTGATAAACTATAATATATCAAAAGATCCAAATTCTAACCCAGAATAATATAATCAATGAATGCCATTTATTCTGTTTGTCAGTGTCAGTGATGCAAGTAGCATATCATATCACTGCACTGCACTTTCCTCCTGTTTTTTATTGATTTGCTCAAGTGGGCACCAGTGACATCTCCACTGTGAGACTTGTTACTGATTTTGGCATATCGTATATGCCACAGGTAGCTTGCCAGACTCTCCCATGCGGGTGGGATACTCTCGAAAGCTTGCTGGGCTCTCCGAGAGGGATGGAGGAATTGAACCCAGGTTGGCCTCATGCAAGGCAAACGCCTTACCCGCTGTGCTATCGCTCCAGCCCAGCATATAATAATTCTCCACAAATTATCTGGCTAAACGTCTTTATTAAAGAAATTATTTTCCGGGGCTGGAGTGATAGCACAGCATATAGGGCATTTGCCCTGCACATAGCCGACCAGGGTTCCATTCCGAACATCCCATATGATCCCCTGAGCACCAGCAGGAGTAACCCCTGTGCATCGCTGGGTATGACCCAAAAAGCAAAAAAAAAAAAAAAAAGAAAAAAATATTTTTCCATTTTCTCTCTATCCATTTCAGATTGTCTATATTTTGTTGCTCTGCTGTTTGGTTGGTGTGCATTTGGTTTTGGGATCACACCCAAAGTATGTAAGGTTTACTCATGGCTCTGCACTCAGGGATCATTCCTGGTGGGGTTCTGGGGGCCATAAGGGATGCAGAGGATCAAACTCAGTTGCCATGTACAAAGGAAGCACTCTACCCACTGTACTATGACACTATATTTTGACAGTACGGAATATCCTATTTTCAAGGCAAGTGTCATATTTTGAGCACACCACAAAGTATACACATATAGGCGATCCATTATAATGTTTTGGTAGCATTTCTTTTAGGTTCTTCAACTGTGTGATTGTGTTTATTAATCTATCACTTAGTTTGTGTTTATAAGTTTATCACATAGTGGTCATTTGTAGTAGAACATAAGACTGCCAACTCATTCTCATTTTAGACCACCAATAAACATAATTTTGTGTGGTGTGACATCAAAACAATTTTTTTACTTGCATACTTTTTCCTTTAGTCTTCAATGTGTAATTTTCCTGCCTAGTAAACCCATATGCAAACCCAGTAAAAGGGACTATGTAACAATATATGAAACAGAAAAATCAGGTAGGGAGGGAAGAGCAGAGGAAGAGGCTGGTGTGGGTTTTCTCTGTGAGAGAAAAGTCAAGTGAAGAAGAAACAGGAAGAGCAGTTAGGAGGCAAATTACAGGAAGAAAATGGGACTGGGATTGGAGAGATAGTACAGAGGTCCAGGTGCTGGTCTTGAATAGGGCTGACTCCAGATCAATCTCTTGCACCCCATATGGTCTCTGAACATAGCCAGGAGTAATCCCTGAGCACCACCAAGTATGGCCCAAAAAGAAAAGAAAAGAAAACAGGACTAGATAGGTATCAAAATTGTATTAAGTATACTGAAATGCTTTGTTATTTCTAAATTAGGGAGTTACCACCATTTTGACTGACTCGCCCCCATCCGCCCCACGGAGATTCTGGGCATTTTTAAGTACACAGCCATTGTCCCCATCACTTTTGGTACATCTAAGCAGCACACAGGTGCAGGTCCCAGCTCCCTTTCCTTCTTCGACAACATCCTCGCCTCACCTTCGGGGAGAGACAGGGTGGTGCTGTGTGGGAAGTGGAGCTGCGCCAGGCCTGGCCCGCAGTGGTTTCCGGGCAGTTGTTGGCAGTGGTGCTGATTCCAGCAGCAGTTCATTCATCAGACTGTAGGCCTGTGAGAGCCGCCGGCGATAGTGGTCAGAGAGCAGCAATCTGTACTCAAGAATAACGTTTAACAAGGGTCACTTGTGAGTCATACTTCTGCAGGGAACAACACAGAATTTGAAGGCTATTCTTGTTGCTTGGTTCATGGGCCACACCCGGCTGTGCTCGGGACTTACTCCTGGCTCTGTGCAGAGGCAGTGCATGAGGGATCAGATGTGGTGCCAGGGATTGAACCCAGGTCGGCTGCATGCAAGGCAAGCACCTTACTCACTGTACTATCCTTCTGACCCTGAGTAGGTGGTTTCTTGCTATTGTTTTATTTTTTTTGGGGGGGGAGGGAGGAAGGGGTGCAGCCCCAGTGCCTCAAATATGTAATACATGTGCACTGCTGAGCCACAAACCTGGATCCAGTAAACAGCACTTAAAGACTCCTAGCTCTTTTGCTACTTTTCAAATACATGTCAAATCAAATGCTAATTTCTGAAAACCACTGGTCCTATTATTGTGTAAAGTTTATTACTTGGGCTGTAGAGTTAGTACAGGGGTTAAGACATTTGTCTTGCACAGAGCTTACCCTGGCTCCAGTCCCCCACCACATCCCCCAGGGGGCAGTCCTGAGCACAGAGCTAGTAATAGCTCTGAACACCACGGGATGTGGACCCTAAACCTCATCGCAAAGTAAATTTTTTTTTTAAAGAATATTTTTTTTTATTAGTGAAACACCATGAGGTACAGTTGTAGATTTACAATTTTTTGTGCTTGGGTTTTGATTATACAATGATCAGATACCCATCCCTCCACCAGTGCCCATTTTCCACCACCATGGATAATATCCCCCCCACCCCCATCCCCCCATCCCCCCCTGCCTCTGTGGCAGGGCAATCCCCTGTGTTCTCTCTCTCCTTTTGGGTGTTGTGGTCTGCAAAAGAGACATTGAGTGGCAAACCTGTTCAGTCCATAGTCTACGCAAAGTAAATTATTTAAAAATACAGTTTATATTTGTTTAATTTGGTTTTGGGACGGTACTCAGCGGTGCTTGAGATCTCCCAGCAGCTGCCCTGGGGATTTAGCAATACAAAGCATGCACTTAGCTCAATGAACTCTCACCCCAGCCCTAAACTGCACTGTTCAGAGCACATGGAGCTTTGGCCTTTTTGAGGTACTTTCAAAATGAACATAATCATCCAGATTGGGAATGGCAGGGAAAGAGAAAAAATAAAAGTTATGGAAGTTGGGGCTGGAGCAACAGAACAGCGGGCAGGGCATTTGCCATGTATGAGGCCAATCCAGGTTTGATTCCCAGCATTCCATATGGTCCCCTGAGCATCACCTGGAGTAATTCCTGAGTGCAGAGCCAGGAGTAACCCCTGTGCATCACTGGGTGTGACCCAAAAAAGCAAAAAAAAAAAAAAAGTTATGGAAGTTGACTGGAGTGTGGGTGTCAGAGCTCAGAGGCTGGAGTGCATGCCATTCATGGAAAAGCCCAGTCAAGGGTGGCCCGAAAACCAAAACCAAACAAACTAAGAGTGAACGGAATGGAAGATAATACTGTGAAGGGCTATTTTCCTTACAGTTATTGCCCATATACTGGCTCCGGTGAAGGAACTAAGTAAGGCATCATCTACACCACATACCAATAAGCTAGCATGTGTGCTCGGTCCACAGGCTCCAAACTCACCTGTCTTTCTCTCGTTTCATCTTTTGTCTCATCCGGATTTCCCGTGAAGTCAAATAAAACTGCACAGGAGATACAAAAAGTTCATTATTGTCAGTACAAACAACTAGGCCATTATGATTCATAGAAAACATGAAATTCCACTTGATTCAACTAAAGTCTGAAACAAAATTTTAGTTCTTATAGAAAATTGTCATTTATTTACTTCCTTTTTGTTTTCAGGCCACACTGAGTGGTGCTCGGAGGACCATGTGTCCCTGGGGGCTGCAGGGGGTGGTGGTGTCCTGCACACAACAGTGTACTCCAGTTCTGAGCCAGCTCCCCAGGTCTAACACCATTATGAAACTCTCGTAGAACATCATGCCACTTAAGGAAAATCCTTTAATAAGCCAACTGCAAATTCTATTTTGCTCGAGCTCAAGCGGGCCCAGTAACATCTCCATTGGAGACTTTGTTGATACTGTGTCTGGTATATCGAATACGTCACGGGGAGCTTGCCAGGCTCTGTCCTGCGGGCGAGATACTCTCGGTAGCTTGCCGGGCTATCCGAGAGGGGCAGAGGGGCTGAGGAATCGAACTCGGGTCGGCCATGTTGGCTGCGTGCAAGGCAAACGCCCTACCGCTGTGCTATCGCTCCAGCCCTATTTTAGTAGCTATTTTTTCTTAAAAGGAAAGATCCTGCATTTAAAACAAACAAACAAACAAACAAACAAACAGGAAGACCAGAGCAATAGTACAGCAGGTAGGGCACTTGTCTTGCATGCAGCTGACCTGGCATTCCACAGGGTTCCCCAAGTCCTGCCAGTAGCTATTCCTGAGTGTAGAGCCAGGGGTAAATCTTGAGCACTACTGGGTGTGACCCCCCCCAAAAAAAAGGGAAATAAAAGTAATTTAGGGATAGAGATATCTGAACTTGGTTTTGTGTTGTTTAGTTTTTAGGCCACATCCTCCAGTAGTCAGAGATCATTTCTAGTGGTCCTCAAAGGACAATATGGGGTGCTGGGGTTTGGACCCAGGTTGGCCACATGCAAGACAAGTACCCTGCCCAATGTACTATCTCTCTCCTGTCCCTGAAACTGATTTTATTTTTTGGGTTTTGGGGTCATCCCTGCTGATGCTTAAAGGACCATGTATAGTGTTAGGGACTGAACCAGACTGAATGTTGAATGCTGAATGCTTAAAGGACCATGTGTAGTGTTAGGGACTGAATCATGACCACATTCAGTGGCTGCAATCAAGGCATCCAGCAGTGTCTGGGGGTACCATGTATGTATGCTGTAGGGTTGGGGGTAAAGTTGGGACCTTGAGCATGCAAGGCCTGACCCCAGCCTTTTGAGCTGTCTCCGTGGCACAGAGCTGTACTCTCCACAATCTATGATTAACCTTATACCAAGAGTTTGCTTGACAAAACAGGAATGCATCACGATAGTTTGAGCTATCATTTTGATGATTCTAGTTTATCAGAAACGTAGCTCAGTGTTTTTCATAATTTGTAAGGCCCTCCCGTTGATCGTTGATTTGCTCGAGCGGGCCCAGTAACGTCTCCATTGGAGACTTTGTTGTTACTGTGTCTGGCATATCGAATACTCTCGGTAGCTTGCCAGGCTCTCCGAGAGGGGCGGAGGAATCGAACTCGGGTCGGACATGTTGGCCGCTTGTAAGGCGAACGCCCTACCCGCTGGAGCGATAGCAGTATAACAGTATTTGTGGGTTTGGGGAGAAGCCTCAATGCTGGAGCACATGCTCTGCATGAAGTAACTGCAATCTCAACATTTCCAGGAGGAATGTCTCAGCACCAATTGGGATGGCCCCAGAAACAAACAAGAAAACCAGTCTGTGATGTTAAAAATTTCATCAAGTCCCAGAAATTAAGTACAGCAGAAAGGCACTTGTCTTGCATGCGGCTGACCTGGGTTCGATTCCCAACATCCCACCTGGTGCCAAGCACTGCCAGGAGTAATCCCTGAGCACAGAGCCATGAGTAATCCCTAAGCATTGCTGGGTGCACCCTTCCCCCAAAAACTCACAATTGTCTACGAGCCCAAAAATCGCCATGCTTCCTGCAGAAATAAACTATTCTAGATATGGACATGATTCTAACTATTGGGGTGCTGGTTCAGTGAGGTTGGTATCAGAACCCATCCTTCAAGGGTAAAGGCACAAGTGTCCTTGTGCACACATACAAATACACCTTAAGGTTCTGGTGATATGCCTCAGTAGCTCTGAGTAGACCATTATTATATGCTCCAAATTATCAAGAAAAAGTCTTAACATCAACCTGCTCTCTTCAGGAACAGATCATCACATGCCACTTGGAATAACAGTTCACCTATATCGTACCATTCCGTGCTCAGCACCAGCTTATCTGGAAAATTTACTTAAAGAATATGTTCCCTGGGGCTGGAACAATAGTGGGTAGGGCATTTGCCTTGCACGCAGCCAACCGGGTTTGATCCCCAGCACCCCTGATAGACCCCAAAGCCGCATCAGGAGTGATCCCTTACTCACCAGGATCCCTTACCAGGATTAAGTCCTGAGCACCACTGGGTGTGGCACAAAAACATAAAAACAAAAACAAACAACAATGAAAAGAGTATGTTCCCCTAATGATGCTGAAAAATTAAGGTACCAGGGACTGGAGAGAGAGCTCAAGAGACTAGTGCACATGCTTTGCCTGCTGGAGACCAGGATTCCATCCATGCAGCTAATAACCCCCCAAGAACTGAACTGGGAGTGGCCTCTGAGCACCACTGAATATGGCCCCCAAACAAAACAATGAGGATACCTCTATATTTTATTTCAGTTTACAAAGAAAAAGATGTGACATCTGCAAGTATTCTAAAAATAATTTTCTTCTTTTCCTCTTTTTTCTTTTAATGTCACACCCATAAATGCTCAGGGGCTACTCCTGGCTCTGCACTCAGGAATGACTCCTGGAGGTGCTCGGGGAACCATATGGGATGCCGGGGATCGAGTCCGGGTTGAATGCATGCAAGGCAAATGCCCTCCCCACTGTACTATCACTCTGGCCCTCTAAATGTGATTTTCATAGTAATGTGATTATCAGAGTAATACAAGTTTGTTCCACCCTCTTAAAAAAAAAGAAACACAAATGACTTTATTTTGGGTTTTGGGGAACATATGGTCTGGGCTTACTCCTGGTTCTGCACTCAGGGGACCACCATATGCAGTGTCAGGGATCACACCCAGGTCAACCCATGTTCAAAGCAAGTGCCCTACCCAATGTGCTCTCTCCAGCCCCCAAAGAAAAGTACTTCTGACCTAACTGTGGTCATGCCCATAACTGACAGCAAATATTGACAACTTAAATGCTGCTGGCTGGATCACACATTAAAGTAATAGTTTTGTAAATTATGAATAGAAGATTGATTTTTTAAAATGACTTAATTACACATACACTATAATAATCAATCACCACTCTGTGAAAACTAAGAGAGCAATTCCAATCACTCACTGGATGACTCAACTTCCTCATCTGGTTTACTTGCTCAGAGTAAATAATTAGATTGGAGGACAAAAATTATTTAAGATTGCTCCATAGAACATAGTTTATAGAATATTCATTGCATGTTGATAGTTTAGGTAAAAAAGTCACTTACTAACTCTTCCAAATGGCAATAAAATGTTGATTTTTCTACCAGTTTTTGTTTTTTAATGTGTCCAAATGATGTTGTTCCCTTTCTTTGAATATTTATCAAGCAAAAAATACATACACTGTGTCCACCCCTTTAGCTCACTACTGCAACTCACTGGGTTATTCCTGGGGTAGAAAGGATCATGCTCTTGCCCTCTCTTTTCTTCCAGCTGAGTTAAGTACTCTGCCATTCTCTCTTTTCGTTTTCTTTTCATCCAGATCCGGAGCTCTCTTCTCTCCTTCTCGGTTCTTTGTGGACGTCTACCAGAAGAACGCTGAATACTGAGAAATTTAACAGGTAGGGTACTATGTAATTTTTAATTTGTTGTGAAATTAAGATAAATCACAACTAAGTCTTGCTTTTAAAGTAAACATTAACTCATTATCTTTAATTTTTTTTTCCCTTTTCTTAGACGTAATTGCCACCAAGGGATCGAATGTCATGCCAAGCATCCAACCCAGTGAGAAGAATGCAAGGCAAGGGTCGTGCCGGCTGGACTATTGCTCTGGTGCCAGGTGGCCTGTTTTTGTTTTTTTTTTTAACATTCTTCATTTATTATATACTGAATTACTGTAAACTTACAAAGCTGTTCACGATTAGGTTTCAGTCATACAGTATCCCAACACCCATCCCTCCATCAGTGTAGATTTCCCAGCATCAGTATCCCCAAATTTCCCTCCCATCACCCCCCACCACCCCACCCCCAGCCTGCCTCTACAGCAGGCACTGCATCATATAATTTTGAAGGACAGTAGGGTTTGGGGGACCATCTGTGGTGCCAGGAATCAAACCCAGATTGGCCACATACAAAGCAACCACCTGACTTACTGTACTATTTGCCTAAGTCTGAATAAAAAAACATCTTAACTGGGTTAAGGGAATTATTTAATAATTACCTGGAGATTCTCTGAGCTTGCTGTTCTGTTAAGCCGAGCTCTTCGCTAGAAATGCCATCTTTTGTGAGAAGGTCATCGATTATATCAGCAATGTCAGTAAGTCCTGTCACCTGGAGTGCATCTACTGAAACACTTCAGAGCCAAGACAATTACAGAAATATACATCAATGTCTATATTATAGTAAACAAAAGTGAACAAGGAAACACGGCATAAATGCACACAAAAATGATCTTTCTATCTACCTAACAAATGATAAATTCGTATGTATTCTCCCCTCAACCCCAGATGCCCTTTGAAAAGCAAGCATAAGGCCAGAGAGAGAGAGAGAGAGAGAGAGAGAGAAAGACAGAGAGAGAGAGAGAGAGACAGGCAGAGAAAGAGAGAGAGAGACAGAGAGAGAGAGAGAGAGAAAGACAGAGAGAGAGAGAGAGAGACAGGCAGAGAAAGAGAGAGAGAGACAGAAAGAGAGAGAAAGAGAGAGAGAGAGAATACAGAAGATGAAGGGCTGGCTGGCATGTAGCCAACCCTAGTTCAAATTCCTGGCACCATATACAGTCCCTGGAGCACAACCAGGGGTTACTCCATAGAGCCAGGAATAGCCCCTAAGCATTGTCAATGTGCCCCCACCACCCAAAAAAATGAACAAAGAAAGCAAATATAGGCCCAGGAGGCAGCCTCTTATGGTCCTACCTACTAAAGGTTAATACATGTGCAATAAAAGAAAATGTAGCCAATGTAATCTGATTAGCCATGCCAAACAATGGGATATATAATACAATAATCCTCAGTTTCCTAAAACATACCATTCCTTATAGAATCTAGTTATATTCCTTTAAGTCATAAAAGTCCAATAGTATAGAAATTATATACATAGTTCCAACCTTCGGCAAAACAATGAATTAATTCTTAAGATACTTACCTCTCAAATAACTCCTCATTATTTACACCTTAGAAAAGAATACAAACAGTATTATTAATAAGTCTTAGGATAGTTATTTTTCCAACTTTCAATAAATCTAATTTACAAATTACAAATTATATGACCAGAAACTAAAATTTTTGATAACTCCAAAGTGATTTAAAGATATGCATATATGTAAATATATGTATATATACACATATATACATATATACTACAGGTATATACTATACGTATATATACATATATAGACATATATAAGAGAGAGAGGGAGAGAGAGAGAGAGAATGCAATTTATCCTGTCTTTAAATATGCAAGTTGGGAGTGAATAATATCTACATTTTTTAAAGCTTTCTACCCAGAATAGTCTGCTGAATAATATGGTCCAGAAGGTTCAATCTTTTGTTTAATTAATAAAAATAAATTAATTTAATTAATTAAAATTAGCAATAAAATAATTAAAATTAATAAAATTTAATAAAAAACAGAGTTTAGAGTCCTGGAATATGATTAAGTTAAACAACAACAATAAAAGTAAACACCTCTCATGCTATGAAAAAAAAAACATTTGGAAAAATACCTAATTTCAGTGACCAGAGAGGCAGTACCATGGGTAAGGCACTTGCCTTGTATGCAGTGACCTGGATTCCATCCCCGAAATCCTGCATGCTCCCCAGAGCATCCCAGGAGTGATCCCTGAGTGCAGAGACAGGGTAACTGAGTGTGTTGAGTGTGGCCCCCCAAAAAGAACAAACAAAAACTCTAATTTTAGTCCAAGAAAAAAAATAAGCCTTGTTCAGTGTTACCTGCATGTCTTTAAAGCAAAACACTCACATTTACTTAGCTTTCTATAAATGTAAAATTCAAAAGGAACCAAGAAAATAGGAAAAAGTATTCTGACCTCTCTTCCCCAAAACAGGGTAAGATTTTCTCACATTGGGGATGGGGAGTGCTCCCAGGAGCACCAGGGTCTGAACCCGGCACCTCCCACTGCAACTCCCAGTGCTGGACTCCACTACAGCAGCAGTAACAACCACCAAAGGGGACAGGACCATGATCAGTCAAAAATAAAACAGTGATATTTCTAAAACCACTTCAAAAATAACAAAAGTGACTCTATAAGAAGATTCTATTCTTACATTATTTTCAAAACATTTTTGTTTGTTTGTTTGCGGGGGGGGGGGGGGGGGGAGGTGAGGAGGGGCTTTTGGGCCACACCCAGTGGTGCTCGGGGCTTCCTCCTGGCTCTGCACTCAGGGATGACTCCTGCTGGTGGGGCTTGTGGTGCAGAGGCTGAGGCCCAGGTTGGGTGCATGCGAGACAAGCACCCTACTTCCTGTATGCAAGGCAAGCAGCCTACCTGATGAACTCTCTCCAGCCCCCAGTGGCACAACTTTTAACTTCCCTTTCTCCTGAAATTACTAAATATTACAAAGTAGCTTCTTTTCCACTTCCATTCACTGATATATTCCCAGCGACCACTCTTCAGTAACATCAAACCGAAAATCAAGAGCATAAAAGGAAAAAAATGAAGAGAAATACCAGGGTACGTTGCATTCTGCTCACTGGAAAGGCTGACAACAGAATCAGCAGAAGGGAACACACTTGCTTTCGGACTGGACTGAGTTTCTGGCCCTGAAAGTTCAGCTGTGTCTTCCTTATCGCTTTGATCTTCCTTATCCATAGGTTCTGGGAAATGCACTAATCCAGAATACATGTGACAATTAAAAAAAGATCAGGGGAAAAAGTCACATAGTGAAGATGCAACACTTAACTAATACTTCCACATGGAAACAGATGTATTAGAAGCCGGAAACATGTCATTCGGAGCGCTTTCTATTACATAACAAAATAATCTAATTGTGTGTTTAAAATTAAAGTTCTCTCTTAGTAAAAAAAATTTATCTTTTACTAAATTTCAGTAAGCATGGTGGACTGAACCAGAGTAGGAAAGTCCCTGACCCGTTACAAAAACACTGAACTAGGTAGGCCGGAATGATAGCACAGTGGGAAGAGCACTTACCTTGCACACTTCTGACCTGGGTTCCTTACCAGCCTCTATGGTTTCCCAAGCCCCACCAGGAGTAAATTCCCGAGTACAGAGTCAGGAATAAGTCCTGAGCATAGCATGGCCAGGTGTGGGCCAAAAAACAAAACCAAACAAACAATAAAAATCAATGTTTTGTTTGGAGACCATATCAGATGGTGCTCAGAGCTTACTCCTGGCTCTGTGCTCAGGGATCACTCCTGGCAGTGCTCATACAAGGTGCCAGGGATCAAGTCAAAGATGGACAAAGCATGTGCAAGGCAAGTGCCATACAGGCTGTACTATCACTCTGGTGCCCCCGCCTTTTTTTTTTCTTTTCCATAAAGGATTGATCAAGGGAACAAAAAAAGAAAAAAAGAAAAGAAAAAGAAAAAGATCAACCACAATCAAATTTTATAAATAAAATCCTCTGATGATAAGGAAAAAATTCTAAACTGGGCCCAAAACATTCACTAGAGTTGGACAACGCATAGCACAACAGAAACAGGAATTTCGACACTGTACCAAGAGGCGCTGCAGATGGATAGCTATGCCCACAGTGGGGCAATAAGAAAGCCTGGACCTATAGAAGCAATAAAATCATTTAAAAAAATTTATTCTAGCTTCTAATATGTTCACAGGGGTGTTGATATTTATGGTCTAGATGTACAGCTACCCCACCTCACCACCACCACATGCCCCATCCCTGCCCTGTGTCACCTCTAGGCAACAAAGACATTCTTTATCTGCCTGATTATTGAATGGGAGAAAAAGGAAAGTGGACCCTGAGAAATTAAAAACAGGCCTGAGGCTGGGAGCTTGCCCAGGTTCTCAGGTATGATCCCAGCACCAGAAAGTTGGTCTGTTTGTCTAAAGAAACAAACAGACCAACTGGTTTGAGGTGGGAGCCGATATATTATCACAAAAATTGTCCTGACCTCAGGGCTGGGGTCTTCCACTAAACCTATGTTCAATCCCTGGCATCCCTATGGACCCTTGAGCTCACCAGGAGTGACCTCCAGAATGCAGAGCCAGGAGTAAGCCCTGAGCACCACTGGGTGTTCTCCAACAACACACACGAAACCATCCTAACCTAAAACTGCAGGAGGCATTCTAGTCTGGAATCCCCCGCGCACCTTTCTTTCACTCCTGGAGCTTCTCTCTTATCTCTGAAGAAGCTACATTGGCTCCTGAATGTGCTGCGGTTTCTGGCTGCCTTTTAATAAGATGTCCTTAATTCTATAACTGAAAACTGGGGAGAGCCAGTCATAAGGGGGCTTCAGCCCACAGAGTAAGATCACTCCTCACTCAAGCACTCCACAAAGGGGAGGCTCATTCTTTCAAAACAAAGCTGACATCCCACCTCAAGCTCCACACACCTTGAGAGACCCTCATGGGTTTTGATGCAAACGTTTTTTCATGTTCAGGACTAGCAGACGATTCAATGGGACCCACAAGTTCAACCTGTAGAAACACACACACACAAACACATAGACACACACTAAAGGTCATAAGTGTAATAGTTTTACCATTTCAAGAATTATAAACAATGTTACACAGGTTTAAAACATTGCATAAATGCCACAGATTAAAAAAAAAGAGTAACTTCTATGAACTAAATAGCAAAGACTGGAAAATTTTACTTATTTTGAGTTTAACAAATTCAACCTTTTGAAAGACTCTGGATAAGAGCAAAATAGCATCAGAAAATTTTAGGGTGAGAGGGAATGTCATGACTATCTAGAGCAAACTTTTCATTTCATGCATGAAAATATGGCAATACATGGGAACGCAGCCCAGAGAAATTCAGCGAGCTGAGTGGGAGACTGTGGATTTGAATACAATTCTTCAAGGGTGCTGATTAGTATGGATATCTCTATCTTGTTTTCTTCTGTCTCTTCCAGGCTATAAGCTGTTCTCTTAAATCTATAAAACAGGTAAGCCTAACTCCTGTATCTATGGGTGCATTACAATAGAGTGAGAAGTCTTCTAATATGGCCAACCTTACACTTAATCTAATGCTATGTCCTTCAAGCAGTAACCTTAGAAGACTAAAAGCTTAGGGAGAATCACTTATTAAAAACTCCTTTGAAATGTTCGTTTCCCAAGTTCCTGCTATAATTATTAAAGACCATGATGTTAGTAAGTCTTTATTATAAAAGTGATTTTATTAGTCATAATCTAAAAATGAGAGTCAAGATTAAATAAACATTTATCAAAAGCCCATCAGGTGCCAAGGAAGACAACACAAATCCCTGTTCTCCAGTTTTAAAAGGCCGAGAGGGAAGTTATACCATAGTTTGGAGGGCTTTTTCAAAATGGCTGCGTATGACCTACACGGTCCCCTTGAAAATCCCTGTCCTCCTCCATACCCCACTTTCTCCAAATGTATCCAAGCTGGATCTCACCACCTCTAGCCCTCTGCTAACTTATCCCACCATGCTATGCCATTGGATACGTTCCTGCTGCATTCAGTTTCTTCCCTTCCTTATCTAATTGGCTAATATCAATTTATTACCATGTCAAGGGAAAGTGCCACAAAGCCTTTTTAATGTCACAGAATTGTTTACAGGTCCAGCCACCACAGACCACGTGCACCTCACCATCCCCTGCTCAGAATCTTAACTGTTGGAAATACTGGTCTTCTTTCATTAGATGCTAAGCTTCTTGAGAACTAGCAATTGTGCCTTATTTATCTTTCCATTCCCATATGTTGGAGCAGGGCCAAGCAATGATTCCTGGACCCTGACAAGAGGGAGCAAGCTGGGATTAAGCCCAGATTCCAGTAATAACTTGGCTTTAGATATACTTAAGAAGTCTGAAAGTGCCACCTGGAGTGATCCTGAGTGCAGTCAGGAGTAAGTCCTGAGCACTGTATGATGTGGCTCAAAAACCATTTTTTAAAAAGGACAATGCAGACACCTATATACTGCTAGTTCCATTGCAGAAATTATTTAAAAGAAATCGAGAAACCTAAATACAAAGTGATACTGTTAAAGTTATTAAAAAACTTGCTGAAGAATGTGACATTCAGCTATAAGCAGGGTTTATTTAAAACTGAACTTACACACTTCCCTTCCTGGTATGAAAAGGGGAAACTTAACGAGTGGTTCTCAGCTGGAAACAACTATGCTGTCTCCGGGATATTTAGGAACATCTAGAGACATGGGGTGGGGTAGGGGTGGGGCATTCCTGGTCATGCTCAAGGAGCACGTGGTTCAGCGGGTCAGACCTAGGGCCCCCACATGCAAAGCCTGTTTCTACCCATTAAGCTATCTTCTAGCCCATGAAGATATTTGTGATTATTGTGGACAGTGATACCAACATCTAGTAGGTTAATACCAGGGACAGCATCCTACAACAAAGAATTTGGTCGTGGGGATGGGAAAAGGGGAACTGGAGGCAGAACCATGGTCTCATATATGCAGATAAGCGCTCTACCACTGAACACATTCCTGGACTCAAAAGGTCTGAGGATTTGGAGAGTGGTGACTCCATACCCAGTGGTATTCAGGTGGACCCTGGTAGTGCCAGGGACTGAATCTGGCATTCTGGCCCTTTGAGCCATCTCCTAATCCAAACATGTCCATCCCTGTCCTTCTTGCTTTGTTGGAACTGAACCCAGGTCTCATGCAGGCAAGGTGTGCATTTTACCACTGAGCCCCTGAACTGCCACATTAAACAGCTGTAAGCCAGAGAGATAGTACAGTGGGTAAGGCTTGACCCACAGCAACCCCGAGTCCCTGAGGAAAGAGCCAGGAGCAATCCCTGAACACAGCCAGGTGTGGCCCAAGTCGCTCTTACCTCCTAGCCATCCTCCACACACATAGACACAAAAAAGAACTTTATGGCCTAAATTTCAATCATGCTGAAATGTGGACTTAAGTCAATCAAATTTATCATCACTTTTTAAAAAAATCCAGTGTTTAAAAGATCATCGCATGAATCTTAATAACTAGGTGAACACTAAAATTAAAGTCAGCCTACCTTATCACAAGGCCCATGTAGCATCTGCTGCCTGGGGAAATTCTGCTCTATGTTTTCAGCGATGTTCTGTATTGCTAACAGCTGCTCGTCCATCTTCAGCATCTCAGCTGTGAGCTGCTGGAGCTGGCGAGCTGCAGAGCGTGGCGCAGAGCGTGCGGCAGGCAGGGCCTGTGGTCCCTCCCCCAGCCAGCTTTCCTCTGCAGCCTCTGACTTTGAGCTCTGATCTTGCACAGGAAACTCTGGCTCCAGGATATCTACATCGTAATAAGGGTGACATCAGAATTGATCATAACTAAGAAAGAACTGAATCCTAAGGATTTCATTTCTTGATGTTATATGCCCTTGTTTAAAGCCATTCATAATATTCCCTTCCAAATTGCTTTTAACTTAACAGGCACAGAAATAGCATTTCAAATACCTGCTCTTTCTTCTTTCGTCCTAGCTCAGTAACAGACACAATCTGGACCATTATTAGTCAAGGTTCTTCTCTATATCCAAAGTGGCATCAAGTATCTCCATCTTCACTATGACTGCTTAGGCAAGGCTTTCCCAATAGACCCCACACAGCATCCAGAGCTCTGACTGCCTTGATTTGTATCTAATCCATCTTCCACAAAGCCATAAAGGACTTTTTAAAACATAAACCTCTTCCTTCCCACCTATGCCATTATTATCAGAGTCTAAAGAACTTAGGAAGGGGCTGGAGTGATAGCACAGCGGGTGGGGCGTTTGCTTTGCACGTGGCTGACTCAGGTTCGATTCCCAGTATCCTATATGGTTCCCCTTACACCACCAGGAGTGATTCCTGAGTGCAGAGCCAGGAGTAACCTGTATCGCGGGGTGTGACCCAAAAAGCAAAAAAAAATAAATAAATAAAAGTAAAAATTAAAAAACTTAGGAAAAGAGACAAAAGCAAGGCCTTAGGGACCTTACTATCTCTGGCCCTTGAGGACTCCATTTTAACATCAAAATAATCATGAAATCCTGCGGAATATTTATTTTTAGTCTCAGTGTCTGTGCAAAATACCCATATACTCCAGCCTTAGAACAAGACGTGTCATTTACCTACATGTTCCTACTCTCTTCATTAAGAGAAAAACTCTTTTCTTGGTAATTTTCACAATTACCAAGGTTTAGTGCTAATTTCTGATAAAATAGTATTTTGGGGAGCAGAGAAATTGTACCCTCTATCCAGAACATTCACCTTTGTCCAGATGTCCATCTAAAGGTGCAGGTGAGGTGGCACTGGGCTCCTTTACTTCTGTAATGACAGCTCTCCAGCTTCTCCCAGTCAGGCAGGATGCAGACACTTCTGCAGGTTTAAAAACTAAATCCATAGTCGTACTGGCAGATTCTATAAAGAATATGAAAGGCTTCAAAACTTAACTCTAAACTCTAAACAAGGCACTCAAAGAGTCAGAACATTTTCTCCCTTCTTCTCCTTCTCCCCTCTCCACCATCCCCACCTCTCTCTTGTCTCTAGGGTGACTGAACCCTGGACATCACATAAGGAAGGGAAGTACTCTAGTGCTTAGCTACATCCTTGTTCAAAAAAGAATTAAGGGGTTGAAGAGATGGTACAGTGGGGATGGCACTTGCCTTGTATGAGGCAGATCCAGGTTCAATCCCCAGCACCCCATAAAGGCCCCCCTGTGACCCCTGGGCACAGAACCAGTGATCCCTAAGCGCACCCAGTTTTGAACACAATGCCCCCCTTCCCCCAAAAAGCAAAATTATTACCATGGTTCTTAAAATTGTGCAAGGGAACAGCATTAGTAACTGAAGCTGCCAGATAATGTAGCTCTGCTGAAGATGGGACCCCCATAGGATCACTTTGCTGTTTGCTAACATCATCTGAAGACTCTTTTCTGACAGGTAACTCCTGTAGATCATCAGCTTCAATGTCAATCACATTTATGTAAGTGTGTCCAACCTGAGCAAAACACATGAATTCAAAAAGGATTTCATTTGTTCCCATCCATGACAATCGGTTCCCTCTCCCACCCCAAATAAAAGGCAAAAGAGTTTATAGAAACCTAACTTGAGGGAAACTGTGGAAAGTGTGGTAATCTGCAGGCAAGGTACTTAAATCTTTCACCTTGAGGGGGTTGGGCCAAAGTGCTCTGGAGCTATTTCTGGTTCTGTTCTGGAGTGACTCCCTTGTGGTGCTCAGGAGACCAGATATAGCATTCAGGGCTTCAGCCACATGCAACGCAAGTACCTTAACCTCTGTACTAATTCTTTGGCTAATAAATCTTGTGCTTTTTTACCTTTCCAACAAAGCTAGATGTTTCATCATTTAAACAATGAACTGAATAAGGCTGATGACCTCAACCAATTTAGTACAAAGGTATTATTAAAACTTGCAAATATGAGCTGGAGAGATAGTGTAGTGGATAAGGGATCGCCAGCATCACATATGGTGCCCCAAGCTCTACCAGAGTGATTCCTGAGTGCAGAATCAAGAATAAGTTGAGTACTGCGCATGTGGCCCAAAAACTAACTATATAAAGCTTGCAAATAAAACAATTGTAGCAGCACTATAGCACTGTCCTCCCGTTGTTCATTGATTTGCTCAAGCGGGCCCAGTAACGTCTCCATTTTGACTTCTTGTTACTGTATTTGGCATATCGAATACACCACAGGTAGCTTGCCAGGCTAGATACTCTCAGTAGCTTGCCGGGCTCTCCGAGATGGGCGGAGGAATCGAACCTGGCTCGGCTGGGCCGGCTGCGTGCAAGGCAAACGCCCTACCATTGTGCTATCGCTCCAGCCCAACCAATTAAAACAATTAAAGCAACACAAATTTAATACCACATCGGACGCTGAAGGTGACAATGGTCTCTCTGATTTTTCAGTGGAAAATCTGACATTTAAAAATACATCTGGAACCAAATTCTGAGGAACGGAACAAGATTCATGCTCTGAAAATTAAGGAATGAAAAATAAGAAATAGGGAGAAAAATGCAAGTTAGTTCTAATTCATTAGCTTTGTAAAAACAAGTTAGAAAATAATATCATAAAAGGTATATGTTGAAAATCTAAGTAAGATTACTAGATTACTTAGATTTTCAACATTACAGTATTAATACATAATAATTACAGCATTAGTAATACTGTAATACTAGTATTACAGGTACAAACAGAATTCTATTGCAAGGGAAATTTAGTCCAAGTAAGTCATAACTGAATGATGACTGACCATTGCGTTTCTATTATGAATGAAATGTTATAGACTTACTATTTCTGTTTCTGATTAACTTATATTAGCAGTTTTGTTGAAATATTATAGTTCACCTCCTTTACAGATATAATTCTCGGACCACAGTGTTAACACAGCGAGTAGGGTGCTTGCCTTGCTTGTGGCTGACCTGGCTTCCATCCCCGGCATCACAGATGGTTGTCTGAGCCCCACCAGGAGTGATCCCTAAACAAGGTACCAGGAGTATGTCCTGAGCGTCACCAGGAGTGGCCCCCAAACCCAAACAAACAACAAAGTATAATCCAAGGTATTCAGTATATTCACAAGGTCAACAGCAAAATTTCACCACTCAAAAAATAATATATATCTAATTTTTACAAGTCATTAGCTACTTATTAAAAAGTAACCCATAATCAATCAACTCAAAAAAGAAATATGAAAATACTTAGATATGTAAGCATTAATAATTAAATATTTAAACTATCATTCTATTATATTTGTTTAATTGCTTTTCAATGAGGAAAGCAAGTCCTGTTTTGGCATCATGCAAGCATAATCTTTAAGTGAACATGCCTTACTCTGAAAAGAAATTTTATACCTGATATAGAAGAAGGTATTTTCTCATTTTTATGACTTTCAGAAACAACTTCTTGAGAAGCAACTTCTTGATCGTGCACTAAATTAGGACATTTGAGCAAAAGGAAAACAAAAAGAAAAATTTCACATAGATACACTATACAAATGTAGATTTTAAATATGGTGTATAAACAATGGTAAAGGGCATATAACGAATCTGTTCTTTTAAATATGGAATTTTCAGACTTATACTTTTAGGTACTGGACCTGACGATACCAGCATAGCAGAGTCCCAGCATGGATCCCACTGACTACAGAAGACTGTCCAGAAATAAAGTCAAGTAACTACTAGGCTTTCTTAAACACACTTTGGCAAGATACTCACTAAATCATTATTGAGAGAAGGAAATTCTGGGGCCTAGAGAGATGGCTCAGGGTCAAGCACACGCTCAACAAGCACAATAAGGACCTGGGTTTGATCCCTAGCACTGCACAGACTCTAACACAACTGGCTGTGGCCCTAAAGACCCCCAAGCATTGTCAGAGTGACCAGGTCCGCCCCCAGCAACACTGGGCCAGGGCAACATTGCATCTCAGAGCTAAGCATAAAGCTATTGGGCCGGGTTGGTTGACTCTTACCAAAAGTGTTCTGTTGGGAGGACACTACTTGGGAGGGCCCCTGAAAAAGTTAAAATCCTGGATCACCCAATGCATTCAGCAATCATGAAATAATTATACAAAGAGAGGTGAAATATACTTAAAATACACTTTTTGATGACGGCTGAATGTTTGGCTTAAAGAGAACCAAACAGAAAAGTATAGAATACAAAATATAAGTAAACCATTATCAAAATTTAATCTATTGAGGCCAGAGTGATAGCACAGTGGGTAAGACATTCGTCTTGCCACGGCAGACCCAGGTTCAATCCCCGGAATCCCATCTGGTACCCCCAAGCCCATCCAGAGTAATTTCTTAGTGCAGAATCAGGAATAACCCTTGAGCACTGCTGGGTGTGGCCCCAAAACAAAACAACAAGAAAAAAAAATCTAATCCATCTCCCAAAATGTACTGGATAGTGAGATACCAGGACACCTGACTGCATTATTTTAAATGAAGGGGTTGGCGGACAGCAGACATGAGGTGTCAGTGGAAGGGTGTTCCAGTCCATCCAATATTCCCATATCGTATTAAATAAGTCTTCAATACCTAAAGAACAATCCATCACAAGGTACTAAAGAATATAAAGCATTTTTATTTTCCTTCTAAATTAACATTTACTTCTTCTATTAGTTGGTATATAAATACTGAACATATTAAATATTCAAAATCTTTAAGACTGCTATAGACAATCACTATAAGGTAAAGCTATGTGTTCAGATAGTCTTGTTGGCATGTCCCTACAAAACAGTGGCTCCATCCAGGGTTATCACTAAGAGAAGGGAGCAGCAAAACCTATCAGTAACAGATCTGAACTCTACGGTGATTCTAACTATGCAAAATGTATGAAAGAAGAAACAGAAAACCTCACACTATACTTCTGAGCAGTGTGATTACAAATGGTTTCACCTTTTTCTGGCTCCTTTTTTTTAAATCCAAAGATGCTACGATGATCACACATTACTACTTTAAATCATAATAACTTGTATAGATATATGTAAAGGCAGAGGGTTCAAAAGGCACTTACACAATTCTGTGCTCAAGACTTTCCTAAATATTACAAAGAAAGAATTACAAAGGCACAAAAAGCAGAGCACTTAAAATTAATGAGGAAGTTTGTTAGATGACAAAATTATAAATTGTTAGGTCCTCCAACAAATATATTCCCTCTCCTCTTCAAATACACACACACACTCACACACACACTATGGTCAGATATGTCAGAAAATAAACTGTGATGATATTTTTAAAGAAAAAGTCAATAGATTTCTGAAAAGCAAAATAACAGAAGCTGAGCAAAAAATCAAGGAGCTCCAAACTGAGGAGGAAACAGCTAGGAAACATCAGAGGTTGAAAGTAGCCTGAAAAGAAATGGACAGCATATCTGAGCACTATGGGATGAGTTCAGGAGAAACAATATAAGAATCTTTGGAGTCCCTGAAGAATAAAAGGAAAATGTGATGAAAAACAATAGTTAAATAAATCATCATCAAGGAGAAACTTCCCAGAGTTGAAGATTATAGACACCAAGATCCAAGAGATCCAAAGGGTCCCAGTGAAAATAGACCAAACTAGGAAAACTCTAAGACTCATTATACTCAAAACCAACAAAATCCAAAGATGGAGACAGAATACTGAGAGCAGCAAGATCAAAAAGGGAACTTAAAAAGGAAAGCCCATAAGGTATTCAGTAGGCCTATCAAATGAAACCCCCTGAGTCAGTAGAGCATGGAGGGATATAGTACAAAAACTCAGTATGAACACCGCACTAAGACTACTCTATCCAGTTAGATTATCATTCAGATTTAAAGGAACTGTGCCCAGCTTCATGGAAGGCAACAGGTCAGGGAATCATAGTTCTGAAGCCAGTTTTGCAAGAAGCATTCACAGAGCTCCTTTAAGGGGCAAGAGAAACTTTCCATCATTCGGCATTGAGAAGAGCACTCACTCATGGTGCATATGGTTTCCTACACTACGTTTAAGAAAGGTTAAAAACATATAAAAGTTCACCGTCACAAATTGACTTTTATTGATTTATTTTCTGATAATTCTATTTGCCATTTAAGTTTTATTAAACCAAGTAATTTGAAATAAATTTCAACCACTCTTACAGGCTGAAGGGTGGGAGGGAACCTGGAGATATTGGTAGAGGGAAGGAGACAGTGGTGTTAAACCTGAAACGACTCTACTAGGAACAATTTTGCAAATTATGTTGTCTCAATAAGTAATCCTGGAAAAAAAATGTCTAGATACATCAAATGTTGCTAAAAAAAAAATAAAGAAAACCAGCATTTTACCTGGGTCTGTATTTGTACTTGCATCCTGATGTTCTATAACCTTCTTTTTTACAGAAGCCATGAAATGCAATCCAGCTGAAGTATTAACATTATCTTGAAGCATTTCTTTAAACAATAAAACATTGGAAGCAACAATTGAGAAGCCAATAAACAATCAGAAGAGCAAGTAACTTGAGAAAGATGGGTAGGGCAGGGAACACAGTCAAAGGCCTGGAGCACATGCTTTGAATGTAGGAGCCCTGGGTTTGATCTCAGCACTGATTGTCCCTTGAGCTAAAAGTCCCAAGTACTTACTTCCAGATGTAGCTCTTCTCTCCCCACCCTCCCCCCCAAACAGGGAAAAGGATAGAAATAAGGTATGGGAGGGAGGGAGGGAGGGAGGGAGGGAGGGAGGGAGGGAGGGGAAAAGAAGAGAGAGAAGAGAGAGAGCGAGAGAGAAAGGGGGGAGAGAGAGCAGTAGAGAGAGAAAGAAAGAGAGAGGAGAGAGAAATGTGAGTTACAGGTGTCCAGATGTAATCAAAATGCACTTTTTCTCAGCTGACTCACAATGGCAGCTCAGTTGTAGTTAAAAATTGTAAGGACACTTTGGTTTTGTGTTTGTTTGTTTTGTTTGAGGGCCACACCCAGGGGTGCTCAGGGGAATACACTGGGTGCTAGGGACCATATCAAGGTTGGCTGCATACAAGACAAGCACCCTAACCCCACTATAACGTCTACCTATAGCCAGCAGAAGCAACTGGACATTCCTTCTGACTAATGAGGATCCAGCAGAAACTCTTAATCTGGGAAGTGATGTGGCTGGGCTAATGTTCTACAAAAAGCACCCCAGCATGTGCGAAACAGAGAAGAGGGAATAGAATTAAGGGAAGGCAATGAGGTAGAAGAGACTGTAACAGTGGTCCAAATAAATACTTATGAGTGGTGAGTAGAGGAAAAGGATAAATTTTTGTCGGCTGATCCATTTGCTTACTTTTTCCACACCTAGAGGTTCTCAGGCTGAGTCCTGGTTCTGCGCTCAGTGATCACTCCTGGAAGGCTCAGGGAACTATATGTGGAGCAGGGGATCACCCTGGGTTGGCTGTGTGCAAGACAAGCGCCCTACCCTCAGTACTATCACAACAGACAGCCCCCTTCTATTTGCCAAAGGGGAGATGCTACCTAATTCATAAAGAGCTTAATGAAGCAAGGCGGAGGGGAGAGAGGGTGGAGAAAGAGGAGGAAGAAGATGAAGGGGACAGAGATAATACAGCTTTTGTGAAGCTCACCAGGTTCAATCCCTGGCACCCCATATAATTCTCTGAGCCCACCAGAATAAAGCCTGAGCTCAGAGCTAAGACTAAACTCTGAGCATACCATATGTGCCCCGCCCCCTCCAAATCCGGCCCCCAAAATAGAAGAACAGGAATTGACAGGATGAGGAAAAGCAGAATTCAGAATAAGATATGTCTGGGGGCCACATTGACAGCAATACAAACGGAGAATCCAGGGAGAGAATACAGGGAGCCAAACCAGTTGGTGGAGAGGATTATGAACTCTGAGGGTACATATGGGGGACTTGAGATAACTCCTATTCAAGTGGAAAAATCAGATGGAAGGAGAATCAGACTCCAAAGTCTATTATGATAGTTTGGAATTTAGGTGTAGATTTTTCTCTGGAGATCACTCAGGGAGAATAGAGTATCAATTATGGCACATCATACACACACTCTATTAAATATATATAAGGGATATGTAATACATAGCATTGTATGTATCTACATACATATATGAAGTATATACTAGGCATATGTCCTCAGTTCCAGGCTCTGAATTCCTTTAACTCTTAGAATTTCCTGAGGGTGAGGAGGGTTTTTGTTAGTATAAAGTGCCTCCCTTGATCACACTGGCTTAATGTTTATGACGGGACTCCAGGCAGGTCCCCAGCTCCACATATAGTTCCCTGAGTCTTCCAGGAGTGATCCCTGCGAGCAGCTTCAGGAGGAAGCTCTGAGAACTGCTGGGTTTGGAAAAATAAGCAAATAGACAAGCAACTCACAATGGGTGCTGGTCCACAACCAGAGAACTAGCACTATCAGCTCTAATCCTGAGAGTAATTGGAGACACCATAAAGTCATAAAGGTCCTTAAACTCCCTGGAACAGTGAGGTTAAGGGGAGGTATGCAGGGAGGAAAGCAGCACCAGAGAGCTGTGTGACCACACTCACCCCTTGGACTGTGTGTAGCGTCTATGCAGTCACTCTGAGCTGCAACCTTTGAGATAAAACTATAATCATAAACAAAGTGCTTTATTAAGTCTGGAGTCATTCATGCATATTTGTGATCCTACAGGGGGTGTCATGGGATCCCCCAAGTTGGCAGTCAATTGGGAGGACATGCAGAGGTCTGGGACCTTGTTTGTACTGGGTTTCTGAAGTGGGCCACTTGTTTGGGACTTTGCCTGTGGGGTACGTGCAAATTTGAGGTAAGCAGTGTTAGACTAGACCTGAATTATATGATGCCAAGTTAGGAAGAAAAAAAACTAAAGAATTGTGGCCTGAATTGACACAATATACATTTACTGGAGAATGATGTAGTCAATAGAACACTGTGGAATAATGATAAGGAAAGATATCTACATTAAAATGAATCTGCTAGGGCTGGAATGATAGCAGAGCAGGGAGGACGTTTGCCTTGCATGCAGCTGACCTGGGTTCAATCTCCAGCAACCCATATGGTTCCCTGAGCACTGCCAAGAGTAATTCCTGAGTGCAGAGTCAGAAGTACCCTGAGACTCGTCAGGTACAACCCCAACAAACCAACAAAACGACAAACAGTACCACAGTGATAGTATAGTGGGTAGGGCACTTGCCTTGCACACAGCCAACCTGGATTCGATCCCTGGCACCACATATGATACCCTGTGTTCCACCAGAAATGATCCCTGAGTACAGAGTCAGGAATAAGCCCTGAGCACTGCTGGGTGTCCCAAAAGCAAAAATAAATGACATCAACAAAATCACTCACATAGACAAAAGAAAGAAGAAAGTTCTTGACTTTTTGTTTTGTCTGTGCCAGGAATGAACCCAGGGCCTTAAACATTCAAGGCAAACACCTTACCCAGTGAGCTACATCCCTGGTCCAAGAAGAAAATGGTTTTAATACGAAAAAGTGGAGAAAAAGAATCCTAGATGGATTAGAAAGATGAGTAATAAGCTAAGGAGTTCAGGGAAGAAAAAATAGCGGGGTCTAGGCAAGTAGAGGCCTGGTGCAAGGCAAAGACACCAAGAAAGGGAAAGAGAATCAGGTCAAGCACTGAGTGCAGAACTGCAGAAACAGAGATGAGGGGAAAATTAAGGTTGTTTTTTTAATAAAGCAAAAATTAAATTTCTTTTTTGTTTTTTTTGTTTTTTTTTGTTTTGTTGTTGTTGTTATTGTTTTTTAGGACACACATGGCAGCATTCAGGGTTTATTCCAGGATCACTCCTGGTGGGGATCTGAGGACTGAACCTGGGTTAGCAAAACAAACACCTTCCCCACTGTATGGTCTCACCACAAACAAGGTCTAAACAGTGTCTTGCTGCAAATAGAAATAGAAAGATTTACAAAAACAGACACAGTTCAGGTCTGATCTGTGGACCATAATGTGTAAACCTGTACTCTAGGGGACCAACACACACACCAACACACACAGACACACCAACACACACACACACATACACATCTTGTCAAAGATAACATAATAATAATTTGTTCTCATTTTTATGTGTACAGTTCTAGAAAGCTGATTTTAACTCTGAATTTAGATATAATAGTAATTGTACATCACACATACCAAATGGAATGTCAAAGTTGTCCAAAGGCTGGGAACCATGAAGCTCTTGTTGCTCCTACACAAATGCCCAAATAATTAATTAATGATTCGTTCAAGTGCCCTTATTATTTTGGAAGCTATATTAAACAGCTATTAGGACTACTGACTTACTTGATACAAGTTAAAGTTTATTACTTATTAAAATATTAGTTCTACCAGATCATTTATTCTATCAAAGTAACTCTACAAGGATTTGTCAAAGTTCATAAATCAAAAAATAAAAAAGAACAGTACCAATTTAATGAAGTTACTAAATTATGATATACAATTATCTCCTGCAGGGTCGCTTTCAAGTTCATATAGTAATCTCATCTTATCAAAATGTTCATGAACTCCGGGTTTTTACCAAATGAGTCCAGACATGCTGTTGAGGACTCAACTGAAAAGAATCTTTTAAAAATCCGTATAGAGGAGCTGGAGCAATAGCACAGCAGGTAGGGCGTTTGCCTTGCACGCGGCCGACCTGAGTTCGATTCCCAGCATCCCATATGATCCCCTGAGCACCACCAGGAGTAATTCCTGAGTGCAGAGCCAGGAATAACCCCTGTGCATTGCCGGTGTGAGCCAAAAAGAAAAAAAAATTCGCATAAAGAAAATTCTTCTTTTAAATCTGGTGTTGCAGGTACTGGAGCGATAGCACTGAGGGTAGGGCGTTTTGCCTTGCACGCGGCCAACCCAGGTTTGATTCCCAGCATCCCATATGGTCCCCCGAGCATCGCCATGAGTAATTCCTAAGTGCATGAGCCAGGAGTAATCCCTGAGTGCATGAGCCAGGAGTAATCCCCGTGCACTGCTGGGTGCGACCCAAAAACCAAAAAAAACCTGGTGCTGCAAATAATGACAATCACCAAATTTAAAAGAAATATTTGAAAGCAATTTACTGAAATATAGGTTATACAACAAACCTATGTTGTTGTATAATCTAGAAATATAGAGGTATCTAAAAGAGATAAAATGAACAGTTTCAAAAAAAATCATACCACTGGATTAAGATGTGACAGAAAAAAGAATATTTTTAATCCCAAATATTAGCTTGTCACAGAGGCATATAAGCTGAGCTAGTTTTTGACTGCCCATCAAGATAATTTTCACAATCATAACTATTTGTCTACTCTGCAATGGAGGTATGAAACATGGATTTACGTATTAAATGATGTAAGATTTTCCTAGTCACAATCAGAAGCTTCTGGCCATCAGAAAACTAGACAGATCACACAGATATTCCAAACTGTATACAGGAAAAATGTGGAATAGATTTGTATACCTTGGATTTCATAATGACATCTGATTCATTGTCCTTCTTGATGGAATCCTTTGGATGGAAAGGTACACTTGGTTCAGTCCTTACTGTCTCTTGCAGTTCTTTCTCTATTCGTCTCCTTTGTCTGTTCAGAACAATAAGGTATATTTTTACTCTCTTAGTAGTATCAGTTTCATTTGTATTACAGGGAAACATTTATCAAAGTAATATTAAATTACTATCAATGGCACTAAATTATCTAGTTATCCTACTAGAATCCAAATAATAGTAAGCAAAAATATCTGGGACATGTGAAAGTTATTTCCAGTTCTTCAACTATTGAACTATTCTGTATTCAACAATAAAATCTCAGGTCAGAGTTACTCCATGGGTAATTTTCAAAATCTTTTTTTCTGAAGATTCTAATCTGGCCCCAGAAACCCACTGGATACATGAAAATGCCCATTTCAAGAAATTAAATACACTTAACCACTTAAGCAAAATCCCAATTACAAGAAGAGGTGACAGAAATAAATAAATAAATAAAATTTAAAGAGTAGAGGAAGTTTTCTTTGAAGAGGAAATGACGAAAGATGAAAGTTCGAGGAAACCATTTATGGAAGAAGAATGGCTACAGATTTTAGGATTGATAAATGTGAAAGTTTTTTTTCTAGATTAATATGATGTATAATTATATATAACATACAAGCAACTCATTTAATTTAATTAATCTACTAATTAGGAGTCAGAGTGGAAGCTCAACAAGCTGAGTCCATGCTTTAGCATGCAGGAAGCCTGGGTCTGATCCCTGGCACCACATGGTCCCCCAGAGATACGGCCAAGTATTGACAGGGAGTAGCCCAAGAACTACTGGGTATGGCCTTAACACTGAGATCACCATCATCTTTAACATCATCATATCACAATCATCATCATCGTTATCAACCAATCAATACATTACTGAATATCCATTCCTCATCAGAGATCACCCAAACATCCAAACCCTTTTTTTTTTTTTAACAGAGCATGCCCATTTCTTAAGTGCCCTAAAATAACTCATACAACTTAAGCTTCTGTTTCTTATAAGAAAGTCTGGCACATATGTAAAAGGAATAGCAATAACTATTTGTACAGTATTCTGGATGATACCTGAAACATTAAATCCAATACCAAATTTTTGTTTTGCAAAAGATGACTGTTATCGGGGATGGGGGGTGGGAGGGATACCGGGACCCGTGGTAGTGGAAAATGGACACTGGTGGAGGGATGGGTATTTGATCATTGTATAATTGAAATCCAAGCACAAAAATTTGTACCTCATGGTGTTTCACTAATAAAAATTTTTAAAAAAGAAAATAAAAATTAGGCCATCTTTGAAACGTTCAGAATAAGAGAAGGAACACATGGAGGGTGCGGGATCCCGGAGGAAAAGAAAAAAGAAAAAAACAGGTTCCAAAAAGAGCCGAGAGCACCGGCAAGTTCCAGATGGAGTAGGCGCCGCATCCCGCCTGCCCCAGATGGAACCCTGGTGACCAGAAGCCTCTACAAACACAGCTCGAGTATGCGGGAACGAGGACTTTTTCTCAAAACCGCGCGGCCGCAGACATCTCTCTATATACAAAGTGATCAATGAGAAGTAAAGCACCCAATCTTTCTCCCTGAAAATCAGACTTAAGTTTGGAGCATGGCCACAGCCCCAGAAACACAAGGACTTAATGCAGAAACCAGCAGCTTAGAGCGGAAAAGTGAACGGACGATGAGTTAACCCAGGCCATCGTTTCTGCCCAGAGGGGAAAGGGTGTTGCCCCATTCGCCCTCTCTTCTCTGGAAAGAAGGATGGCGGCTGCATGGGAGCCTTGTGGACAGCAGGTATGAGCCGGGGGTGTGGGGGCGACTAAAACCTCATGGGAAGGGGGGCGTTCTGGTCCGTCCTTCACGCCCTACCGAGGTCACCAGTTGCCCCCCACGAGCGGCTCTCCAGCACGGCCACAGCCCCAGAAGCACAAGGGCTTAATGCAGAACCCAGCAGCTTGGAGCAGAAAAGTGAACGGACTATGCGTTGATCCAGCCCATCAAGTCTGCCGGAGGGGAAAGGGTGTTGCCCCATTCGCCCTCTCCTCTCTGGAAAGAAAGATGGCGGCCACATGGGAGCCTTGTGGACAGCAGGTATGAGCCGGGAGTGTGGGGGCGACTAAAACCTCATGGGAAGGGGGGCGTTCCGGTCCGTCCTTCACGCCCTACCGAGGTCACCAGTTGCCCCCCACGAACGGCTCTCCAGCACGGCCACAGCCCCAGAAGCACAAGGGCTTAATGCAGAACCCAGCAGCTTGGAGCAGAAAAGTGAAAGGACTATGCGTTAATCCAGGCAATCATTTCTGCCCAGAGGGGAAAGGGTGTTGCTCCCTTCCGCCCTCCTCCCTCTGGAAAGAAAGATGGCGGCCACATGGGGGCCTTGTGTACAGCAGGTATGAGCCGGGGGTGTGGGGGCGACTAAAACCTCATGGGAAGGGGGGCGTTCTGGTCCGCCCTTCACGCCCTACCGAGGTCACCAGTTGCCCCCCGTGAGCGGCTCTCCAGCACGGCCACGGCCCCAGAAGCACAAGGACTTAATGCAGAACCCAGCAGCTTGGAGCAGAAAAGTGAACAGACTCTGCATTGATCCAGGCCATCAAGTCTGCCGGAGGGGAAAGGGTGTTGCCCCATTCGCCCTCTCCTCTCTGGAAAGAAAGATGGCGGCCACATGGGAGCCTTGTGGACAGCAGGTATGAGCCGGGAGTGTGGGGGCGACTAAAACCTCATGGGAAGGGGGGCGTTTTGGTCCGCCCTTCACGCCCTACCGAGGCCACCGGTTGCCCCCCGCGAGCGGCTCTCCAGCACGGCCAGGACTCCAGAACACAGAAACCAATTTCTTAACTATCTGACTTTCAGTAGAAATACTTCCAGGGTCAATAGGTAAAAGAGCAGAAATCCAAAACCAACATTTAATTCTTGAACCCAGCTGTAGAAAGCAAATCACTTCACAATGCTTTTTCAGCATGTCTGATTTGGGGGGGGGGGGGTAAACTCTAAATAATAGTGGTGAATCTTTTGTTGAAACAATGAATCTAATCAAAGCAGATAGAGTGTTAACTAGAATTCATCTGCTTCACGGGGACGGGGAGGGGTGGGGGGTGGGGTTTTATTGGGGTTCTTCATGGTAAAAAATGAGTATTGGTAAAGGGAAATGTGTTTGATATTTGCATGACTGAGACATAAACCTGAAAGCTTTGTAACCTTTCCCACAGTGATTCAATAAATAAATAAATAAATAAATAAATAAATAAAATAAAAAAAAAAAAAAAGAAAATAAAAATTAATATAAATCAGGTTAAAAAAATAAAGATGTGCAATTTCAAACAAACAAAAAAAGATGACTGTTATCCTAGTATAGAAAAAAAATCAACATTTTTATTGACTCACTAGTACAGAAAAATTTAAAGAATCTCCATCCAGTGAATCTTGAGTTTCTTAATAAAATTTAAAAAATTTATATGTCTCTCATGAGTGTTTCTCTTAGTGCAAGATGTTTCCAAATGAATGACATTTATTTAAAAAAATGTAATATGAAACTGGGTGTAAACTTTGAGAAGCTAAGTCAAATAACTTCCATCTTTTTGTTATTATAGCCAAAAAAAAAAACCAAACAAGTATTTGATATGAAGTAAAATTTCGCTTGAAACTTGCCTTTTTCTACTGTTCCTCTCTTGTCTCACTTCCAATTCTTCCATTTTGACTTTTAGAAGCTGAAGTTGTCTTGAATCGCCTTGTTCAAATATATCATTTGTTAGTTTTTGTTGGTTTTGTTTAAATGCCATGAGATTTTCTAGTGGAATAAGACGTGGTTTTTTATACTATAAGAAATAAATAATAATTTAAAGTTAATAAATATCAATTAAATAACATGTTAATTAAAATTTGAGAGAAAAAACTTAAATTGAGATGTGCTAGAGACAAAAGTCAAAAACAATAAATTGATCAGGACTGGTAAGATGAGTATGCAGATCTGCAAAAGCAAATCATTTGAGAGCACTAAAAATTTCAATTAAGTCATTCTACTTCATATATTGAATTAAAAGTCTTCACATTCTTGTCTTGGTGGGATACACTCAATGATTCTCAAGGGTGGCCCCTGGCAGACTCAGGGGACCATAAGAAGTACCAGGAATAGCCACTCAATGCCTTTTTTGCAGACCACAACACCCAAAAGGAGAGAGAGAACACAGGGGATTGCCCTGCCACAGAGACAGGGGGGATGGGGGGATGGGGGTGGGAGGGATATTATCCATGGTGGTGGAAAATGGGCACTGGTGGAGGGATGGGTATCTGATCATTGTATAATTGAAACCAAAGCACAAAAAATTGTAAATCTACAACTTTAAAAAAAATAAAATAAAATAAAGGGGGAAAAAAAAAAAAAAAAAGAAGTACCAGGAATAGAATGAGTTTGGCAGCATGCAAGACAAGTGCTTTTATCACTATACTATTTCTTTAGCCTTATTCTCATCTTCTTAATTTCTTTTCTATATTAAAAATATCCCTTCTAAGATTACTCTTCCAAGATTGTGTTCTCCCTTGAACATTTTCGCCCTTGAACTCTGCGTTTTTCACTCTAGGAAAGGCCTATGTTCTCTCTTGAACATGTATTTCTCTCCCTTGTCTAAGTAAATATTATTCAATAAAAACTATTTTGAATCACTGAAAAAAATACATATACACATATGTTACATACATTTCTTCTTGACAAGAGAGATTGTTTAATGGGCTGTCTGATGCTCAAGTTAAATCCCCAAAATCACATGGTCCCCTGAACACTGGTAGGGGCAAACCAGAGGGCAGAGCCAGGAGTAGTCCCCAAGTACCACTAGTTGTACCCCTAAAAATATTTCCTTTCTGTGGCAGGGAGATTGCTCAGATCAGGACATGTGACTTGCATGCACAAGGTCCCATGTTCAGTCCCCAAAACTGCATGCCCAACTGCCACAAAACTGCAATATACAAATATATATATATATATATACACATACATATATATATAAGAAAAGTAAGTATTTTACTTACTTTTCTTCAGAGCAGCATGTGTATGAAACTCCAAAAATTTCAGGCATTAACAGATAAGAAACATTTAAGAACTTTATAAACCAAATTATTTAAACCTGATTTTTATATTTTACCAATAACAGAAGCATTATTTTTTGTAAAGAAATATATAAGAACTTTTCATTGAACAGATAGTGTTTATGGTATGAAAAGTGCAGGACTATAGTAGAGGTATGTTTCTGCATTGCCTAGAAAAAAACATTACCATATTTTCTGGGGACAGGTATGAATGAAGTAATGCTAGTCTTGGATAGTTTCTTTCTTCTACAACAGTTCTGACTGGCATTGATGGAAGTGTAATTGCTGTGCGTGGGGCAGAGGAAAATAAACAAGGAGTTTTGAGTTGAAGATGCAATAATGGAAGTCCAAAGGAGTTCTGAGATGGTATCTCAAAGGGTGCTGGGATGACATCAAATAGTTTTTCTGGTCGTATAAATAGTGAAGACTCCTGTCGCAGTTTTGAGTTTTCATGGCTAACATACTGATCCATGTTCACATGCTTTGGAACTTCTGTGGGTACTCTTTCTGCCCATTTCTTCTGCTCATCTGCTTTTTCCATGACTCCAGTATTAGACCGGTTCAAATTCAAATCAGGCATTAAAGTAGTGTGCACTGCTTCCTGTGGCAAAGGAGACTGGAAGGAATCAGATGGTCCCCAGGCCTCTCTTGGCTGCAGCGGAGGTCTAAGGGGAGATGCTGGGATTCTTCCTGATTGGAAGGTAAAGGGCTTGCAGTCATATTTAGGCTGAAATTGGAGCAAAGGAAAACCATCATGAAGTTGGAAAGGTTTTGTGGCTGGGATAAGGGCAGGAGCCTTAGGAATGGCAGCAGATGTGGACAAAAGATGGAGTTGAGTATTGCCAACAGGGGCTGGAGACAACGAAGAAACTGGTACGTTTTGAGATGCTGGAGTTGGTCCTCTATCCTGGGGTTGGACTTCTAACTTACACAGAGAAATATTCCCATGTGGAATACTCTGGAAGAAAAAAAGATTGACATTTAGAATATATTACAAACATCTACCTTGCAAACGATGTTCAATGTTCCGTAGGGGTTAGGAATGTATCATCTGCTTTGGAGAAGTCAAAACTAAACCACAGAACTTCTAGTATAACTTTAATGATATTTTAAAATGTATCACCTGTAAATTTCCATCACTATTGTGATCACTTTGCACAACTCCTTCATTGCAATAGGTAATGTTCTTGTCAAGTGCTCCAGTGTTCTCTCCCATGGAATGTGGCTTAATGAATCTCGCCTTCAGATTTCCACTGGTATCTTCCATATCAACACTTGCTCTTGTGGGGTTTGATACTTGACTTCCCATCAAATTCACTGACTGATATTGCTGCAGAATTTGATGCAGATCTGGGAGGTTAGCAAAGGATGATCCCGCTATTTGCATTAAGCTCAAGAAGTTGATTTGCTGCAACTAGAATAAAATAAAAATTAAAGAAATAGTAAAAACACAATGAAAATAATCTGAGGACTTGACCACAATCATTGAGTATTGCACAACAGACATATCTTTGCCTGAGTGATCAGTCTGATACATACTGAACAGAAAGCACATAGGAGAGATATTAAAATGGAAAAAAAAAGGGCCCATAAAAATAAACAGAAAAAATTTCCTGGGATAGTACAATAGGTAAGGTGCTAGCTTTGCATGCAGCTGACCTGGATTTGATCCCATGCATTCTATATAGTTCCACAAGAATTGCTAGGAATGATCCCTAAGGGCAGAGCAGAAATGTTCCCTAAGCATTGCCAGGTGCGGCCCACAAACAAGCAAACAAAATGGATAGTTTCCTATTCAAGGAACTATGAGCTAAGAGTATGAATTCATGAATGAGACTTAAAATTATTTTTAAGTAATTTAAAGAAATATCCCAGAGATCATAAAAGTATAATCTGATAAAATGGGGTAAAAATGATGAAGAATTCTCTAACACAGAGGTGCTATGAACAGACTTTCAGGAAACAAGAACGAATTTTGGCAACTGGATAAGGAGTAAGAAGGAATTCATACCTAAGAGGTGTCTTGGCACCAATTGTTGACAAACTTTGTAGCTTATCAGAATTAAACAAGGAGGGGCCAGAGATTACAGGGGTAAAGGCATTTGCCTTGCATGTGATGGAAATTGCTTATATGCCTAGCACTACAAGCTCTGGAAGGGTTGGCCAGAGGATCTCCACTTCCCTCTCCTGAGCATCACTTAGAACCCCACACACTTAAAAAAAAAATCAATCAAGGAATACTTAAAACCAAGTCAAGGCACACTTCATACTCTTTTTTTTTCTTTAATTGCCATGAATTACAGAGTTTGAAAGTTATTCATAATTGAGCTTCAGGCATACAATGTCCCAACACTAATACCTTCCCCAGTGTCCACTTCCCCTCTTCATTTCTACTATCTTTTGTATTTAGTTATTCACCTAATATATTTCCTCATGTCCCACAAATGAGATCATTCTGTATCTGTCCTTCCTCTGACTCATTTTATTCAGCATGATACTCTCCAAATCATCCATGTATCAGCAAATTGCATAACTATCTTTTCTTACAACCAAATAGTATTCCATTGTGTATATATATGCCATAGCTTCTTCATCCAGTCTTGGGCATTTGGGCTGTTTCCAGACTTTACCTATTGCAAATTTGTGCTGCAATGAAATAGATCTCTTTTCTGAGTTTGCTTTTTGGGTCCTTTGGTCCAAAAGTGGAATAGCTGAGTCACATGGAAGCTGAATTCCTAGCTTTTAAAATGTCCATATCGTTTTCCAAAAAGTTGAACCAGTCAACATTCCCACCAGCATAAATGAGGGTTCCTCTTTTCCAATATCCACGCCAACAGTATTTGTTCTTTTTGATGAATGCAATCCCTCTGATGTGAGGTGATATCTCATTGTTGTTTTGACTTATAGTTCCCTGATCATGAGTAATAGACAGCTTTAAGGCATATTTTTTTCACATGCCTTTGGCCATCTGTATTGCTTTTTTGAGGAAGTTTTTACTCATCTTTTCTTCTTGTTTCTTTGATAGTATTGATTTTTTTTTTCTTTAAAAGTTCTACTAGTGTTTTATATATTTTGGACACCCCCTTTATCAGATGAGGGGTGGGCAGATAATTTTTCCCAGTATATGGGCTGTTTTTATATTCTGGTCATCGTTTCCTTTGAGGTACAGAAGTTTCTTAATTTAATGTTTATATTTGTTTTTCTTTGCTTCCACTTGCCTGGTCAGTGATGCTTCATTCTTAAAGATGCCTCTTCGTTCAATGTTATGGGGAGTTCCTCTATGCCTTGCATGCGGCCTACATGCCCGACCCGGGTTCGATTCCTCCACCCCTCTCAGAGAGCCCAGCAAGCTACCAAGAGTATCTCACCTGCTGGCAAAGCCTGGCAAGCTACCCGTGATGTATTCAATATGCCAAAAATAGTAATAAGTCTCACAATGTTACTGGGTCCACTCGAGCAAATCGATGAACAACGGAAGGACAGTGAGGGTGACAGTTGTTTTAATTACTGTGCTTTGTAATACATTAAAGTTGTGGAAAGTGATGTCTCCCATCTTTTTTTCTCCCCAAGGATTGCTTTGACTACTGAGGGGTTTGTGGGGGTTATTGCTCCATATAAATTTCAGGAGTGTTCTATCTATTTCTTTGAAAAATATCTTGAAGATCCTTATAGAGATACTATTGAATCTGTATAATGCTTTGAGGAGTATTGCCATTTTGATGATGCAAATCCTCCCAATCCATGAGCAAAGGAAGTGTTTCTATTTCCTCATGTCCTCTTTTTTTTTAAGTAGTGTTTTTTGCAGTTTTCCCAATTGCAAATTTTTTAATCTCTCTCTCTTTCTCTCTCTCTCTCTTTTTCTCTCTCTTCATTATTTTCATATGGGAAAGCCATACTTTTTTTATTTGCTTTTTTTTTTGGGGGGGTCACACCCAGCAATGCACAGGGGTTACTCCTGGTTCTGCACTCAGGAATTACTCCCGGCAGTGTTTGGGGGACCATACAGGATGCTGGAAATCAAACCTGAGTTGGCCCCGTGCAAGGCAAATGGCCTACCTGCTGTGCTATCGCTCCAGCCCAAAGCCATACATTTTTATGTATTAATTTCGTAGCGTTGGGTTGGACTGATAGCACAGTAGTAGGGCATTTGCCTTGCACGTGGCCAGCCCGCCGACCTGGGTTTGATTCCTTCACCCCTCTCAGAGAGCACGGCAAGCTACAGAGAATATCTCGCCCGCAAGGCAAAGCCTGGCAAGTTACCCATGACGTATTCGATATGCCAAACACATTAATAACAAGTCTCACAATGGAGACGTTACTAGGCCCACTCGAAGAAATTGATAAACAATGGGAGAAGGGAGAGAGAGAGAGAGAGAGAGAGAGAGAGAGAATTTTTTAAAAAATTTTTTAATAGTGAGGCACCATGAGGTACAGTTGTAGACTTACACATTTTTGTGCTTGGGTTTCAATTATACAATGATCAAACACCCATCCCTCCACCAGTGCGCATTTCCTACCACCACAGATCCTAGCATCCCCTCCCCCCCCCCAGCCCCCTAGAGAGAGAGAGAATTTTGTAGTGTGCCATTTTACTTATAAATCTATAATTTCTGCGAGCTTTTTTGTAGTCTTTAGGGTTTTCTGAGTAAAGTATCATATGTCATCCACAAATAGTAAAAGAAGACTCTTAAGTTTGATTACTTCTTTCCTATCTGAATGCCCTTAATATATTTTTCTTATCTAACTGTTATAGGAAGTGCATCCAGTATGATACTGAATAGACATGGTAAGAGAGGCAACCTTGTCTGTACTTGATCTTAGAGGGAAGGCTTTTAATTTTTCCCATTGAGTATGTTTGCTGTGGGCTTGTGGTAAATGGTTTCGAGAAAAATTTCTTCAATTCCCATTTTATTGAGAATTTTTATCATGCATGGGTACTGAATCTTGTCAAATGCTTTCTCTGCATCTATTGATATGATCATATTTTTTTTCCATCACGGTGATAGATGATAGTATCTCTATCCTCTTAATTTTATGGAGGTTTGTTTTGTAGCCCAGAATGTGGTCTATCTTGGAGAATGCCACATGTACACTGGATAAGAATGTGTATTCACCCTTTAGGAGATGAAAAGCTAAATATATATATATGATATATATGTATATATATGTATACATACATATATATATCAACCTCTTTCTTCCATTTCTTGCCTCAAACACAGCATTTCCTTGCTGAATTTTAGTATTGTTGATCTATCAAGAGGTGACAGAATGGTGCTAAAGTCTACAACTAATAATGTGCTGCTATCAATATCTTCCTTCAAGTCTATTAGCAGTAGCACTGTAGCACTGTCCTCCTGTTGTTCATCGATTTGCTCAAGCAGGCACCAGTATTAGCAGTAGTTTTAATTATTTTACTGGTCTTCATTAGGCATATATTTTGGGGCGTGAGTTCTTCCTGACGTACATATCCTTTGATCATTAAGAAATGACTCTGTCTCTTTTATTTTTCTGTCTCTTTTAACTTTCCTTAGCCTAAAATCCATGTTGTCTGATATAGCCTTTTTGTGCGTATTGTTTACTTGAAAAAAATTGTCTTCCAACCTTTGAACGTGAGTCTGTGATTGTCCTTACTGTTCAAATGTGTTTCTTGTAGGCAGGAAAACACTGGGATCAATTATCTAGACCATCCTGCCACTGTATTTCTCCTAGTTAGTTTATCATTCTGATAGGATATATCTTGGAATCTTTTTATTTGGGTCTCTTTAAGCTTCTGGCCTCTTGAATCTGGATGTGTGTGCTCTTCAGCTCTGGGAACTTTTCAGTGATGCTTTGACTACTGCTTCATCAAAATTGCCTTCATGAGTCTCTGGAATGCCAATGTTATTCCCCTTGAATTCAGCCCAGAGTTCTTTTGTCTGCTGTTCATTTATTTTGAGGCTTTTTTCCATGTTTAGCTGTTGTCTGGAGATTAGCTGCATCCCATGCTGGACTCAGTGACTGTTCTCAGCTATTGTTACTCTGATGCTGAAGCCCTCTAATGTGTTCTTCATTTCACCTACCAAATTATTTTTTGTTCCTTAATTTTTATCTTACTTAGTCATCATGAAATTACAAAGTTATTCATGACTAGACTCCAGGCATACTTGGGAACATTATATGACTGAAACCCAATTATAAACAACTCTGTAACTCTGTATTTCACTGATTCAATTGAAAAATAAATTAAAAAGTTTTAAAAAAAAAACCTTAAAGCCATGACAAATAGAATTATTATAAAAAACAATGAAAGCAATAAATTTTAAAAAATTCAGACATACAATGTTCCAACAGCAATCTCTTCACCAGTGTCTACTTCCCTCTGCCCATCGCCCTCGCCCCCACCGTTTGCCTTCCCACCCAGCAGTCTGCTTCTCTAAGAAGCACTTTTAAATATTTTGTACTGTGGCTTATAGATCTGGAAGCCCCAGCAGCCATGCCCACCTCCCACAGCAGTCCTCATATCAGCTCATTGGCCCAGACCATAGTTCCTGATGTCTCTGAACCTCCTAACTCCTCAGTATTGTAGAAGCACACCAAATTAGATGGGAAAGGAACATAGAAGTCAACTAAACTCAACAAACAAAAATAGTAACAGCCAAGGCTCAAACAAGCAGCAAATAGCTTAGTAGATTCTATACAAGGATTTAAGAACCCTGTGATGAGATATAACACTTTCACATAAAAAAATGATTTTTTATACTTATAGATTGCAGCTGCGCAACATCTTATTATCTAGTTCTTACTCTGGAGAACGTGGCAAGCTACCGAAAGTATCCTGCCCGCATGGCAGTCTGGCAAACTCCCCCTGTCGATTCAATATACCAAAAACCAGTAACAATGATGGGTCTCATTCTCCTGACCCTGAAAGAGCCTCGAATGTGGCACTTTCTAAAATCTAAGGGCTAGGATGAAGGAGATGTTACTGGTGCCTGCTCGAGGAAATTGATGAACAACAAGATGACAATGATACAGTGATAGATTTTAATATTAGAGCTCTGTTATCTAATAAATTCCAACTTCAGTATTGTATCAAGTTGTTGCTTTTGCCCACATTAAAATAAATAAATAAATAAATAAATAAAACTTTCACATTGTTGGAACTCTGTAAACATGAAGAGTCCCTATCATTTTAACTACTATCACAAGTCAGTGTTTTCAATAAAATAAATACATAAAAATAAAGCCTTTCGTGTGTGTAGTTCTATTATTGCTAAGGAGATGTACTTACCTGAACTAGCTTAAACATTTCATCTTGAAGCATCTGCCTAACAGGATCAGAAGACTCTGGTACCTGGTCCCTGGGCTCATGCCTCTGGGTGTTCTGAGGTGCAGGCACAGGCGTCTGGGAAGCAACACTGACTTCACCTGATGCCAGAGGTGGAACTGGAGAAGACTTCTCTTTAAACGCAGAGATCTGTGCACTACATGGAAATATGTAAGTCGAAAAACAAAACACGTTCATCAAGATAAAGGCACACTCACTGTCTATGACCTGAATATTTTTACCCCATTTTCTTCTCCCAATATAAAGGCTTCCTGGCAATCTTCAAGTAAGCTAAGCCCCACAGCTACCTCTCTGTACACCACAGCACCTGTCACACTTGGCACCAGGCAGTGTTCCATGGGAATGCCTTCATGTTTAGGGACATCAAGCCCCTCGTGCTAGAGTGTCACACTCCTGACCATCTTAGACATTCATTTTACTCACCTCAACCCCATAGAAAAATTAAGAGTTTGACACCTGTGCAATCTTTCTGATCAGTTACGCACATAAGGCAAACAGGCCGAGAAACAATTTGGTTTGTTTCTTTTAGGGGAAATGGGGAGGTCTCCCCAGAAGAACCTGGAGACCTGGGGGCTTAGGATTAGTTAATAGGGCCTAAAAGTTTGGTGCTTGGGTCTAGCAATGCAGGAAAGAAAAGCGCAAGAGGTAGGACTACTTTTATAAGAAAAACAAAACAAAAATACCAAAAGCTAGAAGTAATGATTTAAAAAAAAAGATTTATAAGAACTGTAAAAGTATGGGTTGAAAAATTTTTAATTCATGTCAGGGATGTCAGTAATAGAACACTTGCCTGGCATCTGTGAGGTCCTGTGCTCCATCCCCAATACTGAAAAGAAATAGAAAGATTTAATTCTAAGATGATTACAGAAAACCCCTGGGAACCAACTTTAAATGAGAATCATGAAAGAATTGTTAATATTTTATTTCTAAGAAACCACAGAGGTTACATTTATAATAAACCCATACCCTAAAAAAGTTACTGATGTCTAGCGAGACAGTATAGCAGATAAGGCGCTTGCTTTGATTTAACACTCAGCACATCATATGACCCCTGAGCTCTGCCCAGAGTGATCCCTGTGCACAGAGTCAGGAGTGAGCCCTAATCACAGTTAGGTGTGGCCCCAAAACAAAAGTGTCCCCCCCAAAACCCCAAACAGACAAAAAAAAGTTATTTAATTTTTATTAAAGTACCTGGGCTGGAGCCATAGCACAGCGGGAAGGGTGTTTGCCTTGCATGTGGCCAACCCAGGTTCAATTCCTTCGCCTCTCTTGGAGAGCCTGACAAGCTACCAAGAGTATCCCAACCGCACAGCAGGACCTTGCAAGCCGTACACAATATGCCAAACACAGTAACAACAAGTCTCACAATGGAGACGTTATTGGTGCCCGCTCAAGCAAATCGATGAACAATGGGAGGACAGTGCAATGCAGTGCTATTAAAGTATCATGATTTATAAAGAAAAAATTTTAATAATAAAAGGTGTCATAAATATATAGCTAAGCACCTCAATGCTTCATGCTGCTTTAATCTTTTCACTTTAGTCAAAACATTTAGCAATTAAATGTGTGACATAGTATGAGGATTTCATTTCATTCTCTTAATTGTAAAATAAGTCAAAATGACACTATAGGCAAAAATACTTACCTAGAAATTTCTGAAATTTTATCTACACAAAATGAATGAGGAATGGTGTATTCAGCATTTGAAAAGGCTTCGATCATGCTATAAAAGATTAATAATCAATCACTAAACAAGGTAATCTTCACATTAAGATAAAGGTGATAATGCTTAGCCATTTAAGAGTATAAACATTCTGTAATCTTCTAATGCTTAGCTCATAATTACAATCTATTTATATTTGTCTCCATAGCAATTTAGTAACTAATTCAAACAAACTCAAAGAACACTGAATAGCTTAACAAGAGAGTTGGACACTGATAATGCTCACCAACAGAAATTACAGAATCTGAGGGGAAAATTAAGTTCTCTGGAACCTCAAATTTTATCTCTGAAAGAAAGGTGCTCTGCATCTGCACTGTCACATTTGAAATTAAAAGTACTATTCTTTGATTAATAGGAATATTCAGATTACTCATAAAGGTACATAAAATTAAATATATTCATGATGTTAACTATCTACAAAAGCAGTAAATAAAATTTGTCTACTGTAAAGAAAAAGAAAATGTAGCTATACTGCCTCTCATCCAAGGAAATTCTGAAATTTCTAAAACACTGAAAATAAAGGAATTATATCTAAGCTGCAACAAGTGAAAACACATTCAGCTTTCCTTAAAGCTGTCACAGAGCATTTCACAACCCTAGGAGGCATGTGCAGTAATCACACCAACACATGAAAGATTATAGAAGTATTAAGACTCATAAAGGGTCATTTAATCTAATAAAGCAGAATGATACAGAAAAGTGTTTCTCTAGCAGTTTAATAAACTCAAATCTACTTATAGCTATAAAGACTGACAGTGATGGGAGATAAAAGGTATTTTTTAGATGTCATAATTTCAATCTACCAAAATTCAGAAGTATAACGTTTACTAAAAATTACTCCCATTGTTATAAATCAAAGCTACAATTTCACTAAGAACATAATAAGACCTTCATAAAATATATATTGTCAGTTATAGGGGAAAAAAAACCATTCATCAAGGAAAACAAACTAGTTATAATCACTTGCATACTTTCCACCCTTACCATTTCTGATCAGTTGGCTTTTTCTCAACATCTGTGTGTAATGGTTCTTTTAGACACTGAACTTCTTCTGTGGAATGCTGTTAAAATTAAAATTATGCAGAAGAGAAAGAAACAAATAAAGATTACTGCCTTAGGTACCTTGAGTTTTATATTAGTCATTCCCCTAAAAGAAGCTCCCAAATATATTGGCCTACTGCCCCGTTTACAGAAAAAAGAAAAATCACTATGTCCCCTGGAAATCTACCTTAAGCAAACAGGAAGAACCCTTCCTCATTTGTGCCAGAGACTACCACTGACCTCATGAATCATTTTAGTGATCCCTCTCCCCACTCTGAGAAACACTGAAGTGGAGGGTTATGGGTACTTTGGCATAGCGGGTAGGGCGTTTGCCTTGCATGCAGCCGACCCGGGTTCGATTCTTCTGCCCCTCTCAGAGAGCCCAGCAAGATACAGAGAGTATTCCGTCCGCACGGCAAAGCCTGGCAAGCTACCCCATGATGTATTCGATATGCCAAAAACAGTGACAAGTCTCACAATGTTACTGGTGCCCGCTCGAGCAAATCAATGAACAATGGGAGGACGGTGCTACAGTGCTACTAGGTAACTTATTAGCAAAAGATTTTCAGTAAAAGGGAAATGCCACATGGCATTGCTACCTTCTATAAATCATAGTATACTTTCAAGAGATAACAGTCCTAGGTGGATGTGATAAATAAAAGCATCAGGAATGGGGGCTAATCCTTCCTCTGTGCTTATTCAGAGATCAAACTGGGGCCAGCAGCATGGAAAGTCAGAACCTTAACCCCGTACTATCTCCTCATCCTTAAAAATAGACAAAAGCTATTGACTTTTATCCACTATTGACTTACTTCTTCTAAATGCTCTGATAAATTCTGCATGTAAATGGAAATACTGGGACTTTTGAGACTTTCAACAGGCTCTCTGGTCTCTTCTATAAAAAAACAAAGAGGAAGAGAAAAATGTCATTTGAAAAATAATATACTTACTTAAAGATTCAGGAACAATTACAGGAGAAACATACTACGGTAGAAACATTCCTAGTCTCCTCACAAAAGTATTTTTAGGGGCTGGGTTGTTGTTAGAATGGCAGAGAAGAGGAGGCCGGAGTGACCTCATGAATCATTTTAGTGATCCCTCTCCCCACTCTGAGAAACACTGAAGTGGAGGGTTATGGGTACTTTGGCATAGCGGGTAGGGTGTTTGCCTTGCATGCGGCCGAAACTGGATTCAACCCCTGGTATCCCATATGGTCCACCAAGCACCACCAGGAGTAATTTCTGAGTGCAGAGCCAGGAGTAACCCCTGAGCAGTGCAGGGTGTGACCCAAAAGGCAAAAAATAAATGAACAAATAAATAAATAATGGCAGAGACTATAACTTGTATGTGCAAGGCCTTGGTATCACTCCTAGCATTGCATGCTAGGAAGCTCTGGTGGACCCCATATCTGGACCCCAAAGCAATTTTTTTTTAATTTCAAGGGATTGGAGATGTGATTCAGTGGACATACCCAGTATATGTGAGGCCCCGAGTTTAATCCCTTGCACCATATACATATGTGTATATATGTATATACATACATATACACATACATATATATATTTTAATATAATTTTATGCTGTTCTTCAAAAAAAAAACCTGGAAACTATCTCCTTTTCATTAAGCAAAAACTAAATAAATCTTGAGAAGCTTCATACCCATTTGTGAAAGTACATGTAAACCATGAGAGTTTTTGTTATAAGGAAAGCTGCCAAGAAAATAAAGATTTACAGAATTTTTCAAGGAAATGAAGAGACTCATCCCCATAAAAATTACATGATTGGTCAAAGTTCAAATAATTATGAAATCCAATCATAAACTAATATGTTTAACAGCTCATAAATATTATATACTCAATATTTTATCTTAGGCTATGATAAACATCTTAATTTACATGTAAAATTAATAATTTATTCCAAATAATTATTCACCAATTTCAATTAACAAAACCAAGCAAAAAGATTATCCAAAGAAACTGACCTTCATAGTCTGATATGTCTAGATCCGTTTTCTCCTGTGCAAATGCGTCTTCTTCCAAAAGATTTTCATCAATATCTATAAATTCTTTTTTTGCATCAGCAGTGACAGAAATAATCTCATCACTGGTTTCTTTTATTTCAGAATCTTTTGCTGCACTTGACAGTCTTTTGCTAGAAATAAAGCATCTAAACTTATAACTTGTTTTTGGAAACCAACACCTTATTTTCATTTAATTCAGTTTTTTTATTTCCCTCACCTCATTTATTTCAGTTTACTGAGAAAAATAAAACTTATTTCTCCTACTTATAAAGCCTTCCTTCTTTTTTGAAACATGCTTGGTACATCATAATAATAATTCAATAATAGGCCGTTCAATGACTGACCACATAGCCAAATTAGGGATCAGATTAGAGGTGGGAATTTACCTCAGCACTCAGGAACATGCATTGCCGGGACCTAAGTCTGAGCCCCAGCAGTACACATCCCCTCCAGCAATGCCAGGGGTAGTCCTGAAAGTCCTGACACCACTGGAGCGGCCCTGGTGGTATCCAGCACCATGGGCCTGAACACGTTCTCCAGCCCCAGTGCTGAACTACCCACACTGCTGGCCAAGTATTGCCAGGAATGGCCCCTAAACCTCCTGAGCACTGTTTGAAAGGCCCCTTACCCCAGAAAAACCCAGAATGATTTCAATTTAACTGAATTTTCCAGTCACAAATGAATCTTCCTGATAAATATTTTTCTCATAGATACATACACATGTATATAAAATAGACGAACAAGGAGAAATATTCTGCAATAAATTTTTAAAGGCCTTCACAGAGTGCTCAGTTCCTGCTTCTACAGTTCAAAGACATGCTCATTTACTTCATTTTCAAAGGTGCAATTCTTCCTTTATGCCAAAACGCACAATATCATTTAGCAAACAAACACAACAGCATCCACTGAAAAGGAGGGTATAATCAGGAACTTACTTTAATGTACTTTGACAAGATTCATTTTCACCATTTCTTTGCTCAGTCCCACTATGAGAGAACAGTGCAGCGGAACAGCCAGTATCTATTTTGCACTCACTCTCAATATTGAGTCCATTCTGAGAAGCAAAGTACTGATTCTTTAGAACCTACAACAAACCATTTACTATTCATTACCAAAAATCTTGTTTTCATTATATTTTTAGATTAATATTTCTACAGAACCCCTTAGTCCATTACACATTTATCAAACATTTATTCCTAATCTAGAACTCAATATTTGATGAGGATCAAGTCTTCATTCGAGCTAGAGAGAAAAATCAACAACCTGAGAGCTTAAATCATGTTAAAAAGAAATCAGCCACTTGAGTGTATCATGTTGAGTGAAGTCAGACTAGAGGAATAACTACAGTGTGAGTGTCTATATGCGGAATATAAACAGGTAGAGGATTTTAAAAAGCTAATTAGAATAGTCCCTGAGAGAAGTCTGCAGAACTGCAGAACTGAGTTTGCCAAGGGGATGGATTGGGGGACTGGAGTGGGGTAACAGAAGACATTGGTAGAGGGATGCTGGTACTCTGGTGGTGGGTGTGGTGTTGGAATACAGCTTACAAAAAACACTTATTATTTTATTCTTGGGGGGTGGGTGTTGGGCCACCACCAGGCTGTCCTCAGGATATACTCCTGGCTCTATGTTCAGGGAACACTCCTGAAGGGCACAAGGCACCCTATGGGTAGCCAGGGATCAAACCCTGTCCACTGCATACAAGGCAAGCACCCTACCCATTATACTCTGCCCCTCTGAAATACTACGTTTTGTTTTTGTTTTTGTGCCACACTTTGAAATACTCAGGGGATATTCCTGGCTCTGCACTCATTAATCATTCCTGACAGTGCTTTGGGGACCATATGGGATGCCAAGAATCAAACCCAGCTCAGCCGTGTATGAGGCAAATGCCCTACCTCTTGTATTATCTCTCTGGCCCCTGAAATACTACCATCATAAATGGCACTGCCTTAAAAAACAGAAGGGTAGGGGGTATGGTGCCACCAGCAGGTCAATCTATACCTGTGAGGCGAGTGCATCAGCAGCCTGATGGCACCGTCAGACTTTCAGATACCCCAAAATTGCTGCTGTGCCTTTGGCCAGACCCCAAAAACTTGGGGCAAAGTTTACCAAGAAAGTAAACGGCCAAAAATTAGGTATGTGGGAGACACACCCACAAACCACCTCCGGCTCAGCTAAATAATTGAAGGCATGGCCTCTCTGATTTCTGATCAAACTGCTTAATGGCCATGATCCAGGAGACTCAGAAACGAATCTCAGAACCCAGTGGCTTTTGGCAGAAATGTGTCCTGTTCCTGCAGTAGGTTACTGGCGCTGGGCCAACCCAGGTGGGAATAGGTTTCGTGCCAAGACACGAATAGGCCAAGACACGAAACCTATTCCCCTTGGTGGCCCAGTGACCACCATCCTTCAGAAGCCACTGGACAGTCAGGTTTGGGCCTGCAGTGATGAGACATGTGGGGCCTCACCAGATGGGGGTGGAACCGGCCCTTTCCTCCCCATCCCAGCAAGACCCCAAGTTGCCGCCTACAAAGGGCCTCTCTGGCTCCTGATCAAGCTGATTTACGACCATGATCCCAGAGACTCAGAAACAAATCTCGAAACCCAGCGGCTTTTGGCAGGAATGCATCTGGACCACATACAAGGTGGCCACCACCTCAGAGCTTATTGGAAAGCCAGGTATAAGCCGGGGGGTGATGGGGCAACTGCAGTCTCATGGGAAGGAGGGTGGTACCGGCTCGTCCTTCATGCCCTACCGAGGTCATGAGTTGCCCTCCACAAGTGGCTCTCCAGCACAGCCATATCACCAGATGCACAGAAACCAATCTTGCAATTATCTAGCTCTTTGTAGAAATCCAAAATTGTGCTGCCACTATTGCGGCTGTGTGACATTATATGATTCTCATAACCAGCTATAGAAAACAAAGTATTTCACAATGCCTTTTCAGCAATTCTGATTGTTGGGGGGGAAATTCTAAACAATAATGGTGCATCTTTTGTCAAAATAATGAATGTAATCAATGTAGAAAAGAGTTAAGTGGAAATCATCTGCCTCACAGGCATTGGGAGGGAAGGGGGCGGTATATTGGGGTTGTTGGTGGTGAAAAATGAGTACTGGTAAAGGGAGAGGTGTTTAATCATTCTATGACCAAGACTTAAACCTGAAAGCTTAGTAACTTTTCCCACAGTGATTCAATAAATAAATATAAGAAGAAAAAAATAAATAAAATTATGAAAAAAATAAAAAAACAGAAGGGAAAAAGAAAATAAATAAGCCTTACATACTCATAGTGTGTAAAAACAGTGTTTTCAGAGAACAAAATTGTGACAATTAAAATGCACGACTGGGCCCTGATTCAATTCCCCAGCACCACACATGGTCCAGAGATCACCACCAGGAGTGATCCCTGAATGCAGAGCCAAGAAACACAATCAGGTGTGGCCCCAAAACAAAAAGAAAAAATATATATAATTGTTTTCATTTCATAATCATTTAAAATATAAAGATATTTAATAATTATTTCAAAATGATGTCCAGGCAAATAAAAATTTTAAAATAAAATGAGAATTCTTGGGCTGGAAATGTAGCTTGGTGGTTGAGCCTATGTCTCACATCTAGGAGGCTCCAAGTTTGATCCCCAACAGCATGAAAGAAAAAACAGGTTAAAATGAGAAATCTCATTTACTTGCTATAAAAAAATTCAAATACTTACCTCAGTTGTTACAATTTTTGCCTTATAAGTAGAAAAATAAGGTTGTTCCAAAAGCCACAATGATGTAAGAATGGCAGCTGTTGAGGTCTTGACACGAATGACAGGGCTGTGTTCAGTGTGAGACTCAGTGAGACTGGGATCACAGAGCAGTCTTCTATCAGCCCATCTTATCATCCATTCAAGCAGTTTTTTTATATTGCTGAATGCATCATTTAGTGCTAAAGGAATATCTTCTTGAGGATTAGTGTCACTGCACTGAATTGCTCTGAAAATATTTCTTTTCATTTTCATGGATTTGGGAGTCCAAAAGCTATGATTTGACACTCTCTGGATTAAAGGTATCTCTGTACTGCCATCCTGTATTCTGTAAATTGACTTTTGTTTTAAACCAAACAGTCCACTCTTCCCTTCATTTTTACTGACTTCATTCAAAGGGTTCTCTAAAACTGGACTGAGCCCTTGATTAGCCCGTACTGAAGCTGCAAATTCCTGACCTTCTGGTTTTTCAGACTCATGTAATTCAGGAGCAACAACAAAGCAAGAGCCAGCTCTAAACACGCTTTGGCTTTTTGGTTTGCCCTGACGCCGTTTTAATGTTGTATGTACATCAAATAATAAAGAATTAAGCTCATGTTCCCTGAGATGTCCAGAAAAACTAGTTAGAAATGGAATTCCAGGATCCTTGGAACTAAGCAGGTCCCTTTCAAGAATATAACTTAAAAAGAGATCAAGGAATTTAATATATTCATCATCATCACGTTCAAATTCCCAAACACCTATTACAGGAAGAGCTCTTTGTTGTAACTTTTTGTGATCTTCTTTTCTTCCTGGGTTTCCTTCTTGATGATACATTTTCCTTTTTTCACTGGGCTTACCAATCAATGTTAGTTCCCTGTGACTTGGGACATTCCTAGAGCAAAACAAAAATGAAAAAAGAAAAAAACTAAAGGTTAATGGTTAAAACAGATCTTAGGACTCACAATAAAAAATTAATCCCACTGGGGCCAAGAGATAGTACAACTGGTCAGGTGCTTGCCTTACTCAAGGACAACTGAGGATCCCATATGGCCCCCTGAGAAATGCCAGGAGTGATTCCTGGATGCAGAGTCAAGAGTAACCCCTGTGGGGCTGGAGCAATAGCACAGTGGGAAGGGCACTTGCCTTGCACGTGGCCGACCCGGGTTCGATTTCCAGCATCCCATATGGTCCCCTGAGCACTGCCAGGAGTAATTCCTGAATGCAGAGCCAGGAGTAACCCCTGTGCATTGCCAGGTGTGACCCATAAAGCAAAAAAAAAAAAAAATGAATAAGCCCTGAGCACCTCTGGGTGGGACCCAAAAACAAACAAACAAAAAATTACTCCCAATGATTAATACTTTTGTTTATTTCCATTTCCTATCTCAAAATGAAGAGGTTGGATAACACAGTATCTTCTGTTCTCAGAGTGAACAAAGTCCGAAAAATAAAATGTATCATTAATAACAAAAAAGAAGAGTAAATATTAGACTGAGGAAAAACATAGAAACCCTTCAATAACTATCAGATTCGAATGGAAGAGAAAAACATAAAGATAATGGGTGTATTAGAGGTGAAGACAGAGAAGAGGCCAGAGAGATATTACAGTAGGTAGGGTGCTTGCCTTGCATTTGGTCAACCTGGGTTCAATCCCCAGCAGTCTATATGGTCTCCAAAGTCCACCAAGAATGATTCTTGAGTGAACAGCTAGAAGTAACCCCTGAGCATCAGCTGGTGTGAACCAAAAACCAAAAATGAAAGAAAAAAATATATAGACTGAAAACTTCTTAAAGCTACAGGAAAAAAACAAGAAAGTCTGAGAAGTGAATAAAACAAACCAAATTTTTTGCTGGAGCCAGAAATACAGTACAGTGGGTAAGGTACTTGCCTTCCATGTGGCTGACCCAGGTTCAATCTCCAGCACTATATGGTCTCCTGAGCCCCATCAGGAGTGATCCTGAGTATAAAGACAGGAGTAAACCCTGAGCACAGCTGGATGTGACTCAAAAATTTAAAAAAGTAAATTTTTCTAAATGCAAAAAGATATACACCAAGTAAAACAAACAGAGAACACAGCAGTTAAAGTGTTCGCCTTGTGGCTGCTTCCATCCCTGATACTGCATCTGGTCCCCCAGAACTGGAGTGATACCTGAGTAAAGAGCTAGGAAAAATCCCTGAATACTGCTGGATGTGGGCTCCCCACCCCCCAAAAAAGACAACCACAATGTTAAAGACATCAATGATCAAATATTAATTAAATGATCAAAAGTCACTGATAAAAAACAACAAAAAGGTTGCTAGTAACCATGGTGATAATAACACAAGTAGAGCACTTGTCTTGAATGTGGCTGAACCAGGTTTGATCCCCCACATCATGCAACGTCCCATGGAACAGTGAACCCTGAATGCAGGGCCAGGAGTAAGCCCTAAGCATCCCCTGGATATGGCCCTAAAACAAATAAAAGTAAACAAGAAACAAAACATAAAAGGACTTTGGGGCGGGGGCGGGGGGTGTGTAAAAAAATTTTTTTAAAGACTGCTAGAACAAAAAGTGTTACATGAAAAGTCATCTCTGTCAAGTTATCATTAAATTTCTCAGCAGAAATCCCACAAGCCAGGAGACTATAATGACATATTCCCAATTTTGAAAGATAAAAACTGACAGTCAATATTACTCTATCCCGAAAAACTATTATTCACCATACCATTCACCAAAAAATTCTCCATAGGATGGAGAAATGAAGGAGTTATTTTTGTTTGTTTATGGTTTTCAGGCCACACCAAGTAATGCTCAGGGGTTACATCAGACTCTGCACTCAGAAATTACTCCTGGTGGTGCTCGGGGGGATCATATGAGATGCCAGGGATCAAACCCAGGTTGGCCGCATGCAAGGAAAGTGCCCTACCCACTGTACTATGTCTCTGACCCAGAAATGAAGGTTTTGCCAGATAAACAAGTTAATGGAGCTTTTCCTCACCAGACCTATTGCAAGAAGTGTTGAAAGAAGCTGTGCTATGGGAAAAGAAAAAAAACAAGGAGACAAAAAAATATCTACAGGAAAAAGAACAGACAGACTCTCTTTAGTCTAAAGACAATGAGTATATACGGGCACACAAAAAATACTTTCTTAAATACAGATAGATGGATTGAAATAACCACAAAACAAAATCAGAACCAGAGATACTTAAAAAGAAAAACTGAAGAAAGTAAACCACCAGAAATAAACATGCAAAGGGAACTCATAGAGGGCAAGGAAGGCAACATAAGAGCCGAGCACACAAGGGGCTGGAGCAATAGCACTGCGGGTAGGGTATTTGCCTTGCACACGGCCGACCTGGGTTCGATTCCCAGCATCCCATATGGTCCCCTGAGCACCGCCAGAGGTAATTTCTGAGTACAGAGCCAGGAGAGCTGAGCACACATCTTACAAGTAGGAGGCCTCATTCCAATCTCCGGAACTACATAGTCCCCTAACACACCCAGAATCAATTCCTGAGCACTAATCTGAAAATGAATACTAAATACTTCCAGGTTTCACCCCTAATCCTCCCCCCCAAAAAAAAAAACTCAAGGAAAAAGTAATCCTAAAAAAAAAATATGAAACAACAACAAAAGATAAAATGGCAGTAATTAGGCCACATATATTAATAATCACTCTAAAAGAAAATGGTCTAAATTCCCCAAAATGGTGAATAGTTATAAAAATAGGATACATATATATCATGCATATGAAAAACTTGTGTAAAATACTGAGGCAGATATAGATTGATGGTGAAAGTCTGGAGTAAGATATTTAAGCAGAGACTATCAATAATGCAAAGAAGAAGGCAAGAAATGCTATATTTGAGAAAAAAAAAGATGTATCATATGTTCTCAATGCAAAAGCACTCAATTGTTAAAAAAGATGGATTTGTGTCTTGAGACAACATGGATAGAACTGAGGTGACGATGCTAAGCAGGCTCATGTGGAATACATATAATCAAAGCAAACAAACTAGTAAAATAAAACAAAAATAACTCCCTGTGGACAGGAAGTAGTTCAACTGCTAAAGGACTGGCCTTGCAAGCATGAGGCAGTGAGTCCGCTTCCCGGCACAGCCCACTAGCACTGAGAGTGATGCTGGAAGCTCTGCTATTTGCCGTCCCTGATTGTGACAAGTGTTTTCTGGTTGCCTTCACAGCCAAGTGTGTATGTGAGTACCACAACTGAAAAGATGAGCAAGTCCTACAGCAAGTAGTGCAATGACCAGCAAACACATGTGTGAGCACCCTAACTGAATGAATGCAAGCCCTGGCAAGCATCTCAGAGAATATGCGAGCCCTGCAGACTGATGGGAAAGCCCTGGGGAATACCACCTACAGATGTGCAAACACAACCAAGCATGCGTGCCACCCTGGGCCATCACCGTGTCAACAGAAGGAAAAGAGGAGCGGAAAAAAACACCAAACTCTGAGAAACATGGAGGTTGCCAGAGGAAAGGAGGTGTGGGGTGGAGAGAATATGCAGACAGAACTTCTTCTAGTGTAATGGCATGGGAACTTCACTTATGGTGCAGTAAGATTGCTATACATGGAGTGATATGAAGTTGTCCCCCTCAAATCTTTTTGTTTTTTGTTGATTTAGTTTGGTTTCAGGTTTTGGACAGAAAACATATCTTTAGTTTCCTCAATAAGCAAAGTAATAAAAGGTTCCTGTTTAAAAACAGGACAGTATAGGAGTTAGGGCACTTGTCTGGCCTGCAGCCAATTCAGGTTCAATCTCTAGCACCCCACACGGTCCCCAAACCCCGCCGGGAGTAATCAATCCCTGAGCAAAAAAGCCAGGAGTATGTAGCCATCCAGTTTTGCTAGCACAATTTGTTAAAGAGGCTTTCCTTGCTTCACTTCACATTTCTTGCCCCCTTATCAAAGATTAGATGATCATATGCTTGGGGGGAGATGTCAGTATATTCAACCCTGTTCCATTGGTCTGCAGCTCTGCTTTGTTCCAGTACCATGCTGTTTTAATTATTACTGCTTTGTAGTAGAGTTTGAAGTTAGGAAGGTTGATTCCTCCCATTTTCTTTTTCCCAAGGATTGCTTTAGCTATTCGTGGGGGCTTATTGTCCCATATGAATTTCAGGAGTGTTTGCTCCATTTCTTTAAAGAATGTCACGGGTATCATAATAAGGATCACATTGAATTTGTACAGTTCTTTGGGAAGTATTGCCAAATGTAGTCATGTAAAGTATCATGCGAAGCGAAATGAGTCAGAAAGAGAGGGACAGACATAGAAAGATTGCATTCATCTGGGGAACATAAGGTAACAAAATAGGAGACTAACACCCAAGAATAGCCGAGATAAGTACCAGGAGGTTTATTCCATGGCTTGGAGGCCAGCCGTACAGGCTAGGGTTAAAGGCAGCTCGGATAGAGAAGGGAGCACCAAATAAAGGGTGTTGGGAAGATCCGCCCAGGATGGGAGATGCATGCTGAAAGTAGACTAAAGACCGAATATGAATGCCACTCAATTCCTCTTTTGCAAACCACAGCACCCAAAAGGAGAGAGAGAACAAAAGGGAATGCCCTGTCACAGAGGCAGGGTGGGATGGGGAGTTGGGGGGTGAGAGGGATACTGTGATTAGTGGTGGTGGAGAATGGGCACTGGTAGAGGGATGGGCACTCGATCATTGTATACTGAAACCCAAGCACAAAAATTTGTATGTCTACAACTGTACCTCATGGTGTTCCACTAATAAAAATTAAAAAAAAAAAGCCAGGAGTAAATCCTGAGTACTTCCTGGTATGGAGCAAAACAAAACAAACAAACAAAAACTTGCAGAACTCAACATGGTTGCATAGAAATATACAATAAGCAATTCTGCTGCTAAGCTGTTGGCTGTGTAAACAGCACCACCATTTCTAATATTCATAGAAAGGGTTTAAGCAAATTATGGTTGCTTAAATCTTTCAATCATGAGATGGACATAAACAGCAGTGCAGATAAAGAACTGAAAATTAGTGTAGCAGAGGTTTAAATGACAAACAAGAAAGTCTCAATAACTTATGGATAGATTTCAAAAAGAAGTGTACAATTTCCCTCCCTAGAAGCCCTTAAAAATATAAAATAGGTAACTTGAAAATCCAAAATCATTAAAGTCTATAGTTTACTAAAATAATTAAGTGTTCCGGGGGCAAAGAGAGAGTTAAGGGGATAAGGCTCTTGTCCTGCATGTGCTCCTACCCTGGGTAAATCCCTCGAAAAGCCAGGAGTAAGCCTTGAGCACACCTGGGTATGAACCAAAAACAGAAAGCAAAACAAACAAAAAATTAAGCCTTCCAGTGAACTCTAGGATGACATATTATTGTATTCATTTGGTCGACATTTTCTTTGGGGGAGGGAGGATATTTGGGCCAGACCAGGCTATACTCAAGGGCTACTACTCCTGGCTCTGTGCTCGGGAGTGTTTCCTGGTGATGCTCAGGGGCCCATATGCAGAGTTAAGGATTGAATCAGGATGGATCACATGCATGGAAAGGAAGTACCTTTACCCCTGAACCTTTGATCCAGCCAAATAAATCAGTGAAGATCCTAGACTAAAAACAAGCTCGTTGATTGTGTGAAAATATTAAGTTTCTTCCAAAGGAAGTGAATAAATGCTTCATTAGAGATCTCAACTGTACCTCCTAGAGGAACGTATCCTGCTTTTGTTTTCCACTGTTAAAGGTTCAGACAAAGTATCTGCTGTGTCTGCCTCATCACTGTGAACCACAGAATTCCCCAGTTCCGTGAGGGTGCTCCTGCTTAAACTAGTCCCCAGGGAAAACCTGTCAAAACTGGGAACCTCTGCCGGCTTCTCCTCTTCAACTGGTTCCCATATATTCGTCTCAAAAGAACCTATATTTCTCTGCACACGTTTTAGGGCTTTCACCCTTACTTTGTGGATAGAATGCATGACAACAGACATCATTTCCGCCGTTTGGGGACCTAGAAAGAAAAGAACAAAAAGGTCGTGAGATTCATTACTGTGTTTCATCTCAATTCGGGTTCCTCCTGGGTACAGGAAATCAAACTGATGACCATGCTTAACTTCCATATTCATACAGATTATCATGGTTTCTTCAGAATTTGTTTTCAGTTTAACTTTTTACAATTTTAAATGATTATAGTTAGGGTCATGTGTTTACCATTGTGATAAGGTTTAATTAAGGTTTTAAACCTTAATGGTTTACATGGTTACTTCACCTCAACCCCTGCTAAGTGCACAAGACCCTTCATCAATGGCCTTTACTTCTAGTCTACCTCTTCATCCTCTTCATCCCCTTCTACCCATTTTCTTCAGATTTTTTTTTAAAAAACATGGGTCTATAATAGAAGTTCCAAATTTTATTTGGCGTATCTTCCCCCTTTTCAGAAAAAGAAATTGTTCAGCATGGACAGAAGGGCGCTTCATTTGTACCCAAGGCTACTATGGCTGTTCCCATTCCCTATCAGATTCTTTTAGCACTAAGGGTGGTATTCCACAGTCTGAGGCACATTGCTCTATTATACAAAGTAGCAAAAGCTAGAGGAGGTTCATTTAGGAAGTTGGCAAAGGCATAGAACCCAAACTTCAAAAGCCATCATTTAAAATAGCAGATGGACAATTACAAAAACAATAACTGATATTTTCTCATACCCACAGATTGATAAGAAAAAAGAAAGTAATTATTTAGCTAAAGAGAAACGCTCTTCTGACTTCCGTAATAGGGAACTATACCAAGGAAAAAGTTTTAAGGTAGACTATAGAAAAAAAAAAAACTTAACTAATACATAAACACTGTGGGGGATGTTAATAAGTCTTGAGAAAATTATAATTTATAAATATAAGTATATTAAAACAATGACATGAAATCACAGAACATAAGGAGAATTAAATACAGATTGTAGTTTAACAGAAGAGGTGAATTTGAATTCTTCCCCCTTTTTTGTGGGGGGAAGGTGGGGTAGGCAGTGGCAATATCCAGCAGTGTTCAGGGCTTACTCCTAGTTCTGTGCTTAAAGATCATTTCTTGTAGTATTCAGGGCTTAACTCCTAGCTCTGTCCTAAAGAATTATTTCTGGCAGTGCTCAGCTTTTATTCCTAGTTCTGTGATTAGGGATCTCTCAGGCAGTGCTGAGGGACCATATGGGGTTCTAGGAATTGAACTGGGGTAGGCCACATGCAAGACTAGTGCCTTAACCTTATACTATCTCTCCAGCCCTAAATTGAACTCTTTAAAATATTCCATATTAGTCCAGGGAGATAGGTCAAAGGACTAGAGCACATACTTTGCATTCAGAAGCCCTAAATTCAATCCCTGAAACTACTGGGCATGGGACAGGAAAAAAAAATTTCACAACATTGTAAATATACCTAAGTCATTAAACAATATATATGATACTACAACCATTTTAGTATAATAACAAGACAAGGAAGTTATCTTAACTGAATAAAATAAAATTAAGAGCATATTCTATAGCCAATTCTGTCACTGTGCTCTTTCTCCATGAGGCGCTATGTGCAGTGGCTGCAAACAACAGCCTCCTTGATCCCATCTCCCTGATCCCTTCCTTGATGCCTATTACTTCCAGAGGTTGCCCTAAGGGGCCCTGAAGATTGCTCCCATGCTATCTCCAATCTCGGGTTCCAAACAGGTATGAGAGTACTTCTGGAAAGACTCAGGGCAGCAGTGACCTCAGTCCACACTGGTCAAGTCATCATGTCCATCACACCAAACTGTAGAACCAGGAGGCTCTATACAGAACTGAGGTTCTATATAGGGCCAAGTTCAGGTTCTCTGTCCACCAGAAAAATCAACATCTCCAAGAATGAGGCTTTTCCACGTTTAACATGATAAGCCTGAAGACATGGAGGCTGAAAAGCAACTCATGTCAGGTGGCTAACTGTAGGCCAAATATATGCCTACCTAGGGGTCACTGCACAGGTCAGGGCAGGGAGGGCCTGCATTCCTGAGAGCCTTGGAGCTACCCCTCCTCAGTGCCTGTTCCCTACATCCCCAATAAAACTTTCTTCGTATCCCTCCCAAAACAAAAGCATAAATCACCCTAATGAGAGAGAAAAAGTACTAATTTTTATTTTAGTTATTTTGGGGCCACACCTGGTACTGCTCAAAGGTTTCTCCTGGATCAGGAATTAATGCTGGCAGGATCGGGGGGACCATATGGGATGCTGGAGATGGAACCCAATCAGCCATAATCAAGGCATACTCCCTAACCACTGTGCTATCTTTCTAGCCCAGAATACTAATTTTAAATTTCAAAAGTCTGCCTTATACAAAGGATACTCGTTTATATATATATGCTCATTTATATTTTTTTCATCTAATTTAGTCCTTCTTCAAAATACATTCATAAGCCAAGAATGAATCTACTCATTTTATCGGTAAGGAAAGGTTTGACCCAACTCAACAACTGCATCCGATCACATTGTGCTGGCAGAGCCAGAGTGCAGTCAGTTATCTGAATCCACAGCAACAGAGGAATACTTTTCTAACTGGGAACTATAAGAAGTACTGGGAAATAGAAGAAGGAAGTTTTGCCTTCTCATATACCTATTGCCAAGGAACAGCAGAGAGGCTGAAACATAAGCACTAGAAAATAAATGCTTCTAGGGCTGGGAGGTAGTCCAGCAGGTAGGGCACTTGCCTTGTGGGTGGGTATCCTGGGTTCGATCCCTGGCACCCCTAGTGTTTACCAGCATCAGACCTACAGTGAACCCTAGACACTGAGATCCCTAAGAGCCAGGAGGAAGCCCTGAGTCCCACAGAGTGGCCAAAAACAAACCAAAACATTGAAGAAGTAAATAAAACAAATGCTTTTAAAATCAAAAATGTGAATCTTCAACAAGTTATCTACCGGATATCTAAAGAACAGTTGTAGTACCTTTCACAACACAGTGTCTCAGTCTCTGTAGGAGAGAGTGGTATTTCTCTCTTAAGGAAACCCTTATGTCCTCAGGATTGGGAAATGCTTTCACAAAAATTTCTGCTACCTTCAGAGGAAAAAAAAAAGTTTAATGAGTAATAGTATGCGTAATTAAAATGAAAGCCTTTTAGAGTCTCTGATTCAGTTTATTTTCACCAACATTCATATTACCTTTCTGATGGGTGGTAGTTCTCCGATAAGGCTCAAAATCAGATCCTGAATAAGTTCCTCAGTATTAGAAAAGCGAGAGAAGGGAAGCATTCGATAAGCCCACTCCACTGCACTGAGACAGTGCTCAACCAGGCAGGAATCAAACTCCACTTCAATGTCCTAAATGGATATTGAAAGGTTGATTTCCTTATTACTTTTCTTGGATAGATGAGAATAAGCTCAGCAGAATGTTTTGTCACAAACAGTTAAATCTTCAATCAAGCATTTATTTTCCAAGTAATGCTTACGCATTTTTCTTATTGTTGTACAAGTAAATACCTTTTTCTCCTCCACATTTTCTCTTGCTTTCTGATATTGTCTGCAACTGTAGGATAACTTATCACGGATATGCAGCATCCAACACAAAGCACAAAGTTCTCTGAAGCAAACTAAATCAAGAACACAATTATGAAAAAAATGTTTGAGTATGTACATATATTACAATTTTAACAAGTTTGCTTCTGCTGGGCTTTCTTAAAAAATATTTGCTGTAAACAACTTAGATAAGTTATGGGCATCCTTCCAGAATTTTTATCATTTTATTCTGGAATATTTCATGCAAGTCAGTTATACAAAATATTAAAAAACATATTTATATAGAAATAATTTATTCTATTTGGGGGTTTAGAATATAGTTCAGTAGTAGAGCACTTGCCTTGCATGTGTGAGACCCTAATTTTGGTACTATCACTTCTCTTTTCTTTTTTTATAAGGGACACAACCAGCAATGCCTGAGAGCCAATAGGAATACATACAGTGCTGGGGTGGAACTGGGGGTCATAACTGGGTATAGTAACTTAGCAAGGAAGGAAACAAAGTTGATAAGTAACAATGAATGGTTCAGGCCAGAGAGATAACACAGAAGGTAAGGTAGAGAGGCAGGGCTCTTGCTTGCACTCAGCCATGCTGGGTTTGATCCCTGGCACCCTGTATGGTCCCCCAAGCTCACCAGGAGTGATCTCTGAGTGCAGAACAAACAGTAATCCCTGAGCACTGCCAAGTGTGTCGCCAAAACAAAAAAAAAAATTCTAATTTAAATAACAATAATACCTTAATTGCCACAATTCATTTATAAAATAAATGTTCAGTTTAATACCATTACATAATATATAGTATTTACATTACATACAAAGTAAAATACCATAATACTTTACTTTAAAAAGTAAGCTTCCCTAAAAACATCTTTAAGGATGAAACAGCACTGACCATACAAGTGGAAGCAAATATAAACAAATGGGACTATATCAAACTAAGATGCTTCTGCACTTAAAAAGAAACAGTGATACAGCAAGAGCCCACAGAATGGGAAAGAATATTTACCCAATACCCATCTGATACGGGATTAATATCCAGGATATACAAGACACTAATAGGATTGTACAAGAAAAAAACCTCCAGCCCCATCAAAAAATGGGGAGAAGAAATGAACAGAAGTTTCCTCGAAAAAGAAATACAAAAAGCCAAAAGGCACATGAAAAAGTGCTCCATATCGCTAGCCATCAGGGAGATGCAAATCAAAACAACAATGAAATATCATCTCATACCACAGAGACTGGCACACATTCAAAAGAACAAAAGCAACCAGTGCTGGCATGGATGTGGGGGAAAAGGGACGTTCTTTCACTGTTCAGGGGAATGCCGACTCGTCCAGCCTTTCTGGAAAACAATATGGACAGTCCTTCAAAAACTAGAAATTGAGCTTCCATATGACTCAGCAATACCACTTCTGGGAATATATCCCGAGGATGCAAAAAAGCACACTAGAAATAAAATCTGTCCCTATATGTTCATTGCAGCACTGTTCACAATAGCCAAAATCTAAAAACAACCCAAGCTCGATAGAATAGATGACTGGTTAAAGAAACTTTGGTACATCTACACAATGGAATACTATGCAGCTGATAGGAGAGATGAAATCATGAAATTTGCTTATAAGTGGATAGACATGGAGAATATCATGCTAAGTGAAATGAGTCAGAAAGAGAGGGACAGACATAGAAGTACTGCACTCATTTGTGGAGTATAGAATAACATAACATGAGGCTGACACCCAAGGACAGTAGATACAAGGGCCAGGAGAATTGCCCCATAGCTGGAAGGGATCACTAAGAAAATGATGGCTGGAGGAATCAGTTGGATGGGAGATATATGTGCCGAAAGTAGATAATGGACAAAACATGATGACCTCTCAGTGTCTGTATTGCAAACCATAATGTCCAGAAGTAGAGAGAGAGTATGGGGAATACTGTCTGCCATGGAGGCAGGGGGAGGGTGGGAAAGGGGGTATACAGGGGAGATTGGTGGTGGAGAATGTGCACTGGTGGAGGGATGAGTGTTTGATCACTGTGTGATTGTAACCCAAACAAGAAAGCTTGTAACTTTCTCATGATGATTCAATAAAATTAGAAAAAAAAACTTAAAGAAATGCAAAAAAATAGAAAAGAAGAGTAAGCTTCCCAAATCAAATACAAAACATACTGTTTTTATATTTACGCCTAATTTCTAAGCAAGCAGTTCAGGTGAACAAACCTATTGCTTTAATGGAAACTTCATCAAGTTTGTGGTCTCCAGTTGGTCCAGGTCGAAAGAATAACACACCTTCTTTACAGTAATTAAGTAAGGACTGAGGGAAAGGATTCAAGGAAGGAAGAGACCCTTTCATTCTAATCTGAAAGTAAAAATGAGAGAATGTATTAACATAGTATTAATTGTATAAATCATTATTAAAGGAAACTATAAAGCAACAAAAAAGACAAGACAAACCACAGAGAATGAAAAACAGCATGGTTTTTATTCTATGTTATTTAAATACCTTTAAAATCAGCTAGAATTTCAGAAACTTATATCCTAAATTCAACAAATTTATGTAGGGCAATTTTCCAGACCAAAATTTTAATCAAACTATTCTCTTTGTCACTTAGTTTTGTCTGTATAAAAAGAAGTTAATGCAATTTGTCTTTAACTTTCCTCTGGCATAAAAGATCAAAGAAGTTTAAGTGCTGGAATGGTAGTACAGCAGGCAGGGAGTTTGTCTTACGCACAGTTGTTACTGTGTTTGGCATATCCAATACATCACGGAGAGCTTACCAGGATTTTCCATGAGGCCAAGATACTCTCGGTAGCTTGTCGGGCTTTCCGAGAGGGGCAGAGGAAAAGAACCTGGCTCAGAGTTCAATCTGGGCATCCCAGATGGTCTCCCAAGCAATGCCAGGAATAATTCCTGAGTGCAGAGCCAGGAGTAACCCCTGAGAATTGTCAGGTGTGTACCCCCCAAAAAAAGAAGTTTGAGCATCCAACACTCATCCAAAATAAAACTATGTACAATATACCAAAGGGGTAAATTAAAAATTAATAAATAAAATCATTTTATCTACATAAGTAACTTTTAAAATTATCTATAAGTGACAGAATCAGAAAGCTACCATTTGGCAATCCCTAATAAAATAATGACACCAGCAATGGCTATCAGTAAATGTGGAAAAAGTGGATGTGTATCAACAATGTGACATGTCTGAGACATGACTCAAACTCACTGATCTACCTAAAAGTGAGACAGACAGGCAAGTGTCACATCTATGATATGAGTAAACAAGGAAATACACAACTCCACTTACAAAAAAATCCATTTCTAAGAAAATTTGAACCTGATATCATTAAACCTTTCAATAATCACAATTACCAATATGCAGAAAATTTAAAATAAAACTGAATGAAAACTGAAAAATAAAATCTGAATAAAATTTTTAAAAGGATCAAACTAATCCATAATATTGGGCTGGGGATATGGCTCAACAACAGAGCACTAGCCTTGCATAGGAGGCCCTGGGTTCAGCCCCCTGCACTGTCCCCACTCCCCCCCCACACCAAGAAAGCACAAGTACAGGATACTGTACAGAACATATTACCAAGTTTCTCTAACAGATCAAAATTATGAAAATAGGGGCTGGAGTAAAAGTACAGCAGGTAGGGGCTGGAGCAATAGCACAGCGGGTAGGGCGTTTACATTGCACGCAGCCAATGTAAAACAGGATGATTTTAAAGGTATTTAAATAACATAGAATAAAAACCATGCTGTTTTTCATTCCCGGCTCGATTCTCAGCATCCCATATGGTCCCCTGAGCACCACCAGGGGTAATTCCTGAGTGCAGAGCCAGAAGTAACCCCTGTGCATCACCAGGTGTGACCTGAAAAAAAAAAGTACAGCAGGTAGGGTGTTTGCTTTGCACACATCGACCCACGTTCGATCCCTGGCAACACATATGGTCCCCTATGTTCACCAGGAGTGATCCCTCACTGTAGAGCCAGGAATAAACCCTGAGCAATGCTGGGTATGGCAGGGGGGAAAAAAGGCAACTCTGCCAGGTGTGGTGAAAAGAAAAACCAAACAAAACCTTCCAGGTATCGTAAAACAAAATCAAAATAATAAACCTTCCAAGGTTGTGGGGGAGTAAAAATGTAACTGGGTGCCAGAGACATAGTACAGAAGTTAAAGTACTGGCCTTGCACTTGGTGGACCCAGGTTGAATTCCCAACATGGTTCTGAGTAAATCCTGAGGATTTGTGGGTGTGGAGCCCAAAGAAAAGTAAATGAACAACTGAAAAGACCTGGAAATAACTGACTAGATTACACTATCCCTTGCCAGATCGAATGAGTCTACACAGAGACCCAATTTAGACTCAGCAGGAAGAATGATGTCTCAAGGTTGCCTACTGTAAATAAATTGCAATTTATGCATTCATGGGGCAGAAACTCCTTCTGAAAATGTCTCAATTATAAATGTTCACAAAGACTAGTATATCCTATTTTTTAGGACAGCACAAAGACGGCTAGAATACTTCCATACCTTCTGCATGACTTTTCTTGCCCACCTCAACTGCAAAATATACCACTGCGCTACAGGAAAGGAACAGCGCGCAGCGCGGAAAAGCAGAAGAACACGCTGAAGGATCCCAGACACCTTTTGACGATTATCTTTCTCAGATTTTAGGAGATGATCATCACCATCTTCCTGAAAAAAAGAAAGCACCTTTAGTGGGAGCAATACAAGAAATTTAAAAGTTATTACCAGTGGGCCAGAGATATAGTAGAGTAGTTAGGGGGCTTGTTTGGCATGCTGCGGACCCTGATTCAGTCCTCAGCACTGCATGCGATCCCTGTGCACTGCCAGAAGTGATGCCCCAATAAAACAAGTTAAAATGAAAACAAAGATAGAGTCATTTCAGCGCTTCTCAAACTATAGTGTTCTTAGAAATTTATAAAGCTATTTTTGAGGCACAGACTCGGAGCATTAAATCATAATGTCAAGAAACTGTTTCTCTGGCTGGAGTGTTATTACACGGATAAGGCATTTGCTTTGCATACAGCAAACCTGGATTCAATCTTTGGAATCCATTTCCAGCACCACCAGGAGTAATTCCTGACTACAGAGCCAGGAGTAACTACCCTGTACCACACCAGGTGTGACCCCGAAACAAAAGAAACAAAATCATTTCTTTCCATTCCTATAATGTAAACACTTAAAAAGACTATGATCCAAAGTTTCCCCCCCCACATCAGTCAGAACCTGCTGCTTCTAAATCCTTTTGTGAAATGTTACAAAGTTTCTTTCAAAAAGAATGTGTTTTGGGGCTAGAAGATGACCCTAAATCCTTCAAAGGACTGGTACTCATACTTTGCAAGCAGGAGACCTAGGTTCAATCCACTAAGAACAGTCTTTCAAAAGAGGCAAAAGTAATGAAGTCAATTCACGGTCATGGTCCTCCCGCTATTCATCGATTTGCTCGAGCGGGCCCAGTAACATCTCCATCATGAGACTTGTTGTTACTGTGTTTGGCATATCGAATATGTCACGGGTAGCTTGCCAGGCTTTGCCGTGTGGGCGAGATACTCTCAGTAGCTTGCCGGGCTCTCCGAGAGGGGCAGAGGAATCGAACCCGGCTCGGCCGGGCTGGCTTCGCACAAGGCAAACGCCCTACCACTGCGCTATCACTCCAGCCCAACTGAAGTCAATAATAGACCAAAATAATATAAGGCTTTCATTCTGACACACTTTACTATGCTGGCCTAAATACACACCTACTTCTACTTATAGCCCAGGAGAAGGCTCAATGGGTTGGAGCACTTGCATTGTGACTAGGAATCCTAGGTTCAATCCCTAACACCACTTGCTCCCAGAAGCACTGTGGGAGTGCTCCCTAGCCAAAAAAGAAAAGAAAAGAAAAAAAAGAAAGAAAAGAAAAAGAAAAAAAATCTACTTTAAACAAATTTATATATAAAGGAGTCAGGGATATAATTGTTCAAGTAGCTGGAGCCCCAAGTTCAATCTCCGACAATATCACATGATCCGCTGGGGACTGCTGGGAGTGACCACCCTCCCCCAAGCACCCAGCTGGGAGTAGTTCCCTAGCACTGCTAGGCGTGGCCACAAAACAAAACCAAAAATCTATATAGAGAGTAATTTTTTTACCACAATAATCCTAATATTGACTAAATGTTCACCAGATGATCTAACCTTAAGGGAAATGATTTTACAGGATCTCATTTAATCCTCACAATAATACTATGAGAGATTCTATCAACACTGCATCTGCATTTTACAGACAAGGAAACTTAAAGAGCAGTTAGTACACCACCCAATACTATACAGTTAGTAAATAGCTAAGCTAGAATACAAAAGTTTGTCTTCAGATCTTGCATTTTTAAATTGATGACTATAATCAAGTTGATTATTTTTAAACTGGACAAAATCTGGGGCTGGGTAAGGTGCTTGCCTTACACATAGCCAACCTGGGTTCAATCCCCAGCATCCACACGGTCACCCAAGTCCCACCAGGAGTGAATGCAAAGCCAGAATTAAGCTCTGAGCTCCATCAGGTGTGGCCCAAAATTTTAAATTAAAAAAAAAATTGCTGGACAAAAAAAAAAAATCAACCTTAGATTAGTTAAAATACTAAGCACTAAGCTTACCTCACTAAGAATAGCTGGCTGAGGACAATATAATGGAGGAGCTGGAAGATATAAGCCAACCGGCACCAAGCCCCACAGCCTCTTACTGAAGTCCTTGGCAGAACTGATCAGAAGCTGAAAAGTCTCTGAAACAATATCCGCATCAGCCATAACTGCTGCTTTCAGTACTTCTTGCACTGAACCAAAGAGAAGATTTGCACCTTCCTCTTCAATGGGATCTATCAAGCACAAATTCAGAGTATAGGATGAAAGTTTATTAAACATATCTATTTTGTAGGATAAAATCTCTGGAATAAAACTGATCATCAGAAATGACACACTTATACAAAGCATCCAAGTTTCTAGATAGAAATTAAGAATTCTGGGGCTACAGTGACAGTACAGGACATGTGTTTGCCTTGCAAGTTTGACTCCCAGCCTACATACAGCCCCCTAAGTCACACCAGGAATTAAACTTGAGCAACTCTGGGTATGCCCATGCACCACCCACACCAATGAAGAAATTAACAGTTCCTTTACTTTATTTTTTTTCTTCTTTTTAAAAAACTATTGCATTTAATTCTAGGTTACCACCCTTTAAAGTTATTATTTCCTATTTTTATATTAGTGTCCTGAAATAAGAATCTACTTGCATCCTCTTCTTTGAGCATTTATGCTGAGAGGAAGGGTCTACACTAGGCAGTCCTAGGGACTAGTCCTCACTTGGGCTCACTTGGGCTCAGGAGTGGCCCTGGTAGTGCTCTGGAGACCTTATGCTGTGCTGGGGATCAGACTAGGGTTGGTACAAGGAAAGGGCCTTAACTCTTACCATCTCTCCAACCCTTATTTAATTCTTACTTTCAAAGTTATCCTTAATTATTGGTTTGGCCACAATTCTACATTGGTCATTCTTTTTCTTTAAATTTTTTAAAGCTGAGTCAGCATGATATTCCATTATTTTAACAATAAAGGAAGGAAATCAATGGTCCCAGAGAAGGCTCAAAAGATTGAAACACATGCAATGCATATGGGAGACCCAGGTTCTATCCCAGCATCCCATGATCCTGAACACCACCAAGTAAGGACAAGAAATAAAAACAAAATAGCAAAGGCAATCAACATGAAACTTTTTCCAGAATTACACAAATATATTGTAATAGGAAGTTTGCAAAAGGGCTGGAGAGCGCCCGCGGGTCTCGAACCATCAAAGATGATTATAGCGAAAGCTATCACGAAGTAACCGCTGAGCTAAAGCTGGGCTGGAGCAATGGCACAGCAGGTAGGGCGTTCGCCTTACAAGCGGCCAACATGGCCGACCCGAGTTCGATTCCTCCGCCCCTCTCGGAGAGCCTGGCAAGCTACCGAGAGTATTCGATATGCCAAACACAGTAACAACAAAGTCTCCAATGGAGACGTTACTGGGCCCACTCGAGCAAATCGACAATCAATGGGAGGGCCTTTACCTTTACCTATATTGTAATAACTACAATAAATTCTCATTTAACATCATTGAAAGGTCCTTGGAAGCTCCAATTTTAAATGAAACAACTAATAATGAAACACAGACTAACTGATATAAACAAGTGTGAGACTTTGAGCTCAGGAGTAGATAAATTTTTCTCAACTACAGGGACCTAGGTTTGATCACTGTCCCCTCAATAGCTTCTACGGCTTATCTTTAGTAACCAAAAAATCACCAATTTCTACTTCATTTTGGTTTTTATTTTGTTTTTATTTTATTTTATTTTTTGGTTTTGGGACAAAACTCAGCTGTGCTCAGTGTACCATATGTAGTGCCAGGGATGGAACCCCACATAATTTTATTACCTTTTCAGCCATTAAAAAAAATTAAATTTTAAATTTTAAAGGACCAGAGAGGGGTCAGAGTGATAATACAGTGGGTAGGACACTTACCTTGAACACAGTCAAACTGGGTTCAATCCCCAGCATCCCGGTGGTCCTTCAAGCACTACAAGGAGTAATTCCTGAGTGTAGAATTCCTGAGTGTAGACTAAGCCCCAAGAATTGCTGAGTGTGGCCCCAAAACCAAAATAAATTTTTAAATAAATTAAAAATAAATTGAAAAGGGGCCAAAGGAAGATAGCACAGTGGGTGAGGTGCCTGCCTTGCATGTGGCTGACCAGGGTTCAATCCCCAGCACGAAACATGGTCCACTAACCCTGACATGAGTGATCCGTGAATGCTGCATCAGGAGTAAATCTGGCCCAAAACCCCCAAAATGAAACGGACAGAAAATTACCAAAGAAAAGCATAAAGTCAGATTTCCAAGCATCGTGAGTTCATTCTAAAAAGAGAAGCTACACTTAATAAGTTATAGAAGCCTAGAGTTGGAAGACTCAGGCCTTAATGAAGACAGGTGCTAGAAAATGACCCAGGTCCCATAACAGTCCTGGCTTTATCATGAATTATATTGTTTTTTCCTAAATCCCTCCACGAGAGTACAGATAACTTGGCACTACAACCGAAAAGCTGTGCAAGCACCAGCTGGGTCCAAGTCCCAGCAAGGTGAACACCAAAGCGACCCCTGGTGGCCAGTATCAAAATGTACATAAGCCCAGCAACTAAGTGCAATGTCTGACTGACTTCGTGAGTGAGCAAGACACCTATTGAATGTGATGGCCAGAGAGCACAAGGCCAGGTGTGCCAACACTAACAACTGAGCACCATGCGTCCCTTATTCATTGCAACAACAATGAATGGGAAGGAAATTTTACAGGGCTCTGGATAAGTCTGTGTAATACATGTAATACTGTTATTTTTCATACAGCTTTGAACCTTTAAAAAAACACACACCTGTAAATTGCTTGTATCTTGAGCCCACTTCATTTTTTGCTTCCAAAGAGACTGGCTGCCCTAAGAAGCACTGCAGCTTTTCCTGGAAAATCTGGACTGGAGTGATATTTAATGGCAGATTCAGACTTTTTTTCTGGAACCTGAAATCATATAAAATTAAGGGAAATAAATTCAAGTTTTGTAAAACAGAAATATTTATACATGAAGAATTAAACATGAAAATTTCAAAAACAATTAAACTCACCTTATCCTACATTTAGAAAAAATAATTCTGGAGTTGGATAGATAGTACAGCAGGTAGGGCATTTTCCTTGCATGTGGTTCACCTGGGTTAGATCCCTGGCACTCCATATGGTCCATGGAGCTCTACTAGGAGGGGTCCCTGAGTCCAGATAAAGAGAGAAAGGGAAAGGAGAGAGAAAGGGAAGTGGAGGAGAGAGGGAGGGAACAACGTAGTAGGGGAGGGAGGCAGAGGAAGGAAGGGAAAGAGGTAGAGAGGGAAGGAGAGAAAGCAAGAAAGCAAGGAAGAAAGAAAGGGAGAGGGAGGCAGGGAAGAAGGGAAGAAGAGAGGAGGCCAGAGGAAGGAAGGAAGGAAGGAAGGAAGGAAGGAAGGAAGGAAGGAAGGAAGGAAGGAAGGAAGGAAGGGAGGGAGGGTAATAAGGTTCTTCCCAATTATGGTATTACTGTAACTTCCAATTCTTTTGTTGTTTTTCTCAACTGCTGCCCTACATGCATTCTGTACCCAAAGTACACCTTGTTATTTTGCCATATGTCTTTGCTCATGTTTGGAACATTCTCTCTAGATAAAATTACTCAATTTGTCAAGATACTATCTTTCGGGGCTGGAGCAATAGTACAGCAGGTAAGGCGTTTGCCTTGCACGCCTCAACCCAGGCTCAATTCCCAGTAACCCATATGGTCCCCCGAGCACCGTCAGGAGTAATTCCTGAGTGCATGAGCCAGGAATAACCCCCGTGCATCACCAGGTGTGATGCAAAAATTAAAAAAAAATCCTACTATCTTCCTTTCAACGTCCATCATTTCAAATGACATCACCTACATAAAGCATTTCCTATCCTTTACTTTCTCACTTGATGTTACAGATTTCCTATTCTACCACTGAGTCCTTCACTTGCCATCCTATGCAGTTTTAATAATATCTTGCTGATATTCATATATACCTTAAGCATAGAAATGACATGTGCCTTTAAGTTTATATCCACTTAATATCTTATGTAGAGCCTGGTACAGAAGTCACTTAATATGTGCTGAGTTACTGAATTAAGAAATATGAAAGCAAGACTATAGCATTCAGAAAAATTAAAATTCAATGATTGGTCTGCTTAGCTTAAAATTCACATCCTATTTAAGACAGAAAAATTTTCCCAATAACTATAAGCTCTTTGAAGACGGTACTAACAAATGTAAGAAAAAAAGCCATTTTAACACAAATCGGTCACTAAATTGGTCAACATAGTAAAGGCTAGCTGAATATAGTATCTATATTCTAAAACTTGTATTTAAATGGAAAATTCAGTTTCTTGGTCTTGGTCTTGGTCTTATTAGTCATGTTTTAAAAGTGTAGTAGTTATATGGAGCTATCATATTCGTACATACAGACCATGTTCATCATTTAAGAAACTTTCATCATTTAAGAAGTTAGGACAATGCTGAACTCACTCTACAAACTGTGTAAATACCAGCAGTAAGAGAAATATAAGCTCTTTTAGGTGATAATATTATACTATTTCTTCAGTTTGTCTGAAAATACATACCTACTCAAATTGCTATCATGTTTACAAAACAGTTGGAGGGCCACACCAATTGAAACAGATGTCTTCCAGTCTCCAAGTTTATGTGCCAACCACACAGCCTCTGGAACCAGGCCACCAATAAATAATAACTCGAGGGCATATTCGATTGTCCACACATTAGATAGATTTTGGTCTCTAATAACACTTGCCACTTTAGAGTGTTGCAGAGAAATTAGTCGAAGAGATTGCTCTGTGAGTAAAACCAAATGGAACAGGCTGAAGTTCAAGCTTTGCTTGCAGAAGGTCAGAATCGAACCCTGGCACCATATGATTCCCCAAGTGTCATGCCATGAGCTAGCACTGAGCTGGAAGTAGAGCCGAGCAGCACAAGGCATGGCCACAAAGTCAAAATAAACAAAAAAATACAAGTACTTCATTAATTTTATTCATGACAGGCAGGATAAATCTGTCTCTGACATCAAAAAAAATCACAAAAAATTGCAAATGTTTTTTCTTATTAGTTTCATAAGGTGCCACTGAATAGTCTTCCAACACACAGAATAACATTTGGCAAAAAGTAGGGTTAATAAAAATTAATAAAGGAGCTGGAGAGATAGTACACTGAACAAGGCATTTGTCCTGCATGTGACCAACCCGGTTCTAACCTCAGTACCATATTATGACTACCCAAGCATCACCGGGGTGGCTCAAAAAAATAATAATAAAAACCACAAATATTCAAAACAGAACAAAATTAACAGGAGGCCATAGAGATGGAACAGAGGTTAAGACAATTGTTTTGCATGCAGCCAACCCCAGTTTGATCCCTGGCACTTCATATGATCCTCTGAGTACCACCAGAAATGATCCCTGAGCACAGAAGTAAGTCCTGAGCACCACCAGGTATGGCCCAAACCACCTGCCCTGCCCCCACAAAAAAGGTGGAAATATTGCTTAGTCTATTACCTGTCTTAATGTGAAGTGGAGGAAGAACATTCACATTGTGAGGTGGCAAGATGAAAAGCAGCTGGTTGGTGAAGTATGCGGCCATGAAACGAGCCATGGACTGGACCACCCTTACGGCCGCCTCAGGATGGACACTGCCACTCACCCCGAACTTGCCTTGAGTCTGCTCAGGAGCTAAAGGACACAGTAAATGACCAAAGAACATTCTGATTGAGCCATCAAGCGGTAGTAAGTTCCCAAAAATATACTAAAAATATTACAGGCAAAAGAACTACCACGAGCACCCATGATCTTTACAAACTAATTTAGGAAAGTTAACTATACTTGCTGAAGACAACAGAACAAAACATTCAGTTTATATTCTGAGTATGTACACTTAGAAACAATGACTGAGTGAACAGTTTTACCCAAACTCACAGTGGGATTGAAACAAAACAATCCGAACACAGTGGATTTGAGAGCCTAGCATTTCATTGTCTATTTGCCATTGTCCCATCACTTTTCCCCCCTTGATGAAAGCAGATATGGCTTACTACAGAGGTACTCTGATAAGCACCAAAGAAATGATTCTTTTGGGCCCCAGAGATAGTACAGCATGTAGGGCACTTGCCTTGCATACCTCTGACCTGAATTTGATCCCCTGCATCCCATATGGTCCCCCAAGCGCCTCTAGGAGTAATTCCTGAGTGCAGAGCCAGAAGTAATCCCTAAGCCAGGAGAAACCTCTGAGGTGTGGCCCAAAACAAACAAGAGCGATTCTGTTTTCACAGAGGCCACAAAAAAAGGTACTGGAAGGGGATGTTCAGAGCACAGTAGGACCATACTTGGCACAAGAATTGAGCTCAGGACTCAAATAAGTCACATTCCCAGAATATTCCGCATCCCAGAACAATGACTAATGTTTTTTTTCTGTAGTGTTTGATTTGGGAGCTACAATATACTCTCATTCACAACACTGACTCACTACCAGAGATTCTCTGCGAAGCAAAAGAATTGGAGCCAGAGAAATAGACATTAAGGCACTGGCTCGTCATGCAACTGACCCTGGTTTGATCCCTGGCACTGCTTACAGTCCCCTGAACACCATCTGGTATGGCTCAAGCCCCTCCTCTCTCTCTCTCTCTCTCTCTCTCTCTCTCTCTCTCTCTCTCTCTCTCTCTCTCTCTCACACACACACACACACACACACACACACACACAAAATAGTGTGAGGTGGAGGGAGGAGGTAAAGGAGAGGAAGGGAATTAGATTAGAATTTTCATAATGGTCTAAAATGAGCATGTACTGCTGCTTTCATTATGAATACAAAATTGGGGGAGGGTAAATGACAAAGAATCATAAAGAATTAAACTAGTATGGGAAAATCGAGAAATAGTACAAGGATTTAGGTGCCAGCCCTGCATGGGGCCAACCGGGGTTCAATCTCCTGCACTCCATATGGTACCACAAGCACACCAGGACCAATCCTTAGAGCTGGGAATAAGCTATGAACACCAATGGGAGTGCCCACCTCCATCACCAAAAAAGAAGAACTAAGTTAGCATGACTCCATTTATAAAGTATTGATATACTGGGCCTTCCAGACACATTCATATGTACAATATATACATCTAATAACTATTATCACTATATTATTTGTTCAAATTTATCTTTCACTGTTTACTGCTTAATTTAAATAAGCTTCTTATTCAAAAGGCAATCCAGAGACTGCAATCTCTTCAGCAGTTCTTTAAAACAAAAAGACTGTTGCAAATAAAAATACCATGACCAGAGCTATAGAACTCTGGGACAGCAGGAAGGGCACTTGCCTTGCACAGAGCTGACCCAGTTCCATCCCTAGCATCCTATATGGTCTCTGGAGTCCCTTAGAAGTGATCCCTGAATACAGGGATTTACACACAGTCAATTATGAGCAGCACTGGGTATGACTCTCCCACCACCCGCAAAAAAATAAAGACCACAGTATACGCCTCTCATTGGAAGGTGCAAGGTTTGATCCCCAGACTGCACGGTCCTTCAAACCACAGGGCACTCATCAAGAGTGGTCCTGACCCATACAAAAGACTCAGAGCTTAAGCAGGGATGTGGCTCAGCAGTAGAATACATGTCTTGCATGTGTAAGGCGTTGGGTTCAATCTCAGGCACACCAAACAACTGAGACTATTCAGAAACTGTTGTTTCTTTTTTTAACTAAATGATCTTGTAATTTTTTTCACTTCACTAGATAAGCATAAGCAATGGTTAAAAAGGTAAAGGTAAAGGCCCTCCCGTTGATCGTCGATTTGCTCGAGCGGGCCCAGTAACGTCTCCATTGGAGACTTTGTTGTTACTGTGTCTGGCATATCCAATACTCTCGGTAGCTTGCCGGGCTCTCCGAGAGGGGCGGAGGAATCGAACTCGGGTCGGCCATGTTGGCCGCTTGTAAGGCAAACGCCCTACCCGCTGTGCTATCGCTCCAGCCAATGGTTAAAGAAAATATAAATATGTTAAAGGTATACTGGAATATCTGAGAATCTAATCTTATATCTAAAGGGTTACGAGAAAACTATTATATCAGTTCACCTCAGGTCACTAAGCCCTGAGGCTCCAAAGATAAAAATTAAAAATTAAGGATCAAAGAGAGAGTATAGCAGGTAAAGTAATCTCTATCATTGGCACCCCATATGGTCCCTCAACCACAACAACCAGGAGTAATGCCTGAGCATAGAACCAGAAGCAAGCCCTGAGCACCCAAGTGTGGCTCAAAGACAAAAAAAAAAAAAAAGACAAATATAACCGGGCTGGAGCGATAGCACAGCGGTAGGGCCATTTGCCTTGCACGCAGCCAATATGGCCGACCCAAGTTCGATTCCTCTGCCCCTCTCAGAGAGCCCGACAAGCTACTGAGAGTATCTCGCCCGCATGGCAGAGCCTGGCAAGCTACCTGTGATGTATTCGATATGCCAAACACAGTAACAAGTCTCACGATGGAGACGTTACTGGGCTCGCTCGAGCAAATCGATGAACAACGGGAGGACCGTGACTATTGAGAAGCTAATACTCCAAAGCCATGATAATATAAAACACATCACATCACAAAGAAAAAGCAGTAAAGTTTATGTGTAATCAATTTTACACCTAAATACAATTTAAGGAAGCAGGCATACTGATTTTTTGAAAGGCATTACCTGAGCAATCTTCATTTTCTCTTACAGGCAGATGGGACCATCTCAGTATTTCTCTTACTAGCTGGTCACACAACCCTTGAGCATCATTTAAATTATAGTTGTAGAGGTGGCAATATAGGAGAGAAAGATAATAACGTATCTGAAGATAACATGTCCTTCTTCCTCCTTAAGCGGGAAAACAAATTGGTTTACATTAAAAACATACTATTGAGGCAATGTTCTGCATCTGGATGCTAGGTAGATGGAAGCTGTCACAATTTGCAAATTCCTTAAGATTCACATTCATGAACTTTTCTGTATCCATTTTATTTTTAAGTACATTTAAAAATGTTTACTAGGACAGCAATACTTTGGTCTTTTTTCATTTTAAGTTCTGAACTATTTTACTTTCTGCCCAGCAAGCTACCGAGAGTATCTGGCCCGCACGGCAAAGCCTGGCAAGCTACCCGTGACATATTCAATATGCCAAACACAGTAACAACAAGTTTCACGATGGAGATGTTACTGGGCCTGCTCAAGCAAATCGATGAACAATGGAAGGACCATGACCATGATGTCACAGACTACAACATCTAACGCTGTATCCAAAATGCTGCAAATTTTCATCCTCTCAGAGTGAAGGTCCGCTAAAGACAAAAAGAGGGTACTATAAATGCCAATTACTGAGCTACTTTATTTTTATTGTTACGAGTTGTGGGGGTCCCACCTGGGAGTGCTGGGGTGGGGTGTCAGGTATCACATGGGTATCATGTGGTATCAGGTACAGATCCCAGGGCCTTGCATCTGGAGGTATGTGCTCTATCACCTGCACCACATTCCCAGTTATTTTAAAAATAATTTTAAATAAGGGTTTCTGACAGTGGAAAAAACTTATACTATTTGAGCATTCTGAAAGTAAGAGTACTAGGGCTGGAGCAATAGCACAGCGGGTAGGGCATTTGCCCTGCATGCGGCCAACCGGGTTCGATTCCCAGCATCCCATATGGTCCCTGAGCAATGCCAGGAGTAATTCCTGAGTGAGAGCCAGGAGTAACCCCTGAGCATCGACGGGTGTGACCCAAAAAGCAAAAATAAATAAATAAATAAATAATAAAGTGTGAGTACTCAGAAATTTGGGATTTTTTAAATTATTATTTGCAGTTTAGGTAACAGGGTTATAATAGTATTTAATTTATGATTTTGACATTTGTGGTATGTACAGTTACTGCACCTCACCACCCACCAAAGTGCCTAAGACCCTCCATTACTGACCCCATGTCACCTCTAGTTCACCTCTTCACTTTTCCTTCTCCCTTCACTGCATGTTTATCTTAGTTTTGTAATCCAAGGCCGGGGGTTGGCAACCATTTAATATCGTCCATTCCTTTTCTTATTTCCCTATATACCACAGATGAGTGAGCTCTCCAGTATTTGTCCTTCTCCCTCTGGCTTATTTTATTAGCACAATACCCTCCAGAAATCTACAAATATTTTTTTTGGAGAGGGTGTGTGTGGTTGAGCCACATTCGACAGTGATCCTGTATTAGTGCTCAGAGGTAGCTTCCAGTAGTGCTCTGTGAGACCATGGGGGGTCACGGATCAGCCGCATGCAAGGCAACTGCTTTAACCCCTATATTCTCACTCCAACCCTGAGAATTATTTTTAAGCTCTACACCATGCTTAGAAATATTCCTACCAACAATATGTCAAATATCATCCTATATGATATCCCTTCTACCTTTCAGTTGGGCCTCTTGTAGAGCTTCCTTCCACAACTGAATAGACTTTTCATATGATCCCAACAGGAAGCACTCTTCACCTACAGAAATTGTTAACCAATAATTAGTCATGGCAAATTACATTACTCTATAAAAATTTACTCTAAGATTCAGTGGATGCATCTCAACCAGAAATTATTTCAAAAAGCAGTAATTTTTTTTAAAAAATTAGAAAAAAAAAATTTCAGGGGGTATGGTGCCGCCTACAGGTCAATCTGTACCTGTGAGGCGAGTGCATCAGCAGCCTCATGGCACGCACCTTCAGACTTCCAGATACCCCAAAATTGCTGCTGTACCTTTGGCCAGATCCCAAAAACTTGGGGCAAAGTTTACCAAGAAAGTAAACAGCCAAAAGTTAGGCATGTGGGAGACACACCCACAAACCACTTCCGGCTCAGCTATATAACTGGAGGCATGGCCTCTCTGGTTCCTGATTGAACTGCTTAAGGGCCATGATCCCAGAGACTCAGAAACAAATCTTGAAACCCAGAGGCTTTTGGCAAAAATGCGTCCAGACCCCGCAGTAGGTTACTGTTGCCTAGCCACCCCAGCGGGGAAAGGGTGCTGTCCCTCTGCCTGCTTCCCCTTGGCGGCTTGATGGCCGCCATCCTCCAGAGGCGACGGGACAGTCAGGTTTGAACCCGCAGTGACAAGACACGTGGGGCCTCATGGGATGGGGGTGAAGCTGACCCTTTCCTCCCCATCTCAATGAGACCCCGATTCGCCGCCCACAAATGGCCTCTCTGGCTCCTGATCAAGCTGCTTAAAGGCCACGATCCAAGAGACTCAGGAACAAATCTTGGAACCCAGCAGGTTTTGGTAGAAATCCCTCCAGTTTAATTGTTAAAATTTCAGAATTTCAACATTCCATGGCACTACTGCAGCCATGCAACATCATATGTTATTCATAACCAGCGATAGAAAACAAATTGTCTGCTGTTGCCTTTTCGGCAAATCTGAGTGTTGGGGTAAAATCTCAAATAATAATGGTGGGTCTGGTGTCAAAATACTGAATGTAATCAAAGTAGAGAGAGAGTAATGTGGAAATCATCTGTCCCACAGGTAGGGGAAGGGTTGAAATGGGGATATACTGGAGTTTTTGGTAATGGAGAATGGGCACTGGTGAAGGTATGGGTGTTTCATTGTATGACCGAGCCTTCAACCCGAAAGCTTTGCAACTGCTCTCACGGTGATTCAATAAATAAAATTATAAAAAATTTAAAAAAAAGTAAGGTGGAGTTCATGCCCAATTCAATCAGCCTAATCAATGGCTGAATAAATAGCAGTTCTCCTACTAAAAAAAGAAAAGATTTCAGAAATTATTTACAATAGCAACAGTTAATAAAATCAAAGTCCATTTAACTCTATTGCTCATTCATGAAGTTATATATTATATCTAAGATACTGACCATGAATAGATTTCAGTTCTAAAGTTTGGTTCAAACGTACTCCAGCAGACTGTAAGTTAGCCTGTATATGATAAATCAGTGACTTAACAGTAGATGCTTCATGGGTCATCCTTTCAACCAACACTCTGTCACCTTCCTCAACTGTTTTGCTTAATTGTAGTTGATACCACAGAGTTTTTTCATACAATATTTTCCAGAGGACATTCAATCTGTACATGAAATCAGGAAATGATTAAAGTCAATTGCAGAGTGGATATGAATAAATGGAGTCTCCTTCTTGTTCTCTTTTTGCTTCCTAAATTCTTCACAGATGTACCAACTGATCAGACTTACAAAATTATTAGATTTAAATAAAGTATAAAGTCCGACTAACAAAAACCTATGTATTGATTGCCACTCAATGCCTCTTTTGCAAACCACAGCACCCAAAAGGAGAGAGAACAAAAAGGAATACCCTGCCACAGAGGCAGGGTGGGATGAGGGGATGGGGGGTGGGAGGGATACTGGGATCCGTGGTGGTGGGAAATGGGCACTGGTGGAGGGATGGGTGTTTCATCATTGTATAATTGAAACTCAAGCACAAAATTTGTAAGTCTACAACTGTACCTCATGATGTCTCACTAATAAAAATTAAAAAAAAAACCTATGTATACTGGGAGCAGAAAGGAGTAGGGGCAACAGTGGATAAGGCTCTTTCCTTGCACACAGCTGACAGGGGTTCAATGTCTGGCACCATATATCGTACCCAAGCACCACTCAGGAGTGATCCTGGAGTGCAGAGCCAGGAGAAAGCCTCAAGCTCCACTGTGTGTGGCCTGAAAACAAAAACTAAAAACCAGGGCTGGGGAGATGGTGCAGAAGGCAGGAGCACATACCTGGCACCAGCAACACACATAGCCAAGACTTGTTGAGATTGGCATCCAACTACCACTTGGGAGATCCCAAAATTGCATAGTTTCATAATCATAAATGCATTTGCCACTATTTTCATTTTTATAGTGCTTACCTAAACAAAAAATATTTTAAAGTAACATAAAGTCTATTATACTGAGTATGATTTATTATCGAGCTTCTTCTGTGGGTGATGCAAATATTGTAAAACTGGTGTTTTCCTATTTTCTTGTGACTATTCTAAAAAAGTCACAGAATTATACACTTTTTTAAAATGCTTGTTTGGGATTCACACTTGGCAGTGCTCGGGGTTTACTCCTTGCTCTGCACTGAGAGATCATGTCTACTGAGGCTCAGGACCCCATGGGGTGACAAGGGTTGAACCCAGGTTGGCCACATGAATGGAAAGCACCATACTTGCTATACTATGGCTCCAATCCAGAATTATACTTTTTTTTGACTTGTGTTTTTGATTTTGGGCAACACAAGGCAATGCTTAGAGGTTACTTTTGGCTCTGCACTCAGGAATTACTCCTGGCAGTACTCGGAGCTCCATATGCGATCCCTACTGGAATACTATCACTCCATCCACAAAATTTTACACTTTTAAAGAGGTGAATTGTATAATATAGAAATTACATTTCATACATTTCAATTGTTTGGATTGGAAATAATCAATTAGGTTAACAGGATTCTTTTATAAAATTAATTCTACCTGTGTCCAGGCCTTCGAACCAAATTTACTGCTTGAGGACAAATTTTTAAAGATGAGTTCCAAGACCCACTTTCCAGAGAACCAAAATCTTGAAATGTTTGAAAGATGGGTACCACCAATGAGTCTTGATTTGCTGTTGTACTTCCATCAATCGATGCTAAAATAACTTCAGGCTGGAGACAATATATTCCATTTAAATTATCAGCTACCATCCTGAGTAAATGAAAACAAGCCAGAAGTGTCTCAGAGAATAACTGAGCCTGGTGCTGCTGAGTTAACAAAAGTTTGATGGTATTTGAGGTCAGCTTTACCAAATGTCCCAAATCTTGTTTGTATCTCAAATCCCAATACTGGATTGACAAACACTGATGAAAAAACTGAAAGATACAAAGCACCCACTCATTATGTTTTGGGCTTGTGCTTAAAAATATATCAAGTTTGGAAGACGGACATTTTATAAATTGAAGAATGTAGAAAAAATGAGTGATGCAAACTACTGTATAATTTAACAACAAATCTTTTTCAGCCACATTCTTTGAAATTCCTACGGTCCATGCTGCAAGGAGATTTTTCTGGATAGAATGCAATTTGGTAATGGTTCTATCTGTCTCCTCAGTATTATCCTTTGCATGTACTGTATCAAACATAGAGGCAAATTCCAATCTTCCCTCCATGGCACTACTGAACAATGAATCATCTTTCTGGTTCCAGGAAGAGAATAAGTTGTTTGGAAAGCTTTTGCTCTCATTAGCTTCTTCTGCTTCAAAATCCTAAAACGAGCAAAAAGAAAAAAATTACATACAATACCATTTAGTACCTTTAACTCCACCCCACAAAAAAAAAAATCACTTTGTTCTCAAATTTCTCTTCCTTTTAATAAGAAAAGGAGAGCTTCCTAGAATAAAGGCAATATGTAATTGTTGAAAGCAAATAAGGTACTGCTACCAAGTACCTGCAAATCCAGTTTTTCATTTAACTTCATTGTTTCCTCTGCCTGCAAGAATCTGGGAACAGGAGAGTCAGCTGAACTTTCATTTCCTTCATGTTTTAATAGACTAGACCTTAGAGAATCTAGTGACCGCAAGTTCAGCCCTTTGCCTTTTGGCTACAGAAGAAAAAAAGATTTTCATGAGTAAAATCTTACTTATAACTCGTTAGCAATGCAAAACTCTATGCACAATTTTACATTCCAAGGACTTACTGGATAATAAACATCTATGGTAAGAAATAGCATAATTTAAGCAGTCAAGTTTAAACTGGAAAAGACTAAAAGGACAACTTTAACAAGTGATCCCCAAAAGCACCATACCTTAGACACTACCACACTTTGGTATGCCTTCTCAAGCTGCTGGGTTGCAGCAAGCAAAAGGGATCTCATGAGCACTGATGGAGACAAGTTATCACGAAATCGGAGAGTTGTGACCATGTATCCATCGGAAACAATAAGGAAGGGTGACCGTGAATGCGCTTTCACAGAAAACCTCTGTCTCATAGGATCATTATCAGAAGCTGATGACTCTACAGGATTATTTGAATCTTGAAAGGTAACTTGCTGTGGTCTAACAAACAAATGTCAAAGTGGAAAAATTAGTTTTAAAAAATCTTGAAGGAAACAATAATTTTATTCCAAAGGAAAAGAAACTAGTAAAATTACAAAATTATAGAAAGGCAAGCTAATTAAACATACATTATATACATATATATATACACATACACATATACATATATATGAAAAACATTAGTGAGTAACATAAGGTTTTTTCCTTGAATGTAGCACGTACTGTTTTGTGTTGAATCTACGTACAAACTATTTCAGAAAAAAATTAAGACAGTACGGTTTTATTCTTAGTTAATGCTCCTTCTTACAACAGAACTAAAAATACAGGACAACAGCTCTTCAAGTCCATGTTCTCCCTTGAACACATATCTTGCTTGCTTGCTTGTTTCTATATTTCTTTGCTTGTTTACTTCCACTCTGGAGAAGCCTGTATTCTCTTTTGAATGTGTATCTCTCTCTCTCTTTCTCTCTCTCTCACTCTCTCTCTTTCCCCTCTTCCTCACATCTTTCTCCTCCCTCCCTCACACCATCTTTCTCCCCCTCCCTCACATCTTTCTAGGTAAGTTTCAATAATAACCATCTTGCTTCACGAAACCAAAAAAGAAAAAAAAATACAAGACTATTATAATGAGCAATATACTAGCTATTTGGGTGAGAAACAAGAAACTGAGAGGCCCTTAGAATGTAACTCAATTAGAGCACCACAGCTGCCTGCATGAGGTAAGAGTTCCATCCTGAGACCATCCCAGAAGTTGCAATCAAGTGCCGAACCCCCATCCACCACCATAGCAATCAACAAAGAGAAGAAAAGGAAAACCGAGAAAGACATGTGAAAGGATAGTCATGTAATTTTATTACCTCCATATTATAACTGAGGGACCAGATGCTGGAGAGATAGTACAATGGGTAGGGGGCTTGCCTTGTATGTGGCCACCCAGGTTGTATCCCAGGCATCCCATCAAGTTCCCCAAGTCCCAATAGGAATGATTCCTAAGCACAGAGCCAGGAATAAAGCCTGCACACCACTGGTATGGCACTGAATTAATTTTTTTAATCATAGAACTAAAACTGAGGAGTCAGGGAGATATTTCAAAGGGCTAGTGGGTTCACCAGTAAATACTGCATAAATGGGGCGTCAAAGCACAAGACTAGAAGACCAACTAGTAGGATGGGAATTGGGAATGACAGGAAGGAAATAAGGCTGGAAAGAGATCACATTTAGAAAAAAGTTGAAAATACTGGTTGCCAGATTTCAGATGTAAAAAATATCAAAAGCCACTGAATTAGACTATAAAAAATAAAGGTAAAAAATCCATTCATTGAAGGACAAATTTTTCCTTCAGCATTTTTGATTGTGAAAAATAAGATTGCTTTTATTGCTGGAGCCAGAGAGACAGTACATTGAGTAGGGAACTTGCCTTGCTTACAGCAGGCCTGGACTTGATCGCTGACACTTGATATGGTCCCATGAGTCCACCAGAAGTGATCCTGAGCCAAGAGCTAGGAGCAAGCCCTGAGTACTGCCAGGTGTGGCACAAAGACAAAGACAAAAAACAACCCCCCCCCCAATGGTTTTTGTTCTTGTTTACATTTGTTTTATTTGTTTTGGATCAAATAGACAGAGCTTGGGGAAAAACTCCCATCTACTGCAGGTGGAACATATAGTGCTGAGGATCACACCTGTAAAGCCTGCACTGAACACCGTGACATGTTCCTCCAGTCCAAATATCACTTTCAACTATCTATAATCAAGAACATACTCTCAGTTTCCTTTTGCAAAGGTAAATAAATGGATAATTTCAGATATCTTTTAAATTTTTATATTATAACTTATATATGTGTATATGCACACATCCAAAAATACCAACATCAATAACAAAAATGTTTATGGAGCACTTACTTCATGTCAGACAGTGCTAAATACATTTATAATCATGTATTCTCTTATTTTACTCCCTCCAATCTGAGATTCTTACTGTCCTCTTTGCTTCAGAAAGAAACAGAAAGAGGCTTAAAGAATAACTTTCTGAAGGTCGAACAAATTTGTTTTGTTCTGTTCTGTTTTTATGGAACAACTGATGGGTGCTCAGAACTTAAGTTCTGGTTCTACACTCAGGGATCTACTCCTGGAAGTGCCAAGGGGACCATGTGTGGTGCCAGAGGTTGAACACAGGTGGGCCATATGTAAGGTGAAGCATGCTGCTTACTGTATTCTCTCTCTAACTCTGATAGTTCCACAACTATTAAACAGAAGGACTAATATTTGTATCTTTCTGACTCCTAAGTCAAAGTACTACCCCATCTCTCAATTAAAAATGAAAACAGGCCAGTGACATGACTCAATGCTGAGGAAAAACCGAGGAGAGCAACTTCACAGCATGTGTGAGGCCCTGTGTTCAACACCCAGCACTGAAAAAGGTAAATTTAAAACACAGATTGTAAAATATTATATTTATGTCTAATAACTTTTCTTTTGGAAGTAGAAAAATCCATGATCCGAGTATGAGTTTTTAAGGCATTAAAGAGTTCTTCTAAAACAATAAATGAAAATGGTTTAACATTTTTGATGCTAGGGATTGAACCCAGGACCATATATATCAAGGCATGCTCTCCACCATGAAAATACATCCCTGAACCTTTATTAAATTTTATATCAAAGAAGATAACCTTAAGCACAATTAAATACTTAAGTTATACTTACATAATCACAATGTCAAACTTTCACCAGGATTAAGCCACAAAAAAAGAAAATAGAAGAAAACTATAAATCAGAAACAGATATTGAGATAACAGACTCCAAAGGAAGAATAAGACAATTAAAAAATTAAAATTTTTAAACAAACTAAATCATAAAAATAATACTAAAGGAGAAAAATTTCCAGCTGAAATGATTCAAATATCTCACCTATATGTTATTAGTGGGTGAAGAGGTATAAATTCTGCCGGTCCAAATTCTATAGAGCAACCAAATGTTACTAATGTTAGCAATTCACCTTGGCAGGTCAATAAAACCAGGGAGCCACGTCTTAACATACAAGCCAGAAAAAGACTATCATGAGTCCAGCTGATATCACCCACCCAGTAGGATCTAGGAAAAGCAAGAGAACATATTTAGAAAACACTCTCTAAACAGTTTCTTTGATAACTTACAATGAGCTATACCTGGCAAGGTGATACACTTCAAAAACTGGAGACAAACAATAGTTAGCATTTATTTACAAAGTGTACTTAAAGTATTTCCCTCCCAGGAAAAAAGGTATGAAAAGGAAATTTGTTAATAAATGTACTTCAGAGAGAGAGAAGAGAAGAGAAGAGAAGAGAAGAGAAGAGAAGAGAAGAGAAGAGAAGAGAAGAGAAGAGAGAAGAGAAAAACCATTCATTTACTTAGACTTATAAACAACATATATAACATGAAATTTTTCCCTAAAAGGGTTCAGCTTTACAGTCATGCAACCAGGTATGATTCCCCAGCACCCCACACGGTCCCCCAAGCATCCAGAGGAATTATCCTGAGTGCAGAGCCAGGAGTAAGACCTCAGCACCGCTTTCGTGGTTCAAAAACAAAAACAAGAGTTAAGCTGTTTAGTAACTCACATTTTATTTTATTTTTTATTTTAGAGGTTTGGGGGCCACACTGATGGTGCTCAGTGGCTAGTTCCAGCTCTGTATTCAGAAAATGTTCCAGTGATACTCAGGGTACCATGTGCTCCTAGGGATCCTGGACCTCCTACATGAAAAATGCTCTCTAGCCCATCAATTACATTTTAATTCGAACAAATTTTAATCCAATTGGAGTCCACCACCAAGAGCTACTGATATATTCAAAGGTTGATTCCAGGGTCAGGGAGAGAGAGGTGGAAGAGTTAGCTTTGATCCCTAACACTACCTCATCCCTGAGTATTCAGCCAGGAGGAGCCCCTCAGCACAAGGTGTGGCTCAAAACACAAAAAAATTAATTAGAAACAATTAATTGAAATTAAAAAAAAGTCTTTCTATACAAAGCCTGCTAGACTTTCATTCAGGAGCAGATTCCTTCTCTACCACTTAACTCTCAGGTCATCTTATTGTTTTATGGGAGCAGAAAGTAGATCTTCATGTGAATTAAGGACACCTGGGCCAAACAGTCCATTGAACTGAGTCCAGTAGTACTCTGGAAGGGAACTCATGCGAAAGGAAAAAAAAAAATGAAGAGGCAGAGCTAGATGAACCTAAATTTTGTAAATTCAGGGAACAGACACATACACACAAAAAATATTAAAATAATTAGGGGAAACTTCCTATTCTATAATCCTATATAGATTCTAGTAGTAATTTCTGGTGTGTGGCTCCTGAACTGTGCCATCCAAATCACTAATTTTTTTGCCACTGACTCCAATGCAGAAAATGTAGGTTTTGCTTAAAAGACTGCAAAATACCTTAACCTCCCTAAGCATATGATGACCCCCAATTATTTCAGGCTCTCTAACTAAACCAAAATTTTATCTACCCATTTATGATACCACTCCTCCTGAGATAGCATAGAAAGAAAAGAAAAATCTAAAGAAATAAAAAGAAATCTTCCATCCTTTCATTAGAATATTTGTCTTTCCTGATATAATGCTATCTATTAACTACTGAAATTTATTTTATCTGTCTAAAAAAATACATGTTTAAGTACATGTTTAAATACATGTTTAAGTAAACTGTCAGCTTTACACATAGTAAACTGTTAGGAAAAAATTAAAAAATACTACTTGCAAACATGAATAAGGTCTCACCTGACGAGTGTAGCTGGAAGCAGAGGATTTTTATTACTACAGCCCTTAAGGCTACCAGAGAGAGTAACAAGCTTGAGTGTGTTTATAAATAATACCTGAGTTGCCTATAAAGAAAGAAGACAAGAAGGAATATCAAAGTTATTTTACTTTAGTCATTACTCATAATTCTGGAGAACCAGGACACCTATTATAATGCAAAAAAAAAATAACTAGTTAGTCTTACCAACTGGCAAGGCAATCTTGACCATCTGTAATCTTTCTGTATTTTACAAACCATTTTTAAAACTTCAGCTGACACTTTTCCCTTATTTCCTCCTTTTCCCGTTTTTCTTTTTTATCTTCTGAAGGCCAACTTTTGAAACTTATAGCAGCTGATGTAAATAATTTTACCAATTCATAATATAAAATTGGGCTGAAGCAATAGCACAGTGGGTAGGGCATTTGCCTTAAATGTGGCTGACCTAGGTTCTATTTCTCCGTCCCTCTTGGAGAGCCCGACAAGCTACCGAGCCCGCCTGCATGGCAGAGCCTGGCAAGCTCCCGTGGCATATTCTATATGTCAAAACCAGTAACAACAAGTCTCACAATGGAGAATTACTGGTGCCCACTCGAGCAAATCAATGAACAATGGGACAACAGTGCTACAGTGCTATAATATAAAGTTAGATCAGAAAACAACTTAAAGAACAGATATGAGATTTAGAGACTTATTGCAACTTAGATGAAACTGGAGGGAATAATGTTAAGTGAAATAATGGGACTAGAAAGATAGTACAGCAGGTAAGGTGCTTGTCATACACACATCCAACCTGAGTTCGATACCTGGCATCCCATATGGTTCCACAGGCACTGTCAGGAGTAATTCCTGAGTGCAAAGCAGGAATGACCCCTGAGTATTGCCAGGAATGACCCCAAAACTAAAACTGAAAAAAAAAAATGTCAGAAGGAGGACAAAACCAGATGGTAGACAGACAAAACAAAAGAAGTGACAGAACTGAATGACAACCACCCCTTGGCCTGGATTAAAAACCCCAGATTCCCAAACAGGGCTGAAGCAAGGAAAAGGCTGACTAAAGTGACACCAGGATATTGTTAGGACACTGGAGGAGGGTCTCGGTCATGGTGGTGATGAGGTGCAGTAACTGTATACATAAAAACCATAAAACCATTAACACTATTGTAAACATGTGATCTAAATTATAATAAATCAAAAATGGGAAAAAGTGTCTATAACGTATTGGGGTTTTTGTTTTGTTTGCTCTGTGGAACACACCCAGCAGTATTCAGGGCTTACTCCTGGCTCAGTACTCAAGAATAAATCTGTCGTCTTGGGGGAACATGTGGAATGCTGAGGAAAGAACCCAAGTCAGCTGTGTGCAAGGCAAGAGTTCTACCTGACGTACTACTGCTCCACCCCGAAAGTAATGTTTAGAGGGGGAAAAAAGCACTGTATTCCTAAGGATGTGGGGCTCAAAACTAGACAAGACTCATTCATATGGGCCGGAGCAATAGAACAGAGGGTAGGGCATTTGCCTTGCACACGGCCAACCCGGGTTCAATCCCTGGCATTCCATATGGTCCCCCAAACACCGCCAGGAATAATTCCTGAGTGCAGAGCCAGGAGTAACCCCTAAGCATAGCTGGATGTGGCCCAAAAAGGAAAAAAGACCCTCATTCTTATAAGTTACTTTCCAAGACATTACATTTACTGACCTTTGGATCTTTCTGATTAAGAGCTACTGCAAGGGTCAGGCCATCTCTTGAAAAGGCAGAAATCAGACCTCCTCTTGACTTCACTGATTCACATTTAGGAGTTAACCTGCACAGAATACACTCTTGCTGTGCCCAATGAACATGGAATGGCAATGATCTACGAAATTAATGAAATAATTAAAAAAAAAAACAGGTAGTACAGTGACTTTAAACTGAATAAATAATCCATTACAAAAAAATTTAAGGATCCAACTAAATTCCTAATAATAGATCTTATAATGATCACTCAGAACATTCATGCACAGTACTCACCAATTAAATAGGGTCAATATCTAAGTTTTTGAAATTGGAGTTATATTCTTTAGCCATTTCCAAAAAACATCTGCTTCCACTAAATGTTTGCATATACATATCTCTACATGATAGCAAATATTTTTAAGGAATTAAACAGGAGAAATGAGGAGAATTTTAGGATAGTGGCAATATTATGAATATCTGGGGGGGGGGGATCTTGGTTATTGGACCACAATTATAAGTATTCAAGGGACTATTCCTGTCTCTATACTCAGAAGGTGCTTGGGGGATACCATGTGTCCTCGGGACTGAACCAGGGTTATCCACCTGCAAGGCAATTGCCTTATCCCCTGTACTATCTCTTCAATCCCTCTGTATGTAATTATCACACAGACAGTTACTAAGACTATCAGGTACACACTATAGATTTGCTCATTTCACTTTAAACAAATATCTTAATAAACTACTACAGCATGAAAATTAAAAGAGAAAAAAATAAAAGCATAACAATCATATTTTTGAGCTAAGAATATGGTTTAAGTATAACAGCACATGCCTAGCATATGAAAGACTGAGTTCATTTGCCAGCACCAGATGGCTCCCATGCCAGGTGTGGCCCATATAAAAAAAAATAAGATTTTTTAAAATAATACTATGTTCCTATTTTATTGTCTCACATAGGTATTATCAATTTTTATTTGCTGTATAAACTCCAGGTGGCTAGGAAAAGCCCCGTGGTTCTCTGTCTCTGTCTGTGTCTGTCTGTGTCTGTCTCTATCTCTGTCTCTGACCACCTGCGTTTGGTGGACTCACGCCACACTCCAACTGGGACAATTGATGCCATGGGCGGATTAAGGAGAAAACGAGTACCAGACTGGTTGGTGATCAGGTGTGTTATTCCATACTCCCCACGCTCCTGTTCCAATCTCTCTAAGCCCCTCATTCTATTCTCACACTGCCCCTCCTTCCCGTCTCCTTCTGTCTCTCCCGTTCATCTCTCCACACTCCATCTTGCTGCCCTGGTCTCTCTCTTCTCTCCACACTCCTGCTCCTGCATTCTTCCTCTACATTCTTCTCTCTCTGTCCCCCTTGCTAGTCTCTCTCTGTGCTCCATCTTGCTGCCCTGGTCTCTCTCTAGTCTCTCTCCAACTCCCCAGCATTGGGGGTAGCCACCACACTCCACCCAGTAGCACAATCAACATATCAAAAGCCCTTCGGATTGCAGATCCTGCACAAGGGAGGGAAGTAACACCTAGGGGTGTTTCTCCTCTCCTTAGTCCAATAACTTAATTGACATCTTAACATCTTAATTCTACTTCTTCATATTAGTTATTTTGTATGGACACAGTAAGAGGTACATTCAGCTTGTAGAGCAGCTCTCCTGGGGGCATCTCGCTATAGATCTCAGACTACAGTGCTCAAGACAGATTAATCTTTCCTAACCCTAGCAGGGTCCAAATGTAGTTACTACTTTTTGGATCATCACAGAATTCGTCCAGGATGATGCTCTTAACTTATAGTTAAGCATTATGGAACTTTGGCAGGGCCCATTTCGAATCCAGGGTAGATCACAGCTTGCCCTGGGTCCATCCAGTCCCTAGTTGGGACCCTACTTTTGGGGATCTAGGAAGTAAGAACAACTGAGGCTTAAGTTGAGAGAGCTGATGTCCAGGAGGTAATATTACATAGAGTCAATTAACTCCCAAGTTACAAAAGCATGTCTTTTTAATTGTCTCCCTTTTTCCATACAAAAGATAATTGCTCTGAAGTAACTAACTATGCAAAAGACATTAAGGAGAAGAGAAAAACAGTATTTATAAGTCAGCAGAGTCTGATCAGGAGGCAAAGGTAATTGACAGGTTGGGAGAGCAATCAACAAACCCAAGCTCCCTGCAGCCAGGGAGGAAGGGCAAACCAATGTTATCCTACAATTTTCCTTTGTTTGGGGGCCATACCTAGCAGAACTAAGAGCTTACTCCTGGCTCTGCGCTAAGGGATCACTCCTGGCAGGCTCAGGGAACCATATGGAGTTCCAGGGATCAAACCCGTGTCAGCCATGTGCAAGGTAAGTGCCCTATATGCTGTACGACTGCTCCAATTACTGCAAACTTTTTTTTTTCTTTGCCTGTGTCATACCTGGCGATGCTCAGGGGTTACTCCTCGCTCTGCACTCAATCAGGAATTATTATTAGCATTGCTCTGGGGACCATACAGCATGCCAGGGATTGATTCCGGGTCAACTGCGTACAAGGCAAATGCCCTACCCACTGTACTATCTCTCTGGCACCTACTGTAAACTTTTCAAAGGTTTTTTTTTTTTTTTGGTATTTTGTTTTTTATTGATCTCATCCAATGGTCCCACCCAGGGATCACTCAGGGGACCATGGAGTGCCCAGGATCAAATCTGGTCCTCTCGCATATAAAGCATTTGATTAGTATGTTACATGTTCTAATTTCTTTAAGATCTATTTCTTGGGGGGCCAGAATAACAGTACAGCAGGTAGGTGGCTAACTTGGCACCACATATGATTTCCCAAGTCCCACTGTGTAGCAACAGGAGTAAGCTCCGAGCACTGCAAGGTGTGACCAAAAAACAAACAAACAAACAAAAATCTACTTTATTTTATTTTATGATTATGGTGCTGAAGATCAAACCCAGGGTCCCACACATGCATGGCAAGCACTCTCCTGCTGTGTGGCATCCAGACTAAACATAGGTTCTCCACAAAGCCTGTGTTCTACCACTGAGTCACATGCTCAGCAAGTTTTGGACTCTTATTGGAGTCTCGATGCTCAGCTTTTAACAATAAATAAGGGGACTGGGGCAATAGTACAGCAGGTAGGGCATTTGCCTTGCATGCAGTTGACCTGGGTTCGATTCCCAGCATCCCATATGGTCCCCCAAGCACCACTAGGAGGAATTCCTGAGTGCAAAGCCAGGAGTAACCCCTGTGTATCACCAGGTGTGACCCAAAAAGAAAAAAAAAAGGTCTTTAATGGTGAGAGAGAGGCTACACGTTATGGTATGCAGGGAATACTAACAGGTCAGTGCTAGTGCTTAGGGGTTACTTAGACCTTACTCAGGGGATCGTGTGGAACCAATTTCCTGTATATGAAGTATATGCTCCAGTCCTTGAGTTTTAGTCCCAACCCTCAAACAAAGCTTTGTTTTGTTCTGGGTCTCCCAATCAAAAGGGACCCAGGATCAACACTTGGTCATTCGGGCCGGACACAATTCATTGTTAGAGTCCTCAATGGCAGAGAACAGACAGCCACACCAGTGGTGCTCAGGGGCCACCAGGGCCAGACCTGGCATTTCTGTGTGGGAGGCGTGTGATGGAAAGGATCGAACTGAGTCACAAGGGGGTTAAGAGATAGTATAGTGAGTAAGGCATTTCCCTTGTAATTCTGAGTACAATCCCTGAGTGTAGTGAGGAGTAGTCCTGAGCCTAACTGAGTGTGGCACCAAAACAAAAACAAAAAAAAGGGGGGGGGGGAGCAAACTGGGATCCCAAGAATGCAAAGCAAATCATGTGTCCCTAACTCCTGTATTTTCTCCCTAGCCAGCAGATTTACTTTCTTGAATGCTGAGGATCAAAATAAGGAAGTTATAATGCAAGCATGGACTCTATTACTGAGTTACATTCCCTCCCCTAAATAAAATGGTTTTGTAACTTTTTTTTTCTTCAGAGTCAGGGATGAAACCCGGGGCATCACACATGCAAGGCAAATGCTCTACCACTGAACTACATCCTCATCCCAATAAAATTATTTTTTTTCCTTTTCATTTTTGGATCACAATCAGCAGGGATGGGTTCGACTCACAGCTCAGTACTCAGGGCTCACTCCCAGTCCTGCTCCAGGGACTATGTGTTTCCAGTGATCGAACCTGTGTGTAACTTCTACCTGTAAAACATGAGCTCCAGCCCACTAAAGTCTTTCCTCCACCAATAAAGCTATACTGAATAGAAAAACACTCAAGGATGGAGACACAGCTCAGTAGTAGACCACTTGGCTTGCATGTGTGAGGTCATGTGTTCAATCCGTCGCATCAAAAACAAACAAAAGACAAACACTTAAGCATTAGATACAGTAGTAGAGGCCAAACAGTACAGAGGGTAAGGCATCTGCCGTACACACAGCTGACCTAGATTGGGTTTCTGGCACCCAACATGGTTCCCTGAGTCTACCAGGAGTAATCCCTGAGTCAGAACCAAGAGTAAGCTCTGAGCACGACCTGCTGTGCTGTACTGGGGATCACACTAGGGTTATCTACAGACAAGAACTATCTTTTTGCATAGCTTTAAGACAAGAACATAGCCTAACTCATCTTATTTTCCTCAGGTCCAAGAAATAAAATAGGAGTAACTTTCTACAGGACTGGAGCGATAGTACAGCAATTAAGGTGTTTGCCTTGCATAAGCCAATCTGAATTCGATCCCCAGCATCCGATATGGTCCCTCAAGCCCCACCAAGAGAGAGTCCTGAGCACAGAGACAGAAGTAAGCTCTGAGCAGAGCAAGTGTGGCCCAAAAACAAACAAACAAAAAGCAACAACAACAAAAAAAATGAAAAGAACTTCCTTAACTAAACATTTAGAAATGAAATAAAACAGTGCAGTATTTATGTAAAAGCTCCTATTTGTAAAATCTCCAAAAGTGAAACTGACAGTTATAAATCTTACTTTATTAAGATACTTATAAAATATTGGGAAATGAACACTTTTCAAACGATTATTCCCAAGCATCATGTCTCGGGAGCCTGGCTGGCCAGAGCGCTGACCCGCTGGCAGTGCCCAAAAGATGACTGGGGGGTGGACCCCAGGCACCCTAAATACTGTCTGGGAGGACCAAAATAATAAGTAAAAATAAAAGGGGCAAAGAGCAACATTGACCTCACCTTACAGATGTAAAACTATTCTCATGCCATCGAATTGCCAGAAATGACAACTTCAGACATTCTCCAGAATAAAAAGCAAATGAACACAAGCAGCAGTCTCCAAGTAACTGTAGACAAATTTCATATATTTTAGGGTGTAGTATAAAAATAAAGCAAGATATATGAAACATTTTTCATAATAAATAAAACAAATACAAGGCACCAGGATGATGCTATAATTTTATTAAAATTAAACCAGATAAGTAGTTTATTTCTAAGCCAAGTGGCATGTTTCAAACAAGAAAGCAAGTTACAGTCTCCACTTTTTTTTTTTGGTTAAATTCCAACACATCTCAAGAAGTTTATAAAAATTTAACTAAGAATCCCCCAAGTTATAGCAGATAGTTTATCTTGCTTGCTGTGGACCTGGGTTTAATCCCCTGGCACTCCCTATGGCCCCCATGTTTGCCAGGAATGATCCCTGATCATAAAATCAGGAGCAATCTCTGAGCACAGCAAGATGTGGCCCAATAACTCAAAAATTACAAAGTAACTAAACTTGCGTCAAATCGGGTAAGAAATAGCAAATGTAACCAATACGAAAATACCTTTTTTGTCTGTTTGTTATTTAAGCCACACCTAGTTATGCTGAAAGGTTACTTCTGGCTCAGTACTCAGTAATCACTCTTGGCAGTGGTTGGTACTATATGGGATGCTGGGGATAAAACCTGGGTTGGCTGTGTGCAAGGCCAGTGCCCTACTCACTGTGCTCTGTCGACTCCCAGTACAAAAATACATTTTCCACAGTAATTTCAAAACTGGAGCGATAGCACAGCGGGTAGGGCGTTCGCCTTACAAGGGGCCAACATGGCCGACCCGAGTTCGATTCCTCCGCCCCTCTCGGAGAGCCCGGCAAGCTACCGAGAGTGTTCGATAAGCCAGACACAGTAACAACAAAGTCTCCAATGGAGACGTTACTGGGCCCGCTCGAGCAAATCGACGATCAACGGGAGGGCCTTTACCTTTTACCTTTAATTTCAAAACATTTTGAAATTAATGACGGCTAGAGAAATATAGCTATGCCACTATGCACTCTGCTAACTAGCATCGTAAATAGTATCTGTTCTTAAAATCAGATCAACTCAGTAACACCCTGCTTGATTTCAATATTTACCTCATTCTTTATAAAAGCAGCATGCACTACAGCTTCTTTATCTTCAATGGAAGGCAAACAAACTCCTTCTTCAGGTAGGATCTGGGACCAATGACCTATCAGTGAAGAGCTTTTTGAAGATAAAATATTACTAAATCCAAGATATTCCCAAAGAAATATGCATCCAGAAGGAGTCAAAAGCAGAACTCTTTCTCCATTTCCAGATACATACAGGTACAATTTCAAAGAGCTTCCTAGGGAGAAAAAAAAAAAACGTAATCAACCTCAATTCTGAGTTCTCCCATCCACAAGAAAGTGAGCAATTTTTTCATTCTGACCACAAGAAAGCTAAATGAGTTTCATTAGGATATGAAACTGGGCCAAAGCAATATTACAGTAGGTAAAGCATTTGCCTTGCTTGCAGCTGACCCAGGTTCAATCCCTGTCATGCCATACGGTCCCCAAGCATTTACAGGTATGATCCCTGAGTGCAGTAGAGCCAAGAGTAACCCTTAAACATCTCCAGGTGTAGCCTAAACACAAAAGAAAACAAACAAAAAAGGATGTAAAACTAAGGCACTAGCAATAACTTCCAAGTCCCGAGAGAAACACTGATAGTGTATGTATTATGTGCTATTCGAAACCTACCGTTATCACAGATAAGTCAGGCATGCCAGATTTATTTCTTCAAGATGAATCTATCTTAGTATCACAAGTGGTGTGGCGTGATATTGTAAAATGCTATCACAATTTGGGGCTGAAATGATAGCACAGCGGGTAGGGCGTTTGCTTTACACGCGGTCAATCCGGGTTCGATTCCCAGCATCCCATATGGTCCCCCGCACACCACCAGGAGAAATTCCTGAGTGCAGAACCAGGAGTAACCCCTGAGTATTGCTGGGTGTGACCCAAAAAGAAAAAGAAAATGCTATCACAATTAAACATCACCTCCCGCAAATACACAGAAATATATAAAGAATTTATATGTTTGGAGCTGGAGCAATAATACAGCGGGAAGAGTGTCTGCCTTGCACACAGCTGACCCGGGTTCAATTCCCAGTATTCCCGAGCACCACCAGGAGTAATTCCTGAGTGCAAAGCCAAGAGTAACCCCTGTGTATCTCTAGGTGTGACACAAAAAAGGGGAAAAAAAAATGTTTAAATAAAGAAATTCACACATACAGAGATCTCGTTTTTTTAATGTAAAAAAAGGAGATGATATATTTATCTTCATTTATCAAAGATTTTTTTTTTTTTTGCTTTCTTGATCACAACCAGCAATACTCAGGAGTTACTTCTGGCTCTGCATTCAGGACTTTTACTCCTGGCGGTGTGGGGGGGGACCATATGGGATGCCAGGGATCAAATCCGAGTCGGCTGCGTGCAAGGCAAATGCCCTACCTCCAATAATATTACCTCTCATTTATCAAGTTAAATGTTTTTGTTTTGTTTTGTTGCCATACCTAGTGGTGCTCAGGGAACCATGTGGAGAGCTCGGGATCAAACACGGGTTGTCTGTGTGCAAGGCAAGCACCTTACCTGCTGTAGTTATCTCCCCAGTCCCACTCAACCAATTTTAATAAGTAAAATTAATTCCCACCTACTACAGTTTTAATCATTTCCTTAGGTTTATCATTGGGTTGTACAGTTTTTAAGCAATCTTGATCTTTGTTCCAAAGGAAAATTTCCCCTGTAGCAAGAAGACCAGCTAACCATGCATCTGTTTCCAAAAGAGAAAATATAAAAAAAAAGAGAGAAAATATAATACTTATTATCTAATATCTCCTTTAATTACTCAAAGTTATTTGAAAAGACAATTAATCTAGACTTCTGAAAATACTGTTAATACTTAACCATTACTGGATGTTGTCAGTAGAATAGCATCCTTTATCAATGGCTGTAAACTTGGTATTTTCTTCTTTGTCCTTCCTGACAGCAAATTAATTTCATTTATGAATTTATCATCCAAAAGAAAAACTGCTTCATGTTCCTAAGGAAATAAACATGTAAGAGACTGTGATGCCAGAATCTGATTAAATTGCTTTTCAAAGTGAATTTTCCCAAAAAGAAAAACAAAGTTTAATACATTCACTTGTACCACAAAATATAAAAGGAACAACAAAATTGATTTAGCAACTTAAACATTTTTTTCATTCTATTTTAAAAATTGTTTCTTGGGGCTGGAGCAATAGCACAGCGGGTAGTGCATTTGCCTTGCACGCGGTCAACCCGGGTTCGATTCCCAGCATCCCATATGGTTCCCTGAGCACTGCCAGGGGTTTAAGTATTCCATTTTTATATGTGACATTATCAATCTTCTTAAATATATTCTAAAGGTTTAAAATACTTAAGGGATCTTGCCTTGCATGCGGCGAACCCGAGTTCAATCCCCAGCCATTCAGAAGTGATCCCTGAGCACACCAAATATGGTCGGTCCGCCACCCCGCAAAAAAGTTTATAATATTCATTTTAGTAAACAGATCATTTAACTTCTGTAAAAGCTAACCTGCTCACAAAATAAAAACAAACCAAATATAAGATTCTATTTAGTGATCAGGTGCTCTTTCTGGAGATGCTGTTTTATTTAAGACCATACAACATTCTTAAGTCTTAAAGGTAAATCAAGTAACACAAGTAACAAGTATTAAAACTGAATACAAATAACACATATTAAAATTAGTAGAAAAAAAGGAAAACATACTTGTCCCAACCAGGAGATTCGTGGCCAAGGTTTTTTCTGCTTGATACTTGTTGATGATAAAACTTCTAATCTTATCTCCATGTTTCTAAAATATCACTGACCAATTAACTAACAATTCACATGCTGTAAAAACAATAATAGTAAGAAGATTATGAAGTTTTATAAATTATCAGTTCAATTAAACTCTTTTTGGAGGAAAGATATTGATGAGGCACTCAGTAATCTCATTTCATACCTTTAATTATCAAGCAAAATACATCAACATTCATGACAAGTTACTTCTCAGATTATAAAAATAAAAAAGAAATCAAATAAAAAGAAATGTGACAACAAACTTTACTGTTTTGTTGTTTTTTTGAAGCCAGGAATCAAACCCAGGGCCTTACACAAATTAAGCATGTGCTTGACCACTGAGCAACAGTCCCAGAAACCAATTTTCTATGTGATCTGTTCTCAAAGTGGTATTATGCAAAAGTAACCACAATATCTCACATCCCACACATTGTTTCTATTGGCCTATCTCTCACTGATAATTTGAATCTGTGCCCCTGCGGGGGTGGGGGTGGGGGTGTGCTATACTTATTGCAAATAAGAGTAAAATGGAAGTAAGGCTACACATTTCTTAAATCAAGATCATAAAGGCAATACAGTTTCTATCTCACACCCTGGAAGAATCAGACAGGAAGCCTTTAATCATCACATAAGTAGTGAAAATTCCCTGGCCTTTAAGCCAAGAGAAAATTCAAAGGGACTGACATAAAAATGAAGCTCTGCAATCCCCTTTACAACAAAATATACAAACAAAAAAAAAAACAATTGAAAGTATGAAGTAATATGGTGTGTAGATGCCCCAACAAGTTCCCAAGTTCAGTCTGTAGAAAATGATGGGGAATGCCACGAACCAGGTTAAGAAACCTTTAATGAGGGTATTGTAGAAAATCATTTACCTGTAATTTTCAAGAGTTTCAAGATTATGAAAATCATAAAAAACTGAAAAAGGAAAAGTACAAAAAACACAATGAGTAATTATAAACTTTATTCTTTCATTACAGAGCACAATTAATTGGCAACTGTGGGCTGGAGACATAGTACAGTGGGTAAGGTGCTTGCCTTGCAAGCAGTCAACTGAGTTTGATTCCTGACACCCCACAGAATACCCTGAGTAGCACCAGAAGTGATCCCTAAGCACAGAACCAGGAACAAGGCCTGAGCACTGCCAAGTGTAGCCCCGACTGCCCTCCACGTCCCCCAGGGGGGGAAAAAAAAAAAAGAACAAGTAGAAAAATTAGACCAGGAAAAGAAAAGAGGCTAGATTGTTAACACTGTATCACTGTCAATGTCATCCCATTGTTCCGGATTTAATTGAGTGGGCACCAGTAACATCTCTATTCCTCTCAGCCCTGAGATTTTAGCAGCCTCTCCTTACTCATCTTTCCCAACAATTGGAGGCTCTTTCAGGGTCAGGGGAATGAGACCTGTTATCATTACCGATTTTGGCATATGGAAAATGCCATGGGGAACTTGCCAGGCTCTGTCCGTGTGGGCAGGATACTCTCAGTAGCTTGCCGGGCTAGACTGTTATAAATGCAATTATAATTGCTATCTGTCACTGTCACTGTCCTCCCATTGTTCATCGATTTCCTCGAGCAGGCCCAGTAACATTGTGAGACTTGTTATCGTGTTTGGCATATCGAATATGTCACGGGTAGCTTGCCAGGCTTTGCCGTGCGGGTGAGATACTCTCGGAAGCTTGCCTGCTCTCTGAAAGGGGCTGAGGAATCCGAACTTGGGTCAGTCATGTTGGCTGCGTGCAAGGCAAATGCCCTACCCGCTGTGCTATCGCTCCAGCCCATAATGCTAGTTTTCTAATATTGTTGATTTGTAGTACATCAGAAGATGTTCTTTGGTTTGTTTTGTTTTGGGGCCATACCCGAAATCCAAAGAGTCCCTTTGGGGGTGGAGAGCTAGTACAGGAAATAAGATACTTCTCCTGCAAGAGTCTGACTCAACCTGGCTCAACACAAGTACCATATATGGTGTCTGAGCGTTGTCAAGGAGTAAGCATAGAGTCAGGAATAGAACCTGAGCACCATCATATGTGGCACAACTGCCTCCCCCAAAATTTAAAAAGTAACACATAAATGCAATATATGAAGATCTTTTTTTGGAGCCAAATTCCAATAAAACACTTGGAAAAAAGATATTCATTAGCTGTAAGAAAGAGCTTTAGGCCAGGGAATAGTTCAAAGGACTATCAATGGGGGGTATGGTGCCACCAATACGTCAACCTGTACCTGTGGGGTGAGTGCATCAGCAACCTGATGGTGCCTTCAGACTTCCTGATACCCCAAAATTGCCGCTGTGCCTTTGGCTGAACCCCAACAACTTGGGACCAAGTTAACCAAGAAATTAAACACCCAAAAGTTAGGTATGTGAAAGTCACGCTCACAAACCACCTCCAGCTCAGCTATACACTGTCACTTATTGGCCTTATTTCAGAGACCCATAGATAAATCTTGAAAGAGATCAAAAGCCACAGTTAATCTCAGACCCATGCATAGCTGAACAGACTGGGGCAAATCAGAGGGGGGACAGGTTGACCTGGTGACCTGTCCAAGCGGAGCCCCTAGGAGCCACTTGCTTCCACAATCCAAAATAACCATCATACCCCTAGTCTCACTCCACCGTCTCAAGATATAATCTACTAAAAATTATGGTATGCGGGTTTTGTGACTGAAATCTCCAGGCTTTCTTGGAGTCGGGATGGGCCACCTTCCACCACCTCCTTGTACTTCCAGAAGCCTTGGCAGTCACACACCCCATAGCTTCCACCCAACTGAAAAGCTACTCCAGCCTTACCATCCCAATAAAAACATAGAATGTCCTGAACAAACACCATGACCTCTTAGTACCTGTATTGCAAACCATAATGCATAAAAGGAAAAGGAAAGAAAGAGCAAGAAGGAAAGTACCTCCTACAAAAGGAGGCTGGGAGTAGAGGGTAGAGGGTGAGGGTTTGGGAGATGGTGCTGACAGGGGACACTGGTGGTGGAAGGTGTACACTGGTGGAGAGATGGGTGTGCTGGATCATTGTATGACTGAAACCCAATTATGAACAGCTTTGTAATGGTCAATCTCATGGATATCCAATTAAAAAAATATTTTAAAAAGTAATGTGGCGGGGCTGGAGAGATAGCCCAGCGGGTAGGGCGTTTGCCTTGCATGCGGCTGACCCGGGTTCGATTCCCAGCATCCCATATGGTTCCCTGAGCACCGCCAGGAGTAACTCCAGAGTTCAGAGCCAGGAATAACCCCTTTGTATCGCCAGGTGTGACCCAAAAAGCAAAAAAAAAAAAAAAAAAAAAAAAAAAAAGTAATGTGGAGTTCATTCCCAATTCAACCAGCTTAATCAATGGCTGAATAAATAGCAGTACTCCTATGTTTGAAAAAAAAATAGGACCATCAATGAAACCACACTTACAAGTGGTAAATGTTGAGAATCTCCATTTTGCAGCCATCAGAGTAAAAGAAAGCAGTATTAGTCAATGAATGTTAAAACCAGGTAAACAGTGTAAAATTCTGATGAGGAATGAAATATTTACATAGGTAGGAATAACTATAACAGAGCAAGTAGGGTGCTTGACTTGCACATGGCCGTCCTGTGTTCTAGCCCCAGCGCCCCATATGGTCCAAGCCCACCAGGAATGATCCCTAAGTGCAGAGCCAGGAGTAAGCCCTGAGCACCACTAGGTGTGGCCCAAAATAAAAGAGTATTTACGCAATCTCCACAGTTTGAAAAAAAACACTAATAATAAAGAGATGTTTTAGCCTATTAGATGCACACATTATGCTCCTGTTTGTGGTAACTTAAAAACATATCATGTGGCTGGAGTGATAATACAGTAGGTAGGGCGCTTGCCTTGAACATGGCTAAGGTTCAATCCCCAGCATCCCATATAGTCGCTTGAGCATTCCCAGAAGTTATCTCTGAGTGCAGAGCCAAGTGTAAGCCCTGAATACTACCGTGTATGGCCCAAAATACAACAGAAACAAAATGCATAAAATTACATAAATATTACCCAACCAAAAAATGCAAATCAGGGAGTTGGCTCAACAGTGAGACCTGGGTTCCATCCCTGATACTGGGAAAAAAAAAAAAAAAACGAGGTTGGAGAGATAGTATGATGGCAAAGTGCTTGCTTTGCACACTCACTTCAATGGCCCCAAGCACTGTCAGGAGTGAGTCTTAGCACAGAATCAGGAGTAATATCAGGTGTGGTCCTAAAACAAACCAAAAAGGAGTAAACCTGAAGCAAGAGCAACAGGACAGTGGATAGAGTGATTGCCTTGCATGCACTGGTACCCCATATAGTCCCAGGAGCACTACCTGGACTGATATCTCAGTGCAGAGCCTGGAATCAGTCCTGAGCACTGCCAGGTATACCCCAAAAAGAAAAAAAAGGAGCAAACCTAAGTTTTCCAAATTAACGAAAATGACATAAAAGAATGAAGAACATGGGGTTGAAGAAATAGTATAGCAGGTAGGGCACTTGCCTTGCACACAGCTGACTTGGTTCAATTCCCTGCATCCCATTGGTCCCCTGAGTAATTCCTGAGTGCAGAGCCAGGAGTAACCCCTAAGCATCACTGGGTGAGTGGCCTAAAAACAAAAAACACACAATGAAGTACAGGGGCTAGAGATATAGTACAGTGTATACAAAGATATAGTATAGTGGGACTTGCCTTGCACGTGGCCAACCCAGATTCAATCTCTGGCACAACATATGATCCTCAAAGCAAGCGTATTTTCTGAATACAGAGGCAGGAGCAAGTCCTGAACACAGTTGGGTATGGTTCAAAAAAAAATAAATATAAGTCTACATGCGTGAGACCCTGGTCTCAATCCCTGGCACCAAGAAAACTATCAGTGCTTTTAGAAAATGCATTTTGTAGGTAGCTCCAAAACAAAAAAATAAAGAAAATGCATTTTGTACTGACTTTAACAAGGAAAAAAGCATCACATGTAACAACCAGCTCAGTCTAATTATGTTTTTGTGCACAGTATAGGATAAAGGGAGAACAAACTATAAAGTGGTCAATGTGACCAAAATTTTAGGAGTTTGCATTACTTTTTGTAGTTTAAATTATTTCAAATTTGAAGGGTGAGGGGATGGCTCAGTGGATTGGAACCACATGCTCTAAAGCAGCACCAGCAATGGTCCCCCCAAAACTTATTTCAAAATTTATAAAAAGGAGCTGGAGAAATAGTACAGCAGGAAACCGAGAAATAGTATAATCCCCAGCACCCTGTATGGTCTCCTGTTTATCACCAGGAATAATTCCTGAGTGTAGAGCCATAAGCCCTGAGCATGACGGGGAGTGACCTCAAAACCCAAGCAAACTCAAAATTTAAAAGATGGTCATCAGGGAAATAGAACATGACTATTATATCAATGATTTTGTTTTGAACGATGTGTGCTAATTCTGACATTTTTAAAAAGCTCTTGGGGCTGGAGAGATAGCATGGCGGGTAGGGCGTTTGCCTTGCACGCGGCTGACCCAGGTTCGATTCCCAGCATCCCACATGGTCCCCTGAGCACCGCCAGGAGTAACTCCTGAGTGCAAAGCCAGGAGTAACCCCTGTGCATCGCTGGGTGTAACCCAAAAAAGCAAAAAAAAAAAGCTCGTAGGGAGCTTTATCTCATTTATCTCATATCTCGGGAAGCTGAGATATACCAACAATATGCAATTATTTACAGAGGACATCTTCTCCACCATATTCGACGATGTATACTTATGTGAAAGTTTTGCAATTTAAAAGGATGAGGAAAGATAACGAGCCATTTAAAGATGCGAGGACTGCGCCCTGTGGGACCTGATGACGTCAAAACTCTTAAAAATCACCTCGTTATCTACGTTGCAAAGGTTTCCCGTCTTCTCTCTGCTGAAGTGTACATCAGTAACGCCGATGACGACGAAATCAACATCACGAATAAGTGAAACGGAAAACAAAAATCACACTCACCAAACCTCAGCCGGGGGAAAGAGGTTAATGCTCACCCCCAAAGTACCTTTCTTCCAAACACACAAGGCGAACGCAACGCCCAGGGAATCTTCCAAGTTCTGCTGCGATTCCCCTCACAGAGGTGTCGGAGGGAGCCGCGTACACTCCTCGGTGCTGGGTTTCTCGCCAGCTCAGGGCAATCACGGCAGATTCCCCGCGACGCCCTGGGAAAGATCAGTCCCTGGGGCCCCGCGCACGGTAGGAAGGAGCCGCCCGGCGCCCACCGCGACCGGCAGGAGGCCGCGACCTCTCAGGCTGGGACCTCGCCCCACGCCGGCCGGAGGACCAGCGGTCCCGCGGGACTCCCGCGCCTTTCCCCTCAGGGATGCTGCAGCGGCGGGGACGACGCCAGCGGGGGAGCGAGGCAAGGACGAGGCCTGGGCGGAGGGACCTTGATCCAGGGGGCCGGGTGTGGGGAGGGGCCGTGCAAGAAAGGAGCAACGTGTCGGGAGGCTCCGAGGAGGCCGCGGCGTGAGGTGCAGCGGGACTAGGAGAGAGGGGCAGGCTTCTTCGGGCAGTTACCTCAGCCCGTCCCGGGCGGCGAAGGCGCAGCCAGGGCGACGGCCCAAGCGGGCAGCGCGGCGGCGAAGCGGGAAGGTGACGGCTGCGGGCCCAGTGCCCGCCCTGCCGCGAGCCTGCGTCCAGGCGACGACGGAGCGCTGTGTGGGTGCGCGGGGGGGGGGGTGGGGGGGAGGGACGCGGGCGGCGATTTAGGCGCACGCCCGCGGCCAGCCGGGAGCACGGGCGGGAAGCTCCGAGGTCTCCTCCTCCAGCCCGTGCTCCCCCGCTCCTCTCCCTACCTCCCAGCCCGCGTCTCAAGCCCACCCCAAAGCCCCGCCCACACTCCGGGCCCACACGCCCCGCCTCCTATGCCCCGCCCCACACGCCGTCCCACACGCCCGCCCACGACCAGCTTCATACGCCCCGCCCCACAGCCCCGCCTCGCACGCCCCGCCCCGCCCCGCCCCGCACGCCCGCCCCACACACCCAACTTCTTACGCCTGCCCTACACGCCCGTCCCACACGCCCCGCCCCACACGCCGTCCCACATCCCGCCCACGACCAGCTTCATACGCCCCGCCCCACAGCCCCGCCCCGCCCCGCACGCCCGCCCCACACACCCAGCTTCATACGCCTGCCCTACACGCCCGTCCCACACGCCCCGCCCCACACGCCCCGCCCCACAGCCCCGTCCCACACACCGCCGCCTCACACTCTCACACTCCGGTCCTATACGCCCCTTCTCACAGGCCCGGACTCAGATGCCACGCCCACACGACGGCCCTATAAGCCGCTTCCCACACGTCCCGCCCCCCCCCCCCCCCCACGCGGCCTTCAATATGCTCCATCTCATAGGTCCGTCCCACACGCCCCGCCCCACACGCCCCGCCCCACAGCCCCGTCCCACACACCCCCGCCTCACACTCTCACACTCCGGTCCTATACGCCCCTTCTCACAGGCCCGGACTCAGATGCCACGCCCACACGACGGCCCTATAAGCCGCTTCCCACACGTCCCGCCCCCCCCCCCCCCCACGCGGCCTTCAATATGCTCCATCTCATAGGTCCGTCCCACAGCCCCGTCTTTTGAATGCCCCGCCCCAGGTCGCCACGCCTCCAGATCCGCACGCCAGGGCCAATCTTCGCCTAGTCGCGCCGCCAGCCTCCCGCTCGTTCCTCAGGGCAAACTTATCCTTGCCTTTGGAGTGCGTAGTTACTGTGCATCGCTTTTTTTAGAAAACCTTAACAGACTGGCAGGTAATTTACGGAACGTCACCTAGTTAGTGGAGATCTGCCAGTACCCGAAAATAATGAAATTGGTGAACTGCCCGTACCCCTTAAAGATCTGGGTGTGACTTCAGTCGGCACTATTAGAAGGGTAAGTTAGCCTCAAGTCTAGCCATTTTCTGTAAATTAGGTTTGGACGTCTAACAGTGGCATGTCCCAGCCTGCCTTCTTCTTTTTTTAATGTAGGAGAACTATTTATTCAGCTATTGATTAAGCTGATTGAATTGGGCATGAACTCCACATTACTTTTTTAAAAAATGTAATTCGATATCCATGAGATAGACCATTATAAAGCTGTTTATAATTGGGTTGTAGTCATACAATGATCCAGCACCCATCCTTCCTCCAGTGTTGCTCCTTTCCTCACCACCATCTCCCAACGTCCAATCCTTAACCCCAGCCTCCCTCTATGGGAGACACTTTCCTTCTTGCTCTCTCTCTTCTTTTCCTTTTATGCATTATGGTTTGCAAAACAGGAAATAAGAGGTCATGGTGTTCTTTCAGGGCATTTGGTATGTTTATCAGGACATTAAGGCTCAAGTAGCTTTTCAACTGGGTGGAAGCTTTGGGGTGTGGATGTGACTGCCAGGGCTTCCTGAAGTACAGGGAGGTGAGGGGGAGGTAGCCCATACTGACTCTGAGAAAGCTTGGAGATTTCAATCACAAAACCCGCATACCAGATTTTACAACAGATTATATCTTGGTGAAGTTCGTCCCAAGATGGTGGAGTCAGGCCCGGGGTAGGTACAGCGGTGATTTTGGATTGTGAAAACAAGCAGCTGCTGGAGCCTCTGCTTGAGTGGCACAGGTCAACCCACTCCCCTCTGATTTACCCCGGTCTGTTCAGCCATGAGCAGGTCCGAGCTTAACTGCGGCTTTTGATCTTTTTCGAGATTTATTTATGGGTCTGTGAAGCAAGCCTGCCCTCTTCTATGATGATGTCACTGGTTGGCTGAAAAAAGTGCCCAACACTCAATTGGCGAGTTACAAGATGGTGTGTTGTTTTGTTTGCCTTTTTGCGTGGGGTAGTTTGGCCCATACTGGGTGGTGACACTAGTGGTGATGCTCAAGGGACCATAATGGGGGTCAGTATGCAAGGTACATGCCTTAACCCCTACACTATCAAGCCCGGGTTGGCTTATCTGAACAATGTATATAGGGCAGGAGAACTTTCAGCAACCTTAACTACATCTCTATGTGTCTGTGAGGAGTAAGTGGTAACTGGTATTTTACCCTATATATATCACAAAGGCTGTAGAACTGCAGTCACTCAAGTCCTCCCAGTCAGGAACATCTTTTTGCTCCCCCTGACTGAGGATGGAACCCAGGTCTCCTGCATGCAATATACTACCACTAGGCCACGTCCCTGACTGCTGTCCCCTCAGGAACATGTTACATATTTTTTTTCTAGAGTTAGCACAAAAAGTCTCAAGCAGACACATTCAGGAACCAGTGGCTCCTTGGGCACCTGGCTTGCAAGTGTGAGGCTATGAGTTCCAGGCCCGGTGCCAGCAGCAATGCTGTGTGAGACTCACAGCACCCCCACACCCCTACCATCACAACTAAAGATGTTCAAACTGCTTACAAAAATCAACAACAAAAAAATCCACAAAATGGGGTGGGTAGATGAACAGACTTTCCTCAAAGAAGACATGAATTGCCACATCATATGAAAAAGCGCTAATTGTCATGATTGCATTGTAGCACTGTCCTCCCATTGTTCATCAACTTGCTTGAGCGGGTACCAGTAACATCTCCATTGTGAGACCTGTTGTTACTGTTTTTCACATATCAAATACATCACGGGTAGCTTGCCAGGCTCTAATAATTGTAATGATTAGGGAAGTGCAAATCAAAATAACAATAAAATATCATTTCACACCTTTAAGAATGGTACATATACAGGGCCAGAGAGATAGTGAAGCAGGTAGGATTCTTGACTTTCACACAGCCAACCTGGGTTTAATCCCAGCATCCCATATGGTTCCCCAAGCACCACCAGAAATAATTCCTGATGCAGAGTCAGGAATAACCCCTGAACATCACTGGGTGTGGCTCCAAAACAAAAACATTTCTTAAAATGAATGGCACATATCCAAAAGTCTGGAAAAAGCTAGTGTTAGGGGGCCTGCGATGAGAAAGAAACCCGTACCCCCTCTTTTTTTTATTGGCTCACCCACTCTTGGTGGCAATGTCATCTGATTTATCCTCCATAGAAAGCTATATGAAGATATGTTAGAAAATAGTAATACAACTACATACGACCCAGTGATACCACTTCTTGGCATCTATTTCCAAATATAAAAACACGAATTCAAAAACATATTTGCATATCTATGTTCATTGCCACACTTTAGTATGATAGCCAAGATTTAGAAACAACCCAAATGCCCTGCTACAGATTAATGGATCAAAAAATTTTGATCTATGTATGGGATGGAATACAATGCATCTCTAAGATAAAACAAAGTCATGCAATTTGTAGCAACACAGATGGAACTAGAGTATCATACTGAGCAAAGTCAGTCAGAAGGAAAGAGGTAGATATAGAGTATACTCTCAGATACACCACAAATGTCCAAGGGCAACACAATGGAAGAACTAATTCACAAAATTGAGTGAAGTGGGTACTTGAGAAGAGAGCGTTGGAGCCCTAGTGGGAGAAAAGTGGGTACACTGGTTATGAGTGTGGTGTTGGTATTATATGCATGAAAAGTATTGCAGACCACATAATGTCAACCAATTTTAAAAACTGGGAGCTAGAGCAGTAGTACAGCAGGGAGGGTATTTGACTTGCACATGGCCAACCCCCATTTGCTCTCCCCAGTGCTTTCCAGGAGTGATTCCTGAGTGCACAGCCAGGAGTAAATCCTGAGCACCACTGGGTTTTTGAACCTCCTCCCATACACACACACGCACATTCATTAGAATGTTAGAGAGTGGTTCGTTCAAAGGAGTAAATCTATTTTGTTATTACTGGGCGTGAACAAGGCCCTGGGTTTGATTCATGGCAGCGTATAGCCTCCTGAGCATCATCAGGTGCAACTCCCATGGCCCCCAGAATCTCTAGGGAAGCCCCAAACCAAAAAGAATTTATTATACCAAAGACTCTTTTAGATTCAATTAGGATGCTGATGAATGGGAGGTGAATAGCAACAACAAAAATTCTATGTTCACCAGGCACTATTTCATCCATTCTAAGATGCATTTTCTATTATTTTGGGTTTTTTTTTTTTTTTGTGGAGAGGGGATGGACATACCTGGTGGTTCTTGGTGTATCAAACTGCCAGGTAGTTGGCTTAGTGACGGGGCTAAACCCAGGGGTACCACATACACAGCAAATACTTTAACCCTTTGAGTTATCTCTCTGGACCAAGAGATAACACTTGCTACTTGGGGGGCTGGGTGGTGTCACACCAAACAGTTCCCGGGGCACTCAAGAATTACTCTTGGTAGTTCTCAAAGGACCATATGCGATGCTGGGGATCAAACCCAGGAGGCTGCATATAAGGCAAGCACCCTACCTACCCACTGTTCTATCACTTGGACCCCCGGAACTTGCTATTTTAGCCTCTCAAATTGGATGAGTTTTACAGCTTCTGTCCACCAGGTGGCAGTAGTTGCCTGTAAGTGTGCATTAAAACTTGCAGAATGAAGCTGTCTGTGGCTCAACACAAAAAGGCTAACTAGGGGCTGGAGGATTAGCACAGCAGGTAGGGCGTTTGCCTTGCATGTGGCAGACCCAGGTTCGATTCCCAGCATCCCATATGGTCCCCCGAGCACTGCCAGGAGAAATTCCTGAGCGCATGAACCAGGAGTAACTCCAGTGCATCTCCAGGTGTGATCTAAAAAAGGAAAAGAAAAAAAAAGGATAACTATTGCTTAGGGCTGGACAGATACCACAGCGGGTAAGGCTCTTATCTTGCAGACAGTCAGCCCAAGGTTTATCTCTGACACGTCTAAGAGTGTTCGCAGAGCCAGAAGTAAGACCGAAGTTGTGGCTCTGAAATAAAAACAAAGGGGTCGCAGTGCCGCAAGCAAGTCAACCTGTACCGAGGGCAAGTGCTTCAGCAGCCTGATGGTGAATTCAGGCTTCTTGATACTCCAAAATTGCCACTGTGCCCAGAACCCAACAACTCAGGACCAAGTTTCCCGAGAATTTAAACAGCCAAAATTAAGGTATGTGGGAACCACATCCACAAACCACCTCCTGTTCAGCTATACAAGCTCATTTATCAGCCTTGCTTCAGAGACACGTAAATAAGTCTCCAAAAAGATCAAAAGCTTTACTTTTGACTGTGCACATGGCTGAACAAACTAAGATGAATCGTCAGCCTGGTGTCTGCCCACGCAGAGCTTTTGGCAGCCACCTGTTGCCAATACAAAATCGCTACCATCCCCTGGCCAGACTCCATCATCTCAGGACGGACCTCACCAAAATATTAACCTGTTGAAAGTTCGGATAGGCGGGTTTTGTGACTGAAATCTGTAGGGTTTTTCGGAATTGAGGTGGACTACCTCCCCCAACTTCTATATTCCTGGTCAACTTCCAACTTTTGGGGTGGGGGGGTAGGTGGGCAGGAACAGGGGTAGCAAAGTCAAGCCCAGGACTACATCCATGCTTAGCACACATTCCACCCCTGAGCTCCATTCATGGCCCCACCATTTGCCGTCATGGCAAATAATCTGAGCCATTGTTTGGGCCATTACCTCAGCAACTCTCAGATATAATCTAGCAGACTGGGCAGAGCTTTGCATTCTTGACATTCTCTGCCAGGACATGGGACATGCAGGGCCCTGGTGACTGCCTGGCAAGCATGTTGTGAACACATACTTTAAGCTCTGAGTGAAAACAAATTCAGAAGGGGGCTTTGCTTGCTTGCTTTACTATGGCTGTTTCTCTGGCAAACCTGCGTTCTCTCTTAAATGTGTTACCTTCTTTTACCTGAAAATAATATTTACTGTAATATTATATATATATATATATATATATATAAATCTGGACTCAGGGGCCAGAGACAGTACACACATTGTTGCTTTAACACACAGCCAACCTGGGTGTGATGATCCCCAGCATCTCCTATGGTCCCCTGAGACTGCCAGTGCCATACCCACTGTTCCTATCGGCCCAGCCCATGGCCTGTCAATGTAAAATCATTTTTGGAACTAACTTACTGTCCTAAATTGGAAGCAATTATTTAGCAACCCACAATATAGGAACCAACATAATCAATTTATTCAGCTCCTAGTGTATGTATGCATAGTGAGTGTACAGAATCAAACCCAATACCTCAAATGATTATTTTAAATGTACAGACATAGTATGAAGGGCTGGATAGTAAACCATGCGGGGCACTTGCCTTACACTCAGCTGAGCCAGGTTCAATCCCCACCACCATGTATGGTGTCCTAAGTACTGCCAGGAGTTATCCTTGAGCACAAAGCCAGGAGTAAGTCCTGAGCACCATTGTGTGGTTCAAAGACTTTAAGGGGGAGGGTATAATATTTAAATTATCTGTTGCTAGTATTTAGAATTGCAACTTACTTTTGTGCACTCTCACCTTCTATCTAGAGATCTTGATAGAGTTGGGAAACTGGAACTAGTAATTTTTTGTGTGAATTTTCAACAAAGGGGAAGAGAAACAACAGTGGGTAGGGCACTTGCCTTGCATGTAGCTGACCCAGGTTTGATACCCAGCATCCCAAATGGTACCCCAAGACCGCCAAGAGTGATCCCTGAGTGTGGACCAAAAACAATGAAAGTTAATCTTCCTGCTAATAGTGACTGCAAAAAGCATGACCAAGAGTCTTATAACAAATATTTATTTCAAACCTGTCACAATGCTGTAAATGGCTTACTTGAAATGAGAATAAATGGTATATGACTAATATTGGAAGCAGAATAAAATTGAATAAATAGATTGCATTATCTCCTACAATTTTTTTTCTTTTTTTGCTTTGTGGGTCACACCTGGCGATGCACAGGGGTTACTACTGGCTCTGCACTCAGAAATTAACCCTGGCGGTGCTTAGGGGACTATGTGGGATGCTGGGAATTGACCCAGGTCGGCCACGTGCAAGGCAAACGCCCTACCCACTACCTATTGCTCCAGCCCCTCTTCTACAAAATTTTGGATTTAAAAAGAACACTTAGTTTCAACATCATTTGGTGAAAGTAAAACTTAGAAGAGTTTAAATGACTTATTAAAAAATATAATGAAAAATCTTTAAAGAAAATTGAAGAATGAAAAAGAATTGAAAGAAATTATGTGCCATCCCAAGACAGATTCAGTATTCTAGTTCTTAACTTTCTTGACACAAGTATGATTACCATATTCCCACCATATTCCCATTCACAGATAAGTGGGAAAAGATGGAGGTATAAAGTACCCCAAGAGTTATGAGGTAGGACATAAAAACTAAAGGTCAGACTAAAATGTAGTAGGTGTTAACACGGTTAGGAGAAAGATGATCAAGGAACAACATTCTACTCAAAACATCCATCAACTGCATGCGTCTTAGGGTTAATATCTCATACCTTGCAGTTAGTCAGTGCTTATTTTTCTTTAACCAATCTAAAATGATCTATATATTACCAGAATGTCTTTACTGCCTACAAAGAACACACTTAGAAAAATATTCAAATGATTCACATATACTCTAATCATTCATTGACTACATCTGTTTAGTAGGCACTATAAATGCATGAGCATCACAAAGAAGGTGGAATTTAATGCTTCAAATGACTGTCTCGACAAAAGGTTAGTATCTATGTTCTAGAGGAATAAAAAGAAGTGGTCCTAATTTTCTCTTTCTTAGGAAACTTACCCTTCAAAGGGTATTGAAACTTGTCCTCTGAATCTGGGATTCCTTTCTTTTTCCTTCAATCCCAATCACAAGAAATTTAATGTATTTTGTTTGGGGGCTACACCCAGAGGTGGTCAGGGATCACTCCTGGCAGGGCTGGAACATCATCTGGGATCAAACCTGGCTCAGCAACATGCAGGGCAAGGCAAGGCAAGAGCCCTACTCACTTCAGCCCAAGTAGAGATTTAATTTTAACCCACACTGGGTTAACACGTTTAGATTATTTCTTTATATCCTTTCTGAAAGTTCACTGGCACAGAAGGTGAAATTCCTGTACAGGTTTTGGGGGCACACCTGAGTGCTTTCTCAGGGGCAGGGGACCATGTGATGTGGGGAATCAAACTACAGATTCCCATATGCAAAGCAGGGGCTCCAGGCACTGCTGTGACTCTTGCTCTGAATATCCCCTACACAGATTTCTCAGACTCTGCCTTCTTCTCCTCGAGAAATCTTCAAGCTCTCCTTAATGGTCCAGAAGTCTGGAGTCAAGCAGTGGAATTTTTCTTCCTTTCAACTCCAACTGGATCTGGAAGTGATGGAAGTACTTGTTTTTCACTACTGCTTCGATGTCTTAGTTTCTTTTTTTTCCTCTTGCTTTCTCTCTCCCACTGGTGGGAGCACTTTATTAATTTTTTGGCTATTTGGGTCACACCTGGTGATGCTTAGGGTTACTCCTGGCAGTACTCAGAGGACCATATGGGATGCCAGGGATTAAACCGAAGTAGGCTGCGTGCAAGGCAAACGCCCTCCCCACTGTGCTATCACCCAAATGTCTTAGTTTCTTCATTTTTTTTCTCCGAAAGACTTTCAACAACGTGGAAGCTCACATACCACATGTGTGTGAGCTGCAATCTTGAAATCCTTTTTTTTTTTCCTTTTTGGGTCACACCCAGCGATGCTCATGGGTTACTACTCCTGGCTCTTCACTCAGGAATTACTTCTGGAAGTACTGGGGGACCATATGGAATGCCAGGGATCGAACTGGGTCAGCCGCGTATACAAGGCAAATGCCCTACCCACTGTGCTATCACTCTGGCCCCTTGAAATCCTCTTAAAATGTCCTATGTAACAAAAGGGCCGGACCATTCAGCTCAGTAACCTACATCACTTTTTCAAAAAAATTATTTTATCTTATTTATTTTTCTTTTGGAGTCACACCCAGCAATGCTCAGGTGTCACTCTTGGCTCTGCTTTCAGGAATTACTACTGGCGGTGCTCAGCTGATTATTTGGGATGCTGAGGATTGAACTCGGGTCAGCTGTGTGCAAGGAAAACACCCTACCCGATGTACTATCACTCCAGGCCCACCTACAGCACTTTTAAAAGCTATAGCTTCAATATTGTGAGTTGAATACAATGAATATTCATATCTATATATTTGGGGGAGGAAGGGCGGCATGCGGTTCTCAGGTTTTACCCCTGGCTTTGCGTTTAGGGGACATGCCTGGCAGTGCTCAGGGGACCAGGGATGCCAGGGATCAAACCTGGGTCAGCTGTATGTAAGGCAAGCACCCTACCCACTGTACTACTGCTCCCACCCTGTGAAAATCTGAATTTCTAATATGTACCGAGATGATGGCAATAAACTAGCTTAGTGCACAAACACACTGAATGATTTCTCTGTCAATTACTAGTCAAATGACCAAAAACACTAGCAGAAATAAAGGGATATGTTACCTGTCTATATAGTTCTTACAAAAAGAAAATTAGTTCCAAGTAGGTTACCTGTTTAAAATAACAATACAAGGTAAACAGGGTATACTTTAATCTTCAAGTAGTGTTACTGGCCAAAAAGCAGGTAGAGGAAATTTCCTTAAAAAACAATCCCAAAACCTAAATGTTTTAAAGTATTTATTTGACTACTTAAAGATTATTGGATCCAATATTATATGACTGTACATGTTGAGCTAGCCTGTTTAAGGTTTGATATCAGTATCCAGGTATCCTTGGACTACCTTAAAAATGAATAAAAATTTAAAATTTCTGCTGTAGTAAAATTTTTCAGGTAAGTTTCTAATATTTTTATGTGGGTTAGATAATGTAATCTTATTTCAATTGTTTATACACTGATAATTAAAAAAAAACAAAATAGCAGTAAAAAAGAATTCATTTAGCAAAAGTACTGTTTGTAGATACTAGTCACATTAAAAACACACCTGTATGAAAATTGTTCTTAGCTAGTTAGATTTAGACCATTTGATATTTGGATTTAGCTGAGCATTTATTTTACAGATCAAAATGTATGGATGAAAATACATTACAATAATTAATGAATACGTTCTAATTTAGCTTGAAGAGATTTAAAATTCCCAGTGATGGCTTGTACTATTGCTGTAGAGCACATTGACTGAAGCTCAACCAGATAACCACAAACAGCATCCAGGCAGAGATTTGTAAATCTTCTCCTGTAACATAAGAAAAAAATTGATGAGTTACCTATATGTTTGGATAAATTTTCTCTTATACAATTTCATTAGCTTTTAAAGTTCATTAATTCTCTTAAGAGTCCATCAGTATTTGAGTAAATAAATAGAAAATGAATAAAAGAAGGGCTGGAGAGATAATACAGAGGATAGACCTTGTAGAATGGATTCAAGATGAACATATGGGGAAAAGAACTGTCCAGATTTTCATATAATCCCTCCCCTGCCCCCTCTCAATCTTATCCTTCTGCACATCTGAGGCCAGATAGATATGACAGGCTGAACATACATGGGAGACCCAGGCTCAACCCTAACACTGCATGGACCCTCAAATCCTGTCAGGAGTGATCTCTGGCACATAGCTGGGAAGCCAAGCACCACCTGCTGTGGCCCCCAACCAAATATTCCCCACGTCTTACCCCTTCTCTCCAAATTTGTTTCCCAAATATTTAAAAAGCCTTTTCTATAATAAGATCTCTTACACAGGGTCAGAAAGATAGTACAGTGGGTAGGTGCTTGCCTTAATGCAGTTGACCCGAGTTCGATCCCTAGTAACCATATGGTCTCCCAAGCCTGTCAAGAGTGATTCCTGAGTGCAGAGCCAAGAATAAACTCTGAGCATCACTGAATGTGGTCCTAAAACAAAACATAACAAAACAAAATAATCTCTAATTCAGTTACCTCTCACAATTTAGAACTTGACTAGGATTCTCAACATATCTTGCCAAAAGAAAATGTATACAATCTAAAAGGTGCAGTGGCTTCTTTATCCTGTTCCAGAACGGATCCTATAAAAGAAAAGAAACACCGTAAGTTCTAAGAAAAACTGGTAGTTGACATTTTTTTCTTTTTTGGTCACATATGCTCAGGGGACCATATGGGATGCCAGGAATTGAACCCAGATCAGCCTTACCCACTATATTATTTCTCTGGCCCCTGACATTTTTTTTTTAACATTTAACCATTTATGTTGGTTAAAAGTTACTAGCAGGCCAGGAATGTGGTTCAGAATCTGTCCCAGGAATGTCAACACAAACACCCCCCAAAATCTGTCCCTGATATGGCCAAACACACACACACACAACACACACACACACACACACACACACACACACACACACACACACACACCCCTCAAATCGAAATCCTTACCACCAAACAATCCAGTCATCAGAATTCAGAAAATTTACTGATATTAAATTTATCTTATTTAAATAAGTGTAAATAGGGGGCAGAGCAATAAAACAGAGGGTAAGGCATTTGCCTTGCATGCAGCCAACTTGAGTATGATCCTTGGCACCCCATATGGTCCTGAGTCCCTTCAGGAGTGATCCCTAAGTATAGAGCCAGGAGTGAGCCCTGGGCATCTCCAGGTGTGGCACAAAAAGAAAATGACAAAAATGTATAAATATCATATGGTTACCAAATTATATATCTGGTGTTGTTAGTACCTGAATACTCATTGTGCTCTCATACAGGAAAAATATTTGGTTGTATAATCCACTTTGTAGAGATGTAATTTCTTATATAGGGGTACAAGGAAAGCAGCAAAATATATCCATAAATATGATACCTATAAATATGGCACATATGCTGCCCAAGCCCTGTGCTGCTTGTGCCCACAAAGCTGAGCAGATGTGGCATTGCATCTCTCTTCCTGAGATGTGTACTTGCATGCCTAAAGCTGGGAGATGTGTAAGGACTCTCTCTACCCTTGGAAAAGCCAGGGTTCTCTCAAGCACGTTACTCTCCACTCTCTCCTATTTTCTCTCCCTCCTCCCCTTCAAAACCCCCCAAATAAAATCGGTTTTTTACATCTAAATAAATAAATAATAGTGTGCTTTTTGTGGGAGACCACACCCAGCTGTACTCAGGGCTTACTCCTGGCTCTTGTCCAGGGATCATTCCTGGCGTGCACAGAGGATGCGATATGGGATGGCATATGGGATGCTTGGGATTAAATCTGGGTTGGTCACGTGAAAGGCAAATGTCCTAGCACTCATAACTATCTATCCAGCACCTCAAAATAATCTTTTATGATGACACATAGGCAAAGAAACTCACATTATCACCTTTAAAAGCCTGAAGAAAAATTTCACATGTTTTTTAAAAAAAAAAGGCAGCAAATTTCAGATGCAATGTATTAGATCAAGTAACAAGACAAGCTAAAGTCACTGTCACTATCCTCCCATTGTTCATCGATTTGCTCGAGCAGGCCCAGTAACATTGAGACTTGTTACTGTGTTTGGCATATCGAATACGTCACAGGGAGCTTGCCAGGCTTTGCCATGTGGGTGAGATACTCCTGGTAGCTTGCCAGGCTCTCCAGGAGGGGTGGAGGAATTGAATTAGGGTCAGCCATGTTGGCTGCATGCAAGGCAAACACCCTATCCGCTGTGCTATTGCTCAGCCCAATAAAAATTCACTCATATCTAAAAGACACAGTTAATTTTATTTCTGTCACCGTCACTGTCCTCCCATTGTTTATCGATTTGCTTGAGCGGGCCCAGTAACGTCTCCATTTTGAGACTTGTTGTTACTGTGTTTGGCATATCGAATAAGTCACAGGTAGCTTGCCAGGCTTTGCCGTGCGGGCGAGATATTCTCGGTAGCTTGCCGGGCTCTCCGAGAGGGGCGGAGGAATCGAACTTGGGTCAGCCATGTTGGCTGGGTGCAAGGCAAATGCCCTACCCGCTGTGCTATCGCTCCAGCCCAACTTTATTTTTATTTTCTTAATTTTTATTTTTTGCTTTTTGGGTCACAGCCAGCGATACTCGGGAGTTACTTCTGGATCTGCACTTAGGAATTACTCCTGGAGGTACTCAGGGGACTATTTGGGATGCCAGGAATCTAACCCGTGTCGGCCGCATGCACCCTACCCACAATATTATTGCTCCAGCCCCACCAAAATAGTTAACTTTAACTCAACAGAATTCTTGTTTTCTTAAATTATTTTCCTTACCCGTGACTTGAACAAGTGATCATATACTTCCAGTAGTCTAGGCAATGGCACTCCAATTTCAGTCATTGTCTGTATTACAAAACCCACATCCCAGTTCAAAGTACAGACTTGTTGTTCTAAAAACTGCACAATAAAATCTGGAAAGAGAAAAACATCAGAAAACGGATTGTTAACTTCTCCTCTCCAACTTCACTAAGAATCAATAAAGCGTACTTTGTTTGCAAAATTGTTAAAACTTAGTAATAAAAGAACTCATATTAAAGGCTAGTGAGAGTTCAATGGGCTTTTGCATGCAGGACTGGGTTCAACCCCTGAGCACACCAGGAAAAAATTCCTATTCAGGTATTTCAAATCATTTTAATTTAGCCTTGGAAGGCTAAATCCTTTCTGGGGCCAGAATGATAGAAAAGCAGGTAGGCTTTTGCCTTGCACACGACTGACTGGCGTTTGATTCCTCATACCCCATATGGTCCTTTGTGCATTGCCAAGAGTGATCCCTGAGAATAAAGTCAGGAGTGGTTCCCAAGCATACACCCGAACCAGAACCAGGTTTGAGAGTTTGTATGACAAGAGCCTTACACTCTATGCTATTTCTCTGACCTGAGGCAATTTCTTCTGATGGTTCTAATTACGTAATCAGGACCCCATTCTCACTTGTTACCACCTGTCTTCTTGTTCTTGTTCTTTATTTTTTAGGGGGCAAGAAACAACTCAGTTCTTAGGGAGCACATACTGCTGTGGACCAAACCCTGAAGAAGTATGCATTCAGCCCATTGTAACTCTCAGCCTGTTACAAGCAGAAACTTATCATACACAAGAGCATAACAATAATGGTCAAATTTGTTTATGATAACTGAAATTAGACACCAAAGTGAATTATCTGGAAAAATATAAGAAAAAACTGCCACTGAATCTGCATCTCCTCCAGAATCTAACAGTCAAAAATAGGCTAAATAATTAAAGTTCTAGAAAGTCTCAACTTTGTTCCACCTAACGTTTATTAGAGTTTGTTTTTCATTAGGAGAATAATAGAAATGGAACCAAACTTACCTGATGTAAGAACTGTGAGCATTTTCTTATTTTTCCAATAATAAATCAGTACTTAGCATTCTATTTTATTTTTTTTATGTCCAATTGTTTTATAAGAGAAGAAAACAGATCAGAACAAAGCACAGTCATAAAATTAAAACCAACTTGTCTGGTACCTGCCTTGCATCCTGCCAACCCTGGTTTGGTCCGTGGTACTCACTACATATCAGGGGTCACTCCCAGCACACAGAGCCAGGAATAGCCCCTGAGTACCAATGGTTGAGGACCAAACCCTCCCTTACCACCAAAATTAGAAATCTGTCTGGCTGAAAAAGGGGTTAAAAAATTAAATTTTAAACAAAAACACTAGTTATTTTAAAGAAAAATAATTCTCTCAATAGGAAATCAGTTGAGGGCCTGGAACGATAGCACTGCGGGTAGGGTGTTTGCCTTGAACGTGGCCAACCCCTGGGTTCTATTCCCAGCATCCCATATGGTCCCCCGAGCACCGCCAGGAGTAACTGCTGAGTGCATGAGCCAAGAGTAACCCCTGTGCATCACCGAGTGTGACCCAAAAAGGAAAAAAAAAAAAAAAGAAACCAGTTGACTTAATCACTGGTCACCTGTAGGATAACAATGGGTTTGTCCTTTCAGTCTTGCCACAGGGAACTTAGTTTACCTTAAAGCAATGTCCTTTCTGTATGGACACAGGAAGACAGTTAATATTATGCTTTGTAACTTGGGAGTTGATTGACTCCAATAATGTTTACTCCTGGGCATCTGCTCTCGACTTAGTTGCCCTTAGTTCCTAGCACTCCAAAAACAAGGTCCCGACGAGGGACTGAATGGACCCAGGGCAAGCTGTGAGCTACCCTGGCATCGAAATGGGCTAGGCCAAAGCACCACACACTCAACTATAAATTGAGAGCATGATCATAGACAAATGCTGTCATAATTCAAAATTAACGATGAGACTAGGACCCTGCTGGGGTTAGGAGGACTAACCTGGCCTGAGGACTGTGAAAGACATCCTCAGGAAGAACCAAACTTTAAGTTGATATATCTCTTACTGTGCTCATATAGAATTGCTAGAAATATGAGAAGTAGATTTACTACAACTATTTAAGTGGATTATTAGCTGAGGAAAGAAGAAAGTGACACACCCTGAATGGGATCCTGCCTTTAAGGGGATCTCCTAGTAATCCAGAGTAATCTCTTTTAGATGATATTTTATCCTTGAGTTAATCTCTTGGAGGAGTGATCTTACCTCTCTTTGTTGATTTGTTAATGTTCAACACACCTTTGTGTCACCACCCTATGTGATTGCTATGTAAACCAAGAATGTAAGAGCAGAGGGAAGCAGATTCAGAATCCAGAGGCCAGAGTCAGAATCTAGAGAGCAGAGTTAGAATCCAGAGACCAGAATCAGAATCCAGAAGGAGATTCAGAATCCAGGGACAGAGTCAGAATCCAGAACGAAGGGCTCCAGAGAGAGAAGCAGAAGAGCTCCAGATATATATATATATATATATATATAGAGAGAGAGAGAGAGAGAGAGATTGGAAGAGACCAGAGGAGAGACTACAGAGACAGAGCCAGAAATAGAGAGACAGAGAGAAGAGAGCACAGCATCACGCACAGAAGCAAAGCACAGAGGAGCCATCCTGATTCGGTCCATACTCAGCAGCTCAAGAGCACGGAACACTGGCGACGAGAGACAGCTGCCCCGACTGCCCGTCAACACACATCATCATCTTCACATCCCTCCGCCCGTGCCTAAGATCTAGTTTTTACATTCACCCATGCATAAAAAAAAGTTTGGGAGGGTGGGGGACTGGAGCAATAGTGAAACAGGGGAGGCATTTGTTTTGCATGCAGTGACGTGTGAGTGAAGAGCCAGGAGTAACCACTATGCATCACCAGGTATGCAGCCCCCCTCCCCGCAAAAAGACCAGTCTGGGGGGGGGGGGGCAGGGTAGTTAAAGATGACTGGGAAGGCTGGGCCACAATGGTCAACCTGGCAGTGTTCAGGAGTCATGTCCATCAGTGCTTGGGGTACCATATATGGTGCTCACAAGCAAGGCAATCTCTTAATTCTGGTACTATCCCTCTTGCCCCCAGCAGCACTTCCACTTTCTCTTCGCAAACAGTGTATGGTTACCAACAATACAACCTCTGTATGTTAGCACTAGCTAAGCTAGATAGATTTGGAAAGTTAGTCAAAGAATGTTTCATACTTATCAATTAACTCTGCCAGCTTCTGGAGGGCCATCTTTTGAAGAAGTAAAATTAATATTCTGAAAAATGAATTATACAGTGAAATAGTTTCATTACAACACCTGTGATTACTGCTTACCTAAAGGAAAGAAGCGAGGAGTGCCAGCATAAATTTTCCCAAGGAGCACAATCTTGAGACTAAGAGCATGCATTCGATCTGGAGAGCTCAATGCCACACTTTCATTCAGTTCTGAAAAAACATGTCATTAGAAATCCAACTTGTTTTTGATGTAAAACATTTGGTTACTTTCTAAATATCTGTAAATATTTTGTACTTTTTTGCTTTAAACAAAATACCCTAGAATTGACAAAGCCGACTTAGGATTTTTGTTAGTGTTTGATATACTCTCTTTAATTAGGTCACTGATTAGAAGATTCCTTTTTGGGGGGTGGGGGTGCCTCACCCGGCCATGCTTAAAGGCTACTCCTGGCTCTGTGCTCAAGGGACCATGCACTGTGAAAGATCAAACCTGGGCCTCTTGCATGCAATGCATGTGCTCAATCTAGTAAGCCATTTCTCCAGCCCCTCATTAAAAGAACCTGTCTCTCTGACTTAATACTCAACAGGTCCTTTTTCTAAAAATTAAACGTTTCTCTTTACTATTCACTGGGATCATTCTATAGAATGACCAATCAGTGGTTTCAACAGCTGATCTGCAGACAAGCACTGGGAGGCAGGTGTGAAACACTTAGAAAATACTGCACTACAAGATGACCCTGTGCCATATCCAGTATTACCCATTTATCTCCTACCTTGGCATAAGACATTTTCATGACAATTATATGAATTGTTAGTTGCTTGGATTTCTTTATCAGGTCATTAAACAATATGTTAATAGACATAAAAGTGAACCCTTACCTTTTTCTATGATATCTTGCCAAAGTGTCTGTACCAAAATAGGATCTGAATAACCGGCACAATGAATTATTGCAAGTTTACACTCCGCAAGTTTAAAGGGATCAGCAAATTCCCCATAAAGCTGCAGGAGAAAATGCCAACATTATATAACCAGAGGTCAGCACTCCAAAATGAAAAGTTATGCACTGCCTGAAAATGAAAAATAACCAGTATCTAACATTCTTATAAAATTATGTGTAGCCAGCCAGAGCTGCAGATTTAAAAATATTTAAATGAAGAAGCAAGTAGGAGATCACAGGGCAACAGGCAGGACTTTGGGCACATCACTGGCCCAAGTAGAGGTGAGATATATGTATATATCTAACCAAGGAGCCAACAGCACTGTAAGCAGGAGACCCAAACTCCAACAACTGAACTTACAAATGTGCCTGCAAAGGAGGTGGGACATGGGAGGAAACTCTGGGACAGGAGTGGTGAGACCGGTGCTGGAACACTGTATTTCTGAAACTCTATTACGAGTAACTTTATAAATCACAGTGTCCTGATGTAAAACAAAAAAAGTTAATTGATTATAGTTGATCAATAGTCTGGGGGAAAAAATCAGGAAAAACAAAACAAAAAGATGATCATAACTGGGGCTGGACCAACAGTACAATGATTAGGGCGTTCGCCTGGTACGAGGTGTACTGGGTTCCATCCTCAGCATCCCACATGGTCCCTTGAGTACCACCTGTGGTAATTCCTGAGCACAGAGCCAGGAGTAAGCCCTGAGCATTACCAGGTGGAGCCCAAAAAAGCAAAAAAAAAAAAAAAAAAATCATAATTTGAGTCAAAAACATTTATTTCAGTATTTGTGCTTCCATCCTCCACCCCACCAAAGATGGTAATTTAATGGCATTTGAGAATTAGTTGGCTAAACTAGGGCTGAAGAATGATGGAAATACTGATACATCTACCTTGAATCATGTTCAAGAATAACTGAAAGTGGAACTGCCCATAAAGTTATAGTTTCAAGAAGTTTAAAGAATTAAGCAAAGTACTTATGTGCATGTGTGTGTTCTCAGGAAGAAGCCTAGAGCCTTACAGATGTGAGGCAGGTGCTCTGCCATGGAGCTGTTTCCATCCCCAACCCTTAAGAAAAGCATTTTCATAAGACATGATCAAGACCATAAAATAGTTGGTGAGGAGTTTTAACAAAGTCCCTATGAGGCAGGTAGATTCTTGAAAACTGTCTGCTATCTCAGCTCTTTAGTCTGATTTCTCAGGTGATGGCAGCCCCAACACCACACTGTCAGCAATGGTTCATCTTACTTTGAGACAGACAGGTCTTTCCCACAAAAGTGCCAAATGAGAAATGTGTGGCTACTAGGTGATGCTACAGGAATTTTACTTGCTTTCTTATTACCTTAGTTATGTCCATTAGCTCAGAATCCAGCTGAGAAATTGCATCCTGCACAGAAGAATGATGGGAATACTGCCTTTGTAGTGTCTCTTGGATTTGAAGCTGGATCCTAGCAACCTAGTTTAGACAGAAAAATGAAGTCCACATAACAAATCAAAACAAATCAACAGCTGCTTGAACATTCACTTTCAGTGATTTTTTTTTTTTTAAAATAAAGGGCTGGAGAGACAATGTAACAGGTAAGGCTTGTCTTGCATGCAGCAGACCCGGGTTCAATCCCCTGAGCCCTGTTAGGAGTTCTGAGCACAGAGCAAGGAGTAAGCCCTGAAAGCAGTTGGGTGTACTTCACAAGCCCCCATCGCCCACACAGAAAAGTCTGCTGTCATACAAGACAAGTAGCCTTCAGCAAAACATTTTTATAGGCAGCATACTGTCGCACACACAGAGCCTTGGCTGCCCTCCATATGTGTTTCTCCCATGACTGCAGTCAGACAAGTGGCAAATGCTTCCGAGTCTCCTTTACAGGAAGTACAATATGGATAAGGTCTATTTAAAAGAACATGAGCGGAATTAAAAGATGTCATTTTAAGACAGAATTTTTTTTGCCAGGGAAAGAGGGAGAAGTAGAATTATGTGGCTACTCAACGTAGATGAAGCTTAAATGTCTTTTAGAACTTACTTCCATTTTTTCTTCTAATTCATGAAGGAATTCACCATCTGCAGCTATTGATGAAATGGCAGTGGAGCTTTTGGCACTAAGAATGGCTCGAGCAATGTACTCTAGTCGCTGCTGAAGTGAAATTTCTGTACTAGGGAGAGCAAAAACCCTTATATTTATTTGTAGGAATTCTTAAGGATCCAAGATACACACAGACCAACAGACCAATTACGATGCCCTCCCTCCCTTCCTCTCCCCACGATGCTCAAGGGTTACTCCTGGCTCTGTACTCAGGAATTACTCCTGGCGGTGCTTGGGGGACCATATGGGATGGCCCCCAGGTGTCTTGAACTCAGGTAAGTCTCATGCAAGGCAAACGCCCTACCCACTGTACTATCATGCCAGCCCAATGCACTATTTTCTATCAAAGAAAATGGTCATTTGAAACTTGAAAAACTAGAGACTTCTGGGGACCAGAGAATGCATGCAGCCAATCAGCATCCCTGAGCACCAGCAGGAGTGACTCCTGAGTAGTCAGGATTAACCTCTGAACATCATTAGGTGTGGTAAAAAACCAGAGAACAACAACAACAACAAAAAACTTGGGATTTTTAAAAGAGAGATTAAGACATGAAGGTAATAAGGAAATATGTATGGTTATTTAAAAACTTTCATTTTCAATCTTTTTTCAAATCTCTTTTAGTTTGGGGGCCATACTGTCTGTGCTCAGAGAACCATATGAGATGCTAGTGACCAAACCCAGGTGGGCTGCATGCAAGGCAAGCGTCCTACTCACTATACTATCTCTCTGGTCCCCCAAACCTCCATGTTTTAAAATATAATAATGGATACCCAAAGGCGATGGAAACAAGGAACACGAGAACTGGTATTCAGTAGGAAACATGCCACCTGAGGGGGCTGGGGCTGGTGGTTTGTACAATGAGGGGGCAATCTTATTGAAGGGAAGGGTTCGACCAGGAGCAGGAGGTGGCGCTGAAAGATGGTAAAGTGTTGTGTATGAAATCCTATCAGCAACAGCACTGTAAACCACACTGCAAAAATGTTTCCAACCTCATCGCTATCTTTTCTCTTACCACCTCCAGCAGTCCAACTGGCTTACATCATTGTATCTAAAGCAACATAATGTGAGGCAGTGCTTCTGCACGAATTATGCCTTGTGCTGGGGCCACATTTCCACTCTTTCTTTCCCTTCTTTCCTCCTTCTCAACCTCTCCCCTCTCCTTTCTCTTTGGATTTTTGGGGCACACTCAGTAATGCTCAGGGATTACTTCCGGCTCTACACTCAGTACTCTTGATGGCGCTGAGGAAATTTATATAGGAGATGCCAGGTATTGAACCCAGCTGTGTGCAAGGCAAGCTACCTAACAACTGTACTACATCTTCAGCTCCTCCACCATTTCTTTACAATACTTGCTACTAAATTTGAGATCTAATTTTTTGGGTTTGGGGATCACACCAGGTAGAGCTCAAGGGTTACTCCTGGAGGGGGTAGAGGGAATATTCATGGTGCCAGGGATGAACCTAAGCTGGTAATGGGCAAGGCAGGTGCTACCAGCTGTACTACTTCTCCAGCCTGAGAACCCATTTTGTTTATTTATTTAGTTTTCTTTATACATTTTTAAAAAAATTTTATTAGTAAAACACCATGAGGTACAGTTGTAGACTTACAAATTTTTGTGCTTGGGTTTCAGTTATACAATGATCAAGTACCCATCCCTCCACCAGTGCCCATTTTCTACCTCCATGGGTCCCAGTATCCCTCCCACCCCCATCCCCCCCATCCCACCCTGCCTCTGTGGCAGGGCATTCCCTTTTGTTCTCTCTCTCCTTTTGGGTGTTGTGGTTTGCAAAAGAGGCACTGAGTGGCAATCATGTTTGGTCTATAGTCTACTTTCAGCATACTCTGAGAACCCATTTTAAAGATAAATTGTCTAAGTCCTTTTCTGACCAACTAAAGCAGAGTTCTACCAGGTACTCTACAAGATTTTTACTATACTTATTTTTACTGTACTTTACTCCAAACTTCTTTGTCTGATTTCTTATTTGTTCTGATTAAAGCCACACCCATAGGTGCTCAGGGATCACTCCTGGAAGTGTTTATGGGACCATATGCTCTCATTGCAGGGACTGAATCCAGGTCAAGTACAAGTAAGATCAGTGTCTTACCTATGGTACCATCTCTCTGGTCCCTGTCTCTATCTTTTCATCTCTTCTTTCAAGTCTTGGCTATGACTGGTACAGAAACCCTATCTGCAAGCAGACTTACAGGGACAGTAAGCTCTGCACACATCTGCATCTCACTGATGGCAGCTTCACTTTTTCCTACTCCTATAAACCTATCTCTTCAGCCCCTCCACCACAATTTCTTTACAATACTTGCCTACTGTCATTTGGACCCAATTTTTTGACATTATAAAGCACTTTGAAAATAAGTAACTAAATTTAGTGGTTGAAAACGTCTCAGATCAGCCAGTATTAAACCTTTGAAAACCCAGTTCATTTCTATCTACATTAGGGAAAAATGTCTTTCCTTTACTGAGGTCTTACTTAACCTTTCCAGAATAGATATGGCTTCTATAATATTCACCGCCCAAAAAAGAATCCAAAGAACTTACTTTCTCCTTTCTTTCAAAGCACATACATGGATCACATTAATTAGCACTGAGAATTTTTAAGGTTACATATAATGAAATCTATATTTAGGAGATCTATTTCTAAAAGTGCCTTCTCTTCATTCCCCACTCATCTTTTAAAAAGCCCAAATTAGCTGAACATTTAAAAACTAAATTAATAGCCCCAAATTACTTAAACAGAACATCTCATAGTTGTCAACTTATTTGGTGTCACTTCTAAATGCAAAAAGGGTGTAGTGAGAAGAAATGTAATACATGGGACTTGTATTACACCAGTTGGAACAAAATCTTCTTCAAATTAAGAAAAAAAAATTTTTTTTTTGTTGTTCTGGATGTTAGGCCACACCTGGTGATACCCAGCTCAGGAGAACCATATGAGGTGCTGGGGATCCAACATAGGTCGACAGCATGCAAGGTAAGCACTTTACCCACTACACTATTGCTCTGGCCCCTGGGAAAAAATATTGATGTGAAAAGACAGTAATCTGAAAGCTAAGAAATGATGAACTGGGGCAAGAGGATGCTATACCAAGTAGGGCTCTTGCCTTGCATGGGGTCAACCCAGGATCAATCCCTGGCACCCTATATGGTCCCCTGAAACCGCCAAGAGTCATCCCTGAGCACAGATCCAGGAGTAAGCCCTGAGAACCACTAAAAAAACCCCAAACAAACCAAAAAGAACAAAAGTTAAGCTTTCTGAATATTTTATGAAAATATTTACATTTTTTATACCAAGGATGAGGCCAGAGAGATAGTACAGTAGGTAGGGCGTTTGCCTCGCAAGCGGCCAACATGGCTGACCTGAGTTCAATTCCTCCTCCCCTCTTGGAGAGCCCGGCAAGCTACCGTGAATATCTCGCCCTCTCACCCGCACGGCAAAGCCTGGCAAGCTACCCATGATGTATTTGATATGACAAACACAGTAACATTGTCACAATGGAGATGTTACTGGGCCTGCTCGAGCAAATTGACGAACAATGGGAAGACAGAGAAAGTGACAGTGATACCAAGGAAAAAGATAAACATAAGAGAGGAAGGAAAATTAAGAGCCTTTTAAAGTTTATGAGCAACAGATAGAGAAGGGAACACCTAGTAAAGGGTGTTTGGAGGATCCTCTCAAGATGAGAGATGCATGCTGAAAGTAGACTACAGACCAAACACAATGGCCACTCAATACCTCTACTGCAAACCACAACACCCTAACAAAAAGAGAGGGCAAAAGGAAATGCCCTGCCACAGACGCAGGGTTTGCATGGGGAGGGATGGGAGGGTTACTGGGATCATTGGTATTGGAGAATGGGCACTGGTGGAGGGATGGGTACTCAATCATTGTATAACTGAAACCCAAGCACGAAAGTTTGTAAGTCTACAACTGTACCTCATGGTGTTTCACTAATAAAAATTAAATGAAAAAAAAAAGAAAATGATCACACACTGACAAAAAAGAAAAAAAATTAAAGTTTCTGAGCAAAAAAATCTAAAGATGGCCTACAAAAAATTATATGGCAATTAATTCAGAATTATCTAAAAAGCAATAATCTAGAAATAAGATACTGAATGCCTGCATGAAGGCCCACTCCAGATTTACCTCTGGCAAAGTATAGTATTTAACAGATACTTTTATCCATATAAAAGTAACGAATAGTATTAAGATACAAAATGTTTTTTGTATTCACTGTTGTTAATTAAATATTCAAAAAATGCCATACATTTTAAATTTTACAAATTATGAATTAATCCATGTGTTTAGAGTAGTTACCAGCTTAAATGATCTTTTTCCCCTTTACTAAACCAAAGAAAAAATAAATAAGTCACTTATGTATATGTCATTTTCTGTGAGGGAGAACTTGGAAAACTCAAGTGGATGTTATGAGAATGAGGGTAAGAACAAAAGCATGCTCAGGCTCCATGCAATGATACACCCAGGTGAGTTTAATACACACTGTGCACTCACACCTGTTATTGGCTGTCTGGACTCTGGGATGAATTTTATTAACTTGAGTTCATTGTGGCTTGATCACAACAGGCTCCTCTTCCTAATTTTATTTCAACCTTTTTTTTTTTTTGAAGGAGGACTGCTTGTTACAGTGATCAGAGAGCTCAGTGCTGCTGGGGTTTGAACACAGCATTTTCTAAACCTAATGCATGGGCTGTACCATTTTAGTTCTATCTCTGGTCCTTGTCTTGGAAACTTAAATAATCTCCAGTTTTCAAAAATAGCACATGATATTTTGGGGGATTAGGAGGGTAGAACCTAGCTGCACTCAGGGCTTATTCCTAGCTATATGGTAAGGAACCACAACTAGAGGGGTTAGCAGACAATACGGAGTGCTGACGATCAAATCGCGGTCTGCCATGTGCAAAGCAAGTGCCTTACTTGCTGCACTATCTCTCCAGCCCACTTGCGTTATTTTGGCAAAGAAAATTAACAGATGAAAAAGGAATAATGGGTATGGCGCTTACACTCAGCCAACCCAGGTTAATTCCTGGTACCTCATATGATCTACCTGAGCACTGCCAGGAGTAATTCCTGAGCATTACTAGGTATAGACCTAAAACAAAACAAATCAAAGAAAAGAAATTGCAACTGAAAAATAGAACCAAATTAATGATGTGTCTAGGTTTTCATTGTTTTTTAAAATTAATTTGTTTTTTAAACCTCATTATGCTGTTTTTGATGTAACAATCTAACTTAAAATTTCAATACTTCCCCACCAGGAGTAATTCCTGAGTATAGAGCCAGGAGTAGCCCCTGAGCATCAACAGATATGACCCCAAAAGAAAAAAGAAAAAGAAAAAATCAATGCTTCAACAAATTCTTAAATATTCTCATTTATATGCACTAATATATTTTTTAAATTTAAATCAATGAGGATAGTAGGCAAAATTAGATAAAATTTAGTAAAAATATGTAAATCAAAGTTTTCCTTTTAATGAAGATTAGCAAATACAGGCTGGAATACATACAGCTCAGTAGCAAGGTATTTGAGGCCCTGGGTTAGATCTGGAAACCTCATTCCTCCCAAGATTAATTAACTACTGTAAGTAAAAATAACAACAAAATTGTAAACACATACTTTAAAGGGATTAAAAAAAACAAAAAAACCCACAAAAAACAAAAAACAAGCAGAGACTGAATAAAGTTTTTCTTAATTTCTGAAATCCATCTGTCACCAGATAAAGCTTAACCATCAATCATTCTTACAGGAAGACTATTATACCATACCTATGCATGTCGGCCAATTTGGACAGGACACGAGCAGCATTACTGAAACTTCTGTTCTTCTCATAGTATCTCCAGAGTAAATCCATATAACGGACCTTGTTTTGATCAACTTTGGCCATTCGGACTAGATATGGTTCCAGAAATGGAGAAGCAATCTGAAAATTGTAGAGGCACTCAGAAACATTTCCTGACAACCCACTCACTCTTATGTAGTAAATTCAACACTTAAAAGATAACTATAGGTATGCCAACTTTATGAATACTTAAGCAAAACTGACAGTACGAGAATAGACCAAAGAACAATTTTCTCTATAGGTTTTTTTGAAAGGCCCCCACCAGGTGGTGCTCAGGAAATCACTCCTGGCCAGCCTCAGGGGACTGTAGTGGTGAAGATGCAGTTGTGAAGATGCAGCAAGCAGTGAAGTATGCAGCAAGTGCCACACCCATTATACTCTCTTTCTGGCCTCTCATTATGATTATTTGGGCTAAGTGCCACGGAGCAAACCCAGGAACTCACACATATGAAGCATGTGTTCTGCCACTGGGCTATATCACAACCATATTATATGGATTTATCTATTTGGGGGTCTTTCAGATCACACCCAGGCGTGTTCTATGTTGCCCTGGATATTCTAGACTCACTGCTCCGAGTTACCTTCAGGAGGTGCCGGGCTGTCTATTCAGTGGTCGGGATAGAAGCCTGGGTTCCCGCATGCAAAGTATTATCACTCTGAGCTATCTCCTGGGCACAAATGACTACAGTGTTTCCACAATATGAGATATCACAGCTGCATTAGGCTGATTAAAAAATAGTAATCTATTTACAAATCATTTAATGAACTTGAGAAACTGGTTTTGATTCTGAGACTCCGAGTACAAAGGCAAACTTGCAAATCATCAAATGTCACATACTCATTTTACTGAGGAATACAAAAACACAGGGAGTCAGTCAAAAGACATGTGAGGTGACAAAATGACTTACTGGCAGAGCTAAGATAAAATTTGGGTACTGTAATTGATAATCTAATGATTCCCATCTCGCAATATAAACACTGCTGCTGAAAGCTTAAATAACAAGAAAAGTAAGTATTAGCATACTTTGTCCACTAGGAACATTATCATATTATTTGGCTTTATACTAGTAATCAATAGTAGATAATGAAGAAAAAACAAATATCTATGTGCTTACCCCAGTGACCTATTTAAGAATATAAATTAATAATACAGCAATAAAATATTTCTTACCTGCAGCAGCTTATCTGCAAGATCAGCTTGTATAAGCCAGTTATAAAGGGCAATGCTGAAGAGTTCATCTTTCGATCGTTGAGACAATTTAAGCATTTGCTCAAACTACAATAGAGAAAGCAATAAAAATTATCACAGTTTAAAGCTCTGTTATTAATATAAAGGCCTTAAACACCTGGAAGAAATCAAGATCCTTACATCGGAGTTCTAAGAACTGTCCCAAGATAAATCACCACCACCACCTAGAACACTGAAACCTACTGTTTTTAGAATAAAAATAAGGTTCCTTACGTGATGTCCAGCTTCTTCGTTACTCAGCATATTGGGGTCAGAGGACAACACAGGAGGCCCAGGTTTTTTGGGTACACTGGGAGACTGAGGAGCAGCCTTACTTTGATTCACCAGTTCTTGAAGTGTATCAGTAATACACTTATAACTGTTCAATCTGAAAATGAGATTAGAAGCAATTACATTATCTAATCAGAGACCAACTTTTTAATTTTATCTAATTTACATAAAAAGAATCTGAAGATTAGTTTGGAGTGTCTATGTACTTATTTAGGTCCCCCCCACTCTTTCTCCTTTGGTTTTTGGGCCAGACTTGGCCATGCTCAAGAGTTACTCCTGGCTCTGGACGCAGGAATCATTCCTGGAGGTGCTTGGTGGACCATATGGGATGCCGGGGAACAAACCCAGGTCAGCTGCATGCAAGGTAAGTACATTACCAGCTGTACTATATCTCCAACCCTGTATGTACTCACATTTAGTATTAAGAGTAACCCAAATAATATAATACATCATATCAGTACAAGAAAAAGTAAAAATCATATAATCATATCAACAGATGCAGAGAAATCATTTGACAAGATCTAGTACTCATTCATGATAAAAATTCTCCATACAATGGGAAGTTTAAAAATTTTTCCTCAATATACTCAAAAAGCCACTACAGCAAGTATTATACTCAATAGGAAGAAATGAAAAGCCGTTCCTCATAAAAGGATCAGGCATAAAACGAGGTTGCCCAATCTCACCACTTCTATTCAACAAAGTACTGGAAATACTTACCATAGCAATTATGCAAAAGATATAAAGAAAAGGAATACAGGAAAGGAAGAAGTCAAGTTATCACTATTTATACTTTAAGAAAACCCTTAAAGACTTAAAAAAAAAATAGACTTGCATGGTAAAGTGGCAGGCTACAAATATCAACATGTAAACATTCAAGCCTTTCCCATAGAAAAATAATGAATAAGGACCAGAGTGACAGTATGGTAGGTAAGATGTTTTGCCTTGCACTCAGCAGCAGAAACAGGTTTGAGCCCCAGCACCTCATATGGTCCTCTGAGCACCATCAGGAGTGATCTCGAATGTAGAGTGAGGAATATGCCCTGTGCACCACTGGGTCTGACCCAAAAATAAACAAATGCCATTTACAACTGTGCCTCAGAAAAACCAAGTACGTAAGAACAGGCTTAAGAGTCAAAAGACCTACACAAAGAAAACTGCAAAACACTGTTAAAGAAACAAACAAAAAATGACAGAAAAAAATGGAAACATCCCCTGATCATGGATTACGTGGATTAATATCAAAAGTTTAGCAATACTGAGGTTGGAGAGATAAGGAGTTTGCCTTGAACACGGCCAACCTGGGTTTGATTCCCAGCATCCCATCTGGTCCCCTGAGCACCGCCAGGAGTAACTCCTGAGTGCAGAGCCAGTAACCCTTGTGCATTGCCGGGTGTGACCCAAAAAGAAAAAAAAAAAGAAGAAAAAAGTTCAGCAATATGACTGACTGGGTGTAAGATTTGGTTTAAAGTTATTCTATTCTAAAAACATAGCATCAAACATTTTAAAACTTCAGCAATGAAATTAGTACTCTAGCTTGTCTAAGGAAGAAAAAAAAGGGATAACATTTACTAAGTTCATATTTCATATTTCAGATACTTCAGAAAGGCTAATTGTATCTATACATAAGAGTAGAAAAAAATTCAACCTCTTTTATCTTATATGGAGTGATAGCACAGCGGGTAGGGTGTTTGCCTTGCACGCGGCCAACCCGGGTTCCCTCTCGGAGAGCCTGGCAAGCTACCAAGAGTATCCTGCCCACACGGCAGAACCTGGCAAGCTTCCCGTGGCCTATTCAATATATCAAAGGCAGTAACAAGTCTCACAGAGGAGACGTTATTGGTGTCCACTCGAGCAAACCGATGAACGGGAGGCAAGTGCTACAGTGCAATATCAAAATGGTAACACCCCAAAGCATTCTACAGATCCAGTGCAGTCCCCGTAAAGATATCCACGATATTTTACAAAGAAATAGATGAAACTCCTGAAATTCAATAGAACAATGCCCACCCTTCCCCCTGCCCCAATCCAAACAGTTTCAGCAATCCCTGGGGTAAAAGAAGATGAAAATGAAAGGCACCATTTTTCGCAACTTCAAACTACGAAGTGGTAGAAATTCAAACAGCATGGTACTGGCATAAGGATACGCCCTCTGGTCAGCTAAACTTTGATAAAGGAGCAAAAATTATGAAGCGGAGCAAAGAAAACTCTTCAACAAGTGATGCTGGAGAAACTGGTTGACCACATGCAAAAGAATGAAGAGCCCTAGCAAATATCATGTTCAAAAGTCAACTCAGAAGACCTTGTTATCAGATCTGAACACAAAAGGCACACAGAGGAAAATATTGACAGAATTCTTCTTAACATTGAAGCTAGAGGTATCTTTAAGGCTGAAAACTCCACTGACCGAGCAAGTGGAACCAAAGATAAACACATTCAATTTTTTGTCTTTGGCTTTGGGCCATACCTAGTCATGCTCAGGGCTTACTCCTGGCTCTATACAGGGACCACTCCTGGCAGTGCTCAGGGGTCCATAAGAAGTACTTGGATTGAACCTGATCAGTTGCGTTCAAGGCAAACGCCCTCCCACTCAGGACTACATTAAGACGCTTCTGCACCTCAAAGGAAACAGACCAGGGGTTGGAGCAATAGTACCTTGAGTAGTATGCTCGTTTTGCATGCAGCCAATCCGGGTTCAATCCCTGGCACCCATAAGACCTGATGATCTCAGCAAGAAATATTCCTAAGTATAGAGCCAAAAGTAATTCCTGAGCACCATGAGATGTGGCCTCAAAACATTAAACCTAAATAAATAAATAAAGATCAGAATCCAAAAACCACCCACAGAGTGGGAGAAATTATTTGCTCACCACCATATGATAAAGGGTTATTATCAAAGATAGAGTGTAAAGTTCTAGTAGAACTTTTTAAGTTAAAAAAAAAAAACCCAACCAACACTATCAAAACATGGGAAGAGAGATGAACAGAAACTTCCTCAGAGAAGAAATACAAATGGTGAAGAAGCACATGAAAAAATGCTATCACTAATCAGGGAAATGAAAATCAAAACAAAACTGAAATATTGCCTCACAACAAAGAGACTGGTATTCATGACAAAGGAAAATTAGTAACAACAAGCAGTACTGGTATGGATGCAGGGGAAAAGCTCACACTGGATTCACTGTTTGAGAAAGTGATAACTATGTTAGCCTCTTTGGAAGGCAATATTGGACATTTCTAAAAGAAACTAGGAATTGAGCTTCCATGAGCCTCATGAAAATATATCCAAAAGGCCCAAAAACACTGAATAAAAGGCATCTACATTCCCATGTTCATTACAGTACTAATCACAAAAGCCAAAATCTGTAATCACAAGAGCCAAAATCTGTTAACAACGCCAACTGTCCAAGGACAGAAGACTGAACAAAGCAACTATGGTACAAACATACATAATGGAATACAATATAGCCATTAGGAAAGATGAAGTCATGAAATTTCCAAGTACACGGATGCTTAGTGAAATGAGTCAGAGGGAGAGGGACAGACATCGAATGATGAGCTCATATGTGGAATGTAAAGAAACAGTAGGAGAACAATGTCCAAAGACAACAGAAATAAAAGGCAGGAGAACTGGTCCTCAGTAGGAGGCTTGTCACGGTGATTGGAGCAGGGTTAGGACAGGGAAGGGACCACTAGGGCAATGATAGGGGAGCTGGTCACTCTGGACAGGAACTGGGTGCTAAAAGGAAGTAAAGTGAGATGCATGATACCTTTTTAGTAACAGTATTGCAAACCACACTGCCAAAAGGAAAAGGAAAAAAAGGAAAAAAAGTGCCTGTAATAGGCTGGGAGACTAGAGAGAAACTGGGGTCACTGGTATAGGGAAGAGGACACTGGTAAAGGGATTGTATAGCTAAAATACAATCATGAATAACTTTGTAATTCAGTGATTCAATTAAAAAAAATAAAAAGCGATCTCATTTAAAACTGACATTAGGGCCAGGTCTAGTGTTCAAGCCTTATGCATGGCCCTAAGCACTGCTGACAAGTTGTAAAATTATTTTTCTAATTCAGGCTATCTTTGTTCAACAAGAGACACTTAAAAAGCATATTTTTGTTTTTAGGTTTTTGGGTTTTCTTTTTTGCAGTGCTGGGGTGCTTGGGAATGTAACTCAGGGCTTCATGCATGAAAGGGTATGTTGTGCTCTATTGCTGCTGTGCAACATCCCTAGTACAGTTTTATTTATTTATTTATTTTTTGGTTTTGTTTCGGGTTCACAACAAGCGATGTTCTGTAGTTAATTCGGGCTCTCAGGGGGACCATATGGGGTGCTGGGGATTAAATCTGGGTCAGCCGCATGCAAGGGAAGTGCCCTTACCCATTACTTCGACCCCTCCCCCTGAGACCAGTTTGAAAAGGTTTACTAAAGGCTGTATTTGGAAGAAAAAAAAAATTTTTTCCCCCTTCGGGGAGAGGTTCGGGACACACCTGGTGATGCTTGGGGGACCATGTGATGCTGTCAATCAAAATCGGGTCAGCCACATGCAAGCAAGTGTCCTATTCCCTGTACTATAACAGTGGCCCCTGTACTTGAAATATTATTCTCTTATATTTATCATTCTTGACATAAAAAAAAAAATCTATAGCCATAAAACCATTGATGTAATAAAAGTACTTTCTGTTCTGTTTTGGGGCCATCCCTAGTGGTGCTCAGGGCTCACTCCTGGCTCTGAGTTCCTGGATCACTTTTGGTGGGGCTCAGGAACCATAGGGATGTGACAGGGATTAAACCCAAGCTGGCTGCATGTAAGGTAAGAGCATTCCCCATTGTATTATCTCTCCAGACCCTAAACTTGCCTTTCTTGGAAAGCCTGAAGGCCCACGACATCTTCTTCTGGTTCTCCATGTTTATAGAAATGAAGTCCAAGACCCTGAGGGTCCTTCTTCTCTGCAGCAGTTAGAGACAGTTCCACAACACCCTCATAGAAACGCACTGTGCAAAAAAAACGACAGTGTAGAGGCTTATACTGACCAGGACACACACACACACACACACACACACACACACACACACACACACACACACACACACACACAGAGAGGCTTACATTGAGCTACATGTGGTACGATAATTAAATCTAGGACTTCTACATGCAAAGCAAAGAAAGTTCAGTTTGTTTAGCTATCTATCATTTCTCTGGCCCATGGATATATTTTTTTACAAGCTGGACAATAAAAAGATAACAATGACTATTTCTCTAGTATATATATTAATTACTTTGGAGATAGCATATCGGAATATTTCTCATGAGTCTAACTGACTTAAGTCCTAATGTGCCTTAAAGCCATTAAATACATGTACTCCAGTGGTAAAAAAGAAAACTTACACTTTAATTTTTAAAATAGAGTATTCTAATTGTATATATTTTTAAAAATATCTTGAAATTCAAAATACTTTTTCTTATTTTGAATGTCAAGTTATTACTTTTACTGTATTTAATTTAAAGTGAGCAGGGTTAGTCAAAAGAATTTAAAACATTTAAAAAATGTGGTCAGGGATGTGATACACCACACATCTCACAAGTGTGAAGTCATAAATTCAATCCCTGGCATTAAAAATAATTTTTTAAATTAAAAAATAAAGGCCATCCTGTGAGGCAAGTGCATCAGCAGCCTGATGGTGCCTTCTGACTTCTAGATGCCCCAAAATTGCTGCTGTGCCTTTGGCCAGACCACAAAAACTTGGGGCAAAGTTTACCAAGAAAGTAAACAGCCAAAATTTCGGTATGTGGGAGACACACCCACAAACCACCTCGGGCTCAGCTATATAACTGGAGGCCCAATTAGATCCTGATCGAACTGCTTAATGGTCATGACCCGAGACTCAGAAACAAATCTCGGAACCCAGCGGCTTTTGGCAGAAATGCGTCTGGTCCCTGCAGTAGGTTACCAGTGCCGGGCCACCCCAGGGGGGAAAGGGTGCTGTCCCTCCACCTGCTCCCCCTTGGTGGCTCAGTGGCCACCATCCTCCAGAGGCCACTGGAAAGTCAGGTTTGGGCCCGCAGTGATGAGACACATGGGGCCTCATGGGATGGGGATTAAGCCGGCCCTTTCCTCCCCACCCCAATGAGACTCTAAGTTGCCACCCACAAACAGCCTCTCTGGCTCCTGATCAAGGTGCTTAATGGCCATGATCCAAGAGACTCAGAAACAAATCTCGGAAACCAGCAGCTTTGCGCAGAAATGCGCCTGGTCCCTGCAGTAGGTTACTGTCGCCGGGCCACCCCAAGGGGGGAAAGGGTATTGTCCCTCTGCCTGCTCCCCCTTGGCGGCTTGGTGGCCACCATCCTCCAGAGGCCACTGGACAGTCAGGTTTGGAACCACAGTGATGAGACACATGGGGCCTCACAGGATGGGGGTGGAGCCGGGCCTTTCCTCCTCGCCCCAACGAGACCGAGTCACTGCCCACGAACCACCTTCTGGCTCCTGATAAAGCTGCTTAATGGCCATGACCCAAGAGACTCAAAAACAAATCTCAGAATGCAGCAGGTTTGGCAGAAATCCCTCCAGATTTAATTGTTAAAATTTCAGAATTCCAAAATCATGCAATCATTACTGTGGCCGCTCAACATATGTTATTCATAACCAGTAATAGAAAAATTTACAAAGTTTCCTTTTTGGCAGATCTAAGTGTTGGGGAAAAATCCCAAACAATAATGGTGGGTCTGGGGTCAAAATATTGAATGAAATCAAAGTAGAGGGAGAGTAAAGTGGAAATTATCTGCACCACAGATAGGAGGAGGGTATGGGATAGGGGATATATGCTGGGGTTTTTGGTGGTGGAAAGTGGGCACTGGTGAAGGGACAGGTGTTTCATCATTGTATGACTGAGACTTAAACCCAAAAGCTTTGTAACTGCTCTCATGGTGATTCAATAAATAAATTTATAAAAAGAAAAAAAAAAGTAAGGTGGAGTTCATGCCCAATTCAGTCAGCCTAATTAATGGCTGAATAAATACCATTACTCCTACATTTAAAAAAAAAAAAAAACCTCTTTGCAGTCAAATTGGTAAATTCAGTGTAACTTGCGAGATTATAATAAGTACTTTGATAAAGATAAGCAAAAACTGTTTTAAAATTAATTAATTAATAAGTCAATGCCTTAAGTTAAAATAAATAATTTACACTAAAAAAATAAATTAAGGCCATAAACTTGTTTTGCTCACACAGACATTCACATTCTTTTCTAAGAATACATGAAAAATATCTAATGTCCCACCTTGTCTATATTGGACACAAACATTGGAAAGGTCCACTTGATTGCTAATTTTTTGATACTCCTTTAATGATTCCCTTAACATTCTTTCCTTTTCAACCTTATTTTGAATTTGTCGGGAACGTTGCAAAAGTTCATTTGCCTAGAAGCAGAGATAATCAGAATTAAAAAGATATAAAATCAGGTACTAGATTAATGTTTCTCAATGCGGTAACAATGTTCCCGAGTGCTGGAATGATGGGAATTGGCAGATGTAAATAACAAATGATACAACTGGGCAGGGCTGGAGTGATAGCACAGTGGTAGGGCATTTGCCTTGTGCATAGCCGGCCCGGCCAAACCAGGTTCGATTCCTCTGCCCCTCTCGGAGAGTCCGGCAAGCTACCAACGCTATGTCCCCCGCACGGCAAGCCTGGCAAGCTACCCGTGACATATTCAATATGCCAAACACAGTAACAACAAGTCTCATGATGGAGACATTACTGGGCCTGCTCAAGCAAATCGATAAACGGGAGGACAGTGACAGTGACAGTGACAACTGGGCGAGGTGAGAGGCTATTGCTATTTGCTTAAATAAATAGGTTCAGGGTTCGGGGGTGGGGCTGAGTCCATCCCCCAAAAAAAGAGTGGGTAGTTGGCCAAATAAGTTTTTAAGTCCGTGCTCTGTGCTCTACCTGGCACATATACTTGCTTATCTCTTCATTATTTCTCTTCCTTGTCTCTGTCTGCATTTTTCCCCCTCTGGAGAAAGCTGCTCTCTCTTCAACACTTATTTTCTTTCTTTCTTCCCTCCCCTCACATATTTCTAAGTAAGTTTCATGGAATAAAAATACCAAAAATAATTTTTAAAATAAAATAAAACCAGGGTTTGGGAGATAGCTCAAAGGGCCTCGGCACCACATGGTTCCCTGACCATCACTGGAAGTGAATCCGGAGCACCAGAGTACGGCCCCCAACAAAGTAAAATAAAATAATATACAGACTCAGCAGTGAACCCTGGAAGACAGCAGCTTGCCAGGAATCTCTCCAGACTCCATGCTGAGCCGATTTCACTTGGACACCTCAAATGGAATGGATGTCCCTATTCTGTCCACTCCAAATGAACCCCCGGTGGCCACAAACTTTCAGAAGAAAACCAAGTATGTGGGAACAGGGTCTGAAGACACCAGGTCATATGGTGGGGAGGTTTGTCCTTTCCTGTCTCCCAGCCCACCCCTTTGGGGTTCTGTCTGCCATGCCCACAAACTGACTCAGGGCGACATTTAAGTGTGCTACTGGCCTGGATCCAGAGACTCACAAATGAATCTCAAAATAGATTAGCTCCCTACAGAGATGTCTCTGGATAGCAATCATTTACATATTTAGAATTCCAGAAGCATGCGACTGCAAAAGTGGCCACACAACCTCTCATGATATTTATAAGCCAAAGAAAACAGATTATCTAGAATCTGCCTTTGGCAAGCAGGCTTGAAGAGTGGTGGGAAAATTCAAAATAATGGTGGTGGGAAGGTGTAATGGTGGTGGGATTGGTATTGAAATATTAACTGTAATCAATTACTGTGAACAACCTTATGAAAATAAAATTTAAAAATTAAAAGAACTATATAAAAAACAAACTTCCGTCTTAATTTTAGGAGAAAAATTCTGACACAATACTAGCTATTTATAAATCCTCTCACAAACATACTAAGATGGGCAAATCTCGACACTATTGGTCACCAAGCAGACCCTATGACAATGATTGACAATGATGCATAAATTTCCACTTGGGCCAGAGTGATAGTACAGCAGGTAAGGCACTTGCCTCACACGTGATGACCTGGGTTTAATCTCAACATGTGGTCCGCTTAGCCGTGTCAGGAGTGATTCCTGAGCGCAAGGCAGGAGCAACCCCTGACCATTGCCCAGTGTGATCCTAACCCCTCCCTACAAAAAACTCCCTACAAAAAGATGTTTTGTTGATACTTCTTACTTTCCCAAAATGAGGCTTTAGTTAACCACCCCTTTAAAATCCTATAAATAAGTAAATAATTAAAATACTATAAATTTTTTTTCTGGGGCCTCCCAAATGGTGCTCAAAGGTCTAGGGGGGACTCCCAAGATAGAGACAACATGCTAGATGGCTCAATTCTAGGGTCCACATATACAGGGCTGCTTGGAAGGCCAGGCAGTGACTGGCCTTATACTAGCTTCCTGGTCCTCAACGATTCTTTTTTGAAGTAACTTAAATCGGCCTGAATTTTAAAATATGCACCTCAACCCCATTCTTAGGCAGATGCTTGAAGCTTCTGAGGCCTTCAACAGAGGGCGAGAGAGTCAAGGTCACATATTAAGTAAAAGATGCCAGTTCTGATTCCAGCTATCATGTGTTTTACATCATTCTATGAAACCTTTCTTAATGTAGGTGAACAGGAAACAAGGCACATACCTTAGAACAAATGGCATCATCAGTGCTATACAGAAGTGGGCAGATATCCTGTAAGTGTGAACTAATGCCGTCAACAGCAGCATTATCTCGGATATAGCAGTTGATAAGAGAAGCAATTAAGGCCCCAGTCAGTTCTTTGTCCCGGATTACTAGATCTTTAAAAGTGGTAATTTTCAGCTGTTCTTGAAATTCCTAAGAATAAAAGAAACTACTTTTTGGAACAAAAATATAATATCACATTTCCACATAGAATAAAATTTCTTTAAAAATTTAATACAAATAAAACCATTCAGATTATATTTCAAAAGAGAAAAATAAGAAAGGATACGGAGTTATAAATTTCTGCAAACTTTAATGCAATCACACAAAGTTAGAAAACTCACAGATATAGTTCAAATCTCTTATTTTACAACTCAGAAAAATCTAGGTACAGTAAAAACTAGAGACCAATCGTTCAGTCAAGGGAAAAAGCTACATTAAGTCTTAGATGTAAATTAATTTTTTCCTAAATAATATCAGAATTATGTAATTCAAGGTCTTCCAACACTGGAGATAACACAGTGGGTAAGATGTTTGCCTTATAGGAGGCTGACGTGGGATCACTGGGATCAGTCCAAGGCACCCCGCAGCCCCATCAGGAGTGAGTGCAGTGCTCAGGGCTTATTCCAGACTTCAGAGTGAGGAATAAACTCTGAACATCACCAGGTTTACCCCCAAATAAACACACACACACACACAAAAAAACAGGAATATGCCGTTGAAATCACTCATCACCTTAAAATTACATGCGATACTTCTAGTGTGTGTTTGTGATTCTACAGATATTTTTTAGGTTCAGGAGAATTTTGATCAGATTCCAAAAGTGATCTGTAGCTCAAATAAAGTCAAGTAAATCATTCACAAATTACTGTAAAGTTCTCATATATTGTAACCTGTGGTTTTGACAGAGGATACCTAGTTTCCTCATGATAGTGCAAGCATGATAACAAACTAACATAATTAAAACCTAGATGTGTTCCAAAACAACTCCCAAATTCAAATCTAAGATTAAAGCTCAATGAAATGTAAAGTATAGGGCTGGAAAGCCCCCAACAACCTGAGCAAATGCTTTGCCTGAAGGAGGCCTAGGTTGGAGAATCACCATGAGAGAGAAAGAGAGAGAGGGAGAGAGAGAGAGAGAGAGAGAGAGAGAGAGAGAGAGAGAGGAGGGGGAGGGGGAGGGGGAGGGGGAGGGGGAGGGGGAGAGGGAGAGGGAGAGGGAGAGGGAGAGGGAGAGGGAGAGGGAGAGGGAGAGAGAAAATTACTTGTAGTATTAAGGTATGATCTTGAGAAAAGAAAAAAAATATCCTACCTTCTGCAGCTCTCCAACAATGACAGCGACTTGATGTTCACAAAGAAGCTTCCACAGAGCCAGAGCCTGGTAGGATTTCCGAACTAACTGCTGGATTGCCTGAAGTGAAATTTTTTCATTCACTTGAGCCTCTAAAGACAAAACACAACTGATAAGGTTTCATAAAATAACATTTCAGTAAAACTTTTATTTCAAGTAAAATGAAATTTTTCCAGCTTAGGATGTACCTCAGTGGCGGAGAAAGTCTCACATGCATAAGGCCATCAAAAAGACCATGAACAGTTTTACAACCGTGTATTTCAAGGTGGTTCAATTGAAAAAGAAAAAAGGAAATCAAGTGTTTGTTTGTATAGCAATACTGCAGCAGGTAGGGCTCTCACTGTTCACACAGCCGACTGGGACTTGATCCCCGGCATCCCATATGGTCACCCAAACACTACCAGGAGTAATTCCTGAGTGCAAAGCCAGGAATAACCTCTGAGCATAATCAAGTGTGACCCCCCCCCAAAAAAAAGAATGGAAGGCCCTTAGTGGTAGGGCATTTGCCAGGTATGATGAAGGCCTGGGTTCGATTCCCAGCACTGGCCAAAAAAAAAGACAAAAAAAATGAGAAAACTTGGATGGCAGAGATACTACAGTAGGTAAGGTGCTTATCTTCCATATAGCTGGCTCAGATTCTATCCTCAGCATTCCTTATTGCCCTCAAACTCCACCAGGGGTGATCCCTGAGCACAGAGCCAGAACTGAGTGTGGTCACAAAAAGACGCAACAAAAAGAAAGAATTCTTATTAAGGAATAAAAAAGAATTCTCAAACACAATATAAGTAACTTTAAAGATATTATGGTAAGTATAACAGACCAGACAGCCAAGGGGAAATATTCTAGACTCCATTTCAATGATACGCCTATGGCTGTTGGTCCCAAAGACTGGAAACGAAACTGGAGCTTTCAGACAGGAAAAAATGGGAGTTACAGTTCCATGAATTCAGAGTTTCAGTTTTAAAAGATACATAACTTGGGAGGTGCCCAAGCACCGCAAGGAGTGATCTTTGAGCACAGAGCCAAGAGTAAGCCCTGAGCCTCACCAGGTATGGTCTAAAAACAAAACAAAATTAAAAAAAAAAAACAAGAGACTTGGAAATGTAGTGACATGTAAACAAGAGATACACTGAAATGATGAATACGGCAAATTTATGTAACATATATTTTATTACTACAACAAAAAAATTTTCTTCTTTTATTTTGTAAAACTACATATATCTAATGTAGAATAGAGGGAAAACACTTATGGACTGAATAATGTGGAAATAAAAGATCCTAACTTATCCAATTCCATTGATATTTCAATGAAAAGAGCAGCAGAAGAGATAGTACAGCAAATAAGGCTCCTGCCTTGCACACGCCAGGCCGAGGTTTGATTCCCAGCATCACATATGGTCCCTCAAGTCCCACCAGGAGAGATCCCTGAGTGCAGAGCCATGAGTAAGCACTGAGCACTGCCGGCTGTGGCCCCAAACAAACAAAATCTGCTACTGGCTTTATTCCACTCTAGAGAAGCCAGTGTTCTCTTGTGAATATGATCCCCCCACTCACTCACACTTTTTTAAAGTAAATTTCTTTTAATAAAGCCATTTTGCTTCACTAAAGAAAAACCTATTTACACAAAGCAGGTCTTATTGAGGAACATCCATTATTTTCTATTAAAGCAATATGACTCTTTACTGGGGTCCTGAGCATTTAACTGATCAGCAGCAATGATTTACCATGTAACTTCCTCTGAAGCTCCTGCTGCATTTGCTGGGTGTTTCCATTTTCAGGCCGCATGAATCCTATGAGCCTCTGAGGTACTTTGGCAGTAGTACTGAAGCAGAAATTACACAGTGAGTATTTGTGATACTGAGACACAGGTCATAGAACTCTGTCATTTAAAGTATACAACTTAACTTTTAAAATATATTCATATGCTATACAATTATTACTGCAATAAAAGACCTAGGTGAGAACATTTTTATCAATTTCTCTAGCAATCAATTATTATAACCTCCCCACTTCTTCCCTAAGCGAGCATTAATTTCCGTCTCTACAAATCTGCCTGTTCTGAAATTTTGTTAGTTTTTGTTTTGTGCTGCACCCAGAGGGGCTCAGGCCTTACTCCTGGATTTATACCTGGCAGGGCTCAGGGACCATATGTGGTGCATGGGATCAACTGATAGGTAGATCATGTGTAAGGCTAGTGCCTTATCTGCTATACTACTTCTCTAGCCTCTGTTCTGAATAGTTAAACATACTAGAACATATTATGCATAATTTTCCTTTGGAGTTTTATGAAACAGTCCTTGGAAATCAATGAAACAATTTATATCTGAGCATGTTAGTCTCTCAACTCTGGACTCAACCTTCAAGCTATGTATGTATAAGACACATAGCAAAGATTCAAAGACCTGAGCAGATACATAAACCCTCTGTGAAAATCTAAAATACTTCAAGTGGGATTTATGTGAGGGACAGACTCAAAGAGCATAGCAAAGGCTTTTGAAACTAAACTGACATTAGAATCACTGTCAAGAACATAAGACAGAACCTGTAGTATGCATAACATCTAATACTAAATCCTTTTTGTTCTTACTTTGGATTTCCTAATGGTCCACCGGCAAAATGGGAGTTTTTGTCTAGAAATTCTTGCAGGCCTTTTAGTTCTTGTAACACTGACTCCAGCAGTTGGGAAGAAACACTACTTTCAATCTGTAAGAAAGGAAGCATTCTCAACAGTCTAAAAAAGATATCAGAAAAGTTCATAATAAAAAAACACATATTCTATATATGCGTAATTGAATACAAAGTTCAAATTGTGAGTCACCCTACCATCAGGAATAAATACTAAAATTAATCCTTATATCAATTCACGCTATTGACCAGAGTAAGGGCTAGATACTCACAAGTCTCCTTATCAACTTTTATTTTATTGGTATCATTTATAGATAGTAAAGTTGAAAAATCTTAAATGAACACCATGATTAGCTTTTTACATCTGTTTTCAATTTTGTTTGCTTGGTGGGGGGGGCAATCCCAACAGTTCTCTGGATTTATACCTGGCTCTGCATTCAGGGATAACTCCTAGTAATTTTGCAGGGCCATTAAGTGGATCTGAGGATATAATTTGGGTCAGACGCATGCAAGACAAGAGCCCTACCCTACCACATACACCTCAACTTTTTTTTTTTTTTTGCTTTTTTGGGTCACATCCAGCAATGGACAGGGGTTACTCCTGGTTTTGCACTGAGAAATTACTCCTGGCAGTGCTCAGGGCACCATATGAGATGCTGGGAATCAAACCCGGTTTGGCCGCATACAAGGCAAATACCTTACCTGCTGTATGATAGCTCCAGCCCCCACGCCTCAACTTTTTACATTTTAATAGTTACTCCTCAGAACCAGAAAACAAAAAGAAATATCTCCAACACCTATGAAAGTTCCTTGACACCTCTTTCCAGTGAAAAATTATTATACAAAGATTAAAGCAGCAGCACAGCAGGTGGGAAGGAGCTTGGCTTGCCTGCTGGGTTCCACTCCTAGCACCACAGAGGTCTGCCGAGCCACCAGGAGTGATCTCTGAGCACAAGAGCTACAGAAAGCCCTGAACACAGGTATGCGCCTCCCCTCACCCCGATCATGAAACCTTACTTACTCTAAAATGGTTTTTGCCTATTTATGAACTTCATGAATAAAATCATATGTTAGACTAAGAAAAATTCTTATATTTATCAAAATCGAGATGAATCAGAAAGACAGAACAAGGTATAGGGCTATTGCTCTTTATGCAGTAGACCTGGTTTAAATCTCCTGTATAACACAGTGTCCCAAGCACTGTCAGGAATGACCCCTGGCACAGAATCAGCAACAGCCCCTGAGCACCAACACCCAACAACCCCCAAAGCAAACTTGATGGCAGAGAGAAAGAGAGAGAGAAAGAGAGAAAAGAAAGCGGCAAGGGGAGAGAGGAAGGAAAGGGGTAAGGGGAGGTAGGAAGAGAGGGAAGGGGGAGGGAAAGAGAGAAGGAGCAAGGAGGGAGGGGGAGGGAGAGAGAGAGAGAGAGAGAGAGAGAATATTTTAAGATAAACTGTGTTCAGGGACTGAGTATAGCAAATAAGGTACTTGCTCGCCTTGCATGCAACTGACAGTGTCTAGATCTCTAGCATCCCATAGGATCCTCTGAGGACCGCCAAGAGTGATTCCTGAGTGCAAAGCTGAGAGTAATCCCTGAGCAGTACCAGATGTGACCCAAAAATAAAAATAATAAATTGTTTTCATATTTCAAGTTAAAACATCTTGCGAGGCTGGAGTGACAATACAGGGTTAAAGAGTTCATCTTCATATGCCAACTCAGGCTCAACTCAATTCCCAGCATTGCAAATAGTCCCCAGAGCACCCAAGAGTGATTCTGGAGCATAGTCAGGAGTGTGTCCTGGGCACTGGTGAGTGAGAATGCCAAATGAAAAAGGATGCCCACCCCCTCCCTGGAAAAAATTAAAACAAATAAAAGAATGGGATCAGAGAGAGATATACAGGAGATAGGGCACTTGCCTTGCATGCAGCTGGCCATGATATGAAAGCCCTGAGCACCCCCAAGAATGACCCCTGAGCACAGAGCCCAAAAAAGAAAAAAGAAATGTATTGATAATGAATGGCAGAAACGTATTGGTTAATGAGATAACACAATAAGATAATACATGGACAATGTACTAGAGAAATGCATAAACATGTAACTGAAAGAATAATCACTGCACCTTATTCATAACATCTTAAAACAAAGAACAATTAACTACTAATAGCACAAACCAATTGCATAAAGATAATGGAATACGGTATTACACAACATACTTACTGCAGTGATCTCTCTGTTGCCACTCCTGAATATTCTCTCCACAACTAAACTAGCATCCCAGATATTTCTAGAAAAAAAAAGTTTCAATTATTGTGCTGTAGTCGAATAAATGCAATCATGATATAATGAGTACTTCTTATGTCTTGATGCATTTTTACAGCACAGTAAAAGTTTTACTTAATGTTTTAATAAGCCTATGAAAGAATAAAAAAATAGCAAAATTTCCAATTCACTATATCTAAATCATTTCATATGAAGAAATGTTGTTAAAAAATATAATATGGGGCTGGAGTTAAAGTGGAATGAATGGGCATGCCTTGCAGGCAGCTGACCTAAGTTGCATCCCATTTGATCCCCAGAATACCACTAGGAAAGATCCCTGAGCACAGAGCCAGAAGAGAGCCACGAGCACTGTTAGGTGCAATCCAAAAACTCAGGGGGAGAAAGAAAGAAAAATATTAAGATCTGGGTAACAAATTTGTTAAACAGAAACTTATAATGCAAAAACAAACTTACATAGTTCTGTCCTGTTTCATATTTTTAAGCAAATGACTTAAACAAAAGCATACATCTGAAATCTAAGATATACTACACATAATATAGTACTCTAACTGCAAATTGCTAATTTTTTATTCTTCAGTCATACCCATTCCCTTTATGACACTACTTTAAACCTCTCATATTCTATGGGAGGGGACAGTTCAGATAGAGAAGGGAGCACGAAATGGAGGGTGTTTGGAGGATCCTCCCAGGAGGGGAGATGCAGGTTGAAAGTAGACTGGACTGAACATGTTCGCCACTCAATGCCTCTTTGGCTGATCACAGCGCCCAGGAGGAGAGAGAGAACAGGGGGGAATGCCCTGCCACAGTGGCAGGGGGGGATGGGGGGATGGGAGGATGGGGGGGGAGGGATATTATCCTGGTGGTGGAAAATGGGCACTGGTGGAGGGATGGGTATTTGATCGGGGTATGACCGAGATCCAAGCACAAAAATTTGTAAATCTACAACTGTACCTCATGTCGTTTCACTAATAAAAAAGGAAAAAAAAAAAAAGTAGTCTGATTATACAATCTAGCAATTTTGCTCTTAGTATTTTGCCCAAAAAAGAGTTGAAAACTATGTCCACACAAACCCTAAACTCATATTTATAGTAACTTTATTCATAATTGCCAGAAATACTAAGTTAATGTGTCCTGCAAAAGATGATTAAATAAACTGTGGTATACCCATACAATAAAATATTACTCAGTGGTAAAACAAACAAGTACAATATGTTAAAAAATGAACTTTTGGGGATGGAGCAAATGCACTGTGGGTAGAGCATTTGCCTTGCACGCGGCCGACCCGGGTTCGATTCCCAACATCCCATATGGTCCCCTGAGCACCGCCAGGAGTTATTCCTGAGTGAAGAGCCAGGAGTAACCCCTGTGCATTGCCGGGTGTGACCCAAAAAGCAAAATAAATAAATAAATAAATAAGTAAATAAACTTTAAGCAACAAAACTGACATGGAGGAACCTTAATAGGAACACTGTTGAATGAATGAGTCTGAGTCTAGAAAGACTACATTTTGCATGATTCCAACCTTATGGCATTCTGGGAAAAAATATAATATTCAATAAATAGACCAATTACTAAAATGATTAAGATGTTAAATTTAATGTTATCTGTATTCAACCACAACTGGGGACTTTTAGGAAAAACTCTGATATTATCTTAGTGGATATATAATATGCATTTCATAAAATCTATAAAACTGAAAAAACATACAGAATGACTAATGTAAACTGACTTTAGTTAAGGGCATATCAATACTGGCTGATAGAAATATATGTAGGATAGCAATACAAGTTGTTAATAATAAAGGGAAATTGATGTGCATAGTGTGAGGGATATATATGCATATACTTAAAATTTATGTTTATCAATTTGGGGGCTTTTATGGATTTTTATGCCACTCCCAGCAGTGTTTACTATTTGATATGGTGCTGAGGTGACTATCTGCAGTTGCATATATTTGATTCTCAATAAGACTAAGATTTGGTGTATGCGTTTTATTCTTTGGTTGAACAATGAGATGGATGCATATAGAAATAAATTTTAATCTATACCACAAAAAAAAAACAAAAAAAAACCTCTCATAAAAGATTTATTTCTACCTTTTGAATTTGGAATGATCTGGAGATACTTTCCTGGCCAAATGGATGCAGTAGAAATGAAGGAAGGCCAGTTAAGATTGCAGGCATCAAAGGGACCAGAGATATAACTTAATGTGTACTTTGCATGCAAGAATAATGGGTTCAATTGCTGGCACAGTATGGACCCCAAATGCTAGGGCACCAAGAGTGACCCCAGACCAAAATCTAGAATAGAGCTCAGCACCACTAGATGTGGTCCCTAAGCAAACAAACAAAAATATAAACCAAAATAATGAAAAATGAAGAAGGCATCAAAATCCCTTTCTACTTTCTACTCTAAGAGAACCTTGGAGTGAATCAAGTGAATAATCCCTAGCTAACCAGTTAGTGGATGAGAGAGATCACATGCAGAACCCGAAGTCCCAGCTGGGGCCATTCAAGCCGAGGGAAGAAATGTGATTCCAAACATGTCAGAGTACAGCCACGATTGGCAGAGTTCTTGTCAACCCTGCACATGTGTATGTCTACCAAAAACCAGAACTGCAAAGCTGACTAATAGGCAAACACCACTGAGTAACCGGATGCTATATACTGTTGATGTAGACATATTTTGAAACTATGTATACAAAACAGCTCTACGTGTGTGTGTGTGTGTGTGTGTGTGTGTGTGTGTATATATATGCATGTGTGCACGCACACACACACACACATACACATACACACAGAGGGAGAGAGAAAGGGTTAGATAATTAAAAACTGAGTGACATAAAATAACCTTATTGATAAGACAAGTGAGCTGACACCTTAAATAAAAATTAGTAGGAATGAGCCCCCAAGTTTGAGTTACAGATAATTAGTTACACAAAATAGGACACGACAAACAATAGTAAATTATTCCATTGAAAACTTACCCCATGATTCGAGAAAAGTAAATGCAAATACCATTGTGTTTTCCAGAGTACACCATCTCTGCTCCACCCATACAACTCATACTTGAGGCCTGAGCTGCTGGGTTTCCAGAAATACCAACCGGGGTTGACATGGCATGAGGATGTATACCTTATATGCACAAGAAAACAGGTCTCATAACTCATCCTTAGATGGTACGAACCACCAGTAACCCAAGGTGGTTAAAAATACATCCAGTGGGGGAAAAATCTTCTAAAATGCTGCGATAATCAATACTTAGTTTGGCTATCTTCGATAACAAGTCAAACTTCGACTCCAATATAGGTTCCAAGGTAAGCTTTCACCTGTGGGCAGCTTGCTTGCAATCACTGATCCTTACTTAATGCTTAACTTCTCAGGGCGTATTACTAGCTGGTTGTGTTACTAGCTGTTTTTAATCCAATTATAATGTCACCTTATAATTCGCATATAAGAGAGGTCATTCTCTTTTCCCCTGTTCCTCTGAATTGACTTCACTCAGCACAATGCCCTTTAATACTATCCATGTACAGCAATTCACAGAATTTCATTTTTAAAGCCAAATTCATTTTTACTTACTTTCAAGTGGCTAACTCAAGTTAATCTGGTTCACACTAAATATTTAAGGTTAATAATTCACAATGCTAGTTCATCACACATAACAGAGGAAGAATCAATCAAAGGACAAGGGCTGGAGTGATAGAATAGCAAGAATGGCACTTGCCTTGCACACAGCTGACCCAAGTTTGATCCCTGGCATTCCATATGGTCCCCCAAGCCCCGCCAAGAGTGATCCCTGAGTCAGGAGTAAGCCCTGAACACAGTCAGATTTAGGCCCCAAAACAAACAAAAAATAATCCAAAACACACACTAGAGCGATACCTTGAGCTGGTGTCCCCAAAAACGATGGATTTGGATATGGACTACCACTAGAAAGAGGAGAACCTGAAATGGAAAGAATGTAAACAATAAAATAATCCCCAATCCTTCAAATCTGATAAAAATCAGTGCCAGAAACTGTTCCTAAGAACTCACAATATACTAAAGAAATTAGTGCCTCAGCTCCTTTCCCGTGAGCTTTCTAGGGAAATCCACTTTGGAAATCATGAAGGTAGGCACCGGTTATTAAATCATTCATTTCCTTTCTTTTACATTAATTTTGCCCTTAGCTATGTTAAAAGATTCAATATTATTATATTCTCACTTTTTGGAGTCAGAAATCTGTAGAGTACGTCATAGAAATAAGTAAAATATAATAGAAATTTTTATTAAGGTAGGCAACAAACTTTCTGAAATTCAAACTTTACTGCAAATTTGTTTCAATGTTTCATACTCACTAGAGTACACAGGTGACCCGAGAATAGGACCAACATTACTTGGAGCAGGAAGAGTGGGTGGAAACTTCATCTGTGCTTCACCACCATACCTAGATTTGTGACAAGAAGTTGTTATTCAGAGAAACTGGCATATTCAAAGCTGGGAGTCTTCCAATTCCTGTTTACCTCCCAAGAAAATACTTTAGCGATTTTATTGTATTGACAGTGAAATATGTGTGTGAATACCTAATAAAAAATAGCCCTATAATACATAAAATTATTAACAATATGACACTAGAATTTTTTTTTTTAACTATGGCTGGGCTATATGTAAAAATATCCTTTAAAATTCTAAATTCTTACTCTGGGCTATGTGTTTTCCAAGTATCCTTAAAGATTTTAAGAATCTCTCAAAGTGAACGATACACTAATGCAAAAATCAGTATTTTTAAAAGTGAAAAACATGGAAACAGTAATTATGAAATAGAAAGACTTGTAGAAAGGAGACAAACAGAACTTGGAGTATCTAATATGGCATTATGGCGAATTACATGACATCACTAACTAATTTTAGTTGCCTGCCTAGATAGATTCTCAGCTCTTTGGCAAGACCTGAAACTATCCACATTGGCCAATGCCACAGGCCAACGCAACCGCTTTTAAAAGTGGCAAAGATGAAAGAAAACTGACATCTACCTGAAGAAAGCCCGAGCAGCCCAAGCAGATACTTCTCTGTCACAGGCAGCAGTAGAGCATGCAAGGATAAGGCAAGTCGCACAAGCCTGGTCTTCCTGCAAAAAAGGAGTATCTTCCCTTACATTAAACAAACACCACACACGCAAGCTTTGCTTACTGCTCTCTCATCTCTGTCTGGCATAGAGCAGGTACTTACTAGCTGATGGCTAAATGAAACCACAGTTGGTATAAAAAATAAATAGTATTCAATGAATATTAAAAGTATTCTCTTTTTCTTTTTATTTACTTTGTTCAGGTTCTAGCTTACTCCCTAATTTTTCCTTTCGCCTTTTAGAAAACAACAATTACAATGGTCAGTATTGATTAATATCATTTGTCAGTCATTACTTTTAAGAGTTTGGCATATGGGAGCTGGAGCGATAGCACGGCAGGTAAGGCATTTGCCTTGTACCGGCTGACCCAGGTTCGATTCCCAGCATCCCACATGGTCCCCTGAGCACTGCCAGGAGTGATTCCTGAGTGCAGAGCCAGGAGTAACCACTGAGCATCGCCAGGTATGACCCAAAAAGCAAAAATTAAATACAATTTTAAAAAGGGGGAAAAAAAAAAGTTTGCCATATGCCCAGATTAACTTTTATGTATACAGACTGTTCCAGGCCGAGAAAATTGGAAAAAGTTGTATATAATCTCCCAAAAGCTATTCTTTGCTTTTTTGCTACCCCAGAGGGGCCCGTATCCTGGAGGTGTGTGTAGGACCATATGTGGTGCTGGAAAGGCAAGCTATCTTTTTTTGGGGGGGGTGGGGAGGCTTACTCGTGGCACTGCACTCAGGGACTGAATCCTTGCTCGAGGCATGCAAGACTAATGGCCTACCTGCTGTACTACTGTTCTGCGCTCCCTCTACTCACTAGTCTATTTCCCCAAGCCCCATTCCTTTCATCCTGCATTCTCTCCTGAACATGTATCTCTCTCTCTCCCCCAACTCATATTTCTCTAAATTTAGAACTATTTCGCCTCACATAAAAAAAAGGGGGGGGGGCTTGGCACATACTATTAACCTCCAATGTTATTATAACGCATAATTTACACATAACAAACTCAAGTCCACAGAATTTAGGTTCTTTAACCATATTGCAGAGTTCATGGTCGAATTCAATCTCTGCATTCTTTGATTGTTTGGTCTGGGTCACAACCAGTGATAGTCAAACTTGAACCTGGGGCTCTAGCAAGCAGAGCAAATGCTCCAGCCCTTTGAGATATATCCCCTTTTAAACCATGCATTCTTAGTGTTGATTTGTCGATTCTAGTTATGGCTTTGGAATATTATTATCTCCCATTATTACTGACTCAATATTTTCCAGTTAATTAAGCAAAATTCCTTATAAAAAAGAATCCATAAATGCCAGTCACTTTTATGAAAAAAGCGTTTACTATGAAACTTGAACATAGGTCAGCTCGGGGCAGAGGGCAGGGTTTGGATGATACCAGACAATGCCTAGAGTTATTCTTGGCTCTGCACTGAGAAATTACTCATGGTGGTACTCAAAGGACATATGAGATGCCAGGGATTGAATCTGGCTAAGTCATGTGCAAAGAAGCACCCTACCCACTGTATTATCGCTCCAGCCAATTACTGGTATACTTCATTTATTTATTTATTTATTTATGGATCACACCCAACCATGTTCAGGGGTTACTCCTGGCTCTGCACTCAGGAATTACTCCTAGAGGTGCTTGGGGGACCATATGGGATGCTGGGGATCGAACTTGGGTCGACTATATGCAACGCAAATGCCCTACACCCTATACTATCGCTCCAGCCCCTTATTGGTATTCTTTAATAAGAACTTAGTAACAACAGAGTTAAAAATCTGGTCAAAAAGGATTGAAGGTGGAAAAAAATAGGAATACCACATTTGCTTGTAAATATGACCCCATCACCACCTCAAGTGACCCCTGAATATATGATCAAGTACAGTATCTAAGAAGCAGTGAAACCCCAAAACAAAACAAAACCCACAAAAAAAAAAAACGAGCATTTACTGTAACACTTGTATTAATACTGCCCTCAATTATCAGTACATATGGAGTAACTATAGATTTTTAAAAAACAAGGTCCCCACAGCCCAGAGATAAAGTACAGGAGGTAAAGCCTTTGGTCTTGCATGCAGCCACTTTGGCTAACCCTTGATTGGACCACTGGTACCTCAAGTAACCTCCTGAGCACTGCAAAGGGTCACTTCCGAGCAGTTAGAAACAGTCCTAAAAACTGCCAGGTATGGCCCAAGCACACACACTTACCACCCCCAACACTCCCATCCCCAACCCAACACTGGTAAGATTACCTACTAATTTAAATATTCTGGTAATCTAGCAATCATTTCCCACTGTTTCAATATTTATAATATCATGTTAAAAATAAAGTACAAGTAATTACCTGATGTAATTTAAAGAATCTTTCGATCTCTTCTCCATCTCCACCCACATTACTCACAAGTAGATGTCTCAGTTGATCTACAGGTCTAAGTTTATGAAACATAAGACTCCCCTAAGAAGATAAAATATGAATATATGAATAGTAGATAACAGCAAGATCACTGGCTACCTTATTTAACAAAATCACACACCCCAAAAACCCTTCAATACACAAAGCCAGCTGGGCAAAATGTTCATCTACATTTCAACTGACAACCTAAACCTGGAGTTATATTTCCACAGAGCATATTTAATAAGATACCTACTCTCTTCTCCAGACTAAAAAGATACAAGCTTGGTTATACACAACATGACAAAACTTCATGTGCACATCATTCAAGTGAAGCTAAACTTCTGACAAGAGCGCAAGTAAACAGCAGAATGTGGCCTGTGATAAGAGTTGACTCAAACTTCAAGAATAAACTAAAATGATATGCTATTTTGGCACAAGTATGTCTACTTAGAAAAAACAATGTGGGCCAGAAAAATAGCACAAGGTCAACCCGGGTCCTAACCCTGGCACCTCATATGGTGCCCTGAGCACAGAGTGATCCCTGAGCACACAGCCAGGAGTACCTCCTGAGCACCACTGGGTATAGCCCGAAACAAACAAACAAAATGGTGGATATGAATTTATACAAGCTACAAATTCCAAATAGAACAGACCTAAAGGACGTAACAGTGCCAACAAATATCATGGATAAATACATTTAAGAACCTCAGAATGACTAAGATTTTTTACATATGACATAAATTCCCCCAAATTAATGAGTAAAATTTGACTAATAAGAGAGAAACCTCAGTAAATTACATTAAATGACAATCTCAAATCTCAAAATAGTGGATTTGAGATTAAATCACTAAAATGTAGTGTCACTTGGGCCAAAGCAATAGTACAGTAGTAATTTCTGAATGAAGAGCGAAGAGCAACCCCAGAACATTACTAGGTGGGTGACTCAAAAACCCAATGAACAAGCAAAAAAAGAATATAGTTAAGAGTAAACATTCCCATGTATTTACGTGAACTTGACTTAGCAACAATGGTACAACGCTTGACATACCTGTGCTGAGAGGAGAACAAATTTCTTTGGAGGTAACATGTGCTGCTGTACAACCACAGGTGAGTCAGTTATTGGAATATGATCCTTATTTAAGGGTGTGATTATCTTATCTACTTTCAAGTCATCTATTGCAGAAAGAGCCCAAGAATGACCATCAACTCTGGTAGTCATCTATGTTAAAGGAAATAATTTGTTTACACATTATTACAGATATAGAGCAAAATCTTATAAAAACATGTAATAATATTAACACAAATATTCTCAAAAGCCTGAAATTCTACACTATTATATATCTAATCAGACATCTTGGAGCTGGAGCAATAGTACAGTGAGTAGAGTATTTGCCCGGTATGGGCTGACCCAGGTTAGATCCCCAGCATCTCATATGGTTCCCCAAACCCTTCAGGAGTGATTCTTGAGTGCAGAGCCAGGAGTAAGCCCTGAGCACCACTGGGTGTGAGCCTATACCAAAATAAACGCAAAACAAACCCACTCAAAGCAAAACCAAAAAGGACCAAGGGAAAAAAATGCTAAGAACTCAAAGCTCAAAACTGTCTAAATGTGCAATAAATTAAATGCTCAGCTCCCAGATTCCATTGTCTGACATCTATCTTATTTGTTTTCCTTTAGTATCGTTTTTCTTCTACTGATCCATTTGAAAATATATGGTGAGGGCTGGAGGGTAGCTCAACGGCTGGTGCACATGCTTTTACAAGACGAAGGCCTGGATTTGATTCCAGCACCTGGTCCCCAGGCATGGGGAGCGACAATGTGGGGAGAAGCCGGGAGCACTGCTAAGTAGTCTCAGCTCTTTTCAGCTGGGGGCCTGAAATAGGTGGCCCAGAAGAAGGTCTGGGGTGGGACAGGCTGAGCTGTGCCGGATCTCTGTATCAATGAAACACAATTTTTTATCTGTGTGTACACATTTATATACAAATCAAGTTCCTTACAACTACATCTTCAATTAAAATTCTACCAAGAATTCTTGACATGACTCAGGTTTAAGTCTAACTTACTTGGGTTTCCATCATGGGTTTTTGGAAAGGAAATGTATCATGATTGACACACCACAGAATGTCATATATATATGTAGGGAAGAAATGTGAAAGATGAAGAAAAGCTGGTAATTCACTAATGTGGGGATTCTCTAGTTGATAAAATGTTTGATCACTGTGTATGTTTTAAAAGTTCTATAAATAAAAAACTGTTTGACCCAGTGAGCATTACAACTGAAAAATGTAAACAGCAGAGAGAAGAGTATGTTAATTGGCTAGCACCTGGTTGAGTACTACAGTGAACCCAAAGACCACTACAACCAGGATGTGAGTGAGCTCCACAAGGAGAGAAGGAGGCCCCTGGCAAACATGCCTGCAAAGATGACAACTGCAGGAATGAAACCCTGGTGAGCACTGTGGAGTGTGCTAGCACCCCAACCTGCTGTGTTGCACCCAGACAGGGCTATGTGCAGCCAGAGCCCAGCCATCTCCACATCTCCACGACAGCAATGGAGTGAAAACAATTCTTTCCCAGGTCTGAGAGATGATACAGGATGCATGCAGCTGACCCAGGACCCAAGACCCAGGTGCAAATCCCTAGCAACATATCTTGTCCCCTCAAGCACTGCCAGGAGAACTCCTGAGCACAGACCCAAGAGTAAACCCTGAGCACTGAATATTGCTGGGTATGGCCCAAAACAAACAAAAGCCAGATCAAGTTCCTTATAACTACATCTTCAATTAAAATTCTACCAAGAATTCGTGACATGACTCAGGTTAAGTCTAACTTACTTGGGTTTCCATCATGGGTTTTTGGAAAGGAAATGTATCATGATTGACACACCACAAAATGTCGTTATCTTCGTTTTCTGAAGCTGCCATCAGTAGGATACCTAGAAATTCAATGCACAGAATCATATGGTGCCACAAACTACACATCCTCATTAAATCTAAATATTAATTACAGATACACACACAGCTTTCATTTTTGTAAGAAAACAAATTACAAAAATAAGTCCATGAACAAGGTCATATAGCCAAGGCCAGGTCAATCCCTGGAACCCTGCACTAGCACTGCTAGGTTTTATCCTGGACCTACTGAGCACCAATGCGGGTTGCCCTGGTGGTCCCCTGCAGCAAGCCTCTGGCCCCTTGCACTGAACTACCTACCTAGCTGACAAGAGTATCCACAGGAGTGGCTCCTGGGCCACCAGAGTACTGCCTAGGAGGCACATCCCCCGGCCCCCAAAACCTAATACAGGTGTGCGAGCAATAGTATAGCAGGCAGGGCACTTGCCTTGCAAGCAGCAACTGGGATTCAATTCCCCCATACCCCACAGTCACCAAGCACTGCCACAGGCAATTCCAGAGTGCCCAGTCAGGAGGAAAGGCCGTGAGCACCACCAAGTATGGCCCCAAAATTAAAAAAAAAAAAAGAAAAGATAATGTGAGAGCTGTATTAGGCCAAATCAAGAGTAACAGTGGTCACATTATTGGTGTGTGCGGGGTGGGACACAGGGAGACAGGGACAGAATCTTTTGTTTTGGGGCCAAACCTCAGAGTGCTCAAGGTTTACTCTTTCTTGCCTTTTGGCTAAGGTATTACTTGTGGTGGGATTTGGAAGACCATATGGGGTTCTGGGAATCAAATTCAGGCCGGCTGAGTCCAAGACAAGCACCTTACAAACTGTATTATTTCTCTGGTCCAAGGAACAGAATTTTTTTTTTTAATTGAATCACCATGAGAACAGTCACGAAGCCTTTCAGTTCAAGTCTCAGTCGGTCATACAATGATCAAACACCCGTCCCTTCACCAGTGCACATTTTCCACCACCAAGAACCCCAGTATACCCCCCTCCCACCCACCCCCCGCATGTGGCAGATTTCCACTTTACTCTCTCTCTTTACGTGGATCACATTCAATATTACGACAAAAGACCCAACATTATTATTTGGAATTTTCCCCAACATTCAGACCTACCAAGAAGACATCATTAGATAATTTGTTTTCTATTGCTGATTATGAAGAGAATATGATGTCGTGTGGCCACAATAACGGCCATGCGAATTTTCATTTCTGATATTTTAGTAATAAACCTAGGGGGTGTACTGCCAAAAGCCCTTGGGTTCCGAGACTGGTTTGTGTGCCTCTGAGATCATGGTCGTTCAGAAGCTGGAGGAGGCGTTTGAGGGAGGTAACCCGGAGCATTGTCATGGTGGGAGCAGGGCCGATTCCACCCCCTATCCCACAAGGCCCCTCATGCCTCATCAATGCAGTCTCATACCTGGGTAACAGAATTCTTATGAGAAAAAATAATAAAGAGAATTCCCCAAAGATGAGGTAAAAATAAGTTACCTGGATCTAAAAAACTCAAAGAATTCCCAAACTAAATAAACACACTATCAGATTTTTTTTTCTTTTTGGGTCACACCCAGCAACGCTCAGGGGTTACTCCTGGCTCTGCGCTCAGGAATTACTCCTGACAGTGCTTCGGGGACCATATGGGATGCTGGGGACTGAAGCCAGGTCGGCCGTGTGCAAGGCAAAATGCCCTACGCACTGTACTATCACTCTAGACCAACCATCAGATATTTAAACCAACCGGACTCAGATCGCAAAGTCAGTCTCTTCGTACAGAGTTCAAATTTCTGCTCATTTCTTTTCCCCCTCATTGGGAATGCTTTATTTTAATCTTTGCACATGTAACTTAGGGATTAGTAAGATATTTAAACATAATTTATATGGAATATTTCTTATAAGATTTATATCATCATTCCTAGCTTTCTAGTGACAAAAATATGACATTAAATTTTATTTTGCTCACGAGTCCCAGAAGACACCAGAGTGGGAGATCTCTCCGGGCCCCTTACTGAGTCAATTTCATTGGGGCACCCCAGATGGAGCAGGTGCAGTCTCCCCACCAACTCTAGATGGAATCCCAGTGACCAAGAGCTTTCACAAGGAAGGCCCAGGTATGCGGGTTCCAGGACTAAATCCCCATGTTGAGTGGTGGCAGAGGTGGCGGGTTGTCCCTTCCCAGCTCCCTGCCCGCTCATCGGTCTGGCTGTCATGCCCACAATGTGCCACCAGGCGCCATCTTAGCACACCAACAGCCCCAGTCCAGAGATAGCCAACTGAATCCCAAAATTGATTAGTGCCCTATGGAAATGTCTCTGGAACCCAATTTACAAACTAGGATTCCAGAAGTGCGTGGCATGGTTCCCAAGATATTCTAAATCAGCAATGGACAATAAATGATCTGGTATCTGCCCCTGGCAGGCAGGCTTAAATGGTGGTGGGAACATTCGAGCAAAACAAAATACCAAAAAGTAGAGAGATAATATTTATGGGGAAATTGCCTGCCATGGAGGCAGGGTGAGGACTGGGATGGGGGGTGGGGGGATATATGCTGGGGATACTGGTGGTGGAGGGTGAGCACTGGTGGAGGGATGAATGTTAGATCATTGTATGGCTCAATCTCAAGCATGACAGTTTTGTAACTATCTCACATTTTTTTTTTTTTTTTATAATTTATTTATTTATTGAATCACTGTGGGAAAAGTTACAGAGCTTTCGGGTTTAGGTCTCAGTCATGTAGATACCGAACACATTTCCCTTTACCAATACTCATTTTTAACCCCGAACCCCAATAGACCCCCACCTCCCACCCCTCCCAATTCTTATGAGGCAGATGAGTTCTAGTTAATACTCTATCTACTTTGACTAGATAGATTATTTCGATAGAAGATGCACCATTATTGTTTAGAGTTTACGACCCACCCCCCCCCCCCCAATCAGACATGCTGAAACAGCGTTGTGAAATGATTTGCTTTCTACAACTTGGTTTAAGAATAAAATGATGTCGCGCGGCCGCGATAGCGGCCACGCGGTTTTGAATTTCTGCTATTTTACTTATTGACCCTGGAAGAATTTCTATTAAAAGTTAGCTAGTTAAGAGATTGATTTCTGTGCCCTGGAGTCGTGGCCGTGCCGGAGAGCCGCTCGTGGGGGGCAGCTGGCGACCTCGGTGGGGCGTGGGGGACGGCCCACAAAGCCCCCCTTCCCATGAGGTCCCCGCCGCTTCCCCGAGCCCGGCTCAAACCCGCTTCCCACAAGGCTCCCGTGTGGCCGCCATCTTTCTTTCCAGAGAGGAGCGGGCGGGCCGGTCAACGCCCTTCCCCCTCTGGGCAGGCTTGGTGGCGCGAATCAACACAAGTCCATTTGCTTTTCTGCTCCAAGCGGCTGGTTCTCTGTGCTAAGTCCTTGTGCCTCCGGGGCCGTGGCCGTGCCGGAGAGCCGCTCGTGGGGGGCAGCTGGCGACCTCGGTGGGGCGTGGGGGACGGCCCACAAAGCCCCCCTTCCCATGAGGTCCCCGCCGCTTCCCCGAGCCCAGCTCAAACCCGCTTTCCACAAGGCTCCCGTGTGGCCGCCATCTTTCTTTCCAGAGAGGAGCGGGCGGGCCGGTCAACGCCCTTCCCCCTCTGGGCAGGCTTGGTGGCGCGAATCAACACAAGTCCATTTGCTTTTCTGCTCCAAGCGGCTGGTTCTCTGTGCTAAGTCCTTGTGCCTCCGGGGCCGTGGCCGTGCCGGAGAGCCGCTCGTGGGGGGCAGCTGGCGACCTCGGTGGGGCGTGGAGGACGGCCCACAAAGCCCCCCTTCCCATGAGGTCCCCGCCGCTTCCCCGAGCCCGGCTCAAACCCGCTTCCCACAAGGCTCCCGTGTGGCCGCCATCTTTCTTTCCAGAGAGGAGCGGGCGGGCCGGTCAATGCCCTTCCCCCTCTGGGCAGGCTTGGTGGCGCGAATCAACACAAGTCCATTTGCTTTTCTGCTCCAAGCGGCTGGTTCTCTGTGCTAAGTCCTTGTGCCTCCGGGGCCGTGGCCGTGCCGGAGAGCCGCTCGTGGGGGGCAGCTGGCGACCTCGGTGGGGCGTGGGGGACGGCCCACAAAGCCCCCCTTCCCATGAGGTCCCCGCCGCTTCCCCGAGCCCGGCTCAAACCCGCTTCCCACAAGGCTCCCGTGTGGCCGCCATCTTTCTTTCCAGAGAGGAGCGGGCGGGCCGGTCAACGCCCTTCCCCCTCTGGGCAGGCTTGGTGGCGCGAATCAACACAAGTCCATTTGCTTTTCTGCTCCAAGCGGCTGGTTCTCTGTGCTAAGTCCTTGTGCCTCCGGGGCCGTGGCCGTGCCGGAGAGCCGCTCGTGGGGGGCAGCTGGCGACCTCGGTGGGGCGTGGGGGACGGCCCACAAAGCCCCCCTTCCCATGAGGTCCCCGCCGCTTCCCCGAGCCCAGCTCAAACCCGCTTTCCACAAGGCTCCCGTGCGGCCGCCATCTTTCTTTACTATCTCACATTTAAAAAATTTATTTTTAAAAAAAATTTTAATTGATTCAATTTTTTAAAAATGTAACGTGGAGTTCACGCCCGATTCAATCAGCTTGATCAGTGGCTGAATAAATAGCAGTACCCCTACATTTAAAAAAAGTTTTTTTTCTATTGCTCTAGTTGATTCAAACTCTCTCAGAAGAGAATGGTGAGGAAGGCCTAGTGGATGTTTTCATCTATAGTTTTAGCCATTCTACGTTATAATGATGATGTCCTACCCTCAGACCAGAAACTAAAAAATAGAAAAACCAACTTGTACCCTCTCTCTTGTCAACCTTCCAAAACCTCCTGCATTTCTATACACAACAGCTTCAGAGTTGTAAATACATTGATTTCTTAATCTATATTTTGTACACTTTATAGTGGTTCTGTAAAAGTGCTAATGCAACAACAACATTTTCACACAGAAGTGGCACTATTAAGACCCGTTATAGTAAGTAGCACTATAAGATCCCTTATAGTAAATAAGTAATGACATCATATTCTTTTTTCTACCATCCACATCACAAACTTTTGTTCTTATCTCACCAAAAACAATGGCTTTCAAAAATCATTGTCTGAGGAACTGGAGAGATAGTACAACAGTAGGATGTCTGCCTTGCACGCGGCTGACCTGGGTCTGCAGCTGACCTAAGTTCAATCCCTGGGTTTGACCCTGATCCCCAAGATTCCATATGGTCCCAAGTACCGTCAGAAGCTATTCCTGAGTGCAGATCAAGGAGTAAGCCCCAGAGAAACACCCAATGTGGCCCAAAAACAAAAAGCAAACTCATTATTTGTTTTATATTTTGTGGGCTTTTTTTGTTCTGTTTTGGGGCCACACCTAGTAGTGTTCAGAACTAACTCCTGGCTCTGCACTCAAGATATCACTTCTGGAGATACTGAAGAGGGGTCATATAGGTCTACTCAGGATCAACTCTGGTTGGCCGCATGCAAGACAAACATCTTACCCACTGTACTCTTGCTCAGTCCCTCTAATATTCAAAAATATTAGAATATTTTTGCTTGATTTGGTTTTCCTGCTGAAGAGGCATATGTATAAAAACTAAAATATTTCCAAGTTGTAGCAATTAAATTAATTTCATTTCAGAGGCTGAAGCGACAGTACAGCGGGTAGGGTGTTTGCCTTGCACATGGTTGACCCAGGTTCGATTCCCGGTATCCCATATGGTCCACAAGCTCCACCAGCAGTGATTCCTAAGTGAATAGCCAGGAATAACCCTGAGCATCGTTGGGTGTGACCCAAAGTCAAAAATTTAAAAAAAAATTAATTTCATTTCAGAGAGCCTGAGAGATAATGCAGTGGGTAGGGCGCTTGCCTTGCATGCAGGTGACCAGGCTTGGCTCCTGGAACTCCATACGGTCCCTTGATCCACCAGGCGTGAACCCAAAGCACTAAACCAGGAATAAATCCTGAACAGAGTCAAGAGCAGCCACAAAGCAAGCAAAAACCCCATCTCATTGAATAAACTGTTATTTTCAAACACCTCAAAACATATACCGCATTTTCCGTTTGGAGAATGTGGGATACTCAGTGTTGCATACCCCCAGCACTGAAAGACCATAAAGTACCAGGGATCAACCCTGAATTTTCCGCAAAGTACACACTCCAACCTATTTAGTAACTGCACCGATCCCTAATTTTAATAATCTTAAGAATCCCACTTTAAGTGCTTATTTCCGAACTTACATTTACTTTTTTTCCCTTTTTTTTATTGAATCAGAGTGAGATAGAGCTTTACAATCTGAACTTACCCTTACTGTAAAGAGCTTTGTGCACTTTTGAAGGCTTTTCCACTGTTGACGATGCTGAGAATCCAGGAGGTAGGCGGACATGAACCAGAGTCAATGTGTTAGGTCGCGCTAATGGCTGTCTGAACGGACAAGTGCTGAAATACAATCTTACACCTGAAGAAGAGTAAAATTATTAATAGGTAATAGAAAATGAAGAAGACCCAAGGAATATGTTATTACTCACAGTCTTAGGAAGATATACATCATTCTCCTAATATTTCAGAACCCTTTTTTAAAATTTTTGCTTCTGAACTTTCTTGCCAATTTTTTTTTTTTTGAGGGTCACACAAAAGCAGTCTTCAGGGGCTACACCTGGTACAGAACGAGGAAGATCATCTGATGCTGGAGACTGAACTTGGGTCTCCCACATGTAAAGCATGGCCCTTTAAGCCAGACTCCGCCCCCGCCTCTTTCTTGTTGATCTTAAATCACTATTAGCAGAAGTGGATTTCAATGACATTGTCATTATCCATACATTCTATACAGACAACCTGAAAACTATAAGCATAGGAGCCTGAGTTCTAATTTAGGTTGCCACTGAAGTTAAAAAATGACTTTATTGTTCAGGACTGGTTTTGCTTATTTATAAAAAGATAGAATCTCAGGAATCTCAAATTTTCAAAATCCTTTACTTTGTGAATTATTCGTAATGCAATGATAATTTAGAAATGGAAAATGATACAAAAGCAAAAACAGGTTTGGGTTCGCAGTGATGAGACACGCGGGGCCTCATGTAATGGGGGTGGAGCCAGCCCTTTTTTCCCCCACCCTAACATGACCCCGAGTCGCCACCAATGAACGGGCCTCTCTGGCTCTTGATCAAGCTGCTTAATGGCCATGATCCCAGAGACTCAGAAATAAATCTCGGAACCCAATGGCTTTTGGCAGAAATATGTCCAGACCGTGCAGTGGGTTACTGTCACCCCAAGGGGGAAAGGGTGCTGTCCCTCCACCTGCTCCCCCTTGGTGACTCGGTGGCTGCCATCTGCCAAAGTCATTGGACAGTCATGTTTGGGCCCGCAGTGACAAGACACACGGGGCCTCACAGGATGGGGTGGAGCCGGCCCTTTACTCCCCGTCACGAGACCCCAAGTTGCAGCCCATGAACGGCCTTTCTGGCTCCTGATCAAGCTGCTTGACGGCCATGATCCAAGAGACTCAGGAACAAATCTCGGAACCAGTAGGTTTTGACCGAAATCCCTCCAGATTTAATTGTTAAAATTTTGTTAATTCAAAATTGTGCAACCACTACTGCAGCCACGTGGTATCATGTTATTCATAACCAGCAATAGAAAACAAATTGTCTACTGTTGCCTTTTTGGCAGATCTGAGTGTTGGGGTAAAATCCCAAATAATAATGGTGGGTCTGGTGTCAAAATATTGAATGTAATCAAAGTAGAGAGAGAATAATGTGGAAATCATCTGCCCCACAGTTAGGGGGAGGGTTGGGATGGGGGTATACTGGGGATTTTGGGGTTGGAGAATGGGCACTGGTGAAGGTACGGGTTTCACTGTATGACCGAGACTTAAACCCGAAAGCTCTGTACTGCTCTCACAGCAATTCAATAAATAAAATTACAAAAAATGAAAAAAAAAAATAAGGTAGAGTTCATGGCCAATTCAATCAGCTAATCGGTGGCTGAATAAATAGCAGTACTCCTACATAAAAAAAAAAGCAAAAACATTTTCAAATTATAACTCCCAAAATCTGAAAACTGCATATACAGACAGAAATATAAATAAAACATACCTGCATGTGTTACAGCCAGTAACTGACAGTCCAATGATTCAGAGTTTTCAATCACTGCTATCTGGACAATTGGTTTAAAAACAGAACGATCTATGGTTCTAAAAGAAAACAAAAAATTTTCGGTTTTAAAAATGTATTGCTTTTAAAAAATTCACAAAAATTTTACACAAAATCATACAGAGCATTTTCTATCAGTATTTCTACAGGTCTAAAAAAATAGTTTAAAACTTCTTAGGAAAGCAATACAATAGCCACAAAGAACTACCAAAAACTCTTGCATGTTTGTTACATTATTATTATGATGATGATAAAGCCTGCTTCAAGGATTCTAAAAGGGTACATCTATTAGATTAATAGAAGATAGGGAACATGGTATTATTATGGCATAAAAAATAAAACAAAAACAGAGTATTATAGCAAAAATCAAGAACAAAAATGGGGATAAAAACAAACCTTTATATTAAAGAGATCTAGTCAACATCTTAACCATGTATTCAACAGTGGGAAAACTAGTTTGATGAGTTTCCTTTTCCTTTCTTTTGTGGTGCCTGCAGTCAAACTCAGGTCACACACACAAAAGGCATACACTTTACCACAGAGACCCATTTCTGGTCCTATTAGTCTTCTGATACAGTGCTACTAAAAGTTCATATCAAATTTAGTGACAATAGCTTAAAAAGAATCATTCTAAAGGTTGGGGCCATACCATAACAGACAGGGAAAACCAGTTTCAAACCCCAATACCACCTAAGCGCACCAGGAGTTATCCATCAGTATAGAACCAGGTGGTGCTCGTGGGACCATATGGAATGCCAAGCATTGAACCTAGGTTGGCAGCGTGCAAGGCAAACACTCTACTCGCTGTACTATCTCTCCAACCCTGTGGCAGCACTTTTTGAGATCAGACATTACACCATCTTCTAATTTAAGTTTTCTCAAAAACAATGCAGATAATAAAACTGGAAACTGTGTGCATTGTGTCCAATATTAGACTAAATTTGAACCATGCCAATCTAAAGGGGGACTTTGAGACATGTAGCTCCCTAGTGAAAACAACTAACTGGATAGACCAACTAAAACTTAAAAGCTCCAGGGCTGAGAAGATTGTATTGTGGGTAAGGCGCTTGCCTCATGTACAGCAAGCCCAGTTTTGAATCCCAACACCCCATATGGTCCCCCAGTCCCGCCAGGATTGTTCCTTGAACTAGAGACGGGAGTAGCCCTGAGCACCACCAGGTGTGGCCCCAAAGCAAACAAAACAACACTTAAAAGAACCAAGAACAAACATAGGCAGTTATACAGTTAAGCAGCTATACAGATGGACCACTGTTCCTGAAGTTTTGACCATTCATCTTAGATTATATGGAGCAATACTACATTGAATAAGGCACTTGGTTTGCACACAGCCAACCCAGGCTTGATCCCTTGCATCCCATATGGTGCCCTGAGCCTGCCCAGAGTGATTCCAGCGTGCAGAGTCTGGAGTAATCCTTGAGCACCACTGAGCCCCCAAATCAAAAAAATTTTTTATTTTAATGAAAAAAAAAATGAAGGCATTTTCAGCAGCCCTTTCAAATATAGCCAGTGATGTCATTTCCTTAAATATCCCTAGATTTCCAAAAAGGTTTTGAGGAAGTAATATTAGTACGCTGCACATTAACAGCAGAATTACACCTTTCAAATGAAATGCCAAAAATAAATTACATTATTACCTAGCAATGTTCCCAGCAGCAGAGACAATAGAATTCTGTGACACTGAGGCAACTCTGCTCATTCCTTGTCCATCCTGACCCAAATCATAAACCTGTGAATAAAAATTACACAATGAATTAAACTTAACACAAACTTAACACTTAACACAATGAATTAAACTTAACACTTAACACAATGAATTACAAACATTTTACAAAATAAAAATTCAAATACAACTTTATTAAATATAATTTTTCTTTTTAGGAATACTTTGATTTTGGTATCTCATAGCAGTAAAGAAATAACTCGAAAATTTTCATTATAAAGTCTGAATTTTTTCTGCTGGGGGAGCAGAGATAGGGGGTTGTCAAACCCAGTGATACTCGGGGTTACTCCAGGCTCTACACTCAAGAACTATATCCAGTGGTACAGCGGGGCCACATGAGATGCCGGGAATAGAACTTGGGTCGGTCACAAGTAAGCTAAGTGTCTTACTCACTGTACTATCTCTCTAGTTACTAACGTTAGAATTTTTAAAAAATGAAGTTCATAGGAAAAGTCCAAGAGTGAACTTTTTTTTTTTTTTTTTTTTTGCTTTTTGGGTTACTCCTGGCTCTGCACTCAGGAGTTACTCCTGGCGGTGTTCAGGGGACCATTTGGGATGCTGGGAATCGAACCCAGGTCGGCCGCGTGCAAGGCAAATGCCCTACCCGCTGTGCTATCTCTCCAGCCCCAAGAGTGGACTTTTTTTCCTAAAAAATTATGTTCAAAAAAACTAAAATGTTCCATCGGACTAACGATCTCATTCTATGGGCTAAAAGCAATTTTTTGTATGCTGGAGGTCCAAGTTTCATATCCAGCTCCACATGCTTCTCTGAAAACAACAGTTTAAGTAATCCTCGAGCACTACTGGGTATAGCTCCCCAAATAAAACAAAACAAAGATCCAAGACATCCCTTTCCCCTAAAATAGATAGCACTGTAACACTACCTAGCCGTAATTCATCGACTTTTGCTCGAGTGGCACCAGTAACATCCCCATTGTGAGACTTGTTACTGTTTTCGTATTCATATCAAATACACCACCGGGAGCTTGCCAGGCTCTGCCGTGTGGGCGGGATACTCTCAGTACTTGCTGGGCTCTCTGAGAGGGAGGGAGGAATCCAACCCGGGTCAGCCACATGCAAGGCAAACGTCCTACCCACTTTGCTAATGTTGGTGTAATATTAATACTTACTTGTATTACTCCTCTCTCAGATCGTGTATATAAAATATTCCTAGAATTATCAACTGCAATTTGAACAATAGGATCTAAAAGACAAAAAAGAAAAGAGAAACCCTGAAATTAACAAATCAAACAGTAGTGTAAATTGCTCACCTAAATCTTTACTGGGGACTGGAGAGGTAACACAGAGGGTAGGGCACTTGCCTTGAACACAGCTAACTGCGAGTCCCATATAGTCTCCCAAGAACTATGAGGAGTAATTCCTGAGCGCAGAGTCAAAAGTAATCCCTGAGCATCAACAGTGGCAACCCCCCACCCCAAAACAAAACAGAAAAGAACTTTGCAGTACATGACTTTCTATCACTTTTAGATTAATCCTAGGAAATTTACATAAGGACAAAAATCAAGAATTTGAGAAAACAGTGAAAAAAGCAAATAGCAAGCAGGCTACATTATGCACATCGCCCTCAAAGTTATTCTGTCATCTAAATGAATTTTAAGACAAAGAACAAATTCTATCCTTTCTTTTTTTGGGGAGGGGGTTAAGGGGGGCATCACACCCTGCAGTGTTCAGTGTTTACTGCTGGCTCTATACTCCTAAATCACTCCTGGAGGTGCTTGGCGGACCACATGGGATGCTGGGGACTGAACCCAAATCGGCTGCCTGCAAGACAAGGATCTATCCAATGCACTATTTCTCCAGCTAACAACAAATTCTAGATTTCCTCTGGATAAGAACTGTATGCTAAAAGTAGGTAAAGGAACATACATGATAACCTCTCAGTACCTGTATTGCAAACCATAATGCACAAGGGTGGGGGTGGGGTGGGAATTGGGGTAAGAAAAGAGAAAGGAAAGAGGGGAGGAAAGGGGGGGAGAGAGAGAGCCAGAGAGAGCCAGAGAGAGAAAGATTGAAAGGAGAGGCAATGAGCATTGGTGGTGGGAAATGTACAGTGGTGGAGGGATGGGTGTTAGAAAATTGTATGACTGAAAACCAACCATGAACAGCTTTGTAACTGTACATCTTGTGATGATTCAATTAAAAAAATTCTAGATTTTATTCCTTTCCTTAAAGAACGTTATAGTTTGCTTCAGTAATTCACTCAACAAACCGCAAGAAATTTAGTTATAGAAACATCTTTAGGTGTATTTATTTTACTAAAGCATTCTAAAAGCATTATTTTCATCTAAACCTCTCAATTCTTAAACAATCACATATAAATTTCATACTGGAGATTTAACTAACCCCTCCCGCCAAAATTAAGTGGATTCATGCAAAATTGAATCAGCTTAATCAATGACTGAATAAATAGCAGTACTCCTACATTATTAAAAAAAAAGAAAAAAATTAAGTCTCAGACTTTTATTTTTTACATGTATGTGTATACATATATGTAAATAAACACATATTTCTATATTATACATAATATATATAAAATATATAACTATATGAGCATATGTACATATATATAAATCAGATCATGCTCAATAATTTATAGAAACTTTGGAATAAAACACACAACCTGTTTGGTATACCTCTTGTCCTTTCAGAGACTTCATGAATCTACCCCAGGGCAGAGATAGTACAGCAGGTAGGGCATTTGCCCTGCACGTACCTGATCCAGGTTCAATCCCTGGCACCTATGTGGCCCACCCAAGCACCACCAAGAGCAATTCCTGAGTGCACAGTCAGGTATATGCCCTGGGTATTGTCAGGTTTGACTCAGAAACAAAAAAGAAAAAAGCAACTTGTGATTTCATACCAGACTATTTAATAAAACATTGGGGGGGGGGGGGGGGGCGAGGACATTTGAGTCCCAGCTGGTGGTGCCTAATGGGACACTCCCAGCTCTTGTGCTTATGCTCAGGGGACCATCTGGTACTGAGGTGAGCCGCACACAAAACAAGTCCCTTAACCCCTGTACTAACTCTCCATCCCTGAGAAATTTTCAATTTAAGGATAAAGTTAGATATTTTCGTTTATTTTTGGTTCCTGGACCACATCCGGCAATGCTCAGGGGCTATTCCGGGCAATGCTTAGGGGACCGTATGGGGTGTCGGGATCAAACCTGGGCCACCCTCATGCAAAGCAAAAGCCTTACATGCTGGACTCTCTCTATAGCCCAGAAATGAGACTTTCTAAAGAAAATATTAAAGTCAATAATATTTCAGATTTTTGTTTTCCAGGGACCCCCATGTATGGCTCAGGGGTTGAACACTTGCCTTGCATTTTCAACACCCTGAGTTTGATGGGTTACACTGCCTAGAGGGCAAGAACGGTGGAATCCCAGCATTACTGGCGGGGAAATTTCTGGATTCAAAACAGTGTGTGACCTCCAGCACCACAAAAATATGTGCTCCATCACATGGCCATCCCAGGATGGGATTACAACCCTCTAATACAACAGCAAATCTGTGCACCAAATTGGTTTCTACTTACCATCTTCCGAGAATGTGAATTGCAGCAATGAAGGAACAAGGAAAGAAAGGGAGCTCTTTGAATGGTTTATTTTCCTACACCTTTGGCTAAACCAACCTGCTTCTGCCTTGAAAGAAAAAAGGATTCGTAAATGTGGATACTCCTTCCTGTCATAATAACACTATATATTCATGTTTGAAACAATTCTCAAATCTTAGTGAAACAACAGTAATTATAGACATATTACTTAAAAGTATTATTTTCAGCTCTGTAATTAAAAATAGAAAATATATTTGGCTATCATAAAATCACTGCTTTCAACTTATTAGCTGTGTCTATTTCAGCAAGAATGGCACTGCTATATTAGGAAGCCCACATTTTAATTATGTTAATTATTTTGAAAATTATCTTATTAAGAGGCCAGAGCGATAGTACAGCAAGTAGGGTGCTTGCCTTGTGCACAGCCAACATGAGTTTAATCCCTGGCAATCCATATAGTACCCCAAGCACTGCCAGGAGAAATTCCTGAGTGCAAAGCCAGGGGTAATCTCCGAGTATCATCAGGTGTCAAACAAAAACAAAATTCTTTTAAATAATAATAATATTAATTTTATTAAAAAAAATTCTATTTGAGGGCTGCGACATAGTATGAAGGTTAAGGCATATGCTTTGCATGCAGCCAATCTTGGCTAGATTCTTAGGCAGTACTTATGGTCCTGAGTACTACCAGGAGTGATCCTGAGCACAGAACCAGAAATAAGCTCCGAGCACAAATAGGTGTGGCCCAAAAACCAAATCAAAAAAAAGCCCTCCTATTTGAAAGTAGAAAGCAGGAGACTGGAGCAATAGTACAGCAGGTAGGGCATTTGTTTCACCTGCTGCTGACCTGTGGTCAATTCCCAGCAGCCCATATTGTCCCGTAAGCTCACCAGAAGTGATCCCCAAGCACAGAACCAGGATTAAGTCCTGAGCAATGCCAGGTGTGACCCCCCGGACCAAAAAATAAATAAGTTCTAAAAATAAAAAGGCTACAGGATCTTCTTATGGTACAGTGAGTAGGGAACTGCTGCAACCAATCCAGGTTCAATCCCTGTCATCTCCTATGGTCCCCAAGGACTGCGAGGAGTAACTAAGAAGAGTCAGGAATAAGCCCTAAGAATGGACAGGTGTAGCCCCAGAAAGAGAGAGAGAAAGAAAGAAAGAAAGAAAGAAAGAAAGAAAGAAAGAAAGAAAGAAAGAAAGAAAGAAGGGAGGGAGGGAGGGAGGGAGGGAGGGAGGGAGGGAGGGAGGGAGGGAGGGAGGGAGGGAGGGAGGGAGGGAGGAAGGAAGGAAGGAAGGAAGGTAAGTCGGTCGGTCAGGCCTGGAGATAGTGCAAAGGGTTACTGCAAGCTACGCATGAGGGAGACCTGGGTTTATCCACCAAGCACTGCTGAAACCTAAACGTGCAGACTGTAATCCCTGAGTACTGCCAGGTGTGACCCCCAAACCAAAAACATTATAAGCACTACTCATAAATGCCAAACTACACAAAGTATAGGCCTTTATGTAATCTTTTCCCATTATAGCTAAAATGAAATCTAAATGACAAACAGTGACATCATAATCTACAGTCTCAATGACTGGGTTCTGCTAGACTGTAAAGCAGTTTCTAGGGTTCAAATCTAAACAGTGATACTAATTAGTTATGAGACTATTAGACTATTATTTTGCAAGTTTAATGTTAACTTCATAAAATGACAACAATATAGTATGGAAAAAACAAAGGCACTTTAAAGAAAATACAAACGACCGATAAAATACACACACCAAAAATTCTCAATCCATCCAGTAGAAATCAGTATCCCTTTATCAGATTAATCAAAATTAGTAATTCAATCATAATATTAAAACTGAATTGAGAAAACAGAAACACATTTATAAATGTCAGATAAAAGTCCAAAACATTTAGAGGGCAATTTGGGAATACTAAATATATAAACACAATAACCCAAACATTAGAATTTTAAGCCTCTACCCTCAAAAATATTTACATACACAGGAGGCATATCACAGCATGATTCACAAGAAGGAAAACTGAAGTCCAGCAGAAATGAAATCCAGCAAGGTAATGTGCAAACAACCCTCTAAAGGAATTCAAACTCTCAGAAAGCACTACAACTTGCTGTTCATCCCTAGGCTTGCTTAACTAAGTATGACAGTATCACAAAGAAGGAGGTATGCAAACTCCCACCCCGTCATCTCAAAAATAGCAAGAGAGCCAAAGAAAAAGTGCAGGGGAAAAGGCTCTTGCCTGGTATTCAGCACCACAAAAGGCGTCTTGGCACCACCAGGAATGTGCCCTGAGCACTGCTGCTGGGAGTCCTCCCACCCTTCTCTCCCCCCAAAAAAACAACAAAAATATGAAAATACAGATGAAAAAGAAAATACAGATGCATGAAAACAGAAAGACCAGGGCCAGAGACTGTACCGTGGGAAGGGCACTTCCTTGCAAGTGGTCCACCTGAGTTCGATGCCAGGCACCCCAGATAGTTTCCCACACCCTGCCAGGAATAAGTCCTGAGCACAGAGCAACTGAGCACCACCAAATCCTTATCTCCCCTCACCCCACAAAAAAAAGTTAATAGGGAGCCAGAGAGATAGCCTTCTGGTCAGGAATACATGAACTGCAAACATAAGGCCCAGGTTCAATCAAAAGCACAACATGAACCCCAGACCAGAGAGCTTGGAATAGTCCCAAAGTACCACCAAGTGCAGTTAAAAAAATAAAATAAAAAAATCAATGAAATAGTATTTTAATAGACCTGGAGAGACAGTGTACTGGGCTGGATCACATGTTCCATACAGAAGTCGCAGGTTCAATCCCCAGTACCACATGGTTCCCAAAGGGAGTGAATCCCTGGGAAATGAACCAAGAGAAACCAAGAGGAGAAAAGGTGGTAGCCCAAACACCAAAAATATACATATAACTGTTTGTGTAAGCAGAAATAAAAGTTACTCTATCATTTCTCATGTAGGAGGAAGAGGAAAAAAATGTTTATGAAATGACAGACTTACTTGGTATGCTACTTCATATAAACATCCATCCTTTCCAGCCAAGAAGATTCTGCCATTATCAGTGGATGTTATTGTTAAAAGGTAAGTATTGTCAGTAGGAAGAGAATATAAAGGATCTGGAAGCAATTGCATTCCACCACACATACTGTCATTGAGAACTCCAGAACCTATTATTTAAAAAGAAAGAAGAATATAGAAATACTTATTAGCTTTTAAGAACGTCAAAATGTTCACTGTATTATCTTCAGAACTGATATACTTACTGAATTCATATCATATTCAGGATTCTAGAACACTCAAAAAACTTTAAAAATCTGAAATAATTTGATAATTCAAGTTAAAGAGAATCTACAACTATATAACATAAAATATATGATATGATTATTATTTTTTGGGGGGGGGAAGAGTCATACCCAGTGATGCTCAGGAATTATTCCTAGCTCTGCACTCAGGAATTATTCCTGGCGGTGCTGGGGGGTCAGGTGGGATGCTGGGGATTGAACCCTGGTTGACCGCACACAAGGCAAACACCCTACCTGCTGCACTATCACGCCAGCCCCTTATACATAATTATTATATAACATAGTAAACTATCAAAAAGTAACCTACATTGAGTCAGCCATGTGGCTCAAGTGGCAGAGCACAAGATTGGCCCGTGCAAGGCTATGAATTCAATCCCTAGCCTTGCATGCCACTCCTCAGATTCTGTACCACTGGGAGTGGCACTGAGCCCCAGCAATCCTGACGGTGACACACCTCAAACGCCCACAAAAAAAGAACCTAAATCATTCAATTTTTGGACAAAAGAAAAAAGAGATGGTGCTAATAATCACTAATTTAAATCACTCAAAATGAGTTATTATTACCCCACTGCTAAAGCTAAAGAAGTCACTGAATGCGACTACAATAAACTGCAAGTTTCTTATGACAGTAAGAGAAAAAAAAATGTAGTATCTTTCAATTCAGGCCAAAACGGCCATTTAAAATTATTTATTTAGTATCTGGGCCATACCTGACTGTGCTCAGTCAGGGCTTACTTCCGACTCTGCACTCAGGTATCACTTCTAGTAGACTCAGGGAACCATATGGGGTGAATATGTGATTGAAGCGGTATCAGCTGCAAGCAAGGCAAGCACTCTACACATCATACCATCACTCGACACAAACAACACGCTTTAATTAAAAGACAAACCAAAAAAACCCAACGACATTGGAGCCTGAGTGAGCAATAGTGCAGCATAAGGTGTTTACCTGACACACAGTCAACATGGTATCCCACATGATTCCCCACATACCACCAGGAGTGAACCCTATGCATCGTCAGGTGCCCCCCATTAAAAAAAAAACCTAATAAATCAAATTTAAAGAACAACATTTGCGAGGAATGTGGCTCAGTGACAGAGGCATAAGCCTTGAATTAGTGAGCCCATGACTTTGATCAAAAGTACAACAAAACACAACATATGGACAGATATACCTGTTTGCAAATTAGCATAGCTGAGTCCAAGAATCACTATGTCCACTGGAGTTGCCAAAACCAGAAGGTGTCGGACATGTGGCTGAAAGATGCCTAAGATAAAATACATGCAGGTAAGGATTATTATTCAATAAACAGCCAGCACATAAGCAGTAAGAAAATAATGTTTTTAGCACGAATGAGTCCCCAGAATTCTGACATGTTATACATAAACCTTTAGAACATAAGTAAAAAACGTCAGTCACTAAAAGATGATTCCTGGGCTAGAATGACAGTACAGTGGATAGGGCACTTGCCTTGCATGCAGCTGAACAGGGTTCCATCTCCAGTACCTCGTATGGTTCCCCTGAGGAGCACCACAGCCAGGATAAACCCTGAGCGTAGCTGGGAGGGAACCAAAACCAAAAGAAAAAATTCCTTTTTTTTCCCCCCTCCATCATACCTGGCGATGCTCAGGGATGGTTATTCCTGGCTCTGTACCTGGGAATCACTCGTGGAAGACCATATGGCAGCTGAGGATCAAACCTAGGCTGGCTACATGGAAGGCAAATGCCCTATGTCTTAGCATAAACTAGCTTTACTTTTAGGATTGACTTTTCAAAGTATGAATCAGTACTTTCTGAAGGGATGTTAATAAATAAGGAAAAAGAAAGTTTTAAAAAATTTATTTTAGGGTGAAAGTATAGGCGTAAAGTGCTTGCCTTGAGTGCCTCAAGAGGAATGATCCTTAAGCACAGCCAAAACAAAGCAAAAAGTTTTATTCCAGGGGCCAGACACTGCCATGCATGCAGCCAAACCAGATTTCATCCTAGGTCTCCCCTGACTCAGGAGACAGCCCTGAAAGTAGCTGAATGTGGCCCCAAAATAAAACAAAACAAAATTTTTTTTAAGAAAGGTTTATAGGGCTGGGATGATAGTACAGGAGACAGGGCATTTGCTTTGCAAGTGACCAACCCAGGTTCAATCCCCAGCATCGCATATGGTCCCCCAAGCACCACCAAGAATAATTCCTGAGTGCAGAGCCTGGAGTAACCCTTGAACATTGCTGGGTGTGATTCAAAAAGCAAAAAAAAAAAAATCTAAATCCTGTTCTTCTATGGGCTTCTGAGACCTAAAATACAAATATAGGGGCCTGAGAGATAGACAGGTAGGGTGCTTGCTGTAGAATAACACTGCCACAGGGAGCTCAAGTTTATTGGGTTACACCCATCACAATGCTCCCGAGTCACTCCCATTCCTCTGTTTATCTGTAAACTCTTCTCTGTGCTTTCCTCCCTGGCCAGTTAATCACCTTTTCTCCCAATTCAGATTCTGTTATCTTGTAAGATCAGATCCTTCTAAGGACACTGAACTTGTATTGTAAGTTATGTCCTTTGCATAGTTTACCTTAAAGCAATGTCCTTTCTGTATGGACACAGGAAGACAGTTAATATTATGCTTTGTAACTTGGGAGTTGATTGACTCCGAATAATATTTACTCCTGGGCATGCTTTCTTGACTCAGTTGCCCTTAGTTCCTAGCACCCCAAAAGCAGGGTCCCGACGAGGGACTGAATAGCAAGCTGTGAGCTACCCTGGCATCAAAATGGGCCAGGCCAAAGCGCCACAGATATTCAATTGTAAGTTGAGGGCATGATCATGGACAAATGCTGTCATGATCCAAAAGTAAGTAACGACGAGACTAGGACTCTGCTGGGCTAGGAAGACTAACCTGGCCTAAGGACTAATATATATGTATGTATGTATGTATGTATATATATCGGAATATATAGCGAGATTTCCTCAGGAAGAACCAAACTGTAAGTTTATCTCTTACTGTGTTCATGCAGAATGACATTGCTAGAAATATTAGAAGTAGAGATTTAATCCTTGAGCTAATCTCCTGGAGGAGTGGTCTTACCTCTCTTTGCTGATTTGTTAATGTTCAACCCACCTTTGTGTCACCACCCTACGTGACAGCTATATAAACTAAGACTGTAAGCCCGAAGGAGGCTTGGGTTGGAGAGAGCAGAGACTGAGGCTCAGGCTAAGACTCGGGCAGAGGCTCAAGATTGGAATAAACTACAATTGATACCGACCAGCCTGGCCCTCGTTCATTGCTTCGCCTGCCCATCGCCATCGACCTCCCTGGGGTGGGGGAAACGGCTCAAAACTACCAAACGCAGGTGGAGGGAGAGATAGAGCGCTGCCGGACCTTCTGAAAACACACACTTGCCTTACATGCAGCTTATTTGGTTTCAACCAGAGCACAACATATGATCCCTGAACCCTTGCTAGGAGTAATCCCTGAGTAAAGAGCCAGGACATAAGCATAGCAAGGACTGGACCCCAAACAAAAAACAAAAAAAATGTCCAGACAGAGGCCAGAGCAGAGGGTCGGCCTCTGTCTTGCACACACCAACCCTGGTTCAATCCCTGCCATCCCTTATAGTCCTGAGAGTTCCCTAAGAGCAGAGCCAGGAATAAACACTGAACATTGCCAGATGTGGCCCAAAAACAAACAAAATGAGATGTTATTCAGTTAAAACAGAGATTATATATATGCAAATATAATGTTATCCTTCAAGTTTTCTTTCTTACCAGCTTTCGGTTTCACAAGTCCCACAGCAAGGATAGTCTCACTAAGTCCATCAAAGTAGGCAAGGTCTCCTCTGTCAAAAGTCAAAAAACATGTTTACATGTTTAAAAGAAATGCGTATATATTCTATACATAAGTATGAGAGAAAACATTTTTTCTCTTAAATCTATTTTTTTTCCATTACATCTCAAGCTCTACAACACTAATAAACCAGTAGTAGTAGCACACCAGCTTTGATGGGATGTAATGCAAAAGGCAACCAATCTCGACTAACCAGATAGTAATATATCTTGTTACACAAGGCCTCACCTGAAACATCTTAATAATCTTTCATACAAGGACTTTATGTCTCCATGGTGAGATACAATAATTTACACTAATTTTCTTCTAAGGAAATGTTTTTTGATCATTCTGTTAGTAAAATTATTGATGACAAACAATATAAAATAAATCATTGAGGGCATGTTATGGGGACAGGCTTAAAGGGCGGTTGGAAAAATTGGAGACAATGGTGGAGGGAGGATGGAAGTGGTGGTGGGATTAGTGTTGGGATACTGAATGCCTCTGACGAATCATCATGAACAGCTTCAAAAACTAGTGTTTACATAAAGTAGGGGGAAAATTTACATATGTAGGCCTTACATACTCAATGTAAATTGCAAAATTTACATTTATATATTAATATAGAATAGACTCTATATTAATATAGAATTGATTTAAGTTTATTAATGACAGATGAGACATGATTATTACTATGAGATTCAAGTATAAAATTGAATGTAATATGCTTTAGATTCCAGAATTGAAAACTTACATATGTAAATGAGAACAGGCATTTCATTATATCGTATTAAACGGTTTTAATTTTATTTACAAAGGTCAAAATTATAGAGTAATCACAAATTGGCTGTTACGGATTTATTTTCTGACCATTCTCTCTACCATTTCTTACAGTTTTGTTGGAATAAACAATATAAAGTAAATTTGTTATGTGCCTAAAGGGGCTGCTTGGAATTGAGAGGAAAACTAGGGATATGGTGATGGGAAGGTCACATTGGTGCTGCTGGAACACGAAATGCCTGAAATGACTGTATAATGAACAACTTTGTAAATCACAGTGTTTTTAATAAAAATTAATTTAAGAAAGAAGCGTGATCCCTAAGAGCAGAGCCAAGAGTAAGTCCAAGAACTGGCTAGTGTAGCCCCTTTCCAAAAGAAAAAAATATATACATTTCAAGTTCATCCAAGTAACACAGTAACAACAAAGTCTCCAATGGAGACGTTACTGGGCCTGCTCGAGCAAATCGACGATCAACTGGAGGGCCTTTACTTTTACTTTACTTTTCAAGTTCATATTAGACCACCAAGATGCTGCACAAACAAAAGATGAAACAGCAACTTCAGAGTAGAACTCTAGCCAAAACACTTTCAAACTCGTCTCCCGCTCAAGCAAACCAGCCTTCAATCCATACCCATCTTCATAGTTCCACATGAATATGTCGCTGTCGATGGTGAGCCACGCTCTGCTGATAGGAGGGAACACACCCATCATGCAATTACACTGCATATCTGTGAGAGTATGGATGTAAGGTAGAAAGATTTCAATCTCCTGTTTCTTAAAGTTTTTTTAAAGTTTCAATTTAAAAGTCATGATTTAAAAATTATGACCTATCGGCCAGAAAGATGGTACAGGCAGGTAGGGAGGTTGCCTCGCACAGGGCCGAACCAGGTTTGATCTCCAGCAAAGCAAAGGATACCCGAAGCCCCACTTAGGAGTCACCCCTAAGTGTGACATCAGGAGGAGGCCCTAAGCATCACCAGGTGTGGCTCAGAAACAAAAAAATTCTAACATGTTTATTCTTTAGTAAAATGTGCAAAAGAGAGCCAAAGAGAGGGATGAGAGGGTTAAGGGCATGCTTTGAAGGTAGGGAGTCCCTTGCTGAACCCCCAGCAGTACACAGGGAGTGATCCCTGAGAACTACCAGGTATGGCCCCCCAAAAAACAAACAAAATACAGAGCAAAAGAAACAACTTAATTTCTAAAGGTTTAATAAAAGTTATGTGACAGAAATAGTTGTAATCTATAACAACTGCTATCAGTACATTTGAAATGTATTCTGAAGAATGGATTCATTAGCTGGAAAGAAACACTGATCATGAACAATCTCACTGAATTATGACACTAGAAACTGTTTTACTGGAGACCTTTCATATTAATAGTCAATGATTAAAAAAAAGACATGTTAAACTAGGTGGCATAGTTAGATGACAATTTTTGAGCTTTTTAATAGCACAACAAAAATAAAGTCTGGGGCAGGAGGGATAGTACAGTTGAGTATGATGCTACTCTTAAAAGCTTCCAATCTAGGTTTGATCATTGGAATCTCATATAGTCCTCTGAGCACCACTAGGAATAACCTAGGGGCCCAAAAACAAAATAAAAAATAGACAAATAATTGATTTTTGTTTCATTATGAGACAATGGAACAACTGCAAAAAGAAAATAATTCCTAATATAAGGAAATGTCTCTAGCAGAAAGTTAAGAAATATGGGGTCAGAGATTGTTTAATGGGTAGGACACTTTCTTGAATGTGGTTGAACTGGGTTCAATCCCTGGCACTCCATATGGTCCCTAGAGCTCTACTGGAAACGATCCCTGAGCACAGAGCCAGGAGTAAGCACCAAGCATACCAGGCATAGCCCAAAAGCAAAGAAACAACAACAAAAAAAGAAGTTCCTTGTAAACAATCCACTTTCTCATGGCCCACAAACAATTCAAAGGTGACTCAACTTCAATATTCAATGTATGAAATGTTCTAGGCACATAGCAAAGTAGCCATAGTTTAACTTATTTTCAGTTAAACTCTTAAATGAACTCATATACAACATATTAAATAAAAAATCAAAGCGGGGTTGGAGAGATAGCACAGCAAGTAGGGCACAGCTCTGCACAGGGCTGGCCAGATTCGATCCTTAGCATCCCATATGGTCTCAAATTCCTGGGTGCAGAGCCAGGAATAACGGCCAAGCATCTCTGGGCATGGTCCAAAAACCAAAACAAAAACCAAACAAACAAAATAGTAAAAATTCAAAGTGCCACCAATTTAAAGTTTGTTTGTTTTTTTTTTAAGAGTTAAATTGCGGTAGGATACGTCCAAATTGTTCCACAAGCTCAGGTGGGAGAGGAACTCTTCGAATGGAACTGATCTCTGGAAGATTCGGCACAGATAGCAACCCAGGTCCTTGTAGAGGATAATCCATATCTGACATGCCAGATACAGTGGGATTACCTACAAAAAACCAGAAACATTTAATTAACAAAGTACTGTATACCAATAGGGGATACAAAACTATACACTAAGGGGCTCTATGCTTTAGAAAAACTAAAGTTCTGACCATAAACAAAAGAGACCAATGCTTTTGTTTTGGGACTACACACAGCAGAGCTCAGGAATCACTGCTGGAAGGGCTTAAAGTTTATATAGGATTAAACCTGGGTCAGCTGCAGGCAAGGCCAAAAGTCCTACCCACTACTATCTCTCTAACCCCAGATGACCCATGTTAAAATGGGGGTAACAACAAGCATGGAATGTTAAGTTCAGTCATTTAGTTTTGCCTATTTTACTAATATAAGTGGGAAAATGTGAAACCATGGGACATTTACAAGCACTAAAACTTTGTAAAAGGGTTCACTCAGTCTGTCATTCCTTTTCCTGAACAAGGTGCTCAGTAAACCTAACTGATGACTATACAATTCCCAGCTACAACAATTCCAGTAACATGCCCAACCATACTTCATTTATATTACTCTCCGTTCCTCTCCTTAAAGCAAATCCCAAACATCCCATTTAAAACAATTAAAACTTAATTGTAATAAGTGTGTTGAGTGGCAACAAAAAAAAAACACAAAAGACAAAGAACTTTAGTGAGGATGTATAAAAGGCTAAGAAACTTTATAGATGGTCAGAGCAATAGATCAATGGGCTGAGAGCAAGCTTTGCATATGTGCAGGTAAGATCCAATCCCTGACACTAGGGTAGAAAAGTAGGAGTGGAAAAGGCTCTTGCCTTTGTTGTGGCAGAACCCAGTTTGCCACAACCCATGTAGCCCAGAACTACATATGGGACCCCAGCATCTTGATGGATCACTGAGGAGCAGAAAGCCAGAAAAGACCCTCACCACCACCAACTGTGGCCCCCAAATCAAGCAAAACAAAAACCAAATCAGTATGTTGCACTTTGTGAACCCCTAAGCAACTAGTTAAGAATAAGCCCTAAATCTGGAGAAAGTCTGTCAAGCAAAGATAGATATTCCAGATACTCCAGAAATGGGGTGGGGGGAGTGAGGGAAAAGGTAGGGGGAATCCAGTGTGACTGGATCAAAGGGGCTGAGAAGAAGATGGGAGAAATCAAGAGAATAAGATAAAAAACAAGAGAACAAAAATGGAGAAATTAAGAGAGAGCCTGGAGTAATCCCTGAACATCCCTGGGTGTGGACCAAAACAAAAAAAACGAAGTTGCTAACACCAAGAATCCAATCCAGGGCCTCATATAGACAAGACAGGAACTCTACTACCAAGCTATATCTCTGGTCTGTACTCAACTCTTTATTATTAAATATTAAGGGCCACTTCCCACAGTGTGTGTATGGGGGGGTACACCACGTATCTTTTAAACTTTGCACTCCCTACTCATTTCTTTCAAGACTGAAGTCTGGGGGCCGGAGTAATAGTACATCATGTAGGGCATTTGCCTACACGTGAGGGTCCCAGGTAGAAACCCAGCATTCTATATAGGTTCCCAGAACACCACCAGGAGGGATCCCTGAAAACAGAGCCAGAATTAAGTCCAAAGCACTACGCGGATAAGTGGGTGAACCCAAAACAAGAAAAAAACACTAACAGGAGGCTTACAGGTGTCTCTAAGTTCACATCCGACGTATCATGCTGGCCAAACTATCTTGGTCCTTGCCTACTACCTAAGCTTTTTTTAATCCTCTGCTTTTTCTATTTCCATTTCAGTTAAGAATCACTTTTCTGTTTTGTTACTGTTTGTTTGGGGGCCGGTAGTGCTCAGGGAAAACCCTGGTTCGGTTCTAGAGGTCATAGGTAGTGCCAGAGATAGAACCTGCAGTTGGCTGCATGCAAAGCAAGAGCACTGCTCGCTTTACTATATCTCCGGCCCCAAGACTCACTTTTTTTTTCCCAACAGCCTAGGTAATTTCATATGTGTTGAGAAAGCACCCTCCTTGTCCATAGTAGCTGCTAATTTCCCTGTTGCTTCCCTTAAATTTCACTGGAAGCTTCCTATTACACTAACCGTACACATAATACAACGAGCATCAGAGACACCATAGTAAATCTCCCAGTTATTTCGCTCTTCGGTCTCACTGTAATATGAATTCAAGAAATTAACAAGAAAGTGTATGATCAGGAGAGATCCTTCACATCCCGCCTTAGCGTTAAACGTTTCCTTGAGAGTCAGGGAGACACTTGTTAGTTACACTCACTGCTTCTTTCTGCTTAAGACTTTTGTTGTTGTTGTTGTTGTTCACCCTTATGGTCTTGATCTAAAAATGAGGAAAAGGTGAAAAACAAAGCAAATGGAAAATGGGTTTTCTAGTGCAGCAATCAGTACTCCAAGAAAACTACGCCTGTCTTAGCTGGGCCCACCCTGAAAAGAATAAAACCCAATCCTTCTTAGGGGGTGGGGGTTAGAGTGCTCTGAAGCGAGAAAGCAGCAAAAAAGGCTCCGATCACTCACTTGGGGCCGACACCATGAGTAGGTCGGAAAGGTCCGGGTACATGCGGTCTTCCTGCAACAGTCGGTCGATGAGCCGCCCGGCATTTTCCAGGGCTTCCTGCAAAGCCGCAGCCGCCGTGGAGGCCGGCATCGCCAAGCTCGATAAAGCTGACGGCATCTGTAAAACTGGATTCACCAGCGTCCGGCCCAAAACACAAAAAACCCCGGAGAGAAAATGAGATCAACACCCGAGAAGCTAGCGGAGAGCCGCCACTTCAGGCGCGCGCGCCAAAGGAGCACGGCGGCGCCTAAACATGACGCACTTCCGGCCCGCCCCGGGCGCTCTCGGAGGTGGCCGGGCTGGGGCCGGGGCCCGGGCCGAGGCAACTATCAGCTGAGCTGGACCTGGAAGGGCGGGGCGAGGGAGCCCGACGCATGGCCGGGAGGGCGCGCTCGGGAGTGGGGAAAGGAGAAAGTGCTGGGAGAAAGACGGAAGCCAGAAGAGAGGGAAGGGAGAGGGGAGGGGCCGGGTGTGGGCCGGGACGGATCGGGTGGGAGCGGAGGAGGGCACGGGGGGGGCGTGGTCACGGGTGCAGGGGTCACGCCCCCAGGCTCGCGGGGGTTCTTGGGGGTGGGGGGGATACTCCGGTCCTGCTGCAGCTCCTCAGCCCTCACTGTGGTGAAAGTGCCACTGGCCGTTGCTGAGAAAATGCCACCTATATTGCAATCCACATGCCCAAAAGGAGAGAGAAAAAAAAGGAAAACGCCTGCCATACAGGCAGGCAGGGGGTGGGGGGTAGGGGGATGATGGAAGGGAACCTGGGGACACTGGTGCTGGGAAATGTACACTGGTGGAAGGATGGGCGTTAGAACAGTGTATGACAGAAACCCAATCATGAATAGCTTTGTAAGGGTCTATAACAGTGATTCAATAAAAAGTTTTTTAAAATGTGCCACTAGGCTTCTTTCCTTGTCTTGTCTTTTTTTTGGGGGGGTGGGGGAGGCTAGGGACACACCCAGCAATCCGCAGGTAGTTATTCCTGGTATGCCATTGGTGGGTGGCCCCCATCCCAAAAGGGCCCTCGTGTCTCATCACTGCAGGCTCGTACCTCTCAGGCTAATAGACTCTGAAAGATGGCGGTCACCATGCCGCTGAGGGGAATAAAGTGGAGGAACAACACCCTTTCCCCCCCCTCCCGTGACACGGACCGTAGCTTAATTCACAGTCCAGAAGCATGAGCCACCGTGAAATACACTTACAAAAGTTTCATGTTTGATATTCTGCTATACAATGATCAATCACCCATCTCTCCAGCAGTGCAAACTTTCCACCACCAATATTTCCATTATCTGCAGATGTGGCAGGAGAGAAAAGCATTTGCAATGCCCGCCGTTCCTTCACCAACTACAAGACCAAGATGACTGCCCTCCGATGTACTAATAGATCTACCACATTTTCCAGAAGGGCAATGGAGAAGATTATCCAAGACTTCTACTCAGATCTCTTCAATAGCCATCTCCACCTGCCCACATACCAAAATTCTGCAAGATGGATATGTCGTTCCCAAAGTTCTCCCTTCCGAAATTTGACATGCCATTTTGTTGGTAAAGAAGCAAACAGCACCCGGTCAAGACAAGGTCAGACCCGAACACCTGAAGAACCTGCCATCAGTACTCATAAATATACTGGCTTGGCTCTTCACACACTACCTGTCTGAATACAAGGTTCCATCTCAACGGAAAACCAGCAGTACTGTACCACTGTACAAGAAGGGAGACATCCACGACATTGGCAACTATCACCCTATCTGTCTGTGTCTATCATCTACAAGCTGTTCACTCTTGTCATCCTGAATAGGATTGGCAGAACACTAGATGAAGGACAACCATGCAAGCAAGCCGGGTTCCACAAAGGATTCAGCACAATCGACGACATGCACATGATAACCAAGCTCATTGAGGTTTCTCGGGAGTTGAAGATGCCACTCTGTCTAACGTTCATTGATTTAAAGAGTCTTTGATTCTGTTGAGACGGAAGCGGTCATCGAAGCCCTAGCTGAACTGGGCATTCAAACTCAATACATCAGGGTCTTCCATGAGCTGTATTATGGATTCACCACCAGGATCTCACCATTCTACAAGGAAGTGATCATCCATGTCAAGAGAGGGGCTCGGCAGGGTAATACCATTTCATGGAAACCCTTAATTTCCATCCTCGAAAACGTCATGCGATGACTGGAATGGGAAGGAATGGAAGTGAAGATAGACGGTCGGCAACCACACCACCTCCGCTTTGCTGGTGACATCATTCTAATAACACCAAACATTAGCCAAGCGGCACAAATGCTGGCTGACTTCGACCGTGAGTATGGAAAGGTGGACTACAGCTTAATCTCATGAAGACAATGTTTATGAGAAATAGCTTTGTTCCTCAATGGAAGGACAACAGAACGAGGGAAGCTGAACTCTGTTATCTTGAACTTCAGGCTCAATGGACCTAGGAACAGAGATCCTCTGCCTATTCCCAGCAGCCCGGCAGACCTCCATTACCTCCACTATCTCCACTACCTAGCCGCTGACACACTCCAGGACGCTTTCCGGAACGCATGGCCACATTGCGGCTGCACGACACATCATAAAACACTTAATACAAGATTACCACACCATATTAGATTGTGTAGAAATATGGTTTGAACCCTGGGAACACCTACAAGGATGATTAGAGGCTGCCCTAAAAGCCTTTATCCCTCTCGGAGAGCCTGGCAAGTTACCAAGAGTGTTCCACTCACACTGCAGAGCCTGGCAAGCTATTCCTGGTGTATTTGATATGTCAAAACCAGTAAATACAATGGGTCTCATTCCCCTGACCCTGAAAGACCCACCAATATGGCAGCATTAAGAAGGATAAGTAAGGAGAAGCTGATAAAATCTCAGGGCCAACCTAGGCTGTCGCAACGAAGAAAGACAAAAATGACTGTCTGTACTTTCAATTCACGTACTCTGACATCGGATGCATCCATCGAGGACCTGATTATGCAAGCGTGAAAGATCAAGTATGATATCATTGGTCTGACCGAGATAAGAAGGCACCAATCACATCACGTCATTTTTGACACTGCGGAAGAACTGTTCCTCGGAACATGCGACAAAAGAGGCATCGATGGTGTCGGTGTCCTTGTCTGCACAAACTAGCCATAAACATTGATTGATTCGAATGCCTAACAACCCGAATCGGACGATTACACTTGAATAGATGTGGCTCACTGCCAGCAATTTCTATCTTTGTTGTCTACGCACCAACATCCAATTATGATGAAGGAGAAATTGAGAAGTTCTACATGGAGCTGGAGAAGTTCTATAAAGAAGACCACACCTTCTACAAGATCATTCTTGGTGATTTTAATGCCAAGATAGGACTGAGAAGATCAACCGAAGAACTCTACATTGGGATGCATGGCCTAGAATAGAACGAACAGGGTGAGAGACTGTCTGAGTTCATCATGTCGACCAAGACCATCTGTGGTAACTCACAATTCCAGAAGGCTGAATCTAAACGTTGGACATGGGAGACTCCAGGTGGACTGTTCCACAACAAAATTGACCACATATCCAATCGATGGTCTTGCCTGACCGATGTTGCTGTTGTCCCAAAATTCCAAAAGAGATCGGACCACCATCTCCTTTGTGCAAAATTCTACTTCACAGAGTGGGGAGAAAGGGCTGCAAATTTTAAGAAGAGAACTCCCAGAATGACCACCAACTAGGAGCTCTTTGACACTATTGCGGCAACATGGGAAGATGCCATCATTGACAACATTGACGAGGAATACGATCGACTGGTTCAGCACCTCCATAATTGTGCAAAGAACGGCCGACAGAGAGAGAGATAACCACAAAAAGACGCCTGTCTTCGAAATCTCTTGAGCTCATTCACCAACGTGGCTTGGCGCAATCCTCAGGCAACTGCAAGCAAATGTCCGAGCACGCAAAGCAGTGCAGACAAGTGATAAAAGAAGACCTCAAAGAGAGAAGAGCAACAGTGCTGACAGATGTGGCAGAAGCTGGGAAAAGCATTCGCAATGCCTGCCTGTCCTTCATCAACTACAAGACCAAGATGACTGCCCTCCAACGTCCTGATGGATCTATCACATCTTCCAGAAGGGCAATGGAGAAAATTATTCACGATTTCTACTCGTCTCTTCGATAGCCACGTCTACCTGCCCACATACCAAATTCCGCAAGATGGATATGTCGTTCCCAAAGTTCTCCCTTCCGAAATCTGACATGACATTTCGTCAGTAAACAAGCGAAAAGCACCCAGCCCAGACAAGGTCAGACCCAAACACCTGAAGTACCTGCCATCAGTACTCATCAATACACTGGTTCAGCTCTTCACACACTGCCTGTCTGAATGCAAGTTTCCATCCCAATGGAAAACCAGCAGGACTGTACCACTGTACAAGAAGGGAGACATCCACGGCATTGGCAACTATCGCCCGATCTGCCTGTTGTCTGTTGTCTACAAGCTGTTCACTCGAGTCATCCTGAATAGGATTGGCAGAACACTAGATGAAGAACAATCATGCGAGCAAGCCGGTTTCCAAAAAGGATTTAACACAATTGACCATATCCACACGATAACCAAGCTCATTGAGGTTTCTCGGGAGTTGAAGATGCCACCCTGTCTAACGTTCATCGATTTAAAGAAGGCCTTTGATTCTACTGAGACTGAAGCAGTCATCGAGACCCTAGCCAAACAGGGTGTTCAAACTCAATACATCAGGATCCTCTGTGAGCTGTATTACAGATTCATTACCAAGATCTCACCATTCTACAGGGAGGTGATCAATGATATCAAGAAAGGGGTTTGGCAGGGTGATACCATTTCACTGAAACTCTTCGTCCACCCTCAAGAACATCATGCAACAACTGGAATGTGAAGGAATGGGAGTGAAGATAGACGGCTGGCAACTGCACCACCTCTGTTTTGCTGATGACATAATTCTTATAACATCAAACATCTGCCAAGCGGCACAAATGCTGGCCAACTTTGACCATGAGTATGGAACGGTCGGACTACAGCTGAATCTCACAAAGACAATGTTTATGAGAAATGGTCTCATTCCTGACTTTCCATTCACTCTCAACGTGATGAACATCTCCGAATGCAACAGTTATGTGTACCTAGAGAAGTCAACATGACGAATGACCTGGCACCTGAGTTGCGCAGGAGGAAGAGAGCTGCTTGGAACTCCTTCAAGAGCCTCAAAGAAACAGCTAAGAGGACGAATAACCTCCAGCTCCGGGCACATCTCTTTGATTCCACTTATCTTCCTGCATTAACATATGTCTCAGAGACCTGGGCCCTACAAAAATAGGATGAGAACACTATCCGGGTCTCCCAAAGAAGAATCGAAAGAGCTATGCTTGGAGTATCACGCTTCACTCAAATGAGAGAAAGAATCCGGAGTTCCGACCTCCGTCAATGGTCAAGAATCAGGGAAGCTGTCTCATTTGCCAAGGCGTCGAAAATCAGATGGGCTGGACACGTAATAAGATTTGGAGATGACTGCTGGACTCGAGCTATTACTGATTGGATTCCATGGGACGTCAAAAAGATCGCCTGGCCTCCCACCTATGAGATGGTCAGACTTCTTCGTCAAGACCCTGAATGGTCAGTTTGAGGCTCTTCATATTCCTAGAACGAGCAGATGCCATTGGGCTACAGTGGCACGTGACAGGAATAAATGAGACATTACTGGCGCCTGCTGGAGCGAATCAATGAGTAACGGGATGTCAAGTGATGAAGTGATCAAGAGATCCCCTTCGTTTCCATCTCAGTCCTTACCCTGCCTCTACAGCAGACATTTGTTCAGATACTCTCTCTTTGGTTATGGGCATTATACATATATACATGTGTATATATATATATTATATCTTTTTTTGCTTTTTGGGTCTCACCCAGCGATGCTCAAGGGTTGCTCCTGGCTCTGCACTCAAGAATAACTCCTGGCAGTGCTGGGGGGACCATATGCGATGCTGGAAATCGAACCCGGGTCAGTCGCATGCAAAGCAAACACCCTACCCGCTGTACTATTGCTCCAGCTCCCAGGCATTATATTTTGTTTGTATATTCCCACCACCATTCAAGCCTGCCTTCTATGGGCAGGCACTAGATAATCTATTTTCCATTGCTCACTTTGTATATATCAGGTTCGGAGGAATAGTCCTGGTGCCCACACATCAGAGCCATGCTTGTAGAAGCTCATGGTTGCCGGGATTCCATCTGGAGAAGGCAGGAAGACTGCACCTGTTCTATCTGGGGCACCCCGGTGATATTGACTCGGTTTGGGGCCCTGAGAATTTCTGGTGTTGTGGTGCCCGCCATGTTTCTTCAATGCTGAGTTGGTATGGGATTTTTAAATTAAAAAAATAGTGTAGTTTGGGCTTTGAGTGATAGTATGGCAGATAGTGCTTTTGCCTTGCATGCGGCTGATCTGGATTCAATTCCCAGGACCCCATATGGTCCCCATAGCCATGCCATGAGTGATCCCTGAGTGCAGAATCTGTAGTAAGCTCTTATTGAGCATTATGGGTGTGTTCCTCCACCATAAAAAATATAGTTTAGGAAATGTGATTCCAATAGTATCACAATGCTATTCCAATGGCATTGATATACAAAGTTCCTGTACCCTATCATAGCCAAGAGTCCCAAGACTCTTTGCTATTGTCCTTTTGTCTCCTCTAACCTAACTCTTCATCCTCTAACTCCTTCTCTGGGTAATCAGTTTTGTGATCCAAAACCAAGGCTTTGCCCTTGTCAGATACTGTTTACTCCCTATCTTTGTTTCTCTACAGCTCCAGGGTGTAGGCAATTGCAATATTTCATCTAGTGCTGTTTCTTATGGGACTTAAATGTAAAATTACAAACACTCAGATCATGGGCTCCACTGATAGTACAGCAGGTAGGGTACTTGCCTTGCATGTGGCCAATCTTGGATCAGTCCCTGGTATGCCATATAGTCCCCTGAGCTCAGGGCCATAAGGGAGCCTTAAGCACCACTGTGTATAGCCCCCAAACCAAGAAAACACAATTAGTCAGATCTTTCTGAATATGTATTAGTATACGTTAGACCTGTGGCTTGTTATTGCAAAGAATGATGTGTTTAATGAATCATTCACTGCATGAGGGATCTTCTGATTAATTTTCTCTTATTGAAATTCTATTTATTTGTTTTTGGGGGTCATACCTGACGATGCTCAAGGGTTACTCCTGCCTCTGCACTAAAGAGTTACTTCTGGCAGTGCTCAGGGGTCCACATCAGATACTGAGGATACAAACCAGGGTTGGCGCATGGGAGGCAAGCTGCTGAAATATAAATAATAATTCTTAGCATCAATAGAGTTATGTTGCAAAGACACTAATAATTTAGGAAGTGAAAACATTATGGATTAAGTGTTTTGGGGAATTATAACCATGCACAGCTTGTCCCAAAGCTTGATTTCTTCTGAAGTTATGATATATACTTTAAAGTTAAAGATATGATCATTACAACCTTTAATAACATATTAGTGATTTCTTATAGAAGACTTAATGCCCCCTCAGTGAAATTCAACAATCTTCACACTCTTTCCTGTAAGAAAACTTTTGGGTAGCATTTCCAGCATTTTTTCATAACAAACAGTACAAAATATATCACTTTGGTTCTGATTTGGGGCAGAGGTTGAGATTTAGGATGGAAACATCTCAAATATGGTGGTGGGAAGGTGTAATGGTGGTGGGATTGGTGTTTGAAGAGTAAATGTAATCAAATATTGTGAACTAGTTTATAAAATAAATTAAAAAAGATATGAGCTTTAGCTTGATTTCTCTTAAAATTAATCCTTTTTTTTGGGGGGGGGGCGCACCTGTTGGTACTCAGGTGTTATTCTTGGTTCAGTACTCAGGCATCATTCCTGGTGTCCTGGGGGGGGCCATATGGAGTGCAGGGGATCAAACCCAGATAGCATCCAAGGCCAGTGCCTTGCCCTCTGTACCCCAGTCCCTGCTCAGTTCTTTTTGACCTTCCAGCGTTTTCAGTTACAGGGTAGGTATGTTTCTTTGTTTAAACACACCTACCCTGTGGAAAAGTGGAGGAGGTGGACGAAGAGCAAAAGGAATTTTGTTGGCTTTTCTTTAGAATTCCATGAGGCTGAAAGTGTCATCTGGGAGTTCAAAATGAAAGGGTGTTCCCAGACACTACAGGCACCTTTCCCACTTCCTATGGGAAGGCGGCCTCGGTGACGCAATTCCCTTGCAGGCCTGTGGGGGCGCTGCGCCATCCGCGGGCTGCGCTCCCGCCTCGCCGTAGCCCCTCTTGGCGCCGGTGGCCCTGCGGACGTTCTGCGGCGACACTTCCGGCCAGCTTTGCCGCGAGTCTTCATCCTCTGTTTGGGATTTGGGTTGTGCGTTTAGTCTGTGCTACGGGTGGCCGGCCATGGAGCGCCCGGGGCCCAGCGAAGGTGGGTTCCGCGGGCGAGCCCGTGCTGGGCGGGCCGGGCGGGCCGGGCGCACCGTACTAACGAGGCCTTCTCTCTCCTCTTCCTGTTCCAGTGACAGCTGCAGACCCGTCGGGACCGGACCCGCAGCTAGCGGTCACTATGGGCTTTACGGGGTTCGGTAAGTATTATTACCAAGCGGGGGAGTGCACATCCTGCAGTGCCCAGGGGTTGCTCCTGGCTCTGCACTCTGGGAGCGCTCCTGGCAGGCTCTGGGGACTATATAGAACGCTGGGAATCGAACCCAGGTCAGCTGCATGCAAGGCGAGTTCCTTACCCGCTGTCCTATCGCCCTGGCTGCCTGACTTAGCCCCTTCACCTTAGGGTGAACTGTTCAGGACCTCAGGACAGGAGGGGAGGTCGTGCTGTTACCTGCCCTTCGCCTCCCCTTGTGACAAGCCCTTGTCACCTTAGCTCTGGTGTGTCTCTAGCAGTTTCTGGACAAGCTCTTCTCCCCTACTTCTCCGTTGGGACAGACTCACATGACACTTCAGGGCCGCCTTAGGGAAGGAAAGTTCACACTGTCATCCACGCGGTGGCTGCAGTCCGGTGTGTCTGTGGTCCCCGCTCTGATCCTGAGACTAAGCATTAACCATTGGCTGCAGTTTGCAGTGAGACAGGCCACTGGGCTGCCAATGGGAATGAAGTGAAGTCATGGTTGTTGCCAAGTCCACTTAGATTCAAGGCCTTCTTTGCCACAACTACCTATATCAGGACTCATAAGGAAGGAAAAGGTCTGTGTGTGCGCGCGCGCGTGTGTGTGTGTGTGTGTGTGTTTAGCGGGGGCAGGTTGGGCCATACCCGACAGTGCTTGTGTTACTCCTGGCCCTGCGCTCAGCAGTTACTCTTGGCAGTGCATGGGTGACAATATGGGATGCCAGGGATCAAATCCTACTTGCAGTGAGTATCCTGTGTACTATTACTCTGGCCCCTAGAAAAGGGTCTTGAGGTGTAGCCACTTTTTTTTGCAAATAGTTTTGCTGTTTAAGAAGAAATGACTATTTTCTCAACTCTAGTTTCTCCTGAGTGCGATCAGGACTAAGTCTCAAGCAGTATTCTGTGTGTGTGTGTGTGTGTGTGTGTGTGTGTGTAAAGGTAGCAGACATAGTTCTTTTAGACCACTTGCCTTGAATGTGTGGGGCTCTGCGTTGATCCTGAGGCATTGAGGAAACCAAAACAAAACAAAAAAAATTGAGTATGTATCCTTGAAAACTTACTGATATGCACTGTCATAATGTTCAGAAAGGCTGTTTCAGTTCATATCAAATCAGTAGTACTTAAAAATACCATTTTTATATATTTGTGCCATTCCGGGAAGTAGGTATTATTTTTTAAAAAGTAGGCAACGAAAACAAATGCAACATTGCAGCCACAGCTCACTCATTTTCTTGGAATTTACTTGTGTCTTTGGATCTGCAACTCCTATTTCCTTATTTACTCTCAGATGTGAGTTTTTGGTTGCTTAACTTTCCTTCCTATATTAATTATCATCTTAACTGTCTCATCTTCCAAGCAGCTACAGTGCCTCCATCCCTCAGCTTCATGTCTGACTGCCCTGCTTAACTGTTCTGTATCCTTACTTCAAAGCGTGTTTATGATTAGAATAGGCTGACTAGGATAAGCACCTTGTTTTGGTTACTTTCTTGGGGAACCATACCCTCTGGTGCTTGGAGGGGGGGTTTCCACTCTTTGCTCTCTCTCTCTCTCTCTCTCTCTTTCTCTCTCTCTCTCTGTTTTGCACTTAGGGGTATTAGGGGGATCTACCTCCTTGTCTTTGAAGTCTATAAACTTAATCAGAACCTTTGCGAGCCCTTTTGCCATGTAATGTAACATATTAACAGCTTTCAGTGATTAGGGTACTGACCTCCCCCATTTTGCCTTACTCATCAGTATATGTTTTCAAGGTGTAGGATCTAGGTGAATTAGAGGAGGACAGAAAAGTTGGCTCATTGATGGTGCTTAGTGATGAGATTGTCATTAAAGGTTCCCTGGAAGTTCATTCTTCCTTGCTTTTCTGTGGTAATCTTGTCGCCATCTATAAATGAGACAGCTCAATGGCTATTGGTTAGTCGTTATATATTGAGTACCTCAAGTTTCACCAGCTAGGTTTTGTTTATTTCTACTTTAGGAAAAAAAGCTCGGACGTTTGATTTGGAAGCAATGTTTGAACAAACTCGAAGAACTGCTGTGGAAAGAAGTCGAAAAACACTGGGTAAGAAATTCACTTATCTGCTCTTTATTGACTTAGATATGGTATACACCTTTTGTAAGTAAATTGACAATTACAGTTGAAAAGACTGAAAACAATTCAACATTATTAAACCATATGTGTTGGTGTTTTGGGGTAGAGTTGAAGATTTAAAAAAAACGAATTAAATTAATTTTTTTTTTTTTTGCCATATATAGTGGTGCTTAGGGGCTACTCCTGGCTTGGCACTAAGGGCTCACTCTTGGCAGTGCTCGGGGAACCATATGTCATGATTTTAGCCCAAGTCTCCCGTTTGCATAGCATGCACACCAGCGGATTTGAGCTATGTCTCCGGCCTCTTATTTTTTATTTTTAACATACTAAAGTTGTATATAAAGTGGATAAGAAACTTTGAGTGTTAAGATCTTTTACAAGTGTTGCTATGAACAGACAACTAAGTTAAAATTTAAGACTCAGAATAGCAGTTTCTTTATTACCTCTCATCCCACCTCTATCTGATTTCATTTCATTTTTTTCTTTCCTGCTTACAGCGGAACCACTATTTGGAAGGCTGGGCGAGAGGTGGCTCTCAGAGCTGTGTACACCACTGACTGTTGACCCAGACAGTGTAGAAAATTGAGACATACACTGACTGGCTGCTGCTGTTGAATCTCTGCACTAGTAATTGCACTAGACTTGACTTTGAAGGCCTTACTTTCCAGACTGGCATCTGGGTTGATACCAGGTGGTTGGTAATTCTAACTACTTCCTCAGGGTTATGGAAGGTGACTGACCGCTCTACTGCTTTCTTTGGATCTCATTCAGACCATTCTCTCACTAGACAAGGGATAGAAGTAACCTGATAGAGCAGAAAAGACTGGAAATTCAGACAGAACTACTGGAAAAATTTAAGTGAATGATGTTCTGGTACTTGTCACTGTTGATTTTAAAATAGTATATCTTAGGGCAGTAAATATCTAGTACTTGGAAAGTGAGCTTGATGTGAAGTGATTTTGGTTTTTGGAAGAGGAGCAATTCTTTTATGGTTAAACAATAGTTACATAATGATTTTTAAAACACCTTCGATTATTTTGGTACTTTTAAATATAGGAATACAATAGTGACTCCCATGTACCTGTCACATATTTACTGTACCCACACCTGGCTATGCTTAGGGCTTACTCCTAGCTTTGCATTCAGATATCACTTCTGGAGAGTTCTGGGAATTATTTGGGGTGATGGGGATCAAACCCACATCAGTTGCATGCAAGGCAAGTGTCCTACCCATTGTACTGTTTCTTCTGCTCCAGAATACATTTATAATTTGTATTTATCACTTTTACCATAATTGAATACAAGTTTTGAGTGGTTATTATTTACCTAAGGTGTTTGGAGCCATACATAGTGATGCTTGAGGTGATTCTCAGCTCTGTATTGACTTAAAAAAAAAAGACTTTCTTGTTTCTTTGAAAAATATTTTATTTCTTTTGGTTTTGAGGCCCCACCAGGTAGTGCTCAGGGCTTTCACCTGACTCTCTGCTCAGGAATCATTCCTGGTGGGTTTGGGAGACCATATGTGGTGCCCGGAATCCAATCTGTGTTGGTCATATATAAAGCAGGCACCCTACCTAGTGTAGTATTGCTTTGGCCCCAAGGTTTTCAGAGTTTTAAATTTTCTTAATTTTTCTTTTCTTAATAAGCTGCCTTAGGTTACTGAAGGGATCACAATTGAATGTAGTACCTTGTAAGCAGTAAAGCACTTTATTAATAACTTTTTTTTTGGTCTTTTGGGGGAGGGGAGTGAGGGAGGCACATCCGGTGATGCTCAGGGGCCACACTTGGTAGTGCTTGGGGGAATCAACCATAAGTAGTCTTGGGGATTTGAACCATGTTGTGGTTATAACTTCTTACAAGGCAAGCCCCTTAACCTTTAGGCTATTTCTCTGCCCCTAAATAGCACTTTTATTTATTTATTTATTTTGCTTTTTGGGTCACACCCAGCTATGCACAGGGGTTACTCCTGGTTCATGGACTCAGGCATTACTCCTGGCGGTGCTCTGGGGACCATATGGGATGCTGGGAATCAAACCCGGGTCGGCCCCGTGCAAGGCAAATGCCCTACCCGCTGTAAATAGCACTTTCAAATTTTAGTTTCCTCAGTAAAATGTGTGCATTTCATAGCAAAAGAAATCTAGTGAAGAGCTACTAAATTTTTACATTTTGAAAAATTATTGCAAAGCCACGTTTTCATCATGATGCTTCTGAATGAATTAAATATGTTTATTTGTTTATTTCTTGGACTTAAATTTCCCTCTATCCTTCATTTAAACACATAAATCCCAAGTTTCTTAAAAATTCAGAAATTCTGATGTGGGCATTATTTGTTTTATTGTTTTGTAGGTTTTTTTTTCCTATCATTAACATTAGACGTTAGGAGCGAGATAGTACAGCAGGTTGGGTGTTTCCCTTGCCCGTGACCAACCTGGAATTGATCTCCAGTATCCCATATGGCTCTCTAAGCACTGCCAGGAGTAATTCCTGGGTTCTGAAGCCAGGAGTAACCCTTGAGCATTGTGTGTGGCTCAAAAACCAAACCAAAACAAAATGACCAGGAGATTCAGGAAATTAAGAATTTTGGTTCTTTATTTTTATTCATATTTTTGGCTTTGGGACTGCACTTGATGGTGCTCAGAACTTACTACTGGCTCTGCATTCAGGAATCACTCCTGATGGTGCTCAGTGGATCATATGTTGTGCCAGGGATTGAACCTAGGTTGACTGCATAAAAGTCAAGCACCCTAACATATATACTATTGCTTTGTCCTTGAGAATTTGGTCCTTTCTCATGACATACATAATGGTCTATATCAATAATAAATAGTTTTGGTTGCTGAATACTATTTAAAAAATGAATCACTGTAAGACCTCAATAAAGTATACAGTATGTACAATGTTATAATAATAGCATACATTTTCCTCAATATTTTAAATGTATAAAATTTTATTATTGAAGTAGTATGGTTTAAAGTAGTATTAATGTGTATTATAAATGTTTTTAATTTTTAAAAAATATTTTAATAGCTTTATATGTGAAACATATGAATCCACAGATCCCTTTTATGAAATGTTATTCTATAAATAATAAATGGGGAAGAAAAGTTCTGTTGAATTCTGTTTCTTTTGGCTGTGGGGATGGGGTAATGATGGGTGTCAGAGGTTGAACTCAGGACCTCATCTATGCAAACCATATTCTGTGTCACTCAGCCATATTCCCAGTCCCTCATTTTGGTTTAGTCAATAATGTGGAAAAGAGTTGTTCTAAAATGTTTTTCCCTTTCATGTCTTTAAAAAAATGAAGTAGCGGGTTTCAATAGGAACCTTTGAATAGAAAATTCTTATAGATATGAAATTAAATTTCTGATTGAAAAAATTGTATCCTTTATCAGTATGGAACAAAGTAGTTCGGAGAACTTAATCCCCAAACTTAATAACTTATTAGTTACCTAGTAGGTCACTGTTTTCAGACTGTCTGGGACAAGTAAGCAATAAAGCACATTATTTTATAGCCCTTTGAGAGACAGGCAAGCTCAGCATTGCGTATGGTAAATAATAGTCTGGTAATTTCAGTTTCTAGAAAGTTTGATCAGATCGCAGAAAGGTTTTTTTTTTTAAATTAATTTATTTATTTATTGAATCGCTGTGGGAAAAATTACAAAGCTTTCAAGTTTAGGTCTCAGTCATGCAAATATCAATCACAATTCCCTTTACCAATACTTATTTTTCACCACGAAGAACCCCAATAAACCCCTCCACCCCCCCCAATATCTGTGGGGTAGATGAATTCTAATTAACACTGTCTACTTTGACTAGCTTCATTGTTTGGATAAAGGTTGCACCATTATTATTTAGACTTTACCTTCCCCCCAAACTCAGCCATGCTGAAAAGGCATTGTGAAATGATCTGCTTTCTACAGCTGGGTTCAAGAATTAAATGATGTCGCGTGGCCGCGATAGTGGCCGTGCGGTTTTAGATTTCTGCTATTTTATTTATTAACCCTGCAAGTATTTCTACTGAGAGTCAGATAATTAAGAGATTGGTTTCTGTGCTCTGGAGTCATGGCCGTGCCAGAGAGCCACTCGTGGGGGGCAACTGGTGACCTCGGTAGGGCGTGAAGGACAGGCCGGAGCGCCCCTCCCCCCCCATGAGGTACCCATCGCGCCCCACCCCCGGCTCAGACCTGCTCTCCACCAGGCTCCCATGCGGCCGCCATCTTTCTTTCCAGAGAGGAGAAGGCGGAAGGGAGCAACACCCTTCCCCTCCAGGCAGGCAAGATGGCGCGGATTAATGCATAGTCCATTCGCTTTTCTGCTCCAAGCCGCTGGTTTTCTGCGCTAAGTCCTTGTGCTTCTGGGGCCGTGGCCGTGCCGGAGAGCCACTCGTGGGGGGCAACTGGTGACCTCGGTCGGGCGTGAAGGACGAGATCGCAGAAAGGTTTAGGTGTGGAACTTCACTTCCTATGCTGGGCCTTCGTAACTTACTTAGCTTCTTTGGGCCTTTTGTTCCTCAACTGGAAAATAAGGACTATAGTACCTATTGTTTAGTACGTTTGTTTTTGGGCCACATCTGGTGATGCTGAGGGGTTACTCCTGACTCTGCAGTCAGGAATGACTCTAGGCAGTGCTCAAGGGACCATATGGGATGCCAGGAATTGAAATGGGTTGACTGTGTGCAAAACAAGCACTTTACCCTCTGTACTACCTCTCTGACCATGTTGTACCTATTTATGCTGCATTGTATCATTAACATTCACTAAGAGAGTACAACTAATATATTCTCCCACATAACAAAATGGGAGGTAAATTTATAGAGTGATGCATTATTGCATTCATTGATGCCTTGGGGAGAATTCCTTCACAATATATGTATATCAGGTCATTGTATACTGTCTTACAGTTTTTCCTCTTATACCTCAATAAAGCTTAAAAAAAGTACTACAGAAGTTGGTACAATTAAAAATTAATTTGTAACAAGGGCTTAAAACAATAATGTCATGTACTATTATTTTTGTTCATTTTTCTTTTTTGGACCATGCCACCTTTTTTTTTTTTTCCTTTTAAATCAACATCTGGCAGTGCTCAGGCCTTATTCCTGGCTCTGTGCTCAGGGATCATTCCTGGTGGGACTCAGGAGTATATTGTATCGCGGGCAATGAACTTGTGTGGGTTCAGCACACAAGGCCAGCACCCTACCTGCTGTACTGTTGCTCTAGCCCTCAGACACACTGACATTTTATTTTATTTTATTTTTTTATTTTTATTTTTTTTTGCTTTTTGGGTCACACCTGGTGATGCTCAGGGGTTACTCCTGGCTCACAATGAACTTGTGTGGGTTCACCACACAAGGCCAGCACCCTACCTGCTGTACTTTTTTTTTTTTGCTTTTTGGGTCACACCTGGTGATGCTCAGGGGTTACTCCTGGCACACAATGAACTTGTGTGGGTTCACCACACAAGGCCAGCACCCTACCTGCTGTACTGTTGCTCTAGCCCTCAGACACACTGACATTTTATTTTATTTTATTTTTTTATTTTTATTTTTTTTTGCTTTTTGGGTCACACCTGGTGATGCTCAGGGGTTACTCCTGGCTCATGCACTCAGGAATAGCTCCTGGCGGTGCTCGGGGGACCATATAGGATGCTGGGAATCGAACCTGTGTCAGCCATGTTGGCTGCGTGCAAGGCAACCGCCCTACCTGCTGTGCTATCGCTCCAGCCCCCCACACTGACATTTTAAAGGAAAATTTTTCCTAGTACAAAAATTAAATTTCTAAATGAAAAGATTTCTTGACAGGAATGGAATGGTAGTTTGGAGTTCTTATCTCCAATAACTGCAGGTGGTGCTCCAGGACCACTCCCAACTCCATGCTCAGGTTTGCTGCTGCCAGTGCTTGGGCATTGCTTTTTTTTTTTTTCTTTTTGGGTCACACCTGGCGATGCACAGGGGTTACTCCTGGCTCTGCACTCAGGAGTTACTCCTGGTGGTGTTCAGGTGACCATATGGGATGCTGGGAATTGAACCCGGGTTGGCCGCGTGCAAGGCAAATGCCCTACCCTCTGTGCTATCTCTCCAGCCCTGCTTGGGCTTTCTTGATACCTGCCCAGGATGAAACCTGGGCTCCAAGCAGGTGCTCAATCCTCTGACCTAATTCGTGGCCACGTTTTTTTTTTTTTTAGACTAAGGCTGATGTTAAGATGGTTTGAACTATTTATGATAAGTTATAGACAATTCAATGGAAACTGGTTCAAATAAAAGTTTTAGTATTGCCTGTAGTAAGAGTTCTGAAATTGGACTCTTTCATTCTGATTCCTGACATGAAGTACCAGAAGTTTTCCTTTTCTTCCCTGTCTCTGCTAGCTTGAGGTGTTGGTCTGTCCTAAGCAGATTGTCCCAGTGATTCGTGCTTTGTTAGTGAAATTTTGTTACCTGCAGATGACAAGTGTAGGCTGAAAGAATACTTTTGTCTTCTTTTAGGGGTAAGAAAACCTTTCTCAAATGTACCTCTAGCAGATGACCTCTCATCTTAGTTTGACACGTCCTGTTCCAAAGTCAGTGATCAGCTAGAGTGAAATGGTTTTCTTGCAACAAACATCACCCTTTTTAGGTAGGGAGTAACCAATCATCTCTTGAAGCATAGGCAGTTCCCTGGAGAAAATTTTGGTTTTCTTAGGGGAAACTTATTTTTGGGTAAGAAGCCAGACCTATATGAGTATTAGTATTTTTTATTAAGGTCAAGGCCCTGAGACCTAAGTTTGGATCCAAGTGTGGCCCACACCTTTGCATCTCTCCTTTCCTCTCACTGCTCCAGATACCTTATTCTCTTCTTGTGAGGGTGGGGTCACACAGCAGTCATCAGGCTCTGTACTGGCTGTGCACTCAGAGATTACTCCTGCTGGTCTTGGAACCTTACTGAATACTGAGAATTGAACTCTGGTTTGCTGCATGCAAAATGGATGCTTAACCCACTGTCCCTAAACTGACTCACTAATAAAGTTGGACATTATCCTTTTGATTGTATTTATATACATAAAGTGGACATTATCCTTTTGATTATATTCATAATGTTGGACATTACCCTTTTTATTTTGATCTTTCAACCTATTCTAGCGCTGGAATGCAGAATTGTTGACTGAGCCCAGTGAAAAGTGTGTGTGTGTGTGTAACTCTGTCTCATACATACACACATTAACTGTCTGTCTCATACATACACACGCTTAACACAAATTCACCTGAGCTGGAGCTATAGAATTTGCCTTACTTTTTCCTGGAGAGTTTTATCATTGAACTGTTATTACTGTCTTTTTGTTTTGGGCCACACATGATGGTGCTCAGGAGACCATATGGTACTTAGCATGGGGTCCCGCAAGCAAAGCACACATTCCAGCCATTTGAGCTATCACCCTGATTCCATCTCCCATATTTTTTTAATTTTGTTTTGGGAACTCATCTGGCAATGCTTGGAGTTACTCCTGGCTCTTGGAGTTACTCCTCTCTCAGTATTTTTTCCTCCTAATTTTGAATTTTGAGCCACACCTAGCAGTGCTCAGGACTTGGGGGACCAGGTGGGGTACTGGGATTGAACACAAATTGACTGTGTGCAAGGCAAGTGCCCTACCCGCTGTACTATTGCTCTGGTCCTTTGAAGGTTTTTGTTGTTTATGTTTTGCGAGGCCACATCTAGCAGTACTCATGGTTTATTCCTGGCACTGTGCTCAGGGATCAATCCTGGTGGAGCTCAGGGGACCATAAGGAGTGCTTGGGTTGGGACCTGGGTCAGCCATGTGCAAGATGAGACCTTAACCTGCTGTACTACCTCTCTGACCTCTAATTTTGCACTATTATATTTTGTTTTTGGGCAACACCTGGCTATGCTCAGGGCTTAATTTTGGCTCTGTTCTCAGCAATAACTCTTGGCAGCGCTCAGAGAACCATAATGGGTGCTGGAAATCAAACTCAGGTGGGCCGCATGCAAGGCAAACACCCTCTGTACTTTCTGGCCCCTTGTTTTTCATTAGTAAGTTAAGGAAAAATGTTGCAAAGTTTTTTCAGTTTATTTAGGATGGTGTCAACTGGGAAACTATTCTTTTAATTAATTTCCTTTCTATGTACCCCCAGCTGCAGAGTGAGATTTATCAAAAAAATGGTTAAAGTTTCATGAATAATTTCTTTTTGTCTTTCAAATAGCAAATCATGTTATGAATCTAATGTAATTGATCTTTTCTCAGGATTTTGGTAGGATATATCAGACCAAAAATGAGTTGGAGAGTTTAGAGATAAAGTGGTGAATTTATGGTTAAAACATGAAAATACAAAGCAGGAGGTACTTCTGACATTGGATAGCAAGAAGAAAGCTTTCAAGTTGCCTAAGATTGAATGGTAGGGAAAAAAACAATATCCATAGGCCCTTCCAGTATCAGACCTTGAGGCTTGGAACCAGAGGAGAGTGTAGAAGACTGGAGAATGAAGAAGCACTGGCGCATACTGATTAGATAATGCTTTTATGTTACAACTGCTTTGAAAACAATTTGGTTTCAAGTGTGCATGTATGAAACCAATAAACAGGAAAAATGAATAAATCCCTTTGGGGTATCAAAAGTGAAATTAAGGGGGGGCTGGAGAGACAGTATAATGGGTGATTGTTTTGCCTGCACTGACCTGGCTAGAATCCCAGCATCACATATGGTCCCCTAAAGCACTGTCAGGAGTATTCCCCAAGCCAGGCAATAGTAAGCACTGCTGGGTATGTGCCATCCCTCTTTCCCACCCCTCTTCTCCGCCAGAGAAGTTAACTAAAATCTTAATTTTTAGATACTTTTTTTACTTCTATTTTTTTTTTTTTTTTTGCTTTTTGGGTGACACACAGCATTGCTCAGGGGTTACTCCTGGCTCTGCACTCAGCAGTTACTCCTGGCAATGCTTGGGGGACCATATGGGATGCCTGGGATTGAACCCGGTTGGCTTTATGCAAGGCAAATGCCCTACCTGCTGTACTGTCGCTCTGGCCCCTACCTCCACTTTTCGTATCTTTTTGTTTGTTTGTTTTTGAGGGGGTCACACCTGTCGATGTTCAGGGATTACTCCTGGTTGGCTTGGGCGGCCATGTGGATTGCTGGGGACTGAACCTAGATTAGCCACATGCAAGGCAAGCACCTTACCTGCTGTACTATCTCTCCAGTCCCATCCACTTTACGTTTATTTTTATGTAGTGCCATTGTGGTTCTTAAACTGTTCACATGAAAGTTTTTTGAGGAGGATTTACCATTGAGTGATAGATACTGACCCTCATGTTCCCCCTTGGATCCTTTGAGCTATGTCCCTAAACCCTTGTTTATGGAAACATGCTCATTTTGCTTAGTGTATACACTAATTTTTGTATGTGTTCCATCACAGTTTTTATTGGCTGTGTTGATTTATAATAATTCAGTTGTTTCCCAGTGTTGGGCATTGCGGTTAATAGGTTTTTGCTCTTACTGGTGATATGTTAATTTTCATCTTTTAAATAAAACCTACACATTTTGATGTCTGTTAGAAATATTTATATGTATATATATATATTTTTGTTTTTTGGGTCACACCCGGCGATGCACAGGAGTTACTCCTGGTTCATGCACTCAGGAATTATTCCTGGTGGTGCTCGGGGGACCATGTGGGATGCTGGGAATCGAACCTAGGTCGGCTGCGTGCAAGGCAAACGCCCTACCCGCTGTGCTATTGCTCCAGCCCCTAGAAATATTTTTAAAAAAGTCTTTTCAGAAGCAAAATCTAACTGTTGGAATTAAAAAAAGAAGGTTTTTTACTAAAATACTGTGATCGGTAAGGCATTTGCCTTACAAGCGGCCAACATGGCCGACCTGAGTTCGATTCCTCAGCCCCTCTCGGAGAGCTGGGCAAGCTACCGAGAGTATCTCGCCCGCACGGCAGAGCCTGGCAAGCTACCCGTGATGTATTCGATATGCCAAACACAGTAACAACAAGTCTCATGATGGAGACATTACTGGGCCCGCTCGAGCAAAATCGACGAACAACAGGAGGACCGTGACTGTGATTCACAAAGTTGTTCATGATATAGTTGTTTCAGTCATTTAGTGTTCCCACACCCCAATGGGACTTCCCTCCCCCTGTGACCCTAGTATCCCTCCTAACCCCAGCCTGTCCCCTTAGTCACATAAATTTACTTTATATTGTTTGCTAACTGTTGCAAATTTTTAAAAAATCTTTGCAGAAGCAAGAGAAAAAGAGGAAGAAATGATCAGAGAGAAAGAGCTAAGAATGCAAAATGAAGATATTGAACCAACATCTTCAGGCTCCAATTCCAATGTGATGAGAGATAGCTCCAAATCATCTTCCAGGTGCTTGACTTTTTTTTTTTTTGGTCCACACCCAATGGTGATAAGAACTTACTCCTGGCAGTGCTCAGGAGGACCTTATGAGGTGCTAGGGACCAAACCTAGGTCAATCAGGTGCAATAAGATAAGCACTCTACCTGCTGTACTATTGCTCTGACCAGTGTTTCTTAAAAGGGTCAATAAATTTTCATTTTCTGGGGTGTTCATGTACATAGCACAATGTAGGGTAAATTCCAGCTATTAAAATCTTTAACAATTTTAGCAATTTTAGGCAGGTTAATTCCCTACTTTATTTTGTGGATGCTCAATATTCATTATTCATTTGTAGTGATTATTTATTCCTTTTTTCTTTTTTTTTTTTTCTCTTTGTGTTATACCCAGCGATGCTCAGGAGTTATTCCTGACTCTGCGCTCAGGAATTACTCCTGGCAGTGCTCAGGGGACCATGTGGGATGCTGGGATTTGAACCTGGGTCATCCGCATACAAAGCAAATGCCCTACCTGCTGTGCTATTGCTCTAGCCCCTCTGTTTTTGGGTCAGCCACATTCAAAGCAAACACCATACCTACTGTACTATAGCCCCAGCCCTGATCTTTACTTTTTAAATGCATGCCTCTGTAATTGTATATTATAATTATATGCTATGTATAATACATGTTATTTATAAAATTTTTCTTATAGTTATTTGAACTCTATTTTGAAATTGCTCTTATTCACTCCTGACTATATACATTCTTTTCAGTCTGATATATTTTTGTTTTTGTCTTTGTGCCACACCCAGTGATGGTTAGGGGTTGCTCCTGGCTCTGTGCTCAGGGATCACTCCTGGCAGTGCTCAGGGAACCATATGGGATGTTAGGGATCGACCCCAGGTCAGCCATGTATATAAGGCAAGCACCTTGAGTGTACAGTGAGTACTGTATACTGTTATCTCCAGACCCTTCAATCTATTTTAAATAACTTTTCATATTAATATGTTGAGAGTCTATTTTACAAAACTTAAATAATTAAAAAAAAACTAGGGTTATAAAATTTGATTTTGAGATTTCCTAACTTTATTTATTTATTTTTGTTCTCGGGGCTATACCCGGTGATACTCAGGGGTTACTCCTGGCTCTGTACTCAGAATTACTCTCGGTGGTGCTAGGGGAACCATATGGGAATGCGGAGGTTCTAACCGGGTTGTCCTCCTGCAAGACAAATGCTCTCCCTCTACTATCTCTCTAGCCCCAGGGGAGGCCCCTCTTAACAAACGAATTTGAAAGTAAAATGAATATTATTTATATATTTTGATCCTAAATAGAAATGATGCAACTGTGTGTCGTATTTAGTGCTTACCTAAAATTTCTTCAAAGAAACTGGCTGTGGACAGAGAGAGAGTGTACAGGGAAGGTGCATTCTTTACCTGCTGTTGACCCCTGTTTGGTCCCTGGCCACACATCATCACCTCAGCAGAGAGCCAGGAGTAGACTCTGAGCACCACTGGATATTCTTCCCCACTCCTTGCCCTCCAGATTTGCTGAAGAAAGAAATTCAGATTTGATCGGTCACTGTTTTCTCATTAATTATTTGTCTGGCTCTGACTCAGGGTTTTGTTTTTGTTTAGTTTTGGGGCCACACCTGACAGTGCTCTGGGTTTACTCCTGGGTCTGCACTCAGGAATTACTCCTGGCAGTGCTTGGGGAACTATATGGGATATCAGTCGTGTACAAGGTAACTGCCCCACCCACTGTACTGTTGCTCTAGCCCATCTGACTGAAGTTTTGGCATGAAATCAAATCAAGGCATAATTTAAACCTGAAATTTTCTGTTTTCTGCCAGAGACATTTTTGGACATAATTTCAAGGACTTTTGTTTTTCAGAATATGAAAATATGTTAAAATTGTTATTTTTTTCAGGGAGGGGGCTTGTGCACATTAGGAAAACAAAACAAACAAAACAAAACAAATGGAGTGAGAAGCTGCATAAAAGCTGCCGCATTCCATCCAGTTTCATGTGGAGGGCCAGCACCATCAGCTGTGGATCCGTTCAGTTCTCAGCCCAACATTCCCTGCTGAACCTGCCACCCACGTAAAGCATGGGCGCTGCAGATTTGCATTTCTGTCCACTCTAATGACCTGACTGAGTCTGGTTATGAAAGTGAGGCTTTTATTTACTTTTGGGTTTTGGGACCACTTCCGGTGGTCTCACGGGCTTGTGTTTAAGGGTTACTCCTGGCAGTGCTGAGGAGACTATATATGGAGCCAGGAATTGGACTGGTATCAATTGCATGCAAGGCAAATGCCTTACCCCAGAAGTGTCTCTCTGGCTGTCAAAAGTGTGACTTCAAAGTTGGAGATTTGTGGTTTAATCACAAGGGAGAAAAAGATAAGTGTGACTACGTTAATATTAGCATAATCATTCAGTTAATGTGTATTGAATGCCACGGGTCACACCCCGCTTTAGGCACTGAAGATAGAGCTCTCAGCAAGTCAGATGAGATCCCTGAGGTTCTTTTATTATAGTGGCATTATCTTTTGTTTCTTTTTGGGTTACACCCGGCAATACTCAGGGGTTCCTCCTGGCTCTGCACTCAGGAATTACTCCTGGAGATGCTCTGGAGACCAAATGGGATGCAAAGGATCAAACCTGGGTTGCCTGAGTACAAGGCAGTCTTCCTACCCGCTGTACTATCTTTAAGGCCCCTACAGTGGTATATTTTGTTTATATTTGTTTATTTGGCCACACACGGTGATGTTCAAGGGTTACTCCTACTCTATACTCAAGAATTAGAATTAGTCCTGGGGCTGGAGTGATAGCACAGTGGGTAAGGCATTTGCCTTGCATGTGACTGACCCGGGTTCGATTTCCAGCATCCCATATGGTCTCCTGAGCACCGCCAGGAGTAATTCCTGAATGCAGAGCTGAGAGTAACCCCTGTGCATCACTGGGTGTGACCCAAAAAACAAAAAGCAAAAAAAAAAAAAAAAATAGAATTAGTCTTGATGGGGCTTGGGGAACTGTATGGGTGCTGCAATCAAATCCAGGTCAGCCTCATGCAAGACAAGCACCCTACTGGTGCTCCTACCCTAGTTATTACAGCGGTATTTTAGAAGATAAATAGTGTTGCTTAAAAGTAAATAACCAATTAAATAGGATAATTTAGCAATGTTTGTAATGAAGATAATATAAACCTTCTAAGGTAATTAAGATATGGCTTATGAGAGCTTGTTGAAATTTAGAAAAGGAGGACACTGAAGGCCTTATGACGGTGATGCTCGAGGAAACCTTGGGTGATGAGCAAGGGGCCATGTCCTGATGACCATGTCCATTGGAGAGACTGATGCATCTAGAGAGCATCCTGCAGAATCAAGCAGACCTATTCAGTTAGAAGGACATGGCGGTGATGGAGCAGAGAGAGTGCAGCACGTATGGCGCATGCTACACCAGCCCAAACATAAGAAAGACTTTTGGAATGGACCATGGTGAACTCCACTGCACAGAGAGGCTCTCTTTCAGCAACTTTGCTAGTTTTGTCTTTATAAGGATAATTGTATTTGGGAGAAGGTGCTCCAGGATGTATTGTGAATTCTACACTGGAACATGGAATATTGCAATCACAATAGAGTTACATGAACTCTTCAGTTTCCCAGTGCATATAAAAATTACTTTTTTTGGAAGGGAGGTCACACCGGCAATGCATAGGGTTTGCTTCTGTCTCTGCACTCAAGAATTACTCCTGGTGGTGCTCAGGGGACCATATGGGATGCTGGGAATAGAACCTGGGTTGGCTGCGTGCAAGGCCCTACCTGCTGTGCTATCACTCCAGCCCCAAAATTATTTTTTCTTGCTTGCCCCTCAAATCTGTGTTGTCCCTTGAACATGTATCTCACTTGCTTGTCTCTGTTTCTTTGCTTGCTTTTTTTTTTTTTGCTTTTTGGGTCATATCCAGCTCAGGGGTTACTCCTGGTTCTGCACTCAGGAATTACTCCTGGTGGTGCTCATGGGACCATATGGGGTGTTGCGAATCGAACCCAGGTTGGCCGCGTGCAAGGCAAACGCCCTACCTGCTGTGCTATCGCTCCAGCCCACTGCTTTCTTATTTTTTAAAAAAATTTAAAAAAAATTTTTAAATTTTATTTTCATCAAGTTGTTCACAACAATTGATTACATTCAATATTTTAACACCAGTCCCACCACCATTACACCTTTCAGTCACCATTAGTTTGAATTTTCCCACTACTACATAAGCCTGACCTAGGCAGATGATAAATAATTTGTTTTGTATTGCTCTTTGTGAATAGTCTGGATGTTACACGGCTGTACGCTCCAGATATTTGGGATCCGGAGGCATCTCTGCTGTGTGCTGTTTTCTTACGATGTTCATTTGTGAATCTCTGGATCATGGCTGTTAATGCACTTAAATGGTGCCCAGAGGCAGTTTGTGGGCATGACTGCCAGGAAACCCAAAGGGTGGGGAGATGGCGGGAAGACGCCCATTCCCAACTCCGTGAAGCCTGGAGTTTTCAATCACAAGTCCCATGTACCTGGGTTTTTCAGCAGATTCATTCTCGTGTGGGGAGCTTCAAACGAGCTTGTGAAGGTTGGTCATGACTTTGCTTGATTATTTCCATGCTGGAGAGGCCTGCATTCTCTTTTGAATATGTACTTCTTCGTCTTTCCCCACCTCACATCTTTCTAAGTAAGTTCCAATAAAAACTACTTTGCTTCACACACACACACACACACACACACACACACACACACACACACACACATACACGTTATGGGTATTTTTTCTTTTTGGTTTTTGGGCCACACCTGACAGTTCTCAAATGTTAGTCCTGGCTTTGCACTCAGGAATTATGTCTGGCAGTGCTTGGGGGACTTGCGAGATACTGGGTATTGAATCTATGTCGTCCTCTTGCAAGGTAAACACTCTACCTGCTGTACTATTGCTCTTGTTCCAAGGTTTGTGTGTGTGTGTATGTGTGTGTGTGTGTGTGTGTGTGTGTGTGTGTTTTGAGGGGGAGGGGAGCATACCCATCAGTGCTCAGGGTTTGCTTCTGGCTCCGAACTTAAGGATCACTTCTGGGAGGGCTTGGGGAACCGTAGGGGTGCTGGGGATCGAACTTAGGTTGGCCATGTGCAAGGCAAACATCTTACCCTCTTTACTATGTTTTAGCCCTAAAAGTTACAAATTTTTGTTTTTGGACCACACCCTGCAGTGCTCATGCCTTGCTCCAGGGATGGCTTATTTTATTTTGTCTTTTTGGCTACATCCAGCAGCTCAGAGGTTAACCTTGGCTCTGTGTTCAGGGATCACTCCTGATGGGCTTGGGGAATCCTAAGGGATACCTGGAATTGAACCTGGGTCAGCCACATGCAAGGCAAGCATCTTATCCTTTGTAGTATTGTTCCAGTCTCTTTGGATAACTTCTGGCAGTTTGGGGAAACTGTATGGAGTGTTGGGGGATTGAACCTGGTTTACTACTTGCAAAGCTTTACCTCTTCACCCCTTAAAAATTATTATTAATTTTATTTTGGGGGCTATGCCTGGCAGTGCTCAGAGCTTACTCCTGGCTCTGAGCTCAGGGATAATTCCTGGGAGACTCCAGGGACCATATAGAGTCCTGGGGATGGAGCCTGAGTTGGCTATGTGCAAGGCAATTTCCCTGCCTGCTGTAATATCTCTCCAACCCTAAAAATCACACATGTTTTTTTTTTTAAACTAAGTTTTATTCTAATAAGTGTGCATTAGTATATTCTTTATAACTACAAATGTGACTAAAAACTAAAAATCCTAGCACCATCTGATTCTTTAGTGATCTATAATCTTTTTGGTAGTAGAGTCTTCTAAAAAATTAAATTATTTGGGAAGTTCAGTAAAGCTATATGTAATAAAATGAGGTATGTCTTCATCCCTTACAGTATTTAACCTGGAAGTAAGAAAAAACAAATCTTGTTTTCTTCCTCAATATATATATAGTACTTATTGTCATCAATTAGGTGATGGAGATACAGCTATGAACACAGTGGACATAAATTTCTTTTATAGACTTTACATACCAGGGATTTTAAATTAGAAGGCAAGGGCACTGAATTATATGAAGCATTTGTTTAGTTAGTACAACTAAGAATGTAATCCCCCCCCTTTTTTTGGTGGGGAGGCCTCCCCGTTGTTGCTCAGGAGTCTGGGGACTGTTTCTGACAATACTTGGTCCAGCAGTGCCAGCTTGATGCTCAGGTGTGTGGGCTGCTGCTGCGGCTGCTGCTTGGACTGCGCAGGGCTCCAGGTGCTAGGGCTCGGGGGTACAGGTTTTGAGGTGCAGGAATTTGAGGCCTTGAATACAAGGCCCATCCTTTTTGCTATTTTCCTAGCCCAAGGAATGTAATTCCCAACCTTTTGGCTTGTGGTATGAGATAGAGGGAGGGTACGCGCTTTCAGAATGTCTTAAAGGTGTTTGCTAAAGACTCTAATAGATGCTCTAATGGGTGGTCTTTGGGTGTGTTATGTAGAAAAATGATTAAGGATCTATTTCCTAGAGTAAGGTTTTATTGGGCTGGAGCGATAGCACAGCGGTAGGGGTTTGCTTTGCACGCAGCCAGCTTGGCCGAGCCGGGTTCTATTCCTCCGCCCCTCTTGGAGAGCCGGGCAAGCTACTGAGAGTATCTCACCCACACGGCAAAGCCTGGCAAGCTACCCGTGACGTATTCAATATGCCAAAACACAGTAACAGCAAGTCTCAAAAATGGAGACATTATTGGGCCCGCTCGAGCAAATCTATGAACAACAAGAGGACAGGACAGAACAGGAAGGTTTTATCAGGGTATAGAAATACTATATTTAAATAACTATGTTAGCAACCCAGTAGACCTGGATTAGCAATGAGAAATAATTTGTATTTCAGAAAATGTCTTAGGAGTACAACGTCTTGGGAATGTTATTTGCTTCCTTATGACTGTCTGCTTTTGCTTCCTTGCCAAATGGTGATTGTATCCTGATACAGTAAATAGAAGCATTGGCTATTTAGTGATTTTTATTCATGTGGATATAGTTGTTTGTTTTTCTTCCACATGCTAGTAAGTGTCCTGACTCTATGGGTGATGGTGCTGTAATGGACTTATAATGAATTACTCCTGCCACATTTATCTCCAATTATATATATATATTTTTATAATTTATTTCTTTATTGAATCACTGTGGGAAAAGTTACAGAGCTTTCGGGTTTAGGTCTCAGTCATGTAAATATCAAACACATTTCCCTTTACCAATACTTATTTTTAACCGCGAACCCCAGTAGAACCCCACCTCCCATCCCTCCCAATTCCTGTGAGGCAGTTGAGTTCTAGTTAATACTCTATCTACTTTGACTAGATACATTGTTTCGATAGAAGATGCACAATTATTGTTTAGGGTTTACGACCCCCCCCCCCCCCAATCAGACATGCTGAAACAGCGTTGTGAAATGATTTGCTTTCTACAACTTTGTTTAAGAATAAAATGATGTTGCACGGCTGCTGCGGTTTTGGATTTCTGCTATTTTACTTATTAACCCTGGAAGAATTTCTATTAAAAGTTAGATAGTTAAGAGATTGGTTTCTGTGCTCTGGAGTCGTGGCCGTGCCGGAGAGCCGCTCATGGGGGGCAGCTGGCGACCTCGGTCGGGTGTGAAGGACGGCCCATTACGCCCCCCTTCCCAAGAGGCCCCTGCCGCGCCCCCCCCCCCCCCCCCCCCGTGGCTCAAACCTGCTGTCCACAAGGCTCCCGTGCGGCCGCCATCTTTCTTTCCAGAGAGGAGCGGGCGAGCGGGTCAAGAGCGGGTCAACACCCTTTCCCCTCCGGGCAGGCATGCTGCCGCGGTTTAACACATAGTCCATTTGCTTTTCTGCTCTAAGCGGGTGGCTCTCTGTGCTAAGTCCTTGTGCCTCCGGGGCCGTGGCCGTGCTGGAGAGCCGCTCGTGGGGGGCAGCTGGCGACCTCGGTCGGGCGTGAAGGACGGCCCATTACGCTCCCCTTCCCATGAGGCCCCTGCCGCCCCCCACCCCCGCGGCTCAAACCTGCTGTCCACAAGGCTCCGGTGCGGCCGTCATCTTTCTTCCCAGAGAGTCCAATTATATTTTATTCCTAATCTCTGATTTTGTATATAGGTAAGATAAATAAAATACTTTTTTTCACATAAATATAAAATAATACTGAGTTGTATATTTAATGTTTGACTTACACATTTAAAAACATTGAAAAAACTTAATAGTTACTAGGAGGAACAGGGTTTCCTGAGAAATTAACGCTGCCTTTTCTTTTACATTAGGCTAATTGCAATTCTGATCTTAATCACGGTCCACGGTCCTCCCGTTGTTCATCGATTTGCTCAAGCGGGCCCAGCAACGTCTCCATTGGAGACTTTGTTGTTACTGTGTTTGGCATATCGAATATGTCACGGGGAGCTTGCCAGGCTCTGCCGTGCGGGTGAGATACTCTCGGTAGCTTGCCGGCTCTCCGAGAGGGGCGGAGGAATCGAACTCAGGTTGGCCATGTTGGCTGCATGCAAGGCAAACGCCCTACTGCTGTGCTATAGCTCCAGCCCGCTGATCTTTTTTTTTTTTTTAAGTTACCTTGCAATTGTGTATCTCACAGTGATTGATTCTTTTTTTTTTTCTTTTTTTAATTAGTGAAAAACCATGAGGTACAGTTATAGGCTTACAAATTTTGTGCTTGGGTTTCAGTTATACAATGATCAAGTGCCCATCCCTCCACCAGTGCCCGTCATCCATCACCACAGGTCCCAGCATCCCCCCCACCCCCCATCCCCCCACCCCCCGTCCCATCCTGCCTCTGTGGCAGGGTATTCCCCCTTGTTCTCTCTCTCTTCTTTTGGGTACTGTGTTTTGCAAGAGAGGCTTTGAGTGGCAATCATGTTTGGTCTATCGACTACTTTTAGCATGCTTCTCCCACCCTGGGAGGACCCTCACAACACCCTTCATTTGGTACTCTCTTCTCTATCTGAGCTCCAGCCCGCTGATCTTAATATTAACTAATAACATTTGGTGAAACTGGGCTGGAGCGATAGCACAGTGGGTAGGGTGTTTGCCTTGCATGTGGCCGACACAGGTGACCTGGTTTGGATTTCCCCGCCCCTCTCAGGGAGCCCGGCAAGCTACCGAGAGTATCTCGCCCGCCCGGCAAAGCCTGGCAAGCTACCTGTGACGTATTCCATATGCCAAAGACACTAACAATGAGTCTCACAATGGAGACGTTACTGGGCCTGCTCCAGCACATTGATGAACAACGGGAGGACCGTGCTACAGTGCTATTTGGTGGAACTAGAAAAAAATATCCTGTAACATACTTACAGAATTATCTTTTTTTTTTTTTTTGACTTTTTGAGTCACACCCAGCGTTGCTTAGGGTTATTCCTGGCTCTGCACTCAGGAATTACTCCAGGCGGTGCTCAGGGGACCATATAGAATGCTGGGAATCGAACCCGGGTTGGCCGCGTGCAAGGCAAATGCCCTATGTGATGTGCTATCACTCCAGCCCCCAGAATTATCATTTTTGTCTGTTAATACATAACTTTATATGCTGCACTTCTCCACATTATTATAATTGTATGTTTTTTTGTCAAGGGTTTTTTTTTGTGTGTGTGTGTGAAAGAGATAGTTGTTATTAAAAATTATTTAGAAAAATGTGAGGGGGAGAAAGGAAGAAGTGCATGTTCAACAGAGGATACAGGCTTCTCCAAGTGGAATATAGGGAAGCAAATAGATAGATCCAGCAAGTCAGATACATGTTCAGAGGAGAGCAAGGGCTTCAGAAGCAAGCTTTACTTTGTGCTTTGTTGAAGCAGAGATGAATTGTTTCTGCTTCTGTATTTTCAGGGAAACAAGTAGCAGTGGAAGTGAAGAGAGCTCTGATTCTTCTGATGAGTTAATTGGCCCTCCCGTAACCCTTAAAAAGGCGGATGAATCAGTTGATATGGAGGAAGATATTATTGGTCCTTTACCCCCACCTCTCAGTGAAGAAGAGGATGATGATGATGATGATGATTCAGAAGAGGAAGAGGTAAGTGTTTCATCTGTCACTTAAGAATTTAATGAGGTCTGGCACATATGCTGCCTAAGTCCGTGCACTGCTTGTGCCCATGTGAGTGAGCGCGTGTGGTGCCCGAGCACTTGTGTTGTCCACATCTCCCCTTTTGAGATGTGTACTTTCCTTCTCATGCTGGGGTGTGTGTAGCAGCTCTTTCCACTCTTAGAGAAGTCTGGGTTCTCTCTTGATCACGTTACCATCTCTCTCATTTTCCCTCCCTCCTCACCTTCAAAAACCTCCAAATAAAATCTGTTTTACTTAAAAAAAAAAGGATTTAATGAAGTTTTTAGTGACCTTAAAGATCAGTTCCTTTGTCAGTTATTCATGAACAATTAAAAAATGTTTTAAAAAGTAACTGAATTCACTACCCAACAAGTTTTGTTGATGCAACTCTAAGGGATGTCTATCAGTTACAAAAATTCAGAACAAAATAATAGTGGATAAATATAAATAATGTATATTGTATATCACAAAAATAATGACTAGTATAGGAAAGAATGTATTAAAAAGTAAGCATTTTATTATATCATGCTAGCATTGAGTATATATATATATGCTTGCATTCTGTATATGTACACACGCAATTTATTTCTTGTATATATATATGTATACACACATATATTTGAGATTACAAGGAAGCTTGGAGAATTTAAAGGCACAGCAAATTGAAAATCATTGTGTCTAATGTGGAAGATGGGAATCAGTTTATTTTGAAGTTTTTATATTATATTTTATATTATATATTATTATTATCTTTGAGGTAGGGTATAGGTTAGGATTTTAAAAGTTACTGCCAAGAGACTAGAAATAAACTGTGTGACTTACAGAACAGTAAAGGGAAAAATACAGGTCTAGAGAAATAATACAGGGGTTAAAGCACTTTCCTTGTGTGTGGCCAACCTTGATGCAGTCCTGGTACTATGCATGGCTTTCTGAGCACTGTCAGGAATAACTCCTGAGCACATGAGCCAGGAGTATCCCCTGATTACTACTGAATGTATTCTCAACCCCCCCCTTCACTCCCCAAAAGATGAAAAATACAAAGACAATTGGTTTTTTGTATATTTGATTTTCTCTCTTTCTCTACCTTCCCTCCCTCCCTCCCTCCCTCCCTCCCTCCCTCCCTCCCTCCCTCTCTCCCTCCCTCCCTCCCCCCTCCCTCCTTCCCTCCCTCCCCTCCTCCCTCTGTCACTCTCATCCATCCTTCCTTCTTCCTGCCTTCCTTCTTGATTTTGGGACATACCCAGGAGTGCTCAGGGCTTATTCCTGACTCTGTGTTGGGGATCACTCTTAGTCATGCTTAGGTGATAACATGGGGTGATGGGGATTGAGTCAGATTTACCAAGAGCAAGGCAAGTGCTTTTACCCCATACTATCTTTCTAGCCCCCATTGTTTCAGTAATTAAACATACCCACAGTAGTGTTTGGTTGCTCACATGTTTGGCTGTGGTGCTTGCGGTGGGGTTGCACATCAGATTGTGATGCTTATACATTTAGTGCCACACTTGGCAGTGCTGGAGAATTCTTCTGGATCTGTGCTGAGGGTTGCTCCCAGAGGTGCTTGGAGGGGACCATGTGGTGCCAAGGATGAGCCAAAGTTGGCTGTATGCAAGACAAGTGCCTTAACTAACTCTGTACTGCCTCTGGCCCAACAACATCAATTTTAAGGTGTACTAATGCATAATTCAAAGCTTATTACCATTGTTGGTCGCGTGTAAGGCGAACGCCCTACCCGCTGTGCTAGAGTTCGATTCCTCCGCCCCTCTCGGAGAGCCCGGCAAGCTACCGAGAGTATTCGATATGCCAGACACAGTAACAACAAAGTCTCCAATGGAGACGTTACTGGGCCTGCTCGAGCAAATCGACGATCAACGGGAGGGCCTTTACCTTTACCTTATTACCATTGTTAAAGGATTACTTATGAAACAGAAGTGGAAATTTTTTTCTTTTCCTTTTCCATTTTCTTTACAACACATGTCATATCAAATGTATCTAAGCGAAGGACACAGATCATGGCTGAAATAGTATGGAAATTAGGAAATGTGAATATGACTTAATAGAAGTCTAATTCAGGTCAATTATTCTGACTTTGAATGAAGGAGATGTACAATTTTCAGGTTTTGTCATTTGATAGTAGATTGATAGCAGATGGATGTTAAAGATAGGCTGTATTTTATTTTATTTTTCTTTTTAAAATTTATTATTTTTTAATTGAATCACTGTGAATTACAGGATTATAAAGTTACTCAATGTTAAGTTTCAGATGTACAATGTTCTAGCACCAATCTATTCAGCAGTATCACTTCCCTCCACCAATGTGGTGGAATTGGAGTTTCCCTCCAGCACCCCAGACTGTCTCTATGGCAGTTCCTTTCCCCCTTCACTATTGTCCTGTGTTCCCTTCCCCAATTTTTGCTCCCTTCCCTCCCACTCCCCACCCCCTGCCCCCGCTGGCAGGCTTCCTACTGAAGACCAGTTCTCCTGCTCTTCGTATTAGGCTGTATTTTATTTTATTTTTTTATATTTTTGCTTTTTGAGTCTCACCAGGTGATGCTCAGGGGTTACTCCTGGCTCTGCACTCTGGAATTACTCCTGGCGGTGCTTGGGGGACCATATGGGATGGTGGGGGTCGAACCCAGGTCCACCGCGTGCAAGGCAAACGCCCTACCTACTGTGCTATTGCTCTGTCCCCTTTATTTTATTTTTATAAAGTTGTTCTCAGTGATTTGTTTCATTCAATATTCTAACACCTATCCCATCATCATTATACCTTCCCACCACCATTATTTTAAATTTTCCCATCCACCACCCAAGACTGCCCCAATAGCAGGCCCTAAATGATTTTTTTTGTGTGAGTTCAAAGCATGGGTGCATTCGATAGTGAGGAACCATTTCCCTGACCAACTGCAACCCTTGAGTGAAGGAACTGGAGGAACAGGGACACAGTCAGGTTGGTAATCAATGACCGTTTATTTCATTCCCACTTCTCTCTTACAGCATAGTTATACTGAAATCGGGAAGTGTGGAAGTACACCTAGGTGGTGTTGAACATTATCATAATGATAAAGAGATGTGAAGCTCCTCCTTCACGGAAAGTTTTTCTAGGAGATTAACTCAGGGACAAAATCTCATCTAGGGGTTCAGCACCCTAGATTACTAGGAGATCAAGGGTAGGATTCCATTTAAGGGCATATTGCTTTCTCCTTTCCTGAGCTAGTAAACCACTTATTTCTAATAAGTTTGTATGGACACAGTAAGAGATACATTAAGCCTAACAGTTGGCTTTTCCTGGGGACGTCTTGCTATACATCCCAGACTCAGTCTTCAGGCCAGGTTAGTCTTTCCTAACCCCAGCAGGGTTGATTAGTTACTTCTTTTTCGAGTCATGACAAGAGTTTGTTCCATGACCTTGCTCTTAAATTGTTATACTTCTTAAGGTATAAGAAGTTTAGCCTGGGGGCTGGAGTGATAGCACAGTGGGTAGGGCGTTTGCCTTGCACGCAGCCAACATGGCCAACACAGGTTCGATTCCCAGCATCCCATATGGTCCTCCGAGCGCTGCCAGGAGAAATTCCTGAGTGCATGAGCCAGGAGTAACCCCTGAGCGTCGCTGGGTGTGACCCAAAAAGCAAAAAAAAAAAAAAAAAAAAAAAAAAAGAAGAAGTTTAGCCTATCAGTTAACTCCCGTGGTACCAAATCATAGCATTAACTGTCTTCCTGTGTCTGTACAAAAAGGACATTGCTAAACCATGCAAGGACAAAGAGAAAATCAATATAGGATTACAAGTGCTTGATGGAATTAGGTATGCCTTGGGAACACTATGGTGGGTGTAACTTAATAAACCTAAGCTCCTTGCAGGAGGAGTAAGGACAAACCAATGTTATCCAACAATTTTGTATTGCTTGTCATAATTAATTCACTAAAAATACTCAAAAAGATTTCCTTAAAAAAAGTGTGTGGGGGCTAGAGCAATAGCATAGCGGGTACAGTGTTTTCATTGCACACTGCCAACCCAGGTTCGATTCCTAGCATCCCATGTGGTCCCCCGAGCACCACCAGGAGTAATTCCTGAGTGCAGAGCCAGGAATAACCCCTCTGCGTTGCCGGCATGACCCAAAAGCAAAAAAAAAAAAAAAAAGTGTGTGAAGATTGTTGTTTCTCACCATGGAGCCATTAAACTCTTGTATAAGAGATTACCAAAGTGTTGGTACAGATTAAGCCTTGTGTGTTAATATTTTCTTAATTAAGATTGGTTGCCTTCTACTTTATATCCCATCCAATGTGGTTTGTTACTCTTGGTATGTAGTGACTATATCACTGTCACTGTCATCCTTTTGGTCATGGAATTACTCGAGCGGGTGCAAGTAACGTCTCTATTCCTTCCCTGGTATATCAGTAGTATGAAGTGTAAGATGTCACATGGCCCTGTGCTCCAGGAATTCTAAAATTTTGATGGGGTGATACAGCTGGGGTTAAGTTTTTAACTAAATGGTGACGTTGGGATCCGGAAGCATCTCTGTAGCTCACAGATCTCTTTCAAGATTTATTTAGGCTCTCAGAAGAACAGGGGAGTGGGGGGAAGTCACCTTCTCCGACTCCAGGAGAGCCTGGAGATTTTGGTGACAAAACCCACATAGTAGAGTGTTTCAATAAATTCATTCTGGGATAAGGCTTGTCCAAACCTGTGGGGCCCAGCTGTGAGCATGGCGGTGATTGCATTCTGGAGGTTTTCGTCCCTCAGGGCTCTGTTTGGGCAGGTGGGGGACTTACCCTTCCCTTTCTGGAGTGCCCCAGTTGTGAGATTCATAGGCTGTATTTTAGTTCTGAGCAAGAACACAGATTTTTTGCTTTGTTGTATTTATGTTTGCTATTCACAGACTTCCAGGTAATAGTCAGCAAAGAAAATCTAATGATTGTCCTGAATGTAAATTTTTATTGTGATATCCTGACAGTCAAGTTAGCATAAGTCATATTAGGTAATTTGCGTACCAATATTTTGCCTCTGTTAGAATGTTTCTGGCCTTTGAAAGAGGGTTTTTGTTTGTTTGTTTGTTTTTTGTGGTTGCTTGGACTCAGGTTTCTTACTTATCAGTTCTGAAACTGACTTTCCACTTCTCATTTGTAGTACTGGAGCACGTTGACTTTTCTTCTTTGAAACTCTTCATTTTCTGTTTCTTTACACCATTAATTTGCTGTGGGTCTCTTTGTTCATTCAACAGATAACTCATGAGGTTTACAGCAGTTAATAAAGCAGACAATTCCTTGCTTTGATGGGGTTTGCCATTTCTAATAGTTTCTTTTATTATACATTTTCTTTCATTTTCCCAACCACAAGTATTTCCCCAGGCTCTGTCTTTGCCTATCTTATTCTTATTCCGGGTGGAGATCTTACATCTTCCCGGCCCTTTGACTCAGGACAAACAAGGAATTCACTCATGACAAACATGGAATAACCCCATCTCATTAAAATGTAGCATTCAACTTCTTAGCCACATAGGAAGCATGTCCACATATAAGCTACAGTATTCTAAATTTGGCTCCCAGAGCTTAAATTTAGTTTTTCATTTTCTCTCAAACTTTGTGGTAACACTTAATTTTTCTCTCTGCTTCCAGCATCTTTTATTTCAATCTCTTTTCTTTTCTGCTGCAAGGTTCAACTGTTTGTGACATGAATCATATTGCAAATAATGGTACTCATAGCCTAAATGAGAAAAATAAACCACCAAGCAGGCAGGATTCCATCTGGGGATTCCTGAGTTCAATTTGATTATTTTGTTGTTCAGAAACATGCAAAGTGCTGTGGGTTTTTAGGGAGAGGTTCCATTTAGTTGGAAAGCAGCCAAGTCACATACTTCACTGGCCAGATATTTCAGCAGGTACTATTTGCAATCTATGGAAAAATACTTAAAAAACAAAACAAAACATACAACCCAAACTTTTGTTTGGCAGTTGCGCCACCCCTGGGGTACTTGGGTGGCTTGGTGCTTTGGGGGAGCTTGTGGTGCTGGGGATTGAACCTGAGGCTCCTGCATGCAGAGCACCTCTTCTAGCCCGTTGAGCCATCACTGGGGCCCATAAAATAACTGTGCTCCATAACTTATATTCAGTTCATATTCTGAATATGAGAGTCTGGACGTGGATTCTGTAAGATGGGGTGTGCCCTGCATCAGGTCTGGCAATCTGTGTTGTAGAGCAAGGCTCTATAGGACATTTTTTTTCTTTCTGGGTCATACCCAGTGATGCACAGGGGTTACTTCCTGGCTCATGCACTCAGGAATTACTCCTGGCGGTGCTTGTGGGACCATATGGGATGCTGGGAATCTAACTCGGGTCAGCCACGTGCAAGGCAAACACCCTACCCGCTGTGCTGTTGCTCCAGCCCCGCTCCATAGAATGCTGACAGGGTGTCTTCTGATCTGCCTGGGACTGTTCACGGAAGCTGCCACAAGCTAAGTTCATTAGGAAGCCTCAATTTTAACATGTTTCTGCTTGTGAAAATTTTATCCAGCCTTTCAGAATGGCTTCCAATAGGATTTCCTCTAACCTTTCCAGATGCCAGCTGCATGTTCTACTTCCGAGACTGGATTTCTAGCAAGCCTAAACCATTTTTCTTGTGAAATGATGATTTCTGTGTTCATCTTAACTCTTTGCCTCCCTTTTGCCATTATAGAGATTTGCCCACAAATGGTAAATTAGAACATTATTAAAACTTTTATGATAGTGCCTTTTGTATAACGCAGACACAGAATAAATATTTGCCAAGTAGAATTAAGTTTACTTTGTTTTCATAATTAAAATGTTCATTTTAGTAAAATTGTAAGTGTTTTCTCTTTGTGGCATATCAACCACTACATTTTTGTTTGTTTGCTTTGGGCTTTTTTTCGTTGGTGAAGCCAGAACGTTTTTATTGAAACTTATTTAAAAAGATGTGAAGGGAGAGTAAGAGAGAAGTACATGTTCGAGAGGGAGCACAGGCTTCTCCAGAGTGGAAATAATCAAGCAAAGAAATATAAAGATAAGCAAGTGAGATACATGTTCAAGGGAGAACATGGGCTTGAAGAACTTCACCTTCTAATTTCAACTTGGGAAGCGGGAATAGGGATAGCAGAGTGAACTGAAGACACATGAATAGGAAAGTAAAAATTGAAGCCTTTTTTTCCTTTTTTCATTTAGTTTTATTTTTATAAAGTAGTTCACAATATTTGATTACACATAATACTCTTAATATTTCTTAATAATATTGTTTTTATGTATTTGCTAGAACACAAGTGATTTTTGATTTTTTTTTTTTATGAGTGAAACACCATGAGGTACAGTTGTAGATTTACAGACATTCGTGCTTCGGTTTCAGTCATACAATCATCAAGTGCCTGTCCCTCCACCAGTGCCCCTTCTCCGTCACCAGTGATCCCAGTAGCCCTCCCATCCCCCACCTCACCTCTGTGGCAGGGCATTCCCTTTTGCTCTCTCTTTCCTCTAGGGTGTTGTAGTTTGCAAGAGAGGCATTGAGTAGCCATCGTGTTGGTTCTATAGTCTATTTTCAGCACACATCTCGCATCCCAACCGAGTCCTCCAAACATCCGTTACTTGGTGTTCCCTTCTCTATCTGAGCTGCCTTTTCCTCCAGCATGTGCTGCCGGCTTCCAAGCCATGGAGCAGACCTTCTGGTACTTATCTCAACTATTGTTGGGTGTTCGACTCCCACTCTGTTACTTTATATTCCCCAGATGAGTGCAGTCTTTCTATATGTCTGTCCTTCTCTTTCTGGCTCATTTCACTTAGCATGGTACTTTCCATGTAGAATCACTTGTATGTAAATTTTATGACTTCATCTTTTCTATCAGCTGCATAGTATTCCATTATGTAGATGTACCAAAGTTTCTTTAGCCAGTCATCTGTTCAAATTGAGCCTTTTCTGTGGCAACAGTTTCTTGTGCTTCATCCTACATTTAATATGTTCTCAGCAGAATAGTTTTTAATAACTATTAAATTTGTCCCATGGCTGAATGAGATCAATGGATTTAATTGCAAGTGCTTATGACCCAGTCTATCAAATTAGGCAAAAAAACAAACAAAAAAAGAAACAAAAAACAGAAACAAAAGTCAGGCCTCACACATGTGAAGCATATATTCTACCACTTAGTTACATTCCTAGCCTAGTCACAAAAGCTTGAAAAAATGGCTGTGTAACCCAGAGCAGTAATACAGGGGTAGCGAGCACCACACAGTCCCCCAAACGTGCAAGGACTGATCCCTGAATGCAGAGCTAGGAGGAAGCTGAGTGTGAGCATAGTGAAGTGTGGCCCAAAGCAGCAAAAACAACAAAATGAATTTTCTATTTAAAAAAATATTTTAGGTCATACCTAGCAGTGCTCAGGAGGTAGGTACTCCTGTGCTTGAGGGATGCACCTTGTGGTCCAAGAGAACCATAAAGTGCCTTCGATGAAACTGGACCTTTATTGTGAAGGCATGTGTGAGTCCCGTTGAATTGTCTCTCTTGTCCTGAAAATGAGTTTGATAGCACTAATGTTTGAGGGAGGGTGGGGGGAAACATGTGGACAGTGGTGGTGGGAAGTGTAAGTTGGTGAAGGAATGGGTATTGGAACATTGTATGACTGAAACCCAATCATGAACAACTTTGTAACTGTGTATCTCACAGTGATTCAGTGAAAACAAATTCTTTTAAAGTTTGAGGGAAAATCACCAGAGAACATATTGATAGATACAACTAAGATCTTTACCACCTGAATGTGATTCTGAACATGATTGGTGTTTTGTTTGGAAGTGGGGGAATAGGGATTTGGAGGTCACATCTGTAGGCACTCAGGGGGCTGATCCTAGCTCTGTGCCTGGGGTTTGCTCCCTGAGGTGCTTTGGGGGACCATGTGGTACTGGGGTACAAACCAGAATCAGCCTCATGAAAAACTAGCACCTTAACTCCTATACTGTATCTTGCTCATTCTTGTTTTTGTATTTTATCTGCATTTTCTTTCAGTTGATTTAGTCTAGTTCTTCTAAAGTGAATAGATTGCTAATGTTAATGTTGCACACAACAACAATATGGACATTCTTCAAATATTAGAAATTGAGCTCCCGTTTGACCCAGCAATACCACTTCTAGGAATATACCCAGCAGCCCGAGTGCCTCAGAACAGACAAATGGGTAAAGAAACTACGGTACATCTACACAATGGAATAGTACACAGCTGTTAGGAAAAAAATGAAGTCATGAAATTTGCCTGTAAGTGGATGAACATAAAGAGTATCGTGCTGACAATGAGATACCATCTCACACCTCAGAGACTGGCCCACATTCAAAAGAACAAAAGCAACCGATGCTGGCGTGGATGTGGCGAGAAAGGGACACTCCTTCACTGTTGGTGGGAATGTCCACTGGTTCAGCCCTTCTGGAAAACAGTATGGATGATTCTCAAAAAATTAGAAATTGAGCTCCCATTTGACCCAGCAATACCACTCCTGGGAATATATCCCAGAGAGGCAAAAATGTGTAGTCGAAGTGACATCTGCACTTGTTTGTTCATTGCAGCACTCTTTACAATAGCCAGAAACTGGAAGAAACCTGAATGCCCAAGAACAGATGACTGGTTAAAGAAACTTTGGTACATCTACACAATGGAGTACTATGTAGCTCTTAGAAAAGATGAAGTCATGAAATTTACATACAAGTGGTACAATATGGAAAGTATCATGCTAAGCGAAATGAGTCAGAAAGAGAGGGATAGACATAGAAAGATTGCATTCATCTGGGGGATATAAAGTAACAAAGTATGAGATTAATACCCAAGAATAGCTGAGATCAGCACCAGGAGGATTACTCCATAACTTAGAGGCCAGCCGGGTATCCTAGAGGAAAGGGCAGTTCAGATAGAGAAGGGAGCACCAAATAAAGGATGTTTGGAGGATCCTCCCAGGAGGGGAGATGCATGTCGAAAGTAGACTATGGACTGAACATGTTTGCCACTCAATGCCTCTTTTGCAGACCACAACACCCAAAAGGAGAGAGAGAACACAGGGGATTGCCCTGCCACAGAGACGGGGGGATGGGGGGATGGGGGTGGGAGGGATATTATCCATGGTGGTGGAAAATGGGCACTGGTGGAGGGATGGGTATCTGATCATTGTATAATTGAAACCAAAGCACAAAAAATTGTAAATCTACAACTTTAAAAAAAATAAAATAAAATAAAATAAAATAAAGGGAAAAAAAAAAGAGTATCGTGCCGAATGAAATGAGTGAGAAGGATAGGGATATATATATAGAATGATTGCATTCATTTGTGGTATATAAAAATATGTATAGTAGAAGACTGATATCCATGGCCAGGGAAAACTAGGGCTTAGGAAGACTGGTCAATAGTAGAAATTAACCCAAGTGTGTGTGTGGCAGAGGGTAAGGTAGAGAAGGGACCAGCATGACATTAATACATAAATAGTTGGAAATGAGCATGCTGAAGAACTGAGTGTTAAAAGTAGAAAAAGGGATATGCACAGCAGTGTTTCCCTATCTGTATTGTAAACCAGAATGCCCAAAAGGAAAGAGGGAGGGAGGGAGGGAGAAAGGGAAGGAGGGGGAGAGGGAGGGTGGATAGAGGGAGGAAGGGTCGAAGGGAGGGAGGGGGATTAACGGGACACTGGTGCTGGGAAATGTACACTGATGGAGGGATGGGTGTTTTAATACTGTTTGACTGAAACCTAATCATGAATAGCTTTGTAAAGGTCTATCTCACAGTGATTCAATAAAAAAAATAATTTGGGGAAAAAATATTGCAAACAACAAATTCTTTCACTCATTCATGCTTTATTTCTCTGAAGTAGTAATAAAATAATTATTTGAAATGCAGATGAAAGTGGTATTCAAGTTATTACTGAACTCAGTCAAACTCTGACTGCTGTTATTTGGAAGTATTATTGCTAGTTTTCTTTGAGTTTACTTAGTGACCAGAGCTTCAAGAAAAGAGGGGAACTACTTTTTTATTTCCTATGTCATTTTTATTTAAAAATTATTTTTTGCTCAATGAAGTAAGTAGTTTTATTTAAAGAAATTTACTTAGAAATGTGGGGGAGGAGGAGAGAGATTTGTATTCAAGAGAGAACATGAGCTTCTCCAGAATAGAAAAGCGCGCATCTATTATTTTTAAACGGTAGCTTTTACTTGTGCTTTATTCCAATGTCCTTTAAAGGTAAAGATGGTTGTAAGAGTTAAGTGGAGACTTGGGGATTACAGGGATTTTCATTATCCTTACTATTCTGTTTCCTGTTACTACAGAAAATTGAAAGTTGCATATTTCCGACTGTAACTAAAGACTCTATATAACAGTGACTTTTTAGTTCTGAGCACCTGTTTTCTGTGACCTTTCTCTGACCCCCTGGCTGGCACGTTCTGTGGTGGAGTGTCCAAGTTAGAGCCCCCACTGGTGCTTTCTCCGACTTCTAGTTTGAACCTCCTCATCCCTTTGGCCTTGGTCATTGCCAACCACCTGTATCAGTCAGTCTCTCCCTCAAGTGTGGGGAAAGATTAAAGAATGAAACTTTTTTCCTCCTGAAAAGCTGATAGTAAGAGATGGTTTGTGTAAATACAGATCTAGGGATTGGCTTATACTAAACTGAGATTTTTTGGGTTTTATGATTGTTTTCATCCTTATTGCCAATATTTGATGAACACTCTTAATTTCAGCTGACTGGAAGTAATAGTTAACTGTTTTTATAAAATGGTACAAGAAGGAATTGGTGGCGTAGCCCAGTAGAAGAGTACATATATGAGCCCTGGGTTTGACCCATGACACCAGATCAAAAAATTTTTTTTTGATGTAAGGAAGCTTAATTATTTCAAATTCAGAGGAAAATATATGTGCTTTGAACCACACCAATGTTATTACACCTGCAAGAGTCTGTCAGTAGAGGATGCTAGAAGCTCTATTCGAAACCCTGCAGTAGTTACCCTTATAGTTTCTGAATTGTCAATGTGTGGAGGGTTTCACTCTTTAAAATGGGCACTAGAGGGCAATAGAAGATTTTGACTTTTGGCAAAAATCCACTTTTTCCCCAACTGTCTCTTGTACAGAGGCAGGGAAGAAAAGAATCTCGTAAGGAATGTCTTTTACAAATTGGAAAGAGAGGTTTACATTTGAGATTAATGCTAGAACAATAACTTTCCCCACTTTATATTCTTTTGTGATTAAGACAAATACTTAAAAATTTTTTTTAAACTTGTTTTTCCCTTCCTAACTACTGCTCAATGTGCCCAGGGTCCATTTCATGCATTTTGGTGCTTCCCCAATGATGTGAACTACCCCTAGCGCTACTAGGGGGACCTGTCATGCCAAGGATTGAATTTGGGGCCTTAGCATACCAGTCATTTGCCTTTTGAACTGTCTCCCCAGCCCTTCACTGTTTAAGTTTTTAAAAATCAGTAACAGATTCCTATGTAGGATAAGACTTAATGACAGGTATTTTAGGGATAGTGTCTTTATAACAAAGAATTCAGTTTATAAATAAGAAGGTTTGTTTCTCTGTTCACCTACATAATTCACTGGCTTTAGAGGAGGCGGCAGGGGTTGAGTCACACCCAGCGGTGCTCAGGGGTTACTCCTGACTCTGCACTCAGGAATTACTCCTCGCTGTGTTCAGGGAACCATATGAGATGCTGGGAATTGAACCTGGGTTGACTGTGTGCAAGATGAGCGACCTGTCCGCTGTATTATTTCTCTGGCTGCAAAATTTATACTTTTAAGAACATACCAGATTTTGTCACTTTCCTGACTCCTTTGTTGCTTTCTTATCATTCAGTGCCCCAGTTTCTTCTGAAAAAATTAAGAAATCCAGGCTCCTTGCCTTGATCTCAAAGATACTGTCTGGATTGATATCTGCAGATTTTTTGGATTTATGCTCCTTAAGTGACTGGAGCGATACCGCAGTGGGTAGGGCATTTGCCTTGCATGCAGTAACCTCGGTTCGGTTCCTCTGTTCCTCTTGGAGAGCCTGGCATGTTCGATATGCCAAAAAACAGTTACAATAAGTCTCACAATAGAGACATTACTGGTGTCCACTCAGTCAGTGAACAACGGGAGGACAGTGTTACAGTGTTATGCTCTTATACTGATTTTATTCCTCAGATTTTATTTCTGTACTAATATCTACTCTTCTGCCATTGTGTGTGTGTGTGTGTGTGTGTGTGTGTGTGTGTGTGTGTATGTGTGCAGTGTCCTTCCAGTTTACTTCCTCATGGATTTTGTTTACGCTTTTCTCTATGGAATAACCCTTAGAATTCCTACACATGACTTCCTCAGTTCTTTCGTTCCTTCCTTCCTTTGTTTGTTCATTCGTTCATTCATTCGTTTGTTTATTCCTTCCTGCCTACCTTCCCTTTTTTTTTTTTGTTGTTGTTTATTTGTTCTTTGACCACAATGGCAGTGTTCAGGGGATACTCTTGGCTTTGCACTCAGGAATCACTCCTGGCGGGACTTGGGGCACAATATGGGATCCTTGAAAATAAACCTGGGTCTGCCACATGCAAGGCAAGTACTCTTAACTCCTGTCACTCTGGTGTCCCTCTGTTTCATTTAGGTATTTGGTCAAGTGTTACTTCTTTGATTTCACATCATTTACTACTTTTAGGCACTTACTATTACCAGACATTCTTGTTTAGGGCAGTTTGGTCTTTCTCCCCAAGGTAATGTAAGGTCCGTGAGGGCGGTAGTACTGATTCTCCACCTGTTGCATCCTGGTATCTGGTACTTAGTAGATGCTCAAAAAATATTTGTCTTTGGTATGATTGTAGTTACTCTCTTCCCACTAAACTTTTCATTGATTGAAAGGTAGTTTCTGACTAGTCCTTTAGAAATTCAGGAAGCATTCCTTTACCTTCTTCTCTCTAGGTGAGTCCTGCCACAGTGCTCTGGGCAAGGCCATAGTCATTTGTAAGCTCCCTGTTAGGAAGACTTTTGTATCAGTTTCTCATAGGGCCCTTTCTGCCTTTGAGCACTATTGTTTATTTTGTTCAGCAAACATTTTGTACACAAGTGGTATAAATGACATGGGTATTATGAGTTTTCTTTTTCTTTCTGGTTTTAATGCCACACCCAGCGATTCTCAGAGTTTGCTCCTGGCAGTGTATGGGGAGGGGACCATATGCAGTGTTGGGGGTCAAACCCATGTCAGCTGTATGAAAGGTGAATGCCTAAGCCACTGTACTGTATCTCTGGCCCAGCATTTTTTTTTTAAATTTTATTCAGTCACTGTGAGTCATGTTTGGGTTACAATCATACAATGATCAAACACCCGTTCCTCCACCAGTGCACATTCCCCACCACAAATATCCCCTGTAAACCTCCCACCCCTTCTTTCCTCCCCTCCCCCTGCCTCCATGGCAGACAATATTCCCCATACTCTCTCTCTACTTTTGGGCATTATGGTTTGGCCCAGCATTTTCTTTAATCACAATAGTAACTGACAAATGGCTTGAATTTCATAGGATTACTAATTTCTGAGAAATTTCATGAAGACTTTGAGATTTTTCTTTATTGTTTTATAAAATCATCCATATTTTGATTTTTTTTAAAACTTGACTTTATTTTTGGGACCACATCTGGCTGTACTATGTATTATGCCCCTACCACCTCCAGCCATACTCAGGGCTTGCCCCTGGCCCTACTTAGGGATCACTCCTGGCAGTACTTGGGGGACCATGTTGGGATGCTGGGGATTGAAAGCAGGTCAGCTGTGTGTAAGACAAGTGCTTTACCCACTGTACTATCTTGCCAGCCCTCAAACTGGCCATATATATATATATACACATATATATATATCACTATGAGATACAGTTACAAGTTTTCATGTTTGAGTTATAATCACACAGTGATCAAACACCCATCCCTCCACCAGTGCACATTTCCCACCACCAATGTCCCCTGTCCCTGGTATATCCCTGCTTTCTCACCGTCCTCTGCGTTCATGGCAGTTTCCCCCATACTCTCTCTCTACTTTTGAGCATTATGGTTTGCAATACAGATACTGAAATGTTATCATGTTTGGTCCTTTATCTACTTTCAGCACACATCTTCCAACCCGACCGGTTCCTGAAGCCATCATTGTCCTAGTAATTCCTTCTCTATTCCAGCTGCCTTCTCCCCCAGCTCATGAGACAGGCTTCCAACTATGGGGCAATATTCCTGCAAACCGGCCATATTTTTAATCCTGCCAGTCAGTCTTGTAAAGCCATAAAGTCATGTTACGCTCTAATAAATTTTAGTTGAAAAAATTACCTGATGATTTCCATAAAATGAGACTTGATTGGTTCTTTGTGGATTCCAAATTTAGTGTATTTTAAGATTTGGTTCAGTTATGACTTAAATTTTGTTAAGGTTTAAATAAACTTCCATTTAACATTTTAAATCTCATTTTAAGACATTTCTTTACTTTTTAAGCCATATCCAGCTGTGCTTGGGGCTTGCTCCTGGCTCTGTGCTCAGGGATCACTTCTGGCAGTTCTCGTGGGACCACCTACAGCCCTAGGAATTGAACTGGGCACTTAATCCCTCTACTCTCTCTCTGCCCCATTATGTTTATCTATTTGGTTTCTGTGCCACACCCAGCAGTGTTTAGGGATTACTCCTGGCTTTTGCACTGAGGAATCACTCTGGGCGGACTCAGAGGGCTATAAAGGATGCCGGGAAAAGAACCTCGGTCTGCTATGTGCAAGGCAAATGCCCTACCTGCTGTACTCTCTCCAGTACCAGTTCCTTTGTTGTTGGTTTTTTTTATTGGGGCCAGGAACCAACCCCAGGCACGTGCATTGTGCTTGAGGTGTTGAGCCCTCACTTGTTTCATCCCCCATCACCTTTCTGAGGGTACTTTGAATTGCAGTAATTTAATTAAAAAATTTTGGAGTGTGTGTGTTTACTTGGGGCCATACCCAAGTGGTACGCGGGTATTACTCCTGAATCTGTGATTGGGGTTTGCTCCTGGCAGTGTTGGGAGACCCTATGGTACTGGAGATGGAGCTAGGGCCTCCCGCATGGAAAGGAAGTGCTCAGTTCTTGAATTGTCTCTCCAGACTGAAATGCAATAATTTTAAATTTTGGTGAAGTTCAGTTATTTTATCCCCTTCTGTTGCTGCTTGTGCTTTTGGTGTCAGATCTTAGCAGCCTAATCCAAGGTCATGGGTATTTATGTCTGTATTTTTTCTAAGGATTTAGTGGTTTTAGTTCTTAATAACTTCAGTTTAATTTTGTTTATGATTTAATGCTCTTTTTTGGGGACAGATGGGGGAGGAAACAGTGCTTGCAGTGCTTGGGAATCAAACCCAGGACCTTACACATGCAATACTCCTGAACATTTTTACCCTGGCCTTTGATATAGGATTCTTTATTCTCTCTCTCTCTCTCTCTCTCTCTCTCTTTTTTTTTTTTAGGTGGAGGGTGGTGGTGGTGGTGGTGGTGGTGGGGATAATGGTGGTGGTGGTGGTAGCGTAGTTATTGTTGGTGGTGGGTGGGGGGGGACATTAGAACTTTTATTTGAAATTTTCTGTACTTCTTGTACTGAATGTTTGCTTCCTCCTCCAGATTAGAGATGTTTTGAGCAACTACATAAAAAAAAAAATTTTTTTTTCTTAAGTGTTGGTCCTTTTCTCTCTTTATCTGGGATTCTTTTGATTTTTTTTTTCTTTTTGGGTCACACCCGACGAGGTACAGGGGTTACTCCTGGCTCTGCACTCAGGAATTACTCCTGGTGGTGCCTGGGGGACCAAATGGGATGCTGGGAATTGAACCCGGGTCAGCCACGTGCAAATGCGTGCAAACGCCCTACCTGCTGTGCTACTGCTCCAAACCCCTTCTTTAATTATTTTAATTTTTTTTTTTGAATTGAATCACAGTGAGATACACAGTAACAAAATTGTTCATGGTTGGGTTTCAGTTATATAATGTTCCAACACCCATCCCTTCCCCAGTATACATTTCCTACTCTGGGACTCCTTTAATATGAATGTTATTCCTTTTGATCTTGTCCTTGAGATGACTTAGGGTATCATCATCCTAAATTTTTCCCCTCCCCCCTTATCTTTCCTTCCTTTTTGTTAATTGTTTGCAGTAATCAGGGGTCACACACATCCTGGGTGTGGTGCTTGCACACTTGGTTGTGGTGCTTTCTGCGGGGGTTGTACACTTTAAATTTACACCCATGCTCGCAGGGCATCATCCTGATTTTTTTTTTTTGGGTCACACCTGGTGATGCACAGGGGTTACTCCTGGCTCTGCACTCAGGAATTATCCCTGGCGGTGCTCAGGGGACCATATGGGATGGGATGCCGGGAATCAAATCCGGGTCGGCCACGTGCAAGGCAAACACCCTACCTGCTGTGCTATCGCTCCAGCCCCATCATCATCCTGATTTAGTTATGCTCACACCCAGTATGTGGCTGTGCTCACTGGGGTGCAGTGGTCATTGGTGCTCATACATGTGCTTGCTGGTAGTCACACTTTTGGTTTTAGTCCTCATGCATGTTTAGCTGTGGTGCTCAGACACATCTTGTGTGTGCTGAAGATCACACAATCTGTTGTGCTGGAGGTTCCAGACAGCAGAACTGCTGAGACCATGCTCAGTGCAGATGATAGTACCAGCCTCAGATTCATCGTCTCCTGCTTGTAAAACATCTGCCCAGTCACTCCTGGGCCCTCGTAAATCTCTCTTTTAAATTTTTGTTTTCATTTTGTGGCTCTATCTGGATGAGCACTTGTACTTTGCTTTGTCTTCCAACTTACTTGTTTACTCTTTTATTTAGACTGCTGTTTGTCTCTGTGTTGTACTTTTTAGTTTCATTATTATATTCTGCATGTCTATGATTTTGGCTAGTCTTTTCCTTAACCTTTTGAATTTCATCCATTCTCACAAGATTGGTGAACATCTTTAAATCCCTTGCTCAAACTTCTCTCTCTTCCCTCCCTCCCTCCCTCCCTCCCTCCTTCCCTCCTCTCTTCTCTCCCTTTACTTTCTTCCTCCCCCTATTTCCTATTTTGGATCATACCTGGCTGTACTCAAGACTTGCTACAGCTTCTATGCTCCCATACCACTCCTGGCAGGACTCAGGGGACCATATGGGGTGTCCAGGATCGAACTCAAATCAACCATGTGCAAACCTGCTGTACTGTCATTCTGGTTCCAATAATTGCTATCATTTGTTTCTTTAGGTTCTTTCCCCAAAATTTATTTATTTATTTATTTATTTTTGCTGGGTTAAGTGCTGTTCTCTTACTCGTTTTGCCCAGTTCTCTGTATTTAATTCTGTATTTTTTTTTTAAAGAAATGTTTATTTCAGTGGTATACTCAGGGGTTACTTACTTCTGGTGGTGCACGGCGGATGCCAGGGATCAAACCTGGGTCTGCTGCATGCAAGGCAAATGCCCTACCTGTGCTGTACCATCACTCTGGTCCCTTTAATTCTGTTTTAGGCAATGCCTGTACCTTTTCTAGTACTGAGAATACTGGCGCTGCTCTATTCTTAGGACAGAATCCAGGAGCACTACTGAGATGCTCAAGGTTGGTCGAGACTGTACCCCCTGCCTGCTGTGCTGGGGCACCACTTTGGGTAGGACTTTCAGAGCTGCCAGGCAGTGGCTCATTGTCCGTGTTGGCCGTGTCTCTGGGCTCAAAGATCCTCTGTGTTGGGGCTGTACTTACATGGCTTGTAACTGCCCAGAGTTGCTATTCGTTGTGTGCGTCTAGGTTGCCTGCAGTGTTGGTGCTCTCTGGGCCAGCTCCAGACTGCAGTGCCTATAGCAGTATTGGTTCTGTCAGGGTGCCTGGCTGCAGGATGCTGGCCCTCAGCATGACTCCTTTATATTTGTATTTATTGGTATTATGGATTTTAAAAATAATATAATTTCTGACAGATGTATATAATCTATCCTTTTTTTGATAGATTTTGCACAAATATAAATTGCTTAACAGTGTACTCTTAGGTCATATTACGAAGACGTATTCTTTAAGATTTGCAGTTTGCAATAGGGCATTAATGGTTTGAAGGTAATTTAGAGGTGTTTTGGGAATACGGTTAATTAAAGAATTGAAACCAGCTGTGAGAATTAGCTAGGAAATTGTTTTTACTTCCTGTAATATTTTAGGTATGTAACTTTACATTTTTAAGGAATAGTTTAACCATTTGATAAATGATTTGTTTTGAAGGGCACCTAAAGTTTTTTAGGGCACTAAGTGTTGAGACTTAGTATTATATATTTCTTAATTATTTTTGTTTGCTTATGTGGGTTCTATTTCTTACATTTGTAAAAGATTTGGTAAAACACATAACATTAAATTTACAGTCATGACTATATTTAAATGTACAATTAAATTGTGTTACATTATTGTATAGTCAATCTCTAGAATGTTTTTATCTTGCAAGGCAGAAACTTTATACTTTATTTCTCCATTTATGCATCTCTCGTGACCTGAATTTGACTAGCTGAGTAGTACTATGAGTGTCCCTCTGTTTTTAAATAGAGACCATTCCCAGTAGAACTTGACTGGACTGTGGTGGGCCTGGGCCACTCTTGGCTGTTTTCAGCATGGTGGTATAGGTCTTACCCAGCCAGGCACTACTTGAATTGTCTCCTTGTCCTGTAGTAATTTATCTTTTGTGACTTCCTTATTTCACGTAATTTTCTTCAGCTTATTCATATTTCAGGCAGAATCTCTATTTTGTATAGCTGTTGTCCATTGACAGATCTTTGGGTTGCTTCTACCTTTTTGATTATTGTGTGAAGGTCCTTTGCCCATTATTATTTTGTCCCTTCTGTCCTCACTTCCTTTTACTGTTGTTGAGATGCCTGGGGTTTGTACTAGCACCTTCCATTCTATAGGTTGCCTTTTTCACTGTAGATTACGTCTTTTGATGCACACAATACTTTCATCTTTTTTAAAAACTCAGATCTTGCTATGTTACTGTATATCACTCTTTTAATTCTAGTGAAAGAAAAATATTTGTACTTCAAAAAGTGTCAAGACTTGTATTTCCTATGTGTCCTCTACATTTACCCAGAAAACTTCAATTTACTTTTTCAAAGCTATTTCAGACATTTCTATTTTTGTGGGGGTGGGGGGATCCATACATGGCAATGCTCAGAGATCACTCCTAGTTCTGTCCTCAGGAGTTACTCCTGGTGGTGCTCAGTGAATTGAATTTGGGTTGGCCGTGGGCAAGGCAAGTGCCTTAACCATTGCACCATCTCTCTGGCCCCTCAAATGTTTCTTTAATATGATCTTTTCGTTAGTTCTGTTTCCCTGCCCAGAACAGAAATGTGCCTGTTCCCCCTAGAGTTGTCTGTGCACTTGAAATGTTTTAGTTTGCTGGTTTACCTATCTGTTTTTGCTTTATTGAACTGTCAGTTCCTTGAGAATGAAACTTTGTGATTGGCTTTTTATGCTTTTGTTCTTATTTTTGGTGGGGGGCTCTCCCCAGGTCTGGGGGGCCACAGGTCTATCCAGGGAAGTGCTTGTGAGGCTGTCTGGTACGGGGATTGGATCTGAGGCATTGCACATGCCATACATCTGCTCCAGTCTTTTGAGTTATCTTCCTAGCCCCTGGTCTGTATTTTTTTTTGTGATATATACATGTTTAATTTTTTTTTTCATTTTTATTAGAGAGATACCATGAGGTACAGTTGTAGACTTACAAATTTTGTGCTTGGGTTTCAATTATATAACGATCAAATACCCATCCCTCCACAAGTCCCATTTCCTACCACCATGGATCCCAGTATCCCTCCCATCCCCCAACCTCCCCCATCCCACCCTGTCTCTGTGGCAGCGCATTCCCGTTTGTTCTCTCTCTCCTTTTGGGTGTTGTGGTTTGCAAAAGAGACATTGAGTGGCAATCATGTTTGGTCTATAGTCTACTTTCAGCATGCTTCTCCCATCCTGGAAGGATGCTCCCAACACCCTTTATTTGGTGCTCCCTTCTCTACCTGAGCTGCCTTTTCCCCTAGTATGTGTGGCTGGCCTCCAGGCCATGGAGCAAACTTCCTGGCACTAATCTTGGCCACTCTTGGGTGTTAGTCTCCTATTTTGTTACTTTATGTTCCCCGGATGAATGCAATCTATGTCTATCCCTCTCTTTCTGAGCTATTTCGCTTAACATGATACTTTCCATGTAGCACCACTTGTATGTAAATTTCATGACTTCATCTTTTCTAACAGCTACAGAGTACTCCATTGTGTAGATGTACCAAAGTTTCTTTAACCAGTCATCTGTTCTCGGGCACTCAGGTTTTTTCCAGATTCTGGCTATTGTAAAGAGTGCTGCAATGAACAAACAAGTGCAAATGTCACTTCGACTATACATTTTTGCCTCTCTGGGATATATTCCCAGGAGTGGTATTGCTGGGTCAAATGGGAGCTCAATTTCTAATTTTTTGAGAATCGTCCATACTGTTTTCCAAAAGGGCTGAACCAGTCGGCATTCCCACCAGCAGTGAAGGAGGGTCCCTTTCTTGCCACATCCACGCCAGCACTGGTCTGTATTTTTTTAAATCTTTAATCTAATCTCAGTTCCTGATATGTGGCATGTTCCTACTCACTAAATGTGAGTGAATGAATACATGAATTAATTTTAAGTCAGCCCCATTGGATCTCCAGAGGTTTGCTAGAATAGGGCTCTTAATTCTGATTTCCTGGTACGGTACTGTTAACTCTTTCCCTTCCATGGTTTCTGGGAGAGAGTTGCACTTGTCTTCAAGCTTGTGATTGGTATACCCATCATCTCTTCCCAGCTCCCAGATACTTTGTGACATTTCTTGATTAAGGCAGGCTTTTTATTAAGGCTTATAGGGTTATCCAGATACAACTCTAAACCTGCGACAATTTTACACTGGAAAGATTCTTTTCTGATTTGCAAGTATTTTGTAAACATTGTAAGTATGTGGGTCAGATGGAATTGCTCCTGTTATTCCAGTTATGTTTGCTATCATTTTAGTTATTGGGGGTGGACCAAAGAGCCTGGGAAATAATCCTTTGCTTGGCATTTCAAACCAAACCCAAACAAAAGCTGGTATCTTTCCCCCTCTTCCATTAAGACTGTAGCTCTTGTTATGAATTCTGGTAATAAAGGACTTCATTGAAGTCTCCTAGTTTATGACGTTCTCTGGCAGGAATATTTTGAAAATATTTTTACTGTTACAGCAAATTTCACACTAAGCCATATTTCAAAAAGTCATTAGTAAAGATCTGGAAAAAGAACAGTCACCATCAACTGATATGTACGAAAAGATGGATTGCTACTATTTTAGATGATTTAGTTGTGCCAATTATATGAGCTTTTCATGAGTTATGCCCTAGATTATTTCCAGTAAAACTTGGATTTTAAATATAAACAATATTTATTTAAACATTTAATTCACTCCTAATGTAAATACTAAGTTGTTCTGTGTTTTTGTACGTTTTATTATTTCTTAAAAATTTTAAATGTCATAATTGGCTATATATAGATGCATTCTGTATTGAAGTCAATGAAGTGATTTTTTTCTTCCTTTTGGTGACAGTGTTTCTGTTTCCTGAGTGATTTAAAAATAAGTACTTATGAAAAGAGATGCAGGCTTGTGATAGATTCTTCACCAAGTGAAACATTTGAACTGTTTCTCCTGGTTCCTTTAAGAGTGCTTAGCTTCTTAAACTTATTTTTAAAAAGTACATGAATTATTTTTAGAAAGTAGAAAAGTTTATTGGAAGAAGGAGAAAGAAACTGGAACTCCCCCTATTGTGGGCAACTTAGTATAGGACTAACTTTATGCATGAAATTTTATTGCTTATAAATAGTCAACAGTGAAGGGAATAGTGGACTCACCTAATTAAATATAGGGGTAATCCAGAATTCATTTATTTGATTTTTAGATTACTTTGGACTATCTATTGGGATGTTGGTATCTCTGAAGTAGATATATGTAGTACGTCCCAGAGCATAGTAAAACATACTGAAATGTTTATACTGAAATGTTTTTGTCTTGAAATAAACACAAACTACAGCAGTTTCTTTATTTGGGCAGTGGGGGAAGGAAGTCCAAACCTGATGTTTCTTGGGAGACCTCACAGTGCTGTGGCTTGACCCCAAGTGTCCTACATATGAAGTGTTAACTCCAGTCCTTTGTGCCATCTCCTCGGGCTTTCCAGCAGATTTTTATATTTTTATTTTTGGGGGGCCAGAGAGATAGTACATTAGGTAGAGTGCTTGCCTTGTATATGGCTGACTGAGATTTGGTCCTTTGCACCCATATGGTTCCTTGGGCCCTGCCAGGAGTGATCCTTGAGCACAGGGCCAGGAATAAGCCTTGAGCACCGCTTGATTGAACCTCCCCAATTTTTTTCTTCTGGTAGTGTTAATGTCGACCACCCCACTCCCCTCAGCCCTCTGTTTTACTCCCTTGCCATTGATGGCCTTGTTCTTTTTTTTTTTTTTTTTTTGCTTTTTGGGTCACACCCAGCGATGCTCAGGGGTTACTCCTGGTTCATGCACTCAGGAATCACTCCTGGCAGTGCTCAGGGGACCATATGGAATGCTGGGAATTGAACATTGAACCTGGGTCGGCCATGTGCAAGGCAAATGCCCTACCCACTGTGCTATTGCTCCAGCCTGTTCTTTTGTCAGAGTGCAAGATTTGTTTTTATTCACTCTTGTCCATCCATTACATTTTTCTTTATATATCACATTTGAGTGAGCTCATCTGATATTTTGTCCTTCCTCCAACCTTCTGTGCTTAATATGAAACCCACTAGTTTAATCCAAGAGGTTACAAAAGGCCAGATTTCATCTTTCTTAGTGCTGAAGTTGTATGCCATTGTGTGTATACCTACCACTGTTACTTTACTCATCTGTTGTTGGGCATCTGAATTGTTTCTGGCTCTTGGCTATTTTAAACGCACTGCAGAGAAAAGAGGTGTACTCATATCTTTTTAAATTAATTGCTTCCAGTTGTTCTTTAGGTGACTGTGATATGTGTTCCTGTCCAGTGCCTTCTTGACTCATAGTTGATCTGTGGGGGCAAGGACTATAATAACCTTTCAGATGTAAACATTCTAAAATCAAACTGCTTTTGCTTCTCTCTACATTATAATTTTAAATTTGATTTTACTCTGAGATACGATAATTTTGTGTTAAAGGTTTTTATTTTTTTGATGAATTTCTATTATTTATGACTCTTAGTCACTCGACTGCTCTGGTGAATAGTTCTTTTGTTTTGGGACTAAATCTGGCATTACTCAGGGATTACTCTTGGCTTGGTATTCAGGGATCACTCCTGTTGTGGCTTGAGGTTCTTATGGGGTTCCAGGGATAGAACCTGAGCCAGCTGCCTGCATGGCAAGGGCTCTACCCCACTGTACTATGGCTCCAATTCTTAACTGCTCTTTTTTTTTTGGTCATAAAATTAATGTTTGAAAGTAAATTATTATGACCTAATCATGATGGTCAAGGAGACATTTGTCCATTAATTTACTTCAGATACTTTTGTGTCTGCCTCACACCAACAGTTTTTTGTACTGGGGATCCAGTTTCTGTCTCTATATCTTTAACAATATGGATACTTTTTTTCCCCCCTGCTTTTTGGGTCACACCCGGAGATGCACAGGGGATACTCCTGACTCTGCACTCAGGGATTACTCTTGGTAGACCATACAGGATGCTGGGAATCTAACCCCGGTTGGCCGCATGGAAGGCAAATGCCCTACCCGCTGTGCTATCACTCCAGTCCCGGATACATATTTATAGTCTTTGAGAATTGACCATTTTGCAGTTTGTTTTGGGAATGGTGGTGGTGGGGAGACAGATCAGAAACTATAATGCAGTGTGATATGTGCTGAAATGAAGAGAGGAAGAGGTTGTGGAGTGATGAGAACCAGGAATTAACCTAGGGTTTGACATAGGGAAATACTTCGAGGAGGTGGTGTGAAAGACCAGTAAGAACTTGCTAGAGAGGTTCTTTCTAGGAAGAGCAAGCTGGAAGTAGACAGTGTTAATTTCACCAGAGATCTGAAGTAAGCCTTGAAATAAATGGTTGTTGCAAACTATTGAGTGCTAAACTGGTAGGTGCCTTTATCCTCTGTTTGCAAATAAGGAAATAGAATCATATCTGTCTTGATTATCTTGAGGCTGAAAGAGAATCAGTGAGTGACAGAAGTAGATTATAAAACCCTTAGTCTGTGTGACCCAGAGTTTGACTACTGGAACTACAATCCCCCAAAGAAATATTCTACAAAAATCAAAGTCCTCCCCAAAGCTTAAGCCTTTCTCACTTTTTCTAGATTCTTTTTCCCCAGGAATGAACGGTTTTGAGGTGGAGGAAATGGTTAAATAGTTACCATGTTGCTGAAAGTTTGGGTGTGCAGGTTAAATTTGAAAAGTGTCCAGGAGAATTTATAATGGTTTGTATGTTTATTCAAGAAATCATAATTAAGAATCTCTTTAGGTGCCAAGAACTATCCTTTGCAATAGGAATAAAGTACATAAGTGGTTAAAATAGTTAAAAAAATCAAAATATGAAATAAAAAAGTGGAGAAAGGGTGAAAGAAGAGACCCTGAATAAAAGCTCACATGTGAAAAAGCTTGATTGCAAAATAAGAAAAAAAATCAGTGATACAATTCACAATAGCCAAAATCTGGGAACAACCCAAGTGCCCTAGAACAGATGACTAGTTAAAGAAACTTTGGTACATCTACACAATGGAATACTATGCAGCTGTTAGGAGAGATGAAATTTGCCTATAAGTGGATAGACATGGAGAGTATCATGCTGAGTGAAATGAGTCAGAAAGAGAGGGACAGACATAGAAGGACTGCACTAATTTGTAGAGTATAAAATAACATAACATGAGGCTGACACTCAAGTACAGTAGATGCAAGGGCTAGGAGGATTGCCCCATAGCTGGAAGCTTGCCTCAAGAGCAGAGGCGAGATAGCAGATGGAATAGAGAAGGGATCACTAAGAAAATGATAGCTGGAGGAATCAGTAGGGATGGGAGATGTGTGCCCAAAGTAGATAATGGACCAAACATGATGACCTCTCAGTGTCTGTATTGCAAACCATCATGACCAAAAGTAGAGAGAAAATATGAGGAATATCGTCTGCCATGGAGGCAGGGGGAGGGTGCGAAAGGGGGAGTATACTGGGGAGTTTGTGGTGGGAATGTTCACTGGTGGAGGGATGGATGTTTGATCATTGTGTGATTGTAACCCAAACATGAAAGCTTGTGACTATCTCATGGTGATTCAATAAAATTAAAAAAAAGTCAGTGATACAGCAGTAAATATAGGGAAATCAGTTATGTGTTTATTTTTTTAAAATATACTGAATTTTATTCATACTATTTTATTTTCAAATAAACATTTAAAAAAATTTTTTTAATCACCAGGAGTTACAGTTGTTCATCAGTAAGTTTCAGGCATACAGTGTTCCAACACTGGTGTCTATTTCACCAGTGTCTGCTTTTTCCCTCCCACCCCAGATTCTGCCTCTAGCTCAAGCAGTCCCTCCACCCCGCCACTGTCCTACAGTTCCCTTCCCTAACCTAACTCCCCACCCTGCCCCAGTGGCAGTTTCCTACTGAAGAACAGTTCTGCTCTTCATTTGTGTTGCCTTTGTAGTTTTGTTACACCCTTACAAAGTTTCTTTATATCCTACATGAGAGAGATCATTCTGTTTCTGTCTCTCTCCCTTGTACTCATTTTACTCAATACGGTACTCTCCAGATTCATCCACTTAACAGCAAATTTTATCTTTGCTTACTGACAAGTAGTATCCCGTTGTATATTTGTAATGTAGTTTCTTTGTCTAGTCATCTGTTTGTGGGCATTTGGGTTGTTTCCAGGATTTGGCAATTGTGAATAGTGCTGCAGTGAACATAGGAGTGCAGATGTCTTTTTGGCGTTATGCTTTTGGATCCTTGGGGTACATTCCGAAGAGTAGGATTGCTGGGTTGTATGGACGCTCAATTGCGAGTTTTTTGAGTAATGACCCAATTGACTTCCAAAAAGGCTGGACCAGTCAACATTCCCACATGTGAATAAGGGTTCCCTTTCCACATATCCTCACTAATACCAGTTGTTCTTTTTGAGGTGTGCCAATCTCTCTGATGTGAGGGGTTATCTCATTGTTATTTTGATTTGCATTTCCATGATGATTAGTGATATAGAGCATTTTTTCATATGCCTTTTGGCCATTCGTATTTCTTTGAGGAAATTTTTGTTCATCTCTTCTCCCCATTTTTTTTGATGGGGTTAGATTTTTTTTCTTGTAGAGTTCTACCAGTGCTTTATACATTTTGGACATTAACCCTTTTTTGGATTAGTGGTAGGCAAAATTTTTTTCCCGATCTATGGGCTGTCTTTGTATACTGATCATTGTTTCTTTTCTCTTTTTTTTTTTTTTTTTTGGGTCACACTCAGCGATGCACAAGGGTCACTCCTGGCTCATGCAGTCAGGAATTACTCTCGGCGGTGCTGGGGGTGGGGGAACCACATCGGATGCTGGGGATCAAACCTGAGTAGGCTACATGCAAGGCAAATGCCCTACCCACTGTGCTATCGCTCCAGCCCCTCATTGTTTCTTTTGAGGAGCTGAAGCTTCTTTATTTAATGTAATCCCATTTGTTTATAATTGTTTCCACTTGCTTGGTCAGTGGCATTTCATCTTTAAAGATTCCTCTAGCTTTAGTGTCGTGGAAAGTTCTGCCTAATTTTCCTCTGTGTACCTCATGGATTCCAGTTTGATATTAAGGTCTTTGTTTCACTTGGATTTGACTTTTGTGTATGGTATTAGAAAGAGGTCAGAGTTCTTTTTTTTTTTCTTCCTATGGCTGACAAATTTTCTTAGCACCATTTGTTGACAAGACTTTTGTTGCTGCACTTCGTATTTTTTGCTTCTTTATCAATTTTAACCAACTATATAACTGTGAGTCTGTCTCTGGATTTTCTGTTCTACTCCACTGATCTGAGGGTCTGTCTTTATTCCAGTACCATGCTGTTTTAGTTAGTGCTACTTTATAGTACAGTTTGGGAAAAGTGATGCCTTCCATCTTTTTTTCCTGAGGATTGCTTTGGCTATTTGGGGCAGTATTTGGGGGAGGGGTACAGGGGTATGTTCCATACGAATTTCAGGTGTGTTTTATTTTTTTAAAAAATCTCATGGTTATTCCTACAGGGACTGAATTTAATCTATTTGATACTTAGGGTAGTATTAACATTTTGAATGTGTGAATCCTTCCAATCCATAAACAGGTGATGTGTTTCCATTTTTTCATGTCTTCTTTTATTTAAAATACAGTTTCTAATTTTCTTAGTATAGGTATTTCACCTATTTTGTTAAGCTGATTTCTAGGTGTTTGATATACTGAGGCATAATTGTGAATGGGATTAAAATTTTAATATCTTGTGTGTTAGTTTAGTTAGTTTAGTTTTTCAGACACACCTAGCAATGCTTAGGGGCTACTCCTGTCTTTGCACTCAGGAATTACTACTGGCAGTACTTTAGGGGCCACATAGGATGCCGGGGTTCAAACCCACATGGGCTGCATACCAGGCAAACACCCTGCTGGCTTTCCTATCACTCAGACCTCAGTATCTATCTTTTATTTCATTATTCATGTAAAGGAAAGCCATGGGCTTTTGTGTGTTAATTTTGTACCTGCCATTTTACTGTGCAAACTATTGTTTCTAGGTGCTTGTATTATAGAGTTTTTAGGGTTTTCTAAATACAGTATCATATCATCTGCAAATAGGGAAACCTTGACTTCTTCCTTTCCTTTTGGGTATATTTGATATCTTTCTCTTGCTAATTGCTATGGCAGGTACTTGCAGTGCTATATTGAATAGAAGTGAAAGTGGACAGCATTATCTTGTGTATGATGTTAGAGGGAAGGCATTTAGTTTTTCCCCATTGAGTATAATTTTTATTGTGGACCTGTGATTAAAAGGGCTTTGGTTATATTGAGGAAAGTTCCTTCAATTCCTATTTTATTGAGAGTTTTTATTGCGAGTGGGTGCCGAATCTTATATGCTTTCTGTGTATCTATGATAGGATTATATGATTTTAATTTTTTTACTCGCATTGATATGGTATATTACATTTATTGATTTATATATGTTAAAACCATCCTTGCATCCCAGGAACGAATTCCACTTAGTAATGGGGTATGATCTTTTTTTTTTTATGTTATGGTGTATGATCTTTTTGATCAATGTTAGATTTGATTTGGTTGTATTTTGTTGAGAATCTTTGCATATGTGAGTATCTTTGCCTCTGTCAGGGATTTTGGTTTGTAATTCTCCTTTTTTGTGGTGTCTCTGTCTGCTTTTGGTATCAGGGTAATGTTTGCTTCATAGAGGTGGTTTGAGAGTGTTTGTGTTTCTTTTATTTACTTTAAAAAGACTGATTTATTTAAAAAATTAAAAACTAATTTTTATATTTTGGTTATAATCTATTAATAATGATTTCTCATGGGCATAATTCCAACAGCATACTCACCACACCTAGCAATACTGTTTCTTGACAGCTACTCCCAAAACACAGAAGCATGAATTAGAAAAGAAGTATGCACACCTATATTTGTCACTGCATTTAGTACAATAGCCAAGATATGGGAACAACCCAATTGTCCAAAACAGATGACTGGAACAAGAAGTTGTAGTATATGTACAGAGTGGCACATCATGCAGCTCCAAGAAAGAACAAGATCATACAATTCTCAGCAACATCAATGGAACTAGAGGATATCATGTTGAATGAAGTCAGTCAGAATATGTGTGTTTAATATGGGAAGTACTTTTGTTGTTTCTATGCTGAGGAGAAAAAGCCACAGCAGGGGAAAAAACTTAAGATAAAATAGGAAGAGCTGGTGATTTATTGATCAAGGAATCCAAACAGTGAGAAATAGGGGCCAGTGTAAGGTTGCACACATTTGATTAAGTAGATTGCAGGATAATCTTAACATAAATTTAAAATGGCCATTTTAATATAGAATTTTAGTATAATTACCCTGCTCTTAAAGGATACTTGTCTAAGCAATAAAACTTGTTATTTAAATGATCATTGTGGCTTCTTATCTATGGTTAAAGCATTCATCTTCTCTCTGTTATTTTGTTCATACCCATATCTGTCATGGAATTCATGTTGTTTGATCAGAGTCTTTGATATCTCTCTGAAACTATAAGATTGGGGGGATAAGTAGAGGCATGTCTAATGTCACCTGGCATGTGATATAGTCTCACTTTAGTAAATGTTTATGGAATCATTGAATCAATGACTGAATTCCCCACTAGTATGCTTTTGAATAGTAGTTTGTTTGTTTTTCTTAATGTAGAAGGATTAAAAAGGTAGATATCATCAATATTGCAAACCACAATGCCCATGCCCAAAAAGGGGTGGGGGTGGGGGTGGGAGAGAGAGAGAGAGAGAGAGAGAGAGAGAGAGAGAGAGAGAGAGAGAGAGAGAAAGCCCGTTTGAGAGAGAAGGAGAGAGAGAGAGGGAGGTAGGAAGGGAGGATGGGAGGGAGAGAGAGGAAAAGCACTTGCCATAGAGGCAGCAGTGGGCCGGGGGTGTGGGATGATGGAGGGAACCTGGGAACACTGTTGCTGGGAAATGTACACTGATGAAGGGATGGGTGTTGGGACACCGTATGACTAAAACCTAAACATGAGCAGGGTTGTAAGGGTCTGTCTTACAGTGATTCAATAAAAAAGTTAAAAAAAATGGTACATATCTACCGTGTGCAGATTTCATTTTCTGTTGCAGATGAAGAATGTAAGTTGTCTGATGTGCTCATATTCTAATTTAAAAAAGAATTTTAATTAAAAATTTATTTTAAGCCATACTTGGTATTACCCAGGGGCTTCTTCCGGCCATGTGTAGGGGACCGTGTCGTGGTAGGGGCTAAACCTGGGGCTCCTACATACAAAGCATATGCTTCAGCCCTTCGACTTATCTCCCTGGCCTAAGGAATTTGAATAATTTTGCATTCTCAAAAAAAAAAAAAAAGAATCAACCCAAACCTATGTGTATATATACAATTAAAAGAGTTTCTTTGATTTTTATTTTTGGAGTGTTAAGATAAATTATTACATTTTCAAAGTGACCAATATACATAGAAATATAGAAATAAAATCTCCTTGAACTCTTTCCATTGATTTTAAACTTTATGTTAAAAATCCAGTGATGCAATGATGAAGAAAATTGTGTTTCCTGTGAATGTTGTTTGTATTTCCCTCCAAATACCTTAAGTTCCTCATTGATGTCATGGAATTTTCTTCTTTCAGAGTCCTGTACGAAAGATCCCAGACTCACATGAGATAACATTAAAGCATGGCACGAAAACAGTAAGTTAAAAAATTTTGATAATTCTAACTTAATGATAGGGCTTTCAGGGAAAAGTGAAATAAAACTACACTAATTACTACACTACTGATTACTACATTACTATTACTACTGATAATTCTAACTTAATGATAGGGCTTTCAGGGAAAAGTGAAATAAAACTACACTAATTAATAAAACTAGACTAATTACTCATTCAACTTATAAAAGCTATAGGCATTAAGGAAAATGGAAATATTACATTTCTATTCAGTCAACTTAGCCATTGCCTTTCATTTAAAATAGGAACACTTATTATTGTCATTATTATTGTTGGCTTCAAAACCTCTTTTTCCTTGATATTGGAAAATTGCAAGTATAAAAAAATGAAACTCAAAAATAGTTTTTTTTTATGGTGTGGGAAAATTTCTCATTACCCTTAGTTTTATTTCTTTATCAGTATAAGATTTGATTATTTTTTAGATAAATGTTGAGATAAGTAAATGTAAAAGTCACTGTATTACTCTTAAGATTATATTACTTAGATTCATAGATTATAGTTTATATTGCTATTCTATGTTATTTAAAGATTAATAATAAGTATTATTGAAATACAAGGTGAAATCTTTTACTATTGTACCATTCAAAAGTGACAGTGGAAACATGCTTGTGAGTGAACAGAAGAATAAAATAATCTTACCTTCCCTTTTCCTTGTTTACTTTCTTTGCTTTTGGGCCACACCACGTGGTTTCTGGGGTGTCTCCCAGCTCTGTGCTTGGGGGGCCATGTGTTGCTGCGGGTCTCTCCTGGGCTTCCTGCACAGAAGTTTGTGCTCCTGCCCGCTTAAATATCTGCCCAGCCCTTTGTTTTCCCTTTCCAAAGAAGCTATTCTTTATTTGATGCTTAACCTAGAGGGAAGTAGGAAAATACACATTAATAAATAAAATAGGCCTAGAAATGACACAAAAGCTAGATTTAATAGACATGGGTATTAAAGTAATGGTACTATCTCACTTTTAATTTTTTACTTTTGAGAATAACATTTTAATAAAAAATGTAAATAAAATGTTTACATTGCAATGCAGTTTTTTTTTTCAAGGTAGTTTTTATTGAAACTTTTTAGAGTGTGTGTTCAAGAGAGAACATTGGTGGGGCTGGAGCGATAGCACAGCGGGTAGGGTGTTTGCCTTGCATGCGGCCAACCCGGGTTCGATTCCCAGCATCCCATATGGTCCCCCATGCACCGCCAGGGGTGATTCCTGAGTGCACCAGGTGTGACCCAAAAACGGGAAAAAGAAAAAAAGAGAGAGAGAACACTGGTGTCTCCAGACTGGAAAAATGGAAACAGAGAAACTTAGAGACAAGAAAGCAAGACACATGTTCAAGGCAGAATATGGACTCGAAGAGCAAACCTCAAAGCTATAGACACTAAGGAAAATGGAAAGATTACTTTTCTATTCAGTTAACTTAGCCATCACCTTTCATTTAAAATGCCCTGCATTGGTGGTTGTGACCCCTGTGCTACAAATGCATCCTCCCCTGCAACACACACAGTTTAGCAATAGTCACAATAATAACAGAAAAGTCTTAGTTTTTTTTTTTTTCCCATCATAGTCATGATAATTCATACAAGTTGCATTAACAGATGCTTTCTGAGGTCCTCAGTAAGAATTTAAGACTTTGGAGCCGGAGAGATAGTGCAGTGGGTAAAGTGACTTGCATGCAACTGACATGGCTGTAATCTGTGGCACCACGTAGGGCTCCATGAGCTCAAAGCCAGGAGTAAGCCCTGAGTACAGCTGGATATAGCCCCCCAAACAAAATTTAACCCCCAAAAAGAATTTATGAGTTTAAGGGATCCTGAAAAATCACTGCCCTGAAGAATCACGGCCATCTGGCTGGGACCCTAACTCAGTTTTAGAGAATTTACTTTGCATATCTGAGAACTTGGGTTTGATCCCTTGCATAGATAAGCAAAATCAATTAGAGATTTTAATTGTACTGTTAGTTAATAATTGTTTTTACGGTTCTTTGTCTTGCTTGTAAGTATGTCAGCTGTTGGGGGCCAGAGTGATAATAGAGCGTGTAGGGCATTTACCTTGTGTGTGGCCAACTTGGGTTTGATTACTAGCACCCCATCTAGTTCTCCAGGTACCGGGAGGAGTGATTCCTGATTTCAGAGCCAGGGGTAAGGCCTGAGCACTGCTGAATGTGGCTTAAGCTCCCCCACCTCAAACCTCGCAAATATGTCAGCTGTTAGGAAGATAACTTTTTTGGTCTGGTCTCTTTTTAAAAAAATACTATAAATGTATTGAGTGGGAGAGATAGTATAGTGGGTAGGTTGATTGCCTTGCATGCTGATCTCCAGCACTATATACAGTCCCTTGAGCACCACCAGGAGTGATTGCTGAGCATTGAGGAGTAAGCTCTGAGCACCACTGGGGGTGACCTACGAAAAAATTTTTATACATTCACAGAAGCATAGAGAGCACTATTAGGAACCCATATATTTATCTGTGAGCCTTAATAATGATTTGTTTAGGGCACTCCTGTTTGTTGTGTGCTTGACTTTTCTAATTCCACCCCTTCCTGTTTACCTTGTGGAATCAATGAAAAGGAAATTTCAGATCTTATCTGTAAATCTTTTAGTATCACTGTCTCTTGTATTCATAAAATGAATAAGAGGCCCGCGGCTCTCTTTCACCTCCTGAATTTGGTGCTCTCTGACCGCTTACCCATCCGGGACGGCCGATGCCAAGGGCAGACAAAGGAGGACACGAGGGCCAGGCTGGTTGGTATCAATTGCAGTTTATTTCTTTTTTCATTTATTTCTTTTTTTCCTTTTTTTAATTTTTCTTCTTATATTTATTTATTGGGGCTGGAGCGATAGCACAGCGGGTAGGGCATTTGCCTTGCACGCAGCCAACATGGCCGACCTGAGTTCGATTCCTCTGCCCCTCTCGGAGAGCCCGGCAAGCTACCGAGAGTATTCGATATGCCAGACACAGTAACAACAAAGTCTCCAATGGAGACGTTACTGGGCCCGCTCGAGCAAATCGATGATCAACGGGAGGGCCTTTTTATTTATTTATTGAATCACTGTGGGAAAAGTTACTAAGCTTTCAGGTTTAAGTCTCGGTCATACAATGATCAAACACCTTCTCCTTCACCAGTACTCATTTTTCACCACCAAGAACCCCAATATACCCCCTCCCACCCCTCCCAATGCTTGTGAGGCAGGTAATTTCTACTTAACTCTTCTCTACATTGATTACATTCATTATTTCGACAAAAGATGCACCATTATTGTTTAGAATTTCCCCCCCAACAATCAGAATTGCCGAAAAGGCATTGTGAAATACTTTGTTTTCTATAGCTGGTTATGAGAATCATATAATGTCACACAGCTGCAAATTTGGATTTCTGCAAAGAGCCAGATAATTATGAGGTTGGTTTCTGTGTGTCTAGTGTTATGGCTGTGGTGGAGACCTATTCGTGTGGGGCAACTTGTGACCTCGGTAGGGTGTGAAGGACCAACCGGTACCACCCCCCTTCCAATAAATTGCAGTTTATTTCAATCTTGTCTCCATTCTCCTATGACTCTCCTTACCCGAATCTCTTTTCCTTCTCCTGGATTCCCCTTGATTCTCCCTGATTTCCTGATTCTCCTTGATTCCTCTTCCCTGGACACTGCTCCTACATTCTTCTTGCCTGCATTCTTTTCCCATGTTCTTCTCCTCTGTCCCCTTTGCTAGTCTTTCCGTGCTCCAACTCGCTGTCCTGGTCTCTGTAGTCTCTCATACTTTCCAAACCTTGGTGGTAACAAAGTCCGGTAGCACAGTCAACATATCAAAGCCCTTCCTGATCTCCTGCAGCCAGGAGATCTGCTCAAGGGCAAAATACCATTTAGGGTGCATTTCTCCTTTTCTTAGTCCAATAGCCATTTAAACATTCATCTTAAGTTCTCCTTAATAATATTAGTCATTTTGTTTGGACACAGTAAGAGATACATTAAACTTATAGGGTATCTCTCCTGGGGACATCTCCCTGTAGATCTTAGAGTACAGTGCTCAGACCAGGTTAGTCTTTCCTAACCCTAGCAGTGTCCTAATCCAGTTTTACTTTTTGGATCATGACAGAATTTGTCCATGACCATGCTCTTAACTTACAGTTAAGTATTATGGTGCTTTGGCCTGGCCCTTTTCAATGACAGGGTAGCTCACAGCTTGCCTGGATCCATCCAGTCTCTCGTCGGGACCCTGCTTTTGAGGTTCTAGGAACTAAGGGCAACTAATTAGGGGATACGGGTGATTGTCTGGTTGGGGAAACAGCACAAAGAAAGAGGTTACAAATAAACACTGAGAATAGGAGTGCCTCGGGACCACTGTGATGGGTGTAACCTAATAAATCTAAGCTCCCAGTGGCAAGGCACTATAGCACTGTTCTTCCATTGTTCATCGATTTGCTTGAGCGGGCACCAGTAATGTCTCCATTGTGAGACTTGTTACTGTTTTTGGCATATCGAATATGCCACGGGGAGCTTGCCAGGCTCTGCCCTGCGGGCGGGATACTCTCGGTAGCTTGCTGGGCTCTCCAAGAGGGACAGAGGAATAGAACCCGGGTCGGCCACATGCAAGGCCCTACCCACTGGCTATAGCTCCAACCTGTTGTGGCAAGACTGAAAGGACAAACCCGTGTTATCCTACAACTGTCTAAGAGATAAAGTGGGTCATATCTTGCTGCTTTCCTTTTCCATTTCACAGTCAGAACATCTTTATTATTAAGATTCATATCCAATAATTTTTACTATAATCCAATATCCTATTAGTGTTAAAATTTCTTCAAGTGTCCCATAGTTTTATAGTTAGTTCATTCAATTCAAAACACAAATGATGTCTGACTCACTCTGGAGTCTCGTCATTGTTATGTTTGTATAAATGTGTGACAGATTTTCTGCTCTCTTTTCATACTTGCCATTAAAGAAACATCTCTTTGGTGATATACACTGGGGTATTATGGTCATCTGAATGATTCCAAGTAAGTGTGGTGCTTTTCTGGTGTGGCTTTATTTTAATGGTTTTCATGTTCAACCTTTTTGGGTCATTTTAATTCGACAGTCTGATGAGATTGGAAAGTTGACTAAAAAATCAACTGATGATTGTTTATGAATGTTACCTATATGTACAAACACTTTCTCGATATTGTAGAACAAAATAACAATTATTATCTATATTGGATTCTAGACTTCCGTAAAAGAACTATCTGCTTTTGTCTGATACTTTCAAATTAAGTTTGTATTCAGGATAGTGTCTTAGGTTTTTAGCAACTGTATATATAGACAGCCCTAGTTTTTCTCAGTTACCAGTTTCAGGAACCTCTGCATATTGGGTCTGTGTCTTCACTTTGCTTGGTTTTAATTTGCATCAGTTTCAGTTGAAATTGTATGGTCTAATGCCAACTGAGCACTACCCTTGAGGAATAGCACAGTGGCCTAGAGAGCCTGCCTTGGGTGATAGTCATTAGTTCAAATCCCCCGTGCCCACATGTGCCAAATGCGATCTGGCCAAACAGCTCTGCTGTTTGAGTCTGGAAACTCTGCAGCCTGCCATTCCCAGCTGTGCCACAGCCAGGCGTGTGTAAGCAACACAGAAAGGGGTGTGTCACCCCTTTTGAGATCCGTGGCCAGCATCTCTTAACTTCTGGTGAACATATGTTTGTGTCTGAACTGCAACTATTCATGATGAGCACCACAACCATAACTTGTGTGCCTCATCTGACAGTGCAGCCCTTGGCAAAGCATGTGAGTGAGCACTGCAACTACAGAAGTGCCAGTCTCGGTGAGCACTGAAACCGAGTGAGTGAGTACTGCAGCTGAATGAGTGAGCATTGAAGCCTGACGTGTGACTGACAGGGAGCACCACACAACTGCAACATCAGCGAGGAGGAGAAGGTGAAGGAGGGGGAATTATAAAACAAAACAAAAAGGTGCCAAAATACAGTGGGTAGGGTGCTTGCCTTGCATGTAGCCAATCTGGGTTCGATATTTGCATCCCATATGATCCCCTGAGTACCACCAGGAGTAATTTCTGAGTGCAGAGCTAGGAGTAAGAGCTGAGCACTGCTGGGTGTGCCCTCCTCGAAAAGCACCCTCCAAAAATTACTTAAGCATGTCAGTATTAATAAGTTCAGTTATTATTTAGTTATTAGTTGATTATAAACATCAATTTTGGCTATTTGATACAATGCTGTAGTGAATAGGGGATCATGTGTCTGTAATTTGTGTTTTTATATTTCCTGGATAGGAATATAGGAATGGGTTATATAATAGGTCTTGACTGTTTTGAGGAACCTCTATACTATTGTAGATACCGGCTGCACAATGCCTACAGCAGTGTACAAGGATTTCTTTTTCTCCTCAGCCACACCAACTCTTGACATTTGCGGTCTCTTAATACAGGCCATTCTCAGAGGTACAAACTGATACCTCATTGTGCTTTTGATTTGTATTTTCTCAGTGTGGTTTTGATTTCTATTTGAGAATAAGTGGTGAATATATTTTTTCATATGTCTGTTGGCCATCTGTATGTCTATTCAAATTATCTATGATTTGATTTTGTTATATATTTTAGTGTTTTTAAGTTGTATTGGATTCTTTATACATCTTAAATATAAGTCTCTGTTGGATGTATGATGTACAGATATTTTCCACTTTCAGTAGGATGTCTTTTTTTTTTTTTGGTCTCCCATGCTGTGTTCAGGGCCCAGCCATACTTGGTCAGATTGAACATTCAGTTCACTGCTTGGGCCAGCAATGTGATACTGCCCCTCCTCCTTCTTTTTTGGTGAGGGGTTTTCAGAGCCGCTCAGAGCTTATTCTTGGCTCTGTGCTTAGGTATCACTCCTAGCAGAGCTTCAGGAATTATATGTGGTGCTGGGGATTGAACAGGAGTTGGCTGCATGCAAGGCAAGGACCTTACCCACACTATTCCCACACTATTTCACTAGCTCTGTTTTTTTCCATTAAATGGTAATACCTTTCACTGTACAAAAGCTTTTCAGTTTGATATAGTCTTATTTGTTTGTTTTTGCTTTTGTTTTCCTTGCTGTTGGAGCTGTGTCCCCAAACATATTACTGAGGTCACTTTTGTGACCTATTTCCTTCTGTTTCGGATATATTTGTTTTTGTTTTTGGGTCCTCCCGTTGATCGTCGATTTGCTCAAGCGGGCCCAGTAACGTCTCCATTGGAGACTTTGTTGTTACTGTGTCTGGCATATCGAATACTCTCGGTAGCTTGCCGGGCTCTCCGAGAGGGGCGGAGGAATCGAACTCGGGTCGGCCGAGTTCGATTCCTCCGCCCCTCTCGGAGAGCCCGGCAAGCTACCGAGAGTATCTGATATGCCAGACACAGTAACAACAAAGTCTCCAATGGAGACGTTACTGGGCCCGCTCGAGCAAATCGACGATCAACGGGAGGGCCTTTACTTACTTACTTACTTACTTGTTTTTGGGTCATACCAATGCTGAGGGGTACTCCTGGCAGTGCTCGGGGAACCATATGGGAAGCCGGGGATCAAGCCCACGTTGGCCATGTGCAAAACTAACATCTTACCCACCATACTATCACTCTGACCTACGGTTTTGGATATTATGTTCAAGCCTTTAGTCCATTTTGAATTAACTTTTGTATTCAATGTGAGATATTTGTCTATTTTCATTATTTTGTAAGTGGCTTTTTATTTTTTCTAACAGTGTTCATTGAGCAGACTGTCCTTTATTGTTTGTTCTTAGCTGTTTTATTGTAAATCAACTATTCATACATGACTAGGCTTATTTATGGGCTCTCAGTCATATTCCATTTATATCCATTCTATTCTTAAAATTTTATTTACTTTTTATCATTTAGCTTAGGAGATATTTTATAATGGTGTAGGTTTACAGTTCGTTTTGTTGTACAAAGTTACCGTACCTCACTACCACCAGAATGCCTGAAACCTTTCCTTCTGTCACCTCTAGTCCACCCACTTCCACACAATCCTCTTGGGACTCTCAGCTTTGTAACTCAAGGACAAGGGTTTCTCATCCCTTGGGACTGTTCATTCCCTTGTTTCTCTGCATTCCACAGATGAGTGAAATCATCTGGTATTTTCCCTTCGCCCTCTGATTTATTTCACTCAGCTTGATACCAGCTAATTCCACCTAAATTGCATCCACCTGCAACATTGTATTATTTTATTCCAGTACCATACCGTTTATGGTACTAAGGCTTTGGTGCTTAGTTTCCAGTTGGGAAGTGTAATTTTTTCATTTCTATTCAATTGTGTCAAGTTACTTTTGCTATTAGGGTCTTTTGTGTCTCCAGAAAATTTTGGTAATGTTTGTTTAGTTTTCTTGAAGAATCTCATTGGAATTTTAATAATTGAATTGAAATTGTGTATTTTATTTTTTGTTTTTTTTTTTGGTGCCACACCTGGTGGTGTTCTCACTCTGAGCTCAAGAATCTTACTTGTTGGGGCTTGGGGAAGCATATGGGGGTCCTGGGGATCAAACCAGGTTGGCTGTGTGCAAGACAGGCACTTACTCACTACATTATTGCTCCAGCCCCTGAATCTGTATATTTCTTTGGGTAAGAGGGCAATTTTAAAAGTTATTTCTTTCAGTGATATAAACATGGAATATCTTTCCATTTCCTTGTGTTTCCATTTTTTTCTTAATTTTTTTATTTGAACCAGCATGAGATATGTCACAAAGCTGTTCATGATTGAGCTTCAGTCATACCGTGTTCCAATACCCATCCCTCACCAGTGTGTATTTCCCACCACCAATGTTCCCAGTATCCCTCTTTATTTTTTGTTTCCAGTTTTTTTTTAAATTTTTTAGTTTTTGAGCCACATCGAGTGATGCTCAGGGGTTACTCATGGCTCTGTACTCAGGCATCATTCCTGATGGTGCTTGGGTATCAGATGGGTGCAAGCAAGTCATGCGCCCTACTTGCTGTACTATCTTTAGTCCCATGACTTCTAGTTCTTTTAAGTGTTTTAAAGTTTTCATATTCACTCCCCTTGTTAGTTTTATATGTGATTTTATTTTATTTAAAAAAAATCTTTTGTTTTTTGGGGCTGGAGTGATAGCACAGCGGGTAGGGCGTTTGCCTTGCACACGGCTGACCCGGGTTTGATTCCCAGCATCCCATATGGTCCCCTGTGCACTGCCAGGAGTAGTTCCTGAGTGCAGAGCCAGGAGTAACCCCTGAGCACCGCCAGGTGTGACCCAAAAAGTAAAAAAAAACAAAAACAAAAACAAAAAACTTTTGTTTTTTGGGCCATAGCCTGCTTTGCTCAGGGCTGACTTCTGGCTTTGCGCTCAGGAATGACTCCTGGCAGAGCTTTGGGGACCATATAGGTTGCTGGGAATTGAACCCAGTTTGACTTTGTGCAAGGCAAGCTCTCTACTCACTGTACTGTTGCTTCAACCCCTTGTATTATTTTAAATGGAATTAAATCTTTTTCGAGTTCTTTGTATATAGAAATATGGTAGAAATTTGTGTGTATACATAGTTTGTTTTGTTTTGTTTTGAGGCCCCACCCAGCGGTGCTTAGGGCTTACTCATGGCTATGTACTGAGCAGTCACTGTTGGCTGTGCTCAAGGGACCACTTGGGACTCAGGGGATAGAATCTGGGGCATCTGTATGCAAGACAAGTGCCTTACATAGTCTCCCACTTTATTGCACCCATTTAATGTTTCAAATAGTTCTTAGTGAAGTTTTTAGGGTTTTCTCTGTTTGTTATTTTGTGATTTACAAATACTGATATTTTGACTTCTTTTCCAATTTGAATTCCTTTTATTTTGTTTCTTTTTTTTTAATGTATTGCTCAGACTAAAACTTCAACCCTATGTTGAATAATAGTGGTGAGCATATACATTTTTTTTATTTTTAAAGGAAAAGCTCTAAAATTTTAATACTTATTGGTATTCTTGTTAACTAGAAAAGTTAACAGAGAAAGCAAATGTTTTATGAAGCCAGTGTAAGTGCTATTATAATGTGGTTACTTAAAATTTTAACTTTAAAATACATAAGATACGTAAGATGGTCTTTTAACTATATCACGTCACAGTCACAGTCCTCCCATTGTTCATCAATTTGCTTGAGCGGACCCATTAACGTCTCCATGAGACTTGTTGTTACTGTGTTTGGCATATCGAATACGTCACGGGGAGCTTGCCAGGCTCTGCCGTGCGGGCGAGATACTCTCGGTAGCTTGCCAGGCTCTCCGAGAGGGGCGGAGGAATCGAACTCGGGTTGGCCATGTTGGCTGCTTGTAAGGCAAACGCCCTCAGAATAATAATTTCTATTTTGCCTTTTGTAAGTAGCTTACTTCAGTTTCCATTGGCATTACTCATTCCAGTAATTTTAGTTTATGGGTCTTCATTTTCTGGTAAACTATCTTAGTTCTTCAAAATTACTTATTGAAAATGCCGAATTATTTGCAAGATTTCTTCCTATATACTAAAACCACTTAATTCATCATAAGGAATTGCAGTGTCAGTCATCCTAAGTACATGAAACATTGGAACAAAGCTTGTAATTGGATTGTTAAAATATTTCCTCACTATTTTAAGTTTTTGCTTTTAATAAAAAAACATTGAATTATCATGAGGTACAAAGTTACAAAGTTGGTCATGATTGAGTTTCAGTCATACAATATTCTAGCACTGATCCCTTCACCAGTGTTGCTTCCCGCCACCAGTAACCCCTGTTTCTCTCTCTCTCTCTCTCTCTCTCTCTCTCTTTCTCTTTCTCTACTCCCAGTCTGTCTTTATAACAGACACTTTTCTTTTTTTCCTTGTTCAATTTAGGCACTGTTTTCCCACTATTTTAAATGAAAATATAGTCATTGAAGTAAGTTATGAAAAGTTCTTAAACATTCCCACTCTTCAGGGGTGCCATTAGTTGCTGTTTTATACTTATGATGCATATAGGATTGGAGGTCAGGGTGGTTAAGGGATCAGAAAAAGGAAATGAGGTTTATAATAGGCTAGAACTAACTTTTCTCCAATTACTTTTTCAAATCAGGTTTCTGCTTTAGGTCTGGATCCCTCAGGTGCCCGTCTGGTGACTGGAGGTTATGACTACGATGTTAAATTTTGGGATTTTGCTGGAATGGATGCTTCCTTTAAGGCATTTCGATCACTGCAGCCCTGTGAATGGTATGTACTGTGTTACAAGATCTTCGGTTGGAAGGCATGAACAACAAGTTTATATATTCATGTATTGTCTTCATTATTCAAAGGAAGGTAAAATATCTTAGGTTTCTTTGCTTTAATTCTTATTGTTGTTGTTGTTTTGATTTGGGGCCACACCTAATGGTGCTCAGGGATTATTCCTAGCTCTGCACTCAAGGATCAATCCTGGTGGACTCAGAGGACCATGTCGGATGCAGAGGATGGATCCCAGGTCTGCCATGTGCCAGGCAAGCATCCCACCTGCTGTACCATGTCCCAGGCCTCCTAATTCGTGTTTTAAAAACATTTTCTGCCTGTTGAGTTTTGAAATATTTTAATTAGAAGTTAAATACACTGGCTCAGTGTATTTTGTTTGTCTTGGGCAGTGCTGGCAGTGCTCAGCATTTAATAGGGGTGCTCAGTGTTTACTCCAGACTATGTTCAGGGATTACTTCTAATGGGCTTGAGGGAACCATAAAGGATACCAAGAATTGAAAGCAGGTCAGCAGCGTGCAAGGTAGGTGCCCACCTGCTGTCCTATCACTTCAGTCCCTGGCATAGTGTATTTTTTTTTCTGTTTCAAATGAAGGGAAATTCCTATAACTCTTCATAATTTATTTTTTAATTTTTTTATTGAATCACCATGATATATACAGTTACAAAGTTGTTCATGATTGGATTTCAGTCATACAGTGTTTCAACACTTGACCCTTCACCAGTGTATGTATGTTTCCCACAACACCCCTACCCCCACCGCAGCCTGCCTCTGTAGCAGATGCTTTTCTCTCTCTCTCTCTCTCTCTCCCCGCCCCCTTCTCTCCCTCCCATTTTTTCTGTCTCTGTCTCTGTCTGTCTTTCTCTCACTCTCTTTTGGGCATTATGGTTTGTAATACAGGTACTGAAAGGTTATCATCTATATCCCTTTATCTATTTTCAGCACTCAGTTCTTTTCCAGAGGGTCATTTCTAACTATTATTATCAAAGTAGTCCCTTCTCTGTCCTAACTGCCTTCTCCCTCAACTTGTGGCAAGCTTCCTGTCATGGACTAGTCCTTCTGGTCCTCGTTTCTGCTGTCATTGGGTATTAGCTTCATACTGCTTTTTTATATCCTGCAAATTAGCGCAGTCATTCTATGTCTGTTGTGTTAATAGAGTGTGCAGAGTTTAAGAATCTAGTTTTGGACCAAAGAGATCTTACAGGTGTTAAGGCTCTTGCCTTGTATGCATCCAACTCTCTTTCAAATTCCCAGGACCACATATGGTCCTTGAGCACTCAAGGATCTCTGTTGCGCACAGAGCCAGAATCAACTCCTGAGCGCTGCACGGTGTAGCCCCTCTCCCCCAATCTAGTTGTGCCTTCAGCCTAATCTCTTAAAGAGATAATGTTTTTGTTAAACTTGCATTTACATGCGAACTCTGGATTTTGTCAAATATGTGGAGCTGTTTGGTTCTGGACCATTGACTGTTTGGTTTCCAGTGAACCTTTTATGAAGGTGATGGTTGGGGGGAAAAAAGGAGATGTTCTTTGGAGCATCTGAAAGGCTAGTGTGCTGGTATTTTTCTTAATCTTAAAGGACATGTCATGTGAATTGTTTTTGCTTAGTTGCTGATAAATGCTTAGATAATAAGTGTTTGTATGTGGTTGAGAATTGGATCTGTGGCTGTGAATTTCTCTGGTAGCTATTTGACTAACGTGCCTCTGGTTTGTTGTCTATAAATCATACCAATTTGTAAATTTTGAAGCCATAAGTCTTTAGCTATCTTTAGTAAAGATTTGAGAATTCACATAGCAGATCTCCAATCAATTGGACAGGGGGAAAAATTCCAGAAAAACAAAAATAAAAAGGGAGTGTTTTCAATGACAGCTCTATTATAAATAGTCCTGATGATTTAAAATAGTAATATGTGATCTTGAATTAGTATGATGCCATTTAAAAATATTGTTGTATCCCCTTTCCCACACGATATTCTCTTGATTCATCTAGGATTGTGTTTTCCTACTATCTTTGTAGTTATAAACTCACCAGCACTGTCTGGCACTCTCTTACTGATCATCTCTGAATGTAATGCGTATCATGAGTATCAAAGTAGGGCTCTGTCACTGAACTCTTTACTAATTGTAATGTCATCATTGAAAATGCAGAAATGCCCAAGAATGAGTTCATGGTATTTTATCTTCCATGAGATGTAATTAAATGTTACATCTTATATATAGTAGTATATAATAGTGTTATAGCAAAGGGTAGGTGCATGAGAGAAAGAGAGTTCTTAAAAAACATACAAAGTTAATATAATATCTAGTACTGGAAACATTATAGGAACGTTACTGTTTGTAATCATGGAAACTATTTAACTTCATTGTCATTTGCCCCTAATTTCGAGATAATATTGCTCTACTTTTCATGGCATTGGGTGTTTTCGACTCAATTTACATTTTATATCTATTTATTTCAAAAAAATTCTTCCTGATTTTTAAATTTTTATTTACTTATTTTTTCTTTTTTGGGTCACACCCGGCGATGCTCATGGGTTATTCGTGGCTCTCCACTCAGGAATCATCCCTGGCGGTGCTCAGGGGACCATATGGGATGCTGGGAATTCAACCCCAGTCGGCTGCATGGAAGGCAAATGCCCTATCCACTGTGCTATCGCTCCAGCCCCTCTTCTTAATTTTTTAAAATCACTTCCCTTGATATCAGTCTCTAGCATTTTCTATGGCTGACTTAAAGCTTGATTATAATCCTTATTGTATCATACCAGGTGGCATATTTTGTACAAAGTCATTAACATGCCACTATTAATGACTAATAATTTAGATTGATCCTTGGATTTACTTGGGGTGGAGCGATAGCACAGCAGTAGGGCATTTGCCTTGTGCGCAGCCGGCTGGCCAAGCTGGGTTTGATTCTTCCACCCTCTCGGAGAACCCCGCAAGCTACCGAGAGTATCTCACCCACACGATGGAGACGTTACTGGGCCCGCTCAAGCAAATTGATGAACAACGGGAGGACAGTGCTACAGTGCAGTGCTTGGATTTACTTGATGACATCTAATTCCTCTGTTGTAAAGTTGAGCATATGTACTTGCAGTAGGTAGAAAATGTGTGAGATGTTTCGGTATCTTCTAATTGTTCAGTTTCTCATTCTTCCTTCAGTATGTTTAGCATCCACTGATGGCTCATACCTGATTCAATAGTTCAATGAGGATTTTAAGTCAGTGATTTTCTAATTATAGGATTTCATCTATATTTTGTCTTCTCGTCTTCCTCCTCCTCCTCCTCCTCCTCCTCCTCCTCCTCCTCCTCATCTTCCTCCTCTCTTCTTCCTCAGCAGTCGCCTCCTGCCACACCCAACAATACTTAGGGATTATTCCTGGCCCTGTACTCAGGAATTACTCCTGAGTGCTCAGGAAACATATGGGATTGGGGGTCAGACTGGGGCTAGCTGCATATATGGCAAACCCTCTACCCACTGTGCTCTCTCTCTGGACCATTTTTCAGTATCTTCTAAAAGAACAACTTTTCTTCATTAACCATTGACTTAACATCATTCCAAAATACCACCATGCTTGGTCATTACATTTAGTTTCATCTTGAATGTTGGGTAATGAATTGTTGCTGTGGCAGTGTGCATGGTTTTGTTTTCCTATTCTTTCCCCTTTTCTCTTTTGAGTATCACTATTTGTGATTTTGAAATGTTCATGTGTTTCAGTCAATTGCAGTCATTATTCTTTCTGATGCTTAAATTGTTCCAGATTTGGCCAGTGGGAATCTTTGAGTAGTATGTAGTTTTGACATGACCTCATTAGTCTTTAAAAACTTACTTGTTTTCTGACACAACATGATGTAGGCTTCTTGGACATTCCTTCCCATGTCTTGGAATCAGCATTTCCCCATGGAGCCCTGGTGTGTAGTCTCTCTCTCTCTCTCTCTCTCCCTCTCTCTCTCTCTTTTTCTCTCTCTCTCTCTCCCTCTCTCTTTCTCTCTCTCGCTCTCTTGTTCATTGTCTAACTTATTAAGTGATTTTGGAGCTTTACTTAATGCACAATTGAAATCTTGCTTAAAATGTTTAGCACTGAACCTCCTCTTTAGAATTTTGAATTATTTAAATTTATAGCTTCTTTGCATTTGCGTTTCTAACAATTTTTCAGGTGCTACAGATGTCCCTGGTTTGAGGACATACTCTAAACAGGATTGCATTCTCTCATTAATGGAGTCTAATGGCCAGTTTTCCACTTTGATAAATAAAAAGCAAGAGTTTTATTTATATTTTTATTATTATTTATATTTCATTGAAGATTTTAAAATGTTGACAATGTCATATAACCCTCCTTTGATTCTGCAATTTTTTAAGGTATGTGGATTCTATCACTGGGAGACAAGGATGCAACATAACTACACGCTTTGCTGTCCATGTGTAAATTGAATAACGCATGCACAGTGACCAATCAGCAACAGTCTTTGAAAAAAGTGGTGATTGGTCATTGGTCAGGATGCACATCTGTTATTTATATAATGATATTTGAACTAAGAGCTAGCAGCAAAGTTTGTACTTTATGCAATTACTCACAGTTAATATACCATAGTAACTAAAATTTGAACCATCTTGTCAGAATATGGTATTTATCTCAACCATGGTAGCTGAAATTCATGCATATCAGAACCATGCGAAGCAAGGATTGCCTTAGTTTGACATAAAAATACCAAATCCTCAATGGAACATATAGAACAAAACAGTTTACTGTGGAAAATAAATTACATCCCTTTACCCTGATTTTCTGGTCTACTAACATATCAACAAGTTAATGATTAAGGATTTATATGCCACGTGTTTGTTTTAATTTCTGGGATAATTTAGTCAATTATCCCAGAATGTTGTTTGGACAGATGCAAGACAATCACTGTACAATAAGTATTGATTTAAGTGATTGTGTACTAATTGTACTAATCATATTTAGTGAACCCATCTGGACCAGGGCTTTTGCTCCTGGAGAAAACTGTTATGTTTCCTTTCTTGTGATTGGTCTGTTTAGATTTCCTGCTTCCTCCTGACTCTTGTGAGGTTATATAGTCTATAAATTCATCCATTTCTTTTAGGTTCCCTGTCTTAGAGGCATGGAGTTGTTCATAGTAACTTCTTATGATCTCTACTCCTCCTCTCCCCCTGCCCACCCCTCTGTTTTTGGGCTACATCTGGCAGTGCTCAGGACTTACTCCTGGCACTGCAGTCAGGTATTACTCCTGGTAGGGCTCTGAGGACCATATGGGATGCTGGGGATCGAAGCTGGGTTGACAGAGGTTAAGGCATTTAACTTGCAGGTGACTGTGGGCTGCAACAATGGTTCAAATCCTGGCACCATATATGATCACATAAACACTGCCAGGTGTAGCCCGAAAAACACAACTACAGCAAAAATTCTCCCCAAACCAAAAAAAAACACCTATAAATTCACAGTTTAAGAGTAAATACCAATTGTACCACACCCACAAGAATTACTGTCTTGTGGCTGGAGTGTTGGTACAATGGGTAGGGCACGTTGCCTTGCACAGAGGCAACCTGGGTTTGATTTCAGCACCCTTATGGTCCCCTCAGCCTGCCTGGAGTAAGCCCTGAGCAGAGTTCAAAGAAAAAATTAACAATTCAATACCAATACTCTAGTATTTCATGAAAACTAGATTCAGAAATTTCAAAGAAAAATTCTATTACTAGACTCAAAATGAATGAAGTTAGTGTTCTAGCCATTATACACAATATGTATCATCTCTGATAATTTAGGTAAGCTTGTGTCATAATTCTTGGTTAGGGTAGATTTGGGGTAAGTTTTTATTACTTTACCAGAATTTGTTGAAGTACTCCTCTCCCCCTCTTTCTTTCATGTAGTAGACATGTAAATTCAGTCTCACAACTAAGTATCTGGGGCCTGGAGCCATAGGACAGCAGTGGGGGCGCTTGCCTTGCATGCGGCCTACTCAGGTTCGATCCTTGGCATCTCGTGTGGTCCCTTGAGCACTACCAGGAGTAATTCCTGAGTGCAGAGCCAGGAATAACCCCTGAGCATCGCCGGGTGTGACCCAAAAAGCCAAAAAAATAAAAAACCCAAAAAACTAGCACTGTTAAGTCACTGTGCATGATAGGTAAGAATGTGGGTTTAGAGTTAGATAAACATGAATTTGAATTATCTTGATGAGTTCATTTTCTAGTCCAGTTAATGGCTTTGGCCTTTGGTCCCTGACTGTAGGTAGTGTTAATGATACCCATTTATGTGGTTTGTAATAATGATTAACAGTGAAATCATGAATGCAAGTACAGGGCACAGTGTCTGATATTTAGTCAGGCACTCAGTAAATATAAGTTGGTTTCTTTTTTTTAAATTTTAGTATTAGTTTAACACGGAAGAATTGTAGTGTACAAAGTCTTATAAGTTGCTATCTCTCCTATCTTTCAAGTATTACTTCTCATTATTGAGTTGTTAGTATAAGATTAGATTTACCCAGACTGCTATTTAGATTGTCATCTGTCTTGATTTCCCCTTTTAGTTGTACTGGTTTCTAGTTTTGATGCTATTGTATCTCTTCTTCCATTTTCTCCCCCCCCCCAATCTTATTCTCACCCTTTCATTCCCTGCAGTTTATGAAAATATCTTAGGCCAGTTCACTTTGCTAATTTCTTGCTATTTTCAGTTCCTTTTTGCTGATAGCAAACTTTTAAAAAGTTGCATTTATAAAATGTAGTCAAAGTAGTTCTTTTTTAGTATTCAGTTCTACGAGTTTTGAAAAATGTATATAGCAGCACTACCTCGTCAGGATATAAAACATTTTCTTATCTAAAAAAATCCCCTTTGAGTATTCTGCAGTAAATCCTGTCCTTGTTTGCAAAGTGTTTTTAAGTTTGAAGGATCCCATATTTATATTCTTTCTACACTATCTTATGTGTCTCATTTATTGACAAAATATATTTATTTTCTTGAGTGACTGTTCACAAGTCTGTAGTGTGTAAAATTTTCATTTATATTCTCCAGTTTGTAAAAGGAGGAAGAGCAGTTGTTTCTATGCTGACTTAGTGGCCCACATCAAAGAACTCTCTCTTCTAGAAAGGTTGGCAATGTTCAAAGGATCTTTCAGAGGGTGATGGTCATCTCTTAGGAGATGATTTTTCATTTCTAGGGTTTAGGAGTCAGTATCAAATCCCTAATGGGTAGACTGAATCTAACACTTTTATTGTATTTTTAAATAGGAATGTACATTTTAATAAAAGGGGGGTTATAATAAATCATATATAATCCTAGATAGAAATTTTCAGTGACTTTTGTTTAGTTTGACAGATACAGAGATCATTTTTTAAAGTTCTAGCTTGGTAGCTATTAGTACATTTAAACTAGTTGACAGTGTATTTTCAACTAATTTTTCAATGAGAAGCTCTCACCTTTTTCTTTTTCTTGTTTTGGTGGAGGGGCACTTCCGGTGATGAGTAAAGAACATTCCTAGCTTAGGGCTCAGGGCTTATCCTGGCTTGGCTTAGGGGAATCATGTAGTACTATGGATTGAACCTGGGCCTTCTGCATGCAAAGCACATACTCCAGCCTGTTGAACTCTCTTTCTGGCCCTAGACATCTATTCTTAAATTAAAAATATATGATAGAATATTGAAATAGCAGAAGATTTACTTTGGCATGGATTAAGTAGTGTTTCCTGATACCCTGGTACTCTCTTAACAGTTGTTTTTTTCTCCGTTTTTTTTTTAATTGAGGTATTTATAAGAGTAAAGTGTATGTGTTTTTAGGTCTCGTGTACATTGGTATCACATTGTACCCATCCCCTCACCATGCCAGTGTTCCTCTTCCACTGTTTAGGGCACCATTCTCATCCACCTCACTCCCGTGGCAGTGATTCATTCTTCTTGGCAGAGGGTTTGTTTGATTTTGGCCTCGTTTTGTTTTTTTATATATCACATATGAATTAAATCATCTAGTGTTTGTCTAACTCGGTCTGACTTATTTTCTTTAAAATAATCCCCTCTGGTTCCCTCCACATTGTAGTAAAATGCAAAAATTTATCTTTTCTTACAGCTGAATTTATCTTTTCTTATAGTATTCCATTGGGTGTATATACTACAACTGCTTTATCTAGTCATATGTTGTTGGGTGGGTATTTGGGTTGCTTTCAAATCTTGGCTATAGTAAACAGTGCTGAAACAAATATTTGTATGCATGTGCCTTTTAACTTAATGTTTGACTTTTTGACTCACTTTTCTTTCTGAACAATGCTCCCCTCCCCTACAGATAATATATTGCATAACTGGAAGGCATAGACTGTCTACTTAAATACTGCAGGAAGGTGACATGCAAATATTAAAGTATATTTTTTCCTCATTGTTACTGCTTTCCCTCCTAGAGTATAGTAGTTCTATAGTACATAGTATTTGCGGTTTTGAATTTTTTTTGAAGGGGTGCAGAAAATCAGAAAAGACATAGGAACATTTCTCTGTCGTATTTTGTAGTAGTAATGAAAATGTGTATTAAACTTCTACTAATTTGGAATAAATTTGAAATCTTCATTGTATCCACTTCAAAAGTATTCATTATAGTGGGGTGTCTGAGTCACCATTCTGTGGTAATAGGAGTCCCTGGTGTGTTTGGTGCTGATGACTGTCCTTCTAGCTAATGGATGAAGAAATGTGTTCACAGGCTGGTAACCAGTGGCAGTTTATTCAAATCAATCAGGATTATTGTAGAGAAATCGTTGAAAGGTTGGGGGACAGCAGTTACAAATAGGTGTGGTTGGACATTAACATAAGCAGTGAACAGTTATAAAGTCCCTCCTTCAGGGCAACTTCTTTTAGGAGATCCACCAAAGGATGGAATTTCATGTTGGGGTTCCAGCACTCTAGATTCCTTCTAGGAGATCCACCCTGGGGCAGAATTCCATCTAGGGGCATATTGCTTTCTTCTTTCCTTTACTGGTAATCCATTTAAACAATCATATTAAATTAACTTCTTAATGTATTTCTAGTCATTTTGTCTAAACACAGTGAGAGGTAAGTCTATACTTTAGATTAAGCTTAAAATGGTCTCTTTGGTCTCATGGTAAAGGGAGGCTTCTCCTGGGGACGGACATCTCGCTATATTTCCCAGACTACAGTCCTCAGGCTAGGTTAGTTTTTTGTAACCCCAATAGGGTCCTTATTCAGTTACTACTTTTTGGGTCATAAATCAGAGTTTGTTCTGTGACCATGCTTTTAACTTACCGTACTTCTTATGGCCCTTAGGCTGACCCATGTCGAAGCCAGAGTAGCTTACAGTTTGTCCCGGCTCCATCCAAGTCCTTCTGAAGACCCAACATTTTTTTAAATTAATTTATTTTTATTTTTATTTTTTTGCTTTTTGGTTCACACCTGGCAATGCTCAAGGGTTACTCCTGGCTTTGCACTCAGGAGTCACTCCTGGCAGTGCTCAGGGGACCATATGGGATGCTGGGAATTGAACCCAGGTTGGCAGCATACAAGGCAGACACCCTACCTGCTGTGCTATTGCTCCAGCCCCACACCCAACTTTTTGTGTGTAAGGAACGACAGTCAATCTAAAGGCAACTGAGGCTTAAGTCATGTAAATATGATAGATATGCAGGGGTAAATACTCTTTGGAGTCAGGTAACTTCCATATTATAAAAACATAGCATTAACTGTCTTCTTGTGTCTATACAAAAAAGGACATTGCTCTAAACTGAAAATATGCAAGGGAAAGAGAAAGGAAAGAGAAAAGCAATATTTTACTCGCATATACAAAAATCCAGAGCTATCAGAAGGTTTGACTTTACAAGTTCCCACGTGTGACTTGGAGATAATTCTGACTAACAGATAGAGAAAGAGCACAAAGGAGATATTAAAGATAAACAGGGAAGATTGGGAGTGCCCCCAGGAGCACTAGAGTGGGTGTAATTCAATTAACCTAAGCTCTCTGCAGGAGGAGAAAGGACAGCCCCCTATTAAGCCTAAAATGTTTAGAACTATAATCCAATAGTCGGGTGCTAAAATTTTATTATACCCCTCAAATAATTTTATAGACCTTGGAAATGATTAGTAATAGTAATAGCAATATGTGTTTCAGGTACTATGTTAGATCCTTTAAATGTTGTAAATTATCATATTTATTTATTATTTTGTTTTTTTGGTCACACCCTTGATGCTTAGTGCTTACTGCTGACTCTGTGTTCAGGAACCACTCCTGGCAGTGCTCAGGGTACTATACGGGATGTTGAGGATCAAACCTAGGTTGGTTGTGTGTGAGGCAAACACCCTACTCACTGTGCTATCCCTCTGGCTCTTAAGATTTTATTTTTTATAAGGGCCACCCCTGACAGTACTTGACTGATGGTGCTCAGGGGCCATCAGGGTATTACCTGGTGGTGCTTGGGGGCATTGAGTGCTGGAGGTCCAACCGAATCCCTTGAACATGCTAACATGTATTCATTCTACCACTCACATGGTCTCCCTGGCCCCTTTACATAATTTTTAGTTCTCATCCCAATCCTGCACATTTTATTTCCCTTTAGCTGAGGAAACAAGGGTTCAGCAAAGTCTGTAGCTGATACATGAACTTTGTTTCTAAAAAACACCTCTGCTGAGTGCTAACATCTGTCCCATCTATTTCTTTTTCCCACTGGGGAGACTGAGTTTAGTGAATCTAAAGGGCTTGTTCATCCTCGCGCAGCCAGAGCGAGGACTTGGATCCCGGGCCTCCTGACTCACATTCCGGTGCAAATTTCACTCCATCAGGACACCTTGGCTCCTGAGCTCCGAGTGACATCCCCAAACAGCTGTGTTTATCTGTCCTACATGTCCCAGCTTGTTTTGCTAGCTGAGCAAAAACTACTTAAAAGGATCCTCAATCTTCACCTTCCCACTCCCCTCCACTTACACTCATGCACTCCCACTTGCCCCGTGAATAACTTCACAGAGAGAATTGTGCAATGTCACTAAGCCTTCCCCGGTGTCACAGTTCCTCCCTGAGAGAACAGTCACTTCCTCCTGACTCTAGTTTACTGTCAGATTGGCTTTCCCTCCCTTCTCTTTGATCGGAATCTTAGTGTTTAGGCAGGAATTTGAGGAGCAGATGTTCTTCCCCTTGAAAAACCTCTTTAATTCTCCTTACTACTGTGTCTAATGGCTCAATCTTGTCCTTTTTAACTCTGTGGTCAACAGAATTAAGAGAAAAGTGGGACAGAATGGTCAGCTTGATACTGAACATTTCATTTTATTGGTGACAAAGAGAGCACATGAAGAACTTACGAGACAGTGTGGGGAAAGTAAAGTTTTCTTTTACGCTAAAAAGAAAAGTGAGTATTAATGAGGTCTCACTGAGATTTGGTAGTTCCCTTTGAAAGTAACTCGAGTCATTTGATAGAGCAGTAGCTGGGTAAATGGAACCCATAGACTGTTTCCACTTGTCAACTTAAATTTTTCCGTTTTTTTAGATTTTGATTTCTCTCTGGGAGTGAAAATGATTCCTCACCAAAAAAATGTTCACTTATATTACTTGAACTTTAAGGGCCAGTGAAGAAAACTCAGTTTCCCTCCAAATGGGAGTACTGTGAACAAAAATATGTCCTGTGACTAACTGGTTCTCTTATTTTTACATACTTTACTTAATTTGGGTTAGCTGTCTGAACTAATTATCAATTATTTAGATATAAAAAATTGGACCAAATAGCCTATGGTTTCATTCATTCTTTATTAACTGCTTGAAATTTGCTTTATCAGGATCTGATTTAAGTGTTTTTAGTTTTTGTTTTGTTTCTGCCAGGGTGGGGTTGGGAGGGGAAAGGGGTTTGGGGCAGTGCTCAGGGCTTAGTCCTGCTCTGTGCTCTGTGAAAAATATTTTTGAAGATCCCACATTAGTTTTTACTGAGCAGACAGTGAAGGGTAAATTTTGAAGTTATCAGTGTACAACTGTCACATTTGCTCAAGCATAAATTTTCTCTCTTACTATTACTGGTGCCATCTCTGGACTTTTGCTTTGGGCCCAAGTCAGAGAGGTTTTCTGAAGATTCTCTCCTTTCCAGTATTTTAGGAAGGCGACCTTGAGGCCAAGAAGCCTTTAATTTTTTTCCAAAGAAGGGGCTTGGGTGGCATTCCTCTTTGATTTTTCTAGATCTCTCTATCCTGGGCATTTGTGGTTTGAAAACTTCATTTTCTCCGTAACCAGGACATTTTGTTGCAATTGTGGTGCAATAGGTCATGTTGTTGTCATTCATTCTACTAAAGCCCACTTAGATCTTCCTTTACTTTCTCTTCATCACTGGAATCAGTACCCTGAATCAAACAAACTGTCCACTGTCCTCTCGTTGTTCATCGATTTGCTTGAGCGGGCCCAGTAACGTCTCCATTGTGAGACTTCTTGTTACTGTGTTTGGCATATTGAATACTCTCAGTAGCTTGCCAGGCTCTCTGAGAGGGGTAGAGGAATCGAACCCGGCTCGGCCAGGCTGACTGCGTGCAAGGCAAACACCCTACGGCTGTGCTATCACTCCAGCCCAATCAGTGTACTGAAAATGGATTTTTGAAGAACAAATATTTCAAAACCAGTCTAGGATTTCATCACGATTGGGTAAACAGTCAGGATACATGTTGAGCAGTATTTTCTGGTTATTGTTATTGTCTCTGTAAAGAAGCAGCTTTAATAGGAAGTGTCTGATTGAATTTGTAACTAACTAGGCAGAATAATTCTGGTGCACCCCAGCCAGACAGTCATACATTTTAGCTTTTAAAAAATATCAATGTATTATCTTTCCAGAAGACAAAATTATAGAGTTGATAATTTTCCTCCCTGAAATATCCACTTCTTCGTCTTGAAGTTGTAAACTTAGAAATGAAATAGAACTTCAGATAGAGAAGGGAGCACCAAATAAAGGATGTTTGGAGGATCCTCCCAGGAGGGGAGATGCATGTCGAAAGTAGACTATGGACTGAACATGTTTGCCACTCAACGCCTCTTTTGCAGACCACAACACCCAAAAGGAGAGAGAGAACACAGGGGATTGCCCTGCCACAGAGACAGGGGGGATGGGGGGATGGGGGTGGGAGGGATATTATCCATGGTGGTGGAAAATGGGCACTGGTGGAGGGATGGGTATCTGATCATTGTATAATTGAAACCAAAGCACAAAAAATTGTAAATCTACAACTTTAAAAAAAATAAAATAAAATAAAGGGAAAAAAAAAAGAAATGAAATAGAACTTAAATAAAAAGGTAAAGGTAAAGGCCCTCCCATTGATCATCGATTTGCTTGAGCGGACCCAGTAACGTCTCCATTGGAGACTTTGTTGTTACTGTGTTTGGCATATCGAATACGTCATGGGGAGCTTGCCAGGCTCTGCCGTGCGGGCGAGATACTCTCGGTAGCTTGCCGGGCTCTCCGAGAGGGGCGGAGGAATCGAACTCAGGTCGGCCATGTTGGCTGTGTGCAAGGCAAACGCCCTACCGCTGTGCTATCGCTCCAGAACTTAAATAACAGCCTAAAATTGTCTTTTTTTCTCAAGTTTATTTATTTCAAGATTGTCTTGAAAGGATAACTTATTAGATTTTTTTTAAGTAACAGAATTGCTTACATTTAGGAAATTATGAAAAACAGCCTAACAATATTCGTTTATATGCAGCTTACTGAGGTTGGATCTTGGGCTCTTCATGTGGTCCCTTGAGTACTGTGAGATATGATCCCTGAGCACAGAGCCAGGAGTAAGCCCTGATACAGCCAGGTGTGGCCCCCAAAACTAAACAGAGCAAAATAAGTTCATTTTTAATGTTTAGTATAGAAATTTCATGAACTCTCTGTAAAGCATAAAAGTATTAAGGGATTGCTCCCAGTGGTGCTTGGGAGATCACACATTGTTGGGGCTTGAATATAGGACTTCTGCATATAAAACATGTGCTCCATTCCTTTAAACCATATTCCCCACTAAACACTGAGACAAGAGTAGCTCCAGCTATTCCCCCTTTACTCTCTCCTCTCCAAAAAAGAACACTATAGAAGTAGAATGCTGATATGCATACAGATCAATGGAGTAGAATCAAGAATCCAGAAAAAACGTTTGTTCTAAATTCATTTCGATAACATGAGAAAAGCAGTTTAACTTGAGGAAAGAATTTTTTATTTCTCTTCCTTGCTGTAGTTGTGATGACCTGATATTTGGTGGTATTTGGTTGCAGCATTCATAGACTGCCGTAGTGGTCTGGTGGGTTACTCAACACTCTGCTCTGGTGCTCTGGTAGGGTATTTACACACTGTTGTGGTACACTTGTGGAGTACTCACACTCTGGTGCTCTAGTAGGGTAATCCCACTCTGTTGTGGTGCTCTGCTGGGGTATTCCCACTATGCTGTGGTGCTCTGGTGGCATATTCACACCTTCTGTTGTAGTGCTCTGGTAGGATATTCCCACTCTGCTATGGGTGGGGTATTCACACATTCTGTTGTGGTGCTCTGGTGGGGTATTCACAGACATTGTGACAGTGCGTTAGGGATGGTCCACACGTTAGTTGAGGCGTTTGCCCTTGTGCTTGCTGGGAGTCACGCTTGTTTAGTTGTGTTCATGCACATTTGCTTGTAGTGCTTGGTCCACCTTTTCACCTGTTCAGGTAAAACACTCTTAACACCTTCAGTCCTTCTGCTCCCTGGGACTGCTCAATTGTTAACGTGCTTGCACACACTGGCTGTGTCCTGCAGATTGCACGCTCCTTCATGACCCCTAAAGCAATGCTGCCAGGACTGCTCTTGGCACATGGAATGACTTTGGGGGTTGACTCAGGCATCATGCATGAACGGCAGGCATTTTTTTGCCATTGTACACCCTCTAGGCCTGAAAAAAAATATTCATTTCAGTTTATTTAAACCACCTTCAGTAGTGCTGCAGGGGCCTGGTACCATGTTCAGTGATGATCAGGCAAAGGTGCTAGGAGATAGAAGCAGGGTCACCTGCTAGGTGGAGGAGGGACCTGGGAGCTGAACCCAGGTCTTGCACATGCCGGGCTTATACATCAGCTCTTTGAGTTTTCTCTCCAGCCTAGGAATATGTATGTTAACAAATAATGCTGGAGCAGGAGATCCGAACTACAGCAACCCAAACTTAAAAATATGCCTGTCAAGGAGGCAAGCTGGGAGAGGGGTGAGTGGGTAGGTGGGTGGGGGAAACTGGTGAGTCTGGTGAGGAGAAGTTGACACATTGGCGGGACTGGAGCTGGAACATTGTATGCCTAAAACTCAACTATGAATGACTTCATAAATTGCAGTCCTTTAATTAAAAATAAAAATACATTATTCAAAAATGCTGCTGGATAGTCCCTATATTAAAGAAGGATGGTGAACACCTACCTCACACTATATAGAAAAATTAGCAAAGATTGAGGAGAATTAGCTGTTGAGGGAGGATTGGTTGACTTGAAGATTTGGGTGGGCTGAGATTTTTTAATAGTGTTATGAAAAGTGGGAAATGCTAACAGGATAGTCACTGGTGCTGAGGGCCCAGTTGCAATTAATGCTCCCGACTTTGGAGAATTATCGATTTTATGAACATGCATAACCTCCCCCCCACTCCCCCACAATGTTTAATGTATGAACTGTACGCTTAGATATTTTACAAGATAATTTTCTTTTGCTTTTCCTCAGCCATCAGATCAAGTCACTGCAGTACAGTAATACAGGAGACATGATTCTTGTTGTATCTGGAAGCTCTCAGGCCAAAGTGATTGACAGAGATGGTTTTGAAGTAATGGAGTGTATAAAGGGAGACCAATATATTGTGGACATGGCCAATACCAAGGTAAGTAACATCAGGTAGAATTTTTTAGCAAGTTGAATTAATTGATTGCTCATCTATGTGTGTTAACAACTTGTCTGAGTTGCCATAATTCATCCCAAAGTTAGCATCCTATTTTCAAAATTTATATTTTATAATTCTGTGAATATGAGGAAGTTCTTTTATTTCATATGGTGTCAACGGGGGCACTTAAATGACTATAGGGTTCAAATTGGCCTTAATCGATGGTTTACAGTCATTGTTCTTTCCCATGATGTTCCTTTCTTTATCCCACTTCCTTTCCACATGTCTAGTCTGGGCTTTCTCACTGTGTGGTGGACTTAATTGGATTTGACTTCTTGCTTGTTGACTTGCTTGTGAAGATGAATATGGAGACTTCAGTTTTCTCAAGGTGTGGCCTCAGGTTTTCCACAGCCTCCTGGAGCCAATGGGAATCTGAGGAGAGAGGAATCACTTATCACTTAATCACTTAATCCCCGTTATTCATCGATTTATTCGAGCGGGTGCCAGTAACGTCTCCATTCATCCCGGTTGCGTGCTAGTGTAGCCCAATGGTATCTGTTCGTTTTAGGAACATGTAGAGCCTCAAACCGATCATTTAGGGTCTTGACGAAGAAGTCTGACCATCTTATAGGTGGGCGTCCACGTGATCTTTTTATGTCTCGTGGAATCCAATCATTAATGGCTCTAGTCCAGCGGTTGTCTGTAAACCTCATTACGTGTCCAGCCCATCTGATTTTTGATGTCTTGGCAAATGAGACAGCGTCCCTGATTCTTGAGCGTTGACGAAGATCAGAACTCCGGATTCTATCTCTCATTTGAGTGAATCGTGATATTCCAAGCATAGTTCTTTCGATTCCTCTTTGAGAGACCCGAATAGTGTTCTCATCCTGTTTTCGTAGGGTCCAGGTCTCTGAGGCATATGTTAATGCAGGAAGAATAGTGGAATCAAAGAGATGTGCTCGTAGCTGGAGGTTCTTTGTCCTTTTAGTTATTTCTTCAATGCTCTTGAAGGCATTCCAAGCCGTTCTCTTCCTCCTGCGCAACTCAGGTGCCAGGTCATTCATCATGTTGATTTCTCGACCTAGGTATATATAACTGTTGCATTCGGAGATAGTGGTTCCGTTGAGAGCGAATGGAGCGTCAGGAACAAGGCTGTTTCTCATAAACATTGTCTTCGTAAGATTCAGCTGTAGTCCGACCTTTCCACATTCACGGTCAAAGTCGTTCAGCATTTGTGCCGCTTGGTTGATGTTTAGTGTTATTAGAACGATGTCATCAGCAAAGCGGAGGTGGTGTAGTTGCCGACTATCTATCTTCACTCCCATGTTTTCCCATTCCAGTCGTCGCATGATGTTCTCGAGGGTGGCATTGAAGAGTTTTGGTGAAATGGTATCACCCTGCCGAACCCCTCTCTTGATATGGATGATTACTTCTTTGTAGAATGGTGAGATCTTGGTAGTGAATCCGCAATAGAGCTCACGAAGGATCCTGATGTATTGAGTTTGTACGCCCTGATTGGCTAGGGCTTCCATGACCGCTTCCGTCTCAACAGAATCAAAGGCCTTCTTTAAATCAATGAACGTTAGACAGAGTGGCATCTTGAACTCCCGAGATACCTCAATGAGCTTGGTTATTGTGTGGATATGGTCGATGGTACTGAATCCTTTTCGGAATCCAGCTTGTTCACATGGTTGTCCTTCATCTAGTGTTCTTTCCAGCTTGTTCACATGGTTGTCCTTCATCTAGTGTTCTGCTAATCCTATTCAGGATGACTCGAGTGAATAGTTTGTAGATGACAGACAATAGGCAGATTGGGCGATAGTTGCCAATGTCATGGATGTCTCCTTTCTTGTATAGTAGTACAGTCTTGCTGGTTTTCCATTGGGATGGAACCTTGCATTCAGACAGGTAGCGTGTGAAGAGTCGAGCCAATGTATTGATGAGTACTGATCGTAAGTTCTTCGGGTGTTCAGGTCTGATCTTGTCTGGGCCAGGTGCTCTTTGTTTCTTTACCGACGAGATGGCATGTTGGATTTCGGAAGGGAGAACATTGGGAACGACATATCCATCATGTGGTATGTGGTATGTGGGCAAGTGGATGTGGCTATTAAAGAGATCTGAGTAGAAGTCATGAATAATTTTCTCCATTGCCCTTCTGGAAGATGTGATAGATCCATCATGATGTCGGAGGGCAGTCATCTTGGTTTTGTAGTTGGTGAAGGACAGGCGGGCATTACGAATGTTTTTCCCAGCTTCTGCTGCATCTACCGGTACTGCTGCTCTCCTGTTTTTGAGGTCATCCTTGATGGCTTCTCTGCACTGTTTTGCCAGTTCGGACGTTTGCTTGTGGTTGCCTGAGGCACGTGCCAAACCACGTTGGCGAATAAGTTCAAGAGTGTTCGAAGAAAGACGGTTTTTTGTGGTTATCTCTCTCTTGGCATTCCTTGCACAATCATGGAGGTGCTGAATCATTCGATCGTATTCCTCATCAATGTTGTCAATGATGGCATCTTCCCATGTTGCCGCAACAGAGCCAAAGAGTTCCCAGTTGGTGGTTGTTCTGGGAGTCCTCTTCTTAAACCTTGCATTCTTTTCTCCTCGTTCTGTGAGGTAGAATTTTGCACGAAGAAGACGGTGGTCTGATCCCGTTTGGAATTTTGGGACAACAGCAACATCGGTTAGGCAAAACCGCCGATTGAATATGATGTGGTCTATTTCATTGTGGAACCGTCCATCGGGAGACTCCCATATCCAACGTTTAGATTCAGCCTTTTGGAATTGTGAGTTACCATGGAAGGTTTTGGTTGACATGATGAACTCAGACAGTCTGTCACCCTGTTCGTTCCATTCCAGGCCATGGGTTCCGATGTGGAGTTCATCGACTGATCTTCTTGGTCCTATCTTGGCATTAAAATCACCGACAATGATCTTGTAGAAGGTGTGATCTTCTTTATAGAATTTCTCCAGCTCCATGTAGAATTTCTCAGTTTCTCTTTCACCATAACTGGATGTTGGTGCATAGACAACAAAGATAGAAACTGCCGGTAGTGAGCCACATTTATTCAAGTGTAATCGTCCGATTCGGGTTGTTAGGCATTCAAATGAATCAATGCTCATGACTAAGTTTGTGTTGACAAGGATACCGACACCACCAACGCCTCTTTTATCACATGTTCCAAGGAACAGTTCTTCTCCAGTGTCGAAAACAGCATGATGGGATTGATGTCTTCTCGTTTCGGTCAGACCAATGATGTCGTACTTGATCTTTCGCACTTGTACCATAAGGTCTTCAATGGATGTAGCAGATGCCAGCGTACGAGCATTAAAAGTACAGACAATCATTTTTGTTTTTCTGCGTTTTGGCAGCCTATGTCTGCCTTGGTGTTTTATCAGCCTCTCCTTCCATATCCTTCTCGACTCTGCATATTCAGGGTTAGGGAAATGAGATCCATTTATTACTGGATTTGGCATATCAATTTGGTCTATTTGGCATAGACCACGGATAGCTTGCCAGGCTCTGCCGTGCGGGTTGGATGTTTAAGGATATTTAAGGTACCCTGAAAATTTAGAGAAAAGTAAATAAATAGTCGAGAGGAAATAAATAAATAAAAATAAATAAATAAAGGAGAGAGGAAAGACTCCCTTATTCTGTGGGCAAGAGGCAAGATCACATTGTAAGAAAGTGATTACATGGGTGGCAGATAAGGATATAATCATCCTAGGAAGCCCAATTTACCACAGATCTACTCTAGACTAAGGAGAAGAAGGAAAGTAGATCTCATATAAATCTTTCTTAAAAAATATTTTTATTATAACCCTATGATATGCCAAGTTATTTATAATACAGTTGCTGCAGGCATTTTCTGATCCAACACCAGTCTCATTACCAGTTCCACACCAGTGTGACCTCCCCTCCACCAACGTCCCCAGTTTCCCACCCACCACCCCAGTCTTCCCAATAGCAGGCACAAACAAATTTACTTCATGTTTTTTGTTAGACAAAGGCAAATAGAATTATCAAAACTTAGATTAATAAGCCAGTCATATAGACTTTTTTATGTGAAGATTTTAGTGGGATAGTGGTATTTTTAATGAGTGTATATTTAACTATAACCACAACAATGCTTTACGACTTAGTGGCTCATTTATAATTGCTAACATATCTGTGACTTGGTTTCTCTTGACTGGGTTTGGCTTTAGGCTACAGACAGAATCTAGATATGTTCCCTGTGTCTTTATTTTTATACATAAGTAGACTACCTGAGGACATGTATTTTTTATGGTCATGGTAGAAACACAAAAAGAAACCTCAGCTCTGGAAGTACTTTTCAAGCTTCGCTTATAATCATACCCATAAAACGAACATTCTGCTGGCCACAATGAATCACATGGCCATTGGTAGCATCAATAGAGTAGCGATTTATGTCCTAGAACAAATCTCCACACTTGGAAGTGCTAAGGGCTTACTCTTGGCTTTGCTTTGCTCAGGGATCACTTGGGGCCATCTTGGGGGACCATATTCTCCAGGTGCTGGGGACTGAACCCAGGTGAGCCGTGTGCTAGGAAAATGCACAATCTGCTCTACTATCTATAGATATCTGGAAATCTACTATATCCAGACCAGTCATTCTGTTTTCTTTGGTGTTTTGTGTTGGTGGTTTTGGCCTTTTATTAATTTTTTTTAATTAAATTTTTTTTTCCCTACTCTGTGCTCAGAGTGTTCTGGGTTCACTCCTGGTATTACTGCTTAGAGCCACTGTCATGGTGCTTAGAAGATCATACAGTTCCAGGAATTGAATCTGGTGCCTTTACACACCAGGCATATGCTGCAGTATGATCTGAAGCCAGGTCCCCTGCCCAGTGTTTCTGTTTAAATGGCTCCGAAGTGTGGCTGAGTGTCCAGTGAGTTACCAGTGATGCAATGGTACTATCCAGAGTGCATGAAGGCTCTGATGGGTCTTGCAGAGAGAATGTTTGTGCTCATAAGCTGTGTTCAGTCAGGAGTTACGGTGCAGTGGGCTGTGAGTTCACCATTAATGACTCAAGAAAAAGTGTTAAGTAATATGTCCTTTGGGCTGGAGCGATAGCACAGCGGGTAGGGCGTTTGCCTTACACGCGGCCAACATGGCCGACCCGAGTTCGATTCCTCCGCCCCTCTCGGAGAGCCCGGCAAGCTACCGAGAGTATCCGATATGCCAGACACAGTAACAACAAAGTCTTCAATGGAGACGTTACTGGGCCCGCTCGAGCAAATCGACGATCAACGGGAGGGCCTTTACCTTTACCTTTTAATATGTCCTTTAGTACAAACATCGCAAGCAAAGTTATATATTGATTGGTGGATAAAAACTTGATCAGAGGCTTCCAAGGCCTTAATTCTGTATTATAATTGGGTGGTTGCAGAACTTAACAGGCCATAATTACTGTAAATAATATGAATTGACTGTAGTCTATTTTTGGTGCTCTAGTTCAGCTTATTGGAATAAATGAATTTAATATGTTTCAAACAGCGTCTGTTAAACCCTAGAGAAGTGCTTCTTAACCTTAATGAGGATCACAGTATCATGCCTTTTTCTGTTTACTTATTGACTGTCCAGTCTGTATTAGATCCATGAACAGAATTCATATCTAATTTAAACATCAAATCACATACAATTATATTATAATGGGATATTGAGAAGTTTGTTTCTTTTGTCGTGTTTTTTCATCCTGGTCGAGTTTTTCCCTCTCTCCTTAGAATCATTGTTAGGCAGCCCAATGAAGAGGTTCTTTGAGCTGATGACTCTTGGTGGTAAGGAAATAAAGCAAATAGGACTCCAGGTTTTTTTTTCCTATTTTAAACTTGATTCTCTTATTATCTGTTTATTTGAAGCTTTTGAGAATCCAGAATTGTATTTTGACTCTGGTTTATCGAAATGAAAGCTTTAAGAATATCTACTTATAATAATAATAAGAATAATTTGGAGAGCCCGGCAAGCTACCGAGAGTATCTCGCCCGCACGGCAGAGCCTGGCAAGCTCCCCATGACGTATTCGATATGCCAGACACTGTAACAACAAAGTCTCCAATGGAGACGTTACTGGGCCCGCTCGAGCAAATCGATGATCAACGGGAGGGCCTTTACCTTTATTATTCTTTAAGTTTTTGTTTATCATAGACAACTTTCCTTGGAAATTAGTGTGAGGAAGAGAATAAACATATAGCTTCCCTTTCCCCCTCCTTTGTTGCTGCTAGTATTGTCCCTGAATGGGGGTAGCACACTTGTCTGTGACGTTCACCCTGAACCTCGGGGCTGCCCATGCTCTTCAGCTGTGGTGCTTGGACCTATTCTGGCTGTGCTACTCTCCAAGGGATCGCTCTCCTTGCTGCTGGGCTTACACTTGGAGCTCAGTGCGGACTCGAGATGACACACTTGAGTTGCAGTGCTCACACAGATCTAGCCATGGTGGGCTGGAGATTACACATTGTATGTGGCATCTAACTTCTCTCGGGCCAGGCGGGAGTCAGCTCAGAACCTCAGTGCTTGCAAGCCAGGAGTTTTAAGGTGCTTTCAGCCAGCCATTCCCCAGGTCCCCAGAAAGTTTGTTTTAGCCAATCTTAGTCCTTCTTGAGTATTTTGCTATTCAGGGCATCTTACATTATAAAATGACTAAGAAGATTGTGGATTTAGCTTTTAGCCACGAAAATTTCAAGAAGAGAGAAATCCATTTGGTTCTATTTTTTTCCTTCTGTTTTTGCTTTTTGGGTCACACCTGATAATACTCAGGGTTACCCCTGGCTCTGCACTCAGGAATTACTTCTGGCAGTGCTCAGGAGACCATATGGGATGCCAAGGATCAAACCCGGGTCAGCCACATGCAGGGCAAATGCTCATAATCTCTGTAATATTGCTCCAGCAGCCCTCCAGTTGGTTCTGATTCTGGTAGTTTCTGCAATCTCATATACTGAAGTACATGTAGTAAGATGAGTAGGAGTGGGAAGTAAAGGTGGATAAGCGAATTTTTAAAGAAGAGAGAAAATCAAAATGTTAATTATCAATTGCAAAACTGCTATATAACTGTATATCATCTGTCCCTCCCTTGCCCCTTTGTTGTTATTTCTATCTTGATTATAACATTATGATTACCATGTATTCTTTCCATTTCCTAGAAGCAGCAACAAAGGACTTTGTCTAGTAGATGTTACTTTTGATTCCTTAACTGTAGGTTTTAGTTTGAATGATGGATTTTAGAAATGCAAGCATTATTATTTGAAAGTAGTATATTTTGTGACTTTCACTCCTTTTTACTTTTTAACTCCTTTTCTAGTTATAATTATTGACCCTGTGACGCTACTGAAGAATTCAATGAACAGGACGTTAAAGTAAAAAGTGAAATATATCTGTTCTATTACAATTAAATATTATATACTCCAAATATAAACAGACAGTTCTAAGTTTGAAGTTAAATTTTTTGTTTGTTTGTTTGTTTTTACTTTTTGGTCACACCCTGCAGTACTTGGGGCTCACTCTGGGCTCTGCACTCAGGAATCACTCCTGGTTGATTAGGACAAGGACTATATGGGATGCCAGGAATTGAATCTGAGTTGGCTGCATGTAAGGCAAGTGCCCTACCCACTGTACTGTCTTTCTTCCCCCTAAGTATGCAGTTAAATAGTATTGTCATGTATGTTTGTGTGTATTTTTGTCTTTTTATTTGTCTTTTTAAGCACCTTGATCTATAACATTATTAATGATAGGGTTTCATGTATATACCATCCCAACATCATAGCATATTTACTTCCCTCCGCCATTTGCTTCAGTCTCACCCCAGCCCCACCCCCTCATTTATCATTTCCCGGAAGTGGTAAGCTCAGTTCTGTTGCCTTTGGCCATTTGTTCCTACTATGTTTCTTTACAGCCACATAAGAAAGAAATCATTTTATCTCTATTCCTCTCCTTTTAATTTCACTCAGCATGATCCATCCATGTTGTGTTATATTGCGTGATTTCATTTTTTCTTATTGCTAATTGTATTCCACTTGTTGTATTCTAAATCATATTTTCTTTACACACAAATCTGTGATTGGAGTCTGTGTGTGTGTTTCTTTTCTTTTTGGGGGGGATGGGCCACACCCAACAATGTTCAAGGGGTTACTCCTGGCTCTGCACTTAGGAATTACTACTGGCATCATGTGGCACATCATATGGAGTGCTGGGGATAAAACCTAGGTCAGCCATGTGCAAGGCAAACACCGTACTTGCTGTACTAGAGCTCTGGCCCTGTGTGTGTGTTTTTAAAAGTATACTTATAGATGCATGCCATTGGAATTGCCCAAGTCCCAGCTTGGGGTGTTACTTTCTCTTCCCTCAAGGAACTTTTTCCTCTCATAATTCCTAAATAAAATTATATTGCTTCACTAAAAAAATGTATATTTGTAGTGGTACAGAAATATTTTTTCCTATTACCTATTACAGTAAAATGCACTGTGGAGAGATTAATTACTATTTCTGTGTTCAGGAGTGGCCCCTAGCAGTGCTTAGGGTACTGTAAATGGTGCTGGGACTCAAACTAGAGTCGTGGCTCAAGCAGCCACTTCCAAGACAAGTTCCTTACTTTCCGTTAAGGAAAACATATGATTATGAAGTTTTCAATCTCTCATAAGAACTATTCCTGTATATCAAAGCTCCATGTAATAAGTTTTAAGTTAAATTAAAAATATTATCATGATGCCTAAGGTAAAAGTCTTATAATCAATTTCATATAATAAGCTTTCTATTATAAATCCATTTGGAGTTGACATAATTAAGCATATTCCCTCTGAATTATCTTCAACTCTTTTCTTTCAACCTTAGCATAAGCCTGTACCTTTTTTTGTTTGTTTTTATTTTTGGACCACACCTAGTGATACTCAGGGGGTTACTCCTATCTCTGCACTTGGAATCACTCCTGGCAGTGTTGGGGTGGGGGTGGGGGGCAAATGGAATACTGGGGATTGGGGATTGAATTTAGGGCAGCTGCATACAGGGCAAACACCCTACCTGCTGTCATTCTGACCAAGTACCATTTATGTTTTAATTGTATGATTAAAGTGGGACAAATTAGGTGAAGAGACCCAGACTGTGTGCGCCTTTCAGTGGGTGACCTTCCCAGGAGAGACTTTAATTATGGAAATTGTAAGTTTCTTAAGGAAACTCAGGAAAAGTGGTTTTAAATGTTTTATTTATATTTGAGTAGTACATGCAATTATTCTGATATCTTATCAACACCGAAAAAGGGCCTTATTATTTGGAGATCAAATATATTAGTCATGTACTTTTAATGGTAATTGCTGTTGTCTAAGTAGTAAAGTATTAAAAATTGTGAATTCTAGGTATATTTTGTTTCCTTAAGCAGTCTTAGCTGATGTTGCAACCACAAATATAAACCAAAAAGGAGTTCAAGGACTTAGAGTACATTGTGTTTTCATCAAGTTTCTAGGTAATAAAAACTACTGACTCTGGTTTATGTCCTTTTGCTCTCTTCCCATCATTTTGGGGATACTTTCTTCTGTTCTTGTACAACAAAATGTTCCAGTCTCATTTTTACTTTTGTTATGATGTTACCCATTTCTCCAGTGATCCTGGATCCTTATATCAGGAACTGACCGATGAATTTATTCATTGCTGTTGAAGTGTCATTGCTTCTGAACTATTTCAGAGGGTAGAGCTCTGGAGGAGATATTAATTACCCCCCAATCAAAATGTATAAAAGCTTTGTGTAAATGTGTATGTGTGTGTCTATCCACTGTCTACTGACCTCCCTTTGTTCATAGATTTTTGCTTGAGTGGGCACCAGTAATGTCTCCATTGTGAGACTTGTTAATGTTTTTGGCATATGGAATACGTCATGGGTAGCTTGCCAGACTTTGCTGTGTGGGGCGGAACACTCTCTGTAGCTTGTCAGGCTCTCCGAGAGGGGCAGAGGAAACCAACATGGGTCGGCTGCATGCAAGTCATACGCCCTACCTGCTATGCTGTCATTCTGGCCCGTGTGTGTGTGTGTGTGTGTGTGTGTGTGTGTGTGTGTGTGTGTATAACTTTGTTACTAAGCAATGCATAGTAATTGTAATAACCTTGTATATTGATATCATATACTTTGACCCTGGCTTAACTACCTAAACTATAATTCATAAAAGTAAAAAAATATTAAAAATCATGAGTTTGTTCAGATACATTTAATTCTTACTAGATTCTCATACTTTTCCCCATCTGTATGTCCCGCTCCCCCCAGTTTTAGCCCTGCCCCCACACTTTTTGTTGCTATTATTGTTTCTGCAGTGACTGGAGGTTGTACACACTTGGCTGGTGGTACTCACTTCTTCAAAGTGTGTGCTTACTACGTGCTGCATATCTTAGTTGCAGTGTTCACATGCACTTGGTTTTGGTACCAGAGATCACAAACAGTAGAGCAACTGACATCACACTCCTGCACGTGGGTGGTTCCAAAGATTGAGTCTGAGGCTTCAAGGGCCTGGTGCTTGCTTGGCAGGTGCGCTACTGCTAAGCACTGCTGGTTCCTCTCCCCTCCTTTTGTTAGTCTTTCACTCTCCCAGCATTGAGAAACAACTTTCAGCACCATCACCGTATTTGTTCATTTGTTCAGTGGGACAGTGCAGCACATGTTGTTTCTGAATGGTTATATCCGTAGTCCTTGTTGGAAGAATTCAGAATGTTGCCTCCCTTCCATGGTTGTCTCCTTCAGTATGGCTGAGAATCATAAGTAAGAGATGCTTTTTTGATTAGGTTATATAGATGGCACAATTGACTTTAAGGAAGTAAGATTAGGGCCAAGAGATAGCTTCAGAGGTTAAGATGCTCGCTTTGCACATGGCTGACCCAGGTTTACAAACTGGCACTGCATATGGTCTTCCAGGACTGCCAGGAGTGAGTACTGACCAGAGCCAGGAGTAAGCCCTGAGCATATTACGGTATGATCAGGCACCACCTTTCTAACCCCTTCCCAGTACAATTAAAAAAGAAGAAGAAAGCAAGATTGTCCCTAATGGATCCAGTCTAATCACATGAACCCTTTAAAGGGAATTCGCTTTTCCTGCCAAAAAGATTTAAAGTATGGGAGGGATTTTGAGGGAGACTTTCTGTTGCTGACTTTGTTGAAGATGGAAGCAGGCCTTGAGTAATAAAGTTGGATCAATAGCTAAGTACATTCTCAGGTACAGTGTTGAAGGTATGGCCTGGTTTCTTCTCAGTGTTTACAGTAAAAATATGAGAGAAGAAAGATAAATCGAGAGGAATCGTTATAAAAGGGAACCAGAACTAGATGATTCATTAATTTTGAGCAGATGGCAAAATAATGTCAAGATGAAGAAATTGCTTCTGAAAGTGTGCCATAGGGAGAAAGCCAAGGATGTGTATATTCTTTGGCTAAGACTTCAGAAAGGTCAAAAGGTCAGAGTATTCAGTTATATTGAAGGCTTTTTCAAGAAAATGAAGCATTTACTTCATATCTCAGCCTAGCCAGGTGAGCCCTGGGAAGCTTGCCTTTGTCATGTGCCTGCCTTTACCTTTACCTTTACCTCTAGATAAAGAATGGATTGTTTTGTGAAGATTTGAAGGCAGGACTTTTGTCCAATTCAGACTCAACATGAGAAAGATTCTCATGTGCTGGCTCTCTAGTTGGAGGAATCTGAGTGGCAAGGAGAGTGCACAATTTTCAGGTGCTGAGAGCAGTCTCCCGCCGACAGACCACAGGGAAATGGGGCAGCTCAGAACCACCACTGTAATGAACTTGATCCTGCCAGTAACTGGAGTGAGCTGGGAAACAGATTCTTCCCTAGAGCCTCGAGAAAGAATGCATTGCTACCAGAGACCCTGAGCAGAGACTCCAGCCGGTAGTGGTGTGGCCAGGCTTTAGATCAACAGAACTGCAAGCTGATTAACTGGAGGTGCTGTGAACCCCCCAGTTTCTGGTGATTCATTATACATCTATGGAAGACTAATGTAATTCCAGAAAGAACAATTGGACTAAGTGATCAAATCTCTGAACAAAGAGTAACTGGAGAGTTAGTGCAGTGGGTAGGGTGCTTGTCTTCCTGACGCAGGTTTGATCCCTGGCACCTGCTGTGGTCCACTTACCCCAGCCAGGAATGATCCCAGAGTGCAGAGCCAGGAATAAGCCCTGAGCATCACTGTATGTGCTCCCTCCCCCTCCTTAAAAAAGAAAGAATAAGAGTAGTTGGTAGGTTTGAGGGAGAGGTGGAGTATATTAATTTGGGACTGGAAAACTAAGGATAGGTATGTAGGCAGATGTTAGATTTGGTGTGCCTTAGATAGGAAATAGAGAGCATCTCCATCTTCAGGTTCATTGCTAGTTTAATGCTGGGAAATGTTGGGAGGAAGTTTTCAGTAGATATTAAGACTTCATATAACCATTAAGGGTTGTAACAGAAAAATTACTGAAGAATTTTAGGAGCATTAAAGACTACAAATATATAAATTTGCAGAGATAATCATTGTACATAGTCATACAATATTCTCAAGTATTATTCAGGGGCTTGGGTGTTTGAATGAAAGATAATGATGAGGGGAGGAGTTATTTCAGTATAAAAGTTATTTGTTTCAACTAGAGCAAAAAGGATATCCAGGGAGTTACTGAGAGAATGCTTGAAATTTAGAATACCAGAAATTAAAAAAAGCAAACAGCAAAAAAAGAAAAAAAAAGCTAAAGAAGTAGGAGATTTATGTGACCAGAACATGGTACTTATTTTCTTTTTCTTTCCCCCTTTTTTTTTTACAAAAAAATTGAATCACTATGAGATACATAGTTACAAAGCTTTCGTGATCAGGTTTCATTCATACAATGTTCCAGCACCCATCCTTCCACCAGTAGAGCATGGTATCTAGAGTCTAGAACATATCAGGTGATAAATATTGGAAGTGCATGATAACAAAAATGGAATTATTCATGGTAATGGCAGAATTTGCTATGATTAGGGTTTCAGAAATATCTTGGAAGAGCTGATTGTAGTTGACTAGATGAGATTTCTCTCTTCAGTATGTTCAAGTGGATTTTGAAATTGTTAAGGAATTAGCAGAACTTGACTTTGGAGTTCTTGATTCACAGAAGAAAATGATCAGAGTCTGATAGATTTCAATGGGATAAAGGGAAGCAGTGGATGGCCCATGGGCCCAAATTATGCCACCCGTTAAACAAAAGTTTTATTGGAGCACAGCTATAACTACTCATTTAATCTCATCCATGATTGCTTTTGCATTCCTCTGGGAGAGATGAGTAGTTGCAGCAACGCCCAAATGCTTACTACTATCCGGCTCATTAGAGACTTTGCTTACTTTCAAATTAGAGCTATGAATATTTTCTCCAGCAGAATGTACTCATACAAAATTTTGCTGATAATCAAAACAAAATGGTGATTCACGAAAGCCTGTGACTGAACTCTGATTAGGAGGAACTTTGGGATCCAAGTGCATGGCGTATTTATTCTCTGTTTTATCTTTTCACAGGAGTTGCCTTTCTGTGTGATATACCCACTGTGCTAAATATGTGGGAACTTTCATTCTGGACCACAGAACCTCCCCTCATTCTATAACCATCAGTAATATTCATTGCAACGGGCAACATGCCTTGCTCTGGTGCTCACACATATTTATCTGCTGTGTTGCTGTGGGAATTTGGGGGCCTCATACATAAGGTTGTGTATGTGAAGTCATAGGGACAACCACAAGACTATATATATACAGATTAGTGTACTTTTCTCTCTCATTGCTTCTTTCTCTCTCAATTTCCTTCTCAGAACCTCTTTCCCCTCTTCTTATTCCTCGTTTCTCTCTCTCTCTCTCTCTCTCTTTGTGTGTGTATGTGTGTGTGTGTGTGTGTGTGTGTGACTGTGTGACTGTGTGACTGTGTGACTGCGCGTGCTCACCAGGAAACCGGTCAGGTACCAATCATCTTTCTTCATACAAATCAGCATATTAAGAGAGCCCAGTAGATGATTCTTTGATTTAGGCTCTTTCCAATTTAAACTGTTAAATTAAGTAAGGGATTTCCCTTATGTCCAGTAGCATCTTCTCCTGTTTAGATAAAGGAGAGAAAATTTGTTTATTTGATAAAAATATGTTTTAGTCTCTATTCTTTAGTCGGTATCACTCTAAAAGTTTTCCACTGTTTAGATCTATATAAGAATCCTTAGTTGAACTTCATTTTTGTTATGTCTAATTTTGGTCACTGTTTTAATAAAAGGGTACTTAACATTCCCATTGCCTTTGTCATGTGCCTGCCTTTACTAGCTAGAAACTGCATTAAGTCTTTCGGATTTTTTTTTTCTCTCTCAGTTAAACTACTATTTGTGTTCATATTCTGGGTACAAAGCATGAAAGGACCAGATGTTCTGTTTATCTTAATGTCCTCTGTACCTGGGATCATTTTTTTGGTTCTTTAAAAAGTAGCCTTTATTTCCTAAGATGCTGTTTAAACTCGAACTAGTGATTATCAGTAAAAGACCTGCTTTTTGCTTTTTTGGGGTGTGCCTGGAAGACCTGCCTGGGTGGGTGAGATGGCAGGGCATTGTTGAGAGCGTGCCTTGCTATGGTGCTCACACAATTTTTTCTGTTGTGTTGCTTGCGGGCATTGGGGACCATCATGCATCATTTGTGTTGTGTATGTGAGGTTGTGATGGTTGTGTATGTGAGGTTGTGATGGTTCCGTTCTTGACCGAGGTGTTCACTGTGGTTTGCAGTCCATTAGTTATGGTGCCTGTACACATCCTGACACAAAGGTCCTTCAAAGCAATGAACTAGTATGTATTACACTGTAATGGAAAACACCTGTCATAAATTTATCCAAAGCCATATACTGTACAGCATAGAGAGTGGATCTTCATAGAAACTGTGGACTTTGGATTCAGCAATGTGTTGGTGTCGGCTCATGAGCTGTAACAAATGCCTCTGATGGAAGACCTTGATAATTGGGGGAGACTATCCATATGGGCAGGGGTCTATGGGAAGTCACTTTACCTGCCACACAGGATTGCTTTTAACCTAAAACTGTGATAAAAAGGGGGGGAGCTTTTAAACACAATAAACTGTCCACCTCTTGATTATTATTCCCTACTTTCCCTCTTGCCTTTTGAGGACAATTTTAGACACTTAAACGTGTTCATAACATTTCATATACCCACAAGTATTGTGGGAGAATTCCAATTTCTCACTAACTGGTTGTTTTTCTGTTTATTGTTATGGTATTATTATGACTCTTCTTTAATTCAGTTTTTGCTTTTGAAACAGATTTTTCTAAGAGATAGCTGTAATATTTTTATTCATTTTGATTTAATTTCAGACCTTAGAACAACAGCCCATAGAGCTTCTTTATATTCTCTTTCAGAGTCACCGCTTGCTAGCATTTACCCCATTGATTTATCCTTCCTTCAGCCCTTCTTCCTTCCTTCATTATTAATACAAACTCTCTTTCTCCCACACTCCTCCATCTTGTAGAGTTCTACCAGTATATCTTTGATATTAACCCCTTACCAGAAGGGTATTGGTTGAATATTCCTTCCCATTCCATAGGCTGTCTTTGTATACTGGTCACTATTTCTTTTGAGGTGCAGAAGCTTCTTAGTTTAAAGGTAGTCCCGTTTGTTTATCTTTGCTTACACTTCCTTGGTCAGTGGCGTTTCATCTTTGAAGATGTCTTTAGCTTCAATATCATGGAGAGTTTTGCCTACCTTTTCTTCAGTGTACATTATGGATTCTGGTCTGATATGAGGTCTTTAATCCATTTTGATCTGACTTTTGTGCATGGTTTTAGATGGAGGTCTGAGCCCATTTTTTGCATGTAACTGACCAGTTTTTTCAGCACCACTTGTTAAAGAGGATTTTCTTGGTCCACTTCATATTTTTTGCTCCCTTATCAAGATTAAATGATCATATATTTGAGGGTGTGTGTCAGGATATTCAACCCTATTCCATTGGTCTGCACATACTCTTATAATTTTGCAGTACTTTCTTTTCTTCTTCTTTTTTTTTTTTTGCCGCAAGAAAAGGATCTATGATTATCTTGTGCTTTCCTATAAGCCTAGTCCTAGAGTCAATCCAAGGGTCCTGGTTCCTTTCAGTCGGAGAGGATTTAGAATCCAGTATTTCTGTGCTAAATTTGCTAGAGTATCACTGCCTCTAAGCATTCTCTAGGTAGTCTCAATGTATAGATAGAGGATAATGTACATATTCATCTATAGCTGCATTTTTTCCTTCTAATTTTTATTTAGTCACAATAATTTACAAAGTTGTTCATAGTAGAATTGCTTCAGGCATACAGTGTTCCAACATCAGTCCCACCACCAATGTCCCTTCAATGCTGTTTCTATCTACCTGTTTAAAATGATGAGTTTCTATTGTTATCTTTGATTTCAAACATCATGAATTTGCTGTAGCCTGTCTCTTTTTTTTCAGTTTAGTAATTCTCTTCTCTAAACAGTGAGAAATCTGACTCCCATTACCCTTAACATATTTCCTCATTTATTTAATTCTTCATTATATTGAAAGCAGTTTCAGAATTGTTAATGCATACCACTGCAAAAAAGAAACAAATGTATTAGCTAGAATTTGTTGCTTATTTACAGTTCTTTTGGTCTTCAGACTAAGTGCACATATTAGTTTCATAGGACTACTGTAATAATTTACTACGCATTTGTTGGCTTAAAACAGCAGAAATTGTTTCTTTCACAAGTTTGGAGGCCAGAAGTTGAAAGTCTAAAGGCACAACCCTGCTACTTATGTGGTACTAGCAGGGAACCCCCCTGTGCCGTACTCCAGCTGGGGGCACCTCCAGGTGTCCCATGATTTGTAGCTACTAAACATCAGTCTCTGCTTCTGGTTTCACAAAGCCTGGTTGTCTGTCTTCCCCTGTTCTGTCTCTGAGAAAGGTACTTGTTATTGGATTTAGGACCCACTGAAGATATGATAAGGAATCATCTTGATTCCTTATCATATCTGTAATTACTCATTTTCCAAATGAAGACACACAGACTTTTGCATTTAGGGTATGGAATTTTTTTTTTCTTTTTAAAACACTTCAATTTGTTGAGGTACTATGGTTTACCAAACTGTTAATGATGGTTTATTGTGTACATAATTCCAATACCACACCAATCACCAGTGTACCCCTTTCCCATTCCCAATGTCCTCAATGACCCTCCCTTTCAAACCTTTCCCTTTCCCTGGTTCAGTTCTTTGGCTCAGTTCTCCTGTGTGTTGCTTTGGCCCTTTGTTGCTGCCTTGTGATATATATATATATGTATATATATATATATATATTTTTTTTTTAATGGGATCACCTTGATTTGCAAAGGTACAAAGCTATTCATGATTGAATTTCAGGTAGACAATGTTCCAGAATCAGCCCCTTCACCAGTGGCTGCTTCCCTCCCCAATGTCTCTACTTTTCCTCCTGCCCCCCAGTCTGCCTTGATGGCAGGCACTTTATACTTTCTGCTCTTTGTTTTTTTTAGAGAGTGTCCACCAATGTTATAACCCCGTCCTACCCCCACCTTCTTCTTTCCCCTAATGGCCAGCTTCCTACTGGAAACCAGTTCTCATACTTTTTGTTTCTATTGCCTTTGGGCCTTTGTTATGCCCCTATTATGTTTCTTTATATCCCGCATATGAGAGAGATCATTCTGTGTCTCTCCCTCTCACTGTGACTCAGCATGATACTTTTTCACTCATCAGGATACTCTCCAGATCATCCTTGCATCAGCAAACTGTTTGATTTCATCTTTTCTTATGGCCTAGTAGTATTCCATTGTGTACCATGCCGTAGCTTTTTTCTCTCTTCATCTGTTCTTGGGTGCTTGGATTATTTCCAGATTTTGACTATTGTGAATAGTGCTGCAATGAATACGTGAGTGCAGATATCTTCTCTACATTATGCTTTTGGGACCGTGGGGTATATTCCTAGGGGACAAATTACTGGGTTACCTTGCTGTGTACTTTTTGTTTTATTCTTTTTGGGCCACACCAGTGGTGCTCAGGGCTTTGTCCTGGCCCTGCTCTTAGTGTTTACTCCTGGTAGGGCTTAAGCAACCATATGAGTATGCATGCAGGACAGACACCCTACCCGTTGTCCTTATCTTTCTGATCCCCCATCTTCCCATGTACATTTAAGTCCCACATATGAGAGAAATCTTTCCCATGTATCTTTGAGTCCCACATATGCTGTATCTTTCCCTTTAGTTCTGACTTACTTCATTCAGCATCAAATCCTCTAGTTTTATCATCTTGTGACAAATTGCATAATTTTGTTCTGTCTTAGAGATGTTAGGTATTTTATTGTCTATAAATATGTTACAACTTCTGAATCCCTAGGTGGGCATTTGGGTTGTTTTCATATCATGGCTATTGTAGTAAATGCTTTAAATTAATGTTTCTGAGTTTCGGGAATGGATGCCAAGAAGTGGTATTCCTGGGTTGAATGGGAATTCTATTCCTCTTTCTTTTGAGAGATTTCTGTATCGCTTTCCATGTAGGCTGATCCAGATGACATTCCCACCAGACAGTGACTAAGGGTTTTTTCTCATCACAATCCCTCCAACACTGGCTGTTTCCAGACTTTTTGATATATACCATTCTCACTGGGCTGGAGCGTTAGCACAGAGGCTAAGGTGTTTGCTTTGTATGCAGCCGACCCGGGTTTGATTCCTCCGTCCCCTCTCGTAGAGCTCAGCAAGCTACCAAGAGTATCCTGCCCACATGGCAGAGCCTGGCAAGCTCCTTGTGGCGTATTCTATATGCCAAAAACAGTAACAAGTCTCACAATGGAGTCATTATTGGTGCTCGAGCAAATCGATGAACAATGGGAGGACAGTGCTACAGTGCTACCATTCTCTCTGGTATGATGATATCTCATTGTTTTGATTTGCATTTCTCTAATCCTGAGTGACATTGAGCACTTTCATTTGAATATTAATCATCTGCTTGTCATTTTTTGGGAAAGTGTTCTTCTCTCCTTCCCATTTGTGGATGGGGTCATTGAAATTTTTTGTTGAGTTTTGTGAGTGCTTTATAGATCCTGGTTATTAGCCCTTTGATCTGGTGTATTGTGTGCAAATGTTTTCTCCCATTCAGTAGTATATGTAATTGCTGTTCCAAGGACTTCCAAAACTTTGTTGAGTAAGAGTCCTGCTATTAAACATCCTTGCCTTATGCCTGCTTTCAGGAAAAAGGCTTTCGGTTTTCCACTATTGAATATGATATTGTCTGTGGGTTTTTTGTAGATAGACATTATTATCTTGAGATATTTACTATGTACCTCTTTCTCTATATTATGTGATAATGTATATATATATATTTTTAATTTTTATTAGTGAGATATCATGAGGTACAGTTGTAGACTTACAAATTTTTGTGCTTGGGTTTCAATTATACAATGATCAAATACCTATCCCTCCACCCATGCCCATTTCCCACCACCACGGATCCCAGTATCCCTCCCACACCCCATCTCCCCCCCCACCGTCTCTGTGGCAGGGCATTCCCTTTTGTTTTTTCTTTCCTTTTGGGTGTTGTGGTTTGCAAAAGAGGCATTGAGTGGCCATCATGTTTGGTATATAGTCTACTTTCAGCATGCTTCTCCCATCCTGGGAGGATGCTCCCAACACCCTTTATTTGGTGCTCCCTTCTCTATCTGAGCTCCCTTTTCCACTAGCATGTGTGACTGACCTCCAAGCCATGGAGCAAACCTCCTGGTGCTAATCTCGGCCACTCTTGGGTGTTAGTCTCCTATTTTGTTACTTTATGTTCCCCAGATGAATGCAATCTTTCTATATCTATCCCTCTCTTTCTGAGCCATTTCGCTTAACATGATACTTTCCATGTAGCACCACTTGTATGTAAATTTCATGACTTCATCTTTTCTAACAGCTACATAGTACTCCATTGTGTAGGTGTACCAAAGTTTCTTTAACCAGTCATCTGTTCTCGGGCACTCAGGTTTTTTCCAGATTTTGGCTATTTTGAAGAGTGCTGCAATGAACAAAGAAGTGCAGATGTCACTTTGATTATACTTTTTTGCCTCTCTGGTATATATTCCCAGGAGTGGTATTGCTGGGTCAAATGGGAGCTCAGTTTCTAATTTTTTGAGAATCGTCCATACTGTTTTCCAAAAGGGCTAAACCAGTCGGCATTCTCACCAGCAGTGAAGGAGGGTCCCTTTCTTGCCACATCCCCGCCAGCACCGGTTGCTTTTGTTCTTGTGGATGTGGGCCAGTCTTTGTGGCGTGAAATGATATCTCATTGTGGTTTTGATCTGCATCTGTTTGATAATTAATGATTTGGAGCATTTTCTCATGTGCCTTTTTGTCATTCGGATTTCTTCTTTGAGAAAGTTTCTGTTCATTTCATCGCCCCATTTTTTGATGGGGTTGGATGTTTTCTTCTTGTGGAGTTCGACCAGTACTTTGTATATCCTTGATATCAACCTCTTGTCGGATGTGTATTAGGCGAATATCCTTTCCCATTCTATAGACTGTCTTTGTATTTTGGTCACTGTTTCTTTTGAGGTGCAGAAGTTTAAGATAGTCCCATTTGTCTATCTCTGTTTTCACTTGCTTGGCCAGTGACGTGACATCTTTGAAGATACCATTAGCTTCAATGTCATGGAGGGTTTTTCCAACTTTTTACTCAATGTACCTTATGGATTCCGGTCTGATGTTGAGATCTTTAATCCACTTTGATCTTACTTTTGTACATGGCATTAGGCAGAGATTTGAGCCCACTTTTTTGCATATGTCACTGTCACTGTCCTCCCGTTGTTCATCGAGTTGCTCGAGCAGGCCCAGTAACGTCTCCATTGGAGACTTTGTTGTTACTGTATTTGGCATATCGAATACATCACGGGTAGCTTGCCAGGCTCTGCCTTGTGGGCGAGATACTCTCGTAGCTTGCTGGGCTCTCGGAGAGGGGCGGAGGAATCGAACTCGGGTCGGCCATGTTGGCTGCGTGCAAGGCATACACCCTGCCGCTGAGCCATCCAGTTTTGCCAGCACAATTTGTTAAAGAGGCTTTCCTTGTTCCATTTCACTTTTCTTGCCCCCTTATCGAAGATTTGATGGTCATATGCTTGGGGGAGATGTCAGTATATTGAACCCTGTTCCATTGGTCTACAGCTTTGCCTTTGTTCCAGTACCATGCTGTTTTAATTATTACTGCTTTGTAGTAGACTTTGAAGTTAGTGAGGTTGATTCCTCTCGTTTTCTTTTTCCCAAGAATTGCTTTAGCTATTCGTGGGGGCTTATTGTTCATATAAATTTCAGGATTGTTTGCTCCATTTCTTTGAAGAATGTCATGGGTATCCTAATAGGGATCGCGTTGAATTTATACTGTGCTTTGGGAAGTATTGCCAGATAATGTATATTGTTATGTGCCTTCTGTCCCTATTTTTGGAAATTTTTTTTTATCATGAATTGATGTTGCATCTTCTCTGCATTAATTGATATGGCAATATCATTTTTAGTTTTTTGTTGATACGGTATATTACATTAATTGAGTTTCATATTCTGAATTATTCTTACATCCCTGGGATGAGCTCCACTTGATCATAGTGTGTAATCCTTTTGGTATATTGCTGGATTTGATTTGATAGGATTTTATTGAGGATCTTTGCATTTATGATCATCAGGAATATTGGTCTATAATTTTCCTTTCTCTATTTTAGTGTCACTGTATTTGGAAGGATTTCTGTTTCCTCAATATTTTACTTTATTTATTTTTTGTTTTTGTTTTTGGGCCATACCTGGTGATGCTCAGGAGTTATTCCTGACTCTGCCCTTAGAAATTACTGCTGGCAGTGCTCAGTGGACCATATGCTGGGGATTGAACTCAGGTCCAATGTGCAAGGCACTTTCCTTCCCACTCTAATATAACTGTGTCTCCAGTTTCCTCAGTATTTTAGAAGAGCTTGAGGAGTATGAGTACTAAATCTCTGAAGTTTTGGTACAACTCACTAGTGAATTTATCTGAACCTGGGCTTTTGTTCTTGGGGAGATTTTTAATTACTGTTTAATTGCTTTACTGAAGATTGGTATGTTCAGGTTTTCTTTTTACTCTTTGTTCAATCTTAGAAGTTTGTATGATACAAGAATTCATCCATTTCTTTTAGGTTCTGGAGCTTGGTCTTATACTTTGTTTATAATAACCTTTAAGACTTTTTAAATTTCTGAGCTGTCAGTTGTAATTTCTCACCCATCATCTCTGATTCTATTTATTAATTAATTTATTTTTCCCTCTTCTAGTCTTAATGCTAGCTGGAGCTATAGCACAGCCGGTAGGCCATTTGCCTTGCATGCAGCTGACCTGGGTTTGATTCCTCTGTCCCTCTCGGAGATACTGGCAAGCTACTGAGAGTATCCCCTCTCGGAAGCTCCCCATGGCATATTCGATATGCCAAAAACAGTAACAACAATTCTCACAATGGAGATATTACTGGTGCCCGCTTGAGCACAGGAGGACATGCTACAGTGCTATACTTAATGAATCTAGCTAAGAGTTTCTTAGTCTTGTCTATTTTTTCAGAGAACCAACTGCTGATTTCAGTCACCTTTTTTCCTTCTTCTTTTCTTTATCACTGATTTCCACTCTAATTTTATTATCTCCTAGCTTTGAGATTTATTTTTTCTTTCCCCAGTTTTTCTGAGAAGTTACAGCATTGGTTTGAGCCTATTGTTTCTTCCTGGTATGCATGTGAATAGCTATAAACTTTCCCCTTAATAGTGCTTTTGCTGTTGGACCTAAGGCCACCATTCATCCCACTACAAGATATGTAGTTGGAATATTAGCTTCAGCTTGTTCTTACAGAGTATTGTTATTCATTTAAAGTATTTCTGGCTTTATTAGATTCTATTTAGATTAAATTTTAGGTTTCTCTATTCTGAACATGTAAAATGCTAGTGGTTTTAGCAGTCATTTCCATATTTATAGATACAGCCTGACAACTTATAATCATTCTTAAGAAAATGGACAAGCGTTCTGATAGGGAAGAGTGGAATCGTATGTGTTTCCTCATATAGAAGGCAGGGCTTACTTGAGCAAGTGCGATATGAACCAAGATCAACGTGTTGAAAAGAAGCCATGTATCAGGGAAAAGAGATTTTTCAGCAGGTGAAAAAGAATATGGGAAGGACTTGGTATGGCAGAGAGCTGCGCATATTGGAGAAAATGAAAGAAGGCCAGTGAGGTAGCACATGTTGAGCTAAGGTGAGCAGAAAATAAGTGAAATTGTAAATAACAGATAGGAACCAGAAAAGTAAGTTCTTGTAGACCGCAAAGATGCTAGAAAGCCAGTAGAAGATAAGCATGCTAGAAGAAAACATGTTAGAAGTATATTTGTAAAGGGTTATATTGATTGCCATGTGGCGCACAAGAGTTAAAAGTGAAAGAGAGAGCCTAGTTAAACAAATCTGTTATAGTATGTAGTCATTAATGGGTAAGCATGAGATAATGGTAGCTCATACAAGAGTATGAGGTGGTAGTGATGACAGTGCATCAGACTAAGGACTAATATCCAAGATATATAAAGCACTCACAAAATTTAACAACAAAAAAATCCAATAGCCCTATCCAAAAATGGAGAGGAGATTAACAAGCGTTTTCACTGAGAAGACATACAGGCTAGAAGGCATGTGAAAAAGTGCTCCGCATCACTAGTGATGGGGAAATGCAAATCAAAACTGATTGCAAATGAAGTGAGCAAGAACCAGTTTTTTTTTTTCTGAGAAGCCATTACATTTAAAATGCCCATGACATGCAAATGGAAATGTCAAGTTGATAAGTTGATAAATGTACAGGTGTAGTACACAGGAGAGGAAAATAGATTTTTTCTCATTCCTGAAAAGATTTTTTTTAGGAGCCAGAGAGATAGTGCAATGGGTAAAGTGCTTGCCGTGCATGTGGTTGTCTGAGGATCTGCTCCCACCCCTGGCACCCCGTAGGGTCCCCTGAGCATCACCAGTAGTGAACCCTGAGCCAGGGATAAGCTCTGAGAACAGCCGGAGATGTGCTGCCATTTGCCCCCATTTTCTCTCTTCCCCCTTCCCCCGTATCTTGCTTCAATTCTTTTGTCCTTATCGCAGAAAGAGGTGTCACCTTTGTGGTCACCAGATAGTCTGTTGGCATGAGCAGAACACAGGGCTTGGTCTGATACCCTGAGGTTTTGGAGATAACCTTGGCTGAAAGCAGTTTACCAATTCATGGGTTCCAGTCTGCTGAAACCCAGATTCAGATTGTTAGTACTTCCCAGAGAGTTATTTTCCTTTTCATGTAAATAAATATGTGCGTTTGCCTCCTTTGCCATAGTTTGTACCATTTTAGAATATGAGATGCTGACATTATTACCCTGTAAAGTATTTGGCTCTTTCCTGCCCCCTCTGGACCTGACCAGCACAAGGCCGCTCTTGCTGACTCTGCTACCTGCTAGAGAAAAGTGTGTATTTGAAATAGTCTCTGTGGCTGCTTTCTGTTATATCAGTTCTCAAACCAACATCACACTCTTTAAGTTACAGTGTTTTAATCTGACATTTTAGACTGAGTAGGGCATATTTTCCTGAATTGTTTAAAAGCTGTTTTTCATTTCTCATGTAATTGTTGGTACAGGTATATTGTACAATCAAATCTTAAAAATGCACTTTTTTTGGGGCTGGAGTGATAGCACAGCGGGTAGGGCGTTTGCCTTGCACGCAGCCGACCCAGATTCGATTCACAGCATCCCATATGGTCCCCTGTGCACCGCCAGGGGTAATTCCTGAGTGCAGAGCCAGGAGTAACCCCTGTGAATCGCCAGGTGTGACCCAAAAAGCAAAAAATAAAAAAAGCACTTTTTAAGAATCGTAGACTTTTTCTACCATCTACTTGCCTTTGCCTAGTTTGGTATTATTGTTATTTGGTGGGGGGGGGGGGGTGGGGGTGGGAGGTGCTGGTACCAAGAGGTATATGGGGCTCCTCTCAGTGATTCTTTGCTCGGGCCTGAGGATTCATTGAAGCTCATTGCCTGTAACCTGTGTGCTAGGGATCACTCTGCCACCAGCTGGGCCATAACCTCTGCACCTTCTCTAGGCCTTGCCTTTGCTATTATTGTTGCTATTACTTTACATATAGCTGGAGCGATAGCACAGCGGTAGGGCCTTGTGTGCAGCCGCCCGGCCGACACGGGTTGGATTCCTCTAACCCTCTCAAAGAGCCCGGCAAGCTACTGAGAGTATCTCGCCCGCAGGGCAAAGCCTGGCAAGCTCCCCGTGACATATTCGATATGCCAGACACAGTAACAACAAGTCTCACGATGGAGACATTACTGGGCCCGCTCAAGCAAATCAGTGAACAAGGGTAGGACAGCGCTACAGTGCTACTTTACATATGGGGCTTATGTTTGCTGAAGCGTTGTTTGGGGATGTGGACCACCCCTGACTCAGCTCAATGGCTACTCCTGGTTGTACGCTCTGGAATCATCCCTGGCAGCGCAGTGGTTCAAACCAGGGTTGCCTGCATGCAGGGAAGCGCTTAAACTTTTTTCTATCTCTTCGGCCCCCCCTGCCTTGATTATTTATAAATAATTACTTTTCTTCTTTTTTTCATTAAGAAAAGAATCCTAGGCACCTTTCTGTCTTTCTAATTGAGGGTTTACCTTCTCTTAGTTTCCCCCCTTTATTTACATCCTGAGAAAGTGCCACATATACTAATGCTAATTTCTTGGTAAAGGGTTGTACAAGTAAATTAAACCGTGTAAAAAATAAAGATCTATATATAGCATATTCTGAAATAAAATTGAGAGAAAAAAAATCTGAGTTTGTAATTAAATTGGGCTTTTGGTGAACTAAATATTTTTGTTTTTTACTTTCAAACATGATATAATTTCTGATCAGTTTATTTTTGTTCTTTTGAAATATTTTTATCTTTTTTTTTAAGGGTCACACAGCAATGTTACATACTGGCTCATGGCACCCCAAAATAAAGGGAGAATTTATGACGTGCTCAAATGATGCGTGAGTATTGTTAGAAATTAATCTATTAATATCTTTTTTGCAGCATTTTTATGTCTAACAATATTTATGGTAAAGTAGGAATTCTGAAGCTTTGTATTTTTGTTAATTTTACTGTAGCCAGTAGCTAAGGTGATTAAATAAACATGGAAACTTTGACAGTGTGAGTTGCTATGAATTCTGGTAAGTTTGTTGGGGAACACAATGGGTCAGATTGGTGCTGTTAAGTGTACTCAGACTTTGAGATTGTAATAATTTGTTACTTTTTATTGTAAAGCTGATTTCTTTCTGATATAAGATGAGTATATAATCCAGTATCTAATAATATAAGATGATCATATAAATGATTGTTTTTCAGAAGTAATCATAGAAAAAGCTGTTTAGGTGACTGTTAAGATTCTTATGCATTATTGCTGTGGCTGAGGAATGAAGACTATTCTACAGAATGTTTGAATACTTTTTCTTATTTTGTTATGCTTTAATCTACCCAAGAATGTACTACATATAGTAGCACTTGCAGCACTGCCCTCCTGTTGTTCATCTATTTGCTCTAGTGGGCACCAGTAATGTCTCCTTGTTACTGTTTTTGGCATATTGAATACGTCTCGGGTAGCTTGCCAGGTACTTAAGAGAAAAATTAAAAAGAAAAATGTTATGAATGAAAATCCTGCAAGTAAAATCACTTGAAAACAAATAACTTTTTTTTTGCATTTTTTTGGGGGTGGGGGGGTCACACCTGGCGATGCACAGGGGTTACTCCTGGCTCTGCACTCAGGAATTACCCCTGGCGGTGCTCAGGGGACCATATGGGATGCTGGGAACTAAACCAGGGTCGGTTGCATGCAAGGCAAATACCCTACCCACTGTGCTATTGCTCCAGCCCCTGAAAACAATTAGCTTTTGTTCTCAGAAGCATGTAAAGCTCAGTCTGAAGAATGGGTGCTCATAGTTGTACACAAACTACATGGTATTACTTAAGTGAAACCTATTTTACATTTAAAAGGACATTTTTGTTCTTAGATTTGTAGATTTGTGTGTGTGTCTCTCTATTTGCATTCTGGCAGTTATAATTTCTCTCACTAAATGTCATGATTGCTGTTGATATTTTTGCATATTTTATTTTTATGTAATCTTTAAACAAAAACGTGTTTTTATTTCTGGATTGTAATTTATTAACTTGATTAATATTAAAGGCGTAGAATTTTTGGAATTCTTATACAATGGAAACGATTAAGTATTTTCAACTAAAATTTGATTGCTAGAGCATTGTAATTTATTTTTCCTTTTTTGAGGGGGTGTGGGGGACAGTACCGGGGATCGAACTTAGCTTTCCTGAATGCTAGGCATGCACTTTACCATAGAGCCCATCTCTAGCCTTAAACTCTATAATTTTAATCTTTTTTTAATCTTTCCAAGTAAACTGTACATGTTTAAAGTGGTATTCTTTAGTTAACATTATGAAATTCAGTTTAGTGATTCACCTTTATAGTACTCCATGACTAAGTAGTTTATTCTATGAATTAGATAATATTTTTTAATTAAGTTTATTAAAATTTCAGCATGTTATTTAAGAAAATGAAAGGTGAGAAATAATGAAATAATCAACAAAGTTGACAACTTGATGAAATTTGGTCTTTTTTAATAGTAAAAGTTCAAAGTAAAATAAAATTAGAACAAGTTACCAAAGCATGATAAAACTATTTACCAAAATTAACAATAAACATTGTATTAGATGTTGGAGTACGAAGGTAGTAACATTTAAAAAAAATGCCTACAATGATTTAGGGACACTGTGTGTTGTAGATTTAGAGACTGACTATATGTTCTATAAGAAAATAAATACTTGATATTAATGTTATAAACTATGGATGTTTTTCATAAGGAAAAGTTGGAAATACTACTACCTTAACTCCATCCCCTCCCCATTCTCTTCCCTTTGTGGTTACTATTGTTTTTTATGTTTGTTTGATTTTTTTAGGGGGTATGGTGGATATACCTAGAAGTTCTCAGGACTTCTGTACTCAGGGATCACTCCGGGTGGGTTTGGGTGGTCATATATGATGCTAGGGATGGAACCTGGGTTGATCCCCAGCACCACATGTTTTGCATGTAAGGCGAGCTCCTTACCTGATCTACTATCTCTCCAGCCCCTTCTCCTCACAATGTTGTAATTTTGGGGGGTCTTGTGGTTCCTTGTGGTAAGTGCAAATTTCAGTTGTGGTGCTCATGTGTGCCTAGTTGTGGTGTGCAGAAGATTGCACAATTGCTCTGGTTCCAGGAATCCTAATAGCAGTGTTGCAGGGTCTGTCTTGGTAGTGTGGGTGGTGCTAGGGATTGAACTCATGACCTCATGCTTGCAAGGCAGATGTTCTACTACTCAGCCACATCCCCAGGTCTAGTGCCTTAACTTTTATTCCATAAACTCAGGTATGAACCTGAACTTAACACGAACCTGAGATCAAACCAATTTGGGAAAAAAAATAAATGGTGAAGAGGGTAATACGTCAATCTTTTCTGGTTTTCCCAAAAATGAAAATGAGACATAGATAGTAAAGTAAAACTTACGATGTTATACTTGAAATTAAATGTTCACAAAAAGTAGATAATAATGAGGATAGAAATGCTTCTTACTTAGCCAGAGAAAGTCAGTTCTACTTTTAGATTTATAAGCTCTGATGTGATGTTATTTTATAATTTAAATTGTAGTAGTCTTTCAGAGGGAAAGTAGAGAGGCTAGGTATGTAGCTCAGTGATTTTCAATCTTTTATACCTGCTGGCAAGTGAAAATAGGGTGCTTTACAGAGCATGGAGACAGAAATGAAAGCCATTATTTATAATATGGATATTTATATTTCAGTATTTGGAGTAGTACCACTACATGCCTCAAATGTGTTAATTGGCAATAACTTTTCTGTGACTGGCAGGTCTTTTCAACTCCGGTCTGCTGACAATTGAATACTATTGCCCTAGCTGAGACTTTTCTAACTTTTATAGACTAAGCTCCACGCTTGTGAAGCACCTTGACGTAGACCATCAGAATTGACATAGATGCATGAGTTAAACCAGCTTAGACAGAACTCCCAAATGACTGCTCACCAGTATACTCAAGTTTTAGCCATTAAAGTTTGGAAATGTTTTGTTCCACATAACTTATTAACTGATAGATGTGATATTATTGAATCATCTTGCATAGAATCATGTTTCTATAGAAAATGATTTTGTTTTTAGAAGTTGTCAGCAGATATGCAACTAACTTTAAATGACATAGCAAAAATAAATTGTGTATGTGTGCTATGTGTATATATTGGATATGTATGTATTTGTGTATTTGAGCCAGATAGATTGAGAATACAAACATTGGGGTGAGGCTCGTCCGAAAGTGTGGATCATAAAGATTAAATTTATTTGTATTCCACTTAAGCTGTTTTTTGGAATTTTTTCAATGTATTTTAAGTTTCTATTTTTCAGTGCTAATTTAGATAGCTTGATCTTTTTAGAAATTGTGTTAAAAGGAAGAAAGAAAATTAATTGGCTGCATTAAATCATATGAAGAAGGATCTCCTAGGTGTGTTCTGGAATGATAGTATCTGTGGGATGTTCTTGGAGAAAGATCTGTAGAATCTTTGTAATTAGTCTTTGGCACAATGATTTTCTATGATTCTAAGAAATAAGTTAACATAGAAACCAGCATTATCTTAACACAGTGATATAGTATCCTCTCCTAAAATCATAATATAATATTTGTTATACTCTGAATGTAGTGCTCCTTGGATGGAAATATAGATCACCACTAGTAAACGCTTTCCATGGTGAGAATCAGTGAAATATAGTCAATTTTAAAATTTGGTTGCAGCTTGTAAAGATGAATTATACCAATTAAAGTTTTGTCAAGGTATAATAGAAAGAACATGCACTTACCAGATCCTGTTTAACTTGGCTACTCAGACTGCTCATGACTCTCAGCTGGTAATGCACTGAGTCTTGGTTTTCTCTAAAATGGGATAATGAGATTAAAATCTGGATTAAATGTGTGAAGCTTTGTGCACAGTTGGCATTCACACAGAGGCTTAGCCTTGGATTCATTTGGGTTGGATTAAAGACTGTGCATAGTTCTCAGTCTATAGTTTTCTTAGAGTTTATCTTGCATCTTGAATACCAGCTCCTGTGTGGACTAAGATGGACCTCTTAGACTTTTGCCGAAGAACTGCTGTGCAGATTTTTTAAAGTAATCAATAACATATAAATATAATTATAAAATTCTCTCAGGAACAATGTTCAGTTCACAGAAATGAAACCCAGCAAAGCAAATGCTTCTAGAACACATTTTTTTTCCTATTTTATTTTCTGGAAAAGAGAAAAATACACCAATTAGTTGTGTTTGAATATAACATAACATCTTCATGATTTTATAGAATTAGTACACTATGGCATAATTTGCCTCAGAAAGTTATAGCATGTGGAGGCATCATTACAGTGTTTTAAGTTCTTGACTGCTATTTTATTTTTTTTTCCTTTCCTATTCTCCCTTCTTGCTCTTGATATAATTGTCTTATGAATGCCTCATTGTTTAGCTTAAAATAAATTTTGCACTAGGGCAGGGATAGCGCAATCTGTGCTTTTTAGAATTTGTGTAAGAGAAGGAAAAAGCAGTTAGTCTAATGTATGATGTTTGGCTGATTTGGGTGGGAGGTTAGTCTATATCTGGCTGGTTCAGGCAGGACTGCACTGAAAAGGTGACTCCTGGCTAGACTAAGGGACCATATGAAGTGTTGTGGGCAGAATCTGAAGCAGCTGCAGACAACGCAAATGACTTAACCCTTGTGCTATCACTCTTGCTCGAATTGCTTTTTATAAAAACATTTAAGTGTGGCTGGAGCAATAGCACAGCAGATAGGGCACTTGCCTTGCACGAGGCTGACTCGGGTTTGATTCCCAGCACTCCATATGGTCCCCCGAGCATGGGTAGGAGTAATTCCTGATTGCAGAGCCAGGAGTAACCCCTGTGCATTGCCGGGTGTGACCCAAAGATCAAAGATGATTTGATGATCATTTTTAATTGTTATTTAACATTATTTGATTATTATTTAACATAATTAACTCAAATTATAATCAAATCTATGTCATTTGATGATTTGATCAAAGATCATTTTTTGTTGTTGTTAACAAAAAAAGTCTAAGAAAAATTAAGTGAGGAGGTACCATGATTTAAAATAATGTTAATGATGGCTTCCTTTGAACTTAATTCCAATATCATATCCATCTTCAGTGTACCTACCATCCTCCTGAAGGAATTTTACATCAAACACAACTATCAAAATTATAACTAGAATTTAACAGAGTCTCTCTCCTGCAAAATTTCCCATTTGAATTTAGAGTTCTGGTGGAATATCTTTGTAAGATATAGGAGGCAAAATTTACTAAGGGACTTTTGGAGTTGGGGGTGGTATCACACTTGGCTATGCTTAGGGCTTACTTCTGGCTCTGTGCTCAGAGATCACTCCTGCCAGGGCTCAGGGAACCACAGATTGTGCTGGAGATTGAATCTCTGTCCGCCATGTGCCAGGCAGGTGTTCTACCTGCTTGTTGTACTATCTCTCCATTTCTATTAGCACTCTTTTTAACTCTCAGTTTGTGAATCATGAGAATTTATTACCAAATAACTACTGTAATTGAAGTGTATATGTTGGTTTTGGTTTGATTTAGTATCTGCTGACAGAATTTTTGTAGGCTTGAATAAAAGCAAGATGTAGATTTTTTTTTTTCTTTTTGGGTCACACCTGGCGATGCTCAGGGATTACTCCTGGCTCTGCACTCAGAAATTACTCCTGGCATTGCTCAGGGGACCATAAAGGATGTTCAGCTGTGTGCAAGGCCCTACCTGCTGTACTATTGCTTCCAGCCCCAAGATTTAGATATTTTAATTTTATCAAAAATTAATTTGGCTCTTAGAAATTTTATTCTCAAAATAATTTTGTTTAACTATTTTTTTAACTGTATTTCATTTGTACTTCAATAAAAAGTTGGTAAGAGTTTCTTTTTGAGATGAGAGAGTTGATAAGATTTTATTTATTTTAAAATTTTATTTTTCACACAGCGGCTCATGGCAGAAATGCATCGGGACCCCACATTAGATTACTGTTGCTGGGCCACCCCAGGGGGGAAAGTGTGCTGTCCCTCTGCCTGCTCCCCCTTGGCGGCTTGGTGGCTGCCATCCTCCAGAGGTCATTGGACAGTCAGGTTTGGGCCCTCAATGACGAGATATGTGGGGCCTCATGGGATGGGGGGTAAGCAGGCCCTTTCCTCCCTGCTCCAACGAGACCCCGAGTTGCCACCCATGAATGGCCTCTCTGGCTCCTGATCAAGCTGCTTAACAGCCATGATCCAAGAGACTAAGGAACAAATCTCGGAACCCAGCAGGTTTTAGCAGAAATCCTTCCAGATTTAATTGTTAAAATTTCAGAATTCCAAAATTTAGCAGCCACTACTGTGGCCGTGCAACATCATATGTTATTCATAACCAGCAATAGAAAACAAATTTCCACAGTTTCCTTTTCGGCAGATCTGAGTGTTGGGGTAAAATCCCAAATAATGGTGGGTCTGGTATCAAAATATTGAATGTAATCAAAGTAGAGAGAGAATAATGTGGAAATCATCTGCCCCACAGGTAGGGGGAAGGTGTGGGTTGGGGGGCATATTGGTGTTTTTGGCGGTGGAAAATGGGCACTGGTGAAGGGATGGGTGTTTCATTGTATGATTGAGACTTAAACCCGAAAGTTTTTTAAATGCTCTCACGATGATTCAATAAATAAGTAAAGTAAAGTAAAGTAAAGTAAAGGCCCTCCCGTTGATCATCGATTTGCTCGAGCGGGCCCAGTAACGTCTCCATTGGAGACTTTGTTGCTACTGTGTCTGGCATATCGAATACTCTTGGTAGCTTGCCGGGCTCTCCGAGAGGGGCGGAGGAATCGAACTCGGGTCGGCCATGTTGTCTGCGTGCAAGGCAAACGCCCTACCATCAATAAATAAAATTATGAAAAAGTAAGGTGGAGTTCATGCCCAATTCAATCAGCATAATCAATGGCTGAATAAATACAATACTCCTACATTTAAAAATTATTTTTCATAAAGTTGTTCACAATAATTGATTACACTCAATATTTTAACACCACTCCCACCACCATTACTCCTTTCCACTACCATTATTTCGGATTTTCCCACTACCACTCAAGCCTGCCCCATAGGCAGATGCTAGATAATTTATTTTGTATTGCTTGTTATGAATAGCATGAGATGTTGTGTGGCTGCAGAAGTGGCCATTTGCTCATGGAATTCTAAAATTTAAATAATTGGGTCCAGAGACATCTCTGCAGTGAGCTGCTTGGTTCCGAGATTCATTGTGAGTCTCTGGATCATGGCCGTTAGTGTGCTTAACTGGCATCCAGAGGCAGTTCGTGGGCATGTCAGCCAGGACACTGAAGGGGCATGGAGATGGGAAGGACCAAGCCATACCCGATCCCTTGAGGCCCGGACTTTTCAGCCACTGGTTCCATGTACCTGGGGTTTTCATTGGGTTCTGGCAGTTTGTGGCTACTGGGATTCATATGGCGCAGGTGGAGGGATGATGCCTGCTCCTGTCTGAGGCACCCCGGTGAAGTTGACTTGGCTCTAGGTTGGTTGATAAGATTATAAAATAGTCAGTTTCAGTTTCAGTTCAAATTTCTCAAGAGATCAGGTTTAGAAATTGTAATTAGGGTTTATAGTTTAGTTGCCCTGTCAGTGTCACCATTCAAATTAATGTGTGTTAATCACAATTTTAAATCTCAGGCCTTAATAGAATTTGTTTTTTTAATTTTTATTAGTGAAACACCATGAGGTACAGTTGTAGATTTACAAATTTTTGTGCTTGGGTTTCGATTATACAATGATCAAATACCCATCCCTCCACCAGTGCCCATTTTCCACCACCATGGATAATATCCCTCCCACGCCCATCCCCCCCATCCCACCCTGCCTCTGTGGCAGGGCATTCCCTTTTGTTCTCTCTCTCCTTTTGGGTGTTGTGGTCTGCAAAAGAGGCATTGAGTGGCAAACATGTTCAGTCCATAGTCTACTTTCAACATGCATTTGCCCTCCTGGGAGGATCCTCCAAACACCCTTTATTTGGTGCTCCCTTCTCTCTCTGAGCTGCCCCTTCCCCTAGAATGCCCGGCTGGCCTCCAAGCCATGGAGCAGTCCTCCTGGTGCTGATCTCAGCTATTCTTGGGTATTAATCTCCTGTTTTGTTACTTTATATCCCTCAGATGAATGCAATCTTTCTATGTCTATCCCTCTCTTTCTGACTCATTTTGCTTAGCATGATACTTTCCATGTTGTGAAATTTTCGTTTTTGTATTTGTTTCAAAGCCACACCTGGGGATGCTCAGGAGTTATTCTTGGTTCTATACTTGGGAGTCACTCCAGACAGTGGTCAGGGGACCATATGGAATACCTGGGATTGAACCTGGGTCTGCTGTACGCAATCCAAGTGCTTTTCCTGGTGTGCTATCTTTAGTCCCAATCAACTACAGAATTCTTTTTTTTTTTCCATTTAATTAAGGAACTGTATGTTACAAACTTATTGATAGTTGAATTTTAGGCATGTAATATTCTAACACCAATCCCACCACCATTGTCAACTTCCCTCCACCAGTGTTCTTTATTCCTTCTCCACTCGAACCCCCACCTATCAACGCCCTCGCTGTCAACTTGACAGCCTCAACCATAGAATTCTTAAGTTAACTTTTTATACAGAAAACTGAGGTTGGGTTTTTAAAAATATTTTAATGTATTGGAAATAGAATAATGTCAATGTTCTCCTCTCCCATCTTGAAATAATAGTAGAGAGCTAAAAGCCCTGGAAGTGTCTAATTTTAATTGGAAAGTAAAACATAGTTACTGTTTTTTACATGCAGCATTTGGAACTCTCAAGCTAGTTTTTCCTTAGGGATTGGTAATAGTCTAAATATACAATTTTTGTTTCCTGCAGTCAGCTATCTTGAAGTGATTTGAAAGTAACACTTCAAAAATAGTCTAGAGATGTATTTATTAATTTTTAGTTGATTAATGATTTAAAGTAATTGAATGTTGGTCTAAAACAATCAAATGCTAGAGGTTGAGGGGGAGTCTTTCAGGCTTTACTTTAGACATGAGTTTTCCATAAGCATGTTCATTGGTGAAATTATTTGGTTAACTCATAAACCTGCTATAAAATATCTCAATTAAAGCTTGGGCTGGAGATGTAGTTCAATAGTAGAACACTTGTCATGTCACTGAGGGCCCTGAGTTTGATCTCTGGCACTGCCAAAATTAACAACAGCAATCAAAATCCTGTAGCATGATCCACCAGGTCTATGTACAAAACAATACTATAAATTATGTTTTGTGACTCAGATCTAAGCTAACAGTACACTAGTGGGAAAGCCAATATACTAAATAGGCAAATTTTGCACATTTTAATTAAAAAACATTTTTTGTCGGGGTGACACATGGCTGTGCTCATAGGTTACTCCTGGTTCTGTGCTCAAGTATCACTCTCTCTAGTGCTGTGGGAGGGGTCATATGCGGCACCAGAAGAATAGCACCATTATTGTCAATAAGTTAAATCTTAAGTCAGCTCAGCTTTAACAGTAGTGTTTATTAAATTTTATTATGGTATTATGGAGCGATAGCACAGTGGGTAGGGTGTTTGCCTTGCAAGCATCCAACATGGCCGACCCAAGTTCGATTCCTCCACCCCTCTTGGAGAGCCTGGGAAGCTACCAAGAGTATCTCGCCCACACGGCAAAGCCTGGCACACTACCCGTGACGTATTTGATATGCCAAACAGAGTAACAACTGTCACAATGGAGATGTTACTGGGCCCGCTTGAGCAAATCGATGAACAACGGGAGGACAGTGACAGTGATATTCGTCCTTAATAATTGAATATGAATCTCTGTGAATGGCTAATGTGCCTATCCTGCTATTCTGGGGGGCTGCCCTTGCTGGCCGTTTATGATGGATATCAAAAAGAATATTGTTTTTGTGAAAATGGATGAATTGTACTTAGTTGCAGAAATGGGAATGAATAAGTTTTTTTTTAAATAGTGACTTTGATTAAAAACTCCATAATTAACAAAGTTGTTCATTATACAGTTGTTTCACAAGCATTTAATGTTCCAACACTACCAGTGTGACCTTCCCTCTACCGGCATCCCCAGCGTCCCTCCCAACCCCACCCTGCCCCCTTTGGCATATAAGAAATTTACTTTATATTGCTTATTCCAACAAAACTTTAAGAACTAGTAAATTAAAATGATCAGAAAATAAATCAGTAAGGGCCAGTTAGTGATTACTATAGGATTTTGACCTATGTAAATAAGAAAATTAAAACCATTTAATATAGTATGAAAGAATGTTTATTCTCACATATGTATATTTTCAACTCTGGAATCTATAGAATAAATGAACTTTATATGTTGTGCTTTTTTTTTAGCCCCCAATTAAAAATCTTCGCCTTTCCCTTTGGTTGTCATGTCCAAGGATTCCACACATTTGGCTGCTGTGCGTGGGAGATTAAGCATTTTATTACCGGGTTGGGGATCCCAAGTGGCATTGCTGCTGGGACTACATTTGACTTGTGAGGTGGGGCTGTGTGCCCCGCTCAGGCCTCAGCCCAGCAGGACAGATGCTCTACCCTTGAGCCTTAGACCCTTCCGTTGTCTGATCTTTGCGTTTTTCAGCTTATAATTAATGTTTTTTCTTTGACTCTCTGCTAAAAGACTTGGCCCCCAGAAGTGACATTTCTTTTTAAAATTATCCTTTTCATTTCTCCTTAAGTTTCTCTGAGTACTTTGCAAATTGATGTAGACATTTTCTTATTCTCTTCTCTTCTGTTATGCCCAATTAGCCCATTGAATCCATTCCCAATTTTGATAAAATCATCACTGCTCTTTTACAGTTCCATTTGACAGAGGTGATGAATTTAGAGGGGGCACGTTATTATATAGTTTGCAAGAAGTCTGAATAATGAGGTGCCTTGTTTGTTGTGTCTTTTTAAGTCCTGTAAGTTTACATGACTTTGTGAAACTATTTCTGTTTTATAAACCCTTCTTTCTGGTGAATAATGCTTCAGAAATTTGTCTTGATGAAAATATTAGCTTTTGTTAGTGCTTTTAAAAGTTCTTGGTGTTTAAAAAAGTACTTGGTGAAAGTCACTTGGTAACATTTGTCTGTGACTGTAGCAGTAATAATAAACTAAATAGATTACAAAATACGTCTCTTAAATTATTAAATGCAGGGTTACCTTTGATATATATTTCCTTAATGTGTTGGGTTCTAGTAATTAGAATTAGACAAGTGATATTTTTAGAAAGCTTTGCTAGCCTATCAACAAATAACACCTAGTACAGTACCTAGAAACAGTTTTGTTTATTTAGTGACACTTCATCGAGTCACTTAAATCATGCAGTTTCAGTCAATAGCTGTGTCTTATGGAATAGATAAAGGAAATTCTTTCCAGCAAAAATTGCATTTCTTAGCTACAGAGAACAACTGAAGTGAAAAGTCATCTTGAGATTTATACCACACAGTTGTGTTGTGTTTAGCATTCTTTATCTTTCCTACGCATTTTTCCTTATATGGCCGCCAAAAAACTGAAGATAATAATCTTTTCAATAACCCACTGCAAATTTTTTTCCACAGGCAAATACAGCTTTTGAAAACACAAATTTTGACTTTCTTAACTTCATTCTGTTCCTGTTTTAAAACCATGTTGTCTTTTAATTGGCATTGATTGACAACTTCCCTTGTGCCTGACTTTAGGGAAACATTGGATACAGGAAATGGCTCTGGCTTTTTTTGGAATTCATATTAAAATGGGAAGGTAGTACACAATGGAATACTACATAGCTGTAAGGAAAGAAGAAATTTGCTGCTACGTGGACTGAACTGTAGAGTATCATGCTGAGTGAAGTTAGTGAGAAGGAGAGGGACAAATAAAGAATGATCTCTGTCATATAGTATAAGAAGAAACAAAATAGATGAATAACACATGCCCAAAGGGAACAGAAATAAACTTAATTTGTGAAATACCAAATGGTTTAGATTTTGTTATGCTGTTGTAGATCCTTATAATAAAAAATTTTTTCCTGCTGTGACATACTGTTTTATTACCGTAGTTTTTAGTTGTGGCACTATATGCACTTTTGTTTTTTAAACTTAGGTTTCTATTTATTACTGGACATTAGTTTGTTTCTGGACTTAAGTTTTTGCTTCTTCAGTTTCTTCTGTGATATCTATTTCTTTTCTGCAATCTCCTTTTCAGGTATAGGACCTTTTAAGTACTGTAATTTGTCAAGCCATCTGTTAACTATTTTTCTCTATTATAATGTGTGGACTGGAGCAATAGCACAGCGGGTAGGATGTTTGCCTTGTACACTGTCAACATGGCCGGCCCAAGTTCGATTCCTCGGCCTCTCTCAGAGAGCCCAGCAAGCTACCAAGAGTATTTCTCCCGCACGGCAAAGCCTGGCAAGCTACCCGTGATGTATTCGATATGCCAAACACAGTAACAAGTCTCACAATGTTACTGGACCCGCTCGAGCAAATCAGTGAACAACGGGAGGACAGTGACAGTGATAGATAATTGTTGATTATTTCGATGTTTGCAACTTTCTTCATACTTGAATTTCTTCCTTTAAAAAAGTATATTTGCTATTAATGTTCATATTTAGATGTAGAAAATTATGTGGGAGAGTTTCATTTGCCAAGAATTTACTTTTGTGTACTTAATCTTTGAATTATATGATTTGATTAATTTCATTAGTTATTATTCTCTACTTACTTTACTTATTATTCTCTAGCTTCTATTTGTTAATGTCTGGTGTATCAGATAGCTGGGTGGACTGCCCCAATAGGACTTTTTTAGTCTACTCGTTTTGGATGTGAAAATTTTATTGGAAAATCTAGTTTACTGATTCTGGATAAAGGTAATTTAGTAGCACTTATTACTTAAATCTTTATTTATTTGAGTCACAGTGAACACATTTCTTCATGAGTGGCATTTTTCTTTTAGAGATCCTTGAGTTTAAGCAAACTTGTCAGTGTTGTTTGAAATATCAACTACAGTGTTTATCTTCACGTTTTTCAGTAGCGCATTCTTTTTGACATTTCTTGTGTGCATGTCTAGTCAACCTAAAGTCCCTTTTACTTGGGCATATGATTTCAGACTGTGAGATATAGCAATAGTAATCAGAGGAAAATGGAAAGGGTAGGCTGGTCAATTTGCCTGTGGAAGTAATTCAATTCGAAGAGTCAAAGAAAAGTCCATTAAAACTAAATGTGCAGTTAAAACTTAAAGTGCAGTTAAAACTTAGAGATGTTATGTGCCAGTTTCTAATGTAGTAAAATCTTGCCATAACACTCGGACAGCGGCTAATCAATTTGTGAACAGTAGGATGACATTAAACACAATAATACTGTTTCATTCGATTGATGAACTGATGGGGGTCAACCTATCATGGAGGATGGGAGTGAGTTTCCTTCTGCTTTGCATCTGAAGCATTGTCGAGGAATAGCCTATCATTTAGGAATTTTTCCTAGATTGCAATTTTTAAATTTCCCCTTGAAATTAAATTATGCATTAGAAATGAAATCTAATCAGAAATAAGAATTTGGGGTCAGATACCACTGGAGTTAAAAAGATCAGCTGGTAGCACTTGTATTCTAGAATGAAACGTGTGATTAGCCAGCACAAAAGATTATAGCTTTTGTTTCAGCACAGAAAAATGAACGTTTGACATTTAGGAAATTCATGAAAACAACAACAACAACAACAGCAAAAATAGCTGAACAAAAATCATGGATGTTAATGGCTGTCCAAGTGGTAGTTGTCATTAATGCTGATGAGCTTTGAATTGAGCACTTGCTTTATGCCGGATGGACTGTTCTAAACACATTTTATATATCAACATATTTAATTCTCTTATAAGAATGGTACAAGCTCCTTTTTCCCCCCTCTACTGCTTTTGGTTTGTCTGTCTCCTTGTTTATTTTGTTTTTTAAATAGGAATATGAAATCATTGCTTTGTTTTGGATATGCACTTTTGGCAAAGGAGTGAGGATGCTATGATTCTGTGGGAAGAGGCAAGTTCCAATTTGTAGCAGAGACTTTGATAACTACATAATTTCAAATGCCAGATGTCTTCTAATAAGCATTTTATCGTGAGGGTTGGAGAGATTATACTGAGGTGCTTGCCTTAAAGCTCAATTATCTATCGCTGATGTGGTTCTCTGAGCACTACCAGAAGTGACCACAGGTATGACTCAAGGAAAACAACAACAAAAAATTTTTACTCTCTTAGCTCTAACTATTTTATTGAATATGTTTTCCATGAATACATCTATGAGATAGTCTGACACATAGGATTTGAGTTTATAATAAAAAATGGATTTATTTACATTTCACTGTGTGATTGATTTCAATTTCATCGTGGAATTTATTTTTTAAAATAATTGAGTCACCGTCACATACACAGTTACAAAGTTGTTCACGACTGGGTTTCATACTCTGTTCCAACACCAGTCGTTTCACCAGTGTACTTTTCCCACCACTAATTTCCCCAGTTTCCATCCGCCCTCCCTATTCACTCTCTCAGGTACCAAAAGGTATATATTTTGTAATTTGTTTTGAAATATATATTTATAATTTAGATGACATGGTTGTACGGTTCTGATTCATGAAGTTACTGGACCCATCACCACTAAAGTGCCCATGATGTTCATCACTGCTCTTGTATCACCTCTGATCTAGCTTCATTTCCTGCATCTTTCCCCCATGGTAGTTCTATAATTCAAGGCCAAGTCTTAGTCATGGTTTGATACTATTTCCGTGTTACCTTTCTCTGTATTCAATAGATAAGTGAGATCATCAGGTATTTGTCCTCCCTTTGACTTATTTCACTTAACATGATCCCTTGCAGTTCCATCCATGGTGCAGTATACTGCAAAATCTCTTCTATTCTTATAGCTGACTAGAGTTTTGTTGTGCATCTTTGCAGCAACAACTTTTTTTTTCAAATCCATTTATCCATCATAGAACATTTGGGTTGTTTCCATATCCTGGCAATTGTTTATTTAACAACAACAACAACAAAAAAAAGCAGTAACTGGTTCAATTTGTTAGAAGATTGATGACAGTTGGAATCACCGGACCTTCCAGGATGCCTTGTTAGCTGCTCATCATTGATTTTATTACATAGCTAGGGCTTGCAAAGCCAGTCTTGTGAACAAAATATAAGTTAAAGTGGTTTGGTATGACCTTAACTTTGTTTGAGTCAGTAATAGTGGTTCCTTGTACCAATGAGTGGAGAGCTCATGCCTCTGTTCACTATTACTACATCCACTGAGCATTTGCTTTAATTCCATGGGCTGGATTGATCTATTATACATCCTGGCAGGGTTAAGATGCTGAGAAGAGTAGCTGAGCTTGACTCATCTCACCTCAAAGTTATGGTAGGAGAAAAGCTAGTTGGAAGTAGCCTAAAGTCTTCAGTAGATTTTCATCCATTCAAATGTTTTCTAATTATTTTTCTTTTCTTTTCTTTTCTTTTCTTTTCTTTTCTTTCTTTCTTTTTTTTTTTTTTTTTTTTTGCTGTTTGGGTCACACCTGGTGATGTACAGGGGTTACTCCTGGCTCTGTATGGGGTGCTGGGAATCAAACCCGGGTCGGCCACGTGCAAGGCAAACGCCCTACCCTCTGTGCTATCTCTCCAGCCCCCTCTAATTATTTTCAATTCTGTTAATATCTCTTTGAATATTATTTAAGTGTCATGAAGGCAGAGATATTTTATTCTTAGTGGAATCTTCTTTAAGTTTCTCTCAAGTTCTAGAAAATGGAAACCAGCCAATATTGAAAATGTATTATTTTAGGTAACCTTTAAGTCCTTATTTTTAAGATTTTTTTTAAAGAAACAAACTTCACTGCTGATTGATATTGCAGAATTGACATTTGAAATTGTATAACATGTTTGTAGAAGACTTGCTCAAATGCATGATCACAGAAAAAAAAATTAGCCAACTTGATTAGTAGAGTGACAGTTCTTTAGAATCAGGCAGAATTCACTTCTGACAGCTGTTATGTTGGCATGGTGCTAAGGCTTGTTTTGTTCCCAACAAGGACAGAATCTGCTGGATGAGGGTCTCAGCAATAGGTCCTATCATTATGAGTTATTTTTATAAAGGAACTCTGTTGTATTGGCAAGACTTAATCTCTGGCAGATAGAATTCCTATTACTTGGAGTTTATATTATGACATTGAATTTTTAAAAAAATTTTTACTAGTGAAACACCATGAGGTACAGTTGTAGACTTACAAATTTTTGTGCTTGGATTTCAATTATACAATGATCAAATACCCATCCCTCCACCAGTGCCCACTTTCCACCACTATGGATCCCAGTATCCCTCCCATCCACCATACTCCCCCACCCCACCCTGCCTCTGTGGCAGGGCATTCCCTTTTGTTCCCTCTCTCCTTTTGGGTGTTGAGGTCTGCAAAAGAGGCATTGAGTGGCAATCATGTTTGGTCCATAGTCTACTTTCAGCATGCATCTCCTATCCTGGGAGGATCCTCCAAACACCCTTTATTTGGTGCTCCCTTCTCTATCTGATTTACCCTTTCCCCTAGAATGCCCGGCTGGCTTCTAAGCCATGGAGTAATTATCCTGGTACTGATCTCGGCTATTCTTGGGTATTAATCTCCTATTTTGTTACTTTATGTTCCCCAGACGAATGCAATCTTTTTATGTCTATCTCTCTCTTTCTGACTCATTTCGCTTAGCATGATACTTTCCATGTAGTACCACTTGTATGTAAATTTCATGACTTCGTCTTTTCTAACAGCTGCATTGTGTTGATGTACCAAAGTTTCTTTAACCAGTCATCTGTTCTCGGGCACTCAGGTTTTTTCCAGATTCTGGCTATTGTAAAGAGTGCTGCAATGAACAAACAAGTGCAAATGTCACTTTGATTATACATTTTTGCCTCTCTGGGATACATTCCCAGGAGTGGTATTGCTGGGTCAAATGGGAGCTCAGTTTCTAATTTTTTGAGGAATGTCCATACTGTTTTCCAAAAGGGCTGAACCAGTCGGCATTCCCGCCAACAGTGAAGGAGTGTCCCTTTCTCGCCACGTCTGTGCCAGCACTGGTTGCTTTTGTTCTTTTGGATGTGGGCCAGTCTCTGAGGTGTGAGATGGTATCTCATTGTGGTTTTGATCTGCGTCTCCCTGATGATTAATGATGTAGAGCATTTTCTCATGTGCTTTTTTGCCATTCAGTTTTTTTCTTTGAGAAAGTTTCTGTTCATTTCATTACCCCATTTTTTGCTGGGGTTGGATGTTTTTGTCTTGTGGACTTCAGGCAGTACTTTATATATCCTCGATATCAACCCCTTGTCGGATGTGTATTCGGTGAATATCCTTTCCTATTCTGTAGACTATCTTTGTATTTTGGTCACTGTTTCTTTTGAGGTACAGAAGCTTCTTAGTTTAAGATAGTCCCATTTGTCTATCTCTGTTTTCACTTGCTTGGCCAGTGACGTGACATCTTTGAAGATACCATTAGCTTCATTGTCATGGAGGGTTTTGCCAACTTTGTCTTCAATGTACCTTATGGATTCTGGTTTGACGTTGAGGTCTTTAATCCATTTTGATCTTACTTTTGTACATGGTGTTAGGCAGAGTTCTGAGCCCATGTTTTTGCATGTTGCTGTCCAGTTTTGCCAGCACAATTTGTTAAAGAGGCTTTCCTTACTCCATTTACATTTCTTGAGCCTTTATCAAAGATGAAATGATCATATGATTGAGGGGAAATGTCAGTTTATTCAACCCTGTTCCATTGGTCTGCAGTTCTGCCTTTGTTCCAGTACCATGGTGTTTTAATTATTACTGCTTTGTAGTAGAGTTTGAAGTTAGGGAGGTTGATTCCTCCCATTTTCTTTTTCCAAGAATTACTTTAGCTATTCGTGGGGGCTTATTGTTCCATATGAATTTCAGGAGTGTTTGCTCCATTTCTTTGAAGAATGAATGACATTGATTTTTTAAAGTAATAATCTATAAAAATTCTTTTGCCTTAACATAAAGTTAGCATCTGAAGTTTTAGGTGCGCTTTTAATTCATGTATAAAATTATTTCATTTGTTGATGTATAGGGAAAAAAGTACATGAGTTGAGATTATGAAGACTTAAGGTAATAGGGAGGGAAACCAACATTGGAAGAGAATGGGCAGGACCCTTGTATTCTACCTAAGATAAACTCATGATCCTGGAGTCTGCATCTGAGAGGGTGATACAAAATGCGTTATTAGATTTTGTATTTAAGTACAAAATTTTCCTTGTTCTTTAACTTTCTAGAAAACACATAGGACAAATAAAGTGTGTTTGGAGAATCCTCCCAGGAGGGCAAATGCATGTTGAAAGTAAACTATGGACTGAACATGTGTGCCACTCAGTGCCTCTTTTGCAGACCACAACACCCAAAAGGAGAGAGAGAACAAAAGGGAATGCCCTGCCACAGAGGCAGGATGGGATGGGGGGGGTGGTGGGAGGGATATTGGGATCCATGTTGGTGGAAAATGGGCACTGGTGGAGAGATGGGTATTTGATCATTGTATAATCGAAACCCAAGCACAAAAAACTGTAAATCTACAACTGTACCTCATGGTGTTTCACTAATAAAAAAAATAATAATAATAATAATACCAAAGATAGAGCCCTAAACTCTGGAATTTATGAGCAGTGAGATGTTAATAATGCACTCAGCATAGGGCACAGATTTGAAATTTGAATGTTATTTATTGACTTTGTGGCTCAATTTTCTTATTAAATATGAGTAAATCTTTACGAGTAAGGTAAAGTTAAAGGCCCTCCCGTTGATCGTCGATTTGCTCGAGCAGGCCCAGTAACGTCTCCATTGGAGACTTTGTTGTTACTGTGTCTGGCATATCGAATAAATATGAGTAAATAAGATAGTTTTATTATCCTAGCTCTTTCACTAGAGGTGGCAAAAATTGATTTTCTTTTCTTTTTTTTTGGGGGGGGTGTGTCAGAACTTTCTAGACATTCAAGCAGTCCTCAGGAGGGTCAGTGTGGGGGCCATTACCGTTGATCCTTAGCCAGTGGGGCCAGATGGTTCAATGCTCAGGTCCATCTGGGCGCCCTTTAAGCAGATTAACGGCCATGATCTAGATTTACCAATAAATCTTGGAAGAGATCAGCATACTCCAGATTTCTTCAGACCCCCAAATCACCATCTAGGTAAATCAAAATTAACTCCTGTTCTAGCACCCTATAAAAAAATTGCAGAATTTCAGGAGTGTGTGGCTGCTTTTGCAGCTGTGTGACATTTCATAAAGTTATGCCACTGATATACCAGGAACAGCACACCACATTTATTGGATGTAAGGTAGAAGACAACCATTCTTGATAAAAAATATATACTGATACATGTACATATCACTGTCACTGTCACTGTCCTCCCATTGTTCATCGATTTGCTTGAGCGGGTCCAGTAACGTCTCCTTTGTGACAATTGTTACTGTGTTTGGCATATACAATACATCACGGGTAGCTTGCCAGGCTTTGGCGTGCGGGCGAGATACTCTCGGTAGCTTGCCAGGCTCTCTGAGAGGGGCGGAGGAATCAAACTCGGGTCAGTCATGTTGGCCGCTTGCAAGGCAAGTGCCCTACCCGCTGTGCTATCACTCCAGACCATGTACATATATATTTATATATATATATATGTATACACACACACACAAGACTCAAACTCTAACAACATGTTAATGATCCCTCTAATTCAGGGATCCAAGGGATTCAGTGGCTCCAAGATGAGATACAACAATTTTCACACACTTTCCTCTAAGGAAACCTTTTTGGATTTTTTTTAGTAAATTATTCATAACAAGCAACACAAATTAAATTATTTATTATCTGCTTTTGGGGCAGGCTTGGGTGGTGGTGGGAAAATTTGAACTAATGGTGGTGGGAAAGTATAATGGTGGTGGGATTGGTGTTGAAATATTGAATGTAATCAGTTACCACTAACAACTCTTTGGGGCACACACACACACACAAAAGAAAAAAGGTAAACAACAGCAACAAAATGCTCAGGTCCAGCAGTACTTGGCGACTACCAAGACCACCTGGGAAGTACTCAGGGTTCACCACACACTTCGCTATACTTGGAGTGCCATATGGTTTTACGGATTATATGCATTACAGCATACACTCAAGCCTTTTGAGTTATTATACTGCCCCTTCTTTTCCTTTTGTAAGATTAAATTGTGAGCATAGAGTTGGTTTGACAGATGTATACAATCTTCCCATGAAATTCATGATGTAAATAAGAAAATAAGCTTAGGGGGCTGGAGAGATTGTACAGCTGGTAGGATGCTCACCTTGCATGTGGCATACTTGGTTTTGATCCTTGGCAATCCATATGGTCCCCCGAGCACTGGCAGGAGTAATTCCTGAGCTCAGAGCCAGGAGTAACCTCTGAACATCACTGGGTGTGCCCTCAAAATAAAACAAAATTTATAAGAAAAGGAAAATGATCTATTTCTGCTGCTAATTATGAGTCTCACTGTTAGCACTGTTTGTTCGAGTTTTAGATCACACCTCGTGTTTGAGAGCAGCTTCGGACTCTGTGATGAGAGGTCCCTCCTCAGTGGTGTTTAGGGGACCATGGGGTATGAGAGATTTAAGCAGGGTAGTCTACATGGAAGGTAACTGCCTTAACCTCTTTACCATATCGCCATCCCTTCTTTAATAACGCTACCTATTTTCATTGGAATATTTCTGAATTATGGTCTTAGGAAAGGTTTTCCCCCTGCCCATTAACACTGATGTTTTTCTAATTGTTTTTGTTTGATTTGAAAGACAGTTTAAGAACAGCTAATGTTTTCATGTACAAACATTTGCAGTAACTCATGCAGTTAAAGTTTAAAAACAGAATAAACTTTTATAGCCCTTTAAAAATACTTTGGCTATAAAAATGAGTTCCTTTATATGACATTTTAACAGTGCAGAAAATGATTGTATATCTTGCTCTTTCTTGATGTTCTAATTGTGGCAAATTGATTTCTGCTATAAAATAGTAGTATGAAGAAACTGCTAAAATTGCTGTAGATTGTTTTTGTTTGGGGGCCACACCCAGCAATACCCAGGGATTACTCCTGGCACTCAGGAGTTACTCCTGATGGGAGTTGGGGGATGCTGGTGTTTGAACCTGGGTCAGCTGCTTCCCAAGGATTCACCTTATCTGCTGTACTATCATCAAATTACTATAGGTTTGAAAGATTTATTACAGCTTCAGACTGTGTACAGTTGAGAACAATTGTGTTTGTCAGCACAATTCAGGGATACTCATCTGGATACATTAAACTCTGAAGTATAAATAACAATTATAAGGTTGTTTACAACCTCAGTAAGTCTGGTATTTCAATAATTTATTTTTTGCTTTCTACAAGATTGCCTTTGTGTCATTAGTGTCTAAGTTGGAGAAATAGCTTAGCTGGTAAGCATATTTTGTTGCAAAAGTTATTCTTGTTTCATTTTAGCAAGATGAGTTGTAGTCATTTATCCTTAGAGTTTGTTATCTATTGAAAGAAGAACTTTGAGTCGTTTTTTGAAATTGCATATCAACTTGATGTGTGAAATTATTTAGGTTGTCTATATTTGCAGCTATTAATTCCTAGGAAAATAGGAGTCTTTACATCTTGTATATTAGTGATATGCCTAATATTAGCGAAATTTTAATTTTTTTGTTTTTGTTTTGTTTAAGGTAAGGTAAAGGTAAAAGGTAAAGGCCCTCCCGTTGATCGTCGATTTGCTCGAGCAGGCCCAGTAACGTCTCCATTGGAGACTTTGTTGTTACTGTGTCTGGCATATCGAATACTCTCGGTAGCTTGCCGGGCTCTCCGAGAGGGGCGGAGGAATCGAACTCGGGTTGGCCATCTTGGCCGCTTGTAAGGCGAACGCCCTACCGCTGTGCTATCGCTTTGTTTTGTTTATATTAAAAATACTGTAATTTACAAAGTTGTTCATTATACAGTTGTTTCAGGCATTTAGTTTTCCACCACCACTAATGTGACCTTCCCTCCACTAGTGTCCTCATTTTCTCTCCCATCCCCATCTTGCCCCATGGCTCATAAAAGATTCACTTTATATTACTTGTTCCAGCAGCATTTTAAGAGATGGGAAATAGAATAATCAGAAGATAAATCAGTAAGAGCCAATTTGTGATTGCTATATGATCTTCACCTATGTAAATAAGGAAAATAAAACTCTTTAATACAATATAATAAAATACTTACTCTCATTTACATAAGTATATTCTCAGCTCTGAAATCAAAAGTATATTGCATTAAATTTTATTTTGTATTTGGTTCTCATTGTGGTAATAATCATGCCTTACAAATCTTTAATAAAACTTTTTTTTAATTGAATCACTGTGAAATGCAGTTACCAAGATTTCATGTTTGAGTTTCAGTCATACAATGATCGAGCACTGTTCCTTCATCAGTGTACATTTTCCACCATCAGTGTCCCTGGTATCCTTACAGCCCCATCCCACACCTCCCCCTGCCTTTATGGCAGACAATTTCCTTCTTACCCTTTCTCTACTTTTGGCTATTTAATAAAACTTTTAAGGAAATTCTGTGCTAATGTATTTTGGAGTTTACATGAAATAGGCTAAGTCTACTTATGTACATTTCCTCCTCTACACTTCATATAAACACTGTTTTTTGCCAAGTTGTTGATGATGATTTCTTGTAGGAATTCAGTATTCCAGCATCAGTCACACCACCATTATCACCTTCCCTCCATCACTGCCTTTGATTTTACCAATCACCCCTCAATCCTGATCTCATGACAGACAAACAATAATTTATTTTATATTGCTTGTTATCAATAAATTGCTAACAAAATGATCAAAACACATTTTCCTGAAAGAAAATCACTGTAAAATGTTGTATCTCACCATGGAGAGAGTTAAGTCCTTGTCTAAGGGATTACTAAGACGTTACAGTTAATCATTGTGTCACTGTTTGATTAGTCGAGATTGGTGGCCTTCTATATTATGTCCCATCCAATCTGGCATGCTCCTACTGGGTTATGGGTGTTTTAGAGTTTGGAGATGTCACTCCAGGCACTCCAGAATTTTAGATTGAGTGGTACAGCTAAAGTTAAATTTTTTACTGATCAATGGCTTTGTGGTGTGGTTGTGACTCCTGGGCTTCTGGAAATACAGGGTGTTAGGGGAAGTAGTCCATCCTGACTCCAGGAAAGCCTGGAGAGTTCAGTCACAAAGACCAGAATACATGAGTTTTCAGCAGGTTAATTTCTGGGTGAGAATCCATCCTAAGACAGTGAAGTCCAGCTGAAGGCATGGCAGTGATTTTGCTGTATGGCAATAGTGGTTTTTGTTTGTTTTTTTGTTTACACTATGGATTTGTCAAAGTAACAAATCCTTAAGTATATAATGTCATTTCTATATTTTGAAGAGTTTTAGAGATGTATGGATATTTTGTGCATTAGAGTAAATGTAAAGGTAAAGGCTCTCCCGTTGATCATCGATTTGCTCGAGCGGGCCCAGTAACGTCTCCATTGGAGACTTTGTTGTTACCGTGTCTGGCATATCGAATACTCTTGGTAGCTTGCCGGGCTCTCCAAGAGGGGCGGAGGAATCGAACTCGGGTCGGCCATGTTGGCTGCGTGCAAGGCAAATGCCCTACCCGCTGTGCTATCGCTCCAGTGGGAGATAATTTTCTAGAAAAGAGTAGACAAAGGTTTACAGATCAAAAATTTGAATGTGCTTTTCATATTAAACTGAAATAAATAATTATTTTTCTCTTTAGAATTATATGATTAGTTAAGGTCTATAGTGTTACCCCCCCCCCCCACACACACACCTTTTTGATGGTAGGGTGGAATTCAGAACCTTTACATATTGAGCTGTATCCTCAGACTTACTTTTTATTTTATTGAGATATAATTCAACTGCTATTAAACCTTTAATATTTTTTGCTTTTGCTTTTATTTTATTATTATTTAAAAAATTTTTATTAGTAAGACACCATGAGGTACAGTTGTAGACTTACAAATTTTTGTGCTAGGGTTTCAATTATACAATGATCAAATACCCATTCCTCCACTTGTGCCCATTTCCCACCACCAAGGATCCCAGTATCCCTCCAACCCCCCATACTCCCCCACCCCACCCTGCCTCTGTGGCAGGGCATTCCCTTTTGTTCTCTCCTATTGGGTGTTGTGGTTTGCAAAAGAGGCAATGAGTGGCAATCATGTTTGGTCTATATTCTACTTTCAGCATGCTTCTCCCATCCTGGGAGGATGCTCCCAACACCCTTTATTTGGTGCTTCCTTATCTATCTGAGGTCCCTTTTTCCCTAGCATGTGTGGCTGGCCTCCAAGCCATGGAACAAACCTCCTGGTGCTAATCTCGGCCACTCTTGGGTGTTAGTCTCCTATTTTGTTACTTTATGTTCCCCAGATGAATACAATCTTTCTATGTCTATCCTTCTCTTTCTGAGTCATTTCGCTTAACATGATGCTTTCCATGTAGTGCCACTTGTATGTAAATTTCATGACTTTTCTAGACTTTTCTAACAGCTACATAGTACTTCATTGAGTAAATGTACCAAAGTTTCTTTAACCAGTTATCTGTTCTCGGGCACTCAGGTTTTTTCCAGATTCTGTCTATTTTGAAGAGTGCTGCAATGAGCAAACAAGGGCAGATGTCACTTCAACTATACTTTTTTGCCTCTCTGGGATATGTTCCCAGGAGTGGTATTGCTGGGTCAAATGGGAGCTCAATTTCTAATTTTTTGAGAATCGTCCATACTGTTTTCCAAAAGGGCTGAACCAGTTGGCATTCCCACCAGCAGTGAAGGAGGGTCCCTTTCTCGCCACATCCGTGCCAGCACTGGTTGCTTTTGTTCTTGTGGATGTGGGCCAGTCTCTGTGGTGTGAAATGATATCTCAATGTGGTTTTGATCTGCATCTCCCTGATGATTAATGATTTGGAGCATTTTCTCATGTGCCTTTTTGTCATTCGGATTTCTTCTTTGAGAAAGTTTCTGTTCGTTTCATCGCCCCATTTTTTGATGGGGTTGGATGTTTTCTTCTTGTGGAGTTCAACCAGTACTTTATATATCCTTGATATCAACCCCTTGTCAGATGTGTATTGGGCGAATATCCTTTCCCATTCTGTAGACTGTCTTTGTATTTTGGTCACTGTTGCTTTGGAGGTGCAGAAGCTTCTTAGTTTAAGATAGTCCCATTTGTCTATCTCTGTTTTCACTTGCTTGGCCAGTGGTGTGACATCTTTGACGATACCATTAGCTTTAATGTCATGGAGGGTTTTGCAAACTTTGTCTTCAATGTACCTTATGGATTCCGGTCTGATGTTGAGATCTGTAATCCACTTTGATCTTGCTTTTGTACATTGTGTTAGGCAGAGTTCTGAACCCATGTTTTTGCATGTAGCTGTCCAGTTTTGCCAGCATAATTTGTTAAAGAGGCTTTCCTTGGTCTACTTTACTTTTCTTGCCCTCTTACCAAAGATTTTAGATGATTGAATGCTTGGGAGGAGATGTCAGTATATTCAGCCCTGTTCCATTGGTCTACAGCTCTGCCTTTTGTTCCAGTACCATGCTGTTTTAATTATTACTGCTTTGTAGTAGACTTTGAAGTTAGGGAGGTTGATTCCTCCCATTTTCTTTTTCCCAAGAATTGCTTTACCTATTTGTGGGGGCTCATTGTTCCATATAACTTTCAGGCGTGTTTGCTCCATTTCTTTGAAGAATGTCATGGGTATCCTAATAGAGATTGCGTTAAATTTGTACAGTGCTTTGGGAAGTATTGCCTTTTTGACAATGTTAATTCTCCCGATCCAGGAACAGGGGATATCTTTCCATTTTCTCATGTCCTCTTTTATTTCCTGGAGTAGCGTTTTGTAGTTTTCTTTGTACAGGTCCTTTACTTCCTTAGTTAAGCTGATTCCTAGGTACTTGATTTTTTGGGGCACAATTGTGAATGGGATTGTTTTCTTCATGTCACTTTCTTCTCTTTCACTCTTTGCATATAGGAAAGCCATGGACTTTTGGGTATTGATTTTATAGCCTACAACTTTACAAGTCTATTGTTTCTAGGAGTTTCTTGATAGAGGTTTTAGGGTTCTCTAAGTATAGTATCATATCATCTGCGAATAGTGATAGCTTGATTTCTTCCTTTCCTACCAGATGCCCTTAATAACTTTTTCTTGCCTAATTGCCATTGCAAGTACTTCCAGTACTATATTGAACAGCAGTGGAGAGAGTGGATATCCTTGTCTTTTCCCTGATCTTAGGGGGAAGGCTCTCAGTTTTTCTCTATTGAGGATGATGCTTGCTGTAGGCTTGTGGTAGATGGCTTTAACTATATTGAGGAAAGTCCCCTCTATCCCCATTTTGGTGAGGGTTTTCATCATAAACGGGTGCTGGATCTTGTCAAATGCTTTCTCGGCATCTATTGATATGATCATATGATTTTTATCTTTTCTTTTGTTTATATGATGAATTATGTTGATTGATTTCCGAGTCTTAAACCATCCTTGTATCCCCGGGATGAATCCCACTTGATCGTGGTGTATGATCTTTTTGATGAGTAGCTGAATTCTATTAGCTAGTATTTTGTTGAAAATCTTCGCATCTGTGTTCATCTGGGATATTGACCTGTCTCCTGGCTCGGCTCCCAGGAATTCTCCTGGGTGTGTTCAGGGATCCATGTGGGATGCTGGGGATCCATCCTGCGTCCACTGTGTACAAGATAAATGCTCTACCTTATGTACTATCACTTTATCCCCACTTTCAAAAAAATTTTTTGGGGGGTCTTTTTACAGAATTGGACACACCCCTTTTAAATTTTTAGAATATTTACTTTCCTGAAAAGGAAACCCCACACCTACCCAGAGTCACACTTTCTCTCTTTGCAGCCCAATGTATCCTGCTGTGTATATGTGGTTCCTTTTTAAATGTGGCTACATTTAAAAGGTAATTGAAATAATTTGAAATGGAAATAAACATTTAACTTCATTGAGATTTTTCATATTAATGAAGTTATATAGTTTAATTCTTCAGTATGTTAAATATTAGTAGCAATGTGTTATTAAAATTATATTTACCTCAATGGTAGGCAATGATTCATTACCACTGTATGCTGTAATTAGATATAACATATTGTTAATTGCATAGTATTAGGACATTCATTTTGATCCTTCTTTTTGTTTTTTTCTGGTGAAGCTGTTAACTTCAGAGACTGGAATAAATCCAATATGCTTGATTTTTTAAAAATAGGGGCTTCACCCATTAGTGCATGGGGAGGGACAGGTCTCCCCTTGGAGGCCTAATGTTGAAGCATTGTGGTGTTCGGGTGTCACCAGGGCCACCCTTGGTGGTGATGGTGGTGATCCACTCTGCAGGGGTGTGAACGCAGGACCTCACACATGCTGGGCATGTGCTCTGCCACTTGAGCTCGCTCCCTGGTTCCAATTAGAATGTTTTTCCAAAAAAAAAAAAAATCTTTGCTTAGACTGCTTTCTAACAAAATATAAATAAATATGCAGATAGCAATGATAGAAGAAAGGTTTAAAATACACTGCTATTTCTCTCAGTCATGGAAGCTTCCTTTTTCTGAACATAAGCATCAGGCATTCTTTAAAGATCATACTTCCTTGTGCACGAACACAGCTCTTCAGTTCCTTGCCTGCTGTGTGACTCTGGGCACTGGATTGTTGGAAGGAATGGTGCATTAATAACCACCAACCTTAGCCTTCAAGGTTGGTCTAGCTTTTCCTGGTTTAAATCAAGCACTGAGAGTGAGAGGTATAGGTAATATTTATTTGAAGTTGGCATTTGTTCTGAGGATTGTTGGTGATGAGATACGTTTTTAAGATATGTTCACAAGATAAGTCCTTTTCACCTGGGACTTAGTTTAGTAGAGAGCTGTCAGAAGCCTCCTAAAATTGTTATTATATAAAACTTCAATATGTGTATGGAGAGAAGAGGATGTTGTGAAATTGATTACATAAATTTCTGGGACAAGGGCCTATTTTAACTTCTCTGACTTCACTTAAGAAGTAGTGACAGAACCTGAGGTCTCCAGAAATAAATAATAGTAATTCTCTGTGTTGGTTCCTCTAAGAGCTGTTTTTTTCAAATTCTGTCTCTGTAGTAATGGGCAATAACAAATACCGTCACCATCTAAGATACTAGAAGAAAGCACAATTTGAACAGGTACTGCATTTTCTAATTCATGCATCAGCTGTGTTCTCTGGATACAAAGCTCAAAATGTTATCTTTTATTTGCAAATAACCAGGAAGGCGAAAACAGCCACTGCTTTTTATTGACAAGGAACCTTGGAGCCTAGACTAGCTGGAGAGGTGGAAAATGAGTACCGTACAGTTGGGCATTATCATTTTTATTTTATTGTGGTATTGTGGTACATAAAAATATCACCTAAAGCTGTGGTCTTGGGAATATGCTTATATATAGAAGCGCATGTTGAAATTTTACAATAGCTTTCAAGGGAAGAATGGATTTTACTTACAGTATTATTCTACCTACGTAGTTTTAATCATAAATCTCCATATAACTTGATGCTCTTGGGTAAAAGTAAAGAAAAAAGCTCTGCCACCTAAATATAATAAAATAGGTCTTGATAAGGCCTAATGTATAAGTCCTAATGGTGTAGTTTGGTTATGAACTTTGCAGTTTATGTTAAAATTTCATGGGAGGTGAACAATTTCATGAGCATCAGGGGATGCATTTTCTTGGTGTGTCTTGAGCAGGCTGGTTTGCCCTTGCTTATAAGAAGAGTTCTTTCATAGTGTAATTGGGTAGTCATTTGAAAAAAAAAAAAAAGGTGGTGCTGGCTAACCTTTGAAAGTGATATTCTTTTCAGCCCTGGCAGGCTCAGTGTTCTATCTTTGTCTCTGAAATCCACATCGGAAATGCCAAGAGTTCCCAAGCAGGAGCTAGCAGAGGTTGTTGTCAGGAGGATCCTGTGGCACTTTTCAGAAATTAGAGGGTCAGCCACCAAAACTAGGCCACATAGCCCAAGGATCAAGTGCGCCCAATAATACCCCGAGATTTGAATATCTGCATGCCTACAAACTTATCTGTTCTTTGGCTTGGTTTCTACTCATCTTTTCTAGCCCAGCACAGTTTTTGTGGTTATTAAATTTTTTTTTATTAATACCAATCTGCACATGTGCAAATACATTTCCACTTAAATCTAATTTTCTAGTGAGTTGGCAGGTTTATGTGTATTTGCTGCAAGAACCCTTTCCTTTTGCTTGGTCCACCTGTTCACCTGGCTCTTTCTTGTGTAAGAGTGTAATCGTTAGTCCAATGGATGTTTTTACAGATATTTTCTCTGTGACTTGTTTTTTCTGGGTGGGGACTGAGAGGTGCACACGCAGAGGTGATGCTTAGGGGTTACTCCTAGCTCTCTACTCAGGATTTACTCCTGGAGGTTGGGAGACCATATAGGATGGCGAGGATTATATCTGGGTTGGCTTTGAGCCGAGGAAGTGTCCTACCTACCTGCTGTCCTAGTGTTCCAGCTTGCTTTTTTCCTAATTATCTAGTATACATTTTCTTATAGACTGTAGAGATCTGACTTTGGTATAGCACTCTGTCTTTTGCTCTGGCTCTGTATTCAAGGATCACTCTTGTTAGGGGTCTGGTGACCATATAATGTGCCAGCAGTTGAACCGGCTTGGCTGCGTGCAAGGCAAGGGCCTTGGCCATTGTATTATCTCTCTGATCTCTGGTTTGGTCTCTTAATTAAACCAATTAGTTTGTTATAGAATGAAATGAAGTTATTACTTCCTCAAACCTTGTTGGTAGCCTGGCTCGGATTCAGAAATTACTGCTGTACAACAGCTTTCTGTGAAACCAGTGGGAAATGAGGGCAGAATTGTCCAGTGCAGATCCTTTAACCTTTCTGATCATGGAAGTATTTTACAGCTGACTTCTTTATAATATACTGTATTAAAATAGTGTGTGGAAGACTGATTACAAAAATGGCTCTGATCGTTGCCCCTCTTGCAATACGACTCTGCAGAGGTAGCTAGAGTCTGTTTACTTCTTATATCTGGACTGGACTTGGAAATTTCTTTGGCTGGTAGATGTGGCAGAGGTGATGGTGTGTCAATTACATAGCTAAGCCTCAAGAGGCCTTGTGCATTTCCGCTCATGGAACCCTGTCTAGCTGCCATGAGAATTAGCATGGGCTAGCCTGCTGGATGTGTCCCCAACATACCTGTCACCCACCCAGGAGCCAACCAACCACAGTGTGTGTGAGGGAGACTGTCACAGGTAAGCCAGACTTGCCAGTGTATCAGACTATTACACAAACATCAGCCAGCACAGAGAAATGGAATTGCCTGTGACCTTTAGAGTTAAGAGTAAGAAATGTTTATGTTTTTAAGCCCCTGGGTTTGGGATAGTCTGTTATGCAACACATTGAGCACCCTTTCTCTTTCCCACCCCCACCCCGGCCCCAAGTGTACACACACACACACACACACACACACACACACACACACACACACACTCTTCAATGATAGGGCCTTTTTTTTTCTTTCTGCAGGGGAAAAGCCCTTTAGATATCAGTTTGCTTTTTGGTCACCTGTTGCTTTCTCAGAAATTTGTCCTGAATGATATTTCTAAAAAATTATTGAATCAGGGCTACAATGATAGTACAGAGTGCTTGCCTTTCATGCAGCTGACCCAGGTTCTATCCCCCAACACCCCAAATTGACCTCTGAGCATGGCCAGGAGTGATCCCTGAGCACTGATCCAGGAGTAACCCCTGAATATAGCTGGGTATGGCCCAAACCCCCCTCCCCCAATGAATAAATCAGACACAAAAGTTTATTTCTAATCATTTTGGGCTACCCTTGAGTCCCTTGAGTGTTTGTTGAATTGAAACTATCAAATGATTCTTTTCTTCTTTTTGTTCTTTTTCAATAGTATTTTGTGTATCATCTGTTTAGATTAGCTTTATTTGAAGGGGAACACCAGGAAGTTCCCTGTCATCTTGTATCCATTTAAAAAATTTTATGTGTGCTTTGTGTTTTGATGTTGTGTGTTAAGGATTTCTTCATCATTTGAAAAATTTCTTCATTTGTTTAGTCAAAAAATAGTTTTGAACACTTATAGTATGTATAGGCACTGTGCCAGGAGCTTTCGTGAGCATACTGTCTAGAAGATACAGACTAATAAACAGCAGTCTAGCAATAACCTAAGAAAGAAACATGTAACCAGATGCAAAAACAGTACTGCCTAGTATCACAGATAGATGGAATCTAAAAAGAAGAAAAAAAAACTATTGAAGTCATAAAAGTCGAATAGAATGCTGGTTGTCTGTTACTGGAGTCCAGGGGGTTACAGGGAGAGCTTGATAGAAGGGGACACACTTCCCGTGATAAGATGTAGAAGAGCGAATCTAATATAGATCATTGTGACTCCTCTTGATAATAGTGAATTAAAGAACAGAAATTTGCTATGAGGGTCGAACATAAGTATTCTCTTACACAGAAAATAGCCCTGTGTGGTGATACAGTGCTCATTAATTTGAATGCAGTGATTCCTTTAGCACACAATTATGTCATACAGTTAGGTCATACACGTTATATTGTATGTTTAAAATTTTTTTTTAAATTGAATCGCACTAAGATACACAGTTACAAAGGTTTTCATGATTGGATTTCAACCATATCTTGTTCCAACACCCATCCTTTCACCAGTGCACATTTCCCACCACCATTGTTCCCAGGCTCCCTCCAGTGCCCCCATACCTCTGTGGTAGGTTTCTCTCTCTCTCTTCTCTCTCTCTCTCTCTCTCTCTCTCTTTCTCTCTCTCTCTCTCTCTCTCTCTCTCTCTCTCTCGCTCTCTCTCTCTCTCTCTCTCTCTGTCTTCCCCACCTCGCCTTTCCTTTTGGGCATTATGGTTTGCAATACAGATACCAAAAGGTTACATCCCTTTACCTACTCTCAACACTCAGTTCTTGCCCAGAGTGATCATTTCCAACTCTTATTATCATACTGATCCCTCCTCTATTCTAACTGCCCTTCTCCCCCACGCACTTGTGGTAGTTTCTATATGTTTTATAATGTAGTTCTGTTAACTATGTCTCAGTGAGGGAAAAAGTATTTTTAAAGTTCCCATTTAAAACAATAAGAAAAAAGAAATAAAACAATAAGAAAAACAGTTTGGGCATCAGTGGCTTCCCCAAGGTAATGGAATGTATTTTTAGACATAAAGGATAAAAAGAGAATTAGAAAATTTTGCATAAAATAAAAGATTAAATTTTATGCATGGAGATGCTTAAAAAAAAACTAAAGCAAGGATCAGAGTGATAGTACAGTGGGTAGGGCACTTGCCTTATATGTGGCTTACCCAGGTTCAGTCCTCAGCACTCTCTATGTTTCTCTAAGTCAATCAGTAGTGATCCCTGAGCACAGAGCAGGAGTAAGCCCTGAGCACAGCCAGGCATGGCTCAAAACCCAAAAAATAAGAAAACCAAAGCCAAAGCAAAACAAATCCTCTCAAAACTAAAGGTAACAGAAATAGTTGAATATGTCTATATTAGTAGAAAATATGTCTAGAATAGTATAAAAATATATAGTGCTTTTGTTCAGAATGTAATTAGGAACTAGGTCATACAAAATGTGTAAGATATATTTGCATTTTGGGGATATAAATGAGAGGGAAGTGGCTAGAGCAAGGGAGTTCATTGAAGAGGATTTTATAGCAATTTATCTAAGAGGTGATGAGATCGTAAATCACAAAAATAGTAGTGTGATGAAGTAATGTAGATGAATTCAAATAAATGGCTGTATTGCTGTTCTGCATTTAAGAGGCCCTGACATTGCCAAGAAAAAAAAAGGGGGGGCACACAAAATTTCTGGACAGAGGGAGGAGGGAGGAGTGTTTTGTAAAGGACAGCGCTGGCTGGATTTCTGCAGTCGAGGGCCACCCGGAGAGTAGAATGGTGTTTGGGAGGCAGTTTTAAATTTTTATAGTGTTAAGTTTGAGATCCTTATGAAGTTGCAAATAAGTGTCCAGAAGCCAGTGGACATTTGGTTCTTAAAACTAAGAACTATCTGTCTAGAGATAAGCATTGGCTGTCTTAAGGACACACACATTTACACGTGAATTGAAACTATGGAAGGGGATGGGATCAGCCACAGAGAGGAGAGAGAGGAGATACTCAGAGATAGTACAGCGGGGAGGGTAGGGAGTTTTCCTGGCGTACAACCTACCTCAGTTCCATCTCCAGCATCCAGAATGGTTTCGTTAGCACTGCCAGGAGTGACTGTTGAGCACAACGGGTTGTGGCCCCCAGACAAACAAGCAGACAAACAAAAAACAGAAAAAACACGAGAGAGAGAGAGAGAGAGAGAGAGAGAGAGAGAGAGAGAGAGAGAGAGAGAGAGAAGAGAGACTTAGTTGATAATGGTCATCAGGTTCAAAACCTTGTTCGGATCAAGTGAAGGGAGAGCTGAAGAAAGTTCTGCGGTTTGAAGAACATGTTATCTGTTTCTAAGCACAGCTGTTCTCACTACTTAGAATGTTTTTTCTTAAAATCAAACTCATAAAACTTAACAACAACAACAACAACAGCAACGAAAAACCACACTAAAAAGTAGGCAGAGAACCAGAGTATACTTCTTCAAAGAAGATATGCAAATAAAAAATAGGTTCATGAAAAGATGTTGATTATCTCTAGTTGTTAGGCAGTGCAAATCAAAGCAGCAATGGTGTGTCAGTTTATACCTTTGAGAACGGTTTTTATCCAGTACCCAAGAAACAACAAGTGTTGGAGAAGATGTAGAAGATGTGGAGAGAAGGAAATCCTTACACACTGTGGGTGGGAATATGTGTGAGTTGGCGCAGCCATTATGGAGAGCAGTATGATTATTCTTCAAAAATTTAGACCGGAATTACCATTAATCTAGTGGTCCTACCTTTGAGTATTTATAAATAAATTAACTACTAACTCAAAGGATGCATTCTTGTTTTGGTTACAGCAGTATCTACACTCTCCAAGAGTTGGAAGCAACTGATAAATGGATAAGGAAGGTGTGCTGTATGTACAGACTGGAATACTATTCAACTCTTAGAAAAGATTTACTCATTTACTAAGTTTACTTCCATTTGCATCAACGTGGATAGGCCTAGAGAAGTGAAATAAGCCAGATGGAGAAAAACAAACACTATATGATCTGATTCATATGTGGCATATAGGGAAAACAACAGACGAACTAAATAAAATAAAAATGAACATTTGGACAGAAATACCAAATTAGTGGTTACCAGAAGGAAGGCAGAGGGGAGGTTGGTAAACTGGTACAAATGGGAATCAAATGTGTGGTGAATTGGACTTTCAGGAGTGACTTAATATAGTATAAACAGATGCGGATCTCTAAAATACAATATAATTTCATTTCAGTGAAAAATTCTTTACCCCTTTTTGTCTTGGAGTTTTATTAAACTCAAAGTATATTTTTCAAGGTGTTTCTCACATGTTCTCTCTGCTGTGAAGTCCTTACCAGCCAAATAAGTTATTTCCGTGTTGTGGTGTGATGGTTATCCATAGGGTTATATTCATCCCAGTGATTCAGTCTATCTTTGTCCTTCCTCCATATGGCAGTGAATTCCTGAACTCACCTAGTTTGTATCATTTGTATTTTCAGGTCTGGAGTTTTGTAGAATTCCCCTGTTGCTGCTGCTGCTTCTTCCCTTCCGCTCCCGATCCTGCCTGCACCTCCCCATTCCTCCCTCCCTCCCTCCCTCCCTCCCTCCCTCCCTCCCTCCCTCCCTCCCTCCCTCCCTCTTCCTCTGCCTCTTCTTTGTATCTTGATAGTTGAGTTTTGGGGAAACAATTTTCCCACACCTATCCCATCACAAGTGTCAACTTCCATTCACCAATGCCCGCATTTACCTTCTCTCTCACCTTCTAGCCTGCCTCCTTGACAGGCACAGTTTTAAGTCTAATTGTGTAGTCTGGATCTCCTCTTTTGTTTCTTAATACTCTTCACAGTGTCTAACAAGTTACATGCAGCTTAGTATTTGTGAATTTGAATGCATGATATTGAATATAGTTCTCGGCAATGTTACATTAAAAATCGCACATTAACAGTCACTTCAGAGCCTATATATATATATGTATATATATATATATATATATTTTTTTTTTTTTTTACTGAATCATTGTGAGATACAGTTACAAAACTTTCATGTTTTAGTTTCAGTCATACAGTGATGGAACACTCATTCCACCACCAGTGCACATTCTCCACCACCAATGTCCCCAGTATTAACCCCCACCCCGTCCTCCTATGGCAGATAATTTCCCTCATTCTCTCTCTCTACTTTTGGGTTTATGGTTTGCAATATAGATACTGAGAGGTTATCACGTTTGGTCCTTTATCTACTTTCAGCACACATTTTCTATCCCGAATGATTCCTCCAACCACCACTGACTTAGTGATCCCTTCTCTATTTCAGCTGCTTTCTGCCCCAGCTCATGAGACAGGCTTCCAGCTATGGAGCAGTATTCCTGACCCTTGTATCTACTGTCCTTGGGTGTCAGTCTCATATTATATTATTTTATATTCCACAAATGAGTGCAGTCCTTTTATGTCTGTTCCTGTCTTTCTGACTCATTTCACTTAGCATCATACTCTCCATGACCATCCACTTATAAGCAAATTTCATAACTTCATCTTTCCTTACAGCTGCATAGTATTCCATTTTGTAGATGTACCAAAGTTTCTTTAACCAGTCATCTGTTCTCGGGCACTCAGATTGTTTCCAGATTCTGGCTATTGTGAACAGTCTTTAATGCAGTGATACCTATTGAATTCACTTTTTCACATGCTCTTTTTTTATGATACATGTCCTGAACATAAGTAAAATTATATTCTATAATATGTGTCATCAATGTAACCTCAGAGAAGTAGGATGGTAGTTTTCTCTAATGGGCTAGGAACAAACTATCTTTGCTCTTCTAGTAAGCCTCTGAATCCAAAAATGATGTTTTAGTAGGAGAATGCCAAAATAAATATGATTTATTTGGCTAGTTTATTTTTGTATAGAGGTTAGGACACCCAACTATGCTTTGGGGCTGATCCTGGTTCCATACTGGGGACCTAATGAGGTGCATGAGATGGAACATAGGGATTCAGCATGCAAAACTGGATTTTTCTAAATCCTTGTGTCATTTTGCATATGAATATTGAACCATTTTCTGTGGAAAAATTAAACTACCTAATTTCTTTACATTGGATGAGAGTTACTCTTACACTGTAGCACTGTCCTCCCGTTGTGCATTGATTTTGCTTGAGCAGGCACCAGTAACGTCTCCATTGTGAGACTTGTTACTGTTTTAGGCATATTGAATACACCATGATAGCTTGCCAGGCTCTGCCGTGCGGGTGGGATACTCTTGGTAGCTTGCCTGGGTCTCCGAGAGGGATGGAGGAATCAAACCTGGGTCGCAGCATGCAAGGCAAACACCCTACCAGCTGTGCTATTGCTCCAGCCCACTCTTACAGACACACATATACTATATATATATACATATACACACACATATATATATATGGGTAATAGTTTAACTCAGCTTTTATACACACACACACACACACACACACACACACACACACACATATATGGGTAATAGTTTAACTCAGCATATAACACCCACTGCGTTGCATACATGCCTTTAGTTCTTTTTAGTTAAGAAAACATTCATTTACAAGACTGTATGTATTTTAGGAGTAAATTTTCTCCCCTCTTCTAAATATATCTTATCATGCATACTCACTACAGCTCATTGGTACCTGCCTCCTTCATTCCTTCCTTCATGCTTCCTCTCCTAACTTCAGGTTGTGGTTAGAGGTCAAGGGTTTGTTTTTGTTTGTCTTTATTTCCTTCCTTTGCTTTTTTTTTTTTATACTACATGTGAATAAAATCATTTAAAATTTGGCTCTCTCCTTACTGACTTCGCTCAACACAGCTACCTGTAATTTCATCCGTGTTGTCACAAGAAGCAAGATTTTTATCTTATATGAGGGTATTTTTTTCCTCCATACTTCAACACTTGTTGCTTCTGATTCTTCCCCTCACCCCTCTTTTTTTTAGCATTAATTAACTAATTTACTTATTGGGGGAATTAAGCTTGATCGGGGCTTGATCTTTTGTTGTATTTCTTTGTAAAGGATATTTAGAACTATAGGAACCAAAATAATGATCTCTCTTTTTTTTTTCTTTTTCTTTCACTTTTTGGGTCACACCCATCGATGCACAGAGGTTACTCCTGGTTCTGCACTCAGGAATTACTTCTGGTGGTGCTTGGGGACCATATGGGATGCTGAGAATTGAACCTGGGTTGGCTGTGTGCAAGGAAAAAGCCCTACCTGCTGTGTTATCACTCCAGCCCCAGTAATGGTCTCTTTAATGGGGGTGGGGTGGGGTGGGGAGTTTAAGAACTACTATTTGGTATTTAGTGATTATTTTACTTAGGACCAGCAAAATGGGACCAGTTCATTTTAGCAAGAATTTTTAGTTCCTAGGAAAAGTGTAAGGAGAAATCCAGTGATAATAACTTCAAAGCCTGCTCATAAATAAATTGCTGAACTGAGGGATATGGTCTGCTCCCAGAATATGTATGAAATTATATGTAAAGGTCAGAAGAGCAGCATTACTATGTACAGCCAGATTCCATCTGTAGTAGGCAATCTATTCCCTCGGGCATCTAATGAGATAGTTGAGCTTTGAGGGAGAAATATGCTGTGTAAGTCTGTGTTGTATAATACAACGATGTAGAATATTGATATGGAGCTGGGACAACTTGGTAATGTCACTAAGGAAAGGGGCTATTGTGCCTCTGTGGAGGGTGGGTCACTGGGACCTCTGCAAAGTTGCTGGACCTTTGCTGGGCATCATAACCAGTTCTGCTCAGCTGATTGGGTCAGGGTGCCCAAGAAATTGTCCTAATAGTCCCTTTCCTTTAACACTGTGCTCTAGCCTTAACACCCTTCTCTCTGTTTCTCACACCAAGCTTTTTCTCACATAAAGGATTTTCACTGTGTTCTTTCTCCTTTCCTTGATCAAAGGCTCCTAATCGTTCAATAAAGGTTTCAGTGTCAGAACTTTATGATCTCTGGGACATTGTCCCCTTTTGTGTGGACTTTAGCACTCTTCCCTGACATTCATTCCAATTTTGTGACACGCTTGTATCTTATCTTTTTACTACTAATTACCATAGATATTTTAATTTATTTATTTTGACATAAAGTGTTAGAAAAGTGAAGTTTTTCATGATTTTTAATTAATTGCTACCCAGCTCTTTTTTCCCCAGCGCTGTTTAACAGTCTTTTCTCTTTCTCCAATGTATCAAATGTAAGGTGGCAAAAGTAACTTAGACAAGGGACTGGAGAGATAGTACAGTAAGTAGGGGTGCTTGCTTTGCATGCAGTTCTCCTGTGTGTGTGTGTGTGTGTGTGTGTGTGTGTGTGTGTGTGTGTGTTTTAATTTAATTTTTGCTGCCAGGGATTGAGCCAATTACCTCACACATTCAAGGTAAGAGCTCTAAGAATGCTACCACTGAGCCATATTCTATTTTTGACATGGTAATTCCTAGGTTCCTATATGATGATCACATGTCTCGTTGATGGTTGTAGCTCAGAGTATAACTAAACTAGATAGTAAATTTAGGCCTGAGAGTGATTGGTGAGGTGGTAGTTGAAACCATAGGGTTTGCACAGTTAGTTCAGAATCCTGAGAAACTCCAGCTTTTTAGACTCACTTCAGATATGGTTTAGCAGAAGAGACAGGAAAATTTAGAGGGAGAGGAGGTAAAAGCTGTAGAGGCAAGGTGGACCAATGATGTGCCTAATTCATATTTGGAAATCAAGGGGTTACTGCTGGTCTCACACAATTCAGTTCCAGAAAAGTAGCAGAAATTAAAAAAAAAAAGGCCATATGGAAAATGTAAAAGAGGTGTTGGTCAAGAAGTAAGAAGGAAATAATTTTTTATTTTATTATTTTTGTTTTATTTGGGGGCCACACCCAGCTAGTTGAGTGTTTACTCCTGACTCTGCACTCAAGGATCAGTCCTGGAGGGTTTGGAGGACCATACCACTATGTAGTGTCAGGGATCAAACCCAGGTTAGCTGCATTCAAGGTAAGCGCACCACATGCTGTACGATCACTCCGGCCCCAAGATGATAGAATTGTTGTTGGGCCATACTTTGTCGTGCTAAGTGGACAACGTGGTGCTGAGGATTGAACTCTGGTTGGTTGCATGCCAGTTATCTTAATTCCTGCATTACCTCTCTGACCTAAGAGGATAGAATAAGGGAACTATCATTGAGGACGGTGCATTGATGCTGGCAGAGTAGAGAGGAAGAATGAATCTAATACTTTGAAAAATTATAAATATGCAACATTTTTAGGATCTTTGCTCTCTTTTAGGTTTCTTTGTGGGAGTGTGGGGGCACAACTGGTGGTGCTCAAGGCTTATTCTTTCTTCTTTTCAAAATTTTAATTTTATTATGCTACTATTTGATTATTATTTATATGGTATTTAAAGTCTATTTGTCTTCTGTTATTAAAATGTATGAAATAGGAGCTACTTTTTTATTTTAAATTTTTATTAGTGAAACACCATGAGGTACAGTTGTGGACTTACAAGTTTTTGTGCTTGGTTTCAGTTATACAATGATCGAGTACCCATCCCTCCACCAGTGTCCATTCTCTACCACCAATGAGCCCAGTATCCCTCCCACCCCCATCCCCCATCCCATCCCGCCTCTGTGGCAGGGCATTCACTTTTGTTCTCTCTCTCTCCTTTTGATTGCTGAAGTTTGTAAAAGAGGCATTGAGTCTCAGTCATGTTTGGTCTGTAGTTTGCTTTCAGCATGCATCTCTCATCCTGGGAGGATCCACCCAACACCCTTTACTTGGTGTTCCCTTTTCTATCTGAGCTGCCTTTTCCCCTAGCATGTGCGGCTGGCCTTCAAGCCATGGAGTGAACCTCCTGGTACTTATCTCAACTATTCTTGGATGTTAGTCTCCTATTTTGTTACTTTATATTTCCCAGATGAATGCAGTCTTTCTATGTCTGTCCCTCTATTTCTGATTCATTTCACTTGGCATGATACTTTCCATGTAGTACCACTTGTATGTAAATTTCATGACTTCATCTTTTCTAACAGCTGCATAGTGCTCCATTGTGCAGTTGTACTAAAGTTTTTTAAACCAGTCATCCATTCTCGGGCACTCAGGTTTTTTCAAAGCTTATTCTTGCCTATGCTCAGGGATCACTTGTGGCAGACTCAGGGGATCATATGAAATGCTGGGGATCGAACATAGGTTTGCCACGTGCAAGACAAGTGCCCTACCCACTGTGCTATTTTTCCAGTCCCTTTTTGTAGGCTCCTTACCAGAGCATTGGCACTTTATTTTATAGATTTAAATATAATAAACCCACTGTTAGTGGAAACCCTATAAATGTTAGAGAATTGCAGAGTAACAGTGTAATCAACATGTGGAACCAGCCTTCCACAGCTTAACCATTCATCCAGAATAACTTATCAGCTTCTCGACTATATATCCATGACCCTTAGTTTTGATGATCAAAACAATTTTTTTAATTGTTTTTCTATAACATGTTGGGTAATTGAACACTAAATTCAAGAAGCTTATTTGAGCTAATTTGCAAGGCACAGTTCTTGGTGTCAGAGACTCAGAAATGACTAGAACTAAGCTCTGCTCTTGAGTTGGTTAGTCTCATGTGATAGAGAAAAAATACAATCTGCTGTGGCAAATGAAATATTATGGCATCATGATTTTCAAAGTTACCCATAATTGATTTTGAGGCATATCATGTTACAACACCAATTGAGTCACCAGTGTCAACTTCCCCCTTCCAGTGTCCCCAGACTGCCAACTTGATATTGGTAAGTTTGGGTCTCCTGCTCCCAGTGCTATTGGTTCCATGCTTCAGATATGTAGATCTGCCCCAGCTCTACACCACCAATGTGTGCGAGGCTTCTATGGAAGGTTTCATAAAAGAAGTGTGACATACCGGACTCTTGGAAACAGGATATAACAATAAATTCTGCCTGGAGAAGCCAGAGGATGCATCCCCATGTGGGCTGTGACCTGAACCTGACCCATGTTTCTTTGTGTTTTTGATTGAATCACCGTGAGATACAGGTACAAAGCTTTCATGATTGAGTTTCAGTCATACAATGATCGAACACCCATCCCTCCACCAGTGCACATTTTCTACCACCAATGTCCCCAGTATATACCCATCCCTCCCATCCCATCCCTCCCCCGCCTCTATGGCAGACAATTTCCCCATATTCTCTCTCTACTTTTGGGCATTATGGTTTGCAATATAGATACTGAGAGGCTATCATGTTTGCCTGACCTGTGTTTTTTCCACATGTTGTATTCTTGTTTAAATAGCTAATTTGAGGTTTAACTTTTCTGCATTATCTTACTCCCGGCATTTTTGTTCTCCCTATTCCTGGTGTCTCCAAACTGCATTTCTTGAAGACACGCAAATAGAGATACTGAAGCAAAGAAACCAGATCGCTTTCCAAGGACATGGGTGTTTGTTTTGCTCGGTGTTTCTAGTCCTTAGACAGTACTCAGCCTTCACGTTAATCCTGAATGACAGAATGAAAGAAAAAGGGAAGAGGAGGAGGAGGAGGAGGAGGAGGAGGAGGAGGTGGAGGAGGAAAGCTTAAAGAATATATTCACTTTCAGAACAAAATAAAGAAGGAGAAGAAAATCCAACAGACATTTTGGAAAAATTAACTAGAGTATTGAGAATTTGGGTTATAGTCAAATTTGGTTGTAGTTAAATTTCTTTATCTGTTTCATTCTTTTTTGTTTTGTTTTGTTTTATGTAGGAGTACTGCTATTTTATTTATCCAGCCACTGATTAGCTGATTGAATTGGGCATGAACTCCACCTTACTTTTCTTTTGCATAATTTTATTTATATATTTTTCCTTATATTTATTTATTGAATCACTGTGGGAAAAGTTACAAGGCTTTCAGGTTTAAGTCTCGGTCATACAATGATCAAACACCTTTCCCTTCACCAGTACTCATTTTTCACCGCCAAGAACCCCAATATTCCCCCTCCCCTCCCAATGCCTGTAAGGCAGATGATTTCTACTTAACTCCTCTCTACATTGATTATATTCATTATTTCAACAAAAGATACACCATTATTGTTTAGAATCCCCCCCCCCCAACAATCAGAATTGCTGAAAAAGTATTGTGAAATACTTTGGTTTCTATAGCTGGTATGAGAATCATGTAATGTCATATACTGATTTTGGATTTCTGCAAAGAGCCAGATAATTACAAATTGGTTTCTGTGAGTCTGGTGTTATGGCTGTGCTGGAGAGCCACTCGTGGGGGGGCAACTTGTGACCTCGGTTGGGCGTGAAGGACGAGCTGGTACCTCCCGCCTTCCCATGAGACTGCAATTGCCTTGTCACTGCCAGCTCATACCTGGCTTTCCTATAAGCTTTGAGGCGGCGGCCACCTTGCTGCCAGGGGGTGGAAACGGTGGAAGGGAGCAACACCCTTCCCCTCCCGGGAGGCATGGTGCTGTATTTTAACGCATGAACCATTCACTTTTCTGCCATAAGCTGTCAGGCTCGAATTTAAGTCCTTTTGCCTCTGGAGCCGTGGCCGTGCCAGAGAGCCGCTCGTGGGGTGCAACTTGTGACCTCAGTAGGGCGCAAAGGACGAGCCGGTACCATCCCCCTCCCATGAGACTGCAGTTTCCCCATCACCGCTGGTTCATACCTGGCTTCCCAATAAGTTCTGAGGTGGTGGCCACATTGCTGTGGGGGGGAAAAAGGCGGAAGGGAGTAACACCCTTTCCCTCCCAGGGAGGCATGGCACCATAGTTTAATGCATAGTCCATTCACTTTTCTGCCACAAGCTGTCGGGCTCTAGATTGAGTCCTTTTGCCTCTGGAGCCATGGCCATGCTGGAGAGCCACTCGTTGGGGGCAACTCGTGACCTCGGTAGGGCATGAAGGACGAGCCGGTATCGTCCCTCTTCCCATGGGACTGCAGTTGCCCCATCACCACTGGCTCATACCTGGCTTTTCTACAAGCTCTGAGGCAGCAGCCACCTTGCTGCAGGTGGGGGGTGAGAGGGATGGCGGAGGGAGCAACACCCTTTCCCTCCCAGGGAGGCATGGCGCTGTAGTTTAACACACTTTTCTGCCGCAAGCTGCCGGGCTCTGGACTAAGTCCTTGTGCCTCTGGAACCATGGCCGTGCTGGAGAGCCATTCATGGGGGGCAACTCATGACTTCTGTAGGGCGTGAAGGACGAGCCGGTTTCGTCCCCCTTCCCATGAGATTGCAGTTGCCCCCTCACCTGAGGCTCATACCTGGCTTTCCAATAAGCTGTGAGCCACCTTGTATGTGGTCCAGATGCATTTCTGCCAAAAGCCGCTGGGTTTCGAGATTTGTTTCTGAGTCTCTGGGATCATGGCCTTTAATCTGCTTGATCAGGAGCCAGAGAGGCCTTTTGTAGGCGGTAACTCGGGGTCTCGTTGGGATGGGGAGGAAAGGGCCGGTTCCACCCCCATCTGGTGAGGCCCCCGCGTATCTAGTCATCACTGCAGGCTCAAACCTGACTGTCCTATGGCCTCTGGAGGATGGCGGTCACCGGGCCGCAAGGGGGAACAGGCCAAGGCACGAAACCTGTTCCCACCTGGATTGGCCCAGCACCAGTAACCTACTACAGGAACAGGACTTATTTCCGCCAAAAGCCTTTGGGTTCCGAGATTTGTTTCTGAGTCTCTGGGATCATGGCGATTAAGCAGTTCGATCAGGAACCAGAGAGGCCATGCCTCCAATTATATAGCTGAGCCGGAGGTGGTTTGTGGGTATTTCTCCCACTTGCCTAACTTTTGGCCGTTTACTTTCTTGGTAAACTTTGCCTCAAGTTTTTGGGTCTGGCCGAAGGCACAGCAGCAATTTTGGGGTATCTGAAAGTCTGACATCAGTGCTGCTGATGCACTCGCTTCACAGGTACAGATTGACCTGCTGGTGGCACCATACCCCCATATCTATTTTATTCTTGTGAATACTTCCAACAGGGAATCATTCATTCCATCTCCCCCCTCCCCCAACCAAACTTTGAAGATGGAGTTCTAATAGACAACAACTTTTACAAACAAGGAGTCCACTGAATATTTTATAGCATATTTTCTTTAGAACTCTACTTTGTCTTCTCTTTTTTCCTCTTGCCTCAGAAGTGATGTTCAGGTTGCCTTAGGTCCTTCATGTTTTCTGTTTTGTTTTGGTTTGGTTTGGGGGCCATACCTGGCATTGCTCAGGACTGACTCCTAGCTCTGCACTCAGGAATCACTCCTGGTGGGGCTCAGGGGACCCAGGGGTTGAACCCTGGTCAGCTGCATGCAAAACAAATGCCCAATCTGCTCTGTTATCTCTCTGCCCCTCATAGTGGTTCTTCTCAGCTGGGCAGGCAGTCAATATGAGGACCCAGCAGTGCTCTGAGACCTTCTAGGGTCCTGGGGGACTATGTAGTGCTGGCGATTGGCCAAATGCAAAAGCCATGGGCCTTATCTCCTGTGCTGTCTCTCGTCTGGCCCCTCGTCTTCTTTTAAAATTTTATGTAATTTTATTTCTTTACATTCCTTTCAATTTGGCTCTTCTGGGATTTTGAAGTTATGTACGTAAAAATTGTTGAATTGTATTCTATGTACTGATTCTTTGGAGGACACACTTACTTTTCTTTTAAAACAAATGCTTTCTGCCACTTAGTGTCTTTTGTTGTATGCTTACAACAATATGCAGCATGAAAGTATAGTAGAATTCTAATATGTCTAAAAAATTAGCCCAGATACCAGGGTATGAATTAGTGAAAGTAATTTAAAATTTTACCTATTTAATGAATTTGTTTAATTTTTTTCACTGCCCTGTTTTCAATTTTCCACTCATTGCATGTGAATTAAATTAAGATAGTTTATTTAGAAGCTGCATTGCCAAGCAGCTATGGAAAGCTTCTTTGGCTTACATTTTGAAATTTTTTCCCCTTTGTCTTCGGCCAATAACTCAACCCTTTTGGTGTCCCATCTGCTTAACACACGACAGCTATGGAACATTTCCATTTATCTGGGTCAGAAATAAAGAGACCTATAAGTCCCCTTGATATTACCTGCCATTGCTGTGGGTCCCACTGAAGTTAAAGACAGAGGTCCCTCACTGTTACCCCAGGAATTGTCGCAATTAAACCTATAGCTATGAATCAGTACCTTCATTTTGAAAAGTTCTTCACTACATTCTAGAAATTATTTAACTTTGGGAACATAGAAGCATTCACTTCAAAGGGCTAACACGTCATCGCATGCCACCATTCCTTAAATCACTCTTCATGGTAGGTTCACATTATCACACCAGGGATTTGCTTTACTTTTGGACTCTTAAGTCAGCGTTCCTTTTAGAGTGTAAACCAGTCTCGAGCAGATACCATTTTTGTAAGGGCAAAGAATTTTATTTTCTCCTGACTCTATGGCTAGTACACCTGTGAGCTTTAAAAAATAAGCTTTTAAATTCATAGCCTTGAAAGCAGTTTTGCAGGCATTGAAGGAGCTTCTTATACAGCAAGACAGACTTCTCAACACTTCACCATCAAGTGTGGCATTTGTTCATGGCAATTTTGATTGCTGTCTGTCTACTAGATTATAGAAGGCCTTTTTATTCCTAGTTTACTGTGGGTTTTATTTATTTATTTATAAATGTAGGAGTACTGCTATTTATTCAGCCATTGATTAAGCTGATTGAGTTGGGCATGAACTCCATATTAAAATTTTTTTTAATTGAATATCTGTGAGATAGACCATTACAAAACTGTTCATAATTGGGCTTCAATCATACAGTGATCCAGCACCCATCCCTCTACCAGTGTACATTTCTGACCACCAATGTTCCCTGTTTCCCTACCACCATCCCAAAACACCCTCCACCCCTAGCCTCCCTCTATGAGTGGCACTTTCCTTCTTGCTTTCTCTCTCATTTTCCTTTTGTGCATTATGGTTTGCAGTACAGGTGCTAAGAGGTCATGGAGCTTGTTCAGGGCATTCTGTATTTTTATGGAGATGATAAGGCTGGAGTAGCTTTTCAATTGGGTAGCAGCTTTGGGACATGGATGTGACTGCTGAGACTTCTGGAAGTACAGGGAGTTTGGGGAAGGTAGCCTTTCCCTACCCTGAGAAATACTGGAGATTTCATTCACAAAATCCGCATACTCAGATTTTCAGCAGATTTTGTCTTGGTGAGATCCATCCTAAGATGGTGGAGCCAGGCCAGGGGTATGGTGGCGATTTTGAATTGTGGAAGCAAGCGGCTGCTGGGGGCTTGGCTTTGCTTGGGCAGGCACCAGGCCAACTCGTACCCCTCCGATTTACCCTCGTTTGTTCAGCCATGTGCGGGTCTGAGGTTAATTGTGGCTTTTGATCTCTTTCAATATTTATTTATGGGTCTCTGAAATAAGGCCAATAAATGAGTTTGTATAGCTGAGCCGGAGGTGGTTTCGTGGGCATGGGTCTCACATTACCTAACTTTGGCTGTTTATTTTCTTGGTAAACTATGTCCCATGTTGTTGGGGCCCAGCTAAAGGCACAGTGGTAATTTTGGGGTATCAGGAAGCCTGAAGGCATCATCAAGCTGCTGATGCACTCGCCCTGCAATATAGGTTGACCTGCAGTCGGCACCATACCCCCTGGTTTTATAATTTTTAAATAAGCAATTAGTTTTAAATTTATTTTAAATGCTGTTTATTTATTTGCTTGTTTGTTTGTTTGTGTCCACACCCAGTGGTGCACAGGACTTACTCCTGGCTCTGCACTTAGGTATCACTTCTGGTGGGGCTTAGGGTGGAGGTCATATGGGGTGCTGGAAATTAAACCTGGAGTTGACTGCATGCAATGCAAGTGTCTTACCTGTATCTACTGGCTTTTTTTGGGCCACACTGTGTGACTCAGGGATAACTTCTGGCAGCCCTTAGGGAAACATGTGGTTCTGGAGATTGACCCCACATCAAAAATGTGCAAGGTTCCATTCCCCATTCCCTCCCCACTTCACTCATCTCTCCTCCCCTCTCTCCTCCCCTCCCTTTCTCCCTCCCTGGCTCCCTCCCTCTTTCTTTCTTTCTTTCTTTCTTTCTTTCTTTCTTTCTTTCTTTCTTTCTCTTCTTCCTTCCTTCCTTCCTTCCTTCCTTCCTTCCTTCCTTCCTTCCTTCCTTCCCTCTCTTTCTTTCTTTCTTTCTTTCTTTCTTTCTTTCTTTCTTTCTTTCTGTCATACCTGGCGATGCTCAGGGTTACTCCTGGCTCTGGACTCAGGAATTACTCCTGATGGTGCTCAGGGGACCGTATAGGATGCTGGGAATCGAACCTGGGTCGGCTGTATGCAAGGTAAATGCCTAACTTGCTGTGCTATACAGCAGCCTCCTTCCTTCCTTCCTTTCTTTCTTTCTTTCTTTCTTTCTTGCTTTCTTGCTTTCTTGCTTTCTTGCTTTCTCTGCTTTCTCATGTCCACCTGTGCTCAAGGCTTCCCCTGTGCTCTACACTCAGGGATCACTCTTAATGGGGCTCAGGGGACCATATGTAGTGCCAGGGATTGAACCTGACTTGACCACATACAAGGCAAGTAACTGCTGTACTATTCCTAGAGTCGACTTATAGTGTGTGTGTTTGTGTGTGTGTGTGTGTGTGTGTGTGTGTGTATTGAGGACGAGGCGTGGGCAGAATGATAGTACAGTGGGTAGGGCATTTGCCTTGCATGCGACTTGACCTGGATTTAATCCCTGGCATTTCATATGGTCCCCTAACCACTGCCAGGAGTAATTCCTGTGTGCAGAGCCAGGAGTAACCTTTGAGCATTGCCAGGTATGGGACAAAAACAAACTTTTTTTTAAAAATCAATTCATCGTTGATTTACAATTTTGTGGAATTTCAGTTTAGATTTATTCATTATATGTGAATGACACCACCTCCACAATCAACAAAATCTCTCTCTCTCATATGGTATATAAAGAAACATAGCAAGGAATAGCAGTTAGGCAAGAAAAAAGATATTAAGGGCATTCAGGTAGGAAAGGAAGAAATCAAGCTCTCACTATTCACAGATGATATACTATATTTAGAGAACCCTAAAACCTCTACCTAGAAACTCCTACAAACAGTAGACTTGCATAGTAAAGTTTCAGGCTATAAAATCAATACCCAAAAGTCCATGGCTTTCCTGTACATAAATAATGAGAGAGAAGAAAGTGACATGAAAAAAACAATCCCGTTCACAATTGTGCCCCAGGAAATCAAGTACCTGGAATCAGCTTAACTAAGGACGTAAAAGATCTGTACAAAGAAAACTATAAAATGCTACTTCAGGAAATAAAAGAGGACATGAGGAAATGAAACTGTATCCCCTGATCATGGATCCAGAGAATTAACATTGTCAAAATGGCAGTACTCCCCAAAGCACTGTATGAATTCAATGTGATCCCTATAATGATACCCATGACATTCTTCAAAGAAATGGAGCAAACACTCCTGAAATTCTCATGGAACAATAATCTTTCACGAATAGCTAAAACCATTCTTGGGGAAAAAAATGGGAGGAATCAACCTCCCCAACTTCAAACTCTACTACAAAGCAGTAATAATTAAAACAGCATGGTACTGGAAGAAAGGCAGAGCTGCAGACCAGTGGAACAGAGTTGAATACTGACATCTTCCTCCAAACATATGATCATCTAATCGTTGATAAGGTGAGCAAGAAATATGAAGTGGAGTAAGGAAAGCCTGTTTAACAAATGGTGTTGGCAAAACTGGACAGCTATATGCAAAAATATTCGCTGAGATCTCTAGCTAACCCCATGCACAAAAGTAAGATCAAAATGGATCTATGACCTCAAAATCAGACCGGAATCCACATTGAAGACAAAGTTGGCAAAACCCTCCACGACATTGAAGCTAACGATATCTTCAAAGATGACACACCACTGGCTGGCCAAGCAAGTGAAAACAGAGATAGATAAATGGGACTATCTTAAAATAAGAAGCTTCTGCATCTCCAAAGAAACAGTGACCGAAATACAAAGACAGTCTAGATAATGGGAAAGAATATTTGCCCAATACCCAGCTGACAAGGGGTTGATATCAAGGATATACAAAGCGCTGATTGAACTCCACAAGAAGAAAACATCCAACCCTATCAAAAAATGGGGTGACAAAATGAACAGAAACTTTCTCAAAGAAGAAATCCGAATGGCAAAAAGGCACATGAGAAAATGCTCTGCATCACAATCATCAGGGAGATGCAGATCAAAACCACAATGAGATATCATCTCACACCACAGAGACTGGCCCGCATCCAAAAGAACAAAAGCAGCCAGTGTTGGTGCGGATGTGGTGAGAAAGGGAACCTCCTTCACTGTTGGTGGGAATGTCGACTGGTTCAGCCCTTTTGGAAAACAGTATGGATGATTTTCAAAAAATTAGAAATTGAGCTCCCATTTGACCTAACAATACTACTTCAGGGAATATATCCTGGAGGGGCAAAAAAAGTACAGTCGAAATGACATCGGCACTTGTATGTTCATTGTATGAACATTGTATGTTCACAATAGCCAAAGTTTGGAAAAAATCTGAGTGCCTGAGAACAGATGATTGGTTAAAGAAACTTTGGTAGATCTACACAATGGAATACTATGCAGCTGTTAGAAAAGATGAAGTCATGAAATTTACATACAAGTGGTTCTACATGGAAAGTATCATGCTAAGTGAAATGAACCAGAAAGAGAGGGACAGACATAGAAAGACTGCACTCATCTGGGGAATATAAAGTAACATAATGGGAGTCAAACACCCAAGAATGATTGAGGTAAGTACCAGGAGGTCTGCTCCAAGGCTTGGAAGCCAGCAGCAAATGCTGGGGGAAAAGGCAGCTCAGATAGAGAAGGGAACACCAAGTAAAGGATGTTTAAAGGACTCGCTTGGGATGTTAGATGCATGCTGAAAGTAGACTATAGACCAACCATAATGGCCACTCAATACCACTATTGCAAACTACAAGACCCTGAAGGAAAGAGTGAGCAAAAGGGAATGCCCTGCCACAGAGGTGGGGTGGGGTGGGGGGGATGGAGTGTGGTGGTGGGGGGCTACTTGGATCATTGGTGGTGGAGAACGGGCACTGGTGGAGGGATGGATACTCGATCTTTGTATAACTGAAACCCAAGCACGAAAGTTTGTAAGTCTACAACTGTACCTCATGGTGTTTCACTAATTAAAAAAAAAAAAGAAAGAAGAAACATAGCAAGGAAACATCAAGTGGACAGAGTCATCAGAACTGGAGATTTTGTCTATAGAATTGAGCTTACCTGATGAGGGCAGGTAGGAGGTGGGTCCTGGGGTCACTGATGGATGGAAGTAGGCACTTTGGTTGTGGTGAAGTGTTGGGATGATGTTTCATGAAAAGTATAATGAACAATATCATAATCACATCTCAAAAAAAATGATGCTGGAAATTAAAAGTAAATTTCTCTCTTTTTTTTTTGAATCACTGTGAGATAGTTACAAAGCTTTTGTGTTTGAGTTTTAGTCATACAATAATTGAACACCCGTCGTTCCACCAGTGCACATTTTCTACCACCAGTGTCCCCAGTATACCACCACCCTCCCCCTGCCCATCCCAACCTTCCCCCTGCCTCTATGCATACAATTTCCCCCATACTCTCACTTTACTTTTGAGCATTAGGTTTGCAATATAGATACTGAAAGACTATCACGCTTGGTATAAAAGTAAATTTCTAAACCACATCGCCAGCACTTTAAAAATAGGGTTATTTATTTTTTGCTTATTATTTAATTTTATATATCTTATTTGATAGGAAAAAAAGGAATCAGAAGAGGCTCAAACAATACATAGCATTAGTGTTATAAGAAATGAAGTTTAGGTTCATGGGGAAGTAAGGCTGAAAAGGATAAAGCTACTTACAAAAATACTTCCTTCAAGAAGTTTTTTGAAGGAACTGAATGAGAAAATATACCTAAATCTCTATTATAGTGTTTTGTCCATAGTAAACACTCTATTACAAAATGTACTATTTGTTAATTGGGAAGATACTGTTATAATTACCAGTGTTCTTGGTTAAGAAGCTATCCCGGTGGACATTTTTCTTTTATATTTCTCCTTCCCTCTCGGAGAGCCCTCAAGCTACCAAGAGTATCCTGCTCACACAGCAGAACCTGGCAAGCTCCTCGTGGCATATTCGATATGCCAAAAACAGTAACAACAAGTCCTACTTCGTGTTCCTGGAGTGAGCAGACAGGGAAGAATGGAGACGTTACTGGTGCCCACTCAAGCAAATCAATGAACAGTGGGATGACAGTGCTATGACAGTACCAGCCATGACTCTACTCAATGGCTGGAACAATTGCATAGTGGGTAGGGTATTTGCCCGGGTTTGATTACTCCACCCCTCTCAGAGAGCCCGCAAGCTACCAAGAGTATCTCACCCACATGGCAGAGCCTGGCAAGCTCCCCATGGCATATTGATATGCCAAAAACAGTAACAACAAGTTTCACAATGGAGACATTATTGGTGCCCGCTTGAGCAAATCGATGAACCACCGGAGGACAGTGCTACAGTGCTACTCTGCTGAAAGAAGAGCTGTATGCTTTCATCATATGGATCCTGAACCCTTTCAACTAAGCATGTCTCCAGCTTTGTTCTGGTCACTAGCAAATCCAGAAATTCAATTTTAGATTGAATATGGCTGAAGCTATAATCCAACTTTACTCATTGAATAGAAATACCTCCTCCTAATAATATATATATATTTATATATAAATTATAAATTATAAAATTGTTATAATTATATACATGTTGTATATTATATAATTATATATAAATATATATTTTATATATTTATTTATATATTTATATATAAAATATCTCCCACAGGAAGGAAACTGGGACCATAAGTAGTAGAAAAAGTACACTGGTGAAGGAAAAGGTTTTGGAACATTATATGACTGAAACCAATCATGAACAACTTTGTAAATGTGTTTATTAATGTGATTCAATTAAAAAAAATTTAAAAGGGGCTGGAGTGATAGCACAGCAGGTAGGGCGTTTGCCTTGCATGCAGTCAACATGGCCGACCCGGGTTCGATTCCCAGCATCCCATATGGTCCCCCGAGTACCGCCAGGAGTAATTCCTGAGTGCGTGAGCCAGGAGTAACCCCTGAGCATCGCCGGGTGTGACCCAAAAAGCAAAAAAAAAAAAATTTTTTTTTAAAAAGAACAAAACTGCAGGACCAGAGCAGTAGTACAGCGGGTATGGCATTTGCCTTGCACATGGCCAACTGGCGTTCAATTCCCATGACCCATATGGTCCCCCGAACACCGCCAGGTGTAATTCCTGAGTGCAGAGCCAGGAGTAACCCCTGACCTTCTCTGGGTGTGACCCAAAAGCACACCCCCCCCTTTGAAAAAAAAAAAAGGAAAGTGAAAACCAAGTACAGCAGCATTGCAGCCTTAAGAAATTATTCTTCAGTGTACCATTTGGGCAGCAGAGGGCCCAGAGCAGTAAACTCTCATAGATATTAAATGTGACAACTGGAAGCAAATTCTTTTGCATTGGCTGTTCGGTATTAAGTGGTATGTCTCTTCTTAAATTCAGAAGTTGGAGGAACTGGAGAGATAGTACAGAGCCAGGCCTTGCACATGGTTGATCCTGTTTCAATCCTGAGCACCTCCCAGAGTGATCCTCGAGCACAGATTCAGGAGTAGCCCTGAGCACTACTGGGTATGGCCCAGCTGCTCTCCCTTAAAAAAGTATACATAAAAGTTATACATAATTTATGTGTTTACAAGTTCCAGTGTTCCAGTTCACACAGTACTTTAGATAATTCCCAGGAATGAGAAACATATGTAAATATTTTTACTTATAGAAATGTCAAGTCAATATCAAAGCTTTTAATCCATTTTGAACTAATCCATTTTGAACTAAGTACAGTTTGAGATAGGGGATTTTTTCTCTTCCTTCCTCAGCACCATTTGCTGAAGAGGCTCTTCTTGTTCCCCTACACCCCTACATTCCCAATCCCATTGTCACAAATTGTCGCAAAAGTGCCTGTGTGTCTGAGGGTTTATGTCTGGGATCTCATTTCTATCTTTTTTTTTTTTTTTTTGCTTTTTGGGTCATACCCGGCGGTGCATAGGGGTTACTCCTGGCTTTGCACTCAGGAATTACTCCTGACAGTGCTCGGGGGACCATATGGGATGCTGGGAATCGAATCCTGGCCAGCCGCGTGCAAGGCAACACCCTACCCGCTGTGCTATTGCTCTAGCCCCAATTCTGTCCTCTTGATAAGAAAATCTGTCATTTGTTCAGTACCACAGGGTTTTGATGCGGGTTAAAGTCTGGAAATGCAAAGCCTCTCATCCCCTCCTGCCCCCGCACCGCCCCCCCCCCCCCCCCCCCGGGATAGCTTTGGCTATTCTGGAACTTTTATGGTTCCTTACAAAATTTAGAATTTTTTGTTCTTTCTCCTTGAAAACTACCATAAGTCTTTTGATGGGAATTGCATTCCATTTGTAAGATGCTTTGGATTAGATGGTTATTTTAATGATGTGGATGAACAAGAATATATTTCCTTTTTCTTGTGTCTTCTAAGTGAAGTGAGTCAAAGGAAAAAGACAAATAACAGATGTTTTCCCTCCTATGAAGAGCATAAAGGAGCAAGGGACTGAACTCCAATGGAAATGAACTCTGAGATATTGTCAGTAGAACTATGATTGGTGAGGAGAGACCTTGCCATAGAAGTGGAGGGATCCAGGCATTCTGGGGCCTGGGGAGTCTTTGCAGCAGTGCAAGCATAGAACCATCATACTGTTGTAAAAATAATAGTAATATTGAAAAGTGTAGCACTGTAGCACTGTCCTCCCGTTGTTCATCCATTTGCTTGAGCAGTCACCAGTAACGTCTCCATTGTGAGACTTGTTGTTACAGTTTTTGGCATATCGAATACATCACGAGTAGCTTGCCAGGCTTTGCCGTGTGGGCGGAATACTCTCAGTAGCTTCCCAGGCTCTTCAAGAAGGGCAGAGGAATCAAACCCGGGTTGGAAGGCAGACACCCTACCTGCTATGCTATGGCTCCTGCCTATTGAAAAATGTATTTGTTTAAATTGACTCAAGAACCTTTAGTGTATTTTGCCTTAGTTTTGTACAGTTTAGACAGCGATTTAAACATAGCTATCTTGAAGAATTAAGGTACTTCAAGATAGTAGTAATTACTGGATGAGAACGCTGTTTGGGTCTCCCAAAGAGGAATTGAAAGAGCTATGCTTGGAGTATCACGTTTCACTCAAATGAGAGAAAGAATCCGGAGTTCTGACCTCTGTCCACGATCAAGAATCAGGGACGCTGTCTCATCTGTCAAGGCGTCAAAAATCAGATGGGCTGGACACATAATGAGATTTGGAGATGAACGCTGGACTAGAGCCGTTACCGACTGGATTCCACAGGACGTCAAAACGACCGCATGGCTGCCCACCTATGAGATGGTCAGACTTCTTCGTCAAGACCCTGAACGATCGGTTTGAGGCTCTTCGTGTTCCTAGAACGGACAGACGCCATTGGGCTACACTAGCACGCGACAGGGACAAATGGAGACGTTACTTTCGCCCGCTCAAGTCAATTGATGATTAACGGGAAGTCAAATGATCAAGTGATCAAGATAGTAGTATTAAATATTAAGCATTAAGTATTAAGCAAGACTGGCCTAGGTTAGAATCTGAACTGTGGCTCTCACTCATGATCATGAACATAAAAAACAGTTTCGGACACCAAGTCTATAAAATGTGGAATGATAAGTGTATTTACCTCAGTACTGCACTTAAAATGGGATACAGTGTGTATATTTTTATAATGTGAACATATGAAATAAAATATGTATTTTTTTAAAGCCAGCATTCACAGCTGTGCGACATCTTATTATCTCATTCTTAACTTTGGACAGCCTGGCAGTTGACCGAATGTAACCTGCCCACACGGCAGAGTCTGGCAAACTCACCGTGGCGTACCCAATATACCAAATACCAGTAACGATGGGTCTCATTCTCCTAACCCTGAAAGAGCCTTGAATATGGCGCTTTTTAAAATCTCAGGGCTGGGACGAAGGAGACGTTACTGGTGCCTGCTCAAGGCAATTGACGAACAACAGGATGATCGTGATCGTGATAGTGTTGATATTATAAGGAATTAATTGTGTTGCCTGGTGATGTAATTATATATAGTAGTAATGCTGTGGCCAGGAAACATTTTGACATCCTGTCTCTGTGTGACTGAAGCCTTGGAGAGCTTGCTGAGTTCTAGCCTGTTTTCAGCATGGGTTTTTCTTGTGTGTAGCACTGTGTTCACATCATCTCCACTGATGCCTTTTTTTAAGCTGACTCTGATGGGGAAATGTTTCCTGGGTTCCCCTTGTTCTGTTGATCCCAGTATTTATTTCAGTACCCCTGTTCAAGACATTAAACTATGTTGTGCATGTTGTAAGACTTTTCCTGAGTCTACGTTGTTTATTTCTCCAGCTGAACCTGTGTGTTTCCATTGTTGCTGATTCTCATTGATTTATTCCCAGGGAAAATGCTACACTTGTGAACAGATATGTGGGGTGGAGAAATGAGGTGGGTGGGGTGGTGGTTGGAAAGAATGTGAGGGATGGAGGCATATATACGCACTGGAAGTAAATGGAATCTCTTATACTTCTGTCATTGTGAAAGTTTTCTCATTGATTGCTTTCATTGAAAGATAAAAGTTGTTATTTATATCATTAAATAGGAAGAATTATATTTATATAACACAATACGTTGTTACACTATTAAGTCTTTTCAAATCCCTGTTTATTCCTTTGAGATACAATTAATGTTTAATTTTAGTTTTCATTAGTTTTATAGATATGGAAAATTTTGGTATTCATTTCAAAGTTTTCACTGAATCATCGATATTTATAGCATATCAATCTAAAATTGTGACCTTCCTGTTTTCAGGGACTAATATTGTCAAGACTGTGAAATATAAGTAGGCAGTAATGTTCTTGACAGCAGGTATAGGGTTGATTATTCTACTCCTCTGAATATTGATACTAATTATTTCTTAATCCTTTCATTTTTTCCCTCAGTAAGGTTAAGATAATAATAGTACCTTCACAGAGTTGTCAGGATAAAGTGCTTGGAAGAGGGCTTACTTCATTATGAGGACGTTAGCTAAATTGGCTATCAGTTTAAATCTTAGCTCTTATTCAGATGATTATTTCTATGTTCTGACTTCATTATCAAACACAGTTTGGTATTCATGATTTCTGAGAATAATCATCAAATACAAGCGTTCTTTTGTAGACTAATTTATTAGAATTGAAAAGGTTTATTGTTTTTGGTGTAAGCTTCTAAGTAATGTTGACTTCACTATTTAACTCTACAACTTGATTAAGCATTGTTTAGCATTTTAGTCAGGAAAAGTCATCCATTCCTTTTCAAAGGGAGAATATTTATCTCATTTTCAAATTTTCACTGACTCACTCTTTGGCACATGCAATTTTATCTTTAGAATCTGTTTCGCAGATGTGAACTCTGCTGTTTAAAACTTGATGCGTTGAATGAGAAGTTCATATATATGGTGCATTTTTGAGACATCTAAATGAAATAAATAATAATGGCTATAATTATTTTCAACTTCAGTGGCTTGTTGGAAAGCCTGCACCTGCTAATATTCTGGGAGAAGTTGGTCCAGAAATACTATTGAGCCCTGGCAGCATCCGGGTAAAGGGTGGGTGGTGGCAGATTTCTGTGAGATTTGTCATACCCGCTTGATCCTATGCTGGCTACCATAATCTCTTTCCTCTTCCCCTTCTCCCCCATTCTCCACCTCCTCATACTGTGCTCTGTCTTGTTCTTGTCAGAAGGTAATAATTACTTAGGATAAATTAAACAGTCATCTGTAATTACACAGATGAGTACATCTTTCTCCCTCTCTTAAGGTCAAATCCAGTCATGTTTCTTTTTTTTAACTTGATAAATTGACCAGTGGGCTAGCACTGAGTGACTTGCTTTAAGCCCTAGATGGATGCATTGTGAATTTGCCCCTCCCCCAGTGCAGTCAGAATTATAGAACTTGTCTCTTCTCGGTGCTCTGTCTGTAATAGCTGATTTTCATAAGTGACATCTTCATGTATGTTTTCAATTAGCAATAATATGGAAGCACGGATATTCAGCATTTTAATTTCATTTCCCCATGTCTTTGTCTCTTCAAGTTCACTGTTAATGTACTTAACAGTATCATCTCTCTCTCTCTCTCTCTCTCTCTCTCTCTCTCTCTCTCTCTCTCTCTCTGTCTCCGTCTCTCTGTCTCTGTCTCTCCTTGTTTTTTTTGGGCCATACCCAGCAGTGTTCAGGGGTTATTACTCCTGACTTTGCACTCAGGAATCACTCCTGGTGGTGCTTGGAATGCCCATATGGGATGTCGAGGATCGAACACAGGATCCAAGGATGCAAGGCAAGCACCTTAACTGATGTATTGTTTCTCTGGCCCCAGCATCATTCTCTTTTTACCGTGTTCTTTGCTACATTCCTTACTTGGGTCTGTGCTCTTTTGCTGTGGATCAGGCTCTAATACTAGAGAATCAGCCAAGGCAGACTTTGGGGCACATGACCCATCCTTCATGGTCCCAAATATCTTATTGGGGTTGATTCTATTGTGCCCCATAATTTATAGAATATTATGTCCACTCCCTACTGGGGACAGTCTTTGCACAGTCTTTCCCCTCCAGTCCTGTTTGCACATTCATTTCCTGATGCCCCCATTTCTCAACCCCACTATTCCCTTTGAGAAGGCCTTTGCTCACGGTGTTCTGCCATAAATCCCTCCTTGGAGTCTGCCTCACAGAGAGAGTCAGAAAAAAACTGCCTACCATTCAGGCAGAGGGTGGGGTGGGGTGGAAATGGTGGGAGGGATACTGGGGACCATTAGTGGTGGAAAAACTATACTAGTGCACTAGTACACTAGTGGAGGGGTGGGTGTTCCATCATTGTATGGGTGAAACTCAGGCCATGAAAGCTTTGTCACTATATCTCGTGGTGATTCAATTAAAAAGAAAGAAGAAAGAAATTACCTCACGGTTCCTTCTTTCCATTTAGGAGCCAGATCAGATGTTCAGATCTTAAATTCTGCCTCCAGCCTGTTCTTTCCATTGTCTTGCATCTTAGCTCTGCTTTATCAGTTCCCATTTGTATTTAAATAGCATTTTCAGCTGAAGTACTCTTACCTGCTGTTTCTCCCATATCACCTCTCACTTCCAATTTTATATCCTGACTTCTGCCTCCATCAGCAGAAAGTTGAATTATGTTTTCTGATCCGTTATGGCACCCTCTTCAATGGTAAACTCTGGCCATTGAATTTCAGTGAAATTATTTGTATGTAAGTATTTATTTCCTTTTTCCATGTAGACTTTAGGTTTTTTTTTCTTTTTGTAATTTATCTGTTATTTTATTCTTATTTTTTTTAGTACTTTAAGATCTGGCTTCTATGTAGTGATTAGGTTGCATTTACCTTGCCTGTCTCATTTTTTTTTCTAAGTATTTTGTGTTTCAGTGGTTTTCCTTTTTGCCAGAGATCAAATGTAAGGACTTGTACATGCAAGGTGTATGCTCTATCACTGAACTGCATCCCTGACCCATTTCCATGATGTTTAATAGGAATGTAAGCATATAGCCTATTTAAAGATTTTTATTGTTATTGAGGTAACATCATTTACAGTAGAATTAATGTTAATGCTTTAGGTGTGCAAAGTTTAGGGACCCTACCACCGCAGCTTGTAGCCTATTTTAAATGAAAAGTAATGGAAAGGAGAGGGTGTGTGCAGATCAAACAAGGGGCCTTGTGCAAGGAAAACATGCACCCCTCACCTCTGAGCTGTCTCCCTGGACCCTATTTTCAAAGAATATGCTTTATTATTTATAGAATATGCTTTAATATAAGGCTGGAGTGATAGCACAGCGGTAGGGCGTTTGCCTTGCACGCAGCCAACATGGCCGACCCGAGTTCGATTCCTCCGCCCCTCTCGGAGAGCCCGGCAAGCTACTGAGAGTATCTTGTCCGCACGGCAGAGCCTGGCAAGCTCCCCGTGACATATTCGATATGCCAAACACAGTAACAACAAGTCTCATGATGGAGACGTTACTGGGCCCCCTCGAGAAAATCGATGAACAACGGGAGGACCGTGACCGTGATGCTTTATTAGATAAAAAGGCGTCATGATTTACAGTTCAGCTGAGTTTCAGGCTTATAGCATTCCAACACCAATCCCACCACCAGTGTTGACTTCCCTCCACCACGGCCCCAAAGTTCCCTTCCACGCCCTGAGTCCTCCTGGACACGTACATTTTAAATTTTGGTTGTTGGGGCCAGGGTGATAGTTTAGTACATAGGGTATTTGCCTTGCACATGACTGACTTGGGTTTGATTCCTCGGATCTCATATGGTCATCCGAGCACTGCCAGAAGTAATTCCTGAGTACGGAGCCAAGAATAACTCCTGAGCATCACTGGGTGTGGCCCAAAACAAAAAAAAATTGTTGTTGTTGTAGTTTGATATATTATTGGCTACGTCTTTTAGATATATATTTGTGGCCTCTACTTCCTGTGGTTTCGTACCTCCTATGTTAATGCTATAAGTTTAGAATCTGAGATTCTTTTTCTTTTATGGATTGGGCATTGTTGACACTGGTGCTGCTACTTTGAGTCCTGTAGCCAGTGAGTCTGTTCCTGAGATTAGGGACTGAATTGTATCCTTTCTTCAGAGCTTTCCTGTACTTACTTCCCTCTGGCCCTCAAACAGATGTTGCAGGGGCTTATCTCTGAGGCTAGAGGTGCTGACTGTTCTGCTGCCTGCCCCTCACCCACTCCCCAGGTGGAGTTCCATACCTTGAACATTGCTGAGCACCACACGTTACCCCATGCTGGGGTTTCTTTCTTGGCAAGGGTATTTGTCTTTTGATCTCTTCTGCTGGAGGTCCTTTTGCAAATCCCTTTGATGGATGTGCTGTTTGTCCAGTTCTCAGGTCATCTTCTGAATAACAAATTAAACTAAGTTTTATTGTGGATGTGCTGTGACTGTAGGAAGGGATAAAGCACAGGTTCTCCCTGGTCTCTTATCTTGGTCTCATATAACTCCCTAGAGTTTTCATTGGATGTTGGTAAGAAGCTCTTGATTACACTTCCATGTCCAGTAATCCAGCAGGTCACTTGTGCTAGAACTCTATAATTTAGAGTCTTTTGCTTCTTAATCTACACATAGTAGACTTTGATCTCTCTTCTATTTGATTCTTAAGAAATCTTCTTCAAAAAAAAAATCTTGTAAATTAGAAAGCAACCCCCCCCCCCAAACCTTGTAAGTTAGGATGCTGGGGTGAAAAAAAGAAATCTTCATAAGAAAATCTTATGGCACTGTCCTCCCGTTGTTCATCGATTTTCTCGAGGGGGCCCGGTAATGTCTCCATTGTGAGACTTTGTTGTTACTGTGTTTGGCATATCGGATACGTCACGGGTAGCTTGTCAGGCTCTGCCATGCGGGCGAGATACTCTCAGTAGCTTGCCGGCCTCTCCGAGAGGGGCGGAGGAATCGAACTTGAGTCGGCCATGTTGGCTGCGTGCAAGGCAAACGCCCTACCGCTGTGCTATCGCTCCAGCCCTATAAGAAGATCAGATAGTGATTATTTTATTAACAAAAAAAAAGTTGGAATATATTTTAGATCGAGAATCCCTGCCAACTAAACATATACACATGGTTCAATTTCCTCATTTGGGCCTCAGAAATGATCAAATATTCTTGCTCTTTAATTAATTAGCCTTTCAGTTATACTTACTCTAGTTGAAACAGAAAAAAAAGGGACAGTATAATGATTTTATTTATCTCCTCCTCCTCCTCCTCCTCCTCCTCCCTTTTTTAAATCACTGTGAAAACAGTTACAACAGGTTTAAGTCTTGGTCATACAGTGATCAAATATCCATCCCCCTGCCTATGTGGCAGATGATTTTCACTTTACTCTCTCTTTACTGTGATTACATTCAATTTTTCGACAGAAGACCCACTATTATTATTTGGAATTTCCCCCCCCCCCCCCAACTATCAGACAGCTGAAAAAGCATCATTAGATAATTTGTTTTCTATTGCTGATAATGCAGAGCATATGATGTTGCACGGCCACTGTGATTTTGGATTTCTGGTTTTTTAGTAATTAAACCCTGAGGGATTTCTGCCAAATGCTGCTGGGTTCTGAGATTGGTTTGTGTGTCTCTGGGATCATGACCATTCAGGAGCAGAGGAGCCATTCGTGGGCTGCAACTCGGGTTCTTGTCTGGGTGAGGAGAAAGGCCGGTATCGCCGCCCCATCCCGAGAGGTCCCACGTGCCCCATCAGGCAGTATAATGATTTTAAGTCTGTTACAGAGTTCTGCAATCTTCTTAACAATCTATTTCATTTCCACTACCCTAAAAATAATCCACATTCCATCATTTCTAATTCTTGCCCCCTGCCCTAATACTGAGTTAGTAATGGAAATTCATGAGGGAAGGTGTGAATTACTCCTGAAGTGCTCAGGGCCTACTCTCAGCTCATTGCTCAGGAGAAATTTCTGGTGATATTTGGACAAATGTAAGTCCAGGGATTGAACTGAACCTCCCATATGGAAAACATGTGTTCTAGCTCTTCGAGTTGTTGTCCCAGCCACTGTGCTTCATTTTAAGTTAATTTTGGTGTGGTGTGAAATATAGGTCTATACTTTTTTGCATATAGGTGTCCAGTTATCTCAGCATTTAAAAAAAGACTTAAAAACTTTACTGGTGATTACTGCATTGTTTAAAACCAATTAGTTATAAACTTACGGGTATATGTGTCTATCTGTTGTAGCATTCATTTTTTGACTCTGGATTTCATAAAGCCTAACTTGTAATTTTAAATAAAAATTAGCATAAAATGTATCCATGCTAATGCAGTTGTATTTGTACTGCAATTACTGTGTGTGTCTGCTTGTGTGCATGTGTTTATAAAGATTATTGTGGGTCTCTGTTGAAGCTAGAATATTTTCCTGATTTCTGAAGAGCTTCCATATCTTGGTATTTGGGCAGTTTTGAAAAGTAGATTGTTCTTGCCTAGATTTGTTCTGCCACAGGTGCCAGCAGTTTCAGACTATTACATCACTCAAGTTCCTTGTATAGTTTTTGAGAAAAATTAAGCCAAGATCTCTTAAGTGATTTCCATGCAAAATTAATGCTTCCCTTGACTTCTGCCAATTGTTATGATGCGTTTAGGCAGCAGATGCCAAAAAAGTTTAGAACTTGTATCTGGAAAGAATTCAGATTTTTAGACAGAAAGCATTTGTGCCTGGGGTAAGATAATGGTCCCACCTGTGTCTTTTTCTTGTCTTCTGGGAGTCTTCATCGTATGTCCCAAAAGGCCAAAGCAGATCCTCTTTCTATTTAAAAAAATTGTTTTTTAAATGAAACACAGTTTTAACTTTGTAGGACCAGATCTAACTTCAAGTTTCAAAATATGTGTTCTTTAGCTCTTTAGGGCTGGAGCGATAGCACAGCGGGTAGGGCGTTCGCCTTACAAGCGGCCAACATGGCCGACCCGAGTTCAATTCCTCCGCCCCTCTCGGAGAGCCTGGCAAGCTACCGAGAGTATTTGATATGCCAGACACAGTAACAACAAAGTCTCCAATGGAGACGTTACTGGGCCCGCTCGAGCAAATCGACGATCAACGGGAGGGCCTTTACCTTTACTTTACCTTACCTTTAGCTTAAAATGTTTTGACAGCTACCTAATGGCCTGCCACTTTAGCATCTTATTTTTTTGTTTTGTTTTAGGCATAGAGTCAGAGAATCAAAGCCATTAAAACCATACTGTAATTAGTCATTGTCAGATCTACATAAATTCATTTCATATATCTGTATGTCAGATTAGCTGCTTTTTTCCCTGTACTATTTTGATAACTAGCTTAGTCTGTTAATATGCCACTGAAATAAGTAAAACATACTCAGTTGTTGGGTTTATTAACTTTAAAATTTTATTTATAATGTAATAAGGAAGAAAAGAAAGGAACTAGTATTTATCGAGTGCCTTCTGTATTCCAAGTACTGTCCTAGACATGTTTATATCCCTAATCTTATTTAATCCTCATAACCCTTCATGCTTGGTATTATTATTCCAGTTTTAGAGATGAAGAACTTTAAACAAGCTAGATAATAATACTTTATGCTTACATAGGGCCTTTCATATAATTGTAAAGTATCATCTGACTTTTGGAGATGTTCAATCGGAAAAAAAAGACAAACTAGCATAGTTTCCCCACTGTTGCATAGCTACAGATAGAAAAAAAAGATGCACATGGTATTTCTCAACTGTTTGTGAATATTAATTATGGGGAGTATAGTGAATGGAGATAAGAGACAAGCCATACAGAAGGGAAATTTTCGGTGGCCAGATAGAAATGGAGTAATCGGATGTTCATATGCAAAAATACAAACAAAGCTTGTCCTTGTACCCACAACTCAAATAGATCACAGATTTAGTTTTTTTGATTTTTTTTTTTTTGCTTTTTGGGTCATACCCAGCGATGCACAGGGGTTACTCCTGGCTCTGCATTCAGGAGGTGTTCAGGGGACCAAATGGGATGCTGGGAATCGAACCTGGGTTGGCCACGTGCAAGGCAAACGTCCTACCAGCTGTGCTATCACTCCAGCCCCCAGATTTAGTTTTAAGACCTAAAAATAGAAAACTTCGAGAAGAAAACAAGAGAATATCTGACTTTGGGTTAAGTAAAAATTTCTTTGTTATGATTATATGTTTAACATTATAATGAATAAATCATACTCAATATTTAAAATGAAAGACTTTGCATAATAAAAATAAGCTGCAGGGGCTGGAAAGATCTTACAAGTGGTAAAGTCACCTGCCTTGCATATGGTAGGTCTTCATATAAGGTTCCCTGTGTCCTACGAGGAAGGATCCTTGAGCACAAAGCCCTGAGCACCACTAGATATGGCCAATCCCTCCATCCCCATCCCCAATACAAGCTACAGATTTGAAAAATATTGGACAGTCACACTTGGTAAAAATAGAGATCTGATCAAAGTTGATAAAGAATACATTCAGAGTATCTAGATAACTAAAAATGCATTAATACGAGATTAGCTAGTTAATAAGGGCAAAGAGCATGTCACTAAAGAGGAGAAATGAGTAGAAAATAGGACATGGCAATATTCTCAATACCATTGCTAATTGAGGAAGTTGATTAAGGCCGCAATGTCCATACATACTAGAATAGTTTCACTTTTTTTTTTGTGTGGGCCAAACCTGGCAGCTTATTCCTGGCTTATTCCTGGCAGCTTATTCCTGGCTCTGCACTCAGGGATCACTCTTGGTAGGCTTGGGGGACCATAATGGATGCTGAAATTGAACCTGGATCAGCTGAGTACGACACAAGTGCTCTGCCCATTGTACTAGATCTCTGGCCTCTAGAATAGCTTTTTTTTTTTTTTTAAAGAAACCAGCACCTGATAATATAAAGTGTTGACAGATTATATGGAGCAATTGGGACTCTCATTCATTGCTGGTAGGAATGCAAAATAGAAGCCCCCATTTGAAAAAAGTTTGTCAGTTCTTAAAGGTTAAACATATGACCAGTAATTTTATATGTATATATATGTATCTATATATATATACACCTATATCTGATTATATATATTTGTATATATCTATTCATATTCTCGTGGCTCTGAGCTCAAGGATGACTCAGCAGTGCTAGGTCACCTTATAGGATGTTTGAGATCAAACTCAGGTGGTCAGCCACATGCAGAATTCTTCATGTCATTCAATCTAGAATAATCTCCAGTAATTCAGTGAATAAACAAGCAGAAGTAAAAAATTAAAAAATGGAACTACATCAAATTAAGAAGTTCTGCACCTCAAAGGAAATGGTGACAAGAATTTAAAAATACTCCACAGATTGGAAGACATTATTGACATACTACTCATTTGAAAAAGGGTTAATGTCCAAGATATATAAAGCACTTGTAAAGCTTAGAGTAATGACAGCAAAACAATCCCATCAAAACAAAACTTACAGTTGCCCAGTAAATAATGAAAAATGTTTTCTATCACTTTTCTATCACCATCATGGGCTGGAGTGATAGCACAGCGGGTAGGGCATTTACCTTGCACACAGCCGATCCGTGTTCTGTTCCTCTGCCCCTCTCAGAGAGCCCGGCAAGCTACCTGTGACATATTCGATATGCCAAACACAGTAACAAGAAGCCTCGCAATGGAGACGTTACTAGGTCCACTCAAGCAAATCGATGAATGGGAGGACAGTGCTACAGTGCTACAGTTTCTACCATCATGGAAATGCAAATCAAAACAGTAGTGAGGTATCACCTCAAACCAGTGAGATGGGCACACATAAAAGAAAATAGAAATAGCAAACATGGTTGTTTCTGTTGATGTGGGAAAAGGTAATCCTCATCCATTGCTGGTGGAAATGTCATTCCAGCCTCTTTGGGAAACAATATGGACACTTCTTAAAAACAAAGGATTGAGCTTCCATACTACCCATCAATTTCATTTCTTGGCATCTACCCCAAGGGCCCAAAAACTGTGTTCAGAAAAGACATTTGTGCCCCTATCTTCATTGGAGCACATTGACAATAGCCAAAATCTGCAAGCAACCCAAGTGTACAAGAAAGGATGACTAGATAAGGAAATTGGGCTATATATACACATATGTATAATACTGCTCACTTATAAGAAAAGACAAAATCGTTTGTTTTGGTACTATGTGGAATGGCTTTGTAGAGTATCATGCTAAGTGAAGTTAGAAGGAGAGGAACAGATAAAACATGATAACTCTCATGTATGGGATATAAAGAAATTTAATAAGGGAATAACAAATGACCAAAGGCAACAGAACCTGAGAACTGTTCTATAGAACTGAGCTTAACGTGGTGCTTGGATGAGGAGTTGCGGGTTGGAGGGGAGGATGAGAAAATAGTGGAGGAGGTGCACACTGGTGGTGATGGGGTATGTTGGAATGTTGTGTACATGAAACTCATGAAATATTAACAGTATTATAAATAAAAAATCTAAAAATATTTCATTTTAGGGTAACTCCTTTCAAGTCTTTATTGTTTATTGGAATTTTTTTTTCTTTTTGGGTCACACCTGGTGATGCACAGGGGTTACTCCTGGCTCTGTACTCAGGTATTACTGCTGGTGGTGCTCGGGGTCCATATGGGATGCTGGGAATTGAATCTGGGTCAGCCACGTGCAAGGCAAACTCCCTACCCTCTGTGCTATCTCTCCGGCCCTGATTGGAAATTTTTTGTTATTATTTTTTGGGGAAAAAATTTTAATTGTAGCTTAGGTTGTAATAGTGTCGATGTTTATAATTTTGATGTACAAATTTACTGCATCTTTACCACCACCATGGTGCCCAAAACTCTGTACCACTGTCCTTATATCATTTCTAGTCTGCCTCTTCCTTCTCCTCCTCTACTCCCGCTGAGGCCTTTATTGTTTTCTTAATATGTAATTAATTCTACATCTTTCCTCTCTGCTTTTACTGAAAGCCATTAATTCTGATATGTTGTATTTAATATTTGTTGGATTCAAAATATTTTCTAGTAGCCCTTATGATTTTCCTTTATTCATGGATACTTTAGTATTATTTCTTAATTTCAGAATGTTTGAGTAAATATATATTCATATATACATTTCTGTTATTGACTGCTATCCAGTTTTTTTGACAATGTATAATGGTAAGAGTTCATTCTATTTTTGTAGTTGTTTCTGGGCCACACCCAGCACTGTTCAGGCCTTATTCCTGGCTCTGCACTCAGGGATCACTCCTAGTGGTTCTTGGGGGACTATGTGAGGTGCTGGGTATAGAACCTGTGTTGGCTACATGCAAGGCAAACGTCCTGGCTTCTGTGCTGTCCTTCCAGTCTCAAGTTCATTCATTATTAACATGTTCATATTTGACATATTACCTTGAATATGACTATTTTAGTATTTTTTTGTTTGCACCTAAAATATTATATTGTTGGGTGAAATGTCTTATATATGTAGGGGTGTGTGTGTGTGTGTGTGTGTGTGTGTGTGTGTGTGTGTGTGTGTGTGTGGTTTCAGCAGAGGAAAGAGTCTATTCTGTTAGCTACTAAGAGAAGTGTGTTTTTTTTTTCAATTTGGTTACCCTGAAATTACAAAGGTGTTCATGATTGGGTTTAAGACATTAAATATTTCAGCACTAATCCCTTCACCAGTGCCCACTTCCCTCCACCAATACTGCCTGTACCCTTCCCGGCTTTGCCTCCCACCCACTAGTCAGCTCCATGAGAGGTGCTTTTTTTTTAATAGTAAGTTTGTGCACTGTGGTTTACAATACTGTTGCTGATAGGGTTTTATGCAGAACACTTTGCCAACTTTCAGCACTCCCTCTTTCTCTTTGTTGAACATTTCCTTCTACCACAGCCATTGCCCCCTCCCTTTCTCATCCTCCAAGACTCTGCATCCCTTGGGTGGCATGTTTTCTACTGTAAAGAAAGGCTACTCAAGTATTTTGCTATTTCCTTTTTGCTTTCCATTAAATTTGCTTTCAGGGACAGGTAGCATGGTTGTATAATTTTAATTTACTTTTAAATAAAAATTTCCTTTTCGCCCCATTATTTTCCTTTTCCTGGAATCACTTTACTTGACATTAATATCGTCACTTCAGTTTTATTTTTTTGTGCTCAAGAATCACCACTGGTGGTGCTGAGGGGGTGGGGGGACCATATGCAGTGCTGGGAATTGAACTGGGCTTGGCAGCATACAAAGCAAGTGCCTTGCCTCCTGTGCTATCTCTCTGACTCCACTATTTTCTTTTTCTTATGTTTACTTGGCATGCCTTGCTTTCTATCCATTGTTAATCTATCTGTATTTTAATTTTGGGGCTACATTTTAGAAGACAGTGTTTTGAGTCTTTATTTAATTCAGTCTGTCTTTAACTTTTATTAGGTCTTTAGAAGAATTTTTTGCTTAATTTAAATTTAAACTTTCCATGTTGCTTCTTACTTTATATTTATTCCATAACCTCTTTATTGTCATTTATTATTTTTGACCTGATTAATTTTTTTTCCATTTTATCACCATCATCACAGTTGTGAAAAATGTGTTAGTTATTGCTCTAGCTTTGTAATACACATGTTTGATGAATCAACTCTCTCTGTTTTTTCCAGAGTTCATAGTTATGTGTTTACTTTAAAAAAAAATTTCATAAAATTGTTCACAGTGGGCTGGAGTGATAGCACAGCGGGTTGGGCGTTTGCCTTACAAGCGGCCAACATGGCCGACCCGAGTTCGATTCCTCCGCCCCTCTCGGAGAGCCCGGCAAGCTACCGAGAGTATTGCGCCTGCGCGGCAGAGCCTGGCAAGCTCCCCGTGACGTATTCGATATGTCAAACACAGTAACAACAAAGTCTCCACTGGAGACGTTACTGGGCCCGCTCAAGCAAATCGATGAACAACGGGAGGACAGTGACAGTGACAGTTTTCACAGTGATTTATTACATTCAATATTCCAACACTCCAACACTAATCCCACCACCGTTACACCTTCCCACCACCATTATTTCCTATTTTCCCAACCACCACCCAAGGCTTTCCCAATGGCAGTCCCTAAATTAATTTATTTTGTATTGCCTTTTATGATTAATTTGCTACAAATGATCAAAAAGATTTTCTTAAAGTATGTGAAGATTGTTACATCTCACCCTAGAGCCATTATGCCCTCGTATAAGAGATTATTAACACACAGGCTAAGCCTGGCTAAGCCTGTGTGTTAATATTTTCTTAATCGAGATTGATTGCCTTCTACTTTATATCCATCCAATGTGGTGTGCTACACCTGGTATATCAGTGATGCAGAGTATGAGATGTTGCATGGCCACTGTTTTTTTGGTGGAGTGCTCCAGGAATTCTAAAATTTTGATAGGATATTCAGCTGGGGTTAAATTTTAAACTGGATGGTGACTTTGGAGTCTGGAAGCATCTCTGCAGCTCTCTAATCTCTTTTGATATTTATTTATGAGTCTCTGGATCGTGGCTGGTTAAGGGGCTTATTTACTGCCTGGGTCAGTTCATGTGCATGACTGCCAGGCTCCCAGAAGAACAGGGGGATGGGTGGAGGTCACCCATCCCTGACTCCGTGGATACTTGGAGATTTTGGTCACAAAACCTGCATACCTGAGTTTTTCAACAGATTCATTCTTTGATGAGGCTTGCCCAAACCTGTGGAGTCCGGTTGTGAGCATGGCAGTGATTGGATTCTGGTGATTTTTGGTTACGGGACCTCTGCTTAAGGCAGGTGGAGAGACTTCCTGTCCACCTCCAAGATGCCCCAAATCTGAGATTCAGGTTGGCAGAGTCTGGATGCATCTCTGCAACTCACTGATCTCTTTTGAGATTTATTTCATGTTTACTTTAAAAAATTTTTTTAATTGAATCACCATTACAAAACTGTTCATGATTTCATTTCAGTCATACAATGTTCCACCCATCCCTCCACCACCAATGCACATAGTTTCCCTCCTGCCACCCTCCTATCCCCACTCCTCCTGCCTACCTCTATGGCAGGCACCTTTCTTCTCTCTGTCTCGCTCTTTGTCTCTCTCTGTCTCTCTCTCTTTCTCCCTCTCTCTGTCTCTCTCTGTCTCTCTTTCTCCCTTCTCCCTATTTGTGCACTATGGTTTGCAGTATAGGAGCTAAGAGTTCATTGTCTTTGTTCAAGGCATTTAGTATTTTTATCAGGAAGGTACATCTGGAGTATCTTTTTTTTTTTTTTAAACTGTGTGGCAGCTTTGTGGTGTGGATGTGAACTGCTGGGGCTTCTGGAGGTACAGGGAGGTTGGCACCCATCCTGACCCCAAGAAAGCATGGAGATTTCAGTCACAGAAGCTACATACCTGAATTTTCAGCAGATTAATAGCTCAGTAAGGTTCATGCCAAGTCAGTGCAGTCCTGCTGGGGGCATGGCATCGGTTTTGGTGTGTGGTAGCAGCCCCCTGTTTGCTTCTGGGGGCTCTGCTTGGAGGAAAATCAGGCAATTCCATGCCCCTTTGATCTACCCCAGTCTGTTTAGCCTTGCATGGTCTGAGATTAACTGTGGCTTTTGATTTCTTTTGAGATTTATTTATGGGTCTCTGAAGCCAGGCCAGTAGAAAGCTTACATGGTGGTGTTAGAATTGGTTTGTGGGGGTGACTGCTGGTGCTTCTAGGCATAGAGGGAGAGGTAGCCGATTCCCCTCCAAGAAGCCTGGAGATTTGAGTCACAAAACCCGTATACCTGAATTTTCAGAAGATTAATATCGCGGTGAGGTCTGTCCCAAGATGATGGAGTACAGTTGGGAGCATGGGGGTGATTTGGATTATGGGGCCAAGCAACTGCCAGGGGATTGGGTGGGCACCAAGTAAACCCATTCCCTTCTAATTTATCCCAGTCTATGTGAGTCTGAGATTATTTGTGGCTTTTGATCTCTTTTGAGATTTTTTGAGTCTCTGTAGCAAGGCCAATACATGAGCTTGTATGACTGAAGTGGAGGTGGTTTGTGGGCATGGCTTACACATACTTACACATACCTAAGTTTTGGCGATTTAATTTCTCAGAAAACTTGATCCTGAGTTGTTGAAGTCCGGCCAGAGGCATAGTGGCATTTTGCAGTGTCAGGAAGGCCAAGGGCACCATCATGGGCACCATCACGCTGCTGATGTCCTTGTGACCCCCATCCCGCCATGTCCAGGTTGACTTGGCAGCGGCACTATGTCCTCTTAGCCTCAGTGGTGCTGGCAGTGGTGGCCTGGCAGGGACTGGCACTGAGGCCAGGGCTGTTTTTGTTCATGACTCGGGCAATCTCCAGACAGTTGTCACTCAAAGAGGTTTTCCTCCATAATATGCTGTGTGCGGCACTGGTGGTGTGGACTGGTCTGGAGAAGAAATGGTGGTGGAGACCTCCTGCCAGCGTTGAGGTGCCCTCGCCGCCCTCCCATGGTGAGAACTAGGGCACCCCCTCAACTCTGGGACCTTGCAATCCACTGCCTTGGTGAATCAGAACTAATAAAAATGAGAGATTTCAAGTAGAAATTGCCACTTGGCTGTTTGACAGCGTGATTCAGGTGGCTCAACTTATTTTATTGAGTAAACTTGTTTAAACTCATTTTATTGAAAAATAATGATTAGGTTAATAGGGCTGGAGCGATAGCACAGCGGTAGGGCGTTTGCCTTGCACGCAGCCAACATGGGCGACCCGAGTTCGATTCCTCCGCCCCTCTCGGAGAGCCCGGCAAGCTACCGAGAGTATCTCGCCCGCACGGCAGAACCTGGCAAGTTCCCTGTGACGTATTCGATATGCCAGACACAGTAACAACAAAGTCTCCAATGGAGACGTTACTGGGCCCGCTCAAGCAAATCGATGATCAACGGGAGGGCCTTTACTTAACTTTACTTTTAGGTTAATAGGTTTAAAAGGTGAAGCTGTGGGAGCTGGAGAGAGAGCGCAGCAGGTAGGGCGTTTGCCTTGCACACGGCCGACCCGGGTTCAATTCCCAGCATCCCATATGGTCCCCTGAGCACCGCCAGGAGTAACTCCTGAGTGCAGAGCCAGGAGTAACCCCTGTGCATCGAAGCAGTCTCTGTGGAGTCTTCTTATTTCAAATTCTTTTCTTATTCTTTTTAGGACTGTGAGGACTTGGGACGTTGAAAACCCAAAGAAGCAAAAAAGTGTGTTTAAACCACGGACGATGCAGGGCAAAAAAGTAATTCCTACCACATGCACATATAGTCGAGATGGAAACCTCATAGCAGCTGCCTGCCAGAATGGAAGCATACAGATCTGGGACCGAAATATGACTGTAAGTAAAGGACATTTAAGTCTACTTTTTAAAAAAATAAAAGAAGAAACCACCTAATAAAGACAAACATTATGTTAAAATATTATGAAGGTCAATTTCCTGAGTTTAGCTCTAATTTAAACTTTAGTGTTAGTTGACAAAACATTGGGACTTTTACAGTAAACAGCATTTCAGCGAACATTCCAGTATTTTCCAGTGCGTATTAGACTTTTTTTAAAAGATAATTCCAATTTTTTTGGTATAAAATTTAAAAGATCATTTTCTTTTAAAAATTTTGAAGCTGTGGTTTTCGGTGCTGTTAAGATAGCAGTGTTTCAGGCATTTAGTATTGCTACACCCTCCATTGCCTCCCTCTCTCAGTAAACTCTGTTCTCTGGGCTATTTTCTTTCTTTTTTTTTTTTTAATTTTTATTAGTGAAACACCATGAGGTACAGTTGTAGACTTACAAATTTTTGTGCTTGGGTTTCGATTATACAATGATACCATCCCTCTACCAGTGCCCATTTTCTACCACCATGGATCCCAGTATCCCTCCTACCCCCACCCCTCCCATCCCACCTTGCCTCTGTGGCAGGGCATTTCCTTTTATTCTCTCTCTCCTTTTGGGTGTTGTCGTCTGCAAAAGAGGCATTGAGTGGCAGTCATGTTCGGTCTATAGTCTACTTTCAGCATGCATCTCCCATCCTGGGAGGATCCTCCAAAAACACTTTATTTGGTGCTCCCTTCTCTATCTGAGCTGCCCTTTCCCCTAGAATGCCCGGCTGGCCTCTAAGCCATGGAGTAATCCTCCTGGTACTGATCTTGGCTATTCTTGGGTATTAATCTCCTATTTTGTTACTTTATGTCCCCCAGATGAATGCAATGTGGGCTATTTTCATAGGGTCTGTTTTTACCAGCCTCTCTCCCCAACCCCCATTAATATGTTCTTTTATACTCCACATATATGAGAGATCACTTGGCATTTTTCCTGTTTCTTTTGACTCACTGTGCTTATTCAGACATGATTCAGTATAATACATATGACAGCAACTTCAGGAATTTATCTTTTCTCATAGCTGAGTACTAATCCATTATATATGTGTATACACACACACACATATATTATAATTTCTTTATCTAGTCATCTGTTCTTGGGCAGTTGGGTTTTTCCCAGATCTTGGCAGTTGTGAACAGTGCTACAATGAATATAGGAGCACAGTATAACTTACTGTGTATCTTTGCTCTCAGTTTTAAACTTGAAGAATTTCATGGTTGTGTAAAAGAATACATTTCATTAAAAGATTTAGAGAAACAGCAAAATGACCTGGACCATCCAACTGTAATCTTGCAATTATTTCTAATTTAAATAATACTAAGTAATTTGGGGCTGGAGTAATAGCACAGCGGGTAGGGTGTTTGCCTTGCACGTGGCTGACCCGGGTTCGATTCCCAGCATCCCATATGGTCCCTCGAGCACTGCCAGGAGTGATTTCTGAGTGCAGAACCAGTAGTAACCCCTGAGTATTGGCTGGGTGTGACCCAAAAAGCAAATAATAATAATAATAATAATAATAATAATAATAAGTAATTTAAGCAATATTTTAATATTTCATGACATTCCAGTTGAATATGTATCAGATTTTTTTCTTTATAGTTTTAGGTCATTGTTAAAATAAGTTTTGAAATGGGAAAGATCATAAATTTTTAAAAAATTTTTATTAGTAAAACACCATGAGGTATAGTAGTAGACTTACAAATTTTTGTGCTTGGGTTTCAGTTATACAATGATCAAGTACCCATCCCTCCACCAGTGCCCATTTTCCACCACCACGGTTCCCAGTATCCCTCCCACTCCCCATCCCCCCCAATCCCACTGTGCCTCTGTGGCAGGGCATTTCCTTTTGTTCTCTCTCTCCTTTTGGGTGTTGTGGTTTGCAAAAGAGGCATTGAGTGGCAATCATGTTTGGTCTATAGCCTACTTTCAGCATGCTTCTTCCATCCCAACACCCTTTATTTGGTGCTCCCTTCTCTATCTGAGCTCCCTTTTCCCCTAGCATGTGTGGCTGGCCTCCAGGCCATGGAGCAAACTTCCTGGCACTAATCTTGGCCACTCTTGGGTGTTAGTCTCCTATTTTGTTACTTTATGTTCCCCAGGTGGAAGATCATAAAATTTTTTAACTATAGAAATACTGTCTTTTGGTTATTTCTCTTACTTACAAATATGATTAATTTATTTGCATTTATAAATGGTAAAATTTTTGACAAATGGAATGATTCAAATTACAAATGTTAAAATTAAAAAAGTTTACTAATTTTATAACAATGCAATTTTCTTTTAGGAAAAAATTTTTGTTAAATTTTTATTTTATTAAATGTTTATAAAATGGCAGGCACTATTCTAAGCATAGGGATGGCTACACATTCTCAAAAATTCCTGCCTTCATTGTGTTTGTCATTCTGCTTCCTTTAAACTAACATTTTTTCCAAAAACATTGTTGTTCATACTTTTATAGTTTTAATAGGACACCAGGAATAGTAGTTTATTGTTATTAATTTTTATCTGCCTTTTAGGAAAATGTCTTGTCATAGAATAAAGTAAAAAGTAATGATAGGGAAAAAATATCCATGTAGATAATGCTGGAAATATCCTTGGCATTTTGTGTTTGTCAGATCTTTTTATTTCTGTTTTCATCTGAACTATAAACTCCATAAAGCTTCATAACAGCACAGAGATTTAAAAAATTCTTTTAATTGTAAACTGAGTTTTAAGCAAGCAATAAATTTTTTAGTAACTGGTTTTTATCGTCTTTTGGTGTTATTGACTTAAACAGAGATTCTGAAATCTGACATTTTCTTGTGGAACTGTTGAGTGCTATATGTAATAAGTACACTGAGAGGTATACTGGTTTTGGAACTATTTTTCATTTATATAAAGTTCAGTTTATAAAAAGTTTTTATAAAGTTCAGCATGAATTTTAAATATTGCCTTTTTATATCTCTTTAAATTATGAATATCTTCTATTTTTAGTTCTGTTGAAGACAAAACTGTTTAATTTCAGTCTTCTTCCCAAAGGTCTTCTTTGTTTTTGTTTTTGTGCCACACCCAGTTATGCTCAGGGGTTATTTCTGGCTCTGAGCTCAGGGATCGCTCCTGCCAGGGCTCAGGGGACCTTAAGGGGTGCCAGGGATCAAACCCAGGTCAACTATGTGCAAGGCAAGTGCTCTGTCTGCTGTACTGTCGCTCCCGCCCCATTCTTAAAATCTTTTACACCATTCTGCTAATCCAAGCCTTTGATTCTGTCTTGCTGGAACTTGATAACACATAAGTCTATGACATTATTTGACATCACATTTATTATGTTTTATTCATCTTCTATATTTGCGCATTAAATGTGTTTCCTGCAGACAAATCAGAATAGAAAAAAAAACTTGCTAGCAGAAAATACACTTGATTTAAATACAATTGACTTAGCTATTACTTTTACAACAATAAATCATCTATAGGGACCTGTTACACTGAGGTAAGAAAGCCTAAGAACTATAGTTTTTCTTGGCTTGTACTCCTTGAAACCCTGCAGCATTCTTTTTCAGTTTGCAAGCACCACCCTTTATAAAATGATAACCTCCCCTCCCGGGGCAGCCTCCTGTCCTCCAATTTTCTTCCATGGTGCTGATCAGTATCTGACATGCTTTGTTTTCCTCAAATAGGATGTTAGCTCCCGGATATAAAGGCTTCTTGTCTGTTTTGCCCCCTCCAAATGGCAATGCTTCACATTTAGCAGATTCTCAGTAATAGTTTATTAAATGAATGCGTAAACGAACATTTTCAGATAAGGCAATATAAAATGAGATTGTTCACTACTAAGAAGAGATTTAAAACACTATTTTAGGTAGGGAATGAGTGCTAATACAGGGCTTTAGATGCAGCAACCTCATTTTGATCCCTGCTACTGCCTGGTCCTCTGAACATCTCCAGGTGTATCCCTGGAGGCTCCCAAGCGCTGCTAGGGCAGCTCGGGTCATTACCATAGGGCCTGAGCAGCACCACATCTTTGGGCCCTTGCACTGATCCCTTGGCCAGTTTAGCTAATTATCATGGGAAGGGATCCCAAGAAATAAATGAGAAATGATTCTAGGTATACATAAACTGAGTGAGATAGAGATGGAGGGGAAGGAAGGAGAGCTAGATAATGATTTTAGTTTTGACATATTGCTAATGATAGAAATATTTAGCATGTAGAAACATAGAGGTGGGTTTTATGAAAGTGTTTCCATGTCTTAAGTATAGTTTTTGATAGCATGAATATCTTTATCATACCTGATAGTTTCTCTTCTAATTTTTTGTTGGTTTCTGTGCAAGGCTACATGCAGTAGTGCTCAGGGGCTACTTCCAGGCACATTTCTTTGGGGAGACACTGCCTGTAGTGCTGGGGGTAGGCCCAGCGGGTGCAAACCACAGGTAGCAGGGATCAGACCTGAGTCTCCAGCCTGTAAAGCTTGTGCCCAGCCCTTTGAGCTATTTCCCTGTCTCCAACTGTTTTTAAGGTATCTACCAACATTTTTTTCCACTTTGCTTAAAGCACATTGCAATTCTTTAATATTATAAAAGATCTACACAATTTTAGACTCTTGGTTCAGCGAACATGCTTTATTTGCTTGTGTTGCAATCACAAATTAGGTTTGGACAGGAAAATGTGAATCCATCATATTCATGGGATTTTGCCTTTCCTAGACACAGGTTTTGGGAGGGAATATATTTTCTTTTTGTTTTTCCTTTTTTATGATTTTATTTATTGAATCACCATGAGAACAGTTAGTTACAAAGCTCTCAGGTTTAAGTCTCGGTCATACAATGAAAAACCCGTACTTTCACCAGTGCCCATTTTCCACCACCAAAGCTCCCAGTATACTCCCCATGTCCCTAACTGTGGAGCAGATGATTTCCATACTACTCTCTCTCTACTTTCATCACACTCAGTATTTTGACATCAGACCTACCATTATTATTTGGGATTTTACCCCAACACTCAGATCTGCCGAAAAGGCAACAGTAGACAATTTGTTTTCTATTGTTGGTCATGAATAACATGATGTCGTGGGGCTGCAGTAGTGACTGTGAGATTTTGTAATTCCAAAATTTTAACAATTAAATATGGAGGGATTTCTGCCAAAATCTGCTGGGTTCCGAGATTTATTCCAGAGTCTCTTGGTCCTGAATCTCTTGGATCATGGCTGTTAAGCAGTTGATCAGGAGCCAGCGAGACTGTTCATGGGTGGTGACTCGGGGGTCTCATTGGGACAGGGAGGAAAGGGCCGGCTCCACCCCCATCCCATGAAGCCCCATGTGTCTCATGTGTCTCATTACTGTGAATTCAATCCTAACTGTCCAGTGACCTCTGGAGGATGGCGGCCACCGAGCCGCCAAGGGGGAGCAGGTGGAGGCACAGCACCCTTTCCCCTCTGGGGTGGCCCGGTGCTGGTAACCTCTGCAGGGACCAGACACATTTCTGCCAAAAGCCGCCGGGTTCCGAGATTTGTTTCTGAGCCTCTGGGATCATGGCAGTTAAGCAGCTTGATCAGGATCCAGAGGGGCCATTCATGGGTGGCAACTCGGGGTCTCGTTGGGGTGGGGAGGAAAGGGCCGGCTCCACTCCCATTCCATGAGTTTCCGCATGTCTTGTCATTACAGGGGCAGGGAATAAATTTTGATGGTATTTGATTTGGCAATAGGATACTGCTAGTAACTTGACCAACTGTCCACCTGACTGCCTCCTCCTGCTGCTCTTTGGCCTGCCATCCTAGTTGTCCCCTTTGGGAAAGTGACCACATAGGACAACGCCTTAGCAGGCAAGCTTCAAGCCTGTGAGGTGCTGCAGAGATGCTTCTCCAGCTCAGTGGCTGATCAGTGTCTGCTCTCCTCTTTGCCAGAGAATGATTGGTATGGATGAGAGAAAGCTGGGGCAAGAACTGTTAATCACACCAGGAGAGAAGCCTCTGGGCAAATGAAGCCTCTGGTGAATCAGAGAGCAAGCATGCAGGAGAGAGAATACAGAAAAAGTCCTAATAGTAGTGTTGCTAGTACAACCCATCTTTAAGCATTCTCCAGTCACTGTTAGATTAGGTTGATTTATGCTCTTTTCTATAAAGTTATATATACATGGGTTAATTTTTTGTTTGTTTCTTATGTATTGAGAGAGAAGTTTCAGTTTGCTTTTTGCTTGAAGATTAGCATGGATAGGAATGGGAAAGGTGTAGGGCTTAAGTCATTTGCCTTATCTCTGATTCACCCAGGTTTCATTTCCAGGTTCAAACATCACCTCTTTACCAAACCAAAAATAAAAATAATAATAATAAAGCTAACATGGATAGGCAGTCCTTTAACTGAGTGGATATAGCTCTAATTTCCCCCGCCCCTGAATTTGTTTAAATGGAAGTATTTGAAATGTGTATTTTTCCCTAAACATTGCTATTTTTATTAAATGTCTCTCCTCTCTGATCTTATCATTCTGTCTCTATCCTATAATGCTTATACAAATCATCTACTGTGCTGTTGTATTTTGCTCTATATCTTTATACCTCTCTCTGTCTATCTAGCTAACTACCTAGTTATCTAAATTAGCATTTCAATTAATGTTTGTGAGCACCCACCACTTTTCTAAATAGGATGAGAAGTGAGTGGCCAGAGCAATAGTACAACAGGTAGGGAGTTTGCCTTGCATGTGGCTGACCCAGTTTTGATCCCTGCTTCCCAAATGGTCCTCAGAGCACAGCCAGGAGTAATTCCTGAGTGCAGAACCAGGAGTAAAATCAGAAGTGAAAACCACCAAGTAATTTGTTAGAGTCATCCATAGGATAGCTTGACACCAGATTCCACAGGACTTTCTTCCCTGAGTTTCCTAACAGCATTGTTGTTTTTCTTATTTGTCTGATGAGGACATATCCCTGCTATATCAGGTTACTTGGAAGACATTAGGTAATGCATTTTAGGCACCCAGACAAGGACTAACAAATAAAAGATTTCTAATAATTGTTGGTTCTCCTTTATCTTTTTAGTTCCTAGTTTAGTTGTGTGTTTTGTAGAAAGCAAAAGTTAAAATTTAGGTTGCTCTTAAACTCTGGTTGTGAAAGTGTCACAAATCTGCATTTAATAGATTCCTGGATGACTAAATTGATGGTAGATATTTAGGGAGATAATATAGATATCTGCTATAACCTGCCAATCATTCTGCATCTGAAGAATGAAGTGAAGCCACTATAAATTAGAAGGTGATATAGCCCTTGGTTGGTATGCTTGCGTATATAGATGAATTATAAATATTTTTTATGAACATTCAAGAAAAAACATCTGACATACAAATTTCTTTTAATTTTACTTTTTTTTGACATGCACATGTTTTGAAAAATGATGTCAAGAAAAGTATGTCATTGATTAAAACCACGAATAATGACAAAAATATGCAAAATTACTTGCAGGCCCTCAAACCCTAATTTTCAATTTTTTTTCTGTCTCCTTTTGTGTGGGGCCACACCTTGTTGTGCTGAGGCTGTACTCCTGGCTCTGTGCTTAGGGATCACTCCTGGAAGGTCTTGAGGGACAATATGGGGTCTGGAGATCAACCTCAGGTTAGCCTCAGATAATGCCTTACCCACGGTATTATCTCTCTGGCTTCTAATTTTCAATAATTTCAACAAAAGCATATAGTTTTTCTTACAGTGTTCTTGTAAGATACCATATAGTGTTGAAAGTAACATTTTAAAGTGAGAAAACACTAATTAAGACTTTTAAGTGGCCAAATTAAGTTTTCTTTTGTGTAGAGTTGATTATTATTCATGTTTGTTGAAGCTAGAAGTAATAGGATAATTAAATTTAATATTCCAGCTAAACATGATATGCTGGACAATTTCATTTTCTTCCACTGAAATGAGAGAAAAGATATTTTTTAAAGTGTAAAGCCATGTGAATGAAGAGATCAGTGAGGAGATGACAGCAGAAAAGGCTCTACTGGAAGTTGGAACCCCAAGGCAAGAATGGTTTTAGAGTACCCAAAACCTTAGCAGTGGGGGAAAGGTTGTGAAGAATTGATGTATCCAGTAGTTCCCTTCTCTATGCAACCAGATCACTGGTATTATCATACCTTCATTCATCCCAGATAATAACTTTTAGAGAGACTTGTATTTCATGCAAAATTGAGTTCAGGTAAAATCTTCATCTAGAACCATGTTCCCTCACCCCTTCTACTACTGCTCTTCCTTTTTCTATCACTACTATAATAATAATTATCATAGCATTTATTGGAATATTTCTATGAGTTAGTAGTTTTCAATCTTTTTATATCTGAAGACTGACCTAGGTCAGTCTGCAGACCAGTCCTTTTTTTTTTTTTTAAATTTTTATTAGTGACAAACCAAGAGTTACAGTTGTAGACTTACAAATTTTTGTACTTGGGTTTCAATTATACAATGATTAAGTACCCATCCCTCCACCAGTGCACATTTTCCACCATCAAGGATCCCAGTATCCCTCACACCTCCCATCCCCCCCACCCCACCCTGCTTCTGTGGCAGGGCATTCCCCTCTGTTCTCTCTCTCCTTTTGGGTGCTGTGGTTTGCAAAAGAGGCACTGGGTGGCAATCATGTTCGGTCTATAGTCTACTTTCAACATGTATCTCCCCTCCTGGGAGGATCCTCCAAAAACCCTTTATTTGGTGCTCCCTTCTCTATCTGAGCTGCCTTTTCCCCTAGAATGTGCGGCTGACCTCCAAGCCATGGAGCAAACCTCCTGGTGCTAATCTTGGCTGCTCTTGGGTGTTAGTCTCCTATTTTGTTACTTTATGTTCCCCAGATGAATGCAGTCTTTCTATGTCTGTCCCTCTCTTTCTGACTCATTTCGCTTAGCATGATACTTTCCATGTAGTACCACTTGTATGTAAATCTCATGACTTCGTCTTTTCTAACAGCTACATAGTACTACATTGTGTAGATGTACCAAAGTTTCTTTAGCCAGTCATCTGTTCTCAGTTACTCAGATTTTTTCCAGATTCTGGCTATTGTAAAGAGTGCTGCAATGAACAAACAAGTGCAGATGTCACTTCAACTATACTTTTTTTGCCTCTCTGGGATGTATTCCCAGGAGTGGTATTGCTGGGTCAAATGGGAGCTCAATTTCTAATTTTTTGAGAATCGTCCATACTGTTTTCCAAAAGGGCTAAACCAGTTGACATTCCCACCAGCAGTGAAGGAGGGTCCCTTTCTCGCCACATCCGTGCCAACACTGGTTGCTTTTGTTCTTGTGGATGTGGGCCAATCTCTGTGGTGTGAGATGATATCTCATTGTGGTTTTGATCTGCATCTCCCTGATGAGTAATGATGTGGAGCATTTTCTCATGTGCCTTTTTGGCATTTGGATTTCTTCTTTGAGAAAGTTTTTGTTCATTTTGTCACCCTATTTTTTGATGGGGTTAGATGTTTTCCTCTTGTGTTCAACCAGTACTTTGTATATTCTTGGTATCAACCCCTTGTCAGATATGTATTCGGCGAATATCCTTTCCCATTCTGTAGACTGTCTTTGTATTTTGGTCATTGTTTCTTTTGAGGTGCAGAAGCTTCTTAGTTTAAGATAGTCCCATTTGTCTATCTCTGTTTTCACTTGCTCGGCCAGTGGCATGAGATCTTTGAAGATACCATTAGCTTCAGTGTAATGGAGGGTTTTTCCAACTTTGTCTTCAATGTGCTCTATGGATTCTGGTCTGATGTTGAGGTCTTTAAGTCATTTTGAGCCTACTTTTGTATATGGTGTTAGGCAGCGATCTGAGCCCATTTTTTTGCATGTTGCCATCCAGTTTTGCCAGCACCATTTGTTAAAGAGTCTTTCCTTACTCCATTTCACATTTCTTGCTCCTTTATCAAAGATTAGATGATCATATGTTTGGGGAGATGTTCAGTATATTCAACCCTGTTCCATGGGTGCAGACCAGTTCTTGAAATCCGCTGGGCGAAGCAGTATTTTAAGCACTTCAGATGTGATTGTCTATTTAATCCTAAAAACAGTGTTGTTATACAAGTACTTTTACTATTGTCATTAAAAAAATTTTTTTTTAAATTGAGATACCTGGATCTACTGTTAATTATACCTTTCATAGACACGTTATTCCAATATTACACCACCACCAGAGAGCCTTCCTTTCTCCATCAGTGTTCCAAAGAACCCTCCCCTAACCCCCACCCCTCTACTTAACTGGTAGATGCTTGCCCTGACATGGGATTTAGGGGGAGGGTACATCTTTTATTGTTTCCGTTGTTTTTATTTTTTTTTTGAGTCATGCCTGGTGGCTCAATGCTTACTCCTGGCTCTTGCTCAGGGGTTTCTTCTGGCTAGTCTTGGGGAACCACATGGAGTGCCAGGGATGGAACCCAAATTGTCCATGTACAAGGCAAGCATGCTGCTTGCTGTACTGTCTCTCCTGTCCCACAAATTTTAGTCTTTTCCTGATACCACCTGAGGCCAGAAGCCTATGCCTGAAGTGCTGGCAGGAAACAGATGTTGGTGTTTGTGACTACAATAGTTTTTGCCTGTCTTGGAGCTGCTGGGCCTCTGGATCAACTTCTCACCTAGGCCTTGTGCAAGTAAAGAGCCCAAAGGTCTTGTGTGCATTTATAGCTTATAGATTCTGCTGTGTGATCTGTCACTGTGGTCAGCTGCCTCTGATACTGCCACCACCTGCCACAGCACCTCCATGTACCTTCTTCACCCCTCTCCCCACCCTGTAGCTGTTAGTTAGCATACTATATAATAGCTACTTTATACAGTATAACCCTTTACACGTATTTGCTCCTGGAAGAACTCTTAGCTAAGTACTTCTTAGCCACACTTCTCCTCTGTAGGACCACTCATGGAATCCTTTGGTCTTTTCTGTTATGTTACTCTGTGGGTTGGGGGTGGGGGAGGGCCCACCTGGCTGTGCTCAGGGATCACTCCTACTCGTCCTCAGGGGAACCTTATGTGGTGCCTGGTATCAAGCTGTGTGTGAGGTAAGCACGCTAGCCAGTGAGCTATCTTTTCATTGCATTTTTGACCTGGTGCAACTCACACGGCTCACTTTTCCACCTTGACAATGCTTCCACCCTTCCATTTTTAAGTCATAGGTTTTTGAAGAGTACTTGGACACAGTTAGCTCAGGGTGATGCTGTTTCTTGAGCTGCAGAAATGTCCATTTAGTGACTCAACATTGGCTCAAGAATTGTGTAGCAGTCTGGGTGTCTTATCTGCTTAACCTCATCGTCTACCATTTTTCCTCTTGCTCACTGAACTCCAGGCTCCCTGACTTCCTTCTGTGCTACAAATATAACTAGGCCTTGTGCCAACTGGCAGCCTTTGTTGTCCTGAGTGACTCTTTTTTGTCATGGCTATTGCCCTGAGTGTAGCTTCCCATTCTGTTAAAATATCATTTCAGAGACTCAACGGAAGTTTAGTAGTAGAAGTTACTGAAGAACGTTGTATCAAGAGCTGGACTCATGGCATTGCGTAACTAACTGTATGTAGAGATCCCCCCCAAATATTTTGAAAAGTTATTATCAGTACTTGTGTGAGTTCCACACTGATTTATATACCTCGGTCACATAAAAATTTCTCAGATGAAAGGGTTGTTGCAACTGGAAAATTTTAAAAAGTCCTAGACTAGACTACGGATAGATTTAGTATTCTTGCATCTCCTTGTGTTGTATCTATACTGTTGCCTTGTTTTTATGCCATTGTGCCTGCACTATCTTTATAAAGCTTATTTTGTCATTCATTTGCTTTGATTTTTATCTGCTTATTTTTTTGTCTCCCTCTAAACTTCCTAAAATCAGGGACTTAAAATATTTCTACTTTCCTATTTCTAAAAAGAGAATGGAATTTGAACATGCTTCTAGTAGTATTTATTAGATGAATGGGTGATATCAGAACATCATACTTTTTAATTGTGATTTGTTTTTGGTTTTAATATGGAGTGATGCTTATTGTATCAACAGTATTTTGGCCACACCCGCTGGTGCTTAAGGCTTACTCCAGGTTCTGTCCTCTGGACTACTGGTGAGGTTCAGGAGACCACATGGTGTACTGGAGAGTGAAACCGGTCTGTTACATGTAAGGGCAAACACCCTGCCTGCTATACTGTCTCTCTGGACCCCATGTATCCAGTTGTTTTCTATAAATAGATTTTAAAGCGGCCGCGTGACATCTTATCAGAACTTTTCTTTATGACATCTTATTGTCTCATTCCTACTTTGGACAAACTTGCAGGCTATCGAATGTAGCCTGCCCACAGGGCAGAGTCTGGCAAACTCCCCGTGGCCTACCAAATATGCCAAATACCAGTAACAATGATGGGTCTCATTCTCCTAAAGAGCCGTGAATATAATCTCAGGGCTAGGATGAAAGAGACGTTACTGGGGCCTGCTCGAGGCAATCGACGATTAACAGGATGATGAAATGAAAAAAAAATGAAAAAAAGCCCATAACAGCCATAGTTAATATTGATTGAGTACTTCATGTAAATTATGTCCAGTGTTATGTATGTATATGTGTGTGTGTGTGTGTGTGTGTGTATGTATGTATGTATGTATGTATGTTAGTATTTGACCCTGGGAACAATCCTGTGAGGTGTGGGTGTCACAATTAACTGCTTATTTTAGAGGAGACCACTAAAGCACAGCAGAGAAGGGTTACCAGCCTGGCCTGAGCCATGCAGCTGGTAAATTGTGGAACCAGGTGGTCTGCACTCGAACCTACACTTCTAATTACTGTGCTGCCCATTTTAGGCTCAAAAAACGAGGATCCTGATGGAGATATTCTACAACTAGATGGGCTGATGGTTCCACAACTCTCTACATTTACCACAGATAATTAAATTGTGCCCTTAAAATGGATGAATGAAATGATACTGAGATATACTTTGATGGGAAAACTAAAAAAGTTAAATGATCCTTATTTATTTACCTGTGGTTTTTATTTGTCTGTTTGTTTGTTTTGTTTCGAGGCCACACCCAGGATTTAACTGGGCGCAGGGTTTACTCCTGGTTCTAGGCTCAGGAATTACTCCTGGTGGGCTCTGGGCATCATATGGATTGCCTGGAAACAGGCCCTGACTGACTATGTGCCAGGCAAGCACCCTATCTTTTGTACTATGCTCTAGCCCTTGGTCCTTGTTTTAAAATTGATAATTATTCAACACTGAATCTGCAGTGCACTTTATTTGTTATTTATTTGATTTGGGGCCACACCCAGCAATGCTCACTCCTTACTCCTGGCACCTGTACTCAGGAATTACTCCTGGCAGGGGATGAAGTAGGTAATACTTTGTTCTACTAAGTTTATGTGTTCTATGCTCTTCAGAGGCAAGACTTTTTCCTGTAAGCATTGGGTCCTCAGGTATGTGAAGCATGTGATAGGAAATTTAGTTTTCCTTTTCCCTCTTTTATTTATTTATTTATTCATTTATTTATTATTTTGTGGCACCTAGGGATTGAACATAGGGCCTCACATATGCAAGGCAAATATTTTATTGCTGAGCTACATTCTTAGCTCTCTGATAAGGACTTAATAAGTATTTCTGAATTAAATTTTGAGGAATTTAATTTACTTTTGTGCTCGGTACTTAATTTTATCCCCAAACTTCATATTTTCATACTCCAATTTTGAGATACAGACCTTGTGCATTATCTTTAAAAGGGCTAAATTGTGCACTGCCTCAGTGCATAGATATTAATATATGTAGAAAGGAGAAACTAACATGAAAATAATGTATGAAAAAATGCCTAGACTTAGGAGGTCTTACACGGATCAAAATTGTTCAGGAAAGCCTGAAGAAAAATTAAAATTGAGTTAGCATAAATAGTCACAAGATTTAAAAAGTATTCTTAAAGCATGTTAATGCCCAAGTATAACTAGAAGAATTTGATTTTTTCCCCTAAACATGGTAGGAACAGAAAACAGAAAACTTACATGAATATTTATGGAAGTGTGTTGATATTTAGGGCAGGAAAAATGGAGATCAGTCATGAACCCAAAACCTCCAGTTTAAGTTTTATATGATTGAGAGCTGCTTTTACAAGGTCAAAGTGCCTTACTGCTATCTTGTCTCTCCAGCCCCCTTACTGGGGGTTTTAATGATTTCAGTAATTATTACTCCTTTCCTCTACATGGTTTTAAAAAAATTATTAAAGTCACTAAAGCATCACAAATCAAGGCTAAATTCCACCCTTGTTATTGGTGGTAAAAGCAGATTGTCAAAGACTTGTTGAGTATCTTCAAGGATAATGAAAACAAAGATGAAAAATTATAGGAGAACAACATGGTCTCAAGTTACCTTTTTAAAGAAATCATTCTGGCTATTCTGAATGGAAATAACCACAGAAGGGAAAGGTGAAGGGAAAATACTGGAGATGGATTGTTGTAGAATTGAGGTGATTTTTGGGGGGGCGAGTTGGTACTGATTGGGTTTGAGAGAATTTTTTGAAGCTGAAATTGACAGGTAAAATATCATGGAAAGGTGACTTTTCTCAGTAATTTAAATTATATTTTTAAAATAGTTGTATACTGGTATAATATAGACAGTGTAATTTGGAAAATCATTTCAGAACACATGCTTGATCATTCTCTGGCATGGGGCCTGATTTATTTATTTACTTAGTGGTAAGTTTAGGAGTTGAAAGTATGAAAGGTAGTATGAAAAGGTGAAATTTGAAAGTATTTGGGTAGTATGAAAGCCCACTTTAATTTTTGTAGTATGTTTTAGCTAATTTTGATCAGTTTTACATTCATCATTATCTTGTGTTGATTAGTAATGTGGAACAAATGCTACTTAATGCTTAGCAAAGAACAAAATAAAAAGAGCTTTGGTATCTTCTCTAGTTTGAGTAAAGTCTTCTGCAGTTGTCCTGACAGGGCTGTTGTGTTGTCTAAAATGGTCAAACTCTCTGCAGGATGTCTGTAGTCGCTAGAAAGCCTATATAAGGGATGCCTCTCTAGGAGAGCTATTTCCTGAGCCATGTGACCGAGCTTCAGGACAGCTCTGATTAATTGTGTAAGCTGACGGGGCCAAACATTACTGTTTCAACCATTATAAACAAAATAGTAAATGTTAAATGTTCACTCAATAGAGCCACTAGTAGGGCTTTTATATACAGAAAGTAAGGTCTGTGCCAAAAAATGTGAAACAGTTCTCTGGGCTGCGTGCATTCTCTTTTAACTTACTCTTTGATTCATTGCAACTGCAGAAGTGATGCAACCAATGATGGTTGGAGTTCCAGGACGCTTGGTACTGCAGCAAATCCCACCCACACCCTCCTTTTTTTTTTTTTTTAACTAATTAAACAAGCCTTAATAATTGACCTCATTTCTTCAAACATCTTTTTTGATATATCTGCAGTCTTGCATGATTCTGTTAAACTTCAATAATTCATAATATTTTAAATAGTTCTCAGCTTTGTCAGAGTTATTGCCCAGGCTCATGAATAGGTACATAAAGAATTATTTTCTCTAAGATGCCTGATATAGAATTTTGCAGTTTGATCTAAAGGGTGTGTCATGGATAGAAAACACTTGTGTTCATGGAGTAGATGGTTAAGAAGCCGGTTACTGTTTGCATTATGATCCTCAGAACCAATTTTTATACTCATTCAGTTTGAAATGTGGCAGAAAGCAGAATTGTTGTCTTATGAAGAGGAAATAAAAGGATATTAGAAGCCCTACCTAGCAATGCTATTGGGGGCAGCCAATCCCAGCAATGCACAGGGGCCACCAGAGGTGGTCCACCAGTGGTCGCAACTTACACGTGTATCTTTGCCCTGCACACACAAGCAGATGTGATTGAAATGGAAACTTACCATATGATTCCTAATCTTGTAATGAGCAATGTACTGTGATTTCTTTTTATTCCACTTGGTTTCATTTTTTTAAAAGTACCAATTATAATCCCTTCTATTGATTGTAGTGAGTATAGAGAAAGCACTTCTAAAGCATATCCCAAATATAATTTGTTCCCAGCAACTGTGTGAGGTAGGCATGACTAATCCCAGTCCTTTCTGAGCATATTGAAAGCCTGCACTTAAACAGTAGACCCTTGGGCTGCAGAAGAAATGGTTTAGCGTATTGAGTGGTCGTGGTTATTATGAACACAGCAAGCACTTGAATGGTGCTGGAGAAGGGTATGTGTGGGGGAGGGGCTGCAGAGAATGAAAACAGGCGATAGATGGATGTGAAAATGATTCACCTGCCTGAAATTTGACCTGAGGCTCTGACAGCATCCGATAAGCCACTGGGGAAATCACTTGTGAGTAGAATATACTAAGTTGTTGCTGACTTAATAAACTAGAAGAGTTAGTTTGCAGAGCTCTACCCATCAGAGTCCTATAGCTTTCCCCTAAGATCACATCCTCGTGAATCTAATAATTACAAATACATGTCAGTTGTTTGCTAACTCTTTTTATAACGCTTTTTTTCTGGGTGAGGGTTTTTTCATAGCTCTGGTATGATGAAAAGATTTTGCTTCCTGGGGCTGGAGCAATCGCACAGCGGGTAGGGCATTTTCCTTACACGCAACCGACCTGGGTTTGATTCCCAGCATCCCATATGGTCACCCGAGCACCACCAGGGGTAATTCCTGAGTGTATGAGCCAGGAGTAAGCCCTGTGCATCACCAGGTGTGACCCAAAAAGGAAAAAAAAAATTTGCCTCCTAAGTTTTAGTTTCTTCATTTAAGTAATACGCTTCATTTCTACATTGTTACAAGGATCAAATGTAGTCCTCTTTGTAAGAGTTCACATCGGGGTGCCCATCAGAGCTGAAGTGTGTGCTCTGTTTTCCAGCTGCTTATATTCCTTGACTTCTTAATATGTCATTGAACTGAATAAGGTTGTGTGCACCAAGAAGTCAGTTGGCTTTGTTTTCATGTGGCCAGAGAACTCACCTTCTCACTCTCCCCTATCTCTACATTAATAGTGGTGGTGGTGATGGTGGTGGCAGCAAGAGTAGTAATATTAGTAAAACTAATTAGTAAAACACTGGGAGCTCCAGTTACCCACTGACCATATGTATAGCTCTTTGAGGTTAGTATTCTTATCTTCCCTTAAAGCTAATTTAATTATGATTGGATCATTTACCTGAGGTTGCCTGGTAAGGAATAGATATACTTGGGATTTGACGCCAGCCAGTCTGGTTTCAGTGTCATTTTGGTTTTGGTTTTGTTCTCATGTCAGGAGTCAAACTCAGGGTCTCATATGCAAGGCATATTCTCTATCACTATCTGGCTCCAGAAACAATGCTTTTAGCCATAATCTGTAGGACTTTTCAGAGTAGGACTGTCATTCATCCAGCCCTTTTAAAGGGTCCATCAGCAGGGAAGTATTCGAGGTCTCATTCTTTTCTATAGGTTTATCAATAGACAGGCAATGCATGCTTGGCAACTTTAGTAGAAAATCTGACTAAAATGGACAGGATTCTTATTCTTACTCTATGCCTCGAGATCGCCAGCATTGCTGGGGGGAAGGGGTTGCAGTCAGGAAAGGGCATAGTGCAAAGGGTATTCCTAGATTCTTCTATGACACTAAGGGAGAATTAGAGGCTTCAAGGAAAGGTATCAATTTGGATTCAAATAATTGGGTACAGAATGACTACTAGAATCTTTGCAAACTTTATTTGTATTTTTAAGTGTTATCACCTTAACTGAGTGCATTAGGAATATATCTAAATATATATACATATGTGTATATATACACATATACAGATACATATATGCATATATATACATATATATGGGGTGTGTGTGTGTGCATGTGTGCATGTGTTTGTGTGTGTGTGTGAATCCATTGACCTGAGTGAAAGTAATTTGTGGAGTCCACATACATTGAAGGAAATAATTTATTCTATACTATATTTATGCTCTTTATTTTATTACTGAGATGGTGAATCATGGTTATAGAAATGCCATAAAATTTAAACATTTTGCTAAGTTTAAATGGCCATAATTTAAATGGAATTCTTTGTCATTGACTAGATCTAGTAGCCAGATGACATTTTGCTATTTTATTTTTAAAACTGGGACGATTTGCCTATAAAACATTTCTTAGCACAGCACACTTCCCAAGTACTATGAGTTAAAACATATGGAGATGCTAAAGATATTTGCATGGGGCTTTTATGTTTTCCCACACATAAAATACTTATCTTGAAGAGAGAAAGATATTTTAGACATTTCTTTTGCATACTAGTTTGAAGTTACAGCAAAATGTTTGATAGTAATTATTTTTATATTGATAAAGTCAATAAAGTTGAATAGTTTTGTTAAATATAAGCAGGAAAAAAAGCCTGTTTGCCCCTGAATCTATCTGTATTTGTGGAGAGTAGCCCCTTGAATAATCCAGAAAGAGATATTGTGTGTTGACATGTGCTTAAGTTTTACAATGACTGCTTGTGTGAGTGTGGTTTCCCCATTTACAGAGTTCTGGATCAACTGCTTTTGTAAGTTTTCTGGAATTGTAGAGATCCTCTCCCTGGGCTGTGATTTAGGTAGTAGTGAAAAGGGAGAATTGGTTCTAATGTAGAAGTGAGAGTCACAAACAATATTTAGGGGTAGCAGAGACCCTGATGATCCAACACTCAGTTTTGTTTTTCCTCTTTCCTCCCATTACTGTTGCGATTACTTGCGGTCACTTTTGCTTGTGGCACTGGGGACTCACAAATAATAGTGTTGTTTAGATTGCACTTAGAATGTAAGGCACTACCATATTACCATGGTTCAAAATCACAGTCCTGGGACTGGAGAGATAGTATAGTGTGTAAGGTGCTTGCCTTGCACAAAGCTGACCTGGGTACAATCCCTGGCATCCCATATATTACCCCCGAGCACTGCCAGGAGTGATCCCTAAGTACAGAGCCAGGAGTAACTTTGGAGCATTGCTGGGTGTGTCCCTGACAATGCTCAGAGACAAAACAAAATAAAATCACAGCCTCATGGCTGCAAGGTAGGTTTGTGACCATGGAGTGTCCCCTTTCTTTTTTGCTTTTTGGGTCACACCCATAGATCCACAGAGGTTACTCCTGGTTTTGCACTCAGGAGTTACTCCTGGCGGTGCTTGGGGGACTATATGGGAGGATGGGAATTGAACCAGGGTTGGCCTTGAGCAAGGCAAATGCCCTACCCAATGTACTATCGCTCCAGCTCCCCACTCAACCTTCTGAAATGATCATCATGGCCATAGTGCCCTATAGACCAGTTCTGAGTGTGGGTCTGGCTCTGATTCTGACTGCCTTGTTCCTTCACAGTCTTTGAGCTGTGATACTGTCTCTCCAGCAATTATAGGCTTCCTCTCTGTTCTTTCAGTAAATTTATTTTCAGCTACAGTTGGGAACTCTCAACTGCTGATGTACAGATCTACTAACATTCAGAGGTGAGTCAAAATATTGGTAATAAGCTAGAATTCTTAGCATATGATTTTAATGGCTTTAATGTCTTTTTCCTGTGTTAATTTGAAACCCTTTTGAACTTTTAACCGTCTCTGTCTTTCTCATCTTGTCTGTTAAGACAGTAAAATGAGTCTATATTACAAGAGTTATAAGACATGTGTGTCAGTACTTCAGGGTCTCTGTACATCCCTTCAAAGGGGCCACAGGTGGGCGTGTGCAACAGTGTCAAGCAGGATGGTGGTGGTCTCAGGTATAGTTGGGGACACTTTCTGTTTGTTTGCTTAATGAAGATAGATTTCTTTCTTTCTTTCTTTTTTTTTTTTTTCCTTTTTGGTTCACACCCGGCAATGCACAGGGGTTACTTCTGGTTCATTCACTCAGGTATTACTCCTGGCGGTGGTCAGGTGACCATATGGAATCCTGGGAATCGAACCTGGGTTGGCCGTGTGCGAGACAAACGCACTATCCTCTGTGCTATCACTCCAGCCCCGATGAAGATAGATTTCTAGGCATGAGCGGAGTGGTTTTTATTTTGTTTAGTTTTTGTTTGTTTGTTTGTTTTGAAAAGCAAACTGTAGGCCAACTAAGTTTGGAGGCGCTGGTATAGACCTTGCTTATAAGTCTGGACTTGAGTACAGGTTCTTTGAGCTTATCTGGACAAAGGTTTTTTGATTTTAAAATGAAGATCATAACAACATCTACCCTTGGTTTCACTAGGATGACTGTGTGCGCACACGTGTGTGTATGTGTGTGTGTGTGTGTGTATGTGTGAGCGTGAGCACACATGCATGCTAAAGTCAGTGCTTTGTTTCTTATCAGTCTACAAGTTTGTTTTTTGTTTCCAGATAGAATTTGATAGGTCACATTTTTATTTATTTATTTTTTTTTTTTTTGGTCACAACCAGCAATGCACAGGGGTTACTCCTGGCTTTGCACTCAGGAATTACTCCTGGCAGTGCTCTGGGAACCATATGGGATGCTGGGAATTGAACCTGGGTCAGTCGCATGCAAGGCAAACACCCTACCCACTGTACTATAGCTCCAACCCACACATCTAGGTTTTTAAACCCTCTTTATGCCCACAGTACTTTCTCTTGAACTTCTCTAGTGTGTGTCTTACAGAAGAAGGTACACATTGATATTGTGATCTGAGCAGATTTGTGAATTGGTATGTTACTGAATAAGTTTTATCCTTGACACTTGCTAGAATATATACAGTGTCTGAATTTTTAGCAGATATGCTAAATAATAAGAAAAAGTAATAGCTGGACACTTCAGCTTCAGAGGAAATTATTTTGTTTGTTAGGAGACTCAGAATAAGCAAATAGCTTTAATTAATTATCTTTAAATATATTCAGAGTAATTTAATGTACATAGCACTTAAAAGAAAAAAAAATAAGTAGATGTTTACAATCCAGAAGAACAAAACTAAACTATTCACTGACTGCCCAAGGGATGAGTAACTTAGAGCATTCAAAAGAAGTAGAGAACATAAAAACAACCCCAGAGAGAGTATTTGTGTAAATAATGAAAAACAATGCCATTATGTACAGCCTTTGAAATTCTTTCCCTAGTTGCCTATTTGACTAAGTTTTCCTTAGAGAATTATCATACCAATATGATGGAAAAAAACCCTGAAAAATTTCCTACAACTTCACACTTTCTGATCATGTGCTTAAGACTCAGAGAAGCCACTTTAATCATTATAATATGACACTCTTATTTCCCAGTGGATATGGACATCATTATCCATCTCTGAAGACTTGTCAAAACTTTCCTGAAAGTTTTATTGTATTCAGTTAGCAGTCTATTAAAGGAAAGCCTGAGTCCTCACTGGCACTGCCAGTGAAATAGGAAGTTAAAAAAAAAAAAAAAGAAAAACAAAGACTCCCTAAATACTTTCACTGCCTCCTTTGCAAACCCAGGCCTCTGCACTGTGAACCTGACTTACACTAGAGTCTTAAGTAGGTCTTCCATTCCTCACTGTCTTGGTTCTGCTCTTTCTGGTCTCACTTTGTTGTGCAGCCTCTGCCCATGGCTCTTGCCTTCTCACGTTGATGAGGCCTGTGTCATCTGTTTCCCCTTAGAAGCTGCTTGAGGGCAGTGGTGCTTTTGGCTTGGCTTCTGTGACACTCTTTGATGGTGATGAGGATGATTAAGTGATTTGCTCCTTTGATTTCAAGCATGCTCTTCTGGTTAGCACATTCAGAGAATCAATACTATCACAACTGTTTCTCAGTGTTCATCTCCTTTCTCCTGGCCTGTGTCATATCAGAAAAAAAGAATAGTCTGTCTGTCATTTTCCGGGTACCAGAAGCACGCTTGCACATTTTATGTTTATCACTGCATCTAATTTTCACCTTAATGCTCTGTGGTTGGCATATTTTTTCATTTTACAGTTGAGAGAAGTAAGGCTTAAAGAAGTTTATGAAGGTGCCTCATATGCCCAACTAGAAAAGTGAAAGCCAAGAAACCCAAGTCTGTCTGATTCCAAATCTTTGCTCTCAACCTTTCTCTGAGTCTTCACGGACATTTGTCTATGCAGTTGATTCCTTTTCTTGTCTCTAAATTTATCTTTAAGAAATAGGATAAAATATGTGTATAAATAGAGTAAAATCTATATTAAATAATTTTCTAATGGATGCTTACAGTGAGTTAAAGTGATTGTGCCTCTCTTAATCTTGAAAAGCTAGTGCATTTCACTGATAAGTCTTTGTGTTTTTAGAGTAAAAAAATTATAAAATTGTCTAAAAGAACTATTTCATTTATATTACACTAAAAATGTTATATTCATTGTTAATGCTGTTTCAAATATGGCAGTGAACATTCCTGATAGTGCTGTCAGTGTTGGTATGTTTTGCATCTTTATAATTCTATAGCTATGTCTTAGCCCTTCTGCTGTGGTATCCACAAGTCTTGATAAATAGACTATTGTGTGTGTGTGTGTGTGTGTGTGTGTTTTCATTGAGATAATGATGGAGTTAAAAATAATCACAATAATGATTTTTAAAAGAACACGCTGACATTTAGATCTAAAGACTTTCTCCTCTAGGCTATAAAGTCTTAAAAGTAGGTCACACTTTGAGATTAAATCCTGAACAGTTTCTTGGTCTCTGTATTAGCTTGCCCTTTGATCTTGAAACCGTACTTAATTCTTGATTTTAGTAAATTTTAAATTGTCTCTCCAAATTTAAGATTACTTTATGAAATGAAAAAATACGAGTCATCTAAAAGAAACAAAGAAACACATTTGGAGTTTTTTATTCTGTTCTCTTGAGGAATCAGAACATTTCTTCAGTGATTTAAACTAGAAATATGAGACTGCTTAAAAGTACGGAAGTTCATGCTACTGAATAAAATTGAGTATAGGGTAGAATCCCTGAAATTCTCTCAGATTACAGGTTTCATTAATCAGAAGACAGTAGAGTAAGAGCTTATTGGCTATATCCTAAACATAGCCTGCTTTACCAAGTTAGTCTAATTAGCAGTCTGTTTGTTTCTAGTACTTTATTTATCACAAAAAAGGTGCTGTGGGACTTGGGCTATTTGTTTCAGTCTTATCCCGGTTACAAACCACTGCAATCATGGATTTCTGCCTTACTTCTTTTATTTCTTTGCTTCATTGCACATTTTCATATACTTTGAATTGCTCTTCTAGGCTATATGGAATTTTTGAAATTATTGGAACTAGATAATGCCTAATTCCAATAAGGGTAATCATCCAGTTCAGTTTCTGACTTTAGATACAGATAACTAACTGATGCACCAATTTCGCAAAATAAAAAATAAATAAAGGGGCTGGGGAGATAGTCCAGTGGGCTGAGAGCATGCTTTGAGAATGTAGGAACTCCAAGTTTGATCCCTGGCACGAGATGGCCCCCTGAGCACCCCTAGGAGCAAGCACAGAGCCAGGGGCATCCCATAAGCACCACCAGGTATGGTGAAAAAAATAACCAAACACCCAGTCAGTCAACCTGATGTTTGTTGTTTCATAGTAGTATAAATTTTGTTAGTTGCCAACCAATTTAGATGACCCATTCTATGTCTAGAAAAGGTTAGTTGGTAGAGTTATAAATTAAAAATTACTCTAAGTCATAGTAACTCCATTTTGCATCCCTCTGAAATATACCTACGGAGTTTAAGATGTAGAGTCCATATACAGTTATGTATAATTAAGGAGTATTTATTTCGTGATAAATTAACTGATGATAGTTTATGTTCAATTTTAGCCTACTTCATCTGTCTCCTCTTAGTATTTCTCTAGGTAGCTCATTTTCCCTCCCAAATAAATGCTCTGTAGCTTCTATATCTTCTCTCTTCTTTGTCTTTTTCTTCTTATTTGGGGGGAGGGTGTTTGGTGATTCCTGGCTATGCTCAAGGAGGATTCTTGGCTCTCCACTCAGGGATCACTCTTGACTATGCTGGGAGACCACATAGGGTGCTGGGGTTCAAACCTGGTTAAGCCACATGCATGACAAGTACCTTGCCCACAGTACTATCTCTCCAGCCCCTCTTCTTTGTTTTCATATGGAAAGTAACCAATTTAAGTGATCAAATTTATAAAATAAGTATTATATTCTTAATTATGTTATTATTTATATTCAACATTATAATCTTGATCTCTTTTGCCAAACTTTAAAATAGGAGCATTGTAACAGTTGAAAATGAGCATGTAGGACTGGAGCAGTAGTGGGTAGGGCTATTGCTTTGCACATGGCTGATCTGGGTTCTATCTTTGGCATCCCATATAGTCCCGCAAGCTTTCCAAGAGTGATCCCTAAGCATAGAGACAGGAGTAAGCCCTGGATACCTCTGGGTGTGGCCCAAAAACAAAACCAATAACAACAAAAAAAGAGAATGAGCGTGTATATTCTAATTATATCCAGATATTTAAGAGTTTCCATTTATGATGGTCTGAAAGAGACTAATTCCAGCATGAAATGCTTAAGATAAGACATAAATTACGCACTTAGGACAAGCAGAATATAAACAACTATAATTGAATTTGCAAGAAAGAATTACTGTCTTAGAGTCACAGTGCTAAGAATGCCTAGAACGTGCCCTTCATTACTGACTCACAAAGTTACTGAAACTGAACAGACTTTGTCTAGTACCTAAGAAATCACAAGAGAAATTAAGAGTAACATAGCAGAAAGAACATAAAAAGAGAATAAAAATGTATCCTATATATTTTTTTATGTTTTCAGTTTCTTTTCTCTTTCCTTTGTTTTGGGGGGGGGCTCACTTTCTGGGCCACACACCCAGCGGTGATCAGGGGTTACTCCTAACTTTGTGCTTAGAAATTACTCCTGGTGGGCTTGGGGGACCATATGGGATGCTGGGGATTGAACCCAGGTTGGCTGTCTGCAAATCACGTGCTATACTATCACTCCTGCCCCATGTCTTCAATTTCTTATCGCCAGTTTTGAATTAATTTCATCAGTAGTTTCTAAATACAGAAAATGATCCATGTTCCTCAGATCAGCTAATATTTATTTCACAAATAAAGTTGCTACATCCATCATCTCCACAAGATTATAATCCAGAACAAAATATGAATATAAACCAATGAGAATTATACACATGTAAAGTTTGTTTTTATGAGTAGAAGAGATAAAAGATATACATATCACTCATTAGTATCACTGTCATCCTGTTGTTCATCGATTACCTCAAGCAGGCCCCAGTACCGTCTCCTTTGTTCTAGCCCTGAGATTTTAAAATCACTCATTAGTAAAAAATAAAATCTCATTTGTTAGTAAACCCAAAGTATTTCAAACTTAAAACAATAGTTCTATAAAATATAGGATCAGATCATTCTTTTTAGGAAATGAGCATTACATGTTTAAAAAATTCAGACTTTTAAGTTTTGATTAAATTTCTTGGTCATTTTGAGAAGCAAGTTTTAAATTTTCGAAAATATTTCAACCTTTATTCAGATTAAAAGATGAAGAAAGAACTCATTTCCTTTCTAGCATTTCTTTGTTGGTTTATTTTTATTTCTCTTTTGGGGCCACACCTAGTAGTGCTCATGTCTGATTCCAGACTCCTGACTCAGGGATCACTCCTGGCGGGGCTCAGGGACCATAAATGCTGCCAGGGATCAGACCTGGGTCAGCCCATAGCACAGCAAGCACCTTTCCATTGTACTGTCACTCCATCCCCATGTAGTTTTTCTAACAGAAAGACTAGAACCTGGCTTGTGCAGTTACTGTTTCTAACCAGTTCAGAAAAGGTAGGGAAATAGGCAGTCTTTCCCAATGGCATTTGGAAGTAGGCTGAATCTTTTCCCAGTGACATAATGTATGACTGTTGCGATACTAGGTAGCGTATAACTAGATATTTTCAGCAAAAAAACTGTCTGCTTGAGCCCTTGAAATTTCTCATGAGCCCTCAAATCAGTTGATACTTCGAACTTCTAGGTGGCAATTTAGAAAGGAAAATAGTTTTGCTTTTCAATAGTTATCCCATGAAACCTTCCTGAAATGTCATTACCTGTGATATTTCCAGCTTTGCTAAACTGTTTCTCCTGTTAAAAATAATTTAGGAGTAACAGAAATTTAGTTTTAAAACTCTGCTGATTGAGAGGAATATAGCTCAGAGGGAGAGCTTGATTTGCATGTGTGAAGCCCTGGCTCCACAACAAAACCAAAATAAGAACCTACCTCTGTTACCAGAAGAATAACTTAATGGCTTTTATTCAGTTGTGTGTCTGTGACGCTTTGAACAAATTTAGCCACTCTTTCCTCATTCACATTATCCCATATCTGCTGTGTCCACATGTCTGGATATATCACACATGAAATGCTAAAAGTCAATACTTCTCTCATGAAAAGTAATTTTATTTTTGCTTTGATTTTCTCAGGTTCATAAACCATTTAGCAAAAACTAATGAGCTGAAATATGTGTAAGAGAGTGGTTTGAAAAAATGTAAAATAGCTTCTAGAGAGCAAATTTGTCTCCTCATTTTCTTTTCCAAGAACCCCTTAATCTGACTAAAGAAGAACCTCATAACTGTGTGGGAAAAGCAACTGAAAATGTTTATTTTTTGATGTGTACCAAGTTCTATGCTTTGTAACTTTGTCTTCACTTACTTGCTTAACTAATGTGGTGATAATTTTTGCAAGTTATCAAACCCCTTTGGTTTGATTTCCAAAAGAAAATGTCTTTTAAGCTGTTGAATTTATTTGTTTCTCATGTAAATTTTGAAGCTACTCCACTGTAAAGTAGGATGACACAATTTAGTATTTATTAATTGTGGTTAATACTAATGTTGACTTGAATGAATGCATCTTGGTTTTGTTTTGGACCATTCCTCGCTCAGGACTTACTCCAAGCTTTGTGTTTGGGGATCGCTCCTAGAGGGGATTGGGGACCGTATGGTGGCCAGGGATCAAACCTGGATTGGCTGCATGCATGGCAAATACCATTTCTGCTGTACAGTCTCTCTAACCTCTTATTAGGGCATTTTAAAAGGGATAATATTTTCCAGAGAAAGAGCTATTCTTGTACCTGAGGTTTTCGGCAGATTAGGTTCTCTGTGGAGAACATAAAAAGAGAATAAAAATGTATCCTATATATGTGGAGCTCAGTCCCAAGGTAGTGGGATCTGGCCCAGGTATGGCAGTGGCTCTGAGCTATGGACATGGCTGCTAGGGCTAGAGTTGGAGCTGACCTACTGCACCTTGAGATCTTTCGGAGGTCTAATCTGGGAACAGGTGTCCAAGAAATATTTGTGGCTAGTTGATCTCTTTTGAGATGTATATATGAGTCTTTTGATTGAGATTTATTTAAGAGTCTCTGGAACTAGGCAAGTAGATGAACTTCCATGGTGGCACCACTGGGACATGGGCATGGCTGCCAGGTCGCCGAGTACAGGAAAGTGGGTGGAGGTCTCACTTCCTGACTCCAAGAAGGCCTGGAGGTTTCAGCTACAAAGATCCATATATTTGTGGACTCAGGGTGGAGGAGGCAGCCCCCACCCTCACAAAGACCCATAGCCATTCCCACATCCCAAAGCTGTGGCCGTGCCCCCAACCAGACCCCATCAAGACTGAGCTCTGCTGCAAACTTCAGGTACATGGGTCTTTGTGGCTGGAAATACCAGACCTACTTGGATTCAGGATGGGTGGCCTCCTCAAACTTCTGGGAGACCCGGCAGCCATGCCCACATCCCAATGCTGCCACCATGTAGCTCATCTACCAGCCTTGTTCCAGAGACTCATAGATAAATAAATCTAACTGCCAGCTAAATATTCTGGATTTACAGTGTGTGGCTGCATTTGTGCCTGTGCGACATCTCCAAACTCTACCACACTGCCATCCCAATAGCAGCACACCAGATGGAGTGGATATAATGCAAGAGCCAGCGGATCTCAACTAACGCAGAAGGCTTAACTTGCAACAACAGCAAAGTAAACCCTCAGACCAGGACTTAATATCCCCATAGCAAGATACAACAATTTTCACAAATTTGCTTTTACTGAAATAGTTTTTTTATCATCCCTATGGCTGGAGCGATAGCACCACGGTAGGGCGTTTGCCTTGCACGCAGCCAACATGGCCAACCCGAGTTCAATTCCTCTGCCCCTCTCAGAGAGCCTGGCAAGCTACCGAGAGTATCTCGCCCGCACGGCAGAGCCTGGCAAGCTACCCGTGATGTATTCGATATGCCAAACACAGTAACAACATAGTCTCCAATGGAGACGTTACTGGGCCTGCTCGAGCAAATCGATGAACAACGGGAGGACAGTGACTGATATCATCCCTATAGCCATTTAGCGGTAACAAGCAATATAGAATAGATTATTCTGGGCCTGCTACGGGGGCAGGCTTGAGGGGTGTATGGGAAAATGGAGACAATGGTGGAGGGAAGGTGAGAGTGGTGGTGGAACTGGTGTTGGAATATTGAATGCCTGTAACAATTCATCATGAAAAATTGTAAACCACAGTGTTTAAATAAAGGGGGAAAATAAGAGCTACTCTTTCAGTAGTAATCGGTTGATAGCTAAATCATCAGAAACCTCTGTAAAATGATATATTAACAAGCATGCTTAGTATTCTTCACCAACTTAGTGTCATCTGGAATTTATAAACAAAAATAGTAATTTGAGTGATTTCTTTGGTTTTGAATAAAACAACACAATAAAGTTAAACACTTTCTTACTCATGGGATTTGAGTTGTAGCTAAATGAGGGTTTTATTTATGAAAAGAAAGCAACTTAATATTTCAAATATGAAAATTTTGTTTCATCCACAGAAATGGTAGCCCCTCCTTTCTCTGGCCTGGAACTTTTGTCTTCTCCATAAAACTAACCAGTTTGCCAGGAGCAGAGCAAAGTCTTTGTCCCTTTCTTTGCTTTCCCCAAACTTAACTAACTGAAGGAAAGGTATAGAGATAAGAGGTCAAGCTCAGAGTAGCGCTGCATAGACTTAATTTAATTCTGGTTCTAATAAATTGTATGACCTGTTCCTTCATGTATAGAATGGGGAGGGTGGGTATGAAGATAAATGTAAATTAAAGCTTATTTTCGAGATGGCATATAATAAATGCTTACTAGAAACTAATTTATGGTAATTATTATACTCTGTAACTATATCTGTGAAATAGTTGTTCACAATTGGGTACATTTTTATCTGTTTTGCAAGATTGCAGAGCTTGGGATACAGCGCCCTGTTGAAATTATCTTGCTCCATAGGAGACCTAGTCTAGTGCCTCATTTGTAGGAGAAATTCGGTAATTTTTGAGGATATGAGTTGAGAAGCCAATTGGATATTGATAAAAGAGTAAGTATGTGGTTAGTCTTCCACTGAAACCATACGATCTTCAATTACAAGGTGAAAAGCACAACACTTTATCTTATTAAATGTATAAATTACAGTACTCTGTGATGTCGACTGACATAAACTTCATGGCTTAATCACATCATACCTTAATTATGTTACTGTCATTTTTAGTGACATTTTTAAAAATCACGTAGAAAAGTAATAGCAGCCCAAACCTGTTAATATTTTATTGTTTGACTCATAATTTGTTTTGTTTTATTTTTTGACTACACCCAGCAGTTCTCAAAGCTTGCTCCTGACTCTGTGCTCAGGGATCACTCTTAGTGGGGCTCAGAGAACCATACAGAGAGCCAGGGATTGAACCTGGATCAGCCATGTGCAAGACAAAAGCCCTACCTGCTGTACTACCCCTCTGGCCCTGACTCATTATTGATTAAGTAAAAGTAAAGTAAAAAGTAAAGGCCCTCCCGTTGATCATTGATTTGCTCGAGCGGGCCCAGTAACGTCTCCATTGGAGACTTTGTTGTTACTGTGTCTGGCATATCGAATACTCTCGGTAGCTTGCTGGGCTCTCCGAGAGGGGCGGAGGAATCGAACTTGGGTCGGCCATGTTGGTTGCGTGCAAGACAGCCGCCCTACCCGCTGTGCTATCACTCCAGCATGGATAAAAATCTCTTAAGTTTATGAAAATAGATTAATGTGCTTGTAGGTGAATGTTCCTGCACTCTTGTTTTATAGCAAAAATATTTGGGTATTCCCCATAAATTTAACTGTTTTATATGCTAGTTAGGATTTATTTATTCAGAAAAGATCCCTTTGCAGGAGAGATTACAGTATACTAACTCTTTATACAGGGTATTGATTATTGACCAGGCCAGCTTGAATACCTCCCACACACTCCACTTGGGGTGCCCCTGAACAGTGGCCATCCCTGAGTGTAGATGATTCGTAAATATTGAGAATAGATGAATTAATGTATGAGTTAATAATACAGAAGTCCACAAAAGCCTAGTTTGTGAACAGGAATGACTGGCCAACAGTTCGTCCAGCCCCAGCCATTTATGAGCCATGGTTTAGTTTGGTTTTATGCTAAGTCAAAATTAAACATTCGAAACTTCCACATACTTCAAGGAAGAGATTGCAGAAAGGAACTAGGCAGTTTGCATTTGGACAAATCCGATTTGGGTCTCTATATTTGAAGCTTCATTTCAGTACTAATCATATTTTCTACCAGAGGGAGGAATCTTCCACATTCGTCTTCTTCATTTTCCCTTCTTAGAAAAATGATTTAGAAATAGACTGTTATTGTTTCAATTTCTGTTCCTTATTGACCTCAAAATTCATAGCTTAGCAGACACTTAATTTTCATGTTTTTGATACTTCATATTTCTTTTTTGGGGACCATGATTAGGTTACTTATTTATTTGTTTTGGGGCTACACCCAGCAGTGCTCAGTGCTTACTCATGGTTACTCTCAGGGATCACTCCTGGTGGGGCTGAGGGACCATATGAGGTGCCAGGGATCAAACCTGGGTCAGCTGTGTGCAAGGTAAACATGCTACCCGCCGCACTTTGGCTTCTGCCCTGAATCATGGATGATGATGACGATGATGATGATGATGATGATGATGATGATGATGATGTTGCTGTTTTTGGGTCACTTGGTGATGCACAGGGGTTACTCCTGGCTCTGTACTCAGGAATTACTCCTGGCGGTGAGCAGGGGACCATATAGGATGCTGGGAATCGAATTCAGGTCAGCCATGTGCGAGGCAAACACCCTACCTGCTGTGCTATTGCTCCAGCCTCGAACCATGATTTAAAAACTTTTGGTATAATGTACAAATATATATGTATATATATGTATACATTACTCTTCGTTGATTCTAACTTAACTTCCCTATTGTATGGTTTAATTGTCTAAAATTTACAGTGATTTCTTTCCTGGTTCTGAATATAGTCTATCTCAGTCAGTGTTTCATGTACACAAGCAAACAGTTTATTCTGCCATTTTGGGAAGTAGGTTCTTTAAATTCACTCAGGTCAAGTTGGTAATACTGATATGAGAGTACTGTGATATTATCTATATGTTTGCTGATTTTGATATACTTGTTTTATCAGTATTGAGGAAGAAGTTGAAATTTGAGGAGGAAGTTGAAATTTTCATTGATTTATAAATGTTTTGGGCTTTTTTGGATCATACCTGGCAATGTTCAAGTCTTACTTCTGTCTCTGCCCTTGGGAATTACTCCTGGATGTGCTTGGGGGACCATATGGGATGCCAGGGATTCTACTTGGGTGTACCGTGTGCAAGGCAGGCAGTAAACCCAGGTAGGCAGTGGATAGCAACAGTACCCACTATACTGTTGCTTCAACCCCTGTGTTGTTTTTTGTTTGTTTGTTTTTTGGTGAATTGCAATATTTTTTTGGTGCACACCCATCTAGAATTTTGTTTCCTTGTGAAATTGACCACTTCATTATATAACACATCTTTAATTCTGTTAATCTTGCTTTGCTAATAGTTTTCTGTGTTTCTCTTAATTTGTTTTTCTTGTTACATCTTTTCTTATTCTTTCATTTAAAATTTAATCTAAGTTTCTTCTATCTTTTTAAAGATAGAAGTTTTACTGTGTAATGTACAACAAGTTTTACTTTTTAGCTCAACTGTTTGGGCCTATGACAGCCAGTGCATGCAAATTTAAATTCAAGTTGTAATTCAGTTCCTTGGTGGCAGTAATCGTGTCTCATGCTCTCAATAGCTCCATACAGCAAGTGACTGAGTATGAGTGTAGAGCTTAGGCAGGTTGCCTGCCTTTTGCATTTGTGTCATCTAAACCCTACACTGTGTCTTTGGGGGGGTTGAGAGAAGAGGATGACCTGCCTTTCATCATTCTCTATGGCATGGAACCTTTGCCTCAAAGAAGCAGGGACCAAACGTGAACGAGAATTCCTTTCTCTGTTATGGACACATGTTTTTTTGCCTTGGCAAAAAGTAGTATCCGGCCATGGTCCTGGGCTAAAGCTCATCACCTGTGTTGCCACCTACATATGGTGTTAGGGGTTTTAGAAGCAAATGTATTCATGAATAAATACCCTTTCATAACTTGGCATGTTGATAACTAGCTAAGCTTTAGTATTTTTCTATCAAAACTTAGATTAAATGGGCAGTTTAAGAAAATATTATGAGCTTGAAAAAATAGTACACTTTTTACAAATTAGTAAATATTTTATACTATAAAAGTCATGTTTAATGGTTAATGTCTGTTTTTTCCTTTCAGCTTTAAATCCCTAATAAAGATGACCATTGGCACCACATGTTTGCTAGGGCTGGAGTGGTAGCACAGCGGGTAGGGCATTTGCCTTGCACGCGACCAACCCAGATTCGACTCCCAGCATCTCATGTGGTCCCCCGAGCACCTCAAGGAGTAATTCCTGAGTGCAGAGGCAGGAGTAACCCCTGTGCATCACCGGGTGTGACCCATAAAGCCAAAAAAAAAAAAAGAGAGTGAGTGAGAAAACTGTCAACTTTGATTAAAGTGGTTTTGATACTCTTCCCACTTCTTTTTTCTGCTTAATGAAATCTTAGAAATAAAGGAGTTGCATCTTTTTTGCTTCAGCTAATAGAATTTGTTTTCTTATATTAAAGTAGTCTGCTTCTCCATCAGCCTAATGTTGCAACATAGAAATGGTGCTAGATCCTTTAGTTTATCAAGAGATAAACTAAAGTTTATCACGCTTTAGTCCCTGATTTCTTAATGCTTGTGGGTTATAAATCTATAAATCCCCATTCATTTCTTCTGTATTTTATTTTCTTATTTATTCTGATTGAGCACAAATGAGTACTTTTAAAAAGTATTCCTCAGACAGTTGATCAGTGTTCATTTTTGTAGTTTTAGTTTAATCACATTACTAGAGTTATAATAGAGTAATGAATGAGAAAATGTAAAAAAGTTTTAAACAAAGAAATATAACAGCCATTTTGATAAGGAGAAGTTATTAAACAGACTGTAAATTAGAGTATGATCTTCCTAGGAATAGTGAATATGTTTTTACATGTATAGTAACAAGTCTCACAAATGTTACTGGGCCCGCTCAAGCAAGTCGATGAACAACGGGAGGACAGTGACAGTCACTGTGACCACAAACATGGCATAATACCAAGAAACCCAGAAAGCAACCAATAAACATTTGCTTCAGATTGATTTTGATGAGTAAAATTGGAGTTCCTGTTTTTGTTTTTGTCTTTTGGCAACACCTGGCAGTATTTGAGGGACCTCATGTTGCTGGGGATCAAACCTGGGGCTCTAGCATGTAATATATATGTTATATATGCTCTAACATTTTGAGCTATCTCCTGGTACCCAGGAAATCCTGTTTGCTATTTTTGTTTAATAAGGTAATACTATGTATAGGGTAAGCAAAATACTCTTGTTTTTGGTTGTTGTAAAGGCATTTTCTTAAATTTTTTATATTTAAAAGGGGGAAATTTAATTTTTTAATTGAGATATGAAGTTGAATTTATATCACACAAATCCCAGTTTCAAGTTTTATATAAAAATATACATTCAGGGGCTGGAGTGATAGCACAGCAAGTAGAGTGTGTTTGCCTTGCACACTGCCGACCTGGTTTCAGTTCCCAGCATTCCATATGGTCCCCTTAACACCGCCAGGAGTAATTCCTGAGTGCATGAGCCAGGAGTAACCACTGTGCAACACCCGAGTTTGACCCAAAAAGCAAAAGAAAAAATAAATAAAATAAATATAAATATACATTCAGACCAGATATCTGTGGGGGTATGGTCCTTGGTGACAAGGCAAAAGATTGCTGATTTCTGTAATAGACATTTGCTAGCATTTTAAATGGTGCTTTATTTTCTACCTCCCCCAAAGCCCCGCACCCGGAGTTTGCTCTCTAGTTCAATTTGATAAAAACTCGTTTTATAGGTTAGAAGCATTCCAGATTTATGGCATGCGTTTTCTTTTTGGCCTTCTTTGACTTTGATAATCCCTTCCTTTTTCCTGTTCATTCATCTCCTATGTTCAGACCCACTCAGCTTTTCTCTGGTCCATGGATAACCATCATTCTTTTCTCGGTGATCTCCCTGCCCAGGGTTTGTACCCTCATGGACATCTCTCAGTTCCTGCCTCCTGGGTCTCTCAGTCTCCTTCAGTGCAGTCTCTAAGGAAGGGGTCCTTGGTAATCCTTCCACCTGTGCATTTAATCATGTCTTCCTGCTTCCTCTGAGACCTCATTCGATCCGTTCTTTACTCCCTTTCCTGTGTTTTCATCCCTCCTGACTCATTGAAATTAAAGCCCATGTTTCTGCTTTTCATTTTTCTTAGATAAAGAACTCTTCTCTTCACCATGAGGTCCCTTAAGCATATGCTTCCTTTTTTTGTTTCTGCCCAGAGTGCATGCTATTTGCTGTGCTTCACAGTTTCCCAGAAATAACTTTGGTAGACAAAAGGCAGGGGCTCCAGTTATTCTCACACACAGTCCTCCATTCCCCAGCTACAGGCTCTCCTCATTTGCTCTTCCCTGAACGGCTATGGGTGGGTCTAAACTCCTGTTCTCTCATTTCCTGTTTATCTCACTTCTGCAGGATTATCATTTTTGTTTATTTTTGTTTTCAGGCAACACCCAGTGGTGCTCAGGGCTTACTTCTGGTTCTGTGCTCAGGGATCACTCTCAACAGGGCTCAGGGGACCATAATATGGGGTGTTGGGAAATTGAATCTAGGTAGACTTCATGTAAGGTCCACTGTACTAGTGCTCCATTCCCTTTGGGTGATTTTTTTTTTTAATTGAATCACTGTGAGATAACACAGTTAGAAAGTTGTTCATAATTGAGTTTCAGTCATACAATGTTCCAACACCTGTCCCTTCATCATTGTATGTTTCCCACAACCAATGTCCTCAGTTTTCGTCCTGCCATCGTGTCTCTATGGCAGGCATTTTCTTTTCTCTCTGTCTGTCTGTCTGTCTGTCTGTCTCTGTCTCTCCCTGTCTCTCTCTCTCTTTCTCTCTCTCATATTATGGTTTGCAGTACAGGTACTGAAAGATTATCATGTTTACCTCCTTTCAGCACTTTCAGCTATCATTGTCACAGTGTTCCTTCTCTGTCCTAACTGGAGAGGTGATCTTTTAAAGGAAAAAAAAGTGCTCATATTAGTTTTCTCCTTAAAACCCCTCAGTTGTTCAACATTGCTCTTAGATTAAAATACAAGGGGCCATAGCGATTGTACAGTGGATAGGTGTACAGTGGATAGTGCACAGCTGACCTGGGTTTAATCCCCGGCACCCCATACGGTTCTGAGCCCTGTAGTTGTGATCCCTGAATACAGAACTGGGAGTAAGTCCTGAGTGCATCCCGGTATGGCCCCAAAGCAAAAGCAAAAAATTCAAACTCTATTGAAAATCCCGTCCTAAGCAATAGCACAGCGGTAGGGCGTTTGCCTTGCGCGCAGCCAACAGGGCCGACCCGAGTTCGATTCCTCTGCCCCTCTCGGAGAGCCCGGCAAGCTACCTAGAGCATCTCGCCCGCACGGCAGAGCCTGGCAAGCTCCCCGTGATGTATTCGATATGCCAAACACAGTAACAACAAAGTCTCCAATGGAGACGTTACTGGGCCCGCTTGAGCAAATCAACGAACAACGGGAGGGCCTTTACCTTTACCTTTGAAAATCCTAATATTTTTATCATAAGCTTTTCATTATTACATGCTTCTGGTTTGTTTTGTGCTCCCACCTGTAGTTCCAAAAGCAATATGCATTGTCAAACATCTTGAGTAATTAATAATCTGAGTTCTTGGGACCAGAGCAATAATACAGCAGGTGGAGTCCTTGCCTGGCATGAGGCAGACCCAGGTTTGATCTCCAATATCACATGGTCCCCTGAGCACTGCCAGGATTAATTCCTGAGTGCAGAGCAAAACAAAACAAACAAAAATCTAGAGTTTTCTAGCAACTATTATTTGTATTCCTAGTGAATTCCTGCTTAATTATCAAAGGCTATAACCAGGCATCTTCCCAGTGGAAAACTGATTTTACTTTTCTTTCCTTCCAACACTACCATTTTACTCCATGGCAGAGCTCTCCATATTTTTGTGGTTCTACTCTCTCTCTCTCTCTCTCTCTCTCTATATATATATATATATATATGTATATATATATATGCACACATACATACATATATGTATATATTACTATATATATTGTTTGTGGACACATGGCCATTATTTATTGCACAATACATCACAAGTATTTGTTTTTATGCTTGTTCCTCTTTCTTGGCAGACCTTGAGAGTATGCAGTCATTTTGCTAATCTTTTGTTCATCTGTAACACCTAGCATAGTGTCTTATACTTACTGAAGACATCATAGATTTCTTCATGGGTTCAAAATTAATGTCAGAGTACTAATTGATTTTTTTAAAGTTCAGTTTATAACTTTAAAGTTAGGTAATAAGTCTAATTGAATTATGTGTCTCTGATTCCACTGTACTTAATGCTCGCTGCTGTGTTGAATAGTTTTAAACTTAGAACAGAAATGTAGCTTTCAACCTCATAGGATGGTCTGTCCAAATAACTAGGGGTTTTCCCCATATTGTTTGCTGCATGACACAAACTCATCCATGCATTCCCTTTTTAAAAATCAGAGTGAATTAAGCAAGAGAAAAAATTCGTGAAATTTATGGCCATCTTTCTCCTGGCTTCCCGTTCCCCTCTCTCCTCCGTCTCCATGTAGCTGCAGTGGAACCATTTCTGAAATGGACAGTTAGTGATCTGCTGTGCTGTTCGTGATGTCTCCCTTTCCATTCTTTCACATCTTCCTTTCCATTCCCCCATGTTTTGATCACCTTCACGGTCTTTCTCTGTGCCACATTCAAGATCTTGTCCTTAATTAGACTTTAGAAAGTTTGTTGTCACTAGGAGAACTGTTCCACATCCCTTCTGCACCTGCAGCTGATAACACTTGCAGTTCTGAACCTCAAGCATATGGTTCCAGAGGAGAAACATAACAGCACATTGGTAATGTTTATGTTGCGGGAGCTCGTCTTCTCCAAGCATCTGCTGCACAGGCACAGAGACTGATACATGGTTTCAGCCATTGGCTGCCAGGGGAACAGAAGGGTTGCCACAACAAACTCGACAAACACCCCCCCCACACACACAAGTCCCCAAGAAGTGTAAACTCATGCTGCTGGAAAAAAATCGAAATTAGTAAAGGGCAATACATTCCTTAGCTTGGCCTTAGCTCTGTCCCCCGTGTTCCTTGGTAGCGATTGAACTGCGGCCTGAAGCAACTGGGCCATCTCTGTATGGAGAGGATATTTGTGATGCACTTGGCCTCGCAAGGAAAGCGCATTTGAAATCTCTCTGGTCATTCAGAAGTTGCTTTGTAGTGGACTTGGACCGTGCTCCCCTTGGAAGCTCAGTCTTTGGGCTGACATTGATAAGGTCGCCTCCAAGGAGACCTAGCATCCTCTTTGCCCTGGCGCCACCAGGCTCGTCACCCTCCTCCCCCTCCCATTCCCTCTTCCTCCCCCTCCCTCCTCCTCCACCTCTCGCTGTCCCTCACTTGAACTGGCTGCCAGAGTTCACAGACAGCTGGGCAGAGAGTGGCTAGATCTGCCCAGCTGCCCGGGAAGCTTGGCGGCCAGGCTGAGGGAAGGAAGCATCGGCTCTCTTTGAAGCTTGGCTGCCAGTGGATCTCAGGCAGCTGGACTTCAAAGGGGGCACCGCCGGGCTTTCCCTCCCGTCTGGGCAGGTCATTCCACGGCAGGCACTGTGCTTCCGGTACTGGCAGCGCGCCTTTCAAGTTCCTCTTCAGTTCAAGAGCTGAATTGAGAACTGTACTTGTGTTTGTATTTGTGTTTCCTACATGATATGGACTCCCTCAGATCCCACCCTCTTTTACCCAAAACTTAGGGAATAAAGACACAGGCGAGAAGGTAACATCGAATAAAAAGAGCAGCTTAAGGAGATCCTCTGCAGTAAAATGGGGTTTCCTTAGTGCCAGTCATAATTTTTGACATTACTTGCCCCCTTTTTGTTGTTTGTTTGTTTTTTGTTTGGGGCCACACCTGGCAGTACCCAGGGCTTCTTCGTCTGTGCTCAGGGATCACTCCTTCCCATATGGGGTGCTGTGGCTCAAACTCAGGTCAGCCACATACAGGGTAAGCATCTTACCCACTGTCATATCTCTCTGGCCACTGTTACTTGCTGTTTGACTTTTGGTGTCATCTTGAGTGAAGCGATAGCACAGCGGTAGGGTGTTTGCCTTGCATGGAGTTGGCCCGGCCGATCCGAGTTCAATTCCTTCATCCCTCTCGAGAGCCCAGCAAGCTACCAAGAGTGTCTCGCCCACACCTCAAAGCCTGGCAAGCTACCCCTAACGTATTAGATATGCCAAACACAGTAACAAGTCTCACAATGGAGACATTACTGGACCCCCTCAAGCAAATTGATGAACAATGGGACGACAGTGTTACAGTGCTTTGAGTGAAGATAAATCGACCTGTCCTTATGGAGTGAATTTATCTGGTGACCTAGAACTGGGTTTAGCCCTTGGCAATGACTAGTTTTATCTGTTTCTAAAAACTTGTGTTATGCTTACACTTTTTTTTTTTTTTTTTGCTTTTTGGCTCACACCCAGCGATGCACATGGGGTTACTCCTGGCTCATGCACTCAGGAATTACTCCTGGCGGTGCTCAGGGGACCATATGGGATGCTGGGAATTGAACCCAGGTTGGCCACGTGCAAGGCAAATGCCCTACCCGCTGTGCTGTGTGTTCCAGCCCTTGCTCACACTTTCTCTCTGCTGCCTGTCCCCACCTCTGCTCTGCAGAGTCCAGTTTTAATTTTAATTCGGGGGTCAGAGCACAGGGAATGTGAGGTCAGAAGAGCCCGGAGTATGTTCCTGTAAGTGGTGGTGGAGAGTATATATCCTGGAACAAGGCTTTGTGGCTTCAAATCCTGGTTCTATTGGCCCTGAACAGCTAATCTTACCTTTGTGCACCCCTGTGCCCTCCCTGGATATCTATTATTACTGTGATAATCTATACAAACCCAGAAGTAAAAGTAAAAGTAAAGGCCCTCCCGTTGATCATTGATTTGCTTGAGCGGGCCCAGTAATGTCTCCATTGGAGACTTTGTTGTGGGCTGGAGCGATAGCACAGTGGGTAGGGCGTCTGCCTTGCACGCAGCCAACATGGTCGACCCAAGTTCGATTCCTCCGCCCCTCTCGGAGAGCCCGGCAAGCTACCGAGAGTATTCGATATGCCAGACAAACCCAGAAGAACCCCCATAAAACATGGCCACATATATATGAAGGGGTTTTGATTTTTTTTTTTTTGGTTGTTTAAGTCATGAGCATAGGTTTCGAAGTTAAAACCAGGTTTTGAAATTTTGCTCTGGTAATTTACCAGTCATATGTCTTTGGGTAATTATTATCTTTAAGCTTCCATTTTATTATATGTAAAATAAATTAATAACTGCATGGAGCTTTGGAAGCTATGCAGGATGATATGAGGAAATATATGTTTTATTGCACCAAGGAGCAACTTGTTGAATAAAAGTAACTGTTGTTGTCACTATTATGATTATTGCCTTCATCATTTGTGTTAAGAGTTGAAATAATTATTGAATCATGAGACAGCTTCAAGTTTACATGGCCCTGATTTTACAGTAAGAGTGCCTTTTCTTAAGAGTTGATTGTTTTCTTAGATCAGAGTCAGCAAGCCATCTGCCACAATCCAACGTGTTACCTTTCTTTTATAAATAAACTTTTATTGAAACACAGTTTTTTTCCGTTTGTTCATGCACTGGCTCTGGCTGTTCTAACTCTAAAACAACAGAGGCGACTTGATGCCACAGAAACAGATAGTCTTCAGAGTGCGAAATATTTACTTGCTGGCCTTTTCCAGGAAAAAAAGATACTGACCCTTCCACTGGGTAATGCATTTCCAGTTAATGTTAGCTCTGGCTGTATTAGATAAGTTCTGTGGAGTTGGAGGTGGGGTGGGGAGGAGGAGTATTCAAACAGGTTTAAAAATTTTGAAGAGGTTGATTTATTGAAGGATTACTATTTGAAAGACTCGGATTTTTTTTTTTTTTAGTCTCGGATTTTTAATATACACTGTACATTGTGAGTCTTAAAGACAGGACTATAGCATGAAAATAAACTCAGCTTTTCACACTTCTTTGGCTAAAATGCCACCCATCCACCCCTTGCCCCTGGAGATGATGATTTTACACAAATCATTCTCTGAGAAGTCCTGCTTAGAGACTGTCTGTCTGGAAGGCTTGGAGGCTGTCTGTTTGGAAAGGCCTGTCTTCTTAAATCATTCCTCTTGGAGATTTTAGCTGATACCCTCATTTGGAGACCTATGGAGTAATTATGAAATATTAGTTACCCCATTGTTCCCTATAAAATAGTATTTTAAAAAATCAGAATAGGTAAATGTGCCAGATATTTAAATGATACGATTTGAAAATATTGTCCATCTTTAAGTGATTATATATGATATCTCAAGATTATTAGCAGAATCTCAAAGTCTGAAGCTTCATATCATCCCTTCTTTAAACCCCAGTTGTCTGAATTTTCTGCAGGGATTTAAGTAAGTTTTTGCACCCAGCTTTTTGAGGCATAATTCTAGAGTGACTAACTGGTATACAAGCTGATCTCAGTTAGGGTTTATAAAAAGGGAGATTAATGTGAAGGTAACTTGTGCTTTAGCCATAAGGGGTTTGTTTCATAGACTAAAGTAAACACCTTGAATTTCAAGTTGCAAGCACATAGGGAGCCAGAAGATTCCAGAGCAGTGGCGTCATGTTCTGTCTGTGACTCACACGTCTTAGTGCCTGAGCTTTCTCCTGTGGCTGCAGCTTCCAGCTGGTCATCAGATAGAGCCTAGGTAGTCACACACAGCAGTCACCTGATCAGAGATGACCAAAGAGGCATAGAGTTGCAACATTGTCCAGTTAACAACCAAGTCTGGACTGTCTCTTTACCAAACACAGTTGCAAAAAAAAAAATAAATGCTAAGTCATAGCTGTTTTCTGAAATGCAGTAGTTGGAATTATGAACTTAGAACAAGAGTGGAGATCCTGCTGTAGAATTCAGCGCTGCACAGACAGAATTGCTGACTGTGTCTCCTCTTCCCCCACTCTCCTTCTCTCTCCCTCTTTCTTTCTCTTCCTTTTTATACCCACTTCTTTACATACACACACACACACACACACACACACATGCACACACACACTCATGCATGCACACACACGCACGCACTCTCCCTCCACTTCCTTCCTTGCTCTCTCGTTCTTGTTATGACAGAGGTTAATTCTAACATTATGTTAGAATTTTTATGTTTCTGAATGTTACCCCATACATGATTTATAGTTGATGAAGTAAATGTTTCATGAAAAAGAATGAAGATTACATGTGGTTCTTTTCCCCCTTTTCCATCCTGCAAAGTGCTTCAAGAAAATCTACCATCTCTTTATAAATCTGTGTTGTGGTTGACACTATAAATATAGATCCTAACATTTACTTTATAGGAATGGTGAATCTACATTTCAGAATCTGTGTCAGATAGCACTTTTTGCTTTTAAATGGTTTCATTAAAAGAAATGAAGTTGGCGGGGGTGGGAGGTTGGAGATGAAGGAGAAGGAGGAGAGAAAGGGAAAATTATCTTGGCTGGACATTGTCTTTTTAAAAAATGGTAGAAACATAGAAAATTGTCACCATTAACCATGAAATATGCTTCCTTGAAACGTTCTCAAAAGTTCAGAGTTTATTTGCTGTATTAAGTAATATTCTTCTTATAGGCATCATGATATATGATAAATAGGATATCACACTACTCTAAGATTCATTGAGACCCCTGGAGTTCAGATGATGTGTCTGGGAAAGATGTAATCTAAAGTTGACCTGCTTGAAAGAATCATAAATGTAGGAAAGAACTTCCATTTAGTACCATGGAGAAAAGGAACTCAAGCACAGTCATCTCTAATAAGTCCTCTAAGAATGAGATAAATGTTTTCTTTCACTTCTGTATTGTCTCTTCGTATCATTGCCTTTTTGGTGTCAAAGAATATATAGAAGAAATGGTTGCATGCAGCTGGTTGGGAAGAAACTACGATACCTCAAGGTAATAGTTATCAAAATAAGGATGACCGAATCATAATAAGGATTCAGGAACATTGCTGGGAAGAATTCTTATTCTTAGGAATAGATACCAAAAGCAAAAGAGAATTTTACTGGTTATATAAACTATAAGACATGAGAAAATTGAATACATTTCAGTTGTAGACTTATATTCTATCATGGTATTATTTAGTAGCATGGTAGAGATGTTAAGAGATTCAACCTTTTCAAGAAGTTGGTATTTTATTAATCTAACTTATGTATTATCTACCTTAAAATACTGACAAATACATATTTACTCTCTGCATAATACATCCCAGATTCTTTCTGTGTTGTATTGGTTAGCTTTTGCTGCACAACCACTGTCACAATCACTGTCATCCCATTGTTCATCAATTTACTCAAGTGGGCACCAGTAACGTCTCCGTTCATCCTAGCCCTGGGATTTTAGCAGCCGCTCCTTACTCGTCTTTCCCAGTGTTGCCATATTGGAGGCTCTTTTAGGGTTAGGGAAATGAGACCCATTATTGTTACTAGTTTTGGCATATCAAATACGCCACCTGTAGCTTGCCAGGCTCTGTTGTGCTGCATAACCAACTTCTCTAAAACTTAGTAACTTAAGACAACAAAGATTTTGTAATTCTTGTGATTCTCTTGGTCAGTTGGACAAAATTTGTGGTTTGGACTGATTTGATTGATTTCTCCTCCTCCGTCTATTGCACCTGCCTTACTAACATCTCAGATGGGGCTGGGTGGGTTAGGCTGAATTTACTCTTCCATCTGTCAACTCTCCAGGATTTAGCTTCTGCCACAGTGTGACTCGGCATCCTGGAACCTAGCCAGCGTATCTCACATGGAAGCTAGATTCCCAGAGCAACAAAGAACAAGTCCCCATGTCTTTACAACTTTACTTTTGTTTCTTGTTTGCTAACGTCCTCTGAGAAAGAGATACAAAACAGCATCGGATATGTAAGAGATTTATTTGTAAAACTTCTGTTGGGAGTGGGAGGGGTGGGATGGATGGGAGGCAGAAGAATATCCGACAGTGGTACAAATCTGACCCTAGGATGAAAAGTGGGAAGGAAGGAGGACGGCTGAGGAAGAATCTCAAATTACAGTACACTTCTGGGCAAGCTCTGGCCAGTCCAGAGGGAATGCCTTGAGCTAGAATCACCCCAAGTTTTTCTTAATTGGCTTCAAAGATAATGCCTTACTTAGCACAGCAGCAGCAGCTGGGACTATAGCTTGGCTAGGTTTATAGTCATCAGCTCCTGGTTCAAGGACTAAGAAATATTGCCCCACCAAGAAAAAGTGTGCTCCATCTGAGGAATCTGAATTCCTCTGTGATCATTAGGTTTCTGAGTTTTAAACGGGCTAGGGTATGGGAGTAATCACAGACCCATGATTTCTTATCCAGGTGACAGTTCTTGAGCTTTAGCACCTTCATCTTTTTATTTTTGGGGGTAGCTACTCAGCACCTTTCTTGTCAAACCATCTGCTCTTCCCTTCAGGATGACATATTCTGTCTGCCATCTCCACAACTCTCTATGCATCAGATCCTCTTGGTTTGCGGGATTTGCTCCAACCTTGACAGCCATAGTATTTGTAAGTTTTTTTGATTTTTAGCAGTTAAGCTCTGTAAGCTGGGCACCTTCATCCCCAGGGGATATCAGAAACCCAGGTCTGTGACATTTGCTGCCACTGAGCTTCATGGTGATACTGGTCTCTCTCCCTACCAGAATTCCTGTGGATGTGCCCATAAAAAAGATTGGTTTCCTGGTTCAAACTATTAGAATTCATTCTGGCATGCCTGCTTTTCCTACTATCTTATTTTCTCTATCATCTGCTAGAGCAACTGAGGCATTTTTTAAATTAATTTTTATTAGTGGAACACCATGAGGTACAGTTGTAGACTTACCAATTTTTGTGCTAGGGTTTCATTTATACAATGATCAAATACCCGTCCCTCCACCAGTGCCCATTTTCCACCACCATGGATCCCAGTATCCCTCCAACCCCCATGCCCCCCATCCCACCCTGCCTCTGTAGCAGGACATTCCCTTTTGTTCTCTTTCTCCTTTTGTGTGCTGTGGTTTGCAAAAGAGACATTGAGTGGCAATCATTTTCAGTCTGTAGTCTATTTTCAGCATGCCAGCATGCATCTCCCATCCTGGGTGGATCTTCCCAACACCCTTTATTTGGTGCTTCCTTCTCTGTCTGAGCTGCCCTTTCCCCTAGAATGCCTGAATGGCCTCTAAGCCATGTAGTAATCCTCCTGGTACTGATCTCGGCTATTCTTGGGTATTAATCTCCTATTTTGTTACTTTATGTTCCCCAGATAAATGCAATCTTTCTTATTTATTTATTTATTTATTTATTTATTGAATCACCGTGGGAAAGGTTACAAAGCTTTCAGGTTTAGGTCTCAGTCATGCAAATATCAAACACATTTCCCTTTACCAATACTTTTTTTTTTTTACCATGAAGAACCCCAATAAAACCCCACCCCCCACCCCTCCCAGTCCCTGTGGGGCAGATGAATTCTAGTTAAAACTCTATCTGCTTTGATTAGATTCATTGTTTCAATAAAAGATTCACCACTATTATTTAGAGTTTACCCCCCCCCCCCCAAATCAGACATGCTGACAAAGCATTGTGAAGTGATTTGCTTTCTACAGCTGGGTTCAAGAATTAAATGTTGGTTTTGGATTTCTGCTATTTTACTTATTGACCCTGGAAGTATTTCTACTGAAAGTCAGATAGTTAAGAAATTTGTTTCTGTGCTCTGGAGTCGTGGCCGTGCTGGAGAGCCGCTAGTGGGGGGCAACTGGTGGCCTCGGTAGGGCGTGAAGGGCGGACCGAAACGTCCCCCTTCCCATGAGGTTTTAGTCGCCCCCAGTCCCCCGGCTCATACCTGCTGTCCACAAGGCTCCCATGTGGCCGCCATCTTTCTTTCCAGAGAGGAGAAGGCGACTGGGGCAACATCCTTTCCCCTCCGGACAGACATGATGGCCTGGATTAACGCATAGTCCTTTCACTTTTCTGCTCCAAGCTGCTGGGTTCTGCATTAAGTCCTTGTGCTTCTGGGGCTGTGGCCGTGCTGGAGAGCCGCTCGTGGGGGGCAACTGGTGACCTCGGTAGGGCGTGAAGGACGGACCGGAACGCCCCCCTTCCCATGAGGTCTTAGTCGCCCCCACACCCCCGGCTCATACCTGCTGTCCACAAGGCTCCCATGCGGCCGCCATCCTTCTTTCCAGAGAAGAGAGGGCGAATGGGGCAACACCCTTTCCCCTCTGGCAGACTTGATGGCCTGGATTATCGCATAGTCCGTTCACTTTTCTGCTCCAAGCTGTTGGGTTCTGCATTAAATCCTTGTGTTTCTGGGGCTGTGGCCATGCTGGAGAGCCACTCGTGGGGGGCAACTGGTGGCCTCGGTAGGGCGTGAAGGACGGACCGGTACGCACCCCCCTTCCCATGAGGTTTTAGTCGCCCCCACACCCCCGGCTCATACCTGCTGTCCACAAGACTCCCATGTGGCCACCATCTTTCTTTCCAGAGGGAGGAGGGCGGAAGGGACCAACACCCTTTCCCCTCTGGCAGACTTGATGGCCTGGATTAACGCATAACCCGTTCACTTTTCTGCTCCAAGCTGCTGGGTTCTGCATTAAGTCCTTGTGCTTCTGGGGCTGTGGCCGTGCTCCAAGCTTAACTATGATTTTCAGAGAGAAACGTTAGGTGGTTTACTTCGCATGGATCACTTTGTATATAGAGAGAGTAAAAGTTTTGAGTAAAAGTCCTAGTTCCCGCATACTCGAGCTGTGCTTGTAGAGGTTTCTGGTCACCGGGGGTCCATCTGGGGGAGGCGGGATGTGGTACCTACCCCATGTCGGACTTCCCGATGATCTCGGCTCTTTTTGGAAACTGTTTATTTATTTATTTATTTATTTTTTCCTTCGGGATCTGTGGATCCCGCCCTCCATGTAGTCCTTCTCTTCGGCTGAATGCTCTAAATGCAATCTTTCTATGTCTATCCATCTCTTTCTGACTCATTTCGCTTAGCATGAGGGCTGGAGCGATAGCACAGCGGTAGGGCGTTCGCCTTACAAGCGGCCAACATGGCCGACCCGAGTTCGATTCCTCCACCCCTCTCGGAGAGCCCGGCAAGCTACCGAGAGTATTGGATATGCCAGACACAGTAACAACAAAGTCTCCAATGGAGACGTTACTGGGCCCGCTCGAGCAAATTGACGATCAACGGGAGGGCCTTTACCTTTACCTTTCGCTTAGCATGATACTTTCCATGTAGTATTTACTTGTATGCAAATTGTATGTAAATTTACTTGTATGTAAATTTCATGATTTCATCTTTTCTGACAGCTACATAGTACTCCATTGTGTAGATGTACCAAAGTTTCTTTAACCAGTCATTTGTTCTTGGGCACTCAGGTTTTTTCTAGATTCTGGCTATTGTAAAGAGTGCTGCAATGAACAAACAAGTGCAGATGTCACTTCGACTATACTTTTTTGCCTCTCTGGAATATATACCCAGGAGTGGTATTGCTGGGTCAAATGGGAGCTCAATTTCTAATTTTTTGAGAATCGTCCATACTGTTTTCCAAAAGGGCTGAACCAGTCAACATTCCCACCAGCAGTGAAGGAGTGTGCCTTTCTCACCACATCCGCGCCAGCATTGATTGCTTTTGTTCTTTTGGATGTGGGCCAGTCTCTGAGATATGAGGTGGTATATCATTGGGGTTTTGATCTGCATCTCCCTGATGATTAATGATGTAGAGCATTTTCTCATGTGCCTTTTTGCCATTCGGATTTCTTCCTTGAGAAAGTTTCTGTTCATACCCATTCGCCCTCTCCTCTCTGGAAAGAAAGGTGGCGGCCGCATGGGAGCCTTGTGGACAGCAGGTATGAACCAGGGGTTGGGGGCGACAAAAACCTCATGGGAAGGGGGGCGTTCCGGCCCGTCCTTCACGCCCTACTGAGGTCACCAGTTGCCCCCCACGAGCGGCTCTCCAGCACAGCCACGGCCCCAGAAACACAAGGACTTAATGCAGAAAACCAGCAGCTTGGAACAGAAAAGCGAATGGACGATGAATTAAACCGCGCCATCATGCCTGCCCGGAGGGGAGAGGGTGTTGCCCCATTCGCCCTCTCCTCTCTGGAAAGAAAGATGGCGGCTGCATGGGAGCCTTGTGGACAGCAGGTATGAGCCGGGGGTCAGGGGCGACAAAAACCTCATGGGAAGGGGGACGTTCCGGCCCATCCTTCATGCCCTACCGAGGTCACCAGTTGCCCCCCCACGAGTGGCTCTCCGGCACGGCCATGACTCCAGAGCACAGAAACCAATCTCTTAGTTATCTGACTTTTAGTAGAAATACTTCCAGGGTTAATAAGTAAAATAGCAGAAATCCAAAACCGTGTGGCTGCAATAGCGGCCACGTGACAACATTTAATTCTTGAACCCAGCTGTAGAAAGCAAATCATTTCACAACGCTTTTTCAGCATGTCTGATTTGGGGGGGGGGTAAACTCTAAATAATAATGGTGCATCTTTTATCGAAACAGTGAATCTAGTCAAAGTAGATAGAGTGTTAACTAGAACTCATCTGCCTCACAGGAATTGGGGGGGTGGGAGGTGGGGTTCTATTGGGGTTCGTGGTAAAAAATAAGTATTGGTAAAGGGAAATGTGTTTGATATTTACATGACTGAGAACTAAACCTGAAAGCTCTGTAACTTTGCCCACAGTGATTCAATAAACAAATAAATTAGAAAAAAAAAGTTTCTGTTCATTTCATTGCCCCATTTTTTTTATGGGGTTGGATGTTTTCTTCTTGTGGAGTTCAACCAGTACTTTATATATCCTTGATATCAACCCCTTGTCAGATGTTTATTAAGCGAATATCCTTTCCCATTCTGTAGACTGTCTTTGTATTTTGGTCACTGTTTCTTTTCAGGTACAGAAGCTTCTTAGTTTAAGGTAGTCCCATTTATCTATCTCTGTTTTCACTTGCTTAGCCAGTGGCGTGACATCTTTGAAGATACCATTAGCTTCAATGTCATGGAGGGTTTTGCCAACTTTGTCTTCGATTCCGGTCTGATGTTGAGGTCTTTAATCCATTTTGATCTTACTTTTGTACATGGTGTTAGGCAGAGTTCTGAGCCCATTTTTTTGCATGTGGCCGTCTAGTTTTGCTAGCACCATTTGTTAAAGAGACTTTCCTTACTCCACTTCACATTTCCTGCCCCTTTATCAAAGATTCAGATGATCATATGATTGAGGGGAGATGTCAGTGTATTCAACCCTGTTCCATTGGTCTGCAGCTCTGCTTTTGTTCCAGTACCATGCTGTCTTAATTATTACTGCTTTGTAGTAGAGTTTGAAGTTAGGGAGGTTGATTCCTCCCATTTTCTTTTTCCCAAGAATTGCTTTAGCTATTCGTGGGGGCTTATTATTCCATATGAATTTCAGGAGTGTTTGCTCCACTTCTTTGAAGAATGTCATGGGTATCCTTACAGGGATTGCATTGAATTTGTACAATGCATTAGGAAGTATTGCCATTTTGACAATGTTAAGTCTCCCGACCCATGAGCATGGGATATCTTTCCATTTTCTCGTGTCCTCTTTTATTTCCTGAAGTAGCGTTTTGTAGTTTTCTTTGTACAGGTCCTTCACTTCCTTCGTTAAGCTGATTCTTAGGTACTTGATTTTCTATCTTTTTCTTGCCTAATCGCTATTGTAAGAACTTCCAGTACTATATTGAACAGCAGTGAAGAGAGTGGGCATCCTTGTCTTGTCCCTGATCTTAGAGGAAAGGCTCTCAGTTTTTCCCCGTTGAGAATGATGCTTGCTGTAGGCTTGTGGTAGATGGCTTTAACTATGTTGAAGAAAGTCCCCTCTATCCCCATTTTGGCTAGGGTTTTCATCATAAAGGGGTGCTGGATCTTGTCAAATGCTTTCTCTGCATCTATTGATATGATCATATGCTTTTTATCTGTTCTTTTATTGATATGATGGGTTATGTTGATTGATTTCCAAACATTAAACCATCCTTGCATCCCTGGGATGAATCCTACTTGGTCATGGTGTATGATCTTTTTGATGAGTCATTGGATTCTATTTGCTAGTAGTTTGTTGATGATCTTCACATCTGTGTTCATCAGGCCTGTAATTCTCTTTTTTTGTGGTATCTCTGTCTGCTTTTGGTATCAGGGTAATATTTGCTTCGTAGAAACTGTTTGGAAGTGTTTTTGATATTTCAATTTCATGAAACAGGATTGGGAGTAAGTCCTCTTTAAAGATTTGGAAGAATTCACTAGTGAATCCATCTGCGCCGGGACGTTTGTGCTTGGGGAGACTTTTTATTACCATTTCAATTTCCTTGATGGTGATAGGTCTGTTCAGGTATTCCAGGTCTTCTCAGTTCAGCCTTGGGAGTCTGTAGGAGTCTAGGAATTTATCCATTTCCTCGAGGTTTTCATGTTCCATGGCATAAAGCTTCTCAAAGTACTCCCTGAGGATCCTTTGAATTTCTGTAGTTTCTGTTGTAATTACTCCCTTTTCATTTCTGATTCAGTTTATTAGGGTTTTCTCTCTCCCTTTCTTTGTGAGTTTTGCTAGAGGCTTATCAATCTTGTTAATTTTCTCGAAGAACCAGCTCTTGGTTTCATTGATCTTTCAGATTGTTTTTTGGGTTTCCATCTCGTTAATTTCTGCTCTGAGTTTTATTATTTCCTTCCTCCTGTTCGGGTTTTGCTCCTTTTGTTGATCCTTCTCCAAGCTCTTAGGCTGTGAGGTTAGGTTAGTTATGTGGGCCTGCTCCTCCTTCCTGAGGAATGCTTGTAGAGCTATAAACTTTCCTCTTAACACAGCTTTTGCTGTGTCCAATAGTTTTTGGTAACTCGTGTCCTCATTTTCATTCGTTTCTAGGAATCTTTTTATTGCCTCTTTGATTTTCTTTCTAAGCCACTCGTTGTTCAATAGCGCACTGTTTAATTTCCAGGTGTTTGATTTAGTTTTCTGTTTTTGTGTGTGATTTACTTCTAATTTCAGCGCATTATGGTCTGAGAAGATTGTTGATACAATCTCTAGCTTCTTAATTTTATGGAGGTATGTTTTGTGGCTCAGCATGTGGTCTATCTTGGAGAATGTTCCATGTACGTTTGAGAAGAATGTGTATTCAGCTTTTTGTGGATGAAGTGTCCTGTATATATCTACTAAGTCCCTTTCTTCCATTGTTTCCCTCAGATGAAGTATGTCCTTGCTAAGCTTGAGTCTGGTTGATCTATCAAGAGGTGATAAAGCGGTGTTGAAGTCTCCCACTAGTATTGTGTTGCTATTGATGTCTTTCTCGAAGTCTATGAGTAGTTGTTTTAAGTACTTTGCTGGTCCCTCATTAGGTGCATATACATTTAGTATTGCAAGTTCTTCCTGTTGTACAGATCCTTAGATCAATAAGAAATGGCCTTCACTGTCCCTTGTGACCTTCTTCACTCTCAAATCGATGTGGTCTGATATTAGGATGGCTACCCTAGCTTTTTTATGGGAGCTGCTTGCCTGTAGGATTGTTTTCCAGCCTTTGACTCTGAGCCTTTGTTTGCTTTGACTATTGAGATGTGTTTCTTGCAGGCAGCAGAATGTTGGGTTCAATTTTCTAATCCATCCTGCCTCTCTGTGTCTTTTAATTGGTGTGTTTAGCCCATTGACATTTAGAGAGATTATTGTTATGGGGTTTTGTCCCATTTTTCTGTTGAAAATTGGTGTATTTGAGGGGCCTGTCTTTTCTTAAAGTAGCCCATTTAGTTGTTCTTGTAACCATGGTTTTGAGTCTATGGAGTTCCTTAGCTGTTGTTTGTCTGTCAAACTGTGTGTTGTTCCTTCTGTTATGAATGAGAGTCTCACTGCGTAAAGTATTTTTGGTGAGGCATTTATTTCATATATTTTTTTCACTATATTCCACCACTGATTTCGGCCATAATGGGTTTCATCAGAAAAATCAGCTGTGAATTTTAAGGATGCTCCTTTTTAGGAAATTTCTTTCTTTGATCTTGCTGCTTTCAGAATTTTGTCTCTATCTCTGGTTTTGGTCATTTTGATCAGGATATGTCTTGGGGTATTTTTATTTGGATTTCTTCTAGCTGTACCCTTCGGACCTCCTGAATGTGGTCACAGGTTTTCTTCAGCTTTGGAAACGTTGTTGCAATGATGTCTTTGACAGTTTCATCTTCATCAGGGTTTTCTTCCTGTCCCTCTGGGACTCCAGTAATTCTTAAATAACCTTCTTGGCTTCATCACAATCTTCTCTTGCCTTTTGTTCCTGAATTGTGAGTCTCTTTTCCATTTTCTGGTCTTTTCTGGAGTCTCTGAACTTCATCTTCGAGCTCACTGATTCTGTTCTCAGCAGCTGTTACTCTGCTACTGAGGCCTTCCACTGAGTTTTTCAATTGCCTACCAGGTTTTTCAGGTCTGACATTTACGTTTGCATTTTCCTCATTTCTGCCTTCAAATCCTCTTGTCTTTTATTGGCATTGCTTTCCACTGTTTCTTTTAGCTCCCTAAGCATCCTAAGTAGCTCCCTTCTGAATTCCTTGTCAGAGAGGTTGTGTAACACTGTAGTACTATTGGTGTCTTCTGGGCTAGCCTCTTCAATACGAAAGTTTGCTGGGCTTTTGCGTTGCTGACCAGTGTGGTTCAGACCTTCACGTTCACTGTTACTATTCTGCATGATATGCAGAATGAATTGAGATAGGATTAACGAATTATTGGCTAATGTGTTTGTAGTGGTTGAGCTAACCTAGAGAAGGTTCCATCTAAAATGGTAACTTATGGTTCCTCTGGGATATGTAGTGGGAGAGTAATTCGCGGCCGCATTAGTGGCCTTGGCTCCGGAAAGGGTCCCTGGTGCTGGGCGCCAGGCGGTACCTGTTTGAATGAGGAGAGAATGCCCGGAGCTGTTCAGCTTTGTTTCTGTGCAATGTGCCTCAGTTCCCATCCCGCGCAGATCAAGGCTGAAAACCCGCTGTTTTAGGGGATCAAGCTAGCTGCGCATTCCCAGAAAGAGTCCCTGGCGCTGGGCATCAGGCAGTACCTGTTTGAATGAGGAGAGAATGCCCGGACCCATTCAGCTTTGTTTCCGCGCTATATCCTTCAGTTCCTGTCCCGTGCAGATCAAGGCTGAAAACTGGCTGGCATATTCATTTTTATTTCACATTGACTATCTTTTTTCCAGTCCTTTAACTGAAAGTTTGCCCCCCATCTCTTGAAATTCTCTTTTTTTCTTTTTGGGATCGTACCCAGGCTCACTGCATGCAGGGCAAACCACTCTACCTATTGAACTATCACTCCGGCCCCCGTTCTTGGAATTCTATTCTGAGAACGTGTCCCAAATCAATGAAACTTGTGTATCTAGTCTTAAGCAGAAGCCCCCTTTGATGGAACATCATCAGCATTTAAGCTCAAGATTAATTGTGACTCCTTTCAACCTAATTCTCGTATCTCTTTGAATATGTAGTTCCCGTATTTCCCTCTCCCTCACCTGTATTGAGGCACAGCCACTCCCCTAACTGAGTGTGCTGAGAAGCCCCCCTCCTCTTCATCCTAGCATGGTGACAATTGCCTTGTGGGGGAGGGGCAGTTGCAACATTTTCCTTCTTGTTCTTCCAGAGGGTGTAGCTCTTCCTAAGACATGGCAAACCTGTGGAAGCCATGAGGCCCTAGGGGAGTCTATAAATTCCTCTTTCTGGGGAGAGCCATCCAAATATCCTTCTGTCTCAGAGTTCTCAGTTAGAGTCCTGATCTTAGAATAACAGATCTACCTTAGTTGAACAGTTGAGTGTCTCTGGAGCATTATAAAAATAAAAGATCATTTAAATTTGTTGCTTTTCGCTGCCTGTTCTTCCACTGCTGAAGACCTCTTTGAAGTTCATCATAGTGCCTTTGACTCTCCCACTTAGTCTTTTTGAGGGAGTGAAGGTGAGGGTGGGAAGATCCATTGATGCTCAAGGGTTACTCCTGTCTCTGTGCTCAGGGATCACTCTTGACAGTGCTTAGGGGATCATATGTAATGCTGGGGATTGAACCCAGGTCATCCAGCCATGTATTTGCAAAGCAAATCCTTTACTATCTGCTTTATCTCCCCAGCCCTACATTTTGTCTTTAAATATTGTTGGTCTTCAGTTTCTCCTTATCTCTGCAGGGCATCAACATGGCCTAGAGGTCACCCGCCAGGTTCTTGGTTTTATTGTCATGGTCCCTCCTGTATCTGTTAAATGCCTAGAGCATTGAATCCCCAGGAAATTCTTGTTATTAGATCCAAGAATTACTTTCAGCAGTTAGATTACTAACAAGTCTGAGGGTGTATCTGTACTATATAGGTCACTTTTCCTACCAGACAATGAGCAAGGCAACCTTAAGTATTAAGTCTTTTCCTGAGTCTTACCTTATCACTTGTGTTGTCAGATCACTATCAGCACTACTTGTCTGGATCCAAAACAGGATTAAATAAGAAATGGAAGGGGAGATGGCAAGCCACCTGAGAAGCTGAAGAGAAAGTGAGGAAAGAAGGGAAGGAATGCCACAGGCTCATGAGCCAGTGAATGGATAACTGAATGTCAGAAAGTGAAGTCAGTACCCTTGAGTATTATTTGAAAGTAAATTGAAATGAACAGCAGGTTCATATTACAACACGGACCGACTTCCAAAACTATGCTAAGTGAATAAAGCAAATCACGAAAGAGCATATCCTGTCATTTCATTTCTATGGAAGTGTTCAGAGGGGCAAAGATAAGACAGAAACTAGATTAGTTGTTTAGGACTGAGGGACTAAAGGTAATTGGTTTGGGTGGAGGCTGGGGGTTGATGAAATGTACTGAAATTGATTGTGGTGATAGTTTCCCAACACTGAAAATACTGGAAAACATGCACGGCATGAAGGGCAAATGAATTCCAGCTCAGTAAAACTTACGTGACCAGAGAAGGAAAGGAGAAAGGGAGGGAATGGAGAAAGGCTCTCTGACTTAAATAGCACTCCACTGAGAGTCAGGCTGATTAGGATCCCTTTTGCCAGGGGCTTGGTCATTGGTAGGAGCAGGTCAGGACGCCTGGTCACGGTGAAAGTGGAAGTGCCAGTCGGTCCTGCTTTTCCCAGCAAAAGCTGCAAGAGGCACTTTCTCATGACTGCATGACCTGTGAGTCAAAGCAAATCTCATGTCCAAAATCAGACTCCATGTAGAGAAAAAGAGCAAAGTTATAGTGTAGAAGCATCAGCCACACTTGCATTAATCCACTCATTTCTCCTGAAATCCATTAATTTGCATTGGATTCTGCAGCAACTTATGCAGTCACTGTCACTGTCACTGTCCTCCTGTTGTTCATCGATTTGCTTGAGCGGGCCCAGTAAAGTCTCCATTGTGACAATTGTTACTGTGTTTGGCATATCGAATACATCATGGGTTGCTTGCCAGGCTTTGCCGTGCGGGCGAGGTAGCTTGCCGGGCTCTCCGAGGGGGGGCGGAGGAATCAAACTCGGGTCGGCCATGTTGGCCACTTGCAAGGCAAACGCCCTACCACTGTGCTGTTGCTCCAGCCCAAATTTTTACAAATATATATGGTCACGGTCATGGTCCTCCCATTGTTCATCGATTTGCTCGAGCAGGCCCAGTGATGTCTCCATCTTGAGACTTGTTACTGTGTTTGGCATATCGAATACGTCACGGGTAGCTTGCCAGGCTTTGCCGTGCAGGCGAGATACTCTCAGTAGCTTGCCAGGCTCTCTGAGAGGGGCGGAGGAATTGAACCTGGGTCAGTCAGGTCGGCTGCATGCAAGGCAAACGCCCTACCGCTGTGCTATCGCTCCAACCCAACGTATGAAGTAGGCATTTTTTTGTTCTCATTGCAGAGATGAAGAAACAGGTACAGGAGATAGACTAGTCCAAGATCCATACGGAAGGAAAGCACTGGTGCCTTGACTTGCACTTGTCAGACAGGCTCCGCGTTCTGTCCTCTTCCTCAGTGTGCCTTACTTTCACATAGTATATTAACGTGAATAGCAGGAAGTGGTTAAGATGCTTTATTGTCTGTTTTCCCTCCCTAGAATGAAGGCTTCATGGAAATAGGGATTTGCAAAGCACCTTTTTTATGAATGGCTCTCCATAGAATCCTCATTATCCTTATTGCAGGTCTCCCACATTAGAATGGCAAGAGGATAACCTATTCAGTCAATCGATGTTTACTCTAGCATTAAACTTGGCATTAAAAACTAAATCCAGACATACTATTTTAAATTCTGGTATAATATGTATCTCTAATGTGATTGAAAGCTTAGCATTGGTGGGGATTGTTTGGTTGTCACTAAATTGAAAATACATTCCTGAGGAGAAAGAAAATTTCCTGTCTTGATCCTTTCCAATCACCCTTAAAATAAAAAGAAAATCACTGTCTATTGAGATTGTGGGGTGGAGAGAAACTAGGAGCAAATTGGTAGGGAAACCAGGTTGTAGTATACTCCATTAATTAGACAGCTAAGTATTTACTTGATCTTGTTCTTGGAATTTGTAGATGGGCAGATTAGTTGCTTTTTAGCACCTTCCTGTGAGTAGGTAGCTATTATACACTGAATGTATTGTGTTGTGGCTGGTTCTAGTTCTGGAGGGGGAGCGGGTTGAGTTTCCCTCCCCGCCCTGAGCAGAGCTCCAGCAGCTGAAGACCTCCAGAACCAGCCACAACCATGCTGAAACCACTCTCCATACGCATGAAGGTACCGGCAGAGGAACAAAGGCATGGCGGGTCCCGAGCTGAGATCTCCAAGCCTGCTCAGATCAGGGCTGAGCATCCTCTACCCAGATCCTCCATCTTCCAGTAGGCAGGGGTCACACCACTAACTGACCCCCAGCGCCGTGTAATCCCATCAATAGCCAACACCCAGAGACTATAAAACCCAGCTCCCAGAAGCGACATCTTATTATCTCATTCTTACTTTGGACAACCTGGCAGGCTACCGAATGTAACCTGCCCACATGGCAAAGTCTGGCAAACTCCCTGTGGCGTACCCAATATGCCAAATACCAGTAACAATGATGGGTCTTATTCTCCTAACCCTGAAAGAGCCTTGAATATGGCACTTTAAAATCTCAGGACTAGGACGAAGGAGACGTTACTGGTGCCTGCTCGAGGCAATCAGGATGATTGTGATTGTGATCGTGATCGTATTGTGTTGACACCAGGCAAGCAGGGGGATAGTAGGTTAAGTATAACTCAGTCGCTGGAACCAGGGAGAAAGGTTGGAATGGGAAGATATGAAGAGCATTGCTACTTTTTTTAAAAAATTTTTTTATTAGTGAAACACCATGAGGTACGGTTATAGATCCACAAATTTTTGTGCTTGGGTTTCAGCCATACAATGATCAAGTTCCCATCCCTATACCAGTGCCCATCCTCCACCACCACAGGTCACAGCATCCCTCCAACCTCCCATACCCCCCATCCCACCCTGCCTCTGTGGCAGGGCATTCCCCCCTTGTTCTCTCTCTCTTCTTTTGAGTCCTGTGTTTTGCAAGAGAGGCATTGAGTGGCAATCATGTTTGGTCTATAGTCTACTTTCAGCATGGGAAGATCCTCACAACACCCTTTATTTGGTGCTTTCTTCTCTATCTGAGCTTCCTTTTCCCCTAGCACGTGTGTCTGGCCTCCAAGTCATGGAGCAAAATTCCTGGTTCTAATCTCAGCCACTCCTGGGTGTTAGTCTCCCATCTTGTTGCTTTATGTTCCCCAGATGAATGCATTCTTTCTGTGTCTATCCCACTCTTTCTGAGTCATTTCGCTTAACATGATACTTTCCATGTAGTACCACTTTTATGTAAATTTCATGACTTCATCTTTTCTAACAGCTACATAGTACTCTATTGTGTAAATGTACCAAAGTTTCTTTAACCAGTCATCTGTTCTCAGGCTCTCAGGGTTTTTTCCAGATTCTGGCTATTGTAAAGGATGCTGTAATGAACAATTGCAGATGTCACTTCGACTATACTTTTTTGACTCTCTGGGATATATTCCCAGGAGTGGTATTGCTGGGTCAAATGGGAGATCAAATTCTAATTTTTTGAGAATCGTCCATACTGTTTTCCAAAAGGGTTAGACCAGTCGGCATTCCCACCAGCAGTGAAGGAGGGTCCTTTTATCACCACATCCGCGCCAGCACTGGTTGCTTTTGTTCTTGTGGATATGGGCCAGTCTCTGTGGTGTGAAATGATATCTCATTGTTGTTTTGATCTGCATCTCTCTGATGATTAATCTGGGTGAAAGCGCTATGTGCTGCAGTGATTGTAAAAGTAGTTATAGGAAAAGTTGCGGGTTTCAATTTTTTCACATTGTGCCACAGATGGTTTTTAGTCAGGTTGACCTTGATTTCAAAATATGAGGATATGTGTCATCATGGACTGTCAAGTCATGATTTATGTAATTTTAAGGTCTCTCTAGCTCTTTTTTATTTAACTGGAATAAATTTTTGCTAGCTAAAGTGAAGTTAATCATTGAGAAGCAATCTGATCCATTTCTTCTTTTAAAAAGCAGTAAAATAGGGACCTTTCTCATCCTTCTCAACGCTGCTATATTGGTGACACCTTCAGGGTCAGGGGAATGGGACCCATTGTAATTACTAGTTTCGGCATATCATATACACAATGGATAGCTTGTGAGGCTTTGCCATGCGGGCGGAATACTCTCGGTAGCTTGCCAGGCTCTCTGAGAGGGATAGAGGCTTTTGGGGTGGCCTCTAATCGTCCTTGTAGGTATCCCCTTGGTTCAAACCATATTTGAACCCTATCAAATATGGTACGGCAATTCTGGAAGATGGATATTAAGTGTATTATAGTGGATGGTCGAGCTACAGCTGAATCTTACGAAGACAATGTTTATGAGAAAGCCTCATTCCTGACGCTCCATTCACTCTCATCAGAATGACCATCTCTGAATGCAACAGTTATGTGTACCTAGGTCGAGAAGTCAACATGATGAATGACCTGGCACCTGAGTTGCGCAGGAGGAAGAGAGCAGCTTGGAATGCCTTCAAGAGTGTTGAAGAAATAGCTAAGAGGACGAAGAACCTCCGTCTTGGGGCACATCTCTTCGATTCCACTGTTCTTCCTGCATTAACATACTCCTCAGAGACCTGAGCCCTATGCAAACAAGATGAGAACGCTATGAGAACGCTATTCCAAAGAGGAATTGAAAGAGCTATGCTTGGAGTATCACATTTCACTCAAATGAGAGAAAGAATCCGGAGTTCCGACCTGACCTCCGTCAATGATCAAGAATAGGGACGCTGTCTCGTTTGCCAAGGTGTCAAAAATCAGATGGGCTGGGCACAAAATGAGATTTAGAGACAACCACTGGACTAGAGCCGTTTCTGACTGGATTCCACGGGACGTCAAAAGACCACGTGGCTGCCCACCTACCAGATGGTCAGACTTCTTCATCAAGATCATGAACGATCGGTTTGAGGCTCTTCCCATTCCTAGAATGAACAGACGCCATTGCGCTACACTAGCACATGACAGGGACAAATGGAGATGTTACTGGCGCCTGCTCGAGCAAATCGACGATTAACGGGAAGTCAAGTGATCGAGTGAAAATAGGGTCAAAAATGAAAAGAACAGCTTACAGATTTCATGTCAAAGATGCTTCTCAATGATTAACTTTGTAGTCATTCCTCCTCTTCCCCACCCACCTTATAGTTTTGGGGACATACCTAGTGGTTATTCCTGATTCTGCACTCAAGGAACATTCCTGGCAGGCTCTGCGCGTGCTGGCTATCGAATCCAGGTCGGCCATGTGCAGAGCAAGCACCCTATACTGCACACATATGAGATTAAACTCAGGCATGGGCCTCAGACATGTGTAGGGCATGTGCTCTTCCACTGAACCTCATCTCCAACAAGAAATCTTACTTATTAAAGTGCTGCCATTGATAACAGAAAATGTCACATTTAAAGATGTAAATCTATACAACAATATAAAATAATAGAAATCAGAAGGACGGGGTGGAGCTTATTTGGTGGCATTGCTCACTTTTATTTAAAATTTATGAAGTGAGGCCATATTTACAGCATTCAGCCGAAGAGAAGGACAACATGGAGGGCGGGATCCACAGATCCCGAAGGGGGAAAAAAAAAAAACAGGTTCCAAAAAGAGCCGAGATCATTGGGAAGCCCCAGATGGGGTAGGTACCACATTCCGCCTCCCCCAGATGGAACCCCGGTGACCAGAAGCCTCTACAAGCACAGCTCGAGTATGGGGGAACTAGGACTTTTACTCAAAACCGCGCGGCCGCTTACACAGCTTACGCGGCCACACAACATCTCTCTATATACAAAGTGATCCATGGGAAGTAAACCACCCAACGTTTCTCTCTGAAAATCATAGTTAAGTTTGGAGCACGGCCACAGCCCCAGAAACACAAGGACTTAATGCATAACCCAGCAGCTTGGAGCAGAAAAGTGAACGGGCTATGCGTTAATCCAGGCCATCATGACTGTCCGGAGGGGAAAGGGTGTTGCCCCATTCGCCCTCTCCTCTCTGGAAAGAAAGATGGCGGCCACATGGGAGCCTTGTGGACAGCAGGTATGAGCCGGGGGTGTGGGGGCGACTAAAACCTCATGGGAAAGGGGGCGTTCCGGTCCGTCCTTCACGCCCTAACGAGGTCACCAGTTGCCCCCCACGAGCGGCTCTCCAGCATGGCCACGGCCCCAGAAGCACAAGGACTTAATGCAGAACCCAGCAGCTTGGAGCAGAAAAGTGAACGGAGTATGCGTTAATCCAGGCCATCATGTCTGCCCGGAGGGGAAAGGGTGTTGGTCCCTTCCACCCTCCTCCCTCTGGTAAGAAAGATGGCGGCCACATGGGAGCCTTGTGGACAGCAGGTATGAGCCGGGGGAGTGGGGGCGACTAAAACCTCATGGGAAGGGGGGGTGTTCTGGTTCGTCCTTCACGCCCTACCGAGGTCACCAGTTGCCCCCCACAAGCGGCTCTCCAGCACGGCCACGGCCCCAGAAGCACAAGGACTTAATGCAGAACCCGGAAGCTTGGAGCAGAAAAGTGAATGGACCATGCGTTAATCCAGGCCATCAAGTCTGCCGGAGGGGAAAGGGTGTTGCCCCATTCGCTCTCTCTTCTCTGGAAAGAAGGATGGCGGCTGCATGGGAGCCTTGTGGACAGCAGGTATGAGCCGGGGGAGTGGGGGCGACTAAAACCTCATGGGAAGGGGGGCGTTCCGGTCCGTCCTTCACGCCCTACCGAGGCCACCAGTTGCCCCCCACGAGCGGCTCTCCAGCACGGCCACGGCCCCAGAAGCACAAGGACTTAATGCAGAACCCGACAGCTTGGAGCAGAAAAGTGAACAGACTATGCGTTAATCCAGGCCATCATGTCGGCCCAGAGGGGAAAGGTTGTTGGTCCCTTCCGCCCTCCTCCCTCTGGAAAGAAAGATGGCGGCCACATGGGAGCCTTGTGGACAGCAGGTCTGAGCCAGGCGTGTGGGGGCGACTAAAACCTCATGGGAAGGGGGGCGTTCCGGTCCATCCTTCACGCCCTACCGAGGTCACCAGTTGCCCCCCACGATCGGCTCTCCAGCATGGCCACAGCCCCAGAAGCACAAGGACTTAATGTAGAACCCAGCAGCTTGGAGCAGAAAAGTGAAAGGACTATGCATTAATCCAGGCCATCATGTCTGCCCGGAGGGAAAGGGTGTTGCTCCCTTCCGCCCTCTTCCCTCTGGAAAGAAAGATGGCGGCCACATGGGAGCCTTGTGGACAGCAGGTATGAGCCGGGGGTGTGGGGGCGACAAAAACCTCATGGGAAGGGGGGCGTTCCAGTCCGTCCTTCACGCCCTACCGAGGTCACCAGTTGCCCCCCATGAGCGGCTCTCCAGCATGGCCACAGCCCCAGAAGCACAAGCACTTAATGCAGAACCCAGCAGCTTGGAGCAGAAAAGTGAACGGAGTATGCGTTAATCCAGGCCATCAGGTCTGTCCGGAGGGGAAAGGGTGTTGCCCCAGTCGCCTTCTCCTCTCTGGAAAGAAAGATGGCGGCCGCATGGGAGCCTTGTGGACAGCAGGTATGAGCCGGGGGACTGGGGGCGACTAAAACCTCATGGGAAGGGGGGCGTTTCGGTCCGCCCTTCACGCCCTACCGAGGCCACCAGTTGCCCCCCACTAGCGGCTCTCCAGCACGGCCACGACTCCAGAGCACAGAAACCAATTTCTTAACTATCTGACTTTCAGTAGAAATACTTCCAGGGTCAATAAGTAAAATAGCAGAAATCCAAAACCAACATTTAATTCTTGAACCCAGCTGTAGAAAGCAAATCACTTCACAATGCTTTGTCAGCATGTCTGATTTGGGGGGGGGGGGGGTAAACTCTAAATAATAGTGGTGAATCTTTTATTGAAACAATGAATCTAATCAAAGCAGATAGAGTGTTAACTAGAATTCATTTGCCCCACAGGGACTGGGAGGGGTGGGGGGGTGGGGTTTTAATGGGGTTCTTCATGGTAAAAAATAAGTTTTGGTAAAGGGAAATATGCTTGATATTTGCATGACTGAGACCTAAACCTGAAAGCTTTGTAACCTTTCCCATGGTGATTCAATAAATAAATAAATAAATTTAAAATAAATAAATAAATAAATAAAATTTATGAAGTGAGAAAATTTCCAAACACCCCACCCCCAATATTTGTTCCTTTAACATAGTGCCTAGGTGAGACAACCTAAGATGTGTAGCAGATGAATGTTTGGTAAAGTCCTTTTTCCCTAGATAAAGGGAAAAATTACTTATAGTCAAAACCCCCATTTTCATTCAGCTCATTGATCATAGTTATACCATCACCAGTTAGATCCAACAGAATCTTCAGTTTTGAACCATCACATTTGCTCTATGTCTTTGTAAACCCATCATCTTTTTCAGGGCAGTGAAAAACACAACCCAGTGGGGTACAGAACCAGTTTAGGAGCAGCAGATTTCCTAACCCTATCTCATTCCCTTTCTGCATCAAGTATTAGAATGCGATATGATTCCACTGGAATGAAAATCCTTCAGAATTCTTTTTAATTCCACATTACTGCCTTGTATATAAGTACATGTGTGTTAATATTAAATTATTAATATAAAATCCATATATTTAACTCTGACATTCAAAATATGATATATTAATATGATTTATTTTATTAATAAAAAGGTGCATATTGATCAGTTAATCAGATAAAAATATTATGTACATAACATTTTTTGTCTTTTCCTTAAGAATCACAGAGCTCAACTAGAAATAATTTATAGTGATAAGTTCATATTATCTGTAAATAATTTATATAAATTTAATCTATGCTTAGTAATATCTATGGGTAAATGTATTATAAGTTCATTATCCTGAAGATAGAATTGTGATCCAGAGTGACTAAGTCATTTGTCCCTGTCACACTGCTTAACTTGTCATTAACTAATTTAGGTTTTGTACCTCCTGGGTCTGGCCCTACTGTGTGCATTGCTGCATTGTCTTGCCACTCTGGAGATGATAGGTCTTTCTTCTTTTTGGATGTTATTAGCACCAAGGTAACAGTACTTTGACTAAAATATTTTCTTGACCCTGCCTCCTACTTCTTTTGTTGCTGATTTACTTAATCCGCCAGACCTCTGATTTCTTTCCACTCTGTTTGTCCCCATCCTGTTCCCAGATTTCCTTGTTCTTGTCTTGCTTTAGACTTTCTCATTAGCTCTCTTGTTGCTTTATATGTTTCTCTGTAGTCTTCTAGAGGACCATTTGTCAGCTCTACTGTAAGAGAACGGACTTTTGCCCATATTTCTAAGACTGCTACCCAGAGGGAAGGAAGGGATAGTGTTGAAGTGCTGACTTGCTTTTGTGTGGTGTAAGGTTGCCCATTATTACTGAAAGCTTTTAGGTGAGAACTCAGCAATTGATAGCAGGGATGTCTGCGAACAAATAGACATATGCTCAGTGTTGTGACTTGTTCTTCAGATGCTTTGCTGCAAGACCAGTGGTGATGAGACCTACCTGCTGTCCTCACTAGCAGCGTCTCTTCATTAGGGAAGGTAGATTTGGGGTAACTGACTCCACTGTACTAGCCTGTGCTAGTTACCAAGTCATCACTGAGGAGTAAGAAGATTGTAATGGAGTTACTTTTGCAAATCGTTTTAACTTGACAGAAGCTGAAGTAACAAGACAATTATACATCAGGAGAGGTAGACTACAGTGTAGTTTAAGAATAGCCTTTTGGGGCCAGACTTCCAGCTCTACCACTTCCTAGTGAAGTCACTTTCACACTAAGGACTTAAGATTCTGTGCTTTCATTCCATAAGCTGTAAAATGGAGAGATTAACAGAACCTAATGTATGAGAGGTTATGAGCGTAAAAAGACAGAATAGTAAAGGTATAATGATTTCTGGGTTAACCACCTCCACCACCACCACCATCATCTTCCTAATCATCGTCATGAATAAAATTGTTGTCCTACATGTACTTTAAAGATGAAAGATTGTGGGGTGGAGCGATAGATAGCACAGCAGGTCGGGCATTTGCCTTGCACACGGCTAACCCGGGTTCGATTCCCAGCATCTCATATGGTCCCCCGAGCACTGCCAGGAGTAATTCCTGAGTGCATGAGCCAGGAATAACCCCTGTGCATCACTGGGTATGACCCAAAAAGAAAAAAAAAGATGAAAGATTGTTCAAGAGTAAATCAATTTAAATTAAAGACTGTGATGGTAAAATAATAGTTTTAAGACCTGCAACTCTAAAGAGTGTCCAGCATAGATCAGTAATACAATGTTATTTAATCATATTAATTTAATAAAGGTGCATTAATAAATAATTTGTGCATTAATATCTTTCATTTCTATTTACTTTCAGTCAGTTGTAGGAAACAGTCCCAATAATGTTACAATAAAAGGAACTGATTGCTTTGTTATCTGGTATTGCTCAGAACTTACAAAGAAAGTCTAGGAGCATCAGCTACTAGGACTTTTATCTTTTGCAGAAGTGGTGGTGGTTATGGTGGTGTGGGGGCCGGGGCAGGGGTGACTGCCAAGTAGTGCTCAGGAGTCCCAGGGCCCCTTCCAGCCAACTGGGCCAGTGATTTAATGTAAGGACCTGAGGAAAAGGTGCTGCTTGGTCTAGAAATTTCCTGAGCCACCCCATTAATATCAAACCATAATGCGCAAAAGGAGAGAGAGAGCAAGAAGGAAATTATCTGCGACAGAGACAGAGGGGCTGGGAGAGGGTAGGGGTGGTGGGAGGGATACTGGGGACATTGGTGGTAGAAAGCATACACTGCTGGAGGGATGGGTATTTAATCATTATGTGACTGAAACTCAAACACAAAAGCTTTGTAACTATCTCATGGTGATTCAATTTAAAAAATGATAAAAATAATAATAGAAATAAAAAGAAGTGTCTAGAGTTACATCTGATGTTGCTTGGGGCTTCCAGGGTTATGCCCAGTGATACTTGATGGAGCAGGTGGTTTCTGGAGTAGGATTGGTTTGGCCGTATGAAAGGACTACTCCTTAACTTATACGCTCTCTGCACCCCTTTTCTCTTTTTAAGTAAATATACAGGGCCTGGGAAGTGGCTCGATGCCTTCAGCAGACATTTTGCAGGTGCGAGTCCCTAGTTTGGGGCCGTATGATACTGCAGGGAGTGGCCCAAATATAAAGCAATCAAGTATATCATTTTTACATCTTTGGGGTGGGGGTTCTTAGAACAACAAAAACTCTATTATCAGTTGAAATTAGTATTTTATTTATCATTTTTTGGATGATAGTGTGAGGTTCAGGGGACCATATGGGGTGCCGAGGATTGAACCCAGGTCACCTGTGTGCAAGACAAATAAACACCCTACCTGCTGTCTTATTGTTGTGGCCTTGGATTGAAATATTCTTAGGGAAAAAATGTTCTTATCTGAATTCAGGTGAGATACTAATGACCTTTTGTTTATATTTGCACACAGGTTCATCCTAAATTTCACTATAAACAGGCTCATGTTCCAGGCACAGATACCTCTTGCGTGACTTTCTCCTATGATGGTACTGTCCTTGCCTCTCGTGGAGGTAAGTTAAACACTTCTTTTTGATGTGATTCTATTTATAAAATGATCATATTCAACTTTGATCAGTGTCACACTTACATTCTAGTGATTAATAAAGCTCCCTGCACTTTTCTAATGTACCTTTGCCCATGTGATTTTTTTTTTCTTTTTGGGTCGCACCTGGCAATGCTCAGGGGTTACTCCTGGCTCATGCACTCAGGAATTACTCCTGGCGGTGCTCGGGGGACCATATGGGATGCTGGGAATCGAACCAGGATCGGCCATGTTGGCTGCGTGTAAGGCAAACGCCCTACCCGCTGTGCTATTGGTCCAGCCCCCAATGATTTTTTTTTTACCAGTGTGTGTTTCCTATTTAGCAATGTCTTAAAAACAATATCATTTTCTTAATTAAAAGTTAGAACACATGTATTGGTGTGGGCTAATTTTTATTTTAATGTCAAATTCTATAAGATTTTGAAGTTGCAAGTATCATTTCTGGCTCTAATTTAGGAATTTTATAGGTAATGATCAACATTCTTTTCTATTACCATTATATAATTCTGGATGAAAATTTTCTCTTTATTGATGGTTCATTTTTTCTTTCAAAACAGTAACACTCATTCTATGTGATTGTATAACAAATTTCTATATTTACACTCATTTAACACTAGTTGAACATAGTTTGCTTTAACTGCTTTGGTAAGTCTTCCTCACATGGATAAACTGTGTGTCTATAGGAGATAAGGGGCGGTGAAGACAACTTAGGAGCAAAGCATCATGGGAAAATATGGGAATTAACTGCTGATCACTATAGTAGGCCCATTTGTGGGGAGGGAGGGAGAAAAGAAGGCAAACAGATGGGAGCAATGTTACAGATGGCCTTAAATATCTTCTTGAAGACTTATCTTTATTCTGTAGGCTAAGTGAATCAGTCTAGCAACACCACTGCCAGCTCTCAGCATTATACATATTCACAGATAGTGGACACCTACTTGGTACTACCCTTATGCTAATGATAGGAGCACATAATTTAAAACATGGACCAGGCTCCAGTTTTAAAATTACATGGTATATAATATAGTCTAGATTCCTGATCTTAGCCTGGTTGAGAGGATACTGCAAGTGAAGAAAAGATGAAGAGACCAAGTACAGCTTTTCCTAAGTTGAACATCAAATAATTTTCTTCCTTGGTCTAGAAATTTAGAGCTTATGGTAGATCCTCCGAGGTACACTTCAGTTATAATCTGACTTCTTAAAAAGATATTAATTTAACAACCACAAGGACTGAAAATAGTTCCATTCATAATAGACTCTTTTTTGCCCACTAGTGTGCAGGTAAAGCTATCCGTTAACATTAATGAGAGTGAGCCGCATAATTCCCTTCCCTTCAGTGTAACACTACCTATGGCTATTATTTTTTACTTTACTGGGGAGTACAATTTTCAAAAGCTATTATGAAAGGAAATAGGAAATCATTATATCCAAACTATCCTCCTTGCTCCTAGTACATAATTGTAAAAAAAAATGAAAAAAGCACTGTATATTTATTTTCAGCTTAGGGTTTTCATAGTAAAGGTGAGTATGTATAATATGTGTAATTGGATCACATCTTTCTAACCTGTTACGTGAGTGCTGACATGACTTTTAATTAAGACCATATGTATTCTTGTGGCTGGAGTGATAGCACAGTGGGTAGGACATTTGTCTTTCATGTGAACGACCCGGTTTGATTCCCAGCATTTCATATGGTTCCCCGAGCACCACTAGTAGTAATTCCTGAGTGCATGAGCCAGGACTAACCCCGAGCATCTCTAGTTGTGACCCAAAAGCAAAAAAAAAAAAAAAAAAAAAGACCATATGTATTTTTTACTTAAAAACTGTGATTCTTACTTTGAATGTAGTTGGATGCCCTTGAAAGGTTTTCCAAATGGTGTGCTCCACTTGAACACTGTTACTGTCATCTTGTATCTCTGGAATGGGATACAAAAATTTCTGAGGTAGCATTGATAGTTACTGCCTTGGAAATATTGAACCAACTATTTCTATCAAAGTCATGTCAATACTCTGAGTAACTCTTGGGCAAGCACAGCACGTATATTGTATCTCATCCCTTTCCTTACTGTTTTATAGAATATCACAGGTGGAAGTCTGTTCAGCAAAGAGGAAATTTGCTCCTGAGAGCTCCAAAACTTGTTGGGTTAGCCGTACCATTCAAGACATTTTTGATGGTTTTTATTGTTTGAGGATTTTGAGTATATGTAACTTTATTTTTAATTTAAAAATAAAGTTGGCCCACCCATGAATACTCCAGGGAGCAGGTGGTGGTAGGATTCAAACCCAGAGCTGTTGCATGCAAATCCTGTGTTCCAACCCTTTGGGCAGAAATCCTGGCTCCATTGTCTCCTGTTTTTGAGACAGAAAGTAAAACAATAACACTTACAAAGTTGTTCCATTTCATAATATGTGTAATCATCCCCTCCTTCCATTAGTTGTGGATTTTTGCTCTTTATTTACCTCACTTGTTCTTTGTATTTATTTCTTTTTTGAATCTAGGGGCTGAGGTAGTTCTCAGCCATGGACATTGGGGAGAAAGAACAGAGCTTATATAAGTTTCAGCTTTCATTCTGATCAGAAATTAGTAGCCCTGCAGAAAAAAAATTTTTTTTGTAAGTCTTAAAAGAGTGTTTATTATATTTTAAATAGCTTTTGAAAATTGTACTCCCCAGTAAAGTAAAAAATAATAGCCATAGGTAGTGTTACACTGAAGGGAAGGGAATTATGCGGCTCACTCTCATTAATGTTAATGGATAGCTTTACCTGCACACTAGTGGGCAAAAAAGAGTCCATTGTGAATGGAACTATTTTCAGTCCTTGTGGTTGTTAAATTAATATCTTTTTAAGGAGTCAGATTATAACTGAAGTGTACCTCGGAGGATCTACCATAAACTCTAAAAATCACTCTTTAAAGTGAACTCTCCAGAGGTTCCTTACAGCTATAAGCTATAAGATGCAGCATCTGTCTGGGAAGTAATTTCTAAAGGCTAATAACTTTTATTTTTATACTATTCTTGCAGCTACTGCCCGTTGAACAGTTGACAAAAAGCATGCTAGATGCATCTGGTTCCTTCCTTACATATTAACTTCAGCAAACTAACTACATTTGAAACGAGTTTTTCCTGCGCAATTCACTTCCTGTCTTATTATTTCCATTTTCTGTCCTCTATTAGGTGATGATACATTAAAATTATGGGACATTCGACAGTTTAATAAGCCACTTTTCTCAGCCTCTGGTCTTCCCACCATGTTTCCTATGTAAGTAGCATATTTTTAATAGCTGATAAACATATGAGAATCAAAAAGAAATGTTCATTATAATTTCTATGGTGTTTGTTTTAGACCTAGAAAAGAGACTTGAAGAATGATTAAAGTCTATTTTATGAAAGGCATTTTATTTTTATTTTGTGCATTTCAGAGATTCAATCTTTTTAAAAGTTAAACTAAAAAATACTTGTGTTTGTATGTGCTGTGTATTTATAGTACATACATATCCATATAAGCTTGGGAGGTTATAAAATATTTTAAGGGATTTTTCTTTAAATATTGTATACTAGGCCTACATTTTTTAAAAATTTGAACCCTCACACTTTTATGAAAAAGACAGTTTTTCATAGAGCATCATTGTATATTGCTTTCTTATCATTCTTATCTCTAGTTCAGTATCCTTCACTTGCTTTGACTATCTTATTCTGTACCCAAACACAATTATCTCCCTTCTACTAGGATGACAACAGAAGCATTTAAAATATTCTTCTGAGGCTATAATATACACATACACACACACACACACACACACACACACACACACATATACTTCCACAATTGTCACCTAGGAAGACATTTTACATCTGTACTAAATAATGACCAATAGGCATGAAAATAATGAAGGCAGCTGTATACACATAGAATCCTGATTTTAACATAGCCCATTGCCAGTGACATTTGCATGTTTTAAAACAAACAGATGAACATTCACTAGCCAATATGAATTTATAGCCAACAAGAAATTTTTGAGCTATTTGCTTGGTACAAATAATGCTTCCTACGTAAATTCTTTGAAGCATGCCTTAGGTTGGTTATTCACATCCACATGTCTAAAAAGAGTTACTGATTCATCAGTTAAATTCCTGTGGTGCAGACTGTTTCTTTTTCATGGTGTTTAACTTGACGAAACTCTGTTTGGCGATGGTAGTAGTGTTGTGGATTTAAAACTATTAAATATATATATGCATATATATAACAAAAATAAAAAAACACATATTTCCCAATCTAGTGACTTTCAGACAGTCATATAATATCTATTTGTTTGTGTCGGTATTTTTTCCATACTTTCTTTGCATTAAAAATATTATATTCTATAGATATTAAAAGCATAGAGTCTGGAATCAAACTACCTTTTATTTGAATCCAATCCATATCAATCATTTTTGTGATCTTACACAAGTTTTTATAACTTCTCTCTGCCTCAGTTTTCTTATCAGTAAGTTGGAGATTATATCTACCTTATAGGTGTTGTGAAGATTAAGCCAAATAGAATTAGTGTTTGACTTCTGTAAGTCCAATACAAGTTAACTTTTACTATTGATATTTATATTTTATTTAAATCATTCATTATCACTTACTATAGAGAGATCATAGCTCATACATACAAACTCTGTTTGTAGGACCGACTGCTGTTTCAGTCCGGATGATAAACTCATAGTCACTGGAACCTCTGTCCAGAGGGGATGTGGCAGTGGCAAGCTTGTTTTCTTTGAGCGCAGGACTTTCCAAAGGGTTTATGAGATCGACATCACGGATGCGGTATGTATGTATGTATGTATGTATGTATGTATGTATGTTTCTTCTCCCTAGTCTGTGAATTTTGCCTCTGAGATACTCCCTTTTTTTTTCTGTTTTTGTTTTTGTTTTTGTCTTGGGCCACGCCCAGCAGAGTTTAGAGGTTAGTGTTGATTGTATGCTCAAGAGTTACCCCTGCCAGTGCTTGAGGATCATATGCAGTGCAAGGGAACCCAGCAATAGGGTTGGCTGCATTACAAAGCCTTAACCCCTGTACTATCTCTATAGCCCCGTTGTTTGTTTGTTTGTTTGCTTATTTATTATTTTTTTTTTCTTGGTGGGGGAGGCTGGGAGTTAGATCACATCAGACAGTGCCCAGGGCTTACTTCTGGTTCTACGCTCATCTCAGGCTTCACTCCTGACAAGCTCAAGGGACCACATGAGGTCCAGGAATCAAACCCGGGTTGGCCCTGTGCAAGGCAAGCACTCTAGCCACTGTACTATTTTTGCCAGCCCTGGAGCGATAGCACAGCGGGTAGGGCATTTGCCTTACACGCGGCCAACATGGCCGACCCGAGTTCGATTCCTCCGCCCCTCTCGGAGAGCCCGGCAAGCTACCGAGAGTATTCGATATGCCAGACAACAGTAACAACAAAGTCTCCAATGGAGACGTTACTGGGCCCGCTCGAGCAAATCGACGATCAACGGGAGGGCCTTTACCTTTACCTACTTTTTTTGTTTTTTAAATAGTATGAGCCCTGACAAAGTATATAAGGGCCATAGCGTTTTGCTTCAGCGTAGAAATTAGTGTCCTCACCTGAGCCATGTTACCTTTAGGTCCAGAATTTCATTTAGGCAAGGCATGATTTCCCGTTGGTTAATCATTTTAAGAAGAGCAGAAGCTGTTTGGTATGTAGGAACGGAGAGAAGCTTCACTCCGTGTGCACTTTTGTGAAGATGCGGGCAGTATAGATTGAATGAAAGGATGTGCTCAGAAAGTGATGAAGTAGCTCGTTGTTTCCTAAACCTTTCGTTGGATTCTGCTTGTCAGAATTTTCATTGAGTAGGACTCAGCTTCCAGAGTTTAATTTCAATATTTGGTTATTTGAAAATGTTAAGACTTTTAGGATATTTTTACGTGCAAGAAAAAGAAAATACTTTAGTTTTCTCATAGATGTACTTGAGTATAAAAACACCATCATTCATTCATATGCTAAACTTAGAACCAAATTTAATGTAATAGTGAAGATTCCCAGAGTAAATGTGAATTTCTTTAAAGTATATAATATTGATATGGTGTAGCAAATTATTGTCATTTCCTAAGTATTCATACTTAGAGGCCAAATAATATCTGTGTGGATTTTCTTTACCTTGTTGCCAAATCCATTAGTGATATCCTATATCTTAAACATTGTTCTTATATGTATTTGTCCATTTTTTTAGCTTTTTATAAATAATAAAGACATATGAGACATTATTATGCACTGAATTCAGACAATTCAACAACTGTTTTTAAATCACCAGTAAAAAACTCCTATCTCTAATGTTCTGTATTACTATGGAGTTTTAATTTGTAGGCTCTGATTTGAAATCATGGTATAGTTAGAGGCAGTGAAATAACAATGAAACTAATTCAAGACGGGCACTTAAATTATAGATTTTAATCTCATGACATAATTTGAAATTTGCCAGCACTAATAATAATTTTCTGGGGTGCATCAGGAGCCAAGTAAAATAGTAGAATCAAAGAAAAATACTCTTGATTCTATCAACTTTAATCTCTGAAATTGAATTATTATAATTGGTTATTCCAGAAGTTATCTGCATTCTTTTATATTTCTTAATGACTATACATTTCAGAATTATTCATGTTGTTATATTTTCAAGTTGGAATTTTAGTAGAAATGTAATTAAAAGGATATGGAAGCATGATTGTACTTACAAAAATATGCTGGATTTCTGTAGTGTGTATAATACGCTGTTTGCTGTGTGACTAAGTTGTTTTTCTAGCTAGATTCTTTTCTCCACTTACCACTGCCTCACCAGTATACATTTTTGGGGGGATATACGCCTTCAGGATATATGCCTCATATGCACAGCTACTTAATTTTGTTTACTTCCATATCATTGTTGCTTAGGACAGTATCTGGAAAATAGTTGATTAATTATTGTACTGATTGATAGTTGTTAAATATGTTAGTTCTATTTTTGTGCAGATAATGTATATTGTAGAGCATAGGTCTGTTGGAGCATAATGTTGGAGAGAAATTATCTATTGGTAAAAATAGATAAACTGGCCCTGTATTTTATAATGAGAAGATGAAGTTAGAACATCCTCATTCTGAAGGATTGTCCAGATCTAAATCTTAGAAGTGAGGGGGTTTGGAGCCGCCAGCAGGTCAATCTGTACCTGTGAGGTGAGTGCATCAGCAGCCTGATGGCACCTTCAGACTTCCAGGTACCCCCAAATTGCTGCTGTGCCTTTGGCCAGACCCCAAAATCTTGGGGCAAAGTTTACCAAGAAAGTAAACGGCCCCGCCCGCTCCTCTCTGGAAAGAAAGATGGTGGCCGCACGGGAGCCTTGTGGACAGCAGGTTTGAGCCGGGCTCGGCGGGAGCGGCGGGGACCTCATGGGAAGGGGGGCTTTGTGGGCCGTCCCCCACGCCCCACCGAGGTCGCCAGCTGCCCCCCACGAGCGGCTCTCCGGCACGGCCACGACTCCAGGGCACAGAAACCAATCTCTTAACTATCTAACTTTTAATAGAAATTCTTCCAGGGTCAATAAGTAAAATAGCAGAAATTCAAAACCGCGCGGCCGCGCGACCTCATTTTATTCTTAAACCAAGTTGTAGAAAGCAAATCATTTCACAACGCTGTTTCAGCATATCTGATTGTGGGTGGTGGGTCGTAAACTCTAAACAATAATTGTGCATATTCTATCGAAACAATCTATCTAGTCAAAGTAGATAGAGTATTAACTAGAACTCATCTGCCTCACAAGAATTGGGAGGGGTGGGAGGTGGGGGTCTATTGGGGTTCGGGGTTGAAAATAAGTATTGGTAAAGGGAAATGTGTTTGATATTTACATGACTGAGACCTAAACCCGAAAGCTCTGTAACTTTTCCCACAGTGATTCAATAAATAAATAAATTATAAAAAAAAAAAAAAGAAAGTAAACGGCCAAAAGTTAGGCATGTGGGAGACACACCCACAAACCACCTGCGGCTCAGCTATATACTTGGAGGCATAGCCTCTCTGGTTCCTGATCAAACTGCTTAACGGCCATGATCTCAGAGACACAGAAACAAATCTCGAAACCCAACGGCTTTTGGCAGAAATGCATCCAGTCCCTACAGTAGGTTACTGGCGCTGGGCCACCCCAGGTGGGAATAGGTTTCATGCCTTGGCCTGTTCCCCTGGCGTCCTGGTGGCCACCATCCTCCAGAGGCCACTGGACAGTCAGGTTTGGGCCCACAGTGATGAGACACGTGGGGCCTCACGGGATGGAGGTGGAGCCAGCCCTTTCCTCCCTGTCCCAACAAGACCTTGATTTGCCACCCACAAACAGCCTCTATGGCTCCTGATCAAGCTGCTTAATGGCCATGATCCCAGAGACTCAGAAACAAATCTTGAAACCCAGTGGCTTTTGGCAGAAATGCGTCCGGACCACGCAGTAGGTTACTGTCGCCAGGCCACCCCAGGGGGGAAAAGGGTGCTGTCCCTCCACCTGCTCCCCCTAGGCGGCTCGGTGGTTGCCATCCACCAGAGGCCATTGGACAGTCAGGTTTGTGCCTTCAGTGACAAGACACGCAGGGCCTCATGGGATGGGTGTGAAGCCGGCCCTTCCCCCCCCCCCGACCCCATCGAGACCCCAAGTCGCTACCCACAAACGGCCTTTCTGGCTCCTGATCAAGCCATTTAATGGTCATGATCCCAGAGACTCAGAAACAAATCACGGACCCCAGCAGCTTTTGGCAGAAATGCATTCAGCCCCTGCAGTAAGTCACTGTCACTGAGCCACCCCAGATGGGAATATGTTTCATGCCTTGGCCTGTTGCCCCTGGCGGCCAAGGGCCACCATCCTCCAGAGGCCCCTGGATAGTCAGGTTTGGGCCCGCAGTGATGAGACACGCAGGGCCTCATGGGATGGGGGTGAAGCCGGCCCTTTCCTCCCCATCCCAACAAGACCCCAAGTCTCCACCCACAAATGGCCTCTCTAGCTCCTGGTCAAGCTGCTTAACAGCCATGATCCAAGAGACTCAGGAACAAATCTCGGAACCCAGCAGGTTTTGGCAGAAATCCCTCCAGATTTAATTGTTAAAATTTCGGAATTTCAAAATTGTGCAACCACTACTGTAACCGTGCGACATCATATGTTATTCATAACCAGCAATAGAAAACAAATTGTCTACTGTTGCCTTTTTAGCAGATCTGAGTGTTGGGGTAAAATCCCAAATAATAATGGTGGGTGTGGTGTCAAAATACTGAATGTAATCAAAGTGGAGAGAGAGTAATGTGGAAATGATCTGCCCCACATGTAGGGGGAGGGTGTGGGATGGGGATATACTGGTGTTTTTGGTAGTGGAGAATGGGCACTGGTGAAGGGATGGGTGTTTCATTGTATGGCCGAGACTTAAACCCAAAAGCTTTGTAACTGCTCTCACGGTGATTCAATAAAAATAAAAATTATAAAAAAAAATGAAAAAAAAAGTAGATGGAGTTCATGCCCAATTCAATCAGCTAATCAGTGGCTGAATAAATAGCAGTACTCCTACATTAAAAATAAATAAATAAATCTTAGAAGTGTGATTCCTCCCTCCCTCCCTCCCTCCCTCCTTCCCTCCCTCCCTTCCTTCCTTCCTTCCCCTCCCTTCCTCTCTCCCTTTTTTCTTCCTCCCTTTCTCCCTCCCTACTTTAATCCCTCCCCTCCCTCCCTCCCTCCCTCCCTCCCTTCCTTCCTTCCTCCCTCCCTCTCTGCCTTCCTCCCTTCCTCCCCTTGCTTCCTCCCTTCCTCCCTCTCCCCCTCCCTCTCTCCCTCTCTCCTTTTCTTCCTTTCTCTGTTATATATAATACTGTTAATTGTAATGTTTCATGCATAAAACATTCCAGAACTACACCCTCCAATAGATTGTCTGCTTCCCTCCACGCTGTCCTAGTGTCTCCTACAACATCCTACTCCCCCCCCCCCCCCCCCATCCTATCCTTCCCATCTCCCTACTAAGGTTAGTTTTCTACTAAAGACCAATTCTCAGTTTCTGTTGCCTTTAGGGAGTTGTTGCTTCCTTGCTCAGTTTCTTTATATCCCACAAATGCGGGAGATCATTCTGTGTTTCCCTCTCCTTCTGACTAACTTCACTCAGCATGATATTCTTCAGATTCAACCATGTAGCTGCAACTCCATCCTTCCTTACAGCTGAGTGATGTGTATGTACCATAGTTTCTTTATTATCTAGTCAGCTGTTTTTGGACACTTAGGTTGTTTCCATATTTGGCAATTATTAATAGTTCTGGATTTTTCTTGGAATTGTTTTGGTGAGAAGAGGACTCTTTCTTGGCTGGGACCTTTTGGACCTCTTAAATCTGGGTGCATGAACCTGTAACTTTGGGAACTTCTTAGATGATATTTTTGACTAATGGTTCTTTATTGAAATTGTGTTTCTTTTCCTCTGGGACACCAGTGATTCTTATTTTGTTCCTCTTGAACTCATCTCATAGTTCTTTCATGTATGATTCATTTCTTAGATTTTCTTCCATCTCCTGTTGGTTTCTAGACGTTTCCTGCATCCCATCTTGAAGCTCACCAATTTTCTTCCTCAGCTGTTGTTACTCTGCTGTTGAGATCTCCTGTTGAGTTTTTTTTTATTTCACTTACCATGCTTTTCACTTACTTCTGAATGTAGTTTTCTCAGTTCTGTTCTCATAGTTTCTTGTGCCCCTTTCATTGTATCTTGGAGCTTATTAAATATCTGTATCATGGTGTCCCTGAAGTGATTATCTGAGAGACTGTAGAGCTTGTTGGTGCTCTTAGAGCCTTCTGGGGCTATTAGCTTTATTACTTGGATTTGGTGGCCTTGTAGGCAACTTCCCCATTGTGTCAGCTAATCTCTGAGGTAGATTTACTGGGTTTACTGCCATGAGAACACTCTTAGTGATCTCGTCCCAAGAGGCAATAGGTCATACCCTAGAATTGTGAACTTCCATGAGGATATGGGTGTCTTCATTGTGAAGTTTGAAGGGGTAGGAGTCTCAGGGCAGTTCAGTGTTCTGGCAGCGGCTGGAGATGCCCCTGGGATCTGGCACCTGTGGTTTGGATCTGGAACACCTGGCACCATTGGCTTCCCTGGGTGCCCGGTCGGCTGGGACTTCTGGAGTCCTGGTGCCCGGTGTTCCAGGCTGGCTATATGGCTTCAGGTGGAGCCTTATCTGCTAGTCAGCTGGACAGGAGATGCCACTGAGAGACAGCTGAGGCTCTGCTGAGGTGGGGGTTTGTAATTCTTTTACTTCATCTTGGCTCTCTTCCTCTGAAGAAGTCCACAGCCCCTCTTGAAAGTGTAACACACTCTCTCTCCCTTTTCTCATTTTCCCTCTCTTTCTCCCTCCCTCCCTCCCTTCCATGATTTCCCTTGACTAAATATATCCCTCCCCCCAAAAAATGTTGATATTATCTTGTGATATCTTCCGCTCCCCTCCCCTCCACCCCATCCCCTTCCATTGTAGTAGATAAAGAACTTCAAATCAGGACTTAACTACACATCTTAAAGCAGCCTTTAAAATTGCTTAGTTAGGATCTGTTTGCTTTTGTTTATTAAATAAAGTTGCTCACAGCACTGTTCACAATAGCCAAAATCTGGAAACAATCCAAGTGCCCTAGAACAGATGACTGGTTAAAGAAACGTTGGTACATCTACACTGTGAAATACTATGCAGCTGTCAGGAGAGGTGAAGTCATGAAATTTGCTTATAAATAGATAGACCTGGAGAGTATCATGCTAAGTGAAATGAGTCAGAAATGAGTCAGACATAGAAGGACTGCACTCATTTGTGGAGTATAAAACAACATAAAATGAGGCTGACTCCTAAGGATAGTAGATACACGGGACAGGAAGATTGCTCCATAGCTGGAAACTTGCCTCATGAGCAAAGGGGAAAAGGTAGCTGGAATAGAGAAGGGATCACTAAGAAAATGATGGCTTGAGGAACTGGTTGGGATGGGAGATGTGTGCTGAAGTAGATAAAGGACCAAAAATGATAACCTCTCAGTGTCTGTATTGCAAACCATAATGTCCAAAAGTAGAGAGAGAGTATGGGGAATCATGTCTGCCATGGAGGCAGGGGGAGCATGGGAAAGGGGGGGGTATACCGGGAATATTGATAGTGGAGAATGTATACTGGTGGAGGATTGGGTGTTTGATCATTGTGTAATTATAATCCAAACATGAAAGCTTGTAATTATCTCACAGTGATTCAATTAAAAAATAATAAAGTTGCTTACAATAATTTACTACATTCAGTATTCCAACACTAATCCCACCACCATTACATCTTCCCAACAACATTGTTTCAAATTTTCCCAACCACCACCCAAGCCTGCCCCAATAGCAGGCCCTAAAGAATTTATTTTGTATTACTTGTTATAAGTAATCTGCTGAAAATGATCAAAAAAAGTTTCCTTGGAGAAAAGTATGTGGATATTGTTGTATCTCAACCTGGAGCCATTATGCCCTTGTATAAGAGATTACAAACATATTACAGGTTTAGCTTGTGTGTTTATATATATATATATATATTTTTTTTTAAATGGAGATAGGTTGCCTTCTACTTTACAACCCATCCAGTATGGTGTGCTACTCCTGGTACATCAGTGGCATAGAGTATGAGATGCCGTTCCAGGAATTCTGACATTTTAAATAGGGTGATACAGCTGGAGTTAAATTTTTAACTGCATGGTGACTTTGGGGTTCAGGGGTTTCTCTGTAGCTTGTTGATTTTTTTCTGAGATTTATTTGTGAGTGTCTGGATCATGGCCGTTAATGAGCTTAGATGGTGCCAGAGGCAGTTTGTGGGCATGATGGCCAGGCTTCTGGAAGAACAGGGAGATGGAGGGAAGGTTGCTCATTCCTGACTTTCTGAGAGCATGGAGATTTCGGTCATAAAACCCACATACCTGAGTTTTTCAACAGATTCATTCATGTATGAGGCTTTTCCTGAGCCTGTGAGATCTGCTGTGAGCAGGTTGGCGATTGGGTTCTGGAGGTTTACAGCCGCCTGGGCTCTGATGGGTCAGATGGTGGGCTCACCCACTCCCCTCTGGGGTTCCCCCTGATGTGTTTGCTTTTTTTTTTGCCTCCTTAATATCAGACTGTTTCTGTTTATACAATGGGATGGCGTGTTTATTAAGGAAGAAGGGACTTTAAGTTGCCCCTTTGACTTTCACAAGATTTTAGGCTTTTTAGAGTGTAAGAAAACAAAATATTGGATTTTTTAAATGTTTTTGAAAAAAAAAAGGGGGACACTTTGCTTAGAAGACAGAAAAAAAGTACCCACCTCTTTATTTCATTTTGTTCATTAAAACTCTGAGTTTTAATTTACATGATAGGCTTCAAATCAAGACTTGAACAGTGTGCTGGTTTAACCAGCATGTGCAGGGGAGCTGTTAGTTTCACCCAGGAAATTACCCATTTACTTCAAATTGCCCATTTACTCCAACCGGGTGTGATTGCTAATACACCCTGCCCCCCCCCCCTCTCTAAAACCAGATAATCTCTTGGGATGGTCAGGTTCTAGAATAGCAAGCTTGACTTACATATACTTCTAAGTCCAGGACTGTAACAGTCAAAACAATTAATTTCCCAGTAACTCAAAAGTACTACAGCTTTCAGAGTGGTTTTATAAAATAGAGCCATTGCAATTTTTACATGTAATTTTGAAGTAGACTTTTTAAAAATGCAAAATTTGGGCCTGAAAAATAGCGAGCTAAGACCTTGCATGTGGCCATAATGTATGTGTATGGTCCCATAAGCACTGCCAGGAGTGATCCGTAAGCACAGAGCTAGGGGTAAGCCCTGAGCAGCATGGGGTGTAGTTCTTCACCCATAAAAATAATAATAAAGCAGAATTTATTTTCTTTTTACTTCTCTTCATTGCCATATGCTATGGATTTTTTTCCCTCCAGTGTAGGAACTCAACTCCCTTTAGTAGATGACAGCAGTGTCTTTAACATTTAATGTTTTTACTGTGTGATGTTTACACACATTTAACAATTCTGCTCTAATTATTTTTGGATGTTTTCTTTGAAGTTCAATTGTTTTTTCTTAAGTTAAAAGCATACGTACATATGCTTCTTTTATTACCCAATTACTGTGTGATGTTTGCATACATTTTATAATAATGCTAAAGATAGTTTTAGATGTTTCTTTTGTAACTGAGTGTTTTCTCAAGTTAAAAAATTATATTTATTATCAAATTTATTGTGTGTTTTTAAAATTTATCATCAAATTCTTTATGACTGCCGTAGTGTATGTGGCCTTTTTCTGTGAGATGAATTTCAGGATATAAATTGAATCTTGAGTCTATAAACTCACTTTTGTTTTTATGTGAGGGCCCTTCCCTGTCTATTTTATGTGATCAAAGCATAAGAGAAATGAATGAATAAAATATAATTCAAAAATACATCAATTTTATTTATTTATTTAATTTGCAGTAGGGCGTTTGCCTTGCACGCAGCCAACATGGCCAACCCGAGTTCGATTCCTCTGCCCCTCTCGGAGAGCCCGGCAAGCTACCGAGAGTAGCTCGCCCGCACGGCAGAGCCTGGCAAGCTCCCCATGACGTATTCGATATGTCAGACACAGTAACAACAAAGTCTCCAATGGAGACGTTACTGGGCCTGCTCCAGCAAATCGATGATCAACGGGAGGGCCTTTATTTATTTTATTTTATTTATTTAATTTATTTTTTTTTTAGTGAAACACCATGAGGTACAGTTATAGACTTACAAATTTTTGTGCTTGGGTTTCAGTTATATAATTATCAAGTACACATCCCTCCACCAGTGCCCATTTTCCACCACCACGGGTCCCAGTATCCCTCCCACTATCCAACCCCCCATCCCACCCTGCCTCTGTGCCAGGGCATTCCCCTCTGTTCTCTTTCTGCTTTTGGGTGTTGTAGTTTGCAAAAGAGGCATTGAGTGGCAGTCATGTTTGGTCTATAGTCTACTTTCAGCATGCTTCTCCCATCCTGGGAGGATCCTCACAACACCCTTTATTTGGTGCTCTCTTCTCTATCTGAGCTTCCTTTTTCCCTAGCACATGTGGCTGGGCTCCAAGTCATGGAGCAAAATTCCTGGTACTAATCTCAGCCACTTCTGGGTGTTAGTCTCCCATTTTGTTGCTTTATGTTCCCCAGATGAATCCAATCAAAAATACATCAATTTATTTTAAATAGCATTACCTTTAGGATAAATATAGAAATATTTTAATTTCTTAAAAGTTCCAATTGTTTTGGTAAATGCTGTGAAATAGAATTCTAGACTATCACTAGCTTAATAATTTTCATCAAATCATGATTTGTTGAAAAATGACATAGAATTTTCTTCTTAACTAATATAAATCAAGGAGCATGGATTACTCATTATACTAGTATATCACTATTTACACTCTTTTAACCCAAGCAGAGCAAACAAAAGAAAAGTAAAAGAAAAGAAAGAAAGAAAATGATGCCAGACATTCCTTTGAGTAAAAAGAAAAAATAATGGAAAGGAAAGCCCAAGAAATTTCTCACTTGAGTCCACTCCCCATTTTATTTGTTTATTTGCTTAGGTACTTTGATGAGAGACCTTTGTGAACACTATAAACACTGAACAAAATAAGGAAGAAAAAAACCATAAAGCTATATCATCTAGCATATGGCTACTGAAGGCAAGTGAAATTGGCTTTGAAACTTTCAACTAGGCAGTGTTAGGCATTTCCAAGTTGATGGAAAATGTCAGTATCAGCATAAAAATAATATAATTGTAAAGGACTTTTAAAGTAAGGGAAAATTTCACTTGTGATTATGTAAAAAGCATTTGATTAACTTCAGAAATAGTTTAACCGCTGGAGAGAATAGATGGCAAGGAACAATGTTTATATTAGATTTTCACTTCATATTATTACTACTTATTCTCCAGAATTTCTGAGACTTGAAGTCTAGATTACACAAACCTCGTTTATGTTCTTACAAATGGAAAAACGTTGGCAGGGTTGGCTGGACAGATAGTACAGTGGGCAGCGCTCTTGCCTTTCTCACTGCTGGCCCAGGTTCAATCTCTATCATCCCATATGGTCCCCTGTGCCCCATCAGGAATGATTCTTGCGTGCATAATCAGAAGTAAGCCCTGAGCACCTCCAGAAGTGACCCCCCAGATCCCAATACAAGTGGAGAAAAGTGGAATTAAAAAATGATGATTTTTTTTTGTTTTGTTTTTTGGGGCTGGAGCGATAGCACAGCAGGGAGGGCGTTTGCCTTGCATGTGGCGAGTTTTATTCTTCTGCCTTCGATTCCTTTGCCCCTCTCAGAGAGCCCATCAAGCTACCAAGAGTATCTCGCCCGCATGGCAAAGCCTGGCAAGCTACCCATGAGGTATTCGATGTGCCAAACACAATAACAAGTCTCACAATGGAGACGTTACTGGGCCCGGTCAAGAAAATCGATGAACAATGCGAGGACAGTGACAGTGGCAGTTTCTTTTGTTATTGTCAACTTTGTTTCCTTCCCTAAAGGATGGGGGAGAACTTGAATTTTTTCTATGAGGATCGGGATTTGTTTACTTTTTTGTTGGTGGTGGTGGTGGTGGCCATGGTGGCTTGTTTGTTTTATACGTGGTGATGCTCAAGAGTTACTCCTGGCTCTGCACTCAGGAATTACTCCTGATGGTGCTCAGTATCTCTTTGAAATGTTGAGGATTGAACCCAGGTTAACCGCATGCAAGACAACCCTACCTGCTGTACTATCACTCTGGCCCCATATTTACATTCTTCTACTGTATCTCTGATTCTTATTGTCATGTTGGTTTAAAGTATTATTTAAATCAATTCATTAAGTTGCAATTTATGTATGAGCCCAAAGGAAAAAGTTTCTTATTTAAGACCTCTCTGTAAACTGTCTCTAGAGATCTTCTATTACATGTACTGAAGAGAAAGGTTTGTGTTGTGTATTTCTTTTAAAACAAATTTTTATTAGATCAACTATGTTTCTATCTTTAATCAATTATGTGAAATTACAAAAAGACCTTGAGATCACATAGATTTTCCTCACCTTGTAATTCTGCTTTTTCATGATATTCTTCCAATGAGAGACTATCAGAGTAATTATTCATATTTTAATTGTATTATCTATTATAAAACTATGCATATTAAATTTTTAATTAGAAAATAAATTATCACAAAGAAAGAAAATATAGCCTAACAAATCATATCAGTGATTATGCTTCTGATAGAACATTGAAATGAATAATTCCAAAATTGTTATGTGTTAATATACAACATGTAAGCTGGAAGCATTACCACTTATATAAAGTTCTTGTGTTCATATTAGAGATAATATTGATAATTAAACCCAAAGTGATTGAAGGGGATCAAACCTAGGTCAGTCATGTGTAAGGTAAGCACCTTACCTATTATACTATCTCTGCAGTCCCTATTTATCTTAAATTTTTTTAAGTATAAGGTATGTGCTGACATTTATACCAAAGTCAACATCCATTATTTGTACTTATGGAGGAGGGAAGAAAGTGTCTTCAGATTAATGGGTGTTCCAGAAGTTCTCAGAATCGGTTTTACTTGTGTCTTTGTTCTTACATTTGGATCTACATGTCTCTAAATTTGGAATTCACTTGAAACAAATTAATGAACCTGTACCTATGAAAGCTTGTCTCCAATAGAAGCTGAGTGTTCTCTGTTCTGTTTTGTGCTGGAAATGGGCTGGTCATCTATCTTACTGATATAAAGTCCTAGTTCTGGCAGAATTGCAGTCTTTGAAAGTTTTCTAGAAATGAAAGATTCATTGCCCAGTCAGAATCATGTAACAGTCCCCAGAAGGAATAGAAGATATTGGCAGTGAGAATGCCAACTGGAAAGATTATTATATTACATATAATATTTGGCATTCACCTGCCTTTTAAAATACCTTAATGTGAAACACAAGGTGTGTGGGGGAGTGGGGAGCGTGGGGGAGTGCCTTTGGTTTTCCATTATCTGATTTTTTTTAATTAAAGCATAATTAGGCAGCTAGTTGACTAGGAAAATAACAGTTGCTTTGAATTATGTATTTTTTTTAAAAAAAAATGTGATATCAGCAGCTTGATGAAATTTTACCGTAATTTACTTCCTTAGGAGAATTCTACAAGGCAGATACATGGAAGTATCCAATTAACTTGCTTGTATGTAAGAAAATACCTATATTTTCCAATAACCAGGTGCTAAGCTAGTACACTCAACATAGTATACAAAGTATTTGCTCACTGAGAAAAGGGTTTAGTGAGGGAGTTGTGAGAACATTGGATCTTCTGTGATATACATATGATGCTTGATAGGAGTAATTTGAAGATGATTACCTTTTAGGGTCAGTGTGCCAGTTCATCAGTTCCTGGCTTTAGAGATAACTCCCAATATCTCCCAACATTGATGGCAATTGCATCAATGTTTTACTCTCTAAGAAGCACCATAATCAGTTACTGCCACTTTCTGAAGAAATAGTTTCAGTAGTCACTAAAGAAAAGAGATGCCAGTTGGGCTATAATAAAAAAAAAAAATGCTGTCTTTATTCTATTTCCATGATTTGGATTTCTAAATCAAATTTAGTAATTTCTATGACTTTCTGAATTAAGCAGCCTACATACCAGAGTTATTTGAACAGGATAGGAATGAAGTTGGCGGTCTGTGCGCGCGCGCGCGCACACACAGACACACAGACACACACACACACACACACACACACACACACACACACCTTTAGGAACTTCAGCGTCCAAGGGGAATGATATCAGTTAAATTTGAATCAGTTACTTCTTGATTCTCACTACCTAATGAGTATCAAACTGTGGATGTTATAGGAAAGTAGTTCTCAGAATCTGAAGAAATAATTGAGTGCGTATCGTAGGCATACGAGAGTAGAGGAAACAAAATCTACTAATTTCCTGGGGACTTAGCTGCTAATATCTACCTTATCTTAAAATATCTTAGGTAGGGAAAATGATGGGAGCTACATTTCTGTGGTTCTTTTTTTTTCTATTATTATTATTTTAAATGGTATAGTAATACTAATGTATACTGTTAATGTGATTTTTAACAAAAGTATGAATCCATGTGTCTGCCATCAGCGCAGTAGGGATACAGAACAGTTCTGTCACCTGCCAGGAATTCCTTTGTGTTGTTCTCTGTGCTCACACTCTCACCCCATCCATCACTCAGCACCCCTGGCATTTACTGATCCTTTCTCCAAACATATTGTTGTTTTCTCAAGACTATCATAAGTGGATTCAGACACGAGGTTACCTTTTAAGAATGTCTTTTAATAGACTGCTTTTGAGATCCATCCAGGCCTTTGTGTATATCATTAACAGTGTGTTATTTGAGTATTGATCTGCTGTTTGGGTAAAGAGCAATTTGTCTGCTTTTAAATGACATTTGAGGGGCTGAAGCGACAGTACAGTGGGTAGAACATTTGCTAGCAAGCAACCAACCTGAGTTCAGTCCTCAGCATCCCATATGGGGCCCCCCGAGTGTGCCAGGAGTGAACTCTACTTGTAGAGACAGGAGTAAGCTCTGAGCGCTGCTGGGTGTGGCCCAAAAGTTTTTTAAAAACGTCATGTGGTAATTTAAGTCGTGGTAATTTTGGAGAGTATGAACAGAGCTTTGATACACATTTTTTCTCTAGGGTAAGTGCTTAACAATAGGCTTGTGGGGTAAGTGTAGGGTGAGTGTATATTTTAATTTAAATTGTACAAGGAGCTGTCGTGCTGTTCCTTAGAGTGGCAGTACTATTCTACATTGCCAACAAGTGTGAATGCACTTTCCACTTGCTTCACATCTTTCCCAACACTTTGTAATGTTGGCATTTATTGTACACAGCCTAGTAAGCGTCAGGTGGTATTTCATCGTGGTTGTAATTTCTATTTTCCACTCAAATATCTTGAGTGGTGAAGTGCCTATTCAGTGTTTCTCTCCAAGTGTGCCATTTTAAAGTCAGGTGGTTTGTTTTCTTACTGTGGAGTTTTGAGAGTCCTTTCTATATTCTAGATATCAACTTATTTCAAGATTGTGTTTTAGTATATTCTTCCAGTCTCTTATTTTTTTTGCTCTATTTTCTTAATGATGTCTTTCACAAAGCAAAATATTTTCATTTTGATCAAGTTTAAAGTATTTCTTTTATCCGATACACTAAGGATGACTTGAGTAACTCCTGATAACATATTTTATTCTGCATTGTTTTCTAAAAGTTTTATTTTTTATTCTCAGTTCCATGGCCCATTTTAGACTAGTTTTTATGTAATAGAATGAGGTATGGGTTGAGGCAAGGCCAGGACTAGATCAGATTTATGCACAAAATTAAAGCAGGTGAAAAAATATCAGTAACCAAAATAATAGTATTGGGAGCTAGGAATGTAGATCAGTATTGGGAGCTAGGAATGTAGAAAGTACTTGCTGTGAGGTCCATAGTTCAACCCCCTGGCACCACACTGAAATAAATAAACAATATTTTAATGAAGCATTGTAAAAAAATGGATATAAAAGTGGAATCAATAACAGTGCTCAGTCAAGCCATATTAAAGCTAAGTGAAAAGGAAATCTCAGTGGTTCCTATTTTTATATCTTAAATTTTGATGTTTATTCATCAAAATAATTTATTTTAACACATTTTTTAAGAGAGACGAGTATTTGAGTGGGAGAAATAATCACTTCTGCTTTAGTGACTCTAAATTCTGAATGAATATCCCCACACACCCTGTGCTTGTCTTTCAGTGTCCTCCAGTAGGTGCTTGGTGCTTTCTGCCCAGGTTTTAGAATTGCATTTCTAAACAGTGAAATGTTTCTCTGCCTTACCTAAAGCCAGGATATTACTTTAAAATTGACAAAATTACAGCAGACACAGAATGAAATGGTAGGGCTTGTAGCCAACGTGCCTAGGAGAATGCTTCTCCATGAGCTGGGCCCTTACAAGACAGTCATGCTGTATGTCTTGAGACTGAGTCCCCTCTCTTCTCTGACCTAACAACACACAGGCAGAGATGCTGACTCTTGCTAAATTAGCATCAGGCTCAATCTGCTAGAGTCCATCAGTATTACCCACCAGAGTTCATTTCCTCACTTACCTTAGAACAACAGCTTCACCCTCCTCTTTGAAAATTAGATTCACTTTGGGGGCTGGAGTGCCTTCACACCTGGAGTACAGGTGTGAAGGCGCTTGTCTTGCATGTAGCCAACCACAGTTCCATCTCTAGCAATGCATGTGTCCCCTGAGCACTGCCAGGAGTGATCCCTGAGCACAGAGCCAGAAGCTCTGAGCAGCACTGGATATGGCCCTAAAAATGAAACAAACAAAAATAAGTCAATAAAAAGGGAAAAAGGAAAATTAGGTTTCTTAAGATTTTTCCACTTCCCTGAAGAGCTCATTCTGAGAACCCTTACTACCACATCTCTCTGAATTAGCTTTGACCGCCCATTCTCGCACAGAGCTCGCATTCTTCAGTTCTAGTGGAGCTGGACAACAGCTGATCAACATCCTCTGTTTCCTTGAAGATTATAATGTAACTGCTCAATCTTCCCTTTTCTAAGTGAAGCAAACTTGTGGTGTTTTATTTTTTTAAAAACAGCATTTTGTTGTGCTTTATGTTCTCTCAGCAATTTTATTTTCTTCTTCTATGCTGTCATGTCATACTTTCCTATATTCTCCAGTAACCAAAGTGGAGTTAGTAACTATATCCCCAATGCTTACTAACAAGTATAATTGGCACATAGTAAGCCTTTGGTGCAAAATGTACTGATTAATTTTGCTCTTCACCTTTTAAAAAAAAATTTAATGAATCCCCGTGAGATACAGTTACAGACTTACAAATTTTTGTGACTGTTTCAGTCATAACAATGTTCGAGTACCCATCCCTCCACCAGTGTCCATTCTCTACCACCAATGTTCCCAGTATCCCTCCTGCCACCCCCACCCTTTCCCACCTCCTGCCTCTGTGGGCAGGCACATTCCCTTTAACTCTCTCTCCTTTTGGGTGTTACGGTTTGCAATACAGGTACTAAGCAGCCATCATGTTTGGTCCATAGTCTACTTTCAGCACGCATCTACCACCCCAAGCGAGCCCTCCAACCATCATTTATTTAGTGGTCGCTTTTCTATGCCAGCTACCTTTTCCCTCAACTTGTGAGACCGGCTTCCAAGCCATGGAGCGATCCTCCTGACCCTCATCTCTACTATCCTTAGGTGTTGCTCTTCATCTTTTATTCTAGTATGTTTTTATTAGAACATACTGTAATTTTCTACTATCTTTTCTTGATTTTGCTTTTTGTTAATTTTTTCTAATTCATTTGAAATTTCAAAATCTAAATGTTTTCTTTTAGATTTAGTGAATGAAGTACACATTACATTTTAATTGCTTTCTTAAAACATGAAATAACTTTTTCATGTAGGCCTACTAAAATGGCTGTTTTGAATTCAATAGAGGAAACACAGTTTTAATGCTGATGCTTAAAATGCTGGTGATTTAGAACTAATGAGACTGATTTGTTTTGGTTGTTACACTGTTAATAACTATGATCTATTCTTGGGTCTATTTTCTAAAGTACACTCTGAAAAAAGCATTTGTTGGAATTTGATGCTATATTTGTACAAAATGATAATCATTCTTCCTAAGAATAGAAGACTAATTTTGAAATGCTCATACACAAACACTTCATTTCTGTTCTCATCTCTAGTCTCTTAAAAGAACCAATTTATTTTCTATAAATTCATTTTAACTAGTAGATTTTTGATTCAGGTACAGTTATTTGGGTGTAGTATTCAGTATTCTCCTTTATAATACTGTCTGCTGTAGATATTTAATATTTTGAATATCCAAATTCGAGATCTATGATGAGATGCTTTTTTACTATAATTATCTGTTTGACAAAGTTTCATTTTGGGAACTACAGCAACATAAAGGACCTACTTCAGATTTCATGAAATACTTGAAAGAAAGGAGTGAGAACCAAAAGTCTGGCTTGTCCAGTTCATTAGTTTATCTATTTTCTAGTGCCATTTAACTTGGAAACATGCTGTATTAAAAGATACTGTGTCAGATTTTCAAAGGAATGTTTTTCTGTTTACTCTTGTTTCCAGTCTAACCTTTGGATTATACAAGAAAGGGTTTTTTTGTTTTTGTTTGTTTGTTTTTGTTTTGTTTTGTTTTCCTTCTTTATATAAGAGATTTGATTTAATTGATATTTAAACTTATATTTCCTTGTGTAGACTTTATTGCTTGAACAGCAAATCATTAAAATATTTTCCTCAGCCCCATGGAAAAACACCCTTTAACTCTAACATGTAATACAGTAGTGACTGCCACTCTGTTGTCTAACCCCGTTCCATATTATGTCTTGATAAGCCAGTGAAAGACTATGCCTTGTCGGGTTTTCCTTTTTCTTTTCTTTTTTCTGGCCACACCTGGTGATGTTCAGGGGCTACTTCTGACTCTTCACTAAGGAATCATGCCTGGCAGTACTCAGGGGACCATATGGGATGCCACAGGCATGTGCAAGGCAAGCACCCTACCCACTGTGCTATGTCTCCAGCCCCCTGGTAGGATTATCTGTGGCAGCTTTTCCTCTCCTAGCCTGAATTTGATGAATGATCTTTGGTAACAAGTTTTCCAGCTGTTCTACCAGAGCTTTGACCAGACTTTCACAATTATGTATAGTGCGGGAAAGAAAGAGGTCTGTAATTGCCAAATATCCCAGTGTATTTTTTTCCTTTTGGGGAGTGATAGATAATGCTATGTCTTCTATGAAGAAGTGATGTGAGATCTCCACAGGACTAAATAAAAGAGAATGATTCATAAAACGTCTTTACCAGTACTATATTAATATAAATAGTGTTTTACACATCCTATACCGTTTCTCTTTTGAGATTCAGTATTTCTCATAATGTTTTTGATTATCTTCTATACTTGTTGATTTCCAAGAACTCATCATATGCATTTTTTGTCTAGTAGATATATAATTTTACTCATTTTCATTTTGTTTTGTTCATATAAGCAAAGGAATAATTACTTTTATCCTTAGGCCCATCTCTGACTATTGATAAGTGAAGAAGAGTGAGGGTCCTGGGTGTCTATAGAGTACATGGAGAGAGGTTGACCTTCTATCATGCTTCCAAGACTTTTCACAGACTGAGTCCCCATACTGGGTGATAAGATGAGATATTTTAGCCAGAAAAGGTTCATGGTGACTATCTGGATTGCAGTGCTCCTTGTTCCTCTCAAGCCTGAGGGCCTTGGCACACCCGTTACCCACTATATGCCCACCAATGGAACATTCTGTAGAACTTTGAGCAATAAGCGCCTAGCAAGTCCTGCTTCTGGTAGACTGCTATGGTGTGGGGCCAGAGACCAGTGTCTTGCCTGGTGGCTTCTACCCTTCCGTTTGTCTCCTGCTCCAGACTCTCATTAATAAGACAGATTACCTGAATTTCTTCAATCATTATTTGTGCTTTCTCGGCCTTCCTAAGTTCTTCTCAAACTAATATTTCGTGTTTTGAGTTAGATGAAGAAAATTGCATTTAATTTTCTTACCCAAGAGACCTTCCATTTTCTCTGAGAACTTTTTCTCGTCGTGAAATTCTTTAGGCAATTTTATTATCAGATACAGATGTGTTTCATTTATTGCCAAGGACAACTACCAGTTTCCAGATTTTTGCTGCTTTAGCAGTTACCTTAATTTAAGAGTTAAGGCTGTAAATAAACTCATTTTAATAAAGTCATTTTTCCATGAGTTTGGTGGGAATTAATTTGAGAATTGAGTGCCAATTAATTACCTGGCAAGTGCAGGTAACACATTTTCTTTGTTCATTTGTTTGCAGTCACTCTTTTGTACAAATGGTGTAGCAGATTTTCTTCTCCCCATTGGGCTTCTTCTGGTTTATCACAGAGAGAAGGGTTTGGAGCAGGAAAGGGAGAAGATTGAGAAAATTTCCAGCAAAGAATGACAGTTGCACAAGAAAATCCTTGGAGATGGAAGAGAATGGAGGAGGGAGAAAGGACGGGAATGTGCTCTCTTTGAGAGAAGAGCAGGGAAAATATCTGTGTTTAATCTTTTCCTTTTAAAGGATGTCCCCATGGAGAGCAGATTGGTGTTGAGGAGACTTATTTATTGGCGACTGAAGCTTACTCACCAGGTTTGCTTCCTGAATTGGAGAAAGATGAGGCCAAGCCCCAGGGCCCATATTTGCTGCAAAATAAATTCAAGTTTAAGAAAAAGGTTTGGGAGGAGAGAACAAATGACCTTGAAAGATTTGAAGAATTCTCATCTTATTCCTCTCCCTCTCCGCCTCAGTATTTCCATGTGTAAAGCCGTGTTGTTTTCTCCTTAGTGAAAGTAACTTGGGTTTGTAAAAGTCTTTAGTTCTTTCTCCACATTTTCTCTAGAGTGCCTTTCTCTAGAGCACATTTTCATCAGTCTTCTTTTTATTTTTCTCTAGCTCACATTTTTCCTTTTGGCGGGGGAGGGTGGAATCTCCCAGGTTAAGTTCATGAGCATCCCACTGGTAATTCTCTCGCCAATTGCAAGGGCCTAAGGACGTGGTGCTGCTTGGGTCCTGCAGTGTCATGGATACCCAGATACCCAGGGTCCCTCCAAGGGTACACATGCAATGCTTGGGGACCCTATAGTGCTGGGAATAGAATGCAGGTGAGCACAAGGCAGGCAAGTGTCCTAACCACTGTACTATCTCCCAGCCCCTTGAACTCACATCCTTATCTGTGTCCTTTGCTTTGGAGATCAGCATACTCATGATCTTTCCAGTACATTGGAGGCTTCCAAGATTTTCTGTGACTAGGAAACCACCTCTGTCCAAGTCTGCAAAACTACGTGACAATCTCCTTCACACCCAGGTGTGCGGATCTTGATTTAGAATTCTGAAAATTGTTTGTTCTTCCCAAGAATCACTGAGTTGGCTTATCCATTTTTGTATTATACGACAAAAACCAAACGTGAAAAAAACAGATGGAGTTTGGTTTATAATGTGGGTCAGCAGCTGGGAAGGATCAGGAATTGGTGTTTCATCATAATCATGTTTAAGATATAAAATTATAAAGGATGTTGGGCTTCTTTTAGCATGTAAAAGAGAATAAGGGGGTGGCTGTTTGGATATGTGCATTACAGACCTCTAAGATGTTACACAGACATTGATTTCTTTTATAGTAACATTTGTGAACTGGGTAGTAGCTGGCTCTTTCCTTTATGGTTTTAGTAATACCATCTGCTCTTTAATATAAACATACTGAGATTTCTACTTCTGGTTTAGGTGGATTTGGAAATGATTTAAGATCTCCCACATCTCTACCTTCTCATCTTCCAAAAAAGGATTTTACATAGTTAAGTAGAATGTGGGAGCAAGCTTTGGATACAAAAAACCCTCCATGCTGATACCCCAGTGCCTTCACCTGCAAATTATGTGATGTAGAGTGTATTGGTAAGGTTACCTTCTCTCCCTCGGCCTTAGTTTCTTCTTTCATGCAATGGAGCGGAGATGTTTAATTTTGGAGTAAGTTGTGAGGGTTCAATTACTTAATAAAATGTTTTTAATAGTTACTGATTCCCTTTGTATCATGTCCTGAAATACATAGTTATGTTCTTATTGATGGCTTTCTCCTTTCCTCCTTTGCTGCCACAATTTCATTTAAAGCAAGCAAACAAAAAATCCTCAGTAGGGGGCCAGAGCGATAGTACTTACTTACCAGGAGTAATTTCTGAGTGCAGAGCCAGGAGTAACCCCTGAGCATTGCTGGGTATTACCCAAAAAGTGAAAGAAAAAAAAAGTCCTCAGAAGTAAATAATTTGGAAATTTTTAGTTGCCTTTTTACTTTTGCACAAGAACTATTATTTGTATATATTTCCCCCACCCCCTTCCGTCCTTCCTTATTTTGGGGATCTATGTAGAGGAAGATCTCTGTGCCCAGTACATAAAAGTCTTCTAACCCCTGGCCACCTTGCTTATGTTCACCTGGCTTTGCTTTCTTGAGAGCTTCTTTTAGCACTGAGATCTTTGGAGCAGATTGTGGTTATTCCACATGGCCAGTTTATAATGCAAAAGTGAAAGTGGGCCTTGGCTTAAAAAGACAAACTTAATTTTCTGATAAAATGGGGTTCAGTTTAGGTAGCTAAGGAAAGCCATGAGTGGGCCCGTGGGTTTTGCTAAGATGAAGATTAGAGTAGGAATAAAAAGGTCTTCTTACTTTCTCTTTGCACTAGAGTGGGCTCTGCCATTTGAATCTCATGAGAGCACGAGCTGTTATGTCAGGATGTCCTTCTTCGAGGTCCTTTGATTCACCTGTACTTTCTACCCCTCCTTTGCCGAATTGCTCAATAATTCTGGTAGTCTCAATGTGTCGGGCCTGCAGCCATGGAAGAACAGAGCTTGAAGGAAGTCTTGGGTGGATGGTTGATGGAATAAATGCCCTCTCGGTAGTTGTAGCTTGTCTGTCTACCTATAGTTCCTCTGGCTTCTAGCAGGCACGTGTCCCATTGTTGTTAAGTAAAGCCCGGGATGTGTGTTTGACAAGTTAGCAGCATGGCAGTTCTGCTTGCTCCCCAGCCCTGCTGCCGACTCAGGGAGTGTTTGGTTTGGCCTGTGGCCAGCTCTCTGCTATAAGATGCATTTCCTTGACAGGACAAAGTGAGGAGCAGCATTAGCTGCAAAGTTTATAAAGGTTAGCTAAACACACACAATAAATATTAATAAACAAAAAAGGCCCACCCACCTTTGACCTTGAATTCTGTTTCTTCATTCCATGTTTTAGAATCCCTGTAGTATTTGATTAATAACCAGTCTTAGGGTAATTGAGGCTTAAGTACTCTCTGCCTGAGTTGACTGCTTGCAGAGCCCTTACTGGCTGTGTTTAGTGACTCACACCCACAGGAGATGGGAGCTCTGGAATGGCCTTTTAGTTCAAGGGGGTCTCATTAGCCTTCTCCCTGCTGCTGTGCTAAAAGACAGGTAAGTGTCCTTCTTTTTTATCACTGCTGCTGATCAACTACCCATGTGTCTAAGAGCTTGGGAGGGTAATGGATGGGAACAGGAATAGAGGTGCAGTGCCCCAAGCCGGGACTCCCTGGAAAGCAACCAGACATTGGTCTCTTGGCCTGGGCACTTGCCTCTCTAACATTTACACCCTCAGCGTTGAGGGAGAGAGTAACAGTAACCCGCTGCCCCTGGAAACTGCCTGTTTGGCTGTGTGTCTTGGAATTTACCAAGCCTACCTTGTGGATCTTCTCCAATTCTGCACCCTGTTCACTTGAAAACATGTTTGAGAACCAGTAATCTTAGACTGCTTAGCCAGACCTTAGAGAGTCAAGGAAGAGAAATAATTTTAGTACTGTGCCCTAAAATTGTCCTGGGACCATGTGTGGGTGGCTGAGATTTCTCAGGGTTCTTGCAAACCCCTCTCTCTTGCTCACTGGTTCGTACACATTTCTATTTTTAGACTCACATTAAGACTGAACTAAGCCTACAATGTTTCTAGGATATTTGAAGATAGTATATGATCTGGGGAAATGAATTTTCCCCATAGGTAGAGGAATTAACTTGAAAATTGTTTCCAACTATGCTTAGCAAAACAATCCAAAGACGGGTGAACTGTAACTTTCATTTCTTCAGCAAAAATTTACTGAAAACCAGACTCTAAGGTACTTGGGTACATTGCTACCTAAAAAAGATTAATATTGTTTCTCCTGTGGGTCCTATGTTCCCGAATAGGATGGGGAAGGGAGAGAGACAATAGGCATAAATAAAAATAAGTTATATATTAGGTTAAAAATGAAAGTGCTCTAGAAAAAGCAAAGAATGTGACCGAGTAAGGGGAATTGCGAGGAATCATTTTTAAGTAGGATGATCTGTTTAAGCAAATATTGAAGAAGATATGTATTGATTCCAGTGAACTTATCTCAGGACAATTTATGAAATTATAGTTCTCATATGTCCCTCTACCTGCCTGTGACCATCTAGAGAGTCCATTGTCCATGGTTCAGATTGGGGTCAGTGGCAAAGCCCCATGGAAGTCAGGCTGTGCTTGAACTACTGATTGACGTACTTAAAGCCCAGAAATTTTATTAGGAGAAAATGTGATGACATCATATGCTTGCATCATGAAATAGGTCACAAAAGCAATGCATACAAAGAAACATCCCTCTCCCACCCCCATCAAGCTCTAGCAGTATGATTATTGTCTGACTTTATTAATATCCACTCACTGTTGTTTGTGTTTTATAAGTTTACTCTTCTAGCAGACACTGGATAGCAGGCAACATAGATTAAAGAAAAATTAGGTGGGGATGGCAGCCACAAATTTCAAAACCTGCCCTTTGTGTAGGTACCTCCCAAGTGGTGCTCAGGGGGGCACACGGCCATACCCAGCAGTGCTCAGCAAGACAGGCTCAGCAAATTCAGTGCTCACGACTGGGGATGCTTGTTGCTCAGGCCTTGCCTATTCTTTCAGTGTATGTTCCACTAGGGCCACCTTGGTAGTGCTCGGTGTCATCACGGGGACCACACCCAGTGATGCTTAGAATGTGGTGCTGGCGACTAAATCTGGTTGGGCACATGCAAGGCAGTTGCCCTGACCCTTGTACTATCTCCTGCCCCCCAATCCTGTCTTTTCATCTCCATTTTTTTCCTCCTGATGCCTGTGGTGGTGGGGTGGAATGGGGAGGGAAAACACAGCCACTTGGATTTTGAGAACATCTTAATCCTCTTCAGTGGCAGGAAACCTAAGACCCACTCTTGCAAACATGAACGAGAAGCCCTGCATAGCCTTTGACATGCCTACTTAATTCTTCAGGAATATCAGGAGGATTTGAAGTTATTTGATGTGCTTTGGAGGGGCAGTGTGGCCATACCTAGTGATGAGCATACCTAGTGATGCTCAGGACTGGCCTGACACTGCTCAGGAGTTTCTCCTGGAGGTACTTGGGGATCGAGTTTGGGTGGGCCACATGCAAGGCAACGGCCTTAACCTCTACACTATCTCTCTGGCCCTGAGAGGTGGAGCTTGAATGTCTATCAGAGATTCCCAGTTATTCTCTTTTTAACCGAAGAGGATACTATTTACTAGTGCCCATTTTTCCTTAGTCCTTGTACATGGGTTGGCATGCAATAGGTTCTTTATGCACACAGAAGTGATGCTTCAACTCATTTCTTACTTTTCCAGGTGAATTCTCCAGTGCCTAATCCAGGGTGTCTCTGCTTACCAACTTTAGTTTTCCTAACACCACACCTATTAATTCTATCCTTGGTCAGCCTGCCCTCCTCTACCTTCTTACTGGAGACTAGAATTAAAAACAGGCGGCAGTTCTCACCAAGAGCTCGTGGTTCTCTTTTGATCCCAGAGCACCTCTTATTTTCTTCGCCAGTAATGAATTCAGAGGATCAGAACTTAGAGTGAACCTTCACTTCAACACAGCTTTTCATTCAGGTTAATGTCGGGCCTTTGTAATCTGTGTCTGTTTCACTTCTGCTATTGTCCTGCTGGTTTTTCTCACAAATAGGAAGATATTATTCAAGGCAAGCAAGTATGAATTGTTCCTGAAAAAAAGTTTTATGAGATTTGGATCTTTGGGAACTAAAAACAGTAACCACCTGGCCTCAATCTGCTGTCCAGAGGGACATATTGTGTGTGTAAAAGCATGAAGCGCTGAGACCTAAATCGGTTGCAGTGGGAAGCAGCCCTGAATTATGTAGGTTCGGTCTTTCAGGATGCCAGGCTCACAGTGCTGGCTGGGAGAGCTCGGCTCCGTGGTTTTCAGGCTCGTCAGGAAAGGAGGGCTCGTCTGTCAGGCAGGGAACGGCCTTTTTCCTTAGCTACCACAGAGGTAACTGAAGGCAGGTAACTTGACTTCAGGAGCAAGGCCTTCGAGGCACCAAAGAAACCTTGTTAAAGCTGCAGGTAACCAATCAGGCAGCTGAGCGACTGAGCGAACTAGCCAGCAAGGTCCCAGCCCCAGTTCCTTCTTCCATTGGCTGTCTGGTTGATTGCCATGCCTTTCCTTTGCAGAGTGTTGTCCGTTGCCTGTGGCATCCGAAGTTGAACCAGATCATGGTGGGAACCGGAAACGGATTGGCCAAAGTCTACTATGACCCCAACAAGAGTCAGAGGTATTGCAGAAGTGTTGCCTCTTTTAGATGGATGACAACAACTGGGGGGGGGGGGGGGGGAGGGCTGTTCTTTGGCCCCTGCCTTTATTTATTTTCTCCTTTGATGGGGACCTACCCTTTTAGAAAAAGCAGCTGGCACAGAGTAAAGCCTTAAACTCCTAGAATTGTGCTTTAAAGAGGATTTGGAAATTACCCTTGATCTAGACCGAATTCAAAGTGAAAGTTTCCTAGGGATTTGCAGTTCTTTAGCTGAAATGTTGAGTGCAAAGGGGGGAGACTTGCCCATTTTGCATTTTCGCATACCACCCTGGACAGTGGCATTAGCAGTGTACATGCAAGGGATTAGCCTAGCAGGGAGCTCACAGCTTTCAGGAAATGGAAATGGGGAGTCCATTTTGTTCCCTTTCTGTTTAGGCTTTTAACAGTTCTCAGTTTGAATGTTTAGTGGGATGGTCCTCTACCAGCCAAAGAGACAGAATAGGTATTTTCCCCTTCAGTCTGCCCACCTGCAAAACCATACTTAAGCTTTTCGATGTATCTCAAAGATCCGAAAACATCATTAGAGACTCCATCGGTCCCTCAGTAATTTCCATTTTTCTTGCCACCAGCACTCAAAAGGATGTTTCTTGTTTGGGTTCCCCCCACCCCCTTGTTAAGGTACAGTCTCTGTTTAGCTCTTTCTCGAGAGTTAATGCTAGTTAACCAGTATAAAAATTTACAAGCTAAATTTATGGGGGTCCCCCATAAGCCTGCTTTAAGAGCCCGCCTTTTTTGAAGTGAAGGAAATGCATCCTTCAAGCCTCACTGGCGATGGCCCCTGGAAGCCCCAGTAGACTCTAAGCAGCAACTGCCTCATAGGTCCCAAGCATCAAACTGGGTGGACCATCCCTGGGAGTGATCCCCAAGCTTCTTGGGTGTTGCTGGGGAGGCCCCCTCCCCAGAAAATTAGGAGACCATCTCTGTTAATGGTAATTCTGGACTCTAGGTGGACGCTAAGTATCAGCAGGCATCCCTCTCTTCAGAATGTTTTGGACTAGGAGCCCATGCCCTACAAAATCAAGCTATAGATTGCAAAATTTCAGAATTAAGAGGATTGTCTTTGTGTATTTTTTCAATAAAGCAATTGAAGATGCTAATGTAATTAGAATGAGGAGTCCATTTCACTTAAGAAAATAATGGAAACTGCATGATTTCTTGCACTTAGAGGGCACTGTCTTTGGAATCTGGGAAAAGTATGTTTATTTGTATTTGTTCTTTCTAAAAGGAATCACTCACTATTCCAAAGGAAAAGAAAAGATTCTAAGCCCACTTTTGTTTGATCCCACACATTCTTGGGCTGTAGCCCCTGGATAACATTGCCAAGCTGTCTCGGCTCCAGGCACTTGTATTCTTATAATTGAGATGTGGACAAATGCCATTTGGGGTATAGACCACCCAAGATGGCTTCATCTGGGCCATAAATGAAAACTTGCACCCTATGACCTTTAGGGTGAAGGGCTTGTTAATCTTACTGTTATTCTAAGGTCTTAACTTGTTGCTATTTTCTATAGATAGTGTTTTGACTAACTTCTTATTGCCTGGTTGCCTCTCTCATTCATTCTTTCTTTTCCTTTGCTTTTTTCTTTTTTGGGGGGGGCCACACCTGGTGAAGCTCAGGGCTTATTCTTAGCTCCATGTTCAGGTATCACTCCTAGGGGTGCTTGAGAAACCAATATAGGGTGCCATGAATTGAACCCAGGTCGGCCACATGCAAGGCAAGCACCCCACCCGCTGCTCTCGCTCTCCAGTCCTGCCTCTCCCGTTGTTTTATTCAGTAGTCATCATTTGCTGGCAGACTTGCTTTCCCATAAGTTTATTCTCTTATCACAGAGGGCTCCATCTGTTGCTGTCCCCTTAGAAAGTCAAGGACTTGGCAAGATGGTGTGTACAGTGTGTTCCTGAAAGTATCTAATGATTTCAGCATAGACTTTGTTTCTAGGACCAAGTAAAGAAAATAATTTGCTCTTACTCTTACCCTGTAGGGGAGCGAAGTTGTGTGTGGTTAAAACCCAGCGGAAGGCAAAACAAGCAGAGACTCTCACCCAGGACTATATCATCACCCGTAAGTTGTCAGTGCTGTCTCTCTAGTGTGTGACTCTCTGCTGCTCTTAGCGTGGAATGGATCTCAAGTTCCAGGGACAGAAAAAGCCCCCAGTTACATTGCACACAATTTCCTGCATGTGGCTGGGACAGACAGTCATGTAAGAGCTAACCACCTTAGCTTCTGCAATTTATTTTAGGGATAGCATTATTTCATGTAACTTTCAACCCAAGAGAGAGTAGGATATTAAAGTCTAATGCATCACGCCATAGCAGCCTTTTAAAGAATAACAATCTGTTCTAAGAATATACACGAATGAGGTCTTAGAATCAGGGAACCTGGGTTTGTCTAGTTCTATCACTGAGTGCCAGTGGTTGTCAATCAGCTAACCTGATCAGCAGAATGAAGTGGCCCTTCTAAATTCTACCCTCCGAATTCCCTGATCATGTGAGGGGCTGATCCAAGACATTTTACATCCACAGCCATCTGTAGCATGGGCAGAAATCTCACTGGGCCAGAGCAGTTGCTGCCACATTTGTCCCACTGTGTAGTTAGCATGGTAGGTCTGTGTGTCCCAGAGCCACGGAGCAGCTAGCTGCAGGTACCCCTGTGGGCTTTATCGCTATCTCGGTCTAAAGCCCAGGGTGGGGGTGGGGGGGCGCGTGGGCACTGTACTGCTGTTTCCTCTTTGCTGGTGGGTCCCACGTTAGACTAAATCCCATGGACCTTTTGACCTATAGAGAGAGATCTCACGACACTTTTTTGCAAAAGTGAAAGTGTTAAAGTGGTGTCATAGCCAATCTAGCTCATGTCATCACACAGAGCCTGCTTAAATTCCTCCAGGTTGTTTGAAGTGAAAAGCTATTTCCCCCTCTCCTAAAAATACTGTTGTGTCACATTGCCTGACAGTGAGACTGTTCTCCAGCTCCCCTGCAGTCGTGTTTTCCTGGGGAGAGATGCCACCCACGCCCCTGTTGGCTGTGCGTGAAGTGTAGTGGGTGTTGGAACGCTGGACATTTTTGTCCATCATGCTATTAATTCCCTTTAATTCCCTATTATGCCTTGACCCTTTTATCCCCTCCCTGTGGAAAATATTTTCTCTTTTAAAAGAGGTTTTAATCTGCCTATAAGGATCCAAAGAAACTATTCTCGTGTGTTTTGAGTAGAAGAAAAGATAGTGGATTCTTCCCCCAATAATTCTTCTCCTTCTTCCCCAGAGCTTCTCTTTTCAATCCCTATTTTCTTTCATATTCTGGATCTTCGACATGGAGTAAACCTCCATCAGCAGACCCACCCCCTTCAAGTTCTCGTACAGGCAGATTTAGGCACCCCCTGCATTCAAGGCAACCTTTATCCCAGTTTCAGTGGGATAAGTGCTCCTCCCTTCCGGTTACTCAGTGTTGTCAACTCCTCCTGAGAGGTGGTCACATTTCATAAACGTGTGAAGTGATTCCAGTGTTTATGAGGCATCTGAGGAGACTTCAGGGCTGACAGGCAAGCAGCTGGCATTATTCACATTTGGGTCCTGTTAAAAAAAAAAAGAAGTCGTTTCATTAAGTGTTTTGTTTCAAATGCCTAGAAATTAAGCTTAACTGCTACCCATGGTTTGGGAAATGGGGGACCTCACTGATGTTTCCATGACAGGAGTTGACAGGATTTCCTGAGTGCTGTTAGTTGCCAGGAGAGGTGAACAATGAGTCTGGTCTCAAATGAAATGGCTAATTGGTTACAGTAAGACTGTCTTTTGTTATTAGATGAGGGCTGTCATTATGACTTCCATTTCATCTTTTAGTTAGTCATACTTTAGTTATGTTTTTGTATGGAAGGGTTATTATTATAATGAAATTTTTCAAATGTGACTTCTTGTAGCTCATGCCTTGCCTATGTTCCGTGAACCCCGCCAACGGAGTACGAGGAAACAGCTGGAGAAGGACAGACTGGATCCTCTCAAGTCTCACAAACCTGAACCTCCTGTGGCTGGCCCAGGTGACTATAATCTAGGGGGTGACTTGCCAAGGCAGAGTGGGGGAAATGACACAGAATTGGGAAGATTCTTGGGCCTCAGTACTGCATAGACTTTGTACAGACTTCAGAGACTTTGTACTGCTAAGTGGTTTTCAAACATTTTCTATTTTAGCACTAGAACTTTTTGCTTCAAGGAATCCAATAAGGAATTCCAGTGCATAAACATGATAAAAGCAGAGCTGCGGTGCTAAAGTAAAGAAAACTTTCTTTTTCTTTGGTTTCCAGTATGAGCCTATTTGATGACCATGGTAGATTTCTGAGGTTCCAGTGAATCCCAATGTTTTGGGGACCACACCTGTTGATGCTCAGGGGTTACTCCTAGCTCTGTACTCAGGAATTACTCCTGGTGGGCTCAGGGGACCATAATAGGTGCCGGGAATTGAACCCAGGTCAGCTGCATGCAGTGGAAGTACCTTACCTGCTGTACTGTCTCTTCAGCCCGGAAATCCCAGTATTTTAACCACTGGTTCAAACCTCTTAACATTGACTTCCTACTTAACACATTGGGCACTTTGACCAGAATCCACTCTGACTTAGGTTTCACACAAGGCAGGAAAGGCAGACCATCATTTACATTTGTGCTGGTAAGGTCGAGCTGCCCGTCTTTCTGGGAGATGAGTGAAAATCTTCGTAGGGTTTTTAAGAGAGTTGATCCCAGAAGGACACAAGGCACCCTTGACTTCACTGGCATCCCATTTTTAGCTCTCTCCTGTGGAGTTTCCCTTTGTCCTAGACTCCTAAAACTTTCATTTTTTAAACATGTTCTATCATCCAAACTAAATTTTAGACCTAAATCTCTTTGGCTTCTACCTTCATCACTGAAAAGGTTTCGCACATCCATCTTAAATTTTTTTTTGTTTTTCTCTGCCACCAACATCTGAATCAACGTGGCTGAACAATATTCTTTTTTTTTTATGTTTTCTTTTCTTTTTTTTTTTTAATGAAACACCATCAGATACAATTACAGACTTCCACACTTTCGTGATTACGTTTCAGTCATACAATGGTTGAGTACCCATCCCTCCACCAGTGTAAACAATATTCTTGCTTGGTTTATTGAAGTCCTCCAGGCTACACACTGGGTCTCTAGGCTTTCTCCTCTACCCACTGCCATCTTCTTCTGTTGTTACTTTATTTTTTTTTAATGCCTAAACTTTTTTTAAAAATTTTTATTAGTGAGACACCATGAGGTACAGTTGTAGACTTACACATTTTTGTGCTTGGGTTTCAATTATACAATGATCAAGTACCCATCCCTCCACCAGTGCCCATTTCCCACCACCACAGATCCCAGTATCCCTCTGCTGTTACTTTAATTCCAGTCACATCTCACTTTCTTGTCACCACTGCCCCCAAGTCTTCAGGAGCTTCCCAGCGTCCATTCACTTTGCCAGAGAGTGAGATTCGCTCTAGCCTGACTAGCCCGTTTTGAAGCTTTACACCTTACTTCTCTCCCATCTCCCTTGCTGACCTGCAGAGAAGATGCTGTTCATACCTGCCCCCAGTTGCCAACTGAATTTTCTCTTCCTCTACTTTTGTACTTTCACCCTTCTTGTTGTTGAAAATGACCTTCTCTGTTTTCTAAGCTTTCCCAAATTGGATCCATCTCTTCCATACAGACCCACTCAATCACGTTGCCTACAGATCACTTTCTTTCCTCCCAAGTGCAAGTATGGTTACTGGTCAGACAGACTCTTTGGCAATTAAGTATTCATTTCCTTAGTTAGTCTAATATTTTGAGTTTAAAATTAACATTTTGATACATTTCATGTGGTTTTTTATTCTCTTCAAAAATCATACTTTTTTTTTTTAAGTTTAACCATAGGTAACAGTATCTATTGGAGGCTCTATCAGGGAACAAATCCCTGCTCCTTTGAAGAAGGGCAATTATAATGCAATAAAATAATGTGAATAGTGTGTTCACCTTTTCTATTTTCTCTCCTACACATTCTTAGTAGATGCCAAGTACTGTGTAAAATTAACATGTAGTAAATATTATTTTTATAGGAAAACTAATTGTAATTCCTCCTGCATTGCTAGCAATTATATATATTAAACACCTGATACAAATGTTTCTTTCTATTTAAAAATTGTATGGGTACATTGAGGTTTGGTGATTTCCCACTTTGGTTGGGATTATCATCAATGAAAGATCACAGAATGATAATCAAATACTCTTAAATATGTGTGTACTTCAAACCAAAGGGCTGAAATTGTTTCTGCTAGATCAGGTAAATTTGAGCTCTGGCCCCACTTTGTCTTTCATTGAGTGGACTTCCTTGGAGGCCAGTGCTTGTCTGATGAGTGCAGTGCATACAAGACAGACACATATATTGTCTTGTCTTTTCTTATTTCTGATCTTTTCTCCCTTTAAAACAGGTCGTGGTGGCCGGGTTGGAACCCACGGGGGCACTCTCTCATCATACATTGTAAAGAACATTGCTTTGGACAAAACCGATGATAGCAATCCCCGAGAAGCCATATTGCGTCATGCAAAAGCAGCCGAAGACAACCCATATTGGGTTTCTCCTGCTTATTCCAAGTAAGAAAAAGAGGAAGCCTATTTTGTTTGATGAATTGGGGGAAACATAGTATTTCCTTCTGGGTTATGATGTCTCCACCTGTTATTTTACTCTTGAACATGAAGTATAGGACAGGTAACTTAAAAACATTGTTCAGTGCTTTCTGTTCTCTTATTTGACAAACTCTGGGAATTAAAATACAAAACTAGTTACTAATAGTGGTGGAGTGGGGAGGGGGAAGAAGACCTGAGTAGAAGATATGGGGACAATGCTGGAGGTCGCAGGTGCTTTGGTGGAGGAGAGGTGTAGTCGTTTTGCATTTTGATACCATAAAATTTAACACATAGTAACCACGTAAATTATAATAAAGGATAGTAATTAAGAAAATATGGGGTTGGGGGCCAGAGAGATAGTTCAGCTGGTCAGGTACTTGCCTTACATGTGGCCAAACAGGTTCAGTCTCTAGTAACCTCTATGGTTCCTCCAATCTCTCCCGAAGTGATTCCTCTCTGCAGAGCCAGGAGTAACCCCTGACCACCTCGGATGTGGTCCCCAACAAACAAAAGAAATAGAAGAAAGCAAGGACTTTGAGATAGTTTTAAAAGACTCTCAATGAAAACTGCAAATTTGTGTTTTTCACTTGGTTGCTTCAGCCTCCTAGGGGGCATGTTAGAATTAGTGGGGTGGGGGTGGGTCATAGCCTTGTATTAGTAGAGGGAGGTGCTTTCTTTTTTTTTTATTTTAAAAAGGTAGGTTTCCGGTTTCACTGACTAATTTTTTCTAAAAAGGGGGTAGAAGTTTAAATAAGTTTGGAAACTCTGCTATGAATAAATTACTAATTTGGCGATGTGCTTCGTAATGATAGCCTAGTGTGAGGCCATGATATGAAGTCCATTATACACAGTTACAGCCACACAGTCCTTCCGTTATTCATCGATTTGCTCGAGCAGGCCCAGTAACCTCTCCATCATGAGACTTGATGTTACTGTGTTTGGCATATCGAATACGTCACGGGGAGCTTGCCAGGCTTTGCAGTGCAGGCTCAATACTCTCGGTAGCTTGCCGGGCTCTCCAAGAGGGGTGGAGGAATCGAACTCGGGTCGGCCATGTTGGCTGCGTGCAAGGCAAACGCCCTATTGCTGTGCTATCACTCCAGCCCCCATTATACACATGTTTTATAAAAAGGAAAAAAGGGAAGCATTGCGTGTATGTTATCTTAGTTGAGTTAAAAGCAAATGAGGGAGCAGTTTTCTGGCTTTTACATGTAGTGCTGCATGTTTAAGTAACACTTCCTTGGGCAGGGAGGGGGCCAGCCTGCTCAGATTCCCTCTGCCCATGTAACATGGGTGGACTTGCAATGGTTTCTGAAGCCACTAAACCAGGTCTACTACCACTCGAGACAAGAGCTGACATAGAATGGTGGGATTTTCAATGGTTAGTTTTGAGCTGATTTTAGATTTCTGAGAACAGTTACAAAAACAGCTAAGATTTCCCAGGTACTCTCCACTGAATTTCCCTGAATGGTAACACCCTCCACCAGGAGAGCAGCATGATGTGGAAACACAATGGACTTCCCTCCAGGCCTTATTTGATCACTTCCGGTTTCCCCACTTACCTCCCTCTCTGTTTCAGCAACCTGTTGCTTGTAACTGTTTCATTGAGACTCCACCACCATCAGCTTTTCAGTCTTGTCTTTGTGACTTGATACCTTCAGTGATTATTGGTCTGTGACTGTAGAATTTCATTGTTTGGATTTATGTGCTATTCCTTGTGATTGAAATGAAACTGTGCTTTTGAAGGGAGTAGCCATAATCAGGTTGCCACGCACCATTCCCTGTGCATCTCTAGACCTTGAGGACAAGATGCCTTGGGGACTGGGATTCTGATTTTGATCATTTGACTAATGTCAATTATTTTGGAGTCGGGGGTAGGGGGGGAGTGGTGGTGGAGGGGATTGGGCTACACCTGGTGATTCTCAGGGCTAACTCCTGAGTCTGTACTCAGAGATCACTCCTGGTGGGCTTGAAGACCACATATGGTAGCAGAGATTGAACCCTGATCAGCCACTTTCAAGGAAGAGTCTTACCCACTATGGTATCTCTAGGTCCCAAGGCCAAGTTTCTTTACCATAAAGTTTACCAGCATCTTTCCTCTTAGACTTCTAACTTCTTTGTTTTGATGTTTTAATTTTGAAAATACTTTTCAAAATTAAACTTTTGCACTCTAATTTTATCATCCATGGGTAGATTCTCCTACAACAGGAGAATTATCTTAAAAGTTTGTAAACAGTTTTTTTCCCTTTTTTTCCTCGAGGTTTGGGCTGGAGTGATAGCACAGCGGGTAGGGCGTTCGCCTTACAAGCGGCCAACATGGCCAACCCGAGTTCGATTCCTCCGCCCCTCTCGGAGTGCCTGGCAAGCTACCGAGAGTATTCGATATGCCAGACACAGTAACAACAAAGTCTCCAATGGAGACGTTACTGGGCCCGCTCGAGCAAATCGACGATCAACGGGAGTGCCTTTACCTTTACCTTCCTCGAGGTTTAGTAACTTAGAATACTGCTTAGAGAAGTCATTGTTCATTCTGCAGATTTATTTATTTTTCAAGTATTTTTTAATTCATTAATATGGACTTCAGGGTTCTCTATTCTAGGGTTAAAGTCTAGTACTATCATTATTTAGGATGCTGCTCAAATTCTTCTAACTTTGGCCAGTAGAATCCCTTTCTTTCAACAAATTCTTTATTTATATGTTTAAGCACTTTCTTGCCTTCTGATGTCACAAGATATTTCATGCTAATCTTTGCTTTTCTTGCCCTCTTTCACTTCTCCAAGTGCTGGTTCCGTTTTGTTAGATACTGGTATTTAGCAGCAGTTTGTTGTTAGGCATGCTCATGCTATTAAAGGATCATTCTGAGTCCTCCCAGCTGACAAAAATCAGATATACATGCATGTACGCTCACCTACACATACACAGACTCATATACTTCTCCACCTGTATTTATGTATTCAAAAAACCCACAATTTTTATTTCTCTGTTGCCTCTCATTGCAGTCCTTCCCACAAGGCTCTTTTATCTGCTTCCTCTTTCCATATGTGTGACTTCTTTCTCTAGGAGTGAGAAACTCAGTGCTCATTGATACATTCACTTGTTCAATTCTAGTCTGGACATGAAGTAGTTTCAAAATTACTGACCCCCATGAGCACTTTCCCTAACTGGACCACAACTTGTCTATAGACTTTTTTGTTGTTTTTGTTTTATCTTTTCTGACCTTACTGTCTATCCTGTCAAAACACTTTTTTCCCCAGATTGCTCAGAGTACATTATAGCTTCTTCATTACCATTAGAGTTGTCTTTCATTTGTGTTGAGATACTAGTAGGCTTATTTGTTAGTGTTTATGTAATTTCGGGTATGTGTCGCAGGGATGGGAGAGGGAGTGGATGGTGCTGGGTGCTGAGTGAGCCTTGGAAGAAGAGACTCAGAGAAGTACCCCCATAACCCCATCCTCACACCAGCCTTTCTCATTCTTTTCCCATTCAGCCCCTGTACAGCTTCAGTCTTTTCAATTTTCACTTTGTCTTCCTTGGTTTTCTTTTGTGTAGCTGAATATGGAGTAGCTTTTCCTTTTTCCTCACTTATCCCCATCCCTCAGAACTCACTCTCAGTCCCCAAAGTGGATGCTCATTCTTTCACAGCTGCGTAGTAGTTGCTCCTCTATGTGACTGTGCCATGGCTCAGTCACCCACATATCTGTGAATGTTCCTAGTGTTGTCGAGCCCCAGGGACCCGATGGGGTGCCCCATATGGCAAGCACCCTACTGCTGGACAGATCATCTCCAGTCCCCTGAATGTTCCTAGTGTTTTGTAATTACTAAAAATGCTATACTGTAGAAACTTGTAGCTGTGTATTTTTGTACTATCAGAACTATATTCAGTTGTTTTCTTGATATCCTCATGTATTTTTATAATCCTCTCATCAAATTTGAGAACACTGGGATCCTGAAGAGTTGTCAAAACATTAGCGTGCTGGAGGATGGAGTGATAGTACAGCAGGTAGGGCATTTGCCTTGCACATGGCTGACCTGGGTTCGATTCCCAGCATCCCATATGGTCCCCTGAGCACCTTCAGGGGTGGTTCCTGAGTGCAGAGCCAGGAGTGACCCCTGTGCATCACTGGGTGTGACCCAAAAAGCAAAAAAAAAAAAAATAGCATGCTGGAAAAAGTTCTTGGTGAACTGACCCACCTTACATATTATTCTGCTATCATCATTCCTCTTTGGTATTAGGAGCTGTTTTTTATAAGAAAAAAAAAAGTATAGTGCCTTAGCTTGGGTTCCTTAGATTCAGGCTCTGAAATTAAAATGCATATTCCCCCCCCCCTCTGGACTGCACTGAAGATACACTTTATTCTATTTTGTCAATTTTTTTTTCTTTTATTATTTTTTCCCCTTTATTTTATTTTATTTATTTTTTTTTACAGTTGTAGATTTACAATTTTTTGTGCTTGGGTTTCGATTATACAATGATCAGATACCCATCCCTCCACCAGTGCCCATTTTCCACCACCATGGATAATATCCCCCCACCCCCATCCCCCCATCCCCCCCGTCTCTGTGGCAGGGCAATCCCCTGTGTTCTCTCTCTCCTTTTGGGTGTTGTGGTCTGCAAAAGAGGCATTGAGTGGCAAACATGTTCAGTCCATAGTCTACTTTCGACATGCATCTCCCCTCCTGGGAGGATCCTCCAAACATCCTTTATTTGGTGCTCCCTTCTCTATCTGAACTGCCCTTTCCTCTAGGATACCCGGCTGGCCTCTAAGTTATGGAGTAATCCTCCTGGTGCTGATCTCAGCTATTCTTGGGTATTAATCTCATACTTTGTTACTTTATATCCCCCAGATGAATGCAATCTTTCTATGTCTATCCCTCTCTTTCTGACTCATTTCGCTTAGCATGATACTTTCCATATTGTACTACTTGTATGTAAATTTCATGACTTCATCTTTTCTAACAGCTACATAGTACTCCATTGTGTAGATGTACCAAAGTTTCTTTAACCAGTCATCTGTTCTTGGGCATTCAGGTTTCTTCCAGTTTCTGGCTATTGTAAAGAGTGCTGCAATGAACAAACAAGTGCAGATGTCACTTCGACTATACAAAAAATGCATATTTTTAAAAATTTTTATTAATGAAACACTATGAGGTACAGTTGTAGACTTACAAATTTTTGTGCTTGATTTTGATTACACAATGATCAAATATCCATCTCCCTCCACCAGTGCCCATTTTCCACCACCACAGGTCCCAGTATCCCTCCCAACATCCAATCCCCCATCCCACCCTGCCTCTGTGGCAGGGCATTCCCCTCTGTTCTCTCTCTGCTTTTGGGTGTTGTAGTTTGCAAAAGAGGCATTGAGTGGCAATCATGTTTGGCCTATAGTCTACTTTCAGCATGCTTCTTCCATCCTGGGAGGATCTTCCCAACACCCTCTATTTGGTGCTCCCTTCTCTGTCTGAGCTCCCTTTTCCCCTAGCATGTGTGGCTGGCCTCCAAGCCATGGAGAAAACCTCCTGGTACTAATCTCGGCCACTCTTGGGTGTTAGTCTCCTATTTTGTTACTTTATGTTCCCCAGATGAATGCAATCTTTCTATGTCTGTCCCTCTCTTTCTGAGTCATTTCGCTTAACATGATACTTTCCATGTAGTACCACTTGTATGTAAATTTCATGACTTCATCTTTTCTGACAGCTACATAGTACTTCCATTGTGTAGATGTACCAAAGTTTCTTTAACCAGTCATCTGTTCTTGGACACTCATTTTTTTTCCAGATTCTGGCTATTGTAAAGAGTGCTGCAATGAACAAACAAGTGCAGATGTCACTTTGACTATACCTTTTTGCCTCTCTGGGATATATTCCCAGGAGTGGTATTTCTGGGTCAAATGGGAGCGCAATTTCTAATTTTTCGAGAATCGTCCATACTGTTTTCCAAAAGGGCTGAACCAGTCGGCATTCCCACCAGCAGTGAAAGAGTATAACTTTCTAGCCACATCCGCGCCAACACAGGTTGCTTTTGTTCTTTTGGATGTGGGCCAGTCTCTGTGGTGTGAAATGATATCTCATTGTGGTTTTGATCTGCATCTCCCTTATGATTAATGATGTAGAGCATTTTCTCATGTGCCTTTTTGCCATTCGGATTTCTTCTTTGAGAACGTTTCTATTCATTTTACTCCATTTTTTTGATGGGGCTGGATGTTTTCTTCTTGTGGAGACCAAAATACAAAGACAGTCTACAGAATGGGAAAGGATATTCACCGAATACACATCTGACAAGGGGTTGATATCAAGGATATACCAAAATGCGTATTTTTTTAGGTGATTTACTAGGAAGATTTCTTGGAGAAAGCAACTCATGATTTGAAGAGGAATAATGAAACCAACCAAGACTGGTGTCAGGCAGAGGTTCCAGGGAGGGTCACTTTGGCTCAGTTCCTTGAGGCAGCCCACAAACATGGACACCCCAGTGTCTCTTGCTCACTGGTAGGGCTGGGGCACAAAAACACCCCTCGCACTTCCAGTTTTCAAAAGTTTTAGCCATCCCCTCAAAAACATCTCACAAAAGGAAGTCCATCATTGAGGTGCCTCCACAATTAATGAAGTAGTTAATACCGCTTGATGATAATAGAGGATTATTGGCTATATATATAATATTAATGAAAGTTGGCAAAACTTTAACCACTGAAAAAGATGTCAATGCTGAAAAGATGAATTTTAGAACTAACTGGTTAGTAAATCATTGTTGGAACCCAAACCAAGAATTTGTAATAACTTAAACACCTATAGTTTATTGTTCTTCCAGTGTGAATTTTGATAAAGGATCAACTTCAACTTAGCGTGTAATTTTTTATGTCTGAGATTTTAAGTAATGTATTTGGTCATCCCTCACAGTAGGGGAAGAAAATGCATCAGTGCTAAGTGGTAGATAATGAATATTCAGAAGCCTCCCTTTAAGCCCTAGATCCTTCATCCTAGAACTCATAGGTACTCACAACCATGTATTTCCTCCCAGGGAGTTCATTATAAATCAGCAAATTTCCGTTCAATTATATTTGTCATTTAAAACCACAGGTATATGGTATGTTTTTTAAGCTGGTGTTTATTTTCATGGGCTCTGGTTTTTACTTAGGGAATTGAATCAAATTCATCCAGTCATATATATGTCTTTCTTCATTCTTTCTTAATATTTACCATACAAGGGCCAGGTCATCTTTCCTAATACAATACTTCAGTGAAAGACATTTACATTCTTTACTTTTTTCTTTGATAAACAGTACCAAAGTTAATATCTCTAAACATATGTGCAGACTTTCCAGAAATACAGTTATCAGACAGGTATTTAAAATTTCTATAGATGGTGTCAAATTTTCCTTTGACTTTGATCCAGTGTTTTGATACCTTTTTCCCCACACCCTGCAAAGAGGCCATGTTATCTGTTTATTTCTTACCAGTCTGATATATGAAAACTTGTATTCCATTACAGTCACATCTTCATAAATGTTAAACATCTTTTGTTAAAAGTATTTTCTCTAAATTTGGTTATATACAAAAAAAAAAGTATTTTCTCTGTGAATTTTCTGTTTATATATTTTGTCCTTATATATGTTGCTTTATAGGTCTTTTTTTTGTTTGTTTGTTTGTTTTTTTTTTTTGCTTTTTGGGTCACACCCGGCGATGCTCAGGGGTTACTCCTGGCTCATGCACTCAGGAATTGCTCCTGGCGGTGCTCTGGGGACCATATGGGGTGCTGGGAATCGAACCTGTGCCGGTCATGTTGGCTGCGTGCAAGGCAAAAGCCCTACCCGCTATGCTATCACTCCAGCCCCATATAGGTCTTTTTTTTTTTAAATTTTTGATTTGTACGAGTTCTTATAAAAAGGAATTTAACCCTTTTATGTCATGTATTGAAACTAATTATATTCATTAAAACTTATTTGCTTCTATTTATTTTTTACTTACATAGCATTTTTCCCATGTGAAAATAATTATTTTAACATATGTGTGTATATTAATTTTTTTCTGGTTTTGGGGCCACACCTAGTGGTGCTCAGGACTTACTTCTGGCTCAGACTGAGCTTAGGGATCACTCATCTTGGGGATTGGTAGACTGATTGACCATATGGAGTGACAGGGATTGAACCTGGGTCAGTCACATGCAAGGCAAATGCCCTCCCCACTCTACTACACGGCAGAGCCTGGCAAGCCACCCGTGATGTATTCGATATGCCAAACACAGTAACAACAAAATCTCCAATGGAGACATTACTGGGCCCGCTCGAGCAAATCGATGAACAACGGGAGGGCCTTTACCTTTTACCGTAGAAAAATTTTCATTAGGTTTTTCTAGCAGAGGTAGAGAGGGCTCTGCTATCCAAGACTCTTGTACTTTTCATTCTCCGATATTTCTATTTAATACTTTTATAGTTTCATTTTTTAGTTTTTGACTCACTTGGAGTTGCTTTCATGAAAGGATTGAGATAAATATAGACCTACTATATTCATGTGACCACCGAAACAAATTACTGTAAACTTGGTGGTTTTAAAATAGAAATAGATCCTCTCACATTTCTCTCTTGCAGAATTTTGAAATCAAGATGTTAGTTGGGTCTGACCTCCTGATGGAAACTTGAGGGAAAAATTATTTCATATTCTAGCTTCTGGAGATTGCTGTCAGTCTTTGCATTGCTTTCTTTCTTTTCCGTTTTATATTGGGGCCACACATGGTGGTTTTCAGGGCTTACTCCTGGCTCTGGGCTCAGGGATCACACATGGTGGGTCTCGGGGGACCGTCTGAGGTGCCGAGGATGAAAACTGGGCTGGTGCATGGAAGGCAACCCGCTGCATTATCACTCCAGTTCTTAGTCTTTTCATTTCTTTCTGCTCTGCTCATGTATGTATTTTCGTTCTTATAAGGATACCTATGATGTCATTTAGGGCTGCCCCAAGATAATTCAAGATGATATTTTGAGACTCATAACTGCAAAAGCTTTTTTCAAAACAAGACAACATTCACAGATTACAGGGATTTACATCAGATATTGGATGGGGATGGGAGGGACCATTTTTCAGTCTTCTATAGTTGAGTTCCAATTAAATTTTTCCCAATGGTTTAACCAGTTGCTCTAGTATTATTTATTTGGTAATTGAATTTTTCTTATTGAATTAAAGTAAAACCTTTACTAAACACATTGGATTTGCATATAAATTTTAGTAGATTTTGGACCTCTCAGGTCAGTTTGAACTATTCCACTTTCAATACCAACTCATATTCATTTATTGTGGGCTGTCCACACTCATTTTCTCCTTAACAGAAATTAGGTATCTAATCTTGCAGCTGTCCATGGCTTTAAACTATCTAGTAACCTCCCCAACCACCTACATGGTTCTACATATTTCTGTTTTATTAGAATTGAGTGCAAGTATATATTAATTTAGATATAATTATATTAATTCATTTTAAAAGAATCGAGTATGTCTTTTTTTTATTTTTTAATTTTTTATTAGTGAAACACCATGAGGTACAGTTGTAGACTTACAAATTTTTGTGCTTGGGTTTCGATTATACAATGATCAAATACCCATCCCTCCACCAGTGCCCATTCCCTCCCACACCCATCCCCACCCTGCCTCTGTGGCAGGGCATTCCCCTTTGTTCTCTCTCTCCTTTTGGGTGTTGTGGTCTGCAAAAGAGGCATTGAGTGGCAAACATGTTCAGTCCATAGTCTACTTTCGACATGCATCTCCCCTCCTGGGAGGATCCTCCAAACATCCTTTATTTGGTGCTCCCTTCTCTATCTGAACTGCCCTTTCCTCTAGGATACCCGGCTGGCCTCTAAGTTATGGAGTAATCCTCCTGGTGCTGATCTCAGCTATTCTTGGGTATTAATCTCATACTTTGTTACTTTATATCCCCCAGATGAATGCAATCTTTCTATGTCTATCCCTCTCTTTCTGACTCATTTCGCTTAGCATGATACTTTCCATATTGTACCACTTGTATGTAAATTTCATGACTTCATCTTTTCGAAGAGCTACATAGTATTCCATTGTGTAGATGTACCAAAGTTTCTTTAACCAGTCATCTGTTCTCGGGCACTCAGGTTTTTTCCAGATTCTGGCTATTGTAAAGAGTGCTGCAATGAACAAACAAGTGCAGATGTCACTTCAATTATACATTTTTGCCTCTCTGGGATATATTCCCAGGAGTGGTATTGCTGGGTCAAATGGGAGCTCAATTTCTAATTTTTGGAGAATCGTCCAGAGTATTTCTTTCATTATGTTTCTTTATCCCTCAACAGTCAAATGATGACATTTAAAAATGTCTTCAGTAGATTTTTCATATCTCCTTTTATGTTCATTTCTTAATGTTTTTTCTTTTTGAGCTATTATAAATAGGTCTTTTCTTCTGTTGATGTATTACTCATTTTTATATGGAAATTGTATGTGCAAGATATATAAGTATCAGTATATTTGTGTCATATTTAGCTATTCACTATATTAATTTTCCTATTGTTTTAAATAATTTTAGTCACTTTGAATATTTAGGTATAAAACTGACAGATGCAAATAATGTTTAAATTCTGTATTCCAGTTTATATCTATTCTCTCCTTTATTTTCATTTGTATTGCCAGACAATATCAAGTTATATCAATTATAGTTTGTATCCTTTTTTTCATTTTGATTTTTAACAAGAGTGACTATGTTAAGACTATTTAATTTTCCAATATCTAGTGGGCCTTTTGTCTAAGTCAAAAAAGTCAAACATCAGCAATTTCATAATGTTCAGTTTAGGGGTATTTTGTTATAGGGCATGAAAAGTTTTAAAAACATGTGTAAAAGATAAAAGGAAGAATCCATCTTTTCCCATTTTATTTGTTCATTAGACAAAGGTTTGCTGCTTTATGTTAGGTACTATTCAGAGGATGTGGGGTTAAGAAGTTTTTATGATGCTATGTTCCAGAAAACAAAGATAGTAAACTTATAAATGATAGATGGTAGCAAGTGCTAAGAGAATTGAAATAATAATAGTCAGGGGTGTGGTCCCACCAGCAGGTCAACCTGTACTCCCAGGGCTAGTGCATCAGCAGCCAGATGGTGTCTTCATTGCTTTCTCATATCCCGCTCTGCCTCTGGCTAGACCTCTACAACTCGGTACCAAATTTCCTGAGACAAAATAAACAGCTAAAAGGTACGTGGGAGCCACACCCCCAAAGCACCTACAGTTTAGCTATATGAGCTCATTTATCGGCCTTGTTTTAGAGACCCATAAATAAATCTTGACAAAAGCCACTATAATCTTGGACCTGCACAAGACTGAATACACCATAGTAAATCAGAAGGGTGAGGGTCAGCTTGGTGCCTGCCTAAGCAGGGCCCCCAGCAGCCACTTGCTTCCACAATCCAAAATTGTCACCATGGCCCTAGCCAGGCTCCACCATCTTGGGACAGACTTCACTGAGACATGATCTGCTGAAAATTTGGGTATGCGAATTTTGTGACTGAAATTTCCAGGCTTTCTGAGGGTCAGGATGGACCACCTCCCCAACCCTCCCTGTTCTTCCAGAAGCCTCGGCAGTCATATCCACACCCCAAAGTTGCACACAGTTAAAAAATAACTACTCCAGCCTTTCTTCCCAGTAAAAGTACTGAACGCCCTGAACAAACATGATGAAATCTTAGTACCTGTATTGCAAACCATAATGCACAAATGAGAAAGAGGGACAGTGCCTGCCGTAGAGGCAGGCTGGGGGATAGGTAGTGTTGAGGGATGGTGGGAGGGAAACGGGGGACATTGGTGGTGGGAAATGTACACTAGATGGATGTTGGATCATTGTATGACTGAAACCCAATAATCCATCTCACAGATATTAAATAAAATATTTAAATAAGTAAATAATAGGATGGTCACTAGCAAGGAGGAAAAGGTGGTATTTTAGATTTGGTGACTAGGAAAGAATCTCTTTCAAAGTGATCTTTGACTTGTATGAAGTAAGAGAGTGAAGCCTTACAGCTATCCTTGGAGACTGGCTGTCTGTGCAAGGAAGACATCATATAGATTAGAGGCTCGCTCATCTGAAATAGGTACTGGCTCTTAATTTCTTTACTGTGTCACTTCGGAAGTGATCCTGTGATTTTTTTACTTGATCAAATGAATATGATGACTTATATTACTGGATTTCTTAATATTGAATCATCCTTAAATTTTTGGTTCTGTTTTTTGGGGTGTTTTGTTTTGTTTCTGGAGGGGAGGGATGCCCACACCCAATAGTGCTCAGGGCTTACACCTTATCTGGACTTGGGAAACCATACGTGGTACTGGAGATCGAACCCTAGTCAGCTTCATGCAAAGTAAGTACCTCACCCGTTGTACTATTTCTCTGGTTCAGTGCTTGCATTTTTACTATAAACCATAACCTCACTCAGTTATGAATTAGTCTCAGTCAGATGTTAGGCTGGCTTTGTAAAAATCATGTTTGCTTTCTCTATATAAGCTCACAGTTTGAGTATCATTAAATCTACCAACTTTGTAAAGATTTGGTGGCATTTACCCGTGAAACTATCAAAACATGGGTCCAGAGCGACAGTACGATAGTACAGTAGGTTGGGCATTTGCCTTGCACTATGTGGCTGACCCAGGTTCAGTCCCCGGCATCCCGTATGGTATCCCCCACTCCCCACCCCTAGCAGTGTCAGGAGTAATTTCTGAGAGCAGAGCCAGGAGTAACTTACTCCTGATCATTGCTGGATATGACCCAAAAAGCAAAAATCAAACAAGAAAACAACTGTCAAAACGTAAAGCTTTTGTGAAAGCAAGGGTGAGTACAAAATCCTTAATCTCTTTCTCTTTCCCCCATCTCCTCATGACAAATAGTCTGTATCTATTTTTCTGACTCTTTTAAGACTTCTTTGTAATTAATATATTTTTTAGCTCTTCAACAAAATATATTGGAACATTCTAGCTTCTATAGACAAAGGAAAATATGAAACAATCGCTTGATCGCTTAATCACTTGACATTCCATTATTCATCGATTTGCTCGAGCAGGTGCCAGTAACGTCTCCATTCGTCCCTATCGCATAAAAATATGGAACGCGTCATGAATTTGTATGTCATCCTTACGCAGGAGCCATGATAATCATCTTTGTATTGTTCCAATTTTAGTATATGTGCTGCCGAAGTAAGCACTGTAATTAATATTTTTTGAAAAATAGTATTCATCAAGATTTTCACTTTCCTTTAAATAGAATGAACTGAAGCAGAACTTATTTTTGTCACTGATTATTACCAAGTATTTTCCAGTATCATAGGTGATTTAGTTACATTTAAGATTGAATAATGTGTCAGTGTAACAGTAGCTCTCAGACTGTCATATCCTCACCTTACATGTGAGGATACAGAAGCCTAGAAAAGTACAATTACTAATGATTGCAGTTGAAGCTAGGCTATTCCTTTTGCTCCTTGAACTGATGAACTTTTCAGAAGACTGTGCACTTGATGAAATTGCACCTTTCTGCTGCTACACTTTACCCTCATCTCTTTCCTTCCACACATTTTGTCACCTACACTTACTGCATACTAAGTTCATGTCATGCTCTATCTGTAGCATGTACTTTGTTAGCCAGAATCGCAGTGCTGTTTCGCCTGTTTGCCGGCTAGAGTATACTGTTTACTGCCAAGAGGCAAAGTGTTTGAAAGGAAGCTAATATTTAAAGGGATCTTTTTATAAAGGTCACTGTAATTGAGAATGTGTGTCTGGTTGTTTTTCTTCACTGCAATTGACTTCTGTCAGTGATGAAATGAAGATTTACTATACCTTGCTTTATCCCGGGAAAGTCCAGTTAGCTTCACACAGATCTGCCTGCCTGCACATGACATAAACTTACCTTTATTCTCCAGTGATAATGACAGAGAGACTTTGGACACTTCTCATTTATTGAGTATTTAAGTTTTGTGGCCTGGCACCAGCAGTGTAATAGCCGTGAAAGTTTTAAACACAGCAGAATGGCAGAGGACTCTGGCTTAGCCACAACAGACAGATTCAGTTACAGTTTCTTGTTAAAAGATGTTGCTGGAGGGAGGGGAAGGGATTTGACGGGGGATGAGCAAGCTATAGATCCAGAACTCAATCAGTTTATACATCAGCCAGGGGTGGATATGTGTGGGATTCTGGACCCTGGCCAGCAGTCTGCCCGCCTCACTGCTCTGTCAGCCAGGGTTGTCCTTCTCACAGATAAGTTGCCTTTATTGCTGGTCCTGTCCATTTAAGCTTTGCTGTATATGTGTTGCCTGACATGGGATACATGGATATGTGTGTGTATTAAATTATCAGTCTCATCTCTAAAGGATCCATTTAAAAGTCACTGTGAGTTAGTAGTGAAGAGGCCACACTGTGTACGAGTGAAGTTCTATGTACCCTGTGTCAGAAAGGCAAATCCACAGAAGAAAGTATAATTTTTTCCCCCTACTGTCTTCTATGGGAGAGCCCGGCAAGCTACGAGAGTATTCGATATGCCAGACACAGTAACAACAAAAGTCTCCAATGGAGACATTACTGGACCCGCTCGAGCAAATCGACGATCAACGGGAGGGCCTTTACCTTTACCTTTTACTGTCTTCTATGTAATGACTGATAGTTGACTTTGTAAAGGCCAGTTTTCCTCAAGATGAGGTTTTGGTCAGCCTCAATCAGAGTTAAGGGTGGGAGTGGGAAGGTTAAAAAAAAAATGCAGATTTGGGGTTGGAATGATAGCACAGTGGGTAGTGTGTTTACCTTGCACATGGCCAACCTGGGTTCAATTCCCAACATTCTATATGGTCCCCCAAGCACCACCAGGAGTAATTCTTGAGTGCATGAGCCAGGAGTAACCCCTGTGCAATGCCAGGTGTGACCCAAAGAAAAAAGAAAGGAAGGGAGGGAGGGAGGGAGGGAGGAAGGAAGGGAGGAGAAAGAAAGAAAGAAAGAAAGAAAGAAAGAAAGAAAGAAAGAAAGAAAGAAAGAAAATGATGAAGATTTCCAGGAAGTCAGGTTGATGACTCAAAGGGCCAGAGCCAATGCTTTGCATGCCGGAGCCCCAGGTTTGATCTCTAGGACAGCATGGTCCTCCAGCAAAGCCAAGAAACTCTGAATGTGACCAGAATTAATAATTACAGAGGCAGATTTCTGGACTCCACCTCAAATCATGTCAGTGAACTTTGAGGTTGAGACTGAGAATCAATCTGTAGCCCTAAAAAAGACTCCCAGATGATCATTTTGCACAATGGAGTTTAATAGTAATACAAAAGTAATTATTCAGAATAAATTAGAATTAGGGGAAATAGCTCAAAGGGGTAGTGCCAGGATTCTATTTCTGACATAGCAAAGTATCCTGAATACTACTGACATACCCCTGAAACACCATGAGATGAGGCCCCAAAACTAAAAAATACCAAAATATGAACTACAAATTCTTTCTCTCCTGCAGAGGTAAAATATACAGAATAGGTTATTTCAATATTGAGATTTACTGAAGATATATATGTACATGCATATATTCTATTCTACCAAACACATTCTACATATACCTTTTGGAAAACATTTCTAATTACTAAGAGAGGAACATCTGTTAGCCAAAGCTAATGTATATAATTATTATAATAATACATTAATTATATCTATACCATGCCTGCTTGCTTAAAATCTTGATGTAGATACAGATATAAATTATTTACTCTTCACAATAGCCTACGAGGCATTATCGTCCCATTTTACAGATGAGGAAATTCACCCTTATAAGTTGGCTGATGCCACATAGACAGCAGGTGGTAGAATTGGGGTTTGAATCCCCAAGACATCCTGACTTCAAAGTCAGTTTTCTGCTTTTGATAGCTGTAGAGATCAACTTCTCATCTTAGAGCAACTGATAGAAATTGTTAGGGAAGCTGAGTAATAGTAAGGCTTAGAAAAAATGATATATATGAGACAGCATAGCAGAGCAGGACATTAGACCAAGAATCAGACAGCTTGGGGTTAGTTCTTACTCTGATCTCTTGCCATTCACTTTGCTTCACCCAAGCTATTTGCCCACCTATGAATTACCCACCTGATGACCAGGTAGTTAAAAGTGATTTTAGAAGGTTCTTTGCCCCCTCCTTCCCTCAACCCTTACCTTTATGTTTCTGGTTTCTGCAGGTTTCATATATGTCCCTTTCTTCATCCTCACTCAATCTTCGAACTCTCACACATAGTACTGTTCATTGGCCCTATTTTAATAAGTGTTGAGATGTGTTTGTCTTCCAAAATATTATGTGTTCATTTCCTGAAGAAAATAGAACATTCTTTATCTGGAAATGTCTTGTTGCTGCTCTTCTTTTTATGCATCCCTAATATTTTCTAAAAATTTACCTTTAATTAGCTTTCTACCGGAAAGAAGGCACCATTTCATACGAAGTCGTTTGGTCAAGTTCTTTATTTGATCTTAATAATTCTGCATTTGTGATGTCTGGGTCAGAGTTCATGTGGGCTATATTCATCTTAATAGGGTTAACAAGTGTGTCAGATTGTCAAGTCATGGCTATAATTGACTTTGGCTTTGAGGTTTTCCTTCATAATAAACAATGGGCCCTGAGCCAAAAAAGCTTGTGGTTTATCCTGGCATACTGATGACTGAATAATGCAAGAGATTTCCCCTCTTGCTTATTCTGTTTCCCCGGAGCTTGATTCGTGCTATTTGGATGAATCATATCCAAAGCATATCCTTAATTTAAAAGAATTTGACTTGTGGACTTTCCCTCCTAGTTGAAAACATCTTGAAGCTTTACTTTTAATGTTCCAGGGGAGGTGGAAAAGCCTGTCTAGAGCTCAGAAGAGACACTTCCAGTGACTTGCATAAACCAGGCAGCTCAAAATGCCCTTTGACTGGGGTTGGATTGCGGTGGGAAATCTGTATTATTACTCACTGTGGTACACAAAATTCTTCTGGAAGAGAACACTGATGATACACTGATTTTTGTTAGTTTCTGCCATTTTTTTCTGCAACACAGTTATTGGAAGATTTGTTTTGTGCAAATAGCCTTGAGAACTCAATTTACAGTAAGTTCAGCGGGTAAAAGTAATCAGCACAAAGTATCAGTTAATCAGTTTATCAATAGTTGCTTCCTGAAATATGAACATAATAGCAGTTTCAAACTAAAACCAAACAAGAAACGCTTCAGCCCTCCTCTGATTAATTTAATAGTAGAAATATCTATGCTGATATCAAATCTGCTCCCTTTTCTTGGTAATTCTAATAAACAAATTGACGTATACAGTCAAGTGGGAAATGTTTTCTATTCTCTGAATAAGTTAATTAAAGAGGAAACCATGATTCATATCAGCTTTCTCTAAGCTGAGTTTCTAGTGTTCTTGGGAAAACGGGTAAATGTGGATCATTTCAGTCAGATAGTCCGGATAAAGCTAATTCTAATGAGGTGGGCGCCTAGCTGGTTCTCTGACTGACTTACCTCTTCCCTCTGAACCTGTGCGTGTGGCACCCACTGTTATTCCCTCTACTGGATGGAGTGTTTCCTCTTCATAACCTTTTGATCCAAACAAGGAGGATATTTCAGTTGACTACTTATTTCTCTTAAGAGAGAGGGTTGTAGAATTCTGGAGGAACTGATTAAGTAAAAGACAGGAAATGGATGGCTAATAGAAAGGCTGTCTTGAAACAGTAGAATATAATTCTTGCACACTGGCTCCATATATGTTTCCTGGATTCCTGCCATGTTGTTGCCCTCTGTTTGGTTTGTTCTCCTCTTTCTTATGGAGACCTTAACAGAGTCTGTGTTAAGACCAGCATACAAATTCTGTTGCTTCAAGCAGCCAGAAACGGATCCATTTTACGGACGGGTGGAGATGGGCACTCTCAAGTGGTGCTGATGTCCCCATCAGTTATTCTCAGTCTGCCAGACCAGTGGTTTGATGCATGAGTTCTAAGATGAGCTGCTGGGGACACCTGGGCCACCCAGCCCTGCTTGCAGCCTCCCAGGATACACCCTATTTCGGAACCATGTGGAACCAAAACCTGGTCAGGTGCATGATCACTGTCCAGTCTCTCAGCCCCAGAAAGGAATCCATTTTTGTGACCAATGGCAATAGTGTCTTAGAGGGGTTTTGTTGTGTATTGGTTTCATATTGACTTTAAAGAAACCCAAGCACAAAAATTTGTAAGTCTACAACTGTACCTCATGGTGTTTCACTAATAAAAATTAAAAAAAAAAAACATATCTGTACCAACTTTTAAGTGTTTTCAAACCAGTAACGTTTGATCTTTTTGCATGTGTCTTCTCACTCCTGCTTGACATAGGTTATTTATTTTTATAGCAGTTTTTATGCCAAGGGCAAATCAGGCTGTCCCCCAGAAGGAAATAAAAACCTTCTGGTTCTAGTCGCAGCTCTGCTAGAGGTTGCCTAATCATCTCTGTTCCTCATTGTCTTGAAAAGTGGTGACTAAAGAAATCCGTTTTACTGGATGGAGTGTTTCCTCCATCCAGTAAATAAATACTAAATTGATTGTTTTCTTCCTTTCTTTTTTTTCTCTTTCTCTTTCTTTTATTCCTTCCTTCTTTCCTTCCTTCCTTCCTTCCTCTTTCTTTCTTTCTTTCTTTCTTTCTTTCTTTCTTTCTTTCTTTCTTTCTTTCTTTTTCTGGTCTACCTCTTATTTGGATTTCCAAAAGAGAATGGTTGGGGGAGGTTTTGGCCAGCTCTGTGCTTCAAAGGTCAGACCTGGTAGTACTCAGGGGACAGTATGATGGCCAGGATCAAACTCAAGCCTCCCACATACAAAGCACATGCTCAGCCCTTTGAGCTATCTCTTCAGCCCTCCGAAAACTTTAAAATAGTAGCTGCTGGAAATAATTCAAAGATAAAAATTGCTGAAAAGACAGAATAACTGCAACGTTTGAAGCCACAATTCTCTTTATTCCTATAAAAGAGTCATTCCTTAGTCTAGACAGAAATGTTCAGTTTGCTAAAACTCAAGTCTTTTTCAGTTAACTTGTATTTTCTTGACTTTTATTTCCATTGATATAAATTGCATTTTAATGTTCTGTAAGTTTTAGATAAACACTGAAAATCAATGTGTATAAAGACTACATTAAGTGCTTTGCTACAATTCATCTCTACCCTTCACCATACAGTTGACCCTGCAGTTGACCCCTTTATCTGATTTGGCTTCCATCCTCCCCCTTCTCCTTTCCTTCCACTTATATTCTTATAGCTTAAACATTTTTTGTTGTTGTTGTTTAATTTTGTTCATTCAATTGTTTTGTTTCTCTGTGTACCATGGACTAGAGTGATAGCACAGTAGGTAGGGCGTTTACCTTGCATGCGGCTGACCCTGGTTTGATTCGTCCATCCTTCATGGAGAGCCGGCAAACTACCGAGAGTATCCCACCTGCATGGCAGAGCCTGGCAAGCTCCCCGTGGCATATTCGACATGCCAAAAACAGTAACAACAAGTCTCACTTTGTGTTTCTGGAGCGAGCAGACACCATTGGGCTACACTAGCATGTGACAGGGATGAATGGAGATGTTACTGGGGCCCGCTTGAGCAAATCGATGAACAATGGGACAACAATGCAACAGTGCTACAGTGCTCTGTGTACCATGTATGCACGAAATCCTGCATGATGGTCTTTTCTTCACATGACTTACTTCATTAAGCATAATAAATGGTTTTATTAGTGTTATTGATAGAATTTCATCTTTTTAAAAATTAACTGTTATATTCTGTTTTTATTTACCACATCTTATCGCATGTACCTGTTGATGGCTGCTTTACTTGCTACCAGCTCTCTCTCTCTCTCTCTCTCTCTCTCTTTTCCTTTTTTGGGTCATACATGGTGATGCTCAGGAGTTACTTCTGGCTCTGCACTCAGAAATCACTCCTGGCGGTGCTCCGGGGATCATATGGGATGCTGGGGAGTGAACCTAGTTGGCTGTATGTAAGGCAAACGCCCTACCCGCTGTGCTGTTGTTCCGGCCCCACTTGCTTCCAGTTCTTGACTATTGTAAATAATGCTTCCATGAACATGAGGGTAATATATTTCTCTTCAAATTCATGTTTTCGACTAGCTTTTTGGAAAGATTTCTCTCTCTCTCTCTCTCTCTCTCTCTCTCTCTCTCTCTCTCTCTCTCTCTCTCTCTCTCCTTCTGTCTGTCTTTCTCTGACATATAGCTTTCATGGAAGGTTCTGAACTATGCCATAGTGCCTTGGGGGTAGAATGCATGAAACAAAGAGAATGCTTTGTGCCATATTTGCCATTACTGCTTGCTTCATGGTGACAGAAGGCTCCTTAAACGATGGAGATCTCAGGTCATGCTTCTTTGCTTGACCAAGTCTTCAGTAGAGTCCTATGGGCCAATTTCTCTAGATATGAGAAATTTACCATGTTTCAAAGTTTGTTTAGAAGATCAATTCTTACTCACCAGTTCGTTTCCGAGCTCTCCTTTTCTTTTTTCATATCTAGGCTGGGAAAGATGGAGCTGACTCGACAAGCATAGCAATAGAAAATTTCATAGCAATTTGATACATTTATTGAATTTGGATTTTTATTTTGTGGTCTTAATTTTTCTAGAATTATACTCTTTGTCTGTAGGGGATTAGAAATGAGAAAACAAAAACTGGTCTTCAACCACAGATGTTTTGAGAAGCAGTGCTCCTGGTATAACTCCAGGTTGGAAATTAAGTTCCTCTCCAATGTGCCTCTTTTCTATCCTAGGAAAGGATTCATTCTTCCTTATTCCCAAGCCTAAGATCTTAAATCTTATTACATTTTATTAGAATGTGGTGAAAAACGTATAAGTTTGCCATCATAACTGTTTTGCATTTACATTTTAGTAGGGCTGTATACATGTGCATTGTAGTGCATCCACTCTCTAGAATTCTTTCCTTTTGTAGAGCTAAAACTGTAGACCCACTAAGCAATTCTTTATTGTCCTCTTCTCCCAACTCTTGGAAACACTTCTACTTTGATGAAATTGACTACTTCAGATACCTCAAAAAATTGATTTTATACAATATTTAACTTTCATGACTGGTTTCCTTTACCATGATCTCCTTAGTTCATCAAACAGAGGACATGTTTTAAAGTTCTCTTCCTTTTTAAGACTGAATAATGATACATTATATTTATATTCATTTATACATCCTTGAACACTTAAATTGCTTCTACTCCTTTTGGCTACTCTGAATAAGGTTGTGCTAAACTTGGGTATACAGATCTCTTCAAGCCAGGCCTCCCCCTCCCCTCTTCTCTTCATCTTCCCCCTCCCCTCCCCCCTTTCACTTCGCCTAACTTCCCTCCCCTCCTCTTGCTCTTCTTTCTTGCTCTTTCCCCAGAGAATGAACTCAACACATTCAAGGCAAATGCTTTACTAGTAAGCGTCATCTCTGACCCAGATCCTGCTTTTACTTGTTTGGGTCATATACCCAGACAATAAATTGCTAAAATATATAGTAATTCTATTTTTTAAAAAAAATTTTAGGAACCACTATATCCTGTGTTGCTGTACCATCTTATGTTCCTACCAACAGTGCAGAAGAGTTCTAATTTCTCTGTATCCTGGCCAATACATGTCATTTTCTGGTAGTTAAAAAAAAATAGTAACCATTCCTAACGAATATAGTTTTCCCTTATTGTGATTTTGTTCTGTGTTTCACTGATGATTGGTGATAATGAGCAGCTCTCCTACTTGGTCATTTGCATGTCTTCTTTAAAGAAACCCACCTTTCCTAGTCCTTTGCCCATGTTTTAATTGGGTTATTTGGGTTTGGGAGGGCTACACCCATCCGCACTCAGGGTTTATTCCTAGCACTACACTAAGGGATCACTTCCTGGCAGGACTCAGGGGCCCTCATGGGGTGCCAGGGATCTAGCCCAGTCAGCCATGGGCAAGGTAAGCTCCCTACCAGCTATACTTCCCCCAGATTATTTGGGTTTTTGTTGTTGATGTTGATTTATAGGAATACTTTATATTTTCTAAATTGTAATTCTTTATCATATGTGATTCCCATATTTTTTATTCTATACATTGTCTTCCCTGCTGTCAACTGTGACCATTTGATGCACAAAGAACTTTTATTTTGTTGTGCTTCATTTACCTATTTTTCTTTGTTGCCCATGCTTTATGTATCACACCAGATTTTTCCCTTAAAATGTATGCTGTTAGGTTAGCTTTTTAGTCAATTTTGAGTTAATTTCATTTGGGTCACACCTGATGATGCTAAGTGCTTATTCCTAGTTCTGCACCCAGGGATCACTCCTAGTGGAACTCAGGGGACCATATGGAATGCTGGGGATCAAACCCAGCTCACCCACGTGCAAGGAAAGTACCTTATCTGCTATACTTTTGCTTTAGCCTGAGTTATTTTCTGAATGTAGCATGGGCAAGGGTCCAGATTCACTTATCTTCTATGGTGTACAATTTTGTTCAACTCCGTTTGTTGGAAGGAGCCTCATTCTTACACTCCATTATTCCCTACCAAACTGAAAGGTCAGCAAATAATGCTGAGAAAAAATTGAATACGAAATTTATGTTTTGATTTTGCCAGTTTGGGAAAAAGGAGAGAGAAGGGCTGTTTGAAAGCTAAGTCATAATTTGATGTTACACAGGTATGCATAGTATTACTATTTTATGAACAACATGACTATTAGTCCAAAAGTGAAATTTAAAATAAGTTTCATGGAATTTCATGAAAACAGAGCCATTTCACCTTCCAGACAACTTGATATGTCCTAAATTAACTTACCTGGAGAGGAGAAAGGAAGCTGTGGTGATGGTGTTAGTGACCTTGAATAAAAATGCACTCTGTAACTTTTACTGAGTTTAGTGCCTCAGTGCGGAGAAGTAACACTTTTTAAAATTACTATTTTGTCTTGGCTTATAGAAAATTCAGTACTAAGGTTTTTTTGTTTTTTGTTTTTTGGGTTTTTTTTTTCACTCAGCTAGATGCTCTCAGTGCTTTACCTCCATTTGTTTTGCTTTGATTTCGTAAGTCAGTTTTATTGAAGTATAATTTGCATTTCAAGTTTGGACAAATGTATGCAGCTGTGTAATCACCACTTCACTTTCAATTATAGCCTCTTTCCATCCCCCTAAAGGATCCCTGTACTCCTTTGCAATCATTAGGGCCTTTCTATCCTTTGTTAAATAGTTCTGTTGAGTCTCTGCCCTTAAGTGTTAGCCACCAATCTGCTAAAAATACTTCTGGAAGTAGGTGGAATATAAAAGAGTAACTGCTTAAATAAGATAACCTTTTTAAGCCCTAGATTTCTTCGTGGGATCTGCCATTCAGTTGTTTTGCTGCTGTTTTTCTAATCCAAAAAGTATCACACAAACTTCTTAGAACTTGTTTCACTACAACTAATATTGATAAGCTGATATCTTTGGCGGAGGGCTTGGGGTTGGTGGGGGGAGTCCACTCCCGGCAGTGCTCAGGACCTACTTGTGGCTCAATGCTTGGGGGAGAGGGGTCACTCCTGGCTGAACTCAGGTTACCATGTGGTTCCAGGGATTGAACCTGGGCTTCCTCCTTGTAAAGGTGTGCTCAACCCACAGAGTCTTATCTCTAGCCTTGAGCTGATAGTTAATTAAGGATTGCTAGATATCTTTAGAAGTCCATATTCTTTTCTCCTTTGAATTAGGTATCTAATTCAAAAGATTCTTTTTTAAAAAAAAAATTCTTCCTTGACGGGTTTGTGCCTACCTAAGTGGTCAACATCTTTGCCGGAAGATGAAACATGTAAGATCCTGCAGTTGCCTTCCTGTGGCATGTAGAAAGATAGTGGTCTTGCTGTCTAGCATTTCAACAACTTGTGGCCCAGGAAAATATGCAGCTGCTTTTGGGAATATTAGAGCTCTGACTTGTTTGTACATAGCATAACAGTGTCTTTTAAGTGACAACTTTAGCTAGCTGGATTACATATGGGGATGGTATAGTCTCTGGGAAGGTGTGAGGTAGCTAGAGCAAATGTGCCAAGTTACACGTGAAGAATTCTAGCCTGTGGCATGCGTTTGAACATCAGCATGAGCTGTGGATGATCCATACTTCTTCCTCAGGACATTAACAAAGTAGTAAGACTAATGCTTTCACCCTGTTTCCACTTGCCAAGCAAAAGGGATTGTTATCACTATTTTTACTGTTCTGGAGTTACTATGATATGATGAACTTCATTTAACTATTAGTAAAAAAAAATGTACACTAAAGTATCTTCTTAGGGACTTGGCTTTATAATGTTTTCTCATATTACGATAGGTCTCATTTTACTCTGTGGGGGTGATGCTCTCATGGGTGCTCAGGAGGCTTGGGGCCCCAGCTAGTGATTAATTCTTAGCCATCCACTCTGGTGGTTCAATGCATGGGTCTGAGGTTGTGGTGGTGCTGGGAACTTGCGGTGCCAGAAACTACCGTTTAGTGCTCAGGATCTCCAAGGCCACACCTGATGGTGCCTGGGGACTTCCAGGGCTGCACCCAGTAATGCTAGAACTTTTTTAAAAGGACATCTACAGTAGTAGCATAGCCCAGAAGGGGCGTACTTTATAACGATTAGACATTGTCTTGGGATTCTTTTCAGGGGCGAGGGAGGGGGGTAATGGAGATTGAGCCACACCTTATTGTGCTCAGGGTTTACTCCTGGCTCTATGCTCAAGAATCACCCTTGGTGATGCACAGAAGACAGTATGTGGTGCTGGAGTCAACCAACTGCAAGGCAAGCATGTTAACTGCCTCTCCAGTCCCTTCTTGGCATTATTTCCTTTGTGAAAGTGTAGAATGGAGTGCCACTTAGCCAGGTTATGTTTACCAAGCCTATAAGGTCCCAATGTAAAGATTCTTTCTTCTGTCTTTACCAGCACCAAGACAACTGCATTGATATTTCTGTAAAACATCCTAAAATTCTTGACATTTCTATGCATTGTGGAGAGGGTGAAAACAGATAGTATATTTACTTTAATCTTTGTTCAAGTTGCCATATTTAAATTAATAATTTTAACACATTGGACAAAATTATGTACTCAGATTCTCTTACTTTTGTGTGGGTGAGAACCCATACCTGAATTATGTATTTTAGGACTCTTAAATCTAGCAATAATGCAAAGAGCCAAAAATAGAGATCTCATAGATTCTTGCTTGATAAGAGCTAATTTGCCCCCTCCCACCCCCCCGAATTATCTCTTTTGGCCTCCTTTTGACATAATCATGGTAGTTGCATCTGTAATGAGATTCCATTGAATTTGATACAATATACTTAAAGGAAAGGACAGCATATTCAGTTTGCGACAGAGGCAAGGACTTTGTTGTTGGGGGCCATACCCAGCTATGCTCAGGGCTTATTCCTGGCTCTGTTTTGAGCAATCAATCCTGACTGGTTTGGGGGAATTGTATGCAGTACTAGGGATTGGATCCCAGTTGGCTGTATGTAAGAAAAGCACCTTACTCACCGAAGGGAAACCCATCAAAAGAAAGCTTGAATCTTTTTTTAAACATAATTAAATTATTGGTATCCTTTTCTTTGCTGATGAGGTGCAGTTTGCTGATGAGATCATTGAGATGCAGTGGATTCCCCAAACTATGCTTCCACTTGGTCAAAGTAGCAAAGTCTAATCTTAATAAAAACTTGCTGACTCAGTTTTCCTCCCCTCCCTCTTTTAACTTTCTTCTAGGACTCAGCCCAAAACCATGTTTGCTCCAGTGGAATCCGATGATGAGGAAGCCAAGAATGAACCAGAATGGAAAAAACGTAAAATCTGAAGACTGTCTAAGGAGAGCTGTTTGCATGGGGTAGGGTATTGGATTTTTTTAAAACCTAATAAAGCAATACATTTCTATGAAAAGATTTTTTTGTCCCTTTTTTTGCATCCTTGAGCCATTTAAAAGATCGGTAGCTACTTTGAGGGAATACTTTGCCCATATTTTACCTACAGCTTTTAAACTATGTTGAAAGAAATGAGAAACAGCTTCTTAGCCTACTACCAAGAACTTTAAGTACTTGCAAACTTTTTCCAACAACTATGGTCTTGTACAGATTCTCATAAGCTTGAGCAAGTGGGATATATATATATATATATATATATATATATATATATATATCAGCATATATCAGTCTTCAGCAATTCTAGGACCAGTTTAGAAATTGACTCGAAAAGCTTGATGTTTTGATATCATTTCACAACCATTGTTTATATGACTGTAAATAATTCGACTGAGCGCAAATGAAAAGCATTGCCTTACTTAAAAAAAAAATCTGAGTATCCTTCAGTAGCAGGGCACAGCAGTTGAGAGTTAGGAAGCTGGCTTTGAAGTCAGACTGGTGTGGTTTCACATCCTGGTTTTGCACTTTGCTGTCTGAGCCATCCTAGAACTCTGGAACTCTTCTAGCCTTGGACCATGGTAGTAACCTCCCGGTAGGTCCTCACAGTTAGATGAGGCACTTCTCTGAGAACATATAGCAATGCATTTTGCACATAGTAAATACACCCTATTAAATATTTGTTCTTTTAATATAGGGATAACAATAACTACTTTGCCTATTTTCATCAGGATTCAATTAGAGAAGTGTAGAAATACTTTATAAGTGTAAAAACTATATAAAAGACATTAAAAATAATTCTAAAAGCTCATTATGCTTTTGTGGCTATTAAAGTGAAACAAAAGTTGGCAGATTTGTCCAAAGTAGTACTGAATGCATGCAGTAGAATTCCGTGATCTGGCTCTCCAGCAACTTAGCATCGTTTTGGATTTTTGGTTTTTTTCCATGTAAAATACTCCCTACCAGACAATGTTATTGGGTGTCTTTTGTATTCTTGCCTTTTGCCCACATGTTCCTCTCTGTCCTGGTCAATTAAATAATTATAAAGTGAACAATGATCCAGAATGTATGTCAGAAAGTTTTGGTCCATGAGTCTTCACATATCACTCACCTCTTCCCTCAGACTAATTTTTCTATGGTGGCTCCCCACAATGGTTTTGGGTCTTCTGAGACCACATCTGGTGATACTCAAGGGGCATAGCCATACTTTGAGGCTGGGGAGACATATGGTGCCAGGGATTGAATTCAGGACCTTGCACCAGCTAGGCATGTCTCTACTAACTGAGCTTTCTTACTGGTTTCTTGGATTTGTTGTTGTTGTAACACATTCACTCACAACCTTCTTGTTTCTATAGTTTTAAAGTGGCAGTAATCATTCTTCCATAGAGAAAATCTTTTAAAACTTGTTTGTTGTTTTTTGATTTGGAGTCCTTTGGTTTTTCATCCAGATTATACTCAGGACTTATTCTTGGCTCTGTGCTCAGGAATCACTCCTGGTGGTCCTCAGGGGATCATATGTGACACTACGGATCAAATTTGGGTCAGCAGAATTCAAGACAAGTGCTATAGCTGCTGTACTATCTCTCCAGCCTCTAAAACTCTATCCTTCTCAACTCCTTTCTGTCTGTCCACTTTCCCATATCTATCTTTGTCCCATTTCCTTTCCCTTTTACTTCCCTGTATCACTGTATCACTGTCATACCATTGTTCATCAATTTGCTTGAGCAGGTGCCAGTAACATCTCCATTCATCGTAGCTCTGAGATTTTAGCAGCCTCTCTTTACTGGTCCTTCCCAATGGTGCTGCATTGGAGGCTCTTTCAGGGTCAGGGGATGATACCAATTATTGTTACTGTTTTTGGCATATCGAATACGCCACAGGGAGCTTGCTAGGCTCTGCCATGCGGGCAGGATACTCTTGGTAGCTTGCTGGGTTCTCCGAGAGAGAACTAGACTATAAGAGGTCACGTGGCCGCAAATGCAGCCACACACTTCCGAGAACTTCCCTGTAGGTTATAGTAACCCTGTAGGTTATCGTATAGAGGAAGAACCAGGATTTGTTGGGTGCCTCCTATCTGGTGAGAACTATTATAAGATCTTGTTTTCACTCATTTTATTCTCACAAAGATCCCTTGAGTAGGTAAAATGGTTGAACCCATTTCACAGATGAGATTCAGGATGTCAGATTATCCTTTGTCATGGTGATCGAGGGCTATATAAAGATAGCCCAGATCTGGAAACCTCAGAAATGAATAGATACCACCCCGCACCCTTTATCCCCATTTCCTATTTCTGTTAAAATGCACTTTGTTTCAAAATCTATTACAGACCAATATTTTGATCCAGCTGCTTAGAATTTGTAAATTTATTGCTTCTTGGATAAAATCTGAAAACATTTCATAGTTTTCCCATCCTAACATAAACATTGCACCATATGGAAGTGTTCGTCTTGCCTAGCCAAATTGCAGCAAAGGGTTGGAGGGAGGAATGAAAACACAATCATAGTGGTCTTGGCGGAGTCTGCGATGACCTAAGGGGAGAGAAAGGCAAATTCAGCACGAAGACGGTTTTTTCCTTGTTACCTACAACACAGTGGGCCTTTTTATGCTTGACATGATTTATCTCAAGAATTGTTTTTAAAGATTATTTTCCACACAAGGTCGGTAAAAGTACATGCAAGATGTTCCATCTCGATTTTGGTGAACAGAGACCTTAGAACCAGCGCTGGACAAATGTGAGTGTTAGTTTCACCTGTCATCCCCTCTCCAGAGTGGATACCTTTTGTTAGTGGTTCCCTGGGTTCTCGCACTTGCTACACAAAACCCTCTTCAACTACAGGACAAGAACAATCCCTCCCTCACCCTACACCCAGCCCCATTAAACTGCTTATCAACTTCTGTCGGGACTGTCTTCTGAATCTTGTGTTTGCCCTTTCTCTCTTCTTTCACTGCTTCTCCTGTAATTTTGACCTTCTTTTCTCTCACGAGAGCCTCTCAGAAGCTTCTCTTCCAACTAACCTTTTCCGTCTCACACACATTCAGCTATTAGTCAGCTTTCAAAAACTCAAACCTCTCATTTCTTTTCTCTGTTTAGAACCTCCCAGGGACTCCATCATTAGTTCTGATCGCCAAACACTTCGGAGTCAAACCACACTGAACCCAGAAGATACCTGAATGCCTTTGTACACGTTGTCTATCTTTCCTTGTTTGCCTGAGAAATTTTTATCTTATTCCTTATGAAGATAAAATTCACCTTCTCGGAGCAGCTTCTATGACCTACCAATTGATAATTAGTATTATCCTTGGACCCCTCAGTTGCTTGCCTATCTCTCTTGTCTTATGTTGTGTGATATGTATGTATGTGTGCATGATTTCTGAGCCTGAATTAGTGTCTCTCCTGCTAGAAAGTAGATGCTAAAAATCTAAAACTCATTGAGCTCTGAATAGTCAATAAAATTGAATTTGTTTAATGAATATAAGGACCATGTTTTATTCACATTTGCATTCCTAGATGTGAGCTTTGAAAAGAGGATTTAAAAGGTGACTCTCATTGAATTTTTTTAATGAATATAAGGACCGTGTTTTATTCACATTTGCATTCCTAGATGTGAGCTTTGAAAGAGGGTTTAAAAGATGACTCTCATTAAACGTTTTGCTGAGGAAAGGAGAAAAACAGTCACGGGGGAAAAGGGCTAGAAAGAAAAGGAGGTGTGGGATATACTCTACCTCATTCTGTCAGTGGGAAAAGAGACCATTAGTAGTGATGCAAGGTACTTTGCCCCTCTCTGCTGGGATTGTCTGCAGGTAAATATTTGCGTGGCCTGGGATGGAACAGGCTTGTGAACACTTGACTGTGCACTGACTGTCCGGTTGTTACTAAAGCCACTCAAAATCTCTTGTCTTGTTCAGGTTATACCTTCAAGGTCCTGGGACCCTAAGGACCCAAAGATATTTCTGGCATAGATTTTATAAATAAATAAATAAAACATTTAATTTTTAAATAATTTTTTGAATTGAATCACTGTGAATTACCAAATTACAGAATTATTCGTGACTGTGTTTCAGGCGTACAGTGTTCCAGCTGTCTACTTCCCTCCATGGATGCCCCCAGTTTCCCTCCCACCCCCCAAACCTGCCTCTGTGGCAGGCACTTGTTGGTTTTTTTTTCTTTCTTTAATATTTTATTTATTAATTTATTGAACTATCGCTGCCGGTGCTCGGGGGACCATACGGGAATTGAACCCGGGTCGGCTGCATGCAAGGCAAACACCCTACCTGCTGCGCGATAGCACAGCGGGTAGGGCGTCTGCCTTGCACGCAGCCAACATGGCCGACCCGAGTTCGATTCCTCCGCCCCTCTCGGAGAGCCGGGCAAGCTGCCGAGAGTATTCGATATGCCAGACACAGTAACAACAAAGTCTCCAATGGAGACGTTACTGGGCCCGCTCGAGCAAATCGATGATCAACGGGAGGCCCTTTACTTTACTTTACTTTACATGTCATGATATGTATAATTATGTGGAAGAGTTCTATGATAGGAGCGATAGCACAGCGGGTAGGGCGTCTGCCTTGCACGCAGCCAACATGGCCGACCCGAGTTCGATTCCTCCGCCCCTCTCGGAGAGCCCGGCAAGCTGCCGAGAGTATTCGATATGCCAGACACAGTAACAACAAAGTCTCCAATGGAGACGTTACTGGGCCCGCTCGAGCAAATCGATGATCAACGGGAGGGCCTTTACTTTACTTTTACTTTAATTGAACTATAATGAATTACAAAGTTCAAAGATATTTATGGTTGTGTTTCAGATATACAATATTCAATACCAATCCCTTCACCAGTGCCCAGTACCCTCTACCAATGTCCCCAGTTTTACTCCCATCCCCCAAGCCTGCCTCTGTGTCAGGCACTTTTCTCCTCTACCATTGAGTAGTAAACTTTCTACTTTTTATTTTGTTCTTTGGACCCCACCCCTACCCCTTTAGGCATGTGGTTACAATGTTGTTACTGATAGGGAATCATGCATATCACTTTACATCTTTTCATTACTTACTCCTGCCCAGAGTGACCACTCCCCTCCATCATTAGTGGTCCCTTCCCAGATCTATCCCCGCCCCCCCCAACCCTACAGTGGCAAACTTACTAAGAGTAGGAGCTGGAGAGATTGTATAGCGGATAAGGGACTTACCTTACTTGAGACTGACCCAGGTTCTACACTCAGCCCTACAGGTAGTCCTCAGACCTCTGCCAGGAGTGATCCCTGAGCACATAGTTAGAAATTAGCCCTGACCACCATTGAGTGCAATGCGAAAACCAATGCAAAAACCTGCTCTTTGTTTCTTTTGGCATGAGGGTTCTTAACCTAGGGAGGGTGCCTGTGAACCCCCTCAAAATATGCAGCCAACTTTACTACTGCATATATTCATCCCCCACCCCAACCCCATGGAGAGAATCTATAGCTTTAATCGAATTTTGAGATATTGTGTATTGTTAACCATTCTTTCATCTCCGAAGAGGACTATATAAAATTGACCCCTTCAGACTTAAACCAAGATATACTCATAACTCTCCTACCAATCAGACAGAGCAAATGAATCTAAAGCCTCTAACACAATGGTTCCCATCTTAGAGAATTAGGTTATTGCTTTTCGTCTTTTTTTTTTTTTTTTGGCTTTTTGGGTCAAACCCAATTATGCTCAGGGGTTACTTTTGGCTCTGCACTCAAGAATGACTCCTGGTGGTGCTCGGGGGACCATATGGGATGCTGGGGGTTGAACCCGGGTCGGCAACATGCAAGGCAAACACCCTACCTGCTGTACTATTGCTCCGGCCCCTGCTTTTAGTCTTAATGTCTACTTTTTGAAAGTTGGTAGTTCTCTGTCCCATTAAAAAACTAATGAAATTGTCCATGGCTTGGAGGCCAACCACACATGCTAAGGGAAAAGGGAGCTCAGATAGAGAAGGGAACACCAAATAACGGTGTTGGGAGGATCCTCCCAGGATGGGAGAAGCATGCTGAAAGTAGACTATAGACCACCCATTACTTCTTTTGCAAACCACAACACCCAATAAGAGAGAGAGAACAAAAGGGAATGCCCTGCCACAGAGGCAGGGTGGGATGGGAGGGATGGGGGCTGGGAGGGATACTGGGATCTGTGGTGGTGGGAAATGGGCACCAGTGGAGAGATGGGTATTTGATCATTGTATAATTGAAACCCAAGCACAAAAATTTATAAGTCTGCAACTGTACCTCATGATGTCTCACTAATAAAAAAATAATTTAAAAAATTAAAAAGAACTAATGAAATTGAGCTAGAGATATAGTACAAGGATCAAAGACACTTGCCTTGCAGTGCAGCCAACCCCATTCTGTCCCTGAACACTAACACTGCCAGAGGTTCCTCCTGAACACAAATCCAGTATCCCCTTCCAAAAATTTATTTCCGCTTCATGATCATATGCAGGCTGCATCCAAGCATGAACACTTTTTTTCTGTAGTCTAAGAGCAACTATTATGAGATTTAAGTCAACTTAATCAAGAAAAACTTTGAAGAGTAGGAGCTGGAGAGAGTACAGCAGATAAGGGGCTTACCTTACTCGAGACTTACCCAGGTTCTACTCTCAGTCCTACATAAAATCCCCAAGCACACCTCTGCCAGGAGTGCTTTCTGAGCACATAGCTAGAAATAAGCACCAATGGGTGCAAGCATGCAAAAACCAAAAATAAAAAAATATAAGAGACAATTTCAGGCAACTGTGAGGCCTCCAGAGTTTACTAGCCAGTGAGTCACTTGATCACTTGACTTCCCGTTAATCATCAATTTGCTCGAGCAGGCGCCAGTAACGTCTCCATTTGTCCCTGTCACGTGCTAGTGTAGCCCAGTGGCATCTGTTCATTCTAGGAACACAAAGAGCCTCAAACCAATCGTTCAGGGTCTTGATGAAAAAGTCTGACCATCAGGTAGGTGGGCAGCCACGCGGTCTTTTGACATCCCGTGGAATCCAGTTGGTAACAGCTCTAGTCCAGCGGTCGTCTCCAAATCTCATTACGTGTTCAGCCCATCTGAATTTTGATGCTTTGGCAAACGAGACAGTGTCCCTGATTCTTGATCGTCGATAGAGGTTGGAACTCCAGATTCTTTCTCTCATTTGAGTGAAATGTGATACTCCAAGCATTCCTCTTTGGGAGACCCGAATAGCGTTCTCATCCTGTTTTCATAGGGCCCAGGTCTCTGAGGCGTATGTTAATGCAGGAAGAACAGTGGAATAAAAGAGATGTGCCCGTAACCATAGGTTCTTCATCCTCTTAGCTATTTCTTTGATGCTATGGAAGGCGTTCCAAGCCACTCTTCCTCCTGCGCAACTCAGGTGCCAGGTCATTTGTCATGTTGATGTCTTGACCTCGGTACACATAAGTGTTGCATTCAGAGATGTTCATTTTGTTGAGAGCGAATGGAGCATCGGGAATGAGTCTGTTTCTCATAACATTGTCTTCATGAGATTCAGCTGGAGTTCGACCTTTCCACACTCACGGTCGAAGTTGGCCAGCATTTGTGCTGCTTGGCTAATGTTTGGTGTTATTAGAACGATGTCATCAGCAAAGCGGAGGTGGTGTAGTTGCCGACCATCTATCTTCACTCTTATTTCTTTCCATTCCAGTCATCGCATGATGTTCTCAAGGGTGGCACTGAAGAGTTTCGGTGAAATGGCATCACCCTGCTGAATACTTCTCTTGACATGAATGATCACTTCTTTGTAGAATGGTGAGATCCTGGTGGTGAATCCGTAATACAGCTCACAGAGGATCCTGATGTATTGAATTTGAATGCCCTGTTTGGCTAGGGCTTCGATGACCTCTTCAGTCTTAACAAAGTCAAAGGCCTTCTTTAAATCAATGAACATTAGACAGAGCGACATCTTGAACTTTCAAGAAACCTTAATGAGCTTGGTCATTGTGTGGATATGGTCGATGGTGCTGAATCCTTTTTGGAACTAGGCTTGCTCGAATGGTTGTCCTTCATCTAGTGTTCTCCCAATCCTATTCAGGATCACTCGAGTGAACAGCTTATAGATGACAGACAATAGGCAGATTGGTAGATAGTTGCCAATGTCGTGGATGTCTCGCTTCTTGTACAGTAGTTCAGTCCTGCTGGCTTTCCACTGGGATGGAACCTTGCATTCAGACAGATAGCGTGTGAAGAGCCAAGCCAGCGTATTGATGAGTACTGAGGGCAGGTTCTTCAGGTGTTCAGGTCTGACCTTGTCTGGGCCAGTCCAACAAAATGGCATGTCTGATTTCAGAAGGGGGAATGTTGGGAACGACATATCCATCCTGCGGAATTTGTTATGTGGGCAGTGGACGTGGCTATCGAAGAGATCTAAGTAGAAGTCACGAATAATCTCCATTGCCCTTCTGGAATATGTGATAGATCCATCAGGACGTCGGAGGGCAGTCATCTTGGTGGTCTTGTAGTTAGCGAAGGACAGGCGGGCGTTACGAATGCTTTTCCCGGCTTCTGCTGCATCTACCAGCACTTCTGCTCTTCTCTCTCTGAGGTCTTCCTTTATCGCATCTCTGCACTGCTTTGCGAGCTCGAACATTCGTTTGCAGTTGCCTGAGGCATGCGCCAAACCACATTGGCGAATAAGCTCAAGAATTTTCGAAGACAGGCTTTTTTTTTTTTTGTGGCTATCTCTCTTTTGGCATTCCTCACACAGTCATGGAGATGCTGAACCAGTCGATCGTGTTTCTTGTCAATGTTGTCAACAACGGCATCTTCCCATGTTGCAGCAATGGTGCCAAAGAGCTCCCAGTTGGTGGTCGTTCTGGGAGTTCTCTTCTTAAACTTTTCAGCCCTTTCTCCCCACTCTGTGAAGTAGAATTTTGCATGAAGGAGACGATGGCCCAATCCCGTTTGGAATTTTGGGACAACAGCGCATTGGTCAAGCAAATTCAACTGTCGATTGAATATGATGTGGTCTATTTCATTGTGGAACCGTCCACTGGGAGACTCCCATGTCCAACGTTTAGATTCAGCCTTCTGGAACTATGAGTTACCATGGATGATCTTGGTCGACATGATGAACTCAGTCTCTCACCTTGTTCGTTACATTCTAAGTCATGGGTCCTGATGTGGAGTTCTTTGGCTGATCTTCTTGGTCCTATCTTGGTATTAAAATCACCAACAATGATCTTGTAAAAGGTGTGGTCTTCTTTATTGAACTTCTCCAGCTCCATGTAGAGCTTCTCAATTTCTCCTTCATCATAATTGCATGTTGTAATTACAATGGATCTCATTCCGCTGACCCTGAAGGCACCAGTGAGTCAGTTGTGGTAGAAACCGGGAGGGTGACCAGATGCCTGCTTAGATACACAGGAAATCTTCATATAATATCAACAAATTCTTAGAACTGCTATTTTCATGACGGCAATTTCCTTGAACAATATTGTTTAACTTTGTTCATTTGTCTTTTTCTCATCAATGTTGGAACTTAACAACATTGAAGAAAATATATTCTAGGACCTGCCTATACAGCTTGGATCAGAATTCAGGAGAGGCTTCCTTGGTCAGTCGATTTGTGTGTGAGAGAGACGAAGCAATGGCAGGTTGCTAACAGACTCCTGCTGAAAAGTTTCTCTCTGGAATGGGACCTACTGATAGTCACCATGACTGGTACTTTAATTTTCACTAACACCTTCACCAAAGAACTGAGAGCAGAGTGCCTAAAGATGGGAGACTGTGTGCTCTGTTTGTGTATGTGTGTGGGGGGGGGGGGGGTGGGAATATATATAGAAAAGGGTTTTAATGGCAAAGTGAAGGGACATTTACTTGTAAGTAGTTTTCTGAATTATCCTAGAGTTTATATTAGAGATCTGCACATTTTTTAAATAAGAGCATCAGTGCCCCCAGTTGTAATAATATTCATTAAAGAAGATCTGAAAAATGTTTAATAATTGATTAAATGGTCACAATTCTTAAGTATTTGTCCCATCAAGAAGATTGCCTTCTCATGGTTGGAACTATCCACAAGTATGTGTGGGACTGAGTGTAGTTAAGAGAAGAAAATGCTATGACAATAATAGCTGGGAATGATCACACTGGACAATATCTGAGGGTTAGAGGTAGGTAATGGATATTCTTGATAACCTTTCAGTATTAGTATTGCAAATCACAATGCCCAAAAGGGGGGAGAGAGACAGAGACAGAGACAGAGACAGAGAGAGAAGAAAAGCACCTGCCAAAGAGCAGGCAGGGGGTGGGAGGTAGGTGGTTATAGGAGGGAACCTAGGGACACAGGTGCTGAGAAATGTACACTGGTGGAGGGCTGGATGTTGGAATACTGTATGACTGAAATCCAATCATGAATGGCTTTGTAATGCTCTAAAAACATTATTATATATAATAATTATATATAATATATATGGCATTTGCCTTGTATATGGCTGGCCTGGCTGAACCGGGTTTGATTCCTCCGCCCCTCTCGGAGAGCCCGGCAAGCTACCGAGAGTATCGCGCTTAAAAGGCAAAGCCTGGCAAGCTACCCATGACATATTCGGTATGCCAAACACAGTAACAACAAGTCTCACAATGGAGATGTTACTGGGCCCGCTGGAGCAAATTGATGAACAACGGAAGGACAGTGACAGTGACAGTGATATATATATACATAATATATATACACACATATATATAATATATATACGTATATATTGTATATAATATATATGCATATATATTATATATATATTTTAAGAAGATTGCCTTCTCTTTTTTTTTTTTTTTTTAAAAATCTAGGTAGGGCATTTTATTCCTTTAATTCTCATTCCTTTTTTTTTCCCCCCCTTTATTTTATTTTATTTTTTTTAAGTTGTAGAATTACAATTTTTTGTGCTTTGGTTTCAATTATACAATGATCAGATACCCATCCCTCCACCAGTGCCCATTTTCCACCACCATGGATAATATCCCTCCCACCCCCATCCCCCCATCCCCCCTGTCTCTGTGGCAGGGCAATCCCCTGTGTTCTCTCTCTCCTTTTGGGTGTTGTGGTCTGCAAAAGAGGCATTGAGTGGCAAACATGTTCAGTCCATAGTCTACTTTCTACATGCATCTCCCCTCCTGGGAGGATCCTCCAAACATCCTTTATTTGGTGCTCCCTTCTCTATCTGAACAGCCCTTTCCTCTAGGATACCCGGCTGGCCTCTAAGTTATGGAGTAATCCTCCTGGTGCTGATCTCAGCTATTCTTGGGTATTAATCTCATACTTTGTTACTTTATATCCCCCAGATGGATGCAGAAGATTGCCTTCTCTTAGGGAGCTCTACCATGACTTGAGCAATAGAACATAAAAGAACGTACTTTGCTCTTTTCCAGACCCAGAAATCAATGGTCCTGTAGTCTCTGCTTCCATTTCTTTGGAATACTTGTTCTTGAAACTGCCCACATGCTAAGGAAGCCCAGGTGGCCCAGTGGAGAGGCCCACTTGAAGAAGAATAAAAGGACCCTGGCCAACAACCCCAACTGAACTCCCAGCTGACAGCCAGGCCCAGCATGTTACTGAGCCATGTTGGAAAGCAGATCCTGCAGTCCCAGTTGAGTCACATCAGCTGTTTTTGCATGAAGTAGAGATGAGCCAGCACCTACGGAGCCCTGCCCAATTGCAGATTAATGAGAAAAACAAATGATCAGTGTCATTCGAAGCTACTAAGTCTTTGTTACACTGAAACGTATTTGAGTCTTCTAAGAGAGAAAAATCATTCAGCTATTTACACAGTTACAGTGCTCATAGGTTGACAAAATCGTTTGCTAATTTTTTCTTTTTTGTGTCATTTTAAGATTTGTTTATCTTTTTCTTAAATTGTATTTTAGGTTATAACTATTGATATTTATGGCATGCAAAGTTACTAAATCACCCCTCTACCATCCTCCCTCTACCACCATGCCAACGACCCTCCACCACTGCTCTAATGCCACTTCAGTCTGCCTGTTTCTTCCCCACCTCCAGCCCTTCACCCCATGACTGCTTGGTGACCTCAGATGCATAGTCAAAATTCCAAGGGTTTGTTGTCATTGGATACTGTTCATCCCTTGCTTTGTTTGTTTTGTTTTGTTTTTGAGGGGATTGGCCACACCTGGCAATGCTCAGGACTTATTCCTGGCTCTTCACTCAGAAATCATTCCTGGTGGTGCTTGGGGCACCATATGCAATGCCAAGGATCAAATCTGGTTTACTGCATGCAAGTACCCTACCCACTATCCTATCTGTCCAGTTCCCTTCCTTTGTTTCTTTATATACATCTGAGAGTGATTATCTGGTGTTTGTCCACACATACACAGACACACAACTTTGATTAACATAACCCCTCTATATAATTAGAATATTTTAAAAATATTGTTTTTCCTTGTTAAAAATAGAAAATCTCCACATTGTTACACACCACATAATGCAATTATAGATGGTGCTTAGTAGTCCATTATATATCTTCTATATTTAGCCATGTTCTTTTTATTGGCAATATGGCTGTTTCAAATTTTGCAATTTCAACAATGCTGCTGTGTTCTTTATTAAGATATCATAGTTTACGACAGTATTGAAGTCGTTATTTTATAGTAGCAGAGTTAGTACATCAATCCCAATATCATTTCAAGATCTGTACCATACATAAAGTTTCTTTGTAAAATTCTTTTAGAATTATCAAATGGAATCATGGGAGTTAGAAAAATAAAAAACTTTTTTATTTGCCAGATAAAATCATTATAATCCTGGTAGTTGCTTTATTAATGGATGCCCAACTGGAGAGGACAAAGGTGACTCTGGGAAATATTCCTAGTGTACTGGATTGAATAATGTGTCCTCCCACCAGGCCACCTCCCTCCCATCAAATCAAGCTTTTCAAGGCCAATCTTTTCATTAAGTACCTGTAAGCGAAAGAAAATTATGAAGTAACTTCCAAGGTCCAGTTTTACAGTTGAGGTGCCTGTCATTCCCACTCACTGCCCCTCACTCCTGCCCCTGGGGCCCCAAATGTCAGTGTGGACTGGAGTTATTGTGGCAGTTGATGTAAATCACTAGATATTGGGATAATTTGTTATAGAGTTATAGACAACTCAACCCATTTTAATGCAGCCAAATCGTCCTATAGTTTTGAGCATCTAGTAACCCGTTTTCAGAGAAACTAACTGTTCTGTTTACTATTCTTGCCAAAAATGCATCTTAGATAAAATAATGTCACTTGACTCTTCCTGATGAGATATAGTAAGGGGATCAGCAATCAGGAGCTACTTGGGAAAATTCCAGAGATTATATGTAAAGGAAGTAATTATAATATACTTTGCTTTGGTCCTTTGAGTCAGCAGAGTTTCAGCCTCTTTCTTCTCTTCCCTGGTCAACATGGCTGGGAGTCTATTTCTGAACTTCTTTGGCTTCCACGTATAATCACATTCGCTATTTCAGGACAGAAAAATACATTGTAGGTTCCTATTCCAAAGTATTCGTGAAATTACAAACCTATAAATAAGTCTTCGCACACCTTTTGTTTTGTTCCACCCACCCCCACCCCCATCCCCATTCTCAGACAACTTTGGCTGAAGAACCTGCCATAGTTTTGCTGTTTACCCATTACTTTGATATGTGGGTGGCTGACAACTGGACTCCCCCTGAGATCTGCCTGACAGAGCTGACGTGAGCAGATGTATGGAGCTGCTCCTCAGATCTCTGAAGCTCATCAGCCATGGAAAAAGATAAACAGATGATGAAAGACCATTTACTCCCTCAATCAAGGAGTCTTAATCAGTGGTATGTGTGGTTGGTATCTTGGAAGTTGCTTGAAATATGAAGTCAGAATATTTGGGGTTCATAAATTTTCCTTTGCTATTTAGTACTTCTGTGAATTAAGGGAAGCCACATAAACTTCCTTGGTTTCTTTATTTGTAAGGATGGAATTAAGATAATTCACCCAACCTAGATCCAGAAGAATCTTGCAGGCTTCAAAGGAGAGCATGTGTACAAAAAGAATTTTACAAGGCTGAAATGCTAGTATCACGATCACGATCATCCTGTTGTTTGTCGATTGCCTCGAGCAGGCACCAGTAATGTCTCCTTCGTCCTAGCCCTGAGATTTTTAAAAAGTGCCATATTCAAGGCTCTTTCAGGGTGAGGAGAATGAGACCCATCATTGTCACTGGGATTTGGCATATTGGGTAAGCCACGGGGAGTTTGCCAGACTCTGCCATGTGGGCAGGTTACATTCAGTAGCCTGCCAGTTTGTCCAAAGCAAGAATGAGATAATAATGCTAGTATATCAGCCACAAGTTACTGACTTTTTGTGCTTATTTGTTATTAGTGTTAGCGAATGCACAGAAAGGACATATTTTTGGTAGTGAAGTCCAATTTCTTATCACTCTCTAAATCAAGAATCATTTTGGACACATATGCTGCCACACCCACAGGTCAAATTTAATTCTGTGTGTTGGAGAATTGCTGACTAATGGGGAAGTTGTCCAAGATTCAGGTAAGTTTGTTTTAGGTAAGCTCCAAAGCTGGGTGCTTTGGTCTCTCTTGGAGCCATGTAGGATCCTGGTTGACTCTGGTGACCATGTTTGATATAGTGACCATAATGGTGCTGGCACTGACAACATCAAAAGCCTACCCAAATTTAGAAAACTGGGGAAGTTGTCTTTTGTATTTCTTATGGGCTATTCTCATACATACATACATACACACATACATACGGATCAGAATAGCCCATATATACATATATACATGTATATATCTATGTATGTGTAGGTGTATGTATGTATATAGGTAGGTATGTATTTGTTGGTCCTTGTTTTTCCTCCAGCATCAAAAGTATCACTTTCTGTTTTTTAGGTGCTGTGTGGTCTCCACAAAACTCTACTGCCTCTTGTTTATGAGAAAATAGCAAGTTAGCCATAACAAGTAGCCAGTAGTGGTCTTGCTTCCTAGAGACTGAGACTTTTTTCTTCTCATAATATTTCAAAAACAAAGACATTTTTCCGCCTTGGAGAAAAGAATTTTACTATTCAGAGATCCATGAAGTAGAGAAAGGTTATGGAATCAGATTACTGGGTTCAAATCCCAGGATGGGAAGATCAGATAGTCCTTCGGAGCCACAGAGACTCTGGGGATGCCATGAGGGTTGGAGCATGAATGTGTGGCACAAAGAGCAAAACGTGGCAGTTCTTTTTTTCTTTAGTTAAAAACATTTTGCTGATTCAGACTCTGTGGTTTACAATAATGGTTTCCCATACACATAATTCCAACACCACACCCATCACCAGTGTACCAACCTCCCTCTCCCAAAGACCCCATCACCCAACCTTACTTCCACTCCCCCTTCACCCAACTCAGCTGTGTGGATCAATTCCCTCATTGTGTTGCCTTTGCTACTGTGCTATATATCTCAAGTCTCATATATGAGAGAGATCATTCTGTGTCTATCCCTTTTCTTCTGACTGACTTCAATGAGCATGATATCCTCTAATTCCATCATTGTTACTGAAAATTGCATGACTTTGTTCTTTCTCAGAGCTGCATAGTATGTATGTGTGTATGTATGTGTGTATGTGTGAGTATCATCTTCTTTTAAATTTTTTTATTTATTTAGTTTTAATTGAATCAGCATGAGATAGACCCCCACAAAGTTGTTCATGATTGGGTTTCAATCATACAGTATTCCAATACCCATCCCTCCACCAGTGTGCATTTGCCACCACCAATGTCCCCAGTTCCCTCCCACTGCCCCTCAACACCCCCATCCCCCTGCCTGATGGTATGGCAGGCATCTTTCCTCTCTCTCTCTCTGTCTCTCTCTGTCTCTATCTCCCTCCCTCCCTCTCTCCCTCTCTCTATCTCTTCCTCTTGCTTTCTCTTCCTCTCACTCTTCTGCTTTCTCTTCCTCTCACTCTTCTTCTTTCTCTCCTTCTCTCCCTCTCTTGCTCTATCTCTTCCACTCACTCTCTCTTCCTCTCACTCTCTCTTCTTCTTCTTCTTCTTCTTCTTCTTCTTCTTCTTCTTCTTCTTCTTCTTCTTCTTCTTCTTCTGCTTCTGCTTCTGCTTCTGCTTCTGCTTCTGCTTCTTCTTCTTCTTCTTCTTCTTCTTCTTCTTCTTCTTCTTCTTCTTCTTCTTCTTTTCTCTCTCTCTCTCTCCTTTTATGCATTATGGTTTGCAGTACAGGTGCCAAGAAGTCATCATGTTTGTATAGGACATTCAGTATCTGGAGTAGCTTTCTTTAACTGGGTGGCAGCTTTGGAGTGTGGATGTCACTGCTGGGGCTTCCAGAGGAAAAGGGAGATGTGGGAGGTATCCCATCCTGACCCTGAGAAAGCCTTGAGATTTCAGTCACAAAACCCACATATCTGAATTTTCAGCAGATTAATATCTCATCCGTCCCAAGATAGTGGAATCTTGGTATGGGGTATGGCGACAATTTTGTATTGTATACTACAACTTCTTGATCCATTCATCCATAGTTTGGCATTTGAGTTGTTTCCATACCCTGGCAATTGTACTAAGTGTGGAAATTAGCATAGCACTATAGCATTGTAGTGTGAGGGACAAGCCCAAAATGGACAACCAGAATTAATTTAGCTTAGCTTAATAGGAACCCGCATTGCAAAATAACTGGTTTTTCTGCCTCTGAGCAAGGAATTCAGATACAGGTGCCCCAAGTTGCAAGTCACGAGAAGGGGGGGGGTGGTCAGACCAGATAACCAGATGTCTCTCACAAGACCCATGTCGCAAGACCCAGGACCTCCCTAAAAACCAGGACGTTCCTAAGCACTGACAAAAATGCTGATCTTTAAACTATAGGCCAAGAAGTGATGTACCCTTAATTGGATTGGTTAGGAAAGTGTCTGTTGTTAGAAATCTATTGGCTATGAAATGTGCGAGCTCTACTCTAATGGCCGGTGAAGGCCTATATAAGATCCCCTTTGAAGAAGTTAGGGGGCTTGCCTGATGGCTTGACCTTGGCTAGCCAGCTCAATAAACTACCTGCTTGCTGATTGCATTCCTGCGTGTCCTTGCTTGCGATCGGAGATCCAGAGTCGTGCCCTAACAGTAGCACTGTTCTTCCGTTGTTCATTGATTTGTTTGCGGGGGGGAGGGGGGGGCAGTAATGTCTTCATGATGAGACTTGTTCCTGTGTTTTGGCATATTGAATATGTCACGGGTAGCTTGCCAGGCTTTGCCATGCAGGCTAGATACTTTCGGTAGCTTGCCAGACTCTCTGAGAGGGGCGTTGGAATTGAACTCGTGTTGGCCACTGTAAAAAACTCCGAGGACGGCCAGGGGGTGGCCCTGACAGCTCTTCCCCTGGCCGCCCAGGGTGTGTTTCTCCTCTCTTTATCCAACAAACATATAAGCATACATAATATAGATCATTTTCTATGGACACAGTAAGAAGTGCATTAAGCCTATAGAATTGCTCTCCTGGAGTCATATCAATCTCAGACTACAGTACTCAGGTCAGATTAGTCTTTCTTATCCCTAGCAGGGTCCTAGTCTAATCATTACTTTTGGATCATGACAGCATTTGTCTATGATCAAACTCTTAACTTATAGTTAAGCAGTATGGCCAGGCCCATCTCGATGCCAGGGTAGCACATAGTTTAGTGCTTGCCCTGGTTCCCTCCAGTCCCTCGTTATCGGGACTCTGCTTTTTGGGGCACTAGGAAGTAAAGGCAGCGGAGGCTTAGGTGAGAGAACAGATGCCCAGGAGGGAAATATCACTGAGAGTCATATTACAAAAGCATGTCTTCTTGTGTCCATACAAAAAGGACATTGCTCTGAATAAACTATGCAAAGGTCTGAGGGAGAAGAGAAAAACAGTATTTACAAGTCAACAGAGCACAAAGAAAAAAGTTACAAATAAACATAGAGGAATGGGAGCACTGTGATGGAAGCAATCCAATAAACCTGAACTACATGAGGCTATGCAGGAAGGACAAAACAATGTTATCCTACAGGCCACGTGCAAGGCAAACACCCTACTCACTGTGCTATTGCTCCAGCCCCGGAAATTAGCATATGTATGTATATATCGTTTTGGATTCATGGTTTTGTATTACAAGGATAGATGCCAAAAAATGGTATCACTGGGTTATATAGCAGTTCTTATTATTCCTTCCAGGAGCACTGTGACAGGAGTAGATGGACATTTAGGGCTTCTGATTGAGGATATATCTTGGAGATGCTCAATAGGGGATTATGTCTATTTAATAGGAAACAAGAAAGTCCTGGAAAACATGTTGCATTGTTACTTCTTCACCTCAAAAAAATTTTGAATTCCTGCTTTTGAAACCCAGCCCCTTCCTGCTTAGTGCTATCCAAGCATCATGAGTCTACCTCGAAGCTAGAGATCAGCCCCTGCCCCTGAATCTTCCTCCTGTCCATTCATTCTTGATAGCATTCATCTCCAAGGCTGCTTGAACTCCTGCGAGGTTGTCTGACAACACCCGCCTTTCTTCTGACAATGGGTGGCCTAAAGGTAAGATCTGAAATCTTCAAAGGGCCAGATGTGTGATCCTAACAGAGCTCTGCCTGGATTTCCTAGTGTCTTCCAAAAACTTTGTCATTATAAACTGTCAACAACAATAAATATTATTTGCTTAAGTTATGTGTAGTCAGCTTTCTGTTTTCCCCCTTAACTGAGAATCACAGGACTGTAAATAATAAGACAGCCCAACACAGGAAGCAAATGTTAACTTTTTCATCTCTGGAGACATAAGACCAGCAGTCCCTCACCTTTGCCTCACTCTGCCTTAGGAAGTGCGTCATAATTTATGTGGCAAAGCTGACACTTGTCGAGCAGATTGCATTTTACCCACAAGAACAATGTTGTAATTGAGAGAGGAGACAGTCAAGGACTAAGTATGGCATAAATCATTGCTCTAATTAGCCATGTGCCACAAAAATCTAGAGGAAAAACAGCAGCAAGCAGGCCTCTACAGTAGGGTAAAGGAGTGAAGTTGCAACAGAAGATGCTCTGACCTAGGAAGTATATTATAGACCATCTTGAGTTCTAGATTTTATCCAATAAGAAAGTTAATGTCCTATGGGTCAAACACTTTGCCAGGACACGATATTAGCAGTGGTAGCACTGGGACCAGAATACAGATCTCTGATGAGATCCAAATCCCCTCTTCCCATGGTAAGTGGCCTATATTCACTGATTGGAATTAAGTCAAGTGAGCCCTGGAATACCAGCTCTGCCAAATTGTATTGTGACGTTGGGCAAGTTATTTCACTTCTTTGAGGCTCAATATACAAAATTGAGAAACTATTACTTCATTCATGGAACTGTTGTCATGGTTTAGTGACATTAATTAATTAATATAAAAAAACATAACCAAGGGCCAAGAAAACAGCAAATAGTAACAGTTGTTATGGTTATAGAGAAGGTGACATAAATTCAGCCTGGCATAAATTTTCCAGCAATTTTAGACTTATCTCCCAACTTACTTTGCTGTAAGTTCATCTAGAAATAGATATGGGAAAAATATTTTTCTAAATATATGGGTGCAGAATTACATTACATTGAGTAGAGCACTTGCCTTGCACACAGCTGACAGGAGTTTGATTCCTGCCACCTATTATGGTCCCCCAAGCACCTCTAGGAGTCACTTGATCATTTGATCACTTGACATCCCGTTACTCAATGATTTGCTGAGTGGGTTTCAGTATTGTCTCAATGATTTGATGAGCGGGTTTCAGTATTGTCTCCATTTGTCCCTGTCGCATGCTAGTGTAGCCCAATGGCATCTGCTCGTTCTAGGAACACGAAGAGCCTCAGACCAATCTTGACGAAGGGTCTTGACGAAGAAGTCTGACCATCTGGTAGGTGGGCGGCCACGCGGTCTTTTGATGTCCCGTGGAATCCAGTCGGTAATGGCTCTAGTCCGGTGGTCATCTCCAAATCTCATTACATATCCAGCCCATCTGATTTTCAACACCTTGGCAAATGAGATAGCGTCCCTGATTCTTGACTGTCGATGGAGATCAGAACTCTGAATTCTTTCTCTCAATTGAGTGAAGCATGATACTCCAAGCATAGCTCTTTCGATTCCTCTTTGGGAGACCTGAATAGCGTTCTTATCCTGTTTTCGTAGGGCCCAGGTCTCTGAGACATATGTTAATGCAGGAAGAACAGTGGAATCGAAGAGATGTGCCTGGAACTGAAGGTTCTTCATCGTCTTAGCTATTTCTTCATCGCTCTTGAAGGCGTTCCAAGCCACTCTCTTCCTCCTGTGCAACTCAGGTGCCAGGTCATTCATCATCTTGACTTCTCGACCTAGGTACACATAACTGTTGCATTCAGAGATGTTCATTCCATTGAGAGCGAATGAAACATCAGGAACGAGACCGTTTCTCATAAACATTGTCTTCAGGAGATTCAGCTGGAGTCTGACCTTTCCACACTCACAGTCGAAGTTGGCTAGCATTTGTGCTGCTTGGCTAATGTTTGGTGTTATTAGAATGATGTCATCAGCGAAGCGGTGTAGTTTTTGACCGTCTATCTTCACTCCTATTCCTTCCTATCCTAGTCATCGCATGATGTTCTTGAGGGTGGCACTGAAGAGTTTCGGTGAAATGGTATCACCCTGCCAAACCCCTCTCTTGACGTGGATGATCACTTCCTTGGATAATGGTGAGATCCTGGTGGTGAATCTGTAATACAGCTCATGGAGGATCCTGATGTATTGAGTTTGAATGCCCTGTTTGGCTAGGGCTTCAATGACCTCTTCAGTCTCAACAGAATCAAAGGCCTTCTTTAAATCAATGAACGTTAGACAGAGCGACATCTTGAACTCCTGAGAAACCTCAATGAGCTTGGTTATCATGTGGATATGGTCAATCATGCTGAATCCTTTTTGGAACCCAGCTTGCTCGTTTGGTTGTCCTTCATCTAGTGTTCTGCCAATCCTATTCAGGATGACTCGAGTGAACAACTTGTAGATGACAGAAAACAGGCAGATTGGGTGATAGTTGCCAATGTCGTGGACATGTCCCTTCTTGTATGGCAGTACAGTCCTGCTGGTTTTCCACTGGGATGGAACCTTGCATTCATACAGGTAGCATGTGAAGAGCCGAGCCAGTGTATTGATGAGTACTGGTGGCAGGTTCTTTAGGTGTTCGGGTCTGACTTTGTCTGGGCCAGGTGGTGTTCACTTCTTTACTGACAAAATGGCATGTCGGATTTCGGAAGGGAGAACATTGGGAACAACATATCCATCCTGCGGAATTTGTTATGTGGGCAGGTGGATGTGGCTATTGAAGAGATCTGAGTAGAAGTCATGAATAATCTTCTCCATTGCCCTTCTGGAAGATGTGATAGATTACCCATCAGGATATCGGAGGGCAGTCATCTTGGTCTTGTAGTTGTCGAAGGTATTGTGAATGCTTTTCCTGGCTTCTGCCGCATCTGTCAGCACTGTTTCTCTTCTCTCTTTGAGGTCTTCCTTGATCGCATCTCTGCACTGCTTTGCGAGCTTGACATTTGCTTGCACTTGCCTGAGGCTTGTGCCAAGACATGCTGGCGAATGAGCTCGAGAGTTTTGGAAGATAGGCGTCTTTTTGTGGCTATCTCTTGGCATTCCTCACACAATCATGGAGGTGCTGAACCAGTTGATCGTATTCCTTATCAATGTTGTTAACAATGGCATCTTCCCATGTTGCAGCAATAGTGCCAAAGAGCTCCAGTTGGTGGTCGATCTGGGAGTTCTCTTCTTAAACTTTGCAGCCCTTTCTCCCCACTCTGTGAAGTAGAATTTTGCACGAAGGAGATGGTGGTCTGATCCCGTTTGGAATTTTGGGACAACAGCAACATCGGTCAGGCAAAACCATCGATTGAATATGATGTGGTCTATTTTGTTGTGGAACTGTCCACCGGGAGACTCCCATGTCCAATGTTTAGACTCGGTCTTATGGAATTGTGAGTTACAATGGATGGTCTTGGTCGATATGATGAACTCAGACAGTCTCTCACCCTGTTCATTCCATTCTAGGCCATGGGTCTGATGTGGAGTTCTTTGGCTGATCTTCTCGGTCTTATCTTGGGATTGAAATCACTGACAATGATCTTGAAGAAGGTGTGGTCTTCTTTATTGAACTTCTCCAACTCCATGTAGAACTTCTCAATTTCTCCTTCATCATAATTGGATGTTGGCGCATAGACAACGAAGATGGAAACTGCCGGCAGTGAGCCACATCTATTCAAGTATAATCCTTCCATTCGGGTTGTTAGGAATTCGAATGAATCAATGCTTATGGCCAAGTTTGTGTTGACAAAGACACCTACACCACCAACGCCTCTTTTGTTGCATGAACAGTTCTCCAGTGTTGAAAACAGCGTGATGTGATTGATGCCTTCTCGTCTCGGTCAGACCAATAGTGTTGTACTTGATCTTTTGCACTTGTACCATCACGTCCTTGATGGATGCATCCGATGCCAGAACTGTGAAGCCCCACAGAACCAGATAAGCCGAACTCTGTGACCTTGGACTCCAGGCTCAATGGATCCAGGAACAGAGATCCTCTGCCTGCTCCCACCAATCTCTGGTGACCAAGGGATTAAAACCAGAAGCCCCACCCTGCCCTGCCCTGTCTGCTTCCAGCAGCCTCCAGCAACCCAGGGATTATACACAGAAGATCCACCCTACTGGCACCAGATAAATAACTCATCAGCTGACCTCCACTACCTCCACTACCTCCACTACCCAGCCACCACCACGCTCCAGGACGCAACACATCATAAGACACTTAATCACTTAATACCTATCTTCCAAGATTACGCACCATATTTGATTGGGTTCAAATATGGTTTGAACCATGGGAACACCTGCAAGGATGATTTAGAGGCTTCCCTAAAAGCCTCTATCCCTCTCGGAGAGCCTGGCAAGCTACCGAGGATATCCCGCCCAGATGGCAGAGCCTGGCAAGCTATCCGTGGTGTATTCGATATGCCAAAACCAGTAAATACAATGGGTCTCATTCCCCTGACCCTGAGGGAGCCACCAATACGGTAACGTTAAGGAGGATGAAGAAGGAGAGGCTGATAAAATCTTAAGGCTGAACTAGGCTGCCAAAACAAAGGACAAAAGTGACTGTCTGTACAATGATCAAACACCCATCCCTCCACCAGTGCCCATTTTCCACCACCACGGATCCCAGTATCCCTCCCACCCCCAAGCCCCCAATCCACCCTGCCTCTGTGGCAGGGTATTCCCTTTTGTTCTCTCCTTTTGGGTGTTGTGGTTTGCAAAAGAGGCATTAAGTGGCAATCACGTTTCACTAATAAAAATTAAAAAAAATAAAAGTGACTGTCTGTACTTTGAATGCACATATGCTGGCACCTCTAGGAGTGATCCCTGAATATATAGCAACTAATAAACCCTGAGTATTGCCAGGTATGGCCCCAAAACCAAATAAAAAGAAATAGATCAAATTGTCGACTTTGTCTTTTAAAGATAGTTTGGAGAAACAATTAATTTCTTCATTTTTATCTTGCTTTTGAAGTCATAATTTATTATAATTGGAGTCTTCTAGTTAAAAAATTCAGATTTTGTTAATTTGTTTGGGGGCCACACCTCACCATGTTCAGGAGTTAATACTGGCTCTTCACTCAGGGATCACTCCTATTGGGCTGTGATAACCATATAGGGTGTTGGTGCTTAAACCTGGGTCAGCCACATGCAAGGCAAATGCCCTATCCACTGTATTATTGCTTTAGACCCTCGAAATTTGAATTCTTGGGAAGGTTAGTAGATCAAAAACAAAATGTGTTCCTTGCATTTGTGAGGCTCTGGGTTTGATTTCACTGAAAAAAAAAAAACCAAACAAACAAAATTAAATGATTTTAAAAATAGACCTTGGAAATCACTAAAGGTGATAGCTTCTCTCCCCCCTTCTCTCTGTCTCTGTTGCTATCTCTCTCTCTGTCTCTCTCTCTGTCTCTCTACTATATTTCTTTTTCCATTTGCTCTTTTATTAAAAGAAAATGTACAGTTACAAGGTTGCTTTGAAAAGAGCAAAGGTGGAACAAAGCAACATCTCAGGATCATCTGAGGGAATCACAGATGTCAGGGAACTGAGGCCTCAGTGGCAGCACCCCAAGGCTCCGGGTGGTTCCAGCAGTGACTGCGAGGTCACCTGCTTCCCCTTGATGCCCAGCCTCTCACTGTTGGCTGGGGGCCACCATGGCTGAAGGTAAAAGTGGGGGAAGTGAGGCTGCCAAATTCAAGTGTTCCAAAGGCCTGGAAGAGTGAAATGCCAAGAGGTGAAGTGCCTGGAGGCCCTGTGCAGGATTATGAAGGGGTCACTGGCCTTGCTTCTGGTCCATTCCTGAGTGTGCTGTTTGGTGCAACCCAAAGTAGGAGATATAACTCCTTCCAAAAATGGCAGAATCCTTTTTTCCCCCTAAGTTTTTGGGTTACAACTGGTGATGCCCAGGATTTACTCTTGGCTCTGCACTTAGGAATTACTACTGGCAGTGCTCAGAGGACCATATGAGATGCCAGGGCTTGAGCCTGAGTTGGCCACATGCAAAGCAAGATCCATGTCTGCTATACTATCTCTCCAGCACTCCATTTTTATTTTTATTTATTTATTTTTTGAGTTAGTCAATATGGTTTATTTATTTATTTATTAAAATGTAGGAGTACTGCTCTTTATTCAGCCACTGATTAGGCTGATTGAATTGGTCATGAACTCCACCTTACTTCTTTTTCATTTTTTATAATTTTATTTATTGAATAACCATGAGAGAAGTTACAAAACTTTCAGGTCTAAGTCTCGGTCATACAATTAAACACCCATACCTTCACCAGTGCGCATTCCCCACCACCAAAAACCCCAGTATACCCCCATCCCACACCCTACCCCTACCTGTGGGGCAGATGACCTCCACATTACTCTCTACTTTGATCACATTCAATATTTTGACACCAGACCCACCATTATTATTTGGGATTTTACCTCAACACTCAGATCTGCCAAAAAGGCAACATTTTGATTTTTAATGGGCACACTTGATTCTGAAGCAGTATTCACACGGGGACAGCTGAGGGAAGGCTGGGGTTTCCCTTATACACCACTCAATTTTCTGTAAATCCTGTTCTCTTTTTCAACCCTACTCTAGAGAGGCAGAACAATGAGACTTTCTGTTTTTCTCAGAGTGAGACAGACTTTAGCTAGACTTAAGCTAACAGATATGGCTAAGATGATCCTAGGCATTCTTCATAACTATCCTTTTACCCTTCAGATACAGTAAAAAGGGTCTGGTGTAGAAAATGCCAGACTCAAAATCCCACAAAAGTCAAAGCCATGACTGGGGTCTAAGCTATGCCCATGGGCAGCCTCTCTGCATAACTGTGGCCGCCTGGGCATGACTAACCTCTTGCTCAGCCTTGGGTGGAAGCAGTCATTCTTTGGGAAATGAGAGTTGGACCCTTCCCCTTTCTAAAGTCCAAAATGCCATCAGTGAGATCCTTCTCCATCCTTCCATTCTGACAGTTTGTGGTGTCTTACAAATTACCAAAAGAATGTTGCCTGAGGGAGCCTTTCTGGGACAAAACACACTATGGATTCAGTCTTCCAGTAGACAGTGTCCACATAAAAGTGTGCCCCAATATCAGGAGAAACTGAATCTAAACTGCCAAACTGGGCTGTGGCTGTGACTCTGAGGCAGCGCACACACATGTCTGTGCGTGGCCCTGAGTTCAATCCCTGGCACTGTAGAGCCAAACTACTATTTTTTTAAATACTCTTCTAAAATATTGGGCTGCATCAGAGTCATCTGGGGTCAAATATTAGAAAACCCCAATCCGGGGACACCTTCATTCAGTTTTATTAAGTTTCTGGGACTCTACTCAGTATCTTTGAGCTCAAATTTGAAACCGGAAGGTCAAGGACACTGTTTCACCACACACTTCTGTAGTCAACATGGAGGATTCCTGGGCCTGCTGATTCTTGGCACGGGAAACAACAGCATACTTGATGCCTCTGATGTCTGCAAGACCTGGAGACAATATGGTCCGTGGAGACAGCTGGGAGGGACCCTGAGCTGCGACGGTCTTTCAGTCTTGGCTCCTTTTCAACCTTTTGATTATACTTGCCTATAAGTTACTTCAAAGTTTTTTTTTTTTTGGTTGGTTTTGGGCACACACCTGGCAGTGCTCAGGGCTTGCTCCTGGCTCTGTGTTCAGAGATCACTCTGGCCATGCTAGGGGGTCCAGGTGTCAGATGCCAGGAATCAATCCTGGGTTGGCTGCATGCAAGGCAAGTGCCTTATCGCCTGTCCTCTGTCTCTCCCCAAATGTACTTTGAATTTTTAGGTACTGTGTGGCTGTTGAGGCAATGTTGATAGGAAGTAGCACAGTAGCACTGTCATATGTGGTTCATCAATTTGCTCAAGCAGGCACCAGTAACATCTCCATTGTGAGAGTTGTTGTTACTATTTTTGGCATATCTAATACATGACAGGTATCTTGCCAGGCTTTGCCGTGTGGGCGGGATACTCTTGGTAGCTTGTCAGGCTCTCTGAAAAGGGCAGAGGAATCAAACCCGGGTCAGCCACATGCAAGGCAAACGCCCTACCCGCTGTGCTATTGCTCCAGCCCTGACAGAAAGTATGTGCTCATATACTCAGATATGTGACAATCGTGCTCACTTTATGTTTGTGTTTCATGGCAATCGCACTAGAATTTCCCAGCCAGTCATTTCACTCTAGGAGACACTGAAGCACAGAGCTGTACCATTGGATGGAGAGAGGTCCATGGCCACCGCTGTTGACTTTATATTTCAGGTTATGTTTCGATTCCTAAACCTCTTGCAGTCAGAGCCAGATGTGAAATCATAGCCTGCCTGGAAATGAAGAAGGAAAGGATGGGTAGACCTGGCTGCAGGGAGCTTTGTGCTGGGTCACCAAGAATGCTCGTTACTTAAGACTATCACGAATGCTGTTAGGAGGCTGAAATCTCAGGCCTCTGGGTGGAAACATGAGATCCTGCCAGCAGCAGCAGGAGATGCACCCAATCACAGACGGCAGGAGTTTGGGTTGTATTTGACTTTTAACTTTCAGTTATAAAAACTTTTATTGGCACAAGTGTTTACATTTCCTTAGCACTGTTGCTGAATGTGATCAATCTGGAGGGGATTAGGTAAGGTTTTATAACCTAAGGGAGACAGGGAATTCTTTTCAAGTTTTGCAACCCCACATGTCAAAATAATTGTTTAAAATATCTCTCGAGGGCCAGGATGTAGCTCAGCTGTCAAAAAGTATTTGCCTTGCATGTGTGAGGCCCTGAGTTTGATTCCTCGCACTGCCAAATAAGATAATAAAACACCTATTGGCTGCCATTCCGGGACATGTTTCAGATCTTCATATTGGTATCAGGAAGCAGTACAGATAAAAGACCAAAAGGGCCAGAGAGACAGTACACGAGGGAAGGCACTTGCCTTGACTACAGCTGTGTTGGCTGTGACCCTGGTTCAATCCTTGGCATCAGATATGGTTCTCTGAGCATTTCCAAGGGTTACTCCTGAGCAAAGAGCCAGGAATATCCCCTAGCCTTGTCAAATTCTATCCCCTAGCCTTGTCGAATTCCCCCCCATGAGTGCAATTAAAAATAATAATAATAAAGCAACAATAAATCTCAATGTATTTTTAAAATTGGCCTATTTGCTTTTCCTCTATGCACAGCAAATCTGTGCATGTCCTAGTGGCCACCTTTAGAGCAACCTATTGTTTCTCCTCCAAGAAATTGTTCTGTGTCTAGAAAAACACATGTTCTGTTTTAATTAGAAACCGGCGGGGCACTGGCTGGCTGGCCGCACCGTGCCACACTGTCCACCGGAGGGCTGAGTGGAGGCCAGGAGTCTGAGCATATCTTCAGGGTGAGCTATTTGATTACACAAGGGAGGGGAGCTGGTTGCCAGTCCTCCCATCTGGAGGAAGAATTCTGGGTGGCAGGAGCTAAGGATAGGGTGAAAGAAAGTGATACACTGAGGAGAGTGGGGTGAGGTGAGGAGAAGGGGTTGGGCCTGGCTGGTCTGTCATCTGCGAGGCCAGTTTCGTCTCTCCCTGGTTGCCATCTGAAATGGAACTAGGTGGCCTTAGATCATGGGGGGGGGGGAGGGGGGGGGCGGATTCCACTGGGACTCTTTTCCTGCTATCCATATCTATCTTCTTACTATAATCTCAACAAAATCATCTTCCACTGCTCTGGCCAAGGGGCTGATGGACCAACACCTCCCTCTGGCTGTTTTTTAGATGGTAGAATTGAGGGAAATGCAGATTTTTTTGTGAAGACTCTCCCCTAAGCAAAGACAGTATTCCCTGATCTTTTCTATCCACCAATAGTGAGAATTTGTTGCTTTTACAGCTCCCAGGCCATTGTATCTTGGCTGGGGCATCCAAGCCTCTCCCCCAACTTCTGTGCAGAATGTGACAGTCAGGCCTTCCTCGTGTTGTGGGCCCAACTACTCCTCCCATTATCTGTCACAATTCAATTTAATAAGTGCAATACCTGTTTGTTGATGATAAAAAGGCAAAATCCAGGCTCTGGTGGGAAACAGAAGCACCGTTATCACACCTATTTTCCACAGCTACATGGTTTTAGGATCCAAAGCATAGCAAGACCCTGAAAGGCTTGGAAAATTGTCAAGAATGAATCATCTGGTAGAGCAGAGGGAAGCAAATGGGATCAGAGCACTTTAGTCACTGACTAGGTAAAGAGCTTGGAAAAGGGTTGCTATTGTATAAATTACTTAAAATTTGGGCTGGAGCGATAGCACATCTGGTAGGGAGTTGGCCTTGCACATGGCCAACCTGGGTTTGATTCCTCCCATCCCTCTTGGAGAGCCCAGTGAGCTACCGGGAGTATCCCGCCTGCAAGGCAAAGCCTGGCAAGCTTCCTATTGCATATTTGATATGCCCAAAACAGTAACAACAAGTCTCACAATGGAGACGTTACTGATGTCCGCTCGAGCAAATGGATGAACAATGGGAGGACAGTGCTATAGTGCTACTTATAGTTCAAACATAGGTACTACCCTGAATGTCAGTTTTGACCATTCGAGATAACTGAGAAAATAAATTCATTTTTGTTCCTTTTTCAATCTTTTATGTATTGTTTTGCCTCTCTGGACAATTGCTCTCATGCAAGAGTCATGTGAGACCTTTCCAAGTTCGTGACTATCATGGCGGCACTCTCAGCGCTTGTGTGAAGGAAAAGCTCCGAATGATTCTGCAGAAGGCGGCCTTGTGGTCAGGAAGTCTAAGTTTCCAAGCCTTCCTTCTTATTGGACTGTGAGGGACTTACCTCATTAGAGTCCTTAAACCAGAATATTTTGGTCATTTGTCTTGGCCAAATGATACCAGGTTGGTGCAGTTAGAGAAGCAGTGGCATGTGAATGTCCAATTCTTTGTTGGCTGTGCACATACTTGCGTGAGCTTTGTGACTTCTTAGCTCCCTTTCTTTGGAACCTGAGAAGGAACACTAGGATCAGGCATACTTTTCATTGTCCTTGTTTTAAAATTTGGAAGAACCTTGTTCAGCTTATAAGCTAGACCACTGTTTCTTTTGACCATAAAAAGTTTCTGACCTGCCCAGCCAAAAAATCCCACCACAGAAACCTCATTGAGCACGTTACACATTATCCATCCAAATATCAACTCAGATGAAAAGGACCATCTGGCCTGCTGACAATTATCTGTTGGCTTCTGTACAGTGTATTATTGTACAGTGCTTCCTCAGGAACTATAATTAGGCGATTGTGTAAGGAACCCACAGTGTGCATTTGAATAGTAACTCTATTTGGCTCATGATGTCACTTGCTCACTCTGGTACGATCTCATCATATGGCCTTGGCCATGGTGTAGCTGGAATTCAATACACATGAAATCCGACTGAGTTTTCCATGGATCATTTGTGACAAGAGTCTTTACATACCTGAAATAATGATGATGTAAGTACCCTGTATTCTGGAAATTCACTTTTGAGCTTCTCTGTCTTCCCCTGAGACTTTGTTCACCTGGAAGTTGCAGCTCATGATATCAGAGCCCCTATGGGTTACAGAATAGTATATAACTTAGCAGTCTCTTTCCTTTCCTCACCCAGCCATTGACTACATTTTGGATATTCCATCTCTTAAGAATTTCTCTGTTCCTCCCATGCTTCTCCATCTCTATGGCTTCCACTCTGTCCCAGTCAGTGACCTCCCTGGCCATTAGCTCTTGACTGGTTCTGCTATACCTATTCTCTTATTCTCTTAGACTTGCTGCTTCCATAATAACATTTCTGCACAGTCAGTTGGAACATATCCTCGAGCTTTACAAGCCTTCAGTTGCTTCTCTGTATTCTTAGGTGAAGTTCAAATTTCTAATCTGACATAGAAGAGCTGCATATTGAGTCCCTGTCTATCTCTTCTATCTCTCAAACTTACGGCCATGCTGTATCTCACCCATTACCAGCATTGCATCAGATGTGCTTATTCTCATCAACTTGGCCCATTAAGAACTCTCCTCTTTATTTATGAATTTAGAAAGACTTAAGACAATAGAAAAAAAGGGAAAGGGGCAGAAAGTCTTTCATGGTATCAGAGTAGGGAGGAGGGTCTCCTAAGCAAGAATCTAAGAGCTCTCCTATTTATTTACTTATTTATTTATTTTTGCTTTTTGGGTCACACCGGCATTGCACAGGAATTTCTCCTGGCTTTGCACTCAGGAATTACTCCTAGCGGTGCTCAGGACCATATGGGATGCTGGGAATTGAACCTGGGTTGGCAGCATGTAAGACAAACGCCCTACTCGCTGAACTATGACTCCAGCCCCTCCACTCCCTTCTCTTTTTTTTGCTTTTTGGGTCACACCCGGCATTGCACAGGGGTTACTCCTGGCTCTGCACTCAGGAATGACTCCTGGTGGTGCTCAGGGAACCATATGGGATGCTGGGAATCGAACCCGGGTCAGCCTCATGCAAGGCAAACGCCCTACTCGCTGTGCTATCGCTCCAGCCCCTCCACTCCCTTTTTAACCTCCATCCATGTCTGCTAACTGCAGCTCTTTTTTCAAGAACAAGTGTAAAATGCCATTTCTTTGGGAAATCTTTTATTATATTATCAACTAATAAATAGTCCTTCTCCTTTGGGGTCTATGTTATCACTCCAAAGAAATAATCTCCTGGGGAAAAATCTGTTTAAAGTCTCTTCCCCTGTCTGTTTTTGCAAACCTGATCTTATTTTCAGCCCTCTGGGCAGTAAATATTATTCATCAGTTATCATGGTGAAGGAATAAAGATTATTAACTCATTTCTGAACCTATTCTGTATTTTTTTTTTTTTTTGCAGCGTAGCACCCTGGAGGTACCTGGGCTATTTAATCTCCAGCAGCCTCTTGATTGAGATGACAGATGGTTTTGTGACGAGACTCTCTGGGTATTCATAGCCACCAATAGCACAATTTGTTCTGAAAGTCAGCATGGCCTAGAGCAACAAAGTGGAGATAATGAAAGTCCAGAGAAAGGGTCTGTCAGATACGAGTAGGGAGTTGTAAGAGGGCAAAATGAAGCCGAGGTGTGTACTTAAAAGGGGAGTGATTTCTGACTGACATGGGTTGTGTTTTGGCTGCAGTCTTACTTGTTTTTTGATTTTGTTCATATATGTCATGCCTGTAGTATCCACATACACAAAGTGGTATGTGTATATACACATTTATGTATTGTGCGTAGATATGTGTATACACACATGTGAATGCACGTGTGTGTGCTTCTTACCCCACTGGGAATGAGGGAAGAATGGACAACACCCCAGCAATTTCTTACACCCTCCCCCAGGGGCACCAGCGCATTTCTTTATACACAAACAAATGATGTTACTTCCTCTGTGATTTAAAAGAGGAAAGTTTAAGAAGGGGAGAAGGTTGTGGAGTTCATGTCCACTTCAATCAGCGTAATCAGTGACTGAACAAATAGCAATACACCTACATTTTTAAAAAAGGAGGGGAGGAGGGGAAGAAAATGGGGATAAAGTCACCTGATTGACAGTCTGAAATGGGTTTACTGGGAAATTTACTTTTCTAACCTATGACTTCACAACACGTGTCCAAAAATGGTGCACTAAAGAATTTCTTAACTGAGCTGTGAACAGTCATTTTCATACCATTATCCCCTCCAGTCTAGAAGTTGAAGTCTAAAAAACACTGTGGCCAAAGGTTAAATTGGAAAATATAAATTTAGAATGGTTTTTCATTATCAACATTTAAATTAAAATTTCATGGCAGACTTGGTAAGGAGGAAGGGTTTTGGAAAGAGGTGGCATGTGATCAGAGTAGAGAGACACTATTTTTTTTTTTTAAAGCCAGATCATTCCTGGTGAGGGCTGTGTGCTCCCTAGAGTCTTTTCAGGCAGAAGTCTTGGCCCTAGGGAATTTACCAGGTCCTAGGACTGGGCCTCAGCCTTCAGGCTCTGTTCTTGCATTTTTGTTCACAGATCAAGGGCAAGTCCAGGGGCAGATCCATCCTCCCCAAGCTCTCAAGACTGAGATGAAAGCAGAAACTGGATTAGTTCATTTCCAGCGAGAAATCACCGTGGCAAGGTCTGGAATCTCACATTGGCATTGCAGACTCGCTGCCTCCTTTTCAGCAGGCAGACTCTGAGAACAGGCTTGAGTCAGAGGAATCAGATGTCTAGTCGGGCAGGGAGAGAGACTCCAAGTCCGTCCTATCACCAGGACCAGGGCCATCAGTTTCAGATCTTGACTCCTCTTTTCTGGAAGGTCACTGTCCAAATACATAGGCACAGGACCTTTCCTTTACCCCCATTACTATCAAAGCCCATTGGAATCCATTGAAGACAAGATTTCTTACCTCCAGAAAGTTGTTCAGGTATATATTGCCAAACGTTCAAGTTAATGCATACAATATTCCAGACAGCAAAGACATAGAGACACATATATGTATTCTTTGAAGTATCTCCTATATGTAAAGAGGAAGAAAAGTCCCAGTAAGTACTGCATGCTTGGGGTCAGGGAGAGAAAGACAGTGATTGCTGGATTTGAAACTTGAATTTGTTAGGTTATTTTGAGTGCTTGGGAAAAAGGAACCAAGTGGAGTGTAAGTGGTTTGGAGAAGGCACTGTGTAACCACTCAGTGTCATACAGTTGTTTTAAAACATAGTGCCTGTTGCCTGTTCCATTGTATACTAACACATTTAGCTGTGGTAAGATAATAATGATGATGGCAACAAGAAATAAAATGATTCCATTGCTATAGAAAACAGTAACACTGCACTGTAGCACTGTCCTCCTGTTGTTCATCGAATTTCTCTAGCGAGCACCAGTAATGTCTCCAATGTGAGACTTCTTGTTACTGTTTTTGGCATATCAAATACATCAAGGGTAGCTTGCCAGGCTTTTCCATGCAGGTGGAATACTCTCGGTAGCTTGCTGGGCTTTCCGAGAGGGGCAGAGGAATTGAACCCAGGTTGGCTGCGTGCAAGGCAAACACCCTACCTGATGTGCTATTGCTCTGGCCCATGGAAAACAGTATCTTCTATATTTAACTATTTTCCTACTATTAGCAATATAGGTTTTTAAATTTTTTCTATTTCAACAATGCTGGGCTGGAGGGATAGCACAGCGGGTAGGGCGTTTGCCTGCATGCGGCCTACCTGGTCGGCCCAGGTTCAATTCCTCCACCCCTCTTGGAGAGCCTGGCAAGCTACTAAGAGTATCTCATCCGCATGACAAGGCCTGACAAGCTGCCCGTGACGTATTTGATATGCCAAACACAGTAACAACAAGTTTCACAATGGAGGCGTTACTGGGCCCCCTCGAGCAAATCGATGAACAATGAGAGGACAGTGCTACCAGTTCAACAATATTGCTTTTATATTGAGGTATCATAATTTATAATAGTATTAAAGCCATTATTTTGTAGTTGCAAAATATCAAACATAGAGTTACCACTGACCCAGTTATATCCATGCAGGTACCTTCCAAGAGAAATGAACACTTAAATTCACAAAGAAACTTGTCACAAAAGTTTACAGCAACGACATGAAAAACAACCTAACAACCACAAAGTTAAAAGAACCTAAATGTCCATTGACATATAAATGGATTAACAAACTGCAGCATAGCCAAAAGATATCAGTCATTTGAAAAAAAAAGTGTAATTCTGATATAAGCTTATAAACCTCAAAGGCATTCACTATCAGATTCCAATGGGGGTGATTGTGATCTTGTGACAAACATTTCTTTTCTTTTTCCAGAAAATTTACCCATTTTATTGATGCATTACTGTTGTTCTACATTTTACCATATCCTGTAGAAAATACTAAAAGTGCATATACTTTGTAAAGCCAAAGACAAACACTGAATGCAAAGATAAACTATATTTTACACTTTTCCCATCGATAGAATTAAATGTCTATTATTTCTTATTAAAATTTTACATACTCCATAAGTACATCTGATTACATCTTAACAGTTCATTTCACAGTGACATTAGTGATGGGGCAGAGAGATGGTACAGGGATTGAAGCACTTGCATTGCATCCTGCTAGCATCATTAAATCCTCTGCACCACACATTCCCCAGAGCACAACTGGGTCACTCCTAAGCACAGCACCAGGAACAGCCTCTGAATATTGATGGATGTGGCCCCAAAACTCAAAATGTTGACTGGGAACTCAGATGGGGACCTGGATGGAGCAAGCAGAAAGTGTTCTGCAAAATTAGTGTGAGCAAAGGATAAGGGCCTATCAGAGAAGATGGGGGGGGGGGGGGGCATGGATGTAATCTGGCTTCATTGCTCTGAAAGGGGTATTATCAGAAGGGAAGAAAGATGAGTAGAAAAGGTCTGAATCTCCCACCCCCATTTCCCCACCCAGTGCATGAGCCACACTCTGAAGCCAGACTAGTGAACTCAGCGAGACGCAGAGCAAAGGGACCAGAGAAGCAAGCATAGTCCACCTATTGTTTTCTTAAGTGACAGTACACATAGATGGCAAAGGTCCCAACTGGTCACATCAAATAGCCTAGGCAGCAGAAGGCTGGGTCACAGAGTTTTGTATAATACTCCTCGATATTTATATGATGAAACTACCTAAAACAGTCTGTTTTCCAGAATTCATCCCTGTAGGTAAATGCTGCATGACTATAATGGAGTTAGGAGGATTTTTGTAGCTAGACTTTGAACATCTGGGGAGACATAAGCTGCTGAAGGAAAAAGGCAAATGTAAGAAAAAGGGAAATGCAAAAGCATTGCAATGTGAAGCTGAAACAAACATGCTTATGCGATATGATAGTCTGATCCTCAAAGCGGGAGCACTGGCTACCTGGATCTTAGCAGCTGACAGGAAGAGAGTAGACAGCAAGATACTGGCAGAGGCCCCAGACTCCCTTACTCAGTCTGTCTCCCAGTTCCCCAACACGTAGAGCCCACTGGGCATGATCTTTTGGTACTGTTTTATTTTCTTTTGTTTGGGGTCACAGTTGATGGTGTTCAGGAACTCTTCCTGACTCTGTGCTCAACATTGATTCTTGATGGTGCTCAGAGGATCATATGCAATGTCAGCGATTGAACCAGGGTCCTGTCCAAAGTAGCCTCCTACAAGGCAATCATCCTATCTTCTGTACTATAACCCTATTACCTTGCCCTTCTTTCCTAGTAGCCTGGGCACATCTTCAGGGTACAGGCTGTGTCCTGATCACCTATGCAGCAGGAAGTTCTTATTTTCTGCTCATTTGGGCAGAATAGAATTTAGAGAAAAGACCTGCTTTCTACATACTCAGAAAAAAATAAAAATGCCTCCCCAGCTATTTTCTGTAAGTCCTGAGTTCCCAAGTCAGTTTTTTTTTTACTATTTTTTAATAGTGAGACATCATGAGGTACAGTTGCAGACTTACACATTTTTGTGTTTGGGTTTCAATTATACAATGATCAAATACCCATCCCTCCACCAGTGCCCATTTCCCACCACCACAGATCCCAGTATCCCTCCCACCCCCCATATCCCACCTCTGTGGCAGGGCATTCCCTTTGTTCTCTCTCTCTTATTGGGTGTTGTGGTTTGCAAAAGAGGCAATGGGTGACAATCATGTTTGGTCTATAGTCTACTTTCAGCATGCTTCTCCCATCCTGGGAGGATCCTCCCAAAACCTTTATTTGGTGTTCCCTTCTCTATCTGAGCTCCCTTTTCCCCTAGCATGTGTGGTTGGCCACCAAGCCATGGAGTAAAATTCCTGGTACTAATCTTGGCCATTCTTGGGTGTTATTCTCATATTTTGTTACTTTATGTTCCCCAGATAAATGCAATCTTTCTATGTCTATCCCTCTCTTTCTGAGTCATTTCTCTTAACATGATACTTTCCATGTAGTACCACTTGTATGTAAATTTCATGACTTCATCTTTTCTAACAGCTACATAGTACTCCATTGTGAAAATGTACCAAAGTTTCTTTAACCAGTCATCTGTTCTCGGGAACTCAGGTTTTTTCCAGATTCTGGCTATTGTAAAGAGTGCTGCAATGAACAAACAATTGCAGATGTCACATCAACTATACTTTTTTTGCCTCTCTGGGATATATTCCCAGTAGTGGTATTGCTGGATCAAACGGGAGCTCAATTTCTAATTTTTTGAGAATGGTCCATACTATTTTCCAAAAGGGCTGAACCAGTCGGCATTCCCACCAACAGTGAAGGAGTGTCCCTTTCTCGCCACATCCGTGCCAGCACCGGTTGCTTTTGTTCTTGCGGATATGGGCCAGTCTCTGTGGTGTGAAATGATATCTCATTGTGGTTTTGATCTGCATCTCCCTGATGATTAATGATGTGGAGCATTTTCTCATGTGCCTTTTAGCCATTCGGATTTCTTCTTTGAGAAAGTTTCTATTCATTTCATCTCCCCATTTTTTGATGGGGTTGGATGTTTTCATCTTGAGGAGTTCAACCAGTACTTTGTATATCCTTAATATCAACCCCTTATCGGATGTGTATTTGGTGAATATCCTTTCCCATTCTGTAGACTGTCTTTGTATTTTGGTCACTGTTTCTTTTGAGGTGCAGAAGCTTCTTAGTTTAAGATAGTCCCATTTGTCTATCTCTGTTTTCACTTGCTTGGCCAGTGGTGTGACATCTTCGAAGACACCATTAGCTTCTATGTCATGGAGGGTTTTCCCAACTTTTTCCTCAATGTACCTTATGGATTCCGGTCTGATGTTGAGGTCTTTAATCCACTTTGATTTTACTTTTGTACATGGAGTTAGGCAGAGATATGAGCCCAATTTTTTGCATGTAGCCATCTAATTTTGCCAGCACAATTTGTTAAAGAGGCTTTCCTTGCTCAAATTCACTTTTCTTGCCCCCTTATCGAAGATTAGATGCTCGTATGCTTGGGGGGAGATGTCAGTATATTCAACCCTGTTCCATTGGTCTACAGCTCTGCCTTTGTACGAGTACCATGCTGTTTTAATTATTACTGCTTTGTAGTAGAGTTTGAAGTTAGGGAGATTGATTCCTCCCATTTTCTTTTTCCCAAGAATTGCTTTAGCTATTCTTGGGGGCTTATTGTTCCATATAAATTTCAGGAGTGTTTGCTCCATTTCTTTGAAGAATGTCATGGGTATCCTAATTGAGTTTATACAATGCTTTGGGAAATATTGCCATTTTGACAATGTTAATTCTCCTGAACCTGAACAGGGGATATTTTTCCATTTCCTCGTATCCTCTTTTATTTCCTGAAGTAGTGTTTTGTAGTTTTTTTTTTGTACAGGTCCTTTACTTCCTTAGTTAAGATAATTCCTAGGTACTTGATTTTCTGGGGCACAATTGTAAACGGGATTGTTTTCTTTATGTCGCTTTCTTCTCTCTCACTGTTTGCGTATAGGAAAGCCATGGACTTTTGGGTATTGATTTTATAGCCTGCAACTTTACTATATACAAGTCTATTGTTTCTAGGAGTTTCTTGGTAGAGGTTTTAGGGTTCTCTAAGTATAGTATCATATCATCTGCGAATTGTGAGAGTTTGATTTCTTCCTTTCCTACCTGGATGCCCCTAATATCTTTTTCTTGCCTAATCGCTATTGCAAGTACTTCCAGTACTATATTAAACAGCAGTGGAAGGAGAGGGCATCCTTGTCTAGTCCCTGATCTTAGAGGGAAGGCTCTCAGCTTTTCCCCATTGAGGATGATGCTTTCTGTAGGCTTGTGGTAGATGGCTTTAACTATATTGAGGAAAGTCCCCTCTTTCCCCATTTTGGCTAGGGTTTTCATCATAAATGGGTGCTGGATCTTGTCAAATGCTTTCTCTGCATCTAATGATATGATCATATGATTTTTATCTCTTCTTTTGTTGATGTGGTGGATTATGTTGATTGATTTCCGAGTGTTAAACCAGCCTTGCCTCCCCGGAATGAATCCTACTTGGTCATGGTGTATGATCTTTTTGATGAGTAGTTGAATTCTATTTGCTAGTATTTTGTTGAGAATCTTCGCATCCGTGTTCATCAGGGATATTGGCCTGTAGTTTTCTTTTCTCGTGGTGTCTTTTTTTCCTTTTGGTATTCTAGAGATATGAGCCTCAGAGAAACTGTTTGGGAGAGTTTTCGTTTTTTCAATTTCCTGGAAAAGCTTGCGAAGGACTGGCAGTAGGTCCTCTTTAAATGTTTTGAAAAATTCGCTAGTGAATCCATCTGGACCTGGGCTTTTGTTTTTGGGAAGACTTTGATTACAGTTTCTATTTCCTTGATGTTAATAGGTCTATTCAGATACTCTAGATCTTCTTGACTCAGCTTTGGGAGATTATAGGAGTCCAGGAATTTATCCATTTCTTCTAGGTTCTCTTGTTTCATGGCATACAGACTTTCAAAGTAGTCTCTGATCATCTTTTGGATTTCCTTGGTTTCTGTTGTGATATCCCCCTCCTCATTTCTGATTCGGTTTATTAGGGTTTTCTCTCTGTTTCTTTGTGAATGTTGCTAGTGGTTTATCTATATTGTTTATTTTCTCAAAGAACCAGCTCTTGGTTTCATTGAGCTTTCGGATTGTTTCTTTGGTTTCCATGTCATTGATTTCTGCTCTAAGTTTTATGATCTCTTTCCTTCTGCCTGATTTAGGCTCTTTCTGTTGATCCTTTTCTAAGGTCTTGAGCTGTGAGGTCAAGTTGTTTATGTGCATCCTTTCTACAGACCTAAGATATGCTTGCAGAGCTATATATTTTCCCCTTAATACGGCTTTCGCTGCATCCCATAGGTTCTGGTAGCTCGTGTCTTCATTTTCATTTGTTTCCAGGTATCTTTTGATTTCGTCCTTGACTTCATTCTTGACCCACTCGTTGTTCAGCATTGAGTTGTTTAATTTCCAGGTGTTTGATTTGGTTCTCCGTGTCTGTGTGTGATTCACTTCTATCTTCAGTGCATCATGGTCTGAAAAGATGGTTGATACTATTTCTATCTTCCTGATTCTGTTGAGGTATGTTTGTGTGCTAGCACATGGTCTATTTTCGAAAATGTTCTGTGTGCACTGGAGAAGAATGTGTATTCTTTCTTTTGGGGGTGTAAAGCCCTGTATAGGTCTATAAGCCCTTTCTCTTATATTTCTTCTTTCAAAGTCAATTATTCCTTGCTGGGTTTTGTTCTTGTTGATTTCTCCAGAGGTGATAAGGCGATGTTGAAGTCTCCAAGTACTATTGTGTTGCTAGCAATGTCCTCCTTAAAATCTGTTAGCAGTTGTTTTAAATATTTAGCTATTCCCTCATTAGGCATGTATACATTTAAGAGTGTGATTTCTTCCTGTTGTACTTATCCCTTGATGAAGAGAAAATAGCCTTTACTATCCCTTCTAATCTTTTTCAAGGTGAAATTAATGTTGTAGGATACTAGTATGGCCACCCCAGCTTTTTTTGAAGGAGCTGTTTACTTGCAGGATTGTTTTCCATCCTTTGACTTTGAGTCTGTGTTTGCTCTGAGTGTTGAGATGAGTTTCTTGTAGGCAGCAGAATGTTGGGTTCTGTCTCAGTATCCATTTTGCCACCCTGTGTCTCTTAAATGGTGAATTTAGACCGTTGACATTGAGGGAGATTATTGTTATGGGGTTTTGTGTCATCTTTCTGTAAGGGTGTGTTGTGGTTGTAGGGTTTGTCTTGTCTTATATAGCCCTTTTAGCCCTTGTTTTAGGTTTGGTTTTGAGTCTATTAAGTTCCTGAGCTGCTGTTTATCTAGAAAATAGTGTACTGTTCCTTCGATTTTGAGTGAGAGTGTAGCCGGATAGAGTATTCTTGGTGAAGCATTCATTTCAGTGAGTTTTTTTACTATATCTCACCACTGCCTTCGGGCCTGGAGGGTTTTCTCTGATAGGTCTGCTGTGAATCTAAGGGGTGCTCCTTTGTATGTGATTTCCTTGTTTGCCCTTGCTGCTTGCAGTATTGTATCTCTATCGGCAGCATTGATCATTCTAACTATGATATGTCTTGGAGTATTTTTGTTTGGGTCTCTTTTAGCTGGCACCCTTCGGGTTTGACTGTTTCATTGAGTTGATTGAACATCTTGATGACTTCATATCTGAATTCTTTGTCAGAGAGGTCCCTTAGGTATCTAGCACCTACTGAGGCTTCTGGACTTGTTTCCTCGTCCTCTCCCTGTGGTGGGGATTTGCATTGTTTCTTCATGTTGGTGTGTAGGTGTAGTCCTTAGATTTCTTGGTATGAGTAAATTACTTGTGACCGCGTGAGTGGCCAGCTGCCCAAAATCAGGCCACTCCCACTTCTAAAAAGCCACGCCCACTCCTAAAGTGGCCACACCCCCAAGGATACCTGGTGTGTGTCGGGGGAGTAAAGACTGGGTGGGGCGAAGAGATCAGCTCAGCTTGGACAAAAAAGGAGAGGCAGAGAGGATCAGATCTGCTTTGTCTCCCAGCGTCCAGGGGACGCCTGGGGGCTTGCAGGGTGAAATCCAAGTCCTGGGTTCGAGAAGCAGCAGAAAAACTGACCTGGGTGGGGAGAAGAGACCAGCTCAGCTTGGGTGACAGAAAGGGCCCAAGTCAGTTTTTTAAGCTATTGTCTTCACTCTGTATTTCTTTCCTTAAGAAGGTATAAAGTGGTCTCCACTGTTGCCATTTGAAGCATGGTTTTAGGACCAGAAATCCTTGGAGCTTGATAAAAATGAAGACTTCCAGGCTCTTCCCTAGAACTGCTAAAACTGTTTGCATTTTAACAAAATCTCTATGTGTTTGTATGAACAAATTGGAGAACTGGTTGACATGAAATGGAAACAAACACAAATCCTTATAATTCTGTATCACTGTTTGCTCCTCCAAATAAATGTTTGGAGCTTATCTACAGCTTATCCAGGTCTAAATCAGTTTGGTGCCCTTAAAAGCTTCTTTCTCACATGTGTTCTTTGGCTTTGAGTTTCAGACTTCATTCTTTCTTTTGTGTCTTCTTCAGTACAGAAGTGTGGGCAGTGCTTATTTTTCCATATCTAATTCTCCTGAGATGTTGCCTTTATTCCATGTTCCTAAGTCAGTCCAATAGCCTCTGTATTTCGACACCAACCTTGAATAATGAATCAAGTCAGAGCCAAAAGAATTTTGTTTGTTTGTTTTGGGGCCATACCCAGGCCTAACTCTTGGCTGTGCACTCAGCGATCACTCCTGGCAGTGCTCAGGGGACCATATAAGATTCTGGGGATGGAATCCAGATCAACATGCAGTGCTTTACCTTCTGTACTATTATTCCGGCCCCCAAAGGCTCTTTATTTCCCTTGGGAGAAGTTTAGACAGCTTTATATTTATATTCATCTACACATCTATTTCTTTGTTCAGTTGGGATCTTCTATGAAGTTCTTTATTCCTTGATCCATGATTTGAACGTCTCCTAAAGTCACATGAAGTCACATGACTTTCTTAAAACTCATCAGAGAGATATAAAAAGTTTTAAGACAACACTGCTCCTTCCATTGCTCAAATTCTAAATTATTTGTCTGAGCCTATGATTTGGACTCTAAATCCAATAGACCTTTGTATTGAGGTATCTGTTGGTTAACAAGCTTATGAAGAAACTGTGCAATTGCTTTCCTTTTTAAATTTTGAAATTATTTTATGACTTTTTAGTGGGGCTTCCCAAGCAGTGTTCAGGAGGCCCAGAGGCTCTTCCTGGTGATTCTCCATTATCTGGGTCAGCAGGTCAATGCAAGAGTCCGGAATGATGAGTATTGGTCAGACCTTGCAGGACAATCTGGGCCACCTGACAGTGCTTGGGACCTTGAGGACCACATATGGCTGTGCTTGGGGGCTCCAGTGCTGCATGAAGATCCTGGGGATAGAACAGGGCTGGTCACATGGAATAAGTGCCTTAACTCTTGTTCCATACTCTACCCTATAAAATAATTTAGACGGAAAAGTTTTCAGTAAGAGACCCCTCCTTAATACCCTTTAACCAATTTATCCCAACACATCTTCCATAGTTAGGTAGATTGATCAAAGCTAGAGAACTAATTTTGGTACAATACTGTTAAATACAGGCCTTAATAATACAGATCTCCCCAGTTTTACCACTAATATTATTTTTATTTTCAAAGACCCAATACAAGATCCCACCTCGATTTACTTATCCTGTTTCCTTGGTCTCCTTCAGTATGGAAACAATTCTTATATCATTGTTTGTCTTGCATGTACTTAACACCTCTAAATAATGCTAACCAGTTATTTTGAAGAACATCCTTAAATTTGAGTTAAATATTAGTTTGAGGTTTTGCAGTTTCAACAAAAATAAAACAGGAGTCATGTTATATTATTCTCAGTGTATGGTATCAGGGAACATGCTATTGGTATCACATTCCTGTTTATCTTAGCCCTTATCATGTAGTGTCTCTCTACTGTATAGTTGTTATTTTCCCCTTGTAATTAATAATCTGATGAGTGATTCTTTGAGATTATGCAAATATCCTTTTCCACCTCCCAAGGTTTAACCTCCATTAATAGTTCTACTTGTAAAAAAGTGTTATTGTGACACATCCCATGTTTATATTCATAAATATGTGAGGTAAGTTCCTATTTAAATCGCTGTAGTAGGGGTTAATATTAATCAAATCTTCTTTGAATTGTCTTTCTCATGGGGCTGTTATGACAGAGATTAAATCTGACAATCAGCTTAAACACTCTTTTGTTCATTGATTTCTTCATTCATTCATCCATCCATCTATTCACCCATCTATCCAGATTTTCATCCAGTTTTTTGTTGTTAAAAAAATTTGTCCTGTACATACTTAATTTCTTTCAGTTATGCCCTAACCTGTGTGTCCTCTACACCCTGCTGTTCTATTAAGATTGTTTTCTGAACTTCCTATTATGACCACACAAATAAGTCAAGAAGGGAACATTAATTTCTTTGAGCAGATGGTTGTCTAAATCTATCTTTAAAAAGAGGTGCTAAGTTATTTTTCTGGAATGTGCCATCACAGAAAATGACTCTGTCATGGACATCTGCTGTTTTCTCCTGCCCTGCATTCTTCGTCCTTTCTTCAGGTCACAGTCCCCATATTTCTTTTACAGAATTTCACCTAAGTGCAATTTTTAGTTCACATGTTTTTATGGGTGTGGGTCCATTGACTTACACCTAAGATAAGTACAGGTCAGAATTGTCCATCTGTTGCCCCCCACGAGTGGCTCTCCAGCACGGCCACAGCCCCAGAAGCACAAGGACTTAATGCAGAACCCAGCAGCTTGGAGCAGAAAAGTGAAAGGACTATGCGTTAATCCAGGCCATCAAGTCTGCCGGAGGGGAAAGGGTGTTGCTTCATTCGCTCTCTCTTCTCTGGAAAGAAGGATGGCGGCCGCATGGGAGCCTTGTGGACAGCAGGTATGAGCCGGGGGTGTGGGGGCGACTAAAACCTCATGGGAAGGGGGGCGTTCCAGTCTGTCCTTCACGCCCTACCGAGGTCACCAGTTGCCCCCCGCGAGCGGCTCTCCAGCACAGCCATGGCCCCAGAAGCACAAGGACTTAATGCAGAACCCGGCAGCTTGGAGCAGAAAAGTGAACGGACTATGCGTTAATCCAGGCCATCATGTCTGTCCGGAGGGGAAAGGATGTTGTCCCATTCACCCTCTCCTTTCTGGAAAGAAAGATGGCGGCCGCATGGGAGCCTTGTGGACAGCAGGTATGAGCCGGGAGTGTGGGGGCGACTAAAACCTCATGGGAAGGGGGGCGTTCCAGTCCGTCCTTCACGCCCTACCGAGGTCACCAGTTGCCCCCCGCGAGCGGCTCTCCAGCACAGCCACGGCCCCAGAAGCACAAGGACTTAATGCAGAACCCGGCAGCTTGGAGCAGAAAAGTGAACGGACTATGCGTTAATCCAGGCCATCATGTCTGTCCGGAGGGGAAAGGATGTTGTCCCATTCACCCTCTCCTTTCTGGAAAGAAAGATGGCGGCCGCATGGGAGCCTTGTGGACAGCAGGTATGAGCCGGGGGTGTGGGTGCGACTAAAACCTCATGGGAAGGGGGGCGTTTCGGTCCGCCCTTCACGCCCTACCGAGGCCAACAGTTGCCCCCCACTAGCGGCTCTCCAGCACGGCCACGACTCCAGAACACAGAAACCAATTTCTTAACTATCTGACTTTCAGTAGAAATACTTCCAGTGTCAATAGGTAAAATAGCCTAAATCCAAAACCAACATTTAATTCTTGAACCCAGCTGTAGAAAGCAAATCACTTCACAATGCTTTTTCAGCATGTCTGATTTGGGGGGGGGTAAACTCTAAATAATAGTGGTGAATCTTTTATTGAAACAATGAATCTAATCAAAGCAGATAGAGTGTTAACTAGAATTCATCTGCCTCACAGGGACTGGGAGGGGTGGGGGGTGGGGTTCTATTGGGGTTCTTCATGGTAAAAAATAAGTATTGGTAAAGGGAAATGTGTTTGATATTTGCATGACTGAGACCTAAACCTGAAAGCTTTGTAACCTTTCCCACAGTGATTCAATAAATAAATAAATTAAAAAAAAAAAGAATTGTCCATCTGTCTGGCTATAGTTATTGGATAATATATTGATATCTGGGTGGAGGATGCTCAGCCTCCACCCAGATCCTCCATCTTCCAGTAGGCAGGGGTCACACCCACCAACTGACCCCTTGGCGCCGTGTAATCCCATCAACGGCCAAGACCCAGAGACTACAAAATCCAGCTCCCGGAAGAGAACAACGCAGAGTCTCCTGCCCCCGTGCCTGGCTGTCCTCACCAGGGCCCCTTGGAGGGGCAGGTTGAGTTTCTCTCCCCACCCCAAGCAGAGCTCTGGCAGCCGAAGACCTCCAGAACCAGCCACAACCATGCTGAGACCACTCTCCACACGCATGAAGGTACCAGCAGAGGAACAAAGGCATGTGGGTCCTGAGGTTGAGATCTCCAAGCCTGCTCAGATCGGGGCTGAGCATCCTCCATTCAGATCCTCCATGTTCCAGTAGGCAGGGGTCACACCCACCAACTGACCCCCTGGCGCCATGTAATCCCATCAACGGTCAAGACCCAGAGACTACAAAACCCAGCTCCCAGAAGCGCAACATCTTATTATCTCATTCTTACTTTTGAACAACCTGGCAGGCTACCGAATGTAACCTGCCCACCTGGCAGAGTCTGGCAAACTCCCCGTGGCGTACCCAATATGCCAAATACCAGTAACAATGATGGGTCTCATTCTCCTAGCCCTGAAAGAGCTTTGAATATGGCACTTTAAAATCTCAGGACTAGGACGAAGGAGACGTTACTGGTGCCTGCTAGAGGCAATCGACAAACAACAGGATGATCGTGATCATGATTGTGATTGATATCTGGCCCTAGGTGGTCAACTGGAATTCCCTTAAGACACTTTTGGGATTAAGTAAGAAACTCTTTCTAGTGGTTGTCAGGATCATGGGAGCTAATCCTAAGGTTTTTATTGAATGTGTTTGCCACCATGTAGGGAAAGGTAGTCTGAGAATGAGGTGTAAAAGCCAGAGAAGGGGGAAGAAAGTGGAAGTGGGCTACTTCTCAAAACCTCTTTGGGTCACTTGGATTTAGCTTTTTCTGAAATAAAATACATCCTAGGACTTTTAAGTTACATGAGCCAATCAACTCCTTTTCATTGCTTAAGATGCTTAAGATTAGTTTTTATTACTTGTAATCCAAAAATGGGTTTTGAGCACCTGATATATCTGAGGACATATGCTTGGGGTTCTTTGGTATTCAAAGATGAGCCAGACATGATCCTTGCACTCATGGAATCCTTCACTTAGCAGATAACATAAGATCAGAGAACAGATACTACCAAAAAGGATGTTCTTATCACCAACCTCATCTAGACATGAAGGACCACATTGAAGTGAGTGGGGAATGTCTATTGGTGAGAATTTGATGCATTGGAGTAATGAAGAATATTATTTTGACTTCAGAAAAGTATTGAGCAAGGGCTCAACTGTGGAAAGTGCAAGAAGCTCAAAGTATATCTTGAAGCCTCGTAGTAAGTCATCAGTGGTGATTGAAGGATAGCAGTTGGGTTAATAGGGAGATAGTTCAGATCAAATAAAACAAGGGGAAAAATGTATTCCAAAAAATTGTAGAAATTCTGATTAGAAGTCTGTGGAATTTGATTGGAAGGAGAAAAATAGTTTGAGGAGGGTAAGATGAGAGGAAAATTAGATTTTAGTGTTCAGTAGAATTGCATGGAAAGGTATTGGATATGTGGAGCTTATGAAAAGGCTAGTACAAATGTCCAGTTGAACCTCAGTGCAGAGCTGGGAAGGGCCAGATGGAAAAAGAAAGCTGGAGGTGGATGGAATACCAGCCTCTGGGAACATTCTTGCAGAGAGGTTCTGGCCATATTTGATCAAGAATCTTCCTTGTGGCATCATTTGAAAGCCATAGTTTTTATTTCATGCTAAACATTGTCAGAGGGAGCAGGGGCAGATTCATCCTGAAAGTGAGCCAACCTGCCTGGTATGCAAACTTGTAATGGCATTCCAGACCTCAGGACCTGGCAGACTCCCTTAGATCCTTACTCCTGTCTTCCCTGGTGTTACAATGTCAGGAGGGAGAGCCTCCTCTTTCTTGGTGTTTTTGTCCAGCAGAAAAGGACCAGGTCACAACTCCAGCCACCCATGCCCCAACCACACTGTTTCATGAAAGATATTCAGCTTGGCCTGCTGCTGAGAGATGTTATTTTTTTGGCTGTGCACTTGGTGCCATTCTGATCACACTTCACTCTTGCTCTCTCTCCTCCTCTCACCCAGTCCTGGAAAAAGGTGCCATCAGCACTTCCATGGCTAACTCTGGTCCAAGCCACCATCTTTATACACACCCATAAATACATGCACACATACACACAGGGGAAGGGAGGAAGAGAGAGAGAGAGAGAGAGAGAGAGAGGAGATTCTGTCTTGCTGATGTATCTCCCTGCCTCAAATTTTGTGTCTCTTTGGTGTGCACTGAAACAGAACAGATGGAACTAACCTGCACAGTCACAAGCTGGATTCTGCAAACCCTCATCTGAGAACCTCATGATTTTCTGCCTGACTCAAAATAAAATTTTAATTCTCTACCATGCTCCAAGGACTCTACCTGATTTGTTCCTTTATTTCCTCTTCAGCTTTCTCTGCTACCACTTTTCTCCATCCCTTTGAGTCACTGCTCTTGAGACTCAACCTGCTTCTATTTGCTGATCTTTCTCTTCTGGAGTCTGAAGTCTACTCTCTATTTTCAAATGTCCCCCTTCTATCTGACTCAGTCTCTCCTGCCTGATAGTCTTTCAGACCACCAGAAATGACTCATGTCACCATTTCTCAAGAATGATGAGTAAATATCAACGGTTTGCCAGTAGGCTTATTTTGCTTAGGTTGGAAATAAACTCAAATAGCTTGAAAAGGGTCGCAAGAGAAGGTTTGTTGCTTGGACCACATTATGACTTTGGTGGGTCCTAGGCACCATAGTCGCCCTTTCTTCATGAAAAGGTATTAAATATAATATGGCTGTACCAGTGTATAAGATAACACCACCTGATCTGAATCTGTTACTATACAGTCATTATTGCTGTAAAAATTTTGGTTCTAATTTTTAAAAAATATTTTTAGACCTCTGAAAAACTCCATGGCTCCTATTGGCTGTGCCTAGCATCTACATTATCCCAGAGTCCACTCCTCCTTCCCACTGCTCCTTGAACTCACAGTGCCCTTCCGCCCTTTTGGGTCACACTGTTCCTTTATCTGGAATGTCTGTCCCTCATCCTGCCCTATTCATCTGACAAATTCCTGCTCAGACTTAAGACCCAGCTCGAATGTCACTTTCTCTTGCCAGATTTTAGCGAACTGAAACGAAGGGTGCCCAGCTGTATCTCAGACAAACAAGTAATCATTTTAGCATAAGTAGGTTCCAAATATCACACATCCCAAATCTTGTGCAAGACATATTTCTACTAAGAAAAATATGCACGTTTGTCTGAAATTTGAATTGCCAGGCAACCCTGCTCTGTAGCTATCCTTGGCTCATTTTCTTTTCAGGTTTTCTCCCCACCTGTTGCCTGCCCAGGCGTTCCAGCACTTTCTATGCACCTGTCACCATATGTCCTGCACTCCAGTCTGCCTTCTCCTTCTCATTACCTTCATCTGCCAGAGGTGCCAGGCCGTGACCATGCATTAGTTGTCACATCTGAGTGAGTGGATGCTTTCCTTTTATTTCTTCAGCTATCTATTTTCAGGGATGACTTGGCAGCTCTTGCTTTTAATTTCATTCAGGATGTTGTGTGATGAGACAAAAGTGGAGATAACTAATGCGTGGGATTACAGTAACACTTCTGTTAACAAAGACAGTTCCAAGGAGACACTTGGGACTCAGACATCTCATTACCTGAAAAAAGAAAGCTGAGGCACATGACTGACACACCTGTGTCCCCTCCCTACCACTATGCTCTGAGAAGCAAAGGCAGTCAGTGGAAATCTTGGACTTGCCCCTCTATAATTACTGAGTTGGACCATAAACCAGTTGTAACTCCTGCAGGGCAGTGTGTGTGTGTGTGTGTGTGTGTGTGTGTGTGTGTGTGTGGAGAGAGAGAGAGAGAGAGAGAGAGAGAGAGAGAGAGAGAGAGAGAGAGAGAGGTCTTCTGTTTTTGAGAGTTAGGTTCATTAATTTCTGGTTTTCTGCTTTTACTTTGGGGGTGTATTGATTCTTCTAAAGTTTTTTCATTTGTTTTTATTTGGGGGTCACACCAGTGGTGGTCAGAAGACCTTCGTGAAGTGCCAGAGATAAACCCATGGCTCCTGCATGCAAAGCACAAACTCTAGTCTTTGAACCGTCTTTTCATCTCTATAACATTCTTAATTCTCATCACTGGTCACATAGAGCCAGTGTCAGCTGGGCCAAACCAGGTGAGACTGTTGGAAGTCAAGTTCAAATTCGTTTCCACCACCATTTTCAGCAGCAAAGAGCTGAGGGCAGCTCAGGTCCTTCTGAGCACTGCAGTGAGGGCAGTTTGACTCTCCCTGATGAGCCAGAGAGTTTATACTAGGTAGGATTTATAAAGAGCCTGGAGTAAGTGCCCGTTCCTACTGCTAAGAATTCCCCAGCTTTCAACACTTTCTCCCTTCATCCATTGAATGAAATTTTCCAAGCTGACCACTGGGAAAAAAAATCTTGCTTATGCTGAGCAAGAAACCACAATATCCAAATGACCAGTGTTGTATATGTGTATATGTGTGTGTGTGTGTCTGTCTGTCTGTCTGTGTGCATATATATTCTTTTTATGGGGTTACCCAATAGTTTACACCTCTTTACAGAACTCCTGCCCATCGCTGTGTCCCTATCCCCAGCTTACTGGTGCAGACAAATGGCCCAAGGTAACTTCATGGGCTCAACAGATGTTATGAGAACTAAAAGCAACCCCTGGTCCCCTCTACCCAGAGACTTTCACACCCTACAGCCCTCTGGGGCTGGCACAACATTTGTGAATCTAATTTAGGTGCCAAGATGTTCTGTATTTTTATGCGTTTTGTTTGGGTGCCATACCCAAACCAGTGACTCCATTGTGTCTCTGTGTGGACAGGGAGCATTGAGAAGTAGGGCATGTCAGATGCTGCATGGAAGCTGTCTGTTGGACACCCCACATTGGCAGTCACTCAGACAAGCCTTCAGAACACCCCAGTCTTGCTTGGGATTTAAAATGCATCACCCGCTCCTTTGTCTTAGCAGTCAGACCCACTGTGGCAGCTTTGTGTATGCCATCCAAGGACGAAGCATGTGTCCTCCCCCAACCAAGGGCAGTCACGATCTCGCTTCACAGTGTTGTTCTTGCCACAGGAACACACTAAGTTCAAGGCCACCATTTGCACAATTCCAGGGATTCTGCTACATTGCCACGGTGAACTGATATGCGCAACTGAGTTGTGCAAAGTGTTGGCTCCGTCCAAACGTCGGCCTACCTCGGAATGTGGCCAGGATGCTCCTTATTTGTTGGCACTATCCCATAAATCCTGCCCCAATGTCACCTCTAATTAAAACAGCCCTCCAGCTATTTCCATCAAGATATCCTGTTCATAGTCTTTATAAATGACGCATGTATCATCATTTGGATCGCTATACAGATTTACTTTGGGGGAGGGGATTTTTGTCTGGCCCCTTCAAAAAATAAAATATCAACTCCAATATCAAATTTCAAGAACTTAGCACAGGTACTTTTTTGTTTTGGATCCTTGGTGCCTCACACCAATCTGAAGTCACATATGTTTGCCATAAGCATCAATTGAATGAATATAATTCAATTCAACTCTCAGAATACCATAGCGAGTTTTTCTTTTCTTAAGGTAGGTAACTAGCTGCAGAGAGTTGATGAGCTAGGCTATTCACCAGCCTGAGTGATGGCAGAAGCTGGTTGGCTTTCCTGCCCTGGGTATGGTTGATAAAGTATGACAATGACAGCTTGGCCCAGTCATGGTCACAAGGCTTGTGAGAACATATAGAAACACAGAGAGCAATAGAAATGAGTTTTTATTTGTAAAAAGTTACAAAATGATATTGTACAAAAATAAAGTCTGTAGAGAACTTTGGTTGTATAACACAAACGACCAAGACAGATCAGAGAAGTCAGAACTTCCAAAGAAGTGCACTCCTTACTGGGTCGGATGGTAACCGCCATGTTAAAGAAAAATCACAAACTTTACCCTTTCAAGGATTGAGTGGAGTGATGTGCATCCTTGAAAACCTGCTGACGGTGTGCAGGTGGTACTGGGAAATAGCTGTTAACACCCATGGAATCCCACTCTCCCTATGGGAGCTGGGGGTCTAACTGAAGTCGACAAGGCAGACACAAACTACCAAATATGACAGGATTCTAAATCGGGTCATCCTGGAGTTGCATCCAAATTGTACCTCAGGAATGACCAGGCAGCCGGGTCACCATTGGGAGTAGCTGCTCCTCAGGAGATGGGAGAGAAAGGCCCTTTCCCTTTATTTTCAAGCTGTGTGAGAGAAGCAAAGAAGACAGAGAAGGGCAGAAGGAGGGTAAACTTGGATCTTTAAGGACGAGAGGAAGGGACAGCTGGTAATTGCTGCCTCTTGTTTACATTGCAAAAATAACATGATAAGGAAGACCAGTAGTATGTGGTCTAATTGCTCAATCTCAGCCACTAAGGTAGGGATTGATGATTTGCTTGATTAAACTCCCTTTTGTGAATTGGGTAACAAACTCTAGGACAGGCCCCACACATTGCAAATATGTTGACTGCCAGACAGATCCAGAAATGGAACCAGTGTGAGGTGGAGTTTCCCTTCTGTGCTTCCGCCCCTTAAGCATGCTCAGGACTAAGGGAGCACCTTCCGTGGGTGACTGACCACATGCTTTCCAACTGTCCTCTGAGCCACCTTCTTCCAAGGGGAAGGGTTGCATATAGAGGGGTCAGCAACTATTGCCCTTACGCAACAGCTAAGGGGCATTGAGGGCAGCCAGGTGTACCCCACTTCTGGAAGACAGCAGAGCAAGCCATGAGCAGGCTTCTCACCAAGGTGGTGGTGGCAAGACCCTTAAAAAAGTCAGGGCAGAGCCTGGCTACCCAACAGCACCTTGACTATTATGTCAACAGTTGTGTCCAGGACTTTAGCTAATGGAAATTTACCCTTTGATCTATACAGTTATGCATATCATAAATATATGGAGGGGAGTGTGGTCTCAAATATAAAAGAAAGCAAGCAGATGGTGATGGAACAAATGAATAAAGTCAAATGCCAATGGTCTCTGCATACAGCTCCTGAGAAGGGGGCCTGCCAGAAACCCTCCTCGGGCACATTTCTTTTGAGGGGGGTGCGAAATAACAACCTGAAAATAGGGAAGATGTTGAAATTTGGGAAGTTAACTAGGGCTTCTCTGGAAAAAAAAGGTAAAGTAAGTGATTTTTGCCTCATGAAAAACTTTTTAATACTTTGAAAAGTATGGACCCTTGTTCCCAATTGAAATTTCCTTTGTCATCTTTTTTTTGCATTTTGTGAACATAGACTTTGGCACCTTTGAAAAGAACTTCAATAAATAAGGGGGGGAAGAAAGAGAAACTCATTAGTGAATGGTAATAAATAACAATAACTTAAATCTCAATAAATATCTTCTCTATATTTCTGTATCTGAAACAGATGCATTGCATCGAGTAGCTTCTCTGGTCACTGGTGACCACGCATAGACGGAGCTGGGATGTGTGGACCATCTGTCTCTGTAACCCCACAGGCGGGCAGGGCCTTCTCCCACTTGCTCTCTTGCAAGGTTGTTGCCGAAACCACACCTGCATTCCTGTTTCCAGGGACAGCAAGGCTATACGTTCAGGATTGTTTTTAGTCAGGAGAACAGCCTTTCTGGTGCCTAGCCAACTTTTTGGTGCCTCCCCCACACACCATGTTCTAAATCAATCCCCAAACATTCACCAAAATGCTGATGGTGGTAAACCTCAGGTCTCCACTTTCCCATTCAAAGGTTACTATCTCTTGTGCCTTTGCTTAGCTCTTGGTTTGGTTTTTTCCCCCTCCTTTCCGGGGTATGTCTCCACTGAGTGACATTTTTTTAAAAAAAGGAAGAAAGATAAAGAAACCTTTGTTGCTTTCAGCAGTAAAAACATAATGACAAGGAAGAACACCAGGATGACTGATACCCTGGTGTTTCCAGACATGTGAAAACAAACCACAAGAGATACACTGGTTTGGTTTGAAGTTCATCCGCAACTGTGCCCGGGACTGGGCTGGTGGACCGCATCAGCTGAAACCATGGCAACACTCACGCAGGGACCCCAGCCCCGAGCTGCTGGTGACATCGGCTGCTGTCTGAGGAATACCTGCGGCTGTTTTCTCTCCTGTCCAGTTTTCTTTAGCTGGACCCCCCTCTACCAGGCTCCCATAATGGCTGCCTTCCTCCTCCTCTTCCTCCTCCTCCTCCTCCTCCTCCTCCTCCTCTTGTTTCTCCTCCTCCTCTGTCACCTTGGTCCTCATCTTCCGTTCTGGGCAAACATTTCCTGGGAACCTTGGTCCCTTTCTTTGCACTGTAGCCGGAATGCAATACACAGCGGTCTCTGGAGCCGGAGTCAGATACATCCACACCTTTTAGCGGAATGCTTTCTTAGAATATGGTAAACCAGGCTCTCATCTAAGAATGACAGGTCATCATCAAAGGCAGTAGGTCTGCAGCATGCCTGACCGACTTTGTCATTCGCCAGCCTTTTATTTTTGGATAAGTTTTTTAATATTTTGTCGTACATTGTCTCAGCTGCGTCACAGGAGCCACTGCAGTACCTGAAAATCAGTTCTTCCCTGGTTTCATAGCCCAAACCCAAGTCGGTGACATTTAAGTGTATGGCAGTTAAGACACAGCCTCGGTTTCTGCCCCTCTGGCCTCGCCGCCCTTTCCCTCGGGCATTCTCCGGGCCTGTGGGCTGCCGATTCCGCTCTCTTCGGGGAAGCACAGCCATTTGTTTATCTGGTGACCTTTTCAGTCTTTTAATGGTGGCTTGAATAAAATCCATGACATCATCAAACTGATCGGGATAATCCTCTGGCATATTGGCTGTGTAACAAAAAAACAGAAAGGGTCACAGGAGTCAATAACAATGATCATTTCATGTCAAGGTCAAAGGCAACCCAGCTGGGACCCTTGGGGACAGGAGCAAGCACAGTCAAGCTAGAGACTTCTGTCGTGGCCCCAGCACAGAAGCTGAGACTCATTTCTGGGGCTTCTTCACTCAGGAAAAATGCTCCCAGTGAAAGAACACTCACAAAGCGAGTGGCCCACCACTTCCTTACATAAAACCAAGCCTAAGAGGTATAACCTTTGGTTATTGGTTTTTGGGTCACACCCAGCAGTGCTCACGGCTTACTCATGGTCCTACACTCAGTGATCACTCTCATATAGAATACCAGGGATCAAACCCAGATAGGCCACATGCAAGGCAAGCGACCTACTTGCCTCACTATTTCTCCAGCCCTGTTGGGTGCAGTTTTTGTGGAAATCACTTTGCCACTTCACAATTTTGATTTTTTTTTTTTGAGGGAGGGAAGGGGTTTTGGGCCAAACCTGGATGTGCTCAGGCCTTTTTTCTAGCTCCACTGGTGGTGTTCAGGGAACTAGGAGCAATGCTGGGTATTGAACCAGGCTCAGCTGTGTGCAGGGGAGGCACTGTCATCTCTGTACTATCTACTTGGTCCCCACATGACCACTTTCAATAAGTCTATACAGAGGCTGTGGTGAACTGGCTGATCCTTGAGGGCATTTTAAAATCTAACTTAGAGTAGGTTCTGCGGGGTAAGTCTGAAAGAAAATATTCTGGAATGTTCACTGAAGGCACATCATTGAGCTTACCTGCAGGGAGACTGAAACATTTGCTCTGGGGAGGAGCCAAGAAAACTACATTTTTAATAAGCCATGGAGGAATTCTGAGCTGGGTGATTCACAAAACATATTTGAAAAAAAATATTTTAGGAGATGGAAAAGAATGATTTGGTGGTGGTGCTCTAGCAACATGGTCTAGCCAAAAGCATAAGCATGAACACTGTTATAAATCACATTACTTCAATAATGGAGTTAAATGTTTTAAAGATGAAAAAAAAAAAGAACAAGTTTGGATCAGGATATTTTCCACATTGCTACCAGTGCCCTAAAATCAACCCTACTCAATACCTCTGCAAAGCTGAGTGGGACAGAACCATTTTGATGGGAAAAAACAAGTTTATGAACTCAACTGCATTTTAGAATTTCCTTAAAAAACATAAAGAAATACTATATAGCTGCAGGAAATGATGTAATTCACAGCAACTTGGATAGAATTGGAAGATATGTTAAGTGAAGTAAGCCAGAAGAGGGGCAAACACGGGGTGATCCAACTTATCAGTGGTATGAAGAATAACTGGACGAGGGAATGCAAGGTGTTAAAGAGGGAATGTCTAGATCACTGTTGACCCCTGAATATAGAGAGGAGATAGGACAGAGAAGGAAAGAAATTGAGGAAGAAAGTAAGAAGATGCAGACTGGAAGAAATAGGGGGGCAGGCATCAATTGGATACATTGTGATAGTGAGGAGCGTATAACTCTATATTCAAACCACAGATTCAACAACACTGAAAACACGGGGTTCAAATTACAACCAAATTTAAAAAATGTGCCTGTCAAGGTGGAAGGCGTAGTGGGTGGGAGGGAACCTGGAAACACTGGTGAAGGGAAGTTGACCCTGGTGGTGGGATTAGTGCTAGAATATTGCATGTCTAAAAGCCAACACAATAAATTTATAAATCATGGTGGTTTAGTAAATTAATTAGAGGCTAAAAATAAGCCTATTTTTCACCCAGAGAATAATTTTCTACTTCCTTGGAACAACAGAACTTTAAAAAAGTACTATAGTAAGATGGCATTTGGATGTCATAGCAATAAATGGAATGAGCTGCAGGTAATAGAGCGATGTAGGTCCAGCATCTGTCACTGACCATCACAAGACTTCCCACAGCCTTTGGCTGCAAATAGGACAAAGACAAGAGATGTACAATTAGGCAGGTCATAAAGTTTGATATGTACAGCAAAAGCTGTATCAGAATAGAATCTCTTGGGCTTAGAGCCATATTTCAGCATTGGCTTTGATTGATCAAGTAAGAGCTAAGCTTCTCTCTGAGCAACCTGAAATATTTCTCAAGGAGGGAAGCACTTCAAACTCCTCTGCACTGGAGCCCATCCTTTTAGACTTTCCTTACTTATGTTCAGGTAATTTAATGTGATTCAAATTTACATGTTACTTCAGACCATGTGCACCCCCCCTCAAAAAAGTCCCAAATAAACAAACCAACTAAACAACAACTAGCAAGACAGAAGTTTTTCTGCTCAAACCATGTTAAAGCATAGGATTACACCGTGCCCCAACCACACTGGGGTGTTTTGTTGAGAACTGACAGTTAAATTATGTATCAGTTCTAGCATGCCAAACAAAGTCCAGCTGAGAGGACAACTGCTTGTATATACTAGAAAATTATAACGAAGAGTGCGAAGCATGTGGGATCAAGAACACACTGCTCATTGGGTACCTAAATTTGGCATTTAGGGTTCTTTTGCACAGAGACAGCTTCTACCTCATTCCAGCCTGTCCAACCCCAGCAGCACCTGGTACCTCGCATTCCAGCCACACTCTCCTTCAATCTGTCTGGCATCTAGTAGGCAGATGGATACCCACTTCCCTCCTCTGCTACAGACCATCCTGTGGCTTCCATTTCCCTCAGAGTAAAAGGCAACTGTACTGTCTCTGTAGGCATAATAATAATACTTAAAATGTATCAATCAAGGAGACAAGCTGGGGGCTAGGAAGAGAGCCTGGGGTCACTGGTGGTGGGACTAGAGCTGGATGGAACACTGTATGCCCAGAACTCTACTGTCAACAACTTTGTAAATCAGTGTCTAAATAAAAATTAAATTAAAACAAAACAAAACCAGAATTTAAAATAACAACCCCTTTAAATCACTTTGATTTAAAGAAATGGGCTTATTTTGAAAAATGAACGACATGCGCTATTTGTGACTTTTTTCAACATGAAAGAGGAAATTAGGTATGCCCAATTTCCACTAACCCTATTTATCTAGAAATCTGAACTTCTCAAGCAGACATAGTAAGGGTGATTCATCAAAATTCAAAAAAAGTCTTCAAATTCTAAAAAAAGACTCTTTGTTTTACAAATAACTCACAGGATAGGATGAGGGTTCTATTCAAGAATTCCTGAATAGATCATTAACTTATGAACCTGGGAACAGAGAAAGTAAAAAATCGATTAAGAATTAACTGAAGATTAATCAGAAAGAAGGATGAAACATTACTCCAATTTTAACCTGAACAGATGGGAGAACATTCAGGTTACAAAAGTTCAACTGATTAACGATTCTAGAGGCTCGTTGATTTATACATAATACATTACCTCATTTTACATGGCTAGAGTCATAATACAGATTTGAGTCAGCATTTATCTTGTGCTTATTTATTGCCCTATACTTTCAAAGTTCCCTATAAATATCTTTCCTCCTTTTAAAGACTTTATTTTAGTAAAGGGATCAGACTCAGGGACTCACACACATGAGACAAGAGCTCTACTATGACAGAACTACATCCCCAGGCCTTTTAAGATATTTTGATTACACTGCTTTGTCCAGTGGTTTGTTGGGTAAATAGAGAACACCAAGTTAAATGTGAATTTCAGGTAAAAAATATTACATCTGAGGGCCGGAGTGACAGCACAGCGGGTAGGGCGTTTGCCTTGCAGCCGACCTGGGTTCAATCCCCGGCATCCCATATGGTTCCCCAAGCATCGCCAGGAGTAATTCCTGAGTGCAGAGCCAGGAATAACCCCTGAGCATCGCTGGGTGTGACCCAAAAAGCAAAAAAAAAAAAATGTACATTTTTTTAGTATAACATGTAGCAGCCCTAAATACTGTGTGGGGCATACTAATGCTTATGGTAAGAGAGTTTAATCCCTTCTCCTTTTTTTCAATTCACTTAGGCTTCTAAGGGTAAAGCATCGAGCAGCAAGAATGCACCAAACACTTATTTTACGCTGGGGAGAAGAGCTCATTAATTTTGAGTGACAGGGCTTCCTGGTGCCCCAGAAGCAGTCGATAAATGTTTGATGTGCTAAACAGAAGAGTGTAGTTAACAAGAGCTTCTTTAGATGGGAAAATCTTCACGCTTTGCTGTTAATGTGCAAATATTTATGTAAGTCTAAAGTTTGCGAGATAGGTGCTTCTTACTGAGCTGAAAGAACACCCTTTCCCCACATTCTTCTCCTTATTGAGAAAAAAAGTAAATAATAAATATTTATGCTGAAAGTTTTATTGAATATGAGTTTGGAAACCAGAAAAAGGGAATATGATATATTCCAAACCACAGAGCAAATAGGCCCATCATTTGCAACTAAGACCAGGCCATTGGAGTTCATTCATAGAAATGCCTCAACTTAGCATCCCTAGGCATCTGGGGAGAGAGCATAAGAAGCCACAAGCCTTATTGGGTCCATCCTTAAAAATTCTAAAGGGGTCTGGAACCCTGCCCGGCCAAGTAAACTCCTGGGGAAGTAAGGAACCACAGTTCCTTCAGTCTTCCAGGAATCTGCCAAGCTAAGGGCAAAGAGGGGGGTTTGGGTTTGGGTTACTTCCCTAAACTAGGACTAAATAACTATCACTTTCTTCATCTCCTAGTGGACTGGGAGCAATATCAGTCATGAAAATGACCCTCATTAGTCTTCAGTTTGTAAGTAAAATGTTTCCATGCCACAAACAGCAGCAGTATTAAAAAAAAAAAAGAATTTATCTAACACTTGCTCATTTTCCCAGATGTACTTACAGGAGAGAGAGAGAGATTAGAAAACACGTCGGTCTAAAAGCGTGAGTTTTTGTAAGACCAAAATGCTTAAAGTTCTGTAAGTCATCGTCCAGTGTGCAACCAAATATTTTGGCATTATTCTATTTTAAATGTTTTAACTTTTATGTGTCTCTTGTATAAACAGTGTTCTTTAAACAAACAAGGCCTTGGACAGGGGCATGACTCTGGAACCAATTCTTCAATGCAGAGATAGGGTCTCCCTGGGTTATGGGAGGAAACAGTAATGTCACCAGCAGAACAAAGGTCTGGGCCAGTGACTATCTGTGGAATTAATGGGCTCTTTACAGGAGCAACACTAAGGCCTCAGAGTGCTCCCTGTAACAGAGTCAAACTAAAAAGATAGATAATTCGAAACCATTTTGGGTGAACCTGGCGTGTAATAGTCTTCCCAAGGTAGATTTGTCTTTGAAAAGTCACAGGCTAGCTGACTCTATTTTAATCAAAGGAGTCATTTTATACTTGTCCTAGGTTGTTCTCTTCCTCAGCCCAGCGCGGTTCAAGTTTAGGGCAGCCTCCAACCTGTCTTCACCCATGGGCAAAAGGCGGGCACAGAAGGTTGCTGACATAGTGGAGATAACCGTTTCTACAGGAAAGGAATGCGTTCTGAATATGGAGTGAAGGTCCCCGAGCCTCTCACGGTCTCAGCAGACAGGGGCATAGTTAGACCCTAGAACCCTCAGTACAAAACCTCAATGTCATCTTCCATGTGGGAGTTGACCTCTGAACTTGAGGGACCCCAGAGAGAAGGCATGCCCCAGTGTTTCTTGCTCAGAGGTAGACTGGGCCTCTATTACACTGCAAAGCACTTACTTCAGGGTGCTGGGAAGGCAAGATGGTGAAGTCCATGGGGCTGAGCTACTGCACACATGGTGAGAGGTATGCCTGGAAGCAGCACCCTGGTCTACTTAGTGCCCAGTCCTGGGTTTGAGGCTGGAGGTGCCAGGCAGCTCACGTGTGATGTGAACCTCCCCTGAGAGGCTGTCTGCAGGCAAGAGGCCAGTAGAACCACCCCCCACACCCCAGGTTGGGACCATTTCTTCTGGTTTTCATCATATACTTGTACCCCAGGCAAAGTACAAACGGACCTACCAAACTTATGTATGAAAAAAAGGCTTTGTCTGCATATATCACATGTATTCTATAACCACACATATGTACTCCATGCCTTCATGCTTAGGGCCCAGGGATGTGGCTCAGTGGTAGCACACATGACTTACTGTGTGAGGGTTGGGTTTGATCCCTGGGTTCTTGAGCACTCAACAACAAGAATAAAAGATCATCCTAAAAGTGATACAACCTTTCAAGAAAATTCTCAATGAGTGAGGTAGTAATATTATTTTCTTTCACTAGTGTTAAAATATTTTGAGAACTCCAGGATCATGGTGGGTGAATATATAATACAATAGGTAAGGCCCTTGCCTTGCATAGAGCAGACTGAGTTTAATTACTGGCAGCCCATAGGATCCCCCTAGCCCTGCCAGGAATGATCCCCGAGCACAGAGCCAGGAGGTCAGGAGTAAGCCCTGAGCACCACCAAATTATGACCCCAAAAAGGACAATCCCAAAATGAAGTATTCAGAATTCCTCATATTACAGAATTTGATTATTCTACATTTAAAATAGCAGCTTCCTTGATGCACTTTTAAAAAGCCATCAACACAAAGGTGGCATGGATTCCTAAGTTCACATATTAAATGTGACATTCCTGTTTAAACATGTTAAACATCCTTCAAAATTCATTAGATCATAAATAATCTCCACTGATGGGGAAACTGAGACTCAGAGAAGCCAAACATTTGTCCCAAACCACATGGCTAGTCAATTTAGATTTGGTGGTTTTTGTTTCAAAGCTAAGTATTTTCTAGTGCTTCCTGTTGCCTGTTGTTTGTTTTTTTTCTGGGGGGGGGGGGTAGGTTGGATTATTCCTGGGACAAGGTGGGGGCAGTGCTTTGACTGGGAGACAAAAGCAGCATTCAAGGCAAGTGCCTTAACCACTGTTCTACCTTACCCACCCCACCTATTTGTTTTAAAGATTTCAGGGGCTGACGATGGTAAAGCAGGCAGGGCACTTGCCTTGCACAGTGAGACTCAGCTTCAGTACTCAGCACCCCAATGGTCTCTAGATCCCCATGGGGGTGGGGGGGCTGAAGCACAGAGCCAGGAGTAATCCCTGAGCTTTCACTAGGTGAGGCTCAAAAACCACCCCCACCAAAAGAACAAACAGACAAACAATCTCCCCCCCCCCCCCCCCCCCACAAAAACACACCCAAGAACGAATGGAAATTCTACCAACAGGGGCCGGGTAGATGGCTCAACATTCTGAAGAACATAATTTGTGTGAAGGCTCAATCTCAGCACGGAAAGGTGTGGCCAGAACACCAAGACAACTTTTTCCCAAGTCTGAAGGCAAGTGGTGCTTTCCTGGGTGACTAGTGTGAAGCCTCGGTTTCACCCGAACACACTTCAAGCTCAGGGCTTGAAGTGGGAAAGGAACTTTCTGTTGGAAAAGGTCAGCATCAACAGAGGCTCAGCGCCTGATTCTAAAATTAAGCTGCTAGCAGCTCGAGAATGCTGAGAATACAGTGAATTTCTGCCCCCAGGGAAAAGCCCCGCGTGCTGGGGCTCCTCTCCCAGGCCCTGGTGTGCACCTCAACTCTGAGGCAGAGCTGGCGACGTCCCAGGTCACACCGGAAAACCAGCCGCCAAGGGCGGTGGTGGATTCCGCCCAGAGGCCTCATCCCCGGAAGCACCGCGACCTGCTCTGGCGCCCGCGATGGGCTCTTGCAGCAGAACTGGCGAGGGCACAGCCTGGGATTCCAACCTGGCTCAGTCCCCGACCAGCCTCACGACCTTGGGCGAGTCTGTTAAACCACTTCAGGTCAAGCAGACCCTTCCTCTGGGGTCCCCCACAACTCTAAACCCTAAACACCCTGCAGTCTGTGTCTAGGTGGGTAAAACACTCCCTTTCTGTCACCTCCGTCACAGAAGCCGGCCTCCCGTGCATACCTCGGCATCATTCTGCTGTGCCAGCACGGTCCCCCCACACAGGAGATATTTTGGGTTCTAACAGTTCTTAGCCTCTTCAGTTTACCTTTTGGCTCAACATTTTGGCTAGACATGAAGTAACCACTACTAAGCCTGCATCTCTCTGCTTCCTCTGCTTCTTTCTGGAAAGGTGGAAAGGTGTATAGAAGGTGCCCTGTACCTGGGTCTCAGAGCACCCTGGCCCAGCGTCCTCATCTCCACCCATAAAGGAAGACTGGAGCCAGAGGCCTCTGGGAAGGCAGAGTCAAGTCTCAGTCTCCACCACCCAGCTTCAAACATGGAACTTGCCTTTTGCTTCAAATCTCTACTTTCCCTCCCTGCTTTTTCGAGCACAGTTAGGTCCCACCCAGCCTGACTCTAAGGAGCCACCCACACCCCTTGTAGCTGCAACCAAAGGGATCTGTGTGGGGTCTCTGCTGGCCTTGAATACCATTGACCATGTTCTTAACTGTCCTTCAGAGAATGTGCACTGCCAGATTCTGAGAACATTCTAGTTCTCTGAACAATGTGTCAGTTTGCCATCTTCTACCATATCTAGGTATGGATTTTGTCACTTATTTGAATGAATGAACCAGAAGATGAAATCCCATGGTGAGTAAGCCCCTTGGCATGCTGATGTTTCTCATATGAGGCAGTGACTATGCTAGTTTTCTTCTTCGGGGTGGAGGTTTTACCTTACGTTAGTATGACCATCCTGGTCACAGGCTACGTTAGGGTTAACTTCAAAGGGGGGATGGGAGGCACAGCCTCTATTTTCCTGAGAATAATAACCAGCTAAGTCAATTTGCTAAGTCACTGTGGCCACTGCCAGAGCTACCAGAACGTTCTCATGACCAGTGGTTTGTTGACAGTAAGGCATGACATGGGTTTATTTAAAAAGTATTTGCGTTGTGAAAACACCAGTGTTTTGTTGTTTAAAAAAAAAAGAATTTCTGGATCCTCTCAACGCAGAAGAAAAAGACCAGCCTTTGTAAACTTCTTCAAAATACATAAGAAGAGAGAGAAAAAAGGAGACATGGGTCTACTTTTAAAAGCAACCCTGCCCAATGGAATAGTTTTGTTTGTTTGTTTTGTTTCTGGCCCACATTCAGCTGTGATCAGGGCTTACTCATAGTTCTGTGTTCTGGGATCACTCCATGCAGGACTTGGGGGACTCTATGTGGTGCTGGGAATTGAATCTGGGTCAACTGAATGCAAGTGCCTTACCCTCCCATGCTATTTCTCTGCCTCCCAAAACAATTGTACTAACCATTTTTATCTACTCTGGCCAACATGGCACAACTTATCATACTTTTCCTTCAGTTTTTATCCCACAACTTCACTAAGAAAAAAAACGGGTTCTTTCCTACATGTCATGGAAATAATTCCAATGTAACTAATAGACAAAACCCTCCCTTTAGAGAGAGAGGGAGGTGGGTTCTCCCTGCTGTTTCTCTCTTTCTGATGGCCTTGCACTGATTTCTACCTATGTGGTCTATACTTTCATTATAGTTGTGTTAATAATTTGACTGCAATAAAACCTGGCACCCCTTGGGGAAGGAGGTGAATTCTCTTGCTTTTAAGCCAGGCAAACAGTCAGTAGGGTGTCCATTTGTTAGCTAATCCATGACCACCTGGAGTGAGCTAAAAGCATTTCACACACAGCAATCAACACTGTGCTCAGGAGTACCCTATCTTCTGTGCTACCCTCATAGAAATCTTCACAGAGAAAGGTGAGAAAGTTACTCAATCAAATTCAGTGCACAAAAAGCCACTATTAGAGGCAGGTGGTTTTCCAGGGGAAATCCCAAAGCTAGATGCAAAAAAGTCTTTTTCTTTCACTTTCTTCCAAGTCACTGCCCACAGCCCCAGAGATCTCTGAATTTCCGTGAGATTCTTCATCCAATCTTTTCCAGGTGCAGTGGCTAAAAGACAGCCTGAATTCTAGAGGGGCTGAGCAAGAAGGAGTGACTAAGGCGAGGTGAAGGGAAATGACAGCAGGTGAATGAAAAGTCTTCTCTGTCATTTGAGCTTTTGTGCTTCTTGCAGAGAGAGAAAGGAGAGGCTATCCCCAATGTGAATGGATTTTCTGGAAACCCAGAATCTCCAGGTAATCAGATATAAGCATCATTCAAAAGGACCACATTCATAAAACCCACTCAGGCCTTTTCTTCTTAGGAGGAGTGTCTTGGGATGGCCAAAGTGAACATGTGGTAACAAGACAGTTGGACTCAGCTACCCTGCGTTCAGACATATTTGGAATAGATTTATGAGCCCAAATTTTCCATTTAAATGGGGCAAGTGGAGCCTGAGGCTGCACAAGGATTGAGATGCTTGCCTTGTCAGTGACTGGGCCCAGAGCGTTACTGGGAGCAACTCCTATGGACAGAGCTAAGAGCAGTCCCCCAGGACATTTGTCTGTGACCTCTCCTCAAATTTAAAACATGAAATATAACGGAGAAAGTCCATTTATATATAATGGAAGAAAGGTTTTCAGCACTGTGTCTTGAAGGTGTCTAACAAAAGGTGCATAAAAGAAGGCAGATGCTTGGCATGTTTGTACTAAGGCTATGACAGTACAGGAGGCAAGAGCTGGGAGATCGGTTTTAAGTTGGCTCTGGACAAATCAATCCCAAGAAGGATGTAGAAAAGTTTTCTTATTAGACAAGCATATTTCACAGAGGGGAGGCCTTGGAGCCTCTGTCTACAACCTATGGGCAGAAAAAGCAAGACTAGCCTGGAAAGTTCTGCTCCCTCTTCTGTGTTCTTGAAAAAGCCCAGAATTAACCATGGAAAAAGCATCTGGTTTTATAGCACATGTGCTATCATTTTCTAGCCCCTTTGCTATGCAGTTCAATATCTTCATACAGAGACACACAGCCCTCAGAATCTCATGCACCCCTTGAGGCCAAGGTGTGATTTTAAGAGAATAAAATCTCAGCTTCATGTGTGAGCTGGGAGGGAACACTTCTGCTCCCAGTCCTCCTCCCCCAGGCGCCTGTTCTCAGTTGCCCTTCTGCTTGGTGGGGAGATGTGTAAGCCTCATCTGCTCATGTAAGGGGATAAACACCTGTAGGTGCCATATGAGACCGCCAGGCACGCCTGTTCCCTGGGACAAATGGATACGGGTGACTCCTGACCTGAGGACACATTATAAGGAACTTAATGTTCCAAGGATGTTTACCTGACTCTAGCTGTGTGGAAATAACCACAAATCCAAACTGAAGGCAGTCTGCAAAAGAGACTGTGCTGGGCAAAAATCCTAGCACCAAGGAGAAATACAGATTTGGGTCTGTTGTAGGAGAATAAAGAGATAGCAGTGAAATTCAATTTGCGATCCTTGATTAAGGACAAACCTAGAGAGTGAAAAATTGTGATTGCGACAGCAGGCAACATTGAATTTAAACTAGCAATAGGATCAGAGTTAAATTTAAGCTTACTGTTAAATTTCCTGTAATTGATCATTGAATTGTGTTTCTAGGGTTCTTAGAAGATATATGTAAAGATACATATTTGATGTTAGGTTTTCCATTAATTATCAAATGGTTCTGAAAAAAATATGAGGTCAAGTGCTAAGGTCAGTCTTGGTTAAGGGTATGTGGGTGTTCACTCTTCTATATACACTTACTGAGGGGAAGTTTTATATGACTATATCATGATATATTGAAGTGGGTGATTCCAAATTTCTTTATGATCAGACACTTAAGGCAAGACTTGAAGCTTTATCTTTATCTGGCTATCTCTCCATACGTTCGTCTGTCTGTCCGTCAATCCATCCATCCATCCATCCATCCATCCATCCATCCATCCATCCATCCTTCCATCCATCCATCTTTCCATCCATCTACCCACCCATCCAATTAATAGTAGAAGTGTGTGGCTGTCTAGAAAGTTAACACTTTCTGAATTGAAAATGAAGTTAAATCTCTTCTGATAAAAATTTATTTGGGCTGATCAATTTGGATAATTTGCAGCTCCAACATTTTACCAAAATATATCTGAAACACATACAGAACTCCTTGAATATGCTGAAAATGGTATTTGGTACAACTTAAATTATGTGAAAAAATTTTAGATGTCACCTTGGAAACAGGCAGCAGTTTTTTTTTGTGTGTGTGTGTATGCACATACACATATGTTCAAGAGAAAAAGAGTTTGAAGGTTTTTGAAACCAAGGTTTTCTATTTTAATGATCTTATTAGAGTTATATAAAGCTGTTTTCATCTATTGTGCTTACTCATGGTTGTTTCTCAATGACACTTCAACACTATCTGTGCAAACCGACTCCTATTCCAGTGAGTGCTGGGGCACTTGGGTAGTCACCCCAAGTTTCCCATATGAAATCACCCCTTTCTTACAAATAAGAACCTTCCAGAAATCCTCCCCAGGGGATGGAGAGATAGCATAGTGGATGGGGGGACTTGCCTTGCACACAGTCTATTAGGGTTCAATTCCCAGCATCCTATATGGTCCCAAAAGTATTGCCAAAAGTAATTTCTGAGTACCAGGAGTAAAACCAGAAGACCTCCTCAGTATGGTTCATCTATCAAACATTATGGTTCATCTATCAAACATTCTAGAGACATTGTTTTGCCTCAGAGTTAGAGAGTCTTATATAATTAAAAATAAAAAGCATCAATATTAGAGGAGTATTTAGAATAATCCACCTTTGTTTGTTTTCTTTGGTTTGGAGCCATACTCTGACTGTGTACTCAGGGGATCATGGGGTTCAAGGGATTGAATCTGGTTGACTACGTACAAGGCAAGTGCTTTACCCACCGTAATTTCACTCCAATCACCAAGAAATCCATGTTTATTTCCTTAAAATGTCCTTATCTGAACTTGGAGTACTGATTAATATGAGGAATGTAGGCCCACTGCAGCCCAAATGAAAATCAAAGAAATGATCTAAAGAAAACTTAACACTCCCTGCTTCTTTCTATGAGCCTGCTCCTTTGATTTTCCTGGAAATCTGTGTTTCAGAGTTAGTGGATATATTTTTAGCAAGCCAATGTTTGCACTTTCTTAATCTTCTAATATGGGAGTGCAGTCTGCCTTAAGTCAAACAATTTTGACTTTAGGACTAGACGTCTGAGATTGGAATTCTGGCTTCACCACTTACTAGATTTGTGGACTTGAATAACAGTCTCATTTCATCTGTAAAGTGGGAATAATAATATATCCGTTTGTCTGGTAGAGCTCAAACCTACTTGTTTTTAGGACACAAAAAAACTTATTTTCTTAATAATAAATTAACCATGTGGATAGCTAAGAGGTGTTATGGCTCTAAGTTTAGTAGTTTTTATTTGTAGCTATTGACTTACTTGAGAACTATGACGCTTTTTAAAAAATAAGGGCATAATTCATCAAAATAAATAATATGCCTTTGTTATAGAGCCCATCCATGAGCAGTCAGGGCATCTGAGTAACTGTTGTGGCAAAAATAATTTACATCAACATCCTTCTCATTGCCACCTGCTTGCTTGAACGTCCCTACTGCCATTCAAAAGAAAGCAATCATCGCATTTTCCTGGAGTCTGTAGCATTTCATAAGTTGGCTATCACCTGCTGAGATACCCTTCCTTTCTATCACTTCCTGTCACCTGTCCCCACTGCTGACAGAACCCCCTCCTTGTGTATACCACCTGCTCCTTCTCCATGTCATGGCCACAAATTTGCCCATGCTTCTCTCTAGTCTATAATGTGCCTCTCTCCCTTCACTTTACTTACTAATATCCATCTTTCAAATTCCAGCTCAAATCCTCTTTCTTCCCTGAATCTTCTCCTTCTTTGATATCCAAATCCCAGTGACCTCATTGCCAGCAGTTCTTACCATGACCACAGCTCATGTAAGCCCCTTCCTAGACATAGCTCGCTGTCTGACTAATATTCCATCCTCCCACCCACCTGCCTAGTCAGAATTTACAGCTAGAGTTCATCTATGAGAGTTAACAATTTTGCCATTTTTGATGCCTAGTTTATGAAAGATATTGATATTTGTTTCTGGATTGAGCCTAGTGATTAAAAATAAGTGTTAATTGAATGAAGGTTATATGGACCATGAAATGCTGAATAAATAGAGTTATCTCAAAAGTTCCAACTATCTCTTATTTTATTTAAAATTTTGTTGTTGTTGTTTTGGAACCACATCCGGCAATGCTAAGGTATATGCTAATCCCAGCACACTGCTCAGAGACCATGCCTGCTATTTCTAGGAGGTGAGGGAACGTTATGGCCTGGGGGATTGAACCCTAGAATTTCCACAGGAAAGCATGCACCACTGCTCTTTGAGCCTTCTCTTTACTCAATAGCATTTATTCTTCTATTAATGAAATTAGAATCTTTTTAGCATAATTCTTGGGCTTATGGACTATTGAATCCTGAAGTCCTAGGACTGGCTAATTCAAATTAAGTTTGAAATAGGTTTCCAGTCTGGGGCCAAATACAAGGTTAGTCTCAGATCTCAAGTGAAAATCAGTGCCTTTCCAAAGGCGGGAAACAATGTCTTAAACAATGTCTTGATTCTTAGAGCCTGGTTCCAAGTGGTAGATCCCCTTTCTGACTCCAGTAGCTATTTTATTACATAATTGCTCATTTTTACAGTTCTTAAAGCAAATAAGAAGCAATGGGTAATAGCCTTTACTTATTCCAAATTCTCTATCTTATCACATTAGATAAAAAAGTATAACATTTAACCAGCTTGTCAATTCGAAGCTTCCTTGGTCATATAACAAGGGGCTGAAAGTGTACTAAAGTTTAGTAAAAGTTTAATTGTCTGGGTTTAGGAAACATCTAAAGAGCTATTTTTTCTTGATTTAAATGTCCTAAAATTAAATATTTATTTGGGTTGGCTTATTTCTTATGTCTTCTTCTTACGGTTTAGGTAACATGGTTGCAATAGTGTTAACATGTAAGGTTTTGATATATGAAGTTACTGTACCTTCATCACCACTAAAGTACTCCAGACCCTCCACCTCTTCCTTCTGTCACTTCTAATCTGCTTCTTTGTCCGCTTCTCCCGTTCCTTCCACACCACTATCTGGTAATTTCAGTTTTGCAATCCAAAGCCAAGGGCTTATCATATTTGCCATCATTAAAACACAAACATGATGCTCCAATACAGGTAGGTTCCAATTCTCAACTCCCTTATCAAGAGTCTTCCCCACCTTGAGACTGGTGGGAGGGGAATTCCTTGGCGGGGGTGGGAGGGTGGGTTACTCAGAAAATGGTAAAGGAAAGGGCTAGTAAGCCTATGAAGAGCCAGGGGTACAAGGGGGACCAGTATCCCAGGCAAGGCTGAGCTACCTCCTCTTTGTGAGGACCGAAATATCTTCAGTGAGGGGCTGCATGTCTTTTACCCTCCATGTGCTATCTGCTGGAAATGCCACCAATTAAAAACAACGTCTTGGCAGAGGCTGAAGCAAGAGGAGAAAACATAATTATTGGGTGGGTGCAGAAGATCTACCTTTGGAGTATTTGAAGAATATTATAACTTTTTATTATTGATGCTATTCTCTCTATTACACAGTAGGTAGTAGATTAATCTGCTGAGGTTTAAGAGATGTTAAGTAACAGCTGCTTAAGCACCAAGGATGGGATCCAAACCATGGTCTGATCTGGCTCTGGGAACTTGAGCTTTGCTAGTGCAAACTCTGATTTCATGCTCTGTTCCCTCCTTCTGCAGATTAGGGGACCTGGCACCCTGCACAGGGACTCTGGCTTCAAAATGTGAATTCTGATCCAGTGATACGGCTTACATAGATTTTTGTGGGCTAGTTTGGGAATCCAGTAACTTCACTTATAAGATAGTTTCTATAGATTTGTGACTTAGCACTGACCTCATTATATTACATAAGCTTTGGGGTTATCTGTGATTATGGTATATCCCATGAAGTTAATTAGGTATATCACAGATTTCCTAGCACCTAAGACAATCCCTGGCATCTACACATATTAACTATTTGTTGAATGAAGCTGTACTTTTACATCATATTTTTTTATTTTTATTTTTGATCCCACCCAATATTGCTCAGGAACAACTGCTAGTGTGTTGCTCAAGAGCTACTCCCAGCATTGCATAGGGGACCTGTGATGCTGGGAATCAAACCCTGGCCTCCCCCATGCGAGAGCATGTACACTAACCCTTTGAACTATGCCCCGACCCTAGATTACTGATTTTTCACATTCGATGCTTCTTCCTGCAAATCACATTCAGAGTTATGACACATAGCTGAGGTTAAACTATGAGTAAAACTAATTAACCTTTACAATTCAGACAGCTTTGTGCAACACTGTTTTAGTCTAGTTCAAGATCTTCCTCTAACCACCTAGATAGCAAAATCAAGGCTCTGCATTTCACTGGGCTGTGGAAACTGTGATCCCAGCAACTCTGTCACTTTGGACAAGCTACTGTGACCCTTTACGTCTAAGGACCAGCCAGGATTTCCTTGCAGCTTTAAATGCTATGATAGCTGTTAAGTTTTACCATCTAGAGTCCTTATCCCCACTCATTGCCTTTTGAAAGCTATATTGGCAAAAAGCAAAATGAAAGAGTAGAAATCACTACAGGGGAAAGTCGTGGAGGACCCCAGAGGAAAACAAGTTGTTTGAGTTAAATAGGTTAAATGTTGCTGCAGGAGGCAGTCATGCCCACTTCCTGGAGAGTGGACCACAAGGCATGCAAGTGAGCAAGTTATGGATGCTCTTTGGGTTGATCATACTGTGAGAATGCTAGCATCAGAATGGTGGCTCTTTCTTTTACACAGGGACCAACAGAAAACAAACTCTTTAGGGTGGGTGTGCAGATAGGGTGAGTTCAATTCCCTGCTTAACATTGTGGAATGATTGCTTCGTGGTGTGGAAGAGCTTGATCACTGAGTTGTAAGCATCCCCAGGGAAGAAGGACTGGAATTTATGGTACTTTCTGTCTTCAAATAAATGAATGCCTTAATGTTTTGCTACCAGGTGCACAAAGCAGAATATAAATGTCAGCCCTATGACACGGGCATGTTGACACTGGTTGAGTGTTCAAAGTCTGCACACTGTCATTCTTCTGCTTTCCCTGCACTGACAGCTTGCTACTGAAATGAAAATACCTGGAAGGAAGTCAATTTGGCTTAGAAGGCAGCTCAGTTTCTTGCTTGGAACATTTCTCTTTCAACTTTCTACTAGGATCGATGGAGTTAAGTGTGATCTGCTGGTTCACATGTAAACAGTATAGTCAGAAGATTGTCCAACATAACTGAGCATCAGCTTTTGAAAAGGGCATCGACCCTTTCCCTTACATCATAACCTTGCCTGCACAATATTAAGTATTGCTGCTACTTTGTTTGCTTTGTGACTAGTTGTGCTTTAGATGAAGCACAGTCTTAGGGAGTTATTTTGTCAAAGGCAATTCAGCTCCTGACTGTACAATTAGACTCATCTGGGGAAATAAGCATCCAGATACTCAGCTATGCGCCAAAGCAACTAAATCAGAATCTCTAGTTAACACACAGTTAACTAGAGGGTGCCATTCAGCATCAGGGTTCTTTCAAGTTCTCCAGGTAATAATTCCAGTGAACAGGAATTTATTCTCAGGAGTCTCTTTCCAAAGAACTCTCCAAAGAATTTAAGGCAGAGAATTAAGGCTAGGTGGCAAATCTAATGGCCCATAGGTATTTTAGAGCAGAAAGGCCTCTCTTAATAATATAGTTGCAACTGTTCATTAAATTTTAAAGTAAGTAAGTCCAAACTCAGAGTTAGTAGAAAGCAAAGGCAGAAAATAGGTACTAACATTTAAATAAGCCTAGGGAGACAGGATGCAGGATACCAATGAAATCTCTAGGAGTGCATCTGGTTTGTCATAAGGCACAGGTACTTTTTCTCTCCTGATGTCCTGGTCAGAGGTCAGAATATTCTCTATCACTGTGGTTCTGTCTCTCTGGCCTAGACTGTTTGAACCAATAAAAAACTACTTACAATGGCACCGCGCACTAACCGATTGCGCCACTGGAGCCAACATGGCCGACCCGAGTTCGATTCCTCCGCCCCTCTCGGAGAACCCGGCAAGCTACCGAGAGAATCTTGCCCGCACGGCAGAGCCTGGCAAGCTCCCCGTGACGTATTCGATATGCCAGACACAGTAACAACAAAGTCTCCAATGGAGACGTTACTGGGCCCACTCGAGCAAATCGATGATCAACGGGAGGGCCTTTTTATTTTATTTATTATTACAATGGGCTGGAGCGATAGCACAGCGGGTAAGGCGTTCGCCTTACAAGCGGCCAACATGGCCGACCCGAGTTCGATTCCTCTGCCCCTCTCGGAGAGCCCGGCAAGCTACCGAGAGTATTCGATATGCCAGACACAGTAACAACAAAGTCTCCAATGGAGACGTTACTGGGCCCGCTCGAGCAAATCGACGATCAACGGGAGGGCCTTTACCTTTTTACCTTTTACCTTACAATGGCACCAAAAAAATATTAAAAGTTCCATCTAGAAAAATTTACACAGAATATGAATGGAAATTCATGGTTGATACTAAGGTTTTTAAAAATAGGTTTATAAAATTATTTGACAGAAACTCTTGGGAGAGTTGCTCTAATTTTAAGAGGTCAATTTTGTTCTCTTTCCAACCCCAAGTCTGTCTGTCTGTCTTTCTCTTCCTTTATGGAATCACAATTTTCCTCTCTCAGAGTGTCTGGAAGAAGATGCCTTTACTACAATGAAGCATAAAATAAGCCCAACCCATTTCCTGAGCTGTTCGTTTTTTCAGTTCACGCCTATAAAGTGCAGGGGCCTCTCAACTTAAGGCTGACCTGGAGGGTGGTGCTTCCACTGTACATATGGCCAGAGTACATTTCAAGTGCAAAATAACTAGCATAGCCATGAGGTATTGTGGGGGGGGGGGTGAGGGGGGTGGCGCTGGGGTGAGAGGGGATCCTGAATGATAGCCTGGCTACAGTTCACTGTTGCCTTATTGTGTCAAAATCCCTATTGCTCTTTTATACCTGCCCAGCCACCTCTGATACATGATGCTACATACCTTTCTTTATGCACAGACCAAATTCTGAAGACCAGCGAGTAAGTTCTATCAGGGGACATGCCCTAATAAGCTTGCTATCTAAAACATCTTTCATACAGAGAATCAAGGCTGGAGCAATAGCACAGCGGGTAGGGCATTCGCCTTGCACGTGGCCAACCGGGGTTCCATTTCTACCGAGAGTATTTCGCCTGCAGGGCAAAGCCTGGCAAGCTACCCATGACATATTCGATATTCCAAAAACAGTAACAACAAGTTTTTGGCATATTTGATATGCAAAAAATAGTAACAACAAGTCTCACAATTTTTTTGTGAGATGTTATTGGTGCCCGCTCAAGCAAATTGATGAACAACGGGAGGACAGTGCTACAGTGCAGTGCTATTGATAATAGTAATTATTATTTTGGTTTTCTGGCCAAAAGAGAAAAAATATTGGCTGTGCTTCCTCCTGGTTCTGCACTCAGGGATCATTTATGGTGTTTATCAGGAGACATAGGTGGTGCCAGGAATCAAACTGGGCTCAGTGTATGCAAGGCAAGTTCTTTAACTCCTGTGGCTTCAGTCCCAGGTTTATTTTCTAATGTGACCCAGCTTGCCTTTTCTTTAGAGCTAGCATTGTCATGTGCACAGGACAGGAGGAGCTGTCCCTGCCTTCAGGCTTACTGAGCACTAGTTACCTTGAAGTCTCTCTAGAACTGGAAGTGTTTCTGGACTGATGTGACAGACCTACTTGCTTGTATTGAAAAAGAAGGCCCTCGGGGTCACCTCTGACTTTAGCCAGGTTTGAGGAAAATCTGTTCCTTTGCAAGCTCAGTTTAGGAGGGAAATGCCATCGTTTTCAAATTCACTAGTCAGACCAACAGACCCAAACAGAATAGGGGAGAAAGAAGAAATGGTGTGAAGGTACAGTGAGAGAGACAGAGGAGAGGGAAGAGAGGAAGAGAGGGAGAGGGAGATGAAAAGGGAGAGGGAGAGAGGGAGGGAGGGGGGAAGGAGGGAGAGAGAAATAGTAATAGACAGAGAGAGAGATACGGAGACAGAGAGACAGTCAGAGAGACGGACGGCGGGGGGTGTGGGAATGAAGAAGAGACTGAAAGGAGGTCCCATGAGCTACCTCCTAAATGACCAGCACGTGCCATCGACAAACCGCCAGGGGCCCTTGGGCTGCAGCCAGGCATCAGCACCGGCGCGGGAGGCTGGCCGCGCGCGTGAGTGCGTGAGCGCGGGCAGCGGGCGGGGTGTGTGGGGGCTCCGCCAGCGTCCCCCCGCGGGGGAGGGTTCGGTTCTTACAGTCACTGCTCAGCGCGAAGGGCGCGCGGCGGCGGCCGAGGGAGCGGTCTTCGGCGGGCGCCTCGGGAGGCTTCTTACCGGCGGGCAGCGGGAAGGCGGACGCGGTGTGGAGCAGCACCAGGCAGACAGCCACGACATCCCATAACTTCATCTTAGAGTCCCGTCCGGCGGCGGCACCTGGGCGGGCGGCCGAGAGAAGCGGGGAAGGCGCGTTAGAGGAGGGGACGCCCATCCCCGCGGGCGCCTGCGAACCTTCCCGCCCCACGCCTAGTCCCTACTCTTCTCTGCGGCTGCGGCCCACAGCTTCCCTGGGCACCCCTGCCTTTCTTCCTGACTCCCCGTTTCCTTCTTCCCCAGGCTCCCCTTTTGGAGGCGGCTTCTCCCTGGGGCTGGTTCTTGGGGTGCCACCGGATCCGGAGGGTCACAGTGCCTAGCAGAACCACTGTCCTCACGGATCCCAACACAGAGATCCCAGGGTTCCTGACTAGTCTCTTCGACTGTCCTGCAGTTTCTCCTCCACTCCTTGTTGGCGGTGGGAAAGGGGGGGAGGGCAACGGTGCACCCCGCTATTCTGCCCAAGAGACCGCTCCTTCCCGCCTGGCTCCCCCGGCCCTGAACCAACCCTCAACGCCAAGCAAACCGCCGCCTTTCACTTCAGGAATAAAATCAATTGCACCCGGCCCCTTCCCGGGGCCCTGATACAGCTCCTAGCCAGGTCCAGCGGGCCTCTCCGACGGCGGTCCGCCCTCCTCCCTCCCTCAACTGTTGGCCTTCCTTTAACGCTTCCCATCTAGATATTTGTTCACTGGAAGAAAGTTGCAAGATCTTAGACTTATGGTCGGAATGGGAAAGTCTCCGGGGTTACTTTCTGAAACTTCAACTCGGTTTGACAACAGTAGTTCTACCTTTTAAGGTTAGGAACAGGAAATAACTCATGAAAGGATTGAGAAGAAGGTAAAGTCAGCATTCAATAAACGCCTTCCCACCGCGGCTAGGAAGTAGAGATCGCATCGACCTCCAAAATATTAGTTCTTCACCACTTCCCTTGATTTTCTGTTTGCAGCACTGTGACATTCTAGCCTTAAATTTCTGCATTTCCCCCTCTCTATCCCGCTCCAGCTAGCTTCCCTAACCCCGAGAGTCACTCCTGTTCAACGACTCTCAAGCCCAGGCATTTTAAAGCTGCTGGGGCTCTGGAGAGGAGGTGGGTGGGACGGGAGAGAGTTCGGGTTCTACTCAGTGAGGTCGGAGAGATAAAGACAACCCGGACAGCGTCCCATCCAATTTGGAAATGGGCAGGTGACTTGGGCACTCCGGGATGTGGTGTTGCACAGTCCTTTAGCTCACTCAACTTTCAGAGTCCAGGGGAATTTTCAAGTGAGATTTACGCAGCCGACTCTCTCCTCCCAAATATAACGGATTGTTCGGGAAAATCGCAGTGAACTTCAGGGCCAGAGTAAGACAGTTTCCAGGTAAATGCAAACACTTGGGTCCCTTTTCAACAGCATTTAGTTTCTTTCCTCGCACTTTCCCCTTCTAGCGACTGTTCCCTCCTCCCCCTATCCCCACCCCCCTATTCTCCTCCTGGGGTTTCTTAGTAGGCCACCCCGGGAAGCGTTTAATTCGTCTGCCACCTCCCACCGCTGCAGCGATAAATGCATTTCCTTCGGGGCTTCTGTTGGTTCACTGTAAATTGCAGCTGTCGGGCTTGGGGAATTTGTAGGGACCAGGCAGTCCCAACAACCCGGAGCGATGGGTGCTCCCTGCCCCGCACAGCGGCTCAGCAACCGGCGAAACGGTTGAGACTCTGGCTTCGGGCGCATGGACCAGCGGTAGTACATGTAGGAGCGTTCGCGGCGATCGCGGCGAGCACCCACACTCCCCGCACTCCCCGCACAGGCCCCGCGCGCAGGGCGCCAGCTCCCGGGTGCGAGCGACACGGCAGGCGGCTCCCGCGAAGCCGCGAGGCGCGGGCTTAATGCGCGGTTCCAAATCGCGGTGTCCGCCGCCAGGAAGCGGCAGTGGCACCAGATTTCCCTTCCGCATTAAGAGGCTTTTGCATCCCCCCTTCTCCCCCCACCCCCCCGCTTGGTCCACAGAGGGCTTTTTGAATTGGACGTGGAGATCCTCAATTCTAAGTGTGGCGAAGCTGGCACAACGGGAAACTGAAAAACTCCGCGCTTGCTAGGGGTGGCTGCAGGCTCCCGTGGCCGGCGGCGGCGGGGAAGGCGCTTCTCCCACCTTCCCCGAGACGTGGGGCGCTGCCGCCCAAAGGGCCCGGCTCCCGGATTGGCGGGTTACAGGGCTGGGGTGGGGGTGGGGGTGTCTGGGGTCGCTCATCAGCCTGTTGGGATCATTTTCTCAACCCCTTCTTCGTCCCCCCTCTCCTCCCCTCCACACTCCGCGGCTCCCTTGTCTCTTTAACCTGTTCTCACAGCACATCTGCCCGACGGGTCTCTGGCCCCACTCCGAGTGGCTAACGGCGCTGCCACATGCGGGCACCGCTGTCCTTCCCGTCGGGACCTCCAGGCGTCCCCGCTCTGGTGCTCGTATTCCGCAGGCTGGGCGGGCGGTGCGCCCCGGCCCCACGCGCGCAGCAGCGCAGAGGAGACGCGTTAGCCGCGCCGGCACCCGGGCCCCCCCCCCCAGAGCAACCCCAGCAAGAAGCAGCCGCTCGCGGTGGGGCGCTTCTGGGTTCCCGGCACCAGGGGGCACCAGAAACCGCCCGAGTCCTCTCGCGCCCACGCGGCCCGGAGGCTGCCTCAAGTCTAAAACCCGAGAACGAGCATTCTCAGCCCAATGCTCCCCGCAAAACTTCTGGGAGTTCTCCCCCGCGGTTCTGTTTCTCGGGATCCTTCCTCTCTCTCTCTCCTCCCGAGATTTCCTCCTGCCAGCCCACCTCATCTGGTTTCTTGGCAACCTGCGTTCAGGCTCCCTCTCCTCCCTTCTCCTCCCCTGTCACCGCGACAGCCTCACGACGCGCGCGGGCGAGGGCTCCCGCCGCCGGTGCCCCCGCGTCTTCTTGAGACGCAGGCGGGGAAGTTTGGGCTTCGCCTTCAGGATCTAGGTCTCAGGGAGAGAAAAAGGAAAGGTGCTAAGGGTGCTGGTGGAAAGATGGTTCTAAACTCATAGGGGACAGAGTTGAAAGGTGTATTTCTTTGCTTCACCGAGCCCTTAGACTGACCAAGGGCTTATCACCCCATCATCATTGACCTCTAGGTCGGGGGAACCAAAGTTGAAGGATGCGGGAAGCTTTCTGCAACCTGGGGAGTGGCGTGCCTGACTCTCCCTAGGGTCCGGACTGCCCGGTCCGGGTGCTTGGGTATTTGGGCTGGGGGCGCGCGGGCTCCTCGGACACCTGCTCCTTCTTGATAAGGCGACACCGCATCCCCTTCCACTCCCGCGCTCTCGCCAGCGAAAGCGCAGGGTTGGCGAAACCGCGAGGACTAGACTGGTACCCTCGCAGCGCAGGCAAGTCAGCGCCTTGCACTTGGGCTTTGGGGAGGGGGCAAGCGCGAGCATTTCAAGCAGCCGCTGGTCCTTGCAGTACTATATTCAGAAGACTAAGGGAAAGGTCAAAGGATTCAGTCAAGGCCCAATCTCGGGGGTCGCAGGAGGATGAGGGGGCTCCCACAAAAGTCCTCTCCCGAGCCCCAGAGGTTAGTTTGCACCGGGTACAGCTTGAAGCCAACCCACAGCTAACTCACCACTTAGGCGGTGCAAGGCAGTGTGTGGTGGTGGTGGGGGGTGTTATTGGGGAGCACGCCGCACAAAAAGAGAAAAGCACACACACGCACACACACAAACGCACACACACAGATTCTGGCGGCCTAGCGGAGACTTGGTGGACTTTCAAGAGTCTGTTCGAGGCGGAGACTTTGCGTCTAGGATTCTTCTAAGAGCCCCTCTTCCAATCTCACCCAGGGTGAGGTGGTTTCAGGCATTAGAGAAGTGCAAGCAATCGGGTCCCCCTCAAAGGCCCAGGAACGTGGCTTTTGAGAAGGCGCGCGGGAGGGGAACCTTCTATTTTTAGGTTCTTGGCACCTTTGCAGCAAGTCCGCCCCAGGCCCGCGCTTTCTTTGCAACAGCCCCAGAGAAGTTCACTTGCAAGTTCCACTAGCCGCTATGCTACCTCGTAGCTGGCCCTTCAGAGTGACAGTTCCCTGGCGTAGTGGGCTCAGAGTTGATCCCAGCTCTGCACCGCCCCGAATATTGACAGAAGAGCTCCCCACTGAGGTTTCGGGGCGCAAAACTATCCCTTTAGGACATTTCCGGGTTCCCTCAGCATCAGGGGGGCACCGGAGAGCTTTGGCCCACAAGGGAGGCCACCTGCCTCTCCTCAAAGCCTGCCTCTCCCGCGTTTGAACCCTCCCAGTCCTTTGACAGCCCGGCGCCCCCGCTCCTTTGAGGCTTTTCGCTTTCCAACATCACTGCCCGCTCTCGGGTGCAGCCGCGCCCCTCTGTCTCCCGCGCCCGCAGCGCCCATCGCCGCTCCTCCCGGCGCTCCCCCCCCCCCCCGCCCATCCACTCGCCGCCCCACGTACCTCGGATCCGGTCTCTGCAGACCCCCGCTTGGACATTAACTCCAGGAGCCCCGAGTCCCAGCCAGGAGACCCATCCGGGCCGAGGGCAGGAGCGCGGCGCCCCGCCCAGGAGGTCAGGGGCAAGTGTTCGCAATCCAGGGGTCGCTCCGGGCGGCGAAGGCGCGCAGGAGGCGGCGGCCAAGGCTCCCGCGGCCGCCGCCGCGAGCCGGGCGAGGGATGCCGACAGCTCCCCCGCCGGCCCTGGGCGCTCCCGCGGGACGAGGTCGGAGGTGCCGCCGCTGCCTCGGGAGGAGGATGACACGGCTGCGTGCGCGGCGCTCTCGGCCGGGGCTGCGCGGGCCCGGGGCGCGGCGGTGGCTCAGCCGCGGCGGCCGCGCTCGGCGCCTTCTCCCGGCGCAGCGCCTACGAGCACGACACGGGCCGGGCGGATGCTGCCGCGGGAGAGGAGGTCTTGCCTGGCAATCCGAACGAGACACCACGTCAACCAGCGCCAAGAGTCCCGAGAAGACATCAGGGCGCCAGGAGCGCAGGCTGGTCCTTGAGAGCCCGGGCCGGGGGGCCGGGGTGGGGGAAGGGGAGGCGCGGGGCCCCGGGAGGGGAGGGGTTGGGAGGCGGCGGCGATGGGGGAGGGAGAGGCGAGCAGCCGGGAGGCGCCGGAGCCCGCGAGGCGGGAGTTCGGGGGCCGGGTGGGTGCCGCGAGGCGGCCCTCCCCGGGGAGCAGGGAGAGCGCTCGGCGCGTGGAGCCGCGGCGGGGCTCGCGCCTCCTCCTGGCCGGGGAGATCCGGAGGAATGCGCGGAGCCGGGCGCAGCGAGGACGGGGCAATCTCAACTTGACCGCGGCGGCGCCCGCGCTTCCAGGGCGGCCGCGCCGGCGGGTGGAGCGCTGCGGCGGGCTTGCCTCGCGCCCGTCGAAGACCTCTCCTCCTCGTCGGGGGTCCAGCCCTCGGACTTTTCTGCAAGGGCAGAAGGCGACGGCGAGGAGAGGAGCTGCTGGCCCGAGTTCTAGAACCACCACGAAGAGAGATGTGGCGCGAGCGGCCCAGTGCAAGAAGCCGAGCGTTTGCCAGCGGACGCGGAGCGTGGGGATGCATTTATAGGGCTCCCACTCCGTGACGTGCCCTCCGGTGGCTTTTCTGATTCGCTTTCTGACCCAAACACACATTAGTTTAGTCCCCATTTAGTTGAGGGCCAACACGATCTCCAAATATCTGCTGGCTGAAGTCAGAGGCTTTGCATATCATGTATTAGATGGCAGGCAACGAAGAAGGCTTCTGAAGCTGGCCGGCTCCTCGGTACTAGGCTCCATTTTCAGGCGGTTGTAACGTAATACCAGGCGCGGGGTAGGCACATACATTCAAAACCCTCAATTCCAAAGGCGTAAGATCACGTCGACTGGAACAGGTCAGGGGAGGTAGGGCAAAACCTGCTTTTCCATTCAGGTTTTCCCAAATGCAGGTGGGGAACTGAAGCAGGCGCTTCCCTGGGCGGGCTGGGGGAATGGGGGTGCCACTAGGTGTGGGTGGGGTACCTGTTCCCCTCCCTAAGCTCTTCCTAAGGGAGAGGTGAAACCTTTCAGCGTTCCTTTTATTGGTGGTTTTGCCACCAGAAGCAGCCAGAGGCTTCTTTTGTAGAGGACAGGAGGAGGGCAAGTCCTTACATACTCGCCACATAAAGACGTTTCTTTCTTCCAGGGCAAGAACAGGAACTCTGACTTGAAGACAGGGTTTTGAATAAGGCCTGTCTTTGCTAAGAAGCAGAAGCCTGCTCTCTGGAAGCCAAGAAACTTCATTACGAGGTGGCAACGGGGTTGGGGGGCAATGGTGATCCCTCCTTCATTTTTATTAACTTGGGACCAGGGAAAGCACCCACGGGCTCAGTTTTCATCCATGTTCCTCTCCTGGGATGATTCATGGGCTTGTTGGGGAGTATGTATTCTTCAGGGGGCTGATACAGCAGACAGGGGAAAGGTATGGGCACTGTGTGTGTGTGTGTGTGTGTGTGTGTGTGTGTGTTGTGGAGAGGGTGGGAAGATCACCTTTATTAAACCTCTTTCAAGACAGAGAGCAGCTTCTTTGGAGGTTTGTCAGGGAAGTTAGGGTGGGAGAAAAATTATCCTTAGTCACATTCCTGTGGTTTAAGATGAAGTGGAGTGAAAAATTAAGTGGTCCCAATGTACCTTCTCAGAGATATGATGCTCCTGCTGGTTCTGGGGACTGCATATGAATATGGAGACGGGAGGGATAGACCAGCATCATCCATTTGTTCCAGCTTAGCATTGCTCAGATAATTTGGAAGACAGCCCCAGTCAGTGTTCTTGCCCTGACTGATTTCTTTAATTTCAGAACTTGTTGGATGCTCAGTGCCTGGCAAAGGGTTGGCCTTTGGACGTGGTGCTCACTGGGTTTGAGTGCTGTGTTGTGCTAGTGCAGAAAAGATCCCACAGAGTTTGCCCTAAGTAATAAGAGTTTACTGTGGAGGGAAGGATGACCGGAATCTGCACCACTCAGCCACGTGGCTCGAAAAGCCTTCCGGAAGGGCCTCCCGGCCAGGCCTCACGAAAACTGGATTGGAGTTCAGGAACTGGAAGGTCATTGAGGATACGGCTCTGTGACTGGGTTATCTTGCTGCCCCCTAAGAAGCAGGCATCTGCCACCCCACTAACAGGCTTAGCCGCCAAGGTGATTTAGCTCTTCTCTCTCTCACTGTTTTTCTCCCAGTGTCTTTTGGCTTCTGCTCCAGCTACCAACTGCTCAGCTCTGTTGATCCCACATTGAAATGCTCCTTTAATGAAAAGTTTGAAGTAGCTGCACTGGCCATGAATGAAGTGCTAGAATTTGTCTAAACTTTTGTATCAAGCCTCCTTAAGGGGCTACTGGACAGGTGCCAAAGACCTGGACTAGGTACTTGGGCTGACTTGTGCAGGGTATTGGGGTCACATAGCTCAGAGCCTGAAACCTCCCTACTTTTTTGTGTCCCCAGAAGACTTTAACAAATCTCTGTCTGTGCTAAGGTTCAAATATGAATAAACTACAATACCTGGTTCTTCAGAGCTTTCCACCTATATGGGGGGGGGGGGCACATGAATGCGAGTAATCATAGCATGAAATGATGCATGCTGTGATTGGGTATGTGTGAGGTACTCATGCCTGATTGTCGCATGGCAGTCAAATATGGGGGTGATGATGTTTCCCTGGTCTATCTTGGGGCAGTTAAAGGACTTTCTTGGGCTCAGGATTTTTTTTAATGTTACCTAGTGTACTCATAGTCAAAGTTGAAATATCAATTAACTTTATTTTTACAATGGTTAGAATCTATTTATGATTCTTTTTGAAAGAAAATTAAAAGTCAACCTAGTTTGATAGTTTTTAGGATGAAGATTAGTAACTTTCACTATGACAGAACCCAGCAGTTAAATATACTGTATCTGAAGCAGGAGAGTAAGTGTTTTGCATGTAAGGGGCCCAACTTCCATCCTGGCACTGCATGGTTCCTGGAGCACCCTACATGTACCCTCCCCCCACCAATACACAGTGTTTGATATTGACAAGGTTTCCTTAGATTCAGATATACAGGAATCTTAAAACAAAAGTTTCTTCTTTGTGTGTGTGTGTGTGTGTGTGTGTGTGTGTGTGTGTGTGTTGGGGGGGGGACTGGGGAGGCTTACCTAGTGCTGTTCTGAGTAGCCTGAAGTACTGGGGCTCGCCACATGCACGGCAAGCATCTTATCCTGTAATCTCAAAGTTCCTTCTCAAATGAATCAGGAAGCAAGCCTTTTATATCTTGGTTTAATGTCTTATTTTATTCTTCTCATGCTGAATTAGGCCCCAACCAACTCCAGTTCCTTGACTCCATCTTCCCCTTTCTTTGGACAACAAGTATTTATTTGAACTACTCCTCAGCAAAGTTCAGAAGAAACCAATTTGCAGCAAAACTTTTACTCTGAGTAGGTAGATTGGCCCCTGATAATCTTCCACCATACCATTGCTTTTCACCTGGAAAACTCTTCCTGAGAATTGGAAAGAGAGAAGCAGGTATTGTTCCAGCTGTTTTGGGGGTAAAAGGCCCCAACCCCTACTAATTTCCCATTTTTAATGGTTAAAGGTTAACCATTAAGTCCCATTCCACCATTATCATTGTTCTCACCAGAGCTGATTGGAGATTTCTCACCAAAAGCTATTCTCATGCTTCTTCCAATCTTGGGGGAAAGAAAACGTAGGCAAAATGATAAATGTAAAATACAGAGTAGGGTATCATGGGGCCATAGGTATAGCATACCACCTGCAATATTGGAAACTCACATTAAGCATTGATTAGGTAGAAAAGCAGAAAGAGGGGAAGGAAGGCGTGTGTGTGTGTGTGTGTGTGTGTGTGTGTGTGTGTGTGTGTGTGGTGGAGGGAGGCTATGGCTGCTAAGAGAAGGTGTATGTGGAGATCAGTGCTGAAAGCTGCATGGCAGTGGGTCAGATTTTGGTCATCCCCAGAGCATCCTCCATGAGCTCCCAGTGGGACTTTGCAGCTGCTTTGCTTACAAGGGCCAGGACCTGGGTCCCTGCAAACCCTCACAATGTGGGCTTTCAGGGGTGAAACAGAATCCATCACTGGAGAAGGGCAATTTCCTTTTCAAAGTCACCACTTTATTGGTCAGGGATTTGTTTTATGCTTTTATGCTCTTGAATAGTCATTTTCATCACCAATACTCATAACAAAAGGATAAATCTGCTGACCTTCAGACCACTTCAGAAATGAGAAAAGAGAAAAAAAGGAAAAGGGGAAGAAATGGACAATAGTGACCTCTGTGAAGTAATCAAAAAAGACAATTTTTTTTGGAATAAATTCTTTGTTTGTCTGTCTTTGGGTCACTCCAGCAGTGCTTAAGACTTTCTCCTGTCTCTGCACTCAGAGATCACTTCTGGAAGGCTTGGGGGACCATATGGTTTGTTGAGGATCAAACCTAGGTGGGCCATGTGCAAGGCAAGCATGTTACCAGCTCGCTGTTCCAGCCCCTCTTATATGGATCATATTGATTATTCATTCATTTAGTTTAGGTTCTTTAGACCAATGTTTATAATCATGGGCCAAATTGCCTGTTATATGTTCTTATAATGTTTTAAAGGGAACACAAGTGAAAATGGCATAAATGGAGATCCTACTTCATAAGACTGAGGGCCAACTGATTCTTGGGTGGCACAAAAAAATAAACAAGATGGGAAGGGCGCCATAATTGGAAGAAGGTTGAGAAACACTGCTATAGATTATTTTTTAAAAATTTCTCCTTTTCGGAGAGAGAGAACACAGGGGATTGCCCTGCCACAGAGACAGGGGGGATGGGGGGATGGGGGTGGGAGGGATATTATCCATGGTGGTGGAAAATGGGCACTGGTGGAGGGATGGGTATCTGATCATTGTATAATTGAAACCAAAGCACAAAAAATTGTAAATCTACAACTTTAAAAAAAATAAAATAAAATAAAGGGGAAAAAAAAATTTCTCCTTTTCAGAAAGAGTGCTTCAGTCAGAGGACAGAATCGGAACAGACCTTATTACTATGTGTATAGTTTCATGGCTTCCAGTTGAGGTTGGCAAACTTTTTCTTTTAAGGACAAGAATTTTCAGTAAAATTAGTAAATATTTTAGACTTTGTAGACTATACAGTCTCTTGTAACCCTACTCAACTTGTTAATCAAAACTAAAGCCAAAAAAAGCCAAAATGTGTAAATGAATAGGCATGACTGCATTTCTATAAATCTTTATTACTATTAATATTTGAATTTGATATCATTTAAATGAATTGTCAAATATATTCTTTTGTTTCCTCCTCCCTAACCATTAAAAACATGAAAAAATCATTAGGTCAAATTTAAAGTAGAAAGAAAAAAAAATTTTTTTTTTAATTGGTGAAACACCATGAGGTACAGTTGTAGATTTACAAATTTTTGTGCTTGGATCTCGGTCACACCATGCTCAAACACCCATCCCTCCACCAGTGCCCATCTTCCACCACCAGGATAATATCCCTCCCCACCCCATCCCCCCCATTCCCCCCTGCCACTGTGGCAGGGCATTCCCCTTTGTTCTCTCTCTCCTTTTGGGTGTTGTGATCAGCAAAAGAGGCATTGAATGGCAAACATGTTCAGTCCAGTCTACTTTCAACCAGCATCTCCCCTCCTGGGAGGATCCTCCAAACACCCTCCATTTCGTGCTCCCTTCTCTATCTGAACTGTCCCCTCCCATAGAATACCCGGCTGGCCTCTAGGCTATGGAGTAATCCTCCTGGTGTTGATCTCAGCTATTCTTGGGTATTAATCTCATATTTTGATATTTTATATCCCCCAGATGAATGCAATCTGTAGAAAGAAAATTTATCTATTATATTTATTTATTTATTAACTGAATCACTGTGAGATACAGAGTTACAAAGTTGTTCATGATTGGGTTTCAGTCATGCAATGTTCCATCACCCATTCCTCTACCAGTGTAAGTTTCCCACCACCAATATCCAATATACCCCATTTGTTCTTTCTCCCCCCTTACTCCCAGCCTTCCTCTATGGCAGGCACTTCTCTCTCTCTCTCTCTCTCTCTCTCTCTCTCTCTCTCTCTCTTCTCTATCCTTTTTGAGAATGATGGTTTGCAATAAAGGTACTAAAAGATAATCACCTTTTCCCCTTTACCTACTTTCAGCACTCAGTCCTCGTCCAGAATCATTTCCAACTATCTTTGTCATAGTGGTCCTTCTTTATCCTGGTTGCCCTCTCCCACAGTCACTTGAGGCAAACAGTGAAACCTTTCAGCAATAAGAAAATTGAAAGTAGAAAGCTTACTCTAGTTTAGGTTAGCATTGTAACTTTGAACTTATGTATCAGTCCTAGAATTATAAAATTCCAAAGCCAAAAGGAAACGGAAATCTCCTAATCTTACTCTTTGAGTGATATACCCTACCACCTCAGAAAAACTGGGATCCAAATACTCTTCTGAGGGTGTGTGTGTGTGTGTGTGTGTGTGTGTGTGTGTGTGTGTGTTTATGAAGGCAGCGAAAGGAGCTCATTGTGTCATGTTGTTTTCAAATTGAGATTGAACATATTTTGTTGAGACAAGCAATGAGTCAAAATACAGAGAAATCAATGGGAATCTTTATTGGGGGCAGAGGGTGATGCCAGGCTGAATGGGGAACAGAACTTGGAAAAAAAGTCGACTGCTGCTTTTTAGAGCATAGCAGAGCTCCCAGGCTGAACAGAGTACTAAACAGAGGTTTTCTTCTCCCCTCTCCTTAAGAGCTATTTTAGTTCTGTGATTGGCTTTTGGACAGCAGATTCAGACGATCTCATCTCAAAGGCATAGATGTCTATTAAGGGGCAGAGTGAAGGAAGAAAGGAATCTTGACCCCTATCTCCTGACTCTTTTTGTGGATCCCTGGTATCTGTTGCAGAGCCTTTGGAATCCTTCCCTAGGATTGAAACAACAGCAGACATTAAAGATACAGTAAAGGAAGACTGCAGACTCCGGGATAAATGCTCAGCATATGGACTTTCAAAAGAAAATATTCAAAGGGGCCTCTATTGGCCACAGATTAGCTGCACAATTTGGACATCAATCTAGATTCTTCTACTAAAATAGAACTGACCATTTCTAGCTTTGGTGACAGCACAGTTAAGACAGCCTCTCTTCTCTGCTACTATTGCCTCCTGCCCCGACCCCCACTGCCTCCTCCCTTTTTCTAGTGGCCAAACAGATTAGTCAACAAATCGTCATCAGCATTTATGAGTTTGAGAGGAGCAAGTAGGGAATGTAGTGTGAAATTGGGGTGTTAACTAGTCCCCGTTAAACTAGCAGTCTGGCAGAGACTAGTCCCCACCCTGGTGAGCAGTTCCTGCAAGTGGAGCGCTCAAAGCTTGTGACCGCAAACTAGGAAGAAGTCAGGCCCAGAAGCAGCAAGTTAGGATGGAGCTCTGTCCTGGACAGGTGGGGGAGCTTGGGAAACATCTGGAACCCCCAGCTTTACCTATTCCCTGCTCCCCACTCTTGTTCCTACTCTTTCTCTCTCACTGGGATTCTGTGTGAATAGATGAGAAAATAAACCAACATTTCTGGGTTCATAAATTACTCCCTGGGACTAATTTATATTGCACGTGTATTTCCTGGTCACTGGGGTACTATTTGGTAAATTATTGCTCTCCTGCAGTGCTATAAGTGGAACCCTAGTGACCTGAAAGAGTTAATGCATCCCTGAAAGCAATTCGCTTACTCCTGGGGCATAATTTACACACTGAGAGGATCTGGCTGACTATATGTGAAGTGCTTGGTGTTTTTGGAAAAAATGTTACCTCTAGAAATGCAGAGAATTCCTATTACAAAAAAGGGTATTTGCAAACCATTCTTCACAAAATTCATCATACCACTTTTCCCAGAACAATTTGATAAAATAGGCTGTTGATATCTTTTCCAGAGCCATTCCCTAGCATATACTCAATATGAGGGTAGGGAATAACAAATTTTTAATATGTCTTCACTGTTTTAAAATGGCAGGTCAGGAACTGGAGAGATAGTGCAGCTCATAAGGCAGTTGCCTGGTACACAGCTGAGCTGGTACCCGTTTGATCCCCCAAACCTCCATAGGGATCTACATGTTTAGCTTCATATGAGCTATTCTAGAGGAATGTTTCTTAGCTGAGGGCTGTATGGCCCCTAGTGAACAGACTCCCAGAATATTCCAAGGGAGCCACAGATGAAAATCGCATAAATATGGCATTAGACTAAGGGGCCAATCAGTAGCACCGGTGATCAATAGAAGAGTGGTGCTTGGTGAGGAGGGGTTCATGGTCAGGAGAAGGTTGAGAATCATCACAGTTCAGGACAGTGAGCAATCTGTAAAATAAAGTCTGCACATTTTACAATCCCTGTTCTTGGGGCTGGTTGGACCTCTTAGATGTATACTTCATCTCTGCTTGCTGAGAGCTGCTCCCCCAGCCTGTTCCTTTTTGATTCAGCAACTTTTCCTGAGCCTGGGTAAGGTCTGAACACTGTTGGAACGAACACAGCTGTTTGTGTTTACTTCTTTGCTTGTGTACTTGTATCACATGAGATGTCAGCCCTACTCGAGGAGCCTGGTAATTACCATGGAACCCGGCAGCAGAGGGAGCAGGAAACTCAAAACATCGAGTTCTCTGCGTGACAGGGAGCCAGGGTTCTGAAGCCCTGAAAAGAACCTCTTATTGTGAAGACCACAGACTTCTCTATTTGATGATGATAGTGGTGATATAATTTTAATGTAAAACTCTTAAAGGCGTCTTTACAGACCAGCTTGTTGCTTCTGCTTTATAACATTGCAAAGCTTTATAAACTGTGGCATAAATCATGTTGGTTAGAATAAAGCTGGCTTTGTATCTTTAAAAGCATGTTTGGAGGCTTCTATGAAGTGGTTTCAACCAAGCCACAAAAATGAGAAAAAACGTTTATTTTCAGATGAATTTTAGGAGACTGCCGACTCCTAGCATCTATGTGCTAAACATGCATGCTTCTCCCACCACCCTCGACCCACTTTGAACAATTAAGTGGTTTCAAATATTCTTCTTTGTGATTTATGGGATTCCAGGTTTGACTAATGTTCAAAGCATATTAGACGTGTATTAAGTGTATGTGTATTTTCCCATCCAGTGAAATATATTGCTTATTAAATGTAATGCACAGAGATCAAGATGAGAAAACAATGATGGCATGCAATGGTGTTTGTTTGATATCAGCTATTTTAGCTTGGCAGGATCTTGGTTTGCCCATAGTCTATATAGAGGAAGTCTTGAATATGTTTTACACCAGATTTTAGCGTGAGTCATTTACTTTCCTGTGTTGACCACTTTTAGAGAAGAAAAACTACTACAGGGTGGCATGCTTGGGTCATTAGTTTTTTTCATTATGATTGAGAGACTGTTTCATCAAACATTGTTTCAAACAGATGTGTGGCAGTGTTTACTGAGGGGAGAATTCAAGTCAGGCTGATTAATTAGCAGTGAGTTAAGACCTTTCCCTGCTCCTATCTGGGCAGTCTGGGGATTATGGACCTGTCAGTAGGACAGATTCAGAAATTGGGGGAAAAAAAGACAAACAGCAAACCCAACGTCAGCTCATAATGGTCAGGTGTAAAATAGGGTTTTATAACTATTCTATGTGTTTTTCATTTGCAGTGTGGGTTTTTCTGATGGGCCAATATAGGACAAATAGAGAGGTTAGTCTACTTTTTTTGTAAGGAGGTTTAGGCTTTGTGGATCTGATAGTTCACCCCAGTGATTCAGCGCTGTCATTGTTGAACTGATCCACTTGTCATTGAATAAGCATGCCTATATTCTAATAGAACTTTACTTCAGGACACTAACAATGTGAGTTTCACTTAATTTTCATTTCTCATAAAATGGCTGCTTCTTTAGTCATGTAAAATGAAAAAATATTCTTGGTGTTGCTGGACAGATAGTACAGTAGGTAAGACGCCTGCGCGCATGTGTTTGACCTGGGTTCTTTCCCTTGTACCACATATGGTCCCCTGAGTGCCAGCAGCTGTGATTCATGAATGTGGAGCCAGGATTAAGCCCTGAGCATCACTGGGTGTAACCCCAAAATCCAAACAAAAATTCTTAGCTTTCTGGGCACCATGGACCAAAGTTTGCTAACCATTGAACTAAAGCAAAGGGTCTTGAGGCAGTTTTTGGTTCTAGTTCTTTTTCTGATTTTGCAAAAGAATAATTATTTTGAAATCTTGGTCTCTCTATACATATCTATATATCTATATCCATATCTATATCTATATCTATCTATCTATCTATCTATCTATCTATCTATTTGCTTTTTGGGTCACACCTGGTGATACTCAGGGATTATTCCTGGCTCATGCACTCAGGAATTACTCCTGGCGGTGCTCAGGGGACCATATGGGATTCTGGGAATCAAACCCGGGTCAGCTGTATGCAAGGCAAATGCCTTGCCCGCTGTGCTATCTATCACTCCAGCCTCTTAGTCTCTACATTTTTAAAATCAAGGATAATAATAGGAGCATATTTTCTTCCCAGGATCACTGGCAGTGTCAAATGAAAGAATGATTGAGAGTTTCTTGAAGAATGTGAAATAATAAGATATTTACTATCTTTCTGATTTACACCAGGAATGCATTTGCTTCCAAGTAGGAAGAACTGGACCCACAGGGGTTTAAGTCATAAAGACATTTGTTGGTCAGTGACCTAAAGTACATGATCCCAGGCTGGTACGGTGTGGTTCACAAGAAGGTCACTAAAGATCCTGGTCTCCACTATATGTTCTGTTTATGGTCATATGTTGATAGTTACTTCTTCATCAATGAAAGGTGAATATTATAATTCCAAAAGTATTTTCCTGATGTGAATGAATCCCAAATGAGAAGGTAGAAGTTTGGGTTAGGCTATAGACAGAAAAGGATTAGCTTCCAACTCTTTTGTCTATTATCAAGGAGAGATCACCCCTGTTATCAAGGAGAGACCTTCCCACATCTCATTGTTCAGAACCAGTTCACATGCCTATCTTTGGGCAATTACTGGCCCCAAGTAGGACTGACATGCTTAATTTCTAGACTGATCACGAATCAGTTTTGGAACTGGACACAATGCTGCCTTGAACTGTCAGAGTTTTCCTAAGTAGGACGATGGGGATGCAACTAGAGGCGTCTGCCATATAATTTTTCTTCTCTGGTTTAAGTTGTGTGGCTGGCATCAGATAGAGAGAATAGCTGATGAGCCAATTTCCGAAGAATGTGCAGAGAGGAATTCTCTAGGTGCCTGACAAGCTGTCCTCATTGACACATATGTTTGAAGGGCATTGTTGGGAGCTGACAGGGCCAGGCTCCTAGCTGAGACTGCCAGGAGGGAGAATCTCATGAGAAGCTTAGCTAAGAAGGAAGTGGAAAAAAAGGGAACCTGAGGGTCATCTCTATAAGACTCGCAGAACATAATAGAATCAGGATTAGCTTTCTAGTTTATTTTATGTAATGTAAACCCCACAGTCATTTTTCTGAGGCAGCACTTCATTGTAAAATTTATGACAAAGGTTAGAGAGATAATGCAGAACTGAAGGCTGTAGCTGGTCCCAGTTTGTTCCCCCACACCTCATGGCTCCTGAGCGTCATTGGCCCCCGAACATTGCTGGATGGGGTCTGGGAGAACCTCAGCATGGCCCAGATAGCCTGGGCAATCCCCAACACTGCAGAGCCAAGCAGCATCACATGTTTCTACATTTAACCATAGGCCCAGTTGATTGAGATACTCAGGTGCCTCTTGAGCACTTCTTGGGAGTCGCCCAGCCCAAAAGAATTCAGAACTGGTAATACTTTTATAGACGTGGCACGTTGTTAGAAAGTTCAGATTTCAATTCTAGATTCACAAAACAAAAACTAGAGGTCAAATCAATAGCTTGAAGTTTAAGATACTCATATTTTAGAATTTTTAAAAAATAAATATTTTACCTTTAAATTTCTTTAAAAGGTGGATCTGTAGAGTATCATTCTGAGTGAAGTCAGTCAGAAAAATAGGGACAGAATTATCTCTCTCATATGTGGGATATAAAGAAATATAGTAAGGGAGCAGCAATTGACCAAAGGCAACAAAAACTGAAAACTTATCTACATAACTGAGCTTACCAAACTGGGGGTGAGGGATCTGACACTGGAGCAGTGATGGAGGGGTATGGACACTCAGGTGCAGGGTGTGGGACTAGAACTTTGTATGCATGAAATTCTGTTGTTCACAGTATTGTAAATCATTGTGCTTCAAATAAATTTTTTTTCAAAAAGGTGAAATACTTTGATGCACTTTGTGTCATTATTATTTTTGTTTGTTTGCTTTTGGGGTCACACATGGTGATGATCAGGGTTTTCTCCTGACTCTAATCTCAGGGATCACTTCTGGAGGAGCTTATGGAACCAAATGAGGTGCCTGGGATCAAACCCAAGTAGGCTGCATGCAAGGCAAGCACCTTACATTCTGTATAATCTCTGTGCCCCCTAGATTTTTTTGGTGAAAGTATTTCTCTTTTCATTTCTATATTGCTTTAACACACACCTACTACATTTCATTGAGCTAAGTAGACCTTATACATTGATTTATTGGCAAAGCATGAATAAAACAATTCTATAGAATAAAGAGGTACAAAAATGTAAACTTAGATTTCTGACAGTTTCAAAGTGTAAGAACTAATGATATTTCCGAAGGAATTAAATACTACTTCAAAAGGAAGTCTCATACAGATTGTATGCTCTGTTCCTACAGACCAAATTTTGTTACAAGGCAAACAGTTTTACATCGTGTGTAAATAAAAGGTTCTTCAAAACTCTAAGACAACTTCCAACAGAATCTTTCTCTTTGTGTTTGTGATCCACCTGGCAGTGCCTGGAGGCTACTCCTGACTTAGTGCTTAGGAAGTCAGATGGAGCTGGGAATGGAGCCTGTGGTGCCTGCATACAAGCATACACTTCAGCTCTCTGAGTTATTTCTTGGTGCTCAATGAACACTAACCTTGAACATCTCTTCTTTTTTAAATGCTGTAATTCTTTTTTTTAAATGTAGGAGTACTGCTATTTATTCAGCCACTGATTAGCTGATTGAATTGTGCATGTACTCCACCTTACTTTTTTTTCATTTTTTATAATTTTTATTGAATCACCGTGAGAGCAGTTACAAAGCTTTTGGGTCTAAGTCTCAGTCATACAATGAAACACCCATAACCTTCACCAGTGCCCATTCTCCACCCCCAATAACCCCAGTGTACTCCCATCCTACACCCTCCCCTTACCTGTGGGGCAGATGATTTTCACATTAATCTCTCTCTACTTTGATCACATTCAATATTTTGACACCAAACCCACCATTATTATTTAAGATTTTACCCCAACACTCATTCTGCCGAAAAGGCAACAGTAGACAATTTGTTTTATATTGCTGGTTATGAATAACATGATGTCGCATGACTGCAGTAGTGGCCGTGCGATTTTGAAATTCCGAAATTTTAACACTTAAATCTGGAGGGATTTCTGCCAAAACATGCTGGGTTCCGAGATTTGCTCCTGAGTCTCTGGGATCATCTCCGTTAAGCAACTTGATAAGGAGCCAGAAAGGCCATTCGTGGACGATGACTTGGGGTCTCGTTGGGGTGAGGAGGACAGGACAGGCTCCACCCCCATCCCGTGAGGTCCTGCGTGTCTCGTCACTGTGGGCCCAAACCTGACTGTCCAGTGACCTCTGGAGGATGGCAGCCAGCGAGCCGCCAGGGGGAACAGGCCAAGGCATGAAACCTATTCCCACCTGGGTTGGTAACCTACTGCAGGGACCAGACGCATTTCTGCCAAAAGTCTCTGGGTTTCGAGATTTGTTTCTGAGTCTCTGGGATCATGGCCATTAAGCAGTTCGATCAGGAACCAGAGAGGCCTTGCCTCCAATTATATAGCTGAGCCTGAGGTGGTTTGTGGGTGTGTTTCCCACATACCTAACTTTTGGCCATTTACTTTCTTGGTAAACTTTGCCCCAAGTTTTTGGGGTCTGGCCAAAGGCACAGCAGCAATTTTGGGGTATCTGGAAGTCTGAAGGTGCGTGCCATGAGGCTGCTGATGCACTTGCCTCACAGGTACAGATTGACCTGCTGGCGGCACCATACCCCCTATAATTCTTTGATTACAGTAGAAGTGTCTTTATAACTAAGTCCACGCTCATGCCTGTGATTGCTGTGTTCACTTCTCCATCATTTAGTTGCTAATTTTCTTCTTTCCTCTTCCTCTTCCTCTTCATCCTCCTTTCCTTTCCCTTTTTCTCTCTTTCTCCCTCATCTCTCCCTCCTGCTCCTTATTCTACTTTTTTTCTAAGCTGACACAAGGTTCTTGATCTCATGTAATTTATGGTCTAGGTAAGGAGATCAGTATCAAACATTTGTTTGATTACACTGATGAATACCTAAAAATTTAAGACAATAGTCTGAAGAAAGGGATATTTCAGTGAGAGGACAAGGAACCTGAATTTTTGTGGTCACTGGTGTGGGAGCTGGGGGTAGCGGTAGGACTGGGACACTCAGTTGTGCTCAGGGCTTACTCCTGGAGAACTCAGGGGTACCATATGGGGTGCTGGGGATCAAATCAGGGTTGGCCCAGTGCAAAGCAATTGCCCTACCTGATGAACTACTTCTCTGGCCTTGAATCTGACCTTAATTGGGTGGGAATTAGGAATAGTTTACTTGAAGAAAGAGTGCTTGAACTCAAATTCAAGAGGTGAATGGGTTAGTCAGATGTAAAGAACTTTCCCAACAGAGAAACATGTGTGTTTGTCCATCCCTCCCTCTCTCCATCCATCCATCCATCCATCCATCCATCCGTCTGTCCGTCCGTCCGTCCGTCCGTCCGTCCATCCATCCATCCATCCATCCAGTTTTTCCAAAACAATATGATAAAACCAAATGATTGTGAAAATGCAAGCAAGTAGAAATCCTCTCTACTGTTCTCTGTCTATAAGCCTATTTTAGAGATCAGAGAAATATGTTTAAAAAAATCTCAGAACATGTTAGGAGATTATTTTAAGTAACAATCTCCGTGAAGGCAATTTCAGCCCTGACTCCTGCTCTTCTTGCAATGGGAATTATCTGCATGAACATCCAGATACCAACCTCACTCTGCATTTCGATATTGGAGATGGAGTAGAGTGCAGAGGGTAATACCTAGGCACTATCATAGCCCGACTTGCTCCCATGGAAATTTCAATTTTCAGTTAATAATTGAAGCAAAATTCTGTATTAGCAGAAGATACATCTAATTTTACAATGATTTTTTTTTATCCCTAGGGCTTTTAGGTTCAACCAAAAAGAAATGGTATTTTTATCTATTTATTTTTGAAATAGTATTTTTTTAAAAGGGGATTAAATTGTTCTCTATTTTACAGAACGAGATTTCACCATCTTACTGCAATCCCCAAGAATATGGTTGCTCATACTAACATCAGGAGTTGATTTGGGCTCACTTTTAGTTACAGATGTTGATGGTAAATGTTCCGCTGTGTTCACAGTATCTTGGCATTACCTGGAATGAACATTTAGATCCAACATAACTCTCATTTTACATATCAGTTCAAAGAAATTGAAAGTCAGATAGTTTAAGTAATTTTTCAAGACATTTAAAATGTGTGCCCCAAATCACATTACTGGCTTTGTTTTGCACAGGCTTTATGACTGTACAAGTGAAGAACAAGCTAGAGTAAGGGTCTTCTAAATCCAGGTCAGTAGGAGGATGCTGGAGTCTGACTCTACACCTGGATCTTTTGCTGGTTTTATGACCTTAGACTATTTGTATAAATTTCTTTCTCGTCTATCCTCAACTATAAATGGCATAGAAATTGAAATAACTTTCCCAGCAGTATTATGATGATGAAAATACCTGAGAACCACCAAATCGGCAGCAAATCCAGTTCAATAAGTGCTTGGTGCTTTGTATTGCTTATACCAAGAGAAAGAGGACAGAAATGATCATGAGACATTTAAGAGGCATGACTTGTTCCCTCTGCTCTTTGTGCTTGTTTTCATGAGAAAACAATGTCCTATGCACGAAGTCATCCCAGACAAAGGCAACAGATGGAACAAATATGAACTATAATGACTAATATCACATTGAACCTTTTTGCACTAGTCTTTTTGTGGCATATGCACGAATTTCTTATAATTAAATAGCTAAATAGGAATTACAATCTAAGTGGTCCAGTAATTTTCCAAAGTAGTTGTATCTTGTACACTGTCAGAATTATCAGAGTTCTGGTTTCTCTGTAGCTTCACTAACCCTTGAGGTTATTGGTCTATAGTTTACTAATTCCCATGATGTGTGATGCTATCTCAATGTTGATAATCTACAGAAGTGAATTTTTTTTTGGTTTTTTTGAATGCTTATATTTCTCATTGCTTCAGGTAGTTATTTCTATATTTCTAGATAATATAGTTGTGATTCCTAATGTTAATATAATAGTTGTTATATTGATACACCAACCTACTGAATCATTTTACTTTTACCTATACAACATTAGTATGCAGCTATAAAAGAATGTATTAACACACAATTATTTTATAATATTTTTTATGATATATTTTGCAGGACATTTATGCTACTTTCAGTTTAAAACAATAATAATACTATAAAATATCTTTTAGCGTAATTTTTTCAGAATGTAAATTTTAGCACAGCGGTAGGGTGTTTGCCTTGCGTGCAGCCAGCCAGGCTGAGCCAGGTTCAATTTCTTCGCCCCTCTCAGAGAGTCCGGCAAGCTACCGAGAGTATATCACCTGCACTGCAAAGCCTGGCAAGCTACCCGTGATGTATTCGATATGCCAAACACAGTAACAACAAAGTCTCATGATGGAGATGTTACTGGGCCTGTTTGAGCAAATCAATGAACAATGGGAGGACAGTGACGGTGACAGTGATGATTATTTTTCCCGGCAAGCTACCGAGAATATCCTGTCCACACGACAGAGCCCGGCAAGCTCCCCATGGTTTATTCGATATGCCAAAAACAATAACAACAAGTCTCACAGTGGAGACGTTACTGGTGCCTGCTCGAGAAAATTGATGAACAATGGGGCGACAGTGCTACAGTATGCTAGATTATTATTTTTATACCTGTGAGATAGTTATAAAGCTTTTCTGTTTGAGTTTTAGTCATACAATGACCAACTCTCCACCAGTGCATATCTCCCACCACCAAGGTCCCCAGTATCTCCCCCATCTCATCCCTCCCTCTGCCTCTGTGGCAGACAATCTCCCCCATACTCTCTTTTGTATTGCTTGTTATAAATAGCATATGTTGTGGCCACGCTCTTCCAGGATTCTAAAATTTTAGATGGTTAGGGTCTGGAGAAATCTTTGCAGTGAGCTGCTTGGTTAGGAGATTCTTTTGTGTGTCTCTGGACCATGGCCATTAAGGAGCTTAAGTAACAGCCGGAGGCAGTTTGTGGGTGTGACCTCCAGGGTCCCATGGGGATGGAGGAATGAGAGGGACCAGTCCATCCCCTATCCCTTGAAATCTAGAGTTTGCTGTCACTGGACCTGTGTACCTGCACTTCTCATTGGGTTCTGAAGATTGGCGGCTGCCAGGGTTCTAGGTGACAGGTGGAGGGACAACGCCTGCCCTGTCTGAGGCACCCCAGTGAAGTCAACTTGGCTTAAAATCTGAAGACATTGCTGCAGCAAGTTGCTTGGTTCAGAAATTCTTTTGTGTGTCTCTGGATCATGGTCATTAAGGAGTTTAAGTAGCAGCCGGAGGCAGTCTGTGGGTATGACCTCCAGGGTCCCATGGGGGTGACGAGATGAGAAGGACTGACCCATCCCCTATCTCTTGAGGCCTGGAGTTACTTTAGCATAAATCTTAATCTGCATTTTTGCTCACTTTTTCAGGGTTAATGTCTGGATGTAGAATAGTGTTTGTTTGTCTTATTTTCTGTGACTGACCCCATGGGTTAGAGGTTGCAGGTACTTTATTGTGCTAAATTGCCAAATAGTTCGGATGAGGATTGGATTCTGTTTGGGGATGTACCCTCTTTGCAGGATTTCAGAGGTAGTGGGAGATGCTACTGAGTCAGAATCACCTGAGACAGCTGACACACTGACATTACTCAGTGTGTTTTATTCGATACATGTCAGCTCTCAGTCAGTGCTCCATCCTTTCTTCTTCCAGGTTGCTGATCATTACTGTGGATTTCCAAACCTTTCTGCCTCTTTGACTTTTAGATACCCAGTGGTTTTACATTCTGGTCCCCTTGTAGTTGGGTAGCTAGTGGTAAACTCATCACTAGTTGGGGGTGGCATAAAATGTGTGTGAAGGGGGTATACTACCACTGCTCTCAGCAGAGAATTACTGATGTGAGGTTGTGCAGAACATTCCCTCTTCCACAGGCCTGGCTGCATGTAAGTTACTCACCACATTTTGGGTCCTGGGTGAGGGAGACAGAGCATTTCCTCCCTCCCCCTAGCCAACTAGTTAGGAAGATGCAGTAGACAAAGAAAGGCATCTTTTTGATCACTTTTGAGATTTTGGTAGCACTTGAAACCACAGCATGAACTAGCCTGTTCTGGATGTGATACCTTCGGCTCCTGATTTTGATGAGAAACTCACCTATACCCATTGTCCAGTTCCAAGCCCTTTGCCATGTACGGCCCCAGTGGTTAGAAGTCAACACACTGGAGTTCACTTTGATGTTATGTAATACACATAGATCACTTATGTACTTTAAACATGTACTTCCTATATTCATATATGATGGCAAGTAAACAAAAAAATTAGTACAAGAAGAAATAGATGGATGGTTACAGATGGGGAAGGGAAGGCATATGGATGGACAGTTCAGAGGGAGAGAGAAGACTGAGTAAGAGCTGCTGCAAAAAAATATTTTTGGTGTGGGGGAAGAAGGGAAAAAGAGAGTGAGAGTGAGAGAGAGAGACAAAAGCACATGGCCAGTGGAAAATAACGCCCCCTTTTAAACAAGCAGAGAAGGTCTGGACTCAAGGCCCTGTGGTCTTGCTCTTCTGTTTACAGAGGAAGCCTTTCATGCATGCATGATATATGAGGGTGTTAAACCATTGAGATCCTTTATGCTAACAGACCATTTGTCTTGGATTTTCCAGATTTCTAGGTTGTCTTCAAGAAGTACATCATTGACTCTGAAATTAGCTGTTGTGTGGACAGATACATTACAAGTCTCTAAATTATCCAGTTGTAGGAACTTGTCATCCCTCTGCGTTAATGGCATTCTGCTCGGCTTCAGCCCTCCTGTCCAGCAATTTCAGATCTCGTTTCTTCCAAATGCCAGAGCCGCTACTCCTCCTCCCTGCTTTTCTTTGGCACTTACATTTGCAACCACTATTTTCTAGTCCTCTTTCTTTTTGCTTCTGTGATGTTTCCAAACCATGGATTTTCCCTGAAGAGAAAAGGGAGTCTTCTGCATTGGAAAGTGAAAGACTCCCTAACTGTTCTCAAGGGTCCTTAACACTTAGAGAGAGAGAGAGAGAGAGAGAGAGAGAGAGAGAGAGAGAGAGAGAGGAGTATGTGTGCATGTGTATATGCGTCTATAATAATAGAAAGGTAAAAAACTATGTGTCATGCATTTCTCTATTTATAAAAGTGAGTTAAAGTCTTGTTTAGATATGACTTGGAAATTTCTCTGAAAGGATGTCCCAACTTACCAGATGTGGGGATGGCTTGCCTGGGGTGCTTTGAGGTGAAAATTTTTCTACTTACAAGCACGTGCATTCCCTTCTGCCCAGGCTTCCAAAACCATTTGTCATCTGCATCAGAATCACGAAGATGGCAATCACCATGGAGATTCCTAGGTTACACTTTGGACTCACAAAGCTAGAAACTTTGGGGGCAATGGGGCAAAACCCTGCATTTAATAAGTATCCCAGGTTTAGAATCCTCCTAGCAGATCTCTACTAACCCAAAATCATTTCCCATTTACTCATGGACAAAAAAGCAACAAATTCTTCCAGCTCTAAGTCAGGAACTTGAGCAAGGGAGACCCCCCCCACACACACACACATACTACCCAGACTCTCCTGGCTTGCTGGGTCTCATGTTGGTAAATAAGAAGTTGGTGTTCTGAGCTAGTGGAGCTTCTTCTGTTCAAGAATGATTAGTCAGAGCACCATTTTGCTTTATCACTCTTGAATCCTCCAATATTCAAGAACTACACAACACCTGTCAGGCCCACACAGGTGTTGTGTACATTCCACCAAACATCGCATCATTCATCTTTCTATCAGCTAGAAAAAGTGGAGCTGAGATTTAGGTCCCTAGTAATCCCCAAATAGACAGGATCTGCAAGATAGTATGAATGAAGGCAGAGCTCTCCTTTTCTCCTGAAAGCATGTGTGGCTTTCTGTCATGCACACATACGGATCAGGGACTTAAACTTGTGTTTTCCAAAAATCTGTGTATAGTTTATTCATTTATTAATGTGCTTATTACTGTAGGCCTGCTGTGGGCCAGTATAGAGAGACAGAGCCGAATGAGACACAGTTCTTACCCTCACACAGCTTTTATTTCAGAGCTTACAGGTTCTTCTGTGCTTATTTGTAAAGATGACTTTAAAAATTTATGTTTCAAATAGAGCTGGACAATTCTTCAAAATACAAATTAGGAACTCCTAGACTTGGCCCTTGTTTGCCTGGCTTTGTAAATGTTCTTTTCAGTCAATCTACCTTCCCAAATATTTCACTCCATATTTCAAATATTTATACACATAATTGGGAAGAATGAATCAAAATCATGAATGTGACATGGCACGTAAGTCAAAATAGGAAGTTCAAGTTGTTTAGCTGTGGATTTTGATTGGTTTCCATTAGGAAACCCCCTCTCAAGAAAAACCTTCACAGAGCGACACACTTCAAAGAGGTTCCCAGTGATGCTGTGTTTAAATGTGTTAATTGGGCCTAATTGCAAACAGCTGGCCAGCTTTAGCCACTGTTTGAATTGGCAGTAACTTCCTCTAAGCAGGGGTCATTTCTTTTTTGGTTACATTCTAGTCATATTGGAACCTGAATTTGTTGTAATTTCAGAATGTGTCACTAACCAAAGGATTATGACTAACAAATAAAAATATAGAGGTACCATATTTGTCAAACTTGAGGTCCCTGGGAACTTCTGAGCAGATGCCTTGCCTTGATGCACAGTGTGGGGTCATGGTTCTTCATTAGAACATATGGGGAGATTTTCCCCACAACAAAAGATCCCTGGTGTCAGATAGCTTCCAAATAGGAGCATGAAATGATCTTTAACAGTCTTTTTTTTCCACTTAACTCTTGAATCGTGTGTTTTGGTTTTGGCTTTGGGTTTGGACCATACTCAGTGGTGCTCTGAGCTCACTCCTGGTTCTGTGCTAAGGGATCATTCCTGTGCTAAGGGATCATTCCTATGGTGTACTTGGAAGACCATAGGCAGTGCTAGGGACTAAACATCTAAACCAGTGCTTTAACCCCCATACTATTTCCCTGACAACTTAAATCTTAAATTCGTAGTGTCTACATTTGTGGAAGGAGAAAAACAATCATATTTATATTAGGTGAAATTACTAATAGACTTTTTGATAGAATATTGAAGCTTCAAGAAGCACTTGCTGGAAGCAACATATTGATTCTTTATGAAAGCTGTGATTTGCTGTACATTGAATGGTTCAAGGAAGAAGGAGTGCTGGCAGGCCCAAACCCACCCGCTCATGGCATCATGAGAAGATTCATTACTGGGAATTTGCCTTTAAGTATAAGTGGCATGTTGGCTTGCTTGAGTTCATTTGGGAGCAAGTACCTTGGAGTTTGCTTATTCCAGAAGTGAAAGAGCCGTGGAATTTTAACACCCCTCTCACCCACCACTGGTTGCTACTATCTGGGCATGAATTCCCTGGCACTTCAACTATGCAAGTGTAAGGGGGGGGGTCTCTTAAGATCCAAAACTGTGCTTTTGCAAAAAAGTCAGATAGCTGAGTACTAAGTTAATCCTTGCCCAGAGGGCTGGGATATGGACTGACTATATCTGCTATGTGGGTAAGAACGCATTTGAGGATGTTGCTAGGACTGAAATGAAGATCAGAAAGCATTTCTCATTCTGTACTGGGGGAGATAACGTGCAAAGCCTTCCTGAGAGCATTTGAAACAAATTGTTCCTCAGAGTCTGCTAAGTAAAATTGAGGGGATAGAGAGAGAGGAGATAATGAAAGTGATGCTATGGGAGAATAGTTGAATTAATTCTTGTTTTCTCTGTATGATAGCCATGGTTTCCTTATTTTCTGGATAAGGAAACTAAGCACTGGAGATGTTGAATAACTTGTCTAGGGACACAAAAGTGGAATGGTAGAAGCAGGACCTGAGTTCTGGTCTTTCTGATTTCATAACACAAATTCTGACTTCTTAACACAAACAAAAGTGTGAAAGGGTTGGAATAAATTCTATTTTTCTATTTCAGTGTGTGTGTATGTGTGTGTGTGTGTGTGTGTGTGTGTGTGTTCTGGGGATAGCATCCACAGCCTCACACATACAAGGCATATGATTACCATTGAGCAACACCTTCATTTTTCTTTCCTTCTTTCTTTTTTATTCCAACTCATATTTGTAGAAAGACATGGTTTTTGGGTTTTTTTGAAATTCAAGAGAGTCACTATCATTGCTCCCTTAAAAGCTATTCCCTAGGCTCTCCCCTAACTAGTGTGGGCCCTAGCCATCATAAAATAGTTCAGGGACCAGAGAGATAGCACAGTAAGTAGAGTATTTGCCTTGTTTGTGGACAACCTGGGTTTGATCCTTGGCATCCCATATGGTCTCTGGAGAACTATCAGAAGTAATTCCTGAGTGCAGAGCCAGGAATAATCCCTGAGTACTTGTGGGTGTGCTCAGGGAAAAACTAGGGAAAATAAAAGAAGTTTTTATGCCAAGCTTAAATACTTAAGAATTCTAAGTCAAATATACAAACTGTAAGGTATGTCCCTTGCTTTTAGGGTCCTGCGGTGGAGGCAGGAATGTGGAGCCCATGCTGGTAGTCTGTTCCTCTCCTGCTTTCCTGGTAGCCCCTTCCAAGAAGGCAGTGCACACCAGTGTGTAGACTTCCTGCTTCACACATCCAAGTCCCATCTCTGGAAACAGCCACTCTTTGGCTGCTTATTGGACTTACTGTGCATACTGGAGATGAGCCTGCAGATATTGATCAGTTTATTCCATGGGAGTAAGAAGACTCTCTAACCTGAATTGAATATGTTCACTATTATATATTCCTTTCCCTCCCTTGGGGGAAAATAGAGGGTTTAATATATACTAGAACTACCACTAGAACACACCCATAGACACTCTCAATTGGTGCACATTCATTATGAATCCAGTTACTACTAATTGCAGCTCTATATTATATTTGGGATCCATTTTTTCCCGAAAGTAACTAGTGTTTCCTGGGTATAGGTAATTGCCAAAAGGCATGTATCTTAGAAAATCACTACTAGGTACAAGATGGTAAGTAAATTGTTTATTTAATATGCTGACTTTGTTGTAGAGTCTGGCAGGGCACAGTGATAGGACGATTCTATAGACTCACCCAAGCTCATTGTGCTATGAGTTCCATGAGTTACTCCAGATGATGAACTTACCAGGGTGCAGTCACACGTGGATTATATAGGACGGAGCACACATGGGCTCCTTAACCAGTCCTAGGTGAGTTCAATCAGAAAAGTTATGATAAAGCCAAGGAGCATATAGCTAGCCTTGATCCATTACAAATTTCAGTGTGGAGCCTTCCAGGAAGGATCTAGAAGGTGGTACCTGGAAGGTAGTTTCTGGAAAGTTCCTGAACCATTTGAATCATGTGGATCAAGAATATTTTTTACCAACTTAACTGGCAGGGGAAACACTGATCACAGAGGAGTTTTTCCCAGAGTGAGGCTTATCCATTGCACTCGGGATGTGCCAACCCCTGGGATATCTCCAAATGTGGGAAACTTGACTGTGTAATTTGTAATAGTGAGAGACTACGTTCACGCTCTTTCCTAATTTATTAATTAAAAAATAAAATAAAAAAAATATATTAACCCTTCCTTGCCAGCACCCTGCCAGGGGCCATCTTGGAGAGGAATAGGAAAGTTTGGGAGGAAATGATATAATAAGAGACTCATTGTTTTGGGGCCACACCTGGTGATGCTCAGGGGTTACTCCTGGCTCTGTACTTAGGAATTACTCTTGATGGGGCTCAGGAGACCATATTGAATTCTGGGAATTGAACCCAGGTTGGCTGCATGCAAGACAAGTGTCCTACCTGCAGGATTATTACTCTGGCCCAAGTAGGAGACTCTTTATATAATCAAGTTGATGACACTTAAGTGTCATTTCCAGGAGACAGATGAGATTAAATCTCTAAAGCTACAATTCATGGAGCTACATTTTCCTTACATAACTCAGTGTAGAGTATGTCAATGTTGAGCTTGTTAAAATTGTCTTGGTCCCGCAACTGTTCACCCACGGCTACCTGTGTGCAGGTACATAGATGTGCACACATCAATGTGCACAAGTGGAATTTATGAGTCTTTCTCTACTACCACCTCCCCTAATCCATATACACAGAAGCATCTGTGTGAAATGTAGACCTGATCAAAGATTTCAAAGGGGAGTTGAAGGAGATTCCATTGCACAGCCCACAGTAAGTTTGTAATCCTTCAGTTCTGTGCTTCATTTCTAAGATGTGTCTTTTTCATACTTGAAAGCTTCTAAAATCAACATACTGTGATGGGTTTGTAGTAGCTTATAATTTCATAGAAATAAATACAATAGAATATGTCTTTGCCCTTCATCAATTTGAAGAAATATTTATAGTCCTCTGCTTGATGTCTTTCTTCAAATGTGACCAGAGGCTTATTCACTCAGGAAGAGTCTAGTATCAGATCACGTCTTAGGAGTTCTACCATTACCTAGAAAAGCAACCAGGGACAAGTCATTGAACTACTCTTGGCCATTCTTTCTATTGCTGTGAAGTGTGGATAACATTATGACCTACCTACCAGGTTAGTTGTAAGGGCCAAGTGAATTGAAATGAGACTAGTGCCAGGCAATTCTAAGCACTTAGGTTAAGTAGTTTTATAATTATTGGCTCATTAGTCCCCTCTCACATAGGTCCAGATTTAGGTTTTCAATTGAGTTTTTCTTTCTTATTTTCTGATTTAGTAATTTGATGATCATTGTTTGCTAGCTTTGAACACTCCTTGGGATCTTGCTTCTCCTCCTCAAAGTAGTTTTCCCAAATGCTTTCTCCAAGCAAATCTGTTACTTCTTTAAAGGAATAACAGATAAAAGGAATACTGATAAAATGCTGTATTTATTTTCTGAGGCACTTAGAGTAGTTCTAGGAGATAATGAGTATGATCTTGACTGGAATAAAGGAGTTGGGAATAGAAGAAAAATAGATTGAGAATAGGTAGTCACTTGAAGGATCAATATAACACACCTCTATGATATTAGCCCATATATGTGGTGGATTTCATACCCTCTTAGATCGCTCTGCAGGTGGGCTGAGGAGTAGCTGCTCCCTTCTCATATATAACACTGGTTGTAGAAGACAAGTTAGTGGATGTAACTGGGAGATTAATTTGGGTTTAGATGAAGAGTTAAAGATTCAAGAACAAAATTCAGAGATAGGCACCTTAGAGAAACACAAATGAAAATATTCACCCCCAGCACATCTGTGTTTGAGGTGTGTCATAGCTCTGTATGCCCTTGTAAGATTTTCCAGACCCTTAGTGCTGGTGTTTGAATGACTACAGCCCTGGTTTACTCTTCAGTGAGGCTGGATAAAATAATCACCTCTTGCAAATGGAAAATTTCTGCCATGTGGGCTTAGCCCTTCCAGCTCTAGAAATCAAACACACAAAAAGCAAGAGTGTATCTTGGCACAGGGTGACTAGTACCCTAAGTGGTCCGTACTCCACCCTGCTAGTTCATTTCACTGGTGACCTTGTCTGCAAGACCAAATAGCTTTCTAACTGCTCACCTCTGGAACAAAGTAAAAATTTCTGAATGGGGATTGAATTTTTTCCCTGGTTTGTTTTGGTTTTAATGAGTCAATGCTTTATTTTACTATGAGTGTTTATAACCAACCTAAATGTGCAGAGGGTCTTGAACCTCCCCCCACAACTATTTCCTATTTGTTCCCAGAAAAATTCCTATGCCAGATTTTGTCATAGCAACAGAGACAAATATCAAGACAGCAATACAGAGTAAACTTGGGACAGGGTTTCCCTTCTACGTGGCTTGAGTTTCTGTAGGGCATCTATTTTCTGTGCAAAACACCGGAAGGCCAGAGTTGGTTTCTGCCAATTTCTGTGGGGGATCTAGTGGAGTTCAGCACTGACTTTCAGGACCCTGCAGGAAATGCATGGCTCAGTTGATTGGGCCAGGTGCAGGAGGACTGAGTTAGTTGTTTGTTCCTCAGGCTTTGCACCTGTTGTATGCTGATCTTTAATTTTTGTATTTCACGTTTTAAAAATTACATGTATTGAATTATTATTTCATTGTGCTTTTCCTCAGAGGAATTTAATAAACAGGCCTGTTGTTTATTTTCTAAATTGTTTCCTCAAATGCTCTTTGGAAGAAGGCAGGGTATATATGAGTAAGCAAACAAAAACAAGACCAGGGAATCTTGAATACTTATGTGCATTGTCCCACATACGGTCTTTTCTTTTTTGTTGTTGTCACAGTGACACAAGGCCAGACTCCTAGCCTATAATCAAGATAATCTCATTTCTCTACCATTCAACCTGGAATCAAGTGTTGGAAGCACTTTTGAGTTTTAAACCAGTCATTTTATGTTTTGGTTCTGTATAGGCATATATTGGTAAATGTTTAGCAACTGACTCACTGACATAAAACCGTCTCTCTTTATATAGATCACAACATTGGTTTTGGTGTAAATACTTTCACCATGGTCAATTTAAGAAACCAAAATTACCTTATGAATGTGGGACTGGAAAGAGATGCAAATAATTTACTCTGGGGAGCTGGTGGAAGTTGGTTATTCCATACCACTGGTTCTGTAGATCTAGACCAGGAGTTCTCAATCTTGACCCTTTTGACATTTGGTGGTAATAATTGTGGTCAGTGTTGGTTCTCTACATAGCAGGACATTTAGCAGCGTGCTTGGCTTCAACTGCTAGGTGCCAAGAGCATGCCCTTTTCCCACCAAGTTATGACAAATATGTCTCCAAACATTGTCAAATATTTCTTGCAGGGTCAAACCAACTCTTAGCCCTGGATCATTCTACATAGATGGTGGCTAGAGAGCTATTTAACAGATAGTAGGTCTTTACCAATTGTTCTCCATGAACCACTATGAATATGTAACTGAAGGGTTTTTCCTGCTATTTTGGACATTGTATTGAAAAAATAGACCACAGGTCTTTGAGAAGTAATGGGCACATCAGTGTCATAAAGAATTAAGGCATCAGGGGTGAGAGAAATATCTCAAAGGACTAGTACATTTGCTTGGCATGCAGTAGACCTGAGTTTGATCTCCAGCACCATACAGTGTCTGAGTGTAACCCATAAGCAGCATTGAGTGTTGCATCTCCTAATAAAAACAAAGACAGAACAAACAAAGCAAAATAATTAAGGCACTGATGTAAAGTATGGCCTCTAGGGGAGAACCAAAGTAATCCCATGGACTAGATTTAAGAATAGAATAAATCCTAATGGACAGCAGAGATCCCCCAGTGCAACCTTTACTTTTTGTGGGTAAGAATTGAGACATAGAGACAGAAATGACTTGTCCTCGAGGACAGAGAAAGTTGTATATGTTCTTGGGAGAGTCATGGAGGTGATGTGTTAAATGCTTTGAACTGCTCCTGTGATATATTGGGAAATAGGACTCACTCTACCTTATAGTTATAAATGTTGTGTGGACTTTACAGAGTTTGGTTTTGATGACCATAATCTGACACCCTCCCTGACTCTAACTTCCCTCCTCTCCCACCTGGAAATATCTACTCATGAAAACCACATTATAATGAGAGACTTCTGTTTCAGGCTGAATTATTCCATCAGCTTCAGGAATGAGTATTTAAATGTTCTTTTCAACAGGGTCAAGCTGCTTGTTATTAAGGAACAAATGTTGGAGATTGTCATTGATTCATCTCTCTTTCCCACTCTGCTCTGGGCTTTCTCATTGATGAACTCTCTCAGATCAATCCCAAAATCATTTAAAGTGAAGAACTTAGAGAATAAAATAATTTTTTAATAAAAAATCCCACAAGATTCGAGTGGTAGAAACTAAGACAGCATTTTCTAACTTGCATTGAGAAATGTTTATTTTAATCTATGGACATGCCCAACTAAAACGAATCTAGTAGGGAGTAATTGTTTTCAGTAGTAGAGTTCCTTGGCATTGCAACTTCTAGGGAGTCAAGGTAATCACCAATAGTGTAAGTCAGTATACTTCAAATGCCAGTAAATTTGGCTTAACTAAGAGATCAAGTTCTGCTTTTATTAAGGGATTGAATAAAAATGAAAGGAGTGCTTTGAGCCATGGATCATTAAAAACTTATTAACACGTGACAAGAATTAAGATCTGGTAAGTTTTATGGGAACATTCATGTATTTATTCCAGATTACATTTTTAATAATAAGAAGTATTGACTCTGGGGAAAATTCTCCACAACCCAAGGTTATCATTGTGCTTCTTTTTTAGACCCTCACTAGGTTCACAGTGACCTTGTAGACTGCCCTGTGGCTGTCACCTTTTTTCATTTCCTTGCATCAAGGGTTATTTTACAACAATCACTCTAGGCCTACAGGCAACCTGGAACAATTGGTCTTTCTTGGATCTGAAGTTTGAATTGGTCTAATCTTGCTACTTATTATGATGAAGTTGTCTGCATAGCAACAAATGAGGCTTTTAAAGCATAATCTTTTGGAAATGCTTTTTCTATATGTTGTCATGAACTCTTCAAAAGGCTCATTATACATCTTATACATCTTGCCAAATTACTGTCTAAAGAAACATGCTAATACATGCTCCTACCAACTGTCTAAGAATATCTGGTTTATTGTTTTAAAAAGTCAGTATGATAAGAAATAATATCTCATTATTTTATTTTTTTGGGAGGGTCACATCCAGCAGCAGTGCTCAGGACTTACTCGTGGCTGGAGAAAACATTGAGGAATGGAACCTGGGTTGGCCATGTGCAAGGCAAGCAACCGGACCAATGTACTCTTTCTCTCTCTCTCTCTCTCTCTCTCTCTCTCTCTCTCTCTCTCTCTCTCTCTCCAGGTCCTCTCACAGCGGTAGGGCATTTTGCCTTGCACGTGGCTGACCCAGCTGACCCAGTTTCGATTCCTCCCCCCCTCTTGGGGAGCCCAGCAAGCTACCGAGAGTATTGTTCCCTTATGGCAAAGCCTGGCAAGCTCCCCGTGACGTATTCGATATGCCAAACACAGTAACAACGAGTCTCACAATGGAGACATTACTGGGCTCACTCGAGAAAATCCATGAACAACAGGAGGACAGTGCAGACAGTGCATGTAACTTTAGTGAGATTGATTATCACATTTTGCATGCTTGTTTTTGGAAGAACTTAATTGAATTAAATTTTCCCCTGAATTTTTGGTCCTACCCCGCTGTTCTCAGAGCTTATTTGTTAGTACTTTTAGTACTTTATCCACTATACTAACTCTCCCATCCTTAATTTTTTTAAATTAGTAGTTTTAGGCTCACAAATCAAAAGCAAGGACATAATCTTCTCTCCTCTTCCCTTTCCCAGCAGTTTCAGAATATCCCTATTATCAGTATCCCCACTAGAGTGGTGTATTTGTTACAGTTGATAAAAGTAAAGTAACGGCCCTCCCGTTGATCATCGATTTGCTCGAGCGGGCCCAGTAACGTCTCCATTGGAGACTTTGTTGTTACTGTGTCTGGCATATCGAATACTCTCGATAGCTTGCCGGGCTCTCCGAATTACAGTTGATAAAACTACATTATTACCTGCAAGTTAATCATATATTTACCTTGGGGTTCATTCTTGGTGGTGTATATTCTATAGGTTTAAACAATATATAATGATATGATATCTTATAGCATCATATGGAGTTTTTTAACTGTCTTAAAAATCTTTGTGCTTTGCTGCTGGGAGATATAACACATGCTAGGCTAGACTGACCTAACTTTGATGCCCAGTACCACGTAATCTCCAGAGCAACTCCAGTGCCATCGATGACTACTGGGGTGGCCTGGGTGGTCCCCCACACTACAGTACTTAAGCAACACTGCCTCTTCTGGTCCTAGCACTGAATTACTGACTGGTTGGCTGATTAATGCTGGGAGTAGCTTCCTGAACATGGCTTGCAAATCCCCCAACTCTCAACAACAAAAATCTGTGCTTTGTTTATTCACCTGTCTCGATTCCCAAGCTCAAATTCTGTCCCTGGAAACCACAATTCTCTTTTTTTTTTTGGTGGGGGGCATTCAGGGATTACTCCTTGCTCTGTGCTCAGGGATCATTCCTGGTAGGACTTGGGGGACAATAACGGGGTGCCAGGGATCAAATCTAGATAGTATGTATATAAGGTAAATGCCCTAACCACTTTGCTATCTCTCCACCTTCAACTACAGGTCTTTTAGGACTTTTCCTCCTGCAAAATGGAAAAAGGTAAAATGAATTGCTTTTATTTTGAAGGAAATGTCCTATTAATCCTCAAAATTTCCAAGAACTGATGGGGGCTGGGGAGCAAGTACTTGCCTTTTGAACTGACACCAGAGACTTCTAGTGCTTAGAGTACATTCTCATAACACTGCCCCTGCTTTAAGAGCAGGATCAAGAAATGCCCAGGCACAAGTTATATTAGTCATTGAAAATAGTTCTTTTGCTAGACTTTTCCTGTGAATATTTATTGTTTTAACTACTCATCTTTGCCATGTGATTCTTCCTGGCTCTGCAGCACAGATGTGAAAAGTGAAGAGAGCTTGCCTTTGGAATTCATTTCTAAAAGTGGGAAATGTACAACTAACTTTGGAACTTTTAAGGTATTAATAATATTTTCTACATGTGTCCATAGCTTCATGTAGAAATGGATCTAAAAGGCGGTCTATGGAGTGTATCTTACTCCTCACAGAAATATGGTTAAACCTGATGGGCTGTTTCAGACTGGATTTGAAGAGTTGCCCAACGCATCTGTCACTATCTGGTTTTCAGTTTTTTGCCTGAATGCCTTGATTTTTGTCTTAATTTTTTTAAGGTGGTCAAGTATCTCCGAATGCAACAGTTATGTGTACTTAGGTCGAGAAGTCAACATAATGAATGACCTGGCACCTGAGTTGCGCAGGAGGAAGAGAGCGGCTTGGAACACAAGAGCGTCGAAGAAATAGCTAAGAGGACGAAGAACCTCTGGCTCCGGGTGCATCTCTTCGATTCCACTGTCCTTCCTGCATTAACATACACCTCAGAGACCTGGGCCCGATGCAAACAAGATGAGAACGCTATTTGGATCTCCCAAAGAGGAATTGAAAAAGCTATGCTTGGAGTATCACGTTTCACTCAAATGAGAGAAAGAATCCAGAGTTCCGACCTCCATTGAGGGTCAAGAATCAGGGATGCTGTCTCGTTTGCCAAAGTGGCAAAAATCAGATGGGCCAGACACGTAATGAGATTTAGAAATGACCACTGGACTAGAGCCGTTACTGACTGGATTCCACAGGACGTCAAAAGACCACATGGCCGCCCACCTACCAGATGGTCAGACTTCTTTATCAAGATCATGAACATCGGTATGAGGCTCTTCGTGTTCCTAGAATGAACAGACGCCACTGGGCTACACTAGCACGTGACAGGGACTAATGGAGATGTTACTGGCGCCCACTCGAGCAAATCGATGATTAACGGGAAGTCAAGTGATCAAGTGATCAAATATTGGGAATTTACTTAGCTTGTTTATAATCATGAATTTATCTTATTTATTTTTTGGTCACATCTGGCAGTACTCAGGGCTTATTCCTGGCTCTGTGCTCAGGGATAACTCCTGACTATGCCAAGAGAAACTTGTGTGGTGCTGGGAACAAAACAGGATCAGCTTTTTGCAAGGCAAGCACCTTACCCGCTGTACTACCGTGCAACCTTATTTTGTTCATCAAAATGACCAATGCACTGTGAGGTCTATGAAAACAAGAATCCATGCTTACTTGGTATCCCCTGTGTCTAGCATGTAATAGATTATTTTTAAAGAAAGTAGTTTATAGTTTATTGAGATGTAAATAATATTGAATCAAGTGCATGATTGTGGGAATGGTATTGATAGAATAAACTCTTCACATTTTCATATTTGATATATGTATACCCTCAAGAACTCATCATCATGATAACAATAAGGAACATATCCATCACTTGCAAAGTTTTCTTGTGTTACTTTGCACACCTTTCCCAGCTTATTCCCACTGTTTTCAGACAAGCCTGGTGGTTTCTGTCATTATAGATTAGTTTACATTCTCCAGAATTTTATATAAATGGAATCAAATGACATGAACTCTACTATTTTTTGGGGGGGGGGCTGCCTGTTTTCAGTCAGCAAAATTATTTAGAGATTTCTCAATATTTCTCCACATTTCAATAATTTATTTATTTTAGTTGTTGACTAATATTTTGTTGTATGAATAAAAACAGGCAATACATTTTTGGCATTACATTGACTTTAAGTTAATTTAAAAATATAATTTTGGAATGAGTATACAATGTGGATACTACTCTATTTATACTGAGTAGATCCATGTAGAAATTCAAACTACAAATTGAGAGTTGACATGGTAGAAGACTTTTATTGTTTTATATATGTTCTCCTTTCCTTTGTAGTGATAGAATGCCTTATTTTTCTATTTTTTCTTTTTTGATATTGGTTTAGATTTTTTTTCCTACTCAGGGACCACCAGTTTACACACTGGTGCTTGGCAGGCCATGAGGTGCCAGGATCAACCCTGAATCTTGCACATGTAAAGTATGTGATTTTTCAGGCCATACCTGGTGTTGCTCAGGGATTATTCCTGCTCTATGTTAGGGGGTGATTCCCAGTGGTGTTTCTTAGGGAACTATGTGGTTCTAGGGACAGTATCTGAGTCTTACACACATGCACAGTTATTTAAATCAAAATTATTTTTTTCTATATCCCTAGAATGTTGATTTTTAACTGTGCATTGAACTGTCTGGAATAAAGCCTGAGTTTTCCAGACCTCTGTGCAGCTTCATGTGACCCTGTTGTCATCAATATGCTATAAACAGAAGGGGGTGTGTGTGAAATCTCATGAAAGTCTCCTTGAAGAAGGGAGGATTTCCTTCTCTTCTTAACCTTTTGTTATCTGGAATGAATACATATCTGGGATTCTAGCAGCCAGTTTGGACTAAAAGAGCCCTTGAGAATGGGACTCAGTGGTGGCTGAGCAATATGAGGCAGAGTCATTGGCCCCTGAAACCAGAGTGTCCAGCCATCCTGGGTAGAATAAGGTAAAAGGTAAAGGCCCTCCCGTTGATCGTCGATTTGCTCGAGCGGGCCCAGTAACGTCTCCATTGGAGACTTTGTTGTTACTGTGTCTGGCATATCGAATACTCTCGGTAGCTTGCCGGGCTCTCCGAGAGGGGCAGAGGAATCGAACTCGGGTCGGCCATGTTGGCCGCGTGTAAGGCGAACGCCCTACCTGCTGTGCTATCGCTCCAGCCTGGGTAGAATACTCAGACGTTAAGTCTGAGAGTCAGAGATATAAACTTCAATCTTGTTTTGGCTTTATTATTGTGTGTGTGTGTTTGTCTATTGTTTTTGGTCCACACCTGGCAGTGCTCTGAACTTACTCCTGGATCTGTGCTCTGTGCTCAGGGATCACTTCTGACAGGTCCATATAGGGGGTGCTGGAGGTCAAACTGAGGTAGGCTGTGTGCAAGGTATACACCTAACCCACTGTAATACCTGTCAAGTCCCTTGTTTTAGTTTTTTAAAATTCTCTTTCATGTTTCTTTTTAGTTGTTCTGATATTTTATTTGTAATCATCATAAATTACAGTTATCGAGTTATTCATTACTAAGTTTCAGGCATAAAATGTTCCAACAACAATTTCTTCACCAGTGTCTACTTCCCTCCACCAACATAGCCAGTTACCCTCTTGTTCCCCAGCCTGTCTCTAGAACAGGACTTCCCCCTCCACCACTGTCCTAGTGTTCCCTTCCCTAATTAATAGTGCTCCACCTCCTTAACCACTCCAATCCAATTTTTATATTTCTTGGAGCCAAAATAATACTAACCCATAGGGCAAATTAGAATAGAGTTAGAACAAGATGGAGTTTAATGTTCAGCAACATTAAAGATTCTTTATTTGTACAATGTGAACATTCCCTCTTCAATCTAGAAAGTATAGGACTAGAAACCTGGCATCAGTTAATGAAGTTGCTTGGTGAGTTCTGGAAGCTCATGGACAGATCACTGCTATTGGAGTCTCCTTTTCCATTCTCCATGGCTCACTGCTAGCCAAAGTGTTTCTTTTTGTTTTTTCAAATTACAGTTATTATAACTTATTTGGAATTGGTTTTCATAGATGTCTAGCTTCATGTAGTGTACAGAAACTCTTTAATTTCTAGTACTGGTTTGGCACATAACTCCTTAGTTTGAAATATTTAAAGCATAGAGAAGAGTACATATGTAGATATCATTTACCTGGTCAATAGTATTCTGAAGAACAGTGGTTGTCAATTGTTGATGGAGCAGTGTGTGCAAAGTCCCACTCTATATAACTTATTTCAGAACATTTCTGATGGAAATGGGAGTGGAATGCACAGGTTCTTCCTTGGTGAATTTCCCTCCTAATTATCCCTTCCCATGTTGGGAATCCATGACATACCCTTGTTAGGTCCCACCTAACTGGAATGGTTGCCAAACTCAGCAGTTGGGGGACCAGTAGGGAGAAATAAATAAATAAAATAGCAGACCCAGGAAAAGGCAGCCAATCCCGAGCTGCCCCTGCAGGAAGGTCCTAACTGCCCCGAGGCCCACCAATCAGGGAATAGGCTAGTTAACAGTTTAGGGTTTGGGGTATAAAAGAAGCTTGAAGCTGTAGGGGCTAGCTCGCTCTCTTAGGAGACAGCCCTGATCAATTGATTGATCAGTCTCTGGACTCCGCTTGGCCCGAAATAAAGCTCTGCTGAACTTTGGCATGCATGTTGCACATGTTCCTTAGATCATGGACCCTAACACCCTCACAGATCTTAAAGTGCCCTCTGGACACTGATGAAAACCACAGGAAAAGATCGTATCCCAATTCCAGAAAGTTTTCTGATCCACCCAAATAAGAGATATGGTGCTCTGATATTAAATTCGATACCGTTAGTTAAGAAAGGAGCCCATGAAACTCCCTTTTATCTATCTTATTCTAGCTGTAGTTCTATAATCTATAGCCGCACACAGAAGCTATAATCTAGCTTCCACAGAAGAACAGAGCTATTCAGAGGAGGAAAACAGTCAGACACAATGAGACACAACTGTGAGCAATTAGACCCCCAAGAGAGGAAGGTAAAAATGAATTTTAAAAAAAGCAAACCACCATATGAGATCATTCAGAGTAAATGAAGTTCCCTTAGTATATTCTAGCTGTTCATAAAACATGATTTTAAGTGTGTGTGTGTGTGTGTGTGTGTGTGTGTGTGTGTGTGTGTGTAAAGTAGGAGTAGATGTACAGGAGTGTATAGTATATCTATTATCTAGTATTGTGCATAATGTTGGTGATGATGATCTTGGGGAAGAAAACTCATAGTTTATTTTTTACATTGCTTTATAGTGACCATGTTAAAACTTCAATCAAATGATTATTATGTGCCAGGTACTGTTCCAAATGTTTCTGATTATTCACTTATTGAACCCTCCTTATGCCTTTTTAAAGTGGTGACTGACTCCAGAGACACCTACGAGTGAAGTCCCTGCCTAGCCGCACACCGGGAGCCTGTGTGAGCTGGGATTTCAACCCAGGCATCGTGGCACCAGGGCTCAGGCTTTTAATATATACCATCACTTTAGAGAATTTCTGGTATTTAAGCAATAAAACTGCAACTATTTTTCAGCTAGCAAAAATGTTTCTGTTATCTGGAAAGTGTGCTTGTCCTTGCACAATCTGGGTAAATGAAAGAACAAATTGAAATGCAACTGGAATCAGTTCTCTTAATGGGGTATTTTAACTGCTTTTTCCTCTTCCTCTGGCCAGTTAGGAGCCCACAGGATGGCAGACTGACTTGAACAGCTTGGAGGAACCAGAAAACACCCCACAGTCAGACTTGGCGAAGTCAGGGGAAACACATGCCCCCCTTTCCGCCCTCCCGTCTGAAGGACAGTCACATTTTTATTTGTGGTAGCGTCATCCTCCTGGTGGCTCAAGAGGTATTTTGAAGTTGACATAAAGGCTACTGTAATTTTTAGAGGCATTTTCCTTCTGGCTTGTGTTTATATATTGTGGTACAAGAGTCAGATGATTTCAAGCTTCAGAAGTGAATCCTGTTAGGCATGACGAAAGTGCCAGGATGTGGGGTGCAGCTCAGCATGTGTCACCTCAGGCACTGGCTCTGCTCTCCCTTAGGGTTCCACCCTGGAGGCCTCTCATGCTTGGAGAGAGCTATTGCCTGGGCTCTTCCTGTGGCTATGCATATTGGTATGAATTCATTTCTAGCTCTCTGGAATAAAACATTTTTATTTCCCAGGGAATATTCTGATTTCTCGGGAAACTCTGGAGCCCATTTTCTTAAGAGCTGTGGCTTCCACAGTTTTGGTCACATAAAATACCACAGGCTGGGTGGCATTTATAAAAAAAAAACATTTATCATTCACAGTTCTGGAGACCAAGAGCCTGAGATTAGAGGGGCAGCATGATTGGGTGCAGGTGAGGGCTCTTTCTAGTTTACAGATGGTGGCCCTTTTTGCTGAACCCCTTGAGAGATTGGGTTGAGAGATTTTATCATGCCTCTTCTCAAAAAGGTGATAACCCCACATAAGGACTCTATCCCATGAACTAGATGCTTCCCAAAGACTGTCTTTTAATACCATCATATAGTGGGTTAGAGTTTCAATATATGAATTCACACGGGACACAAGCAGTCTGTGGCAGCTGGAATGTTAATTTATTATACACTCCCATTAGTTCAGTCTCATTATTGCTGTAAGTAACTGGGTTACTGGTGACTTATCACATGTGTGTGGTTCACCAGTCAGGACTTTAAAAAGTATAATGGTTCTAGTATTATTATAGATAATACCAAATATGCAACCTTAGATGTAGTCATTAGTATGAGGTGGTTTCATTGTATATAAGAAAAAATAGGCACCGGGATTTGTCTTAGCAGCAAAGCTCATGTCTTGCCTGTATGAAACTCTAACTTCAAACACAAACTAAACCATTTACTTATTAAGTTGCTGTCAGATGCCTGGCAAAGAGCCTGAGTAGGGATACATAAAATAAATGTTATTTTTCCCTTTTATCTTCTTCTGGATCTTTCCACAATATAGTAAATGTGAATAAATTACAGATCAAATCAGATAGTTTTTAAGGCAATTCATTTTGTTTCTTTTTTAAAGTAGAGAAATAAAATCATAACAAAAATGTTCAGCACATTTATCAAATTCTTAGTGAAATTAAATTCCTGGTAATTTCTTAATCATACCAGACTGATCTCAACATACGATGAACTTATTACCTGTGGTCTATGGAATACCAAATGAGTTAAAGGGGGATACCTAGATCACCCTTGATCCAAGTGTTTATAGGAGAGAAGGACAGAGAAGGAAAGAAATCAAGGGGGGAGAAGAGAATGGGAAGTCATGGGTGAACAGGCATCAGGGCTTCAGTTATACTGGTGATATGGGTGAGTGGCACAGCCATATATCCAAAACACAGACTCAACAAAATTGAAAACATGAGATTGAAGCTGCAACCACTGAAACTTCGTAAATTTGGAATGGGTTGAGGGGTTTGTCTAGGGAGGGAGTATGGTGGTGGGATTGGTGTTGAAATATTATATACCTAAAAACTCAAGCATCAATAACTCTGTAACTATTAGTTATTTAATTAAAAATGATATTTTACATGTAAAAAAAAAATCATACTAGGCTGTCTCAAGCCAGTCTGACTAATTTCCCATTTCCCCATACTTGCCCACTTGGTAAATAAACTCCTTTTCAGCTTACAAATCCCAGTAAATATGTGAACACTTTTGTGCTATTTTAGCACACAAGCATACCTCTGCTATAGACCTGTTTCACAGTGTCCTCTCACTGCTTTACATGCCTTGCATACTGTCATTTCCTTGAGTATAACTGTCACCTAGCACAGCGAGTAGGGCATCTGCCTTGTACGTGGCCAACCCGGATTAGATTCCTCTGCCCCTCTTGGAGAGCCCGGCAAGCTACCAAGAGTATCTTACCCACACAGCAAAGCCTGGTGAGCTACCCGTGATGTATTCAATATGCCAAAAACAGTAACAACAAGTCTCACAATTTGTTGTAAGACATTACTGGTGCCCGCTCGACCAAATCGATGAACAACAGGAGGACAGTGACAGTGACAGTGATAGCTGTGACCTGTATGGATATCATAAATGTACCTCTTGATTAGGTTACATTAAATGACTATGGTATGGGATTCTAAAAATGCAATTAGCCACCCAAATCATTAACTTAGAGTTAATAAACTGGGTGGGCCTGTCTGAATCACGTGAAATGCTTTTTAATATAATTGACCACTTCCTGAAGGAAGAGATTCTCTCACTGACTTTGAAAAATGAGAAAGCCATATTTTAAGAGTACAGAGCCACATGACAAGGTGGCCGCTAGGATCTGAGAGTAGTTCATGGCCAATAACTATCAAGAAAAATGGGATCAGCTATATAGCCACAAGGAAGTGAATTCTGCCAGCAACCTAAATGAGCTTGGCAGTCGACCTTTTCTCAGTCAAGACCCTGGATGAGAATGTAGCTTGGCTGACACCTTAATTACAACCTTATGAGATCCTGAGCAGAGGATCCCGTTTAGCCATGCCCAGACTCCTGATCCATGGAAACTATGAGATAGTAAATATATGTTGTTTTAAGCCACTAAAGTTGCGGTAACTTGTTATGCAACAATAGAAATCTAATATGGTAGGCAGCTCTTAAGCATTTGTCGAATTTAATTTAATCAGGGAAATAAATATTTTAAAAGAATCACTACTAAAATTTTGGCCCATTTCAAGAATGTTGACATCCTAAAGAGTGGCTCTCTCCCTTTGAGTCTTCTATCCGTTTGTCAATTTCACAAACTTCCAGGGTTTCTATAAATACTACCAGCTTCTGATTGTCTGGAAGTAGGAAGTGAGATTCTCTCCAGCCATCATTTGGCATTCTTTAGGAGATAAAATGGATAAAAATTGATGTTGAAATGAGACCACCATCGTTTTTCAGTCTGCTCACTGCGTACAGAGTTCAGAATGATTAGAAAATGTAAAACACATGTGAATGGCTCAAACCTCTTTAGTTAAATCACATTTACATAGATCAGTTTTCCCGAAGGACATACATAAGTTAGCTGAACTTCAGCAATTAAAACACACACACACACACACACACACACACATACACACACACATAACACACACACAGCTAGAAACTTTTGTTAAAGCCAAAAGAACATGGGTAAATTAAACTATATCAGATGTAATGGTTTGTTTTGGGAAGAGTGTTTGGTTTGTTGTCTATATGTGTGCATGTTTTTGAAAGTCAGATAGAAAAGGCAGAGCATACAAGATCGTTAGCTGCTGGACTAGAAAGCCAGTCTCCGGGGTTTATTAGTTCCATCAAAGCAGTTGATACCATCAGGATCTCCCTTGATCCAGGTCAGGGACAAACACTGGCTCTCCACATTCCAGAGCTACCTCGGTGGTGGCAGAGGACGGTGAACACAACTGAAAAAGGTCCGATCCTGGCCTTGGCATTCCACCAGAGCAAGTTCCTAGGACCTTTGAACTACCACCTTGGGGGCTCAGGCAGGGGGAGTGGGGTGGGGAAATCCTTCTTGCTGTTTTGTCATGTGGAGAATAAGAACAGACTTTTCAGTCCCTGAGACTCTTTCTTCCCACTGCCAGCATTTTCAGTTTCATTTGTCTTTGGCCACATGTAGCTTCCTGTTTCTAAGAAAAGAGGCCGAAAGAACTTTTTGAAGGCCTCACAGACAGTCTCGAAAGGCTTCATGGGCAGCAAACAACTCTCAGCAAACAACAATTTGATGAGTTAAGTGTAAACGGATCAGAGACATATGGATTACATTTTTTGGGAAATACACATGGGCTTATAATGTAAAGCGGGGAAGTGGGGGTGGGGTAGGTTAGAAAAGGGAATGCTTGGAAAAATGTGGTTCGGGTCTTGCCAATTGCAAAATGTTTGAAACAAATAATTTGAGATGTTTTGCCCAACCTAAAGCCTGGCTGGATTCACCCTTTCCTTCTATTTATGTGTCATTTCCAGGCTCTGCAAACATGCCAATGTTGGTTTGGGTCTTGGGGAAGACTTTCGTAAATGTAATTATTTTGAAAGATCATTGTATATAAGTTCTGTATAGCCCCTGAGTGTGAAGGATGGGTTGGTTTGGGGGAAGAGCTTGGCATTTTGAAACATCTTTTACATCTTTTTCTGCCTTTGTACATAAAAATGACTTCTAAGTCCCTCTGGTATTCTCTTTGTGGGGAGGTTATAAATGCAGGCTGTGCTAGTGAGGAGATACAAAACTTGAGAAATTCACTTAACCTCAGTCTTCTCACCTGTACAATGGGTCCAATAATGCTCCAGGGTCTATTGAGATTGAGATGCTCTATGATGTAATGTTAGAAATGTATGTGACTGGAAGGATAGTAAAATAGGTGAGGCACATGCCCTGCACATACTTGACTCAGATTCAATCCCTGGCACCCTATATGGTTCCCCAGCACTGTCAGGAGTGGTCCCTGAGCACAGAACCAGGAATAAGTCCTGAAGCACTATTGAGTGTGGTCCCCAAAACAAGCAAAAAAAGAAAAAGAAGTGTGTATGCTGTAGGCATATTCTGAATACCATATTCTGCCCTATGTGAACTTGGGAAAATCTTTAGCCTTTCCATGCTTCAGTTTCTTCAAGTGTATATGAGCATTCCCCACACAGAATTAACTTGAGAAATAACCATTGCCATAGCTAAGAAACTCAGCCTAGCATCTGACCTGTAACAGGTGCTCAGCAAATGCTAGTACTTGTTACTGTTTATGATTGCTCTTGTTTCGTGAAGTGTTTGGGCATTGTGAAAGTTAAGGCAAGTTCACTTTGAGGCTGGGAATAGGGAAAGCCCCTTCTGTCAATTGTGAATCGCCTTTACTTCTTTCAACCTTAAATTAAAACCAGGTAAATCCCTCAACCACAAATTAAGCTTGTTATTTTTCTCCATTCTAGGTTGGATCCTTTTTCTGTCATTTGGCACTCAATGACTCTTAGTTTGAGAACCCAACTATATTGTTCTAGAGCAAAGGGAATTCTGGGTACTCACATGGAAGAAAATCATGAGTCCAGAGTTGTACTAAAAAAATGTAATATGTTGCTTTTCAAACTGGGGTCTGGGTTTTTGCCTTTCCTTGGCCAACTAACAATAATGTTATTTTATATTTGATTTCTGCTATGGACTAGCTTATTGGCCAGCAAATAATCACTCCTCCCCTCTTCCCCTTGCAGCAAACTTCACTCTTCTGTGACACACTGACACTGGGCTGGACAATGTGACTTCCTTTTTCTAGAGGAAGGTGAGTGGATGTGATGCACATATAGTTTAATTTTTTTGAAAATCAATTATTATTTTCCCCCTTCCTTCTTCTTTGTTGTTGCAAGACTGGGAGTTGCACCACTTGGTTGCAGTGCACCAGAGATTGCACACTTTGGTGCCAGGGATCCCATATGGGAGTGCTGCTGGAGTCACACTTGGTATGTGCTACCCTCTTGACTGCACGGCAGGTGCTCGACCATTGTGCTATCTCTGAGCCTACATGGGGCTTATAGGAGTTGGCTGTCATTACATGTTTTGGAGCAGCAATCTTCAATATTTTTATGGAACTGTGGACTGGGTACCTGACCTTCATACTGGTTTGTAGCTGGGCAGTTATAACCATGGCAGTAGATTAGAGGTCTTTAACCTCTGTACATATGTGCAGTAATACTTAGGCCAGAGGTTGAAGAATGGTGGTTTAGATTGCTTTATGTACTCTTTCATTTTCTACCATAATAAGCCTCCAGGGAGTCCTTGATAAGGAGCATGTGAGCTACATTGAGCATACCTGAAATCAATGCAGAGCCTAGAACTAAGCAGCTGAGTCCCACTTAGGTCGGACTCATCAACCTATAGATCTGTGAGAATAAAAATAAATGTTGAAAAGCCAGTCTATTTGAGGTTGGTTTGTTACACAGCATTGTTGCAGCCATAACTAGTACAATTAATAAATAAGTTTTAACTAATATTCATGTACTTTGGTGTGAAAAAAGTTCAAAAAGTCTTGTGTTTATTGATTTGTCAGCTCATCAATTCAGTTTTTTTATATCTTGTGCTGATTTCTATGCATGTATATCAGGGAGAAAGGGAGAGAGGGACATAAAAATAAGATAAATGACTTAGAAAGTAAGAAAAAGTAAGAAAAGCTGGTAGCCTGCTTTCTAGAGGGAAGAGTAGATTCTTTGAGAAGGAAGCAAAGGTGGGCATATCATTTATTAAACGGGTGAATTGTTACTTCTTCATATCCTCAAGGTAATAGATTTCTCTGCTGGCATTATTTTGCATGGTCATGTTATTTTGTCCATTTTTTTGCATTACATTTGCTCAACTTCTGGATTTACAGGAAGAAAGTGAAAGAACATTGCACACTGGCCTGGGTTGTGCTTTGTGTTTATGTCCTAATGAAAAATTCACTTGGGCTTAACCTCAAAATAACATTTTTGATTCTAGACAAGACTGAAAAGCTCTACTAACAGATTCAAAAAACATTCTTTTAAGGAGCAGATGCAGCTTACTTCTTCAGCCAGAGTTGCTTTTTTATTTTCATTATTTGTATCTGAGGTCACAAATAAGGTGCCAGGGAGTTAATTCTAGGGATTTCTAGAACACTTGTTTGCCAAAGTGCACAAACACCCAGTACACAGACATGAGGGGGTCTTACGATATTGTCACTTTTGAATATATTGAACTACAGGCTAGATTGAGGAAGGGAGCATGGAAAAAGAAGATTTTTATGAAATTTTTATGCCCCTTGTCATGTTAGCTTTTTTGCATCATAGTTTCTTAAAGAATATTAAAAGTTTTGAAAGCAGTCTCAAATATAAACATAGTGCCAGCATCTAAAACTTTCTTTAGAAAATAAAAAGGGATTTAATTTTGGGTGTCATCTATTGCAATGAATTAAGTAATGACCAATCATATTGTATTTGTAGGCAGGTAGTAGGAAAAACAACATTTTAGATAAGATTGTGGAAGGATGATTCTATTTCCCTGAAGGAAAGTCTGTATAGGGTTTTTGAGGCCAGCAAGAGGCCATCTGAGATCTCTTTATGGCTGGACTGGGTTTGAGGCCATCTCTGCCATCAGCTTGTGCTCAGGTTATTTACTGCCTTGATGACCATCTGAATTTGGGTATCAAATTATTTGTCTGCCTGTTTGTACTGGGTTGAACGACTTTGAGGACAACAGGAGCTGCTTAATATTTTAGAGCCAGAATTTGACACTGGCTAGGCTGGGGAATTCTGCTGTCATGAGTCTATGACCAATAGCAGCATTTGTTCAATCACTGGTCCATAGACTGGTGCCAGTCTGCAGATGTAGAAAGGTTGTAAACGACTTGTATAATCAGTTGTTATAGCTGCTGTCTGTGGACTGGCATGTGGATGTAAAAAGGAAGAAGAAAGCTGACCTATAAGGACAGGTGGGGAGAAGAGGGTCTTAAGATACTATTATACTAAGTTGAATAACAAGTAGCTTGCAAACTTGTACTAATAGTTGTGTTTATTGAGCATCAGTGGAATTTATAATAGAAGTCATTTTCTGGTAATCTCTAAAAGAATAATATCATAAGCAATAAAATCATTAGTGCAGCTAATAGAATGGGAAGAGAGAAGTCATAAAAAAACCCTCAAAAATCAACCTAGGAAATTGTAGGAATATAGAGAAAAAACAGCATGATCTAAAAAGTTATGTGGTGGGGTATTTAAATATAAATGAGCCAATTAGTACAGTGAATGTTAATGAGAAAAATGTTAAAAATGAAAGGTAAAGTTTTTTTTTCACAAAAGGTTAAGTTGATGGACTGAATAAAAAGCAAAATCTAAGATCTAAGTAAGGTAACTTAGAACAGATATAGCTCAGTAGGTTACATGACCCTTTATCTGTTTCTATAACTGACCATTGGCTTTCCAAATACAACATTTGTATTTCCAAAGAGTGTTCAGACACTTTTTTGGGGGGGTGGGGTCCATACCAGCTGTACTCAGAATTTATCCTGGCTCTGTGAATCACTAGGAATCACTAGAATTCTCTTAGGAATCACCCAGGGGATCACATGCAGTGCTAGGATCAAATCAGGCATGCAAGACAAGTACCTTAACCATTGTACTATCTTTCCATACCCTATACCCTTAGATATTTTGTGTAATTTTAATAGTTAAGACCTCCCTCAGAGTCAAGAGTGGGATAGAGTTTAGTTCAACTCCTATCTCTACCCTGGATACAATATGTGGCCTTGGACAAATGAGATCATTTGATTTTCTTCCTATAAAATGTGTAGTATTTGTCTTTTTTCTTATAGGAATGTTGCAAGGTACCCACATTCTTAAATATGTGAGATAAGTTGCTATCTTGATCGCCTCCTTATTGCTTTTTTTTTCAATAGATTATCCATGATAGACAGGCATAACCTACGACTGTACCTCATGGTGTTTCACTAACAAAAATTTTTAAAAAATGTAAATGATGGAGAATGGGCACTGGTGGAGGGATGGGTATTTGATCATTGTATAACTGAAACCCAAGCACAAAAATTTGTAAGTCTACAACTGTACCTCATGGTGTTTCACTAATAAAAATTAAAAAATAAATAAATAAAATAAAAACTGCTGCTGCTGCTGCTGCAAAAAAGAATGTTGCAAGGAATAAGAAATATTTTGGCTGTAAAGTGATTAACATGGAGTATGCCATGTAATAACTGTTAAATACACGTTAGCTAATATATTACCAATGCTGTTAACTGTTTTTTAAAGTCAGGTTTTAGTAAAACTGCTGCAACAGATTTTTTTTTATTATTTTCCTAATATTAATCCTGAGAAACTTTATAAAGAAAAAAATTCAGCTAAATAAAAATGTTATATGCTAAACGGGCTGGAACGATAGGACAGTGGTAGGGCATTTGCCTTGCACGCAGCCAACATGGCCGACCCGAGTTCGATTCCTCCGCCCCTTTTCGGAGAGCCTGGCAAGCTACCGAGACTATCTCGCCTGCACAGCAGAGCCTGGCAAGCCACCCATGATGTATTCGATATAACAAACACAGTAACAACAAAGTCTCCAATGGAGACGTTACTGGGCCTGCTCGAGCAAATCGATGAACAACCGGAGGACAGTGACAGTGATATGCTAAACATGCATAACTATCCTGCCTATAGTAATAAGAAATTAGAAACAATCTAACTATCCAATTCACCCATTTATTTATTCATTCATTGAATTTAACAAATAGTGATTGAGATCCTATTTTGTGTCAAGCACTGTTTCCCATTGGGTTATACCAGTCCTCAAGACAAAGATCCCTATTTTTGTTATGGGGAATGTGTAGATTACTATAGGGTAGTAATGATGTTTCATAGCTATTAAAATAATAGCAATGAAGACACAAAATTTGTTTATACTATGGTGTAGATTCCAAAAGCAGAAGAGGAAAAGAGGCGTACGTTAAGAATGTAGGTGGGGTTGGAGAGTCTAAAACAGAGCATCTGAAAACAAAAATAACTCCAAGACTGAAAGGTCCATATTTTTTTTTATGTGTAATGATGGACTTTATTTTATTTTATTTTATTTTTTTTATTAATTTATTTCTTTATTGAATCACTGTGGGAAAAGTTACAGAGCCTTCGGGTTTAGGTCTCAGTCATGTAAATATCAAACCATTTCCCTTTTCCAATACTTATTTTTAACTGCGAACCCCAATAGAACCCCACCTCCCACCCCTCCCAATTCCTGTGAGGCAGATGAGTTCTAGTTAATACTCTGTCTACTTTGACTAGATACATTGTTTTGATAGAAGATGCACAATTACTGTTTAGAGTTTACGACCCTCCCGCCCCCCAATCAGACATGCTGAAACAGCGTTGTGAAATGATTTGCTTTCTACAACTTGGTTTAAGAATAAAATGTTGGTTTTGGATTTCTGCTATTTTACTTATTAACCCTGGAAGAATTTCTATTAAAAGTTAGATAGTTAAGAGATTGGTTTCTGTGCTCTGGAGTCGTGGCCGTGCCGGAGAGCCGCTCGTGGGGGGCAGCTGGCGACCTCGGTCGGGCGTGAAGGACGGCCCAGAACACCCCCCTTCCCATGAGGCCCCTGCCGCCCCCTGCCCCCGGCTCAAACCTGCTGTCCACAAGGCTCCCGTGCGGCCGCCATCTTTCTTTCCAGAGAGGAGCGGGCAGGTGGGTCAACACCCTTTCCCCTCCGGGCAGGCGTGCTGGTGCGGTTTAACACGTAGTCCATTTGCTTTTCTGCTCCAAGCGGGTGGCTCTCTGTGCTAAGTCCTTGTGCCTCCGTGGCCGTGCCGGAGAGCCACTCGTGGGGGGCAGCTGTCGACCTCGGTTGGGCGTGAAGGATGGCCCCTTACGCCCCCCTTCCCATGAGGTCCCTGCCGCCCCCAGCCGCGGCTCAAACCTGCTGTCCACAAGGCTCCCGTGCGGCCGCCATCTTTCTTTCCAGAGAGGAGCGGGCGGGTGGGTCGAAAGGTCCATATTTTTGTTTTTCAATAATTTGAAAAATAACATTACTATGCTTCACAATATTATGCTTGTACATATAGACATATATGATTGAGGGAAATGTATTGGCACAAGGAAAAACTTCTTATGGTTTAGAAATCAAAGAGAGGCCTGCAGGCAAAGGCGGAAATTGCCGTATGCAACAGGAGAGAGAAAATTGCTATTTCAAAACAAAAATGACTATTCAGCTTTCCTGTGTCTTGGGAATGGTGGGTTTTCATGCCAGGGGAAGGTTGTTCTTTGTAAAAGGAAAACTTATTAAACAGATGCGTAAAAGAGGCTCCAAAGACCCTGGGAGGAGAATTAGTTTCAGTTTAAATTGGTCCTATCACAAAATGACAGAAAATTCTCATTCTCCCAAAGTAGGCTGGGGAGGAGGTAGATGTAGGATTTGGAGTCTGAAAAATAGAGAGTGAGCAAGAGAAGATGGAGCGAGAGAGGGTGAGAGTAGTAGGGAGAGAGCTTGAGGAGTGCCAGTGACTAATGTTCAGTTTTAAACTATTTCCTGTCCTGTTTTCCTACACTCCAGTAAACATGATCCTCTGCACAGAGGTCTCCATTTATATGGGGATGGACTGGCAGAGCGGGAGTGTCCGTGAGGTCAGGCACAGGAGATTATAAGTCAGGAAGCAAGATGATGAGAACGAACCAAGAAGTTCCCAGAAGGGAGAATTGGAGAATGAGGGAGCCAGGAGACTGCCCCCAGGTACTCAATCAGGAGGAGCACGTGGTCTTCTCCCCTGGAATGGGGGCTCAGGCCACATTGTTTTGATAAGAACACAAAACAGGTGCCGTGGAATGTGTGGGGAGGATCCGAGGCCTCCTGACCAGAGGCTTACCTTTTCCCAAGTGAACGTTTCTATAGCCTCAAACTGCTTTGTCCCCACCACTCACAAGAACATCCTTTTATTTTTTGTTTATTTATTCATTTAGTTTTTGCTTTTTGGGTCACATCCAGCAATGCACAGGGGTTACTCCTGGCTCTGCACTCAGGAATTACTACTGGCGGTGCTCAGTGGACCATATGGGATGCTGGGAATCGAGCCTGGGTCGGCTGCGTGCAAGGCTGCGTGCTATGCTATTGCTCCAGTCCTAACATCCTTTATAAATTGATTGACAGACCATCTTTGCAAATGGATACCATTTTTTTCCGGGGAGTCTTGCTTTGTTGAGGGGTTAACAAGATCTGGGAGAAGTATATAGCCTTTCTAGGATGGTCTTTGAGAGGACGTAGGGGTTGGGCAGATCAGTAAGTTTTGAAGGTTGATGGGTTTGTTTGAGAGAAGGGAACAAGTGGACATGAAGTATGGTCCAGGAGGAAGCAGCGTCAAGTCTTCTAGAGGCCTGAGTACTGGTCTCTAGACCCTTGGCCACTGGTCCCATTGACCAGGTCTCTTTTAGGAATGGTGCTCAGCTTAAAGGCTTTTGGAATTGTGGGGCTGCCTGGCTGGGTGGGAGGTTTCTGTAGAGAAGTGCTTTGGCTGTAGATGATTTAAGAACAGTAATTTAAAAAAGTGACTTTTTAATGGTCCTCCTGTGCCAGCAATTTTGTTTTGTTGTTTGATTTTCTTTTTTCTTTTTGGCCACATCTGGCAGTGCTTAGGGTTTACTCCTGGCTCTGAGCTCAGGGATTACTCCTGGCAAGGCTCAAGGGACTCTGTGGGGTGCTCATGTTGGAACCTGGCTTTGCCAAGTACAAGGAAAGCGACCTACCTGCTGTATTATCTCTCCTCCCCTCCCCCAGAAATTTTTATTTATTATTAGTTCTTTAAAGACCGGAGCTGGAGTGATAGTATAATGGGTAGGGCATTTGCCTTGCACGTGGCTGACCTGGGTTCGATTCCTGGCATCCCATATGGTCCCCCAAGCACTTCCAGGAGTAATTCCTGAGTGCAGAGCCAGGAATAACCCCTGAGCATTGCCAGGTGTGACCCAAAAGGCAAAAAAAAAAAAGACATTTATATTGATTGAGATTCATGGTTTATATAAAAATAGTTTCTCATGCAAATAATTTCAACACCACACCCATCACCAGTGTACCTCCTGCCCCTCTGCTCAAGGACCTGACCAGCCCTCCCTTTTTACCCTTCCACTGCAACTGTATGGATAGGTTCTCCTGCAGTGTTGCCTTTGGAGCTTAATTGCTACCTTTTTGTGTATTTTTAAATGCCTGCAATTTTTTTCCATGCCCAAATTTAAGCCCTGATGATAAAACCCCAAGGAAAGTTGCCCAGGGGAATCAGGAAGTGGCACGTGCTGGAAAGAACCCCAAATTCCTTAGACAGGTAAATAAGAGATTTCTCAGGACTGAACTTGAAAAACACAAGCAGAGCAAGGGCGGGCCAAGAAAGTCCTCAGAAGGCAGCGTCTGAGCAGAGGTTCAGCAAATGGGGCTGCCAAGCCCAGTGGAGGCTCAGTCCACTCAGGCAACTCACTCCCTGGGCACCAGCCTAACAGGAGCATCTCAGCAGAGCGAAGGAAAGACCTGGTTTCAGGTGTGGCAGGGAGCATGGAGAGGCTTTAGAGAAAGGTGATGGTTGTGGCTAGATTTGGAGAAATTCTTAACCAAATCTGGAAAGGACACTGGTGGATCCTGAAGACCCTGGGGTGCTCCTCTGGTGGGGATATGGGAGGGAGTCCAGACCACTTCACAGCCAAGCGTGTTTGGGGACCTCTGCTGGGAAGATCTGGTCTGAGGTTCCAGTGTGGTTTTCAGGGCCTGTAATTAATCTGTTCTCCTGGAGAGTGGGGAGCCTGGGAAATAGTATCATTTTCTTTCTTTTATCTTGGGGGCTCTAGGCTGAATACCTGGCATTACTTAAGGCTCACTCCTGGCTCTGTGTTCAGGGATCATTCCTAGTGGTTTTGGGGGCTGGGAGTGGGGGTTTGCACTAGTTGGTACTGGGATTCGAACCCCAGTCAAACATATCCAGGACATGCATCCTTCCTGAGTACTGGGAGAGGTAGGTTATATTGGAGACCTTGAGAGATTTCCTAGGGATTCCCAAATGAGTTCCTGGGAGCCTGTGCCTTTGACTTTTGGGCCCAACTGGTGGGTAATGACTGGTCACAGATGATGCAATTCCCTGCAAAAATGCATTTGGCCAGCCAGCTGCTTCTGCAAGACACACAATCAGAAGCCTCCTGGGTCAGAGTTTTAATAAGGCCTCTTGGGGGTTCTGCTGCCCACTAACTTTTGAGATGTCTGACAGGTTCAGAGTGGACTCTGGGGGTTCTTTTTCTTGAGGTGATAGCAGGGAGGTGTCTCCCTCCCCCAACACCACAACCCCCAGACTGGTAGGGAGTGACATTGATATGTGGATCCAATGAAGGAGACACAGGCTACTTTTTTTTTCCAAAGCTGGAAAAACATTAGTTAGCTAGTAGATCTGTGGCTTTATTACTAAACATTCCAATGTAAGACAACTTGATAATTCAGTTCCAGTGTCTCATTTATTCCTCCTTGGTTTGGAGGAGGCAGATGAATGGTCGAAGCCACTCTTTAGTGTGTGGGGAACTTCTCCCAACTGTCTGACCTAAATCCTTAGAGCTATACACACCAATCTTGTGGCTAGCTCAGCTCTAGAAATATTCTCTCTTCTTTCTGGTCATCTGACTCCAAATTTATTGGGGGAAAAAAAGGGAAACAAAGGAATCTAGAGTGGTCCAGAAATTACCTCTTGTGAGTAAGGTCCAGGCATCCCTGTGTAAAATGGAGCCTTAAGGTCACACCCTTCTCACCTGACCACCCCCAAGGCTGGCCTGGGTCATTAGACAATTTGGGGAGGTTGTAGGGTAGAATAAGGAGGCAGGGTTGGAGGGCCAGAGAGGGTGAAAAGATGACTGTGCAGGTGAGCCATCCAATCATCGGCATGTTCTGTGTGTTTGTATATGTGAGGAATGATGGAACTCAGGATTTTACACCTGAAGCATGTGCTCTACCAGTAGCCACTGCTCTAGCCCCAGGCAAGTCCTTAATCTCGCAAGAATATTGGTTGTCTTCCTCTATAGATTAGGTAAATTTACCAGCATGTTATGCAGAACCTTGGCAGGGAGGCCAGATGTGGTCATTTATTCTGACTGGCAGGTTGGGTAATGTGATGAAGGGGATGCTAGGGAGGCCTGCTGAAGAGAATGTGGTCTCCCTTCTACAGAATTATTTTCTAGGGTTCTCTATCATGTTGACACTAATTTGAATTTATTAAGCCATATCCAAGACTGAGTCACCAGAAGTGTCCCTAGCATCAATAAGTTTGACAGTTTGCCTAGAGGGTCTCCACGTATAGAATCACCCCAATGTCTCCCAGTGGGTAGAGAGGGTCTTTCTGTGTCCAGTAAAAGACCTAAGATATTGGACCGGGAAGGCAGGGGAATGTCCCAAGGGCAGCCTAGACATTCTAGGACTGTCACTAAGCATTTTCAAATTTGTCACCATAAAGAGCTCTCTTGACCTGAGAGCTGACTCAGGTAGGTGAATATAATCCCTGCTCTGTGTTAAAGAGGGTGATGGAGAAAAGGAAGTCAAGGACAGAAGGTCTGTTTGAGAGTAAGCAACCAGCCAGAAGGCAAATGTGGGTCATCTCAGGTCACTGGGTTTAAAGGCATATGGCCGAGCTGGGCACTTATTCATGCATCAAATCCCTGTGACTGTCTTCCACGGGTCACATAGTCCTAAAGATTGTGTCTTTGTTGGGTCTTGGACATCCCTTGTTGTCCGGGAGAAAGCTCAAGATTTAGCCTTGGTTTTATCCCAGCCAGATCACTTACATGTTGTGCAACCTTGGGCAAATTACTTAACTTCTCCTAGCTTCAATTTCCTTGCTTATAAATACGCACTTTGCAGCGTTGAAAGGGAAGCTGTTATAAAACATAAATAGATTGTATATGAAGCACCTGGTACTGAATAGACCAGTGACTGAGCAAGGAATGTTGTGGCATTATCTCTGATACCTGGCCTGACTACCTTCTTGTGTGCTCCTGTGGGAGTCACGGTTACACGGAGCTTTGGAGCTGCTGGGAGTACAGCCATGCAGGCAATCCCCTTCCCAGCCCCTTTGAAATAAGATATGCAGCTGGTCTCTTCTTCATCAAGGTTTTAGGGAAGGGACATGTGACAGGAAATTGCACAATCCAAGGCACTGCAGGGTCTGGGTTATTTGGGCCTCAGTAATGGCTTGAGCAAGGAAGAGGAACCAAATAGCTTGGGGAGACCGGGAGTAACACATCCATCTCCTGGAATCAGGGAGTCTGTGGGAGGACAAGGCTCTTTCATGCTCGTACCAGCTCCCTGGGACAGCTCTTTCCCCAAGTATGTTTTGCAGTGGGCATCTGCAGTCTCGGAGGCAAAACATCTGAGGTCCACCCTTGACCCTACACTGCTCTTCTCTGCTCATCCCTACTGTGAGCTCACTGTGGCATGTGTCCTCTGTCACAACCTCTAACTCTTGAATTTTGCTCATCAGATTCCTTTGTCCCTGGATGGGTGCGAATTTACAGTACAGAGCCTTAGTAATGCAGAGGAAGCTCCTCTTTGTTTTCATTTCCCACTGAGAATCAAGTGAGAGTAAGACTCTGTTCCTAGAATTTATTAATTTTCTTTTGGTTCCTAATGTCATCGACTACCAAATGTTTGTATATATTATTTGCCACACCCAGAATTGCTCAGGGTTTACTCCTGACTCTGTGTTCAGGGATCTCTTGTGGTGGGCTTGTGAGATAATGTGGGACGCTGAGAATGGAACGTGGGTCAGCTCTGTTCAAGGGAATAGCACTGCTTGCTCTGGCCCCCATCAAATGTTTCTATGCCAACATGGCTCATTAGCTGGTTAATGACCTTGAATTTCTGGCTCCCACTTGATGACTATTTTTCACACAGAAATGCTTAAAAAACTCCCTGGTTAGTCAATTTGGATGTATCTGCTGTGAGCTGAGAGACAGAAGACTGAATCCAGCTGAAGCTGCTGGTCAGTGCCTTTTACCAAACAGCCAGAAACTAGTACCATCCCCAAGTTACAGACTGCCACATTCCGCAGTCCTCTAGAGTTGTTTTACGCCGGGAATTTGAAGTGAAGCCGGGACCATGAACTGCCAGTGTCTTGCTTCATTGCTCTCCCTTGTCATCCTGATTCTCTTGAACTACTGGTAAATCTGAGTTCCAGAAGGAAATCTGATGGTGCCCAGGTACTCTGGCCTTTGGGGTGTTGGGATCTTTGTTCATTAAGAAAGGTAAAGGTAAAGGTAAAGGCCCTCCCGTTGATCGTCGATTTGCTCGAGCGGGCCCAGTAACGTCTCCATTGGAGACTTTGTTGTTACTGTGTCTGGCATATCCAATACTCTCGGTAGCTTGCCGGGCTCTCCGAGAGGGGCGGAGGAATCGAACTCGGGTCGGCCATGTTGGCCGCTTGTAAGGCGAACGCCCTACCCGCTGTGCTATCGCTCCAGCCCCATTAAGAAAAATGAATTTTAATTTGGTAAATGATCAAATGTAAGTCAGGTATTTTCTTGGTAGTTGTTATCCATAGCACAGTGGGTAGGGCGTTTGCCTTGTATGCGGCGGACCCAGGTTCGATTCTTCCCTCCCTCTCAGAAAGCCCATCAAATAACTGAGAGCATCCTGTCTGCACGGCAGAGCCTGGCAAGCTCCTTGTGGCGTATTTAATATGCCAAAAACAGTAACAACAAGTCTCACAATGAAGACATTACTGGTGCCCGCTCGAGCAAATCGATAAACAACGGGAGAACAAAACAGTGCTACAGTTATCCAGAGGAACTATTTACTTTAGTTTACAGATTTGTGATTTTTTTAGAAGAATGGCATTGACCATTAGCAAAAGAATACAGACTGTAGGGCCAGACAGATAGTACTGTGCATAGGGCACTGGCCCACCTTGCATATTATATATGGTCCCCTGAACACCACCAGGAGTGATTCCTAAGTGTACAGTCAGGTGTAATCCCTTAACATCACTAAGTGTGGTCCCCAAACAAACAAACAAACAAAAAAACAGAAAAAGATAAAAAAAGATAGAAAGAATACAGACTGTACACTAGGGTAAGAAAAATGAAAGAAAATATTTGTGTAGACTTTCAACTTATAGAAGATTTGAATGATGTTAACACTTACTAATAATAACAATGATTGTTTATATTAATTTCAAAGTATATGGAATGTAATATTCTTGTATGGTTTGCCTCGAGTATGTATGGCTCTGGAGAACATAAGGATGATATCATGTATTTCTCTTTAAATCTTTAGATATTTAGGGGCCAGATCAATAGTAAAGAACTAGCCTTGCACAATCCAATCAGTCCCTGGTATGATATAAAATTCCTTGAGCCCAACAGAAATGATCTCTGAGGGCAGAGCCAGGAGTAGGCCATAAACACAGCTGGGTATGGCTTAAAAATAAGCAAACAAAAAAGTAATAAATCTTAAGGCATTTACCTCATCTTTATCATTAATATAAATATCTTGTAGCTAAATAATACTTTTGCAGTGCCTTGAGGTATCATATTAATCTTTTTCTGTAAGTCAGTGTTTCCAAATGGGTGCAATTTTGCTCTCCAGAGAACATTTGGCAATTTATGGAGACCAACTAGATGCCACTGGTCTCTAGTATATGGAAGTAAAAGATGGTGCAAAACATTTTCATATAGGCCCTGCTTCTACCAATGAAGAACAATTCGCAACTGAATAGTGCTGAGGTTGAGAACCCCTGCTCAAAACTATGGCTTCTCCACCTCTGAGAGTTAACATAAGGTGAGAGAGGTTTCTGAGAGGAGGGTACTGAGCCTGGGCTCTGGAGGTAAGCAGGAGTAGTTGAGATTTTGCATCTCTCTGACCTGAATAACACTATAGTGCCCTCTCCTTTAATCCAGTCCCCATTTTTAGGCGATATGCATGGTCATTTATGGCAAAAGTAAGAAGAGGACTTTGATTTTTTCACTGACCAGCTATATGACTTTGAGTAGATCACACAAAGTTCTCTGGGCCTCCGTTTCCAAAAATACAAATATTGGTATATGTGATCTCAAAGGTACTATTTTGATTTTACATTCTGTGCTCATAAAAGACACACACAAAAATAAAGCCCACTTAAAACTTACACTTTCATCTTCTAGGTGTTGATCACAAGAGCTCCCTGATGGGCTGAGCCTCCAAATCAGGGTGTCTTTGCCCTTTCTTCCTCTTATTACCTCATCAATTCCTGACCGACCCCCCACTTTAAATTTTTTTTTAATTATACAATTTCTAAAACCCTGGGTTTTCAAATAGCTTTCAGTAAGTTAGAACTCAATAAATATTTCATAGCTAAACCCAAAATAGCAACCTGACTCCTCCCTCACATTAAACAGATTGAAAAAATCTCCACAGGAGAAAGCGGTGGGGAGAGAATATCTCAGAAATTGAAGACATGTGTGGAGAGGATGGTTTTAGCCCTCTGGCTGTATCAGAGAGCCAGATGCCCAGAGTGTATGTAAGGATAACCTGCCAATTGTGGCACTCATTCCAGATGAATGGCAAGCCTATCGACAGAGGTCAAATGTAGGTATTTGCATCAGTGGAAGGAGAGGCTGTAGCTTGTCAGTGCTTGCTATGACTATGCCTAAATAAGCATATTAATAGAACAGGACTTAGTAATAAGCGCTATTGTAAAAAAGTCTAATAACCTTCTCTGACTTCAGTCCAAGTGTCAGGACTGGAAACAGTCGACCACTTCTGTGAAAGATAAAATTGGTGAATTGAGGGCCAGGGAGAGAGCTTGAGTGGTAGAACATAGGCCCAACTTTGCGAGGCCCTGGGTTTGATCCCTGGCACCACACGCTTCCTGCTGAGAACTTCCAGTTCGAGCCTGGTGTCCTCCAAGCAGCCTGAGCACAGTAGGCTCATACAGACCCCAGTTCTGCTTAGAGTGACCCTGGTTCCCTGAGCATGGCTGGGTGTGGCCCTTATAAAAAATAGCAAACTCAAACTATCCTTCTGAGAAGTTAAATTCTGCATCACTTACAGTTGGCTGTCAGAGACATTAATATATACAGGAACTGCAAAAACCCAAACATCACTTTGTTCTTGTAAATTTATTCTACTGCAAATTTGGTAACATTTAATAAAGTTATAACAAGTTGGTAATATTTGATTAGTCTTGTCATTTAATAATGATCCTTGGAACCCAGAGACATACTAGACCATGAACTAGGAGAGGAGGGTTTGGAAAGTATTGATTGGGCCTATTCCCATGCACTGTTGACTGTACCGAAGCCCATTCTCCTGCCCATCAGATTGTTCTGGGCAATCTTCCCCCAATCTGGTCCATTCTGGAGAACTGTAAAGTGAAGCTGGCACTTAGAAACCCCAGTTTTATGAATGTCTCAGTTACAGATTTCTGGTCTTAATTACAGGGTTGGAGAAGTGATGTGTGTTTTCTAAGATTAGCTTTTACACCAGCTACTGTAACTGGCTAGGCTTGAGCTCTTGCAGAAGCAGCCTGGCAGCTGGAGAGAAATGGCTTTATGTGATGGGGCAAAGAGTCATGGGAGTGTGGGGGGAAGCCTTTTACAGAAACCATTTTTTACTGTGTGGTTTATGTGCACTGGCTAACAGTTTTGACTTGGAAAGGAAGAAAGGTAAGTAAATGATAGTGGTGAGTCCATTAGGTTTTTAGAAGTTGGAAAATGAAAGTTGGTTTCATGAGCACCCTGCGAATCTACATAGAGCATCTGGTACTGTCCAGGTATGCACAGAGGAGACTGGCAAATCATCCAACATAGGCTCTGCCCCATCAACCGTGCTCTAGCTTTTACCCTATTATTTTTACTTCGTTTAAATTACAACTACAGGGGCCCAGAGCCCCCATGCAGCTCATCCAGGTTCTATCTCCAGCACTCCATATGGTCCCCTGAACCCGTCAGGAGTGATCTCTGACTGCAGAGCCACTACTAAGTCCTGAGGACTGCTGGATGTGGCCCCCAAGCCAATAAATAAATAATTACACAAGTATTTAGCTTGGATACTTCTATCATTCATCTAGTGCCACAACAACGTGCGTGACAAACCAGCTGGAAGCTCAGTGACACAAAATCCGTCTTTAAGTCTATGGGTCTGCAAGATGGCAGGTTAGGCTGAACTTGTCTGGGTACTTCTGATCTTGGAGAGACTTTCTAAATAAGCCTGATAATCGCCAGATTTTGATAATGTAGTATAAACTCAGCTGAAAGGTTCTGTTCACCTGTAGCTGAGTTCAAGATTTGTCTGCTAGCTGATTGGCTGTTGCCTGGGAGGATGGGGTCATGGAAGCCAAGTGTTTCTCTTCTTCCATCCTGCTAGCTGGGGCTTCTCTGTGCAATGACAGGCAGGAAGATAAAAGCAGAAAACATCTTCGTGCTGTCTTTCAGTCCTTGATTTATGTCAGGCCCGTGTGTTGGTGAAAGCAAGTCACAAGCTGACAATGAAGGAGTGAAAAATATATGCTACCTCGATGGATGGGCTGAAGCGATAGCACTGTGGGTAAGGCATTTGCCTTGCACGCGGTGACCCGGTCGAATCAGGTTCAATTCCTCCGCCCCTCTTGGAGAGGCTTGGTTAGCTATTGAGAGTATCTCGTCCTAGCGGCAAAGCCTGGCAAGCTACCCATGAAGTATTTGATATGCCAAACACAGTAACAAGAAGTCTCACGATGGACACGTTAAGATGAACACGTTACTGGACTGGCTCGAGCAAATCCGCGGGAGGACAGTACTCCAGTGCTACCTTGATGGATAGAGCTTCTGAGGCAGTGTAAAGGACTAAATACTTTTCAGCAAGAAGAATGCTAATAAATACATTTTAAAAAGATTTTAGTCAAGAAAAATTTACATTGTTGCAAGAAGAAGTAGCACTGCACTGTAGCACTGTCCTCCCATTGTTCATCGATTTGCTTGAGTGAGCACCAGTAACGTCTCCATCGTGAGACTTGTTACTGTTTTTGGCATATCGAATACCCCACGGGGAGCTTGCCACGCTCTGCCCTGCAGGTGGGATACTCTTGGTTGCTTGACAGTCTGTCGGAGAGGGATGGAGGAATCAAACCCGGGTTGACCGTGTGCAAGGCAAACGCCTTACCTGCTGTACTACTTCTGACAGGAAGAAAAAGCACTCTAGAAAATTTGAGATATACGTTATAACTACTAAAGATAATTTCTTTGGGGGCCAGAGTAGAAATAAGAGTAAAAAATTTAGATAGCCAGTGGATTAGAATAAACCTTGACTTCCTTTCAAGAACTGGAATCGTGGAGAAGTATTAAAACACAAAGTAAATAAAACAAAAATTAAAAAAAAAACAAAAAAAAACACATCCTAAAAAAGCAGATGAACCCTGAAATTGATAGTGGAGTCTAATAAGGTAAACTCGTTTAATCTCTCTGTCGATCAGAGACTAGAATTCTGACCCGAAAATGCTAGTTAATAGTTAACAGTGCGCTATTGAACAACGAGTGGCTTAGAAAGGAAATCAAAGAAGAAATCAAAAGATTCCTAGAAACGAATGAAAATGAGGACAGGAGTTACCAAAACTTATGGGACACAGCAAAAGCTGTGTTAAGAGGAAAGTTTATAGCTCTACAAGCATTCCTCAGAAAGGAGGAGCGAGTACACATAAGTAACCTAACCTCACAGCTTAAGAGCTTGGAGAAGGATCAACAAAAGGAGCACAACCCGAACAGGAGGAAGGAAATAATAAAACTCGGAGCAGAGATTAACGAGATGGAAACCAAAAAAACAATCTGAAAGATCAGTGAAACCAAGAGCTGGTTCTTTGAGAAATTTAACAAGATCGATAAGCCTCTAGCAAAACTCACAAAGAAAGGGAGAGAGAAAATCGAATCAGAAATGAAAAGGGGGTAATTAACAACAGAAACTACAGAAATTCAAAGGATCCTCAGGGAGTACTTTGAGAAGCTTTATGCCATGGAACATGAAAACCTCAAGGAAATGGATAAATTTCTAGAATCCTACAGACTCCGAAGGCTGAACTAAGAAGACCTGGAATACCTGAACAGACCTATCACCATCAAGGAAATTGAAATGGTAATAAAAAGTCTCCACAAGCACAAAAGTCCCGGCCTGAATGGATTCACTAGTGAATTCTTTCAAATCTTTAAAGAGGCCCTCTTCACTCCTGACCTGACGGCGGCGCCCATCTCATCTTAATTCCAGGTCAGCACAGCTGCCGGCTCGCGATCCTGGGACCTCCATCTTTCCCTGCAGGACCCCAGGTGTCCCCCGAGATGCCTGAAGAGAAGCAGTTTTGAGCGTCTGCCCTGCCCTCTTCACTCCTGACCTGACGGCGGCGCCCATCTCATCCCAAACCCAGGGTTCTGTAGAGGCGTGGCCTCTTCAAAGTGGGCGTGGCCTCAAAAGTGGGCGTGGCTTAATTTCTGGCGGGCCAACGCTCACGCGGCCACAGGTTGTTTTCCCACACTAAGGAACCTAGTCCCCAAGGAATCTAGTAACCCAACCTACTCAGCAACATGAAGAAACAGAGAAAATCTCCAACACAAGGGGAGAACAATGAAAACAATCTAGACCATTCTGTCAATACAGCTCACCTAAGGGACCTTTCTGACATAGAATTCAGGTACGAAGTCATCAAGATGTTCAATCAACTCAATGAAACAGTCAGACAGACAGCCAGTAACACCACAGAAAAAATTGATAAATTACGAGAAGAAATGAGAGCAGAAATGTCACGATTAAAAGATTCCATAGATGAAACGAGAAACTCAGTTTCTTCTCTTAAAAATAGAATGACCACAGCTGAAGAGAGAATCAGTGACCTGGAAGATCAGCTGCAACAAGTCAACACGCAACAACAGACAGTGGCAAGGGACCTCAAAATGACTCTACAGAGAATCAGAGTCCTAGCAGATGATTCCAAGAGGAACAATATTAGAATCATGGGACTACCTGAACCTCAGGGAAACAATCCCAACCAAAAAAACACCGTCAAACAAATCATTGCTGAAAACTTCCCAGAGCTGCACAATGCAACCATTCAGGTTCAAGGAGCCCGAAGGGTGCCAGCTAAAAGAGACCCCAACAAAAACACTCCAAGACATATCATACTTAGAATGATCGATACTGCCGATAGAGACACAATACTGCAAGCAGCAAGAGCAAAGAAGGAAATCACATACAAAGGAGCATCCCTTAGATTCACAGCAGACCTATCAGAGGAAACCCTACAAGCCCGAAGGCAGTGGCGAGATATAGTCAAGAAACTCACGGAAATGAATGCTTCCCCAAGAATACTCTACCCGGCTAAACTCTCCCTCAAAATCGAAGGAACAGTACACTATTTTATAGATAAACAGCAGCTCAGGAACTTCATAGATTCAAAACCAAACCTAAAGCAAGGCCTAAAGGGGCTACTATAAGAAAAGACAAACCCTACAACCACAACACACCCGCACAGAAACATGACACAAAACCCCATAACCATTCTCTCTCTCAATGTCAACGGTCTAAATTCACCAGTTAAGAGACACAGAGTGGCAAAATGGATACAGAGACAGAACCCAACATTCTGCTGCCTACAAGAAACTCACCTCAACAGCCAGAGCAAACACAGACTCAAAGTCAAAGGATGGAAAACAATCCTGCAAGCACACAACTCCCTCAAAAAAGCTGGGGTGGCCATACTAGTATCCGACAACATTAATTTCACCTTGAAAAAGATTAGAAGGGACAGTGAAGGCTATTTTCTCTTCATCAAGGGATACGTACAACAGGAAGAAATCACACTCTTAAATGTATACGCACCTAATGAGGGAACAGCTAAATATTTAAAACAACTGCTAACAGATTTTAAGGATGACATCACTACCAACACAATAGTACTTGGAGACTTCAATATCGCCTTATCACCTCTGGATAGATCAACACGAACAAAACCCAGCAAGGAATTATTGGCTTTGAAAGAAGTAATAGAAGAGAAAGGGCTTATGGACTTATACAGGGCTTTACACCCCAAAAAGAAAGAATACACATTCTTCTCCAGCGCGCACGGAGCATTTTCCAAAATAGACCATGTGCTAGGACACAAAACATACCTCAACAGAATCAAGAAGATAGAAATAGTATCAGCCATCTTCTCAGACCATGATGCACTGAGGATAGAAGTGAATCACACACAGACACGGAGAACCAAATCAAACACCTGGAAATTAAACAACTCGATGCTGAACAATGAGTGGGTCAGGAACGAAGTCAAGGATGAAATCAAAAGATACCTGGAAACAAATGAGAATGAAGACACTAACTACCAGAACTTATGGAATGCAGCGAAAGCTGTATTAAGGGGAAAATTTATAGCTCTGCAAGCCTATCTTAAGTCGATAGAAACGATGCACATAAACAATTTGACCTCACAGCTCAAGACCTTAGAAAAGGATCAACAGAAAGAGCCTAAATCAGGCAGAAGGAAAGAGATCATAAAACTTAGAGCAGAAATCAACGACATGGAAAACAAAGAAACAATCCGAAAGATCAATGAAACCAAGAGCTGGTTCTTCGAGAAAATAAATAAGATAGATAAACCACTAGCAACACTCACAAAGAAACAGAGAGAGAACCCTAATAAATCAAATCAGAAATAAGAATGGGGATATCACAACAGAAACTAAAGAAATTCAAGAGATCATCAGAGACTACTTTGAAAGTCTGTATGCCATGAAACACAAGAACCTGGAAGAAACGGATAAATTCCTGGATTCCTACCATCTCCCAAAGCTGAATCAAGAAGATATAGAGTACCTGAATAGACCTATTCACATCAAGGAAATTGAAACTGTAATCAAAAGTCTTCCCAAAAACAAAAGCCCAGGCCCAGACGGATTTACTAGTGAAATTTCCCAAACATTTAAAGAGGACCTATTGCCAATTCTTCTCAAGCTTTTCCAGGAAATTGAAAAAACAGAAACTCTCCCAAACAGCTTCTATGAAGCCCATATCTCTCTAATACCAAAAGGAAACAAAGACACCACAAGAAAAGAAAACTACAGGCCAATATCCCTGATGAACACGGATGCGAAGATTCTCAACAAAATACTAGCCAATAGAATACAACAACTCATCAAAAAGATCATACATCATGACCAAGTGGGATTCATCCCAGGGATGCAAGGATGGTTCAACATTCGGAAATCAATCAACATAATCCATCATATCAACAAAAGAAAATATAAAAATCATATGATCATATCAATAGACGCAGAGAAAGCTTTTGACAAGATCCAGCACCCATTCATGATGAAAACCCTTGCCAAAATGGGGATAGAGGGGACTTTCCTCAATATAGTTAAAGCCATCTACCACAAACCTACAGCAAACATCATCCTCAATGGGGAAAAACTGAAACCCTTCCCCCTAAGGTCAGGGACGAGACAAGGATGCCCACTCTCTCCACTACTGTTCAATATAGTACTGGAAGTACTTGCAATAGCGATTAGGCAAGAAAAAGATATTAAGGGCATCCAGATAGGGAAAGAAGAAATTAAGCTCTCACTATTCGCAGATGACATGATACTACACTTAGAGAACCCTAAAACCTCTACCAAGAAACTCCTAGAAACAATAGGCTTGTATAGTAAAGTGGCAGGCTATAAAATCAATACCCAAAAATCCATGGCATTCCTATACTCAAATAGTGAAAGAGAAGCAAGTGACATCAAGAAAACAATCCCATTCACAATTGTGCCCCAGAAAATCAAGTACCTAGGAATCAGCTTAACTAAGGAAGTAAAGGACCTGTAACAAAGAAAACTACAAAACGCTGCTTCAGGAAATAAAAGAGGACACGAAGAAATGGAAAAATATCCCCTGTTCATGGATGGGGAGAATCAACATCATCAAAATGGCAATACTTCCCAAAGCACTGTACAAATTCAATGCAATCCCTATAAGGATACCCATGACATTCTTCAAAGAAATGGAGCAAACACTCCTGAAATTTATATGGAACAATAAGCCCTTACGAATAGCTAAAGCAATTCTTGGGAAAAAGAAAATGGGAGGAATCAACCTCCCTAACTTCAAACTCTACTACAAGGCAGTAATAATTAAAACAGCATGGTACTGGAACAAAAGCAGAGCTGCAGACCAATGGAACAGAGTTGAATATACTGACATTTCCTCCCAAACATATAATCATCTAATTTTTGATAAGGGGGCACGAAAAGTGAAATGGAGCAGGGAAAGCCTATTCAATAAACTGTGCTGGCAAAATTGGATGGCTACTTGCAAAAAAGTGGGCTCAGATCTCTGCCTAACACCATGCACAAAAGTAAGATCAAAATGGATTTATGACCTCAACATCAGACCAGAATCCATAATGTTTATTGAAGACAAAGTCGGCAAAACTCTCCATGATATTGAAGCTAATGGTATCTTCAAAGATGTCACGCCACTGGCCGAGCAAGTGAAAACAGAGATAGACAAATGGGACTATCTTAAACTAAGAAGCTTCTGCACCTCCAAAGAAACAGTGACCAAAATACAAAGACAGCCTACAGAATGGGAAAGGATATTCACCAAGTACACATCCGACAAGGGGTTGATATCAAGGATATACAAGGTACTGGTTAAACTCCACAAGAAGAAATCACCCAACCCCATCAAAAAATGGGGTGAGGAAATGAACAGAAACTTTCGCAAAGAAGAAATTCGAATGGCAAAAAGGCACACGAGAAAATGCTCTACATCACTAATCATCAGAGAGATGCAGATCAAAACCACAATGAGATATCATTTCACACCACAGAGACTGGCCCACATCCACAAGAACAAAAGCAACCGGTGCTGGCGCGGATGTGGCGAGAAAGGGACCCTCCTTCACTGCTGGTGGGAATGCCGGCTGGTCCAACCCTTTTGGAAAACAGTATGGACGACTCTCAAAAAATTAGAATTTGATCTGCCATTTGACCCAGCTATAGCACTCCTGGGAATATATCCCAGAGAGGCAAAAAGGTATAGTCGAAGTGACATCTGCAATTGTTTGTTCATTGCAGCACTCTTTACAATAGCTAGAATCTGGAAAAAACCTGAGTGCCCAAGAACAGATGACTGGTTAAAGAAACTTTGGTACATTTACACAATGGAGTACTATGTAGCTGTTAGAAAAGATGAAGTTATGAAATTTACATACAAGTGGTACTACATGGAAAGTATCATGTTAAATGAGTCAGAAAGAGAGGGATAGACACAGAAAGATTGCATTCATCTGGGGAACATCAAGCAACAAAACGAGAGACTAACACCCAGGAATGGCCGAGATTAGTACCAGGAATTTTGCTCCTGACTTGAAGGCCAGCCACCCTTGCTAGGTGAAAAGGAAGCTCAGATAGAGAAGAGAGCACCAAATAAAGGGTATTATGAGGATCCTCTCAGGGTGGGAGAATCACGCTGAAAGTAGTCTATAGACCAAACATGATTGCCACTCAATGCCTCTCTTGCAAAACACAATACCCAAAAGAAGAGAGAGAGAACAAGGGGGAATACCCTGCCACAGAGGCAGGATGGGACGGGGGGGGGGGGATGAGGGTGGGGGGGATGCTGGAACCCGTGGGGATGGATGACGGGCAGTGGTGGAGGGATGGGCACTTGATCATTGTATAACTGAAACCCAAGCACAAAATTTGTAAGCCTATAACTGTACCTCATGGTTTTTCACTAATAAAAAAAAAAGGGAAAAAATAAATAAATAAAATAAAATACTGTCGGTAAAAAAAATAAAATAAAATAAAATTAAAAAAAATCTTTAAAGAGGACTTACTCCCAATCCTCTTTAAGCTTTTCCATGAAATTGAAACATCAAAAATACTTCCGAACTGTTTCTACGAAGCAAATGTTACCTGATACCAAAAGCAGACAGAGATACCACAAAAAAAGAGAATTACAGGCCGATATCCCTGATGAACACAGATGCAAAGATCCTCAACAAACTACTAGCAAATAGAATCCAAAGACTCATCAAAAAGATCATACACCATGACCAAGTAGGATTCATCCCAGGGGTGCAAGGACAGTTTAACATTCAGAAATCCATCAACCTAATCCATCATATCAACAAAAGAAAAGATAAAAAGCATATGATCATATCAATAGATGCAGGGAAAGCATTTGAGAAGATCCAGCACCCCTTTATGATGAAAACCCTAGCCAAAATGGGAATAGAGGGGACTTTCCTCAATATAGTTAAAGCCATCTACCACAAGCCTACAGCAAGCATCATCCTCAATGGGGAAAAACTGAGAGCCTTTCCTCTAAGATCAGGGACGAGACAAGGATGCCCACTCTCTCCACTGCTGTTCAATATAGTACTGGAAGTACTTGCAATAGTGATTAGGTAAGAAAAAGATAGTAGGGGCATTCAGGTAGAAAAGGAAGAAATCAAGCTCTCACTATTCGCAGATGATATGATAGTATACTTAGAGAACCCTATAACTCCACCAAGAAACTCCGAGAAATAATAGACTTGTATAGTAAAGTTGCAGGCTATAAAATCAATACCCAAAATTCCATGGCTTTCCTATATGCAAACAGTGAGAGAGAAGAAAGCAACATGAAAAAAACAATCCCGTTCACAATTGTGCCCCAGAAAATCAAGTACCTAGGAATCAGCTTAACTAAGGAAGTAAAGGATCTGTACAAAGAAAACTACAAAACGCTGCTTCAGGAAATAAAAGAGGACATGAGAAAATGAAAAGATATCCCATGCTCATGGGTCAGGAGAATTAACATTGTCAAAATGGCAATACTTACCAAAGCATTGTAAAAATTCAAAGCAATCCCTATAAGGATACCCATGACATTCTTCAACGAAATGGAGCAAACACTCCTGAAATTCACATGGAACAATAAGCCCCCACGAATAGCTAAAGCGATTCTTGAGAAAAAGAAAATGGGAGGAATCAACCTCCCTAACTTCAAACTCTACTACAAGGCAGTAATGATTAAAACAGCATGGTACTGGAACAAAGGCAGAGCTGTAGACCAATGGAACAGGGTTGAATACACTGACCTTTCCCCTCAGTCATATGATCATCTAATCTTTGATAAAGGAGCAAGAAATGTGAAGTGGAGTAAGGAAATCCTCTTTAACAAATTTTGCTGGCAAAACTGGATGACTACATGCAAAAAATGGGCTCAGAAATCTGCCTAACACCATGTACAAAAGTAAGATCAAAATGGATTAAAGACCTCAACATCAGACCAGAAACCATAAGGTACATTGAAGACAAAGTTGGCAAAACCCTCCATGACATTGAAGCTAATGGTATCATCAAAGATGTCACGCCACTGGCCGAGCAAGTGAAAACAGAGATAGATAAATGGGACTATCTTAAACTAAGAAGCTTCTGTACCTCAAAAGAAACAGTGACCAAAATACAAAGACAGTCTACAGAATGGGAAAGGATATTCACTGAATACACATTTGACAAGGGGTTGATATCAAGGATATATAAACTACTGGTTGAACTCCACAAGAAGAAAACATCCAACCCCATCAAAAAATGGGGCAATGAAATGAACAGAAACTTTCTCGAAGAAGAAATTCAAATGGCAAAAAAGAACATGAGAAAATGCTCTACATCATTAATCATCAGGGAGATGCAGATCAAAGCCACAATGATACCATCTCACACCTCAGAGACTGGCCCACATCTAAAAGAACAAAAGCAACCGATGCTGGTGCGGATGTGGCGAGAAAGGGACACTCCTTCACTGCTGTTGGGAATGCCGACTGGTTCAGCCCTTTTGGAAAACAGTATGGACGATTTTCAAAAAATCAGAAATTGATCTCCCATTTGACCCAGCAATACCACTCCTGGGAATATATCCCAGAGAGGCAAAAAAGTATAGTGGAAGTGACATCTGCACTTATTTGTTCATTGCAGCACTCTTTATAATAGCCAGAATCTGGAAATAACCTGAGTGCCCAAGAACAGATGACTGTTTAAAGAAACTTTGGTACATCTACACAATGGAGTACTATGTAGCTATTAAAAAAGATGAAGTCATGAAATTTACATACAAGTGGTACTACATGGAAGGTATCATGCTAAGCGAAATGACTCAGAAAGAGAGGGATAGACATAGAAAGATTGCATTCATCTGGGGGGACATAAAGTAATAAAATAGGAGGCTAACACCCAAGAATAGCCGAGATACATACCAGGAGGTTCACTCCATGGCTTGGAGGCCAGCCGCACTTGCTAGGGAAAAATGCAGCTCAGATAGAGAAGGGAACACCAAATAAAGGGTGTTGGGAAGATCCGCTCAGGATGGGAGAAGTATGCTGAAAGTAGACTATAGACCAAACATTATTGTCACCCATTGCCTCTTTTGCAAACCACAGCACCCAAAAGGAGAGAGAGAACAAAAGGGAATGTCCTGCTACAGAGGCAGAGTGGGATTGGGGGGATGGGGGTGGGAGGGATACTGGGATCCATGGTGGTGGAAAATGGGCGCTGGTGGAGGGATGGGTATTTGATCATTGTATAACTGAAACCCAAGCACAAAAATTTTTAAGTCTACAACTGTGCCTCATGGGGTTTCACTTATAAAAATTAATTTAAAAAATGCCTCAGTTGCCCTAGCAGATGACAGAGAAAATAAGCTATTTGGAAAAGCAGGCATGCCAGAATGAATTCTAATAGTTTGAACCAGGAAACCAATCTTTTTCATGGGCACATCCATAGGAATTCTGGTGGGGAGAGAGACCAGTATCACCATGAAGCTCAGTGGCAGCTAACGTCACAGACCTGGGTTACTGATATCCCCTGGGGATGAAGGTGCCCAGTTTACAGAGCTTAAGTGCTGAAAACCAAAAACACTTACAAATACTATGGCTGGCAAGTTTGGAGCAAATCCCGCAAACCAAGGGGATCTGATGCATAGAGAGTTGTGGAGATGGCAAACAGAACATGACATCCTGAAAGGTAGAGCAGATGATTTGACAAGAAAGGTGCTGAGTAGCTATCCCCAAAAATAGAAAGGTGAAGGAGCTGAAGCTCAAGAACTGTCAACTAGATAAGAAATCATGGTTCTGTGATTACTCCCATACCCTAGCCTGTTTAAAACTCAGAAACCTAGTGATCATAGAGGAATTCAGATTCCCAAGATGAAGTACACTCTTCCTTGGTGGGGCAATATTTCTTAGGCCTTGAACCAGTCTACAACTGTACCTCATGGTATTTCACTAATGAAAATTAATAAAAAATATTTCAACACCAATCCCACCACCATTACACCTTCCCACCAACCTATCCTTCCCCTAAGGCAGATGCTAAATAATTTATTTTTTATTGCTAGATAAAGCACTTTAAAATACATAGTTTACTATTAGCCCCAGGAGGATGGTTATCTTTCTGTTTATCTGTAATTATACCTGTGAATGAGGCCACACCTGACTGTTTATTGGTACCGTGATGCTTCAAACAAGTTTCTTTTCACTTTTGAGGCTTAAGTTATGGTCTCTGCTCACTCATTACCCATCTGGAATGTTGTGACACAAAAGCAATATCCTGTTGAACCTGGTGGGTGCTGTGACTTGGTAGTTGGATGCTCTTTTTTCAGGCTTAACATGAAGGACCCTTTTCTTGGGGGTTGTGAGGACTCGGTGGGCTAACACACATACAACCTGCCAAATGAACTGGACTCAGTGGGGAGATGCAGAGTTATACTACTCTCCTGTCATTACTCCTCATTAGGTCATTAGGATGGATTTTTTAAGAAAAATGCTATTTAGAAGCCAAGATTTGAGTGCTTGGTGTGCTCACCGTTTGCATGCTACTGCTGTTCCAAAGCCATCTTGGTGATCAGCACTAAAATGTGAATGTGTTTGTACATACCAAATTCCACAGGATGGGTATGTCGTTCCTAACGTTCTCCCTTCTGAAATCCGACAAGCCATTTCGTTGGTAAAGAAGCAACAGCACCCGGCCCAGACAAGGTCAGACCTGAGCACCTGAAGAACCTGCCGTCAGTACTCATCAATACACTGGCTCGGCTCTTCACTCGCTACCTGTCTGAATGCAAGGTTCCGTCCCAATGGAAAACCAGCAGGACCGTACTACTGTTCAAGAAGGGAGACATCCATGACATTGGCAACTATCACCCAATCTGCCTATTGTCTGTCATCTACAAGTTGTTCACTCGAGTCATCCTGAATAGGATTGGCAGAACACTAGATGAAGGACAACCATGCGAGCAAGCAGGGTTCCGCAAAGGATTCAGCACCATCGACCATATCCACACGGTAACCAAGCTCATTGAGGTTTCTCGGGAGTTCAAGATGCCGCTCTGCTTAACGTTCATTGATTTAAAGAAGGCCTTTGATTCTGTTGAGATGGAAGCGGTCATTGAAGCCCTAGCCAATCAGGGCATTCAAGCCCAATACATCAGGATCCTCCGTGAGCTGTATTGCGGATTCACTACCAGGATCTCACCATTCTACAAAGAAGTGATCGTTGATGTCAAGAGAGGGGTGCGGCAGGGTGATACCATTTCACCGAAACTCTTCAGTGCCACCCTCGAGAACATCATGCGACGACTGGAATGGGAAGGAATGGGAGTGAAGATAGATGGTCGGCAACTACACCACCTCCGCTTTGCTGATGACATTGTTTTAATAACACCAAACATCAGCCAAGCGGCACAAATGCTGGCCGACTTTGACCGTGAGTGTGGAAAGGTAGGACTACAGCTGAATCTTACGAAGACAATGTTTATGAGAAACAGCCTTGTTCCTGACGCCCCATTCGCTCTCAATGGAACGACCATCTCCGAATGCAACAGCTATGTCTACCTAGGTCGAGAGGTCAACATGACAAATGACCTGGCACCCGAGCTGCACAGGAGGAAGAGAGCGGCTTGGAACGCCTTCAAGAACCTCGAAGAAATAGCTAAGAGGACGAAGAACCTCTGGCTCCAGGCACATCTCTTTGATTCCACTGTTCTTCCTGCATTAACATATGCCTCAGAGACCTGGGCCCTACGCAAACAAGATGAGAACGCCATTCAGGTCTCCCAAAGAAGAATAGAAAGAGCTATGCTTGGAATATCACGTTTCACTCAAACGAGAGAACGAATCCGGAGTTCTGACATCCGTCGACGATCAAGGATCAGGGACGCTGTCTCATATGCCAAGGTGTCGAAAATCAGATGGGCTGGTCACGTACTGAGATTTAAAGACGACCGTTGGACTAGAGCTGTTACTGATTGGATTCCATGGGATGTCAAGAGACCGCATGGCCGCCCACCTACCAGATGGTCAGACTTCTTTGTCAAGATCATGAACGATCGGTTTGAGGCCCTCCATGTTCCCGGAGCGAAGAGATGCCATTGGGCTACACTAGCACGTGACAGGGACAAATGGAGACGTTACTGGTGCCCGCTCGAACAAATCGACGACTAACGGGAAGTTAAGTGATTAAGTGATTAAGTTTGTACATATACACACATGTAAACATTTTTTTATTATTGGAAACTGTGGTTCCAACACAGATGTCTCTAACTGTAATTCAATACCAGCACACATGTGAGCTTTCCCCCTTTCTGTATTTGTTTTCCAACAGTGAAGAACCTTAATTAATATCAGTATTAACATAAATATAATTTTTTACATCAACATTAATATTAGTATTTATTAGTGTCAATTAATACCAATTATTATATTATGCCAATAATATTCTTTATTAATATTCTTTGAATTGACTGATATCCTTGAATATTAGTCTTTTATCTCTGATGCAACTCCTCCCTGCCAGAAGTTCCTTGCTTTGCAATGATAAGAGGTTCTAGGGGCCATCCAACCAGCTCTGAGCCATCCACTAGCAAGTCTTTGATATATATTCTATTATGAGCTTCATAACCTATCTGGGGCTTGTAGATCCCAAAGACTACATGTAAGAGAAAATACTGAGGATCTCTGAATTTGGGAATCAATTATATCTTTATTTTCCAACTTCAAATTGGGGTTTTACCCTGTTCTTTAACCAAAAATGTAGTCAGCACATTGCAGTAGTGTTGAGAGTGCCTGTGACTTTCAGTCACAGACTCACACATTTTCTTTCTTTCTTTTTTAAAAATTTTTATTAGTGAAACACCATGAGGTATAGTTGTAGACTTACAGATTTTTGTGCTTGGGTTTTAGTTATACAATGATCCAGTACCCATCCCTCCACCAGTGCCCATTCTCCATCATTTACATTTTTAAAAAAATTTTTGTTAGTGAAACACCATGAGATACAGTTGTAGATTTACAAATTCTTGTGCTTGGGTTTCAATTGTACAATGATCAAACACCTATCCCTCCACCAGTGCCCATTTTCTACCACCACGGGTCCCAGTATCCCCCCACCCCCCATCTCCCCATCCCTCCCTGTCTCTGTGGCAGGGTATTCCCTTTTGTTCTCTTTCTCATTTTGGGTGTTGTGGTTTGCAAAAGAGGCATCGAGTGGCAATCATGTTTGGTCTATAGTCTACTTTAAACGTGCTTCTCCCATCCTTGGAGGATCGTCCCAACACCCTTTATTTGGTGCTCCTTTCTCTATTTGAGCTCCCTTTTCCCCTAGAGTGAGAATCACACATTTTCATATCACAGCCAGTTGTTACTGAAACTGATATTTATACTCAGCACTACTTTGAAATGCTGGTGGTCCTAAGACCCTCCTTTAGGTATCATTATTCATTGTGCGATAGTAAAAGAAATCTGTGTGAGAATACAAAACATTTTAACATGATAAAAATATTTTAAAATTAGTTTGATAGTTGTCCTTCAACATATTTAGCATCCTTTATATTTTTATGGGTTAAAAATAATTTTATTGAGATGGCAGGTATCTAGTCTTGAACTGGAATGAAATTCAAGGGAGCAAATGAGCAAAAATGTCCACCTTCACACTCATCTTTTGAATATTAAGAGAATTCCCCCTTATTTAACATATTTGGTATGCAGTGTAGGTGAGATTTCCCTCCCAGAACTCATTTAAGCAACCACGTGAAGAGATGCCCAATTGGTGGAGGGTCACTTCTGAGGTATTGGCTACCTGCAGCACCTGTCCTGTCCTGCCCTCAGGCTGAACCTGCTCCAGACCATTGGGCACCCTCAGGAAGATGGTAGCTCACTGTCTGGGGTACTCCTTGGGGTAGGTCACTAGTGCTCCCTGCACCCTTCTATATGAGCAAAGTTGTTCCTATGTGAAATGGGAAGGGAGAGTCTCTAAGGCTCCTTCTGGGTCTCTAATATAAGAATACACACAGCCTCCTTGGATAAGGTCAAAGCCTAGCTAGAGTGGATGAGCGTTGGCTTGCATTTTCTCAGACTGCAAGTTGGGGTGTGTGGCTCTGAGTCTTCCCTAGGTCCTTATCTTCTTCTCTCTGAGGTGCTGGAGTGGAGAAAGAAGGAAGGCCTCAGAGACTAGCAGGATGGTCAGTATGTTTGGGGGGGTGACTCACCCCCTTATTCACCCCCTGGGCCCCAGAGAGTCTATTCTGCAAATAGACTGTTCTGTCTGATCTCTCTTCCCCAGGTTAGGTTTCTTGACCTTTGTAACACTCAGGTCACTGCACTGTCTGCTCAGGGTGTCACTTTCTGTGACATTCTCTCCATAAAGCCTCTTCGGCACTCCCTCTGCACAGCTTCTTGACCCACATATACAGAGCAGCCAGTGCTCCTTGGAGAGAAGCAATGTGAATGAGTGAGGAAGAAGCAATAGTAGAGGACTTCCACAGGCCACAATTTCCTCTATTTCTGTTTTTGACTCTGGGACTCTGAGATTAGCAAGCATGAGAATTTAACATGGCCCAGTGGGTACTGGCCTTCCCTGGAGCATGTTGGGTAAACCTACTTAATTCTTTCCCCCCCAAGATTGGTTTTGAAGAGTTCGTAAACCACAAAAGATGATTACTCATATTGCATCACCTTCTCACCTTGCTTTTGAGCACAGACATTATTACTTATCTATTAAGCTTTAGTCCATGTGGTTTTAAAGTTATTTCCAAAGTCTAATTCATTCTCTGAGGTTGAAAATAATAGATAGCCATCCAGAATTTTCCTCATGTTCCATGTCCTATGCTATGTAAATATGAATCTTCTCCTGTGAAGTAGACACAATTGACCCTCATTTTTAGAGATAACAAAACTAAGAAAGAATAATGTTAATAAATATTCTCAGATGGATAGGTAGCCAAACTTGGAGGTTTGAATCAGTGGTAAAACTGGAGTCTGGACTCCTAATTACTAGTGATCCTCAGTGAATCCATGATTCCTAGTGAATCCATGCCATAATATTGTGTGTCTAGCACTACTCGAGGCACCGAACATTCATCACTGAACATAAACAGCCTAAGATTTCTGCTTTTCGGGGTTTATACTTGGATGGAGGGAACAGAAATAAGAAATAAGAAAAAATCCAGGTAAATAAATTACATGGCATATTAGGTTAAGGTTAATTGTTTTAGATTATCAATGAGGATATATATCTGCATAAGTCAACCGAGCTAAGATTTGCAGGAGTAGATGCACACGGAGAGTCAGTGCCAACATCCTTAGCTCTGAGCTTACCTAACATGTTTGAGGAAACAATTTGGTACACTTTCAGTTTTAAAGGACTTCTAGACTGTTGGAAAGACTTTGTCTCTGACCTGGAAATAGGTGTAAAAGAGGGACAAATCCATACAGGATTTGAAGCATCTATGGGACATGATTAGACTTGTACCTGAACAACCCTAAGAGAAGACAGGATAGTCATCCATTACTGCATAACCAAGTAGACATAACAAGGTCCTGATGCAGATACAGGTGAGAGATATGCTTGAATTAGACCTCAAAGGTGTGTCTCTGCAGCCAGCAGTTGCTCCCAGGTATATTAACTTTCCTTCAAATGGGATGAAGCCTGGGTAAAGAGAACTTGAAGAAAATGACCATACCTCTAGGTAAGCAAGAGAGAAAGGGGTTGACAGGGGTTGGTCACCAAACAAGCACTGCCTACCAAGCTCCCGATAGAAACCTGAAGTAGGAGTTTGAGGAGAGAAGATTCTAGCCTAAGAAAACTCAGACTACCAAACAGAACCAGGAAAGGACTAGAAACAGGTCTCAAATTCAAACTGGGAAGGTGTGGGAAAATATAAAATAGAAATTTGGCTTGCTTGATTCCACTAGACACCAATGTTAACAACCCTGCACTAGACAAGGCATCAAAGGGTCAGCACCGTATGGAAGATGGAGCTGAGAAGGAAAAGTATTGACTCCTAAGTGACGGATCCTAGATTTGGAGATTTTCATAGAAAGCCACCAGCAGTGCATCTGGGCTATGGTGGCTGAACTCAGGACTTTGGCTTAATTTTTTGGAACTTCCATTTGGACATAGCTACTATTGCACTGGTTGCTTGGAGACTTGATTATGAGTGGCTGTAGATAGTGCTATCATTCGACACCAATTTGGCGTAGATGTGGAGGTTTTGAAACAATTCCTAGGATAAGTTCTGGTTCTTGTTAGCAGCTCAGGAGGCTTTAACTAATGACTAACATGGGGCTTTGGGTTATCTATTGGTTCCTTTTATCCGTGCTCACTCTTTCCTGTTAGCATGGAAGGAGGAAAGGTCAGGGGAGCTGTTGTGCTCAAGAATGCCAAATGTGGAATCAGGGAGACCCAGAGAAAACAGAGCTGTTGGCAAAGCAACAGACTTTATGGGACTCATTCCAATGTTCTCTCTTGGACTGGGCTAAAAGGAGAAAGGAGGAAAGGGAAGGAAATTATGTTGCCAAAGGATGGTGGATAGTCATTTTAATGCATAGATGATCTGGCTTATTGCAAATAAACCACACATCAACTAAAACATGGGAGCAGACAATATTGAAAAGAAAGGGAGATACTGACAATGGCTTTGAGAGGCAAAACTTCAGCTCATGCTCATCTGCTGCATGCTCAGTATTGGAAATCCCTGTGACATTCTGCCTGCTTCCTTCAACCCCCTACTCCAGGGATCCTAGCCTGATTTTCCTGTTGTGGTGCTTCCTTAGGAGGTTGCTAGATCTCCACTTGTTGGTGAGAGAGCTTAGACACCGCGGAAACCTCCCTTCCAAGTTCTAGGTAAAATGTTTGTGTCTCTAGTTCAGAGAACATTGCTACCACTTTCTTGGGTTTGTGAATTGTAGCTCACCTGGAATATTCAAGCTGGCAGGGACCTTGGCAAGCTGCCAAACCACATCTGTTATTAGGATGATGAAGACTGAGAACCAGAGGTGGTTTGTCCAAGATCCTTTGGCTTGCTGGACCTAGATATGTGCTAGAGCTTGTTTAGTATTTTAAAACTTAGTTTTTCTTTTAGCAAATATTTATTGAGCATATATTGGGTGGTAGATACTATTGTAGGCATTTTGGTGAATAAGGCATAGTCCCCACCTTCTGTAGCTAACAGTCTGTTGTGGAGTCACTATGTTGTTTTAGTCTTAGGTTAATAACACTGGTAAAAAGAACCACTATGGAGTGAGTAGGGGATGAGAAACAGAAGTAGTCAAGGGTTGTGGAGTGACTGTTTTTAGAGGGAGGTCACAGACTTCTCACCTGGCTTCCCTGAGTAGATAAAAGGCCTCACCAAGCACCACACTGGTGGTTTAGCCTTTCAGTCAGAGAGACATTCTTGTTACCTCTCTTTACTTCATCTCCCGTGTTCATTGCATCAGCAACTCAATGTCCACTAGTTGTCTCCAGACCACTGCTTCTTTTTCTACTCTCATGAGCCCACCACCTGATAGGTCATTTCACTTGGACAACCACAATGATTTGATACTCCACAATATAGTCAGAACTTTTATTTTATTTTTGTAGTGTTGAGGACAAAGGTAATCCAGAGCCTCACACATGCACATGCAAGGTATGTGTGTTCCACTGCTGAGCCATATGCCTGACCCATTGCAATCAGACTTTTTTAGAATATGAATAAGATTTGACAATCATGCAGTTGGCTTTTTTTTTAAAAATCATGGTGTCTCATTCCACCTGGAATAAATCCAAATTCCTGCTTACCAGTCTTGTCGCATCTCCAACTTTCCAGTTACATTAATCTTCCTATTGTTTCTCATTCCTAATTGGTCTAACCTACAATATTTAGAAAATAACAAAGACAGTTGTCTTCTAAAGCCTCATCCTTCCATATATAACTGGCCATTGAGTAGGGCAGTTAGTTGGCTTGGGACAGTATTAACACCCCTTTTATTTTCAAAGTTGATATAGTGGTGGACATGGTATGGGAACATTGTTCTCCTAAAACCCATAAACATTTATACTTTTTAAGCAGTTTGAACTCAAGTGAAGATAAAATACCTAACTTAGCTAAACTGTTAGGACTGATTTTCAAAAAAAAGTCTCATAATAATTATGTGTATACCAGCGTCTGTGCAAATGAAACTGTAGATGACATGCACAGCAATGACAAAAAGATGATCCAGCTTATAAGGTCACCTGTTATTAAGGTATGTGGGTCATCAGCATATGGCTTCTCTTCTCCCTCCTTTCTGCCCTCTTTCCCTTTTCCAAACATACGTGAAATAGGTATCAGACAGACACAAAGTCCTAGAAGGTGGAAACACCTGAGAATAAATAAGCCTTGGTTATGCCCTCCAGAAAATTTGAGACATCTGCACACAAACACTGAGAAATGAAATGGCAGTTATGTGACAGGGATATGTTCAGATTTTGTGTATGCTGTTCTATAGACAAAGTCACTGACTTTTGGCCCACACGTCCTACAGTTTACCCAGATGTTTGGCACCCCCTAACCCAGCCTGATTTCTCGCTGCTGACCGGTCTCTCTCAGCACTCCCTCTCTTTCCTCCCTTGGTTGTTCCCATTACTCAAGGTTTGGCAGATTTCACGCAAGCACCACGCCAGGACCTCTTCCCAAGGAAAACGATTAAGACCAAGGCCTTGGGTCTTTCCTGTCTTCTCACAAGTCACTACATAATTTTCTTGTTCTTTCTCTGTTCCTTCCAGACCCAAGTCGGCCAAGGCAGGATCTCAATTAGCTTCTTGATGGCCCTTGTCTTCCTGCCAAAAGTGTTTCTGACTGCTTGGCCTTCCAGTTCCACAGACTCCAGCTCCTTAGTGGTGCCCTTGGGGAGGCACAAGGAGGCTTCCCAGACCTCAAAGTGCTATTGAGATTGTCCTCCCATAGGGGAGGCAACCTGCCCTGCATGGGGGAGCTGGAAGGAGCTCCGTGTGTGGTTTCGAGAGCAGTCAGGGCTAAAGGTTGCAAACACTTAACATGATCTTCTGGGAAATGTGCTTTCTGGTGGTCATTGCTGTCCCCTGATTTTGTGAGATGTAGAGTTGGTGAACATTCTGAGTGAGGACCTGAGGGTCAAGATCTCTCTTAATAATTCTTTCCTTGACTCCCCTTATCCTCCTTTGTATTCTTAGATCTCCACCCCTCATCTTAACTTTGGTAGATCTGCTTGGTAAGGGGTAAACTAGCAAATAAAATGAACTCAATAAGCATCATTCTCTCTCCTCCGGGGAGATGGAACTCTGCTAAGTTATTGATGACAGGAGAGGGTTTAAGAAGAATTTCGATGCTAGGGCTCCAGTGGGCATCAGGAGTGCTTCTGGGCTCGAACTGGGCAGTAGAGGATCTGAGAGTGGGTATGGAGGGAATGGTGGGGTCATTGTAAGCTTTAGTTGCTCACTAAGGTACGGTGAAAGTAGCTCTTGGTGCCCTGGGGACTGCACTCAGCCTGGCTGGGAGCTGGGTGGCGGTGCTGAGGGCAGCCGTTTCATTCTTCACTTGGTCTATCAAGTGGCCGTGGAAGAAAATGGTGGAGGAGGTGTTGCATTTTGCTCAGGAATGATTTCTCCCTCCATCTCAGCTAAAGAGAGACAGAGAATGGTCAAAGGCAGAATGTGCATCTGACCCGAGGAGAGTGGGTAGAGAGGAGTACAAACCCTTCACAGGAATACAGCCCCTCACTGTCTCAAGGGCAGCAGAGTCATATATAAAAGTCAAAGCTTATTTCCATACCCTTCCAGGAGATTAGATCACGTAGAGAGGCCTATGACTTACACCATGAACATGGCGGATGTGATCTGACTACAAGAGGTACTTTATTACAAAGCATTATTGGATCCAGATGTCACGGGTCCCCAGAAGCTTTCCTGCATGAGCCTTTCTCCCCAAATCTGTGCTCTACCAGGGCTCTGAGAAAGATGCTTGAGAAGAAGGAGTTGGGATTGATAGTCACCTGGGATGGGGCCAGGACTGCCCTGGGCTGTCCAAAGTAGGATGGTGTGGTCTTGGTCCTGCAGGCGTGGGAAGGACTTGGCTCTCCCATTAGGTGCAGGTGATCTTGGGGCAGGAGGGAAGAAGCAGTAGGTTCAGCATTTCTTTGCTGGGAAGGAAACAACCAGGGGATAATAAACCATATAAATGGAAAACATGTTTCTTAAAACAAGGCCGTATGTCAGCTACAGACAGGGCTCATGAGACGCATTCTTTTGTGAGGATGAAGCTTCACAAGAACACACACATGTATTGTTCACACACACGAATTGTTCAGAATTGTATATAAACATATGTCCAGTCAAATACCCTTATGTACAGAAATATTTATGTATATATATTAATCACAGGTTTGTATGTAAATAAAATTAAAATTTTTTTATTCTTATAAAGTTTTTCATGATGATTTGTTTGTTATATTCAATATTCCAACACCAATCCCACCACTATTGTACTTCCCACCACCATAATTTCCAATTTTCCCAACCACCACTCAAGCCTGCCCCAATAGCAGGTCCTAAACAATTTATTTTTATTGCTTGTTATGAATAATTCACTAAAAGTGATTAAAAAAGTTTTCCTTAGAAAAAAGTGTATGAAGATTGTTGTATCTAACCATGGAGCCAATAAGCCCTCATGTAAGAGATTACTAATATGTTGTTACAGGTTAAGTCTTGTGTGTTAATATTTTTGTAATCAAGATTCTACTTTACATCCCATCCAATGCAGTGTGCTATTCCTGTTATATCAGTGGTGTAGAGTTTGAGATGTCACAAGATTGTGCGCTCCAGGAATTCTAAAATTTTGAATGGAGTGATATAGCTAGAGTTAATTTTTTTAATTGAATCACCATGAGATACAGTTAAAAAGCTTTCATGATTGGGTTTCAGTCATACAATGATCAAACACCTCTCTCTCCATCAGTGTGCATTTCCCAGCACTAATGACCCAATAGACCTCCCAGGAGTTAAAATTTTAACTGGTTGGTGACTTTGGGGTCTGGAAGCATCTCTGCAGCTTTTTGATCTCTTTTGCTATTTATGGAGATCAACTGAACACAACATGTCACAGTCACAGTCACAGTCCTCCCGTTGTTCATCAATTTGCTCGAGCGGGCCCAGTAACGTCTCCATTGGAGACTTTTTTTTTGTTGTTACTGTGTTTGGCATACAAATACATCACGGGTAGCTTGCCAGGCTCTGCTCTACTGGGCTGGAGTGATAGCACAGCGGTAGGGCGTTTGCCTTGTGCGCAGCAAGCTTGGCTGAGCCAGGTTCGATTCCTCCGCCCCTCTCAGAGAGTCTGGCAAGCTACCAAGAGTATTCAGTATGCCAAACACTGTAACAAGAAGTCTCACAATGGAGATGTTACTGGGCCCGCTCGAGCAAATCGATGAACAATGGGAGGACAGCAGACAGTGTTTGCTATTTATGAAAATAAAATTTATATTAAGCTACATATATAAGATGCTGTTATTTTGTTATATATATGATATGAAATCATATATGTAATATGGAGATACACATAGCACTGTAGCACTGTCCTGTTGTTCACAGATTTGCTCGAGCGGGCCCAGTAATGTGTCCATTGTGAGACTTGTTACTGTGTTTGGCATATCGAATACGTTGTGGTTAGTTTGCCTGACTTTGCCACGCGGGCGAGATACTCTTGGTAGCTTGCCGGACTCTCTGAGGGGATTGAGGAATCGAACCAGGCTCAGCCAGGCCACCCTCTCACAAGGCAAATGCCCTACCTGCTGTGCTATCGCTCCAGCGTCAATTCCAGTTGTCTACTATTATTCTTTTCTTTTATCCACCATGTTCCTAATACAAGAATTACTTCTTTGTTTACCAGGTAAAAGTTTGTAATCATCACTTGGTCATGCTTATAGAATATAATTATATTTAATTGTGATGATTATAGGCTTAAAAAATTTTTAAAGGCAAGTGTTAAATAAAGATTAATTGTAAAAGAAGAGAACGAACCATTTCTAACCCAAATGCCAACTTATATTTCTTACTCTAAAGTCAAATAAAAATAAATTTTTAGATATATGCTATTCAAATTTATTTTCATCATTTGATACTTGGCACTTGCTGCTTATTATTACCAGCTTATATCCACTTAGCCTGGTATTTGGAATCCTAATCTCCAATATGCTGGCATTTGAAAGGCCTCATCTTCGGATGTTCATTCTTCAGAAGGTGATTAGGCCAGGGAGAGCTCATTAATGGGATTAGTATGGGGTCAGAGCAATAGTACAGTGGGCAGGGCTTTTGCCTTGCACCTGGCTGACAAGGTCCAATTCCCATCATCATATATGGTGATTCCTGAGTGCAGCACCAGGAGTAACCCCTGAGCATTGCCAGGTGTGACTCAAAAAGCCAAAAAATTAAATGGAATTAGTGCATTTGTAAGTGATCTTTGAAAGCTCCCTTGTGCCTTCAGCCCTGTTGAGGACACAGTGTCTGTAAATTAGGAACTGGGCCCTCAGCTGACTCCCAGTTTATGGGACCTTCATCTTAGCTTACCAGACTCCAGAATGGTGGGAATTAAGTTTCTGTTGTTTACAAGACATCATTTAGGCTGTTATGTAATCGCAGCCCAAATGGAAACTAAAAGCATTGACACTTGCAAGTTGACTGTTTTTCATTGGTGCTTACAAGTCTCTCTCCTTTTAAACATTTCTGACATAGACAAATTGACTTGTGTAGTTCAGCCTCAACAAAATAGGCAGAGCCAGGAGTGGTGATGGCTCCTTTCTTTATATCTCCATTTGTTTGTGCATGTGTACCTGTGAGAGTGCGCAAGCGCGCACACACACACACACACACACACACACACACACACACCATATTTAATATCTGGTTTTCGTGCTTGAAAGCCTATAGTTAAAGGAGGTGATTTGTCCTGCTGAGTTTTTAAAGCCTTTGGGATGGAGTGCTGTCTTCAGTGAAGGAATCCATTATTACAACATCCATGAACTTAGGGTTTGTACTTGACCCAACTTTAATTTTATTGCCAAAAAAGGCTTCCTCTTGGGACGTGCATTCAAGTCCTTTGGACTGTTGGGGACAGATCATGTGGAAAGTCTCTGATGTGATTTCTAGAAAGAAATCTGTATTTAGGGCATTCCTCAGACTTTCTGAAACCCGTGAACAGTTCAACCTTGAGAGAGCTATTCTCTTAGGTATGGGCTTTCCCTGATAATTGAATATTTGGAAAAGAAGCTACTTTTGTATCCATAATTTTGTTGAAAAACTTGATCTAATGGTGAAATCCTATTCCTGGTATATATTGCAAACATAAATGGATTTTTTCTTCATTGTTGAATACCATGAAATGGTCTTTTGATACACAGGAGATGAGGCATTTGATACACAGCAGATGAAGTTATAGAAGGAAGTTCAGCACAGTTTTCCTGCAACTGGGAACTTGCCATTTCCCCCTAATTTTCTGGTATCCATTTGTTTTCTTGATGCTATTCATGATGATTACAATAAACCTGAAGACTTTTTATACCACAATAGTTATCATTGCCACCACTTCCCGAGCTACCACCAAAGTGTGGACAGCCTCTACATGCAGGTTTGCCTCTACTCTCCCAAAGCAAAATGTTCCTATTTGTATGATTTGAGAAGTTACTTTTAGATCTGGGATGACCATAACCATTAATGCATTTGAAGAAACTTTGGAGCACTCTCAGACCCCTAAAATAACCTACCACAGAAATAGCACAGGGGGTAGGGTGTTTGCCTTGCATGTGGCTGACCTGGGTTCGATTCCTCTGCCCCTCTCGGAGAGCCTGACAAGTGACTAAGAGTATCTCACCCTCATGGTAAACCCTGGCAAACTACCACGATGTATTCAATATGCCAAACACAGTAACAACAAGTCTCACAATTTGTTGTGAGACGTTACTGGTGCCCGCTCGAGCAAATCGATGAACAAGGGGAGGTCAGTGCTACCCAGTGCATAGAAATATTTTACTTTGGGATACTGAAGGGAAGTTGTAAACTTCACTCAGCTTCATAGCAGCTCATTTTATTGGTAAAGAAATAGAATAGACAGTGTCTAAATAAAATAGTCAGGGTCAGAAACTTGCTAATATTGCATTTGGTAAACTGTGGCGTGTGGCTCAACTAAGGTCTGATATTTTATCACGTACTCCAATCACTGAGTTTCACTTCTTTTCTCAAAAGGGAAAAATGGTAAAACGGTTTTGGAAAGTTAGGTTAATAGGAGTGTGTGTGTGTGTGTGTGTGAAGACCCAATAAGTATAAGTTCCAACAATTTACTGAATTACACAGTTAAAATACTTGGACAGATGGTGATTTATCTTCCGTTCCTGCCTAAAACTTTTCTTCCTCTCTTAGAGACCCCTTTCACTTTTCCCTTTCCAGAAACTTCCTGAAATTTTTTGATTCAGCAGCTTTTGCAATGCCTATTGCTGTTTTGCTTAAGGGTAAAATTTGGCAATTTTCAGGACTACTGAACAGATATTTTAAGTTTCTGTCAATTTCTTTGCAAATAGGAGAATTAAGGGGGGGAAGGGATAACCTTCTCTCTCCTACTTTCTAAAGGAAAGCTAATCTCTGGGGACCTTGGCCAAGAATAAATGCAGAGAAGGTATTACTTGCCAACCATTGTCCTTGGGTTCAGACAGCCTCCTCCTGTCCTGGCCCCAGGATATAAATAGAGAGAGACATAGGGGAGACTGGCAGAGATCTTGCTGACAGTTCTTCCACACTTCCATAAAAGATGACCCGCTGCCTATAGAAAGGTCTGTCTCATAGCTGGGCAGCACCCCTGTCTTGTAGATGAAATTTCTGAACAGAATTATGCTCTATTAAGTTTTAGCTCTGTTTTGTGACTGTCCACTGTTCTGTACCCCTATTAAACCTTTATGAGGTGCTGGGAATGAGAAATGAACAAGGTCTAGTGTCCACACTAAGAGCAATCAGTATCCTTGGAAGACAAATACCTAACCAGGTGACAGTATGAGAGCATGTCTTGAGAGAGTATGGAATGGATTCTTCCTGGGGTAATCCAAGGAGACCTCATGGAGGAAGTGGGATTAGAGCTGAGTCCTGAGAGATCAGGAGTGTATTAGACAGCCAGAGGGACCAGCACAGACAAGACATTCTCCCCCCCGCCCCCCCAACACACTTTATTTAAACAGTATGGTTTACAAAGATTTGTTGGAGGCATTCAATATTCTAATACCAGTCCCACCACCACACTGTCACCTTCCTTTCACCATTGTCTCCATTTTCTCAATCACCCCTCAAGCCTGTCCCCATAGCAGGCCCACACAAGTAATGTATTTTATGTTGCTTGTTACCACTAAACAGCTAACATATAATCAAAAAAATATTTGTGCAAAGAAAATTTGTGAAAATTGTTGTATTTTACTGTGTAAATTCACACAAGGTGGGGGCTCGGCACCCACACGGCGGCGGCTCTATCTCTCCCGCCACCCATGTTCGGTAGTCTCACCCTTCTACCACCCCGGAGAGGTCGATGGCGATGGTCAGGCAGAGGAAGGAACGAGGGCCAGGCTGGTAGGTATTAATCGTAGTTTATTCTGATTCTCTCCTCATCTGTCTCTCTATCTCTGCCCCCATTCTTCCTCCCCCAGCTACTTCATTCTCCTTCTCCATTCCCCTTCATCCTCCTTCTCTGGAGTCTGGGTTCTGATCCTCTCTGAACTCTCTTCTTCCTTCTGCCCTTCTATCTCACTCCTACAGTACAGTTAAATCCTCTCTCCATGAGGAATTGGGGAAACAATTACACATAGGTGTGGTCATAATCAATAGGGGTGGAGATCAACAGGGGTAGAAATCTTAGCCTCAGGGAAGACCGCTCCTAGGACAGATCCTTCCTCAGCAGGAGGACCCACCCTAGAGCAGAATCCCATGGGCGTGCCTCTCCTCTCCTTGTCCGACAAGCGTACAAGAATATAATATAAATCATTTTGTATGGATACAGTAAGAAATATCTTAAACTTATAGAATTGCTCTCCTAGGGCCATCTTGATCTCAGACTACGGTGCTCAGGCCAGATAGTCTTTCCCACCCCTAGCAGGATCCTAGTCTTGTCGTTACCTTGGATCATGACAGCATTTGTCCATGATCAAACTCTTAACTTATAGTTAAGAATCGTGGCACTTTGGCCTGGCCCATTTCGCTGCCAGGGTAGCTCACTGCTTGCCCTGGGTCCATTCAGTCCCTCGTCGGGACCCTGCTTTTGGGGTGTTAGGAACTATGGGCAACTGAGGCTTAAGTCGAGAAAGATGCCCAGGAGTGAATAATATTCAAGGCCAATCAAATCCTAAATTACAAAGCATAATGTTAACGGTCTTCCTGTATCTATACAAAAAGGATATTACTTTAAAGTAAACTGTTCATAAGGCATAAGGAGAGGAGAAAGGCAATATTTCACTCATACATGGAAAATCGTAGATTTCTGGGAAACTGATCTTACAAATTAACAAAGTCTGATTAAGGGGAAAGCTGATTAACTGGGTGGGAAGGAGAGCATAGGGAAGACTATTTACATGTTTACATGTAAACACAATGGAAGTGGAAGTGCCTCTGGAGCACTGTGGTGGGTGTAACCAGATTGATGGGTGTAACCAGATTAATGGGTGTAACCAGATAAAACCTAAGCTTCTTGAAGGACAAAGCAATGTTACCCAACATCTTACCATGGAGACATTAAGTCCTTGTCTGAGAGTTTACTAAGCTGTTGTTGCAAGTTAACCTTCTGTGTTAATGTTTCTGTTAGTTGAGATTGGTGGTTTCTACATTACATCCCACCTGATCTGGTGTGCTACTACTGGGATGTCAGTGTTGTAGATTTTGGAGATGTCTCATGGCTTTGAATGTTGCTGCACTCTAGAAAATTCATAATTTTTAATTGGGCAGTCTGGCAGGAGGCATGGTATGTGGAAGTGGCTGCTGGTATTTTGTTTGGGCAGGAACTGGCCCTCCCTGTTCTGAGATTGCCCTGGAAGTCTCAGCTGGGAACAAGTATCCTTGAATGTTTTGCTTGCAGCTAGTTGATCTCTTTTGATATTTATTATGAGTCTCTGGAAGAAGACAGGTAGACGAATTTACATGGTGGTGACAGTGGGGCATTAGCATGGTTTCCAGGTCTTCTGGAAGTATAGGGTCGAGGGTTGGAGGAAAGTCCCCTGTCTCGACTTCAAGAAGAACTCAAAGTTTTATAGCTATTTTATTTAAAAGGCGGTCACCAGGTGAATTAGTTCCAATTCCATTACCCATACTCATGAAATTCATAGCTTGTGTTCTTGGGTGAGAAAAGAGGTAAAAAGAAACAGAGAGCTTCCTTCCTGCTTAGTTTGGCAGAATTAACATGCACTCTTGTTGAAAGCCTTGAATTTATTTCCTCATCCCATCTGGACTTCCAGGCTGGAACCCGGAACAGTTCTCCTCCTCTTCTTTTTCTATTTACATTTTTCTTTTGAAATGTATTTCAAGGAATGGAAAAGACCAAGTGTCCATTCCTTTCACTCCACTTAATCAAAAACCTCTGTGGCCTCAGGAAGTTCAGCATTTTTTCCTTTCTAGCCTCCCCCGGGGGCATGCTGGGAGATGGGAGATGGGCCGAAAGGAAGGATGTCAAGTGTGGCCTGAGGATGCCTGCTCGGAGATTGTTCAGGTTCCTTCAGTGGTCTTGTCTTTTGAGGTAAGGAGTTCACTCTTGGCTGGGACTCTGCCCTTTGGTGAAGGCTTTCCTGTAAACGTATCCTTCTTGGAAACATTCATTCCCAGACCTTTGTCCTGTTGAACCATCAGCCCTTGCCATGCATCTTTATTTGCTGTGTAGTCTTTCTTTGTTGTTGGGTTTTGACTTAGTGTTTGCATGTGATAGGGAGCATATATGTCTATCTAGAGGTGTGGTGGAGGGAGGCTGAACAGGCAGAAGAGACTACTGGGGAGTGAGGCAGAATAGGCAGGAGAGGCTATGTAAACTTAGATTTTGATGAGAGTTTGGTGCAATGAATCATTAATTTCCAGTGATCATGGGAGGGAACCCACAAGTTAATAACTTTAAAAAATCATGCAGTTAAATGTTGCTTAATTGTAGAATACATTTTTTCCTATTCTGTTTTTCTCTGGCGGTGTTGTATTTCTTAGGTTATGGTTCTCTCACACATTTGCAGTACTAGGTGTCAGATTCATGGCTGTGATGCTCCTTATCATACAGCTGGGGACCCAGGTGGCAGAGTACATGGGACTGTGCTTGATGCAGGTGGGCATCACTGGAGTTAAAACTGAGGGCTTTTGTCTCTCAAGGCAGGCATTTTTGCCACTGACAAATTCCACGGGCCTAACAATACATCCCCGGATTGACCTTTGTTTGTCTCATTTGATCAGAAACTACATGAAATTTCAGTTTAGTTGTTTATTTTTGGGGGGCCCACACCTGAATGTGCTCAGGCCTTACTCCTGGTTCTGTGTTCAGGGAAATGCTTGAGGAATGCCATGTGTATGGCAAATGCTTTACCACTGTTCTCTCTCTCCTGTCCTGAAATTTCAAGGGGTTAAAGAATGCTGGGTCCCAGATCTGATGCATCACCACGAGGCCTCTAAACCAGGGAACTCAGGTCAGGTGTGGGAGATGGGGAAGGTATGACTTATGTATCTGCCTGACCTTTCATTCCAAACAAGGTGCTTTGTTTGGGCTGGTCTTGGCTGTGATTCTCTAAAAACATACCCACATATCGGCCAGTGGCTTCTTTAGTGGGTGTCAAAGTTCCTAAGACATAGCACCCTTTATTTGAGCAGATACTTTCAAGGGATGGATGAACCTAAAGGCCAAATCCTAATCCCTCAAAGATCATATTTTTAGTAGCTTTCCCAAGGCAACCTGAGAAAGGGCAGAAAAAATGGACTCACCACTTCATAGTCTTATATTTGTCTACGCCTGACCCCCCTCTTGGTAGGAGAGCTCTTTCAGTTACCACTGAATAATCAAGTTAATTCCAACTACTCACTCATTACTAGAGTCTCTAGTAATGAGTGCAGGGATGCTCAGTCATGGCAAAATATTCAATGTGGCTAGAGAGCAGTTATTAAAATATGGACAGACCAGAGAGATAGCACAGTAGGTATGGTACTTGCCTTGCATGCAGTCCACCTACATTTAATCCCTGGCATCCCATATGATCGATCCCATGAGCAGCATCAGGAGTTATTCCCTGGCAATAGGGTCAGGAGTAAGCCCTGAGCACTGCTAAATATGGCTCCCCACCCCAATATGGGCACCCAGATCTTACTGACCAAATGAAACTGCATCTCTGGTTGTGAAACCCACGTCCTGAATAAATACCTAAAATTTTTTCTCCAGATGATTGAAAAGGCAGAGAAGATTAAGAACCCTGTTCCAGTGTGAAGGAGGAAATGAAGTTTTTCCCAAGAATCTTTAATTTACAACCAGACAACAGTTTGTTAACATAAACCTAATGTCATTCATTGCCCTGAGAAAATAGTTCTCTTCAGGAGCAGGTTAAAGCCTAGAGCAATTTTTTTTCATTCCAAATTTGCAAGTGATCCAGATATTCCTTGACTTATCCAAAAAATGATCCTGGAACCAGAAACTAGAAACAAATGTAGAGAATGGCGCTCTCCTTTTCCAAAATAACTTGAAGGCAGCCCCATCAGTGGGACTAGGGACCCCCATCTTCCCTAGTTCTGCTCTACACTTCCTCATTGAAATTTGAGAGTAAATTTGTTTTACATTAGAGATAATTAATGTCAGATCTTGGATCCATTTGTCACAACAATAAGGCAGCTGTTTATAATACAGACTCTCAGCCTTTTCGCTGCCTGATCTCCCCACCCTCACCCTCCCCAAACATTCTACAAAGGTGTCTAAAGGATAATAGTCAAAACCATCATCTAGAGTTGTCTCTGGTTCTCCTCTTTGTCTTCTGAGCAGCACACAGGGGCCTTGGAGCAAAAGTCACTGAAGCCCTGGTGACAATATGGAAAAACCCATTTTATCTCTTTCCTGCTCTGTGCACAGTGACTCAACATTGGTAGTTTAACATGGACATGGTGGCAGTGACTCTTCCAGTAGAAGGGTGTTGTCACTAGGGACTCTCTTTAATAACTCTCCAAATAAATTTCTAACACCTGTGGTGTGACCCACAACTTCATGCTGTCTGAAAGGCATCTTAAACTTCTCATACCTAAAAATGAAACATCCATATTTCTATCTTCAACTCCCCCTGGATATTTCTTTAGAGTTGTTTTCTTCCTCTCTGAAATGTAGTGAATGGGAACTCTATCCTTCCATTAAGTGAAAAACCCAGAGAATCTTTGACACCTTTTTCACACTCCTTGACTTTACTTTCATTAAGGTCCATTAGCAAATCCTGTTCTTTTCAGCTTGTACTCTTGCCACCTGTTTCAAACCACAATATCCTTAGTGGAATCATTGAAATGCTTTCCTCTCTGTGCATGGAAGGACTTCCCTGACCTTCTGAGTCTGCTCAGCAGTGATTCTCTCTAACATATATAGCAGAGAAGTAGTGCTTAAACAAAAAAGGCAGCTTATACACACAAATCGGTCTCAGAGACTATAAAATCCAGATCCCGGACGAGAACAGTGCAGTCTCTGCCCCCGCGCCTGGGTGTTCCTTCCCGGAGTCCCTTGGAGGGGAGCGGGTTGAGCTTTCCTCCCCGCCCCGACCAGGGCTACGGCAGCCGAAGACCTCCAGGACCAGCCACCACCATGCTGAGACCACTCTCCGCACACATGAAGGTACTGGCAGAGGGACAAAGCCACGCGGGTTCCAGGGCTGAGACCTCCAAGCCTACTCGAATTGGAGTCGAGCATCTTCCACCCAGATCCTCCAAATTCCAGTAGGCGGGGGTCATACCCACCACCTGGCCCCCTGGTGCCGTGTAATCCCATCAGCGGCCAAGACTCAGAGACTATAAAATCCAGATCCTGGAACCGCGCGGCCGCATTCGCGGCTGCGCGACATCTTATTATCTCATTCCTATTTTGGACAAACTTGCAGGCTATCGAATGTAGCCTGCCCACAAGGCAGAGTCTGGCAAACTCCCCGTGGCCTACCAAATATGCCAAATACCAGTAACAATGATGGGTCTCATTCTCCTAAAGAGCCGTGAATATAATCTCAGGGCTAGGATGAAAGAGACGTTACTGGGGCCTGCTCGAGGCAATCGACGATTAACAGGATGATGAAATGAAAATGAAAATACACACAAATAAGAAGAATAACCAGTGCTGGTGTAGATGTGGGAAGAAAGGGATTCTTATTCACTGCTGGTGAGAATGTTGACTGGTTCACACTTTCTGGAAAACAGTATGTACATTCCTTTAAAAAAAATCTAGAAAATGAGATTCTATTTGACCCAGAAATTCCACTTCTTGGAGTATACCCCAAAAGCCCCAAAACAAAACAGAAAAAAAAACCACTGGAATCCTTTTGTTCTTGGTAGCATTATCCACAATGGTCAAAATTTGGAAACAACTAAGTCTCCAAGAATAGGTAACTGAATAACAGAACATATACTGGGTCATAAGAAAAGAAAAGTTGTGAAATTTGCTGTTACATGGAGACACCTGGAAAGCATGTTGAGTGATGTTAGAAGAAGAGAGACCGACATGAAATGATTTCTCTCATATGTGGGATATAAAGAAACATCATGGGGAGATAATAAATACCCAAAGACAATGGAAAGAAATAACATGAGAACTGGAATTCAGTAGGAAGCATGCCACTTGAGGATAGCACAGGAAGGGAGCAACAACTGTGATGGAGGGACATATTCAACTGGGAGGAGGTGGTTGTGCTAAAGGTTGGTAAAGTGTTTGATACTCTATGTATGAAACTCTATGATCTTTAAATCAGCACTGTAAATCACATTGCAAAAACATATACATAAAAGCGCATCTCGTAGACAAAGACTGGTAGAGGGGAATAAATGAGGGAGTGAGTATTGGTGGAGGAAAGTGGACACTAGTGGAGGGATTGGTGTTGAAAGATTGTATACCTGAAACTCGATCATGTTTTTGACTTTGTAATTTCATGGTGACTAAATTAAAAAAATCTAATTCAATTCCCCCCCTTGTCAGTTTAAGCCACTGTAAAGCTCAACACTCTTGTGGTTTTTTATATCACTAAGATTAAAACCAGTCTTTGCCATCCCCATTTTTCTGGTCATAGTCTCTCTCTCCCTCTCTCTCTCTCTCTCTCTCTCTCTCTCTGTGTGACGTAAATTTTCTCACAGTTCTTGAATAGGTCAAGATGGCCCCCTCCAGGACTTTTGTACATAAGTTGCTTCCACATGAACACCCTAGCCAGAGCTCTGCCCAAATGTCACCTTATTTAGAGAGTTTTTTTCTTTTCCGATGAACTATCAAATAGAATATCTCACCCAACTCTGACAGTCTCTATCTTTATTTTTCTTCATGGCAGTTATGGTCACCTCACACTTCTTTATTATTTTTGCTACTGGCCACCCTCAGCCAGCTGCAAGGAACAGAGCTCTGTCTCTGAGAGGCTGCAGATCCTGGCTCCCAGAAGAGTGTTTGGCAACTGATAGGCAACAAATATTCATCCAGCAAGTGGGTAAATGTTGTCAGGGTGTATGCACACTGAGCACATCTGTGTGTGCACACCTGTACTTGAAATGGTCAATATTGATCACTTTTGGCAGTTGTCCTTACTGACCACATGGGGAGTCAACAGTACTAGAACGCAAATCTTCATTCAGATGAGGTCTTCTCAACTGTGAAAGAGCAGATGACTTGCTCCAGGGACTGTCAGTGATGTGAATATGTTTTTCTTTCATAGGCAAAATATTTCCAAAAGCAGAACATCCAGATAATATCAGTCAGCAGTGCATGGGATATTGGTCCTTCCCATGTGTTACGGTTTTTGTCTTCATCTCCAAGCCCTCTAGGAGAGAGACTTTCAAAGAGACTTTCATCCTCTTTGGATAGGATAATGCTTTCCAGAGCACTTGGAGAGAAGCTCGAATCTGCTCCTGTATCACTGTCAATGAGGGTCCCTCCACACTGGCATAGTCATGGTCAGGGAGCACCTTGAGCTTTGTATCTAGGGTCATTGGCCAGGGAGTCTCCAGTTGTTTGTCTTCTGAGATCTGCACTTAACTGCAGACCTCGAGCTCAGAACTCTTCAAGAATGGCTGGAACCACATGGATTTTCAATACAGAAGTAACTCAGCTCTGTAAGCCATAGCTGTGCCAAGCCCCCTTTCAAGGAGTTATGCCCCTGGGGAAGAGGTCTCTGGCCCCCCCTCCGAAAAAAAATCAGAAGGAATGTGGATTTCTTTGAGGTGTCGTATAGCGAATTCAACTAGCTTCATCTGAAGTTTCCCAATGAATGTTTGATGTGAATTTATTGCTTAATAAAATTTACTAGAAAGGAATGGAGGCTGGTAGGGAGATGTTTGGATTGATTTTCAAACAAATCAGGATTTGAGAACCATTAGAGATGAGGACTCTCACGCTGATGCCGAACAAACGGCAGGAGAGCTTTTCAACAAAACTTGCAGTTATTTTTATGCGAATTTATTGCTCAGAATTATCTAAGAGTACATTCAACTTCACCTGGGAGGCATTTGTCCTTGAAGTAAAATTCAGCTACAGACTTGCATATTTAGATTTGGGTACTTGCTTAGAATCTTCCTTGAAAATGGACACAATGTCCCTTAAAGAACAAGTTCAAGTTTATTGGAAAGTACTTTATAAAATTTCTCCCCGAATGGAGTAATGAAGCCTTTTCAAGGCTTAGATCTCCTTGGGGATAAATAACCTTTCAGATGTTGGTATTGCAAACCCACAGTTCTATCTGCTGAGGTGTGGAAAGGTTTACTAACCTCTGTGTGTTCCCATTTATAGTCAGCTTACTTTCTTTAAGCCTTGCCTATAGCTGGAGGCCAGGCTGCAGAAGTTTCTTGCAGGATTTCACCCTCTGAGAAGCGGGGAACTTGTGTATGAGTCCAATTCCTTAGTAAACTCTCATATCCTCTGTATGGGCTCTATAGAATATCTATGGCAGCTGGACAGCTTCCCAGACTAGTAATTCATCCAGAGAACATGATCACTGTTGCTCACACTAGTTTCAGCGTGTGAATGCATTTTTGGAACATTGGTGCTTGGGTCTAAATCCCAGCTATCAGCTGTGGAAAATGGGAGGTGTTACATATGGGACAAGTTACATATCTGTTGCCCACCTCATTTTCCCTGTCTGTAAAATGGTAATAGCAACAATAGTAATACTGAACTTGCAGGATATTTTTGAAATTAAGTGCTCTAGTATAAGGAAAGTGTTTATAATTCAACACATCATATGCTCTTGGTAGATGCCATTATGATTGTAATAGTATCCCAATATGCCTGAATTTAAACATCTTGCCCCATCTTCAGTGACTTCATTCCATCAACTTCTCTAGGATATTTACATATCTGATAAATTCATTCTGGGGTGGTTGGGTAAGGTTATCCTTGTTGATCTTTGTTATGTCCTTCTTTTGGGCTGGAGCGATAGCACAGTGGGTAGGGCATTTGCCTTGCACATGACCGACCTGGGTTCAATTCCTCTGTCCCTTTTGGAGAGCCCAGCAAGCTACCGAACCGAGAGTATTTTGCCCGCATGGAAGAGCCTGGCAAGCTCCCCCATGATGTTATTCAATATGCCAAAAACAAGTCTCACAATGGAGACATTTCTGGTGCCCGCTCAAGCAAATTGATGAACAACGGGAGGACAGTGCTACAGTGGACAGTGCTACAGTGTGTGTTTGCATCTTCCTTGGGTGTCTCTACTTACCTTAAGAGCTTGCGGGCTCATTTAACTGTCAAACCTGGAAATATTAGGGCACTTCTCATTAGATAGCTTCCTATTTTTGAAGAATTTATGCTTTTTATTCCTAATTAGGCAATTTATGTAGCTATAAATAACCACTGGCCATACTGTCTAGTTGGAGTACGGGTAAGGCGGGGAATGATCACTGAAGGAGCCTTCAGGTGTGAGGCTGGTTTTCTCTCCACAAAAGTGAATTTGCTGCTGATTTGCAAACTCTGTCTCATGGGGCAGGAGGTGGGAGCAGCTAGACAGACACTTGGTGTATGTCAGATCCAGTCCGACAGGCAAAGAACAGAATCTCGGAATAAAGCAAGCATTAGAATGCCTGAAGGGAAGTCACAAAGAGCCGGGAAAGGAGCATATCACATCCTACCCTTGAAATGGGAGCCCAAGTTGATCGCCTACAACACAGGGTTGGTGAGGCAGAAAAGAAAGGAGGAAGTTAGGGAGGGTCAAAGGGCAACCAGGCAATTTCCAGGAGTTTACTAACTCGAGGTGCTTCCCACGGGATGTATTTACCTGCTCTGTCAGTACAATAATGGAATCTCTAACCCTGTGAAGGAGATTTACAAATGGATATAAACTTGTAAGTTCAATAAAAGTCTCAACTTACAGCTGGGGATGTGGCTCAGTGGTCAGCACATGCTTTGTACATGTGAGGCCCTGGGTGTGATTCCCCGGGTACCAGTGGGTGCAATTCCTCCTCTGTCTCGTAATCTCAACTTATATTTGACTCTAAAACACACAGAATCTGTCAATATCTTTCCCTTTGTTTTCCATGGAATTTTCTTTTGGATCTTCTCCTTTCTCTTTGATATTATCTTTTCAGGCCTTCTACAGGCTCCTCCTCCTATTAAATGGTGATGTTTAATAACATGAGACTGACACCCAAAGACAGTAGATATAAAGGTGAGGAAGATTGCTCCATAGTTGGAAGTCTGCCTCATGAACAGGCAGGGAGAGGGCAGCTGGAATAGAGAAGGGATCACCCAGAAAATGATGGTTGGAGGAATCAGTCAGGATGGGAGATGTGTGCCAAAAATAGATAAAGGACCAAACATGATAACCTCTCAATCTCTGCATTGCAAACCATAACGCCCAAAAGTAGAGAGAGAGAGAGTATGGGGAATAATGTCTGCCACAAAGGCAGTGGGGCGGTGGGAAAGATGGGGGTATACTAGGATATTGGTGGTGGGGAATGTGCACTGGTGGAGGGATGGGTGTTTGATTATTGTGTGATTGTAACTCTTTTTAGTTTCCTATATTGCTTTTGGGTTGGAGCTGGAGCAATAGCACAGCGTGTAGGGCATTTGCCTTTATGCGGCCAACTGGGCTGACCCGAGTTCGATTTCTCTGCCTTCGATTCCTCCACCCCTCTCGGAGAGCCCGGCTAGATACCAAGAGTATCTGTTCCTCACGGCAAAGCCTGGCAAGCTACCCATGGCCTATTCAATATGTCAAATACAGTAACAAGTCTCACAATGTTACTGGGCCTGCTCGAGCATATCAATGAACAACGGGAGGACAGTGACAGTGACAGATATTGCCTTTGGAAAATTGAACACAATTCTTACTTCTCTCTTTAAAAAATTTTTCTAACACAAATCTATTTCTCTCTGACAAAAATCTTTTTTCTTTTAAAAATGGGCATAATTTTATAAAATGTAATTGAAAAAATGATACAAATGAAATTTTCACATGTGTATTTGCCCATGGGCTGGAACAATAGCACAGCAGGTAGGGCATTTGCCTTGCACGCAGCCAACATGGCCGACTCGAGTTCGATTCCTCCGCCCCTCTTGGAGAGCCCGGCAAGCTACCGAGAGTATCTCGCCCACACGGCAAAGCCTGGCAAGCTCCCTGTGACGTATTCAATATGCCAAACACAGTAACAACCAAGTCTCACAATGGAGACGTTACTGGGCCCGCTCGAGAACATTGATGAACAACGGGAGGACAGTGATCCAGTATTGCCCATAGAACTTCCTCTAGATCATCAATATAGATGATTTCCTGTGCCTTGTTTCTATTAATTCTACCTAGTTCCCACATATATAAGCTTTCATCTAATTTCTGTCATTGTAGATTAGTTTTATTTATTCTAACTTCATACATGCAATCATAAAGTATTTTACAGTTGATTTTTTCTGCTAAAGAAAATGTGTCTTGAGGCTGGAGCTATAGCACAGCTGGTAGGACGTTTGCCTTTCACACAGTCGACCCAGGTTTGATCTCCAGCATCCCATATGATCCCCCGAGCACCACCAGGAGTAATTTCTGAGTGCAGAGCCAGGAGTAACCCATGAGCATCAACGGATGTGACTCAAAAGGCAATAATAATAATAATAATAATAATAATAATAAAGTGCCTATGAAATTTACTCATGTAATTAAGCATACTAGCTGGTCACTTAATTTTTTTTTATAATGTGTATTATTCTATCATTTGTTCTCTTGTTGGTTATTTTCAGAGTTTGATTTCTACAAGTAAAGTTCTAAGAACATTCTGTACCCTTCTTTTGGAGGATAGAAATACACTTCTCTTGAATAAACATCTAGTATAACTTACTGGATACTAGGATCACATATAGTACCAGACAGCTTGATAGTTTTGCAAAGTAGGTGAACCGCTTTTCATAGTTATGAAAAGTTCTTGTTGCTCCACATCTCCTCTAACATATGGTATTGTTAGTCTCTTTAATTTTAGTTGTACTTCTCAGTAGTGATATCTTATTGAAGTTCTCACATGTATTTTCCTCATTAGGAAATCATGCTAAGAATTTATTATATATTTATTAGTCTATTTGATATTTTTGTCCATTAAAATTAATGTATCTTTTAAAAATGGATTTAAATGTATTCTTTACATGTGCTGGATATGTCATTTGTCAAACATATAAATTGTAAGTGTGTTCTTGTCAGTTCTGTCTTATTTATTTACCTTGTTAGTGATGGTATGTTTAATTTGACATAAACCTAGTTTATTGAAGTTTCATAATTAATTCATTTTTGTTTAAGAAATCTTCCTGAATATCATGAAGGTATTCCCCTTAATGTACTTGTATTTTAATTGTTTTGCTTTTATATTTAGGTTTCTGTTCCATTTCCTGGTCTTATGATGATATATTCTTATGTATATAACCTATGCCTTTTCTGACTTAGGTATTTTCAAAATTCACTGATGTATGCCTTAATTATAATCACAGTCACGATCCTCCCATTGTTCATCGATTTGCTTGAGCGGGCCCAGTAACGTCTCCTTCATGAGGCTTCTTGTTACTGTGTTTGGCATATTGAATATATGTTAGCTTGTCAGGCTCTGCCGTGCAGGTGAGATACTCTCGGTAGCTTGCCGGGCTCTCCGAGAGGGGCGGAGGAATCAAACTCAGGTCGGTCATGCTGGCTGCGTGCAAGGCGAATGCCCTACCCACTGTGCTATCACTCTGTTTTTCCCTGTGCATGTACTTTGAAGGTTCTTTCAGGCTAGAAATTAGTTCCTCAGTTCTGGGGCAAGTTTTTATTTTTTAATGTAGAAAAAAGCCACAATTGTTGATACAATTCTATAATTAAAATTGATTAGATCACAAAGCTGCACATTAAAATCAATAGCATAAAAATTAATTTATATGAATGTTGCTATATCTTATCTCAGGTCTAAAAATATATTAAGCTATTTGTTGCTTCAGGAGGTTTCCAGAGACTTCAGAATCTATGATCTGGGCCAAGGAGTTGTCAAGGTAGTGTCTGTGGGAGGAGGGTGTGGCTGCTAGGGCTTTTGGAAGTCTGGGGGGTTGGAGGGAGGCTGCCCACCCCAATTGCAAAAATAACACTAGAGTTTTCAGCCTGGGCAGTGGGTGCTTGAAATTATTCACAGATTGGTTTCTCTGCAGAGAATATTCATGCAGAGTTAGAGCTGAGCGCTTGGTGTGGCTGCAGAGGTGGGGTATGGGTGCTTCAGCATGACCACCTCCTGAGGGTGCCTCCTTAGGGAGGTTTCAGCTGTCGGAACCCCATAAATTTTAACTGCCTGGCATGCATTTCCAGAGAGATTTAGTCAGGAATGGGTCGAGTGGGGCCTGTGTATGAGTCAACGTGGTGGCACTGTGGGAGGTGGGTGTGGCTGCCAGGGCAGTGTTTGAAGGGTATTATTTCTTGATAGTTTATTTCATTCTCTTTTTAGAATTCCAGTATCAGAAATTGAACATTTAGTGTCGATTATCCAAGTCTTTACTGTTTTCTTTCTTGGTTTCCGTCTCTTTCATACTTGACAGGTTTTAGATTTCTTCATCACCCTTTTTCTTTACCATTGATATCATTCATTAGTTATAGTTTCTTATTCTATGAATATTAAGTCTTGTTTTCAAGCTGACAGCCCTTTGTAATCACTTTAGTTTGAACCTCCTAATTTGTGAAATTAGTTTGCCTTCGTTCAAATACATTATGTTGAGTTTGTTGCTTACTCCTGCCCACTTTTTTGTTTACTTAGTTGTATGTTTGTATCTTCTTAGATGCACTTTCTTGCTCAGTATTTTTTGATGCTTCTGCACCTACTCTGCCACCCACATGATAAAATCTAAACTCCTTACTTATCATGACGTTATTTTCCATGGGTTCTACTTTAGTTTCCATTTCTCCCAAAATAACCTCTTTCCACAACCCATCCTGTTAACACTGGATGCTTGTTCCTAGAAATCTCCACTCCGTTATTTGTTCATTACTTTTTAAGAAGAAACTTTTAGATCACTTAATTAAAAATTTTTTTATTTTTGACTTTTTTCATTTATTTTTTTATTGAATCACAATGAGATACACAGCTACAAAGTTGGTCATGATTGGATTTCAGTCCCAGAATGTTCCAACACCTATTCCTTCACCAATATACCTTTCCCATCACCAATGTCCCTAAATCTTCTTAGAAGTTCAGTGCATAATTCAATAAAAAAGATTTAATATGTAGCAATCATAATATTAGTGAAAGTGTTAGGTAAAATCAATTAATTTTTAAATATAGCAGCAACATTTGCCTAGAAAATTAGAATGAATTTTTTCTTACAGTTTAGTATTGTCTAGTCTCTTTGTGACACCTGCCTGTGCTAACTGTCAAGTTATAATTAATTTGTAAAGTTTCATCCCTAGAGTTAAATCCTAAAGAGAGGCTCTTCCAGATAACCTTTTAGGCTTTTTTCCAGAAACAAAGAAATCTTTGTTTCTCTCTGACCTCATGACGCATGGTATCTGTCAGTGGAAGACACAAAGTCGTTATATCAGTTTCTGTCTCTACCCCACTTTGGGAATTTGGGAGGATTATACTTCTGGTCCCTTTGAAAACATGTATATCCAATGGACTTTCTATAGCCAATGAAGTGTGAGTAGAATTGTGCTTAAGAATATTTAAGAGCCGGAGTACTATTCTCCATCTTTTTCTTCTTCAAAGACACCTTTGACTGGCTCTTCAAACCCATGTTCTCCCGTGAACACATATCTTGTTTACTTCTCTGTTTCTTTGCTTGATTATTTCCACTCTTGAGAAGCTTATGTTCTCTCGTGTACTTCTTTTTTTTCCCTCACAACTTTCTAAATAGATTTAATAAATACTATCTTGCTTCACTAAAAACAAACAAATGAACATAACTTCAATGATGACTATTATACACTTCATCTGGTGGGGTCTGTTAGCCTGTGTGTCAGATTAAAGATAAAGTAATGCAAAGGCCCCCAGCTGCTTATGATGGAGATATAATATTAACAAGAAATTAATGTATTATTTTAAGTCACTGAGCTGTTGTTTATTTTGAAAACATACCATAACTTAATTTATCCTGCCTAATACACTGTCTCAAAGCTGTCACTGTATCTTTTCAAAATTAAAAAAAACTTTAGTTAAACTGTAAGTAAAGTTTACAGTAGTTTATTTACTGTAGTTTACAAAAATTGTTTATAATACAATTGGCATAAAGCATTCAGAGTTCCAACAACAATCCCTCGACCATGTCACCCTATCTCTTAATAAGGTGATTGAAATTGTAGCTTACAATTTATTTGAGGTAAAAAACATTATCATTATACTATTTTTTATAGACTAAGGCATCCAAAACATTTTCATGTTTATACTATACCAAATAATGCTATTTTAAATCTTTTGCATGGTACATGGCACTGATCTGAGGATTTTATTCATATTTTCTCATGTAATTTTTCTTTACCACTTGTACTGAAAAAGAAAGAGCTGTAGAGTTAGGTGTGCTCTTTATCACACAGCTGGTGAAAGGCAGAAGCAGCCATAAGACCCAAGTAGATCTGATTCTCAAGACCACACTCGTATCACAATCCATCCTAGGAATAACAGATGAACTTGCTGCCTGATGGGAGACTATCATCAAAGCAGACGCTCCTGTCATGAGCCTTGTAATGGATAACTAAACCAGCCTTGAATAATTGCAAAAGTCAAGCAAGTAAATAAACAAAATTGAAAACATGTTTCTAGCATCTAATGGGACATGGAGAATTCTTCAGATAACTTTCCAGTTCTTGAGGAAAGGCCAATCCCGTATTGTGTATTCACCAAAAATTTCATCCATGGTCCAAAATGAAAACTAACCCAGAGCATTGTTTGCTTGACTAGTTTTGATTGGCATGGATGATTTCTGGATTAGTTTCCTGTTTGGCCTCTGTCACATGCAGCAGTGATCAATGAAAAGTCACTTCACATTCATATGTCCAGCCTCCAGCCTTGGTACAGCATTGTCAGGAACACTGTCTCCAGGATGCATCATCAGCTGGATACTCAGGAAGCAATGAGATGCGGGTTGAAGTAGATAGACTGAGGACAGACTCAAAACTCTGGGGAAGCTCTGAGTGAAGCCAAGTGAAAAATAGCAACAGTTAATGTGAGTGCCTCAGGCCACAGAGTTTCCAAGGAGGAGGCAATAGCAACCAGAGGCAAAGGGGCTGAATGCCAAGAATTGTGTAGTGGAGGATTTTCCCACATGTGTAGGAAAACCATACAGTGGAACCTCAGAAGAGAAGTTGGACCCAGAACATATTTTATTTCTTTTAAGCTTTTATTCTTGGTTCTCTATAGAGTCTTAAATTTGTATTATTGGGACTTTCTTTTTCCTCTGAACTTTAGACTGCATTATAATTTGTTAGTACAATCACTGAAAGGCATTAAAGCATATAGAAGACAAATGCATTTGAGGAAGTTAAATATTACTTGCACAGCCAGGTTATATGTTTTTTTTAAAGGTGAAGGCTAGACTGAGATACTTCTGTGATAGAATATCTTCATACATTGTTGTAGCTCTATTATTTGATATAGTTTGTGTTGATTATGGCGAAGGGAGCACCCTGACACTAACAGCTCCTTTATTCCTGAAAGTATTTATGACTCTGAATATATAACATAGATAGACTTTGCTAAATCAATTTGCAGGCATCCTAACCTGAGTAATATATTTTCTGAAGTTATTTGGTTCCTGAGTTTTGATTTATTTTATTTATTCAGGATTTTATTTAGAGACTTGGCTGAGTGATGACATAAAGAAGTCTTTGCCTTGGAAAGAAGAATCAATTTTTACTTATTAGTTTTCAAGAGGGGCTGGAGCAATAGCATAGTGGGTAAGGCCTTTGCCTTCCACGTTGCTGACCTGGGTTCAATTCCTCCGCCCCTCCAGAGAGCCCAGCAAGCTACTGAGAGTATTCCACCTGCACGGCAAAGCTTGGCAAGCTACTGGTGACATATTCGATATGCCAAAAACAGTAACAACAAGTCTCACAATGGAGACATTACTGGTGCCCACTCGAGAAAATCGATGAACAACGGGAGAACAGTGACAGTGACCATTTTCAAGAGGAGAGGCATGCCACACCCAGGGTTTTACCAGGATTGGTCAAGAGACAGAAGGAATGAGAAAGACAGAAGGAATGAGAAAGCCTGGGCAACAGTAATTTTTGTGATTCTTCTGGAAAAGTAAGGTAGAAAAGGTAAATAATTTAAGATTGTCTAGTTCAAGTCATTCTGGCGGCCTTAGATTAGCTTGGTGATCTCTGCTTATTTGGTACCTTCCCCTGAAGTGATTGGGTAAGGGGCAGGGAATTTAGATGAAGAAGAAGGTGATTGGGTTATTTGCCTCCAAGATATTTTCTTATTGGAAAGATATTTGCCATCCTTAGGAACTCTCTAACCCTGGAAAGGATAGCCTCTCTCCAGTTAGTCAGCTCCTCAACATATAAAAGTCATAAAATGTAGAAAATTAAGGGACAGAGAGATAATAAAGAATTAAGGCATGGCACAGTATTATTCCAGATCACTCATATGATGTGGAATATATGCATTGCTCAGAGCTATCCGTGAGCACAGAGCCAGCAGTAGCCTCTGAATACTCTCTGATGTGGCCAACCCTCCCTCATATATAAAATGTGATGAGTATAAAAGTCTAATAGTGTGCTTCTATGGGGACTGGAGTAGAAAGTTCTGAAAAGCATCTCATTTATGGTATGTATTCTATTTTCTCAGCAGTACCATGAGGTAGGTATGATCCTTCCTATTTTACAGATGAAGAAATTGAACCATCTTGGCTTTGGTTAAACCTCTAGATGAATTAGGGATTGAGTTTTAAATACTCTGATGAATTAGGGATTGAATTTTAAATACTCTGTCTGCACACTGTGGGTTTATTATACCTCACAGAGGAGACAGGTTTGCTCCATCTGCTGCTCAAAGTTGCACTGAACTTGTTAAAGCACTTGGAATGCGAATGACCATCATTAGGCCTCGTGTTTAGAGCAGGCTAAGCAAAGGAAGGGCAAAGAAGTTTGTTCACGTCTGGGCTAGAGTTCACAGGCCCTTGTATGTGCACTTCCTTTATCAACCTTTGGTGTCAATTGGAAATGTTGACTTTTCCTCCTTAAACTAAGCTTCCAACTTGGACATGCATCAAAATCCAAGGCAAGGCCTGCAATTCAAGGCTTCTGCAGATTAAACATGTTTGTAGTTGCTGAAGACTGCCTAAAAGGGCAGCAGGGAGGCTTGTTGGCAGGTTGGAGGTGGCCAGGAGATATCTGGTGAATTGTGCCCACTGCTGGACACTTGAACCAGACCCACTGGAGAGAAGAGTTTGAGTCAAGAGCTCTTGCTTTTACACACTGGTGATTTGAGAGAGATTGTGAGAGTTTGGAAAGGGTGTTGCTGACACAACAGCTTTTAAAAACATTCCTTAGCATTTCATTGTTTCAAAATACCAAATGATAACAGTATTGCTTATTGGCTTCATTGATTAACCCTTTAAGACAGTGCTTTGGAATTCCAATGGGATCTGTTTGAGTGCATGACAAAGTGCAGTGCAGGGAAGTTGCTCTTTGGTGGCTACTTGGACCGTGCTATCCAGAGTGAAGCAAGTTGTACATGTGATAACTCAGGAGTGATGCTGTTGGCCTTCAGACTTTGACCTCTGACACTGCTACTTCTGACTATGTAACCTTGAGCAAGTGGACTTAAGAGTTATTGGCTGAAGTCTTATTGGTTCACGGATACTGCTTCTATGCCCTTTGCATGGACAACTCATCAAGTATATTTTGCTGGTGAGGAAACGGAGGCATGAGTTACATAACATGCCAAGGTCAAGCTCAATAGTAAATGACAGGACCAGGATTCAGATTCATGCAATCTGACTATCAAGGAGTGCTTATTTGTAGCAAACCAGTTTGTCTCCTTCATTTCTTTTTGTCTTCCTGTTGCCCACTCTTTGTGGCTTCAGGAAAAGAAGGGGGCTATGAATTATCTACTCTTACATAATTTTAGAAAACCATTCCATTGTGGGTAGTACCAAAGGAGTGTGCTGTTGGTTCCAAAGCCATTGTAAGCCCCCCCTCCCCCCCACACACCTACCTCCTCCTGCAGTTTCAGCAGCCCTGGAAGCTCATAGGATAAATCTAGAACTGCAATGAGGAGCCCAGGTCTGTCATGGGAGCCACACCTCAAGGAGGATTGTCCTCACTCTTAGTCTATCTATATTCATGAAAACATAGAATGTTGTTTAAATCATATCTATTAAATACCTTTATGGTAGTTTCTAGACCAGGGTTAGTCGGACATCTGGGCACTGTAGCCTCTCTTACTTTCACCACTCACCCTACCTCAAAGTACCCTTCCAGCTTGGGTATCCCAGCTTGGGTAGATCACTTTAGTCCAGCAGGGATGAAAGGGTTGAAGATTTTCAGTGGGCAGGGTTTGAGCAGCCAAAGGAGGTTTTGGGGGATTGTAACAAATATATATATGTACATATTTATGTGTGTGTGTATATATATATATACATATATGTGTATATATATACACACACACAAAAATATATATGGTTATATATGGGCTGGAGTGATAGCACAGCGGTAGGGCATTTGCCTTGCAGGCAGCCAGCCTGGCCGAGCCGGGTTCGATTCCTCTGCCCCTCTCAGAGAGCCCAGCAAGCTACCAAGAGTATCTTGTTCGTGCGACAAAGCATGGCAAGTTACTTGTGATGTATTCAATATGCCAAACACAGTAATAACAAGTCTCAAAATGGAGACATTACTGGGCCCGCTCGAGCAAATCGATGAACAATGGGAAGACAGTGACAGTGACATATATATATATATATAACACACATATGTGTATTTGTGTGTACACCAATTCCTATTTTGCAAACAAAGCAAGAAAATAACAGCAATCTAATTTTCTACTTTCTAAAAAATATTCTATCATTTAAAAGTATTTAATTCATTAAATGTTATATGAATATTTTCATAAAATTGTTATCATTCTTTATTTTAGACCATTACCTTATTTTTTATTTATTTATTTTTTATTAGTGAAACACAATGAAGTATAGTTGTAGACTTAACAAACTTTTGTGCTTGGGTTTCAGTTATACAATGATGAAGTACCCATCCCTCCACCAGTGCCCATTCTCTACCACCAATGATCCCAGTAGCCCTCCCACCCCCCCACCTTGCCCCACCTTTGGGCAGGGCATTCCCTTTTGCTCTCTCTTTTCTTTAGGGTGTTGTGGCTTGCAATAGAGGTCTTGAGAGGCCATCATGTTTGGTCTATAGTCTACTTTCAGCATGCATCTTGCATCCCGAGCGAATCCTCCAAACATCTTTTACTTAGTGTTCCCTTCTCTATCTGAGCTGCCTTTTCCCCCAGTATGTGCTGCTGGCTTTCAAGCCATGGAGCAGACCTTCTGGTACTTATCTCAACTATTCTTGGGTGTTCATCTCCCATTCTGTTACTTTATATTTCCCAGATGAGTGCAGTATTTCTATGTCTGTCCCTCTCTTTCTGGCTCATTTCATTTAGCATGACACTTTCCATGTAGAACCACTTGTATATAAATTTCATGACTTCATCTTTTGTAACAGCTGCATAGTACTCCATTATGTAAATGTACCAAAGTTTCTTTAACCAGTCATCTATTCTTGGGCACTCAGGTTTTTTCCATATTCTAACTATTGTAAACAGTGCTGCAATGAACAAACAAGTGCAGATGTGACTTCGACTATACTTTTTTTGCCTCTCTGAGATATATTCCCAGGAGTGGTATTGCTGGGTCAAATGGGAGGTCAATTTCTAATTTTTTGAGAATGGTCCATACTGTTTTCCAAAAGGGCTGAACCAGTTGGCATTCCCACCAGCAGTGAAGGAGTGTCATTTTCTCGCCACATCTGCGCTAGCACCGGTTGCTTTTGTTCTTGTGGATGTGGGTCAGTCTCTGTGGTGTGAGGTGATATCTCATTGTTGTTTTGATCTGCATCTCCCTGATGATTGTGATGTAGAGCATTTTCTGATGTGCCTTTTTGCCATTCGGATTTCTTCTTTGAGAAAGTTTCAGTTCATTTTGTCGCCCCATTTTTTGATAGGGTTGGATGTTTTCTTCTTGTGGAGTTCAGCCAGTGCTTTGTATATCCTTGACATCAAACCCTTGTAGGCTGGGTATTGGGCAAATATTCTTTCCCATTCTCTAGATTGTCTTTTTATTTGGTCACTGTTTCTTTTGAGGTGCAGAGGTTTCTTATTTTAAGATAGTCCCATTTGTCTATCTCTGTTTTCACTTGCTTGGCCAGTGGTGTGTCATCTTTGAAGATATCATTAGCTTCAATGTCGTGGAGGGTTTGCCAACTTTGTCTTCAATGTACCTTATGGGTTCCGGTCTGATGTTGAGGTCTTTAATTCATTTTGATCTTACTTTTGTGCATGGTGTTAGGTAGAGATCTCAGCCAATTTTTTTGCATGTAGCTGTCCAGTTTTGCCAACACAATTTGTTAAAGAGGCTTTCCTTGCTCCACTTCGCATTCTTGCTCCCTTATCAAAGATTAGCTGATCATATATTTTGGGGGGAGGTATCAGTATATTCAACCCTATTCCATTGATCTGCAGCTCTGCCTTTGTTCCAGTACCATGCTGTTTTAATTATTACTGCTTTGTAGTAGTGTTTGAGGTTGGGGAGATTGATTTCTCCCATTTTCTTTTCCCCAAGAATTGCTTTAGCTATTCATGGGATCTTATTGCTCCATATGAATTTCAGGAGTGTTTGCGCCATTTCTTTGAAGAATGTCATGGATATACTTATAGAAATTGCGTTGAATTTGTACAATGCTTTGGGGAGTATTGCCATTTTAACAATGTTAATTCTCCTGATCCATGAGCAAGGGATATCTTTCCAATTCCTCGTGTCCTCTTTTAGTTACTGAAGTAGCATTTTGTAGTTTTCTTTGTACAGGTCTTTTACGTCCTTAGTGAAGCTGATTCCTAGGTACTTGATTCTCTGAGGCACAATTGTGATTGGAATTTTTTTCATGTAACTTTCTTATTTCTCATTATTTGTGTATTTGAAAGCCATGGACTTTTGGGTATTGATTTTATAGCTGCAACTTTACTATACGAGTCTATTGTTTCTAGGAGTTTTTTGGTGGAGGTTATTGGGTTCTCTAAGTATAGTATCATATCATCTGCGAATAGTGAGAGCTTGATTTCTTCCTTTCCTACCTTAATGCCCTTAATATCTTTTTCTTGCCTAATCGCTATTGCAAGTACTTCCAGTACTATATTGAACAGCAGAGGAGAGAGGGGGCATCCTTGTCTCATCCCTGATCTTAGAGGGAAGGCTCTCAGTTTTTCCCCATTGAGGATGATGCTTGCCATAGGCTTGTGGTAGATGACTTTAACTATATTGAGGAAAGTCCCTTTTATCCCCATTTTGGCAAGGGTTTTCATCATAAACCAGTGCTGGCTCTTGTCAAATGCTTTCTTTGCATCTATTGATATAATCATGTGGTTTTTATCTTTTCTTTTGTTGATATGATGGATTATGTTAATTGATTTCTGAATATTAAACCATCCTTGCATCCCCGGGATAAATCCCACTTGGTCATGGTGTATGATCTTTTTGATGAACTGTTGAATTCTATTTGTTTGTATTTTGTTGAGAATCTTTGCATCTGTGTTCATCAGGGATATCGGCCTGTAGTTTTCTTTTCTTGTGCTGTCTTTTTTTCCTTTTGGTATTCTAGAGATATGAGCCTCAGAGAAACTGTTTGGGAGAGTTTCTGTTTCTTCAATTTCCTGGAATAGCTTGAGGTAAACTGGCAATAGGTCCTCTTCAAATGTTTGGAAAAGTTTGCCAGTGAATCCATCTGGACCTGGGCTTTTGTTTTGGGGAAGACTTTTGATTACAGTTTTAATTTCTTTGATATTAATGAGTCTGTTCCGGTATTCCAAGTCTTCTTGGTTCAATCTTGGGAGATTATAGGAATCCAGGAATTTATCCATTTCTTCTAGGTTCTCTTGTTTTATGGCATACAGACTTTCAAAGTAGTCTCTGATGATCTTCTGAATTTCTTTGGTTTCCATTGTGATGTCCCCTTTTCATTTCTGATTTAGTTTATTTTAGTTCTCTCTCTCTTTCTTTGTGAGTTTCGCTAGTGGTTAATCAATTTTGTTTATTTTCTCAAAGAATTAGCTCTTGGTTTCATTGATCTTTCGGATTGTCTTTTGGGTTTCCATGTCGTTGATTTCTGCCCTAAGTTTTATGATCTCTTTCCTTCTCCCTGGTTTGGATTCCTTTTGTGAAGACAAGTTGTTTATGTGGACCCTTTCTTCCTTCCTGAGAAATGCTTGCAGAGCTATAAATTTTCCCCTTAACATGACTTTAGCTGCATCCCACAGGTTCTGGTAGCTCGTGTCTTCATTCTCATTTGTTTCCAGATATCTTTTGATTTCTTCCTGGATTTATTTCCTGACACAATCATTGTTCAATATTGAGTTCTTTAATTTCCAGGTGTTTGATTTGGTTTTCTCCATCTGTACATGATTAACTTCTATTTTCAATGCATCTTGGTCTGAGAAGATAGTTGATACAATGTCTATCTTCCTGATTCTGTTGAGGTATGCTTTGTGGCCCAGCACATAGTTTATTCTAGAAAATATTTCATGTGCATTGGAAAAGAATGTGTATTCTTTATTGGGGGGATATAAAGTCCTGTATAGATCTATTAGCCCTCTGTCTTCTATTTATTCCTTCAGAGTCATAATTTCCTTGTTGAGTTTTAATCTTCTTGATCTATCCAGAAGTGATAAGGTGGTGTTGAAGTCTCCAAGTACTATTGTGTTGCTTGCAATGTCCTTCTTAAGGTCTGTTAGCAGTTGTAGGTATTTGGCTGGTCCCTCATTGGGTGTGTATACATTTAGAAGTGTGATTTCTTCCTGCTGTACATATCCCTTGATTAATAAAAAATGGCCCTCACTGTCCCTTCTAATCTTTTTCAATCTGTAATCTATGTTGTCTGATAGTAGTAAAGCCACCCCAGATTTTTTGAGGGAATTGTTTGCTTGCAGAATTGTTTTTCATCCCTTGACTTTGAGTCTGTGTTTGTTCTGACTGTTCAGATGTGTTTTTCATGTAGGCAGCAGAATGTTGGGTTCTGTCTCTGAATCCATTTTGCCACTCTCTATCTCTTAATTGGTGAATTTAGACCATTGACATTGAGAGAAATTATTGTCATGAGGTTTTGTGTCATCTTTCTGTAAGGGTTTGTTGTGCTTGTAGGGGTTTGTCTTATCTTACAGTAGCCCCTTTAACCCTTCTTTTGGTTTGGTTTTGAGTCTATGAAGTTCCTGAGCTGTTGCTTATCCACAAAATAGTGTACCGTTCCTTTGATTTTGTGCGAGAGTTTAGCTGGATAAAGTATTCTTGGTGAAGAGTTCCTTTCATTGAGTTTTTTCACTATATCCCACCATTGACTTTGGGTTTGGAGGGTTTCCTCTGATAGGACTACTGTGAATCTAAGGGGTGCCCCTTTGTATGTGATTTCCTTCTTTGACCTTGCTGCTTGCTGTATTATGTCTCGATTTGTGGCATCCATCATTCTAACTATGATATGTCTTGGAGTGTTTTTGTTAGGGTCTCTTTTAGTTGGCCCCTTTAGGCTCCTTGAAGCTGGATGCCTGCATTCTCCATCTCTGGTAACTTTTCAGCAATGATTTCTTTAACTGTGGCTTTTTCATTGGGATTCCTTCCCTGACCTTCTGGTACTCCAGTGATTCTAATGTTGTTCCTCTTGAAATCATCTCCTAGGATTCTGATTCAATCTAGAGCTATTTTGAGGTCTCTTCCCATTGTTTTTTGCTGCCGCAGTTCATCTTCCAGCTCACTGATTCTGTCTTCAGTTGTAGCCTTTCTACTGTTGAGGGAACACACTGAGTTTTTTTATTTCATCTACTGAATCCTTTATTTGTGACACTTCTGTGCGTAGCTTTCCAATTTCTGCTCTCATTTCTTTCTGTAATTTCTTGATTCTTCGATCCATTATTTCTTTCATGTCCTTGTTTAATTTACTGGATATCTGCCCCACCATTTCTTTGAGTTCATTTAACATCTTCAGTAGTTCATCTCTGAATTCTTTATCTGAGAGCTCACATTTGTGAGTAATACCTGTTGAGGCTTCTGGACTGTTTTCATCATCCTCTCTTCATAGTGGGGATTTGTGCTATTTCTTCATGTTGGTGTGGTGTTGTGGAGACTGATATGTAACATCAGATTGCTGGGTACGGGTAAAAAATCTGCAGATGAGAGGTGGCAGACCCCCAGATAGGCCACGCCCATTCTGCAGAGGTCACGCCCACTTTTGCAGTGGCCACGCCCCCTACAGGTACCTGGAAGAGGGCCCGAGTTGGGGATGAACAGGAAGGTTCTGGGGAGGTTGGGCGGCCCAGGGTCCGAGAGGACGCCTGGGGCCTGGGCACGCAGAAGGTGGCATCCTGGGAGAGGGAGAAAACTGGCCCCAGCATTGGGGACCACCATTGCCTTATTTACGTAAGTATTTCATCCTAAGAATTTTTCTTTGTAAACAGTTTTTATTTAGAAACTTGTGGACACTTCATTTATTTTTTTCTTATGTTTTAATTAAATTTTTTTACCATTTTTACTGAGAAATCAGGATTTACAATACTATTAATTATATTTTCATGCATGCATCATACCAACACCACACCATTCACCAGTGAGCCTGCTTCCCTCCACCAGTGTTCCAAAGATTCCTCCCAGTCAGCCCCTCCCCCAGGTAAGTTAAATTTTAGAAACAAAATCTCCAGTTCTGATGCCCTTGACCATTTCTTGTTCTCTTACTATGTTTCTTTTATATCCATGTGGACCATTTAAATATTAGGCTGTAGACACTCTTTGCAATGATTAGATGGAGTGCTGGGTCAGAACATCATGAAGAAATGTCCCTTTTTTTTTTAAAGTAAACACTGTTAGTTTGCTTGTATAAAACATGTTTTTTTCTATGATATTCTAGTGTCAATTTAGAAAGGTTTTGTTCTGAATTAGTGTGTTGTAGGAAAGACAGAGAACCAAAGTGAAGGAAATGGAGAGCAAGGAAGGCTTGAAGGGACTTGTTGTCTACCAGGCAAATGGCGGGAAGGGGATGGTGATCTCACTCAATAAGCTGTGACAACTGGCTGTGACTGAGGCATATCCATCAGCTCTGTGGGAATTTATGGTCGTGGTCAGTGCCGGTCACTTCATATTTCCAGAAACTTGTGAGGAGTGCTTCCCTTTTCCTTATAGCCTATGGTCACATGCCATGCTCTGATCAGTGGAAGCCGAGTAGAAAGAACCTGAGCCATTTTCAGGCAGAAGCTGTAAGAATGAGTGCACAGCTTCCCATGTTCTCTCTGCACCATTGGCTTGCAAGGTTCCAAGAGTTAGCAGACCCATCTGGGTCCCAGAAAGCAGGAGACACAGACCAGAGGCAACAACTGACCTGTAATGAAGACGCTTTCTTTGAAGGGGAATTGGAATGTGCTTGTGAGTCCTTCCATGACATAATTCAGATGGACATTTGAGAAACAGTATTTGCCCCTGAGGACTCAGATATGAGTTTAGAAGAAAATAAAGAAAATATTGAGCCTCAAAATATGCCAAAGACATCCTTCCCAACAGTATGGATAAGATAGAGAAGAGGTCCAGCAGAGACCAGGGTCTTCCAGGAGCCACAGAGAAAAGCCATATTGTCACAGGGTAATGAACAGTGAATAGAGTTACAGATATTGGTGGTGGGAACCAAATGTGCTTGAGCAGCCCTGGAGAAGAAATTTACGGAGATTGTCTTAAAGCAAAGACTGAGGTTATCAGGGTAGGAATAAATTCTTCCTCAAGACTGAAAAGTTAACTCCTAAGTTTATAGCCTCCCCCAACAAATGTCAGACATGCAAATCACATAATTGTCTGTATTGTTATGTAACATGAATATATACACACACATATATAATAATTGACACATATCTATAACTGTATCCATCCATTTTGGAATTTTGAATGAATGATCCACCATCTCTAATACTTGCAATTAGGTTTTTAAAGGTATTTGTGAAAATTCCACTAGCTCTGGCACAGTACTGGCTTGAATTTACCACAGATTAAAATTTGAATAGTTCTTCAATATTCAGGATTGGAGGATATGGGTTTCCAGGAGGAGTAAGGAAGGAGTTGGGAGTAGGAACTTAGAAAGGAACACATAGCTGCTTTCTTCGTGTCCATCTGCCTATTTGTTCATTAATCCATCCCTGAGATGACTTTTTTATTTGAAATTTATTTTAAAAATTTAATTAATAGCTTGAACAGTTCAGGAAATCATCCTGGCATTTCAAAAACCCCATTTTCCCACGGTTTTCATCCCATTCAAATTGTTCATTAGACCAACTAACCAAAAGCCAACTTGCTCTTCAGGGATTCTATTCAGTCATTTGAAAAATCTTTGACATCAAAGTTGTTCATAAGTGTAGAAAGGACCTATCAACCTGAATTTACATATTCCTGAATTCATATTTCTACATGAGTGGATTGCAGGACAGAAAAATATATCATCATGGATATTTTACTTAAAAACAATTGGAAATTTTTAGGGAACTCAATTCTGCAAGGATAGATTAAGATAAAATTGTGAAATAACCTATTTTGTACTTGGCTCATTATTTGCAAACCTCTGTGTGTCACCTTACCCTCCACACTGCCCACCAAGTCCTTCTTCCAGATCTTCCTCTCTGCCCTATATAATCACCAGGACAGAAAGACATTCATTCAAAAGAATGTATGCACACCAGTATTCATTGTAACACTTAGTACACTAGCTAAGATTTGGAATTAACTTTATCTGTTATTGGATTTGAAATACAACAACAGATAAGTATCTATATATAATGGAATATTATACGGCTGTAAGGAATGATGAAATCATGCAATTCATGGCAACATGGATGGAACTGGAAGATGTTATATTATATAAAGCCAGAAAAAGAAGGATAAACACAGGATGATATCACTTATGTGTTGTATTTAGAAAATCTAGAAAAGGGAATGCAATTTTTTAAAGGGGGGATGCCCAGATCAACATTTGCCCCAGAGTATAGAAAAGAGAAAGAAAGAAAGAAAGAAAGAAAGAAAGAAAGAAAGAAAGAAAGAAAGAAAAAGAGTAGACAGAAAAGGGAGAAGAGACAGACAAGAAGCAACAATGACTAGGTCATAGCAGTCAGGTACAAAGGTGTGGTTAAGGAATGAGAGAACCAAATACCCAAACCACAGAGCCCACAAAGATAGGCAATGAAATCAAGAGGCCCACACTTTGACAACCAAACTTAGAAAGGTGTCTGTGAAGAGGACAGGATGGAGGGGGAGGGCGTTATGGGAGGAGACCTGGGAATATTGATGGAGAAAGCTTGACACTGATGGTGGGTGGGATTGGTGCTATTATATTGTATGTCTAAAATTCAACTACCAATAACTTTGTAAATCACAGAGCTTTAGTTTTTTTTTCTTTTTGGGTCACACATGGCACTTGGCAATGCACAGGGGTTACTCCTGGCTTTGCAATCAGGAATTACTCCTGGTGGTGCTCAGGGGATCATATGGGATGCTGGGAGTCTAACCAGAGTTGGCCACATGCAAGGTAAACACACTACCCACTGTGCTATTGCTCCAGCACCCAATCACAGCGCTTTAGTTAAAAAAAGTGGGTAAAAGATCAGTGTCTTGGTGCTTATCTTCAGCCTTATAATAGCACTGTACCACTGTCCTCCCGTTGTTCATCAATTTGCTCGAGCGGGCACCAGTAATGTCTCACAACAAATTGTGAGACTTGTTACTGTTTTTGGCATATTGAATACATGATGGGTAGCTTGCCAGGCTTTGCCAAGCGGGCGATATACTCTTGGTAGCTTGCCAGGCTCTCTGAGAGGGGTGGAGAAATTGAACCCGGGTTGGCCGCATGCAAGGCAAATGCCCTACGCGCTGTGCTATCGCTCCAGCCCTCAGCCTCATAATACCAGGGGCTAAATGTACTCTTAGCAATGTGCTAGCATGTTTCTGCCTAAATCAAGAGCTACCCAGTTCCCACTATAAAGTCCTGTTCCTTTCTAGCTGATAGATATCTGGAGTTTCAGTCATTTCTCAGATTCATTCAGTGATGTGCAGAAGCTTATTCATATTGGTTCATAAAAACTTGTGGTTAAATATTCAGGAATATTTTGAGCCAGTGGCTAAATTGTTGGCAATTTGCCATTGACCGTAGTTGCTGTATTTGTCCCACTGGAAGGTGTCTAGCAGTCACATATCAGAACACTTTTTTTTTCTTCAGAGTACCAGCTTAGCAATATGTTACTTCAATGATCCTGCTTCACTTTCTATAGAGCAGCCAAAAAAAAAAAAAAATCAGTAGCCACAGGATGTGGGTTGTGGAAGCTGGAAATTGGAATGGAAGAACTTCTTTACCTTCTTGTTGATAAGAAGTTCTTTTAATTTCCCCCCTTTGTCCTCATTAAATGTTATAATCCTTTTAATTAATTTGTAAGTATGATCCTCCATGTATTTCTTGTCTAAATAATCTCTTAATTGCTCTGTTAATCTTGATTGGGATCTCCTTTGGGAACGGTGATGTGTTTCATAACAAAAGAAAACAGTTTCAGAAGCAATGCACCACAATTAAAATGAACATACGCCATGGGAATCATGGAACGCCAGGGATGACTGGTTTGTTGATGTTAACCAGGGTTTAAAGAAGCAAATAAAGGTCAAAAAGAGTGTAGGACACTTGTTTAGTAAACACCCCTAAAGTACCCTTTACCTTATAGTGGCTAAGCGAAGTCCAGGCCTCTTTTTTTTTGTTTGTTTTAGGGTCCTGGAAAAAAATGAACAAATGATTTTCAAGTAGACACAGACATTCTAAGGAAGAGAAGTCTTGTCTATAATCCACCAAGATTCGAGTGTGGAAGCAAGACTACTTAGAATAACCATTTATTGGCCTCATCCACAGGCCGTAGTCTCCCCAGTAATCAAGACAATATTCCATTTGTAATTCCAATTCCCGATATAGTGCTATGAACCCAATAGTTGCTTTCATAAATAGTGACTTAACTAATGGATAAGAGGCACTGTTAGCCATGTGTAATTTTCTGAGTAGATAGGCATGAGACCACATATGCAGGGAGAGTGGGGCCAGTGAGCTCAACCACAGATTAATCTCACCTGGAAGGGTGGAGCAACAAGCACAGGTTAGGACTGTTAGGACTAAGAGGAAAAACATTTAATGGACAATCCCTTCTAAGAGAGGAAACTGTAACTTTATGTTATCAATTATATCTATTTGTGAATATGTTTATCTCTCTATATGTGATAATAAATGTGTTCATAAATGTATGGTATAGCTGGGTTTTGGAGGATTTGAATCTAACATATTTCATGAAAGCCCAAAGAAATTCTTCAGATACATCCTACTTACTGAAACAACAGAGAAAATTAGAGAATAATTATAGGGAGCTCTTTCGGGGATTTAGAGTATTCTTGTAGCATGTGATACAGTACTATGAAAGGTCATCAGTGTGATGCATTCTTGTTACTGGACCTTTTCTTGACTGCCTGCAAGTCAGAACTATTCTGTTTTGCTATGAGGACTCTAAGAGATAGGAGAGAAGACTCTGATTCTTATCCCTTTGCACCTCCATGGACAAGGTGATTCTATCTAAATCCAAATCTGAGGCTATCTCAAGGTGCTTTGTACCAAGCATATTAAAGCTGGAGTGGCAAATCTGGAGCTTGGCACAAATACCTTGGGCCAATTCCAAATCTCAATTTCATTATCCCATAAATTTGAATTTAACTTGGAGACTGCTAATGTCTATGAAATTAAAATAGACTGAATTCCAGAGATTTGGATCATAGATTTAAGAGTACAGTGAATATGTAGATCAAGTGTTTTACTAAAGAGAAATCTATTCCTAAATTTGGTTGCAGGAGCACGTGCGCACACCACACATGCACACGGTCTTGAATCTTTACTTTTCAAACATTATTAATAGACTTTTATTGGGCTACCCAGTATGTGCCAAGAAAAGTGTTTGACTTATTGGTCACACACAGTATTCTTCTAAAGGTCCCCTTAGCTGTTGTAGCTTACATTCAAGTTGGGACAGGGCATAAGATGAATAGATACTATTTTAAAGTTCAAAACAAATAAATCTGAAACTGTAGCTAGCAAATTATTACATATGAAAAGGTCAGTTAGAAGTAGAAGCATTCTGGCATACCCCTTGCAAGACTGCGATGTGTATTAAGCTTTCTTTGTTCTGCCAAATGTGAACTCCAGTGGGGGGCTTATCTCAGTTCTAAAAGTTACATATAATTTACAAATGTCTGAAAGAGAGAAGCTGTGTCCAGATTCTCTGCTCACCATTTTAAGTTGCATTTTTGGGGTTTTTTTTGTCACACCCAGCGATGCTCAGGAGTTATTTCTGACTCTGCACTCAGGAATTACTTCTGGCGGTGCTTGGGGGACCATATGGGATGCCGGGGATGGAACCCAGGTCAGCCACATGCAAGGCAAACACCCTACCTGCTATGCTATCACTCCGGCCCCTAAGTTGCACTTTTGAGCAGGTGTTTCTTAGTTATCTTTGTAGCCACCCACCATTCACCTTCAAGTATATCTTCTCTAATTATATATATTCAGTGTTTTGTTGGCGTTTAATCAGCCACTGTTAAAATTAGAATTGTTCATTCATTTTTAATCATTTTAGTCATATTTGTCTTATTTATCAAAATTTGTCTGATTTTTCACTATTCTGAAATGATTATACCTTTTGGTTTTGCGTCTACAAATTCTGGTACATACTAACTGCAATATATTTATTTGAATCATGATATAAAATTTTATTAATATTTTCAGTAATCCATTGCATTTTTATTAGCAACATGTGAAGGTAAACTATCCCCTTTACCTAATATATCTTAGTTATTCTCTTAACTTTTAGTCAAGTTGGCCGGAACTGTGGCTGTAACACAGTGGTGGGTCACTTGCCTTGCATAGCTGAAGCCCTGGGTTTAATTTCCATGGCCTCCTGAGCACTGAGCTGAGTACTCTGAGTACTACTAAGTGTGACCCCAAGACAAACCCATCCAAAAATCTCCAAACCAATAAAACTCAAACCCCAATCCCCAAAATCAGCATTATATATCAGTATTCGATTTTCATTTTAATAATACTACAGTATCTTTTTCAAGTATTTGTTATCTACTTGGATTCATGCTGTTTTCTGAGCTGTTCATGCTTATATTTTGATCATTCATTGCCAATTTACTTTTTCAAACTGTTCTTCAAATTATATACTGTCCTCCCATTGTTCATTGATTTGCTCGAGCGGGCCCAGTAACATCTCCATTGGAGACTTTGTTGTTACTGTGTTTGGCATATCGAATACATCACGTGTAGCTTGCCAGGCTCTGCCGTGAGGGCGAAATACTCTCAGTAGCTTGCAGGGCTCTCCGAGAGGGCGGAGGAATCGAACTCGGGTCGGCCATGTTGGCTGCGTGCAAGGCAAACACCCTACCACTGTGCTATCACTCCAGCCCAAATTATATACAATAATATATAATTTACAATATATTTTTGTTCATTCTAGTTCTTAAGCAGCAATTGTCACATCAAATATTCTCCATTTTTTGTTAATTGATTTTGTATATAAAATACTTTACCCAATAGTTTGTCTTAATTTTATCTCTAAATTACCAAATTGATTTAATGTTTTAATTGATTTTATATTCCTTGTGTTAAAGAAATTTCAGTAATAGTTTCAAACTTTTAGTCTGAATATTAAAATTTTCTCATATTATTTTATATGCTACACTTACATATAGAATACATTTGGAGTTTTTTTCTCTGATAAGAGATAGTAATGCAATTTTATATTCTCTTTTCAAACATGAGTAGAATAAAGACGATGAAAGGAAGCAGAGGAAGCAGATATTTCTAGCAGATATTGCTTAGGAAAGACTTGAAGGTGAATATTATGGTGTGCTTTGAATATTGGAATGAATTTTGAAGGTTATGAACATCCCAGTTAGGGACAGTGGAGGGAACCTTGGGGTAGAGGACAAGGTAGGGTTGGGGAGTAGAGGTGTGCAGTGTGGACCTGCAGAAGGCTTAGAGAGTAGTGGGAGATCAGATTGGAAAAGCTGTCTTAAGTTCCTGGGTGAACGTGCTGGGCAAAGAGGAAGTGAGAATCAAGTTTTCTTCATATTAAAGCCACCAAATTTCTTTATCCCCTTAAAAAAAAGCCAAAATGGTAGCACAAAATTGGAATAGATTTCACTTTTTTGTGTGTGTTATTTAGGGCATAGATCTGTTTAGGGCTTACACTCAGGAGTCACTCTCTGGGATGCTCAGGACCATATGAAGTGCTGGAGATTTGGTTAGCCAGGTGCCTGGCAAGCCCCTAACCCACTGTACACTGTACTCTCTCTCTCTCTCTCTCTCTCTCTCTCTCTCTCTCTCTCTCTCACTCAGTTCCACTCTGGAGATCCAGGCACAGGGGTCTGCCTTTGAAGCCCTGACTCCTGAGAGTGGGTTAGACTAATTTGACATCTTTGGGCACTGAATCATACATGATGAAGTTTGGGACCTGGTTATAATTTCCTTTAGCTAGGGAATTGCTTTGAATCTCTTCCACTTAACTTGTTTATAAAAATCCCAGAGAATTATTTTCCAGACCATGGGTGGAAGAATCCAGTGTGTTTAGTGCTCATCCTATAAACAAATGGAGATTTTTTTTTCTGTAGAAGCTGACTGGAGGAAATTATTTTGGTGATTTGAAGAAAGTGTTGAGTTCTGGGTTGTTTGAGGCATAGACAGTTCATATCACGGCTGGCGTTCACTCCCTTGGAGAATATTACTTATTTCTATGAAAACACTTCAACTCTTCTCATTTCAAGCTCACTTAATGTAAATGTCTAGAAATTGGCACCATGTAGTTGTGTGGTTCTTTTGGGGGATTAGCTCCAACTGAGTGGGGAACAGGAGGAAAAAGATGAAAAGGTAGAGCAGCCTTCATTTCTTCAAAGTATGCATCCTGATTGCAGATCAGAATTATACCTTAAAGAAATTTTTGTGATGCTAAATCTGAAGTTTCTTATTGACATGAACAGTTTGAGGCAAAATGTACTTTTGAGCTTTATATTCTTCTTGGCAGAAACCATTTAGAGGGAGAAAGGGAGGGAGGTGGGAGGGAGAAGAAGAGGGAGAGAGGGAGAGAGAGAGAGAGAGAGAGAGAGAGAGAGAGAGAGAGAGAGAGAGAGAGAGAGAGAGAGAATAGGGGTTAAATCACTGTCCACTGTCCTTGTATGCAGCTGACCCAGGTTTGATCTCTGGTACTACATACGGTTTCCCTGAGCACTACCAGGAGTGATCCTTGAGCACAGAGTTAACAGTAATCCCTGAGCCACTTTGTTTTTATTCCAGAATAAAAACAAAAAAGCAGCAAAAAGGAATCATTTAGACTTTTGCCACAGATGCTAAGTTTGTAATCTAGGTCCTGAAACTAAAATGGTAGAGCCAGAAAATGCTCAGTGGTTGTTTGACATAGCTGATTTTTAACCTGATTCTTTCTCTCTCTCATTTTTAAAATAGTGTAATCTTTTCTCCAAAAGAAACCACTGTTAGAAGACCCACATAAAACTATTTGAAAATGGAACCGATCTGGGGAAAGCCAGTGGCTCTTCTGAAGCATCCAGGCAAAGAGCTGAAATGATCAGTCCGAGTCATGGAAGCCAGGAATGAGCCTTGTCACTTATTTTAAGTCCAGTACTGTGTTCACTGTACCATGTGACCTATTAAACAACCGAGTCTACTAAGTAACCACCCTACCATGTGATATTAAACGCAGGATGGACAAACAATCCCAAAGCCAAGCAGGGGAGCAGCAGGTGTGAAGGAGTGATGGGGTACTGTTACTGCAAAGCTATGGAATATTTAGTCAACAAATGTGCATCAAAAAAAATATTCAGAGGAAGGAAAGAAGTAACTGGAGATGGAAGGTGAGGTTTCTATAGGATTGATTCTGGAGACGTTCCGTGGTGCTGCTTGTCTGTTTTAGTGATGGTGGATGGCTCTTTGGTTTTTGTCTTGTTTTGTTTTACACTCTATTTTTTTTACACTCTTTGGAATTTATTATGAATACAAAAGTATGGTGTGACATCTATCTACAAGTTAAGAATCTAAATATTTATACCTGATATCTTCCTAACCACCCATGTAAGATTGAGGATTTCATTTAAGTATTAGGGTGCTTTTAATTCTTTTGAATCTGTTTGCTAATTCTTTATGCCCTGTTTTTACTGAGTTCCTCTGCCTTCCATAGCCACATCTGAATTTTGCATATTTTCTTGCTTTTCGCTGTAGCTGTGACACCATATATTAGTCTTAAAGCAATTAGTTTTGTCTGTTTCTAAACTTCATAGAAAGAAAGGGAATCATGTCTTCTTTTGTTCACATCAGACTCTTTCAGTGGGGGATTGGTGGCATGCAGTGTTAGGGATCAAACCGCTGGCCTCACACAAACAAGGTAAGTATACTACCACTGAACCACATACTTAGCTCATCCTTAGCTCTTGAACTTTTGTGTTACTTCAGAAAGTCCTATTGGACATTAGATCTCTACATTTTACTCAATGTTTTGAGTGAAGATTCATACAAGCTATTGATTGTTAGAATATTGTGTAATTTTCTATTCTGTTTAGTGATAATTATATTGTATATACATTATATCCTTGAAAATCTACTGGAATTTAATCATAATGTTTTTGGATATTTGGTATGTTTTTATATTTTGCTCTGGAAAAATAATTTTGTGAATATTGCGTATCTTTGGTCAGTTGGGTCAGCTGCGTGCAAGGCAAGCGCCCTACTGCTGTGTTATCCTCCGCCCCTCCTGTAGAGCCCGGAAAACTACCGAGAGTATCTTGCCCGCACGGCAAAGCCTGGCAAGCTACTCGTGACATATTCACTCTGCCAAACACAGTAACAACAAGTCTACAATGGAGATGTTACTGGGCCTGCTAGAGCAAATCAATGAACAACGAGAGGACAGGGACAAGGACAGGATATCTTTGATATAAATGCTTCTCTAGGTTTACACCAGGGAATAGACCTGTTGGGAATAGACAGATGAGAGCATGTTCATATTTTATCAGGTAGTAACTAATAACTTCTTTACTTCTTTCCTTCCTATTCTCTTTTCTTCCTCTCTTCCCCTTCCCTCCTTTTCTTTACATTTTTTAAAATTTTTTCATTTTACATTTTCTTTACATTTTCATTACAATTTAGGTATGTGTCCTAAGGTATAATGCTTAAAATTGAATTAAACACAATCCTTGGTTCATGATGTACAATAATCATTGAACCATACAAAGTCTTATCTCTTTATCTTTTTAAAAATTTTATTTATTGAATCACTGTGAGAACAGTCACAAAGCCTTTCAGTTCAAGTCTCAGTCGGTCATACAATGATCAAACACCTATCCCTTCACCAGTGCACATTTTCCACCACCGAGAATCCCAGTATACCCCCCCTCCCACCCACCCCCCGCCTATGTGGCAGATTTCCAATTTACTCTCTCTTTCTCTACGTTAATCACATTCAATATTATGACAAAAGACCCAACATTGTTATTTGGAATTTTCCCCAACATTCAGACCTGCCACAAAGACACAAACTATCCAGCCAAAAAGTACATATTTACCAATTACTTAGAAGTTATTTTTGTCATCTATCCCTTTACTGCCCCTGCAGAGGTAATCACTAAACTGAATTTTATATTTATCATTTTTCTTTTTTTTTGTTGTTGGAGAGCAGTTCTGGGCCACAGCCAGTGGTGCTCAGGGGCTTCTCACTCAGTGCTCAGGGGATTACATGCAGTGCTGGGAGTTTATCCCAGGTAATCGGCATGCAAGGCAAGTATCTTACCTCCTTTACTGTGTCTCTGGCACTTTTTTGATTGTCTTGACTTTTTGTTTTTTTGTGTATTGTTTTTTTGGTCACACTTGTGGTGCTCAAGGTTTACTCCTCGCTCTGTGCTCAGGGATCACTGCTGGCAGGCTTGGGGAGCTACATGGGGTTCTAGGGATCAAATCTGGGTCAGCTGTATATAAGACACTCACTGTACCTCTCTGGTCCCTGCTCTAGTCTTGAATTCACATCAAAGAGGACAGATGTATCCTTCCATAAGATAGTGGTCTGTCACAGTATCCTTATCCAGGAATGTAATTCTGTTTATAGGATTTTGCACATATATGTAGAGTGCAAACCTCTCAGAAATGGGTATGTAGGAGAATGCACAGGTGTTGTCAACAGTTTGAGGTTGGGATGAGGGCTAGTTATTATGATATCAGCTGGCAGTTCATGCTGTTTTGCTTAAAAGTAGAAGGTAGGGAGCCAGCCTCCAGAGGCCAAGAGAGGTTAGAGGGAATTCTGTGGGTTCACAAATTATCCAGTGAGGCGGTCCACTGAGTTTGAACTTTGTGTGGATGGAATAAACATTGAGATATGGAGTAAAGGTAAAGGTAAAGGCCCTCCTGTTGATCGTCGATTTGCTCGAGCGGGCCCAGTAACGTCTCCATTGGAGACTTTGTTGTTACTGTGTCTGGCATATCGAATACTCTCGGTGGAGTAAAGAAAACACCCAAATGCAGAAGTTCCCAAATTTATTTGACCTACCATCCCTTTTCAGAAAAAAATCACTTTCTCATGCACACACAAAAAAATTCCTCCTGAAAATCTACTTTAAGTGAATAGATGAGGAGTGCTTCCTCTCCTCAATTGCACCCCAAACAAGACCACCCCCACTGGACTGGTCCAATCTGGGAAAGAGGAAAATAGAAGGAGTTTCCCCACTTAGGAAACACTGCCTTAACACATCCTATTAAATAAGCCCCTCTTGGTTATCAGTTTAGCAATTTCCATAAAGAAATCACAATAATGGCTTTTGGGAATGAGATTCTTTTATTTATCATGCAGCATCTGGTAAAACCACAGTTTATTTTGTCTTAGGTTTTAAACTTCCTTCTCTCAAAATAATGCGTAACATGATTTAGCCATCTGAAGTAAGAATCCAGGTGCATTCCAAGTCCAATGACTTGGAATATCCCTAAACTGGTTTATAAAAGATAGAAGCATCTGAACTTTAATGCCATGGGACTATATTAATACAGATGAGGTGATGCTTAAATAGTCTCCAGTTCTCACTAGAGCAGATTCTTCATTGTTTTCTGGCTTGTAGCTTAGTGTCTGGCATGTAATAAATGCACCAAACATTTCATTTAATACATTAGTAAATAAGCATGGTTTGGGAATCTTTTGCTATTTATGTATATTGAAGTAGACCAATGGGTTTTAATATATTCATTCATTTGTAATACCTACGTAATGGTTATTTAATATGAAGATATTGTTCAGCATGATTTAGTTTCTAAAAAAAAGGAAAGAAAAAGATTCAACTAGGTAATTTGGGTGGAAATGAGCATCTGGGGAGATGGAATTGGATTCTTAATTGAAGGCTCTAAGACATTCATGCTTGAATTCTTCTGGGGTGAGAGAGTATCACCCTTCAGATCTTAAGAGTTCTTAAAAGGGAGGTGTAGTATTTCAGAAACAACCCTTTCAAGCCTTAATGCCTTTCATCAAAGGCTTTTAAAGCTCTTTGCCTTTAACAGGGTCCATGTCTACCTCCTGCCGGACTTATACACACGCCTCCCTTGGAGGTCAGTAGAGGCTAAAAGTGCTGAGAAAACAAGCCCAGGTATGCAGTGGAGGCTGCAACCTGACTGTATTTTAGTCTTGCATATGAATGTGCACCTGAGACTTCAAAGAAGGCAGTGTGGGCTAAGATGAAATTGATCGTGATTTCATCCAGAAAGAAAATAAGCTGCCAAATGAAGAGAATGTAAGTTGCCCATAGAGCCTTTCCAGAATGGAATTGTTGACTGAGAAGGTAGTGAGACTCTCATCATTGGAGTTATTCAATTAGAGGCTGACTGGTGTCACTTGGTGGCCATGCTATGGTGTTGATGGTGAAAATCGGACCTATGTTCTAATGGTCTGTATCCTGGTTTATAAGAACCCCTCATCTTTCCTTAAAATCTGAGTCTATGCAACCCAGTCTCCTCCTTCCAGAATGAACCATCACAAATCCTCACCCACACCCTCATCCTCACCTACAGCCTTGTTCCACCCTCAGTCTTACACACCCACAGTTCCCGTTACTCAAATTTAGAAGAAAGAGGCAAATGACTCCATCCTGACAAAATGTCTAGCTGGAATGAGAAATGATTTTTTTCAAAAGAGCTCCTAAGATAGGTTTTTGGGAATAGTGCATATTCATCCTTAGTGCCAAAAAGAGAACTTGAGCCTGGAAGGAATCTGAGTCACCGATGAGTTGGTTGGGTTTCCTATCCTATGCCTGTCAAGGCAGGACATGGCACTGGTAGATTTTATCATGGTTAATCAGTAATTGTCAATGTTCAGTTTCATGGGAATCTCTGTCTGAAAATGCTTGAGGAAAATAATTTCTATTGTCATTGTTGGGTTTTCATGGGGTTCTGTGTTGGAGAGCATTTGATCCAGGGAAAATATTGTGACTGCTTAGTCTGGTGAGTGACTCTCAAACTTGAACATGTAGTAGAGTTACCTCCAGACTTGTTTAAAGACAGATTGATGGGGCCTGCTCACGCTTTTTTTTTTTTTAATTTTGGTTGGTTGTGGATATGGTCAGAGAATCTGCTTCCATCACATTCTCAGGTATATTAGTTTTCTAATGCTGCTATAACAAATTACCACAATTCAGTGATTTAAATCAGAGATTTCTTTTATAGAACTAGAGAAGTGCATAACAGGTTTTACTGCACTAAAAGCAAGGTGTTGGCAGGTTTTTCAGAAGCTCTGGGAAAGAACTCATTTTCTTGCTTTTCCAGCTACTTAGGTAGCCTACACTCCTTTGTCCATGGCTCCATCTAGAATGCCATCTCCCTCGTTCTGACTCTTCTTCATTTCATAAGGACCCTTATGATTGTTATTGGGCTTACCTGGATAATATCTTTATTATCAATAATAAATTGACTACCAAGGAAATCAATTAGTCTTAATTTCATCTACAAACACAATTGCTCCCTGCCATGGAACATCACATATTCACAGGTACATAGACTAGGGTATGGACATAATTGTATGGGTATTATTTAACCTGCTTTAAATAGATGGTAGGATACTACTGGTCTGAGGATCACACTTTGGGAACCATTATTTAGCAACTCAAGGGCTGATTAGTTCTGGGAAAAATTTCTTGTCATAAAAGTGGGCAGGACTATTTATGTCTACTGGAAAAAGAGTATTTCATGTGCTTTAAGTTACATCAACCTTTCATGCAAGCTATATTCATTTCAAATCCAGTGGACATCTGGAAAGAAGGCTCAACGGCCTATATGTCATGACTCTTGCATGGTGCTATATTCCCATTAGTTCACCTTACCTCTTGTGTCTATGTTGTCTCTGCTGCTATTGTAATCATTATCTGCCATGTTATTTCCCTTTTAACTATCAAGACCCTGCTCTTTTAGAACTCATTTTGGATGCTCTCTCTGCCATGAGATCTTCTCTAATTGTTTTAGCTCAAAGTTATCATTATTCTTTGCTAGTTTGTTAGATGACTCTACAAAAAATCATTGTTTTGCATAATGGTACAATGAAGTGGGAAGTATCTTCATTTCATAGAGGGGGGATAATAAGGCAATGACAAGTTTTCCTGAGCTGTGCAAGAAATTCCCCTAGCACTCATAGATCTGGGGACATGGTATCTGATAAGCACTGAACATGTTCACCCCAGATTGACATGCTAAAATATAACCCTTAATGTGATGGCATTCTGGAGTTGTGTCTTGGAAGGCAATTAGGTTACAAGGGTAGAGCCCTTATGAATGGAATTAGAGTAGTTATAAGAGAGACCTTAGAAAGATCCACCATGGTAAGGGCACAGGAAGAGGATAGCCTTCTAGACACCAGGAACCTAATCTGCCAGTCACTTGGGCTTTGACTTTCAGACCTCCCGAACTGCAAGAAGAAATTTTGTTGCTTATACCACCTACTTTGTGGTATTTCTGTCATAGCAGTCTGAACCGATAAGAGGATTCCTCTATTTGATCCTCAGAACTGAGTTTGTCCAGCACTTTGATGGAGGATGCGCGTTTTTAGGGGAACTCACAGCTAGTGAAGCATGGACTGACTGATCAAACCTTAGCCTCTGCTGAGCAGGTTATCCTCTGGAGGCTACAAGTTTTTCTCTAAATTACTTTCTTGTCAGCTGTTTTAAAGGAACATTCTCTCTTATTATTCAGCTCTTTATTGGGTAGCTTTTTTTTTCTCTTGTAAATGGATATATAGTTCCTTGCTTGTGAATTTAACTTGTCAGATATAAATGCTGTCATTATAATTATTATGTGCAATTGAGATGAGTTACTGTCGTTCCATCTTGATTTTTCAAAGAAAGGAATTGTTAGAGTGATGAGAATTACAGATTTGGAGAAAGGTTTGTCAAAATCAAGCATTCACAGCAGTGTGTTTATGGCATTCTGCCAACTTTGTATCCATGGTACAAGTGGTCATTGTTTTCTTATATTAAGAAAACATCTTAATTATAGCTAGAGTGATAATACATTAGGTGGGGTTCTTGTATGCTGCCAACTGGGGTTCCGTCTCCAGTACTACAAATGGTCTCTTGAGCCTCACCAGTAGTTGATCCCTGAGCAATGCCGGATATGGTCCTTAAACCAAAAATCAAAATCTTAAATTAGCAGAACCGTGATTCTGAACTGGGTGAAAGGTTATATGATTAACTTAACTCTGTGGGGCAGGAGAGGGAGGAAGAGGGCCAAAAACCCATTGAAAATTATAACCCTAGGGTAGAAATTTTATAAAACCAATGTGAGAGTAAATCCTGATTCAACAGAAATCTTTTTTTCTCCCCTTAAAAAAAAAACCCGAGTGTGTATTTTCCTATGGGGTAAATGAGAGGGAAAAGAGAAAACTATGGTTGGGCATAGGATTAAGACATGGACCCTAATGCCTCCCTTTGGTCTTTCCCACCACTAGTTTTCCCTTAGAAAACATGGCTAACCCCTTGCATTCATTTCATGTGGCCGTGGATGGAGAGACTGAGCTAGCTTGCCTACTAGGTGGAAAAGCTTGTTGAGTTATTGCCCCTGACTGATCATGAGGCAGAGCCCAGCCCAGAGGTGTGTCCTCAAACTGCTACCAGAAAGGAAATTCCTCTTCATTGCAGCGAAGAGTGATTGACAGTCAGGTGAGCGAGCACCCATGAGCCCTGGATCTTTGCCAAGCTTGTGCGGGTTTGGCTGTTGGAAGTACTCTGGGATGTCAGGGAACATTCATTCCATTGTAAAGCCAGGGAGTGAAATTCACTGTAATGCCATTAGGATGATTAATGTGATGAAAGATGTATCCACTTCACATTCTTAGGTTATGCCTTGAACACTCAGAAGATATGTTAAATTAATTGACTAAAATATCAGAATCCAGCAGAAACTACTATTAGTATGCTGCCATGACCTGAAACACTATCAAAGACTAATACTAATTTTCCTCTTGAGTAACAGGAAATGAACCTCCATAAAATGAACTTCTTAGTTCTTTACTGGTTTCCAAGTGGAGATATCTCTAGAAATTGTAACCCAATTTTAAGATCAATGGGTAATAGTGATTTTAGGAAATGGTATTCTTATTACCACAAGGATATTGTAATAAAGAAATATTATTTACATGTATTACTATATTTGATCCTTAGAACAGACAAATTAAGATTTTTTAAATAAACCTCATTGTATTGATGAGAAAATAGAGCAAGATGACATTGCTAGAGAATTCTAGAATTAAAATTCAAATCAACCATTATGTGTCCCAAAACTGCTTTATTTACAGTTTCCTCAGAGTGCCAAGAATAAATAAATTCTTTCTCTTTTTTTCCCCCATGCAACAGTTTTCTTTTCTTTTTTTAAAAAATTTTTATTAGTGAAACATCATGAGGTACAGTTGTAGAAAATTCTCTTTTCACCCTACAGATTTCATTCTTGTTATTTTCTGCTACTGAATTCTGTGGACATGGAATAAGCACTTGGTGTGTGCAAGATTTGACATTTAGAGGGAAGGATTCAAAGATGGTTAAACTCAGATCCTCTCTGCAAGAAACTTGCAGGTATTTTTGTTTATTTTCACCCACCTAGTCTGACTCCTCTCCTTCCTCTTTATCTTTCCCCTCTTCTCCCTCTTCCTTCTCCTCCTTCATCCTACTGACAGACAACACAAGATTGGGGCTTCTGTCAGTTCTTCTTAAGTATTTTCCCTCTGAAGGAATATCAAAGCTGAAAGCAGAAGGAGCAAGAAGGTAACTATTCTCAGGTTAGGCAACTGTGACAGGAGAAGCTGACATAAAAGGAAACGGTACTAAAAATACCACCAAGATGTAGAGGACAGACTAACAGCCAAAGTCTTTGGAAGGAGAAGCTGAAAATAACGTTTGGTCTGTGATCACTCCGTACTGATCGTGATCTGCTTGTCTGTGTCTCTGGGTGTGTGCACGCAGGAAATGAGATGTTTGGGCAGAGTTCTTCAGATTAATACTAAGGAAAGATTAAGGGTGGCAAAGGGGGAGGAAAGAAAATGATTGACTGCATTTTCTAAATAGGTTTCACATGTGTGTGAGGTAGACTTTACATGTCATATCCAACTCTGGGCCTGCTCATGAACATCAAGGGAAGATGTTCTTGTTTAAACAATTTTTAGACATTCACTTTTTTCCCCTCCAGTGTTGAGTTGAACTCAGGGTCTCACACATGCAATGTAAGTGTTTTGCTGCTGAGTTACACCCTGGTTTACTTAGCTTTAAATATCCGTTGAATAGCAATTTGCCCAGGGATTAAGAGACACACAGGTAAAATACAAATTTTGGTGGCAGGACACAGCTGAATTATCTGATGTAGTTCATCTTATATTTAATATGAAATGAATACATAACTATAACCCTGAAAGATACTTCCAGATCCAGTAAATCATGCAAGTAAAAACAATTTAAAAAATTTAATATATGTGCTCCCGATGCAAGCACAGTTTCTAAAGAATTTTATTTTAATTAATTGAATCATCATGAGATACAGTTACAAAGCTTTCATGATGGGGTTTTAGTCACACAAAGTTCCAACATCTGTCTCTTCAACTGTGTAGTTTCCCACCACCAATATCCCCAGTATCCCTCCCACCCCCTCCCCCCCTCAAGCTTGCCTCTTTGGCAGGCACTTCTAAAGGACTTTAAATGAGTCTGTAATCGCTTGAATATTCTGACCTTTCAGATCTTTTTCCTGTTGTGGAGGTGATTGTTTTAATGATCTCTTCTGAGTTTGTATTTGTAATTAGGAACTTTACAGGGGCTTCTAAAATGAGAGCCCAAATGGGCTTTCAGATTTTGTTGGTGTCTGCTAGCTTGACTGGGCAAGAATCAGTACTCCTGGGTGTTACTCTACTGAGAGGCAGTTTTTCCTGTGGAGGGACAGTGTTTTATGAGCTGGCTCAAGCAGAGTGTCCAGAGAACAGAACTGATAGGATCTATGTGGATCCTACTCATTTACCCACATATTGGTATGTGGATATAAGAGCATTTATAAAGCAGTGTTTCCAGAGGAAGCACTACCCCGCCCTGGGAGTGGCTCTGCAGAAACAATCCAAAAAGGCAGTAAAAGCCGTAATTTGATTGCAAAGGAGAGGTGGTCTCCCTTTTGAGAAGGGGGACACTGATTTTTTTTTCTGTAAAGAGACCCTCTGATAAAAGAGAAAGAGAGAGAAATTGGTTGATGTGATTGTGGTGGTTAACAAATCTGAACTCTGTAGTCAGCAAGCAGGAAGCTCAAGCAGGATTTCTACAATGCAGCCTGGAGGCAAAATTCTTCCTTTTACCAGAAAGCAGCTTTTGCCTATAAGACCTTCAACAGGTTGGATGAGATTTGGATGGGATCCACTCACATTATCCACTCACACAAAACGAAGGTAACCTGATTTTTCTTAGAATCTACTGATTAAAAGTGTTGACCACATCTTAAAAATACTTCCAGAGTAGTATCTAGTAGCACTGTCCTCCTGTTGTTCATCGATTTGCTTAAGCGGTCACCAGTAGCGTCTCCATTGTGAGACTTGTTACTGTTTTTGGCATATTGAATAGGCCATGGGGAAATTGCGAGGCTGTGCCGTGGGGGTGGGATACTCTCGGTAGCTTGCTGGACTTTCCGAGAGAGATGGAGGAATCAAACCCGGGTTGACCACGTGCAAGGCAAACGCCCTACCTGCTGTGCTATTGTTCCAGCCATCTGGTGCTTGACTAAATTGGGTACCAAAGCTTAGCCACACTGAGAAAATTAGGGAAAAAGTTAAACCCATGCTTTATGGTTATGGGAACCTTATCTGCTTAACTGACTTTTTTGGTTTGTTTATTTGTTTTTGTTTTGGGGCTATACTCAGTGATGCTCAGGGGTTAATCCTGGCTTTGCACTCGGGGAACCATATGGGATGATGGAAATTGAACCTGGTCGACCGGGTGCAATCGCTCTGCCATTGGTCTGGCCCCCTGACTGTGACTTTTTACCCAAATAACACAGACTTGTCTGTCATGGTGGATCTGTGTAGTCATTCCACAGACTGTTTGAAACTAGAGGAGCTGTGGAGATGTGAGGTGGCAGCGCAGATTCATGTATCTAAGATAACTTAGAGGTGAGGGCCTCAGAGTTGGGACCTCTAGTAGCCCAGGTGGCATCTTTTTTCTAAATTTGAGGCACGGCCCATGCTCCACCTTTCTCTGAGTGGATAAAGCTCAAATCTGGGTACTGATCTGGCAAGTACTGGGTGGTGAGTCTACTGTATACATAGCCAGGAGTTCTTGTTCAGTGAACAGTGAAAAAAAAACACCATAATTGGGATCTTTGTAGAGATGTGTGTGACATAGAAGTGAAAAGGGGGAGATACAAGAATTTTCCACATACTAAACAATCATTGTCTCATTTTCTGTTAACAGTATCATATTTGAAAAATTGGAAGGAAAAACACAAAAATGGTAGATAGATCATGAAAGTCTCTGGATGCAGAATTCAGGAAGATTTTTTTTAAAATCATACTCAGAACATTTGTGTGTGTACAATGCTAAGAATCAGACTGGCATGCAAAGCACGTACTCTACCACTGAGCTATGTCCTCAGGTCTGTAGACAATTTCAATTTTATTTTTATGCTACTTATCTACATTTTATAATTTAATTAAAAATGAATGTAGTCTATTTTAGTAATAAAAATACTTAAACATCTTTTGAAAATCATTTGCTTCTGATGCTTGTTTATTTACTAAATACCTCTCCTTTTGTTAAAATCAGTAAGAGCCTGGTGAGCACTGCAGAAAAAAAAAGTGTGTGTGAGCTCCACAACTAGAATGAGTGAGACTTTATGTGTACCAAGTATGTGTGATCCCTCATCATCAGAACAATAACAGAAGGAAAGAAAGGGGAAGATGAATGAGTCACTATACACTTATTGTCTTACTAAGAAAAAGAACAGACTTTCCCCAGATTCTATACCTTGACTGATGGTTGCAACCTCACTGAAATGACATCTCTAGCTCTTCTGAATACCCTACAAACATTTTGAAAGTTGAGACTGTAGATGACTCAGTCATTCAATGGCATTCTTGTTAATTTTGCCATACTGACCGGCAGAGGAACTCAGTTATGTGGGACCCATGGCTGAGATCTCCAAGCCTACTCAGATCGGTACTGGGCCTCCTCCACCCAGATCCCCAGTTTTCCAGTAGCTTGGCAGTCACGGCCACAAACTTCCCCTGCGCCATGTAATATCATCAATGGCCAAGATCCAGAGACTATAAAACAAAGCTCCTGGAAGAGAGCAACACAATATTTCCTGGAGCGGTTAGAGGTCACCCCAAAAGCCTCCGTCCCTCTCGGAGACCCTGGCAAGCTACCAAGAGTATCCCACCTGCATGGCAGAGCCTGGCAAGATACCCGTGGTGTATTCGATATGCCAAAAACAGTAACAAATAACAGGCCTCATTTCCCTGACCCTGAAAGAGCCTCCAATATGGCAGTGTTGGGAAGGATAAGTAAGGAGAGGCTGATAAAATCTCAGGAGTAGGACGAATGGAGATGTTACTGGTGCCTGCTCGAGCAAATCCATGAACAATGGAATGACAGTGATACAGTGATACTGAAATACCTTTAGTATTTTAGTATATTTGCTGCCAAAGAGAGCACCGAAATGTCTTTAGAATCAAGAAAGAACACCTTTTGGGTTTCAAAGTATGTGGCTTTTTGTTTTCTAATTCCTCAAAAGACGGAGTGCTTTGAGTGCTAGGAATATAGGTCAAGTGGTGGAATATGCACAATGCATAAATGAGGTCCCAGATTCAATCCCTGAGCATCACTGGGGGCAGGTTCTGGTCCCTTGTTCACTGTCAAAATGGCCCTAAGCATTGTAACACCACCTTCACCACCAATATAATCCTCTACAAAGTTATATGTTTGATAATCCTCAATCAGATCACTCTATTCCTTAAGTAGCAAAATAGGAAAACAGAGTTTTAATTTTTCCCCTTTGCATTTGAACCTGTACACCAAGTATCTAGTCGTGAGTGCTAGGAGTACTTGTCTTCTACTTCAAGCAAGGGTGGAAGTGGGGTCATGGGCTGGGAGTTGCTTTTGGAACTTTGTAACCTTGCAAAAGCATACAATGTTTTTGTCCCTGGCTTGTCTCTAGGAAATGCAGCCCAGTCATGTGCCAGGTTTTAAGAGCTGACCTAAACTATAAGCATGCAGATGAGACAAATGTGTGTAAACGAAAAAGGAGAGGAGAAGGAGGCCTGCCAGGTGGTGGAGTGTTGTCTGGGAGGGCACAGGCAGCTGTGCCTGAGTGGAAGTGGCCTCTGGGCAGAGCATGTCACCCTTGGCTCAGGGTGGAGAGTGTGGAAGGTGAGTGATTTTGTTTACAGTTGTAGAATGCTAGATTCCAAGAATCCTATCATCATTCAACGAAGTAGTTTTAAGATCAGAACAAGATAATGTAAGGTCTTGGCCAGAGAAGAGATCCAGTTAGCATTAGAGACATAAAGTAAGATCATCAAATCCTGTTATGGCCTTTCTTTCTTTCTTTCTTTCTTTCTTTCTTTCTTTCTTTCTTTCTTTCTTTCTTTCTTTCTTTCCTTCCTTCCTTCCTTCCTTCTTTCTTTCTTTCTTTCTCTCCTTCCTTCCTTCCTTCCTTCCTTCCTTCCTTCCTTCCTTCCTTCCTTCTTTTCTTTCTTTCTCTCTCTTTCTCCCTCCCTCCCGCCCTCCCTCCCTCCCTCCCTCCCTCCCTCTCTTCCTTTCTTCTTCTTACCATTTTGGGCCATGTCTTCTAAGAGAGTGACTCTTCAAGTGGAAAATAGCATCTTCCCCAGACACTTAGAAGGTGATTGGTCCTCAACAGTGGCCAACTAATGCCTTTTTCAGGAGGTCTTGTCATCTGCTTAATCCTTGTGATTTTTTTAGACCAATCCCAAAGAGTAGATGAGATTGGAAAAAGACTTGCTGAAAAATAAAAGGTCTGGGCTGTGTTTAATTATTGTGGTTCTTCCAAAACAAGGATTTTGAGAGCAAGTAGTTTATTTTCCATTTAAAAAGTGGGATAAGAGTTATCTCAACAAGAAAATTTGGATATATTATTACTCTGGCTTCCCTAACACATTGATAAAAAGAAAAATGTCCTGCGACATTCATTCTCTGACACTCATAGAGTAAGTATGTTTATTTGGGTCATAGAAATTGACAGGTAGGTATTTGCAGGGTAAATAGCTCTTGGCATTTTTTTAAAGTAAATTCTAAGGGTAGATGGGTGTGTTGCAGAGAATACTTACTATAGGTAGTCATCTAGAGATATGCCTTATCGTTCATTTTTTCAGCCATCATTTCTTAATTCAGTGTACAAATGTTTATCAGCAATCTATGTGATCCCTACGGTATGATTTAGCAGGTAAGTGTTCAAAGGTAAGCAAAAAATGCATACTTTTCAAGGCCATTAGATGTAGCAGTCTAGAGTGCAATGAAAATTACTTTTTTACCTTTTAAAATTTTTTATCTTTTTGGGTCACACCCACTGATGCTCAGGGGTTATTCCTGGCTCTACACTCAGGAATCTCTCCTGATGGTGCTTGGGGGACCAAATGGAATGCTGAGGATCGAACCCAAGTTGGCCACGAGCAAGACCCTACCTGCTGTATTATTGCTCTGGCCCCATCAATGAGCATTATTAAGATATTTATGAATGTTTTTAATTTTTATTCTTGGAGGGAGAGTTGGCCATGTAAGGCAGTGTTCAGGTGTTATCCCTTCCTGAATAATCCTTGGCAGTGCTTGAAAGATCCTGTAAAGTATTGGGGATTAGAACTAGAGTTTGCTGCATGTGAAACAAGCATCTTTTCCTATGTACTATGTCTTTGGCCCCAGGATTTTATTTTAGTTTTAAAACTCTATTTGAGGTGCTGTTTCCTGCACAGAGTATTCCAATATCACCCCTCTCCCCCCCCCCCCCACCCAATATCCTCTGATTGTCTTTTGATCTTTATGTTCCCAGCTACTAGGACACTGCCTGCCCCTCCCACCTCTTCTCTCTCTGTGTGTCTCTCTGTGTCTCTCTGTGTCTCTCTGTCTCTGTCTCTCTCTTTTACTCTCTCTCTCTCTCTCTCTCTCTCTTTCTCTCCCCTATTAAAGTAGTGTCACTAGTCCTAGAGAGATTGAGATGACTTGGTCAGGGAGGTTAAGCAACTATTCATGGGATAAAAGCAATAAGTTAAGATCTGAGGAGAGTTGGAATTACCTGATGAGAAGGATAGAAAACACAGGAAAGAGCATTGCAGACAATAAGAATAGCATTAAATTGATAAGAACAGATACTACACATGATCTTAGCCAAGCCCGGCAAGCTACTGAGAGTATCTCGCCCACACGGCAGAGCCTGGCAAGCCACCCGTGATGTATTCGATATGACAAACACAGTAACAACAAAATCTCCAATGGAGACGTTACTGGGCCCGCTCGAGCAAATCGATGAACAACGGGAGGGCCTTTACCTTTACCTTTTTACCTTAAGAATAGCATATGGAATGACACTAGGTGGATAGCCATAGGAATGAGAGAAGACCAGTATATCTGCAGCAGAGAAAGCATGGGACCACTAGGTAGAATTTTCATTTTCAGGTCAAAAACAAAGGGAAGCTGTTGACCTCTGGTAAGCAATAAGAAGGTAGAAGAAGGGGTGGACAAGAGTGGTTCCTGTGATGTGTTTTCATTTTCACAGTTCTACACCCATTTAGCTGAATGTTTGAATGCAACTGTTAAGCCATGTGTAAAAAGGAGCTCAGCCAGGGTCCTGAATGATAGTATAGTGGACGGGGCACCTGCCTTGCACATGCTTAATGTGGGTTCAGTCCTCCTTACCCTCTAATGTCTTCTGAGCCTTGCCAGAACCAGGGGTAAGTCTGTTGGGTGTGACCTAAAAACAAACAAACAAAAGGAGCTCATGTTTATATGCCTTGAACTTTCAGGGATGGAAAAAAAAGCATTTATCCTGAAAAGCTTCCAGAGTGCTGTTCTGCTTTCAGTCTTTATTGGTTTTCCTCTCTCCAGAGTTTCTAAATTTTGATTGAGAATCTGAGGAGCGAAGGTTGTCTCCCTCTTCAGGGTTGTCTCTTTATCAAAGAGTCAACTTCTTTGATAATCTGCATGAAATCAAGGTTTCAGAGCTGGAGTATAATGGTCTATGGTTGTTATTAATTTTTTGCTTGAATTTTGCAGCACTCACTAAATAAAAATAGGAAATGCACTGATTCGGGTTTGTGCTAGCCAGTACCAACTCTTAAAATTTCCACTAAGTAGCTGTGGTGTAATGAAATTGTCATTCTAGAGGCGGCACAAGGTTCTGAAGTTTCCTTTCATTTCTGTACAGCCTGTTCAGACAGTGTAAAATGACTGGATGGCCTGGAGGATGTTTATGTGAAGTATATTCCCTCCTTCCAACCCATAGGGGGCAGATTTGGGTGAGGCATAGGGTGACACAAAAAGACAGTTATATTTTAATTTTTAATTTTTTTAGTTTTGGGGTCATACCCGGTGGTGATCAGAGCTTAATACAGTTCTGTACTCAGGGATCACTCCTGGTGGGGTTTAGTGGACCATATGGGGTGCCAAGGATAGAACCCAGCTCAGTCTCAAGTTTCCTATTTACTGTACTCTCCCTCTGGCCTGAGACACGTTATTTTGACTTAAAAAAAAAAAACAACAACAACAAGCTTTCCATATATGTGCCCCTGAAGTGTGTGTGTGTGTGTGTGTGTGTGTGTGTGTGTGTGTGTGTGTGTGTGTTTCTGGAAGCTGTGTTGCATCCTCCTTTCTTAGCCAATCTTTTTCCTTCCCCTAGTCCCCCAGCCTCACCCCTTTAACCCCTATAAGTTTCAACTCCTATAAGATCAGAAGAAGTAAATTATGGATCACAGTGAAGAGCCTCAGGCCTTTTCCTGAGATCAGGAAATGAGGGAACTGTTCCTACAAATCGCTGTCAAATTTTATTCTCAATAGGTGTTCTTATAGGCCCTGTTTTGGTGACCTCAGTTCCTGGAGGCCCCTCTTGGGGTAATAGGATGCCTTAAGTGGGGAACTGACAGACCTGGCTTGTGTCTGAGGTTTGGGATGGGGGGCAGGGGGCGCGGGGTGGATAGGGGGGAGGAGGCCCCATCTCCAAGGAGGCCAGATGTTTTCCCAGCCCCTGACCTCTGCTGGTGTGGGTGCCAGGGCCCTGTGGCTGAAAAGCTGATGGTTCGTGGAAGTCTCTCCTGCAAGTTCTTCAGCCCTCAATAAAGAGGAAGCTGAGTGGGGGAGGGACAGCACAGCCACCTGGGCACTCCAGCTTTCTGGGCTGTTACCTAAAACCCCTGTGCTGACCCCAGGGCAGGGACTCTTGAGGGTTTCATCTCTCTGCTATTCCTGGCTTGCTGGGTGGCCTCTGAAATATTATTTAATGCCTCTGGGTTCTGGTTTCTTCCATTGTGGGGTACTGGGTGACCTAGCATGACATTTTGACTGGAAAAGTGGTGCCATCTGAACTTTTTGTCCTTTTTTTAGGGTCAGGTCTTCTCCCTGGCTGATGAGCCTGTGAACCTAGGATAGCAGTTCATCTTCTCAACCAAAACAGGAACTATAACCAAGGTTATAACCCAAGTAAAAGAAAAATGTCTGCCTTTTTTGGTTTGTTTTGGGGCTACACCTAACAGTACTGAGGGCTCGCCCCTGGCAGTGCTCAGGGAATCTTATGCAGTGCTGGGGATTGAACCTGGGTTGGCAGTGAGCAAGACAAGTGCCTTAACCCCGGTATTCTTTCACTGGCCCTGAGTTTCTACCTTTCTAAAAATGAAAGTTCTAAAACTTAACATTATCTGCTGATTTCTCAGAGCCAAAATAAAAATTTAATTGACAATGACGTTAATCCTTATTACTACATTTATTTATTTATTTATTTATTTATTTGCTTTTTGGGTCACACCCTGCAATGCACAGGGGTTACTCCTGGCTCTTCACTCAGGAATTACTCCTGGCGGTGCTCAGGGGACCATATGGGATGCTGGGAATCGAACCCTGGTTGGCCACGTGCAAGGCAAACGCCCTACCTGCTGTGCTATCACTCCAGACCCCTTTCTTTCATTTTCTTTCACAGTTTGTCATACTCTATTAACCTTATTTATTTGGGTGTAACTGCATTAAAGTAATAAATTCATAGATTGAAGGGAATTGGATTAAGAATCCAACTATGTACTTTACAAATTAGTCAGTGTCTGGAGAGGGAGCGGGTAAGAGGCTTCTGCTTGTGTGTTCTAGTGCTGAGCTGGGAGGCAGATCTTCTGAGTCCTGATTGAATATTTATTTCTTTCCATTGTGAGTACTGTTCTTAGAAAGTGGAACTTACCTATGGCAATGGAAACAAAACAAAAACAGCTATCTTCCTTGAGTTTCAGCAAGAGAATTTTCAGAATTTAGTGGTTTCTAATATGTTTTAAAAAGAATTCAATCTATGGTGGTTAGAAATCACTTAATAGTCATACTTGTGACTCTGGAGTATCCGTTCTCCTGAAATCTTTCAAAACTTGTGCACCAATTTTGAATGGATAAGAATGAACAATCATCTCTCTTCATCCTGATAAAAATTAGCAGGAGTTCCCTTTAGTTATAACTGCCACAGTATATAGCACATATATTTTCCATCATCTACCTGGATATTTATGTAGTAACCATCATATGTTTAATCTAAAAGTATCAGTGTCTATGTTTAATGTATTAGTATGGTCAGTATTTTTATGGGTCAATGCACTTGTATTACTTTTAATGCAGTTCAATGCTATGTATCTTGCATATAGATCCATAGATCAATATTACATAACATTTGTTATTTATGTAGGCTTATCTTTTTGAGGAATGTGGTTGCCTGGTTTCCTCATGTTTCTTTATTTCATCAATTTCCATAAGCTAAGTATGATGGATTGCACCTAGCACATTGTCAAGGACTCATTTATGCCTGTACAGTCATAAGCAGCAGTCCTAGAAGTTCAAATAACCAAGACCCCACCCACCTAATCTTGCCATTCTAAATTGAAGGTGCAACTCTAGGTGAAATATACCATCTCTTAAGTGCTAACCTTGCAAACAAATATATGTAAAATAATAATCGTATCCTACAAAATAAATCAAATAAATTAGCTCTGCCCTCACCCCCCAGGATTGGGTAAAATGGCAACAATGAATTCCAATAAAAAATGCTTTATTCTCTTTTTTTGGTGCTGCTTCTGAAGATTGGCAACAACATTCGTGGTATGGAATTCTTTCAGTTCTTACTAGTATGGAAATTATCTACATCTATCTCAAGTTCTAGGCTGTATTAGATTATAATATAGCAAGATGATAGAGTTGCTGACTTTATCATTTATAAAATTCATTGAAGACACTAGAAATTTTACAACTAATCCCTCTCAATAGTAATATTATAAATATTTAAGTATGGTTAACATAGTTATAATGCCACATGCATATATATCATCCAATCTCCAAGGAGCTCTAAATGATTTACAAATTGTTTTTAAATCTACTTATAACATGCAGATTCTCTGGAAAGCAAGCAGGGGCAGGTTCTTAGAATATTGTTTAAAGACAAGGAATTCACAGAGTGGCAAATCCAGACTCATCCAGTATGTCAATGTCTGACTGAGGCACTTGGCAGCCATATCCTTCTAGACCTGTTGTTTTCTGTGGGGGCCTAGAGTCCTCATTTTTTTCATTAACTCTCTCTCTCTTCTAACTTGCTTCCTAAACAGCACCACACCACATTCTACTACCAGAAATTCAAAGCAAAATGGAATCTGTGTTGTTTCAGTGAGGGCTTGAGACATCCCCTCTGTCCTCACAGGAGGGTTTGCCAACAATCACAAACACATTGTTCTGCGATAATCTCTTAAAAATATTTGGTAAATAGCAAAAAAAAGGATTTCCCTGGATGGATGCTAGAATTTTATCAACAGAAGGAAAGAGAGGGAATATAGTGGACAGAACACTTTTCTGAGATTCACTGATCTGGGTTCTAGAATTCAGAAGTCTGCCCCTTTAGAGATCTGTGAGCTGAGCTGGAGATCTTCCCTATGAGATGGGAGTTTAAAAAATGAACTTGAATTACAAAGGAAGGTGTAAGAAAAAGATACTTTGGCACTGGGTACTTTCTGTAAACTCAATTTTTCATTTTTCTAGTCACTGTCACAGACTTGGAAAACTGATGCTTTTTTATTTTTTTTATTTTTGGGTCATACCCAGTGATGCTCCGGTGTTACTCCTGGCTCTGCACTCAGGAATCACTCCTGGCAGTGCTTGGGGGACCATATGGTATTCTGGGATTGAACCCAGGTCAGCCTGGTGCAAGGCAAATACCCTGCCCGCTGTACTGTGGCTCCAGCCTGCCTCTAACTGCTGCTGTTTTTAAAGTTGTCACATATGTACTGTCTTTATCCCATTTGCTCTGTGACCTATGTTATAGCTGTGTGACCTGGGGTAAGCGAATGTAACCTCTCTGGGTCTCCATTACATCAACTTTCACTAGATCTAGTGACTTTTGAATGGACCCCGTAAATCTCAAAGAACCAAGGGAGAGAGCTTCATATATGCTATGTGACAGTTTTCCTCAGGTTAGTAACTTTTAATCACTTTTGCTTTTATCTTTTAAGTAAACATAATTAAAAAGAAACTAGTATAATGGTGTTCGTTTAAGAGAGGCATCTCACACTAGAATGTGCGTACTTCTATCAAGAAATGATAGATGTGTAAATGTGTACTTCTATCAAGATAGACAAGAAGATATTGGTTATATCCTTTTCTTTGAAACAGAGATATAAAACAACAAGTTTTGGTACAGTAGAGAACGGCCACACAAATGAGGAAACAGCCAGAGGCCTGAGTTACTGCCATCTCAAAAATTATAGATGAAATACTTTCTGCTGTGCTCATAAGCCAGGAATGATGCCTACACTCACCAGTCAGATGAACAGCATTATCATTTATAGAATATAAGCAGAGGAAACTTGGAGTATAGAGTACTCAGAAAAATCTGTCTTAGAGGAGGGAAAAACTAGACTTAGACTAAACATTGGTCTGGTCTTGCTGAACACATCTTTTTTTTTTCTCTTTAATCACACCTTTATTTCTTTTTTTTAAAATTTTTTTTTTATTAGTGAAACACCATGAGGTACAGTTGTAGACTTACAAGTTGTTGTGCTTGGGTTTCATTTATGCAATGATTGAGTACCCATTCCACCACCGGTGCCCATTCTCCACCCCCACCAATCCCAGTATCCCTCCCATTCCCCCATCCCCCATCCCACTCTGGCTCTGTGTCAGGGCACTCCCTTTTGTTCTATCTCTCCTTTTGGGTGCTGTGGTCTGCAGAAGAGACATTGGGTGGCAATCATGTTCAGTCCATAGATTACTTTCAGCAGGCATCTCCCATCCTGGGCAGATCTTCCCAGCACCCTTTATTTGGTGCTCCCTTTTCTATCTGAGCTTCCTTTACCCCTAGAGTGTGTGACTGGCCTCTAAGCCATGGAGTGAACAATCTGGTATTTATCACAGCTGTTCTCGGGTGTTAGTCTCTTATTTTGTTACATTATGTTACCCAGATGAATGCAATATTTCTATGTCTGTCCCTCTCTTTCTGACTCATTTCGCTTAGCATGATACTTTCCATGTAGTACCACTGGTATGTAAATTTCATGACTTCATCTTTTCTAACTACTACATAGTACTCCATTATGTACATGTACTAAAGTTTCTTTAACCAGTCATCTGTTCTCGTGCACTCAGGTTTTTTCCATATTCTAGCTATTGTAAACAGTGCTGCAATGAACAAACAAGTGCAGATGTCACTTCGACTATACTTTTTGGCCGCTCTGGGGTATATTCCCAGGAGGGGTATTGCTGGGTCAAATGGGAGCTCAATTTCTAATTTTTTGAGAGTTGTCCATACAGTTTTCCAAAAGGGTTGAACCAGTCGGCATTCCCACCAGCAGTGAAGGAGGGTCTCTTTCTTGCCACATCCGCGCCAAGACAGGTTGCTTTTGTTCTTTTGAATGTGGGCCAGTCTCTGTGGTGTGAAATGATATCTCATTGTTGTTTTGATCTGCATCTCCCTGACGATTAATGATGTAGAGCATTTTCTCATGTGCCTTTTTGCCATTTGGATTTCTTCTTTGAGAAAGTCTCTGTTCATTTCGTTGCCCCACTTTTTTATGGGGTTGGATGTTTTCTTCTTGTGGAGTTCAACCTGTACTTTGTACATCCTTGATATCAATCCCTTGTCGGATGTGTATTTGGAGAATATCCTTTCCCATTCTGTAGACTGTCTTTGTATTTTGGTCACTGTTTCTTTGGAGATGCAGAAGCTTCTTAGTTTAAGATAGTCCCATTTGTCTATCTCTGTTTTCACTTGCTTGGCCAGTGGCATGACATCTTTGAAGATACCACTAGCGTCAATGTCATGGAGAGTTTAGCCAACTTTGTCTTCAATGTACCTTATGGATTCTGGTCCGATGTTGAGGTCTTTGATCCATTTTGATCTTACTTTTGTGCATGGTGTTAGGCAGAGATCTAAGTCCAATTTTTTGCATGTAGTCATCCAGTTTTGCCAGCACCATTTGTTAAAAAGGCTTTCCTTACTCCACTTCGCATTTCTTGCCCCTTTATCAAAGATTAGATGATCATGTTTGAGGGGAGATGTCAGTATATTCAACCCTGTTCTATAGGTCTGCAGCTCTGCCTTTGTTCCAGTACCATGATGTTTTAATTATTACTGCTTTGTAGTAGAGTTTGAGGTTCAGGAGGTTAATTCCTCCCATTTTCTTTTTTCCAAGAATTGCTTTAGCTATTCGAGGGGTCTTATTGTTCCATATAAATTTCAGGAGTGTTTGCTCCATTTCTTTGAAGAATGTCATGGGTATCCTAATAGGAATCGCATTGAATTTGTACAGTGCTTTGGGAAGTACTGCCATTTTGACAATGTTAAGTCTCCCAACCCATTAGCAGGGGATATCTTTCCATTTCCTCGCGTCCTTTTTTATTTCAAGAAGGAGTGTTTTATAGTTTTCTTTGTACAGGTCCTTTACTTCCTTAGTTAAACTAATTCCTAGGTAGTTGATTTTCTGGTGTACAATTGTGAATGGGATTGTTTTCTTCATGTCATTTTCTTCTCTCTCACTATTTGTGTATAGGAAAGCCATGGACTTTTGGGTATTGATATTATAGCCTGCAACTTTACTATACAAGTCTTTCATTTCTAGGAGTTTCTTGCTAGAGGTTTTATGGTTCTCTAAGTATAGTATCATATCATCTGCGAATAGTGAGAGCCTGATTTCTTCCTTTCCTACCTGAATGCCCTTAATATCTTTTTCTTGCCTAATCGCTATTGCAAGTACTTCCAGTACTATATTGAACAGTAGTTGAGAGAGTGGGCATCCTTGTCTCACACATGATCTTAGGGGGAAGGCTCTCAGTTTTTCCCCATTGAGGATGATGCTTGCTGTAGGCTTGTGGTAGATGGCTTTAACTATATTGAGGGAAGTCCCCTCTATCCCCATTTTGGCGAGAATTTTCATCATAAAGGGGGTGCTGGATCTTGTCAAATGCTTTCTCTGCATCTATTGATATGATCATATGGTTTTTACCTTTCCTTTTGTTGATATGATGGATTATGTTGATTGATTTCCAAATGTTAAACCATCCTTGCATCCCTGGGATGAATCCCACTTGGTCATGGTGTATGATCTTTTTGATGAATTGTTGAATTCTATTTGCTAGTATTTTGTTGAGAATCTTCGCATTCGTGTTCATCAGGGATATTGGCCTGTAGTTTTCTTTTTTTGTGGTTTCTTTGTTTCCTTTTGGTATTAGAGAGATATGGGCTTCATAGAAACTACTTGGGAGAGTTTCTGTTTTTTCAATTTCCTGGAAAAGCTTGAGAAGGAGTGGCAGTAGGTTCTCTTTAAATGTTTGGAAAAATTCGCTAGTGAATCCATTTGGACCTAGGCTTTTGTTTTGGGGAAGACTTTTGATTACAGTTTCAATTTCCTTGATGTTAATAGGTCCATTTAAGTATTCCATATCTTCTTGACTCAGCTTTGTGAGATTATAGGAATCCAGGAATTTATCCATTTCTTCCAGATTCTCTTGTTTTGTGGCATACAGACTTTCAAAGTAGTCTCTGATGATCTCTTGAATTTCTTTGGTTTCCGTTGTGATATCCCCATTCTTATTTCTGATTCGGTTTATTAGGGTTTTATCTCTCTGTTTCTTTGTGAGTGTTGCTAGTGATTTATCTATCTTGTTTATTTTCTTGAAGAACCAGGTCTTGGTTTCATTGATCTTTCGGATTGTTTCTTTGGTTTCCATGTTGTTGATTTCTGCTCTAAGTTTTATGATCTCTTTCCTTCTGCCCAATTTGGGCTCCTTCTGTTGATCCTTTTCTAAGATCTTGAGCTGTGAAGTCAAGTTGCTTATGTGCATCCTTTCTTCCGTCCTGAGATATGCTTGCAGGGCTATAAATTTTCCCCTTAATATCACTTTAGCTGCATCCCATAAATTCTGATAGCTTGTGTCTTCATTCTCATTTGTTTCCAGGTACCTTTTGGTTTCGTCCTTGACTTCCTTCCTGACCCACTCGTTGTTCAGCAGTGAGTTTTTTAGTTTCCAAGTGTTTGATTTGGTTCTCTGTGTCTGTGTGTGATTCACTTCTAACCTCTGTGCATCATGGTCTAAAAAGATTGTTGATACTATTTCTATCTTCCTGATTCTATTGAGGTATGTTTTGTGGCCTAGCACATAGTCTATTTTGGAAAATGTTCTGTGCGCACTGGAGAAGAATGTGTATTCTTTCTTTTGGGGGTGTAAAGCCCTGTATATGTCTATAAGTCCTTTCTCTTCTATTTCTTCATTTAAAGCCAATGTTTCCTTGCTGAGTTTTGTTCTTGTTGATCTATCCAGCGGTGATAAGGCAATATTGAAGTCTCCAACTACTATTGTGTTGCTAGCAATGTCGTCCTTAAAATCTGTTAGCAGTTGTTTTAAGTATCTAGCTGTTCCTTCATTAGGTGCGTATACATTTACGAGTGGATTTCTTCCTGTTGTACATATCCCTTGATGAAGAGAAAATGGCCTTCATGTCCCTTCTAATCTTTTTCAGCCTGAAATTAACATTGTTGGATACTAGTATGGCCACCCCAGCTTTTTTGAGGGAGCTGTTTGCTTGCAGGACTGTTTTCCATCCTTTAACTTTGAGTCTGTGTTTGCTCTGATTGTTCAGACAAGTTTCTTTAGACAGCAGAATGTTGGTTTCAGTTTCTGGATCCATTTTGCCACTCTGTGTCTCTTGGTAGGTGCATTTAGACCATTGACATTAAGGGATATTATTGTCATGGGGTTTTGTGCCATCTTTCTGTAGGAGTTGGTTGTGTTTATACGTATTTTTCTTCTTATCTTACAGGAGTCCCTTTAGTGCTTCTTTTAGATTTGGTTTTGAGTCTATGAATTTCCTGAGCTGTTGTTTATCTATAAAGTGGTGTATCATTCCATCGAATTTGAGTGAGAATTTAGCTGGATAGAGTATTCTTGGTGATGCGTTCATTTCATTGAGTTTTTTCACTATATCCCACCTTCGGGCTTGGCGGGTTTCCTCTGATAGGTCTGCTGTGAATCTCAGGGGTGCTCCTTTGTATGTAATTTCCTTCTTTGACCTTGCTGCTTGTAATATTGTGTCTCTGTCCACAGCAACTATCGTTCTGACTATGATATGCCTTGGAGTGTTTTTTTTCTGGGGTCTCTTTTAGCTGGTACACTTCTGGCTCCTTGGATCTGGATGTCTGTCTTCCTTAACTCTGGGAACTTTTCAGCAATGATTTCTTTGACTGTAGCTTTTTCATTGGGGTTGTCTCCCTGTCCTTCTGGTACTCCAGTGATTCTAATGTTGTTCCTCTTTGCATCATCCCCTAGGTCTCTGATTCTCCCTAGAGCCATTTTGAGGTCTTTTCCTATCGCTTGTTGTTCCCTATGGGATTTCTGTTGCTCATCTTCAAGCTCACTGATCCTCTCTTCAGCTGCACTTATCCTATTGCTAAGGGCACTTACTGACTTTTTAATTTCATCTACTGTATCCTTTATTTGTGAAACTTCTTTTTGTAGCTTTTTTAATTTCTGCTCTCATTTTTTCCTGTATTTTCTCGACTATCCGTTCTATTGTTTCTTTTATTTCTTCTTTTAGTTTTCTGGATATCTCTTGCATTGATTCTTTGATTAGATCCTTGAACACCCTCTGCATTTCATCCTGGAATTCTTTATCAAAGAGAGCATACTTGTGGAGAACCTCAGTTGAGGATTCAGGATTCTTTTCTTCGTATTCTCCTTGTGGTGGAGATTTGCGCTGTTTCTTCCTGTTGTTTTGGTTGCCTAGAGGTAGAACCCTGAAATCACAGGTACTGTTCCCTCTTATGGTGGGAAAGGATTTTGGATAAGGTTGGTCTATGGTAGCCACCCTTCTACCTTTCTGAGTCTGACCTTCTTCTCAATCAGGCGTTATTCTTTGTTTTATAACCGACATTGACTGAAATTTTCAAGGAGGTGCTATTTAGTACTGAGCTTGTACAGCTCATTTCAAACAGGACTTTTGTTAGAAATGGAGTGGGCAAGTAAGATGTTGTTGTATTGTAGTACAGGTTGTGAGGAATTTTTGGTTGGTATTAGGTGACAAGTTGTGGGATGAAAGTCCTGAGTGCTTGGAGTGGGAGATATAACTGCCACCGCCCAGGAGAAGGCCACGCCCACTTTCTGAGGCCACACACCTTCGTAGTGGCCATGCCCCTAGCCCGTCCCAGATCACTCCCATCCAGGATCCTGGAGTGGAGGAGGGGTGGTGGACAGTCCCATGGAGCTGGACCTGTGGCGGGGCTCTCCCTGCTGAGGTTCGGCCGGAAGAGGCACGGGGCTGGGGGGAGGAGCGGCTCCCGGCTTGGGCTCCCCCTACCCACCTGGAGAGGAGGGGCTAATTAGGTGATGGACTGTCCCTGAACATTTAAGAAAAACCGAAACGCACAAAACTATTACCTAGTAATTTAATTGTATCCCAGAATAAAGCTCAAACATAGTTATAGAAATACACAAATACCAAACACTAAATAAAGGAAAACTCAGAACAACTTAGACTGTTTAAAAAAAATCACCGAGTGCAAAAACCCAAATCCCTCATGATGAGAGAAATAAATCAAAACTGAACTAGAACTAACATAGCTGTTGGACAAGGCAGACATGGACTTCAAAGCAGTTATCACAACTATATTCCACATGTAAAATAATTATACAGAGAGACCTGAGAGATAGTACAGAAGTTAAGGCACTTACCTTGCATATGGTCAACCTTGGTTTGGTCTTGGACATTACGTATTAAACCACAAGCTCTCACAGGAATGGTTCCTAAGCATGGAGTCAGGAGTGAGCCTTAAACACAAACAGGTGTGTTTCAACTGTCCCCCACCTCCACCATACAAATATTTAGAAATGTCAGACTTCTAGATGTGAAGGGTACAATATCCTGAATATCCTAGGTGTCAGTATGTTGGGTCGGATTCATACAGATTAGACGCTGCAGAGTAAGAGATTAGTGTATTTGAAGACAGTGATAGCAGTTGTCAAAAATAATCCATGCAGAGAGAAGTAGAAAAAATTTGTATTGATGCATTGTGGGACAACTTGAAGAGGACAGAGATACTCAAATATTAAAAATGTCCATAAAGAATCATTATTTATATGAAGTCTATAGTCTTACATTCATTACTCTCCTATTATGACAAATAGCCACAAAATTAGTGGCTTAATGTAACAAGAATTTATTACAGTTCTAAAGTTTGAATGGACCTTTTATTCTAGAATGAGTATTACTAGAGCAGTATTCCTCTGCTGGAGGTTCTGGACAGTATCTCTTCCAGCTTCTGCCTCTTCTAGCTCTGGTGGTTGTTTGTGTATGTTTTACTCCAACTGCTTCCATATTATCATTATATTTTGTGACTCTAAATTCCCGCCTTCCTCTTCTGCGTGCCCTAGTGATGTTGAGGTTCATTTGAGGTTCAGGATAAAATTCCCATCTCAAGATCCTTAATTACATATTCAAAGTCCATTTTTTCAATTTAAGGTAACATAGGTATTATGAAAATTGAAAACTCTTCAGAAACAGATCTTGTAAATTTGGCTAATAAATTAGGTCATACTGGGAGATGACAGGCTCTTAATTAAATATGACTTGTATCTTTACTACTGAGGAGACAGAGAATGGCAAACACAGTATGAAGAAAAAGACACAGGCAAAATGTGGTCATGTGAAGATGAAGAGATTGGAGTTAAGATCCCATAATCCAAAGACTATCCATAACCCTCAGAAACTGAAAGAGGCAAGGCAAGGTCCTCTTAGAAGTCTTAGAGGGAGCTTGGCCCTTCTGGTGCCTTCAATTTGGAATTCTAGCCTCCAGAACTGTAAGAGAACAAGTCATTTTATGTATTGTTTAAACACCTGTCTGTGGCAATCCTGGATTGTAATGTAATTAACAGGAATTAGAATTGTTGTGGGGTTATTATTCTACCAACTATACCACAAATCTAGCACGGTGGCACTGTAACACTCTCTTCCCATTGTTCATCGATTTGCTCGAGTGGGCACCAGTAATGTCTCCATTGTGATACTTGTTGTTACTGTTTTTGGCATATTGAATTTTCCATGGGGAGCTTGCCAGGCTCTGCCATGCGGGCATGATACTCTCGGTACCTTGCCGGGCTCTCCAAGAGGATGGAGGAATTGAACCTGGGTCGACCATGTGCAGGGCAAACGCTCTACCTACTCCAGCTATCACTCCAGCCCACCACAAATCTAAGAAATTTAAAATACTCTAATCCAAATAAAGATCAAGAAAATTATTCTGACACATTATGATTAAACTGTCAAATATCACCAATAAAGAAAAAAATTCAAAAGTACCCAGAGGAAATAGACACCATCAGTACAGAGGAGCAAAAATAAGGTCAGTAGCAGATTTCTAATCAGAAGCATAAAACTGAGAAGATGTCTTTAAATACTTAAAGATAAAACATGTCAACCAGGAGTTCCATACCCAGTGAAATATCTTTTGAAAATGAAGGCGGATAGACATTTTCATACATAAAACAGCTGGAAGCATTCATCACCTGCAGACCATCTTTACCAGGGAGATTTAAAGAAAATTCTCCAGCAGTACAGAAAATGATCCCAGATGGAAGTCTGTATCTATACTAAGGATTGAAGAGCACTAGAAATGTCAACTTCATGGGCAGGTGGATATGAATTTCCTCTTACAATTAATCTTTAGAAGATATAATTAGCTGCAGGGTCAGGGAGTTAGATCAAAAGGGTGGAGCACATGTCTTGCATGTGCAAAGTCCTGAGTTCAATCTCAGGCACCACATGGCCCTCCAACACTGCTGGGTGTGACCCTGGGGTCTCCCACACTGCTGGGCCTGAACTACACAGCATTTCTGGGCTCAAATATTAAACTCTATAGTTGTACAATGTGGGAGTGAGGGAGAGAAGAATAAAGTTATAGTCCACAAAATAGATGTAAGATCAACTGCCTTATAAGCAACAAATACATAATTTTAAAGATAAAACTTGTGACAACTTTAGATATTAATCTCAAGGCAGACATATTTTCTTCATAACTGGAGAAGAAACTCAAATGCAATCTGAAGAGTATGCTAAAAAATAATGCAGAAAATCAGGTAAATGCCTAAAGCAAATAATAAAATGGCAACAAATACTTGTCTTTCAATAATTATCTTAAATGTTAATGGTCTGAATTCAGTTGAAAGACAGAGAGAGGATGGATCATAAAAGAAAATCCAACTTTTTGTTACTTACAGGAAACACCTTTCATTATTATATGTTGAAAATTAAAGGTTAGGAAACAATTCAACAAGCAAATGTCATTTTAGAAAGGCACATACCACTGTATTTATATAGATTTCCAGCTAACAAAGGTAATAAGAGACAGGGATGTGCATTATGTAGAGATTATGGACTTAATAGAACAAAAACAATTTTATGCTTGCTATTGTATATGAGACAAATACATTAAACAATTATTAATATAATGATATTAACATTAGTACAATAATAGGGGATTTAACACCCATTTACCACTATGGATAGATTAACTAAACAGTATGGCAGGAAATAAAAGCTTTAAATGATAAACTAGGACAAATGGGCTTAATATACAGTTATAGACAGACAATTTAGAGCTAAAGCAAATGGAAAGAGAACAGACAAAATCAAGTTAGTTGATTAAAAATTAGAGTAGAAATAGGTGCTGGAGTGATAGTACAGCAGGTTGGGCATTTGTCTGCATGCAGCTGACCTGGGTTCCATCCCTTCATCCCATAAGATCCCCTGAGCCTGCCAGGATAATCCCTGAGTGCAGAGCCAGTAGAAATCCCTGAGCACAGTCAGGTGTGGCCCCCAAACAAACAAACAAACAAACAAAAAACCCAAATCAAAACAAACCCAATATACAAAAATGAATGCAACTAAGAGCTGTTTTGTTTATTTGTTTTGTTTTGGGGTCACGCCTGACTGTGTTCAGGGCTTACTCCATTTATTGGTATATTTAAATACATCAAATGTGTTGTATTGATACCAATATATCAAAATATGTAACATTTATATATATATATAGAAATTAACAAAGCAATTCCATTTATAATTGAAAGCAGAAGAGTTAAATACCAAGAAATAAATTTAGCAAAATAGATGAAATATATAAAAAATAGCACAGCGGGTAGGGCGTCTGCCTTGCACGCAGCCAACATGGCCAACCTGAGTTCGATTCCTCTGCCCCTCTCGGAGAGCCCGGCAAGCTACCGAGAGTATTCGATATGCCAGACACAGTAACAACAAAGTCTCCAATGGAGACGTTACTGGGCCCGCTCGAGCAAATCGACGATCAACGGGAGGGCCTTTACTTTTTTACTTTTACCTATATAATGAGAACTACAAGACATTTAAAGGGCATGGAATAATACAAAAACATTCTACATGCATGGATGGGCATAATTAGTGTAGTCAAAATGTCCATTCTATCAAAAATAATGTACAGATTTAATGCACTCATAATCAGACCTCCAATAATATCTTTCAAGGAAATAGACCACCAAGTACCAAGGTTTATATGAATTCATAAAGGACTTTAAATAATTATAATAATCCTACAAACAAAGCTTCCAAGTGTCCAAGTACAGATGACCTGATAAAATTGGTATATAAATGCACAATGGAGTACTACTTGGCTATAAAAAAAAGATGAAATCATGTGATTTGCTGCCATGTAGATAGATCAAGAGAGTATCATGCTGGTGGATGGATTTAGAGAGTATCACAATGATGGAAGTTAGACAGAGAGAAACAGACACAGCATGTTCTCTCTCATATGTGTGATAAAAAGAAACATAATGTGGAAATAGCAAATGTCCAAAGGCAACAGAAACTGGGAACTTGCCTTTGGTAGAATGTTTACTATGGTAGAGGTGGGGGTGGTGGGGGCGGGTGAGGGGAATTATGGCAGAAAATGGGGGAAACACTGGAACAATGGTGGAGAGAATAGTACACTGTAGTGGAGGATGTGGTGCTAATATATTTTGTGCATGAAGCTCTCCCATTAGCAGTATTGTAAATCATGGTGCCTAAAATATATTTTTTAAAAATATACAGAGGTTGAAATGAAAGGAATGAGAAAAAATGTGGAAGGGAAATGCTAAACAAAATAGAGCGAATTTGGTAATACTATATCAAAAGAACATTTAAGATAAATATTATTAAAATGTCCAAAATGGAATGTTTTAGAGTGATAAAGAGCTTAATTATCCCTTAATACACAGTTTGTAAATATATAAAAGAAATAAGCACAAGTGCCTAGTATAATCCCTGGTGTTGTGTGACACTCCCCAACCCCCACCCCTACCACATCCTTCCTGCAGCACCACTAGCTGGGGCCACTAGCACCACTGGGCCTGAGCAGTATGTCCTTGCCAGATCCTGGCAGTGAGTCATCTGGTCTCATTGTCAAGTGTACCCTGAAGTGGCCCCTTTGGCTCACGGAGCACTACTTGGGAGAACTGCCCCAAGCAGGCTGGAGCGATAGCACAGCGGGTAGGGCGTTCGCCTTACACGCAGCCAACATGGCCGACCCGAGTTTGATTCCTCCGCCCCTCTCAGAGAGCCCGGCAAGCTACCGAGAGTATTCGATATGCCAGACACAGTAACAACAAAGTCTCCAATGGAGACGTTACTGGGCCCACTCGAGCAAATCGATGATCAACGGGAGGGCCTTTACCAAGCATATAAATATAAGGCAAATCACTTGACCACTTGATCCCCTTACACAACGATTTGCTCGAGTGGGTGGCAGTAACATCTCCATTCATCCCTGTCGCGTGCTAGTGTAGCCCAATGGCATCTGCTCATTCTAGGAACATGAAGAGCCTCAAACCGATCGTTCAGGGTCTTGACGATGAAGTCTGACAATCTTGTAGGTGGGCAGCCACGCGATCTCTTGATGTCCCGTGGAATCCAGTCGGTAATGGCTCTAGTCCAGTTGTCATCTGTAAATCTCATTATGTGTCCAGCACATCTGATTATCGATGCCTTGGCAAACGAGACAGTGTCTCTGATTCTTGAGCATTGATGGAGGTTGGAACTCTGGATTCTTTCTCTCATTTGAGTGAAGTGTGATACTCCAAGCATAGCTCTTTCGAGTCCTCTTTGAGAGACCCAAATAGTGTTCTCATCCTGTTTTCGTAGGGCCCAGGTCTCTGAGGCGTATGTTAATGCCGGAAGAACAGTGGAATCGAAGAGATGTGCTCAATGCTGTAGGTTCTTTGTCCTCTTAGCTATTTCTTTGACGTTCTTGAAGGCGTTCCAAGCCGCTCTCTTCCTTTGCACAACTCAGGCGCCAGGTCATTCGTCATGTTGACTTCTCAACCTAGGTAGAGATAACTGTTGCATTCGGAGATGGTCGTTTCATTGAGAGTGAATGGAATATCAGGAACAAGATTGTTTCTTCTGAACATTGTCCTTGTGAGATTCAGCTGTAATCGAACCTTTCCACACTCATGGTCACAATCGGTCAGCATTTGTACGGCTTGGCTGATGTTTGGTGTTATTAGAACGATGTCATCAACAAAGTGGAGGTGGTGTAGTTGTCGACCATCTATCTTCACTCCCATTCCTTCCCATTCCAGTCGTCGCATGACATTCTCGAGGGTAGCACTGAAGAGTTTCAGTCAAATAGTATCACCCTTCTGAACCCCTCTCTTGACATCTGATCACTTCTTTATAGAAAGGTGAGATCCTGGTAGTGAATCCGTAATACATCTCATGGAGGATCCTGATGTATTGAGTTTGAATGCCTGATTGACTAGGGCTTCAATGACTGCTTCTATCTCAACAGAATCAAAGGCCTTCTTTAAATCAATGAACATTAAACAAAGTGGCATCTTGAACTCCTGAGAAACCTTAATGAGCTTGGTTATTGTGTGGATATGGTCGATGGTGCTGAATCCTTTGCGGAACCCGGCTTGCTCGCATGGTTGTCCTTCATCTAGTGTTCTGCCAATCCTATTCAGGATGACTCGAGTGAACACCTTGTAGATGATAGACAATAGGCAGATTGGGTGATAGTTGCCAATGTTGTGGATGTCTCCCTTCTTGTATAGTAGTACAGTCCTGCTGGTTTTCCACTGGGACAGAACCTTGCATTCAGACAGGTAGCATGTGAAAAGCCAAGCCAGTGTATTGATGAGTACTGACTGCAGGTTCTTCAGGTGTTCAGGTCTGACCTTGTCTGGGCCAGGTGCTGTTCCTTTCTTTACTGACGAAATGGCGTGTCGAATTTTGGAAGGGAGAAAGTTGGGAATGACATATCCATCCTGCGGAATTTGGTATGTGCATAGGTGGACGTGGCTATTAAAGAGATCTGAGTAGAAGTCATGAATAATCTTCTCCATTGCCCTTCTGGAAGATGTGATAGATCATGAGGATGTCAAAGGGCAGTCATCTTGGTTTCGTAGTTGGTGGAGGACAGGCGGGCATTACGATGCTTTTCCCGGCTTCTGCCGCATCTACCAGCACTGCTGCTCTTCTCTCTTTGAGATCTTCCTTTATTGTTTCTCTGCACTGCTTTGCGAGCTCGGACATTCGCTTGCTGTTGCCTGAGGCATGCGACAAGCTACGTTGGCGAATAAGCTCAAGAGTTTTTGAAGACAGGCGTTTTTTGTTTTTGTGTGTGTGTGTATGTGTGTGTGTGTGTGTGTGTGTGTGTGTGGTTATCTGTCTCTTGACATTCCTTGCACAATCATGGAGGTGCTGAACCAGTCGATCATATTCCTCATCAATGTTGCCAATGACGGCATCTTCCCATGTTGCCACAACAGAGCCAGAGAGCTCCCAGTTGGTGGTCGTTCTAGGAGTTGTCCTCTTAAACTTTGCATTCCTTTCTCCCCGCTCTGTGAAGTAGAATTTTGCACGAAGGAGATGGTGGTCGGATCCCATTTGGAATTTTGGGATAACAGCGACATCAGTCAGGCAAAACCATTGATTGAATATGATGTGGTCAGTTTCATTGTGGAACTGTCCACCAGGAGACTCCCATGTCCAACGTTTAGATTCGGCCTTCAATAACTGTTGAGTTACCTTGGTCGACGTGATGAACTCATCTCTTTAATAAGGCAAATAAAAGGCTAAATATATAGATTTACAATTGCAATGAATTTTATATAATTTGCAGAAATCAATACTTCAAATATACTAAAAAGGATATAAAATATCTGAAGAACATAATCAGTTTTATTTATTAATATGTATATATTTATACATAGACATGTGCACATTTATAGCGATTGGCAGCATTGCTTTTTTCAAAAGCATACATTTAGGAAAAAAATTATTATTAAAAAATGTTAACAAATTTTAAAAGTTCTTCTTTTTTTCTTTTTTTATTAGTGAAGCACCATGAAGTATAGTTGTAGATTTACAAATCTTTGTGCTTGGGTTTCGGTCATACAATGATCAAATACCCATCCCTCCACCAGTGCCCATTTTCCATCACCATGGATAATATCCCCTCCACCCCCCTCCCACCCTGCCTCCGTGGCAGTGCATTGCCCTTTGTTGTCTCTCTCCTTTTGGGTGTTGTAATCTGCAAAAGAGGCATTGAGTGGCAAACATGTTCAGTCCATAGTCTACTTTCAAAATGCATATCCCCTCCTGGGAGGATCCTCCAAACACCCTTTATTTGGTGCTCCCTTCTCCATCTGAACTGCCCTTTCCCCCAGAATACCCGGCTGGCCTCTAAGCTATGGAGTAATCCTCCTGGTGTTGATCTCAGCTATTCTTAGGTATTAATCTCATATTTTGTTGCTTTATATCCCCCAGATGAATGCAATCTTTCTATGTCTATCCCTCTCTTTCTGACTCATTTCGCTTAGCATGATACTTTCCATATTGTACCACTTGTATGTAAATTTCATGACTTCATATTTTCTAAGAGCTACATAGTCTCCATTGTGTAGATGTACCAAAGTTTCTTTAACCAGTCATCTGTTCTTGGGCATTCAGGTTTCCTCCAGTTTCTGGCTATTGTAAAGAGTGCTGCAATGAACAAACAAGTGCAGATGTCACTTCGACTACACATTTTTGCCTCTCTGGGGTATATTCCCAGGAGTGGTACCGCTGGGTCAAATGGGAGCTCAATTTCTAATTTTTTGAGAAACGTCCATACTGTTTTCCAAAAGGGCTGAACTAGTTGGCATTCCCACCAACAGTGAAGGAGTGTCCCTTTCTCGCCACATTCGCGCCAGCATCGGTTGCTTTTGTTCTTTTGAATGTGGGCCAGTCTCTGAGGTGTGAGATGGTATCTCATTGTGGTTTTGATCTGCATTTCCCTGATGATTAATGATTAGAGCATTTTCTCATGTGCTTTTTTGCCGTTCGGATTTCTTCTTTGCGAAAGTTTCTATTCATTTCATTGCCCCATTTTTGGATGGGGTTGGATATTTTCTTCCTGTGGAGTTCAACCAGTACTTTGTATATCCTTGATATCAACCCCTTGTCAGATGTGTATTCGGTGAATATCCTTTCCCATTCTGAGGACTGTCTTTGTATTTTGGTCACTGTTTCTTTGGAGGTGCAGAAGCTTCTTAGTTTAAGATAGTCCCATTTATCTATCTCTGTTTTTACTTGCTCGGCCAGTGGCATGGCATCTTTGAAAGTACCATTAGCCTCAATGTCATGGAGGGTTTTGCCAACTTTGTCTTCAATGTACCTTATGGTGTCTGGTCTGATATTGAGGTCTTTAATCCATTTTGATCTTACTTTTGTACATGTTGTTAGGCAGAGTTCTGAGCCCATTTTTTGCAAGTAGCCGTCCAGTGATGCCAGCACCATTTGATAAAGAGGCTTCCTTACTCCACTTCACATTTCTTGCACCTTTATCAAAGATTAGATGATCATATGATTGAGGGGAGATGTCAGTGTATTCAACCCTGTTCCATTGGTCTGCAGTTCTGCTTTTGTTCCAGTACCATGCTGTTTTAATTATTACTGCTTTGTAGTAGAGTTTGAAGTTAGGGAGGTTGATTCCTCCCATTTTCTTTTTCCCAAGAATTGCTTTAGCTATTCGTGGGGGCTTATTGTTCCATATAAATTTCAGGAGTGTTTGCTCCATTTCTTTGAAGAATGTCATGGATACCCTTGTAGGCATTGCATTGAATTTATACAATGCTTTTGGTAGTATTGCCATTTTGACAATGTTAAGTCTCCCGACCCATGAGCAGGGGATATCTTTCCATTTCCTCATGTCCTCTTTTATTTCCTGAAGTAGCGTTTTGTAGTTTTCTTTGTACAGGTCCTTTACTTCCTTAGTTAAGCTGATTCCTAGGTACTTGATTTTCTGGGGCACAATTGTGAACGAGATTGTTTTTTTCATGTTGCTTTCTTCTCTCTCACTGTTTGCATATAGGAAAGCCATGGACTTTGGGGTATTGATTTTATAGCCTGCAACTTTACTATATGAGTCTATTGTTTCTAGGAGTTTTTTGGTGGAGGTTATTGGGTTCTCTAAGTATAGTAACATATCATCTGCAAATAGTGAGAGCTTGATTTCTTCCTTTCCTACCTGAATGCCCTTAATATCTTTTTCTTGCCTAATCGCTATTGCAAGTACTTCCAGTACTATATTGAACAGCAGTGCAGAGAGTGGGCATCCTTGTCTCGTCCCTGATCTTAGAGGGAAGGCTCTCAGTTTTTCCCCATTGAGGATGATGCTTGCTGTAGGCTTGTGGTAGATGGCTTTAACTATGTTGAGGAAAGTCCCCTCTATACCCATTTTGGCTAGGGTTTTCATCATAAACGGGTGCTGGATCTTGTCAAATGCTTTCTCTGCATCTATTGATATGATCATATGCTTTTTATCTTTTCTTTTGTTGATATGGTGGATTATGTTGATTGATTTCCAAATGTTAAACCATCCTTGCATGCCTGGGATGAATCCTATTTGGTCATGGTGTATGATCTTTTTGATGAGTAGTTGGATTCTATTTGCTAGTAGTTTGTTGAGGATCTTTGCATCTGTGTTCATCAGGGATATCGGCCTGTAATTCTCTTTCTTTGTGGTATCTCTGTCTGCTTTTGGTATCAGTGTGATATTCGCTTCGTAGAAACTATTCGGAAGTGTTTCTGATATTTCAATTTCATGGAAAAGCTTAAAGAGGATTGGGAGTAAGTCTTCTTTAAAGATTTGGAAGAATTCACTAGTGAATCCATCCGGGCCAGGGCTTTTGTGCTTGGGGAGACTTTTTATTACCATTTCAATTTCCTTGGTGGTGATAGGTCTGTTCAGGTATTCCAGGTCTTCTTGGTTCAGCCTTGGGAGTCTGTAGGAGTCTAGGAATTTATCCATTTCCTCGAGGTTTTGATGTTCCGTGGCATAAATCTTCTCAAAGTACTCCCTGAGGATCCTTTGAATTTCTGTAGTTTCTGTTGTGATGACCCCCTTTTCATTTCTGATTCGGTTTATTAGGGTTTTCTCTCGCCCCTTCTTTGTGAGTTTTGCTAGAGGCTTATCGATCTTGTTAATTTTCTCAAAGAACCAGCTCTTGGTTTCATTGATCTTTCGGATTGTATTTTGGGTTTCCATCTCGTTAATCTCTGCTCTGAGTTTTATTATTTCCTTCCTCCTGTTTGGGTTGTGCTCCTTTTGTTGGTCCTTCTCCAAGCTCTTAAGCTGTGAGGTTAGTTTATTTATATGGGCTCGCTCCTCCTTTCTGAGGAATGCTTGTAGAGCTATAAACTTTCCTCTTAAGACAGCTTTTGCTGTGTCCCATAAGTTTTGGTAACTCATGTCCTCATTTTCATTCGTTTCTAGGAATCTTTTGATATCCTCTTTGATTTCCTGTCTAAGCCACTCGTTGTTCAATAGTGCACTGTTTAATTTCTGGGTGTTTGATTTAGTTTTCTGTTTTTGTATGTGATTTACTTCTAATTTAAGCGCATTGTGATCTGAGAAGATTGTTGATACAATCTCTAGCTTCTTAAATTTATGGAGGTATGTTTTGTTGCTCAGCATGTGGTCTATCTTGGAGAATGTTCCATGTACGCTTGAGAAGAATGTGTATTCAGCCTTTTGAGGATGAAGTGTCCTGTATATATCTACTAAGTCCCTTTCTTCCATTGTTTCCCTCAGATTAAGTATGTCCTTGCTAAGTTTGAGTCTGGTTGATCTATCCAGAGGTGACAAAGCGGTGTTGAAGTCTCCCACTAGTATTGTTTGTTATTGATGTCTTTTTCCAAATCTATGAGTAGTTGTTTTAAGTACTTTGCTGGTCTCTCATTAGTTGCATATACATTTATTATTGTACGTTCTTCCTGTTGTACAGATCCTTTGATCACTAAGAAATGGCCTTCACTGTCTCTTATTACCTTCTTCACTCTGAAATCGATGTAGTCTGATATTAAGGTGGCTACCCCCGCTTTTTTATGGGAGCTGTTTGCCTGTAGGATTGTTTTCCAGCCTTTGACTCTGAGTCTGTGTTTCCTTTGACTATTAAGGTGTGTTTCTTGCAGGCAGCAGAATGTTGGGTTCAATTTTCTAATCCATCCTGCCACTCTGTGTCTTTTAATTGGTGCGTTTAGCCCATTGACATTGAGAGAGATTATTGTTATGGGATTTTGTCCCATTGTTCTGTTGAAATTTGGTGTATTTGAGGGGCCTGTCCTGTCTTAAAGTAGCCCATTTAGTTGTACTTGTAACCATGGTCTTGAGTCTATGAAGTTCCTGAGCTATTGTTTGTCTGTGAAACTGTGTGTTGTTCCTTCTATTATGAATGAGAGTCTCGCTGGGTAAAGTATTTTTGGAGAGGCATTTATTTCATTGAGTTTTTTCACTATGTCCCACCACTGTTTTCGGGCCCTGAGGGTTTCATCAGAAAAATCAGCTGTGAATTTTAAGGATGCTCCTTTGTAAGAGATTTCTTTCTTCGATCTTGCTGCTTTCAGAATTTTGTCTCTGTCTAAAGTTTTGGTCATTTTGATCAGGATGTGTCTTGGGGTATTTTTATTTGGATTTCTTCTAGCTGGTACCCTTCGGGCCTCCTGAATGTGGTCACAAGTTTTCTTCAGCTCTGGAAATGTTGTAGCAATGATGTCTTTGACAGTTTCTTCTTCATCAGGGTTTTCTTCCTGTCCCTCTGGGACTCCAATAATTCTTATGTTACCCCTCTTGGCTTCATCACGATCTTCTCTTGCCATCTGTTCCCGAACTGTGAGTCTCTTTTCCATTTTCTGCTCTTTTCTGGCGAGTCTCTGAACTTCATCTTCGAGCTCACTGACTCTGTTCTCAGCAGCTGTTACTCTGCTTCTGAGGCCTTCCACTGAGGTTTTCAATTCACCTACCAGGGTTTTCAGGTCCGACATTTCCGATTGCATTTTTCTCATTTCTGCCTTCAAATCCTCTTGTCTTTTATTGGCATTGCTTTCCATTGTTTCTTTTAGTTCCCTAAGCATCATAAGTAACTCCCTTCTGAATTCCTTGTCAGAGAGGTTGTCTAATACTACAATACTGTTGGTGTCTTCTGGGCTAGCCTCTTCAATAAGAAAGTTTTGTGGGCTTTTGCTTTGCTTTACCATTGTGACCAGTGTGGTTTGGTCCTTCATGTTCACTGTTACTATTCTGGTTGAGTGAGGAGAGAGTTCCCGGATCCGTTCAGCTTTGTTGCCGCGGGATCTGATGTTGCCTCAGTTCCCGTCCCGCGCAGGTCAAGGGAGAAAACCGGCAATTCTAGGGGATCGAGCTAGCTGCGCATTCCCTGGGGGAGTCCCAAGCCATGGGGCAGGCTGTACCTGGTTGAATGAGGAGAGACTGCCAGGAGCCGTTCAGTTTTGTTGCCAAACAATGGGCCTCAGTTCCCGTCCGGCACAGATTATACTATTCCCTCTTATAGTGGGAAAGGATTATGGATAAGGTTTTGTCGATGGTAGGTACCCTTCTACATTTCTGAGTTTGACGTTCTTCTCAGTCAGGCGTTATTCTTTGTTTTATAACCGACATTGAGTGAAACTTTTGGAGGAGGTGCTATTTGGTACTGGGCTTATACAGCTGTTTTCAAACAGGTCTTTGTTGGAACTTGAGTAGGCGAGTGGGCTGTTGTTGGATTGTAGTAGAAGAGGTGGGAAATTTTTGGTTGGTATTAGGCAGCAAGTTATGGGATGGGAGTCCTAAGTACTTGATGTGAGTGATATAACTGCGGCCGTGTTAGGGGCTGCCTGCCGAGGAGAAGGCCACGCCCACTTTAAGAGGCCACGCCCCTTTCCTGGTGGCCACGCCCCTAGCCTGTCCCAGGCGACTCCCACCCAGGATCCTGGAATGGAGGAAGGGTGGTCTACAGTCTCCCCACTGGGCTTCAGGTGGGAATCTGAGGCGCAGCTGCGGGGGCAGGAGCACTTCCCGGCTGGACGCCCCCGACCCACCTGGAGGGGAGGGACGGACGGACTGGTGGTCGGTCCCCCGGAGCTGGACGGGCACTTTCCCCACTGGGCTTCAGGCGGGAATCTGAGGCACGGCTGGGGGGGCAGGAGCACTTCCCGGCTGGACGCCCCCGACCCACAAAAGTTCTTAAAAGATCATATAGGCTGTATTGACATATATTAAAATTAGAAATTAAGAAGAAGAAGAAGAAATAGAAGAGCCCCAAATCCTCAAATCAACAACCAATTATATTCCTTAAAATTTAACACTCTACTCTTTGAAATTATAAAAGCAAGACAGAACAAAGTCTATTTCTTAGTAACTTTGGGTTAAAGAGGACATTAAAAAAAATAAACCTCAGGCTGGAAACAGAATACAGCAGGTAGGGCATTTGCTTTGCATTCAGCTGACCTGGATTCTATCCCAGACACTGAATATGAACCCTCCAGCACCACCAGGATTTATCTTTGAGTACTGAGATGGGAGTAATTCCTGAGCACAGGTAGAAGTGGCCCAAATACCAAAAAAATGCTAAAACTCGCCACTTCTTTGGAAACACAATATAGCCAACATTGATGTTAAAATCAGTGATGTAGCCAAGAGATATTTTACATCTGAAGTATTTATCATGATTTTGCTTAGGAAGGTCTGGAGCAATAACACAGCGGGTAGGGCATTTATCTTGCATGCAGCCGACCTGGGTTGGATTCCTCTGCCCCTCTCGGAGGGCCCAGCAAGCTACCGGGAGTAAATCGCCTGTACAGCAAAGCCTGGCAAGATACCCATGACGTATTTAATATGCCCAAAACAGTAACAAGTCTCACAATTTGTTGTGAGACGTTACTGGTGCCCGCTTGAGCAAACTGATGAACAATGGGAGGACAGTGCTACAGTGCTACAGTGCTTAGGAAAAACAAGGAAGACAAAAGAAAAGAAACTAATATTTGAAATCAAGAAGCTGGGCACATATAAGAAAAATAGACTCCAAGAATGTGATGTCAAGGAATCAATACAGATTAATTACACAGAAATTTAAAAATAAGAAATTAGTGGTGTTGCTTTGTAAGACTAAAAGCTAATTATTTGCAAAGGGGTGAGCATCTGGTCTGCTGTGTCAGACCTCCTTATTCCTCTCTTGCTCCTCCTCATCCCTCATAGGTATCTGCAGGTGGACACAGGGCTACATCTCAAGCCTGTTAAGGGTCCTTAGTACATTCAAGAAGACGTGTAATGTTTGCCTCCTTATCTTATCAAAGGGTATACACAGGGCTTAGGAAATCTCAGAGCAGGCTGTAAAATTGAACATTTTACAAAGCAAAGGCCAGCAAGTTGCGCTCTTTGAATATATTGTCAAAAATTCGATCCCTTTAAACCCATGAGTTTCTTTCTTGAGAAGAAATTCTTTCATGAAGGAGGAATGTGTATTTGCCTCAGAATCTGTAAAGCACTGCTCACGTGAGAGTGCTTTTCTTTTGATCCTGCTACTTTTCTTTTGATCCTGTTTCCTACCCATGCCATGCTCTGTAAAATGCTTTTTATTTATCAAGTATAAAAACATTTGTCCAGGTTGCTATTACCTATCTTGTCCTGTTCCCAGCCCTTTCAGCACCATTAAACCTAGTGCTTCAGTCTGTGGAATTCACAAACAAGGATGGGATCTCCTAATTGAAACCACTTCCTCCTCCATTGAATGTATTAGTCTCATGACCTTATAGCTTTACTTTATCCAAGATGCTGATAACTAATTAGATAAAACAATTTGATGCTAGAGTTGTTGGATCTTAAAGGAGTCTAGGCCATCATCACCTTCATGGTGCTCAACTATTTTAAACCCACATTCCCAACAGGCAGCTTTTGCATTTTCGTCTCTTGACTACTCCTGCCAGCCAGATGGTTTTTGTTTAGCTTTTCCTTCTGTAGTTGTTTCCAATGAAAACAATGAGAATATTGCCTGCCTTACCTCTATTCTAGTGTGCTTCTCTGGCAAAGGTGCCTTATAGGGACAGTTACTAATTTGGGTTTGCATTTGGTTGTATATAGCATAATGAAATTCTTTAATCAGCTAAGACTGTGGAATTTCCAAGTGTAAAGAAAGGAAGTCCAGAGGCAGAGAGCTGTACCAGGGCAGCTGCTCAGGGAAGTTACCAAAATGTTATGTCCCTTACCTGGGGACATTGCTTTCCTGAACTAAGTAGGAGTTCTGCTATTAAAGATGATGCCTTAAGGCACTGCATGTGAATTAGCATGCATCAGGTCCTCCAATAAGATTTTTTCATGCAATGACATTTTGTTATATTGCTGATTAAGAAAAAATTATCAGCCAGAACCAGCTGTGTCTGTGGGGAATTTGCACATCATCCCTGTGGCTGCCTGGGTTCTCTAGGGTTTTCTCTCAAAGATTTATGTGATGCTTATAGCCTATCACAGTTGTCCCAGTCAGAGTCACTGTGGGCATATGTGAGTGTGTGTGTACATCTCTTCCCTACCATGGAGTAGTACCCAGTCAGCAGTTGGGTCCTGCTTTGCTCTCCGTGCTGCTTGGATAGACTCTGGTCACCCAGGACTCTACAGTGGAAGAAGTGAGCTGGAGAGTGAATGGATAAAAATGTTTTGTGTCTTCAGAAGTTTGTTGACATGATCAGAACTGTTCTGTAGGAACTGCTCTTGTTTCTATCAAATACACTATGTTCAAATAGATTTCATTCTATTTATGAACCTGTGACAGAGGTTCAGTGAGGATTTACTGGAGTAGAATGTGCCCATTTCATAAAGAAACTGAGCTCCACACAGTTTGAGTAACTTATGACAGTCAAGAACGTATTCAGTAATAGCACTGTAGCACTGTAGCACTGTCCTCTCCTTGTTCATCGATTTGCTTGAGTGGGCCCAGTAATATCTCCATTGTGAGACTTGTTGTTTCTGTTTTTGGCATATCAAATATGCCACGGGGAACTTGCCTGAGATTAGACTCCAAATCTCTTCCTATAGAGTGTGGTTTTGAAGTTTTCCCAATTTGACATGCTGGGGAAGACTATGCATTTGCAAAACTGTTACCTTTAGCTAGACTCACAAGCTGAAATGTGTGCCCGTTTTGGCCATTAGAACCCCTATCCATTTTTTAAAAACCTCCTTCCTTCTACCTACACATATGAAGATTTTTTTGTCCTCTTCAAGGCTCAAATTTAATTCATCATTCTTTGCTTGAGGTTCAATTCTATGTCTTGAACACATAGTAATTGTTGCAACTTCTATAGTACCATGATTAATTCCCGGTCTATCTTCCCAATAGGATTATGTGAGATTACATATGGAAAGCATCTAGGGAATTGGACCAGGCTTTGATGAAATGTCAGTAGTTGTTTACATAGCTCTTATTAGATCATATTACTAGTATCAGACTGTGCCTGTCTTGAAGGCTTTGGCTGGTTTTTATTCATCCTTTAATATTTCATTTCTAGTAGTGATTAGTGTTATGCCAGAGTAGAGAGGTGGCAGGAATGCTTTGCCAGGTTTGTATGGAATATTTCAACACTAATCACTTCAGAATTTCCTGTGCATAGGATAATATAAAACACATTCCTTATTGCTTGTACTTTGGGTAAGCCATGCCCCCTACACACTCCTCAGTACACTATTGCTATAATATGTGATGAGAAATTTATTAGAGCTGGTTCATGTACACTCCTCTCACTTCCAATTATTTCATTAAATAGAATAGCAGCTAATGTTCTATAAATTGTAGTTAACAATTTAAAATTTTGGGGATAGCAGTGTTTTGGGATATATTTGACCTCGTGGTTAATTCTCTAGCCTCTTCATACTCTGCATTAACCCAGAGATAGCTTCTCAATCTCCCCACCTATCTATTATTTCCTTTCAAGAACTGTTTGCTTTGCTATTTAAGCTCCAGCCCTTTTTTCATATGTTTGCCTCCAGAAGAGAAATTTGAGGTGGAGTTATTATTCTTTGAAATCATAAGTCCTTCATAGGAACCAAGTTTCTCTAGAACAGGTCCTTTTATTTTCTCACACTGATTTTCTCATAGCGCTCTGAAAAGAAATCCACATACAGTAATTTCTCAAACATTTTGTTGAGTAAATGTCCCCTTAGAAAGCTAGAAATGAAACAGGAGGTGTTTTGCCTAATGGCTGTCCATAGTATATCTCATGGTACGATGCCTGCAACTTACTTTCACAAAGTTTAGTATGAATATATGATATTATCTGAGAGTTGATTTCAGGTAAAATCCATAAATGATTCATTATGTACCCAAGAATATATACCCCAAACTTGTATTTAATCTGGAAAGTGATAGTTCAAAGATACCTTCTAATATATCTCCTTATCAATGAGATACTTACTAATTAAGTAATATAATATTCCATTACTAAAGATTATGATATCTAAGTTAAGTGGATGACATAAATATTTTTAAATATTTCATGTCCCTGTATAAACAGGCCATGGGAAATTGGTCAAGTCTTAGGTGCAGTGTTATTGGGCTGTGTTAGTGTTTGACAAATACCTTTCTGTGGGAAATTTTCAGTTTGGGATGATTTCTGTGGTGTAAAACTCTCACCCTGGCTAAACTAGCAACATGGAGCCACTGAACATGTTGTGGAAAAGAGATATACACGTTTGATTTTAGGCAGTAGGTGGGAGTCTGAACGAGTCAACTCCAAAGCACCTAGTGGTGTGCTCTGAAAGACCATTGTTCACCCACTTCTTCCCAGAGGTCTTAACTGCAGCTCTCCAGCAGAGGTTAAACTGTGTCCTGCTCTGGAATGACATTATTTGCCTCAGGCTAATATTTTTTGCAAGATGTGTGCTAAAAAGGATAAGAATCTAGGACACTTTTGAACTTACACAACAGGTTCTTTGACTATTTTCTGCTTGCTTACAAAGAAATGTCTGGATGTGAGGCTGAATTTGGTTGAAAATTTAGTTTATCCAAAACCTGAAAGATTAAGAAGAGCCACTAAGGCTCACCTTCTTCTTATGTCATGTACAGAATGGTTTAGATGGATTGATAATGCTCTTAATTGATATTGTTTAATGAATACATTTCCTGTCTTTGAAAGCCAATGCTATATATACAAGTGTTCCCTTAGATTTAATAGGTCATGACGCTGCTACTATTTGAAGGTTTTTTTTTAATCATGTGGTTAAGTGTGAGTGGGACACCAGACTCTCACTAATGAGTAACTATGTAACACATAGTTGCTTAGAGTAGGTATCTTGATTCAAAAGAAAATCTGAGACAAGAATACGGATTTTGAACACTTTACTTGGAAGAGACCCTAAGAGGTTGATGGAATGGGAAGAAAAGTGAAAAATGGAAGAAGGAAAATAAAAAGCATTTTAATGAATGCATTAGTACTGTGGGCAGAAAATTGTAGCAGACCTCCTGAGACATAGAATAGTTCTAAACCATGACTCCCTAAGGGGTAAGAGTTTTTGTTCACCGACTTCTGCATCTTGTTGACTATAGTAGTGACCCATGTGACAGAGTCCAGAGAGAAATGGTAGGTGAAGAGACAGGTTGCTAAGGAGAGTGGCATGTTTGAGAACTGTCTAATGAAACTGAGGGTGACTTCCAAGTGAGCTGAGGACAAATGGCTGGGTGGGTCCCCACCAGCTCCAAGGCAGGCTGGCTCTCTCTCAGTGGAAGAGTATTTGAACATTCTGACAGGACACTAGCACTTATCTTGCCAGGGCCGTGTGGGGAGTTAGGACAGAGGTCTGCAGACCTCTCCCCATTCCCCCACCCCAGATTCTATCTGGTTCTCAGATACCAGCCTTGGACTGGAAGGGGATAGGGGATGAATTTCAATAGGGCAGAAATGAAGGGAAATAAATCCTTGATAAAGAATTTGATTTTGAAGTATCATAGTTTGCAGTAGTATTGATATTATCACTTCTTGATGTGTGAGAGCAGAAATTCCTGACCACAACAGCTGACAGTCGTCTGGTAAGGGAGAGATTCCATGTGTGGGGTGCTTTGCCACTGGACATTAGCGAACAGAAATACTTGACCTGCACGCACGCCTTTCCTCACTGGCCTCAGGGCTCCTGTTTCCAGCGAGGATATCACTGCAGGCTTCAACAATATTATCATTTCATATGTGCAACACTGCTATGCCATGCCCACCACCAGTGTATCCAGGTCTCTCCACTATTCCAGGGTCCCTCCCCCTTGTCCCGCTTAGCCTCCTCAGCTCACAGTTCCATTGCTTTTATCTAGGGTTTGTTTCTATTGGGAATTGTCTATTCCTTTGCTTTGTTTCTTTATACTTTGCTTGTGAGATAATCAGGTATTTGTCTTTTTTTTCTGACTCATTTCACTTAGCACAATATCCTTCAATTTCATCCAAGTTGCAGTGAACTGCAAAATTTCATCTTTCCTCATAGCTGAGTCGTATTCTATTAGACATATATTCTACAGTTTTTTTAAAAAAAATCTATTCCTTGTTGTTCAGCATCGTGTTGTATTTAGATCTTGCTACTGTGAAGAATGTTGCCATATGCATATGAGAATTTATATCCATGAGAATTTACATTTTGATGTTTCTGAGAAGGAGCTCATTCTATTCTTTACTTTTTGAGTAATGTTGTTAATTGACTAGATTCCATCATTACTGTGCTCCCAGAGGATTTGAGAAAGAATATCTGTGGGTCTTTACCATTACCCACTTTTATTTCATGGTAAAGATCAATCTGATTGTGGTCATAGAAATCTCCCCAAATTCTCCATCCTTTTTTTTTTAAAACAAACAAACAAACAAACAAACAATGAAGTCTGTGGGTTCTCTGGATCCTCAATGCTGCCACTGTAAATCCTACTTCACATCCATGTTGGCCACAGGGCAGAACATTCAACTTTATGTAGAGTAGCTATGTATTCTTGATTCCATATATTCAGGCCCTTGTCTCTTCCAGACACAGTTGTTTGATCTTTATCCTAGCTGGTGGTGCCCCCAGGCTGTAGAAGGGCAAGACACCGGCTTTTAAAATGCTGCAGAAAAAAAAAAAAGTAAACACCCTTGGCAAACCCAGAAAGCTTTAGCAGTTGGCTGAGGTCAAATTATTTAAATGAACATCAGCTTCTCCATCCTGAAGAGGAACCGCCAATTGAAAATTAAATCAGCCTAATAATAACCATTTGTTTCTCCCTCTGCACACACTAGTTGGCAAACTTGTCGTCTGCTTCTAACCAGTACATTTTATTCATTTCTGGTTGCATTCTTGTCATCCCAGTTCAAGATGGAGATTTTTTTCCTAGAGCTAATTAGTTTCAGCTGATATTTACTCAGCATCAAACTTCTCAGAGATAAATACAAGTAGGATAACCAGTTCATGTGATGGAATTTAAAACATTTTCTGTGTAGGTTTATGCTATCCTTAATGTCTTCTTTTTCTATCCTTTTTTAAAAGAAGATGACAAAGAAAAGGAAACTCAAATTTAGGAAATTTGTCAGCTGAAGAGTATAAGAGCTTTACAAGAAGATGAAAGAAAAATAACTCACTGGTTGCTCTTCCACCCGGGGCAGATTCTAAAGGAAACACACAGTATTATTTCTGTCTTAGCAATGTGTCAGATGCTTGGAACGGCACCTGTCCTGGCATAATGGACCATGTTGATCATAGCAGCTTGCAGTTTCTAAATCAAGGTTTGAAAAGTTGTTAATGCTAATAAAAAGAGATTTTCCTGATAATGGTTATGGTATACTATGTGCAAGCATGTGCTATTTCCAGTGTTTGGTTAAAAAGAGACTATAATATGGAATATATTATACAGTAGGGCCAAAAATAACATCTGTCTCACAAATAAGGGGAACGATCTCATTTCATATCTCTTCTTATTTGACAGCCTCCTTTTTTCATTACTGGAAAATTAGTTTTGTATAGATTACAGAAATACTATTTAAACATCACATGTGATTTTAGACTCAAATGGGATCTACTTAATAAAACACACAACCAACGAGAAATCTTGGTTGTAATCACTTCTGAAACCCCAGAAGGTTCACAGGGGCTGGTCTGAACACTGCCTTCCCAGACGCCCTCATTTCAGAGGCTTAGTGGAGGAAGTTACCACTGCCCACATGATGTAGACAGATCAGCTTTACCTAGAAGGACAGATGTTTTTGAACTTTGTGTTGCTACTGCTTGGGCAGATTTCTCATTTTTAGAATGAAAATTATATTCACCAGGGAGAGGAGTGTGGTGGAATCAGAAGTTAAGTGTACTTGGCAGGCCATCCCAGGGATCTTTGGGAAGAAAGAATGGTTAGGAGAGAAACACAGTTTTCTATTTCGAATCTTATGTAACAGAGTTACCTATTTCAGCTGTAAACTAAGCCTATCTTCTGGTAATTTTTTTTTTCAACCTTCCAAATATCTGAATGCTTCTGTGAATCCAAAATTTTCATATGTGAAAGTGACTATTTTGGCAAATGCCCCACATGATGTCCATGTTATTTTAATTAAGATTTATCTATTGGATGAAATTAGCTTATATTGGAATTTGTCTATCAGCCTCCATATTTAGTAGGAGCTAAAGATATTGGTTATCCTACTTGTATTTAGCTAAAGATAAAGAAAGTATTCCCTGTTGTTTTGACTATACTTCATGAACTTTAAACTTGACTTAAAATAATATATAATTATTTTATATAATACTGAGATGATAATGATAGTAGCTGTGTTAGTGATAGATAGAAATGATAGTGTTATTGGAAGTGTAGATGGCGGTATTGGTAATGATGGTTATGGTGGTTGTGGAGGTGGTGAGTATGGTTGTATTATTGTAGGTTATGGTAGCAGTGGTGATGAAGAAGACCGTGGTTGTATAAATGGGTGATGGTGCTAGTGGAAGTGATAGAGATGATGAGATCAGTGGATAAGGAAACAATGGGGTGGTGAGATTCCTTTACCAGGCTCAGTCTTTGGAGTAAGTTCCACTTAAGCTTGCTCTTTTCATAACTGAAGGTGACACCTATAGATAAGTGACTATGACAACCAACCAGATTTTTGTTAGAAATGTAAAATCGTAGGTTCCACCCCAGACAAATCAAATTAGAATTTATATTTTAACTATATTCTCATGTTATGCAAATTGAAGTTCTACAAACACTAGTATAAATAAGAAAATAATTAAATGCACCCTCATATACAAATACTTTGTGATCTAGTATTTTTGCTCTGTGTACTCCTCATGAAAGAATTTCAGCCATTAGACACATAAAAATTAATGTAGTTTGATGTTCAGTGACCAGTAGAAAAATTATCTGGCTTATGCAATTTGGGACTAAATTCAAGATTAAAATATGGATCTAAAGGAGAGTTGAGAATTCTGCTGTGAAATTTGAATTTTCCAAAAGATTTCCATGTTGCCTTCAGTTCTTACTAGCTTTGGTTCCTCTATATAAAGGTCTGTTTGTTTGGTCTTCTTCCTCACAGAATGATGGTGAGGATCCAGAACAAATGTTCTAAATGACCTGGGCAGACACTGTAAAGCTGCTTGTAAGCTAGCTTCTAAAGATGCCGGCTGTCACTTGTTTATGATGATCTTTCTTTTGCATGAGTGTCTTTTTCCTGTGTATAACCCAATGGATGGTGTATATTTTTGGACTGCACTAGTTTAACAGTAGTTAGGCAAATGAGTAATTTTGTTCAACTTAGAAGCTAAATGAGAATTACTAATCCGGGCTTTCCCAATTTGCCCAGGTATTGTAAAATAAGAGAAGAAAGCACTGGAAAAATTAAAGCTAAGCTGTAGCACTAGGCTATGAGGAACTAGTTATTATGAGGCTAAGAGTGGAAAGATCCAAGGTGGTCATTAACTCAAACTGAATTTTAAAAAATTTCAGGTACATAAAATAACAGGATAAGGGAATGTTAAAGATGTTGAAGTCACAATTGGGATGAACCAAAGTCACTAAATCATCTTTTGACTGAGAACTTCTGTCAGAAATGTCTGCATCCTATTGTTATATGAGCAAGAAATAGATATATTATAGTAAGTCCCTGAACTTTAGGGTGTTTTGATATAATATAGCCACTGATATTACCTTGTTTATAGCAGGTGGGAAGGTTATAGGTTTCTGTGTTTATATTTCTTGACATATTGTGGCTCCTAAAGTTTATGGGCTGAGGTAATAATGCTGTTGGTGTTTGTTGCAGTGCTTAGCACAATATTTGGTGTGAATATCAGGTTCTCTATAAGCCTTCTTCTGTGTTTAGAACCTAGAGGTTTTTCTTCTCTGGATGGATGACTCAACGCCAAATCTAGTTTTGTTTTGTTTTTACTTTATTTAAACACCGTGGTTTATAAAGTTGTTCATAATACAATTGTTAGGGGCTTTTGATGTTCCAACACTATCCCACCATCTCAGTAACTTTACTTCCACCACTGTCCTCATTTACCCAATTCCCCCACCTCCCAAATGTCCCCTTAGCAGGCACACAAAAATTTGTTTTATATTGCTTGTTAAAATCAAATGGCTACAGGAATTATTATTTTTTTATTAGTGAGACATATGAGGTACAGTTGTAGACTTACAAATTTTTGTGCTTGGGTTTCAATTACACAATGATCAAATGCCCATCCCTCCACCAGTGCCCACTTCCCACCACCACAGATCCCAGCATCCCTCCTACCCCCCATTCCCCCATCCCACCCTGCCTCTGTGGCAGGGCATTCCCTTTTGTTCTCTCTTATTGGGTGTTGTGGTTTGCAAAAGAGGCAATGGGTGACAATAATGTTTGGTCTATAGTCTACTTTCAGCATGCTTCTCCCATGCTGGGAGGATCCTTCCAACACCTTTATTTGGTGTTCCCTTCTCTATCTGAGCTCCCTTTCCCCCTAGCATGTGTGTCTGGCCTCCAAGCCATGGAGTAAAATTCCTGGCACTAATCTCGGAACTACAGGAATTATTAAAAACTATTTTTTCCATAAAAGAAAATTTGTGTAAGTTGTTCTATCTCACTATGGGGTTGTTAATTCTTCGAGAATTTACTAAGTTGTTTCTAGTTGAGCCTTCTGTGTTATTGTTTATGTTTGTTGAGTTGAATTAGCTCCTACCTTACTTTCTCTTCAAATTTGGTGTGCTTCTACTGGAATTCCAGTACTGTGAAGTTTGCAGGTGTCATACATGACCACACTGTCCAGTTGCTTCAGGATCTGTAGAACTGGGATGAGTCTGCAGAGATTGTTCGTGAAGCTATGGAACTGTAGATCAGTGATGTGGCAGCAGAAGGCATGTGGGTGAGGCTGCTGGGGCTTCTGAGGATGTCCCAGAGTTTTCAGCTGGGGCAGGGGGACAGTTGTCCATGAATTTCAGCTGTTTGGCTTGCATCTCCTTGGAAGTTTACTTCATTAATCTGAAGAGCAGGACTGGTGGGAGGTGGAAGCCCAGTTTTTGAGTCACTCATTATTAAGTTACTCTATCATTCAACACCACCTCACCCATATTCCATCTTTCTCACTGCTTTTGGTCCTGCTTTCATTCATAACTACACATGATTAGAGGCCTTTTCCAGAGGCGATCTCTCTTCAACTGAGATACTACTAAAAGGGAATTCAAAATAAGTCAGAGAATGAATTTATATTTGCTTTTGTTTACTTGCCCAAACATACCAACAAAAATAGTGAAGGCATGAAGCAACAAATTTCAGAAATTTATGAAAACAAAGATATAAAAATGTATCCCTTGGAGGAATACTAAGATTACGTATAAGAACAAATTCTTAAGGGATTATTGCAGTGACATCAATTTAGTGCATTGCATAAAAAAGAATAGATTGATTAAAAATTATACTTAATTAAAGTAAATGGCAGATTCAAGACTGTGAGAAGCATTGTTTGCTAATATCTTAGAAGATTTTACTATAATACAGTTATAGTAAAATATAATATATTACTATAAAACAGTTCCATCAACAATTTTTGCACACCAGATAGTTGCCAAGTTGGACCAGTTCTCAAGTAGGAAATGGTGGTGAAGTTTCCTGAACTGAGTAGCTATTGCATGAAGGCTGGTGTCTTTTTCAGACAGTCTTGATAATATGTGAGAAAGGCACCCTTTCAACAAATATAACTGACTGGATCCTAGGTAAACTTGTGGGTGAGTTTTAAGTAATAGCGAATGCTTCGAGCCCTTGTCATATCAATGGAGTTTTCTGTCACAAACAGACATGGTTTACTATATTATTTAAAGCAAACAGGTGCATTACTAGTTCTCAGAATGCTTTTGTTCTTTGTCTTGCATGATAAATATTAGAGTTTCTACAATTCTCCTTTTTATGCTTCATATACATCCCTGTAAAAGTATGTAGGCTTCCTTTATTTTTTTTCCTTTTTTTAATTTTTATTAGTGAGACATCATGAGGTACAGTTGTAGACTTACAAATTTTTGTGCTTTGGTTTCAATTATACAATGATCAAATGCCCATTCCTCCACCAGTGCCCATTCCCCACCACCACAGATCCCAGCATCCCTCCTACCCCCCATCCCCCCATCCCACTCTGCCTCTGTGGCAGGGCATTCCTTTTTGTTCTCTCTTATTGGGTGTTGTGGTTTGCAAAAGAGGCAATGGGTGACAATAATGTTTGGTCTATAGTCTACTTTCAGCATGCTTCTCGCATGCTGGGAGGATCCTACCAACACCCTTTATTTGGTGTTCTCTTCTCTATCTGAGCTCCCTTTTCCCCTAGCATGTGTGGCTGGCCTCGAAGCCATGGAATAAAATTCCTGGTACTAATCTCAGCCATTCTTGGGTTAGTCTCCTATTTTGTTACTTTATGTTCCCCATATGAATGCAATCTTTTTATGTCTATCCCTTTCTTTCTGAGTCATTTTGTTTAACATGATACTTTCCATGTAGTACCACTTGTATGTAAATTTCATGACTTCATCTTTTCTAACAGCTACATAGTACTCCATTGTGTAAATGTACCAAAGTTTCTTTAACCAGTCATCTGTTCTCGGGCACTCAGGTTTTTTCCAGATTCTGGCTATTGTAAAGAGTGCTGCAATGAACAAACAATAGGCTTCCTTTAGTATACTCTGCAAATAGATTCGAGTAAAGTTTTTTTTTTTTAATGTAGGAGTACTGCTATTTATTCAGCCACCAATTAGCTGATTGAATTGTGCGGGAACTCCACCTTACTTTTTTTTCATTTTTTATAATTTTATTTATTTTAAAGGAAATGTTTTCCACTAATATCTGGAGATTCCTTCACCTGGAAAGAAGGACTTGTGTTGATATAGAGAGTAGACAATTTCCAACAGGAAGTGTATTGAACGGGTTTACTGGTGCTTTCTGGAGTCTGCAGCCTTCGCTTAAACCATGTTTTGCTGACTGCATAGCCTTTCTCAGTTCACCTGTTCTCCTTTTGCCGCCACTCTCAGTCCATCATAGCCCTTTATACCATACATAGAAATCCCTTGATTTCATACTCAGTCCTCTAAAACTCTGCCCCCTTTTTTCCTTCCTCCAGTTATTTTGCATCTTTAAAGCTGGGCTGTGATGTTGCGCATTCACAGAAGATGTCACTGTCTGATAAACAAAAGTCTCCCATCTGAACATTTTCTTACATAGAGCTTTTAGCTGCTGTAAAATGCAAATAAATTCAGTTATCTTAAATTCTACATTTAATTAATTAAATTAAATTAAATTAAATTAATAAGAAGGAATGTGTTAGGGAGCAGATAAAGTTAGAATTAGATAGCAGGATTAAGCCTTACCCCAAACTCTCTTGCTTTAATAATGGTAATAAAGCTATTTTTGTGTACCTACTATATTCTAGGTGCTATAATAATGCTCATGTTTGTTAATTTTACCTTCATAACTATGAAGTAATAACTATTATTATTCTCATTCACAAATGAGGAAATGATGCAGATATATTAAGTAATTTACCAAAGGTAATTTGGCTTGTAAGCAGTGTCTATATCATATATTCAGAGATTTCTTGTTAGGAATCTACCTGTTGTTCAGAGTTTGACATAACTCCTTTCCCTGTAGAGAAAAATATTATGCTATTCTCGTCTCCAAATGCCATTCACATGGCAAAGTTCTGCTCCTAAATTGAGAGTAAATCTTATATTTTTACCAAAATTATCTTAAAAGGAGACTATGCTTATAACACAGAAATACTAGGTCTAAGTTCCTAAATTGATAGAATAATTTACAAATTGAATTAAAAGCCATCATTCCATCATTGTCATATTATGGCTAATTTGGATTGATTCTCATTATAACTGGTTTGCTCTTAATTAGTATGGTATTACAACATTTGCCAGTTTTCACTAGAATAATCCAGGGTGTAAAAAATAAGTATATGGAGGTTGGCGCCTAAAACTCCTACTGCTCTGTCTTCTTTGCAGCATATAGTTGAGAGTTAAATGTAAAACATGTGCAATGTTACTTTAAAATTAGGATCCATAATCAAATATTAATAATGAAATTTTATACTATAAAGTATCCATAGAGCAATTTTAGGCATATTAATTCCTCATGGTTCATGTATGTTTTGGTACATATTCATTGGAAGAATTAATTTTCAACTTTAATTCTGCCACCCTTGGAATTCCAAGTATTTCTGGAGTAGATTAACTGTATTGAGAGTCCCAAGTTTTCAGTTTTTCTCCTGCTGGAGGAACTCAACTTCTGTTGTTTTAACTCAACTCTTGACTCTGGGGTCCGTCTCATGGCTTGCTTTACTTATTAGGATGTGAACAGAGTGATGCACTTTGGAGTCAAGCTTCAGCTGCTGTTGCCTCTTTGCTATAACCATGCAAACATGATTGAACAGACCCAGACTCTTTGGGGTTCCAACCCCAGTTTCTTCACTTATTTAACTTATAATATTGCCTGATCTCTAGGAAGCACTATAAGTAGGCTAAATCAAATGTGTTTGGGTGGGATCTGTGGCATATATATATATATATATATGATCTTTTTTCTATTCCTTCAACAAACCTGCAAGGTAAGTTATAAGGGTCTGTTGTGTGGAAAACAGGGCTCAGAGAAGTCAAGAAACTTCATAGTATCAAGATAAGTGGCAGACAGTGGCAGGGTGGGATGGGGGCGGGGGTGATGGGAGGGATACTGGGACCCGTAGTAGTGGAAAATGGGCACTGGTGGAGGGATGGGTGTTTGATCATTGTACAATTGAAACCCAAGCACAAAAATTTATAAATCTACAACTGTACCTCATGGTGTTTCACTAACAAAAATTTTTAAAAAATGTAAATGATGGAGAATGGGCACTGGTGGAGAGATGGGTCCTGGATCATTGTATAACTGAAACCCAAGCACAAAAATTTGTAAGTCTACAGCTGTACCTCATGGTGTTTTACTAGTAAAAATTTAAGAAAAAGATAAGTGGCAGAGATAAGGTCATAAACATAGGACTGGATCATTGTTACTCATAAGCAACAAAATACTAATTTACTCCTTACGCACATGCTAATAATTCATTAAAAAATCCCAGGGAGTCAGTTCTTTGGGAGCAGACTCTGAAGAGTATCCTGTATAATCCACAGCCTAGACAGAATGTGACTGAACTCTGAATTCTGTTCTGAGTTCACTTTTCAAAGTGTTCAGTTTCTGTTTTGCTTTACTCTATCTGCTAAAGAGTCTCAGACTCATTTAACAGCTTATGCCTGGAACCAATCTCAAATGACCCAGTATTTTCTTCTAGCTTTTATCATGTACGGCCAAATCATAATGCACCACCACCAAAAGTCTGAACAGCTGTAATTTGCCATAGGTCTCAAGACCAGTTACTTTATGCGTATTGTGGTGTGTCAGCTAAGATTGCTGACAGATTTCTATGTCAGGAGTTTCCTTGCTGAAGATGAACTGTTGTTGCTTGCACCTACATCCTTATTCCTCGGCGGAGACAAGAGCCAAGTCCAGACTCATGGGCAGATAACTATTACCACAGTAGAGCAACTTCCAAGAAAGAGTATAATTCTGAGACCGTAGGTTATGCTAGATGTGAGTAACTTTTGCAGCATGTCATTAGTTTTTCTTTGGAGTAGTCCAGGAAGTGGCAAGTATGAGGCTTTCTGGTTCACAGATTTGTTGTACTTCTGGCTGAAGAAAGAAAGAAAGAAAGAAAGAAAGAAAGAAAGAAAGAAAGAAAGAAAGAAAGAAAGACATTAAAATCTTAAGAAATATGTTTAACGTGCCCATATCTTAAGAAGCTTTCGCTTGATGTTGGCAGGGCAAGAGGCCATTTGAGCAATTAGAAACATCTTTTACAACTGTTTCCAGAAAGCATTTGCAAACACCCACAAAGTAAGGTTACATACTTACAAATTCAGCTCTAAGCCTCAATTAAGGCTGTTGTTGTATAGCGCTTGCTGCCTCTAATAGCCTGACACCGTAATAATATTATACAGTATCCCCAGATAATGAGAAGAATGTCTAACATCTGCTTATACTCAAAGAACAAAGGAGAATGAAAGGATGTGTCCTGCAATACTTGCAAAGCACCGCCTTTGCCTGCTGGAGACACCCTGTGGCTGGCTATTCCCAGATCATTTCTCTGCCATCCTGAGGCAACGGCAAACTGTTCTTGAAGAGGTTGGAGAGAGCTTAGATAGACAGACCACTCAGACTGGAGGTTCAGAAAAACTGATCCCAGTAAACCATTTCTGAGCTCCTCCAGTATAGGTAATGATTATATATTTAATTATCGTTTTTTTTTTTTTTTGTGGTAAGAACATCCAAGATCCATTCTCTTAGGAACACTGAAGTACATAATACACTATTATTTGCTCATTCACTATGTTGACACTGGATCTCCAGAACTTTTTTGGTTTTGTTACTAGAACTCTGCTTGATCACAGTCCTTTGACAAATATCTGCCATTGTTATCTAACCATTTTACTCTCTGAGTTCAGTACTTTTTAACTTCAAATGTAAGTGAGATCATCTGGTATTTGTCCTTCTATGTCCTTTTCATTTAGCTTAATGACCTCAAAGTTCATGTTTCTAAGTTGATGGGAATAGAGGATTTCCTTCTTCTTTCTCAGAGCTCAACAATATACCTATACACGTGTGCATGGGCGTGCATGGGTGTGTGTGTGTGTGTGTGTGTGTGTACCATATCTCTCTTCCCTCTCTGGATAGACAAGTGGCCATTTCCATATTTGGATATTATAAATAATGCTACAGTGAACATGAGGGTGTGGGTAGCTTTATGAAATCCTGACTTTTTTAGTTGTTTCTGTTGTTTTGGGGTCATACCTGGTGATGTTCAGAGGTTATATTGGCTCTTCACTTAGAAATTACTCCTAGAAGTGCTCAGGGGACCATATGGGATGCTGGCGATCAAACCCAGGTTTGTTGCATGCAAAGCAAATACCCTACCTGCTGTACTATCTCTCTAGTTCCAAAATATCTTGAATTTTGATCCCTTTGAATATATACCTAGAAATAGGATTGCTGGATTATAAAATAGTTTCATTTTTAATTTGTTGAGGACCCACAACATTGTTCTCTGAAGTAGGTGTAGCAGTGCCCCCTCTCACCAACAGACCACAAGGGTTCTCATCGCACTATCGCTACACTATGTTTTTGATAGTAACTATTCTAACAATTAAAGGTCATATCTCACTCTGGGTTTGACTTATAACAAAACTGTTGAGGTGATGATGCCATGATACTAATAACTTTTCATTTTATAAATATATCTAAAACACAATACTCCTTCAGTTTACACATTGTGACACACACACACGTATATATATATTAAAAGATTGTGCTTTAAAACCTAGTTTATTAAACTAAGAATAGCTGGTTTCTAGATAGTGAGGATGACTCCAAAGATAATGAACCTTTGTCACTTGAATTTTTTCCCTAATATGTAATTGCCCAATCAACAGATGATAATGTGGAATATGCCCTTCCAATACTCTTTGCAGTAGACCTACTTGGAGACAAGATTACTGTGGATTTATCTCATGTCATGCTCTATTTTCTTGGTTTCATATACTGTGGACATAAAGCTCATCATTTTGTTCTATTGAGTAAAATTGTGTCGCGACACATCATAAGACAGTAAATACACATCTTCCGAAATTGTCGTACCATATTTGATAGGTTTCAAATATGGTAACACCTACAAGGGCGATTATAGGTCACCTCAAAAGCCTCTATCCCTCTCAGAAAGACTGGCAAGCTACTGAGAGTATTCCGCCCTCATGGAAGAGCCTAGCAAGCTATCCGTTGTGTATTCGATATGCCAAAACCAGTAACTACAACTGGTCTCATTCACCTGACCCTGAAGGCTTCACCGACATGGCTGCACTGAGAAGGATGAGAAAGGAGAGGCTGATAAAATCTCAAGGCCGAACTAGGCTGCCACAACGAAGGAAGACAAAAATGATCGTCTGTACTTTCAATGCACGTACGCTAGCATCAGATACATCCATTGGGGACCTGATGGTACAAGCGCGAATGATCAAGTACGACATCATTGGTCTGACCGAGACAAGAAGGCACGAATCTCACCATGCCGTTTTCGACACTGGAGAAGAATTGTTCCTCGGAACATGCGATAAAAGAGGTATTGGAGGCGTTGGTGTCCTTGTCAACACAAACTTGGCCAAGAGCATTGATTCATTCGAATGCCTAACAACCCGAATCGGACGTTTACATTTGAATAGATGTGGCTCACTGCCTGCAGTTTCTATCTTCATTGTCTACTCACCAACATCTCATTATGATGAAAGAGAAGTCGAGAAGTTCTACATGGAGCTGGAGAAGTTCTATAAAGAAGACCACACCTTCTACAAGATCATTGTGGGTGATTTTAATGCCAAGATAGGACCGAGAAGATCAGCTGAAGAACTTCACATCGGGACCCATGGCCTAGAACGGAACGAACAGGGTGAGAGACTGTCTGAGTTCATCATGTTGACCAAGACCATCCATGGTAACTCACAGTTCCAGAAGGCAGAATCTAAACGTTGGGCATGGGAGTCTCCCGGTGGACGATTCCACAACGAAATAGACCACATCATATTCAATTGACGGTTTTGCCTGACAGATGTTGCTGTTGTCCCAAAATTCCGAACAGGATCGGACCACCGTCTCCTTCATGCAAAATTCTACTTCACAGAGTGGGGAGAGAGGGCTGCAAAGTTCAAAAAGAGAACTCCCAGAATGACCACCAACTGGGAACTCTTTGGCACTATTGCGGCAACATGGGAAGATGCCATTGTTGACAACATTGATGAGGAATACGATCGACTGGTTCAGCACCTCCATGAATGTGCGAGGAATGCCAAGAGAGAGATAGCCACAAAAAAACGCCTGTCTTCGAAAACTCTTGAGCTAATTCGCCAGCATGGTTTGGCGCATGCCTCAGGCAACCACAAGCTAACATCTGAGCTTGCAAAGCAGTGCAGAGATGCGATCAAGGAAGACCTCAAAGAGAGAAGAGCAGAAGTGCTGGTAGATGCGGCAGAACCCCAGGAAAAGTATTCGTAACGCCCACCTGTCCTTCGCCAACTACAAGACCAAGATGACTGCCCTCCGACGTCCTGATGGATCCATCACATCCTCCAGAACGGCAATGGAGAAGATTATCCATGACTTCTACTCAAATCTCTTCAATAGCCATGTCCACTTGCCGACATACCAAATTCCACAGGATGGATATGTCGTTCCCAACGTTCTCCCTTCTGAAATCTGACACGCCATTTCGTTGGTAAAGAAGCAAACAGCACCCGGCCCAGACAAGGTCAGACCTGAACACCTGAAGAACCTGCCTTCAGTACTCATCAATACACTGGCTCGGCTCTTCACTCGCTATCTGTCTGAATGCAAGGTTCCGTCCCAATGGAAAACCAGCAGGACCGTACTACTGTACAAGAAGGGAGACATCCATGACATTGGCAACTATCGCCCGATCTGCCTATTGTCTGTCATCTACAAGTTGTTCACTTGAGTCATCCTAAATAGGATTGGCAGAACACTAGATGAAGGACAACCATGTGAGCAAGCCGGGTTCTGCAAAGGATTCAGCACCGTCGACTATATCCACACGATAACCAAGCTCATTGAGGTTTCTCGGGAGTTCAAGATGCCGCTCTGTCTAACGTTCATTGATTTAAAGAAGGCCTTTGATTCTGTTGAGACGGAAGTGGTCATTGAAGCCCTAGCCAATCAGGGCATTCAAGCCCAATACATCAAGATCCTCCGTGAGCTGTATTGTGGATTCATTACCAGGATCTCACCATTCTACAAAGAAGTGATCATTGATGTCAAAAGAGGGGTTCGGCAGGGTGATACCATTTCACCGAAACTCTTCAGTGCCACCCTCGAGAACATCATGCGACGACTGGAATGGGAAGGAATGGGAGTGAAGTTAGATGGTCGGCAACTACACCACCTCCGCTTTGCTGATGACATTGTTTTAATAACACCAAACATCAGCCAAGTGGCACAAATGCTGGCCAACTTTGACTGTGAGTGTGGAAAGGTAGGACTACAGCTGAATCTTACGAAGACAGTGTTTATGAGAAACAGCCTCATTCCTGATGCCCCATTCGCTCTCAACGGAACGACCATCTCCGAATACAACAGCTATGTGTACCTAGGTCGAGAAATCAACATGACAAATGGCCTGGCACCCGAGCTGTGCAGGAGGAAGAGAGCAGCTTGGAAGGCCTTCAAAAACGTCGAAGAAATAGCTAAGAGGACGAAGAACCTCCGGCTCCGGGCACATCTCTTTGATTCCACTGTTCTTCCTGCATTAACATATGCCTCAGAGACCTGGGCCCTACGCAAACAGGATGAGAATGCTATTCAGGTCTCCCAAAGAAGAATAGAAAGAGCTATGCTTGGAATATCACGTTTCACTCAAATGAGAGAAAGAATCTGGAGTTCCGACATCCATCGACGATCAAGAATCAAGGATGCTGTCTCATTTGCCAAGGTGTCAAAAATCAGATGGGCTGGTCACGTAATGAGATTTAAAGATGACCGCTGGACTAGAGCTATTACCGACTGGATCCCACAGGATGTCAAAAGACCACGTGACCGCCCACCTACCAGATGGTCAGACTTCTTCATCAAGATCATGAACGATCAGTTTGAGGCTCTTCATGTTCCCAGAGCGAACAGATGCCACTGGGCTACACTAGCACGCGACAGGGACAAATGGAGACGTTACTGGCGCCCACTCGAGCAAATCGACGACTAACGGGAAGTTAAGTGATTAAGTGATTAAGTGAGTAAAATTATCCTCATGATAAAGGGAAATAATTTGCAAATTGAACTTCAGGTTGAAGAAGAAATAGCAAAAATGAAAAGCAGAATGCATACTTGCTGCTCTACCAGAAAATGCTGTTATCATATCTGTATAACAAAACTATTGGGAAAATATGATCTACTTATTAATTGAAGGAGAGGACATGGTAATTGACTATTGTGGACATGCATTGGTTGACTTTCTAGTGCAGTTTTTTCCTGTCTCTTCCAACAGACATTGAATTTCCTCAGTAATTGGGCCATATCCTGGTTTGGATATTCGTGGAAGCAAATCTGATGCAAGATTTTAAGTAAAAGTTTTTTAGGGGAGTATCATGTTAAGCGAAATGAGTCAGAAAGAGCGGGATAGACACAGAAAGATTGCATTCGTCTGGGGAACATAAAGCAACAAAATGGGAGACTAACACCCAGGAATGGCTCAGATTAGTACCAGGAATTTTGCTCCATGACTTGAAGGCCAGCCACATGTGCTAGGTGAGAAGGAAGCTCAGATAGAGAAGAGAGCACCAACTAAAGGGTGTTGTGAAGACCCTCCCAGGGTGGGAGAGACATGCTAAAAGTAGTCTATAGAACAAACATGATTGCCACTCAATGCCTCTCTGGCAAAACACAGTACCCAAAAGAAGAGACAGAGAACAAGGGGGAATACCCTGCCACAGCGGCAGGGTGGGATGGGGGGAGGGGATGGGGGGTGGGAGGGATACTAGGACCCGTGGTGGGGGAGGATGGGCACTGGTGGAGGGATGGGTACTTGATCATTGTATAACTGAAACCCAAGCACAAAAATTTGTAAGTCTATAAGTGTACTTCATGGTGTTTCACTAATAAAAAAAATGATATAAATAAATAAATAAATAAATAAAATAAAATAAAATAAAATAAATGTTTATATCTATATTCACCAAGAAAAAAAAAGTTTTTTAGGGGAGTAATATTGCTGAGAGTTAGGAGGAATGTGGTGGGGACAACGAAAGATCAGTATAAGGGGTACCAACCAACTGGTACCAACCAGTTCATTGTAGGCAACTGAAGCTCAACTCTCCTTTGGAATGGGGGTTTGTTGTCCAATGTGTTTTCACTCTCTCCCTAACTGAAAACTATATCACTGTCACTATATCACTGTCATCCTGTTCATCAATTGCCTCGAGCAGGCCCCAGTAACGTCTCCTTCGTCCTAGCCCTGAGATTTTAAAAAGTGCCACATTTGAGGCTCTTTCAGGGTCAGAAGAAAGAGACCCATCATTGTTACTGGGTTTTGGCATATTGAATACACCATGGGGAATTTGCCAGACTCTGCCGTGTGGGCAGGATACTTTTGGTAGCCTGCCAGGTTCTCCAGAGTAAGAACTAGATAATAAGATGTTGGGATGCTTCCGGGAGCAGGGTTTTATAGTCTCTGGGTCTTGGCCATTGATGAGATTACAAGGTGCCAGGGGGCTGATACAGGGGGAAATTCTCTGAAACTTTTTTCTTGACCTGTGTGTAGACCAAAAACATTCCTGCAAATAAAAAAATGAACATCTCTCAAGTGGAGGTCTTGATTGGCTTAAAGTAGCACAATTATTTTATATACTATCCTTGATTTGCTATTTGAGCATGTGACTCAAGTGCCAGTTTTTTTGCCCTTTTTTGAAAAATAAAAATCACTGTGAGATACAGTTACAGAGCTCTTCATGATTAGGTTTCAGTCAAACAGTGTTCCAACACCCATACCCCTACCAGTGTTCATTTCCTACCACCAATGTCTCTGGTTGCCCTCCTGCCACCCTCCCGCAAGCCCTTCCTTCTCTGTCTTTCTTTCTGTCTGTCTACCTGTCTGTCTGTCTCTCGCTCCTTTGGGGCATTATGACTTGCAATAAAGATACCGAGAGGTTATTGTATTTGTTTCTTTTTTTTAGCATGCAGTTTTTATCTAGAGTGACCATTTTCAATTATCTTTTTCATAGTGATTCCTTCTCTATCCCAAATGCCCTCCCCCACCAGCACTTATGGCAAGCATCCAACTATGAACTAATCCTCCTGACCCTTGTTTCTACTGTCCTTGGGTATTAGTCTCATACTATGGTTTTTTGTTTTTGGGGTTTTTCTTTGTTTTTTTAAATATCCCACACAAGAGTGCAGTCCCAAACCCAAGTCTTCAGTTGAGAGAATGGACTTAATCTTCATTAAGTATGAAGATGCAGGAGGCTCTTGAAATTTCTGGTGGCCACCTGGGGAGTAGTGAGAAGATCTACCAGAGTTGGAGAATAGTCAAGCTGGGAGAGAGTGAAAAACAGGGTCCAGATCATTGAACTTTTATCCTACATTCAGATTTATACAATGCTGTGTCAGTTGCCTATAAGTGGCCGTTACAGAGTGCCCCCAAACTAGCTGGCTTAACAACAAACTCTGTTATTTTGTTGTTCTGAATATCAGAGCTATAAAATCAAAGCATTAATGGGAAGCAAGCTTTCTGATTGCTCTGGGGAAGAGTCCTTTCTTGCTATTCTTAGATCTTGATATTCTCACATACCCCTTGTTGTTCCTTGGCTTCTTGATGCAGGAATCCAGGCATACAGCTGTCTTCTCTTCTCTTCAGTTTCTTTCATGTCTGTGTCCATATTTTCGCCCTTTATGATATCACCCATATTGTATTAGCATCCTAGTAACCACATTTTAATTTGATTATCTCTACCAAGACTATTTCCCAATAAGATCACATTCTAATCTCATGTTTGGATTTCCACAATCAAACCCACACAAAAGCCAACCTATTCAACTATGATAGGAAAACATGGCTAGTCCAAAAGTAGTGAAAGGTCTCAAGGTCAATTTAATGTCAGTTATAAAGGGATAAAAGTGCCTTTTGGTTTAAGGGTGCCTTTTGGTTTGAGACTTTCTAATTCTTGAAATGACATCTTCCCTACCAGTTCTTTGATCTGTGACTGCAGATAAAATTAAAAAGCCAAAAGAAGTAAAGTGTGGTCTGTGAGCTCATGTGCCAGCATATCAGAGGTATGAAAGAGCTCAAGGGTTAGAATATGCTCTGCTGAGGGTGCACTACAAATATGCAGAGAAGTCTCTGTCCATCCATTGGTTCAATAAGTATTTCCTGATGTTCTCTCCATTCCTATGTACCAGGCACTGTTCTAGGCACTGAGACTATTACATAACATTAGGACATACTTCTTTGTACTCTCAGCATTTATATTCTAGAAAGGAGATAGATTTTCAAAAAAAAAAGTGGAGAAATCAAGAAAATGTAGAATTCCCTCAATGATACTACAAAGATAGGGACTATGAGGAGGCTGTAATTTTTAGATAAGATGGATAGAGCAGGTCTTCCTGCTAAAATGGCATTTGTGTAAAAACCAAAGGTAGTGTGTAGAATAGATCGGTTCCAATAGGTACATGTGTCCTTTCTGGGTCTAATTGGAAGCATGTGTTAAAAATAGAATCCACTAGGGCTGGGGAGATAACACAGTGGGTAGGGCTCTTGCTTGCATGTGGCTGACTCAGGTTTGATCCTTAGCATCCCATGTGGTCCACAGAGCAACAACAGGAATGATCCCTGAGTGCAGAGCCAGGAGCAACTCGTGAATATTGCTGTATGTGACCTCAAAACAACAGTCACAAAAAAATAAGGCCAGCTTACCTCTACAGAAAGCTCTCTAACTCCATGATTGATATTTAACTAGAAGCTTTTGTGTTTTGAAGAGAGCTTGATTTGTTTCCACCTGGTCTGACTTGGAAACCTGGGAACCCTATGAAACCATGGAATCTGTTTGCTGGAAAGAAGTCATGGCAAAGATAGTCCAATTCATAGCTTATGACAGACTGTGTCTTCAAAAGCTTTGAAAATGGAGAGTTTTTGCCAATTGTTATGAGTATTATCTGACTTAAAGTTTTCAGTTCTGTGACAAAGAGAAGGATAGGCCTATCATAAATGTCCCTTCAGGTTTATTATTTTTAACTTTAAAAATAATTGCTCCACCCCTCTCGGAGAGCCCGGCAAGCTACCGAGAGTATCTCGCCCGCAAGGCAGGGCCTGGCAAGCACCCCGTGATGTATTCGATATGCCAAACACAGTAACAACAAAGTCTCCAATGGAGACGTTACTGGGCCCGCTCGAGCAAATCGATAATCAACAGGAGGGCCTTCATTTTATTTTTACTTTAAAAATAATTATTTTCTAAAACATCCAAATATATAAGGCATGATGTGAAAATCCAGTACTGATTTCATAGGCACCCTATTAAAATAGTTTCATTTCTTTGAGCTGTAACCTCATAGGTGCCATGGATGGTTAACATACATTGAACAATATTTTAAATATTTAACCTAGTTAAATACACTTTCATATAAAAGGATTCACCATACCTCAAAGTGATGTTGAAAACAATTACTTTCCCAATTTCTAGCATTTCCATTATTTTTTTACAACTCCAAATCAAGACAACAGCCATCAATTAACTAAACAAAGCACTCATCCTAATGAAAATAGGAAACATAAATAGCTTTACTAAATTATTTATTACTCCTAAGTAGTAGCTACATAAATAGTAGCAGATTGTCAGTTAGTTTTCTATATACACAGTTTCATTTTGGTAAGTGTGATCAAAGCTTTGTTAACTAAGAAACTTCACATCCCCACCAATGTCTGATATTTCCAGTATTTTTGGACTATGCCATTCCCACTTGTATAAAATCATATCTGATTGTCATTTTGATTTTCATTTCTCGAATGATAAGTGATTATGAATGTTTTTTATATGTTCACAGGCTGATTGCATGTTCTCTTTAGAGAAGTGTCTATCAGTTCCTCTCTATTTTTAGGATGGGGTTATTGGTTTTATTGTTGTTGAGATTTGTGAATTCTTTTTAAATCTTGGATGTTATCTCTTCATTTGATACACAGTGTGCAAAAATGACAGGTATTCAAATATATATAAAATATATATATTCAAATATATAAATAAGTTATGTGCACACATACACTCATACATACTGAATAAAATATTATGCAACTGTAAGAAAATATGAAATCTTCCAATTTAATGAGGGCTTGGCTTGAATTGGAAGGTATCAAGTTAGGTGAAATAAGTCAAAGGGAGAACAATCCCCAGACAATCTTACTTATCTATGCCATGTGAAGCAACAAAACAAAAAGATGGAAAGTATCAAATGAGAACAAACTTTTGAATTTTGATTGCAGAATGGAAATAAGCAGTGCGGGAAAGGAGGAGTATGGGAAAGGTTGAACCCAGGTTGTCCACATGTAAGGCAAATGCCCTACCTGCTGTACTCTCTATCTAGTCCCAATACTATCCCTATCTATAAGCAGTATTAAGTTATAAGAATTCATAAATCATGTAAATTAATAAAAGTTGAATAAGTTAGGGAGAAAAATATGAGAGAGACATACTTTCTCTCTCTCTCTCTCTCTCTCTCACACACACACACACACACACACACACACACACACGAGACATTAGCTTCTAGAGACACACGAGTAGTCCCAGATTGGATAAGATAAGACAGATCCACTCTATACTTGCCCAGGACTAGATTTCTTCTATGTTCTGGTGCCTTTGATGGTTGATCTTATTTACCCATATTTACTTTCTAACCTTTAGGAAGGTGAAGGAACAACTGGAGAAGAAGCTTCATTTTTGAAAACAGGACTTGAAAGTTGATGTATCTCTTCATTTCATATCTACCTGGCCTGAGTCTAGCTGAAGGGAAACTGGGGTCATCTCTAGCTGTGTGGCTTTATTCTCTGTCCCAGCTCTTGGGCTCAGTAACCGAAAGAATGAAGGAAGAATGAGTATCAGTAGACTATTGACATAAGTAAAAGTGTTGTGGTTTCTCTCATGAGAAAGAGTAAGATTTGAACTTAAAAAACTTATAAAATGTTGGGAGGCATTACTGAACTACCAAAATGTACTGAGGAGATGATGTTTTCCCCAGGGTTGTACAGTTCAGAGGAAAGATGGGCAATTAAATAGAAATCAATAATAACATGTGAAGTGTTGTGATTGGAAAGATGAAGAATGGGAGCACAGCAGAGCCTCGCCTAGCTTAGGAACAGAAATGGCCATCTATAATGGCTTTTTGGGACGATTTGGGCTGGTCTGAGACTTCTGTGCAAGGTTCCTGTTTGGGTAGAGAGTGGAAATTGTGCCAAGGGTGGGAATCAAGAGACACAGTGTAGCTGTAATGAATCTTCTAAAGACAGAAGTCATTTACAAGTCTGCTTGCAAGAAATTTTAACCGGAGGCAGGAATAAAGGGAAAGCTATGTAGAACTTATCCAGAAAGGAAGAAGGATTACTGAGCTGGGAGGAAATTTTCTTGGCATTAGTCTTGTAGTAAAGTATAGAATTATGATGAGCCCCAGATTCTGGGTCATCTGCAGTGATTTGAAACATGGACCTGGTTATTGTTTGGCTGCAAGCACCAATAAATCGATCAAGCTTTTCAACAAGAATTAGAATATTCCTATAATTCCCCATTAATCACGTCTTTTGGAAAGATAGGAAGTGGTAGGAATCACATCTGTTTGGTTGTTTGGCACTAAAGTATTAGCTATCTTAGTGTTTATCTGGTGTTTCTTTACTAAAAAATGTTGTAACTTTGAATCATGATGAAATCTACTTTACTTGGAGAGTTGCTTTTGAGAATCAATGGAAAATTGTCCTGTTAAAAAAGCCAAGGAAAAACATTACAAGATAATGATTTGGTAGGAATAAGAGAACTTATTTGATGGTTTTTGCTAGTTCAGAACAAAATGTTTCATTTCCCCCTGCTTCGTAACAGGATATTACCTTTTAAAAATTAGATTTTCGCTTAAGTATACATTTTGAATTGCTCTATGCTTTGAGTTTTGTCTTTCTTAAGAAGAGTCATGTGCACTAATGAGTGCCTATCATGGTGAAGTGTGGCTAAGTATTGCAGGAGCTTCAGGCCCCAGACACTGTGGAGACTAAGAGTTAAGGCTATGATAGTGAGTTAACTATACTTAGTTCATGGCAAAGTAGGGCACAGCACTAGAAACTGAGGTATGCCACTCAGTATTCCTTAGAATTCAATGTCTAGCTAAGACCATTTCTATTGTCTACTACACTTTAGTGACATCATAGATAGGAGATTGCAGTATAGAAAAGTGTTTTTTTTTTTTCTCCCAGCATCTGATAGAATTCGCATGAGATAACATCACTAATTGTGTGCTAGGCCTTATTACATATAGTCCCTTATTCAGTATAAGAAATAACAGTGGAGTGTTATTATTAAAAAGAGAAGTAGATTGAGGTTGAAAAAGGTCAAGCAACAGATAATACAGTATACCTGAAGATCCAAACCACCATTTCTTAAACTCCAGTTCCAGGCTACTTTCCATTAAAATGTTTTTCTTCGCGTCAATGAAATCTAATATTTTTCTAGTCTGGTTGGTATAGCTCTGCCTTCTTTGAGGAATTCAAGTGAGCCTCAGCCAGGAGAAAATACTTTTCCAAGGCTGGGAGCTAGACTTGAGCTGAGAGAGAAAGGTGACTAGAATCTTATTACTCAAGATGCTGTTTTATTGGTAAGTACAGATAAGATATGTTTATCAAAATGATTGGAGATCATCACCATGCTTTTCCTTCACCTGGACCTTAAATATACCAATAAAACATTTAAAGTTTTCTTTGGGGTGGGAGTTGGAAACATAGTTCAAATTTATATCCAGAACAGGTCTGCAGAATATATATGCAATAACCTTACAGCAGCCAGGTTGTCCTTACCCAGTTCACTTAGTTGTAATCATGTGTCTGCTACACTGAGTGTGGGTCTCTGGGGAGAAGAGTAACAGAGTCATCTTGGAATCCCCAGCACATGGTTAATGCATGGCTCAGCAAAAAACCATTGAAATGAACTGATAGCCCATTGAGTTTAAAGAGATACGTGTCAGTCAAGTCATTTCCAGCTCTCTATAACTGAAGGAAGTGTGGTTTTGGTTTCCTTCTAGTTTCACTGTATAGTGGCCATTGCCTTTGTGCCCCCATTTTGTGTAGGCAGAAAAAATCCTGTAACTGCGGCTCACATATTTCCCAGTGCTACCTCTGCTGGAACCTCAGAGAATTAAGCAAACTACTGGCAATGTTTGTAACATGTCAGTTTTATCTGTGAAGAAAACTGTTAATTTTTGTAATCAGTAAAAAAGGAAATTTGGAGAGAAATGGGAGGAAGCCCATAGTAATCTTTAAATATACCAAGTTTGGAGAGATGCTTGGAATAGTTAATTTTTCACTAGCACAGGAAGAGCAGAGAAAGCACATGAATGAGGACAGCTGCTCTGTGGTCTGAGTGGTTCTATTTGCATTTTTGCTGTTAGGATCTCTGTGGCCTTTATACTAATGCTGGCAATGCTCTAGTGGTTAGTTTCAATGATTTTCTTTATTGTGACTTGCAGATCAATCTCCAACATGGTTGTTCCATTTAACCTGTATTCCCTAGGTTATTTCATAAAGCAATTTATTGAGCATTTTCCTAAATTGAACTGCATTTACTATCCCTTGACCCAATTACTTAAATGGTCCACATCCATTTGATTTTGATTGTCTTCTCTCTTGCCATTTGCTCTCCCTCTAATTTTACAATCAAATGCAAAAGAGTCTATTTAGTTCTGGTGTCCCTTCCTTCCCAATTCCGTGCTTCTTTGAGCAGTGCAATTCATGGAGCAGCTGTTTTAATTTGAAAAAAATCACAGTTCTTCCATCTGAGCATGGTTTATTTCAACAGTTCAATTCTACAAAGATTTATAGAGTGTCTCCTTTTGTGATAGGACTCTGTGAAGAGTTATCTGCTTGCCCTCTTTGTCCTTTGGAGTGAGTTTTCTAGGTGAAGGTCTCTGATCTTTGAGTAGGGGGTTTCAGCTCTGCATCTTGTCAGATGGTTATCCAACAATTTCAACTCCTTTAAGTTTCCTTTCAACACTCCCCTCACAGTGCACAGAAAATGTTCAGTAGATTGGTTGGCTGCTCTCCTCTGTGTATTTGTAACTTCCACACATGATCAAGCCCTATTTTTTTTCTTTTCAGGTGTTCTTCCATCATTGTCTTTTGGTGGTTCATGTCTTGAATTGTATGGACATGAGAGTCAGTATCAACAAAATTTGTCACGTCCTGTTCTTAGGATTTTTCTCTTTAGTTTTTGAAATAAGGCGAAATTCACCATCTTCCATTTCTCCTGAACCTTTTGAACACATTGGTTAGTGTACAAGTTTTTATTAGTTCTCAGAGTTGTTTAAGTCAAACAAGTATTGGGAATGAGAATGGTTTTCTCCAGGAAATCTGGCTATTTATCTTGCATAAGTAAGAAAATGTAAAAACAGAGGTTCTTTTGGTATTTTTTAATTTCTATTCTGGTGTGAAAGTGACATTTTGCTAAGCTTTTTCCATTATTTGTTAATCCACACATCCATCTTGGGAGGTCAATGCTACTGCTGCCAATTTGCTGTTTAAATTCCATTATAACTAATTCTTCACTAGCCCACAGTGAGTCTGGTCACAGGTGGAGTCTCTGCCAGCAGTGTCCTCCCCTGTGGAGACCTGATCAGTGCAAACAGGATTTGACCTGTCTCATGTGTCAGAAGAAAAATCATGTCTAAAGCCACTTAGTAGCTCAATGACTAAAATCCCAGAAATTCCAGGTTTAGGGATATTCACCCTGATCCCTCAACCATGCCATAGTTCAAGCCGTAGGTTATATTTTGAGTGACAGCAATTTGATTCAACCATGACATTGAACAGAAGATTGAATTACTGGAGTGTCCAGTTTATTGAAGGGAAAGACAGGACAAAGTAATAGAAATGGTGCAATGGAGAGACAAAATTTGGTAGCTAAATGGAAGGAAATGGAATTAGTATGCTGTTCTAAAGAGCTGAGACCATGGGGATTGAGTTAAGTCTCCATAAAATATTTCATTTTATTTTTTGTATTTAGTTCCATGCAATTTAGGTCTTCTGTAAAATGTTTTCTTGTATTACAGCAAAAATAGGGACTTGGCTTTCCACCAAAAAAGAAATAAAAAGATGTTAAAAATAGTTTTATGCCTTAAAATATGACCTCTGTCCTTTTTGCATTAATTCTATGACAAATTAAAGAGAAGGTTTTGATTTCCTGCATTTTATCCACGTCCCTTTTCTCAATGGTATCTGGATCCCACCAGCCTCTCTTACTAGTGTGAGGATATGGCTATTTGGCAAATAGCTAGAGTAAATATGACTTTTTTGTTTGCAGCTGTATTGTATTCCAAAAGGAAGTGTGATGTTATTACATATATGCAACCTAATCTTCTGGGCTCTGATACAACTGTGCACTTATAAAAAGGGAGGCCCAGGCAGGGTATTTTGAATATTATGTGAAAATGTTCTTTTCAATTGAATATGTATTTTCTTTCCAATTGGGATTTGAAACTTCGTATAAAATATTTCCTTCATTACAGAATAGTTTTATCTCTCTCAAAGAGTAGAAAACAATATCTAATATATAAATACTTCATCTTGTGTGAACGGTTTCATCCTTGATTGTAAGAAGCTTTTGAAATAGAGTCTTTTTAAAGACTTTTTCTTATGTGTACAATACAGAATTTCTCAACTCTCACATCCCAATATATTTGACAATAGGAGATCAATTTTCTCTATTCACTCTGTCAGCTAAATACATTTCCCCTTTAATCTATTTGTCTCAATAGAATGAGACTAGCTACTTCTGGCATTTGGCATTTGTTAGAGCAGCTTGTATATTTTCCAGATGACTTTAGTGTATATGTCAGCACTATGCACATAGAGTTCTATTTTTTTAAAATAAAGCAGAATTCAGTCTAACCCTTTTATATAGAAGAAAATAAAGCCATATGGAAAGATTTCATTTTTCAAATGTACTTTTAGCAGTCATAAAATTTAAATTCTGCATTTGTAGAAAGCAGGTTGAGTTTGTTTCATGTCATTCTCACTGTTGATGCAAAGTTTGAAGAGCTTCGCATTGACTCTTGGCTTGGCTTCATGCAAAACGTATCTCTTGCCCTAGTGTTTAGACAGATGTGAAGGAAGAATAAGGAGGACTTGGGTAGATATTTTGGACAGCCAGATGAAGTCAGACATTCTTAGAAACTGATGCAATCTAGGTTCAGAAGAAACTGCAAAGACCTTTGTTGGTTCCCGAGTGAGGTGTAACAGAGGAACACATATTAAACAAGGACAACTACATCTCCTGGTAAGTTGACACTAATATGCCAACTGAAAAGGACAACACACCCTTAGAGAACTGGGTTCTTTTCTCCCCATTCCCCGAACCTACCACTTTTGTACAATATGAAGAAAGCTCTTGTGGAATCACGGAATAAAAATATCATCCAAGAAATATCTTGGAAGACATCTGCCCTATATGTGTTTATAACAATATGTTATTTAAAAAACAAAATCACATGTGATGTAGTCTGTAATTTATACTGTTTGAAAAAGATAATGGTTATGAATGGAAATATATCTGGTCTCTTTAAAACACCAAGAACCACATTCATTCATGAATATGTCCCTGTGGATTACAATCTACCATGGTTGGGTGGCATCTCTTCTCACCTTCAGAAAGCTTTTTTAATTTTATTTTAACGAGGTGAAAGACTCACCACCAGAAGTATTTGTAGTGATTATGAGGATGTTCTGTCATAGATAGAAGCACCAAGAGGAAAACAGGTTCTACTAGGAAAGGGCAGTAAAAAAGGCATAGCCTTGGTATCCTTATAGGGATCGCTTGAATTTGTACAGTGCTTTGGGAAGTATTGCCATTCTGACAATGTTAATGCTCCCCATTCATGAGCATGGGATATTTTTCCATTTCCTCGTGTCCTCTTTTATTTCCTGAAGTAGCATTTTGTAGTTTTCTTTGTACAAGTCCTTTACTTCTTTCGTTAAGCTGATTCCTAGGTACTTGATTTTCTGGGGCACAATTGTGAACGGGATTGTTTTCTTCATGTCACTTTCTTCTCTTTCACTATTTGCGTATAGAAAAGCCATGGATCCTTATAAGGATACCCATGACATTCTTCAAAGAAATGGAGCAAACACTCCTGAAATTTATATGGAACAATAAGCCCCCACAAATAGCTAAAGCAATTCTTGGGAAAAAGAAAATGGGAGGAATCAACTTCCCTAACTTCAAGCTCTACTACAAAGCAGTAATAATTAAAACAGCATGGTACTGGAACAAAGGCAGAGCTGCAGACCAATGGAACAGGGTTGAATATACTGACATCTCCCTGCAAACATATGATCATCTAATCTTTGACAAGGGAGCAAGAAATGTGAAGTGGAACAAGGAAACCTCTTTAACAAATTGTGCTGACAAAACTGGATGGATACATGCAAAAAAATGGGCTCAGATCTCTGCCTAACACCATGTCCAAAAGTAAGATCAAAATGGATTAAAGACCTCAACATCAGACTGGAATCCATAAGGTATATTGAAGACAAAGATGGAAAAACCCTCCATGACATTGAAGCTAATGGTGTCTTCAAAGATGTCACGCCACTGACTTAGCAAGTGAAAACAGAGATAGACAAATGGGACTATCTTAAACTAAGAAGTTTCTGCACCTCAAAAGAAACAGTGACCAAAATACAAAGACAATCTACAGAATGGGAAAGGATATTCTCCAAATACACATTCGACAAGGGGTTGATATCAAGGATATACAAGGTACTGGTTGAACTCCACAAGAAGAAAACACCCAACCCCATCAAAAAATGGGACAAGGAAATGAACAGAAACTTTCGCAAAGAAGAAATCCGAATGGCTAAAATGCACATGAGAAAATGCTCTACATCATTAATCATCAGGGAGATGCAGATCAAAACAACAATGAGATATCATTTCACATCACAGAGACTGGCCCACATCCAAAAGACCAAAAGCAACCAGTGTTGGCACGGATGTGGCAAGAAAGGGACTGTCCTTAATTGCTGGTGGGAATGCCAACTGGTTCAGCCCTTTTGGAAAACAGTATGGACGATTCTTAAAAAACTAGAAATTGAGTTCCCATTTGACCCAGCAATACCACTCCTAAGAATATATCCCAGAAAGGCAAAAATTTACAGTCAAAATGACATCTGCACTTCTATGTTCATTGCTGTACTGTTCGCAATAACCAAAATCTGGAAAAAGTCCGAGTGCCCGAGAACAGATGACTGGTTAAAGAAACTTTGGTACATCTATACAATGAGTACTATGCAGCTTTTAGAAAAAATGAAGTCATGAAATTTACATACAAGTGGTACTACATGGAAAATATCATGTTAAGCCAAATAAGTCAGAAAGAGCGGGATAGACACAGAAAGATTGCATTCATCTGGGGAACATAAAGTAACATAATGGGAGACTAAGACCCAGGAGTGGCCAAGACTAGTACCAGGAATTTTGCTCCATGACTTGGAGGCCAGCCACACGTGCTAAGGGAAAAGGAAGCTCAGATAGAGAAGGAAGCACCAAACAAAGGTGTTGGGAGGATCCTCCCAGGATGGGAGAAGCATGCGGAAAGTAGAATATAGACCAAACATGATTGCCACACAATGCCTCTCTTGCAAACCACAGAACCGAAAAGAAGAGAGAGAGAGAACAAAAGGGAACAAAAGGGAATGCCCTGCTACGGAGGCAAGGTGAAATGGGGGGATAGGGGGTGGGAGGGATGCTGGGACCTGTGGTGGTGGAGGATGGGCGCTGGTGGAGGGATGAGTACTTGATCATTGTATAACTGAAACCCAAGCACAAAAATTTGTAAGTCTATAACTATACCTCGTGGTGTTTCACTAATGAAAAAATGTAGAACCCCCCCCCCCCAAAAGGCATAGCCTTTAAGGGGGAGCTTTTTCCTTATCAGCTCCTGGATATTGCTAGAAAAAGAGATTGATGGTTTGCACAGTAAGCATATTTAAACTTAGTTTTTAAAAATGATTGGCATAAAGTAGAGATTAATATGAAAGATTCAATAAAAATTAAATTGAAAGCAGCTGTAAAGTTATTAAAATCAAGAAGAGATAGTATGTTATTTTTAGCTATATGATTTTATTTATAGTATTTTATTTTTTGCTATATTCTCTATATTTTGGTGGTATCTAATGGCTTATAAATCCATTTAAGATATTTTATTATGAATAGAATCTCAATTTTTTCTATGTCCTTGTAGGTCTCTTCTTAGTGTTCTTGATATTTGGTATATTTCAAGTTTCAGATTACAAGTTATTAGTGAATGGAATAGTGTAATTTAGTAGTGTGTGACCAGTATTTAACATGTTATGGAAGCATAATTTATGTACATAAAAGTAAGGTAAAAGGTAAAGGCCCTCCCATTGATCATCGATTTGCTTGAGCGGGCCCAGTAATGTCTCCATTGGAGACTTTGTTGTTACTGTGTTTGGCATATCGAATATGTCACAGGGAGCTTGCCAGGCTCTGCCGTGCGGGCCACATTTAATTTATTTCCATAAATTGAACCCACCCATATGATCAGGATTCAGATGAAAAAGCTTTAGCTTCCTTCTGTGCACCCCCCACCATGAATCCTTTAAATCACTACCCGTCCAAAGAGCCCACTATTATAGATTCCTTTTGGTTGTTTTTGAACTTTAACTAGAATCAGAGCATATAAATCACTTTGTGGCAAAATTATGCAAGAGATATTCATTTATATTGTTGCAAATATTTTTTGCTTCTACTTTGTGTATATATCAAGATTTTCTGATCCATTGTATTCTTCACGAGGCCATGAGTATTCTCTGATATTTAGTTTTATAAACATTGCTTCTGTTTATGTGTTTTCTCTGAATGTTATAAGCAATACTTAAGTATGTACCTGAGTACAGTTCATCAGGTATGATATATTTAATGCTTATGTGTTTTATTGGTTCCTACTCAAGAGTTTCCCAAAGGTCATAGGAATGCCTTCAGGAAAAAAATGTACTGTCTCTGAAAAGGAACACAGTTTGAATTCTGGATGGACTTTTGGTTTCATCCAAGAGCGGTTCACTTGTACAAAAACCTGACTAAATTTTGAGTGAGAATGTGTGAAGCTGATGGGGTTAAAGAGAATTGTCTACAAAATAGAGGCATGAATGAGAATGTTGGAAAAAGAAATACAAAAATGGTTCAATATCAATGCATTAGATCCAGAAAAAAATAGGTGTAAATATAAAAGTTTGTTACATCCACTTTTGAAATTTTTATGATAAAGTTTATGAAGATAAATCCCAGGAGCGTTCAAAATATAAACTCCACCATAATTTGTTTTTGTACATGAAGTACAAGTTGAGTGCTAATAGAATAAATCAAACTAGAAAAGAACGGAAAAGGAAATGAAATCTACTGAAGTAATTATTTATTTAAACTTCCATTTCTTTCAGATAGCTATTTATGTTTATACTAAATCTCAATATGAAATTACTTTTTTCCCCTGAGTTTCTCTAAAAAGTTTAGGAAGCATTTGTCTAATCTTAAGGCTAAAGGCCAAAAAAAATTATATTGACTTCATTGCTTTAATGAGCGGCACAGATTGCCCTGGTGTCAGTGAGTAATTTAAAAGATATTGTCAAGAGTAGGAAAATTATCAACTCTTTTAGTATCTGGATCAACTTGCAACAATAATAATATTTAGAAGTATGCTGTGATAAATGCTGCATGAGAAAGAGAGAATACACTGAAGTAATCATGATTCTGAGACAATGACTTTGGAAAATTTTGTGCTACCTTTGCTTTCTCATCTTAAGTGTTGAGAGAGCTTGTAGAGTGTCTCTGGGGTCAAAGCTTCTGAAACTTTCACCCTTTAGGACACCTTTTTACCTGAGAAATTCAACCCTGGAGCTAGTGAGATAGCTGAATAGGCTGAGTGCATACTTTCATGTAGGAGATGTGAGGCTGATTCCCAAACATTGCCTGAATCCTGATCACTGCCAGGAGCAATTCCCAAGCACTGAGACAGGAATAGCCCCTGCACATCACTGAGTATGGCTCAAAAACCAAAACAAAAAATGCAATGGAGGGGTGGGTACTCCATCATTATATAACTGAAACCCGAGCACAAAAATTTGTAAGTCTACAACTGTACCTCATGGTGTTTCACTAATAAAAATTTTTTAAAAAATGCAATGTAGGTGAGGGCCACCAGAAATACCTTGGTTTGATTTCACATTTGATTTTGAATTAATTTTTTTCTCATTGTACATCAAGAAAACTCTTATGGTTCCAAAATGATTAGTGATTCTCACATTGAGTCACAAGATCCCATATGGGTTTGTGAGCCTGAATTTAGGTAAGTAGGCCTTATAAATTCTCTTCTGACATTGAACATGGTTCAGCTTATCATTCAAGTGGAATCATTCAAGTCTAAGGCAAAGGAACAATTTCATCATAATAAAGAAAATGTATGTTACAGTTCTGATCATTAGAACTACTACATACTACAGAGCTAGCTTATGTGATGGGCTGGCTATGGTGTTAGCTTCTGTGGAACTTATGTGGTACCAGGGAACAAACTAGAGTCAGCAGCACGCAAGGTACTCCTATACTATTTATGAAGCCCTGTATTAGTTTTCCTCCTCCCTGGAAACTCTCTTTGAATAAAGATACTATATTTATCATTTATCTTTGTATCTTTTATCCTTTTGAACAGTAATATCAAAAAATGGTGGGTTACCAGAAGAGAAGAAAGGGGATACATGGGAACAAAAGGAATCTCATGCTTATTTTCAGTGATATACACCTAAAATTTACATAATTCAATGTTGCCTCCATAATTTACAGATATTTTATTATGAAGCTAGGTAGTCTCGAGGGCAGAATTGCAGATGTCTTTTTTTAGGTCTTATCTGTTATTACTTTTCTCTATGCAAAATATACAAGACTTCTGTTGTAAAGCAGAAAATCTTGAAGTTAAATCTTACAAAGTGAGATCACTGTAGGCAAAGTTAAGAGGTGGTAACATATTAGTGAGTCTGTTGTTTGTGGCTGGTATATAAAGGATTTAGAATTAAAGGTCCCTGGCAGCCCCAGGCCCAAACCCATATTTGTTAATAGGATTCTAAAGTGTGCAGATTGTGGAGTGCAGCCTATAAAAGGCAGGTGGAATCAAAGAGGAAGTGATTATTATTAAAGAAGGGGGAAGGGTCATTTTGGAGAAACAGAAGGGAGCAGCTGTGAAATGTTCTTTGGAAAACTGAAAGAAAATAAAAGGGTTCCCATGTTTAAGAAAAAGTAGAGCGATAGAACTAGGAAATATGAGAAAAGAATGAAGGCATAAGAAGTATAAAGCATGTGTGTGTGTTTGTGAGAGAGAGAGAGAGAGAGAGGAGAGAGAGAGAGGGAGAGAGAGAAATGAGAAAATGAAAGTAACAGGGCTCAGTAGGGAAAAATATATCAGAAAGACATTTGAGGGAAGTGGTCAGGAAGGAACAGAGGAAAACTGCTGATGTGTCTGACCAAGGCAGGATATCTGGTCTCTTGCTGGTAGTAGATCCCCCTCACTCAGGCTCCAGGTGTGGCCCTAAGAAGCCACAGGGTCCTGCAGGGATTTGTGAGAAGTCCCCTTTGGGCCTCTCATTTCTTTGAGAGATTTTACCTTCCAGACTTATGTGCACTGGGCCTCCGGTGTGAGCCGTTTATTTACATCTTGAAATGTGAGCATTTTATGTGAACTTTCCCTACCCTGCCGTATCTGTGTGCCTGGGACAAAAGACATGACTTAGCTGTCAGTGCACTAAAGTATGTGGCCTGCTGGTGTAGGGCAGGTCACAAAGCAAAGCTGTTTGAAAAATCTGGGGCGCCTCTTGGCAGACAGCTGTGTGTCTATGCAGTGTTTGTCAGCTGTACTAAAGATGGAACGAAGGACAGAAAGGAGCATCCAGAAGAATACTAGATGAGTGGAAGGGTGCCATAGAGTGTTTTAAACTGGAGTGCAGTCAGGATTGAAGTGTTGAAGTCAGAGGATATGCTCTCTTTCCCCTGGAGCTGTTTTCAGGCAGATTTTCAGAAATCTTTTGGTGTACTCAGCACAATGTAGAGATACGTGGATCATGAGTCTTCATGCTAGTTTAGCAAGGTGAAGGTTATAGGCCAGAGTCCATATAATCACTTTTGAGGACTTAGTGTTCACACTGTATCATTTCTTTTGTAATAATCCTGCTGTATATTTTTACTTTTAATTACAGTTGGTCTCAGAAATGCATACTTTTGGCCGCTTTTCAATGAGAGACCCTAAAACATTGACCTTAATGATGAAAGGGCTGAGACAGGTGATTAAATGACTTTCACTTTTTGTAGGAAAGAATTTAACATAAGATGATCAAGATCAATATATTGAACAACTTGCTTCGAGTAATACAGAGCTCAATTCATCCTTTGGCCTTGAGTTTACTTGAGAGGTTCCAGAGGTTATTCTTTTTTTTTCCCCTTTATTTTATTTTATTTTTTTTTACAGTTGTAGATTTACAATTTTTTGTGCTTTGGTTTCAATTATACAATGATCAGATACCCATCCCTCCACCAGTGCCCATTTTCCACCACCATGGATAATATCCCTCCCACCCCCATCCCCCCATCCCCCCGTCTCTGTGGCAGGGCAATCCCCTGTGTTCTCTCTCTCCTTTTGGGTGTTGTGGTCTGCAAAAGAGGCATTGAGTGGCAAACATGTTCAGTCCATAGTCTACTTTCGACATGCATCTCCCCTCCTGGGAGGATCCTCCAAACATCCTTTATTTGGTGCTCCCTTCTCTATCTGAACTGCCCTTTCCTCTAGGATACCCGGCTGGCCTCTAAGTTATGGAGTAATCCTCCTGGTGCTGATCTCAGCTATTCTTGGGTATTAATCTCATACTTTGTTACTTTATATCCCCCAGATGAATGCAATCTTTCTATGTCTATCCCTCTCTTTCTGACTCATTTTGCTTAGCATGATACTTTCCATATTGTACCACTTGTATGTAAATTTCATGACTTCATCTTTTCTAACAGCTACATAGTACTCCATTGTGTAGATGTACCAAAGTTTCTTTAACCAGTCATCTGTTCTTGGGCATTCAGGTTTCTTCCAGTTTCTGGCTATTGTAAAGAGTGCTGCAATGAACAAACAAGTGCAGATGTCACTTCGACTATACATTTTTGCCTCTCTGGGATATATTCCCAGGAGTGGTATTGCTGGGTCAAATGGGAGCTCAATTTCTAATTTTTTGAGAATCGTCCATACTGTTTTCCAAAAGGGCTGAACCAGTCAACATTCCCACCAACAGTGAAGGAGTGTCCCTTTCTCACCACATCCACACCAGCATCGGTTGCTTTTGTTCTTTTGAATGTGGGCCAGTCTCTGAGGTGTGAGATGGTATCTCATTGTGGTTTTGATCTGCATCTCCCTGATGATTAATGATGTAGAGCATTTTCTCATGTGCTTTTTTGCCATTCGGATTTCTTCTTTGAGAAAGTTTCTGTTCATTTCATTGCCCCATTTTTGGATGGGGTTGGATGTTTTCTTCTTGTGGAGTTTAACCAGTATTTTGTATATCCTGGATATCAACCCCTTGTCAGATGTGTATTCGGTGAATATCCTTTCCCATTCTTTGTATTTTGATCACTGTTTCTTTGGAGGTGCAGAAGCTTCTTAGTTTAAGATAGTCCCATTTATCTATCTCTGTTTTCAATTGCTCAGCCAGTGGCGTGGCATCTTTGAAGATACCATTAGCTTCAATGTCATGGAGGGTTTTGCCAACTTTATCTTCAATGTACCTTATGGTTTCTGGTCTGATGTTGAGGTCTTTAATCCATTTTGATCTTACTTTTGTACATGGTGTTAGGCAGAGTTCTGAGCCTATTTTTTTACATATAGCCATCCAGTGATGCCAACACAATTTATTAAAGAGGCTTTCCTTACTCCACTTCACATTATTTGCACCTTTATCAAAGATTAGATGAGCATATGATTGAGGGGAGATGTCAGTGTATTCAACCCTGTTCCATTGGTCTGCAGTTCTGCCTTTGTTCCAGTACCATGCTGTTTTAATTATTACTGCTCTGTAGTACAGTTTGAAGTTCGGGAGGTTGATTCCTCCCATTTTCTTTTTCCCAAGAATTGCTTTAGCTATTCGTGGGGGCTTATTGGTCCATATAAATTTCAGGAGTGTTTGTTCCATTTCTTTGAAGAATGTCATGGGTATCCTTATAGGGATTGCATTGAATTTATACAATGCTTTTGGTAGTATTGCCATTTTGACAATGTTAAGTCTCCCGACCCATGAGCAGGGGATATCTTTCCATTTCCTCATGTCCTCTTTTATTTCCTGAAGTAGCGTTTTGTAGTTTTCTTTGTACAGGTCCTTTACTTCCTTAGTTAAGCTGATTCCTAGGTACTTGATTTTCTGGGGCACAATTGTGAACGGGATTGTTTTTTTCATGTTGCTTTCTTCTCTTTCACTGTTTGTGTATAGGAAAGCCATGGACTTTTGGGTATTAATTTTATAACCTGCAATTTTACTATACGAGTCTATTGTTTCTAGGAGTTTTTTGTTGGAGGTTATTGGGTTCTCTAAGTATAGTAACATATCATCTGCGAATAGTGAGAGCTTGATTTCTTCCTTTCCTACCTGAATGCACTTAATATCTTTTTTCTGACTAATCGCTATTGCAAGTACTTCCAGTACTATATTGAACAGCAGTGGAGAGAGTGGGCATCCCTGTCTCGTCCCTGATCTTAGAGGGAAGGCTCTCAGTTTTTCCCCATTGAGGATGATGCTTGCTGTAGGCTTGTGGTAGATGGCTTTAAGTATGTTGAGGAAGGTCCCCTCTATACCCATTTTGGCTAGGGTTTTCATCATATAGGGGTGCTGGATCTTATCAAATGCTTTCTCTGCATCTATTGATATGATCATATGCTTTTTATCTTTTCTTTTGTTGATATGGTGGATTATGTTGATTGATTTCCAAATGTTAAACCATCCTTGCATCCCTGGGATGAATCCTACTTGGTCATGGTGTATGATCTTTTTGATGAGTAGTTGGATTCTATTTGCTAGTAGTTTGTTGAGGATCTTTGCATCTGTGTTCATCAGGGATATCGGCCTGTAATTCTCTTTCTTTGTGGTATCTCTGTCTGCTTTTGGTATCAGTGTGATATTTGCTTCGTAGAAACTGTTCGGAAGTGTTTTTGGTATTTCGATGTCATGGAAAAGCTTAAAGAGCATTGGGAGTAAGTCCTCTTTAAAGATTTGGAAGAATTCACTAGTGAATCCATCCGGGCCAGGACTTTTGTGCTTGGGGAGACTTTTTATTACCATTTCAATTTCCTTGATGGTGATAGGTCTGTTCAGGTATTCCAGGTCTTCTTGGTTCAGCCTTGGGAGTCTGTAGGAGTCTAGGAATTTATCCATTTCCTCGAGGTTTTGATGTTCCGTGGCATAAAGCTTCTCAAAGTACTCCCTGAGGATCCTCTGAATTTCTGTGGTTTCTGTTGTAATGACCCCCTTTTCATTTCTGATTCGGTTTATTAGGGTTTTCTCTCTCCCTTTCTTTGTGAGTTTTGCTAGAGGCTTATCGATCTTGTTAATTTTCTCAAAGAACCAGCTTTTGGTTTCATTGATCTTTCGGATTGTTTTTTGGGTTTCCATCTCGCTAATCTCTGCTCTGACTTTTATTATTTCCTTTCTCCTGTTCGGGTTGTGCTCCTTTTTTTGGTCCTTCTCCAAGCTCTTAAGCTGTGAGGTTAGGTTACTTATTTGTGCTCGCTGCTCCTTCCTGAGGAATGCTTGTAGAGCTATAAACTTTCCTCTTAACACAGCCTTTGCTGTGTCCCATAAGTTTTGGTAACTCGTGTTCTCATTTTCATTCGTTTCTAGGAATCTTTTGATTTCCTCTTTGATTTCCTGTCTAATCCACTCGTTGTTCAATAGTGCACTGTTTAATTTCCAGGTGTTTGATTTAGTTTTCTGTTTTTGTGTGTGATTTACTTCTAATTTCAGCGCATTATGGTCTGAGAAGATTGTTGATGCAATCTCTACCTTCTTAATTTTATGGAGGCATGTTTTGTGGCTCAGCATGTGGTCTATCTTGGAGAATGTTCCATGTACGCTTGAGAAGAATGTGTATTCAGCTTTTTGTGGATGAAGTGTCCTGTATATATCTACTAAGTCCCTTTCTTCCATTGTTACCCTCAAATGAAGTATGTCCTTGCTAAGCTTGAGTCTGGTTGATCTATCAAGAGGTGACAAAGCAGTGTTGAAGTCTCCCACTAGTATTGTGTTGCTATTGATGTCTTTTTCCAAATCTATGAGTAGTTGTTTTAAGTACTTTGCTGGTCTCTCATTAGGTGCATATACATTTATTATTGTAAGTTCTTCCTGGTGTACACATCCTTTGATCAATAAGAAATGGCCTTCACTGTCTCTTATGACCTTCCTCACTCTGAAATCGATGTGGTCTGATATAAGGATGACTACCCCAGCTTTTTTATGGGAGCTGTTTGCCTGTAGGATTGTTTTCCAGCCTTTGACTCTGAGTCTGTGTTTGCTTTGACTATTGAGATGCGTTTCTTGCAGGCAGCAGAATGTTGGGTTCAATTTTCTAATCCATCCTGCCACTCTATGTCTTTTAATTGGTGCGTTTAGCCCATTGACATTGAGAGAGATTATTGTTATGGGATTTTGTCCCATTGTTCTGTTAAAATTAGGTGTATTTGAGGGGCCTTTCTTGCCTTAAAGTAGCCCATTTAGTTGTTCTTGTAACCATGGTTTTGAGTCTATGAAGTTCCTGAGCTGTTGTTTGTCTGTGAAACTGTGTGTTGTTCCTTCTATTATGAGTGAGAGTCTTGCTGGGAAAAGTATTTTTGGGGAGGCATTTATTTCATTGAGTTTTTTTTACTATGTCCCATCACTGTTTTCGGGCCATGAGGGTTTCATCAGAAAAATCAGCTGTGAATTTTAAGGATGCTCCTTTGTAAGAGATTTCTTTCTTTGATCTTGCTGCTTTCAGAATTTTGTCTCTGTCTAAGGTTTTGGTCATTTTGATCAGAATGTGTCTTGGGGTATTTTTATTCGGATTTCTTCTAGCTGGTACCCTTCGGGCCTCCTGAATGTGGTCACAAGTTTTCTTCAGCTCTGGAAATGTTGTAGCAATGATGTCTTTGACAGTTTCTTCTTCATCGAGGTTTTCTTCCTGTACCTCCAGAGGTTATTCTTAAGTATGTGGCTAAAATTTCAAACAATCACACAAAGCATAGTTTGGCAGAGCTAGGACTATCCAGTGGTTCTAGAGATGTGTCCTTTTCTGTTTTGGGACCAATTGTAAGCAACTTTCCACTTTGAGGTGATATTTTCTCATTGGAATGATTCACCTCTCGTACTCTGTATTTCAGTCCAGAGTTCGAGTGCAGTATTTTATGACCCATTGTGGAAGTTATTTTGTTTGCTGATACCTATGGTCATATGGAAAAATTTTAGGCCCATTTTGTCTTTGGGAAAGGTGTGATAATTGTGGAAGTAGCATGGATATGGCAGTGAGATAGTTGTAGTGCCAACTCTGGGCTCTGCCATCTACCCACTGAAAAACCTTGGAAAAAATTCTCTAACCTCATAGCTCTAGTACTTATTACCAGTTAGATGAAGATAATAATGACAATTCATACAACTATGAATGTCAAGTAAGAAAAGGGTATGTGCGTTAGCACTCCTGGCTGAGAAAGCAGAGTTTGATTTTGTAAATTTAAGGAGTAAGATATTTTTAAGAGGTAATAGGTCAGAATTACCAGGAAAACAGAAGGAATGGCCTTCAGTAGGCTTCCAAGAACCATACAACAGAACTGGTCTGCTGAAAGAAATGCTGCCAGAGTGAGTCCTAGAGTTGTTTGTCTCTCACCTGATCAAAAATTGATAAAACAGAAACTCTCATTGTGGCTGCTTGTCTGGGAAGATCTAAATATTTCTGCTTACTGGAAAAGCTGGATTTCTCCAAGTTTCTTCTACATAACTTTGCACTTTTTAAAAAAATTCCTTCTTGGGTCACACCTGGCGGTATTCAACAGTAATTCTGTGTACAGGAATTATTGCTGGTGATGCTCAGGGAACCATATAGGATGTTGCAGATTGCATCAGGGTCATGCAATAGTACCTGATGTACTATCACTCTGATCCCACTTTTCTCCTTCTTTCCTCCTGATTTTCTCTTCTTCAAAGGGTTATTAGTCCTTAATTTATGAAGGTTACTTCCAGATACCATACCCTCTGATCTTGTATTGCTACATTAGAGCCCAGAGTTACTTTTCTCCTGTTTCTACCTATCAAAATCCTAGTAATTGAGGAGCAAAAGTCAAATTCTCCTGCTCTAAGTTTACAGACTTAAGTGTATCTTTCTAATAAAAAATTTAAAAGGTCTGCCTGATTAGCCTCATTTCTATGGCAGTGTTGTCTTTGTCTATTAGTTTTTAGGTTTTGTTGTAATTTTTTTGCACATTAACATCTGATTTCTTCAATTTCAATTTAAGTTTCTTGATAACAAGGATATACAAAAAAATTGTTTTTCTTGGGGCTGGAGTGACAGTACAATATGTAGGGTGCTTGTCTTGCACACGGCTGGCCCAGGTTTGATCCTTTGTATCATATATGGTCTCCAGAGCCTTTGCAGGAGTGATCCTTGAGTGAAGAGCCAATAGTAATCCCTGAGCACCATCAGGTGTGGCCCAAAAAACAAACAAAGAAAATGTGTTTGTCTCAACACTTCATGGTGCCTAGTATATATTCAACCATATGGTTGATACAAACCAACTGGAATGTTAACATACTCAGAATAGACCTCATTAGAACCATAGTGGATGCTGTGATGAATTACATAAATCCCCCTTCTAGTCTAAAGAGCTTATTTTTCCAGCTGCTTTACCTTAACTTGGGACAACTGTAAAGAGACATCCCAGCTTCAGCAGTTCCTATGGGGTTGACAGAGGAATTTGTTGGAATTACTTTACAGTTCAACTTCTTTTCCCTCTTCTCAATCTCAGTTCTGAGTCCTCTCTCTTCCCTAGTTTCATTCTGAGGCGCACTTCCTAGCAAACTAACTACATACTACTCTCAGTTGAAAATTTAATTTGCAACAGGAACACGGGATAAGAATATTAATTATTTGATGGTTCTGAGCTTGGTGTGATATACATGAAAAAATTTCAAATTTTGGCAAGGTTTTATCTTTTAATTTGAAAATTAAATTTATTTGAAATCAGAGGATTGGATTATTATAAATTTCAAATGAGGACCTGAAAAATAATAAACTTAGGAGAACTTTGTGTTCAGGCAGGAGTGACCACTTTATTCAGTGGGTGATGCATAAATAAAAGTGTGCACAAATTACAATTTGAACATATGTGTATGTTATTCCTTATATGCAGGAAATTTGAAAGATTACTGACAGGAATAGAATATAATGTTGATAAAAGATCTTTTTCTAAATGAGTGTTTGAATTTTCTAAATGCAAAAAAAGTTAAAAAACAAAGTAAAACTATAAGTATAATTTGATTAAACATTAAAAAAATTTTGAAGACTCGGTCAATTGAATGTAAATTATACTTATTAATTGTACTGTTTTGCAGTGATAATTGTACACTGGGAATATATTAACTACTATTTTACAACAATTGCATTTATAAACACAACTATGTTTATTTTAAAGAAATTATTTAAGTAAACTACACATGAAACACAGTTGTTCCCCTCCTATGTCCAAAATCTTAGTCATTCAGATAGAAACCATCTTAGATTTCATCAGAAGAGTATATATCTATTTGGTTTTGTATCAGAATAAAGGAGATTTTTTTAAAAAGTTGAGTTAAGATCTAATAGCCAAGACAGGCAAACAGTGTTGACCTTTAAATTCCATATACAGTGTGTGAGAGTCCAAGACTTGTGTCTGTCTTTTGGGTATTATCTATGTAAATCATCTCTCCCTCAGAGCTGAAGGATGATTTTCCTTATACTTTTTATGCTATGCCAAACAGTAACAATGTTGAACACTTACAAATCAGAGCATCTGAGTTTCATAACACAGCAAAAACTCAAGTAAGTTTAATTTGACATATCAGTTGAGAGCCTGATCTTTTACTCACCTCCCTGATGTCCAGAAGGTGAGTTGACAGAAATATTTACTTCTCAAATTCCTGTTGTATCTGCTTTGATGACATGTACTTAATTGTCATGACCTAATAAAAGCAAGCACACATTGTGGTAGTGGGACAATATTATTGCTTTAAAAGTAATTAAGTACAACTCAAAGGCTGAGGTGTAAAAGACAGTGTGTATTTCAGTTGTCTCTTATTTCATCCCACTATAAATCAGCATTTTGCCCTATCCTTTCCTGATCAGAGAGACTCGTGTACTTATGTGCTTGTTCCTCCCACTGGAGGATGAGAAATTCAATTTATGAAGCTCAGTTGGCATGTTTTTAGAATTGTAGAAATTTGGTGTAGCTCTCTAGTCTTCTATTTTAATTTTTTTATTATTATTTTTGAACCATATCTGATGATGCTCTGGGCTTACTCTTTGCTCTGCACTCAGGAATTACTCCTGGCAGTGCTAATGGGGATTACGTGAGATTCCGGGGATCAAATCTAGGTTGTCCGCATGCAAGGCAAGTGCCCTTCCAGCTGCACTATCACTCTAGCCCCAACTTTTCAATATTTCAGTAGAGGAGCAATGTGTCTATCAAGTTAACCTGAAACTAAAGACAGATCCTGGGATATCAAAAAGTAAGCTTTTGTTTTTTTATTTACAGTTTCTGAGCAACATCCCAGGGTGCTCTGAATTTACTCTTGACTTTGTGCTCAGGGATCACTTGTGCCCGGAGACTATATTTGCTGCCTGGGATTGAACTGGATTTATCTGTGTGCAAGACAATCACCTTATCTCCTATACTATTTCTCCAGTCCCTAATTAGCTTCTTTAAGACAGCCAAAATGACAATGTAAATCAGAGCAAATGTTTGGGACTTATTTGGTTGTCTTCCTGAATTACATCCACTATGTACTGTTCTTCATTCGTCCCAGCCCTGAGATTTTAGCAGCCTCTCCTTATGCGTTCTTCCCAATGCTGCCATACTGGAGGCTCTTTTAGGGTCAAGGGAATGAAACCCTTTATTGGTACTGTTTTTGGCATATCAGATATACCACGAGTAGCTTGCCAGGCTCTGCTGTGTGGGCGGGATACCCTTGGTAGCTTGCTGGGCTCTCTGAGAGGGACACAGGCTTTTCAGGACTGTGATGAATGGAGATGTTACTGGTGCCTGCGCGAACAAATCAATGAACAATGGGATGACAAGTCATACAGGTGATGTACTGTTCTATTAACTCTAGAGAGATCAGGGCTATCCAGAGCTATTTTCCTATATTATGTATAACAGAATGAAACAAATGACCTATAACTAGCAAAAGAAGAAAATAGATGTAATGGATATACATTTCCATTCTGAGAATTAACTTGTTATTTGATTCCAATACAGTTTAATATCTGAGCACCTAGATTCCCTTTTGGAGTTATACATTTTGGAAAAGTAGTATGGAGAACTATTTAGAACTTTATTGTCCCCAGAGAGAGCTTACTTATAATTGTTATGTGTCAGATAATAAACTCTTGAGTTCCAGACTTAGCTCTTCCAGTGATGACTAACTTATTAAATACAACTATTTCTTTAATGTGAAAGAGTGTCAGCTTGAAATTGTGCAGTTGTAACCTGTCTTGGGAAGGACATGTTTTCTAGTTCCCATGCATTGATGTTTATAATTATTTTTTTTTCTTAACATACATTTATTATTGTCAGATATATCATTTCCTGGCACCTGAGTTGTGCAGGAGAAAGAGAGCGGCTTGGAACGCCTTCAAGAGCGTCAAAGAAATAACTAAGAGGACAAAGAACCTCCAGCTCCAAGCACATCTCTTCAATTTCACTGTTCTTCCTGCATTAACATACACCTCAGAGACCTGAGCCCTACAAAAACAGGATGAGAACGCTATTTGGGTCTCTCAAAGAGGAATCGAAAAAGCTATGCTTGGAGTATCGCGCTTCAGTCAAATGAGAGAAAGAATCCAGAGTTCCAACCTCTGTCAACGCTCAAGAATCAGGGACGCTGTCTCGTTTGCCAAGGCATCGAAAATCAGATGGGCTGGACACATAATGAGATTTAGAGACAACAGCTGGACTAGAGCCATTACTGACTGGATTCCACAGGACGTCAAAAGATCGTGTGGCTGCCCACCTACGAGATGGTCAGACTTCTTCGTCAAGACCCTGAACAATCGGTTTGAGGCTCTTCATTTTCCTAGAATGAGCAGATGCCATTGGGCTATGCTAGCACACAACAGGGATGAATGGAAATGTTACTGGCGCCCGCTCGAGCAAATCAATGAGTAACGGGATATCAAGTGATCAAGTGATATCATCCCCAGCAGTGCCAGTCAGAATGTATGTGGTCCTAAAATAGACATCTCTTTCTTGACAATTATAGTCTTTAAATTTCAGTCCATTTAAGGATTTTTATTATATGTGATAAAGTTTTGTATTTGAAACTGCAGTGTCTTCTTCCTTTCCTACCTGAATGCCCTTAATATCTTTTTCCTGCCTAATCGCTATTGCAAGTACTTCCAGTACTATATTGAACAGCAGTGGAGAGAGTGGGCATCCCTGTCTCGTCCCTGATCTTAGAGGGAAGGCTCTCAGTTTTTCCCCATTGAGGATGATGCTTGCTGTAGGCTTGTGGTAGATGGCTTTAATTATGTTGAGGAAGGTCCCCTCTATACCCATTTTGGCTAGGGTTTTCATCATAAAGGGGTGCTGGATCTTATCAAATGCTTTCTCTGCATCTATTGATATGATCATATGCTTTTTATCTTTTCTTTTGTTGATATGGTGGATTATGTTGATTGATTTCCGAATGTTGAACCATCCTTGCATCCCTGGGATGAATCCTACTTGGTCATGGTGTATGATCTTTTTGATGAGTAGTTGGATTCTATTTGCTAGTAGTTTGTTGAGGATCTTTGCATCTGTGTTCATCAGGGATATCGGCCTGTAATTCTCTTTCTTTGTGGTATCTCTGTCTGCTTTTGGTATCAGTGTGATATTTGCTTCGTAGAAACTGTTCGGAAGTGTTTTTGATATTTCAATTTCGTGGAAAAGCTTAAAGAGCATTGGGAGTAAGTCCTCTTTAAAGGTTTGGAAGAATTCACTAGTGAATCCATCCGGGCCAGGACAGTGTCACATAGATCACTCATTCTTCTGAGGTCAGGTCTACATTTCTACCACCACTACTACAATGGTCACTTATTGAATGTTGATCATGAGCTAGACACTATGCAGATGCTATGTATTTGTTACATTTGATTATTTCTGTAATAATTCAAGTTAGGTTTATACACACATGCCATTTAAAACAGGAGGAAATGAAACATCTTAATTGGGGTGCTATAGCTAGATTGTAACAGAATCTCATTTTTATAAACCTAATTTTTCATTTTTTTGATGCTAGGATATCTACTTTTTTTGTGAAGTAAGATAGTTTTTATCTAGACTTATTTAGAAATATTTGAGGGAAGAGAAAAGTAAAAATACATGTTCAAAGGAGAACATGGGCCTGAAGAGCCAACATCTATAATTTAAACTAGAAAATAATATCTGAATTTTTCAAATATGGCAAAGGATTAACGTGCCATTACACTGTTATATTTTCCATATAATGATGTAATACAGAAATATTCTGCTTCCCTTTAAAACTTTCTTCCCTTTGGTGCTATGAGTCAGGAAGAATACAAGTAAGAATGCAATATCTTGTCAGTAAAAATGTAACATTGCTGCACTTGGTTCAATAGCTAGGCCATGGCATCAACCTAGGTATCCAATGACAGATGAGTGGATAATGATAGTGTGGTATACAAATACAAGGGAACACTATGCAACTGCAATGAGTGATGAAATCATGCAATTCGCAGCAATTTGGATGTAACTGGGCAATATTGTGCTAAGTAAAGAAAGTGATAAGAAAGAAAAATATCAGATGGTCTGATTTGTGGATGAAGGCATGAAAGTATCAAAAGGGGATACCTAAATTACACTTGACCGTAGAGTATAAAAATTAGGATAGGGAGGGAAAGAAATTGATGGAGGAAGTAAGAAGAGATGCACAGAAGTAATGGAGTTGGGGTCAGGAGCCTCCAGCATATTGATATTAGAGAGGTATACTTATGTCTCTCTATACACACACACACACACACACGCACACACACACACATATATATGTATACGTACCTTTATACATACACATATGTATAATGTACATTTATCTACATATCTAGTCCACAGAGCCAACAACATTGAAAACATGAGAACCCAATTCCAGCAACCAACTTAAAATGTGCCTGTCAAGGAGGCAGGCTGCAGGTGGGAGAAAACACAGGGACATTGGTGGAGAGGAGTCAACATTGGTGATGGGATTGATGTTGAAACATTGTATGCCTGAAACTCAACTATGAACAATGTTGTAAATTGTGGTGCCTTAATAAAACAACAATTTAAAAAGTTACAATTCCATAAGTAGTAAATCAAGGATAAAAATATAATGGGGTAGAATATTTAAAATTACAAGCCATCTATGGGAATGTTACAGAGCCTGGGTTTGTACTCATCTCAATCACATATTAGCCATGTAGCACCAGGCAAGTTGCTCAGCTTGATCCTAAAGGGAGCTCAATTACCTAAATAGCATCTTAGATCTGTCCTGCATTAAATAAAGGGAGTTGAGCATTCACACTCCCTTACCGATGTACCATTGACCAAGGGCTAGGAAATGGAGATGAGATGAGAGAACCAACTCTCCACTTTCAGTGATATGTAGTGATGATACTTTTGGGAAACACCAGGAATCTGGGGAAAGTGGTGGGATCCATGAATTGATAAGCCAGGTCAAGGGCTCTGCCCAGAGGGCAGACAGAGGCCCAAGCAGTATAAGAATCACTTCCCACTTTCTGAAATGCCGTGGGCATGTTCTGGGATGTACAGATGGATGCCTAGCAAAACTATTCAGGGAAAATTCTCACAGATCTATTATGGTCCCAGAAAGGTGATTCCTGCCTTTCTTGAAGATACTTGGGATCCTTTCCCCTGTCTCATTTCTTTCTTCTTTGACAAGAAGAATCTTGCCCTTTGAGTTTGTTGCTGAGATGTGGAGTAGATAAAGGAGTAGATAAAGAAAAGAAAGGCAAAGTCATTGCTATGTAGAGAGTCTTCTGAGAGAAGCAGCCATTCATGTTACTGGCTGAAATCATTCTTGAGGACAATGGCACTAGGGCTACAAGAGATTAAAATACAGTGCCCTGGATGCACAGAGTGTAGAAAATTCAAATAAGGGCTTTAAAGGAAAACTTCAGAGAAGTGGTGGCCTCCTATTTAAACTTTAAGTATTGTTTGAGTATTGGTACAATTTTGAGTAAGGAAAGAAATGGAAGGGCATTGAACATTTAGAGAACAGTAAATGTGCAAGTGCTATAAAAAATAAATCATAGTGTTCTTAGGACAATGAATAGTCCTCTGTCCCCAGGGTAAATATGAAAAGAAGCAGGACCTATCATTTTGGAAACTTTCTTATGAGTACAGTACTAGAGTATGGATAGTTAACGTGAAGTTTGTTACATTGAAGGTGTGCTTTGGTAATATGTCTCCCATGATTCACTATTTTAACTATCAAACTTGTGTTGAAAGGAGATTTCAACACAAGTTTTAGTTCAAGGCTTACTGTTAAGAGAGATAATATTCCAACCTGAAGCATATGACCAAGACTTATAAAGCAGAACTAAAATCTAACAACATTGAACCCTTTGTCCAGATAAGCTGAATAAAATGGTCCACGAGTAGTTTTAAAGATAAATAGAATTTATGAAGAGCATTTGAGGGACAGTGGTCTCAACCTGAAGAAATTCTCAAAGGATTCATTCCCTATTCTCTTCAAGTTAGGTTAAAGTGGCATCTAAGAAAACAACTGGAATTTTGTATACTTTTGAGTTTGGACTTGTGTCTAAAATTACCTGCATTGTCCAAGAGTTGAGAAATGGAGAGGTTGGTTATTTTGAGAGGAGGAGTGAAGAGAGATGTACTAGGCTGTACTAGGTTATGTATGAAGGAAGAAATGCTATTTATTTTTTGACTGTAGGCTTCTTGCATATAGTAGACACTTGCTTAGGGGAGCAGTGAAAATTGAGGAAACAAGTCTTGATTTTATAGGAAGACTGAAATTAACATGGTATTGGGCATTTTTACAGAATAGAAAATCCTCATGTTTCTAAAAGGATATCAGAAAATTCATGAATTTCCCCCAATTTTTATCTTAGTATTCATCAACTAAGTTTCACAGAATACCTTGTATTATGTTTAAATCCTATGAGTTGTCAGGGGCTGGAGTGATAGCACAGCAGGTAGGATGTTTGTCTTGCACATGGCTGACCCGGGTTTGATTCCCAGCATCCCATATGGTTCCCTGAGCACCGCCAGGCATAATTCCTGAGTGCAGAGCCAGGAGTAACCCTTGTGTGTTGCCGGGTGTGACCAAAAAAGCAAAAATAAATAAATAAATAAATCATATGAATTGTGCTTATTTAATGTAATATTCACAACTAATTATTCTTAAAATTATTTTCATGGGAGAAACTCATATAGTTCCCAAATAATGGGATAGGGCCCTTTTTTAGCCAACATAAGGTATAACAATGGTTATAACATGCCAGCTAATGAATAAATAATTCTGATTTAAAATCAAAGTATGTGACCCCCAGTCTCCTACAATCGCACATAACCTACAGTGAAATGAAACACTGTTTTCAACTAAAATAGTCCCAACCTTAGATATTGAGATCTTAACAGAGTACCCAGGCCTCACATTTTGCCCTTCATGCTGGGGCACAAATCTTTCCAACAGATTCCAGTTACCAATTTTGATAGGGCATTGATGTCATATTTTCCAGTCAAAAGCTTGGAGACATTATTTTTCCTGCTAGGTCTTCAATACTTGAATTAAAGGCAAGCCAGTTGCTAATTCTCTTGGGAAGAATACGTTATCTGAGCTCTTCTAAGAACTATGTGTAAGGGTTGCAAACGTTTTCATGTCCTAGTCAATCCCACTTAAATATTTGTTGGAGCAAAGTTTTCTTTTAAACCGAGGTCAGCAAACTTGGGCCCATGGACTCAATCCACCTCTCTGCCTGTTTTTCTCCAGCCTGTCAGTTAGTCATACTTATCACATTTAAAAATATTTGGCGAAAATATTTTAAACGTATTTGGCATACTGTGACATGTGGAATTATATAAGGTTTACATTTTAAAGCTCATCAGTAAAGACTTAGTGGAATACAGCCACACTCATTTCTTTATGTATTATCTATGAAGACTGTACAAGTGGAATAGCGGGGACAGACTATTTGGCAAAACTCAAACTATTTATTTTGTCTTTTTATGAAAAATATTTGCCAGTTCCTGATTTAAATTATTATACTACATCCTACTCATGATGTTGATTCAAGGTGGTTACTTTTCAACATAATATTTTTGTCTATCTTGATTACTATGTAGATAAGTTCCACTTATTACATTTGGGAATTGCTAATAAGAGATATATTTGCTGATGAGAAAGATGTAATGTGAGTTTAATGTTTTAGTTGAAACAGTGGACTTATCAGTAGAATTAATTTTCATTTTTTAGAAGTTGGGTCAGAATCTAATACCCAAGGACAAAACCCTATATAGGCAGTTAATTTCTGATAAAGGAGCTGAGAACATGAAATTGGATAACTACATGTAAGAAATTAAAGTTCTTTCCATATCTTACACCTCACATGAACGTCAATTCAGAGTGGATCAACGACTAGGAGATCCAATGAGAAACTACAATGTACATAGGAAAATACAGGCAGAACACTTCAAGTTTTGGACCTCAAAGATGCCTTCAATAATCTGCTACCACTGGCAAAGGCAACAACAGCAACAAAAAAGCAAATGGGACTACATAAAATTAAAGAGCTTTTGCATCATAAATAAAACAGAGGCTAAAACTTAAAAGACAATTAACTGAATGGGAAAACATATGCTTTCAATCCATCAGCTAAAAGTTTGATATCCAGTATATGTAAAATACAAAGATCAACAAAAAGAAATTTAGAAAACTGATCAACAAATAGGAAGAGGAAATGAATAGACACTCCTCAGAGGAAGACAGGAAGACAGTAGGCACATGAAAAACTGCTCAGTATCACTTATCTTTAGAGAAATCCAAGACATTCAAGAGACAATGAGATACCATCTCACACCAATAAGAATGACACAAAAATTTGTGTTTTGGGGGATGTGGTGAAAAAGGAACTCTCATGCTCTGCTGGTGGGAATGTTGTCTGGTACAAACTCTGTGGGAAAAAGTATGGAGAGTTCTTAATAAACTTAGAATTAAACTGTCATATGACCCAGAAATACCACTTTTGGACATCTATCCCCAAGGACAAAAAAAACACACCCTAAAGAGAACATATGCACACCATTATTCATTGCTACACTCAGTAAAATAGCTAAGATATGGAATCAACCTAGGTGTACAATGACAGATGAATGGATTATAAAGATGTGGTATATATACATAATGGAATACTATGCAGCTACAAGGAATGATAAAATCATGCAATTTGCTGAAACATGATTGAAACTGGAAGATACTATATTGAGTCAAGTAAGCCAGAAGAAGGAAGACAAAAAACAGGATGAACTCAGTTACTATGGAATATAAAATATTGGATGAGAAAGTGTATTGTAGTAAAAGGTGAATGCTTAGATCATCCTTGACCCCAGTGTCTAGAGAGAAGACAGACAAATAAGGAAAGAGAATAAGAAGTAATGGGTAAATAGGCATGAGAGCTTCAGTTATACCAGTGATATGAGTGAGGGGTATAGTCATATACCCAAAACACAGATTAAGCAGAACTAAAACATGAGATCTAAGCAGCAACCGTTGAAACTTTTTAATGTGCCTGTCAAGTGCAGGGGTGAATTGGGAGGGGAAGGGAATCTGGTGGAGGGAAATTGACATTGATGGAGGGATTGATGTTGAATTATTGTATGCCTAAAATGCAACTCATAAAAATATTTTTAAAATGTATGCTTTCTTCATAACATGTTTTAACAAATCAGCTACATAAAAAAGAAAGATTATTTTTTCCTTGCACTGACTATATTACTTTTGATTTCGAAGCAGTCAAAGGGTTCCTAATTTGGAAGAGCAATACTCACAGAGGTTTCTGTGAAGTATAGTGGGCCTGACTGCATACAAAGTTTGACAATTGAATTTTTACTTGGTTGACTTGTCTTAGAGACTCTATCCAAGTCACTTTAGGAATTTGAGAAATGAACTGTTTTCTGGGTTTTCATCTTATATTTTGAGCAATTGTTATCCTTGAGTCTCTTCACATCAAATAGAACACTCCCAAACTTCACAACTTGGTCTTCATTTAGAGTCCTCTCATAAGTATGGAATTAATGATGTTGGCTTTTGCATAAAGTTTTAAAGGATAGAAAGGAATGATTGCTGTGTATATTTTAATGATTCAGATCAACCCTAAGCCCCTTTATTATTCCTCGAGACTACAAGAAAGGGCTTTGAGGTTATGATGCTACTCCAAGATTTAAGCCATGGGAAACCTGGTTGATTTATTATGCAGTAATCTGCCTTTCTCATATTTTCCAATCTGATAACAAAAGTTGGTTCTCTAAAACATAGAGTTGTTTCCACTATCTATACCATTTAAGAAGATGTGGTGACCCAGCCAGTTAATTCCAAATTTTGGCTTATAGATATGGGCTCTGCAGGGAAGCTAAGAGGTGAAGAATACCTTATTTCTTTCTTGTAAGCCTTGGATTAGCAGAGCTTTGATAGTCAATTCTTGGAAATTATTTGAACTCAGTGTTGTTTTATAGACTAAAATGTGAGTCATTATAATTTTGATTGGTGAAGTTTATTAGAAAAATCTAAAAGGAGTGAAAATACTAACCCATAGTTTTTCATTTCTCCCTAATGTAGTCATGACTGGATATTTTTAGATGTATTATCTTAAAGTTGATAAACATTTTTAGTTTTTAATCTAAGAAGTCCAGCTAAACTGAATTTTCAGTTCATGTTCTCTTTGTTTTTTGTCCATTTGTAAGTGACTGTTCATTTGTCCACTTGAAAAGATTAATGATAAAGGGCAGGCAAATTGCTTAAGATACAGATTTGATTCATTTTTACAAAATCATACTTAATAGCAGGTCCAGTGGGGAAATGGTACTGATAATTTTTCTATAGTCAAATTTTGGAAGTGCAAGTGGGTTAAAAGGGATAGATGGATGCTTAAGAGAATAATAGGGGAATCCATTTAATTTTAAATAGCCACTTTCATTTTATTCAATAAGAGTTTAATAAGCACTATAAACCTAACACCATGGGGATCATGACAATGAATTAATTAGTTAGAGGACTGCTGCCTAGTGGCCTGTTGTCTGGAGAGGGTTTCAGAGGCAAAACTGATTTCTGTTAAACTCACACAACCCATTCTTCCTGGCCCACTAACCATTAGCAACTCGGAGCCCAGCTGGTGGGGTGAGCTCAGCCTCATGGAAACTTTGCATGAACTGAATATATCTCTCATCTTTCCCAATGCTCTTCCCCAGCTTCCAGCTTTGACAGCATTGATTTATGTTTCAAATTATCTTTAGACAGGAGGTTTGAAGAGGCTACTCAGGTTTATGGTCCCACCCATTCAGCATGAGACTAAGAGTAGTGTTTGAATAGGACATTTGGGAATAGAACTGTGAAAGTTGTGCATCTAAGTCTTCCAACTGTGATGTTTTACCATCAGGGTTCCCAGGGAAAACCTGGAATCTCATCCTGGTCTGCTGTGAGACCAAGTTGTTGGCTCTGCTCCCAACTTCTCTATAACTCCTGGCCAATGACTTGATTTCCCTTCTTAGGTTCCTGGGAGGTGGTGTGGGCTAACCCTTCATCTGTGTTTGCTCATCTTCACTGTACAATTGAAGTCGTTCACATCAATGAGAAGAAGATAGCTCTTAATAGCTTTTCATTGAAAGCCTCCATGAACTTACACGATCAAGTTCGAAAAGACATGGTGGAATAAAGTATCTTAAGATTTACAGTCACACTGTGGTGATTGGGGGACAGAATATATATTTCAAAGCCTGGTTCAATTTTTGAATTGGGAAGTTTGAAAGGAACTTGGACATTGGAGGGTTCGAATTTGTAAGTTCTTGGCCAAGCACAACTTTCCATTCCTAAGGAAGAAGTCTATAAAAAGGCCATTTGGACTTCAAAGAGATGATATTTTGATGCATTAAGTGTACATATGAATCAGAAACATGTGGATTAAATTTCCCGTTCTAACACGTGGCCTTGAAAATTTCAGGGGAAAGTGTTTGGCAAATTGTTCTTGGGATTTGAATAAAGATGGATCTCTTTTTTTCATGTTTGAGAAGTTTTATCTTCTTTCACATGCTCCCCTGTGAGGTGATTGACAGAGTCTTAATGTATACTCAGAGGGTGGTAAGGGGGAAATTGTCTTCTGACAAGTACATATTGAGTTTATGAAAGAAAAGGAGTATATGGACCTTCCTTAGAAGGGTTACTGCAGTTTACAAAACTCAACTAAACATTCCCTTTTCCCCCGGAAAAAGGGCATGGGAAAGCAAGGCAACAATTATACTGGCGACAAGTGCTGTGGGACAGTTGGCTCTGTTTTAATCACCAGTGTCCTGCCCTCTCAGTTCAAGGCCACCATCAATATTGGTGTGACCTTTGCAAGGCAGCCCTTAAGGAGCTCAAGAAGAAAACCAGCTCTTATGAGTTTGGCTATTCAGGCACCCGTCTCTGCACAGATTTGGTTCATCGATAGTTCACTGGCTATTGTATAAGCAGGATATCTTCTTGGGTCCTGCTTTGGCGGGGGTGAGGGGGTGGCTTATAAGCAATAAGAACCAGAAATGATACCAGTGGGTGCTTGAGAGCAATTTTCTAGTGCAAATGGACTGACCTTACATGTAAATACAACTTCTGTCCATCCTTGAGGAGATTGTGTGGCCTGAGTCATCATTTGGTCCAAGAATAGATGGATGTTCTCTTTTATCTTTCTCTCTAATAATGCATTTCCCACTGAATATGTCTTGTAGAAAACTTGAAAAACACAACTTTACCAAAGAACATAAAAAATAACCACAATCCAATTACTCATTATTAACTTGTATGACTTTCCAACTCATTAAGTGTATTTTCCAAAACATCGCCTTTTATTAGACTTTTCAAATTCTACAATACATATGTTTGAGTCTATTTCACCAATCACATATTTCTGATACTTAGTTTGTTTCCAACTTCTTTGTTATGATAATGTAGAGATAAACATTCTTGAACATAAATCTGTGTTCCCATCTCTGATTATTTCCTTAAGGTAGATTCCTGGGGAGAAGATCACTGAAGACTGTGTGAACATTTTTATACATTTTCATACATAATGCCAAGTAGGTTTCCAGGAAGATTGCATTAATTTATTCTCCCATCTGCAGTGCATTCTTTGAAGCCCCTATGATGTTAGAGGGCACCTTTTTTGTTCATACACAGCCTCACATATGGAGACATTTAGGAGTCCTTTGCCCTGCTGAGTCCTTCCGTAAGACTGGCAGTGACCATGGACTCTCACCACTGAGCTATGGGAGAAGTAAAAATCTTGCAAAGTCTTTAGAAAGATTATGTTAACTTTACAGAATATTGTTGAAGTTTTTTCTCCATCATCCCATTTGCACTGTAATTATTCTTTTCTTTCAGGTTGTTTTAAGAATCTGCATTTGACCCTTGGGGATTCCCTGCAAATCAATTGTGGGTTGGATGCATTTGGTGGACGCCCTCTTTAAAGTTATCAAAGAGTTTATTTTCCAAAGATACAGAGGCTATCCCTTTAACTTCTCAATCTATGGGAGTGAAAAGAGAGCTAGGATCTTGGACAATTTGGCATCCCAGAACCAGGATGGTTTTCTCTTTATTGACCAGGGAGAATTATTCACTTCTTGACTACTAATTCAAAGCTGCTAGAGCATTATTATCATATCAGTCATGCCTAATTACAAAATTCAGTGGGTTTTTGCATCAAGAGGATGGCATGCCAATGCAAATGGCAACCTTGTCTCTTGGATTAAATGGGAGAGGCTTTCTAGGATCTGTGATCTCACCCCACAGTGAAATCATTCTCCCTAGACCACTTAGACTCCTGTGTGGTTCCCCCACTTCCATGATGGCTACTGGATATTGGAACAAAAAGCAATATTAGCATTGGTTTAACACACACTTTGGGAAAGCAAATTTCCTGTTAATAAAGTCATCAGTTAACAAAGTCCCAAAACCAAATACATAAATTTGTGTTTGTTTTTCTGCATCAAAACACCTATTAACTTTATTAATCAGAAAATTATTATAGTCTGTAAATATTAAGAAAGCAGTATTGTGAAAGTATTTTAAGAAAAGAAACAAAAAGAATCTCTAAGAAACTTTCATTTACTTCAGGCCACATAGCATCCTGACAGGGATAATTAATGACATAATTTCCTGAATGTCTATAAGACCTTTTTCTTTTTCTTTTTAAAACATATAACACACATATAACAAGAAACCAAACAGGTAATTAAAGTGCTTCCCATTTTTAATGAGTAAACCCTTCTGAAACCTGTCAGGCGCCATCCGGAGCCCACCTCCCACTCTTTATTAACTGACATGTCAAAGAAGAAAGCCATATCATTTTTATGTTCCCATGGCACAGAAACTAATTTGGGAAATTTTAGGCCGTGGAGATTTATAGGTCAGCATCAGAAACTTCTCTCAGGTTCCTGAGAGAGTAGTAACATTCCAGGAGTTGGATGGATTTAGTACCCGCTCTGTTTAAAATATGGTCTCCTGTCAAACCTATAGGTATCCCTGAGTAACCTTCTATTATGGTCCAGCTGCTCCTTCAAAGAAGCCATGGAGAATGTCAGGACACTGTAGCCATTCTCCCCTCCTTTTCTGGGTCACCTTGGGGAGGATAGGGTTGAGCAGCAATTTCACAAGAGGCTTCTTAAGCTTTAGATGAATCACCTGCCAAATGCTATTGATGGTTGCCTTCAAGTTGAGTGCTTATTGAAAAGGGAAAGAATGGGTACTTGGAAATCAGCATTTTAGAGAAAAAGTTGGTTTTCTTTAGATCAGTTTTCTTGAGGAGACTTAGGAGGTGTGTGTGTGTGTGTGTGTGTGTGTGTTTAAAGAACTTGTGTTTTAAAGTGTAAATGAAAAGAACAACATATAAGATCAAATAGAGAATGAATTTGTTTGCAATCTTGGTCTTAAAAAAGACAAATAGTGTGACTAGGGATGTAATTGAGTGGTAGAGCATTTGTCTTGCATGTGTGATGTCCTGAGTTTATTCTCCAGCACAAATAAAGGGAGGGAGGGAAGAAAGGAGGAAGGGAGAGAGAAAGAGCGAGAGAGAGACAGAGAGAGAGACAGAGGCATAGACAGAGAGAGGAAAATATTTGTTATTTATTTGCTGGCCAAAGAAAAATATGGCATGATTATCATTTAGTTAAACTTCTATTTTTTTAGCTTCACAAAATAAAATATTAAATCCATATGCTACTTTTCTGTCTATATTCCATTGGTATCTGTTATCTAACCAATAACAAAATACTTTTTTAAGGTTCTTATGCTGTACAGTGGAATGTTTAAGGAGCACCTTGCAGAATGGGTGGCTTTGGAAACTGAGAGCCTGTATTTCAATTCTGTTAACCTATATTCTGGCTAAAATTTCAGCCTCTCTGGGTTCATTTCCTCAAACTCAAAATGAGGATATTAGAGTGACTTTATAAAATTGGTTAGGAGATTCAGTGAGATAATGCAAGTAAAATTTACAATAGTTTCAACTCATGGTGAATGCTCAGTGAATAAAATGTTCATCCCAGAGGCATCAAGAGGAAGGGAATAGATACCTGGTTGGACAGAACATAAGAAGACCAAAATGGAAGATACAGGAACTGATACCATTTAGAAAGATATTTGATGAATATCTGATTATCTCTTCTTTTGGAAGTTTCAGGTTAATCAGTTCTTGTTTTGTTCATCATCATATTTTCAGAGCTTGTCACTAGGTACAAAGGATATGATTATTTGGTGAATGAATGAATGCTCACAGTTTAAGTATATCCTGAAGAAATTTTTCAATTTGTTCTGACTTCTCTTTTCTTTAAATTCCATGACCCTACAAAGTTTTGGGGAAATTTCACCTTTTCCCTGTACTGTTATTTTAAAATCTCAGTGTGTCAACTATAAACTCTAGAATACTGAAGGTTTACCATACATTTTTCCCTGAGTCCTCCCTTGGTTTCTCCTCATTACATCTGGTAGCTAAAAACAAAAAAACACCATCCTTAGGTACACTTTAGTGACTAATACACTTAGAATAGAATTTAAATACTATAATGCCTCAATGGAGAAGGCAGTCAACAAACAATTATATATTTGTGAAAATTCACGCTGTCTTTATGTTGGGATGAATCTTTTATATGCCCTTATTCATTTCAGGACTCTGAGGGCTTGGCAGATGCCTGCTTGTCTTCTTTTGTAGAATATCTCTGCCAATCTAAGTAGTGTTGTCATGTGGTTGAATTGCCCTCATTACCTTCCCATGAAACACATGTTATCAGAGTCCCAACTTTAACTTTGGTTGACACCAGCTTCAAACTATATGCCAACACAGAAAACCCTGCTGTCCTGTAATCACTTGCTTTTGGTTAGGCAGCTGGGGATAAATTCATTGGTTTCTCCAGGATTTGGATTTCAAAGTTGAACAGGTATGAGGAATATGACTCCCATCAGATCATATTTCATGGCCACCGCAAGTAGCTGCTAAGAGATTTTGCTTGAAGCTGCAGCTGGGACCAGTTGGATGCCTGCCAAATTCAGGGGGTATGATATATTTGTGTGGTGTACATGGAGGTCTGTTTTCATAGGTATAATATTCCCATATATTGCTTTGGGGAACCAAGGGGAGTGGTATGAATGTTCTTTCCTCTCCACAGGGGTTTGTTGATTCTCCTTTATGTCTAATTGGTCTCCAAACTAGTCCTAAAGGCTAAGAACTCTGAAAAGCTAGTGCTTTACAATGGCATTTTCAAAGAGAAAATTTTTGCATGAAATTCATAAGGGCTGGAGCGATAGCACAGCAGGCGGGGCGTTTGCCTTGCATACGGCCGACCTGGCTGACCCAGGTTCGATTCCTCCGCCCCTCTCAGAAAGCTTGGCAAGCTACTGAGAGTATCTTGCCCGTACGGCAAAGCTTGGCAAGCTACCCGTGATGTATTTGATATGCCAGACACAGTAACAAGTCTCACAATGGATACGTTACTGGGCCCGCTCGAGCAAATCGATGAACAACGGGAGGACAGTGCTATAGTGCTATTCACAAGATAGGGTAGGAATTAGGCAGAGAAATACTACATTTTCTCTGAGAGCATGACATAATTTCTACATTTTTTCTGAGAGCTTCCAGTTTTATTTTCATTCTTCAAAACACACAGACACACAGAGACACACAGACACAGACACACACGCACACACACAGACACGCACACACACACACACACACACACACCTCTAGCTCATCAGTCTCTCGCAGTTTGGATATCTTATTAAGGAAATGGCTTATACATTTTGAATATCATTCTCATTTTAGGAGAATTCTATAGGAATGATTAGATTTCAGGAATTACTTCATTGATGGAAAAAGTGGTCTTGGTGACTCAAACTCTATACAACTCTATTTACTAATGTTTCAACAAAAACTTTATCATTTTTAAGACACCTGACTGATGTGCCAAACTCACTACTTTTTTTAGTGAAATTACTGTGAGATACAGTCAAAAAGGTTTCATGATTTTCAGTCATAAAGTGATAGAGCCCCCATCCTTCCACCAGTGTACATTTTTCACCACCACTGTTCCCAGTATTCCTCCCACCATCCTCACCCGACCACACCCCCTACCTTTATGGCAGACAATTTTCTTCTTACTCTCTCTCTCTCTCTCTCTCTCTCTACTTTTGGGCATTATGGTTTGCAATATGGATACCAAGAGGCCATCATGTTTGGTCATTTACCTACTTTCAGCACACATCTCCCATCCTGAGTGATCCCTCCAACCATCATTGACTTAATGATCTCTTTTCCATCCCAGCTGCCTTCTCCCCCAGCTTGTGAGGTAGGCTTCCAATCTTGGAGCAATCTTTCTGGCCCTGTCTCTACTATCCTTGTTGTTAGTTTCATATTATGTAATTTTCTATTCCACAAATGAGAGCAGTTATTCTGTAAGCTCACATTTTTTTTCTTTTTGGGCCATATCCAGCGATGCTCTGGAATTGCTCCTGGCTCTGAACTCAGGAATTACTCCTGGAAATGCTCAGGGGACTGAATGGGATGCCGGAATTCAAATCTGGTTGGCCATATGCAGGCAAATGCCCTACCCATTATACTATCACTCCAGTCCTAAGCTCATTACTTTTTGTATGTTGTGTCCCTTTAAGTATTTTTTAAGTTTTCAGAGATTTTGGTAATAAAGAAACTGTTGTAGGTAAAAAGACTGATTTTCAGAGAACTGGAGATTAGAGGACAGAGACTATATATTGTAGAGTCTGAGAAATGTGGAAAAAGAGGATGGTAAGTGTGGTCACTGAGCCTTTGTTGTGCCCAGGCACTACTGTACAGCTTCAGGGGCACCTTCTCACCCATTTCTCCAGTGTTCACAATAGCCGGGAGGCAGGCATTGCTATTATCAATCCTCACTTTACATAGGGTGAGCTGAATTTTTCTGGAGGGGAAGTATCTTGCTCTAAGTGACCTAAATACTGAGTGAAATACCAGGATGCAGAGTCAGGGTTTCTCACTTGGAGCTTGTATTACTATAATTAAGCTATTTTACTGCCATGGATACATAAAACATATACATGCAGGCATCATCTGTATACAACACACACACACACACGCACGCACACATACGCACACACACACACACACACACACACACTTTCTCTTTCATTTTCCCCTCTCACTGAGACCATCAGTTCTGGGAATTCAAAACCATTCTCTGCTCTGTGAAGATGTTTAATAAGTAACAAGCCTTGGTGCTGCTGAAAGCCCAAGTGAAACTTGTTCATGAACATGGAGGTTCGGTTTTATCACGAAACCCAGAGGCAACTGGGCCATAATGCTGTTTCTGGGTCAGCTGGGCGTGACTTTCCCAGAGGTTTGTGAGCCCAGAGCCATCTGTTTTTCTGGGACTGCTCTCCTGATAATCTGCAGGAATCAGTCAACAAGCCCCAGAAATCTGAAATATCAGATTTCTGGATATGGATAGCAGAGAACCACAGTGGGCTTGGGCTTCTTGGGTATCTCCTTTTCTGAGCATCTCCCCCTGCCTGGAACTGCCCTCATTCTTTGTTGGTGGAGTGGTTGTTTACTATCGAACATTGTGTTGGCAGGATGCCCCCTGAGTGTTTTGGAAAGACATGTCTCATCTGTTGTGGATGGAGGGCTGTTTGCCCAGTAGGATCTTTGCTCTTTTCTCATGGTCTCTTTCACTTCCACCAATAACAGAATAGCTGCTTAGCATCTTGAAGCATTTTTGGGGACTGGGAATCTGTAGCCTGTGGACTACTGACCACAACTATCTCTGTCCCTAATTGTCTTAGAAATGGACCAGGGATTTGGTTCTAATGTTTAGCTTAGAAGCAGAAAGCCTGCTTAAATATCTCAAAGAGTAGTTCATCAAGTGATTAAGGAAACACTTTGCAAACTGAAATCAATATCCTAAGCTCAACTCTCACTTAGAGCCAGATCACCAATGTAATCAATTTCAGTAGGCATTATCCTGCTCCATCAAGGAGAATCAAGTCATGTTATCTTCATGTGGGCTGCATACACGATGCATAATAAGGGTCTAAGTGACTGGAATCTCAAAGAGAAGAGGAGCTCCATGAATAGCTCATCAGTCAAAGATGACAATAAAATGTTGACTAGCTTAATGGAGTTGGTCACCTGCTATTTCCAGGAAGCTGGTTAATTTAAATAATCCGGCAGACACTAGGGACCCAGACTCCTCTCTAGAACTCATAAGTATCTATATTTAATTCTGATGTCTTTGGTTTCTCACTTCCTTTCAACAATGTGCACAGCAAGATTCATTGACTTCTAAGGTGATGGGGGTGGGGTGCAGCTGTTTGTAGGAGGCTGCTCTGAACTGGTGAAGAACGAGCTCAGTGCTGATTGAACTGGTTAAATTAGGGCTTGAAAGGGTCTTTCTCAGTGTCCTGTTTCAGTCCTAGAGTATGCCTACTGCTCAGATACTTTTTCAATATCTTGATGACTGAAATCAGATGGAGTGACATGTGACCTAATGTACACTTTTTAATGTAAACTTTAGGGTCATATTTACCTAAACTGAAAGGCAATTTATTTTGTGTTTATCTATATTCTTAGGGCCCTGGAGTGATAGCACAGCGAGTAGGGCGTTTGCCTTGCACATGGCCAACCTGGGTACAATTCCTCCGTCCCTCTCTGAGAGACTGGCAAACTACCGAGTGTATCCTGCCTGCACGGCAGAGCCTGGCAAGCTCCCTGTGGCATATTTGATACGCCAAAACCAGTAACAACAAGTCTCACAATGGAGATGTTACTGGTGCCCACTCGAGCAAATTAATGAACAACTGGAGGACAGTGCTACAGTGCTACATTCCCAAGTTTCCTTGTTCATGGAAGAAGAGGTAGTAAACTCTTGCCCAATATACCCATTCTTAACCAGGGACAACTCTGACTTTTCATGAATGCACAATTCCACAATAATTTGCCTCTGCAGGGTGTTCATCTTTGAGAGACATAGGCACCCCTCTAAGATATGACAGGTTTGGTTTTAGACCAATGCAATAAAACAAATGCCACAACAAAGAGAGTCATGTGATTGTTTCCCATTGCATGGAAAAACCACATTATGTTTATATTATACATTCGTCTATAAAGAATGCAGTAACATTGTCTTAAACATTTTATATATCTATATAATTCTAAGACAATGTTATTGGCATTCTAAATTATGTATATATGCATGTATACCTAAGTTAATAATACATTATTGTTAAAAATGATAACTTCCAGCTAGTCATAATTGTTTTAGTGATAGAGGGTCTTGTAAAAACTAAATACAATATCTGTGATATACAATAAAGTGAAGTTCAATAAAATGAGAATGCTCAAGAAGATACAGGGAAAAAGAGTCAGACAATTGTGCTCGATCTGGAACTGGTATTCAAGCAGTATACTCTTTTTAGGGGCAGATATGAATAATGATAAGGAATATCACCCAAAGAGCAAAAGTTGAGAAGAGCAAAATTGCTTTTGCATATGGCCAGATAATTTGAGGGCATCTGCCTATTTTGAGTGACCTAATTAGTATTCTTGAGTTTCCATGGCTCCGTGCAATGGTCTTAAAAGTGTAACTCTGCATACTCTCAGCAGGCAGGGTTATTTCAGAACTTTCTTGGGCCTTGTGGCCCTATTGAATATCCAAAGTCAGTTCCAGGTTGGGAGGGAAAGCAGTGTACAGTTACAGAAGGAGTGAGCATCAACATTTTTTGTGCCTATCCTGCCATGCCGGCAAGTTGCTTGGGTAAACAGTATCTAAATTGCATGGGCTTTGAACAGGGCACTCCACTCCCCACAGATTGGGCATTTGACTCGAGTGGTAATCTTGAATAAGCGGGATTTCTTGTTGAGTTCACTAGAATTTCCCTGTCATATGTTTTAGATTTTCAAAGCAGGGAATGGGGAGGCCTGGAGCTTCCAGTATTAAGGAACCAAATCTGAACAATGCCAAAGAGCGAGATTTTAGGAGATTAAATAATTTCTGTGACACTGGTAATGCTTATCAGTTTAGAAAGCAGAAGGGGGCTGGGGCTTTTGTGTGAAAGCAAATTGGATCCAGTTGCTGTCCTCTTTCTCTTGGACTTGACACAATCTTGGTAGGACTTTCATTTCTTAGCATTCTGCAGCAAACTATTTTTGGGTTGTCTTTTATCTTGTTTTAGAAAACTCTGCTTTCCTGATGCTATGCTTCCGCTTGTCACGCTGAAAAGACACTTTGAAAAAAGAAACCATTTATTCTGGTCTAGCATGGTAGGCCTCTTAGAGGTTTGACCTTGGTCAGAGTTGGTCAACAGTAAAAACTGTATGTGGATCCAAAGTGGAAGAGCAGGTCCAAGGAAAGGAAGGGTACTTAGCATCTTTGCACCGTAAGTGAAATAAGCAATTAGCTTAAATAATTTTCATAGGTGCTGTAGATAAGCATTATATCAATGATGGAACAAGTCTTTGTTTTCTAGATCCTGGATGGCCCTATTAGGTGTTTTCTCTCCCTTTCTTCTTCCTGTCCCCCTTTACACTCCTAATATTAGCTGACTCTTACTGTTCTCACTTTGTATTCAAGTAGAAGCACTTCAGTAGTCCAGACCCTTTAGTATATTCATCTCCACTGCACTGTTCTTTTTGTTTTACTTTGGGGGCCACATCTGGCTGTGCTCAGGGCTTACTCTTGGTTCTGTGCCCAGTGATGAATCCGGGTGGACTCAGGGGGACCGTATTTGACTCCTGAGATGAAATTCAGGCTGGTAATGTTCAAGGCAACACCCTACTCATTGTAGGATCTCTCTGGTTCCCTTTGCACTGTTGTATCCGTGGCTGTCTTTCCTTTCTTCTCAAGTCCTAAGTTCTTTTCTGGGGCAACTTTCTGCAGCGAGGAAGGTTTTTTCTCCTGATTTAAACCATACAGGATCAAGCACACTCAGTGAACATAATCACATGGTAAACATGGATTCTTTTTTCTTTTTTAAAATCATATGAGGGGAAAAGTAACTAGGACCAAAAGAAGTCAGAGTTGTCTTATGTCTCATTTTTCTCATCAATAGTGTTAGTGTACTGGATTGGAGTCTGTGGTTTTCAAACTTCTTTTAAGCAGTAGGACTTAACTTTTTTTTTTTCACTTCGAGTGTTATTTTGATCTAAAGTGGCTTCAGAGCGTGGAAAGTTAGTTCAAAGGGCTGAGCCTGTGCTCTGTATGTGGGAGATCTAGGCTTGATCCTCTGTTCTGCATGGTGCACCGAGCACTTCCAGGAGTCATCCCCAAGCTCAGAGTTGGGTGAAGCAACTGAGCACCAAAAAATAAATAAAATAAAAACAAAAAGTAAAATAAAATATTTTAAAAATTAGAGTGGGTTTAAGTAATATGTTAAAATTTTTTTACCCACTGGCGATGATGCATAGGGGTTACTCCTGGCTCTGTACTCAGGAATTACTCCTGGCGGTGCTTGGGGGACCATAGAAATGCTGCAAATAATCAAACCTGGGTCAGCCATGTGCAAGGCATATGCCCTACCTGCTGTACTATTGCTCCAGCCCCTTAAGTAATATTTTATTAAAAATTTTAAATTATTTTTATTAGGCTTGGGGCCAGGCTGGAGCAGTAACACAGCAGGTAAGGCATTTGCCTTGCATGCTGTCAGCATGGCCGACCTAGGTTTGATTTTTTTTCGCCCCTCTTAGAAAGCCCGGTAAGCTTTAGAGAGTAACTCACCCTCATGGCAAAGCCTGGCAAGCTACCCGTGATGTATTCAATATGCCAAAAACAGTAACAGCAAGTCTCACAATTTGTTGTGAGACGTTTCTCGTGCCTGCTTGAGCAAATCGCTGAACAACGGGAGGACAGTGCTACAGACAGTGCTACAGGCTTGGGGCCATGCTCAGGGCTTACTCCTGGCTCTGTTTAGGCACCACTCTCCATAGACTTTTATCTGAAATAGAAAAATACCTATTTAAATTATATGTTATCTGATGTTTTACTTTATTTTTAAATTCTGATACCTTAAAATTCACTTTTAACATTGGAACTTTCTTGGCACATTGAGTTTATGGACATTCAGGCTATTCTTGAGGGTGAAAACCGTGCACCTATATTCAGTGATGTATGTGAGTGGAACTACCATAACTACTATAGCTGTTATATCAGCCCTCTGAACGGGGTGCCAGAGTTATTTTTTTGGTGTGTTGTACTTCAATCAGTTTGCAAGGATACCAGCACAAACATCAGTAACTGTGGGAAACAATTCCACACAGTTGGGGTTAGTATTTCTGACCCTGTGTAGGAAGCAGCATACATTGCAGTCAAGATTATCTTATACCATCCTATGACCCAACTTCCTCCCTCCTTTTATTCATTACAGGCTGGCTAACATTCTCCTCATCACCATGGGAAAAGAGGAAGGGATGTGCATTGCTGGTAACTTCTAGTGCCTGCCAAGTGAAGTCCTATGGTTTTGAAGGAAAATCATTACTCTTCACTCATCCTATGTGTAGAACAGTGAGGTGAGTGAGAGTTTTCCAGAGTTCTACATTCAGATAGGTAGAGATAAATTATGGTAGGTCGAGTATTTTCAATGATGCATCTTATTCCTTGACATCAGTGGGAAGAGTTCATATGCTGATGGGGGAAAACTAGAAAGTAGCTACCGCAGGGGTGGTTTCCACACTGGCAGTCCTGTGCCTGCTATTCTTTCCTTTCAGTCTATCCAATGTACCACATCTGTTTAATCACCTACACGATGGCTTTTGCTTTTTATCCCTTAAAATTCTTCTCATTACAAGTACTGGATGCTTTCACTCTTATGTGGAATATAAAGAAACAAAGCAGGGGTGGAGATCTGGGACCTGAAAGAGTTTGATGGACCCTTTGGTTTGATGGATGTGGTGGATATTGACATTTTGGTGGTAGATGTAACAAAAAGTGTATGAGGATTTACAATTTTTAAAGCAATGTTATCCCAACTAACAGCAACAATATCTGTTCTCTTGTAATATCTACAGTGACTTCCTGTTGTCTGGGGGGGGGGGGAATGTAATCTCTTGACCTGCTCATTCAGGTGTCTATCCCTAGGGATTATGGCTTTAACCTATCTTTTTAGATTTAATACTGACTCCTGAGATTCCTTCAGACTTAAGATGGATTGGTTCCCACTGCCTTCCTCACTTCTGACCCTTCTTAAATGAGTAGTAAAGCTCTTGTATGAGAAGTGTGCATATACTTACTTTCTCTTTTGCTTCATCTATCCAAAATGTATACAGCTGAGGTGGTCCTGTATCTTTCTTTGGGTTTCTATATCAATTATGAATCTTGGATCAGGAAGCTTTGGGCTGCACCTAACAAAAAACATGAATCAGATTATGCTGAAACCAGTGGCTTTGAAGCTGTAGTTTCCTCTCCTCAATTTTATTGAGGTGCCCTGACTTAAAATACTGTTAATGATAGTTTTGTGCATTTGTTGTCTCAGTACTATAAACTTTTAGTTTTTATATCTCTGTATCTCAGAGATACCTGGAGTTCTGATTAAATCCCAGATCACAGATTGCTGGATCAATCCACCTCCGTACCATTTTCTGATTTAGGTCAGTATTTTTAAATATACTTTAGAAAGTATATTTCAAAACAACATCCCAAATGTTATGATTGGTCACAACAATTGGAACGTTTTTGTGTGTTTGGGGGTCAGTGCTTGGGGTTTGCTCCTGACTCTGTACTTAGGAGTCTCTCCTAACAATGCTTGGGGGATCATATGCAGTGTTAGTCAGCTGCATGAAAGGCAAGCCCTTTACCTACTGTACTACTTCTTTGGCCCTAGTTGGAATTTTGAAGACATTTCTGAGGTAATGTGTAGGCAGACTTCATTGGATTTGACTAATTATGATTCTCATCTTAGAGCTGCGAAGAAGCTCAGCCTTTGGGAAAATACATAACCTTCTGATAGTGAACTAGATCAAGTTTCTGTTAGGGGAGGGAGATTGTGGCTATAGGAGAGGTGACTGTCATCTGAAACATCCACCTAGGACATCTCTGTGCTGGCAAGTCTGGTTAATCATAACTGCCTAGACTTACAGTGTTAGGACGTGGATTGTGATCTCCCTTTAATGACAAAGAGACTCCAAAGACTGTAAACAGCAAGCAAGGTTTATTGTGAGACTGGCTAGCCAGGGTCAAGCCACCTACACAGACACGCAGGTCAGATTGGCGAGGCAAGACCCCAAACTTCTTCAAAGGGGATCTTATATGGGCCTTTAGGGGCCGTTACAGCAAAGTCCGCGCATTTCATAGCCAATAGATTTGTAACAACATATACTTTCTTAACCAATCCATTTAAAAGTACATCACTCCTTAGCCTATAGATTCAAAGATCAGCATTTACGTACACAGGCATTGTGGCTAGTGGGCATCTGGTAACTGGACATTTGGTTATCACCTGGCTTCCTTTGATTCTTGGCCCTGCATTCCGGTAAAGGTGGATTAGGGAAAAGTTCCTAACAGAGGTAATAGATAAGGAAGGCCCAACAAATGGTTCCCGAATTTACATCCCAACAGGGAAGAGTCAACAAATGGTTTCAGAATTTGCATTCCAATAAGGAATGGTTTCACTCTAAAGCTCTGCTAGGGAGGGGGCAGGAAAGGGAGAATTGCTAATTTGTAGAGTTTTAACTCTGGAATCTCCCTCAGGGTCCCTAGGGACCTTACAACAGTCCCCTGAAAGAGTGGGATTCTGCTCCACTTTCCCCAGCCCTTATCTTAATGCCCTGCACAGGGTAGGTGTTTGGTTCATTTTTTGTTTATTATTCATTGCTTTGCCTCTCTGCAGGGAGATTTGCTAATAGAGTAAAATTTCATTGCCTGGACATTTAAACCTGCCAGAAGGACAGCTTTACCTCCTCCAGCATGGATGCCCAGGAGAAGACAGTGAAAGGTTCCGTTTCGCTCCCTGATTAGTGTATCTGCCTCTTGACCCCGCAGTGGTTTTATGTGACAGGGAAATTCCACACTCCCACCACAAATACTTGGCCTGATCCGGCCAGGGCCAGGACCTGTGGAGGGGTTTCTGCATGCCTGCTTTTGTCCTAGGGGTGGCAAGGGCCAAAGTTTGTCCCTCAAAGCTCAGGCAGGCAAGTCAGCACTGGGGTTCTTTTGTGTGCCAAGCACATTGGGTTGCAGAATGGCGAGAGTCCCCCAGTGCCGGGAACTTGCTATTTGCCAATCACAGAGTGAAAGTTTTGTGAGTTTGACAGGATAAAGAGACAAGCCATCAACTTTAAATGAAAGGCGTTGATGAGGGGGCGTTAAGGTTGGGTGTGACTTGAGAAGCACAAACTCTCTTTCATTCAGCAAAATCCTCTGCTTAGCTCTTCATTCACAACTCCTACGAAATAAATGCTGAGGAGAGCCTTGCCTGGTGGAGGCTGAAGAAGTCTATTAACCTGCAGGCCTTTCCCTACCAGGCAGAACATGGAGGCGGTTGTAATAGCAAGACGTGTGAGTGAGATAATCACTTGGGAGTTTTTCTCTCAAAGTGGGAAGATGGTGGTTGACAAATCATCTTCCACGTTCTTTAATAAATATAGAAATTAAGAACTTTTAAATCTGTTACATAAATCCCATTCTTAGAGAATGTTGCTGAGAATTTAATTTCAATCTCACACTTAGTAATCTTCTATAAGTTACTTGATTTTTAGCAACCAGAGTCACTTAGCAAGATGTGTCTTCCTTATCAGCTCTGCCTTGCATAGATTCAATTGGGAGGCTTATTTTGCATCTAAGTGTTAGTATCAAATTCACTCCAAACAGGTAGAAAATGCCATCTCCTTTCTGTCATTTTCCTCAAGTTTGGAAATCCTGGTATTACCACTGCATCACAGAGGAGACATTTTGCAAACCTTTGTTTCTGAAAATCAGGGAGGATCACTTTGAATATATTGCAATTTGATGGAAGCAGGCACAAAGTAAAATTCCTTCTGAGTGGTAGGTAAATTCAAATGAATTCACTTTTTGAGGCTCAGGGCTGGCAGGAGACTTGAATGGGATTGATTTCTTCTTTGTTTTCAATAACGTTTCTTTGGGAGCTCCTCAAAGCCAGCAGCACAGGTTTATGGGGCCAGAGTAGAAGCTGATGTTTGCTTTGCCAATGGCCAATCCCTATAAACCTTAAAAGGACCCTTGCCACACTGTTTACAAAGATGCAGCATCTGAACACCAGAGCAAGGATCAGATTTCTCTTCTAAACTTTCAATAAGAGCAACTTTCATCCTTCCATGAAGAATAATTGTAAAAAGTGAAAACTCTACCACATGTGGCTCAATAAGAGGGTGGTGGAGGGTTTGTATGCCTGATCCCAATACAGGTGCCTTGAATTTGCTAAGTCTACAGTAACCAAGGCTCCTGGACATGGTAGCTGGAAGCTTCCAGCCACCAATTCCCCATACTTCCTTTTCTTTTTTTTTTTCATGTCTTTGTTTTGTTGCTGCTCGAGCCTCTTCAGGTGGTGCTTAAGGCTTACTCCTGGCTCTGAGCCCAGGGATCACACCTGACAGAGTTCAGGAAATATACTGGGTGCTGGGATTGAACTTGGGTCCATTCATGCAAGGCAAGTGCCCTGCTCGTTATACCATCTCTCTGGCCCCTCATTCCTCCTTTTCTAAGAATCTCAAGTAATATACAATGAGAATACATTTGCCTCAATTTTTAAAATTTTTTTATATTTTGGTTATACCTGGCAGTAACTAGATGAGTTTAATTCATGAACAGACAATAATATGGTAGCTGCATGAACTGGGAAATGGATAGAAGGGGGAATTATAGTTCGACAAAGTGAGGTTGAGTTTGAATGGATGGGAAAAGTTTTGGAGCCAAAGAGTTGGACAGGGCTTAGGTGCATGCTTTACATGCAGCCGACTCTGGTTTCGGTCCCCTGCACCACACCAATGGTTCCCTGAGCACTTCCAGGTGTGACCCCTGAGCACAGAGCCAGGAGTAAGCCCTGAGCACAGCTACGTGTGGCCCAGAAACAAAGACAGAGTTTTGGAGATGGGTAGTGCTGATGACTGTCTGATAACTGGATGCGTAACCATGAGCTGTACATCTGTAAATGATTAAAATGCTTGATTTTTGTATTGTATATACTTTTCTCTGGGTTCAATTCCTTGCCCCTCTCAGAGAGCCCCGCCAAGCTACCGAGAGTATCTCATCCAGACGGCAAAGCCTGGCAAACTACTCATGACGTATTCGATATGCCAAACAAAGTAACAACGAGTCTCACAATTGTGAGACGTTACTGGGCCCGCTCGAGCAAATCGATGAACAGTGGGAGGACAGTCCTACCTGGCAATGTCAGGGGTTTCTCATGACTCTGCATTCAGGAATTACTCCTGGTGGTGCCTCGGGAACCATATGGGATACCGGGGATCGAACCTAGGTCTGCTGTGTGCAAGGCAAAAGTCCTACCCACTGTATTATTGCTTGACCTCAAACTTTAAAGAAAAACAAAGCAAGACAACCTCCATATTCCTTCCTCCAGCAAATGTCCTGCTGCTAATATAGCCATCACCTAGGACAATGGAAGAGAAACTCCCTATCTAAAAATGTCTTGTCTGCCCACACCTGCTTGGTGATTTTGGGGACAAGGAGGGAGAGTGGGTGCTATTACTTTCTTCTTGAGGAGAGAAGAAGAGTGAACAAGTTACTTCTCTGTTTCTTGTTGTGCTTTCCCCACCCCTCACCGCCCCCCCCCCCCCCACACACACACACACTTCCTCCACTGATGGTGATGAAAATTGTACCTTCCAGATTTGAGGAACTCTTAGAGGAGTCACAAGCCTTGAGACATTGGGTTTGGTGTCTGCTCCCAGTGAGGCACCTTGATGTCCATGGGCCCCGTGGGTGGCTTACGTGAAGCAGGGAGGAGAAAGATGGTCAATTTCTCCCCATCTGCCTCTGGGTTCTAGGGTTACTGGGTTCTTTTTTTTTTTAATTTTAATATTTTTTATTCTTAAAGAATTTTAAATTTTTTTACTCTAAATTATTTTTTTCTCATTTTAATTATTTTAATTCCCCCCCCCCCCACCCTCATCCCCCCTCCCTGTCCCATCCTGCCTCTGTGGCAGGGTATTCCCCCTTGTTCTCTCTCTCTTCTTTTGGGTACTGTGTTTTGCAAGAGAGGCTTTGAGTGGCAATCATGTTTGGTCTATCGACTACTTTTAGCATGCTTCTCCCACCCTGGGAGGACCCTCACAACACCCTTCATTTGGTACTCTCTTCTCTATCTGAGCTTCCTTTTCATCTAGAGCCTGTGGCTGGCCTTCCATTCATGGAGCAAAATTCCTGGTACTAATCTCAGCCATTCCTGGGTGTTACTCTCCCTTTTTGTTGCTTTATGTTCCCCAGATGAATGCAATCTTTCTGTGTCTATCCCGCTCTTTCTGACTCATTTCGCTTAACATGATACTTTCCATGTAGTACCACTTGTATGTAAATTTCATAACTTCATCTTTTCTAACAGCTACATAGTACTCCATTGTGTAAATGTACCAAAGTTTCTTTAACCAGTCATCTGTTCTTGGGCACTCAGGTTTTTTCCAGATTCTGGCTATTGTAAAGAGTGCTGCAATGAACAAACAATTGCAGATGTCACTTCGACTATACCTTTTTGCCTCTTTGGGATATATTCCCAGGAGTGCTATAGCTGGGTAAAATGGCAGACCAAATTCTAATTTTTTGAGAGTCGTCCATACTGTTTTCCAAAAGGGTTGGATCAGCCGGCATTCCCACCAGCAGTGAAGGAGGGTCCCTTTCTCGCCACATTCGCGCCAGCACAGGTTGCTTTTGTTCTTGTGGATGTGGGCCAGTCTCTGTGGTGTGAAATGATATCTCATTGTGGTTTTGATCTGCATCTCTCTGATGATTAGTGATGTAGAGCATTTTCTCATGTGCCTTTTTGCCATTCGAATTTCTTCTTTGTGAAAGTTTCTGTTCATTTCCTCACCCCATTTTTTGATGGGGTTGGGTGATTTCTTCTTGTGGAGTTTAACCAGTACCTTGTATATCCTTGATATCAACCCCTTGTCGGATGTGTACTTGGTGAATATCCTTTCCCATTCTGTAGGCTGTCTTTGTATTTTGGTCAATGTTTCTTTTGAGGTGCAGAAGCTTCTTAGTTTAAGATAGTCCCATTTGTCTATCTCTGTTTTCACTTGCTCGGCCAGTGGCGTGACATCTTTGAAGATACTATTAGCTTCAATATCATGGAGAGTTTTGCCGACTTTGTCTTCAATAAACATTATGGATTCTGGTCTGATGTTGAGGTCATAAATCCATTTTGATCTTACTTTTGTGCATGGTGTTAGGCAGAGATCTGAGCCCACTTTTTTGCATGTAGCCGTCCAATTTTGCCAGCACAGTTTGTTGAAGAGGCTTTCCCTGCTCCATTTCACTTTTCTTACCCCCTTATCAAAAATTAGATGATTATATGTTTGGGAGGAAATGTCAGTATATTCAACTCTGTTCCATTGGTCTGCAGCTCTGCTTTTGTTCCAGTACCATGCTGTTTTAATTATTACTGCCTTGTAGTAGAGTTTGAAGTTAGGGAGGTTGATTCCTCCCATTTTCTTTTTCCCAAGAATTGCTTTAGCTATTCGTGGGGGCTTATTGTTCCATATAAATTTCAGGAGTGTTTGCTCCATTTCTTTGAAGAATGTCATGGGTATCCTTATAGGGATTGCATTGAATTTGTACAGTGCTTTGGGAAGTATTGCCATTTTGATGATGTTGATTCTCCCCATCCATGAACAGGGGATATTTTTCCATTTCATCGTGTCCTCTTTTATTTCCTGAAGTAGCGTTTTGTAGTTTTCTTTGTACAGGTCCTTTACTTCCTTAGTTAAGCTGATTCCTAGATACTTGATTTTCTGGGGCACAATTGTGAATGGGATTGATTTCTTGATGTCACTTGCTTCTCTTTCACTATTTGCGTATAGGAATGCCATGGATTTTTGGGTATTGATTTTATAGCCTGCCACTTTACTATACAAGCCTATTGTTTCTAGGAGTTTCTTGGTAGAGGTTTTAGGGTTCTCTAAGTATAGTATCATGTCATCTGCGAATAGTGAGAGTTTAATTTCTTCTTTCCCTATCTGGATGCCCTTAATATCTTTTTCTTGCCTAATCGCTATTGCAAGTACTTCCAGTACTATATTGAACAGTAGTGGAGAGAGTGGGCATCCTTGTCTCGTCCCTGACCTTAGGGGGAAGGGTCTCAGTTTTTCCCCATTGAGGATGATGTTTGCTGTAGGTTTGTGGTAGATGGCTTTAACTATATTGAGGAAAGTCCCCTCTATCCCCATTTTGGCAAGGGTTTTCATCATGAATGGGTGCTGGATCTTGTCAAAAGCTTTCTCTGCGTCTATTGATATGATCATATGATTTTTATCTTTTCTTTTGTTGATATGATGGATTATGTTGATTGATTTCCAAATGTTGAACCATCCTTGCATCCCTGGGATGAATCCCACTTGGTCATGATGTATGATCTTTTTGATGAGTTGTTGTATTCTATTGGCTAGTATTTTGTTGAAAATCTTCGCATCCGTGTTCATCAGGGATATTGGCCTGTAGTTTTCTTTTCTTGTGATGTCTTTGTTTCCTTTTGGTATTAGAGAGATATGGGCTTCATAGAAGCTGTTTGGGAGAGTTTCTGTTTTTTCAATTTCCTGGAAAAGCTTGAGAAGAATTGGCAATAGGTCCTCTTTAAATGTTTGGAAAAATTCGCTAGTAAATCCGTCTGGGCCTGGACTTTTGTTTTTGGGAAGACTTTTGATTACAGTTTCAATTTCCTTGATGTGAATAGGTCTATTCAGGTACTCTATATCTTCTTGATTCAGCTTTGGGAGATGGTAGAAATCCAGGAATTTATCCATTTCTTCCAGGTTCTCGTGTTTCGTGGCATAGAGACTTTCAAAGTAGTCTCTGATGATCTCTTGAATTTCTTTAGTTTCTGTTGTGATATCCCCATTCTTATTTCTGATTCTATTTATTAGGGTTCTCTCTCTCTCTGTTTCTTTGTGAGTGTTGCTAGTGGTTTATCTATCTTATTTATTTTCTCGAAGAACCAGCTCTTGGTTTCATTGATCTTTCGGATTGTTTCTTTGTTTTCCATGTCGTTGATTTCTGCTCTAAGTTTTATGATCTCTTTCCTTCTGCCTGATTTAGGCTCTTTCTTTTGATCCTTTTCTAAGGTCTTGAGCTGTGAGGTCAAATTGTTTATGTGCATCATTTCTATCGACTTAAGATAGGCTTGCAGAGCTATAAATTTTCCCCTTAATACAGCTTTCGCTGCGTCCCATAAGTTTTGGTAGTTTGTGTCTTCATTCTCATTTGTTTCCAGGTATCTTTTGATTTCATCCTTGACTTCCTTCCTGACCCACTCATTGTTCAGCATCGAGTTGTTTAATTTCCAGGTGTTTGATTTGGTTCTCCGTGTCTGTGTGTGATTCACTTCTATCCTCAGTGCATCATGGTCTGAAAAGATGGCTGATATTATTTCTATCTTCTTGATTCTGTTGAGGAATGTTTTGTGTCCTAGCACATGGTCTATTTTGGAAAATGTTCCGTGCGCGCTGGAGAAGAATGTGTATTCTTTCTTTTTGGGGTGTAAATCCCTGTATAAGTCCATAAGCCCTTTCTCTTCTATTACTTCTTTCAAAGCCAATAATTCCTTGCTGGGTTTTGTTCGTGTTGATCTATCCAGAGGTGATAAGGCAATGTTGCAGTCTCCAAGTACTATTGTGTTGGTAGTGATGTCCTCCTTAAAATCTGTTAGCAGTTGTTTTAAATATTTAGCTGTTCCCTCATTAGGTGCGTATACATTTAAGAGTGTGATTTCTTCCTGTTGTACGTATCCCTTGATGAAGAGAAAATAGCCTTCACTGTACCTTCTAATCTTTTTCAAGGTGAAATTAATGTTGTCGGATACTAGTATGGCCACCCCAGCTTTTTTGAGGGAGTTGTGTGCTTGCAGGATTGTTTTCCATCCTTTGACTTTGAGTCTGTGTTTGCTCTGGCTGTTGAGGTGAGTTTCTTGTAGGCAGCAGAATGTTGGGTTCTGTCTCTGTATCCATTTTGCCACTCTGTGTCTCTTAACTGGTGAATTTAGACCGTTGACATTGAGAGAGAGAATGGTTATGGGGTTTTGTGTCATGTTTCTGTGCGGGTGTGTTGTGGTTGTAGGGTTTGTCTTTTCTTATAGTAGCCCCTTTAGGCCTTGCTTTAGGTTTGGTTTTGAGTCTATGAAGTTCCTGAGCTGCTGTTTATCTATAAAATAGTGTACTGTTCCTTCGATTTTGAGGGAGAGTTTAGCCGGGTATTCTTGGGGAAGCATTCATTTCCGTGAGTTTTTTGACTATATCTCGCCACTGCCTTCGGGCTTGTAGGGTTTCCTCTGATAGGTCTGCTGTGAATCTAAGGGATGCTCCTTTGTATGTGATTTCCTTCTTTGCTCTTGCTGCTTGCAGTATTGTGTCTCTATCGGCAGCATCGATCATTCTAAGTATGATATGTCTTGGAGTGTTTTTGTTGGGGTCTCTTTTAGCTGGCACCCTTCGGGCTCCTTGAACCTGATTGTCTGCATTGTGCAGCTCTGGGAAGTTTTCAGCAATGATTTGTTTGACGGTGTTTTTTTCGTTGGGATTGTTTCCCTGAGGTTCAGGTAGTCCCAATGTTCTAATATTGTTCCTCTTGGAGTCATCTGCTAGGACTCTGATTCTCTGTAGAGCCATTTTGAGGTCCCTTGCCACTGTTTGTTGTTGCGTGTTGGCTTGTTGCAGCTGATCCTCCAGGTCACTGATTCTCTCTTCAGCTGTGGTCATTCTATTTTTAAGAGAAGAAACTGAGTTTCTCATTTCATCTATGGAATCTTTTAATCGTGACATTTCTGCTCTCATTTCTTCTCGTAATTTGTCGATTTTTTCTGTGGTGTTACTGGCTGTCTGTCTGACTGTTTCATTGAGTTGATTGAACATCTTGATGACTTCGTACCTGAATTCTATGTCAGAGAGGTCCCTTAGGTGAGCTGTATTGACAGAATGGTCTAGATTGTTTTCGTTGTTCTCCCCTTGTGTTGGAGATTTTCTTTGTTTCTTCATATTGCTGAGTAGGTTGGGTTACTAGATTCCCTGGGGACTAGGTTCCTTAGTGTGGGAAAATAACCTGCGGCCGAGTCAGCATTGGCCCGCCGGAAATTAAGCCACGCCCACGTTTGAGGCCACGCCCACTTTTGAGGAGGCCACGCCTCTACAGAACCCTGGGTTTGGGATGAGATGGGCGCCGCCGTCAGGTCAGGAGTGAAGAGGGCAGGGCAGACGCTCAAAACTGCTTCTCTTCAGGCATCTCAGGGGACACCTGGGGTCCTGCAGGGAAAGATGGAGGTCCCAGGGTCGCGAGCCGGCAGCTGTTCTGACCTCGAATTAAGATGAGATGGGCGCCGCTGTCAGGTCAGGAGTGAAGAGGGCAGGGCGACGCTCAAAACTGCTTCTCTTCAGGCATCTCGGGGGACACCTGGGGTCCTGCAGGGAAAGATGGAGGTCCCAGGGTCGCGAGCCAGCAGCTGTTCTGACCTGTGTTCATAGTTCCTTCTCTGCATCCCTCTCCCGGGTATTTCTGTGTATCCCAGACAAAATCCTTGTAGAACTGGACCGGGTTACTGGGTTCTTGTCTCACCTCACAGAAAAGAATTTCAGGAGTAGATGAGCAGTGAAGTAAAACAGATTTTATTTGGAGGTTTTAGAAGGGGAGAAGGGACAGAATATGGGAGAGAGAGAGTAACCTACGTGCTCAAGAGAGCTTGCCCAGGGGTTTCTCCAAGGGCAGAGAGAGCCCCTACACACATCCCAGTATTAGATATGAAAGCATGAACGTACACATCTCAAGAGGGGAGATACAGGCAACATATGTGCCAGGCACCACTCGTGCTTGGCCACATGGGCACAGGCAGTACATGGGCTCAGGTAGCATATGCGCACCCTTCCTTTGTTCAAGGTGGCTTTTATAGGTTTTCTGCAACCTGCCCCCACATGGGGCTTCCTCTAAGGTATAAGTTCATTGCTAAGGAGGTTGCCAAGGGGGGTTGGGTTGGGAGTGATGATAGTATTCTTTGAAATTCCTTTCAATGACTTTTGTTTCTGCTGGAGCTTCTCTGGAAGGGAGTTTACAGTCTTTTCTGAGTCTGTTGCTGGCGCCAGGTGGCCCAGTGTAAGTCTTATTTTCTTAGTTCCTGAGGTCTTAGTTCCTGTTTTCTGCAAGGTTGGCTTTCGCAATTTCAGGGTTATTACTTCCTGGGAAAGTTACTGCCATTGCCTTGGAAGGGGGCCTTCCCTATCTGCCTGCCTGCCTACATCATTGTGTAGTAGGGGGCTGGGAGTCCTTGGAGGGGAATCAAATAGAAGCTGACACTAGGGTGTGATCCTGGGAGACTAGGTGGAGCCCTCAGTGCGGCGCTCCCCATTGCTGCAGGTGAGGGATGGGTGACTTATTCAACCTTTCTCCTCATTTCTGGAAATTAATGATGACACCACAGTACTACTCAGGCTTTCCACCATGAATGACTACCTAGGAATTTGCTGATAGGAAATGTTGACTGTTGCTGACTGTTCCTGTGTCTGGCCTGCTCTCCAGGTTTGGGGGCTCACCCAAACATCTCCACTTACAAAGGCTTTCAGGAGCCTTTTTGTCTACACCTGAGAGTGTCTGATAAGACTGTTTGCAGCCTTGGTTGGGCAGCAGCCTTTTGGGGGGGGACTATGAATTTACAAGGCTAATTATTTGCAGCTGTTGGAGCCTGCCAAATTAACTAGGAGAGAAATGGAAGCGATGCTTCATTGTGCCTTCTTCTGAGTTTCTGAATCCAACCTAGAACCTTCTATGTGACAGCCAAGCCACCTACCACTGATCTATCACTGACCTCCTTTCCTCCTCTCTACCCTTCTCTGCCCCCTGCTCCCTCCCTCTCCCGCCTCCCCCCCATTCCCACTCCACCCCAGGGAAGTGTTTTAATTTCTCAGAATCCTGACTTTCTCTTTGGATATTTCTTCCCTTTGAGTATCTGTTACCTTCTTACTCAGTCAGCCGTAAGTGTTTTAGATACCAATCTGAAAACTCTGGGTGAGGGGGTTAAGATTTTATTCTTTATTATGTGCCAGTTGGTCAGAGAGTCTTATCTTTTGACTGAGAGTGATATTTATATTTCAGCAGCAAATTTGCTGGGGCTCTGTGCATTTCAGCAGGAAGCTGCCTTACAGCTCCAGTCTTTGAGGATATTCCTCACCCTTCTTTAACATGATAGTAGGGACAATCAGCCTCTGTGATAAGAACTCCTTCCTTTGTGCTCTTAGGATTCCCTCAGCTTCCACCCTCCTTTCTTTTTGGACCTTGAGGACAGGAATCAATCTTATCATGGAAATCAGCACAGACAATCAAAGCAACTGCTTTGTAATGCTTGAGGCAGGATTGAACCTCCACCTAATGGAAGAGGAGCCAAGTAGTTCATCATTAAAAGACTCCCCCTTCCTCCAGGAATTGATGTTTATTATCAAAGACATATTTGATTTCAATAAGATTGTGCATGCACACACTCACACACACACACACACACACACACATTACAGTGTTTTACGTGCAGTGAGGAACATCTGCATGGTGCAGGTCTTTCTGTGGCATTTCTGCTGGTGTTTTACCTCTCTTAACCCAAATTGACCTCTTGCATTTGGCCTTTGAGTCACTGCCTTTCTACTTCAAGGGAGTTGGAGAGGGACTAGGAAGAATTTAAGATAAGAAAATATCCCCCCTGGCAGGTTGTTGTCTGAGTCCCACCAAATAACAGGATCCTTAGATGTCAATGCACAGAAGAAAGAATGTAGGAAAAAATGTTAATGATGGAAATGTGCAAGCTCTTCAGTTTCTCTCATTTGACCCTACTTCCACCTCTCCTAAATCCTGGTGTACAAAGGCTGAATTACAGGGTGGCAACCTAGATCCCTAAACAGCTATCTACAAGGCTCCACCCTGGATTTTCAATATAGACCTAATCCAGTGAACTTTCCTTTGATTCTCAAGACATTTCTTCATTCAGAGCAAGATTGTGGAGTCAGAAAGCTTTGGATCATAGACCCATTCACCGTAACTTCTTGGAAACTTCTTGAATCATAGGTTTTGTGTCTGGGTATCTCTAATTAGAATTTATTGAAAATTTCTGGAGATTTATGCAGTGGCTTAATTTCTATGGTAGTCCTCATACCATGCTATTTTTTGTAGGCACTGCTTTTTAGTTTTACTGAGAAAGGAAATAAATAAAATAAAATAAACGAAATAAAAGAAGTGAATTGGTTCTAAAGTTAGAGGTGGATATCTCAGTTCTGGAAAAAGTATCATAGAGTACATTTTACAGAAGAGGAATACAATGCATAAATGTTCAATACAATACAATACAATGCATAAATGTTCTGTAATACATAAATGGACTGCCCAAGATAGACAATGTAGGTTGTCAAGCAGAAATAAAGGTGACTAATGACCACTTCCAAGTGGCCATCATCTATATAACTTGTGTTCCTCTTTCCGCCATCCTGATTCCCAATCAGGTGGAGTTCGATCAATAGTTCTCATAAGGTAGGTTCAATTACAACTGAGAGAATTCAACTTTGTTTGGGTACCAGCAAAACTCATGGTATTAGGAGCCTAGAACTGTAAGGCAGCATCTGCTTAAAAGTATAAGCAATATTGATACTTCTCAGGGACTCTATAAAGGGGGGGTCGGGTACCATGCACACCTGACAGTACTCAGGGAATACTCCTTACTCTGTGCTCTAGGATTATTCCTGGTGGTTTTCAGGGGACCATATGAGGTGTAGGGGATAGAAATGGGGTCAGCTACATGCAAGGCAACTGTCTTACCCCTGTACTGTTTCTCTAGCTCATAGCTCTTTCTGTTCATTATCCTGGTCTGTAAAGCACAGGTGGTTCTGTGACTTAAGGGTGGCTTAGACTTTGTGAATCTTTCAGTAGAATGAAAATTGGAGGTCTTCCTGGGCATAAAGTAAATCTTTTTTGTTGTTGTTATTTTTTGAGGGGGGGGGACCAAACTAGTGGTGTTCATGTCTTACTCTCTTTCTTGCTCTCAAGAAGCACTCCTGGCACTACTTGGGAGACTGTATTTGGTGCTAGGGGAAAGTGCCCTAAAAAATAGATCTTTTATTTTCCCTTTCTTCCTCCTTCTGTTCCCCACTTCTTTATTTTCTTCCTTTTTTTTTCTTCTTTTGTTGTCTACTTGTGTCCTCCTCCTTTGACAAGGAGTGAATTGTCAGGATGAAGGTGTGAAATAATGTCTCTAGTTCCACCAATCTTAATTGCCTTCAGATAAAACACTTTCATTTCTGGCTCAATGGACCAAAACAAAACAACACTTAACCAGAAAAATAGAAGATCTGTAGCAAAGAAATAGACGGACATGATCCTCAGATTAGGAAAACCTTATTTCCTAATGGCATCCTTATTAAGAAAATATGATCATTGATGATTTGATGATAGAGTAAGATGAGATTTGTGACTATTGCTGCATTCCTACAATTTAAAACCTGTAGTTGGAATTTCCAAAGGTATAACAAAATTGTGTGTATGTTGAGAGGTGGGGGTTCTTCAGAGTAATCTAACTTCTCTAAATTCAGAAGACCACAATCAAGTTAGTAAAGGATGACACTTTCCCAGACTTTTCTTAAGAGTCTAGACATGGTCTCATAGGAGTAATACCAAGTGTTATAGGCCAGAGGGCAAAACTCCATTTGGATTTCATTGCTAAGACTCCTCAAAACAGAATTAGTTCTGGTCAGGCTGCAGTAGGAAAAGGAATTAATACTAATGAGTTGGAAGAGTGTAACTAAGCTTGCAGCTAAGGAAAACAAACATACTCTTAGAGATTAAAAGACACTAATTTTCTCCATGAAAGAAGGGTTGGGACCTAATCTCCCTTTCAACTAGATTTATCACATAAAGGTGTGTGTGTGTGTGTGTGTGTGTGTGTTTCATCTTCTTTAGAAACCAATTCTTTTTTTGTTTTTGAGGCTAATTTAGACAATATTTGATAATACGGAAATAGTTTCTACCATAATTGGTCTTCAACAAATAAGAGCCTTTCAAGTATTCTCTTGGTATTACAGAGATTAAAGGTGCTTGGCCATTTGGAAATGGTAGTGACAAATTGTGTGGTAAGTACTTCCTTGTGAACTTATGGTTCTCATCAAATTTTGGAACCTGCTAATGATAGAGGTGAAGGTGGGGATACGAGCTTGATTGCTTCATCGCTCATCCATAGCTTCCTTTCATCCCCCTTTCCAGTCCAGAAGCTCCAGAGAGGTTTTCAAAACCCATTATACTGCCCTATACCATTTCTAAGAGTAGGAGAAAGACTGTTTGTTTAGCTGAATTAGGGGAAGTCTCCTGTGGCTAGTGAATTTTTTTATTGAGTCATAACTGGAAGGATTAGAAACATTAAGTGGCTTTCTATATTTTTTGCCATACAGTTTGTTTATGTTCCTTTGAAAAGTAATCTGTAATGATGACAGATTACTTCAGAGCCAGCTGACGTCAATTGACAAGTGGAACATCACAGGGCAAAAAAGAGAGGAGGGGTCTCTGGGACACTTGAAAGTATCAGGCTAGAACTTTTAGCTAGGCTGAAAATGGGACAGCAAGGATTGTGCAAAGTCAATAACTATCTTTGGGGATAGTGTCAGTAGATAGTGTCAGATTGTAAGGACTTCATGAACTGTCTAAAGGGATCACCAGCAACAGGCACAAAACTAAAAAATGTGCAAATGAAACAATAACTAGGGAGAAGACTGATAATCCAACAAGGAATAGTTGGGTTGGAATTAAAGCGTAACACATCCCTGTTACATTGTCAGACTATGATAGTTATTGAAAAACTGGGATATTGAAACACTGCAACAAATACCCTCATGTTACGTAGTCAGACTATGACAGTTATTTGTACATGCTCATGCACTAACTGCTTATTCACTACATATATGAAACATTCTAACCTCTCACAATGTTTTCTGCATGCTAGTAACTGTTGTGGAGTAGCATCTTTGAAAACTCTTTCTCCTCTGAATGGGGCTGAGCTTTCTGAAAGTTTGAGCCTCAGATGTAGGATCACCCTTGTTTGCCTCTAATTGCCTATAAGGATTATTTTTTTAAAAGAAAAACAACCAAAAAGGCACAAAGGCTAAAAACCACTTCACAGAGGATTTAAGGTCAATATTATTGTTAATCTCATTTAAAAAGAACATTGAGAATCTAAAAAAATACATATTTTGAGTTATATAATTAGGAAGTGGAACTAGTTCGATCCAAATCAGAGCCAATGCCAATGGCGTCTTACCTTCTGTGTAGCTTTTCCTGACTACAACTTTTAGTCTTGGTTGTCATCATACCAAAATGTATATGAAAGAGCATTCATGAAAAAGTCATTTATATACCATGTTACTGGAAAATATAATTTTTCTACCAGAGGGATATGGTTAAATAAAAACTGATATACTGTGAGAGACGTTAGGCCTCTATTAAAATTATAAAAATATATACATAGTGTTAAATGGAAAAACAGACAGCAAATGTGTGAAATAAAATTGTCATTTTTTAAAAAACCATTACATTAAGGTTGAAGAGATAGTCCAAAGGGGATGGTGTTTGCCTTGAACATGGCCAACCCTGGATAAATTTCTGGAACAATATATAGTTCCCCTGAGCCCTGCTAGGAGTGATCCCTGAGTGCAGAGCCAGGAGTAATCTCTGAGAACAGTCACTTGTATCCCCCAAACCAAAGAAGAAATTATAAAGGGGAAAGAAGCAGTCTACTTTTGTCACTAGAATGAGGCCATAAAGTTTAACTTCATCATACAATGAAGTACCACATCAAGTTCAACATAATGGGCTCCATGTACTTTCACTGATAAGTTTTAAACTATACTGCTAATAGATGAAAGCAAGGAACAAAAGGATTTATATGGCATTGTACCATTTATGTAAAAATTAAAAATGTACAAAAGTTAAAAAAGACAGTAAAAATAGAAAGGATGCATCATATTTATACTCACTTGTAATTTGATTCAGAATGCAAAATGACACTTCTACATTTTTATTAGGAAGGAAAAAAATTAGATGTGGTTAGATTTTAGTAGGATACAATTTCTGTTCTTTTTTGTTTTCTTTTTGGGTCGCACCTAGTGATGCACAGGGGTAACTTATGGCTCATGCACTCAGGGATTACTCCTGGCAGTGCTTGGGGGCCATATGGGATGCTGGGAATCGAACCCGGGTCGGCCGCATGCAAGGCAAACACCCTACCCGCTGTACTGTCATTTCAGCCCCCCAATTTATTTTCAAAGAAGATAAATTGGGTCCTGAAGAAAATGTGGCAAAATATTAACATTTTTAAAACTGAGTGATATAGAATATATATAGCAATCTTTTATATGACTTTTCCACACAGAGCCTGGCAAGCTCCCCGTGACGTATTTGATATGCCACAAACAGTAACAACAGGTCTCACAATAGAGACTTTACTGGTGCTCGCTCGAGCAAAATGATGAACAATGGGAGGACAGTGCTACAGTGCTTACATGACTTTATGTGCAAAATATTTTATAGTTAAAATTAAATATATAGTTTATTTGGAAGATATTAGCATGTGGGCACAAACCACTATTCGAAGATTATAAGCAATTATATTCAAAGTTTTTCTGTATTTTTCAAATTTCTGTAGTCAGCACAATATGAGGAAATATAGTGATGTAACTGTTTTAACAAAGATGCCTATTATTAAGCAAAGAGCACTGCTGAGAGACAGAAGAGCAAAGAGACAGAATCCGTGTGTCTTCTTGATGTTTCACTTAGCTGACCGGTGGCACAGCTTTTTTAGCTGAATAAGTGGTGACTGGAGTAAATCTCAGAGACAAGCTGCAATCTTATTAAACATGTTTTTTCCTTGGAACTTTAGTGCCTTGATGACTTATGACTAACTCTTGCCTATGGAATGGGCGGTGGCAGTCAGGCATAAGTGTTCCCTTCATTGAAGACTCTCTTCCCTGTATCTGCTGGTGGGATGAAGTGTGTGGCGTATTGAATCCCTTCATTGAGATGTGTGAGCTATTGCTAGAAGGAGCCTGGATCCTAAGTGTCATCCTGGGGAGGTGAGCCCAACCAGGAACACACACAGTGGATTTTAAGAGGCCAAAAGTAACTTTTGTTCTAGAGTATACTCTAAACAAAATAAGTACTATCTCAAGAGTCTCAAGTCTAATATTCTAAGAGTGCAGTGAGGTTCAGATCCTTGGTCTTCATTCATTTGGCTCTTAATGAGGTTCACTAATTTAGCCTACAGTTATTTAAAGTATAAATTTGGATGTGTTCAAAAGAAAAGAAATTGGCATAGTGATATGTGAACTGAGAAGTTAAATAATAGAAAAAAGGTCAGAGAAAATCCAGAACCAAAGAAATCTGGCATTTGCACTGCTCGAGGCTGTTATGGTACACATTTCCTGAGGACAAAGACCTGTAGATCTTTGATTTCTTTATAATCCTCTATTTTGAATAAAGTAAGGCACTTAATACTTCTGGGTAAATTAACAAATGTATGGGAAGACACTCTTAAGCTCCATTTGTCAGATACCTTGAGAAGTACAGTGGTTTAAAGGGTGATGTCTCCACCAGGTTCTTAGGTTAAACCCCTCATTCCTACAGGTGATGACAACAGTAGGAGAGGCCTTTGGGAGGAGCTTGACTCACAAAGGTAGGGTCCTCAGGAATGGATTAATGCTCTTTCAAGGGGCTGCAGCGAACCAGCTTGCTTCCCTCACCCTATGTGAGGGCACAATGAGGTGTGGTGAGACCAGGAAGAGAATCACTACAGCTCACCCTGCTAACATCTTGAGCTCAGAATTCTAACTTCCAGATATGTGAGAAACAAATCCCCTGGCTTATAAGTCACCCAGTTCATGGCATTTTGTTCTAGCAGCCCAAACAGACTCACACAAGGAGCCAGAGCTCCTTAATTTCTAGAGTTGCAATCCTCCTAGTCCAGCTCGCTGCCTGTGTGGAGTGGGACACCTTTCAGCAGCTTGGGAGGTGGGAGCACCTGCTCTGACCTGAGGCATCAGAAAGGCAGCTCAGAATCCTCTGGGGCTCAGTATACCTCCTCGTACATATAGACTTCCAGGTTTCAGGGTCTTTTAGGAATAAAACAGGAACAAAAATATTACCAGATTCCTAGGGTTCTTTTTTTTTCTTTTTTGTCTTTTTGGGTCATATCTGGTGATGAACTGCGGTTGCTTCTGGCTCATGCACTCAGGAATTACTCCTGGCGATGCTCAGGGGACCATATGGGATGGTGGGAATTGAACCCTGGTCGGCTGCATGCAAAGCAAATGCCTTACCCGCTGTGCTATTGCTCCAGCCCCCTTAGGATTCTTTAAAGAATAAAAAGACATAAAATAGGCTGTGCACTTAGCACAGACCTGCCACAAGTTGAGTAACTTAAAGTTAGGACATGAAGTCAGTGTCTCTACATAAAATCAAAACTCCCCCTTTCCAATAAACCTGCTATAGCTACTCTCTCCACAAGCAGTTATTAACCTTGACAAGGTAGAGCTTTGCGCTCATGGTATAAAACCAAATGACCTGACTGAAACATCCTTAAGTATCTTTCACATGAAAACAATCAATGATATTTACATAACATATGTCTGGATGGTGTACGGGAAGTTCCCTTTTCATATGAGGATTTCCCAGAGAAGGTAACTCCTTAGGTTTCATGTTCTCTTCCTTAGGTTTCATGTTCTCTTCCATAATGTGGGAGATTTACACATGCAGCTACCAGGAAGATGAAACCAGCTCAATGCCTATCCCTACTGGAGGTCACTTTTCCCCTTACATGTCACCATTTTTGAAACCTAGACCTCTTTGAAACTCAGAAGACATTTATTCAATTCATTTCTTTGGTGGGATTGGGTACGGGATTTTCTAAGTGGTAAAAGAGGCCTAGGGCTCCTCCTGATAATTCTTGGCCAACCAGCTATTGATTTAATACTCAGGTCCTGTGGAGTATGAGATTGTCTGAGCCACCCAGGTTGTACTCAGGGGGGCCCGGGACCACACCAGGGAACTACGAAACCTGCAGAATTGCATTTAGTGATGTTCTGGTTCATGTGGTACCAGCGTTCAAATCTGGGTCAGCAGTATATAACTTAACCCACCTATTTTCTCTATTTCAAAAAATTCAGAGCACCGTGGTTGTGTTAAACTTTGCATAGTTTCTTTTGAGGTGCAGAAGCTTCTTAGTTTAAGATAGTCCCATTTGTCTATCTCTGTTTTCACTTGCTTGGCCAGTGGCGTGACATCTTTGAAGATACCATTAGCTTCAATGTCATGGAGGATTTTGCCAGCTTTGTCTTCAATGTACCTTATGGATTCCGGTCTGATGTTGAGGTCGTTAGTCCATTTTGATCTTACTTTTGTACATGGTGTTAGGCAGAGATCTGAACTCATTTTTTTGCATGTAGCTGTCCAACTTTGCCAACACAATTTGTTAAAGAGGCTTTCCTTACTCCACTTCACATTTCTTGCTCCTTTATCAAAGATTAAATGATCATATGTTTGAGGGGAGATGTCAGTATATACAACCCTGTTCCATTGGTCTGCAGTTCTGCCTTTGTTTCAGTACCATGCTGTTTTAATTATTACTGCTTTGTAGTAGAGTTTGAAGTTAGGGAGGTTGATTCCTCCCATTTTCTTTTTCCCAAGAATTGCTTTAGCTATTCATGGGGGCTTATTGTTCCATATGAATTTCAGGAGTGTTTGCTCCATTTCTTTGAAGACTGTCATGGGTATTGTTATAGGGATCACAATGAATTTGTACAATGCTTTGGGAAGTATTGCCATTTTGACAATGCTAATTCTCCCGATCCATGAGCAGGGGATATCTTTCCATTTTCTCGTGTCCTCTTTTATTTCCTGAAGTAGCATTTTGTAGTTTTCTTTGTAAGGTCCTTTACTTCCTTAACTAAGCTGATTCCTAGGTACTTGATTTTCTGGGGCACAATTATGAACGGGATTGATTTTTTCATGTCACTTTCTTTTCTCTCATTATTTGCATAGGAAAGCCATGGACTTTTGGGTATTGATTTTATAGCCTGCAACTTTACAAGTCTATTGTTTCTAGGAGTTTCTTGGTAGAGGTTATTGGGTTCTCTAAGTATAGTATCATATCATCTGCAAATAGTGAGAGCTTGATTTCTTCCTTTCTTACCTGAATGCCCTTAATATCTTTTTCTTACCTAACCACTATTGCAAGTACTTCCAGTACTATATTGAACAGCAGAGGAGAGAGTGGGCATCCTTGTCTTATCCCTGATCTTAGAGGGAAGGCTCTCAGTTTTTTCCGATTGAGGATGATGCTTGCTGTAGGCTTGTGGTAGATGGCTTTAACTATATTGAGGAAAGCCCCCTCTGTACCCATTTTGAAGAGGGTTTTCATCATAAACGGGTGCTGGATCTTGTCAAATGCTTTCTCTGCATCTATTGATATGATCATATGGTTTTTTTATCTCTTCTTTTGTTGATATGATGGATTATGTTGATCAATTTCTAAGTGTTAAACCATCCTTGTATCCCTGGGATGAATCCTACTCAGTCATGGTGTATGATCTTTTTGATGAGTCGTTGGATTCTATTTGCTAATAGTTTGTTGAGGATCTTTGCATCAGTGTTCATCAGGGCTATCGGCCTGTAATTCTCTTTCTTGTGGTATCTCTGTCTGCTTTTGGTATCAGGGTGATATTTGCTTCATAGAAACTGTTCAGAAGTGTTTTTAGTATTTCAATTTCATGGAAAAGCTTTAAGAGGATTGGGAGTAAGTCCTCTTTAAAGATTTGGAAGAATTCACTAGTGAATCCATGTGGGCCAGGACTTTTGTGCTTGGGGAGACTTTTTATTACCATTTCAATTTCCTTGATGGTGATAGATCTGTTCAGGTATTCCAGGTCTTCTTGGTTCAGCCTTGGAAGTCTATGGGAATCTAGGAATTTATCCATTTCCTCGAGGTTTTTATGTTCCGTGTCATAAAACTTCTCAAAGTACTCCCAGAGGATCCTTAGAATTTCTGTAGTTTCTGTTGTAATGACACCCTTTTCATTTCTGATTCAGGTTATTAGGGTTTTCTCTCTCCCTTTCTTTGTGAGTTTTGCCAGAGGCTTATTGATCTTGTTTATTTCCTTGAAGAACCAGCTCTTGGTTTCATTGATCTTTCGAATTGTTTTTTGGGTCTACAGAATTGGAAAGAATATTCGCCCAATACACATTCAACAAGAGGTTGATATCAAGGATATATATATATAGTACTGGTTGAACTCCACAAGAAGAAAACATCCAACCCCATCAAAAAATGGGGCAACAAAATGAACAGAAACTTTCTCAAAGAAAAATCTGAATGGCTAAAAGGCACATGAGAAAATGCTCTACATCATTAATCATCAGGGAGATGCAGATCAAAACCACAATGAAATATCATCTTACACCACAGAGACTAGCCCACATCCAAAAGAACAAAAGCAACCTGTGCTGGCGTGGATGTGGCGAGAAATGGACCCTCCTTCACTGCTGGTGAGAATGCCGACTGGTTCAGCCCTTTTGGAAAAAAGTATGGTGATCCTCCAGAAATTAGAAATTGAGTTCCCATTTGACCCAGCAATACCACTCCTGGGAATATATCCCAGAGAGGCAAAAAAGTATAGTTGAAGTGACATCTGCACTTGTTTGTTCATTGCAGCACTCTTTACATTAGCCAGAATCTGGAAAAAACCTGAGTGCCCGAGAACAGATGACTGGTTAAAGAAACTTTGGTACATCTACACAATGGAGTACTATGTAGCTGTTAGAAAAGATGAAGTCATGAAATTTACATACAAGCGGTACTACATGGAAAGTATCATGCTAAGCGAAATGAGTCAGAGAGGGACAGACATAGAAAGATTGCATTCATCTGGGGAAGATAAAGTAACAAAATAGAAGATTAATACCCAAGAATAGCCAAGATAACTACCAGGAGGTTTACTCCCTGGCTTGGAGGCCAGCCACACATGCTAGGGGGAAAAGGCAGCTCAGATAAAGAAGGGAGCACCAAATAAAGGGTGTTGGGTGGGTCTTCCCAGGATGGGAGAAGCATGCTGAAAATAAACTATAGACCAAACATGATTGCCACTCAATGCCTCTTTTGCAAATTACAGCACCCAAAAGGAGAGAGAACAAAAGGGAATGCCCTGCCACAGAACCAGGGTGGGATGTGGGGTGATGGAGGGTGGGAGGGATACTGGGATCTGTGGTGGTGGAATATGGGAACTGGTGGAGGGATGGGTTCTTGATCATTGTATAATTGAAACCCAAGCACAAAAATTTGTAAGTGTACCTCGTGGTATTCCACCAATAAAAATTTAAAAACAAACAAACAAAGAAAAAGAAACTTGCATAGATATTATTTAGGAGAATTTTATTTATGTACTTCTGCACACCCTCCCTTCCACACCCCAGCCCCTACCCAACCTCATTTTCTTGAAGGAAAATGGAATCTGTCTGGTTTTGATTTATTTACACTCAATTTGTTAGCATTATTTTGTAAGAACCAGCCAGAATCCAAGTAGTCCTGGAACCTTATTTTTAAAGACACGTTTTAAAGCCTCAGAAGTTTATTTTTCCTTTTCTTCTTCTTTGACAAAAAAAATTTAGAAGGAAATTCAACTTTAGCACCAGTTCAAGTTTGGGTTTATTCTCACTGTAGGGCTGCCTTCCAACAAATTTGGTTAAAGTACACTTTGCCATTGCTGCTTTTACAATTTCAGCTCAATTTAATTTACTCTTGAAAAAAATTTTCCCCTTCCAAGCCAAGAAATTGTATGTTCTGTGCTGTTTTGCTGGATCATAAGATGATCACTTCTCAGAACTTTGGGTTTGCCGCCTAAATGAAAAAAAAGGGGGGGAGGCCTTTGCTGCATGTTTCCATGGTCCTGGCTTTCCAGCGACCCTCACTTTGTTTATTTGGTGGAGGGTTTTGGTAGAAATTGGTAAGGCATTTCATTCAAGCAGTCAGACATGAGAAATTACATATAATTATCTAAACCTATACTCAAGAAGAGAAAAAACAGGAGTTTGATGCTAGCCTGGGTGTAGAGGGTTTCTCAGCATTTCTAGCGAGGACACCAGCCCCACTCTCTACTGTATCATTTTACTCACCAAGCTGGCTACTAAACACAACCTCAAGACAATGCAGTTTACTTTCTATTGTGAAGTAATAGACTTCATCTACTATTTCTAGGCCAACAATTGTTCATTGTTCATGCTGCTTCAAGGTTTAGAAAGTGAATTATCTCTCTGGTTCCCAGGGGAAACAGGAAGATGGGAAGCAAACAAGGAGGTAATTGCCACATGTACACCAGCCACATCATTTGCTAAGGGTTTCATGTTGTAGGTCTGAGTATGTCAGGAGCAGAGTTTGTCACAGGTTAGTTTTTGTGTAAATCTCAAAAAGAAAATGAAGTCTTCTGTTGGATTTGCATTCAGGTGTTTAAGGCTCCAATGGCCTTCTGAGCAGACTCAGGAAGTCTGGTTCCCATTCAAGTTTGATTTGAGTGTTCATTTCCAAGAAGGTTTTTTTTCTGATTTTAGAGGAGGAATAAAAAACTATTATTTTCTAGTCCATCCTGGTGTCCAGAGAAGTGATCCTTAACCATCAGTTCCTGGACCAGTCCATGGCCCAAAGGAATAGAAAGGTGAAAACCAGTGGTCTACCCCCTTGGTTATAACTGCTGGTCTGGGGGAAGATATTTTAGGACAACTACTGGACAGCAGGTGTGAAAAAGTTGAAGAAGGCTGTTATAGGGTACATGATACACTGGTAGTTTCTCTCTTCATTTGTGTGCAGTTTAGCAAAACAAAGATCAAATATAAGTATCAAATCAGTTTTTCTTTGCAATGAAATTATATATTAAAACCCATGTTTTATTATTATCAAAATATTCATATAAAGTAGAGTGGAGTGTTCCACTCTCCTTAGTCCTAGTTTAATTTCACTAGGTAGTAGACCCCAGATAACCTAACTATCCAAAGCAAATTTTTCTACTCAAAGCAAAAAAAGGTGGAAATAACCCCCACAAATGTTGAGAGGGAGATCTGGGAGAAGTGAAACTATTTAGGATTTGTTTTCCTTTCCTTACTTTTCTGAATTTTTATATAATGAATGTGTGTCAATATATATGTGTGTGTGTGTATATATATATATATGCATACACCCAAAATATGAACATGTGTGTTTGTTTTTCAAAAGCAAAACAAAATTATGTAGAAGTATGTATAGAATGAAATGCATGAGTTGTTCTTGTTGATCCTGCAGTCATACTCTACTCTCTAGAGATCACGTCTAGGCTAGCATCAAACTTTTTCTGTTTTACTTCATGAGCATAGGTTTAGATTATTATATAATTTCTCATTTTCAACTACATGAATGAAATGCCTTATCAATTTCCACCAAATCGACAAGGAGAGGGTCGATGGAAAACCAGGACCATGAAAATGGCTTTTGTGTGAACTTCCAAGCTTTTCTCTGTTACATATGTGTATTTGTCAATAGTCTGTTGAAAGAGTGGAACTGTATAGGATGAAGCTAGAAAACATTTCCCTGGCATCTGCATAAACCTGATTGAGATACTGGTTTGTTCTAACTCTTTTTGTGTACTTACATATAACATTTCCTCCAACTCATCAAGTCCCAAGCATAATCTACAGGTTCTTTGTCTCTGTGTACAGAGGGATTCCTCCAGCTCGAGGGCGTCCTCTTACTAAATGTGCCAGAGGGAATGAAGCAGCTCTTTGATCAGGTGTGCATCTGAGCAAGGGACTAGGAGAATCTGTCAGCCTCTCTTTTGGTCTTACCCCTTTAAAAATGATTCTGGTGGGCTGCAGTGATAGTACAGAGAGTAGGGCACTGGTGTGCACACTGCCACCCTAGGTTCCATCCCCCGCATACCATATGGTTCCCCAAGCCCTGCCAGGAGTGATCCCTAAGCTCAGAACCAGGCATAAGTCCACTGGCTCAGATTTTTGCACACTCTCCAAGTATCTTAATTTCTCTCTCTCTCTCTCTCTCTCTCTCTCTCTCTCTCTCTCTCTGCTTTTTGGGTCAACCTGATGATGCACAGGGGTTACAAGTGGTTCATGCACTCAGGAATTACTCCTGGCAGTGCTCAGGGGACCATATGGGATGTTGGTAGTTGAATCCGGGTGGGCCATGTGCAAGGCGAATGCCCTACCACTGTGCTAGCGCTCCAGCCCCCTTATTTTCTTCTTAAGTATAGTTTGCTGCTATGTGGCAGACTTAATGACTGGACCCCACTACGCTGCTGGTTCTATCCTCTTGCCAGTAGAAGACCTTTAGTTAGGATTTAATCTGTTCCCCCTTTAAACTCCAGTATTCTGAGCAATAACCTTGAAAATTGTTTTATTTTGTTTTGTTACCTTTCAATCTAAAAAAAAAACAATACAATCCCCCAATCCCCTATCCAAGAAATCATTCCACAGGAATTCTCTCCCAGCCTTATCATCTCAGTCCTTCCTTTTATACCCTTGCAGTGGGTGATGTGTAATGGCTGTGGCAGATTCTCCTTTGCAAGTCTTGTCTAGGTGGTCGAGCATCTCATTGGTGAAGGTGAGAGCATTAATCACCTACTGCTTTGTATTGCATCTCTGGGGCTTAGTCAAAGCTGAAAGAGTATCAACCTATTATAGATTTAGAAATTTCATTGTCAAACACACATTGGAGTATAATCATGTTCTGTACATTGCTGTCCTAATTGTCAATAAAAATATAAATATTTTATGCCAGACGCTATTGGACTATTTCATTCAGTGTAATGAGAGCAAAATATTTCAACCAGGAAACACATTGTACTTTAACCATTTTTCTATTGATAGGCCATTTCTAATTTTTGGATCTTATAAATAATGTTACTCTGAATATTTTTGTATCCCCATATATTTTTTGCATGTTCACATAAGATTATTTCTCTAGAACAGAGGCTTAGAAGTGAAGAAAAACATATGAAAAGATTTATACCAGAATTGTTTTTCTTTTGGTAAATAAGTATCTAAAGTATCAAAGTGCCTCCAAAATAGTATGAATTTCTGATTTTCTCAGAAGTAACAGTACCATAGCAACAATATTCGTTCACACCTTCACCAAGCATTTTTATTTTTCTGTCATCCAGGGGCCAAGAGTGATTTCATTATTATTTACTGATTAATAATGAAGTGAGCTATCTTTTCTCATATTTGTGCATTTATATATGGGCTCATTAAATTACCAGGTGACATGTCCTCCTCTGATTTGAGAGGCTAATGCATTTCCTGACTCCTTAGAGCTCTAAACAATGGGAAACGGCAATATGATAAAGAAGAAATAGACTGGAGCCTTGGCGAGAGCCCTGGCCTAGTTCCATGAGGGCAAGAAATGGCGAAATCCTACCACTTAGATTTTATCACATATATTTCCCCAAAACTCTTTGCAAGTCTGAATCTGAAACAGGCTACCTTTCCCCTCACATAGACACTTATACATTTATTAGTAAAATTCAACCAATTCCTAATTTTTGTGAACATATACTATGCAAAAATTTTCAATCTTAAAACCAAGTTCTTGCTGTTTACCCTTTTTTTTTGTCTTTTGGCCTTTATGTTTCACATATTAAAATGTATTTAAGACATGTTGGATTTAGAGGACAAACTGAAGGAGATTATTTAGGAACATCTAGCAGCCATAGCAACATGCCTTTAGAAGGAGCATGTACTCTGTTAAAAAATATTCCACTTACAGGTAATGACATATGTTTGCCAAACAGCCCCAAGCTAACCCAAGAAAGAATAGACAGATGGTTTGAGGTGTGTCAGGAATAGGATTTACAAAATAAGATTATGGTTATGCTGGAAAGTAACAGCAATCATTGTAAACAGATGGAATGGACTTACTTTTTTGCCATGGGGCAGAGGGAAAAGGGGTTTAGCATTGCTGCATGTGAATTAGAGTTGGCTCACCTAGATATGCAGTTCCCCAGGGTTTTATAGATTTTGTAGGCACTTGTATAGACCACATGACCGGGGCTCTAGTTGGGTTTCCTCAGATCAAAAGCATGGAAAATGCATCCTAGTTCTTTACATCCCCAGTGGTGCTAACCCTGTTAGGTTTTATTTGGCAAGCTAATCTACTTCCTTTCCTATGTGAATATAAATCTCACGCCTTTTTAACTGTCACTTGACAAAACAGTGGAGAGAGATGAGACTGTATATTGCTGACTGTTAATTTTTGCTTTCAAGAATTAGATGTACGATAGAGAAGGGTCCAGCATGCCTTCCACATATCACTGATCAGCTCGCTTACTAAAATCTCAGCCCTGAAAGGTGCAATGAATGATCTTGTCTCTGCCGTGACTCAAAAATCTTTAATTTCTCCTTTCCAATGAACTAAAATTGAGAAAAGTATTCACCCTGCAAGAATTGTGGCGTTTTTCAAGGGAAAGGAGAGAGGGGTTTTGCTGCTGATGGAATGAATGAAACTAAGGAAGTCACAATGAAAGACTGGAGATCAGAATTCTTGGGATAGAATTAGGGCTTCCTTAACCAGTTAGATACTGTCATTATGCAAGCAATAGGTGGAATTTGGTCCTTATAATATATTTCCTTTATTGTAGAATTTGACAGTTCCCCATGAGTGCTCCACTGCAAAGCATGCAAGTCCTCTAAATTGGCAGGACTGATCTCTGACTAATGGGGAAAATTACCCAATGAGAATTAGCAATCTTGCATCACCCATCAAAATTCTTACATTGCCTTTCATGTGGGTAACAGAAAAGACTTCCAAAAGGAGTTGGGACTGGTTTTAACATGGCCTGTTGGTCACTGAGGCAGGAAATATTTACCATGAATCAGACTCCTTCGGAATATTTTTGATTTCTCTTGAGCCCCAGGTTTCCAGGTGTTAGTATTATCAAGCAGTCATATTGCTCTTTTATGTATTGAAAAAAATGTGCCCTCGCATAATTCCTTGAGAGATGCAATTTGCCTGATTTGGCGCCACCATGCTTTTTATTTGTACCAGATTTTTCACTTAGCCCTGCTAGAGAAATGGTGACTTTTAAATGTAAAATTAAGAAAACCACCCCTGGCCAACTATCCCAAAGAACATTGTTGCTATCATAAACTGAATTGATCCCAGATGGATTCTGTAATGGGAGGATTTAGAATTACATAAAATGTCCTGAGTATGAATTACACAATGGTGACCTCTAGAAGAGGATTTGATACACAGCTACATGTATCCTCAGAGTTGTGGCTTAGACACCATTTCTTTGGGGCATTGAATGGGATAAAGTGATCAAAATGATAAGAAAATGTTATCTTATGCTGTTGTTGGAAGATGCAGTAATTAGGGTTGTAAGCTTGTCCAGCTCATTATTGATGTCAATATTGAGGATTGGAGAGCCATGGTCCAGGATGGAGGTGACTTAGCTTCTTTATCTAGTTAATTTGCAGACTCAGAAGTCCTACTTTGGCATATTAGCTGCCATGCCTTTTGGTAGTGACAACTGAATTTAGAAAGAACTAGTTGTGACTTTTGGATCCCTCTCTAATTGGGACAGTAAATACAATGACAAATAATGAAAACATCTATAAAGACTACTTGATTTTTTACTCCATGGAATATAATAAGATTGAATGGGCCTTATTCAATAATTTCACTGGTGGGAAGTTATACAAATAATGCCAAACCATAGTATCTGTTTGAAACTCTACTAGAAACATTATGTCTGATTCCAGATAACATGACAATCCCAAGCAAACTGTAGGATTAAATAGGACTGTCCTTTCATTATTCTGTCTTTGAAGGTTGTATGAAATGTAGACTTGGAATGGATATTTCAAGACATAAGGTGACAAGATGTATTATCCAAGAAATGACTAAAAATAAAGATAGAACTGAAGATAAGATAAATTAATACCCTATTGAAAAATCTAAAGTGGGTATTTAGAACTGGAGGCATTAAGTTTATACCTACCAACTCCGTGAGTCAAGATTTCTTGGGGGGAGATTTCTGAACTCAGCTCAGTGACTCATCATGAAAACAGGGTTGTACATTAAAATGTTCTGAGACTATTTTGGGGGAGAAAAGATCAATTCCCTTGACTATCCCAGAACAACTAAAAATGGAACTTCAGGATACTAAATACTTTCATCAAGGTCCTCAGGTTATTTGAATGTATGCCCAGGGTTAAGAATCATTTATTAGCTTGCTACAACAATTACACTGACACACCCTCCTCTCTTTCCCCAGGTTCAATCATTTTTTATTAGACTTTGAGCCCCTTTGGGGAATAGGCTGCTTGCATCACTTCAGTTTCCCTGAGCACCTAGCTTTTAAGGAATCATGGTGTGGTGAATGACGTTGCTCTAGCAAAGGTACTAAGTGGCATCTAGTAAGAGCATCTAGTGAAAGCACCTAAATGAATGAAAGTTCACATTCATTAACTGTATGACTCAGATTAGGAAGAAAATGCAGGTGCCCGGTTAAATTGAATTTCAGATGAACTGTGAGTTGTTTTGTTAGCATGCCTATTTTTCAGCGAAGTTTGCCTATATATTTTTATTCGCTAAAGCTGGCAATCCTACTCAGATGTATCTTCTTGATTTTATTACCCATTTGTAAAATGAGGAATTCAGGCTTCAGAGATTACACTTGAAAGCTAAAAAAATAGTTAGGAAATAAGAAAGTTAAAACATTGGAAATTCAAATGGATGGGTAGCAAATTCTCTCCACTTAGAATTTACAAAACATGTCCTTAAATGGCATGCATGGTAGGTGACCTATATCCATATATTATACTTAGTGGTCACAAATAGTGGCCAGACACAATGGTTTTTAAAAGGTGCTTCATTTTTCTCTATTAAATGATGTTTATTTGGATTGCAAGGAACTCTTTCAGGTTGCTTAATGCAAAAGATGTTGTCTTCTCAGTTTCTATAATGATTAGTGATATTTGATCTTGAAAATTCCTTTCTATTAGTTTTTTAACTTTCAAGCATACAGAGAGGTTTTAATCCGCTTGGAAAGAACATTTTTCACAAGTAATTGAAATGTTTGTATTTGCAAAACCCAACTTACATGTTATTGTGTATGTTTGTACCTGTGTGTCTCTATTTGTATATGTGTAAATTTTTCTTCTGTTTCACAAAACACTGTAACTGTAGCAACTTTGGGGATTCAGAGATTTATGATGAACTTTTTTTCTATAGTGTTATATAGTGTTTGCACAGATACAGTTGTCCAAAGCTAATATGAAAGGGTTGGAGCTTGCATAAGAAATTTCTGTAAACTGAGGAAATGTTAAAATTGGAATTTCTGAATGAAGTTTTCCATGTCTTAAACATCATGGAATGAAATGAGTCATATGTACTGGAAGGTAATTAGCAGTGTTCTTTTAAAAACAATTGCAACTTTTGTGAGGCAAAGACATTCCTAGTTTCACCCTACATTAATTTAATAAGATAGGGTCAGGAAAGCATTCACATTCTGGTTGGAAGCGTGCTCTTTGAGGTCACTAGAAGGAAATTTTCAGTTTCCAGACCAAGGTGAATTTTATAATATAATTAGCATCACATATGGGAAAAATATTAAAATGTGTTTAAAAGTGATTGTTATAACAGCTAAAAGAATGCTGTTTCCCTCCCCTCTGTGATCTTAATAACAAGATTCAAATGGAAAATAAAGGTCATTGAATCTTTCAGATTGAAATTTCTTTTCAATCTAATAAATGGTTCTCCAGTTCTTCTTTCTTTCACTTAAAAATGTTTAAGGAGTATGGACATACTAATTGCTCTCCTTATAGCATTTGGAATTCTTAGTGGATAATTTATATCCTAATTTTATTCTTTTCATTCCTCCTTCTCTGCTGTTCCCTTAAAGCAAACAGCACCACAGACTAAGACAAATCCTGTTCTTTTCGAGGCCAGTCAACCAGCCTTTCTAAAAGATTCTTGTCCTTGCTGTCCATTTGTATTTTCACTACCTATCCATCTAGCTAATTCTACTCCAAAAAAAATTATGCAACACTATGTGGTAAGCCTGTACCAAACATTTCAAATGTATGATCTCATTTAATCTTTAGAACAATCTAATGACATAGACATAATTATCTTCATTTAACAGATGAAAATTATGAGGTCTGTAAGAAGTTAAACACCTTTACTAAGGCCACACAGATGCTAAGCTACATTGGTAGGATTTGAACCTAAGGCTCCAGATGTCTTGACCATTATGTTATTCTAAGTAATAGTCAAGATTTATAATCAAAGTAATATTCATAAGAAATAATTAATATTTTTTGTGAAATATTTGTGTAATATTGACTGTGTGACAGATATAGTTCTTGCTATTTTAGTGATCAAATAATTTGTGGCAAAGTTCAGTAGGAGTATATTTATGCTATAGATTAATGAGTCATATTCAAGTTTAACTTTTTCAAAGTTATACAGCTTTAAAGCAGACTGAGAAATCAAAACTGGAAGTAGTTATCTCATACTCTCTTGCTTTTCCCTCTTTATATTTCTTATTTGAGAGTCATCTAGCAACTCTGTGTTTTAATCTAGAATGAGTTGAATTCTAAAGGTTCTCCTTTCACCACTGGCCTTCTTCCTTTCTGCTTGGAGTGGAACCATCACAGAGTTTTTGCTTGCCCCATTGAATGGGGCATTGACACTTCTTGTCCTGAAATAATTCTGGATTGTATATACCAGGTGACATGATCTTTAAATAAATTCACTTGTCTTGGGGAATCTTTGATGATGCTGTGGTTCTCATCGTTATTATTGGTGACATTATCAAGGTGGTACTGCAGACAAAATTCTCAACATTATTGGAGCCCGAGGTCAGTGACACAATGTTGCTGTTATAAGAAAATATAAAGTTCAAGATTTGACCCTGAAGAGAAGGAGTCTGGTTTCCATGCAAGAAAAATGGTTTAGCAAGTGGCATCTAAAGATACTGACAATCATGTGAACTTAAACTTTAACTTTAATCATGATGAACATAGATGCAAAGATCCTCAACAAAATATTAGTAAGCTGAATACAACTATGTTTCAAAGATGTCATACACATGACCAAGTAGGATTCATCAGAGAGATGCAAAGATGGTTTAATACACACAAGTCAATCAGTGAAATGTACCATATCTATGCAAGGAAGAACAAAAACCATAAGATTATTTCAGGAGAGGCAGAGAAAGTATTTGACAAGATCCAACACCCATTTATGACAAAAATTATCTAAGTAAAATGAGGCTTGAAGGAACTCTCCTCAATATGGTTTAAATCATTTGCCACAAGTCACAGAAAATATCATACTTAATGGTAAAAAATTGTCTTCAACAAGACAGGGTTGCGCATTCTCACCATTACCATTTATTATAGTATTTAAAGCCCTTACCATAGGAATTAGGCAGAAAAAGGAGATCAAGGACATCCATATTGGAAAAGAGGTCAGACTCTCACTTTATGTAGATGACATTATACTCAATTTAGAAAATCTTATAAATGCCACAGAAAAGCTCATAGAAACAACAGATTTGTAAGTGGTAGACTACATAACCAAGATGTATAAATACATGATTTTTCTATATACAAATAATTGAATAGAAGAGACAGAAATTTCAAAAATAGTGCCATTCACAATTTTGCCTCAGAAAATTAAATACCTGGGAATCAGTTAAAGCAAAAGGTGTAAGTTTTATACAAAAATGTATGAAATACTGGTGGAAAAAATACATGAGCACATGAGGAAATGGAAACACATCCTCTGTTCATGGGTTAGAAGGATTACTATTGTCAAATGGTATTCTGGTACAAAGCATTATGCAGATTCTATGTAGTCCCTATAAAAATACAAATGGTTTATTAAATGCTACTGAAATTTATATGGAGTAATACACCACCACCTAACTAGCCAAAGTAATCCTAGGAGAAAAGAAATTGGGAGGTTTCTCTTCCCCAACTTCAAACAGTACTATAAAGCTGTAGTAATCAAAACAGTGTGGTAATGGAATAAGTAAGACTTTAAGGTCAACAGGATATAATTGAGACTCCAGAGATACTTCTCAAAAAACTAGGAATTGAGCTTCTACATGAATCAGTAATTTCACATCTTGTCATCTACTCTAAGGACCCAGAAACTCTATTCATAAAAGACATTTGCCCTCCTGTTTTCATTGCAGTACTATTCATAGTAATCAAAATCTGGAAACAATCCATGTGTTCAAGAACAGAGGACTAAAAAAAGAAATTATGGTACATTTACACAATGGAATACTACTCGGCTTTAAGAAAGATGAAGTCATGCAATTTTCTGCTATGTGGATGTATCTAGATAATATGCTGAGTGAAGTTAGGAGAGGGACAAAGAATTATCTCTCTCATATGTGGGATATAAAGAAACATAAGGGGGTAATAATAAACACACCAAAATAAAACAGCGACACTGAAAACTGGTTGTCAGTAGAAAGCTTCTCACAAATGGTGATGGGGGATTAGGGGGTTACTTGGACAGTAGTGGAGGGAAGTGGACGCTCAGGTGGGTTTTGTGCTGGAGTGTTTTTTGCGTGAATACCTACTGTTAACAGTTTGTAAACCACGAAGTATCTAAATTTAAAAATATATTATAGACCCACTCAATGCCTCTTTTGCAAACCACAACACCCAAAAGGAGAGAGAGAACAAAAGGGAATGCCCTGCCACAGAGGCAGAGTTGGATGGGGGGATGGGAGAGTGGGAGGGATACTGGGACCTGTGTGGTGGAAAATGGGCACTGGTGGAGGAATGGGTGTTTGATCATTGTATAATTGAAACCCAAGCACAAAAATTTGTAAATCTACAACTGTAACTTCATGGTGTTTCACTAATAAAAATTAAATAAAAATAACTGGAGGATTTGGAGGACGAAGGGAAGTCAGCCATGGGTTAAGCAAACAAATTGTGTCTTACTAAAGTATTTGCAGGAACTTCCTGAGGTGAGGTAGACTTAAGGATATTCTAGGATTGAGAATTAGGGGGCAGCTGAAAAAGTGAGTGAAAGATGCAGGGAGAAGAGAGGAGGCTGGGCCTGGAATGAGAAGTTGCAACATCTTCTTTCCAATTTGATACTTCTTAGAAAATAGCCTGGATTTAAAAATTAGGTCTTTGCTAAATCCTAAATTGTGATTCTTATTTTTTATGGCTATGTTCTGATGATGGTTAGATGAATAACAAAATAATCATTAAACACTGGTTTTATATGTAAACCAGATGGCTTTTTGTTCAGATGGAAGGAAAGATTTTGCTTCATCTAAGATTTGGAGTTAGAGTGGGGATTAAGTGGGGTATGCTACATTTATTTGATGGCCTTTTTTTTTCTAGTTTGAACATACTTTAACAACTAAGGAAAATATTTGTATCAAATGCTCAGTGCTGATACTCCATCTGTGATCTTCTATTCTTCTCCTCCAGCTCTTGTCTAATAAAAAATTACAGCAGGTATTTATTTCAAAAGTCTCTAACAGAGACTCTTTGTACAATTTTACTGGGGGGGTCAACATATTTTCCATTATCATTTTATAATTCTGGGTATACAGTTACAAAAGTGTGAAAATTTATGGTGTTGTACCCACCACCACCAAAGTTCCCAAAACCCTCCACTATAGTCCCAATAGCACTTTTAGTCTTTCTCTTCATTTCCTTATCCATTTCCCTCACAAATTATTAATCTGATTTTTGTAATATAAGTCTTGGTGCTTGTCATTTTTTTGCTATCATTCCCTTCTTTTGCCTCTCTTTATACAACAAATGAGTGCATTCAACCAGTACTTTTCCTTCTCCTTCTTAACATACTTAACAGACTTATTTAACATAATGTCTTCAGTTCCATCCATACTACAATGAACTGAATTATTTCATCTTTGTTACAGTTACATAGTATCGCATTGTGTACATATGCCATAACTTCTTTATCCTTCATCTGTCCTTGAATATTTGTATTAAGTGCTTCAATGAAGACAGTGTGCATATAACGTTTTGAATTAATGTTTCTGTTTTGTGGGATTCCCAGCACTACTTCCAGAAAGCCACAGGGCCCTTCTGTGTCCTCCTGCACAGATGCTGTTTTCTACAGGCATGGAAGGGAACTAGGGAAACCTCACACCAGGGTTTTCATTCTCTGCTATCCCTTCTTTGATTGCAGAGGAAAGGAGTTAACCCAAAGGAATGAGACACTTATTGGAAATTTTAGATGCTATGGCTCATGAAAAGGGGTATATTTTCCATAATACTTTGGGCTCAAATCTTCTCTTTAGATAATCATTTTATTAGGATCAATAATTAGAAGCTTAAATCCTGCAATAAATTGGGTCTGACTTAGAATTCTAAATTAATTTTCTGTCTACAAATCTTGCCTACTTTTCTTGTGTTTGCAAGTATCCTTCCCCCAGAGGAACCTCTATTCTCACTCCAACAGCATAGTTTAATTTGGCCTACTTTTGCACTTTAATGTAAGTGGAATTTACAACTGGAGTTTTGCCTGGCCCTTTAAAACATATCGTGTTTTGTTTTGGGGATTCATCTGCAGGTTCTTGTAGATAATTTATTCTCATTACTGTATAATATTAACTTATTGTGACTAAGATACAAATGATTCTTTAGTTCAACCAGTGGGGTATTGGGTTGTTTCTAGTGTCTGGCTACTAAAAACAATAGTACTCTGAATATTCCAATACTTCCTAGGATGAATAACAATGAGAAGAATTAATGTATTCTAGAGAATGAATATTTAGCTTTATTAGGTTCTTAATGAATTTTTATTTTAGCCATTCTGATGGATATGTTATTATATTTCATGTGGTTTTAATTTGCTTTTCTCTGATATCTAATGTAGTTAAAACCACATATTTATTAGTCATTCTAATACCTTATTTTGTACATTTTCTATTCATTATTCTATTGGGTTGTCATTTTATTACTCTGGCTATAAGTGCTTTGTCAGATTATTATGAAATATTTCCTATTTTTGTGCTTTGTTGGTTGCCTTTTAGTTCTTTTATTTTAATGAACAGGTAATTTCAATATGATATAACTTGAAAGTTTTGTAGTAAATGGTTTTGTGTTCTTTTTAACATTTCAGTCATGAAAATACTGTTTTAACATTTTTTCCAAGAGTCATTTCCTTTTCTTTTTCCTTCTCTTCATATCTATATTTTTCTTGTCTTCCTTTGAATAACTCCTCTTTTTTATCTTTCATATGTCTCCTTTCTTTCTCCTCAAATGAATCTATGTACAAATAAGTGGCATAAGAAAACATTCAACTTTTCATTGTCACTATCACTATCACCCCGTTGTTCATCGATTTGCTTGAGCGGGCGCCAGTAATGTCTCCATTCTTCCCTGTCACATGCTAGTGTAGCCTGATGACATATTGGGAGCTCTTTCAGGGTCAGGGGAATGAGGACCATCATTGTTATTGTTTTTGGCATATTGAGTACACCACAGGTAGTTTGCCAGGCTCTGCCGTGCAGGCGGGAGAATCTCGGTAGCTTGCCAGGTTCTCCAAGAGGGAGGGAAGCTTTTGGAGCAGCCTCTAATCACCTTTACAGGTGATCTCAGTCAGGCATATATGCGGGCATGATACTCCCAGTAGCCTGCCGGGTTGTCAGAGAGTGAGAACTAGAGAATAAGAGGTTCGTGACCGCGCACTTCCGGGAGCTTGGTTTTATAGTCTCTGGATCCTGGCCGTTGATGGGGTTACATGGCAGTTGGTGGGTGTAACTGTATAGCTACTGGAAGATGGGGATCTGGGTGGAGGAGGCCCATCCAGAACAGAGCAGGCTTGGAGATCTCAGCCCTGGGTCCCACACACATGGATTCCTCTGCCACTTCCTTCATGCGTGAGGCTCGTCCAAGCATGTGGAGAGTGGCCTCTGCATGGCTATGACTGGATCCCAGAGGTCTTATCATTTTCTACATTTTCACTGTAGAAATCAAATTATTTCTCTGCTTAAAAAATTCCAAAGCTTTCATAATAAAGTTAACAGTGTTTATCTCTGCGATGATCATTCTCCTACATATTATATAGGAGAAAGATATGTATTATTAAAACCTTTTATAGTTTTAATTTCCATCAGAAACCTACTCTTTCAGTCATTTGGAAATGATAGAATTCCAACTCAATTTTATATGCTGCTATCTCTTTGTGTATGCTGTTTTGTTTACTTGGAATATCTCTGCTTTTGACTTTATCTAATTCTCTTTCATTCTTCAAACCTCAGCCCAATCAAGTTTTCTCAGGCAATCTTTCTGTTTCCCACATTTGGTTGAATTGTATTTCCTTTGCTTCTTTGGCACTTTGGGCATCTCTAAGATATGGTACTTAAGATGCCCTCATTGATTTACTAGTCTTTCACCCTCAATGGACTTTCATTGAACTTTGAGGATTATTGAGCAAACACTGTCTGCTTTGACTTTGTCTAATGTCAGTTTACCTGTCATACAGAAAGTGTTCAACAAGTTGCATAAGTGTACTTGGAAAACAGTCCATCTCATTTTTATGGAAGAGTAAAAGGAAATTTAAGGTAATACATGGTGCAAAGATATGACATTTGTTAAGGTTACAGTATACCTTCTCTGAATGCTATTAGAACCTTTTGATGTATTGTGAGTCTTTGTAGAGTTTTCTCATAACATATTTGCATCATTGATTAAATTTGTAATTTTTTTCTTTTCTCTGATGGATTTTTTAAAAGATAACTGTCAAATGTTTATATATACAGAAAATATCATTGCATTGGTTCCCTTACTTTGCTTAATGTCTGGAGAGTTGCTAATCTTTCATTTTATTAGGGAAATATAGGTGAAACATCTGGTATCAGCATGTATCTCATTTTTCTTGTGTTCCACTTTTATTAATTTTAAATATGTTGCATATATAAATTAATTTAAAATTAGAATGTGCAGAAAGATAAATAATGCTAAACATCTCCATTTGACAATACCAAATGTTGGCACTAATTAAAAGCAACTAACTGGAACTCTAATAGAACGATAACAGGAGTGGAAACAGTCCTGATATAAACACTTGACAAGATTATTTGAAAATATCTATTAAATCTAAACTTCTGGTTACTTAGCAGATTTGCAAATGAGTACTTCTAAGTCTCAAAGATTCCTAACATACTAGCAGAATATGCAGTCAACTTTTATGTATTATAGTTCCAAACTGAAATTAACTCAATTTACAAGATGTGATGTATTCATTCAGACAATGACATACCACTTAATGATTTTAATAGTTGCCACATGCAATAACATCAATAAATCTCATAGAAATGCCCAATAAGGGGCCACAGTGATAGCACAGTGGATAGGGAACTTGCTTTACATATGGCTGAACTACATTCAATCCCTGGCATCCCATGTGGTCCTCTGAGCATCACCAGGAAAGTAATCCCTGAATGCAGAGCCAGAAGTAACTCTAGAGCATCTCCAGTATGGCCCAAACACCAAAATATAAAAAAATAATGAAGGAACTGTCCCATGAAAGAAAGTAGGCATGGCATTACAATTGTGGGGGAGAAGTTGGGACACACCTGACTGTATTCAGGGTTTAATCCTGGCTCTGTGCTCAGGAATCACTCCTGGTGAGGCTCAGACTATATGGGATGCCAGGAATCAAATATAGATGGGCTGTGTGAAAGGCAATCACCCTATCCACTGAACAATTGCTACGGCTCCAGCAGATTGCAATTTTATATTAATCTATTTATATTGTGATCTAAGTCAGGGGAATGGGTATTAACATGATAAAAACAGAAACAATCATCAGAGGTTCTGTATTTTGATGGTTATATGTGTGGATCTTTTTTGTTAAAGAGAGCTATTCAATTAGGATTCAAACCATAAAAACATTTTAAAAAGTCGTTTCTCCCTCTTCCTATCCCCTCAGGCTCCTTTCTAGAGGAAACCAATATTGTCGATTTTTCTGGTGAGTCCTTTTCAGGATATTTCATGTAATAACATTTTTGAATATTTACATATATGCATGTATGATTTTGGTAGCTTTCAACACATATAGTTTTATTCCTTTCATTTGCTTCTCCCAACAATTTTGGGATCATAGGGTCATATAAGAATACAAATTTTATGCCTTATAGTATAAAATAATTATTATGATTTGTTATGATTGTGGGGCTGGAGCGATAGCACAGTGAGAAGGGCACTTGCCTTGCACGCAGCCGACCCAGTTTCGATTCCTCTGCCTCTCTCGGAGAGCCAGGCAAGCTACCAAGAGTATCACGCCCACTTAGCAAAGCCTGGCAAGCTACCCAATGACATATTTGATATGCCAAAAAAAAAAAAATAACAGTAACAACAAGTCTTGTTACTGGTGCCCACTTGAGCAAATCGGTGAACAACGGGAGGACAGTGCTAATATAATTGTGAATTATTCTCTACTCACAAAGGAGAATAAAATATAAAATAAAAAAGTAAATAGAAAATGGTAGAAATTGTTAGCCAGTTAATCCCATTTGTTTTGATAATTGCAGCATTCATGCAGTGACACTCTAGAACTAACATCTGAGAGAGTTTAGCTTTTATACTGATGGACAAACTTACTATTTAAAATTTTTGCCATTCCAGAAATTTCTAAGTCTTCATTTCTAATTGAATTGCTTTTTATCTGTCATTCTTCAAATTAAAGTATAGAGTGACATCTTTACTAAGTAATAGGAGAGTAAAAACTATTTTCAAACTTCCTGGGCTCAGATATTGTTTGGAGGTTCAAGTTCACCCTTCAGATCCAAATGAGTATCAGTCAAACTTTTTTTTTTTAGCACATGCTATGCTGGGAGCTTTTTACTTGGATGCTTACCTGCTTTTTGCTCTGTGTATGATGGGGGGGGCATGCAGATATGTATGTGTGTGTGTGTGTGCGTGCATGCACATGCATGTGTTGTGTGCATATGTGTATGGTATGTGTGTTCCTTTTCAAGCCACCAGTTCTGTAGGATTAGGATGCTACCCTTATGACCTCATTTGACCTTAACTATCTCATGAAATCTCTCTCCAGATACAGTCTCCTGAGGGTTGGGACTTTGGGGAGGACACAATTCACTCACCTGCAGTTTCCATATTTACTTTGTATCCTCACCTGGAAAATCAGAATAACACTTATCTTACTGGGTTACTGTGAGGATTCAAAATCATATGGAATATCAAAAGTAGCTGATATTTGTTCCATTGTTTTTCAAATTCTTCATCCAAAGAGAAAATGGCGAAAGCGAGGAATGGTCTGACTCTGTAGTAACATATAGTCTTTTCATTAGAACCCTAATCCAGGAGTTGCCATAGAATTCAAATGACTTGTCCAACATCTTCTATTAAGGAAATTACAGAAACTAGATTAACCTAAGAGCTCAGAGCTGATAGACCTGGTGACACTGCACTGTATGACTTATTTTGCTCAGGGTTGACAAGAGTGGGTGGACTGCTAGCAGGCTTAGATTTGTCTTGGGTATTTAACAGCCATGCAGCCCCCAGACACATGCCAGCATTATGGGCTGAGTGGAACACTATGTGCCCTGTGTAAAGCTATCCTTTCCCTGGATTATGGAGCTGCAGTGGCCTCTTTTGCTATGCACAGGTCTGGCCTCACAGTATCTAGTTTCAGAAGAGCATGGTTGGCCAGCCTGTGGGTCAGGGAGAAAAGGTTCTGTGGGGGTCACTAGTGTCCTTGGGGAGACAGGAGCGTGCTTCTCGCCGGCAGGAGGCTCCGCAGCAACTGCATTGTAAAGCAGACCAGCTCAGGCAGCTGAAATAATTTGCTCTTCAAGGGATTTGGATTTTGAGGGGCAATATCTGTGATTGAATGACTCTCTCCAACTGAACTCCACATGGCTCCAGTTACCCAGATCATTCCAGCCTGCATAAACATTCTCTCCAGCCGTGGGCGACTGGGTACCTAATCCCAGGCTGGCTGATGAGAGCAGAGAGAATGTGCTGTTTTCCAATTGATTGGATTTAAGGGGCAGTGACTTTGGGACCCACAGGTCTCAAAGACTTCTCTAACAGAAGGGCTTTATGCCTCTGTTCCCATCCTTAGCATTAAATTCTTTTGTATGTGGATGACTTTGGCGTCTTTATATTGCCTCATGGAGACTTCACAGTCACAGCTTTTGATGAGAGGAGACTTTTTGAGTCTTGTCAGCTGATGGTGAGACCTAGTGGAGATATGTCATACAGTAGTCTGAGACATTGTATAGTTTCCCCAAGACCTACATGGACTCCCCTTGGTTACAAGGATGTCAAGGGAAGCAAAGTAAGAACCATCTGAGGACACACACAGGGCAGAGCACACTCAGATACCCAGACTTTTGGCTTCTGCCTCTGTCCTGCTTATTTGGTATAAGCAATGATGAGGAAAATATATCGACTGCAGAAGACTGAGCCCTGGAACAGGGCGAATGGGAAAGAAACCAAACACAAACTCTAACTGCCTCCCAGCTGTGCCTCAGGCCAGCCCTGGTGTCAGCACTTGTGCAGGAAATCCCCTCTTATAAACAGAGTCATATTCCAAAAGTTCATTCATATGTTTATTTCTTGAATCAGGGAGCTTGCTTTCCCCTGGAACTAATAGTTTAAATGTTTTCAATGGTAACTTAGGGTTCCCAAGATCTATCCAAAAAAATCTCAAAAACTCCTCTTGAATGCATAGAGTACTACATGGGTCATAGTAATAGTATTTCAAAGAATCCCACCCAATATCTGCTTCATTCTTATTGAGAGGGAAATAGAATCTGTGATGAGTTGTAGGTCAGATTGGGAGAGAGGCCAATTCCACAGAATACAGAAGTGGTTGTCTTAGAATAAAACAGGGACCAGGATAGGGCACAGACTAGGGAAAGAGACAAAACAGGCACTCATTTTCTTTGAATTTCAGCATGAAAACAAACAAACAAACAAAAAACACAAGGAATCACTTTGCCTGTCTGTTTCATAGGCTGGTGGGAAGGATTGAATGAGACAGTCTATGGAAAAATACTGTGAAAAGAAATTACTTAAGTACTATAAGCTTCTTCAAGACCAGTAACTCCATAGAGGATCTGGTAAGGAGGCTGAGGGAGAGGCCAGAGTGTTGGGGTGCTAGAGTGTAGTGTTCAACCTCAGTTGATTTAGTCACAATGATACTAGCAATAGCAACAGTGAAAATAATATTTACAAAGGACTTTCCAGGTGCTAGACTTTGTGCTGGGTTTCTGATATAAATTTTTTATACCCACTTGTATTTATTTGCCTGAGCCAGGCTAGTCAGTCTAGATGAAGTTGTGAAGGTAATTTTTTAGATGGAGTTTAACATTTAAGTTTGAAGATTTGGAGTAGAATAGCCTCCATAATGTGATCAAGCTCATCCACTTGACAGCCTGAAAATTCTCTAAAATGCCCCAAGAGGGAAGGAATTTTCCTCCCTACACTGCCTTTGCCTTCAGATTCAGACTCAAACTGTAAAATAAACTCTTGTCTGCCAGTCTGTCTTCAGTCTGCCCTGCAGATTTCATAGTTGCCAACTTCAACATGGGTGAATTCCTTAACATTTTTCTTTCCCTCCTCCCCTCCATCCCCTTCCCTTGCTTCTCTCACTTCTCTCTCCTCTTCCCATTCTTGTATCCATTAGCAGGGAAAACTATAACACAATAATTTTCTTTTAAAAATTCAAAATTTTATTAATCTTTAATTTATTAATTTTTACAGAGTTTTTCATGATTATTTGTTACATTCAATATTCCAGCACCAAACCTACCACCATTACATCTTCCCACCACCATTATTTCCCATTTTCCCAACCATGACTCAATAAAAGGCCCTAAATTATTATTTTATACTGCTCATTATGAATAATTTGCTAAAGATTGTCAAAAAGGATTTCCTTAAAAGAAAGTGCGTGAAGATTGTTGTATCTCACCATGGAGCCATTTAAGTCCTTCAAAATGAGATTACTAACATATTGTTACAGGTTATGCTTGTCTGTTAATGTTTTCTTAATTGGGATTGGCTGCCTGTTGCTTTACATCTCATCCAGTGTGGTGTGCTACTCCTGGTATATCAGTGTTGTAGAGTTTGCGATGTGGATGCATGCTCCAGGAATTCTAAAATTTTGAATGAGGTGATATAGCTGCAATTAAATTTTTAGCTGGATTGTGACTTTGGGATCTAGAAGCATTTCTACAACTTGTTGATCTCTTCCCGGATTTGTTTGTGGTCCTTGGAGCACGGCTGGTTAATGAGTTTATTTGGCTCCAGCTGGAGGCAGTTCATGGGTGTGACTGCCAGGTTCCTGGAAGAACAGGAAGATGGGCTGAGGTAGCCCATCCCTGACTCCATGGGAGCCTGGAGATTTCAGCCACAAAACCCACATACCTGAGTTTTTCAACAGATTGACTTTTGGATGCGACTCTTTCCAAATTGTGGTGGAGTCCGGCCTTGAGCATGGTGGTGTTTCTGGAGTGTAGAGGTTTTTGGCTGCCAGGATTCTGTTTTTATAATGACTTTCTTAAACAATAAACAGCAATGGTAGAAAGTGGTCAATTGTTCAGCAGCCATTTTACTTTTGCCTCTGTTGTATGGCTACACTACGTTTCACAACACCCCCTTGCAGATAGGTAAGTGAGCAGTGTAGCTGAGGGTCATTCAAGGCTAGTGGGTAAGAGCAATATGCAGTTACTTTTCCTGACCTGCTGTTCCCTGGCTCTGAGTGATAGCAGAACCCTGAGAAAGCAGGATCCTGACCTCTTGGGTAAAGCAACTCAAAAGACCTTGTACTATGATCTGTCTGAAGAGAAAATCTCTGTTATGTTTCACCACTGAGACTTGGGAGATTGTGATGTTAATTATCCTACTTTCACTAGCAAATACGGTGATAGAACTAGAATTGAATGCAAGTTTCCATTGTCCAAAAGCATTAACTTGGGTCCCCTTGAATATCCATTGAGTTCTAATAAAGAACCAAGAGTAGAAGATGTCTCTGTTGCCTTCCCTTGCTGGTTCTTGAAAACTAAGGATAACTCATAGTTACAGAGCACCATATCCTTGAGCTAAGTACGGCATACCATATTCTAGAGGGCCCACGCCTTGCAGAAACAAGTGAGAACCATGGATGTGATGAAAGAGGAAAAGGGAAGAAAGATAGATGAGGACAAATTATGCCCTTGATTCATTCCCCACGTCCCTGGATATGGTCTTTATCTACTCCGGGCAGAGGCGCACTCTTCACAAACTCCGAAGCATGGAGTGTTTATGCTGGCATGGGCTGTGGAAACACACAGCACCTTCTGCCCAGTGCCAGCCATTCCTCACATCGCCAAGCGTTTCCAAGTTCAATTCCACAAAGGAGGAAAGAGCTGCCTTGGAGCAGCTCAAGGAGGCTGGCGCAAATGTGTTTTTCCACATAAAGGGTTGCCATCTATAAACAAAATCAAGGTTGACGGGGAGAGGGGGCTGCTTTGTTTTGGTTTTCCTGTGCAATTTGGAATGCTTGGTCCTTCATGCCTCAACCAATCACCCTCCCCAACTAGGGGCAGTGACATTGCTTGCTTTGTCAAGGTTCAAAAAAAAAAAAAGTACCAGGCAGAAGGTAGCACATTGGCGATCGTGACCAGATTCAGATGCACTGGTCATAATTCACCACCCCATGAAACAAAGAAATACAAGGTGGAAACTTCTAATTAGTCAGAGGTCTACTGACATGTTCAGATGTCCATTGCTACCAACCCAGAAACACTTCTCTTCTTGGCTTTGATTTTGAAGGGCACAGACAAACTTAGGTACCAAACCTGAAACTTGAGGCTGATGTAGTCTGGTTAAGCCTGTGGGGAAAAATTGTTTAGGAAAAAGTTCAAAGTGAAATTAAGTGTAACAAGTAGACGAGGTCAAAAGATTTTGTGACGAACTTTTTATTTTCCAGCAAGTGTTAACTTATTTAGCTTTGCCTTCTCTTTAGTTCATTTATTTCAAATAAAAAAATTAGAATATCTCAGAAACAAATCTCGGAACCCAGTGGCTTTTGGCAGAAATGCGTCCGGACCCCGCAGTAGGTTACTGATGCCGGGCCACCCTAGTGGGGAAAGGGTGTTGTCCCTTTGCCTGCTCCCCCTAGACGGCTCGGTGGCCACCATCCTCCAGAGGCCACTGGACAGTCAGGTTTGAGCCCTCAGTGATGAGACATGAAGGGTCTTATGGGATAGAGGTGGAGCCAGCCTTTTCTTCCCCACCCCAACAAGACCCCGAGTCACCTCCCATGAACGGCCTCTCTTGCTGCTGATCAAGCTGCTTAATGGCCATGATTCCAGAGACTCAGGAACAAATCTCGGAACCCAGCAGCTTTTGGCAGAAATCCCTCCAGATTTAAGTGTTAAAATTTTGGAATTTCAAAATTGCGCGGCCAGTACTGCAGCCACGCAACATCATATGTTATCCAAAACCAGCAGTAGAAAACAAATTATCTACTATTGCCTTTTCAGCAAATCTGAGTGTTGGGGTAAAATCTCAAATAATAATGGTGGGTCTGGTGTCAAAATATTGAATGTGATCAAAGTAGAGAGAGAGAGTAATGTGGAAATCATCTGCCCCACAGGTAGGGGGAGGGTGTGGGATAGGGGCATACTGGGGTTGTTGGGGATTGAGAATGGGCACTGGTGAAGGTACTGGTGTTTTATTGCATGACCAAGACTTAGACCCAAAGCTTTGTAACTGCTCTCATGGTGATTCAATAAATAAAATTATAAAAAATGAAAAAAAAGTAAGGTGGAGTTCATGCCCAATTCAATCAGCTAATCAGTGGCTGAATAATTAGCAGTAGTCCTACATAAAAAAATTAGAATAGGTCTTTGTTTAAAGTTTGACCATGATCACAACCATCCTGTTGTTCGTTGATTGCCTCGAGCAGGCCCCAGTAACGTCTCCTTCATCCTAGCCCAGAGATTTTTTAAAAAGTGCCATATTCAAGGCTCTTTCAGTGTTAGGAAAATGAGACCCATCATTGTTACTGATATTTGGCATATCGGGTACGCCACGGGAAGTTTGCCAGACTCTGCCATGTGGGCAGGTTGCATTCGATAGCCTGTCAGTTTGTCCAAAGTAGGAATGAGATAATAAGATGTCATAATAAGATGTCGCGAGGCTGCAAATGTGGCCAATGTGGCCGCGAGCTTCCAGGAGCTGGGTTTTATAGTCTCTGAGTCTTGGCCGCTGATGGGATTACACGGCACCAGGGGGCCAATTGGTGGGTGTGACCTCTGCCTACAGGAATTTGGAGGATTTGGGTGGAGAATGCTCAGCCCCGATCCGAGCAGGCTTGGAGATCTCAGCCCCAGGACCCACATGCCTCTGCTGGTACCTTCAGTTGGCCAGTTAATTTATTTCTACAAGATAGACCAGTCAATATTTTTTAAGGTTGATTTTCTATGTTTTAGTAGAGTTCAAATATTGTAAAACCAGCATGTGAGACTTAGGACACATGGGGGCTGTGGTTGACAAACCTCCCTAATTGATTCTACTCAACCATAATTTTTCTTCCATAAAAACCCCATTTGGGGCCAAGAGATAGCTCAAGGGGCTTAGTACAGGCTTTGCATTCAGAAGGCTTGAGTTTGATCCTCTGTTACTCCTCTGTCAGAAGTAACCCCTGTGCACAGAACTGAGAGTAACCTCTATGTACTGCCTGCTGTGACTCAAAAACAAAACAACAAAAACAACAACAGAAACCAGAGTCTAAGATGAGGGTGAGAAGTAAATTAAAGTTTGCTTATCATCATCAGATTGGATAAACTGGGAGAGAAATTTTAAAGATGGCAGGAACAATGGAAATGTCTTAAATCCAGGACCAAAGAACAATTTTTAAAAATTTAGCAACTGTTCTTATCTCTAACGTGGGTCCTGGAGTATAATGGAGGCTACCATCCCTGACACCTTTGCAATGAGCTACCTTCCAGCTGTTCTTTGCCCTTGGTTAGTGTGATTCTACAGAGGATTCATACTCCTCCATTAAATCAACAGAGTATAGGTCTAGGTGCAGACATGAATGGAATTTTGCAGGTATAAAGTTTAAAGTCATTTGACATTAAGGGTATCAAGATAGGCCTGATCTAATCAGAAGATCCCTTGAAAGCAGAAGAAAAATTATAAGATGAACATGCCTTTATTTGCTTGGACATGGGGTTGCCATATGTAAGGTGACTAGGAATTCCCTCCCCCAGTCAGCAGCTATTAAGAAAACAAGAAATAGGTCTTATAAATACAAAGACGGAAAATTTCACTAATCATAAGGAGGAATATGAAAGAGGAGTGTCAGATATGAACACAGCTGGCCAACATCTTGAGAGAGAGACAGAGAGAGACAGAGACAGAGAGACAGAGAGAATCAGTAAGATGGATAGAGGTTGATAGGAGAGTAGATTTATTCTAGTAATTGGCTTATATAATTATGGAGTCTGATAAGCTCACCTATTGCCACCTACAAATTGCAGAATCAGAAATTTTGTGTGAATCTGAAGGTCTTTGAATTGGATGTCAATAGTGTAGGTCCTATACAGAGTCTTGAAGTCTCAGAACTAGGATTTGCTGTGACTGAGGGCCAGAAGTTGGAAAATCCCCTTCCTCCATGTTTTTGTTTTAGTCAAATTCTCAACTGGATGATGATACCCTGTGTTGGTAAAGGTCAATCTTCGTTATTCAGTTTATAGACTCATGCTAATCTTTTCCAGACTTTTTGAATCTTTACAGACCAACCCAGAAATAATGTTTTCCCAGCCTTGTGAACATTCCTTACTTGACCAAATTCACAGTGTAAAATCATAGACCATGAATATAGAACTCAGTCACGACATCCTAGAACTGTGAACAAATAAACATAGGGTTTAAAAGCCCTATGTTTGGGGTTATTTGGTGTAGAGCCATCACTAACTAATAAATACAGTGTCCTTTTTAGGAAGACACAAAGCTCAGAGGCAAAAGTGAACTTAGGCCATGTGAGACCCCTGACAATGCCCATGGGCAGATACTTTTGGTCTTTGTAGTTGGAAGAATAGCTCTAGGAATTAGCTCTGGCCTAAACTACACACTGGAGAAAGAAGCTAATTCCCCAACATGAAGTCAGTGGTCACAGAAAGAGGCGGGTGGGGCAGGTATCCTGGAAACTGCTGCCCTGGTGTTTTCCTTAGGAAATAATCTCCTGAGAGGACTTCCTGCTCAGTTGATCTATGCTTCTTATAGCCAGGTAATAAGCACATGAAGATGTTAATACTCTCTGTGCCACCTGCAGACCTCTCCTGTAAACGTGTGGATAGAGTATTGTGTCTTATGTGCCAAAATTTTGGGATACATGTAGGTGTGTGTAAAATAACATTGGTTTGTCCTTTCTCCCTAGCCATAGGGAGCTTAGGTATATCAGGTTACACACATCACATTTTTCCCAAGTCACTTCCATTCCTCTGTAACTTCTCTATGCTCTCTTCTCCAACCCGTTTGTCACCTCTTTTCCTAATCAGACTCTGTTAACTTGTAAGGTCAGATCCTTCTAAGGACACTTGACTTGTATTCACGTATTGCCTTTCTCCTCTCCTTATGTCTTTTGTATAGTTTTCTTTAAAGCAATATCCTTTTTGTATAGACATAGGGAGACAGTTAATATTGTTTTTGTAACTTGGGAGTTAATTGACTCCAAATAATATTCACTCCCGGGCATCTACTTTCTAGACTTAAGCCTCAGTTGCCCTTAGTTCCTATCACCCCTACAGCAGGGTCACAACAAGGGACTGAATGGACGCGGGGCAAGCTGTGAGCTACCCTGGCATCAGAATGGGCCAGGCATCGAAATGGGACAGGCCAAAGTGCCACGATACTTAACTATAAGTTAAGAGCATGGTCATAGACAAATGCTGTCATGATCCAAAAGTAGCATTGAGATTAGGACCCTCCAAGGTTAGGGAAAACTAATCTAGCCTGAGCACTGTAGTCTGATATCTATAGAGAGATAACCCCAGGAGACCAATTCTATAAGCTTAATGTATCTCTTACTGTGTACATACAAAATGAGTAATATTATGAATGTTTATATGTTTTCTGGACAAGAAGAGGAGAAACACACACAAGGGATCCTGCTTTTGGGTGGTCATCCTGCTGAATGAGAATCTGTCCTAGAAAAAGCTTCCCAGAAAGAAAGGACTTTACCTCTGTTGATTGTATGACCACACTTCTGTGTAGCCCCAAAACCTCATGCTTTGGGATTTAATTAGGCAGTAAGAGTGGGCTGGGGGAGCGAGAAGGAGAGTGAAGTAGGATCTAGAAGGAGAATGAAGTAGAATGGGCAGGCAGAAGCAGGAAGGAGAAGTAGGAAGCAGCAGGATCAGAGAGGAGGATGAGGGGGATCAAGGAGGCAGAAGCAGAGGGAGAATCAGAGGAGAATGGAGATGGGATTAATAAACAGCAGTTGAGACCTACCAACCTGGCTTTCTTTCTTCGCCTGCTCATTGCCATCAGCTTCCTGGGTGGGGTAAGCAACAGAGAAGACCAAACCTGGGCAGCGAGAGAGATAGAGCACCTCGGCTCTTTAGTAAATACACAGGTGTGTTTTAGAGGGGATGGTATAGAATTAGCTTATTTGTTTGAAAGTCTGGACCAGTGGATTTTAGTCCTTGTTTTCTGCCATTTCACTTGGAGCAATTTCTGATAACCCTAAGATTTAAGTTCCCACTTTGAACACTGAAGGACCTTGTTGATTACACTCTTAAGTCATTTCCAGCTGAAAGCTTCTGGTTATCTGTCTTAAATGAGCTAATTATTGGAAGTTGTTATGTGTTAGTGAATAACAATGGCAGTATCCCTTCAGGGTCAGTGTTAAGCAGTAGCTAAGGAAAACCTCTTTATATACATAATATTTTAATGGAACTCAGGAACCTGAGACTGGGAATTCTATGGGATTATTAACAATCATAATTATTCACTATCCTGGTTGGTTGCCAGGATAATGAATCAGGATAGTTGGACATAATTAAATGGGTCCCATATTTTTGACTGTCTTTTTAAATATTTTTGATGATAATTATTTTTACATTTCGTTATTACTGTTGAGGCGCCTCCCATCAATGCTTAGGTACTTGCTATACCTATTGGTGGGCCTTGGGGCTGTGTGGTGCTAGGCATCAAACTTGGAGTTTCCCCATGCAAAGCATGTGCTCCAGCCCTTTGAGCTATTTTCCAGGCCCCTGTTTTTACATTTTCAATGCTGTATTAGTTTTCAAGGGTTGCCATAACCAAGTACTACAAACAGTGATGAAAACAACAGATTTATTGTCTTATAGGTTGACATTGTGAATGAAATCAAGGTGTCAGCAGGCTTCATTCTTGTAGAGGTTGGGGCAGACAATCTGTTCCATTCCTTACTCCTCGCTTACACATCTGTAGGAGTTTCTTGGCTCATAGATGATACTCTCCAATGCACCCATTGCCTTACTTGTGTGTGTTTCTGCTTTCAAATTTCCCTTTTTCTAAGAGACCAGTCACTTTGGATTAGGTGTCCTTCTAATTACCTAATCTCAACTTGATTTCTCCTTCAGAGATCCTGTTTATAAACAAGTCTGCATGTGGGGTACTAGAATATGGGAAACAAATTCATTCTCAACAAATGACTATCTGTTAAAGTTATTTAGGTACCAACACAGTATCCTCAATTTTACTTCTTGGCTTACAAAGCCTAAAATATTTGCCATCTGACTCATTAGTAAAAAGTTTGTCTATCCTGTCTATATCACTGGTTCTCAGATTTTTGCACTGTTTCATTACTTAGTATGCTTACTTAGAGGAATTTGATTATTTGCAAGTGGTCCTGATACTGATAGTTTAGACAGTAGTTCCCAAATTCGAGTCCTTGAATGTGCCACGTCATTGAGGGAACTTGTTGACAGTACAGATTCCTGATGTTCCACACTTGCTTAGTCAGAATCTCCAGGGAGAAGGCCAGAGCTGATTCTTCTGAGCAGCTAGGTGTGGGAACTACTGGCCTAGTTTAATTATTTTGGTCAGAAAGAACAACAGACTGGATTATTCCTTTGTGGTTGGATTGATTTGCTGGGGCCTCAACTGTCTATGAAAGATCAGAATTGATGAATCCTACTCTTGTCAAGACTTGAGTTAAAGGAAAATATCATCAAGAAATGCCTGGTCTGAATTCTTCCAAGGCCAGAGATCTTTGTTTAGGCTGTTTCACAAATATTATTATCATTAAGTGGCTTGTCAGCAGCTCATGGGGAAAAAAGATGTATTGACTGTAAACTCAATTGGAGCCAACAACAACGTAGACATCTGTTGAGAGACTTCAGGCATTGTGGGCTAATAGGAGATCCCTTTACTCTGCAGACTACACAAGGGAACAGTCCCATGTACTCTGGACCTGCCCTGCTAGCACTGCAGGTCAACAAGTAACACCAACACACTGGAATATTCCCAGGGGAAGCCAATGAAGGATCTGGAAACTATGTTCAAGGAAGAAGGCTTGGAGGAAGCCTTATAAAATGGTAGCCTGCAGGCCTAGCTCAGCCACAACCAAGTATGCTCACTAATCCTCATGGTTAATTTTCTTTTTCCAGAATTTGAGTGCCTTTGGGCAATACATGTGCTCTGGTGAGTTCCACAACCTCTTTGCTTCTTGCTTATGCCAACCCAGTTTATAAAGATTGAAAACCTGCTTGCACTCAGGGGCTTTGTAATTTGAAAGCTCTCCAGAGGAATAGGCTACATGGTCAGGTCATAGAAGGAGAAGGAGAGAATGTGAACTATTTGTAAATATCTACAGCACATGTTCTTGGGGTCTGGAGATGTAGGGCCAAGGTGAAGGCACTTGCCATGTATACCACTGGCCCCAGTTTGAATCCCCAGCACCATATGTGGTCCCCCAAGCAGAACCAGGAACCACTCCTGAACTCAGGCCAAATCATTCCTGAATGTAGCCCTTGAGCAATGCCTGGTGTGCCACCCTTCCCCCACTCCCACCTCTCATCCTGCCCCCCAATAAAGATAAACACTCATATGTGCCCAATGTCTGCCATGTTCCCATAAAGTGCTAGTTTTGTGCCAAGTGCTGGGGGTGGAGAACCAGCCATAAATTAGACAATTTAGAGTGGTCCCTCTTTAGAGTTAATATTTGTTCTCTTGTATAATGAAAGGCATACTCAAACTTACTTGCAAGCTATGAGAATTTTGAAGGAATATTAAGGGGTGAAGTAGAATAAGGACAATCTTGGCTGGGGTGGTGGGATTAGTGAAGTTGTTGGTTCCTTCACGATGCTGGGGAAGACCTTGGTGGGGAAGGGGAACTGCAGGAATTTTTGTTTACTTCTAAGGACAGATAAGGACTCCTGCAGGAATGTTTGAAAGTTCTATTTAATTTCAACATAAAAATACTTTCAAATTTGAGCTCTCCAACCCTTCATTCAGGGATCTTCGAAGTAGTGAAGTCAAACAACACAAAAAGGATAGAGCTAACAGATTTTCAGCAGGCAATGCTGTGAAGGAGGTGGCCTGAGAATGTCATCCTCTCCCTTTGCAATCCCGAGGGTCTCTGAAGTATAGGGGACCAACAAATAAAACCTGAGAGATCCTATTTGGAGTTCATATCATACATGAGCCTTCATGAGATTTTCTTCAAACTTTACAAGCATACATAAAGTCAGAGATATGCCCAGCTGATAAAGAACAGCGTGGGTAAAATATAACTTGACATGGAAAAATACTAAGGAACTACACCAATACTTAAAAAAAGTTATTTAAGAGTCAATTTATTATTACTCTACTCATTTTTTCTGAAGAAATGGAATTTTAGTCTGGTAGTAATCTCTATTATCCTTAAAACTATTTGTTAATAATGCTAATTGGTGAAGGTAGATTTTAGAGATAAGGGGTCTTCCTCAGTGAGGGTATTGAAAAAATTAACCTTTCAAGGAAACTTGTTTTGTGTATATCTGTTTTTTAAAATAAAATTTATTAATTTGCCTAATTCTACACTATTTACATTGTGTGCTTTCTAGTATTGTGAAGTCATGTTTTTATATTTAATTTAATGATCTGAATAGAGTATAGAATCTGCAGCTTAGTGCATCTGTGCTTTTTTTCATGTGGTTAAGAATGTTTGCTTTCATGATTCTTTCTTTCTTCCTTTCTTTCCTTTCTTTCTTTCTTTCTTTCTTTCTTTCTTTCTTTCTTTCGTTTTTTCCTTTCTTTCTTTCTCTTTCTCTCTCTTTCTTTCTCTTTCTTTCTTTCTTTCTTTCTTTCTTTCTTTCTTTCTTTCTTTCTTTCTCTCACTGAGCTATAATCCACATGTGGTAAAATGCTCACATCTCTGTGTGCAATTTGATGGGTTTGGATGATTGTATGTACTCGTGTGTTGTCATTTGTTTTCATTATCCTGAAAAGACCTTGGTGTCACTCCACTCCCACCCCCTTCACACTCCCACTTCCAGAGGTAACACCTCCTGGTTCATATTGCTATCTTCATGTATTTGTTAGACCTGCTCTAAAGTTTAACAGAATTTTTTTTTTAAAAGTATATATGTAGTTTTTGGTGTTCCTCATGTGTTCATTCATTCTGTTACATGCATTCTCTTTTTAATGTTTGATAGATATCCATTAAATGAATATGCCACACTTGACTTATTAATTCTTTTAGAGGGACATCTGGATCTGTTGACATTATGTAAACGTTTGTCCGCAAATTTTTTGTAGATGTTTTTGGAAGGGATTTGTGTTGTAAACTAAGGTGTACTTCACTTTATAAAAGCCTCAAACTCTTTTCCGAAGTAATGTTATCCTTTCATCTTTATACATATGTATGAGTTCCAATTGTTTTACACCCTCAGCAACACATAATATGGTCACGCTTTCATTTTTTTTCAGATACTGCTATCTGATGGTCTGATTGCTGTATGATGTGCTTATTGGCTATTCCTATGCCTTTTCATGGGAAATACTTGATTAAATACTTTTCTACTTTCAATAGAGTTGTTTTTTAAATTATGGATTTGTTAAACTTCTTTTCATATTTTGTAAATGAATTTCATAGAGTTTTATGAATATTTCTCATAGTAATTTGCCTTTTTCACATACTTGATAGTACCTTCTATAAGCAAAAATTTTAATTTTGATAATAGTAAACATAATTTTTTCTATCTTAATACTTTTTGTATGGTAACTAAGAGTCTTTTATGCTTTTTTTCTACTCTGGAGAAGCCTAATTTCTTTTCTGAACATGTCTCTCTCTCCACACCTCACATTGTGCTAAATTTCTTTAAATAAAATTATTTTTCTTCACTAAGTAATTTTTTGGCATCCCAGTCATAAAGGGCTACTTTTTTCTAAAATATTTATATAGTCTTGTATGTTTATCCATGTTATCCCCAAATAGTTTTTGGTGGGTGTTATAATTAGGGAAATGAACATGAGAAATTTTTTTTTGAATCTTTATATAGATATCCATTCGTTGGAACACCTTTTAAATATTAAAGTACCATTACTATTTCTCCCTTGATTTGTACTAATTTCTACTGAAAATCTATTGATCATATGCTTACAGGTCTATTTATGAAGTCTATTCATTTTTATTAGCTTTTCTTCACTAAACATAATATCTTAATACCACTTCATAATCTTAAAACCACATAAACATCTCACTAAATGTGGAGTTTTTTGTTTGGGATTATTTCATTTTTTAGAATAATTTGTGATAGAACTACGTTTGTTACAACTAACAAATTCTTATATTTTCAACTATATTCTTTGGCCCCAAGACCTCTAATCATTTGCTTTACCGGATAAAACTATGTGGGTGGTCGAGCGAGAGTGCCAGTTATCCTGAGGGAAACTTTGGAGGGAACCAGCTACTAGATGGTTGGAGAGTCTTTCGCCCCTATACCCAGGTCAGAAGACCGATTTGCATGTCAGGACTGCTAAGGACCTCCACTAGAGTTTCCTCTGGTTTCGCCCTGCCCAGGCATAGTTCACCATCTTTCGGTTCCAAATTCAGAAAACCAAATTCTGGGACTGGAGCCACAGTACAGCCGGTAGGGCACATGTCTTACATGTGGCCCACTGAGTTCAGTCCCCAGCATCCCAGGTAAGGTGTGCAGCTGTGGCAGACCCCCTTTCTGAACGGAACTGTTCTGCCCTGCCCTTGCCCATCCCAAACCCCTCCACCAAGAATTACCCATGATTACAGAGCAGGTGAGTTCTGCCAGGAACGCAAAAAGTGGATGACCCTGGGGGAATTGTGAGTTTGCTTGACTCAAATCCACACACCAAAAATTAAATAGAACCCAAAGATAAAAACAAATCAATGAAAGTATGATTAGAAAAATAACAAGAGTGGCTGGAGCGATAGCACAGCAGGTAGGGCGTTTGTTTGCCTTGCACTCAGCAGAACCGGGTTTGATTCCCAGCTTCCCATAACATCCCCTGCCCCGAGCACTGCCAGAAGTAATTCCTGAGTGCAAAGCCAGGAGTAATCCCTATGCATCCCTGGGTGTGATCCAAAAAGAAAACCAAGAGAATCAATGAAATTAAGAACTGGTTCCTTTTTAAACTGAAGCCTCCCAAGCAGTGCTCCGAGGGTCCAGGGCCATTCCAAGGCCATTGATTCCTCCATCCCTCTTGGAGAGCCTGGCAGGCTACTGAGAGTATCTCGCCTGCACGGCAAAGCCTGGCAAGCTGCCTGTGACGTATTTAATATGCCAAAAACAGTAACAACAAGTCTCACAATGGAGACGCTACTGGTGCCTGCTCGAGCAAATCGATGAACAACGGGAGGACAGTGCTACAGACAGTGCTACAGTGCAATAATACTCAGTATAAAATATTTCATAAATTCATTTCTTCTTTCATCCAAGATTTATTTAAAAGTGCATTAATTAATTTCTAAATATTTGAGGGTTTTCTTCTTATTTTATTAATGATACTCAGGCTTACTCCTGGTTCTGAGTTCAGGATCACACCTAGAGAAGTTCAGGGAACTATATGCGGTTGACCATATGCAAAGCAAATACCCCCTACATGCTGTCCTACCTCTCCAGCCCTCATTATTGGCTTTTAACTGTATTTCATTATGGAGAGAACGTACTGTGAAAGTTTAAATCATTTGTTCATAGGAACTTTATGTTCTGTTCTTTGGGGGGGGGGGTGCGGATTGGGGTGGGGCACAATGCTCAGGGGTTACTCCTGGTTCTACATTCAGGAATTATTTCTGTCAGTGCTTGAGGGACAATGTGGGATGTGCCTTACCCAATGAACTAGCTCTCTGGCCCTGTGCATTTAAATTTTTTCCTTCTTATAATTCGAACTTGGGTCGACCATGTTGGCTGCATGCAAGGCAAACACCCTACCGCTGTGCTATTGCTCCAGCTGGAGCGATAGCACAGAGGTAGGGCGTTTGCCTTACAAGCGGCCAACATGGCTGACCCGAGTTCGAGTCCTCCGCCCCTCTCGGAGAGCCCAGCAAGCTACCAAGAGTATTCAATATGCCAAACACAGTAACAACAAAGTCTCCAATGGAGACGTTACTGGGACCGCTTGATCAACGGGAGGGCCTTTACCTTATAATTCATTTTGCTTGTTTTCTATTGATGACCTATTTTATCTTTAAAGTTACTGATATTTATTTTGTTCTACTCCACTCTTCACCTTTTGGATTACATTCTTCGTTTACATTCTTTGTTTCAAGTAGTATATTTTCCTATTTTAAAATTTATCTTGGTTTTTCTTTAGAGCTTTATTTTCTCCGATAAAATTCTCTGTTCTATTCTTTCCATATGTAAAATAATTTAAGCATATTTAAAATACATATTGATTTTTGACTAACATGGGTTTAAATTGCTTGAGTCTACTTACTTGCAAATTTTCTTATGAACAGATGATATTAATTTGCCATATGTGTAAATAAAATACTGTAAATATATACTCTTCCCTATTACTTTATTCATATTTTCTTTTTTCTAGTTTATTGTAAAACACAATACATAATATATGTAACACGCAAAATAAGTATTAATCAGTTATTATTTTTATGACTTCTGAGCACCAAAAGGCTGTTAGTAGTTAAGGGGTTTGGGGAGGTTGTTCTTCAGAGGTAAACTGTGGATATTTTAGAGATGCTGTCTGCTGATTAGGATAGTTGCTGATCATCATTGTATCTCCCTATATAAGAAAATTTTTTCTTTGATTGTGGATCATCCTTTTATTCTTTTTTGCCTCTCTTCTGATTATTATTGCATGTTAGGCATTTTTAAAATGAAATACCAATAGGAACTAGATTGTATATTTTATTTGTTCCTCACCAAATCTCCTACCCTCAGTCCCTAGGATCTTTTCTTTCCTTTGAACTTGGAAAAAGAATGATCTTCATTTTATAATGAGTCTGACTGAGTTGATACCAGGACATAGCTTTAATTTATTTCAATTTACCTCTTGTTAATTCGTTTCTTTCTTTCTTTCTTTCTTTCTTTCTTTCTTTCTTTCTTTCTTTCTATTTTTCTTTCAGTCTCTTTCTCTTTTTCTTTCAGTCTCTTTATCTTTCTCTTTTTCTCTTTCTTTCTCTCTTTTTCTTTCTCTCTTTCTCTCAGGGAACTATATGCGGTTGACCATATGCAAAGCAAATGCCCCCTACATACTGTCCTATCTCTCCAGCCCTCATTATTGGCTTTTAACTGTATTTCATTATGGAGAGAACATACTGTGAAAGTTTAAATCATTTGTTCATAGGAACTTTATGTTCTGTTCTTTGGGGGGAGGGGGGGATATTTGACTCAGCAAATATCTTACAGAGAATTGCTGTTCTGAGAAATGTATTTTTGTGTTTGGACCTCTTCTAGATTTCAATATTCCATACTGGCAGACATAATTATTACACATTTAGCTTATTTATCCTCTTGAAGCACAAACTCTTTCTATATCATCTTTTATCTGCCTATACTCATACTAGGCAATTTTCTTTAAGCTTGAAAAAGTTCACTTATTGTTCTCTTTCAAAAAGAATCCACCTCTCTCGAATGTGTTTTTGTAGATGTCTTGTATGTCTGCATGTATTAGTCTTTGATGCTTTAGGGACAAATGTAATAATTTATTATTTGCTTTCGTTATGATTGAAGTGATATCTTTATGCTATTGTATAGCTTAACCAGAAGTAGAACTCCTATAGTTTCTTAGTCTTTCACCTTGGATTAGCTCTGGAAGGAAAGTGTAAGGCCTCAGGGCAGCACAAAGTAGTCACAATTCTGTACACAAAACTTACTTAGATTTAGAATGCCAATTGTCTGAGTCATGAGCAGTATTTAGCTTTGTAAAGTACTGCTGTTTTAAATCCCTTTCCCCCACTTTAAGAAGTTCAGTTGACTGCATATGCTTATTCCATTTTCTCCTTTCCTTCTTCAAATTTAATTCAAGTCTTTATGAATTTTCCTTTGATTCAATTCCATAAGTATCATTTGACATAATCATTGGCAATTAAAAAAAACAGCTTATTTTTGATCCTGCTGTTTTAATCAGTTTCTCCATAGCCTCCTTGGATTTGCTCTAATCTATTCCCTGTGCTGCATCCAGACTCATAGAAATGAGATTCTGACCATGTCACCTTCCTGTTAAGTTCTTTTAGTTGGGGCTGAAGAGATAGCATAAGGCATCAGCCCATCTGAATTCGATTCCTGGTATTACAAATGGTCCCCCAGGCAATGCTAGGAATGATCCCTGAGGACAGAACCAGGAGAAAGTCTTAAATACCTCTAGCTGTGGCCCAACCTCTTCCCCCAAATAAATAAAACTCTTTCAATTGATAGCCATTGTCCTTTTTTGCTTGTTTCTGGTTTTTTGAGCCACACCAGGCAGTGTGCTCTGGTCTTACTCCTGGCTCTGAGCTCAGGGATCTCTCCCAGTTAGACACTGGGTAACATATGGAGTACTGAGGATCAAACTGGAATCAACTGCATGCAAAGCAAGTGCTCTATCTGCTATACTTTCACTCCAGCCCAAAGGTGCAGACAAAACTCCACATGGGCCTTCCAGCTCTATCTTCTTCCCAATGTTCCATTAACTTAAAAAACAAAATCTATTCTCTGCTTCTTCCCATCATTCTGCCCCATATATGCTGTTGTCTCCACATGATGTATCTTCTTTTCTTTTTCCTCATTTAATAGTTATCATATTACTTTTTAAAAATCTTACCACAAGTATTACTTCTTAGATAACTTTTACTTGGTCTCTCTGGGTTTTTCTCAGATCTTGTTTGCCTCATCAAGTATAGCTATTTTCCTCTATGATGAATTTTACATGTGTGAGACTATGGGCAATATGCTCCCATAGACTAGAACTAGACTTGAACTCGAACTCTAATAAACTAGAATTCAGGGCAGAAAAAAAATGTTTTCTGAATCAGTATTTTATTCCCCACTGCATAGAATAACATTTAATAAATTATGGAACATATAAATAACAAAATGAATTGTGAGAAAGCAAATAAACTTTATTTTATACCTATAATATTTTCACTAGGGGGCTCTTAGATTGTTCTTTCTCATTCATTTATCATCACATGGTCATCATACATTCATTTTCTTTCTTAAAATCTTTAGAAGAATATTCTTTGACTAGAGAAGTTTATTTTAAATTGTGTGTAATAAGTAAGGATATATATTTAATAGGATATATATCTACTTTTATACTCTGAATCGAACCTGGTGTGTTATTTGATTCACCAGAGCAGAGGAATCTGTCTCAGGATCATTAAAGGAATTCTCCAATTTATCCTTTGCTAGATGCATTATGTGTCCACTTCACTTCCCCTAGATAACTGGAGTAAATGGGAATTGAATATTTGCTGAATAATTAGTGATTTATGTCACTTGTGAAAGTAGCTGTAAAAAGTTAAATCAAGCAGACACAGTTGAATTTTCCAATGCGATGTCAACACAAGTAGTGTTTTCTTTTTCTGTGGTGGTGTCTAAGGAATTGTGGTCAAGACTTAAGATCATTTAAGACCTCCCCCATAGAGTTCTTAAAAGACTGGGTCTAGTTACCTAAGCTATTCTTAAATAATCTCCAGGTTTCCAATTCCATCCTCATCAGTCTTTTGATTCAGTGTGCAATTACCACATTGAAAATGGTATAATTGTAAAAGAAAAATCTCTCCTTCAAAAATCAAGATGATTGAATTTCATACTCACATGGGAATGGTTTTAATATTTTGGTTCCTAATATTTCTTTGGCTTAACATCTTAAGTGCTAGAAGCACTCTGAGGTGATTCAGAGTTGAGAGACTATCAGTGGCTTTGCCCTTGCCTCTTAGACTGAGTAAAGTAGAGCGAGCACACACCACACCTTCACTCAAATAAACTGGAAATGTTGTCTTCTATATCTTTTCACACATGGTAATAGAGGTTGTTTGAATAAAAGCAAGAAGTCATAATTATTGTCTGCTGAAAGGGGGAGACAGTATGTTAGCTACTCCCTGCCATATCTTTTTTTTTTTCTTTTAAAGAACAAGTAAGTTCAAGAAGGACCAGATTGCTTCGTAATAAAATATTTAATTTTCTTGATATTTTAATATGAGTAATTGGAACTGAACCAATCTGGAATAGTTTAAATGTCAATAAACGTCTGTTTGTGAGTTGTGTATATGTATGTATGTACATATGTGCAAGCATATGGTAGATGTAAAAGAAAATGATTACTCTGTGGTTAAAAATGCTTAAATAAAGCACAAATCTCAAGAAAATGGAATTAATGATCTATTAATTCTTAAGAATTTTTATTATCTATACTCTTCCCTCAATATTTGTAAACCTAAAATGTGGTGATCATAGGGGAAAACAAATATCATGAGTCTCAAACAAGAATATTGATATTAATTTATTGATTACACCTCTTTTGGAGCATTGTTATTGAAGTTTTCTTTCTCAGTTCATCTTGGTTATGAACAAAGAGAAAGGCATTTAAATTCAATATTATTTGAAAAATAATTCAAATAATTATTTTTTAGCACCTGCCCTACACAAGGATTTGTATTATGCTATTAACTGTATAATAACTTGGAAAAATAATCAATTTGATTTTAAAAATTTCATTGGTCTCTTCTCTGAATCTTTTATATTCTGCTTACTCATATCAGTGATTGTTAGGCCCTTTGCAATGAAGTTTATATTTTGTAACACAGGTAACAATAAAATAAATCACTCACTACTATTCAGGTACTTTTATGTTTACTGTACTAGGTATTTTATAATCATTACCTAATTTAATCCTTATAGGACCCATGTGATACTACAAGTACTATTTTCCCCACTTTACAAATGGAGCTATTGAGGCAGAATTTTCATGTGACTTTCCAAGTTTATACAGTGAGTAGCAGAAATGAGACTGAATAAGTAAAGAACTACAAAATTACATACATAAAGCTTGGTCATAAGACATATTTAAAATTGATATAAAACACATAAAACAAATAACTTACAGCACCTTTAAAGATAAGAAACCAAGATTCTTAAGTCACAAGCTTTTTTTTCTACTGATTTCAGAGATATTGGCATGAACCATTTAAAAAAATAACAGACAAAGCTAGAGAGATATTACAGAGGGTAGAACACTTGCCTTGTGTTTTACTGACTTGGATTTAGTTCCCAGTACCCTACAGGGTCCTTCAAGCTCTATGTGGAGTGTGCCTGAGCACAAAGTCAGGAGTAATCCCTGAGCACAGCTGCCTATGGCCCTCAAAGAAAGAAAAATAAAAAATAAATAAATAAATAAAAATAGAGTGGCAAAGTTTGTGGAAGGGAACAGGTCCCATAGGTACACATTTGGTAGGATGTTCTCCCTGATCTGGACAGGGAACTCTAGAGTCAAAGCCTGTTTTCTTATCTGGACGGCAGCAGCGGACTTTAGGAGCACTTGACAGTTTAGGAGCAGTCCTGGCAATCTAAAGAGGGAGGCTCAGGATGGTGCTGGTGGTGCTAAATAAGATGGGCAGTGGTATGAGATGCCAGGTACTGCTGCCGTTCTTGACCCCGCATAAGGCCTGTTCCTTAAGCAAATATGAACTTCAGGATCTTCAGGGGTGTGGTATAACACATTCCCTTTCCCTTCTCCACTTTTTAAAGGGCTATTTTTGAATAAGGATCTCTGTTTCATGCAGACCAAACCACCCCAGCAGATAAACGTCTCTGTTGAGCAGTGAGCTGTCCCAGCCTGAGGAACAGAAGTAGTTTTGTAGGGCCAAAATCTGCCAGCTCATTTTTCAGCCACACTTCTGCAGAATGTTACAAGGCTAAAGAGAAGGTCACTTCACCTGGACGTAGTTAATGAGGTGACCAACTGTTTGTAAACAACAGAATGCAATTTAGGAAAAGGTTTCAAACGTGTGTTTTCTAGAAGAGAATTTTGATTCAAGATTTGTTGCTTTAGAAAATTTCAAAGATACCTTATCTTTGTCCAAATAGGACTAGGAGCTATAGGAATAATTTCAACATGTTACTTACATAAAATGATAAGTTTAAAGGCTGGGCAGAATTGGCTTTTTAGAGAATTTATTTTCTGCGAGTACTTCATGGGAGGCTCAGGGATGGAGAGTCTGGCAAGCTACCAAGAGTATCTTGCCCGCATGGCAAAGCATGGCAAGCTACCGTGATGTATTCAATATGCCAAACACAGTAACAACAAATCTCAAAATGGAGATGTTACTGGGCCCGCTCAAGAAAATCGATGAACAATGGGAGAACAGACAGACAATTTTATTTATTGAATCACCGTGAGCAGTTACAAAGCTTTTGGGTTTAAGTCTTGATCATATAATGAAACACCTGTACCTTCACCAGTGCCCATTTTCCACCACCAAAAACCCTAGTATATCCCACACCCTACCTGTGGGGCAGATGATTTCCATATTACTCTCTCTCTACTTTGATTACATTCAATTTTTTTATACCGGACCCACCATTATTATTTGAGATTTTACCCCAACACTCATATCTGCCGAAAAGACAACAGTAGACAATTTGTTTTCTATTTCTGGTTATTAATAACGTATGATGTTGTGCGGCCACAGTAGTGGCTGTGTGATTTTGAAATTCCAAAATTTTAACAATTAAATCTGGAGGGATTTCTGCCAAAACCTGCTGGGTTTCGAGATTTGTTCCTGAGTCTCTTGGATCATGTCCGTTAAGCAGCTTGATTGGCAGCCAGAGAGCCCGTTTGTGGGCAGCAACCTGGGATCTAGTTTGGGTGGGGAGGAAAGGGCCAGCTTCATCCCCATCCTGTGAGGCCCCAGGTGTTTAATCACTGCAGGTCCAATCATGACTGTCCAATGACCTCTGGAGAATGGCAGCCACTGAGCTGTCAAGAGGGAGCAGGTAGACGGACAACATCCTTTCCCTCCTGGGGTGGTCCAGCACTGGTAACCCATTGTGGGGACAAGACACATCTTTGCCAAAAGTCACTGGGTTCCGAGATTTGTCTCTGTGTCTCTGGGATTATGGCCATTAAGCAGCTTGATCAGGAGCCATTGAGGCAGTTTGTGGGTGGCAACTTTGGGACGGGGAGGAAAGGGATGACTCCACCCCCATTCTGTGAGGCCCAATGTGTCTCATCACTGCCGGCCCAAACCTGATTGTCCAGTGGCCTCTGGAGGATGGCTGCCCAGTAGCTGCCAGGGGGAACAGGACAAGGCACAAAACCTATTCCCACCTGGGGTGACCCATTGCCAGTAACCTATTGCGGGGACTGGATGCATTTCTGCCAAAAGACAATGGATTCTGAGATTTGTTTCTGAGTCTCTGGGATCATGACCATTAAGCAGCTTGATCAGGAGCTAGAGAAGCTATTCGTTGGTGGCGACTTGGTGTCTTGTTGCGGCAGGGAGGAAAGGGCTGGCTCCACCCCCATCCTGTTAGGGATGTCTCGTCACTGCGGGCCCAAACCTGACTGTCCAATCGCCTCTGGAATATGTTGGCCACTGAGACGCCAAGGAGGAGCAGGTGGACAGACAACATCCTTTCCCCCCTGGGATGGTCTGGCGCTGGTAACCCATTGCGGGGACCAGACAAATCTCTGACAAAATTCACTGGGTTCCGAGATTTGTCTCTGAGTCTCTGGGATTATGGCAGTTGAGCAGTTTGATCAGGAACCAGAGAGGCCTTGCCTCCAATTATATAGCTGAGCCTGAGGTGGTTTGTGGGTGTGTCTCCCACAGACCTAACTTTTGATTGTTTATTCTCTTGGTAAACTTTGCCCCAAGTTTTTGGAGTCTGGCCAAATTTGGGGTATCTGGAAGTCTGAAGGCACCATCAGGCTGCTGATTCACTTGCCTCACAGGTACAGATTGACCTGCTGGCAGCACCATGCTCCCTTCATTTAAGTATATCTTAAGTGAATAATCACATAACAACTTAAAACCTAAGTTTATTTTATTCAGGCTGCTATATTATTGCCAAATAGATACTATTGCCAAATAGATACAATGGCAATCTGTTCTATCACAGTCACTGAACATCTGTGACTTCAAGATTACCTTATGATGAAGTTGGCATTCAATTTCTTTGCTTGCCAAGGCCATGACCAAAGAAAGAGACAACACCAAAGAACAGATTTGGACAAATCCTGAGGCCACATCCCTGAGTCCTTAGTCTCCAGTGCATCACATATGTATCATTTTAGTAAACACATTTTATGACTGTAACAGGATTTACTTCACCAGTCTCCTAGAGAAAAATGTCTAAAGGACATGTCTGAGAACAATAACAAGCTTATCTCTGTTGGCAGTGGAATTACAGATAATGTTTTTTTCTCATTGCTTATCAGTATTTTCCCTTTTATTTCTATAATGAACATGTATTGTGTGAGTAATATAAAGAGATACAAGACTGCAACTCCTATTTTTTAGAATCAGTAACAACAGACACTCAAATTTACAAAGATAATATTATACTAAAAAAATCTTGAGGTTCATAGGGCAATCCCTTTTGGTAAGACATTGCCAAGGTTTATAGGGATCAGGAAGTTTTTCCTAAGATGTATATATCCTCAATTCCTCTTGCTAGTCAGTTAAACCCTTTCATCAAAGAAGACAGGGCAGCTGCTAATCCTCTTCTAAATCACCCCCAGACTGGTATTTTATTACCTTCCCCCTGTCTTCTTATTTTTTAGGCTAAATAAACTTTCCTTTTTAGTGTGTATCCATCACACCATTAGCCTGAACAATTATAGAATTACAAGTAAAGGAACAAATTCCACTTTCAAGGATGTGTCCCTATCTTGTTTTATGGCTTTGAAACTCATTGGCAGAATAACAACAACAAAGCTTGTTGGAATTAGGCCTTGAAGCTCTAATTTGTACAGGAATCCTAGGACCTTGCTCATAAATAGAGTTGGAATAGTTAATACTATTCCATCCTGAAAACTCGAGGATTGAAAAATAATCTGAGAAAAAAAATTATATACTCATTTTCCATAGATATATATTTCCCTGCCAGAAAATGTAGGAAACATTATTGCCAAATTGTAATGGGTCTCTCACTGGAAAGAAGCACAGCCATTTGTTGGGGTGGGAGCTGATAGAGAGCAATGATCTTGGAATTTGGCACATCTTCCCATTTAAGACAGTAATTCATGGTCCTGTCCAGCCAATGCAGGTTCAAATTCTGGCTATGTCTGCATAATTTAAGAAACAAAACCAAAACGAATAAAAGTTTGCAGTGAAAAGCTACCAATTCGAAGGAAAAAAAACTACCAACTTCCTGTTTTCTGATATTATTACCAGTAGTGTGGGCCTTGGTGCTGGATGTGCAAGTGGACTTCAGTGAAGAATTGTTAACATGCTGTTTGATCCTTTCCATCAGGGTATTGCACACAAAGAAGGTGACCTCCTTTAGAGATATAGGACCTTTGCAGAAATTAGCCCATTTCTGATTGCACTTGGAAGTTATCTCTTTCCTGAGCCACTAGTTTCACTAATACAGATGTAAGTTGGGGCAGGAGGTGAGGGACTGACAACCCATATATATCATTCCTGGCATAACTTGTGAATGGATTAGGTACTGAAATGAGCACTTAGTGGAACAACTAACTGGATTACTTACTTATCCCATAATCATGAAAACACATTGAATTATGTCAGAAAATGAAGTTTTTATTCTGATTATTTTATTTAATGCTGCAAGTTGACATTGACATTTTAATTTTATTTGATGCAGCAAATTAGTTCATTCTAATTGGGAGAATCTAAGGCATAAATGCACTCAAGAATCCATAGAATTTCCTTGGCATACACACTCAGTTATTTTAGATTGACATTCACTTTTTTCAAAATTGGAAACCCTTGTGTACAACTTAGAAGAACTCCCAAATCCCTTTTCCAGGTCTTTGGTACCTGATTTATTTTGATTGATGGAAAAAATAGAGAAAATGTCTATTTAAAGCTGCAGTTTCATAGATATAAGCCAGCTGTTCAATCTTGGATAATATCATCCTCAATATTCTCCTTTCTTTTAAGTTTGAGACTAGATACAGAAGCATGCTGGGGTGAGAAGGAAGATGAAATTAATAAAAATCACCAAAATATGATGACCATCTTTCTCAGAACATTCCAGACAAATGAATGTATCAGGTGATCAGAGGACACTGGGTTTGGTCCTATGATGGACTATAGCTGAAAATGAAGGTATTTCACCAAACTGGGACTATGTCTAAGAACTGAGCTCCTGCTCCTTGAGCTGACTTTGTATTGTCTTTGTGGCAATCTATTGTATTGGCCAGTGGACATTAATGAGACTGGCAGCAGCAGGTGGGGTAGAGCAAAGTGACTGTCTTTGCCAAGAGTGGGGGTGCTTCAGGGAGATGCAAACCAAAATAACAATGAGATATCATCTTAAACCACAGAAAATGGCACACATCAAAAAGAACAAGAACAACCAGTGCTGGTGCAGATGTGGGGAGAAAGGGACTCTCATTCATTGTTGGTGGGAATGCAACTGATCCAGACTTTTTGGAAAACAATATGGACATTCCTCCAAAAACTAGAAATTGAGCTTCTATATGACCCACAAATGCCACTTCTGGGAATATATCCTGGGGATGCAAAAAAGCACCGTAGAAATGACATCTGCACTTGTATGTTCATTGTAGCACTGTTCACAATAACCAGAATCTGGACACAACCCAGGTGCCCAAAAATAGACGGCTGGTTAAAGAAACTTTGGTAAATCTATGTACATTTGGTACATACTATGCGGCTGTTATAAAAGATGATGTCATGAAATTTGCTTATAAGTGGACGGAAATGGAGAGTATCATGCTGAGTGAAATTAGTTAGAAAGAGGGGGGCAGAAATAAAATGGCTGCACTCATTTGTGGAATATATAATAACATAATATGAGACCAACACCTAAGGACAGTAGAGACAAGGGCCAGGAGGATTGTTCCATGACTCACATGCTGAGGAAAAGGTAGTTGAGATGGATAAGGGACCACTACATCAATGATGGTTGGAGGGATCATTCTGGATGGGACATGTGTGCTGAAAGTAAACTAAAGACCAAACATGATGGCCTTTCAGTATCTTTACTGCAAACCATGATGCCCCAAAGTAGAGAGTAAGAAGGAAGGTGCCTACTAGAGAGGCAGGGTGTGGAATGGAATGGAGGTGGCACAAGGGATACTGGGAACATTGGTGTTGGAAAATGCACACTAGTGGAAGGATGGGTGTTCGATCATTATATGACAGAAAGTCAATCATGAAAGCTTTGTAACTATCTCACAGTGATTCAATAAGAAAAAAACTATGTTTTTTAGGAGTGGGGGATGCTAAGGGAGAGATAGTCTAAGGAGGAACTTTCATCTAGCTTTTGTAGAATTGGAGGGAAGGCTGATTAAAGACAACATATCATTGTCTTCTTGAAAACTAATAGGGCATACATTTTTCCTCAGTATGTGAAACAACTATAGAATCCTTATTTCATAAATGCTCAGAAGAAGATCTCACACACACAAGGATGTGAACACATCACTAACATAACCTGTGTGCATTGGTGGTGGGGTGGGGAGATTGTGCTTTCGTTATGGATTTCCACTTAATCTTAAACAGTGTTGTCAGGACTGGGCTAGAAGCCAGGTCTCAAAATAGCATAAATGGGAAATATTTATGCAGGCTTTGGGATATACACTAGGTGCATTCAGTTATTGTAACATATTTCCATTTACTCCTTTCATGGTATTCATGACGGATTATAGTTTTGAGATTATTATAGTAGGTGTCACATCCCTTATTTGACATAGCTGGCTAGAGGTCACAGGAGTAGGAACTTATTATTGGCAAAATAAGTGTTCATATGCCTAATTTGGGGACAGTGTTCAAAAATAACAAACTCTTCAGGTGGAATGAAGCACATTAAATATATTTACATCATCTGCAAAATGAGGACAGTTTATCCTAAGATATTTATAACTTTAACATTCTATGTCAAATACATTTTAAACCTGTTCATTTCAGATTGTTAAATAAGAACAATCATAGTTGACGTTTTGGGTATCAACCTTAGTACTAGAGGTTAAATGACACAGTTAGGCTTATTAAATAAACATGAAAATGACTGACACTGATTCTGGCACTTAGGATGTGTGTATTGTATGTATTTTTAAGCTATTGGAGTTTGTTTTTCTTTAGTGACTTAGTGCAGGAACCAAAGTTTCGTTCTAGGCACTCTTGTTTGTCACCATTTTGCCGCATTCTTGAAACATCCAGTGTTGTTAGGATGAAGTAATCTGAATGAGATGTCCCCTTGAGTATCAACAGTGGTCTCTGACATGCTTATTGTCAGATGTCTGGCATGAGCTGTGAAGATCCCTATAAAGATTGTCAGTCTTCTAGACATTGCCACTCCTGTGCCTTGAACAGTAGGTTTCATGGGGACTCAGAAGGATCCCTAGAGTTGTCAGAGTCAGAAGGGTGGTAAATCCCACTCTTTATCACAGACCATTTCTGACCCCCTGCTTTATTCCTGCCCTCCCTTGCCCCGGTTCCTGTATTCAATGACAACAAAATCCATTCTAATTTTTTTCTTTCTTTTCTTTTCTTTTTGCATCACACCTGGTGATGCACAGGGGTTACTCCTGGCTCTGCACTCTGGAATTACCCCCTGGCGGTGCTCCAGGGACCATATGGGATGCTGGGAATTGAATCCAGGTTGGCTGTGGGCAAGGCAAAAACCTTACCTGCTGTGCTATTGCTCCAGCCCCCAGTCATTCTAATTTTGATGTAAATTTTAATTTCCGTCATACTGTCCTGATTCCCTGAATTGACATATTTTATAATTGCTTATCACAAAATTATTTTGTTAATAACATATCTGTGATCACATACACTATATAAGATAAACAAACTTTGTACACAAAAGAGCCTGTATCAAACTTCCCACTGGGATCTGTGTTAATTGATTTCACTGTCTCTTCAAAGCTAAATCCAGGGACATGTCTTTCTCTGCTTTCTCATTCTTCCTTGTTAGGATTTTAATTATTCCTTCTCTCCTTTGAGTGGTCTTTTGGTCCCAGCTCCTTTCTTTTTTCTCTAGAATCCAATTTCTATTGACCATCCTGTGGGAGAAACAGCTCTCTCAGCTTCCCTTTGCCTTTTTTTCCGCATCTATCTTCATGCTTTTGTGGACCATAGCTCCTGAACTGCCTCTTATGCTCCTGTAAAACACTTAAACCTTCCAGGTTCTCTGAGGAAAATTCTGCCTTTGTCCCCCACAAACTAAGCATTTCCATTTCACTTATCCTTTTATTTATTACAAAGAAAAAATGTCAAGCAGATCAATCAAATTTTTAATCTTTAACAAACACACTCCCTCCATGCCCTTCTTTCTCACAGCTGATGCCATAATACACATAAAATCTCCAGTGTGAAAGATGGAGGAAATGAGAGGAAGTCCAGATGGATACACATTTTCAGATGCAATACACCCTGCATTTATTTTTGAGGAGGGCAAAAGACTTAAAAGAGCTGTCATGCCCAAAGATACCAACACTCAAGATTAAAAATTGAACCCCTTCTCTGAGGCATCCCTACTTCCTATAGAAAAAAAAACCAAAGTCTGAAAAATCTCCTAGATCTTGAAGAGAAATATGTACCTTGTGGTTGGAAGACTTTTCAGGAGTACAACTGTTGTCTGCCTTTTGAGGGAATTATTCGGGTTTTTTTTTTTTTTTCTGTATTACCTGCAAAATGTTAAGTGCACAAAGATAGAGATGCCTAATCTAGAGTCATTAGTCTGGAGTATTACCAAGAAAGGAGAAAAATATAAAAGAAAAACACAAAACTGCTGACTACTGGCTCCCCAAAGGCTGCACACGATGATATTGACCCAATTTTGGGATTGTAATTGCCCTGTCAGCCACAGGGTATTTTCCATTTGCAGTAAGAACGCTACTGTCCAGAACCATCTGGAAGGCCTGTAAAGGACATCCATATGGCAAATGAGGATGAAATGTACCAGACTCTGTACAATCTACTAAATACCAACTTTTGTTTCAAAGTGTAAAAAGCTATGCAGACATGGGTTCTTGTCCGAAGAAGGTCAAAAGATTGCTTCTCATGAAAATTTGAAGAGTGTCACCATACGTGAATGAATTCTTCATAATCTCAGAATGGTGGGATTAGAGATTTATGGTCAACTCACTCAGTGATTTCTTTTTCAGTGGTGGACTCAGATTAATCACTTTCAGGTGATGGATAGATAAAATTGCTCACAAGAAAATGCTTGCACAATGACTACAATATCTGTGTCACAGAACTTCCATATTATCTCCTTGTGGAAAGACCTACAACCGAAGGAAGCTTAATGATGATGACACTGTCTCTAGGTCAGCACCAAATCAGATGATTTAATCTTTGAGTGATAATCACTTCTCGGCCTTTTGGCTAAGATCAAGTGTAATCTTTGAGTGATATGAGGTCAACTTTATCACTCATCACTTCATTTACCTGTAGGACTTAAGCTCTCAAATTCCACTCTCAAAAAATACCCTGCCCCTTAGATGTGCTCTTTTCATCTCTTTTTATTAATTTAACTGATGCATCCTCAACACAGTTAGTAAAATAACACAATCTGGTCTGGTAGACCTGGGAGTCACTCTGTTAAGGTGACGATACATATTTCTCACATTTTTCACCTGTCTATTGTTTTTTCATTTCAAAATATTTAAAACATTTTATTTTTATTTCAAAATCTTATGGTACACTATATTACCATCAAGTACAATCAACAGATGGTCTAGCCATTTCTCTTCGTGGAGATCAACCCAGAGACCCCACTTTCCCCCAGTGGTCCATCCTCATTCTTTTACTTTAATTCTAGGCAATTCTGTTTTATTGTTGCATCTTTCCAAAAGCTTTGGGTTTTTTGTGGGAAGGTCAGTGTCCCTAATATTTTAACTCCTTTTAGAGATTCTCTACTGTATAACTAGAAAAATTCAAAGAATACTGCTAATTGGATCCACTGGCATTTCATTTATATTCTCACTGCTGCTAAATAATTTTTTATTAAACTTGATATGTTTCCATTCCATCTCCTCTGAAAAATCTCCAAACTCTGTTCTCCTCCAATCCCTGCTCTAACTTGTCTGCCCCTATCTTTCAGTGTTACATTGGAATCATCTTAACATGAATTTCTCTATCCATCCCAAAATTTCCATGATCTGTTACTTCTTTTCTTATTTTGCACTCAGAGGAGGAAATGTTCCTCCTTCTTTCAAACACTGGTCCTATATTGTGTTTTTTTCTAGATCTTGCATTTTCTTATTTTCTTTCCCCTAAGATATGTGTCATTATTTTCTTCTTGAGCTTTCAATCATTCTTCCTTTGGGAGTTCCTGCTCCTTGTCTTATGAATGCTGACTTTCCTCACCTAAAATATTTTTATTTTAACCCCTACTTTTATTGAGTTAGCATCTTATCTTCATTTCTTACTATTTACCATTGATATTTTAAGAGGTGACTAATTGTGTTTCTCACTGGAATTTTCTTTCTAAACTTTTTAGTCTGGCTCTTATTTCATGACTCTACCAAACTATTCCCTTGAGCGAAAGAGGGAAAATAAGGAAATAAGTTTCAAATCATTTTTAGGAGAAAATCTGTCAGAACCACATATTTAATTTTTTAAAACCAGGTTTATTTTTATGAGAAAAACAACACAAAATGGTCTGCCACGTAAGTAGTAGTGAATTTGAGAAAATCAGCAACTCAAAGCTGGGGTATACAAGATAATTTAGAAAAGTAAATTCCATTTACTACAACAAATATATTCTAGCAAATACTACTTTTACTTTTAGTCAACATACATTGTGTTCAAGTATAATTTTTACAACTATTTAAAGGACAGTGTGCAGGTATCATATCTTTGTAGTCAAAGTTTACATTCCATTAGAGATTACTATAAAACTTTTCTGGTTAAAAGCAGAAAATAACAAAAGAGCTTCTTGCTTTTTTCAATAAACAGTTCAATTTTATGATGACAAGATACAGAGTATGTATAGATTTAACTTAAACAGGAACTCTCCCCCCCCTACCTGGATTATACCTCTTGTTCTTTGTACCTTATAGGAACTAGTATGTAAGATTCTCTATTTTCTTTCATTTGAAAACCAAAAATCATTCTAACTCAAAACCTTAGTATCTTTAAAGATTTTTCTGTCCTAATTTTCATGTCTTTATTAGCTTCTAGCTGTTACCTAAAGAAGAAGCTTAGGTCTTCTATTTTGTAAAAAGACAAAAAGGTTGTTATATTTTATTTTTGGGGCCACAGCAGGCAGTGCTCAGGGATTACTTTTTGCCTCTATGCTCAGGAATTACTTCTGGCAGTGCTCAGTAGACCATATGTGGTGCCAGAGGTTTAACCTAGGTCCACCATATGAAAGGCAAGCAAGTTACCTGCTTTACTATCTCTCTGGACTAAGATAAAACTTCTTAGATCTACCAGGGGGTATTTTTTATATATGTTTAAAAAACATCAATTTTTTTTATAATGTTTAAAAAATGCAGAGTCTCCTGCCCCCACGCCTGGCTGTCCTCACCGGGGACCCTTGGAGGGGGATGGGTTGAGTTTCCCTCCCTGCCCTGAGCAGAGCTCCGGCAGTCAAAGATCTCCAGAACCAGCCACAACCATGCTGAGACCACTCTCCACAAGCATGAAGGTACCGGCAGAGGAACACAGGCATGTGGGTCCCAGGGATGAGATCTACCAAGCCTGCTCGGATCAGGGCCGAGCATCCTCCACCCAGATCCTCCATCTTCCAGTGGGCAGTAGGCAGGGGTCACACCCACCAACTGATTCCCCCCCCCACCCCGGACCGTGTAATCCCATCAATGGCCAAGACCTAGAGACTATAAAACTCAGCTCCCGGAAGCGACATCTTATTATCTCATTCTTGCTTTGGACAACCTGGCAGGCTACCAAATGTAACCTGCCCACACTGCAGAGTCTGGAAAACTCTCCGTGGCATACCCACTATGCCAAATACCAGTAACAATGATGGGTTTCCTTCTCCTAACCCTGAAAGGGCCTTGAGTATGGCACTTTAAAATCTCAGGGCTAGGGTGAAGGAGACGTTACTGGTGCCTGAGCGAGGCAGTCGATGAAAAACAGGACAATCGTGATCGTGATCGTTTAAAAAATTTTTTTCATTGAATGAACTTAATTTAGTACCAACTGTATATTAGGTGACTTGCTTAATAACCACAACTGCATGGAATTGGGTACCACTTCATCTAATTGTTGAGAAGAAAGTTGCTCAAGAATATTGAACAACCTGGTCCAAGTCAACCTTTCAGTAAGTGTGGCAATTGGATTTAACGTAGAACACCTAACAAACAATTGAAACTGACTGATTTCAGTAAAGAATGATTTGGAAATGATTTTATGCAGTTGGTGCACCTCAGGCAAGTCTAAAGACATAGAATTTCTGGCTCTATACTTAGGTATGTCTCATCTTCTGTCAGAAGTGGATGAGTGAGAACAGTTACTAGATTTTTAAAGTTCTTACTGCTGATATTGCCAACTCTACCACATGGATATTGAATGCCCCCATCAGCACCAAGAACTTCATAGTTTTGCCATTTCTGATACCACCAGGAGGGATTTCTTGTATTCCCTGGGAATTAGATAGATATATTTGATTAGCAGAACCTAGAACAATGGGTCTACATCCTGTCTATGAGGTCTCTGGTGAAACCAAGTCTCAGGAATTTTCCCTGTCAAGCTCCCCGTGACGTATTCTATATGCCAAACACAGTAACAACAAGTCTCATGATGGAGACGTTACTGGGCCCGCTCGAGCAAATCGATGAACAGCAGGAAGACAGTGCTACAGTGCATAGTGAAATACAGGTTTTGCCTCCCTTTAAAAATCACTGTGTGTGTGTGTGTGTGTGTAAAGGCAAAGACTCAAATTTGTCATATCTTGAATGGTTTAAAAGAGAAATTCCAGTACAGAACTCAAATATGTCTGACTTCAAGTCTTTTCTTTATATAATGAAAGTTTTCAGTCATTAAAAAATTTTAATTTGTGTATATTAATCAGCTGGAGCAATAGCACAGTGAGTGGGGTGTTTGCCTTACACACGGCCGGCTCGGGTTTGATTCCTCCGTCCCTCTCAGAGAACCCGGCAAGCTACCGAGAGTATCCTGCCCGCACAGCAGAGCCTGGCAAGCTCCCTGTGGTGCGTTCAATATGCTAAACATAGTTAACAGCAAGTCTCACAATGGAGACATTAGTTGTGCCTGCTTGAGCAAATTGATGAAAAATGGGAAGACAGTGCTACAGTGCTATATTAGTTATTTTGTCTCTTCTTTTATAAATAGCTATAAATATTTGGCATCATTTAATTTTACTTTTTTATCCTCTTCATTTTTAAGTCCTTTGTAAAAATGGCTTATATATTATTCAAAACATATAGTAGAAGGAAAAAATAAATGAAAAAACTTAATTGAAAAGAAAGTGGCAAAAATGATAAAAATCAATAGAAGCAAAAGTTGATTCTCTATTTATTGAATGAATAAGCCCATAGGATTACTGAGCATAAAAGAGAACCACAAATTAGGTAAGAGCTATGCAGATTCAACAGACATTAAAAGAACAATGAACTGAATATTATAAATAATTAGATTTAACATTTAGCAATTTATAGCAGTGAGACAATCTTTTTGGAAAAAAATATTCTAAAATTATCAAAAGAAACATATGCATGAGAATAGTTATGGATTTGCTACATAATCCAGATCCATAGTTATAAATCTTTCCACAAAGGAAAGCAAAGGCTTCATTTGGGAATTCTAAGTGAGCAATATACAGATATAAAGCTCTATCACAGGATTAGAAAAGAGAGAATATTTTCCCATTAATTTTATGAAACCACAAAAAATCTTAATAACCAAACTAACCAAACTGTTTAAAAAAACATGAACTAGAAAACTATTGATCCCCATAAGGCTCATGAATGTTAGTGAAAAGAAATCTAAACTAGTATTAGCAATTAGCTATCACTTGATCACTTGATACCCCGTTATTCATTGATTTACTCGAGCGGGTGCCAGTAACGTCTCCATTCATCCCTGTTGCGTGCTACTGTAGCCCAATGGCATCTGCTCATTCTAGGAACATGCAGAGCCTCAAACCAATCATTCAGGGTCTTGAGGAAGAAGTCTGACCATCTTGTAGGTGGGCGTCACGCGGTCTTTTGATGCCCTGTGGAATCCAGTCAGTAATGGCTTTAGTACAGCGGTCATCTGTAAACCTCATTACGTGTCCAGCCCATCTGATTTTTGATGCCTTGGCAAATGAGACAGCGTCCCTGATTCTTGAGCGTTGACGGAGATCGGAACTCCAGATTCTATCTCTCATTTGAGTGAAGCGTGATACTCCAAGCATAGGTCTTTCGAATCCTCATTGAGAGACCTGAATAGCATTCTCATCCTGTTTTCGTAGGGCCCACATCTCTGAGGCATATGTTAGTGCAGGAAGAACAGTGGAATCGAAGAGATGTGCTCGGAGCTGGAGGTTCTTTGTCCTCTTAATTATTTTTTCAACTCTCTTGAAGGCATTCCAAGCCGCTCTCTTCCTCCTGCATAACTCAGGTGCCAGGTCATTCATCATGTTGATTTCTCGACCTAGGTATATATAACTGTTGCATTTGGAGATGATGGTTCCGTTGAGAGTGAATGGAGCATCAGGAACAAGACTGTTTCTCATGAACATTGTCTTTTTGAGATTCAGTTGTAATCCGACTTTTCCACACTCACGGTCGAAGTCGGTCAGCATTATATAGCTATATAGAAAAATAAAAGTAACATTAGCAAGTAGGGTCATTCAAGTTTAGAACAGCCTTCAAAAATCAATGTAATTTACCACATAAGAGATAAGGAAAAAACTGTAAGCTATTAATAGATATAGAAAAAAACACTAGAAAAAACTCAAAACCATTCTAAGATAAAAACCCTTGGAGAACTAGAAATAGAAGAAGAGCATTTCCAATTTGATAAAAAGAGTTTATACAGACTTAACATAAGACATGATGGAGAATTATTGTTTTCCCATTAAAATAATAAAGCATTTTATCTTACACATCAGTTCAGATTGTTCTGGAGGTCAAGCAAGAGTTATAGTATAGAATCAGTATAGTACAAAAAATAATAAAGTTAAGCATATATCTACCCCCAAATATAGAATTTCTATTACATTTGTTGCCAAAGAAAGGAACTGATGTGTGTACATGTGTGTATATGTGTGTATGTGTGTGTGCATGTGTGTTCGTGTGTGTGTGTGTGTGTTTATATGAGCCCTCAAATTGGGAACAAGTCACATATCCAGCAACATTAGAATGGAAATGCTATTAAATGCCACTTAGTGGGAAAAAAAGAGCTAAAGACATATACCACATAAGTAATACACAACACACACACCTGAAAATTATGAACTGGGCCAGAGTACTAGTACAGTGGGTAAGGTGCTTGTCTTACATGCATCAGACTCAGGTTCATTCCCTGGCATCCTATATGGTCCCCTGAGCTCTAAGAGCAGTGATTCCTGTGTGCAGAGCCTGGAGTAGTAAGTCCTAAGCAAAGCTGAGTGTGGCCCCCAAACAAAAATAAATAAATAAATAAATGAAAAGAAACTAAATAACTAGATGATATAGCACTAATATTTTATCTATATGAATGTTAAGAATGGACATTATGTTTCTATAAATAAAAAATAAAAACAAGATTATTTAACTGGTCAGGAACACCAGACACCTTTCTGAGGTTATTGGAATATTCTACAATTTGATCAGAATGATAATTACATGGCCCAAATATACCAAGCTTCCAAACTTCATGAATTATATTCTATATAAATTAGTTTTTACCAAGACATTATTAGCATTAAAAATATAGTTTTTAAAAGCAGTATGGTAAAAATTCTCACACATTTGAAAATTTCTTGTCCTTTTTAGCAACATCTTGTCTCTCTCAATAATCTTGAAAGACTTTATTGTTTCCCTCAAAATTTCACAAACATTTTTACATTATCTCCTAGTATCAAGTAGGGTCTTGGAAAATATTGTTCAGTATTCTTCCCCCTGTGAGGTGACTTTTTTCTCTTTCCCTGGATATGTAAGAGATTTAATTCCTAGAATCTCACTATCTAATCCATCTAAGAAAGTTGTCTCTGTATTTTTTAACAGAGTCGTGTGATATGCAGATTCAATATTTTCAATATTGCAGTCAAATTCACATGTATTATCACTTGCACTATTTTAAATCTATATTTAAACTTCTTTAAGAAATATTGCTCTTCTGTTGCATTAATTTTGTTCTTAATATTGTTCTTAATTTTCTTTTAATTATATTTGTCTCTCATGTTTATGTCTGTCTGTATGATTGCCTGGATGCAAATGTTCATTTTGCTCTTCTATCCTCTTGTTTCATACCTATGTTTTGCTTTACTAAAATATAGAAGTCTTCCTGTCTTTTTTCTCTTCTGATCCATATCTGTTTTCCTGACAAGGTGCTATTTTAGGCCTGGATCTTTCATATTCCCATTTTTTAATAAACATGACAGTGTAGGACTGAGCCCAGGTGAGGCCATGTGCAGACTTTTCTCAGCAGTCATTTCTAATGTCATGGACAAGGCATTTTTTAGTTGAGAAATATGTTTCAGTTATATGGAAAGATACCCTTAAATTTGGAATCTATTTTCTAATTTCATGTTTAATCTTAATACTTTCATTGCCATTAGAAAAGTTACAATTCATTGCTCATTCCTAACATGCTTCAATATTTTCTATGACTTTTGTTTCAGAGAGGTAATTTCTCAGCAAATCTTTCTCCCAATCTTGGGATGTTTCTCTGATGTTTTTGAACCCTCTTGGTACACCCATAAGACTCCTGGGACAGAGTTAGGACTCTTTCTTTTTTTTTTAATTTTTATTAGTGAAACACCATGAGGTACAGTTGTAGACTTACAAATTTTTGTGCTTGGGTTTCAATTATACAATGATCAAGTACCCATCCCTATATCAGTGCCTATTTTCCACCACCATGGATCCCAGTATCCCTCCCATCCCCCAACCCTCATCCCACCCTGCCTCTGTGGCAGGGCATTCAGAGTTAGGGATCTTTCTATTGCTAATTGTTCCATTCCACTGCATAAGTTTATCTATTTTTGATTGATAATTACTTTGGACATTTATGGCATATGGATATAGTCTTCTCTAGTTTCGTGGCTGATGTGCGAGTTTGGTGACTTTTTTTTCAGTGTATTATTCTGGTGATTTCAAGAGTTATTGGGGAAACATAAAGGCCTCTCAGTATCTATATTGCAAACCATGATGCCCCAAAGTAGAGAAAGAGTAATACATGCCAGAGAGGCAGGGGATAGGATGAGATGGGGCTAGCAGGAGGGAAACTGAGGACATTGGTGGTGAAAAATGTGCTCTGGAAGAGGGATGGGTGTTTGATCATTTTATGACTGAAAGCAAATCGCACTGCTGGAGGGATGGGTGTTTGATCATTGCATGACTGAAAGTAAATCATGTAACTGTATGTCACAGTGATTCAAAAGTGAAAAAAAAAGAGGAGTTATTGGGGAAGGAAGAATCTCATAATGTGATGTTACTTTTCACATGCAGCCTTGATATCCTTCTGCTTGTTTTCCCTAGACTACCTTTATAAGTAATTTTCATGATCTACTGCCCCTTGCTCATTGCTTCATAGACTCCTTCCTGACTACTGTGCCTCTATTTAAGCCACTTTTGAGGATTATTTTCCATCTCTTCATTTCCCTTCTCCTCCCTTCTCAATATGATTTTTTTATAACCTCCTAATTTATTTACGTGACTAATTTGTAAAGTTTAAGCAGACTTTATTCAATAGAAAATTTCATGCCCCACCCTATTGTCTATGATCTGGTCTCATTTTTTATTATTTGCCAAATGTTTTATGACAATTAAGCTGCTATATTAAACTTAAGTTACCCTAAAACATGTGCTGAAGAGATAGCACAGCGGGTAGGGCATTTGCCTTGCACGCAGCCCACATGGCCGACCCGAGTTCGAGTCCTTTGCCCCTCTCGGAGAGCCCAGCAAGCTACCGAGAGTATCTCGCCTGCAGGGCAAAGCCTGGCAAGCTACCCATGTTATGTATTCGATATGCCAAACACAGTAACAAGTCTCACGATGGAGACATTACTGGGTCTGCTCGAGCAAATCAATGAACAACGGGAAGACAATGACATTACCCTAAAACATAATTACCATGTTATTTTTTAAATGAACATTTTCTCTTCTATAGTTTTCTCTCATTCTTCCAGGCACAACATCCTAGAATCTTTGGTTATTTTCTTTTTTGATTCAATCTATTCAATTAGTTAATTATTTCAAGGGATCATTCCTTCTTCCCCACTCACACCTTTCCTTCACAGTTAATTCTCTAGAATAAGTTTGTGGGTTTTGTTGTTGTTATTGTTGTTTTTACTTTATAATAGACCTTCAACATTTTTTCTATTTGAATTTCCTTCCACATTTTTGCTCCACATGGCCCCAGGAGGAATATCTTGTTCTAAAACTTTCCATGAGTATTTAATTCTTTTTCCTATTATTAAAGGACCTTACTATCTAGATCCATTTTAATGTAAAGCTTCAGAAATATAAATTCCACCCACACTGTTGCTAAGCATAACCTATTGTTTCAAATGTTGAGAGCTCTTCGTGGAATGTCCTTTCATCTTCAATGTTCAAAGTTTTACCAATCTTTCAGACTCCAAATCAAAGTTTGCCTCTTCCATGAACTCCTCCTAATTTACTTTGAAGTAATTAATTGTTCCCTAATCTATATTTCTCTCTCTCTTTCTCCTTGCCTTGTCTTGCCTTTCTTTCTTTGACCATATTGGGTGCTGGGGTTTGAAAGGGGGTCAGCCTTGTGCAAGGCAAGCACTTTAGCGTCTGATTATCTCTCCAGCTCACTCTTTTTCTCTGTCAATTATCACTTCATTATTCAGTTACTATGAACATGCCTTATAATTGCCTCGGGATTTTTAATTTCTTATAGGGTGGGACGAACATTATGGGGAGTCTTAACATTTATGAAAGTTGTGATATAGTCAATTTCAATTCAGATATCAATTAAGTATCAATTTTGTCATTGTGGGGTAGTTGGACAAGTTATTTACCATATAAATATATATGTAAATAAAAGTTTCTCATGTTATTTCACTTAGCTGTCACAAGAATTTCTTTTAAGGAATAAAAAAAGCAAAATTAAGCTCAAAGATTGTAAGAGATAAATAAAATATAGATTAAGGAATTATTACTAGGGTCTTCAATCCCCTGTACTTGATAGTTTTTACATAGGGTGGCAATTAAAGCTTATTGATTGAAAAGTATGAAATATATCTAGCTGTGGTTATGCCTGCCTACAGAACACCAAGGCAATGCTTGTGGGTTAGGATAAGCATAGAGGAAGTTGATAGTTTGTGTGATTATGCCAGCAATTTGCCAAGCTGGAGAACTGCTTAAGTGCATCATCTAAGATTTCATGCATGGTGCAGAGGACCTGCCTAAATGGAGGCAAATGAATTAAATGGTTTGTTTCAGTCTCTCCTTGCTCCTGACATCTAGTCTTTCATAGAAACACACATAATTGATGTCATATGTAGAAGTGAAATATTTGTTTATCAGTAGCTATTCTGTATACATGCTCATATATATTTCAGATGTGAATTATGCTAAATATATTCATTTAAATATAGATATTTATCTCTGTAAACATTTTCTTATACAGTCTTTGTTGCCCTTCAATCATCTATTATTGTTGCCCTTTTTCAAACTCCCAATTTTCCAGTAGTGCTCCATCTATAATCAAAGACAGCAAAACTGGTATAACCATATCAAAACTGAATAGAGAGTGACAAAAGTGCATGAGAATGGCCATTATGTAATTATCTTAACGGTTAAGATCATCTGGATTGAATCCTGTCAATGTTTATATTTTCTGTGCCAACTTCTTTTACTTTTTCTTCAGAGTCACGTGTGCAAATTCTTTTTGAAAATGCTGCAACTTTTTACATAAAAATCACATTTCATGAGTCAGAAGGAGAGGAACAGATATAGAATGATTGCATTCATTTGTAGTATATATATTAGAAAACTAATATCCACTATTAGAAAACTAACTATCCGGCTATTAGAAAACTAATAGCCAGGGAAAACAGGGGCTAGGAGGAATGGTCAATGATTGGAATCAACCCCAAGTATGTGTAGGGCAGAGGGTAAGTAAGAGAGAAGGGAAAAGTATGACAATAATAGTTGGAAATGATCATGTTGACAAGAACTGAGTGCTAAAAGTAGATAAAGGGATATTCCTGATAACCTTTCAGTATCTTTATTGCAAACCATAATGCCCAAAAGTGTGTGTATGTGTGTGTGTGTGTGTGTGTGTGTGTGTGTGTGTAGAGACAGACAGATAGACAGAAGAAAATTGCCTGTCATAGAGTACAGAGGCAGACTGGGGGTAAGGGTGGGGGATAAGGGTGGGGGATAAAGAAAGGAAACTGGTGACACTGGTGCCGGCAAATATACATTGGTGGAGGCATGGGTGTTATAACACTGTATGACTGAAACCTAATCATGAACAACTTTGTAATGGTTTACCTCACAGTGATTCAATAAAAAAATTTTTAAACCATATTTCATAGAAAACTGCCCTTTTGGAGATATTTTAAAACAAATACATAACCTGCTTATGGTATGATAAATGTAAGGCCCTGTTTGCTATGCTTACCAATGTGCTAAGATTCATTTCGCCCCTGGACAAAATTTTGGATAAAATTATCTGTGCAGCATCCCTTGTCATAGAAGAACTTAAGAAGTATCCTTGATTTAAATGCTTCTAACAGTGCCTCTGAGTCCTTTGCAGAAGTCTACATGCACAAAGAATAGAAACCCTTGCTTGGGAAGAATTTATGTAAGAGGAGAATGAAGCAGGATACTTGGATCTTTCTGAGGATAGAAGCACTTAGTCCCTCCATAAAATCATGTCTAAGTCCTGGGGTCAAGAAGACTGTGAATCAAAACTTTGTGAAACATTGAATACAAAGGCACACTATGTGGAGAGGTGCCCTTCTGCACCATAGCAGACACTCTTCTCTAAAACCATAGCCTGTTAATACCAGTGGAAGCCGAAGCACTCTGAAAGTGGTGGCAGAGCCCATGATGGGTGCAGTGGCAGAGCCGGTCAACCTCAGCAAGTGTATTAAAATGTGGTGCCATGTCTTTGGACATTGGAGACAATATGACTGGACCTACCTATAAATTAGCAAAATGACAAGGGTGGAATTGCAGGGTTTTAGGTGGTAGGAAAGAAAAATGTCTGAATGACAAATTTCTTTAGAAGATGACCACAATGTATACTATGTTCATGATCACAATCACGACCACCCTGTTGTTCATCGATTGCCTCAAGCAGGTGCCAGTAACGTCTTCTTCGTCTTAGCCCTGAGATTTTTTTTAAAAGTGCCATATTCAAGGCTTTTTCAGGGTTAGGAGAATGAGACCCATCATTGTTACTGGTATTTGGCATATTGGGTATACCACGGGGAGTTTGCCAGACTCTGCTGTGTGGGCAGGTTACATTTGGTAGCCTGCCAGTTTGTCCAAAGTAGGAATGAGATGATAAGATGTCATCTTATCATGCGGCCGCGCGCTTCCGGGAGCTGAGTGTGATAATCTCTGGATCCTGGCCGTTGTTGGAGTTACACGGCAGTTGGTGGGTGTAACTGTCTAGTTACTGGCAGGTCCAGTCCCAAACCGTGCAGGCTTGGAGATCTCAGCCCCGGGTCCCACAACCTGGTTTCCTCTGCCAGTTCTGTTATGCCTGAGGCTTATCCAAGTGTGTGGAGAGTGGCCTCAGTATGGCCTTGGCTGGGGCCTGGAGGTCTTCAGCTGTTTGGGCCCTGGCGAGGATATTCAGGCACAGGGTAGGAGACTCTGCCTTGTTCTCTCCCGGAAGCTGAGTGTGATAATCTCTGGATCCTGGCCGTTGTTGGAGTTACACGGCAGTTGGTGGGTGTAACTGTCTAGTTACTGGCAGGTCCAGTCCCAAACCGTGCAGGCTGCCTTGTTCTCTCCCGGAAGCTGAGTGTGATAATCTCTGGATCCTGGCCGTTGTTGGAGTTACACGGCAGTTGGTGGGTGTAACTGTCTAGTTACTGGCAGGTCCAGTCCCAAACCGTGCAGGCTTGGAGATCTCAGCCCCGGGTCTCACACACCTGGGTTCCTCTGCCAGTTCTGTTATACTATGTTCATGAAAGTTTATTTGGGACAGAGGGGGACAAGCAGGCAATTATTGATCCTTAAAGAAGTATACCAAACACATAATAATTTCTATTTTATTTTTTAAAATGTGTTCAAAACATTTATTTTTAAGTATGTAAAGGTAAAGGCCCTCCCGTTGATCGTCGATTTGCTCGAGCGGGCCCAGTAACGTCTCCATTGGAGACTTTGTTGTTACTGTGTCTGGCATATCGAATACTCTCGGTAGCTTGCCGGGCTCTCCGAGAGGGGCGGAGGAATTGAACTCGGGTCGGCCATGTTGGCTGCGTGTAAGGCGAACGCCCTACCCAAAGTATGATATAATATAAATCCTCTTATGTAATTTTTATCAAGGGTATCACTAATACTTTACTTTCAAGCAAACTATTGTCCCTGAAAATCAAATTTTATAAGTAATAAATAAGTTTTATTTATTATTATGGACATCTAAAATGATTTTAAGGGATTTTTAAAGAAAATGTATTTTCAATGAAAAAATAGTTTTAGCCTACTTGTCTGAATGCAAGGTTCCATCCCAATGGAAAACCAGCAGGTCTGTTCTATTGTAAAAGAAGGGAGACATCCACGATATTGGCAACTATCACCTGATCTGCCTGTTGTCTGTCATCTACAAGCTGTTCACTCTAGTCATCCTGAATAGGATTGGCAGAACAATAGATGAAGGACAACCAGGCAAGCAAGCTGGGTTCCAAAAAGGATTCAGCACGATTGACCATATCCGCACAGTGACTAAGCTCATTGAGGTTTCTCTGAGTTCAAGATGCCACTGTCTAATATTCATCTATTTAAAGAAGGCCTTTGAGTCTGTTGAGACTGAAGTGATCATCAAAGCCCTAGCCAAACAGGGAATTCAAACTCAATACATCAGGATCCTCTGTGAGCTGTATTACAGATTCACTACCAGGATCTCGCCATTCTACAAGGAAGTGACCATCGATGTAAAGAGAGGGGTTTAGCAGGGTGATACCATTTCACCGAAACTCTTCAGTGCCACCCTCGAGAATGTCATGCGATGACTGGGATTGGAAGGAATGGGAGTGAAGATAGATGGTCAGCAACTAACTACACCACCTCCACTTCAGTGATGACATCATTCTAATAACACCAAACATTAACCAAACAGCACAAATGTTGGCCAACTTCCACCGTGAGTGTGGAAAGGTTGAACTGCTGATGAATCTCATGAAGACAATGTTCATGAGAAATGGACTCTTTCCTGATATTCCATTTTCTCTCAACAGAACGAACATCTCTGAATGAAGCAGTTATGTGTACCTAGGTCGAGAACTAAATATGACGAATGACCTGGCACCTGAGCTGCGCAAGAGGAAGAGAACTGGAACTTGGAACTCCTTCAAGAGCATTGAAGAAATAAATAGCTAAGAGGATGAAGAACCTCTGGCTCTGGGCACATCTCTTCGACTCCACCATACTTTCTGCATTAACATACGCCACCGCAGGGACTGGGCCCTGTGAAAACAGGATGAGAACGCTATTCAGGTCTCCCAAAGAGGAATCGAAAAAGCTATGCTTGGAGTATCATGCTGCACTCAAATGAGAGAAGTTCCAACCTCTGTTGATGTTCTATAATCAGGGACACTGCCTCATTTGCCAAGGCATCAAAAATCAGATGGGCTGGACATGTAATGCTATTTGGAGACAACCGCTGGATTAGAGCCATTACCAACTGGTTTCCACGAAATGTCAAAAGGTTGCGTGGCTGCCCATCTATGAGATGGTCAGAATTATTCGTCAAGACGCTGAATGAATGGTTTGAGGTGCTTCATGTTCCTGAAGTGAGCAGACGCCATTGGGCTACACTAGCATGCAACAGGGATGAATAGAGATGTTACTGGCACCCGCTTAGCAAATCAATGAATAACAGGATCTCAAGTGATCAAGTGATCAAACCTTGTCATAATGTATCAGATTATGAAACTGAGAATAGTGTGCCAGGGATGAAAAGATGTGGCATAATTTATGATGAAATACAAGAGAGATTTAAAATAAAGGTGATTTTACAAATATGTAGAAATAATAGAGATGAGTGTTACCAAACAAAGTTCTTAAGTACACGAGCCAACTAAGCTAAAGAATCTTCTACAAGAAGTACTACTTATGTGAGTCATCATCAGAAATGGCAATTTGTATTTCAATGCTCCAACATTAATTATCAACTCTTTGTTATTAATAACTAGTAAACAGTCTCAGCCAACTTTATTCTGGTTCATTAAACAGAATATAAATGGGTTAGGAAAATGAAATATGTTGATGACTAAGAGAGAGGTATGCACAGAACACTCATCAAAGCACAGAGGAAGGGCACCCTTCGAGTTGAAAGAACAAGTAAATGTTTCAGAGACATAACTCAGCACAGTTAGGACAGGTGATGTTTTGTTAGGCAGGTTAAGGTGGGGAGGAAATACTAAGCATAAAAAAATAGCAATCACAGTCACTGAAGTTAAAATTATACAGGCTATGTGTTTGGGGGATAGAAAGTGGTACATCAGGGTATAAATGACAGCGGTAGGGCGTTCGCCTTACAAGTGGCCAACATGGCTGACCCGAGTTCGATTCCTCCGCCCCTCTCGGAGAGCCCGGCAAGCTACCGAGAGTATTCGATAAGCCAGACACAGTAACAACAAAGTCTCCAATGGAGATGTTACTGGGCCCGCTCGAGCAGGGCCTTTTATGATAAATGAGTGAGAAACAGAATAAAAGAACAATATGAAAGAATGCAGAACAGCAGGGTAACCTAATGTCAGTGATGCTGAGAAGATACTGGAAAGCGAAGAGGAGAAGGCTAACATTGGGTTGAATAATGCCAATTAAAGTCATACAAGTGACCTACTTTCTATTTTTGCCTAATTTTTGTCTGTTTAACAATATGATGAAATACAAGAGAGATTTAAAATAAAGGTGATTTTACAAATATGTGGAAATAATAGAGATGAGTGTTACCAAACAAAGTTCTTAAGTACACGAGCCAACTAAGCTAAAGAATCTTCTATATACAATCTTCTATATATCATATACAATATGTAAAGATACAAATTATATTTTATCAAAATCGCACTCTAGTACTATAGCACTGTCCTCCCGTTGTTCATCAATTTGCTTGAGCGGGCACCAGTAATGTCTCACAACAAATTATGAGACTTGTTGTTACTGTTTTTGGCATATTGAATACGTCACGGTTAGCTTGCCAGACTTTGCCAGGCAGGAGAGATATTCTGGGTAGCTTGCCAGGCTCTCCGAGAGGGGCGGAGGAAGATAAAAAAAAAAAACAATCAATGTCAGGAGTCGCTTGAATGAAGATTCTGGACTGTTTCATGACCTTAAATATCCAGGGAGCAGTCCCCTCACCAAATCCTGTTACAACTCTAGATGGTCGCATGAAGAAATTGTGGTTGATAAATGTAAGTAGTGTGTGAGGAACTTTACCTTGCATTTCTGCATTGCTCTTAAAGTTGAATGTATATTTGCTTTAATTGTTAGTTCTTTGTTGTAATACATCTATATAAGTTCTACTTTTCTTTTGTTCTCTATGAAAAGGTACCTCCATAATGGCTACGTTTGTGTTGTTTGTAAACTTTTATTCTTTTTGTTGCATTCTTTGACCCAAGAAATGAAAGCTATTTTCATCAACTCTACTATTTTCCATTTAGCATTTTTATGTATTAGGAAAAAGGTGAATTGTTGATTAATAGAGGGATCAAAATATTTGTAATATGTGATAATATTTTATCAAAATATGTGTAATTAATACATTTATTATATATGATCACTAAATTTTATAATATGGTTTATGTATTGCTATTCATATTGCATATATAATTTATAATGTTACAACATTGATAAAGTTAACCTTAATTGTATATTTTATTAGAATGCAGCAGTAAGCAGTATTCTTATGGACCAGTATTATTATCTTAATTATTCAAATAGCATTGTTGCTTGCTAATTATCATGGAGATTTTTCCAAAGTATATGTACATAAGTGGATTGTTGGCAGCATACTTATTTCCTTTGGTCTTACATGATTAATGCCTTCTCATAACAACAACATTTTTTTTATAATTTATTTCCTTTTGGTGCTCAGAGACAGTCTTCTGTATGAGGAATCTCATTATCTGGGTTTTGCCCATTCACTCCCCACCTAGGTGGGAGGTCTTGGCATAGTCTGTGTCTCTCTTTTTTTTTCTTATTTCTAAATCAAATTATTTTTGAATTAGTATTTTCTAGTTGCCTTTTAAGGAAAGACAATATCATAGCAAGATGACAGGACCTGGACCCAGAGCCCCTACCTGGTGGCTGTGACCTGATTCAGTGTTATTTGACAGGTAAACTGGAATTTGGTCCTCTTATGTTTTCGCTGGGGGATAGAAATGATGACACTGACTCTGCTAGAATTAAATGAGATTTAACACATGGTTCAATTCAATTGCATAAAATAGTCATTTAAATTTAAAGACATTTAAATAAATGATTAAACTTAATTGAGAGCTGCCAGGATTAAACAAGTCAGTGTTCCGAAAAAGAGTACAGGCAATATTGTTCTGGTTATTGCACTGTCCAATTCGAAAGTTTTATTACTAAGAACCATGGAGCTCAAGAGCCTTTCCAAAAGGTCATACTTTTTCTAGTTTCTTTCTGTTCTTTCCGATGAACCTTTTAGGTTAATATTACACTAGCATGCACATAATCTATGTAATAAGACATTTAATATTGTATGATGTGCCCAAGAAATTCATCAGCAAATCATAATGTTCATTGCCACTGCAGGAATCAATATGTCCCTTACACTATCAGCTGGTTGGTTATAGTTTAGTAAAAAGGATGAAATAAAATACGTGTTTCCTTTAGGCATCAAAATGGCAGGGCTTCATTCTTTGCAGTAGGGGCTCATACACATATAAATAAATAAAATGTCACTTTCAATGTAGGGGTCACCTTTTACCCTTGGACTTGGTAAGTAGAGAGAGGTGAGACTGGCTAAGGGAATGAAATTAAAAAGTAAAAAATGGCAGACCTTGATCCTGTCATCATTGCTCACCAGACTCAATAACTCTTTGAAAGGGGGACTCTGTGGAATTCATTTTAAGTCTTGGGGAAACAACACTCCATTTAAATATTGGTGCATAAAATTGTTGGGAGGATGGGTGGGTCAGGAGATGTCAGACAGCACTGGGAGCACAACCTAGCTCCTCAGACCTTTCGCATTAAATATTACTCAAAGCAATCAGACTTGATGGCGATGGTGCTATGACCGGAAGCTTCCTGAAACTACCTTTACCAGAAGATTTTTGTTATTGAAGTGAAAAACAGCTTGTCAGTATTTTCACAAATTTATTCAGCTAACAGGAATTTTATTGCATTTGAACTGAGACCTTTCTCAAGTAAGAGGACAAGACTCAGAGAGGTGACAGCATTTCACTCATGAAGGGCCAAGTAGAAAAAGGAAATGTCAGATCCGGCTGGTTTTTTTTAATCTTTGTTTTTGTCTTTGCACACACATTTATTTAGGTTTCTATATTATGGAAAACAAAACTACTCTAGGAATACAAAACTACAGATTAAGCTCCTCAAGAAGATATATAGACACCCATGTATCTGTAAACTGTCCAGGGCAGGGTGAGATAGTTTTCTTTGGGTAACCAGCAACAACTGTGAGTCTGAGGACAGAAAGCCAGGGAGGCATCACAGAAAAGAACGCATTTGAGAACAACCTAGAAAGAAGGTAAGATTTGGGAAGACATATAGGCGTAGGTGGTAAATTTATATACAGAGATACGGGGAGTAAGGGATTTAGTTCAGTAGTAGAGCATATGTCTTGCATGAGATTTTGGGTTTGATCCTCAAAATCTATCCCATCCTCCCAAAAAGGAATAATGAAAATATATTCTATTCCCAGTTTGGTCAAAAATTGGTAGAATAGTGAGGCATAAAGCTAGAAAAGCAAGTTGGACTTATTGGATTCGTACTGGGTTATTGGTGGGAAAGTTGTGTTTTAGTTGTTCATTAATATGAGGGTCACTAAATATTTCTGTATAGAATTGAAATGACTGTAAGATTGCATATTTGGAATGAGGAGGCTAGGTAAGCAGGGAAGAATATGTTGAAATTGCTAAACAGAGACAATGGCAGAATGATCTAGGGCACTGATAATAGGGAATGAAATTGAATAGAAGAGAATTATTTAAAAATTATTGTGGGAATAAAATCAACATGGATGTTACCCTGTTAAATTAGAGGTGGAATTTAGGCATCATGCTAATTGGAAGAGAACTGTGTAACATAGAAGTAGTATATTGATGAATTTTAAGTTACCCTTAGTTCCAGCAAGACATCATAGGAATCAAATAGTGAGTATTTGTGTTACGTAGATTTTCCCAGTTAGATTCAACTGTTCTAGGAAGGAAATGCAGAATGGAGCAGCTGGAAATTTCCCAGAGTTAGGAATTAGAATAAAATTGCCTAGGCCAAAGGTTCTTAAATTATCCATCTTATTTGAATCACCTGAGAATTTTATTTCATTTGGGGGGTCGGGAGCAATTCATGCCCAGTGGTGCTCAGAAGTTATTCCTGGATTTGCACTTAGGGATCACTGCTGGCACTGTTCAGGGAATCACATGATGTTGGAAATGGAACACAGACTCACTCCATGCAAAGCAAATGCCCTACCGGCTGTACTATTGCTCTAGCCCCTCACTTAAGAATTTTAAAGCTACCAATGCCTTTCTAATCTTTCTAATAACAAGAGGGCCATACCACTATAACCATGAAAATTACATCAGAATAATCTTGGAGGGTGAGTGCCAAGCTTCAGTATTTTTATGTCTGTTCAGTTGATTCCAACATGCAGTCAACCTTGGGAACAACTGGTCTAGGGAGAGCATTGTTAAGAAAAATTGTCTTAAAATTTTGACTGGATAGAAATAGATATGAAAGCTACAGAATTAGAGAAATAGAAAGGCCCCAGTATCCTGAAAAGGTTAAGCTCCCCAAAATATTCCAGAATTATATATGTGTATATGTGTACTTGTGGGATAGAGGTGCAGAATAAAGAATGGATCTTGTTGTTTTTATATTGTCCCTCAAGATTTTCTAGCTGCCTCTTTAATTCTTTATGAATTGAGCCAATTTGGAGCTGACTCTTATTTTATACAACCCATGTGTTTTCTCATGTCTTTGAAATATGCCGGATGCAATGTCTCTTTATTTCTCTTTGTTAATCCTGTTCTTGGGGAACATCTACTGCAATGTCTTCTGCCAACTTATATTATTCTTAAATTAATCTTTGCTCTCTCTGCCAAGGTCAATCTAAATACCTCACACCTGGCCCCAGATTTCCACTAGAGTTCAATCTCCTGACTAAAATAGCTAATGAAAAAAGGACACAGGAAACAAGAAAGGGGGTGTGGGTAGCAAGGGTGAGGGAGCAGGTTGGCTGGCAGGTTTCAACATTGTGGATGACATTATTCCTGATGTCTGCATTTGAAAATTCTATCAAACCCAGGTGGGTGAGTTTTTGTTTGGCTAGCATTTTCCTTCCACAAATGGTCTCAAGAGGCAGAATTTTGTTTGGAGAAGGATGTGAATTAAGAGAGAGGAAAAAGCCACCAAAGGCCGACTTTATGTTTTGCTTTAGTTCTGCAAAGCTGGCGCTGTATATTCAGTCTCTGGGCTAGAAAGAACCCTTTCTAAGGACTGTCTGCATGCAATACTTATGAATAAGAATTAAGGTATTCCACTTTGCAACCTTTCAAATCTTTTGGGGGATGTTTGCACACTTCACAGTGCAAGATTCTCCCACTCCTCTACTTTTTCTGCTTTTAGTTAACAATAGTGGCAGAGATTCAGGGAAGCCCAAGACACTTATTTAGGTCAATCCACCTTATTGTAACAGAAAGCTTATCTCACTTTGTTCAGCTTCTAAGCAAGGTCTCATTCTACATCTGATATTTTTTTTCACAGCTGACAGGCCAGGCACTCCTCCAGGGTGGGAAAACTTGGCTGGTAGAGAAGCAGGCTGGGTGCAGCTTGTCTTTAGGGGTGAGTCACCCACCCAAGGCAGAGGCCATGGGTGAGAGAGAACTGGTTTCCAAGATAGAGACCTTGGCAGGGTGCAAATATCCAAACCCAGGCTTTAGAATCACCAGCTTTAAGTTTATCCTCTGTCTTTGACAACTGAAGTTGTTTTAAGTTGTCAAACAACTTAGTTTTGAAAGTTGGGAAAAAAAGAATGCCAATTTTGTTCTCTTTTGTAAATTTCTCCTGTATATTTTGGGGTGTGGTGGTTGTGGAGAGGACAGAAAAGGAGCAAAGGGGAAAGAACAATAACTTTTAAAGCTGGCAACAGTGACTTGGATCTCATTGCTTAAATACCTTAAGAGAGTTTTTCCTTTACTGGATCTAGGATTAGGTGAAAGTTTTGTTTTGTTTTGCTTTGTGCTAATGATATATCTTTTTCTATTTATCTTTCATAAGTCCACATTTCACCACTTATACATGGGATTTGCTTTGGTTAGAGGAATTTGTATAATTTAGCTGACCTCTGAAAGGAAAAAAATCTTATTTTTAGAAACGTAAGAAAACTTATGCTGGGCTGTACTCACACACACACACACACACACACACACACACACATGCATGCGCACACAACTTTTTCTTTCACCTGGAGACCACCAAGATTGCATGCATGGTGGAGAGCTGGTCTGGTTTTTGTTTGGATTGGGTATTTTTATTTTTAATATCTGTCTTCTGAGTCAGAAGTGGTTATCTCTTAAAAGAAAAATTTGATGGCTTGAAAGCTGGGTGTTTGTGCTTTCCCCTTCGAAATGTTAACATTTAAGTAGCTTCAGTGTGCTTCAAAGTTAGCACTGCAATAAGATAAATTAGTGACCTTCGCCCCTCCCCATCCTGCTGGCCTCCTTTTACACTGGTGCTCTCCCCCACTCTGGCCTGAAACGGACGTTTCTGTAAGAGACGTGGTCAGTCTGGGCGGCTCAAATGCCTTCACCAGGACAATGGTGGTTTTTCATGACGCTGTAGTAATCTGAAGAATGCAGCGGCCCTTGAGAGGAACCTGCTTCTGTTGATGTGTTTGTGTGGTTTCCGGAGGTGGAGGGGGTGGGGAGTGACATGTGGATTGCCTGGAAATTTACAAGTCAGTTTGAATCTGATTTATTGAGGTTTTATGAAAAGTAAAACTAGAGGAGAAGAAAAAAGAGTCACCTATCCAGTTACTTGACACTAGGTTAAAGATTGATGAAAACGTGATTTTTCTGTTTCTAACACTGACCCTGATTACTGACAGACCCCACTCTTGACACAGTCTGCATTCCGTGCTAGTCATAAACCTTTTTTGTAAAATTCTTAATGCTCGCTAACTTCTCTGTCTTGTCTATCTGCTGACTTAGACCCCCTGCTCAGTGTGTACCACTCTGGATGTTTGTGGCATTTATAGTCTGTTCCTTCCTAATGTCTGCGGGACCACTGTTGGTATCAGTGTACTTTATCCACTGCCTTGGGAAGTGAGGCAGTGATCCAAGCTGAGGTGAGTTTTGGAGAAGAGTGTGTTCTCATTCATGTCTGTTCCTGTAGCTGCCTGAAACTCAGTTCAAACTGAACCACCTCCCAGGAGGTTCTACGTTGCTCTGTACCTGGACGGCCACCCTTGTCTCTGCAATTAGGGTGCAAAGCAAATCAGCCACCAGCCTTACTGCTCCAAGCCTCCACCCAGAATCTTCCTGTAGGAGGAAGCAGGCATACCCTCACCTGGGCACAGTGGTTCACAGGCAAACATATTTGCCACAGAACCAGCACCCCAGGTTCACATTTCAGTTCAGCCAGTCACCTATGCTCTCTAGTAGAGAGCCCGACAAGCTACCGAGAGTATCCCACTCGCATGGGCAGAGCCTGGCAAGCTCTCCATGGCGTATTCGATATGCCAAAAACAGTAATGGTAACAGGTCTCATTCCCCTGACCCTGAAAGAGCCTCCAGTCGTAGGGAAAGACAAGTAAGGAGAAGCTGCTAAAATCTCAGGGCTGGGAGGAAAGAGATGTTCCAGTAAATCTCAGGACTGGGAGGAACAGAGACGCTCGAGTAAATCGTCCAACAACGGATGACAGTGATACAGTCTAGAAGAAAATTTCGGCAGGCCTGTGAGTTTTATTATGCTCTTTGCCAGCAGAGTGACAACCTTGACTTTCTTTCATTCCTAGTCCTGTGTCAGAAGAGAGAAAGACGATATGCAAATGTTTTCTTCCCCACCATGCCCACCCCCCAAAGTTCTGAGCCCACCCCAGCAAGCTTCTTTTTTGTTTCACTCACTCATGACTTTTTCTTTTTCATTTTCGAGTGCCAGTGAAGGATTAAAATTCCTAGGATGGGGTCTGGAGTGACAGCACAGTGAGTGGGGTGTTTATCTTGCACTCGGCTCACCTGGGTTCAATTTCCAGCATCCCATATGGTCCCCTGAACACCACCAGGAATTATTCCTGAGTGCAGAGCCAGGAGGAACCCCTGTGCATCGCCAGGTGTGACACAAAAAGCAAAAAACAAATAAATAAAATAAAATTCTTGGGATGATGGCTGAGGTTTTCCCATCTAGGAACCTTCTATGGAACCCTCTGAGGGGTGCCTGTGAGTTTCTCTCTCCTGCCCTGTCACCACATGGTCCCTTCTCTGCACTGCTATATTTAGCACCTGACCATGTACACATAACCTTCTCCCCATGCCCTTCCAAAGCCACCCACTGCCCTGGCATTGTGGACCCTTCTACAGCAGAATACCTGGGGCTGTGTGAAGGGATGAAGATCACTGTCACTGTCACTGTCCTCCCGTTGTTCATCGATTTGCTTGAGCAGGCTCAGTAACATCTCCATTGTGAGACTTGTTGTTACTGTGTTTGGCATATGGAATACGTCACGGGTAGCTTGCCAGGCTTTGCCGTGCGATACTCTAGGTAGCTTGCCGGCCTCTCCGAGAGGGGCGGAGGAATTGAACCTGGCTCGGCTGGGCCAGCCATGTGCAAGGCAAACACCTTACCCCTGTGCCATCGTTCCAGCCTGAGATACTAATATTAGGATAAATATGTAGATAAAATGCAATTGAAATAAGGAGTCCAGAAATAGATCTATATGTATATGGTCAATTGCTTTTAATAAATATACTAAAATAATTCAAAGTGGAAAAGAATAGTCTTCAAAAATGTAAAAAAAGTAAAGGAAAATTAACAAAAAATGAGCCTTGATTCAAACATCAAGACATCTATAAAAACTAACTCCAAATTGATCTAGAACTATAAAAATGATCATAATAAATGTTCAAAACCAAAAGTAAATCTTTACAACTTTGGATGCCAAGAGTTAGCAAACTATGAATCAGATCACACCTATTGTCCCCCTCCCCCACTTTTTCATTGAATAACCATGAAATATACAGTTACACATTGGATTTCAGTCATACAATGACCCAATGCCCATAGCCTTACCAGCGTATATTTCCACCACCAATGGTCCCAGTTTCCCTCTCCTTGCTCCACCTTGCAACCTACCTTCATGCAGACAGTTTCTTCTTTCCACCCCACCCTTCTGTTCCCCTGCCCTCTCCCTTTGACTCCTTCTCCCTCCCTCCTTCCTTCCTTTCCTTTTAGGCTTTATCACACCTACTTTTTCTGTAAAGCTTTTCATTGGAGAGAATGTATTCCCAATAGTACTTGGGGGCTCAGGACCACTGCAAGTAATTAATACTTAGTCTGGTTGTATAAACACAGTGGTTCAGGGTCGGGGGCAAGGTCCAGGGGTGCTGAGGGGCACCAAGGGCCATCTCCAGTGGAGCTCAGAGCCCATGCTAAGTAACCAGTATCAAACTCTCGGCCTCTCTCAGCTCCAGCACTTTGAGTAAATAAAGTTGTGTTGGGACACACCTGTTCTCATTCAATGATAATTATAGCGTGAAAGCCTACAGCTGATTACAACTAGGGGTGCAAAAGAAATCCTTTGAGAATGGCTTCTCAAGCCCTTTGGGAAAGTGGGTGGGGAACAGAGAGTAGAATTCAGAGACATATCTCACAAGATTTCCTCATCTTCTCTACTCTTCATTCTCCGATCCAAATTCTAGGTTCTCAGAGCCATTCCAGACAGGAAACATGAGAGAGAGGGAGAATGTGGTGTGTTTGTGTTTGTGTGTGTGTGTATACAAGAGGTGCAAGAATCTCTCATATCTGCTTAATTATCCTGATCTTTATCATATTGACACCCCAGTCTAATTTGAAACAGGAACTTTTTATCCTTTGTACATAAACACATCAACCATAATTTACTATAAAGGAAACTTCCATTGATGGCAAAAATGTTGCCATTGAGGCATTGCTGTTGAAGCATAAGATGGGAAAGGATTGTGAGGAAGCTGAAAGAGAAACTGTTATTTGATATTTCAAAATAATACCAAATCTGTGACGAAGAGAAAAAGTAAAATATTTCCCCCTTGTTTTATTGTTTTCTTTCATTTGTTGTTCTGTTTTGAATAGATCTAATATTTTTACAAGCATCTTTCTTTGTTAAAGATTCTAGTGGGGGGGGCCTCTGGTCACACCCAGCAATACTCACTCAGGACTTACTCCTGGCTCTGTTCTCAGTCATCACTCCTGGCAGGGATTAGGGGGACCACCTGTGGTGCCAAAGATTGATCCCCAGTAGGTCTTGTGCAAAGCAAGTGCCCTACCCACTGTATTATCACTCCAGCACCTCTTAGAAGTTTTTTTTTATTATATTTTTACAACCTGAGATTCTAAGAGGTTTTCAAATTTCATGTCTTTCCTGTCAAGAGACTCCATTCAGACAGGCTACATACTTTTTGCAGCACCCCTGCAGGAATAATCCCTGAGCACAGATCCAGGAGTAAGCCTGAACATTTCTGGGTGTAATGAAATACTCCCCCTACAAAAATATTTAAACACTTGATGGACTTGGACATTTATTTACTTTACTTCTTCATGTAGTTGAACATTTATCCCAGTATCATGTATAAATCACACTAAGAATAGTTTTTAGTGCTTAGTAAGAACTGGAAAAATTGTTTTGAACTTGTGTATATAGAAAAATTGGATAAGAGAATTCAAGGTGTTATAGAGGTTATAACTCAATACCTTGACTCCAGAATATAAGAAGGAGAAGGCCATAGAGGGAAGAAATAGAGGGAGTAACAAGAAGAGATAGATGGGAAATAACAAGGGGCAGAAATCAAGGGCCATGGTACTTTGGAGGTGGAGAGGAGAGGTATAGCTCTGTGTCCAAACCACAGAACCAACAATACAGAAAGAATGAGATCTAAACTATAGCAGTCAAACTTAAAATGTGCCTGTGAAGAAGACAGGTGGGAGGGAAGTGGGTGAGTGGGAGGAAATCTGGGGACACTGGTGAAGGGAAGTGGATATTGGTGGTGAGATTAGTGCCAGAGCACTGCATGCCTAAAACTTAACTATAAATAACTTCATAAATTACAGTGCCTTAATAAAAAAATTAAGTTTTAAATCTTTGAATAAATATTTCGGTTAAGTTCCTAGTTAATCTCAGAGTTTAATCTTGCATTTCTTAATATATGAAGAATAACAAATAAGAACAAAATATTTATGTGTGTTTTAAAACATTACAAACTTTTGAGGAAATTCATCTGTATTTAGAAGAAAGTAGGTTGTGAATATGTTGGTTATTTCTTTATGTGACACCAGTTATAGTCACCATCGGTAACAAATCAAGAAATAATGATGGGGGTATTCTGACAAGATGTCAGGCACTACTGACTACAAGCCCAATAACTACTTCCTATGTCTTCTTTAGTTATAGAAACTGATTTCATTTAGCATGGATCAGCAACTATCTCATTAAAGGAGACTCCAGTAAAAATGTAATGAACCATCTAGCCATCTAATGCTAATCCCAGTTCATTTTTGTCAATAATTGGTATAGAGGTGAGTACGTGACACCATCCTGAGGCCTCAGGGAAAGTTTATAAGGAACCTCTGAGAAAAGTTACACTCATAGGAAAAGATGTGCAGTGCAAGATTCCCCGCCTAACACCCCCACCCCACCCCCACACATAAACTGCTCCTCATGCCTGTATTTTGTCATATGAGCATGTGTTCCTAACCACTGTGGCAACTATTTTGCCAATATGGTGGGAGGGTCTGAATATTCTATTTTAGAAGGCATTCTAAAATAGTGCACTTTGCACAGTTCATCCTACTATTAATGATGAACTCGGGTTTTCTGGGCTTTGGTTTCTCTAAAATGGCATAGGTGAACTGGGCAGTTGTCATGTCAGATTTAAAATTCTATGATTCTAGGGCCTGGAACGATAGCACAGCGGGGAGGGCGTTTGCCTTGCATGCTGCTGACGTGGGTTCAATTCCCAGCATCCTATATGATCCCCAGAGCACCGCCAGGAGTAATTCATGAGTGCCTGAACCAGGAGTGACCCCTGTGCATCGCTGGGTGTGACCCAAAGAAGCAAAAACAGAAAAAAATTAAAAAAAATAAAATTCTATGATTCTAATTGATAACTAGCATCTCTCTAGAGTGATATTTCTCCATTGTTTTCTGACTGTGGCCTTCTTCCAAACTTGTTTCCTTCCTGCGACACCCTGATCTTACTGGTTGGACTTCTAGTTTTATGCCACACCCCACCCACCCCATCATTATTTATACAATTTTTACCTATGACATCCTTGGGATATTCTAGGGACCTGCAGAGGGGTCTATGGCCTATGGTTTTAAAATGTTGCTCAAGCGGGTATTTTCAACATTATTTGAAGAGAAATTGCTTTTAATACTGAAAAGAATTTAACATCAGTAGAGTGTATTTCACACATACTCTCTTTTGGAATCATAATAACAACTCTGAGAAATAGGTATAACCATTTTTCAGATAAGACAATTAAAATTCAGACATGTTAATGATATGCCCAGGTTCTCTTTGTTAAGGTGGTAGAAACTCCAACAAACCCAGCTTCCTAGCGCCAGCCCTTTCCCGCTCCCACACTGCCCTGCCCCTCCCGCCTTATTGCTGCTGCAGGCACCATTATCTTTGGTTGGTTTATAGCAGTCGACAAACCTCCAAAGTGATGAATTTCCCCTTGCTGTCCAGATGATCACTGATCACTCTGAGATCAACTCCATGAATAGCAGGAGTCCAAAAGGAATTTTACCACCCACCAATGATTTCTTTTTTTAAAATGAACTTACAGGGTCAGGCTCTGATGTTTATATGAAAGGAGATAAAGCACACCTGTTTTTCTGGAAATATACTTTAAGGAAAGGAGAATATATGACTTATTTTGGATAGGATATTTATAACTTACTAATCTATAAACTAAATGATGAATTAGTGCAAGGCAGAGGTCTGCAGGTCTTGGCAGAATGCATTAGCACCCTGATGGTGCGTTCCCAGCACTGAGAAGGAGAGAGGTGGTTATGACGGTTGGCAGTGGGCTCCAGGATCATCGCACTCCACTGTTGAAGAGTAACCGCTACAGACCTTGGGGACACTTACCTGTCTTCTCTGTCTCCCAAGTATTTAAAGCGGTGGGGGGGAGGGGGGTGAAGTCTAATTAAGGCCTCTTATTTACATTGCAGGTGAAAAAAAGAAGTCCCCTTATGGTTACATCCTGAGCATCCAGTACAAAATCTGGCCCATAACAGGCACCCAATAAATATTTTATGCATCCTGCTGTTGATTAATGAAGTTGAACGATAAAGAGGTGATGTGACTTGCTCAGAGTAAAATCAGTAATAAATGACAGAGTCCAGACTTCTGGTCTCCTCAGCTCCATCTGATAGATTTAACTCCAATAAAATTGGAAATATGGACTTTCTTGGAGGTCAGACATATTACTCCACATGGGAAAAATCATGGCTTTAATTCTGTCTGAAAAGTCCTGGGATCCAATATAAATACACCATTCATTTAAAAAACTGGTCTGTATCTCACACACTAGCAAGGCACCTCCTGTGTCTCAGTGAGGGGGCAGGGACTGAGGCTGGGTCGGTCCCAGTTGTAATGGTATGTTTTCTGTAGTCTTTCTAGTATGAGTTCCACATCTTGGCCTCTTTTCTGCTTCGGCATTCCCATCTCCACTGTCTGGAGAATAGATGGGATTCACATGAATTTCGAACTCAACTCTGCACTGAAATGCAGACTGCAGTGTTTATATCCCTTTTCTTCTGGTTATTATTAACAGTTACTCCAAAAATTCAATGATGTCTGAAGACCAATACACTCATGAGGCCAGGAAATATTGCTGGCCCTGGCAGATATTTATGATGTAGATGTATTAAGAAAAGCAGAGTCTGTCCAACACAGAGAAACCAGAATCGAGTTGGACTCGCTGCAGAATTCCAAGGTATTCAAGAATATGACTCTGCAAGCACTTAAATGGAAGAACACCTTGGCAGCACACTCCTATGGGTGTGGGTACAGCTTTTTAAGGAGGAGACCCTTAAGTGTTCTGTATGGTCTCTTTTCTTTTAAGTTCAAAATACATAGTCAGAAAAACAAAGTTAGAGAAGAACAAGTCAGATGTCTCCCAACACAATTCTATTTTGGAGAAGTTGCTGTATCTGATGTAGACCAGGAAAATGTTGTAGATGAGAGATCTGTGCAATCATTGTGAAATGATTGTCAGATGTTAAATTATTGTCAGATCTGATCCAGTAAAACTTGGGTTTTGATCAAGCTCTGCAGTAAAATGCTTCAATAATAAACTGTTCTTACTATATAGTTCTGTGAAAAGTTGAGTGATTATGTGTGGAATTCTTCTTTTTTCTTTTTCTTTATCTTTTTAGGTAATACCCAGTGATGCTCAGGGTTATTCCTGACTCTGCAGCACTCAGGAATTACTCTTGACATTGCTCAGGGGACCATATGTGATGCCGGGCATTGAACCTGGGTGAGCCATGTGCAAGGCAAATGCCCTACCTACTATACTATCACTCTGGCCCCTGCATGGAATTCTTGTAATATAGACAAGTATATTCATATAGATTTCATGATCTATATGAAGAATTACTTTAAAATCTTTATCAGAGGAAAGGAAACTGGGGAAATTGGCGATGGAAAATGTATACTGGTGACGAGATGGGTGTTGGAATATTATATGACTGAAACCCAATCACGAAAATTTTCTAACTATGTATTTCACAGTGATTTAACAAAAATAAAATCTATATCAGAGTTGGCCAACTTCAGTGTCTCAGCTTCTCAGAATTTAAGTGTCCTTTGGTGGTCATTCCTGATCAGGTCAAAGAGTTAGTGAAAACAGACTTATTTGCCATTGTTACTGCTGTCTTATTCACTCTACTCTGCACCTGATGGCAGACATAATGCACTGCTCTCACTCATGATGCCAGTGATGTGTGATGTCAGAGTCTTTCCACACTTTAAGCATCTGATTCAACAGCAACTTTTCCTTCTATGTCTTTTATATATTGATCTATTATGGGGGGTTTTCCATGGAAGATGCCATAGAGAAATTAATAATCTAGAAATGAGTACCTGTGTGCAGATGGGATCAATAAGAGATCTTGGGAACAGAGGGATTATGAGGACAGTTCAAAAGTCACTAGGAGAAATGGGAAGTAAAGTATGGTTAGAAAAGAATGAACCCAATGCTCTGTCCATATTAGTGGTATTTCCAAAGAGAAATTAGATGGGTGTAAAAAGATGACATGTTCTGTCTGAATACAATATTTTTGTTGGATTTGCACAAATTCTCTATTAAAAACCTTATAAGTATTTCACTAGTCCTATTTCCTCCATGTTTTAACTGGTTATTTTATACTTTGGATGTTAATGGAGTTATTTTGGAAGATGTAGTTGAAGACTAGTTAACTTCTGTTGAATATATCGAAGTAGAATGGTTTGTTCCAATATTTAGTCAAGAATACAAGGTATGGGACCGAAGCAATAGTACAGCAGGTCGGGCAGTTGCCTTGTACATGCTACATGACTGACCCAGGTTTGATCTCTGGAACCACTAAGTACCTCCAGGAGTAATTCCTGAGTTCAGAACCAGGAGCATTGAGGGGTGTGGTCCCACCCAAAACACACTAGGTAATTTTGCAGGATATTTAGAGTGCCATTTCTTCCTATAGAAGATGTAGAAGAACAAGATTTATAGTCTTACATAGCATAATGATTAAGGCATATTGTTAAATTTTAATATAAGGATTGAGAAAATTATGTGCCCAAAAATAAAATCTAGAGACTATTAAATATACTATATTAGTAGCATTTTAACTATTCAGTTAAAATTAAATATTTTACTTCTCAGGCAGAAGTAAAATATTTACTCAAGGTAGGATGGGGTGAAAAGTGAAACATATAGACTTTTATATCTCTGAGAAGCAATTTTCTAAGACATTCTGTGTGGGAGCCCTCTCAGAACTACTCCCTACAACTGGGGTGAATAGAAGTCTTATTAAAATTGGACTGAGAGTCTGATCTCATTTACTCTAAGACATTCCTGCCAAGAGAAATTTCTGCTAAGTTAATTCTCTTTGGAGGAAGCCTTTACTTCATAACTGATTGGATGACCCATGTTATTTTAATCTACTGCTTTTCAGAATAGAAATTTATAGATCATTTAAAAATGTTTTTAATGCTATAAACACTGCAGGCCATCTGATATTTATTAGTGGTGTCCACTGGTTTTAAGCCAATCTTGGATTTCATGATACCGGCTCTGAAGAATTTCAGCCCTAGTCAACTTTCCTGAGCATTAGAGTCTAAATTCAAAACAACTTGTCTTTGTTATCTTTTGTTCTATATTTTTTCTTTTACCATCACTCTATTTTACTTTGTAATGACAATTATAATATAACTCCCCAAGTCATATTTTATCTCCTATATTGGAATTGGACAAAACCCAGTATTTTCCCAAAGTGAAACAAGCTGAACTTTGTTTAATTATTTGCTTTTTTTGAAGTCTATACTACTGTTGTTCCTGGAACTGGAGATTCAGTTTTAACTTTTTGAATTCTTTGTAAAAATCTTTTCTAATGAAATGAAATTTTCCTCTTTCCATAAGCACTAAGGCTTGGGGAGATAATTTTAGATGAATATCTAGATACCCGTTTCTAGGTTTTGTTATATATATGAAAAAAATATTTTGTCTTGGTGAGTATTCTAGTGGTAAAAATAAGATTTTAAAAAAAGGACAGAGAAATTTAGTGGCAGCTAGGAACAAATTCATATTTCTTACATTAGAAATTGGGAAGCTATTTTTATTTGTTATATATATATATATATAAAGAGCATCAAGGACTGTTTTTGAATTGTTTATTTTCACTTAATCACTTAATCACTTAACTTCCCATTAGTCGTCGATTTGCTCGAGCGGGCGCCAGTAACGTCTCCATTTGTCCCTGTCGCGTGCTAGTGTAGCCCAATGGCATCTGTTCGCTCTGGGAACATGAAGAGCCTCAAACCGATCGTTCATGATCTTGATGAAGAAGTCTGACCATCTGGTAGGTGGGCGGCCACGCGGTCTTTTGACATCCCGTGGAATCCAGTCGGTAACAGCTCTAGTTCAGCGGTCATCTTTAAATCTCATTATGTGACCAGCCCATCTGATTTTTGACACCTTGGCAAATGAGACAGCGTCCCTGATCCTTGATCGTCGATGGATGTCAGAACTCCGGATTCTTTCTCTCATTTGAGTGAAACGTGATATTCCAAGCATAGCTCTTTCAATTCCTCTTTGGGAGACCCGAATTCACCTGACCCTGAATTGTTTATTTTAAATAAAATAATTTAAAGATCGTTTTATAAAACAAGTTTTCAAAGAGTTTACCAATTTTCTCTTTGTTTTGGGATGACACCCAATGATGCTCAGGGCTTACTCCTGGCTGTATTCAGGAATTGCTCCTGGCAGGCTCTGGGGACCATATGGGGTTCCAGGGATCGAACCCAGTTCACCCACATGCAAGACAAGTGCCCTAACCACTGTACTATCACTCTGGCACCAATTTACTACTTTTATTGGATAAGTAATGATATAGAAGAATGGCTGGAATGATTATAGGATATTTAGTGCCTCTCCAGGGCCACTCAGAGGGGCCATGACAGCCTCTGGTCAACCTGAACAATCCCTTCTCTGCTGCTGGCATGACTCTGGACACCCTTAGAGAGAAGGCTCCTGGGCCAGACACATCTTTATTTTAGCACTTCAATCCCCAAAGATATCTTGACAGCTTAAAGGGGATTCTGTGAGCTGTCATCTAGGTGAAACAAAAGTGCCTAACAGAAGTGTAGAATTTGAAGAGTTTATAGCAAAGATAAGGGATGGGTTTAGCTACTTCAGCTTGATAATGAAAGACAGAAGGAAAAGATAGAATACTACTAAATCCTAGAAAGCAGAGACTGATTAATGTTCACTGGCTCAGGCATATAGCAGACAAATATTTATTGAGTAAATAAATATTACACTCTTCTAAGATTTGTAGACACATTAAATGTACATTCTGTGTGTGTATCAGAGATTGCATGGGGCATAGTTTATTTTATGCTGCTTATTAGTTGAGTCATTTGCCATCTTTTTAGTTTTAACAATATCTTAAGATCTCTGAAACATGTTAGCCTGGTGTCTGCTATGTTTGCATGGAGGCTATCATTCAAATAGCCCTACTCTCTACCTCTATTGGTAGAAGAATGGAATCTAAATATACTAAGTTGTTTCCTGAATACTTCTAGTAAGAATTTTCCTCTTCTATGGAAGCCACCTAGAGAGTCTGTGTTTCTGGTGGATGGAGCCTTTACATTTTCCAAATCCAAGGAGCACCACTGGCATTTTGCCTAATTTGGTTCTATAGGATTCATCTTGGAGCACACATGGTGAATTGTCCCATGGACATGAGTGAGGGAGCATAGACTCCCCTGAAGCTGCTGGCAATCACCTTATGGTACTTAGGGCAGTCAGCCTTAGGGTTCAAACTCCCACTCAGAAGACAGATTACAGAACATGTGAAGTTGACCTTTTGGTGACACTGTGGAATTACAAGAGCAAACTTTGATCTTTCTTTCTTTCTTTCTTTCTTTCTTTCTTTCTTTCTTCCTTCCTTCCTTCCTTCCTTTCTTTCTTTCTTTCTTTCTTCTTTCCTTTTTGTTGAATCACTGTGATCTACAGTTACAAAACTTTCATGTTTGAGTTTCACTCATACAGTGATTGAACACCCTTGATGGCTCTTTCTATTTCATGGTCTGGTGGCTCCAGATTTCCTCCCTTGTTTAAATCTGAATCAGATTTCTATTACAACCAAAGGTTCTGAACAGACTTAGAACAATGCATACCTTAGCTGAGTAGCATGAGTCTCATCAGTCTAAACATTTAGGTCTTATCACTCGAAACTTAGATGATTTTGATCTGAGAAATGTCTATCTCAGTTTGGAATAGAGATGAGAACATCTATATACATTTGACAATTCTCAACAAACTTTAGCAAAATTTTCTTTACACCAAGCTCTTCAATAATTGCTGAGTCATAAAATAAAAATTTTAAATGTTACAATGATTTTCAAATAGGACAAGACCAGATCTCTAGGAACTTATAATTTCTTGGACATGAGGAGGAGGGTGGAGAAAGAAGGGGCATCAATAAAAGGGTCAAGAATGAGTTTGCCCATCATCCTCAATGGGAAAAAACTGAGAGCCTTCCACCTAAGATCAGGGACAAGACAAGAATGCCCACTCTCTCCACTGCTGTTCAATATAGTACTGGAAGTACTTGCAATAGCAGTTAGGCAAGAAAAAGATATTAAGGGCATCCAGGTAGGGAAGGAAGAAATCAAGCTCTCACTATTCTCAAATGATTTGATACTATACTTAGAGAACCCTAAAACCTCTACCAAGAAACTCCTAGAAACAATAGACTTGTACAGTAAAGTGGCAGCCTATAAAATCAATATCCAAAAATCAATGGCTTTCCTATACGCAAATAGTGAAAGAGAAGAAAGTGACATGAAGAAAACAATCCCATTCACAATTGTGCCCCAGGAAATCAAGTACCTGGGAATCAGCTTAACTAAGGAAGTAAAGGACCTGTAACAAAGAAAACTACAAAACACTACTTCAGGAAATAAAAGAGGAAATGAGGAAATGGAAAGATATCCCCTATTCATGAATGGGGAGAATCAACATTGTCAAAATGGCAATACTTCCCAAAGCACTGTACAAATTCAATGTGATCCCTATAAGGATATCCATGACATTCTTCAAAGAAATGGAGCAAACACTCCTGAAATTTATATGGAACAATAAGCCCCCACAAATAGCTATAGCAATTCTTGGGAAAAGAAAATGGGAGGAATCAACCAGCCTAACTTCAAGCTCTACTACAAAGCAGTAATAATTAAAACAGCATGGTACTGGAACAAAGGCAGAGCTGCAGACCAATGGAACAGAGTTGAATATACTGACATCTCCTCCCAAGCATATGATCATCTAATTTTGATAAGGGGGCAAGAAAAGTGAAATGGAGCAGGGAAAGCCTCTTTAATAAATTGTGCTAGAAAAACTGTATGGCTACATGCAAAAAAGTGGGCTCAGATCTCTGCCTAATGCCATGCACAAAAGTAAGATCAAAATAGATTTATGACCTCAACATCAGACCGGAATCCATAAAGTTCATTGAAGACAAAGTTGGCAAAACCCTCCATGATATTGAAGCTAATGGTATCTTCAAAGATGTCACACCACTGGCCAAGCAAATGAAAACAGAGATAGACAAATGGGACTATCTTAAACTAAGAAGCTTCTGCACCTCCAAAGAAACAGTGACCAAAATACAAAGACAGTCTACAGAATGGGAAAGGATATTCGCCAAATACACATCCGACAAGGGGTTGATATCAAGGATATACAAGGTACTGGTTGAACTCCACAAGAAGAAAGCACCCAACTCCATCAAAAAATGGGGCAATGAAATGAACAGAAACTTTCGCAAAGAAGAAATCCGAATGGCAAAAAGGCACATGAGAAAATGCTCTATATCATTAATCATCAGGGAGATGCAGATCAAAACAACAATGAGATATCATCTCACACCACAGAGACTGGCCCACATCCAAAAGACCAAAAGCAACCAGTGTTGGCATGGATGTGGCGAGAAAGGGACTGTCTTTCATTGCTGGTGGGAATGCCGACTGGTTCAGCCCTTTTGGAAAACAGTACGGACGATTCTCAAAAAACTAGAATTTGATCTCCCATTTGACCCAGCAATACCACTCCTGGGATATATCCCAGAGAGGCAAAAAAAGTATAGTCGAAGTGACATCTGCAATTGTTTGTTCATTGCAGCACTCTTTACAATAGCCAAAATCTGGAAAAAACCTGAGTGCCCAAGAACAGATGACTGGTTAAAGAAACTTTGGTAGATTTACACAGTGGAGTACTATGTAGCTGTTAGAAAAGATGAAGTTATGAAATTTACATACCAGTGGTACTACATGGAAAGTATCATGCTAAGCGAAATGAGTCAGAAAGAGCGGGATAGACACAGAAAGATTGCATTCATCTGGGGAACATAAAGCAACAAAATGGGAGACTAACACCCAGGAGTGGCTGAGATTAGTACCAGGAATTTTGCTCCATGACTTGGAGGCCAGCCACACGTGCTAGGGGAAAAGGAAGCTCAGATAGAGAAGAGAGCACCAAATAAAGGGTGTTGTGAGGATCCTCCCAGGGTGGGAGAAGCATGCGGAAAGTAGACTACAGACCAAACATGATTGCCACTCAATGCCTCTCTTGCAAAACACAGGACCTAAACGAAGAGAGAGAGAACAAGGGAAAATGCCCTGCCACAGAGGCAGGTTGGGATGGGGGGATGGGGGATGGAAGGGATGCTGGGACCCGTGGTGGTGGAGGATGGGCGCTGGTGGAGGGATGAGTACTTGATCATTGTATAACTGAAATCCAAGCACAAAAATTTGTAAGTCTATAACTGTACCTTATTGTGTTTCAATAATAAATAAATAAATAAATAAATAAAAAGAATAAGTTTGCCTTCTTGAGTCTCATCAACCCAGTTGAATTCCCAGCACCACATATGATTCCCTGAGCACCACCAGGGGTCACTCCTAGCATGGAACTAGGATTAGCACCTGAGCACCGTCAGGTATGGCTCACCCCACTCCTCCTCACCACCCCACACATTAAAAAAATAAGTTTGCCTATGATCTGGATATAAAGAAATCATAAATTCACAAAATTTCTCTAGACAGCAATAAGGATACAGCAACAAAGTGTAAGTAAAAGCTATAAAGCATGAACTCATAAATGAGCAATTCAATGTGTGAAATGCTATTGTAAGAATACTGTGGTCCATCTGACAAGGGGTTGATATCAAGGATATACAAAATACTGGTTGAACTCCACAAGAAGAAAACATCCAACCCCATCAAAAAATGGGGCAATGAAATGAACAGAAACTTTCTCAAAGAAGAAATCCAAATGGCAAAAAAGCACATGAGAAAATGTTCTACATCATTAATTATCAGGGAGATGCAGATCAAAACCACAATGAGATACCATCTCACACCTCAGAGACTGGCCCACATCCAAAAGAACAAAAGCAAACGATGCTGGCGGATGTGGCGAGAAAGGGACACTGTTTCACTGTTGGTGGGAATGTCGACTGGTTCAGCCTTTCTGGAAAACAGTATGGACGATTCTCAAAAAATTAGAAATTGAGCTCCCATTTGACCCAGCAATACCACTCCTGGGAATATATCCCAGAGAGGCAAAAATGTATAGTCGAAGTGACATCTGCACTTGTTTGTTCATTGCAGCACTCTTTACAATAGCCAGAAACTGGAAGAGACCTGAATGCCCAAGAACAGATGACTGGTTAAAGAAACTTTGGTACATCTACACAATGGAGTACTATGTAGCTCTTAGAAAAGATGAAGTCATGAAATTTACATACAAGTGGTACAATATGGAAAGTATCATGCTAAGCGAAATGAGTCAGAAAGAGAGGGATAGACATAGAAAGATTGCATTCATCTGGGGGATATAAAGTAACAAAGTATGAGATTAATACCCAAGAATAGCTGAGATCAACACCAGGAGGATTACTCCATAGCTCAGAGGCCAGCCAGGCATTCTAGGGGAAAGGGCAACTCAGATAGAGAAGGGAGCACCAAACAAAGGGTGTTTGGAGGATCCTCCCAGGAAGGGAGATGCATGTTGAAAGTATACTATGGACTGAACATGTTTGCCACTCAAAGCCTCTTTTGCAGACCACAACACTCAAAAGGAGAGAGAGAACACAAGGGATTGCCCTGCCACAGAGGCAGGGTGAGATGGGAGGGATGGGGGTGGGAGGGATATTATCCATGGTGGTAGAAAATGGGCACTGGTGGAGGGATGGGTATTTGATCATTGTATAATCGAAACCCAAGCACAAAAAATTGTAAATCTACAACTGTACCTCATAGTGTTTCACTAAAAATAAAAAAATAATAAAAAATAGTTATATACAGTGGCAATATCAAGATATAACATCCATTTTAAAAAAAAGAATACTGTGGTAAAGGATTCTACAGGAAATTAGAAGACCCCAAAGTGTGGAGGACCTGGAAAACTTTTAAATGAAGCTGAGCTTTAATAAGATATTATTCGTATAAATTATATTTTAAATATATTGTTTATGTTGTATCAAGAAAGTTTATACGGCGACTAGATTTTGTCTTTAGGGTCACTTGTTGAAGTAACCAAATTATTTTTTTAATTTACGAAGGAGAAAACTGGAGCACAGTAAAGTTAGGTCATTTGTCCAAGACGAGTACTGCTAATTGTGGTTGTGGGAGCCAAACCCAGATAGATTCTGAGCACTCAGAATAGCAGGGTTTTGGTGTGTGTGGCTCAGGAACTACTCAGCTTGTATCAGGATAGCGGTGAAGAAATAAGGGTCTGACTAGGTCAGTGGCAAAGAGAATGAAGGGAAGAAGAAGAAGAAACAGACACAATGTAGTGACTCCAGGGGTCAGAGTAATACTTTAGCAGGAAGGATATATGCCTTGCAAACAGATGACCTGTGTTAGATCCCCAGCATCCCATATGGAACCGTGAACATTACCAGGTGTGATTCCCGAGTGCAATGAAAGGAATAAGCCCAGAGCATCTCTGGATTTGGTCCCCCAAACCAACTAACCAACCAAACAAACAAAACCCTAAAGAAACAAAAGTTGAGACTTCAGAAAAGTGGGAATTGCCAGAAATATTGTATGCACTGATTGAGCTTTGATTGCATTTTAATGGAGGATCCACTTTTTTTACCCAGGGACACTGACTCTCCCTTAAATTTCCAACCTGACTATAGAAAGCATGTGCATATACAATCCCTGGTTCCATGGAATTTGATGTTAGAATTAGACAAAAGCGAGATGAATTTGAGCTGTCTAGCTTGGGAGTGGCATGGATGGTACTATAGTCATTGATGTAGCACTAATAGAAGGAGGTGAGGGAGAGACTGGCTGGCCCACCTATTAGCTGGAATGTGTGGAACTGCAAGATTGGTGGAACTGGCTTGTAGATAGGTAGTCACTGGGCCACATAGTAATGTAGTCTGGATCTTTGGAATGAAGAAATGGTTCTAGTAATAGGGGTAGACAAGCTAAAGACATGAATGGTTATGCATAAGCACTGGTTCATATGTCTGAAATGGACAGATAACTCTCTTTCATCAGTTTGAAGAGTTAAGTTAGATTCCAGTATACTCAAAAGGTTTTATTTTTAAAGTATTTAATTGTTTTTTGCTCGAGCGGGCCCAGTAACGTCTCCATTGGAGACTTTGTTGTTACTGTGTCTGGCATATCGAATACGTCACGGGGAGCTTGCCAGGCTCTGCCGCGCGGGCGAGACTCTGTCGGTAGCTTGCCGGGCTCTCCGAAAGGGGCGGAGGAATCGAACTCGGGTCGGCCATGTTGCCTGCGTGCAAGGCAAACGCCCAACCGCTGTGCTATTGCTCCAGCCCACAGCGGTAGGGCGTTTGCCTTGCACGCAGGCAACACGGCCGACCCGAGTTTGATTCCTCCACCCCTCTGGGAGAGCCCGGCTACCGAGAATGTCTCGCCCACGCGGCAGAGCCTGGCAAGCTCCACGTGACGTATTCGATATGCCAGACACAGTAACAACAAAGTCTCCAATGGAGACGTTACTGGGCCCGCTTGAGCAAATTGTTTTTTATTGAAACACTGGGGCTGGAGTGATAGCACAGCTGATAGGGCATTTGCCTTGCATGCGGCTTACCCAGATTCGATTCCTCTTGGAGAGCCTGGCTAGCTACTGAGAGTATCCTGCCCACACGACAGAGCCTGGCAAGCTCCCTGTGGCATATTCGATATGCCAAAAAGAGTAACAACAGTAAGTCTCACAATGGAGATCTTAATGGTGTCTGCTCAAGCAAATTGATGAACAGCAGGATGGCAGTGCTACGGTGCTATTGAAACACTGAATATACAAAGTTGTTCATAATAGAATTGTTTTAAGACATTTAGTGCTCTGTCACTACCAGTGTGACCTTCTCACCACCAATGTCCCCAGTTTCCTTCCCAACTCCAGCTTGCCCCCTCAGGCATATAACAAATTTACTTTATATTACTACTCACTAGGTTTTAATTCTGTCTAGTTAATCCAAAGAAATTCATGGGTTTTGTACCCATGATGCTTGATAAAATCACCTGGGAACCTTAACAATTTTTCACCTCTCCCTGTTTATGAATTAGATTAGAATCATCTGGGCAGGGATACAGTTTTATATTTTCCCGTGCTGTAACAAGCAACATATCAGGTAAGCAACACCTGGACATTTTATCAACTGATCATAAAATTTGCATTGGAGATAGAGCAAGGGAAATGGCAAAGGCATGACAAGCCATAGTCTGAGATAGGCTGTAGTGTTATATACTATTTACTTTTCCTGGAGCAAGAAAGAGTAGTGAGATGTTTGATCAATCATGGCAAAGAAAAGAAAATCACTGAAGTGACATATTAGCCAACATGGACAATGATACAATTCAATCCTCTGACCTTCATTGTCCAATGGAGCCTAGTTCAATGTGATTTTTTTTTTTTAATTCATGACATAAGTGGGACTGAACCTGCTGGCAACTGGCTGTGAAATCATGGAGTCAGAATCCCAGGAACCTAGTTACACATTGTTTAAAAATTTTTTTGAAGGGGCTGGAAAGATAGTACTGCATGTAGGCCACTTGCCTTGTACATGACCAACCCAGGGTTCAAGCTCTTGCTTGGTCCCTTGAGTGATCCCTATGTGCAGATCTGGTCTGCACATATGGTCCCCTGAGTGATCCCTATGTGCAAATCTAGAAGTAAACCCTGAGCACTGCTGAATCTGGTGCTTGGGGGACCATATGGGACATCAGGGATCTAATCAGGTTTGGCTGCATGCAAAGCAAACAGTCTACCCACTGTATTATCTCTGTGGCCCCTTTTTGATAGTTTTTATATTAACATTTGAGTTTAACAAGAAAAAAACTTTTTTGAAGTACTGTGATTATTTTTTGAAGTTCTGTATTAATGATAGGGTCTCATGTATACAACTTTCAAACACTACATTCTTCAGCAGAGTCTCCACTCCCCCCCCTTATTGTCTCTGGGTCCCCTCATAACCACTTTCCCCACCCTTGGTATAAGCTCAGTTCTGTAAACCTATTGCTACTATTTGACTACGAGATAAAATGAAGCCAGGCAATATTTACCACTACCTGGACAGAATTGGAGGTTATCATGCTAACTGAAGTCAGATAGGAGAACAGATACAGAATGATGTCTCTCATGGGTAGGACATAAAGAAACATGAATGCTTTTTAACAAACATGTGGTGAACTAGCTCATTTTTGACAACAGAAAAGTAAATTCATCATCAAAGTCAAAGCAAAAATTAGGCAGATAATCAGATAAACCAGTTGGAGACTTCTGTCCCAAACGGACTAAACTGCACTCATCATTCTACTCCAGATGAATGCAAAGAGTTTGCCTAATTCTATTTCTTTAAAATAGATCTATCTGGACCTCGGGTGCAGCTCACTGGTGAACTTCTCACTTTGTATGAATGAGATCCTGAGTTCAATCCCCAGCACACCTCTCCACATAGACACAAAAATATTTTTCTGACTCTAAAGGTAATAGTCACTGTTATAATCCCAAAACTTCAAAAAGACAAAAGAAAATAAGTTTTCTTAGTGTAGAAAAGCCTTGCAAGTTGCCCATGATGTATTTGATATGCCAAACACAGTAACAAGTCTCACAATGTTACTGGCCCGCTCGAGCAAATCAATGAACAATGGGAGAAAAGTGACAGTGACAGGGATAGTGTAGAAAAATGGTCTTCTTGTATTTGTCTCAGTTTATTTTATTTCATTGCATTTCTTTCTTTTTTGAGGGGGTAGATACTTCTTACATGAATGTGTTCTGCTTGTTAAACTCAGATGTTAATATAAAAACTATCAAAGGGGGGCCATAGAGATAATGCAGTGGGTAGACAGTTTGCCTTGCATGCAGCCAAACCTGGTTAAATCCCTGACATCCCATGTGGTCCCCCAAGCACCACCAGGAATAATTCCCGAGTGAAGAGTCAGAAATAATCCCTGAACAACAAGTATGACCGAAAAACCAAAAGAAAAAAATGAACAAAGATAAGATTATCACTAAGTGCCTGATAAAAAATTTTCCTGGGAAATAAAAATACAACTTGCTATAGACAGAATATTGGTGTTCCCCTAAACCTCCCCCCCCCCAATCCCTGAAAGTGGAACAGAATCTAAAGTTCTAAAATCAGAAGGCAAAACAAAAAAATTGTACAACCATTATACAATAGTATAATGTACCCATTTGTACCTATTTCTTTTGTACTTATTTGACTAGTCTCAGTAAATCCGAGGAAAAGGAAAATAAAACAAATAAAGAAGGTGATAATGGCTTCAGCTAGATTACAGGTGAAACCAGGGACAAGGCACTATCATTTTCTGCCTCTAGGATTTTATCCGAGGAAGTAATGCCAAGATAATGGATATAAATGTGTGAATTTCTAATACTTAGTTGATTTGCTCTGACTGTAACACATGCCATTTGGAAGAACAATAGAGCTGTGATGTTCCATAAATATTGTCATTTTCTTCATCATTTTATGGTAATTTCATACTATGAGACAGTATTACTGCAGAGTTGGGAACAGACTTTCAATGGTGCTTTATATTTTTTTCATTCATCTTAAAGTGAATGCATATAAAACTTGGAGTTGACATCACACTATTTTTCACTTGACATGCAATTTTTATAATTTTGTATTTGATTTTTCTTTTGAAACATCACTTTAAATTATACTTTTTTGGGGGGGTATGGGAGGTAGGAGGGATACTGGGATCTGTGGTGGTGGGAAATGGGCACTGGTGGAAGGATGGATATTTGATTATTGTATAATTGAAACCCTAGCACAAAAATTTGTAAGTCTACAACTGTAACTCATGGTGTCTCACTAATAAAAATTAAAAATTAAATAAATTATACTTTTCATTAAAAGTATAACTAAAATATGATTTACTCAATAATTCCCCAATCTTTGAACATCTTAATTTTTCTGTTTTTCTAAAATATCTTAAATAATCCCAGTATTCTTTATGTACAAATATCAGATTAATTTTGCAGACCAGTTTTCTCTTTTTTAGTATTGTTGTTGGGCCATACCCAGCAATATTCAGCACGTACTCTTGGCTCTGAGCTCAGGGATCACTGTTGGTGGGATTTGGAAGACATATGGGGTGTCAGAGATCAAACCCAGCTGGGCTGCATGCAAGACAGGTGCCCTTGCCACTGTACTATTGGTCCAGCCCCACACATACCAGATTTATAAAGGAAGAAAGAAATTCTGGGTCAAGGAGTATTGTGAAGGTATATCATAACTGTTTGTTTTGCATAACTATTATTGAAAAGAGGTAGGAGCCGCTTATAAAGACCTCTGTAGATAAACTAGACTCAGGAAGGCAGGGTCCAAGGGGCTTTTGTGTGCTTAATTGTCTCCTCTGCCAGAGATGGAGTGTGACCCACTGAAGTCAGATCCTGGGTCAGTCAGCAGAAAAAATGCACAGGGTCATCAGGAGAAGCACCATGAGTGTGGCGTCTTCCTAAACCTGCTTACTACATGAAGAAATGAAACTCTTAGATCAGAAAAGGATGGGTATGTTAACAGTTCTCTATAGAAATGGACAAAATTCTCGCCAGCTCTACCAATTTACATACACTCTCAAAAATACTTTTATGTTATAATCATGTACGTAGCATCAATTATTATGTATAATTATTTAAATATTACCAAATTATTTAGATCTCACCAAATTATTTAAACCACTATACAGTAAATTATTCTACTTAATTCAAATACTGTTTAAATTAATATATGACAAATTTAAATTAAATTAAAATCACTTAAAGTTATTTAAATAAATATTCCTTTATATATTTAAATTTTTCAAAATTTGGTAAGTAAAAATATGTTTCATTGCATAATTTTAATTTCTCTTTACTTTTAAACTTGCAAGTTGCTGAATATATTTAGTAGTCATATATTTGCATTTGTCGTCCATAACCCGAATTGTCTTTTCCATCACTCATGTATTGACTAGCGTATTGGTTATGTGAATTTTTCAAAAGCACCTGTCCCTACTCTGAACCCCTGCAAACCCAGACTGCTCCTGAGGTACTGAAATGGCTTTGTAATCAAATAAAAACATTTCCTTGATGTAAATGGTTTTTGCTTATGTTTCATGTGCCTTTTCAGTATGCCAAAGATGTGAATCTTTTCCTAAAAGAATGCTAAAATAAACCCCACAACGCTCTATGTAAAGTCTTATAATTATCCCTTCATTAAATATGATTTACAGACTTATCCTTTAGTACTAAAAATATCCCTTTGTCTTATGTGGGAGTTGGGGACCCTGCCTTTCACCACTAGCTGCTGATTAGTACTTGGAAAAGAAAACTCTTCCCTTATGAAAACTAAGAAATAAACCTATCAAAGATTAACTATGTGAGTGCAAACTCTGGGGAAGTCACAGTTTGTGTGCTTATGAAGTTTTCTATTAGCATTAAATTATTCTTGGTGTTCCGAGGAAGGAGACCTTATGCTTCTAAAGAAAACTTGTTTGAGGCTAAGCAGTTTTTGATTTCTCAAAAGTTGGGATCAATTTCATTTTTTTTTTTTTGCTTTTCGGGTCACACCCAACGAAGCACAGGGGTTACTCCTGGCTCTGCACTCAGGAATCACCCCGGCGGTGCTCAGGGGACCATATGGGATGCTGGGAATCGAACCCAGGTTGGCCACATGCAAGGCAAACACCCGACCTTCTGTGCTATTGCTCCAGCACCCTGTGATCAATTTCATAATCAAAGTCTATGTGAAGAAAAAAAATCTCACCATTAAAAATTATTTTTAATAATAAGAAAAGATAGCAGTAAGGTTCAAATCTTAAGAAATGAATTTCTTCTAGACATTCATTCTACTTTCTCTTCTACCCTTTTTTTTTTTTTTTGGTGGTGGTGGTGGTGTGGGTAAGGGGGGCTCACATCCAGCAGTGCTCAGAGCTTACTCTTGGCTCTACAGTTAGGAATTACTCCTGGCAGTGCACCAGGACCACATGGGATGCCAAGGATTCAACACAGGTTGTCAGCATGCAAGACAAGCATCCTACCCATTGTAATACCTCTCTAGTCCCTTTTCAGATTTTTTCCCCACCCTTCTGTAAGTTTACATGACCAGATGGTTCCAATTTATGATGCTTATCATCAGTGGCCTTTTCAGAAAGAGGTTCGGTGAGCCCAGAAAAGAGCTGAAGTTTGTTGAATCTGAAGTCTCAAAACATTTCCAGTAATCTCATTAGTTCTTAGAATCATGGTAAACTTGTAAATTAACTGATCTTGTCAGTAACAAGATAGAGAAAGGCTCTATTAGAATTCATTCCTTCCTGTCCCAAGGTTTACTTTCTAGGTTTATATACAGGGTGGAGGAGGGAAGGGAAACAGGAGAGAAAAAAAAGCCATACCCCAGACAGACCTTCATTATCTTGGTCCACCTTGGGTGAGGGCAATCAATGAACACTTGCAACTAACTACGAAAGTGTTTTGCTTTGTTTTGTTTTTACATCCAGAAATTAAAGAAGAGAAAAACCCAGGATAAATTCAGTGTCTAAAGGATGTTGTCAAGGACCCACGCTCTTCTTTGCTCTCTGCCATCTATCTGTGTGGGTTTTTTAAAAAATTGGATCACAGTGAGATACACAGTTACAAAGTTGTTCATGATTGGGTTTCAGTCTTATAATGTTCCGACACCTATCACCTATGTCCATAGTTTCCCTTGCCCTTGTCCGCTTCCTCTATAACAGGCACTTCTCTCTCTTTCTCTCTGTCTCTGTCTCTCTCTCACACACTTTCTTTTCAGGCGTTATGACTAGCAATATAGATACTGAAAGGTCATCATCTCCCTCTTGGTCACAATATGGCTGTAGGTTCCAAAATCATAATACCCACACTACAACTTTCCAAACAGAAAGGGAGAAAAGAGTGCAAAGGTCTGTGTGACTGGCACCCCCCATCAGGATAAGTACATTTCCTTGGTTTATAGGTAAAGTTGAATAGAATCCTTTCCTCATTGCTTTTGATCACTTGCCCTCATCTTCTGACTCCTAACACTTTGTTATTTGGAGGAAACTGGGGGCCTAATCAGAAGGGAAGCGACAATCTCCAGGGACTATCCTGACATGGTGTTTTACACCTTCCACTAGCAAATTACCGTACAAAGTAACTTTCAGTAAGCCACATGGTTTCTTGTTAACTAATTTTAAGTGAAGAATCAGAAGAGAAAATATTTGAGAAACAGTGAAGATGGGGGTTATTAAAAAATATATATATATAATATATATATATATATACATATATATATACACATTAAAACCCAGCTCCCGGAAGAGAACGGCACAGAGTCTCCTGCCCCCACACCTGGCTGGGGCCCCTTGGAGGGGGGCGGGTTGAGCTTCGCCGCCATCCCCCCCCTCCAGCAGAGCCCCAGCAGCCGAAGACCTCCAGAACCAGCCACAACCATGCTGAGTCCACTCTCCACATGCATGAAGGTACTGGCAGAGGAACAAAGGCATGTGGGTCCCGGGGCTGAGATCTCCAAGCCTGCTTGGATTGGGGCTCAGCATCCTCCACCCAGATCCTCCATCTTCCAGTAGGCAGGGGTCACACCCACCAACTGCCCCCCAGCTCCATGTAATCCCATCAACGGCCAAGACCCAGAGACTATAAAACCTAGCTCCTGGAAGCGACATCTTACTATCTCCTGCTTACTTTGGACAACCTGGCGGGCTACCTGCTCACATGGCAGAGTCTGGCAAATTCCCCGTGGTGTACCCAATATGCCAAATACCAGTAACAATGATGGGTCTCATTCTCCTAATCCTAAAAGAGCCTTGAATATGGCACTTTTGAAAATCTCAGGGCTAGGGTGAAGGAGAAGTTACTGGTGCCTGCTCGAGGCAATCAATGCACAAGAAGATGATCGTGATCGTGAGATATATATCTTGATCACTTGACATCCCGCTACTCATCAGTTTGCTCAAGTGGGCGCCAGTAACATCTCCATTCTTCCCTATCTCATGCTAGTGTAGCCCAATGGCGTCTGCTCATTCTAGCAACACAAAGAGCCTCAAATCTATCGTTCAGGGTCTTGATGAAGAAGTTTGACCATCTCGTTGATGGATTCCAGTTGGTAACGGCTCTAGTCCACTGGTCATCTCTAAATCTCATTACATGTCCAGCCCACCTGATTTTCGATACCTTGGCAAACAAGACAGCGTCCCTGATTCTTGATCATTGATGGAGGTCGGAACTCCGGATTCTTTCTCTCATTTGAGTGAAACATGATACTCCAAGCACAGCTCTTTCAATTCCTCTTTGGGAGACCCAAATAGTGTTCTCATCCGGTTTTTGTAGGGCCCAGGTCTCTGAGGCATATGTTAATGCAGGGAGAACAAGGAATCGAAGAGATGTGCCCAGAGCCGGAGGTTCTTCATCCTCTTAGCTATTTCTTTTATGCTCTTGAAGGCATTCCAAGCCTCTCTTCCTCCTGCGCAACTCAGGTGCCAGGTCATTCGACATGTTGACTTCTCAACCTAGGTACACATAACTGTTGCATTCGGAGATGATCGTTCCCTTGAGAGCGAATGGAACATCAAGAACGAGACTGTTTCTCATGAATATTGTCTTTGTGAGATTCAGCTGTAATTGACCTTTCCACACTCATGGTCTAAGACAGCCAGCATTTGAGCCACTTGGCTAATGTTTGTTGTTATTAGAACGATGTCATCAACAAAGTGGAGGTGGTGTAGTTGCCGACCGTCTATCTTCACTCCCATTCCTTCCCATTCCAGTTGTCACATTACGTTCTTGAGGGTGGCACTGAAGAGTTTTGATGAAGTGGTATCACCCTGCCGAACCCCTCTCTTGACATCAATGATCACTTCTTTGTAGAATGGTGAGATCCTGGTAGTGAATTCATAATATAGCTCATGGAGGATACTGATGTATTGAGTTTGAATGCCCTGATTGGCTAGGGCTTCCATGACCCACTTCCATCTCAACAGAATCAAAGGCCATCTTTAAATCAATGAACGTTAGACAGAGTGGCATCTTGAACTCCTGGGAAACCTCAATGAGCTTGGTTATCATGTGGATATGGTCTATGGTGCTGAATCCTGTTCAGAACCTGGCTTGCTTGCATGGTTGTCCTTCATCTAGTGTTCTGGCAATCCTATTCAGGATGACTCAAGTGAACAGCTTGTAGATGACAGGCAGATCAGGTGATATTTGCCAATGTCATGGATGTCTCCCTTCTTGAACAGTAGTAGTACAGTCCTGCTGGTTTTCCATTGGGACAGAACCTTGCATTCAGACAGGTAGCATGTGAAGAGCCAAGCCAGCATATTGATGAGTACTGACAGCAGGTTCTTCAGGTATTCAGGTCTGACCTAGTCTGGGCCAGGTTCTGTTTGTTTCTTTACTGATGAAATGGCATGTCGGATTTTGGAAGGGAGAATGTTGGGAATGACATATCCACCCTGCGGAATTTGGTATGGTGGCTAGGTATAGCCAGGTGGACAAGGCTATCAAAGAGATGTGAGTAGAAGTCATGGATAATCTTCTCCACTGCCTTCTGGGAGATGTGATAGATCCATCAGGACATCGGAGGGCAGTCATCTTAGTCTTGTAGTTGGCAAATGCTTTCTCCAGTTTCTGCTGCATTACCAGCACTTCTCTCTTTGAGGTCTTCCTTTATCGCTTCTCTGCACTGCTTTGCGAGTTCAGATGTTTGCTTGTGGTTGCCTGAGGATTGCGCCAAGTCATGTTGGCGAATAAGCTCAAGAGTTTTCAAAGACAGGCATTTTTTTTGTGGCTATCTCTCTCTTGGCATTCCTTGCACAATCATGGAGGTGCTGAACCAGTCGATCGTATTCCTCGTTGATGTTGTCAATGACAGCATCTTCCTATGCTCCCACAATAGTGCCAAAGAGCTCCCAGTTGGTGGTTGTTCTGGGACTTCTCTTCTTAAGCTTTGCATTCCTTACTTCCTGCTCTGTGAAGTAGAATTTTGCACAAAGGAGACAGTGGTTTGATCCCGTTTGGAATTTTGGGAACTGAGAGTTACCATGGATGGTTTTGGTCGACATGATGAACTCAGACAGTCTTTCACTCTGTTCGTTCCATTCTAGCCCATGGGACCCGATGTGGAGTTCTTCAGCTGATCTTCTCGGTCCTATCTTGGCATTGAAATCACCGACAATGATCTTGTAGAAGATGTGGTCTTCTTTATAGAACTTCTCCAGCTCCATGTAAAACTTCTCAATTTCTCCTTCATCATAATTGGATGTTGGTGCGTAGACAATGAAGATAGAAACCACCGGCAGTGAGCCACATCTATTCAAGTGTAATCATCCGATTTGGGTTGTTAGGCATTCGAATGAATCAGTGCTCATGGCCAGATTCGTGTTGACAAGGATAACGACACCACTGATGCTTCTTTTGTCGCATGTTCCGAGGAACAGTTCTTCTCCAGTGTCAAAAATGGCGTCATGTGATTGATGTCTTCTTGTCTCGGTCAGACCAATGATGTCGTACTTGATCTTTCGCCCTTGTACCATCATGTCCTTGATGGATGCATCTGATGCCAGCGTACATGCATTGAAAGCACAGACAGTTATTTTTGTCTTTCTTCGTTTTGGCAGCCTAGTGCAGCCTTGAGACTTTATCAGACTCTCCTTCCACATCCTTCTCAACGCTCCTGTATTGGTGGCTCCTTCAGGGTTAGGGGAATGAGACCCATTGTATTTACTGGTTTTGGCATATCGAGTATGCAACGGTACTCAAGTATCCACTACCTCCACTACCCAGCTGCCGCCATGCTCCAGGATGCTTTCTGGACCACAGCCGCGTGACACATCATAAAACACTTAATGCCCATTTTCCAGGATTGCTGCACCATATTTGATAGATTCAAATATGGTTTGAACCATGGGAACATCTATAAGGGTGATTAGAGGCCGCCCCAAAAGCCTCTATCCCTGTCGGAGAGCCTGGCAAGCTACCGAGAGTATTCCGCCCACACGGCAGAGCATGGCAAGCTATCCGTTGCATGGCAAGCTATCTCGATACACACACACACACACACACACACACACATATATATATATATATATATATATATACATATCATTTCAAAGTCAAGAAACCTATTATTTTTCCTCAGTACTGGTTAGTGCTGTGCTGGTGTCAAGATTCAAAAGCCCGTCCAATGTAAACTTAAGCTGCAAGGTAGTTAGACTCTGCCCCTGTGCTACTAATAGATCAATAGAAATCAGACCAGTACTAAGGGCTGAAATGGTTATGAATAACATATGATGTCTCACTGCTGCAGTAGTGGCCGCATGATTTTGAAATTCTGAAATTTTAACAATTAAATCTGGAGGGATTTCTGCCAAAACCTGCTGTGTTCTGAGATTTGTTCCTGAATCTTTGGGATCATGGCCGTTAAGCAGTTTCATCCGGAGCCAGAGAGGCCATTCATGGACGGCGACTCGGAGTCTTGTTGGGACGGGGAGAAAAAGGTTGGCTCCACCCTATCCCATGAGATCCCACATGTCTCGTCACTGCAGTCCCAAACCTGACTGTCCAGTGGCCTCTGGAGGATGGTGGCCCAGTGGCCGCCAGGGGGAACAGGCCAAGGCACAAAACCTGTTCCCACCTGGGTGACCCATTGCCAGTAACCTACTGCAGGGACCAGACACATTACTGCAAAAAGCTGTTGGGTTCCAAGATTTATTTCTGAGTCTCTGGGATCATGGCCATTAAGTGGCTTGATCAGGAGCGAGAGAGGCTGTTTGTTGGTGGTGACTCGGGGTTTCGTTGGGGTGGGGAGGAAAAGGCCAGCTCCACCTCCATCCCGTGAGGCCCTGCATGTCTCGTCACTGCAGGCCCAAACCTGACTGTCCAGTGGCCTTTGGAAGATGGCGGCCACCGAGCCACCCAGGGGGAGCAGGCTAAGGTACAGCACCCTTTCCCTTCTGGGGTGGCCTGGCGACAATAACCTACTGCAGGGTTCGGATGCATTTCTGCCAAAAGCTGCTGGGTTTCGAGCTTTATTTCTGAGTCTCTGGGATCATGGCTGTTAAGCGGCTTATCAGGAGGCAGAGAGGCTGTTTGTGGGCAGCGAAGGGGAGGAAGGGCTGGCTCCACCCCCATCCCATGAGGCCCTGTGTGTCTCGTCACTGCGGGCCCAAACCTGACTGTCCAGTGGCCTCTGGAGTATGGCAGCCACTGGGCCGCCAGGGGGAACAGGTCCAGGCACTTAACCTATTCCCACCTGGGGTGGCCCGGCGCCAGTAACCTACTATAGAGACAGGACACATTTCTGCCAAAAGCCATTGAGTTTCGAGATTTGTTTCTGAGTCTCTGGGATAATAACCATTAAACAGTTCGATTAGGAACCAAAGAGGCCATGCCTCCAATTAAATAGCTGAGCAGGAGGTGGTTTGTGGGTGTGTCTCCCACATACCTAACTTTTGGCCGTTTACTTTCTTGGTAAACTTTGCTCCAAGTTTTTGGGGTCTGGTCAAAGGCACAGCAGCAATTTTGGGGTATCTGGAAGTCTGAAGGCACTATCAGGCTGCTGATGCACTCACCTCACAGGTACAGATTGACCTGCTAGTGGCACCATACCCTTGGTGTATGTAAATTTTAAATATTGATTAAGTCTACTTTTTTGTTAATTATTTCTTGATATCATATTGAAGAAAACGTTGCTAAATCCAAATTTATGAAAATTTTCCCAAGTTTTCTCTAAGAGTTATACAGTTTTAGAACTCTTTAAATTCAGGTCTTGATTAATTTTGAATTAATATTTACATATGGTAGGGTATAAGAATCTGATTTCAGTTTTTTCACATTGATATCCAGTTTTTTTAGTGCCAATTGTTAAAAAGTTTATCTCTTATTTGTCTTAAATTTTCTTTGCACTCTGGTTAAAAATAAATATAGAGAATGAAGGCATTTTTCTAGTGTCAGTTTTATTTCACTGATATATGTTTATAATTATGCCTTATGCCATTACTACAATTTTGATTGTTGCACCTTTGTAGTTAGTTGAAATAAATCAACTACAGATTTTATCTGCAAAGCAAATCTTGTACCTTTTTAAATGTCATACCTTCTTTACATTTTAGGAATTGTTCCCACAACAAATACAGATATTTCTGCCAGACCACAACTGGAGCTGGAGAGAGGTTAAGGAAGGGGGGATACAAAGAAATCCCAAGTAATGAAGCAATTTATGTTTTTGTTTCAGGGCCACACCTGGCAAAACTCAGGAGTTACTCTGGGCCCTGCACTCAGGAATCATTCCTGTCAGTTCACAGGGGCCATATGGGATACTAGGAATTAAACCTGGGTTGGTCCTGTACAAGACAAACACCTTATTTACTGTATTATCTCCTCTGGCCCCAAAAGGATCAAATATAAATGAGAGAGCATTCATGTCTTTTTGGTTCTAACCAAGAATATAGAAATCACTTCAGATTTCACTAGAGAGAACTAAATTCAAGAAGCAGTTATTGTAGAATGGAAAATGGGGAAGCAAAATAAAGAACATATATCATCCAAAGATTTTAAAATTATGGAAACCTGCTACTACTACTACTACTACTACTACTACTACTATGCAAATAATATGAGCAAAGAGAAGAAACAAAATTACCCACACCTGAAATGTAGGATAACCTCATGAAATTTAGCAACTATCTGGAGGGAAATGGAGCTACAGCTAGATGCAGCCTCTACAAGAAAAGACGCTGAAGATTTAACAGGAAGAGGAGAAACACCCTGTGTTCTTCGCCACTACTAACTGAACCCATTCAGAAATCATCTATTCTGGAAACCCAGAGAAAAGCAGTCTACAGAGGCCTCTAGTTCCTCTGCCCTTATCCTTATTTCACCAGTGATGAGAAGAGCAGTGAACAATGTAAACTCAAACAATGTATGCTTGAGTTTATAGAGGGCTCAGGAACTGTACACGAGAAAATTTGGATCCATATAATATTGGAGTGTAAGGGTCTGATTAAAAATTAACAACTCACTTAGTTTCAAGCCATAATAAAAATTCTAGTTCTAACTATAATCAATTTTTGATTTATAATCATGCACACTTAAAATTAATGTTATAATGCATTGTTATTCTATTTTTGTTTATGTTTATTAATATTTTGATTTTTGTGCCATGCCATAAATGCTAAGGGCCTACCTACTGCTGGCTCTGTGCTCAGCGATCACTCCTGGTGTGCTCAGGGACCACAAAAATGTTAGGTATCAAATGGACGTCAAACGGACGTCAGCCACTTGCAATGCAAATGCCTTATCCCCTGTATTTCTCTCAGACCCTCTGCAGTGGCTACTTTAATAAGATAAATTTTGTGATTTTTTTTTTTTTTTGGTTTATGTGGCTATGCTTGTCTGTGCTCAGGGCTTATTCCTGGCTTTGCACTCAGAGATCATTCCTGGCAAGGCTGGGATAACCATATGGGTTGTTGGGGATGGAACCAGGGTTGGCCACTTGCAAGGCAAACATGTTTCCTGCTGTATTATGCTCCTGCTCCATGAAACATTTTTAAGGAAAAAAGTTCCACAAGACAGGCTAGCATCTTAAAATAAAATATTTTAAAATCACAAGTAAAGTAACCCATGTCCCCCTTGTAATAAATTCAATCATGACAAATGGTAGTCTAATTAGAGATACATGTTAGCAAGTTACTAGACTCTTTGCATGTTACCTATTTTAAATTCGTGAAATATCCTAATGAGGTCAATATGATTGAATAATCTTAAAGACATGGAGAAAGAGACTTAGTTAATTGGCTTGTCTGAGCTTGTAATTGGCAGAGCCAGAGTTGACATCTCTGCATAGTTCTCTCTCTCAATCCTGTACTCCTAAGTATGACGTTCACAGCAAAGAAAATCGAATTCATCATTCTTGAGGTCAAAGAAAGTAATTGTTACCCTGCTGCTGGTGGTTCCCTCCCAGCTGAATGTGATTCCCAAAGTGTGAAAAAGGTCAAAATTTCACTCCCAAAGAGTAAAAAAGGTCAATTACCCAAAAAAATGCCCATAGAGAAGATAGAAGAGTGGTGACTGAAAAAGAGAAATATGAAGAACATTCCTTCTTCAGCTTGCTACTGCTTCTATTAACTTACTTTGTATTTTTACATAAAGAAGGACAAATGTAGGACATGTCAAAAATCCTTCCATTCCATGGATGTAAAGGCAAGAAACTTAACTATATAACAGCGACAGGCAAAAACGATGTGAAGCCACTAGCAACGTGGCCTCGCTCCATTGCAAGGATAGAAGATCTGAGAGAGTGCTGTCTCCAATAAGGTATTTTCATACATGTGTAACATCTAATGCTTCATTTTTTTAAAATCATGTTTCTATGTAAGATTCTCTCCATTGTGTGCCAGAGCAACAATGCAGTGGATAAAGTATTTGCCTTGCACATGGCCAATTCAAGTTCAATCCCCAAGACCCTATATGGTCCCCCAAGACTATCAGGAGTAATTCCTGAGTGCAGAGCCAGGAGTAACTCCTGAACCCTGCCAGGTGTAGCCCAAAGACCAAGTAAAATAAAATAATAAGATAAAACTTTCCCCATGACAGTTTTTTTTTTTTTTGGCGTCACACCTAGCAATGCACAGGGGTTACTCCTGGCTTATGCACTCAGGAATTACTCCTGGCAGCGCTCGGGGGACCGTATGGGTGCTGGTAATTGAACCTGGGCTGGCTGCATGCAAGGCAAACGCCCTACCCACTGTGTTCTTGTTCCAGCCCCCAACTACAGATCTTATCAAATGAGATAAACCAATCTTCCAAAGTACATCCAGAATGAAAGGAAATGTTCTCATCTAGTGGGGAAATCAGGTTCAACAGGATCTGCCCATTTTTCTCTACCTTTTAAATTTATAATTTCAACTTTGATACTATCTTTCTGGTTCATTTGCTTCCGCTACAACAAGCTCTACGTTTTCCCTTGAACATATTAAGTATGAGTCTATCTCAGGGCTTGACACTTGCCATTCTATTTGCCTGGAAGATCTTTTTGTTTTTTCATTTCCTTCCTTATACTCTTTTAAGTACTCTGTTCAAAAGTCATGCACCTTTGTAAGGATTTCTTAATTAATCTTTTTAAAATAATAAAGTTCTTCACTCCTACATTCTACAACCCTTGCATTTTTTCACCTATTCCAGTTCTCAAATGCTAGCAGATATCATAATTATTTGGATAGGTATGGGAAAGCATACTAAATTCCTGGTTTATGACTCAGTAGGTCTTGGGATTAAAACAACAATTTTACTTGTTGGGTTTTTTTCTATTTTAATTATATTGTGTTTTGGTATATGTCTGTTTGTATTTATTGTTTGGAACTCTTTGAGCTTCCTCTATCTGAATGACTAACTTTGTTCTCAGCTTAAGAAAAGTCTCAGCTATTATTGCTTCAAATAAAAATTCTGCACCTTGTTATGAATAAAAAAACGTGTTTACCTTTGTAGAAATATTTTCCCAATCAATTCCATTTGCTCTTTCCACCTTTAGACCCTATGGTGACCCTGTTTAGCGTGAGTTACCACACCATTATTTAAAATGACAGCGGAAAATTAAAAAAAATTTTTTTAATTAAAAAAAAACCTAGGATAGAATGGAAATATCTTATAGAAAACAGTTTCCCTTAAGTTAGAATTCTGAGGAAAGGGATAAAGGATTATTACAGCAAGAAGTATCTAGTTTTGACTTGAGGCTAACTTCAATAGATAAAGAAGGCAGAACTGACAATGGAGATTGAAACTAGACCAAAGATCAATGTTAAATAGGGTAGATTGTTCTTGTCCCAAAGCCTAAAGATACATGTATTCTCAGTTTAACCTTCCCCCAAAGAGTAGTCCTTACTTTGTTTAGGTTTGTAAGTAAGATGGAGCATGCCCCAGGGAACCAGCCTAGGGGTGGTTTTATTATTCATTTTACTCCTGCAGTGGTCTAAAACCCACCCTTTCTTCTACTTGAACTGTATAATAAATTTTCACTTCATAAGCATGTGAGTTTTGTATTAAAATATTTTACACAATTCTCAGGAACCCACCAGTTCAGGAAAAATCCACTTTTCCACAACATTGTCACCATACAAACAAAATAGTTGCTTTGAGGACTTGAGCCCTCAAAGCTGTCGGCTGATTTCCAATACAGTTCTTTTTCAATCTATTTCAAAACAAAAATAATAATAAGGTGGTCCCTTTCCCCATTCTTCTTTTGGAACCCCTGTGATATAGATGGCGTTCCTGTACCTTCTTTATGCTGTTACATATAGCTTTTATGTTTTCTTCATTGCTTTTAATTCTTTTTGCTAGTTCGCTCTTTCTTAGTTTCTTTCTTTCTTTCTTTCTTTCTTTCTTTCTTTCTTTCTTTCTTTCTTTCTTTCTTTCTTTCTTTCATAGTAGCCAGTGAAATTGGGAGTAGAATCTAGAGCCATTCCCAGTGATGCTGTGATGCTTAATCAGGTAGCGCAAGTCTAGTGCTTCAGTCCTCAAGCAATGCAGTGATCAGACCTAGGTTTGCAGTGTGCTCTGTGAGAACATACTGGAGTCACAGGGCTCAAACCCAGGGCCTTGCACATATTAGGCATGTCCTTTACTGCTTGAACTTGCTCTTCAGCCCTTAGTGATACTTTTTTAGATGGTTTTTACTATTTTATCTTCAAGTTTACAATGATTTAATTTTCAGTTTCATTAATTTCTGCTATTGAGTCCCTCTATTTATTTATTTATTTTTAGTTCAGCTGCTGTATTCCCTAGACTTATAATTTCTATATGGAATTTCTCTTACACATTGTCCCACTCCTTTTCTGACTGTTGAAATTCTTTCCCACTGAGTTCTCAATTTTAGTGAGCTTCATTGAGATTATACTAAGTTTTCCTCAGGTAACTTTCACCATTCATCTGTTTTTATTAGGTCATCTACATATATTTTTTCCTGACTCATTATTGTGAGTGAGTTCCTCTATCTGCTCATTAAGTATGGTGCTGCACACAGACCTGAGCAGGGACTAGGAACCAAGACAAGACTTTAAGATTACCAGTGCCCAGCTACCACTAGGCTGCCATGACCATGGAAACTTGAGTGGTGGCTGAGGGATCTTTACTGAGGCCTCTGGCCCTCTAATGGCAGAGGAGATATTCCAGGGCCAGTAAAAGCAAAACCTGGATGGCTATGGACTAGCAAGAAAGCGTAGCAGGTCAGATGGGCCTCCTGGTAATTGGGTATTCTTAGGAAAGTCTCCAGGGTGGTTTCTATTTGCAGGCTGTGATTTGCTTGCTAACAGTTTATCTGGACTGGCGGGGGTCTGGTCTGCTAGCCTGAAGCAATCAATCCTGATAATTGTCTAAGCTAGGTCAACTATTTACTAGGAGTAAGTGAAATGCTCTTTATTTGCCCTTGAGGTCTTTGATTCACTACTGGTAGAAATGCTCATCACTCCAGCCTTTTTGGCAAACAACATGACACTTCTCATAAAACTAGGAATTGAACTTCCATGTGATCCAATAATTCCACTTCTTGGCATATACCACAAGGGCCCAAAAATCTTCTCAGGAAAGATTACCTCTATTTATAATAGCTAAAATCAAAAAGCAACCCACATGTCTTATAACAAGTGACTGGATAAAGAAGACATAATTCATATATACAATGAAATACTACTCAGCTATAAGAAAAGATGAAATCGGGGCCAGAGCGATAGTACAGCAGGAAGGGTGTTTGCCTTGCACATGGCCGACCCAGGTTTGATCCCTGGCATCCCATGTGGTCCCTCAAGCACCACCAGGAGGAATTCCTGAGTGCAAAGTCAGGAGTAACCCCTGAGCATTGCTGGGTGTGACCCACAAAGAAAAAAAAAGATGAAATCTGCTACTACAGGGTTATCATGCTAAGTTATCATGCTGAGTTATCATGCTACTACAGGTATCATGCTGAGTGAAGTTAGAAGAGGAACAGACACAAAATGAACTGTCTCATATGCCAGATATAAAGAAACATGGTAGCAAATGGCCAAAAGCAAGAGAAACTGAGAACTGGTTCTCAGTAGGACTTCTTCTTTTGTTGGGGGAGGGCATAGCAAAAGGAAAAGAATACAGGGGAGAGGACACTGGGACAATAGTGGAGGGAAGCAGGCACTCCGGTGTAGGGCGTGATGCTGGAATGCTTTATGTAAGAAATCTTCCTTCTATTAGCAATATTGTAAATCATGGTGCCTAAAATCAAACAAGAATTTGTCATGAATTAAGATCTATTGCCATGGACAATGGGCTGGAGCAATAGCACAGCGGGTAGGGCAGTTGCCTTGCAAGCGGCTAACATGGCCGACCCAAGTTCAATTCCTCCACCCCTCTCGGAAAGCCTGGCAAGCTGCCCGTGATGTATTCTATATGCCAAACACAGTAACAATTGTCACAATGGAGACGTTACTGGGCCCGCTCTAGCAAATCGATGAACAATGGGAGGACAGTGACAGTGACAGTGCCATGGACAATGAGATCCAGTATGTAATCTACTTGCCAAAGCTTCCAGAGGTTGTCAAAATGGTGCCTGCCAGTGTGTCTCTGACCTGTGTTAATATTTGATAGTTTCTTGTCTTCCATTCCAGTATTTCAAATGTGTGGTCATAGGGTTGGGATTTCAGATGCTTTGGGCAATGCTTCTTACCAGCCCCCATCTCCAACACCTACCCTGGGTAAAAAGCTGCTACTTAAAACCTCTTTCTAATTGTAGCTGCTGAACAATAATGAGGTTTATTTCTTGAGGAGGTGTCCGTCTGTCTTTGAGAATCCATTTGGATACTGTCCTTTTGACCCTTTATGTAGAAACTTTGTTCAGCAGAGTTTTGGGTTAGTTTCTGCATAAATTAATTCAAATTTATTGTGATTGCAAGAGGAGCTAAGCTCAATTAGAGGAGCTTCTCTCTATTGACCATTTATCTGGACCTCCTGGAAAAATTTTAAACCATTATTTTATGAATTTTAACCTTGTTTCATCTAAGAAGGGAACTTAGTTTGCATAGCATTGGTGACTTGAAATATTTTTAATATATTTTCAGCCAAAAACATGCTCAATTTTTGAGATGTGTTATGTGATCTTAAAAGAATGTAACTTTTATTTGTTGGGAAATAAAGGTATATATGTCAGTTTTTATATTATTGAATATATATATTCATATATATGATAAATATATACATATATATTCATATATATATCGCCCCAGCAGTATATATATGTATATATACTGCTGGAGCGATAGCACAGTGGGTAGGGCATTAGCCTTACAAGCGGCCAACATGGCCGACCCGAGTTCGATTCCTCCGCCCCTCTCGGAGAGCCCGGCAAGCTACCGAGAGTATTCGATATGCCAGACACAGTAACAACAAAGTCTCCAATGGAGACGTTACTGGGCCCGCTCGAGCAAATCAACGATCAACGGGAGGGCCTTTACCTTTACCTTTACCTATACTGATACATAAGCACTGATGGCCATATTATTAAAATCTTCTACGAGTGCTTATTTGTCATTTGCTTGTTCCTTTTTTCACTTTCCTCTATTTACTCTTATTTTTCCTTTTGAGATTCCCAATATAGGGATGTTGATAAAATTGTGTTTGTTCTTCAGATTTCATAACTTATTCTCTTTATCTCTTCTCCTTTCCCTGATATCCATTGGGATAATTCAACCTGAACAACTTCCAACCTTGTATCTGCTATTTTCTAGCCTACAGTAACACTGAGAATAGGAATTGAACGAGGACACGTGAAGGAGAAAAAATGACACAAACAGTCCTAGAGACCGACTGTTTCTGCAGCTGTGCCCCAGACTCTCTCCAGCATAAGGAATTATCTCTTCCCCACTTCAGCCAACAGGGTCCCTATCAAGACTCTCCCTGAGGGTGTTTTACCATATTTGTGTAATTTGGCTGAACACACTTGAAATCCATCAACTTTTCCATCTCTTCTGTAGTGTATACTATCCAGGGAGCCACATGGGCAACAACAGTCCATGAATAGTCATTTCAGTCTATCCTGGCTTATCTGTGGGTCTCAATTCAATGTAGATAGACACTACTTGTCTTAATTTTATTCTCTTTAAGATAATGCAGGAAGAAACATACCAAGAAGTTTGGGATCATTTTATTAGCAACAAATGTCTGTCAATACTAATTTATCTCATGTGTGATGTATGTGTGAGATAAGTGCCAGACTATTAAATTCAACTTAAATAACAGGAATAGCAAAGAATGAACTGAAATTCTTGGCTGGTGAAGGAGCTACATTTTTTTTTCCAGCAGATTTGACCTGCTGAAGTTCAGAGGTCTTAGAATAAAACTGTAACAGAAGTTGAGACAAGATTGGATCTGGGAGGACAACTTTCTCAAGAATTTAGCAAAGTAGTTTCTCCATGGAGTTGCCAGACTTCCCAAATAAAAATATAAGACACAATTAAATTTGAATAATTATTACTGCCAATTCATTTTTGTTCAAAAATAACTCAATACAGGACATTTATGGTGTCATAACAAAGTCAATGTATGATGTAGGACATATTTTACATGTACAGTATAGATTCCTAAACCCTTCCTTCCTTCCTTCCTTCCTTCCTTCCTTCCTTCCTTCCTTCCTTCCTCCCTCCCTCCCTCCCTCCCTCCCTCCTTTCTTTCTTTCTTTCTTTCTTTCTTTCTTTCTTTCTTTCTTTCTTTCTTTCTCTTTCTTCCTTTCTTTCTTTCTTGGTAGGGATGAAACCTAGGCAGTCACATATTCAAGGCACAAGCTCTTCCATCAAGTCACTTCCTTAGAAAGTCTATTTCTATGTTCACTAGTATAACTAGTCTGCCACAGCTTCATGGTTGCTTGCAGTTATGATGAGAAAGACCCTCTTTCCAAATATATGATCATGACAATGATACGAGAGAATACATGAAATTAGAACCATTCCAGAAATTCTAAGATAAGCATTTTATAGTCATCAGCTTTCTTTATGCCAGAGGTCCTTAACCCTGGAATATGTATTGTCATTACCTGCTGATTGGGTTGCCATAAAAAAATACTGAATGCCCAGTAAAATTAAAATGTAATTTAAACATGGTTCTTTTTGTTCTTGTTTTGGGGACACACCTGGGGATAGTCAGGGGTTATTAATGGCTCTGCACTCAGGGATCATTCACTTCAGGTGGTGCTCAGGGGACAATATTGTGGTGCTGGGTATCAAACCCGGGTTGACCACATGCAAGGCAAGTGCCCTCCCTGCTGTACCTCTGGCTCCTAAATAATTTTTAATGCTATTATATCCCAAATATTATATAGGGCATTATTACAGTAAAATAGTTTTGTTCTTAAATTTGTGCTTAAATTTTAAAACTTAAATTTGACTTGGTTACCTGTATTTGTAAAATATACAATCCTTATCTGGAGAGCATTTGAAACAAACTCCTGCTTTTTTTTTCTGATGAAAATAAATCTTTAATATTATAGCAAAGTTATATTAATCAAATGTGAGGGCAAAATAAATATATTTAATTTTTAATATTACATATTATAGAAACATTAAAAATTACTTATCGAAACACTGACAAATTACAATATTTTGTATTCTTCATATGGGTTTCAAATGTTAACACTTTAGAATCTCTCTTTTCTAATATGCCATATTATCATTTTTAATATACTGTATTAATGTCACATATTGAGGCTAAAGATACAGTATTCTGGGTAGTGTACTTCCTTTGCACACAGTCCACCCAGGAACAAACTCCTACTTTGGTCACACTTTGACATTAAATCAAGATCCAATGGGGTTCAGTTCTTGGTCTGGCTCCAGATGATTCCAATATGTAACCAGGGTTGACTGCCTCTTCTCTGGAGTCAAAAGTACAGCTCCTCAGACTGAAATTTACATGAATTTTCTGGGATTTGTTCAAGTGCTGATTCAGTACTATGGGGTGTGGCACCACTTGGAATTTGTTCAAGTGCTGATTCGATGTTCTGGGGTGGGGCTCAAGCATCTACATTTCTAATGAGTTCCAGGTAATGTGTCCCATCTCCTCATCACAAGATTTCTTTTATAAACAAGTATTTCTGGGCACCCTTGGGTTGGGTTGAATGGCTCTCATAACCAAATATCAGTTCCCTCTCACCTTCCAGACCTTCACTTTGCTTCAGTATGGTGGCACCAAGTAAGAGAGCAATTTCCTAATCCAACTTGTTTTATTAAACCCTAATGATTTCTCACTGGGTAAAGCACCTCAGTGCAAAGAGGAAAACCTAGTATGTGTCCAATGGGGTATGTATATTGGCATGGGAAGGGCGTGGCTGTCATAGTCCGTGCTTCCAAGAAACTGTTCTGACTTAATCTGACTTTGCAGCCCTCTCTCGGCTCAACTAAACCTAGGGTTGATCCCCAGAAATAATCTAATAATCTGACCCGGAAAGGATCAAAGACTATTTTGAGAAATCACTGTAAGTAACCCTTCAGAAATCATAATTTTTCATATGTGCATATATGTTAAATAGATGGTGTGAAACAGATGTGTTTACAAGTGTGACAGGGAACTCTGAAGAGCTAGATGAGATCTGGCGAACGGATTGTGTGTGTTGGTGGCCGGGGTGGAGGAATGGAGGGAGAGGGGAGAAGTATGTGAGAATAGATGTTGTGTTTTGTGTGTGTGTGTGTGTGTGTGTGTGTGTGTGTGTGTGTAAAACAAAGATAGAAAGAGAGAGAGAGAGAGAAAGAGAGAGAACATGTGGTGGTGGTGGTGTGTGAAGTTTGTATACATACAAATCATAGATCAAAGGTAGAGGCCTTCAGGTTAATCATAATCAAAGGTAGAGACTTTGTTCCCTGAATTATCCAGTTTGTACAGTCCCATACCTCATAAGACTTCTTTTATGAACCAGTACACATTCTTAGTACACACATGCGAGCATATAAACATACACTCACATGTCTTTGTTTAATTCTTAGGGTAAGTCCAAAAATTTAAGTTACTATTAAAATTTGGGGTAAAATATTGACTTGCTCCTCTGTGATTGTCTAGCCTAGGTCATAATCTTCGAGGTACTGATCACTCATTCATGATGTCAAATGTGCAAACTTAGAAAAATCACAGGTCAGCCTTTTTCAGAACTGCTACAGAGAGATGGACCAGGTGCACTGCTGTTCTTTTTCCTCAGAGGAGACAGGCAAATTACTGGAGAAGTAAGGCTTCTTGGACAATAAGCTTGGATTCTTTCCTCAGTTTTGCCATTTACCAGTGGTGTGGCTTTTGATGGGACACAGTGGTAGCCGGACTCAGGTTTCTAGTCTAAAAATTAAGCTAGTAAAACATGAAGACTGATGGGAGGCTCATGTGAGATAAGTGCTAGCATGGAGCATGGAGCCATAAGTCAACAGTTGATGAACGATGCCAGCTCTGCCTACAGGGAGAGATTTGGCCTCCACTGCCACTTCACAACCTTGGCAGTCACAGGCACATGCTCTGGGGGAAGAAGGCTGTAAAGAGTAGCGGTTCAAAGAGGAGTGCAAAGCCCTGTCTCAGCAGCCTGGCTCATGTTTATGAAGAATGGCATTAATAGCAGAGCACTTTTCAATAACACAAAACAAATCATACCAAAGTACCAGCACACACATACCCCTTTTAAAAAGAATGTACTACTAATTTTATGAGAAGTTGACTGAACTGTTGAAAGAATGTTGAAGTGAAAAGCCACTTTTGAAGCATCTCTCCATGCTTGAAAACATTCTGGGAGTGATCAGTGTTAGTCTTTGTAATCTAGAGGCTCTTGACCCTTGCCTGCGTGACTAAGTGAGGAGAGATACTGCTCTCTGGGTAAGAGGAACTGTGGGGCTCATCTCTTGGCCCTTGGCTGGCTTGCAGCTCCCAAAGGAACCTTCACTTGGAAGTATCAGGGATGTCTTATTTATTAGACCCAATAAAGTTGTTCTGAGCGAACAAGCTATTTGACAGTCTGTCAATTTAAGAAGGGATAAATTTAATTGTTTTCGAAGCTGACAATGCTCTGGCCATCATTTTATTTATTTATTTATTTATTTATTTTCTTTTTGGGTCACACCTGCCATTTCACAGGGGTTACTCCTGGCTCATGCACTCAGGAATTACTCCTGGCGGTGCTCGAGATGTTGGGAATCGAACCCGGGTCGACCGCGTGCAAAGCAAATGCCCTACCCACTGTGCTATTGCTCCAGCCTCTCTGGCCATCATTTTAGAGGATAATTGAAAAAAAGATTAGACTCCTCCTGAGTCAAAGTGAGCAGAGGAGAGAATTTTATTTCCACTCTGGTCAGTGTAGCTAGACATATATCTTCTTGTTTGTGTGATAAAAAACCAAATTCATATAATCTGCTTCTATGTATACATAAGTATTTGTGTATTAAAATATAAAGGTAAATTTATTTAATAAATTTTGTAGGGTCAAAATCTGCCAGCTCATTTTTTCAGTCACACTTCTGCAGAATGTTACAAGGCTAAAGAGAAGGTCACTTCACCTGGACATAGTTAATGAGGTGACCAACTGTTTGTAAACAACAGAATGCAATTTAGGAAAATGTTTCAAATGTGTGTTTTCTAGAAGAGAATTTTGATTCAAGATTTGTTGCCTTAGAAAATTTCGGGCTGGAGCGATAGCACAGCGATAGGGCATTTGCCTTGCACGCAGCCAACATGGCCGACCCGAGTTCAATTCCTCCTCCGCCCCTCTCGGAGAGCCCGGCAAGCTACTAAGAGTATCTCGCCCGCACTGCAGAGCCTGGCAAGCCACCGTGATGTATTCGATATGCCAAACACAGTAACAACAAAATCTCCAATGGAGACGTTACTGGGCCCGCTCGAGCAAATCGATGAACAACGGGAGGGCCTTTACTTTACTTTACTTTACTTTACTTTAAATAAAGTACTTAAATATATAATGTGCTAAATACATTAATTTATCTCATGTAGGGTTATAGCAATACATCTTTATATCTCATAAAGAGATATATAGAGGTATATAAATATATTTCTCATATAGAGAGATAATGCTATCTCATTTTAGTGCTATAGGTGTTTCCCCCAAAGTTCAAATATTAAATGACAAAGAAAAATATCAAAATAGTTGAAAAATACTATGATGCATTAGAATTAGATCTCGTGTGTAAAATCAAACACACACATATAAAAATATGCATAACAAAAATTACCAAAAATAACTGATATGGAAACCATGGTTATATATTGGGTGATTGGCCTACTGCTGATTTTATTTTCTTCAAACTTTTTTGTATTCTATGCAATTTTTTCAATGAGCGTGTGTGTGTGTGTGTGTGTGTGTGTGTGTGTGTGTGTGTGTGTGTAATCAGAAAGGAAAAAAATTCTACAGCAAATGTTCTTTTTTAGGAAATTAAGTAGAAACTCTAGGTTTCTCTGGGTTGTGGGTATGGGCATGGAAGCTACAGTGCATCCTTGGTTTTGTGGCGGAAACCTCACAATTTCCTAGCCAGATCCCAGGGGTGACACCTACAAGAGCTGGCAGCATTCTACGGCACTCCCTCGCAGCACTGCTTGGCCCCACGAAAGCACAGAGGCCTGTGTGCCAGGAGGTATTTCCCCCAAAGTTCAAAAGGCTGAGCCATACCCAAAGCAGGGAGCCCAGCTCCGAGGGGCCCACACTTGACTGATGTACTATTATCACCATGTCCAATGTCTGAGTCTTTGAACACAGCCTTGCTTTGTCCTTTTTCACTGGGCCTTGCAAATTATGTGGCTAGGCTGGCCTGAAATTCTGACCTCTCCAAGCAGAGTCAAAGATTAGACAAGAAAAACAAAAAGAGTAAAACAACATCTTAGTTTTCTACTCTTCCCAGTGTCTGGCCTGCAAGTTACCACCCAGGCTGAGTGTGTGTGTAACATTGTATTTGCTACACATGGCAGTTCACACTCTTTCTGTGGATTAAAAACACAAAGCAAAGAACCTCCGCCATGTTGGAGGCTGCTGTAGTTTTGGCTCAGCAGGGGGGATCCCTCTTTAGTACTGTTCTTTCTCTGGAGTGTAGCTGTGCCAGGAATTGTCCCAGCCAATGTCCTCTCATGGGTGCAAGGTAGCCTGAGTAACCCTTCTCACAAAGGGAGCAGCCCAGGGTGGGACCCTGGGAAGAACAGTGCTGCTTTTTACGGCATGTCCTACATCTAAACTTTATACTGACTAATTTTATTTATTTTTTAATTTGCTTTTTTCGTTGTTTTGGAGCCATACCCGGTGGTGCTTGGTTCTTACTCCTGGTTCTGCACTCAGGGCCTATTTCTTACTGGGCTTGAGGAATCACATGTGGTGCCAGGATGAAAGCCAGGTTCGATGAGTGCAAGCCAAGAGACATCTGCTGTGCTATCTCTCAGACCCCATATTGGTTGATTTTTAAGAAGTGCTTTCAGCTCCCAAGTGTATCATCTGTGTAAGTCCCCCACATTGCTGGCTTGACATGCTTTTAAACCCAGCTTCTTAAACTGTGGGTCATGACTCCAACTGGGGTTGTGTAACATTTTTAAATTCTGTTTTAAAATGTGCTGTGATTTATTGTTAGTATATACTTCATTTGTATAACTTTTTAATATACCTGTTTAATTTGTATTCCTTTATTAGATATACCCAGAGTTGTGTAAATGTTTCCAGAGCGAAAGGGGTTGAAAGTGTTTTAAATGTTTTAAGAAGCCATGCTTTAAAATAAGTTTGCATTTTTAAGACCAGTGAGTTAGTACACAAGTAATGAGCCTACCTTGCACACAACTGACTTAGGTTTGATCCTCCGTACCTCATATGTTCAGTCTCCTGAGGACTGCCAGGACCAATTCCTGAGCCAGGAGTCAGCCCTGAGCACAGCCAGGTGTGGTCCAGCTGTCCTTCCTCCCCTCCCCACCCCCCAAAGTTTGCATTTCCTTCTGACTTTAGGAACTGAACATTGAAAGTTAAAGATGGGGCTCGGGAGAAAGTCCTAGAGATAGCCCATATGCCAAGCATCTATGGGCCCTGAGTTTGTTTTCCAACTCTGTGTGATTTCCACACACCACTGAGTATGCCCTGATGTCCCCCATCCATCTCCCCTCACCCGTGCCAGTATTTCTTCAGGTCAATCTCTGAACCTTCAGGCTCAAAATCTCTGGGAATGATCTTCACTGAAAAAAAAAATAAGTTGGGCTGGAGAAAGTGTACAGGAGTTAAGATGATTGTCTTTGTGAGGGACAGGCCCAAAATGGACCATCAGAATTAATTTAGCTTAGCTTAACAGGAACCCGCATTGCAAAATAACTGGTTTTTCTGCCCCTGAGCAAGGAATTCAGATACAGGTGCCCCAAGTTGCAAGTCACGAGAAAGGTGGGGGTCAGACCAGATAACCAGATGTCTCTCACAAGACCCAGGACTGCCCTAAAAACCAGGGCGTTCCTAAGCACTGACACAAATGCTGATCTTTAAACTATAGGCTAAGAAGTGATGTGCTTTAAAATGGATTGGTCAGGAAGGTGTGGGTTGTTACAAATCTATTGACTATGAAATGTGTGGGCTCTGCCGCTGTAATGGCTGAGAAAGCCTATATAAGATCTCTTTTGAAGAAGCTCGGGGTCTTGCCCATCCTGCCAGACCTGCGTGTCTGCGTAGGCAGCTCGACCCTGGCTAGCCAGTCTTGCAATAAACCCTGCTTGCTGTTTGCAGTCTCTGGAGTCTCTTTGTCATTAAAAGGAGATCAAGATCCATGTCCTAACAGTCTTGTCTGTGGCCAACCCTGGTTCACTCACTGGCACCACACACGGTCCCCTTGTGTACCTACAAGAGTGGTCACAGAGCACAGAGCCAGGAGTAACCCTAAGAACTTCTGAATGTGGCCCTTCCAAATAATAATAATAATAATAAAGCAAAGATAGATTCATGATGGGCTCGAGTTTTTTTGAAAAAAAACCCAGACAACCTTTAGTAAAGTCAGCCAGTGCCTGCTGGCATTTTGGGGTTGCGTATATTCAGAGGGAACATTAAGCAAGTTCGAGTGAATCAATGACAAACAAGGCTGCAACACTCCCATCCTGCATACCTGGCCTGCTGTTGTGGGGCAGCGGCCCTGAGCTGCCTCGGTGGCAAGTGGATTGAGTGCTGTCCGCCCTCCTGGCCACTCTGCATTCCCCACAGAGCCGCAGGTTTGTCATGTCCATGTGGGCTCGCCAGCTCCAGAGCGCTGGCCTCTGTCACCACTAGCCCTCATTAGTCTTGGTCTCCCCAGCCCCTGTCCCAGGACAGGCTTCTCTTATTACAAAGGCTCATCCTACCTCAGCTGTTGAGACCTGCTCATGGAGCACCTGCTTCCCTGAATTCTGAGTGACTTGTGCTTTTGGTGAGCTACACACTTCATAAATTCTCCCTGCTCCACTTCTCAGCACTTAGTCACCACTCAGGGGGGTCCCTCTTAGGCCTTCTCATCAGCTCTAGAAAGGCCACTTAGAAGCTGTTCCCCTCAAGATTCCCCCTGAATGAGTTTAGTCACACTCAGCTGTGGTATAGAGAGAAAGAAAACAAGGGAGTAGATTACCAAGTATTGACCAATCCTTGGCTTTGGATGACAAAACTGAGATTACTATGCAGTGCGGGGAAAACAAGGAATGATGAGGTAGATTAGAAGTGACACAAGGCAATGGCGGAGGGTCTGGGAAGTTTAGTGTAATAATTTTGTACAATCAAAACCATATAAGTTAACACTATTGTAACTATGCTCCCTAGACTAAAACCAAAAGAATATTTAGAAAGAAGAAATAAAAGGCCTCACTGGCAGAGACTCAAAACTGTCACCGTGATCTGACAGTGACCAGAATTCCAAGTCTGGGAGAGTCAGTCAGAGCAAAGACATGAAACAATTCAAATTTCCTTCAAATTCAAGTAGGAATCTTTCTCATGACCCTCGACGGGGTGTTTTGTGAAAGCATGACCTGTGTTCTTGAAAAAGATTTTTCAGCCCTACATAGGGCTGGAAATACCAAAAGGCCAGTCACTCCAGGGCACTCCTGGCACTTGAGGGCAGGCTCCCACCAGGAAATGTTTCAAATTTGGTAAGGGAACCTGATCTCGGTGGTTTCCAGCCCAGGGAATGTTGGTGTCCCAGTCTCAGAAGTCTTGCTGAGGGCAGAGCTGCAGACCCCGCTCTGCTTGCTGAGAAACTGTCTCTACTCTGGTTAGATTTATATAGATCAGCCTTGAGTCTTCTCTGGAAAGAGTAAACTTTGTGGTCTATGATTACTGTGGGTCTGTGTGTGTATGTGTATGTGTGTGTGTGTGTGTGTGCACGCTCACATGTGCGTGATCATATATATAGTCTAAGGAAAAAATAATAGCTCAGCAACCTCCTTGAAAATCTATAGCTTCTTTTAGCTAGCAAACAGAAAGTGCTTCCCAATTACAATTCCCTGAATCATTCTAGAACCCTAATGGGGGTGATGTCACCCAACTTTGGGAAACACTCTAATAGATTTACAAGGATTGAATTTTGGGTTGGAAATTTGAAAAGTTCTTTCCAGAGAGAACCAGAAAGGATCAGTAACCCCCAGCGCGCGCGCACACATGGTATATGCCAGATCCTAAGAGATTCTCAGTCCCAAGGCACTTTGCAGTGACCAGCACCTGGAAGTGCAGGGAGAACAAGCCCCTATATTCTCTGAACTCACCCACCCCTGGCTGTCTGCCCACATGCCGGTGGTAAAGTGCATTCCCTTAGGTTCTCCACAGCCATCCAGGACTGCTCTTTGTATCAATATGGACCTCCGGTTGGCTTCAGACCCCAACCTGTCATGTGTGTCCTCTCCCACATCAACCCTTTGACGACTTGGCCTATGAGCTTCTCTGGTCTTGCCCTGTGGGACTTTTATATTAGATTCATCTGATGGGCTTATCTGTCTTGGACTGGCCCTCTGACTCACCCTTGGCTGCAGTTGCTATGCAGAGGTTCAGTACCTGTGAGGGATTCAGAGCCATGTCCCTTCTCCAGTGTGAAAATTCGCCCTGTTCTCATTGTTACTGCCACCTGTGACTGTAGGGTTTGGAGACTTTGATCTCCTGGTTGCTATTATCCTACTCCTGCTCACTTCTATACCCTTCCATATCCTCGCCACAGCCCCCCCAAACCTGGTCGGTCTCGGTCTCTGTCTCTGTCTCTGTCTCTGTCTCTCTCTCTCTCTCTCTCTCTCTCTCTCTCTCTCTCTCTCTCTCTCCTCCTTTTCTCAGGATATTTCAGGAGTTTGTAATTGTGGCTGAAATTCACTGAGTGTGAGTCCTCTGACCCTGCTACTCTGCCATTCCTGAAATCTTTCTGGAACTTGGAGATAAATTCCTAAGAGATGCCATATTCTGTTCCATAGAGGTGGTCCCGGAGAGCCAATAAGGCAGAACCATCCTCAGCATACACAGCCCTGCCTGGTGCAATCAGGCATTGCTTCAGGTCTTCTCTTAGCTCTTCTGCCTAGGTCTCAGGTGTCACCAAGAGGATTTCCAATTTCCACTCACCCAGCCAAGCATAACTGGCTTCTTCTTTAGGGGCTTGGTATGATGCAATGGACACACTAGTCCCAGCCCTACACAGCATGGATCAACCCAGCTCAGCCAAGCAAGTGTTCTTGTATCTGAGTTTCTTGTCTGTGAGAAAGCTACTCTACTAAACTATCATTTATTTCTTGCTAGATTCACTCTCCTCATTCAGCATCCCACTGTAACCTAGCTGGAGTAGCAATGTAAATTTCCCTGGGGCTTATGGGAATATGAGAATATCTCACATGTTCTCGAACTCTTTTTGGTGGGGGCAGGGAGGAGAGTGGGTAGAGCACACCCAGTAGTGCTCAGAGCTTACTCCTGACTCTGCATTCAGGAATCACTCCTAATGGGGCACAAGGGACTATATGGGGGCCAGGAATCAAATATAGGTTGGCCATCTGCAAGGCAAGTGCTGTACCTCTTGTACTATCACTCTGGCCACAGAGTTTTTCTCATTTTCCCAGAAGATGACCAGGCTCAGACATGTCCCATGCTTGATAGCAGAGTCTTGGATGTTAAAAAAAAAAAGTCGCACCTCCATTTTTCTTTATTCCATTCAGTATTCCAGTAGGATAGCTCCAGACCTATCCTCAAGCCACTTCCCTTCCCTGATGATTCTCATGTAGAGACTCACAGATGGCATTGGTAAGTGATGATTTAAAGTCCTTTGATCACAAACCTATTGAATAAAAACCTTTTAAAATACCAGGTAGAGACTAGAGCAATAGTACAGCAGATAGGATGTTGTCTTGCACAAGGTCAACCCGAATTTGATCTCCGGCATCCCATATATTTCCCCGAGTACTGCTGGGGAGTGATTCCTGAGTACAGAGTCAAGAGTAATCTCTGAGAACTGCTAGATGTGACCCCCAAATAAACAAACAAAAGTACCAGGTAGTATATTAAATATAATAGCAAAAGAATCATGGATTTCTCTTCATCTCTCCCTCCCTCCCTCTCTCCCTCCCTCCCTCCCTCCCTCCCTCCCTCCCTCCCTCCTTCCCTCCCTCCCTTTCTTCCTTCCTCATTCCTAGCTCTTCTCAGGGCTTCCTGTTGGATCGGTGCTCAGGGATCACTCCTGGCAGGATCAGGGGACCATATGTGGTGCCAGGAATTGAACCTGGGTCAGCTAATGCAAGGCAAGCATCCTACCCACTGTACTACTGTTCCAGCACCAATCTGGTACTATTTCTCCAGTCTGTTGCATGGTGAAATTCTAAGTTGACGATTATAGTGTAAAATTCTAAAGCTCTTTTTTGCTGAATAATTTAAAAGTTCTGAAAATTGATATTTTACAAGTGTGAAGTTTATGGCAGCATGTTTATAATAGTTCTACGTGAAGGCAACCCAAACATTCATCAAGAAATGAATGGATATACAAAATTTGGTGTACTTGTACTATGGGATATTTTTTGACAATGAAAACGGATGATGTGTATACAACATATTTATTGTTCAATGATGTTTTTGGTTGACATCTAATAGATAGTAAAAATGGTGTTTTCAATGGGCTGTTCAAATGTTTTTCAACCTTTTTCACGTAAAGATCTGTCCTACTTACTAGTCTGTCAACCAGCAGTTATAACCAAGGCATATAACCAAGGAGACTAATGATTTCCTTTCTATGTCTGTAGACCCTGGTCCAGTGGTTGAAGATTATTGGGCTAAACTATAGGGCCAGGTGTGCAGCACTAAGGTTTGTGTAATTATACCCTATGATGTCCCCATAATGACTGGTTCTCAGACTATATCTCCATTGTTGAGGGACATGTGACTCTATTGGTACAGATTACAATACAGATGAACTTTAAAAGCATCACATTGATTAATGAAGCCAGTCACACACAAACTGTTTTTCAGAGGCAGTTCTACAAAGAAAGGGATCCGTTGAGTTCATTAATGTTTACTTAGGGCTGGAGTTGGAGGTCTAGAGAGTAGTGATTGTTATGTGGGTATGAGGTTTCATTTTGAGATGATGAAAATGTTCTAATGTTAGATTATAAAGATGGCTGCATAACTCTGAATATACAAAAACACATTCAATGATACACTTTAAATGGGTATATTTTAAGATGTACAAATCTTGGGGCTGTTTTTAGGAACACTATGGGCAGAAAAAATAATTTTTTAATCATAAGATCATAACTAAAAGTACCAGGGCAGACCCTCCATGTTGGGAATACTGTTTGGGATAGAGCATTTTGGCTTGGGTCAGAGTTTTAGTGGTGGTGAAAGATTCTGCCAAGCCATGGCAAATTTACAACTGGTGTGGGCAAGCAAAAATGATCTGGTGACATACTTGCCCAGAGGCTGGGTGATTGGACCCCAGTGTCCCTGTGGGTAAGTACCCAGTGCCTATCAAGCACACTCTTGAGGGTGGCATTTCAGCATTCCCATGCTCAGCTTAGAGGGCTTTGCTACTGACCTGTCAGGCATCTAGCTGTGACTCAAAAGCAACAACCTTTGCAAAAATATGTTATTTGTATTAAAGCCTTTCTATTTTGAAAAAATGCTCCAGATATACTGGCATGGGGGGACTCAGTGTGGGGCATATGACTGGGAAATAGATGGAATTTTCAGCATGACTATTTTACTGCCTGGAAGATAAACTTTTTGTGTGTGCACTGCTACAAATCCTCCACTTGTTGCTAAGGTTCTGCCAATGAAAGCTGAGCTTCACCCTTAGGATTACTTACACTGTCTTCTATAATTCTGGGCTTTGTCGTAATCTTAGATGTGGAGCCTCTAATTCTGTTTCAAATCTTTGAATTTGTCACTTAGAAATTTTGTTCGAAATTTCTCCACTCTTAGTCATTCAACCCAGATCAGAGTCTGAATTCTGGCTCTTGGCTCTATTCTGAAACTATTGTTCTCTTGAGAGAATGCTAAAAAAAAGTAATAAATAATTATCTATATTTTATGGGATTTTTGAGGAACCCTGATTCAGCCCTTTTGTTCTGCAGATCAGAACAAGGCTCCTGTGAGAAGTTGTATGCAAATTACAATCCTAATTATTTCAAGTCTTGAGTGATTTGGTTTTAAAATGGAATGGACAGTATTTTCCCTCTATATTTATTATTCCATTCATAGAATGTTATAAAAATAAAGAAAGATTATAAGATGGGGGTTTTGAAAAAACTTATCTAAGTTCAATAAGTAGTATTTTTAATAAACATTAGCAAACTCAAATCACTGTTATTCTGTTTGTTTGTTTGTTTGTTTGTTTGTTTTTGAGGGGGCCAGGCTGCAGCAATAGCACAGCGGTAGGGTGCTGCCTTGCACGCAGCCAATGTGGCCGACCAGAGTTTGATTCCTCCGCCCCTCTCGGAGAGCCCAGCAAGCTACCGAGAGTATCTCACCTGCGCAGCAGAGTCTGACAAGCTACCTGTGATGTATTCGATATGCCAAACACAGTAACAACAAAATCTCCAATGGAGACGTTACTGGGCCCGCTCGAGCAAATCGATGAACAACGGGAGGACAGTGACAGTGACAGGGAAGGGGCAGGAATTTGTGTCACAGTTGTGCTCAGTGATTACCACATGGCTCTATGCTCAGGAGCTACTCTTGTCAGTGTATGGGGGAAACATACGCAGTGGCAGGAACTAAACCGGGGGATTGGTCACATACAAGACAAGCATCTTAATCCTGAACTATTTCTCCAGCCCCTGAGAAGGTGTTTCCTTTTTTTTTTTTTAACCTGAATGTGTGAGGGGGTTTTTGTTTTAAATACTGCTGTGGCCTATTGCTTTTATCTGCTCATGCCTGAAAAGAATGGAAAGTTAAATCAGTTTTTTTTTTTATGACAGGGAGAGAAGCTACATTTAATAAATAGCCTACAGATATCTCCAGTCTTATAAGCTTTGTAATAGTCTCTTTAACTAGTTTCTTTTTTTTTTTTAATAATTTATTTCTTTATTGAACCACTGTGGGAAAAGTTACAGAGCTTCCGGGTTTAGGTCTCAGTCATATAAATATCAAACACATTTCCCTTTACCAATACTTACTTTTAACCGGGAACCCCAATAGAACCCCACCTCCCACCCCTCCCAATTCCTGTGAGGCAGATGAGTTCTAGTTAATACTCTATCTACTTTGACTAGATACATTGTTTCGATAGAAGATGCACAATTATTGTTTAGAGTTTACGACCCCCCCCCCCAATCAGACATGCTGAAACAGCGTTGTGAAATGATTTGCTTTCTACAGCTGGGTTTAAGAATAAAATGATGTCTGGATTTCTATTTTACTTATTGACCCTGGAAGAATTTCTATTAAAAGTTAGATAGTTAAGAGATTGGTTTCTGTGCCCTGGAGTCGTGGCCGTGCCGGAGAGCCGCTCGTGGGGGGCAGCTGGTGACCTCGGTCGGGCGTGAAGGACGGCCCAGAACGCCCCCCTTCCCATGAGGCCCCTGCCGCCCCCCACCCCCGGCTCAAACCTGCTGTCCACAAGGCTCCCGTGCGGCCGCCATCTTTCTTTCCAGAGAGGATTGGGTGAATCTTAACTAGTTTCTAAGATTTGAAGCAATGAGGGAAAAACCATGATGTGATTTTCTGATTATAGAGAAGGCATAAAATGAAGAGGGGGGTGGGGGGGTGTCACTATACCATGTAAGGAGTACCTTGAAACAATCATTCAAAGGAAATGTTTTGAGACAAGGTAAAGATTTTTTTTTAGAAAATGGTACTGGAAAACTTAAAATAAGTATAAATTATTGATATGAATGTGGAAAATGGGGCAAGTTAGAATTTCTTAGATTTTTTTTTTTGCTAATCACACTATCAAAGATTTTCATGAAAATTGTTTAGGGGGCATTTAAAATTTTTAAAAATTTAAACACTGTGGTTTAAAAATTTAAACACTGTGGTTAATAAAGTTGTTCATGATGCATTTATTACAGGCATTTGATATTCCAACACCAATTTCACCACAAGTGTGATCCTCCCTCTACCATTTTTCCAAACACACTTTATGCCTGCACCCTCAGCAAACACAATATAATTTATTTTATATTGCTTGTTACAATTAAATGACTAATACAATTATCAAAAAATACTTCAGTGAAAGAAAAATTATGAAAATTGTCATCTCTAACCATAGGGTTAATTAAGTCCGTGTCTGGGTATGTACTAAGCTGTTGTTTCTAGTTAACCTTCTGCATTAATATTCTTGTTTACTGAGTTTACTTGGTTTCTATGTTATCTTCCTAATTTGGTGTGCTCCTGAAGGGAAGTTAGTATTGTAGAATTTGGAGATGTCATTCTAGAACTCCAGATTATTGAACTGGGTGGTGAGTTTACATGGCAGCAGTTGTGGGATATGGGTGTGTGTGCTGCAGCTTCCAAAAGTATAGGGGCAGTGGAGAGAGAGGTTGTCTACCCCCACTCTGAGAAGACCCCAGAGTTCGCAGCCTGGAAATACGTGTATCTGAGGTTTTTGGCAGTCTGGTATCTCTGCAGAACTTGGTTATGGGGCAGTGGAGGCAAGGCGAGAACTCAGCCTGTGCCACTCAGAGAGTGCACCAGAGTTATCAGTCAGACCAATGTATCTGTGAATTTGCAATTAGTTGATCTCTTCCAGGATTTGTCCATGAATCTGTAAAACTGAGCTAATTAATGAGTACATGGAGGTGGTGGTGGGATGTAAGTGTGTCTGCCGGGAAGTACAGGGGTTGCGGGGTGGGGGGGGGGGTTGTGTGCTGGCAACTCCGAGAAGAACCCAGAGTCCTCAGCCTGAGGCTGGTACACCTGAAGTTTTTGGCAGATAGAATTTCTTGGTTTTTATTTGAATCAAAAGAATGTTTCTGAGGATTTTACGGTAGCAATTACTGATACAAATCTCTAAATCATTTCAGTCATGCCAAGAACTCTGTGGGGTTATATGTGTTAGGATAAAAGTAATATATATGAAAAATTACCTCGAAGTATGATCCAATTGATAGAACACATGCCTTAGTTGGGTTCCATCGCCATATCCTAAGGACCATCTAGAATGATCCTGATCCCATGTGATCCTCAGGGCAACTTCAAGAAAGAAAGAAAGAAAGAAAGAAAGAAAGAAAGAAAGAAAGAAAGAAAGTAAGAAACTCCCATATGAATTGCACATAAAATAAATATGAATGAAACTAATACCACACAGGGAAACACAATGGGCAGACTTTCTAAAAACTGATGAGGCTAGAATTAAGTAATCTTTATATTAAAACCACAATAGAAAATGTGTTCTGTAGAATTCAAGTGAAGAAAAGAAAATGGAGATGTCTGCCCCATCTATGCTCCTTTTTCTAAGAACCCTTCTTGTCCCCACTCACAGGATTGGACTACCCCTATGGGAAATGTATATCTTTATTGTGTAACTTTTTCTCATTATCAAAGCAAACTGGGACAGTGGGAGAAACCAACTCAAGTTGAGCCACTCAAATCTTCTCTTCCCAGAACTTGGAGCTAGGATTCAAAGTAATGATCATACCCAACTGTACTTTTGAAGTGCACCATGATGTAAAGTTGTGTCTCTAGCAGATGCAGAGAAGGGAGTGGGCTGCTAAAAGGAAAAATACAATGACGTGGATACAGAAACAATAAACCACATGATCCCTGAAAGATGGAAAAACTGACTTTGGTTCCAACAGTTAGGAAATTTCTTTTTCATAATAAAAATTACTTTTATTTACATGCATCAGTTAGTATGCGTGGCCCTTTATTTCATCCTGCGTTTTTCAATTTCTTATCTAATTCCATGTGATGTTTTATTATACTTTCTAACCTAAGATGCATATATTTGAGTATATAATTCATTTTAATAGTTTTTTAAATATATATTTGGTTTGAGGGCTACACCTAGCAGTACTCCTGGCTCTGCACTGAGGTACTACTCCTGACAGTGCTCTGGGGACCATATAGGGTTCCAGGGATTGAACCAAGATGGGCTGCATGCATACCCACTGCACTATTGTTCCAGCCATACATCAACTGCACTATTGTCCCAACCCCTCAATGTTTTTTTTAAATTTAATAGCATTTAACCAAAATCTCAGAAAGGTATATATTTCTGACATAATTAGAAAACTTATTTCTTAATGCCTGATTTTTGAGTATTTTGTCTTAGAAAACTTTAAAATATGATACATTTTTAAATGTTATATGATTAACATTTATATTCATTTTGCTCACATTGTTACATACAAAATGCCACTTTTGCTAGAAAAGACACCATAGTTAAAGTTCAGCCTAAGAGGAACTTGCTAAATATTTGTTGAGTGAATCAGTCTTCAATGGATGTTTACCAAGCTAGATTCCAGTATTAAACTAAGTCATGTATTTAATCCCACATTTCCAAAATTAAATGATTAATGCTTTTGGAAGATAGCTGTGGCTTTCATCAAAACACAAATTGAACTTTTTTATGATTTACTAGAACACATGGTCTACATATGCCACACATTTATATTCACATTATTTTTCTATAAGAGATTTATTATCTCGTAATAGCAATTAGGAGATGAAAAATGGTGTAGGGCCTCCAAAGAAAAATGTTTATAGAAAGACCAGTAGTTGGGTTTTCTTTGTAAGAAAAATCTAGTTTAGAATTTATTTCCATTACTGAAATACTCTGTATATACCTAAATGTAAGGTTAAAATTATTACTTTTTTAATTTTAGAGTTATACCTGGGGTCAGATTCTGTTTAATGTCTGGCGAGACTAATTTATGCTTCTCTAAATGATGTGGCATTATTGTCAGAATTACTAGAAATTGTCTGTGAACATAATCTCAACTGTCCAGAGGAGAAAAAAGTTTCTCCATCAGATACATTTCCATTAACAAGTGACCCCACCTGAGGTTAATTTAGAGGGATCCTTAGGGACATGAAGGGGGATTCATTAGTGTCTGCTGAGTGTCAGGACAGTATAATTCAGTCATTTTATGGGAATAGGGTGGTGGTTGGTTTGTCCCACATTAACTACAGACTTTGTTTCTACACATTTTCTGAAAGTTAATTTAACAAAAGATATTGTCTGAAATAATTCAACAATAGCTGATCATTTTAAGTTCCAGAATTAGCAACAAAATAATTCTTATCCTATTAGTTTATAAGCATAGGTACTGCATATTTCCTAAAGCCTTTCATTTTTTTGTACCTGGATACTTTTTTAAAATAATATTTCTGTTAAGCAAATTTGATTCATCAAAATAACAAGAGAGTAATATGTTACCTTAAGGGCATGAAGTAAAAATCACAGACTATTTTGGTTTTTAATCTTTAACAAGAAGCATCAGATTCTCCTCTGGCTTCAGCAGTATTAGATTCTCATTCGGTTTACTACATTACTGGGGAATTAGGTGAATCTGCTTTTATTATCAGTCACAGCAGCAGAGATGTTTATGGGAGAGTGAGGGCAATTGTCCTGGCATCTGTATCAGGAAGCATCTTCAACTCCTAGCACAATACCCCATTTCTCTAAGCCATGGATTAGATGATTCCATTTTTCTAACCTTACAAAAATGTCCCTAGGTAAGTGGCTAATGACTTTGGCTAAATGGCTGAAATATACTGAGACTGAGCTATCTGGGAAGATCTGAACAAAACAAAGAATGTGCAGTCTTGTTGGCTTGTTCCCCTGAGACTTCTACAGGATCTTTGCTCTTGCTGTAAGAGGTGCAGAAGGTTCGTCGTTCCTTCCAGCAAAATGAAGGCTTGTGAGATAGGCAGACTGTCGCTAGTGTAGATAAGAGCTCTGCTTACTAATACTGAAACTCAAGGTGAGGAGAACTTCCTAAGCACCCCTGAAATTAACACCTCCACCATGGATGTGCTATCCCCAATCTATCTAAACTTTCTCAAATTTTCTTCTACTTTCCATTTGTTTTTTTTTTCTTTTGAGGGAAAAATCAACAGTGCTAGAAATAAACATACTCAAAAGCAGTTTGTTTCCAAGTCTGTCTTTTGGGGGGAAGATAAGGAAGAGCAGAGTTGGCAGGCATTTAAGAAAAGTTGCCCTTTTTGTGACCCTCACTCACTTCCCAAGAGCAACGTGGGAATGTTACTCACCCGTCACTTATGTTCATGTGTTCAAACCTTTTTCTAAAGATAACTCCCATCCCCCATGAGGGGCCAGACTGTGTCCAAATATTGGCTGTTCCCCAAAGTTCAGGGTATTTAACAATTTGATTAAACTAAAGCAGGAATTTAAATTCTACTTTAATGAGAGTGGATTTGTTTTCTGTGTTTCTCAAAATTTGGTTTACTGACCACCTGTATCAAATCACTTAAACTGTTAAAATTTTGAACACTGTTTAAAAAAACTTTGCTAAAAATGCTAATTTCTAGACTCCGAGAATGTGAATGGAATCTGAATCTCTAAGTGAGAGTTGAGGCTATCACTTAGGGTAATATAAGCTCTGAGGAGGCAGGAATTTTCTTTTTTCCTCCTCTGCTGTGTCCCACTTCCTGGCACAGTGCCATCCATGAGGTTGCACTCAAATATTTGTTAGATGTGGGTAAACACTTATTATGCTTCCCATCTACGAGGGACTTTTGAAAACTTTCTATACTTAAACTCATTTAATTCACAGAACAACCCTTTGAGAAAGGCTCTGTTGTCGTTCCCACTTGACAGGTGAGAAAACTGAGGCAGAGAGTCTATCTGACTTGCCAGTGGTGGAAGTTGGGCTTTGAACTCAAGCTATCTGAATAAAATGAATGATTGAACTTGGGGCCTTACAAGTGTGACAGCTCCAGATAAATCCATGATGATGCCTGCATTGCAGGCCATGGTAAGTTATTTGTGCCCAGAAGCTCTGCTGTCTATGAACCCCAACACTACCAGTTATTTCCAGCTGGACTATAGTCAGTTGTGTGCAAGCAGTACAATGGTGGGGTATAATCCCCTGCTGTAACTAAAAGGTTGGTGCAGCACCATGGGCAGGGGTGAACTGCCAACACATGTGTTAGCACCACAGCTAAAGTGTGCAACCCGACAAGAACACCGCACCCCACAGTGCAAATACTACAACCTAATGTGCTAGCACCATAGGGGTGTGTGTGTGTGTGTGTGTGTGTCTTTTTTAGTGGTGTGTGTGTAAGAGAGAGAGAGAAAAAAGAGAGAGAGAAAAAGAGAGAGCCTCAGTCATCACAGCAACAACATCAGCAGAGGGAAGAGAAGGGATAGTTTTTTAATAAATTAAAAAATATAAATTGGTTGGGACTGGGGATGTAGCTCAAGTGGTAGAGCAGCACATGCCCTCCATGAATGATGTTCTGGGTTTGAATCCAACACTGTGGAGCTCCCAAGAACCACCAGGTGAAGGCCCTGGCCCCTGAATACCATAAGCAACATTTATTTTCATAAGTTTTAGGTTGTGTAGCAAGAAAAAAATCGCTGGAAATTCTAGAGATCACAATAATTTTATAAAACAATCCAGAGATGACTACAGTAGACACTGGAGCTACTAAGGTGAATAAATGGGAGGTTACAGGCAAGTTCACAGTTACAAAACTGTCACAAGACAGGTTGACTGCTGTGTGCTGAGAATTTTTGTGAAAGCAAAGGAAGGAGTGGGAGAGACAGCTGGGTGGGGCTGTGGTGAAAGTTGAGACTGAAAGTTGGCAAGGGACTGATGCTGAAGGGAGTTGTTTGCCTTGATAACAACACATACGCACACTGGGTAGCAGGATGAGCCAGAGCAGAGATGGGTGACTTAGGGCTGATAGAGGACACGAGAAGCAGAATTAGAAAACAGGTAAGTTCAGGAGCTTGTGTTCCTTCACTTTCTAGTCACTCAGAGTGCTGAGATATACCATGCCTGATTTTCTAGTAATCATACTAGACACAATGCTCTGCTCACACCTGTTTTTATCCCTCAAAGATAAGTTTTAGAAGGATGTTAGAATTTCCATTTTACTGATCTTAGAAAAAAATCAAGAGTCATTTGCATGAAAAGACTAGATCATTTATAACAGTGTTGAATTCCTAAAAATAATTCCATTTATGTCACCTAATGAGACTAAAAAAAAACACAAATGCTATACCAAATTTGATACATGGCATTCTTTCAATACTGTTCACTTTCTTTTTTATTTTTATCACTTTAGATTCACTTGTCAAGTGAATGTATTTTTCAGTGCTGTTTTACTAAATGTCAGCTCATTGAATGTTTTATGTTTCAAAGACTTCTGAGCCTTTCTCCAAAGATGGATATTTTGAATGACTTTATCTTAAGTGTAGTTTCTTGTAGATGAAACAGAAACTCACTTTCACCAAATGAGAATCTGCATGTAAGATTTGCATGTGAATCACAGGTATCTTTGATCACAGTTTGTCTCCTGAATTCCATAGCCTGCTATTTCTCTGTGAATTTAGTAAAGGCAATAAACAGGAAAAAAATCTTTTTTATTGAAAAAAACCTACTTGTGTATAAAATCCTTGAAATTAATTATATTTTCCACACCGCAAAAATAAAAAAGTATAAATAATTCTACCCTATTTTTCAAGTGAAGTATAAGAGACTTTAGCAAAATACAAATTGGCATAAGCTTCATAAGTAACAATTGTAAACAATTTTTAAGCAAACAAAATTTACAAACTGATGGAGACTATTGCAGGCATTAATTTATGGAGAACTGACCTATATGTGTCAGCTATAATTAGGTTAGATAGCTTATAATAGAAAGCACAAATGACAAGGGCTTAAGACAGAGGTAGGTGGCCTGGACCTATTATGAATGCCTGTGAGACCATCTGTGCTCCAGCTTGCATCTGCTTTCATGACTATCCTTAGAGCTTACCTTCCATCTTCAAGGTTACCGCATTGATCCAAGATGGTTGCTAAAGCTCCAGCCATCACATCACATTTTAAATAGAAATACAATGAAAAGGAGAAAGGGAAAAAAAGGCATATGCCATCAGGCTATCTTCCCTTCTTTTAACTAGTTTCCACCAGACAATACCGCTTACATATGCTAACTGCAAGGGAGACTGAGAAACGGAGTCTTTCAGCTGGTCTCCCTGTTTCCTAGAGTATAATTATGGTTACCTTACAAGAAATAAAAGGATCATAATAAATAATATGGGACATACTACTGCACCCAGCCCCTAAATTGTTCCTGTATATCAAGACCCTCAACTCAAATCTGGAAGGAAATCAAATGCCATTCTTTGGTTACATAGAGAGAAGTCACGATCACGATCACGACCATCCTGTTGTTCGTCGATTGCCTCGAGCAGGTGCCAGTAACGTCTTCTTCGTCCTAGCCCTGAGATTTTTTTTTTTAAAGTGCCATATTCAAGGCTTTCTCAGGGTTAGGAGAATGAGACCCATCATTGTTACTGGTATTTGGCATATTGGGTATACCACGGGGAGTTTGTCAGACTCTGCCGTGTGGGCATGTTACATTTGGTAGCCTGCCAGTTTGACCAAATTAGGAATGAGATGATAAGATGTCGCGCGGCCGCGAATGTGTGTGAGCTGAGTGTGATGATCTCTGGATCCTGGCCGTTGTTGGAGTTACACGGCAGTTGGTGGGTGTAACTGCCAGTAACTCTGGCAGGTCCAGTCCCAAACTGTGCAGGCTTGGAGATCTCAGCCCCGGGTCCCACACACCTGGGTTCCTCTGTCAGTTCTTTTATGCGTGAGGCTCATCCAAGTGTGTGGAGAGTGCTCCCAGCATGGCCTTGGCTGGGCCTCGATGGTCTTCAGCTGTTGGGCCCTGGTGGAGACAGTCAGGCATAGGGTAGGAGACTCTGTCTTGTTCTCTCCCAGGAGCTGAGTGTGATGATCTCTGGATCCTGGCCGTTGTTGGAGTTACACGGCAGTTGGTGGGTGTAACTGCCAGTAACTCTGGCAGGTCCAGTCCCAAACTGTGCAGGCTTGGAGATCTCAGCCCCGGGTCCCACACACCTGGGTTCCTCTGTCAGTTCTTTTATGCGTGAGGCTCATCCAAGTGTGTGGAGAGTGCTCCCAGCATGGAGAGAAGTAAAGGTAAAGGCCCTCCCGTTGATCGTCGATTTGCTCGAGCGGGCCCAGTAACGTCTCCATTGGAGACTTTGTTGTTACTGTGTCTGGCATATCGAATACTCTCGGTAGCTTGCCGGGCTCTCCGAGAGGGGCGGAGGAATCGAACTCGGGTCGGCCATGTTGGCCGCGTGCAAGGCAGACGCCCTACCCGCTGTGCTATAGAGAGAGGATGGGTTCTCAGTTCTTTGGCCTCAAACGTGAGTATTTATAACCCAATTATTGGTAGAGCTCTGGAACGGTTATATTGAACTCACTTTATAATAAACCATTGGATCACTGGAGCACTTATATTGGTGACTACACTTTGGGCCATGAAGGAGATGGACTTCTTTCCCTCACAAAGTTTACAGTGCTTCAACAAGGCAAGTTCTATAGGAATGGAAAGCGCTCAGTGCAAAAACTGAATCTTCACTGGTGAAGGGGTGGGTGTTGGAATACTATATAACTGGAATTCAATCATGCATGGCTTAGTAATGCTCTAAAAAATTAAAAATTAAAAAAATACCCTGCATCTTCTATCTGAAGAATGGTTCCTCCAGAGCATAATGCTAATATCCCCATTCAGGGTGAGGCAGATGATATTTATCTGCTATAACTCAAATAACTCTGAAACAAGGAAGCTTCTCCAGAAAGAGTTCCTTGCTGTTTATAGAGATAAGAGAGTGAATAAGTCCTAAAGGTGGTCAATTGCCTAACTCCTTACAGGAGTCTTTGCATTGTACTTGCTCAACCAGTTCTACTTCCAGTTCTCTCTCTCTCTCTTTCCCTCTCTCCATTGGAGACTTCTGTTATTTTATCTTGCTTCAAAATCACCAGCAAGGAGTTATAATACAGTGGGTAGGTTGCTTGTCTTGCAGTCAACCCAGATTCTATCCCCAGCACTCCATATGTTCTCCTGAGCCTGTCAGGAGTGATCCTTGAGCACAGACCTAGGAGTAAGTCTTGAGTACTAATGGATGTTTCCCAAAAAGCAAAAAACAAAAACCAACAAGTTCATGCCCCTTCAAACCTACTCTAGAGCTGTCCAATATTTCCTTGATCATATTGTATTCTCTGAACTATAGAAGATTTTTATGGTTTGCCCAAAATTGTGCCAAGAGTATTATGATTGAGGACTGGGGGAGAGGGGAGGCAAATAATTGAAATTTAGCTGAAATTGGAGAATACTGCCATAGGGAAATGGGAGGATGGTAGAGGAGACAAAAATTTCCAGGGGTCCCTGAAGCTGGTACGGGGAGAGCCAAGGACAGCAGGACTGAGATATTCAGATCCCACAGGGAAAGGACTGCCTTACTGTTGGACAATTTCTGTCCATCATTGGCCAAGATCTAGATATTGGCACTGCTAGATATATTACCTGCTTCCAAGAAGAAATAGCCACAGTGATATTGCTATCAAGAATTTGTAGTTATGTCAGGACTTGAATTGGGATGACACTTCAGGAATTGTGGTGGGAGAGAGGATTGAAGACTGGAATGCTATAGTACCACTTCTAGTGAAGAAGAACACACCGTGTCTAAACTATAATGTAAGTCACTTTGATTCTTCTTAGGAGCCACATTAAGAAAACAAAAGACAAAGGTGAATGGAATTTTAATAGTGTATTTTATGGAACCTCTGTATCCAAAATGTTACTTCAGTCTGAAATCAGTACAACATTATTAATGAGAAGATTTGACATATTTTTATGTATGAAATCTTCAAAATCTAGTGTATGCATTGTACTTAGAGCACACTTTAAGATCATTTCAGATGTGCAATAGCCACCTGCATGAATAGTTGTGGTACTGCTCAGTCCAGCTCCAGGAAGACCCTTACTTCATTATACAAATACTCCTTTCATCTGCCTTTCTCTGATCATAGACTGTCTCCCCCTTCTTTCAGTGTTTTTCCCTTCCCCCCAACTTCTTTTCCAATATCTTCCACTCTTTCTCTTCTTTCTTCTAACAATAATCTGTATAAAATCAACTTTGGACTATTTAGAAATGAGAAGATCAGGATCAGGGAAAAAAGGAGACAAAAAGATTAATTTTGTGGTGTAATAGAAGTAAAATATGAACCAATGGTATGCATTTCTAGCCCAAACCATACCACATCAAGCTTCAAGAAGAAATAATATTTCTAAGTGAATTTTGTATGGAAAGGAGTTCATTAAATTAATTGAATTCGTAATAGAAAAGAAATACTAACTCTCCTCTATGATTTAATTACTCCCTTCCCATGTGTGTCAAATTTTCCAATAGTAACCATACAGGATTTCTTTCAGTTGCATAGAACTTAGTTAATAACTCAATCCCTGTCCTTATGAACTGGCAGCCAACCTCTTACAGAACATGAAGGAAACATTCTCAGGTCTGTACTCCTCTAGCACCTGAAGAATCCCAACTCAGAGCCACCTTTAAAAAAACAAGAATGAAAAAGCAGCTTCTTTTCCTCCACTTCCTTCTTCCTTTTTGGCGTTCAAAAATAGCTGAGTAGAGCCTGGGGGTTCACATAATAGGCCAGTTGATTCAAAACTGTGAGATGTGGATTTTGTTAAAGCCAAAAACTATTCTTCAAAGTTTCAAACATACAGGAAACTCTGATTAGGCTCTGAGAAACTAGAGTTTTCTCCAATTATAATTTCTCTCTGTCCTGTAGCTCTCGCCATGTCCCATTACTAAGTCCCTCAAAGATCCCCACCTCCTTCCCAGGTTAATTTTCCTAGACAGCTTTAGGAATTATACAAACTCTTCATTCTCATTGAAGCACCTTCCCAAAGCTTGGATTGAGGATCCAACTGACATGCTAACCTCTTGGATTAACATAAACCCAGCTTTTTGATCAACTTTTAAAATAAAAGCCAATTAGTTCACTAAAATTTTAACTGCTAATTCCTGTGTTTATACATAATTTCTGCTAGGTTGTTTTTTTCTACTGTGTGCTAGTTTGACATTAAAACATTAACTACTCTCTATAGCTTTAGCCTTACTGGCTATGTTGAGCTAGGACTTTTGTTGTTTTCTCTCTAATTTATCCACCACCCACTTCATTTGACCTTATAAACATGTTTAAATAGATTTCTCGGATAATGACCATTTTAGCTGGCAACTTCCCGCTTAGATATTATAGCAGGCACAGTGCAAATTAGAGGGCAGAGCAAAAGCAGTAAGACTCATGAGACCCTGGATAAATATAGTAGAATGGCTCAACCTCCATAGGACAAGGCTGGATTCTGATCCCAGTTTACCCACTGACTCAGTGAGTGACTCCTGGGAGGCAGATTCAAACAATCATTGGTTTCATCCACTGTGACTCAGTCATGTTGATCTCAATAAATGGTGGCCAAAGAAGGAGTTGACTGTCACAAAGTCACCTCATTTCTATCCTGGGTATTTTGTTGCTCCCTCTGAGTTCATGCTGAGGAAAACAAAGATTCCCTTTATGCACTGTATGGGTGGTCATCCCGGAGACTAGCCTTATCAGCAATGAGAAGACTCTTTCTAAAGGTTAGCAGACAGACAAAAAAAGAAGATCTGGTCAACATGATATTAAAAGGAGTCAATGTGATAGTACAGTGGGTCACTGTCACTGTCACTGTCCTCCTATTGTTCATTGATTTGCTCGAGCTGGCATAGTAATGTCTCCATTGTGACACCTGTTACTGTGTTTTGCATATCAAATATGTCATGGGTAGCTTGCCAGGCTTTGCCATGCAGGTGAGATAGTCTTGGTAGCTTGCCGGGCTCTCCTAGAGGGGCGGAGGAATCGAACCTGGGTCGACCAGGTTGGCCGCGTGCAAGGCAAATGCCCTACCCGGGCATTTATTTGCCTTAAATGTTGCTGACATTATTCTGGCATCCTATATGGTCTCCCCGAGCCTACCAGGAGTGATTACTGAGTTCAGTGCCAAAATTTATCCCTAGGCACCACGAGGTGTGGCCCCAAAACAAAACAAAACAAATAAATAAAAGATAGCCCTTCAAAGATGGTTTTTGTTTAGTTGCTCTGTGAGTTCAGTTATAGCCCAGGTCTACGCATAATTAGGACTTTCAATAAGAAGCCCAGATCTTCTTCTCAGCACTTACCACAGTGTTCACAACTTCTAGTTGCTCAATGCGTGTGAGAGACTGAGGACTGAGTGACTAAATAGCTGAAGAGTCATGTATGGTTGCATTGTAAATGGCCTCAACATTCTTGGACAGCTGTTTGTTACATTTGCCAGACTGATTTTCCACACATCAGATTTATCAAGCCAGTACATCTTCAAGTCCTTCTCTATCTGAGTTTTAGATCAAGGATTCATTTAGTAAGCATTTTAGTTACTGGCTATCTGATGTGCCATTTAGGTTTACTTTTTTGCAGATCAGACTTTCATGATCTAATAGGAAAGTATTTGAGTAAGTTTTCACTGGTTCTTAAATTCAGCATATCATCTAATTTCACAGAAATACGTTTTAATATTTTCTAAGTTGGAAGAAGGAAATGAGAGAGTATAATATATGAAACTGCAATCTGAAAATAACTACATTGAATCTTTCCTGAAATGCAGGAAACTCATCTGTGTATTAGAAAAGAAAAAAGCAACACAAATCACACCTAAAATGTTAACAATTTCATGGGTTATTTCAGAGAAAGAATAAATTTCAAATGGGTGAGTGATGTCATTATTGACATTTAAACATAACGTCATAAGAGTAGAGAGATAGTACAGTGTATAGGGTGCTTGACTCGCTGACCTGGATTTGATCCCTGGCGCTCCATATGGTCCCCTAAGCTCTACCAGAAATGATTCCTGAATGCAGAGCCAGGAGTCAGCCCTGAGCATTACCAGGTGTGGCTCCCAAACAAAATAAATAAAAACAAGAATTCATTTCAAAATCTCTAGCTGTGAAAATTGCCCTCATGAAAGGGATCATGTCTGTCTTTTAATGTGGATTCAAGATTTGTAAAGGAAAAGAGAGAGGTTGATGATGCAGCTGAGCCACAGTTGAATCTCGTATTATTTTTTAGGTAGAGGAAGCCCCCACTCTATTTGTTCTTCCTCTGATTCTAAAGCAATAGATGTTTGGGGATGGTAAAGCCTAATAACAGTTCCCAGAAATAGCATCGAAATAGAATAGAAAGCCTTTCTCTCCAGCTCCAACCCCTCCAATACAATCTGTGTTCATAATATGCAATTTGGAAACTATGATGACCAAAAGCATAATCATAGTCATAGCCCTCGATCAGGGCTCTGTACCCACACATTCTCTTGCTCACCCCATTGATGTTTACCAGGAGGCATTATGCCAAGAAGGAAATCAGCTTGTGGGGGCTGCACAGTTCCAGGAGCCAATCCATCAAGAAGACAATTGTGACTCTGGGGCGTGGGGGTGAAGTGGAACAAAAGTCGTGTCTGTTTGCTTGTGTTGTGGGAGCAGTGTAAGGAAAACTTGCTACTGACCAATCAATGCCAGTTGGTGGAACCCTAGAAGAATAAGTAGTTGCCCATCAGGCAGGGCCTCCAAAGGATGAGCCCATCGGTATGACAGCTTCTTTCCTTCTGTGTGAGTTTATAAGGAGGGCCAATCTGTGATAGACTACACTCACGTGATGATTACTCTATTGTGACTCTGCTGACACTAATGATGTACAGACTTTCCAAAGTTCAACTGTTTTATAATGTTCCAAAATTAATACCAAGAGCATTTCTGGGAAGAGGAAGGGAACTACTGTGACATGTGGACCAAATCTGATGAGTCGTCTGAAACTGATCAGTTGAATATTAACCTCCTTTGTCCTCTTCCAGTACCCTAAGAAATGAAAATCATTCTATTGTTCCAAAGCGAGAACTAATTACTAGCACCTTACACTAAAGAGAGGCTTTAATCTCTGATTCATTTTGTCCCACAGAATAGGAATTGTAAAATCACTAGAAAGTAAACTTTGGATTATGTAAATTTCAACTAAACTTATTGAGAAGTACAATCTCAATAATTATTCTTATTGCTGCTATTTTATATTAAACTCATAGAAAGAACTATCATTCTAAAAACTATCAATTGCCTTCAATAAATTAAGATATACTATACTAAGCAACCTCCTTATCTACTATTTCAAATAAAACAAAATAAAATAATATTATTTGACATAATTTTGGCTGTCCATAATTCCTCAAGATGAGGTTTGCCAAAAGGGATCGCCCTGCCACAGAGGCAGGGTGGGATGGGGGGGATTGGTGGGGTGGGAGGGATACTGGGACCCGTGGTGGTGGAAAATGGGCACTGGTGGAGGGATGGGTATTTGATCATTGTATAATTGAAACCCAAGCACAAAAATTTGTAAGTCTACAACTGTACTTCAATGGTATTTCACTAATCACGGAATCATGGTCCTCCCATTGTTCATCAATTTGCTCAAACAGGCCCAGTAATGTCTCCATCATGAGACTTGTTGTTACTGTGTTTGGCATATCGAATAGGTCACGGGTAGCTTGCCAGGCTCTTCCTTGCGGGCGAGATACTCTCGGTAGTTTTCCGGGCTCTCCAAGAGGGGTGGAGGAATCGAACTCGGGTCAGCCATGTTGGCCGCTTGTAAGGCAAATGCCTTACCGCTGTGCTATCGCTCCAGAAAAAATGAGGTTTGCAATCATAGCTGAAGGGAGGTTATTTTTTTTGGTTAAATGAATAAAATAAAACATTACAAATCTAATTATTCATTTATTATCCTATTTAGTACACATTTCTATATATTTTCTGTAATGACATCTACACTGTGAATTTATAAATTTTTTGAAGCAAAGGTGAGTTCAGTTACTATCTTATTGAAAAGACTAAACTAATGAAGTCAAAGGTTATGAGATCAAACAAGTTTATAACGACTAACATCTATCAGAAATGCAAATTCCTATTATTTGTAAGATTCTTATGATATCTATCTAACATCTGTCAGGAGAGACATCGCCTTTCCAGTTTATTTCTTATTTCCTATAAGTAAACTTTCTCAGAATTCCCTAAACAGCCTTGTCCTTATATTTCAATGGGTAATATTCTATCTGGCTTCTAAACCAATTAATTACTGAAAAGGGAGATGAAAGCATAATAGTTAAGTAAGAATTGCTCTGTCATATATAGATGAGGTGAACAGAAATAAAGAAAAAAAAGAGTAGGGAATGATACTAACAATGCCTATTTCCAGTATCTTTGTAGGAACCCAAACCTTCTACCACAACAATCAAAGAGATATGCCCAAAGGGTGTGGGAGTGACATTTAATAAGAGTAGCAAGAGCTTGTAAGTAAAACTATGGAGTCATCAAAATATTTTCAGTGGATAAACATGGTTACTTTTCTAAAATGGATTATTAATGAGTTATCTGAAATGTCTTGCTTTATTCCTTTGGATTAAATAATTGTACCCAGAATAAAATTAATGTGCATGTTTAATTTTGGGTTGGACACCACAATGAGAAAATATCTCAAGATATTTGTTTATCAATTCTTTAAAATATTTCATGGTAAAGCTCTATACTAGGTGCCAAGGGTGAGGCAAGAATGCAACACTAATTATCTTCTATACTGACATTCTATTAATTTGACTGAGCTCTGTGCAGAATGAACAGAGATAAAAAGTGATAACAATTATAGATTTGTGACTAGAGTTTAAACATGGAGTTTAAACGAAGTGATGTCAAAGGATGAAGGAGAATGGTGGTGAAAATGGCATTTGTGTAGACCTTGACACAGAGGGGAAGAATTGGACTCTCAGGACTCATGGGTAGATCAGATGCACATCAGAAAAACATAACAAAAAGCATATCAGGAAGACATATCCACCTTTCCTGGAGCAAAGAAGTCAACAACCCATGATTGGTATGATGAGAAGCAGTTTCTGTAGGTTCTTGTTGCTGATGAAGAGTTTGAAATTTGTGACAATTTATAGACCAAATTTATTTAAATAAGGTATTGAGAGAAGGAAAGAATTTCCTTTAAAACAAAATTTATAATATTTATACACATTGTTACATTAGTAAAAGAAAAGGTTTAAGTTCACAACAAATTTAGTTCATTATTTTGTACTCCAGAAATTCTTGTTGATAGGTCCCAAGTTCTGGAATTCATTTCTCCAGTCATTTTAACTAGAAATTCTCACAGGGGTTTGTGCAGGACCATGTTGAGTTCTAATTGAGGACTGGCAAATTAGGAGGCATTATACAATAGCAAAAAGGAATTCATTAAACCGTAGGAGCTGGAGCAATAGCACAGTGAGTAGGGTGTTTGCCTTGCACATGGCCAACCCCAGTTCAATTCCCAGCATCCCATATAGTCCCCTGAGCATCGCCAAGAGTAATTCCTGAGTCCCTGAGCCAAGAGTAAACCCTGAGCATTGCTAGGTGTGACCCAAAAAGAAAAAAAAACCCAACCTTATCTATAGTTATCTATCAAAGGTGTATCTGTAGTTTTTAAAAGACATTCAGAGCTGAATAACATCTAGTATCCACTGGTAGAGTATATTGGCAATCATCCATCAGTTTATGCTGTGTCATGGCAACAACAACAAAATAAAATAGAAGAAAGCACAAACTTTATTTTGAAAGAGCTTCAAATATAGAAAGAAAAGCAAATACACAAATAACTTAAGTTTGTACATTCACTCATTACTCACCTGGAGAAACCAGCTTATTTTTTAATTAATTGAAATTTTGTGGTTTACAATACTGTTGGTAGTACACACAATTCCATCAACACACCTATCACCAGTTTACCCACATCTCTCCCTCAAGGAACAAAATGTCCCTCCCTTTCAGGACCCACCCCCACTCCCCGCCCGCCACCACCACTACCACACTAACTCAGTTGTGTGGATCAGTTCCCCATTGCCTTGCCTTTCGGCTTTTGTTGCAATGTTGAGAAATAGATTTTCTATTGTCTTCCAGATAAGGTGCTTTATCCACAACCTTGGAACCTTTTTTGAGCTTTGCTTGATGTTCCCTGAACTCACAGACTCTGTCCCAGAAAACATAATGTCAGTTTGGTTGGGATTCCTGAAACATTTCTTTTTTAAAGCAAGAAAGGAGGAGCCAGAGTGATGACACGGCAAGTAGGGCTTTTGCCTTGCACATGGCTTGATCCAAGGCATCCTGTGCCCCAAGCCCACCAGAAGTGAGTCCTGAGTACAGTCAGGAGTAAGCCCTGAACACCATCAGGTGTGTCCCCAAAGTCAGGGAAAAAGTAGCATTATAAGAAGATGGCCTACATATTTGTCGTGATCAGAAATAGTTTACAGACTAATGAACAATCCAGGAATTTTTTGTCCCCTCTATTATATTGTCCTTCCTAGGTTTGGTAAGGTGGAGTACTTGGGAATTTAGCTTATTCCTAAGCTTGTCTTGGGCAAGTTATTCTTTTTTCATTTTCATTTCATCATTTCATCATCCTGTTATTCGTCGATTGCCTCGAGCAGGCCCCAGTAATGTCTCTTTCATCCTAGCCCTGAGATTATATTCAAGGCTTAATCACTTCACTTAATCACTTAACTTCCCGTTAGTCGTCGATTTGCTCGAGCGGGCGCCAGTAACGTCTCCATTTGTCCCTGTCGCGTGCTAGTGTAGCCCAATGGCATCTCTTCGCTCCGGGAACATGGAGGGCCTCAAACCGATCGTTCATGATCTTGACAAAGAAGTCTGACCATCTGGTAGGTGGGCGGCCACGCGGTCTCTTGACATCCCGTGGAATCCAATCAGTAACAGCTCTAGTCCAGCGGTCGTCTTTAAATCTCATTACGTGACCAGCCCATCTGATTTTCGACACCTTGGCAAATGAGACAGCGTCCCTGATCCTTGATCGTCGACGGATGTCAGAACTCCGGATTCGTTCTCTCATTTGAGTGAAACGTGATATTCCAAGCATAGCTCTTTCTATTCTTCTTTGGGAGACCTGAATGGCGTTCTCATCTTGTTTGCGTAGGGCCCAGGTCTCTGAGGCATATGTTAATGCAGGAAGAACAGTGGAATCAAAGAGATGTGCCCGGAGCCGGAGGTTCCTCGTCCTCTTAGCTATTTCTTCGACGTTCTTGAAGACGTTCCAAGCCGCTCTCTTCCTCCTGCGCAGCTCGGGTGCCAGGTCATTTGTCATGTTGACCTCTCGACCTAGGTACACATAGCTGTTGCATTCGGAGATGGTCGTTCCATTGAGAGCGAATGGGGCGTCAGGAACAAGGCTGTTTCTCATAAACATTGTCTTCGTAAGATTCAGCTGTAGTCCTACCTTTCCACACTCACGGTCAAAGTTGGCCAGCATTTGTGCCACTTGGCTGATGTTTGGTGTTATTAAAACAATGTCATCAGCAAAGCGGAGGTGGTGTAGTTGCCGACCATCTATCTTCACTCCCATTCCTTCCCATTCCAGTCGGCGCATGATGTTCTCGAGGGTGGCACTGAAGAGTTTCGGTGAAATGGTATCACCCTGCCGCACCCCTCTCTTGACATCAACGATCACTTCTTTGTAGAATGGTGAGATCCTGGTAGTGAATCCGCAATACAGCTCACGGAGGATCCTGATGTATTGGGCTTGAATGCCCTGATTGGCTAGGGCTTCAATGACCGCTTCCGTCTCAACAGAATTCAAGGCTATTTAGGAGAATGAGACCCATCATTGTTACTGGTATTTGGCATATTTGGTACGCCACGGGGAGTTTGCCAGACTCTGCCCTGTGGGCAGGCTACATTCGATAGCCTGCAAGTTTGTCCAAAGTAGGAATAAGACAATAAGATGTCATAAAAAAAAGTTCTGTTAAGATGTCTCTGCCCCCGCGCCTGGGTGTTCCTTCCCGGAGTCCCTTGGAGGGGAGCGGGTTGAGCTTTCCTCCCCGCCCCGACCAGGGCTACGGCAGCCTAAGACCTCCAGGACCAGCCACCACCATGCTGAGACCACTCTCCGCACACATGAAGGTACTGGCAGAGGGACAAAGCCACGCGGGTTCCGGGGCCGAGACCTCCAAGCCTACTCGAATTGGAGTCGAGCATCTTCCACCCAGATCCTCCAAATTCCAGTAGGCGGGGGTCACACCACCACCTGGTCCCCTGGCGCCGTGTAATCCCATCAGCGGCCAAGACTCAGAGACTATAAAATCCAGATCCCGGACGAGAACAGTGCAGTCTCTGCCCCCGCGCCTGGGTGTTCCTTCCCGGAGTCCCTTGGAGGGGAGCGGGTTGAGCTTTCCTCCCCGCCCCGACCAGGGCTACGGCAGCCGAAAACCTCCAGGACCAGCCACCACCATGCTGAGACCACTCTCCGCACAAGTTATTCTTACCACTTAATAATATTTAGGTTTTTAAGTGGTCATGAAATAGCAATAACCATATGTTATCAGCAGAAGTCTTTGCTCCATATGTAACTTCACTGTCAATTCTTAGACATGGTTCCATTTGGAAATGTTTTAGTCCCAGTTCATTTACGCTATCTTGGAAAAACAGCTCCATTCTCCAATCCCATTGATTATGTCCTTATTCTCGTTTGATGTCAGAGCTATGCTGGATTATGCCAGTTTCTTGTCATCAATGCTTCAACAAAGGCCTTTAAGTAGGCCTTCTATAACAAGATGTGTACAGACGTCAGAAAAACAGGGAAATGGTTTTAAGATGCAAATAAAATGATTCCAAGGCCAGTTGTACATCAGGATTATGTTGGAAATTCTTCTTTCTTGCTATTTCTTTATATTTCTAAGGACCTTCTACCCCCTTTATCATAGATTAGTTAAACTGAAAAATTAGCTTTTATTTATTTCTATTTTAGTTCATACCCTAATGCGCAACTATTTCTTATATTTTTGTTTTAGAATTCTTTTAGAATTGCAAAGGTTTTAACTTGAACACACAAAAGGAAATATTAGAAATAACATAAGTCCTAAAATTTATCTTTCCCTTCATTTTTATTTTTTTAATGTAGAAGTACTGCTATTTATTCAGGCACTGACTAAGCTGATTGAATTGGGCATGAACTCCACATTACATTTTTATTCAGAATGTTAATTTAATTTTTTATTTATTATTTTTTAAATACCATGAGATACAGTTACAAGGCTTTCCTTTTTGAGTTTCAGTCATACAATGATCAATCACCAGTGCACATCTTCCACCACCATGAGCCCCAGTATCCCCCCATCTCATCCCTCCCCCTGCCTCTATGGCAGACAATCTCCCCCATACTCTCTTTTGTATTGCTTGTTATGAATAGCATAAGATGTCATGCAGCCTTAAGAGTGGCTGTGGGCTCCTGGAACTCCAAAATTCCAGATAATTAGGGTCTGGAGAAGTCACTGCAGCGAACTTCTGAGGAGATTTTTTTTGTGTGTCTCTGGATCATGGCCCTTAAGAGCTTAAGTAGCAGCCAGAAGTAGGTTGTGGGTGTGACCTCCAGGGTCCCATGGGGAGGGAGTGGGTGAGAGGAACCAGCCGGTCCCTTATCCCTTGAGGCCTGAAGTTTGCTTGTCACTGAACCTGCATACCTGCACTTATCATTGGGTTCTGGAAGTTGGCAGCTGTTGGAGTTTTTAGAGGTCAGGTGGAGGGATGACGCCTGCCGTTCTGAGGCATCCCAGTTAAGTTGGCCTGGCTTAAAGTCCGGAGGCATTTCTGCAGCAAGATACTCGGTTGGGAGATTCTTTTATGTGTCTCTGAATCATAGCCCTTGTTTCTGTCTTTTTCAGAGAAGTAAACTATTGATATATGCCCTGCAGAGTGCACCCGCTAGCCCCCAGCACGCTGTGCCACTGGCCCTAATTTGGTTTTTGATCTCTTTCGAGATTTATGGGTCTCTGAAATAAGGCCAATAAATGAGCTTGTATAGCTGAGCTGGAGGTAGCTTGTTGGTGTGGCTCCCACATACCTAACTTTTGGCTGTTTAATTTCTTGGTAAACATGGCCCCAAGTTATTGGGGTCTGGCCAAAGGCACAGTGGCAATTTGGGAGTCTCAGGAAGTCTGAAGGCACCATCAGGCTGCTGATGCACTTGCCCTGCAGGTACAGGTTGGCCTGCTGGCGGCACTATACCCTTAGCCTTCTTTTGTAAGAGCTGTCCTTCCCTGTTGGAAATGTCATTAGAGAATTACTTGTTTGCTAAGATGTGTGATTTGCTCTTCTGTCATAAGCTAGACTCTGTGCTTTTTAACTGCCTCAACTTGTCTCTGGCACTCAGTGAAGTGGAGTTTAGGGTTAATAACACCATTAATTTTACTCAACAATAGCAATGATGAATGAACTTGTAAATTATCTATTTGGAGACCAAAGGCAATGATAGGTAAAGGTAAAGGTAAAGGCCCTCCCGTTGATCGTCGATTTTGCTCGAGCGGGCCCAGTAACGTCTCCATTGGAGACTTTGTTGTTACTGTGTCTGGCATATTGAATACTCTCGGTAGCTTGCCGGGCTCTCCGAGAGGGGTGGAGGAATCGAACTCGGGTCGGCCATGTTGGCCGCTTGTAAGGTGAACGCCCTACCCGCTGTGCTATGGCTCGGGGAATACTGTTTTCTGTCTTCTTTAGTTACTTGGTGTTTATATTTTAGTGGAGTGAAATAACTCAAGGGCTCCTAACCTTGGCTGAACACCAGGCAAGTTAGAAACACTTGGCTTGGTGGAGGGATGGGTATCTGATCATTGTATAATTGAAACCAAAGCACAAAAAATTGTAAATCTACAACTTTAAAAAAAAATAAAATAAAATAAAGGGGAAAAAAAGGAAAAAAAAAAGAAACACTTGGCAAAGAGTTTTTAAATGCCCGAGACTCTCCCAGAAATTCTCACATGAGGGCTATGGGTAAGGCATCATCAGCATTTACTAAAAACACTTAGACAATCCCAGTGGACATCTAGGACTGATCAGCACTGATTTAATGTGTCACCCATGGAAGAAATTAATAAGAGAATGTTTATGACCGCTGTCAAGGGAAAAAATCCTAAGGTGGAATTTTAGACACTACGTTCCTTAGAGATAATGGACTGTAGATACTTTCAAGCTGAAAGTTCTTCCCTTTACCCCTTCACTCAGACCCAATACCAACGGAAAGCTTTGTTGGTGGCTAAGGTCAGCTTGACCCCAAAGCTTTCCGATCAAAATTCTTGTGAGGCTGAATATAGTTCAAAGGACAGGAGTGAGTATTTGCATGCAGGAAGCCCACGCACCACTCATCTCTTAAGCACCACTATGAATGACCCCAAGCAATGAGGAGGAGGATAGCCCAGGTGTGGCCCAAACACCAAATGAAACCAAGTTCTTGTATGTGGACTGCAGCATGGAGGGTTGCAATTGATTGCTGTTTTCTATGTGCTACCCGCATATTCCCTGACTGATTTCTTCTCACTGTCGTCCTGCAGATGAACAATGTAGGGGGAATATGTAATGCAATAAAAACCATGAAGCTTGGAAATGAGTGTGCTGGAGCTCAACTGTGCTCTAGCACACAACACCAGGAGTGTGGTGCTGAAAAGACTGGAGCAGGAGGAAGGACCTCCAGACTCCCCTCAGCCAGAAGCTCTGCAGACACATGTGCGTGTGGTGGTCTAATGAGGTCGTTGCTTTTGTATCTTGAACTGGGCTAAAGTAGATGTAAACTAAGCCCCTTCTTCCCTCCCAGACATCAATGTAGGAGCTTTTCCTCTCTCTCCTCTCTTCAGAAATGAGAGTTGAAGACATGGCACTTCACCCCTTCCTTCCCCTGTTTCCTGCTCTATCAGGCCTCCTACAGATATGTAGGATCTGGTACAACCAGGAAGAGTCTGACATGTGTCTGTTATCACCCATCTCTCCTTCGGTTCTTTTCCTCCTCTTTTGTGGAATCTAGATTCTTCAGGTTTTTAAAGCAACATGCTCTCTCAGAAAATTTTTCAATAAATTCACTACACTTAAGTGGAAATGAGTGTAAAAGGGCGCCAGATTACCCCCCGCCCCCTTTCTTCCTGGGGGCAGGCATATTTTAGCAGAGGACAAAAAGTTCAGCGTGGAAGTCTCACACACGTGGACTTGACTCAGGCTGCAGACTCGTTATGTAACATTTGGCAAGTAACCTAACCTCTCTTCGTTTCAATTTCCTCATCTCTAAAAAGGGAATAGTACCTCAGAGGGTGGTGAGGAGGATTAAGAAGCTTTGAGTGTGTGCCTAGCACTGTGCCTGCATGCTGTGGGCACCTGCGAGATGTCCATTGCCTGTTCCTCTCCCCATCAATGACAGGATTCAGACCACTTGTTAACAGGAATAAAAGTTCCTTGGAATATGTTGTTTAGTTCTTGGTTTCTGATCTCTCGTAGAAGATCATCTCCTTTTCCTTCTTTCAAAAGACTGTATAAGGTCTTATTGAGGAAGACATGAGACATTTCCCCAATGAGTTGTAGGAATGCACACATATGCACTCCATTCCCTTGTGACATAGAGAGCCACAAAGGAAGAAAAGTGGTGACTACATTTCACATCCAGGCTTCTTGTCAGCTCTTATTTTCAACCCCATGGCTTCCCTGGAAGCCTAGTTGTGAAGGATTATATCTCATGTCTGACACACTAAGTGCTTGCCTTCAAGAAGAACCGCTTGGTGTTTCTTTCAATGCAAGCTGAAATGCAGTTCCTTTCAATGAAAAACTTGAGGCGGTTCACACAGTGTGGCTGAAATGCAAAAAGGTTGAGGAGTTTGTGCCTTTATTTAAAGGCATTATAAAGGTGACAATTATTAAAGAACAATGCAAAGCCTTTAATTACCAAGCTTTCAAGGAAGCTTTGTGCACAAGCGTGACTTTCATTATCTGTCTTTGTCAACCCTGTGAAACATCCCATTAGACTTTCTACTAAGACAGAGAAAGCAGGCTGACAATGGGAAGTGAGATATTTAATTGCCTTTACCTCTGCAAATTTGAAGTGCATTTCCCCCCTACAAATGTTCCAGGAACAGACACATAGATTAGGGGACTGAAATGAAGCTGGGTGCTGCATCAAGGCTGGGTGAGCCAAAGATGGAGATGGAGCTGGCTGATGCATCAAGGCTCCATGGGGGTTTCAGAGCCTGCCCAGTTACAGTAGGAGTCTAACTTCACCATGAGTATCAGTTCCAGGACAGAAGCCTCCAGGATCAGGGTTTGAAGCCTAGCAGGGCCACTGAGCAGATGTTAGACCTTGTTAGGTCACCTAATAGATCTGTGTCTCATTGGCCTCATCAGGAAAATCAGTAAGATGACAGCAACTCCAAGGGGGTTTGTGAAGGTGAACAATGAGAATGCATGGAAGGAACACACACAATGCCCAGAGAAGAGTCAGTGCCCACCATGGTCCTTTCTCCTCTCCAAGCAGTCAGAGCGAGTTGCTCCAGTGAAATCACATTTGATGAACTCAAATAAAATGGCATTAAGAACAATGTCAGAAGGTATATAAAGTCAGAGAGGGAAGATCTGTGTCTGATGTGTGTGTGTGTGTGTGTGTGTGTGTGTGTGAGAGAGAGAGAGAGAGAGAGAGAGAGAGTCATAGAGAGTCATAGAGAGTCAGAGACAGAGAGAACCCAGATTTCTTATACCAATGGGTGCAAACAGGAGCCTCAAACACTAATCATACTTCAAAAGGGTACCAAATCCCTGGTGATATTAAGTCCCATCAAATGCCATAGTCATAGTCCAACTCTTGATGAATCAATTTGAATCAAATCAAGGTATTCACTCTCTTCTAGAACAGATAACAATAGATCATGCATTTCAGAGACATGTTTTCTGGGCCCCTTTTTTGTTTAAACCAAAGTCATCTTTTTAGCTCCTGGACACAAGCTGTCCTCATCTATTTCCTAAAATAATCCAGTATAAATTATGACAGGCTCCTGAGAGGCTGGCGGGCAATGCAGCCCGACTTGCTGTCCAGGTCTCACTTTTCTGTCCTGGTCATCTCTGACAAGTTCCATGCGTGACCGGTCAGGAGACGGCTAATTCCAGTCCACGCATTTTTCAGATGAGCTTCATTTTATTTTTAATTTCCCCCACAAATGCATGCCAGGCGCAGATTTCGTCAGGTACAGACATAGCTCTCTAATCTGTGCCGCCCTTCCGCAGCAACCAGCACCAGATGAATTAAGGTCCAGTTACATATCAAAGTGGTCATGATCAGCAAAAAAGTCTGTCTGCAGCGGCCTTCCCCACAAAGGACAAAGATTCCACTCTCCCCCCCTAGGTCACGTAGAGGCCACGCAATGCACAATAAAACAATCCCAGCCAGAACCTTCGGAAACGTACACTACCTTCAGATCATACAGCTTGGTGGTCTCAGGCCGCCAAGGAGCAGTGAAATAAATTGTTTCCTTGGGTTGGATGAAATTATTTGTTTTCTGTCTCCATCGACAGTTCTCCTTTACAGAACTGACATCATCCTTTTGAAAGGTTCCTATTTCACCTCCACAAGCATCTGGCTTTTGCAGAGAAGCTGGCTTCTCCCAAATCCTGACATTTGAGGTTCCAGGACTCCTAGTCATCTTTGGTCATCTTGTCAGACTCATCTGGGCATTTCTCAGGGTAATTCAGTGAGTAGGCATGGACGGGTGCTCCGAAAGCTAAATCAGGAGCAGGCAGCAAAGGGAAAAGGCATCTTTCTCTGATCACAAAGTTTTGTAGTTCCTTTCAGAAGAGAGGGAATATTCTCTATTTCCTTATGGTAATTTGTCATCTTGAATACTAAGATACAAACAAGACTGAGAGGACCAGGAAGAGTAGAAATGTTATTAAGGAACCAATGGGCTTGGCTCAGCTAAGGATATATATGACTTTGTATACTCCACTGCCTCTCTCTGATACCTATATGCACAGGACAGTCACAGTTGTAAAAACCTCTCATAGTCTGGGCTTCTATGACAAGAAACAGAAAAAAAAATCTAGTGAAAACAGGAAAGCCTTCCTCAACAGTTTGAAGAGCAAAGATGACACAAGCTTAACATTTGGGAGCATCAGAGTGGACCCCTGTCCCCCACAAATCAGTCTTCTTACTGTAGATTTTCCTACTTTCTCTCCTGATCCCCAGAGGAGACAAACTTTGTCCCAGCCTTCTGATATGGGTCTTGTCACAGTGGAACCAACTTTACCAAAGGTTCCATGAACACCTACATCTGAACCCTGAGCGGAGCAAAGGGTAAAGCAAAGGAGATGCTGCCCTCCCTGGCAGGAGCTCACAGTACACCTGCTCCCCTCCCAAGCTTTCCTGCGGGTGGAGGTGGGGGTAAGGGGCAGCCAAGTGCCCTCAGGGACAAGCCAACCTTTGGTAGTCACCCAACTTGAGAATCTTTTGAGCCCTTCCTGTCGCCATGCCCCACCCCATCTCATTCCTCCCTGGCCTTCTCTCTCTCCTCCTTGGCAGCCTCACTGTTTTCAGATGTTTACCCCGAGTTAGGTCCTCAGTGGCCTGCATAAGGCCTGGGGGAAGGGCAGCGGGAAGAGCAATGCTTTCAGAACCATCTCGGACATATGGGTTGGAAGCCGACTCTTCCTCTGTGCATCTGACTGAGGGTGGGTGTGTTTTCCCTGATGGACAGCGGTCTCCCACCCAAAAGTCACTGTTCTTGATTAGTCCAGGTGTGGACCATTTTTGACCACCCTGTTTAATAATGTTTGGACTCCAAGACCTCATCTCAGGGGTCTCCCTTCGCTCGGGATTTTTGTATGTTACATCCCCATGTGACATCAGATTTTGTCACCTCATTTTATAACCGTCCCCCCCCTCCCACCCCCGACCCCTGAGCCATCCTTGAGCACTCTGAGGACATGTAACTGGAAGCCACTCCAGTCACTCTCCCCCTCTGCGGTGGACCCATGTCACCTGCCGCCCTGGCATCATCACGCAGGCATGCACTGTCACACTCCCAACCGGAATGTCAGCTTGCTGTGTGAGATTCACACCGACACTCGTCCCCAGAGGGCTCCTCCTGGAGCCAGGGCCGCCTGCGCTTGGGAGCACATGAAAGCAAAGGAATCCCCTGGCCTTTTGGCAGCACTTCAAGCACTAGCCCAGTGAAGAGATCTTGACAGCATACTTGTAAACTCCACAGGCCCCAAGGGCTCAAACACCATGATATTTATGCTCCCCGGGGGACAGATAGCCAAAATAGTTGCCTTGTTATGCAGACACGGGTCTCTTAGTCGGGGCCAGCGTGGCTCACACCTGTTAAGTGGCATTTGAAAGAACCCACTGGAGGCGGGTGGGGGGCCTTTGGAGCCGCTGCCAACCTGTACCTGAACAGAGGGACTCAGGCAAGGCTTGGCCCACCCAGCTTGTCGGAGATTACCCCTGGGGCGATGAGCAAATGAGGCCTAGGGTTGCCAGAAAGGATCATCAGCGGAGGAAGAAAATAGGAAGTAGAGTGAGAAGAAAAGCAAGAGGCTAAGAGGAAAAGAAAAAAATAGAGAGGGTGGGTATTTTTAGATTGGCTAGCACAGAGCTTTGAGCTCCCAGGGCCTGGATCCTCTCTGAAGCAGCACGGGCTGAGGGCCCAGGTTGCAACCCTTGCTCCCTGGTTGTAGGCTCTGTCCCTATTCAAAGGCCCCATCCAGTCAGCTAGGCCCACCCTCTGCTGGTTCACCTCCTCTGAGGAGTCTGATCTGAGAACTTCTGAGGAGGTCCCACTCCTCTCCACTTGGAATTCTTTCTGGGCCTAGGGTTGAGCACATCCTTCTGCGTGTGCACATCTGTGCTCCTGCCCCTCTCATTCTTGCACTCTCATTGTTGACTCTTGCAAGCCCTCCCCTGGATTCCATTGGTCCATGCTGCTTAACTGAGTCTTAGCCTTGGATATGATGCAGGGTCTTAGTTTACAAGTTGAGGCAGTGGGGTTGGTGCCTGGCCTCTCTACCTAGGCCCTGGACAGCCTTGCTCAATCTTCACATAGCTTCATGTTGCTCTGAGAGACTCTATGAGTCTCCTTCCACGGACCTATCTCAAGATTTACAGTGTCCTTGGCATTCCTGAGTTGAGACCAGGTTTAAATGACTTCATAAAAAAGACCTTCTGTATCTTATTATTAATGCACAAGGAAGGTCAAGAAAAGTCCCTGTAAATGAATGGGCCTGTGTTCCAAAAGTCAGGTGGTAAACTGTTTGAACCTGGGAGAGTCCACAGAAACAATGCTATAAGAGCATTTGTTCATTTATTCATCCCATAAATACATGTTGAGTACTCTTCAGATCTGGGACCCTGCAGGGTAGAAAGCAGATAAAATATCCAGTCTTCAAGAAATAGATAGCCAGGTCAGGGGAGGACAAATTTGCACACACCAACTAGTGTGTGTTGGCTGATCTTAAGTGCCATGGAAAAGAATAAAATACGAAAGAATATGGAGGATGGTTGGAGTTGGGGTGATAAGTTGGGTAACCTAGCAATCCCAGAGTCAAGACAAGAATGAACTTGCTATGTTAAAGTTGAACAAATTGCTCAACAGAAATTTCCAGAGCAGCTAGAGCAGACTGAACTCTGCAGAGAGAAAAATAGTGCTTAATTCCCAAGCATACGCACCAGTAGTTGGTTAGCCCCCAAGGTGTCTGAGCTATAATTTTAATACAATGTGGTATACAGCATTAAATCAATGCAGTATATGGGATGGAGTGATAGCACAGCGGGTAGGGCATTTGCATTGCGCGAGGCCGACCTGGATTTGATTCCTCAGTTCCTCTCAGAGAGCCCAGAGAATATCCTGCCCGCAAGGCAGAGCATCGCAAGCTCCCCGTGGCTATTTGATACATCAAAATCAGAAATAAGTCTCACAATGGAGACATTACTGGTGCCCGCTCGAGCAAATCGATGGACAGAGGGAGAACAATGCTACAGTGCTACAGTGCAGTATACCGTTTCAATAAATGCTGCTCTCTTCTCAGACCACTATACTAATGCTACTACAAATTCTTTCAACCCCATAACTTTGATTCTGTGAAAATCCCTAGTTTGAGTGTCAGCTGTCATCAAGATGTATCTCAGGATAGTGGGGGAACAAAGCAGCTAGGATGGGATGCCTATTGGCATTTCCCACTCCACCCTCCCATATGTGTACACAATCCCTCAAGACGACTCAGGACATTAGAACTATCTCTCAGTTCAGAGCTTCTGGTATTTGATGTATTTGATATACTGTTGAGTTTTTATTTGTTCATTATATATTTACTTTCTGGATATTTTCCCCAAGCTATTCTCAGAAGACCCTCCCAGAGATTCTTGGTCAGAACTTCCATGCCCAAAGATGTGATACTTCCCACGTCCTGCAGTGCAAAGAATTACTTGGGGTCAACCTGGAGGTTCTCACACCCAGTATATTAAGAGAACCGTCTAGTATCAGGGATCAAACCAGGGTCAGCTGCATGCAATACAAGAACATTAACCTCCATACTATCTCTCTGGCCCAAGTAGTATTCTTTATCTTTAGACATTAAAAATAAATTTTTCTCAATCCTCGATTCTTTGACTGTGATAATGATGGTCTTATCTTTTTTGTGAAAATTAAATGAAGTGAGTGGCCATGACTGAGTCATATAATGCAAAGGAGTACTGATCTGAGTGACCATGGTAACAAACCACTAATTCTGTCTTCATCATCAGAAAATTAAAGAACCAGGGGGGAGAAGAAACAGGTCCATGAAAAAGAACATAGCCTGTCTCTGGTGGAAAATGTTGTTTATGAAGTATAGCATTTGTTTCAAAACTTACATGTAAAAGGACAAATCCAAACAAATTGTCCTAGAGATAAGAACACACTTTCCCTTTGACACTGCTCCTTTTTCCCCACTTCCAACTATTCTTCAGGTCTTATTTTCCACCATGTTTCTGTCACTGTCCTCCCGTTGTTCATCAATTTGCTCGAGCGGGCCCAGTAACATCTCCATTGTGAGACTTTCTTGTTACTGTGTTTGGCATATTGAATACTCTCAGTAGCTTGCCAGGCTCTTCGAGAGGGGCAGAGGAATCGAACCTGGCTCGGTCAGGCTGGCTGCGTGCAAGGCAAACACCCTATTGCTGTGCTATCACTCCAGTCTTCCACCATGTTTAAGCTGTTCTAATAACCCAGGTTTCATCATCTTGGTCTCAGTGTTGTAGTTCCTCCACGTTGGTCTTCCTGTCTATGCCCTTTAGAATGGGGCTCTCCAGCTAGGAAGGAAGATGTCTTTTGATGACAGAGAACTCACTTTTTTAGGGTAAGGCAGACTCCAACAGCTTCTTTAGCCATTTTATACCTGAGCACCAGCAGTAGTTAAAGACCACTGGCTTAACCTTCTGGAAAAACATTCTAAGAAAGTTCTTTAAGTCTGTTTCCTGAAATATCTGCTCTGAATTCTTGGGTCACCCACTGAGGCACTCGAGGCATTGTCACTACCTTTTCTCCTAGAATAGAATTTTAGATATCTGAAGGTGCCCCCCCACTTCTATAGCCCAATATAGTCTGTTTAAGATGTGAAGTGGAAGTCACTTGTTAAGATGACAGAACAAATTCTCTCAGATCTAAACAAATGACATTTCTTTGAATTTCATTTTGGCTAAAACAAAAAAAAATGATCATTTCCACTCAGATTTGCTCATCTTACTATCATCCCACTTTGTCTTCAAGAGACGTTTTTGATATAAACATTTGTATGAACACTTGAAGCTTCAGAGGTAGAACAGCAGGAATCCACAAAAACATTAACATTACATAGCTACCTTTACATTTCTTTCTAATTCAGGTCTTACTATGAATGGATAACTAACACGCCCCCTTAGGTAATTTCTTTATTTCTTTCTCCCTGTCTGTTTTCCTTCCTTCCTTCCTTCCTTCCTTCCTTCCTTCCTTCCTTCCTTCCTTCCTTCCTTCATTTTTCCTCCCTTTCTTCCTTTCTCTCTTTTGTCATTGCTTGCTTTCTTTTTGCTTTCTTTTGGTCTTTGAGCCATACCCAGTGATGATCAGAGGTTACTCTTGGTCCCACACTCAGGAATTACTCCAGGTAGTACATAGAGGACTGAATGGGATAACAGGGTTGGCTGTGTGCAAGGCAAGCACCAAACCTGCTGTACTATCTCTAAGTTTATTAATTAGAGTAATATTACTAAGTCCAGTAATATTTGTCTTAGTCACTAACCTCCCACTAACTTTCTCCAATGCTTTGGCAGAAAAGACCAGGGCTTCATCAACTGGCAGACTTGGGCCAAAACATGAGGTATTGAAATTCAGGTACACAGACACACAACTGATAGATGTTGATGGGGCACTAACAGGGTGTTCACGTCATTCTCCCCTCAGGAAATACCTTCCGTTTTATAGCATCTATTGGATTATTGATATGAAATACCACACTGGGTTAGGAGTTAAATGCCTGGGGTCATGTTCCAGCTCTGTTATTGACTAGCTAGGCATGTTTGGGTAAGTCCCTTCCCAAACCCAATTCCCCAGTCTTTCGGGGCTAGTGAGTTAGTCAAACACACAGATGGAGTAAATGTTAGGTCAAATCGAAGATTGTGCACACTTAGCCTTTTTACTTACCAATTTTTTACAATACTGTAAGATTTCAGGTTATCTTTATACCTCTATATGTGTTCTGGACTCACCACACCTATTTCCAAAGTTTCAGTGCCAGATTTAGCTTTGTACATTGTAGGGTGTTTTAAGAGAGCAGAGAAGCATTAGCATCAATAAGCACCTCTGAGACTGTGCCTTATGAATAGACCTTCTCTTTCCAAGTAGACTTTCAGATACAGCAAAGAAGAGGTTGCAAAAGGTGTATCTCTGCAGTAGCTAACACAGTACCTTATATCTACTGGCACTTGTTTGGTAAATGAAAGAATAAGTCTCCAATAACAAGTCAAGTCAAATGTTTAATGAAAAACATGTCATTTAATGTACACAGAAGCCCAGCCATGTTCAAAGATATGGAAAAGACTTCAACAGAATAAATCTTATCTGACTATTGCCTTCAGGAAACATAAGTGCCAGTGGACTAAGAGGAAAGTATGAACTACACACACAAATCTGCCCCACAGGGTGTTAAGGGTGGAAGTGAAGTGAGGAAGGAAGTGCTCCACACAGTGGCATAAGCTACAGTTTGAAAGTTCAGGGAGCACTCTCAGGTTGCAGGTCTAGGGGACCCAGGGCACAGTTCAGGAGGAATAATGAGAGGAGGAACAGCATAGAGAGGGGCCAAAGGTTTCAAGTGGTTTGAAGAGGCAATGAGTAGACAGCTGGAGGTTGGGGGGTAGGTTACAAAGAAGTGGAACTTGAAAAAGAAGTCTTTAGCTGTTTCATTTACAAACAAGACTGGGAATTCTTTTTTCCACCCCACCCCCCTTAACACACATGCTCCTGACTTCCCCTCACTCTTTGGGGAGGCAGTAGTTTCTCAGATTGGCAAACAGGAACAGAATACTTGACTATGTTCTGTTCAGTCTTGTCCTCGTTCTGGAGACAGGGAATGTCTCCCCCCCACAGAGGTGTTTTTCTGTGATGTCCATATACTTGGGGCAGTCTGGAGCAGCCTGCCTAACTCAGGTTGACAGGTCAATGCGTGTCATGCTCAGCTGTGTTCTCTGGATTCAGTTCTCATTGGTTTTAAGGGGGATGTTCTGGCCATGTCAGGACCTTTTGTTTTATTTTACAATTTAGCTAGAACCCGTGTTGGTTAGATGGATGGTGTGTGTTGGGTGACTTACCAGTTGGTGAAATTTACACCATGTAGGGCTGAGAATATCTGCCTATAAGATTGGATGGCCTCTTTAACAATGATCATGGGACAAGAGACCAGCAACAAAACAAAAAATTCAGTCATTAGTGGGGAGAGCATGGATCCAGGAGTCAAGAAGACAAGATCCTGTCCAGCCCTGCTTCCTCTGGCCAGCTAAGTAATCTTGGGAAAATTGCTTCGGTTTCCTAGACTTCCCTTTCTTCATCTCTAAATGTTGACTTACATAAGTTTCTAATGACTCTCTAAAGTTTCCTAACAACAGGATGTTTTCAACACTTTGGTGAGGGATCCTGAAGAAGTAGCTAGCTTAGCATCCATCTGAGAAGTGTGATTTGAGTGTGCATGTGCTCAAGCATCTTCTGACTGTCATATAAATTCTCTCATTTACTTCTTATGTCAGCCTGTGAAAGATTCGATAATTCTTCTGTGTGCTGAGACTCTGAAGAGTGAAATAACTTTCACAGGAGTCTGCAAGTAGTAAGTGCCAAAGCTAGGCTTTGACTCTGGGCTCATTGGCACTGTGGCTATGCACCCTAGTTCTCTGCCACACCACGTCTGTGCTAAGGGGCAGCTCTGGGTCCTTTTCCAAAAGCCCATCATGATCCATAATGTCTCTGAAGGGACCAAGTTTACAGTTTCTCAGACACGTGCAAAAGGCAGGTGCTTGGCTAGTGAGAGAAACCAAACTCTTGGCTCTCTCTTAGCTCTTTGCCCTCGGTTTTGACATTCAAAGGTGAGAAGTACTTGTTTGGCAATTATGAAAGCAGCACCCGTGACATCTCTTGTACTGATGTCTTTATAGTTGTTCAGTTTTTAATGCGCCTGTGATTTGTCTTCTTCAGTCCTATTGGCTGTATAATTAGCATATGGCAAGCATACAAAATGCTTTAAATGTATTATTTAATATCTACCACAATATTTCAGGGTCAGTAATATGATTACTCCCAATTAGCAGTTGAGAAAACTGAGGCACAGATAAAGAGTATTCAACTGGCAATAGAATATAAATTTGAACAGCATATACTAACAAATATTTGCAAGTGAGTTGATTAGTCAAGGTTCAAGTATTTAAAATGTTTCCTTTGCCCAGATCTTTTCATAGTCTTCTATTAATTCTCTAGTTAGTGGTATCTTTTCTCTATTTCTTATGTTGAATGTGTCTAGGATACTGATTGACATCTGAAACAACTGTGAGATATTCCTATTAAATCTTTCAAAGGGCCATGAGGCAACCACACGGCCCCCATATGGGTGAATATACAAAGGTCCTTGAACTCAGTACTTCTGCATTAGTTCACTGATTTTCTCTTGCTTTTTACAATTATTCATTCCTCTTTTAGCTTTTTTTCCCTACTTAGACGCATAAAAGGAAATATCAAAATAAGCAAAAGAGTTGCTGAAGGAAAATAAGTATTCTATGCCACCTGAGTGTTATATGAACTTCTCCAATGCCACATTTCTACTTTTGACTTTGACTTTGATGACAAAAGCTGAGTCTACTCTAGTGGGGATGTACCCAAACTGAACCTTCCTATCTACACCAGACTCCATTTTGCAGACCCATCTACCTGGACTACAGCTGGGACAACCAATTTCCCAGAGATTGGTAATAAGTCACATATATCAGAATTGAGTCATATTGACAAGGTGGATTCAATTCATGCTAGGTTCCCAGAGCCTCCTGTATCTTGGCTTGTTTAAACCAACAGTTGTGGACAAAATTTATTTTTCGTAGGAAGTTTTAGCACAGAAACTTTTAGCACAAAAAAGAGGTTTTATATTTGCCTCTTCACTACTGACTCTTCTTGGGCAAACACTCTGCTCTAAACCTGCAGTTAGAGAAATCTCAAATTCAACCTTGGGCATGCTTCTTTAGGCTATGCTGATAGCACATATCTAAGTAGAAGTTAGCATTTTTAACTTTGAAAAATACTAGGAATAACATTTCTCTACCAAACCTGAATTATAACTGCATGATGTTTTAGGATGAGAATTAGTGAGCATGACTTCCCTTCAGGGTAGACCTCTTCCAATAGAGGGTATTGAGTGTCCATCTGGATAAAATCACATCAGCACAGCAACAACCACTGTGATAAATGTGTTTTAATTGTCTAGTGGGAGGCTCACAATTCTCCATCTCCAATGGCCGGTGTGAAAAATACACAATGATGAACCCAAAGAAAAATAATGCTCACACACATTTTGTGGTCCAAGTGAGAGTAGAAGTATAAACTATCCAATAGTGCTGTTCACTCTGGTGAGATCTGGTCATGCAATCTATGAGTTGCCTGGCATGGGAAACAAATACAGTTTGAGTGTATTAACAATTAAGGAATTGCAAGTGAAAGTTCCAACAAGCCCCTGTTTCTACCCATGGGATAAACCATAAAATGTCTGATACTACCAAGTGATAAAAGGGATGTTGAAAATGGGATGTTGTATTCCTTACTATGAGGACTATCCATTGGTTCGGTTACTTTAAAGGAAGATTCAGCATTATATCTAGGTGGAGAGATGCATCCACTTTGCCCTATTAGAGCATGTCTCACAGAAGAATACAAGGAGGAGAATACAAAGTTGTGGCTGGAGCAATAGTACAGGAAGTAAGGTGTCTGCCTTGCTTACAGCTAACCCAGTTTGATTCTCAGCATCCCACATGGTCCCCCAAACACTACCAGGAGTAATTCCTGAGTGCAGAGCCAGGAGTGTGGCTCCAAAACCAAAAATCAAACAAAAGAAAAAAATCTAAATCCATACAAAATCATGGAAACCACCTACTGTACATATGTAATATAACAAATGTAATATAAATCAGTGGTATCCCCTTTCCTTAATAAAGTGAAAATCAGTGAAAATGTTCAACCCTGTGCAGAGGTGAAAATGAGAAACTCCTCTATTCTTCAACATAATGAAGGTCACAAATGAAATGTTCTGGGAAGAAAGTCACATGTATACCAATAAATAGATTATGGTACAACTAATACAAAGACAAAGCAGACAGAGTAACATATTTCTTAAGAACTCACTAATAAAAGTATAATAAAATGATTCTGAGTGAAAGCACTGCCTTTAGGATCCTGGTTTCTTCTGGGAAAGAGAACACACTTGCAGGAGGATCTTCAGAAGATTTTGCCTTTGAGTTTAAGCCAAAAATGAATCCGCTTGTTATCATCTTCCCCATTAAATTAAAGACAACTCAATTGGTCAGTACCAATTGAATCGAATAACACAAATGAAACTCACCTTCCTAATGAGTTTAAGCTTTTGTTTCTCAGAGCAGCCCTGAGATCCTGTTACACTGATGCCTTCATTTCTTAAGTGGGGTGGGTGTTCATCATCTTCCCTGTGTCATTTAGTATGTCTTAAGTATTTCATAATACAACTTATATGTTTCTTCGATATGTCAAAGAATTTCAAAACTATAAAGAGGTTGCATATCTACTAAATTGAATATAACGACAAAGAACTGAAGTGAGATATTTAAAAAGCAACATTGAGACTGATGGCACAGAAATGAAAAGAAATAAAAAATATTGATCTGAGTAATCATATGCTGGCAAATCATCAAAAAGAAATAGATACATTCCTAAAATGCACAATTAATTAGGACTAAATCATTATGAAATAGAATTTGAATGAACTAATTACTTACTAATAAAGTTTATATCAATAATCAAAAATCTCTAAGAAATGAAAAGTCCAGGCTTTATAAAAAATTCTTCTACCAATTTTTTTAAAGGGTCAAACCCAGCAATGCTTGGGGCACCATATGTGGTGCCCACATGAAGCCAGGGTCTGCCACATACAAGGCAAGCAACCTACCTCCTATATAATCTCTCTTGCCCTACCAAACATTTAAAGAATATCAGTCCTTTTCAAATGTAAGAATTATTCAGCATACAAAAACTGATCATTGTAAAACACCATAAGGGGACAGTAATAAATTATCACCTCAAGGAAATAATAGCATTTGACATAATTCATCTCAGTAGTTACTTTAAAGCCAAGTAAAACAAGTCACTTATTTTATGCACCTATTATAATTTCCGAATCATCTGCTTCCTATGGACAGAGGTTCTAACTAGATCTTAGTTCAGAATTTGTTGATTTGAGCTAGGACAGGAGATGGATAAAGGGCTGACTGCATGTGGGCATCCCCAGTTCAAGCCCTAGTACCTCAGAATGCCTGGACATTGAGCCAGGTATAACCCTAAAGCCAAAAATGAATCCACTTGTTATCATCTTCCCCATTAAATTAAAGACAAATCAATTGGTCAGTACCAATTGAATCAAATAACACAAATGAAACTCACCTTCCTAATGAGTTTAAGCTTTTGTTTCTCAGAGCAGCCCTGAGAAAGCTGATGCTTTCCAGTTACTCCCAGCCCCCACACATGCAAAGCCTGTCACCACATCCTACCAGAGAAGCAGATGTACTTTCAGCAGACAAACCCACACTGACCCTGTGTCTCCCCAATTCAAAGTTGACATTTGCGTTCTCTCTTGGTTTCATGCTGCCTATAGGCTTGGGGTAGTGTAAACTGTCATGTCACCTTCATCTGTTTAAAATCTGCGTTCCACTCTAAGGAATTTGTTTAGAAAAAATGTGAATCCTCAGTTTTTAAAAGGGGGTGAGTGAAAGCTTGCATCTAACAATATTCCTTCAGGTGGCCCATGAAGACAGAGTTCTTCAACATTTCCCCATCTGTGGAGTTACACCAGTCTGTGGCATGTTGGTTGAAGACCACTGCCCTAAAGTCAACACTGCCACTGCAGGATTAGTGTTCCCCTCTAGGGCTCTCTTAGAAAACCTTTCTGGTCACACACAGACACATGTCTCAAGAATCCTCTTCTCTCCCTGGGTTTTGTGCTAAGAAGACAGACTGGAGAGGGCATTTGCAATTACCAGGCAAGTAACCCCACTGAAGTTTTCCTAAAAGCCACCCCATTTTATGATTATTTTTGTAAGAAGTTTTCATGGGCAGAGACCATTTTCCCACACTTTCCCTACCACACGTTTGGACGAGCCTCACGCATGAAGGAACTGGCAGAGGAACCCAGGTGTGCAGGACCCAGGGCTTAGATCTCCAAGCCCGCTTGGATTGAGACTGGGCCTCCTTCACCCAGATCCCCCATCTTCCAATATGTAAGCGTTACACCCACCAACTGCCCCCAGTGCCCCCGGCCATGTAATCCTATCAACAGCCAAGACCCAGAGACTATAAAACCCAGCTCCTGGGTTTACTCCATGGCTTGGAGGCCAGCTGCACACTCTAGGGGAAAAGGCAGCTCAGATAGAGAAGGGAGCACCAAATAAAGGGTGTTGAGAAGAACCACCCAGGATGGGAGATGCATGCTGAAAGTAGACTATAGACCAAACATGATTGCCACTCAATTCCTCTTTTGCAAACCAAGCACCCAAAAGGAGAGAGAGAACAAAAGGAAATGCCCTGCCAAAGAGGCAGGGTGAGATGGGGGGATGAGGGGTGGGAGGGATACTGGGATTAGTGGTGATGGAAAATGGGCACTGGTGGAGGGATGAGTACTCAATCATTGTATAACTGAAACCCAAGCACAAAAATTTGTAAGTCAACAACTGTACCTCACGGTGTTTCACTAATAAAAATTAAAAAAAAAAAAAAAAAGAAACAGCTCCTGGAAGCACGCAGCCGCAAATCTTATTATCTAGTTCTTTCTCTGGAGAACCTGTCAGGCTACCAAAAGTATCCTGCTCGCATGGCAGAGTCTGGCAAACTCCCCATGGCATATTCAATATGCCAAAAACCAGTAACAATGATGGGTCTCATTCTCCTCACCCTGAAAGAGCCTCGAATGTGGCACTTTCTAAAATCTCAGGGCTACAACGAAGGAGACGTTACTGGTGCCTGCTCAAGGAAATCGATGAACAACAGGATGACAGTGATACAGTGACATAATTCAAAATATCTTTGTGGTTAAAAGTGTTATGATAGAGAATAGAGAAGATCATAATAAAGGAAATTGTACACACTTAACGGAATGATGTTTAGCCTTAAAAAATTAAGAGACTCTGTGGAGTTCATGCCAAATTCAATCAGCTAATCAATGGCTGAATAAATAGCAGTACTCCTACATTTAAAAAAAATTAAGAGACTCCTAAATAAACTACAACATAAGTAAATCTTTGCATTATTCATCCACGTTGTAGCATATTAAGTTATGCTAAATCAAATGAACTAACTTAAATACCACGAACTTAAACAAACACCTCACAAAAGGACAACTAGAGCATGACTTCATTTATGTGAAATACCCAAAGGAATCAAACCATTAGGAGTAGGAAGAATAATATCTGTGAGTGACTGAGAGTGTTTGGAGGAGGATGCAGGGGAAATAGTTGTTGTTCAATGGGTTTGGTCACAGAAGATGGAAAAGTTGGATCGTCTGTTGTGCAACAATGCACATGGCATACTGTTGGGTTATGTTGGTAGAGGTTGGGTCACACCTAATGGTGTTCAGGGCTTGCTCTTTTTTTGAGGGGGCACACTCTTGGCAGTGATCAGGTATGTGGAGCCAGGGATAGAACTGGGGTCTGCCACATGCAAGGCAACTGCCTTACCCCTTAGGGTTTACACTATGCCCCATTCCCATAAACATTAAGAGGGTAAAAATATAGTTTGTTTTATTTAGTTTTTACATTTGGAAAACCAAAATGGAAAACCAATCTAAAGAAAAATAAAATCAGGAAGCAAGAAAGGGCCCCATTTTGGGGAAAGGCTTGCCGGTGATCGTGTGGTACTGGGACCAACTGGCCTCCTGTACATCGCTGGCCTGCTCCCTGCCCTGTTCAGCTTGCCAGTTGTTTTGTAGCTAATATCATTTCATAAATATAAGCCAACCTCAGGTGATGATAGTTCTGAAGATAGTCAGAGAGTCCATTCTCTGTTGCATGGGGAATCTCCATTTCTCACGTTTACTTGGAGGAGTCAAACTCCTCCAAGCTTGTGCCCAGGGCTCCTGCTTTATTGGAAGTAAGCAGGCCTGGATCTTGTTCCCTTTCTGTCAGAGGTACAACATCCTTCCAAGGTCATTAGGAATCATGACTTGCTTCCTGGGTGGAATGACTGTGATATTAAGGAGAGAAATGTGTGAAAGGCTGAAGCACTTCTCCCCTATCACAGTGCCATCCCTGAGGACAACCAGCTTTATTTTAGTTTCAAATGCTCTAAATCTTCTCTGTCTTCTCCCATACCACCTTCCTGACAGAAGATGCCTGTGTGCCTCATTCTTTACCAGGGCAAAGTAATCAAAACAGAGAAGTTTCACTACGAGGCGCCAGAGGTGAAACCAGATGAACTCAGCTGATCTTATGCATGCTGCGTACATGTCCAGATTTTATTCCTGACACCACATGGGTCTCTTCACCACCAGGAGCCACTCCTGAGAAAGGCCCTTTACTAGGTGTGACCCCCTACCCCACCCCCAAATACCAGCAAGTTCACCTTGTGCCCCTGGAAATGACCTCTGCACCCAAGTCTGTAATGTTCAAACTTCAAGGATGGGGCAGAACCCTATATCAAGCATTTCTTGATCCTGAGGACAACTTTCTGCGGATGTTTAGGTAGTGTGGAGGTGACTGAAACTTTCAAAGGGGAATACTATGCAGCTGTTAGAAAGGATGAAGTCATGAAATTTGCGTATAAGTGGATCAACATGGAGAGTATCATGTTAAGTGAAATAAGTCAGAAAGAGAGGGTCAGACAGAAAGATTGCACTCATTTGTGGAATATAAAGTAACAGAATGGGAGACTTACACCCAAGAATAGTAGAGATGAATACCAGGAGGATTGCTCCACAGCTTGGAAGCCGGCCTCCTCACATGCTGGGGGGAAAGGCAGCTCAGATAGAGAAGGCACCACCAAGTATGGGGTGCTTGGAGGACCAGCTTGGGATGGGAGATGCATGCTGAAAGTAGATATAGACCAAATGATGACCACCGAATGATGACCACAATACCCATAAGGAGAGAGAGAGAGCACAAAAGGGAAAGCCCTGCCACAGAGGCGGAGTGGGGTGGGGGGATGGGGTGGGAATGATGGGAGGGATACTGGGATCATTGGTAATGGAGAAGGGATGGGCACTCGATCATTGTAAGACTGAAATGTAAGCATGAAAGTTTGTAAGTCTGTAACTGTATCTCACAGTGATTCATTTAAAAAAAAAAAAGGGGGGTGGGGAGGAATGAGCAGGACTTTGGGGTATCCAGTAGCTTGTGGAAATACAAAGGCCCTGAAATGGGAGTTCCCTGCTCAAGGGGGCACACAGCAGTATCCTTGCCATGACACTCCCAACTCACCCTTTCCCGCAGGTCCTGAGCTCTTTACCGAGGTCCGGCTCTGGGGTGCAGCTGCCTCGGGGTTCAGCTCGTTCTCTGGGAAGAAGGCCAGAGCCAACACTCTCCTAGGATCCTTGGCCCCAGAGCTCTGCCTCAGGGTGCCTGCTGGTGCCCATTTGATCCTCCTGGGGATCATCCAGACAGCGCTGACCCCGTTTGGCCTCCAGTCTGACCTGGGATGGGGATAGTCGCAGGGAGTTCCCGCAGATTTATGGCCCTGAGCTGCTTTGTATCTTGTCAGGAAGTCACCGTTCTGCTTGGGAAGTTTCCCAATTTCCTCCTGGTCTGGACCAAACTGCTCTAATTTCCCCCTTTGTCCATCTCCCCTGCACGCGCCCATGCCAGGAGTTGAGAGGGGGCCCTAAGTCTCACAGGCGCCTCCCTCTGCCCGAGGCCAGGCCTGGGCAAAGGCTTTGCTGAGGAGTGGGCTGCTGGGAGATCCACTGGGCCCCAAGTTTGGGAGCTGGAGCTCGCTTTGCAGCAGTGGTTGGCATCAGGTTGGTCCTCAGTGTCAGCAAGGGGCAGGGAGAGACTGACAGTCAAGGAGACTTGGCCCTGGCCTAACTGTCCCAATGATTCTGACGCCCCCCAAAACTGAACCTCACAGGGTTGAAATGGCCCGGGAGGTACAAGGGGATGGTACGAATCTCAGTCCTCTTCTGCTTGTCTTCCTGAGTTCCAGAAGCATCCTTCCCAGAAGGACACCCGGGGCTGAGCAGCTAGGCTGCGCCCTGGGCCTGTCCCCAGACACCTCATGTCCATGCAGTTCCACGCGCACCCCTCACTCCTCCTGCCTGCCCTGTTCACCTTCCCCCATAGCTGTCCCTGTCCAGGCTCCAAGAACCCCACGCAATGTCATTTGAAAGTCAGGGAGTGCGGTCACGTGGGGACCTCCCTTCTCTACCTTGGTGAGTATCTTCCGTTTGCTCGGGCACTTTTATCCGCAACAGGCGCTTTATCTCCTGGGATAGCTTCACCCACACTGAAGCACCGCCAGCCGGGAGGGTAAGTGGCAGCTGTTGTTCTGTTCACGGCAGGAAGTGAAGAAGAACATGATATTCAATTAAAACGACAGGGGGAATTCAGTGAGACAGCAGGGGCTAATGGAGACGGATGGCCCGGGAGATCAGCCGTGCTGAGTTCTGTTCCCGTCTCCACCACCAGCCCCCCGGGGCGGGCAGTGACCTTGGGCCTGTCACTAAAACGTTCTGGCCCTTCGTTTCATCTGAAAAATAGTGGTGATGAGCCCTGCATCCTCCGGGGATTGTTCCAGGGATTAGGGGAGATTAAGAAAACACACAGGCCTCTTTTGATCCCTTCAAGTCAGGCCCTGGGAAGGGTGCAGGGAGGCAGAAAGCAGGCGGGGACGGGCTGGCCCTGGTTGCCCTTGACAGGATGTGAATCGAGGACCCGAGGCAAGTTGGCGGGACTGAGCTGCTGCACCCCTGCCCCCCATCCCACCGGCCCCAATGCACTGTGAGGGCCCATTCAGATCTGAGCGTGAGCTCAGAGTAACAGTCATCGCCGGCGTCCTCAGTACTGAGCTGGACGTAGGGACCCATGTCCCAGGAACCACAGGGTTTTGCATGGCAGAGTTATGAGGTGGCAGAAACAGGTTTGAAAAGTGCCAGTCTTAGGTCATTAGGAACAGGAGATGCTTCTTCCCAGGGTGCTAGGGGATGAGGTCTGTTCTCCGTGAAATAGAAGTTTCTGCTGCTCTGGATTCCTCTTTCTTTGGTGGGGTAGGGGAAGCTTGGGTTACACCTGCTGAAGCTCAGGGATCACTCCTGGCGGGGCTCAGGGGACTGTCTGGGGTGCCAGGGGTTGGTTGAACACAGGCTGGCTGCATGCTAGGCGAGTGCCTTCCCGGCTGTGCTCTCTCTCCTGCTCCTGACCTTGACTCTTCTGAAAATGAGCTCTAGAATCCACCTCTGCTGGAGATTCAGGAAAGAGGTTTTCAGGTGTCTGAGCTTTTCTGTCCATTGACTGAGGAGGATCCTGCTTGCCCTGGGACCATGACAAGTTGAACTTACAGGGTTTTAGTTTCATCATTTGGAAAACTGGGGTAACAGACCTCCTTTCCAGATGATGGTGTGAGATGATGGCCATGATGGCTGAGGAAGCTAGTGGCCCTGTCAGGACAGGCCGATTGCTGCCCCAACAGAGTCAACCAAGAACTGACCCATCTTCGAGCAACTGAGAAATTGATTCGGATACTGCACATCTTACCCCAGGATTCCTTCAGGGGGCATTTCACCCAGCCTGGTCAATCTGGGACACAGCTGAGGGGGCAGCCAGCACTCCAGGTCAGAGGGCGGCAACCGAACCTAGGAAAGTTGGCATCGATTGCATGCCACTGATTATATTTCAAGACCCCAAGGAAAACACGTGACCCCATTGACAACCAGTGGACAAGGAGAGCCGATGCAATCACGTGATAGAGAACCCTGTCCAACTCCTCACAGGTTCCCCGCCTTCCCTGCCCTTCTGATGAGAACCCACCTCCGAACTACTCCCAGAGGTTTCTGAGCATTCCCAGCAGAGTGTACCCTCAATTTCAGTCCTGTATCCCCTCAGGGCACCCTGCCTGCAAAAGGATAGCACTAATTTCAATTGCTTTAATGCCTTTACTGGAGACAGTTGATAATACCCACCTGTTCTTAGTCTCTAATGAGCTGGCTGGGAAACAACCCCTGCCCCCCAAATCTTCCCAAGCTTCAGGGGCCCCCTTTTGACTTTTACTAGATGCCACAACCTGGAGGGGGTGGGGCTTTGCATCCCGGGGGGTTGCAGATAATTGTGCCACACTTGGATGCTCCTAGGAAGAACAGCAAGTGCCCCAAGGCCCCAGAATCCTCCTAGTCTCTGACGCCTGCCGACCTTCCTGTCCAAGCTTGTGTCACCCCTTCAACTTTGGGGGGAAGAAACCAGGCTTTGCCTTTCACCACCTGCCCTTCCAGCCGCTGCCCTGCTCTCCTGCTAGAGTGCAAAGGTCTCGGGCGTCTCTGTGACCATCACTCAGAGATTCCTGGCATGACTTGAGACTCATCAAAGCCTTCTCCCTCTTTCCCCCTGAGTCATGGCCCATCCCTTCAGACCTTTCAACTGGAGTCCCGAAAGAGAAAATAAACAGGTTGGATGGGATCGCATTAGTAATAACAATAAATATAACAGCATGTGGGAAGCTGTATTGTGAGCGGGCACTGAAGGCTCACAAGATGCCATGAGTGCCAGAAAGGTTAAGGAAGTTGTTCCAAGTCGCACAGCTAGGCAGTCAGTGGCATCGAAGGAATTGAATCCTAGCAGTTTGACTGCAAAGACCAAGCACCTTGTTTCGCATTGGGTCTGCTATTTATCCAGCGGTCAACGGAGTTGGTGGAAGTTACCGCAGCAAGAACCTTGGCTTCCAGTGCTCCTTGTGTGCTTGGGAGCGCCTTCCGGGTGTATTGCGAGGCCGTGACTGCCATCTGGTGGTCATTGAGGAGCATTGCCACTCAGCGTGCACGGAGCTGAACCCGCAAGGCACTGCGCTTCACGGAATTCCCAGAGCGAACTGGCAAAAGGCTTTTTACATGTGGCAATGGTATATTGACTATTTCTTTCCCTCTGGTTTGGTCTGTTTTACATTTTTTTCCCTAGAGGGAGAGCAATGAAGAAGGGGGGGGGTGACAAAAAAGTACATAGGCAGCACTCCACCTCTGTGAGAATAAGCCAAAGAAAACCACAATTATGCAACTATCAGATGACACGTCGATGTGTTTATTGTCATGGAAATTGTTATGTAGCGCGAGATGCCCATGAAATGTCATCCTAAACAGATGGAAAGGCACATTTTCAGCCATTTATAACTGAGTTGGGTTAAAATGCTTTCCTAAATTAATCAGGGTGTTCCGCTACGGAGCGTGGCACGCGAAGTGATTCCTAAGGTTCAGCCGTTTTGTATTATCTGTATACAAATAGCAATTTGAGGTCGTGCTGTGATTTGGTGTAGAAAGAGGAAGGTGCCTGGGTGTGATGCAGCTAAATCAGGCAGGTTAGTCTTGTGATGTCTCAACTTTTCAGGGAACAACCTGGCTTTGAAGAAAGCCCAGCAGGCAGTAGTAGCTAGGACAGTGGGTAGGACACATTCCTTGCACATGGCTATCCTGATTTGATCCCAACACCCCTCAGGGCCTAACATGTTTGTTACCCCAGCATCCCAGATGGTCCCCCAAGCCTTTCTAGGAGTGATCCTTGAATTCTGAGCTAGGAGTTCTGGGTGTGGGCCCCCAAAATTATATTAACAGGGAGGAGGAGGGGGGATGGGGAGGAAGAAGAAGAGGAGGAGGAGGAGAAGGACGAGGAGGACTATGACAACGAGGACCCCCAGATCCTGTCCAGGAATCCTGCTGTCTCTGTGGAGGGTGAAAAAAGAAGGGGCTCTCCACCTACCACAGTCATGGGGCTGCATCCTGGGGGCCGCATCGCAATGGCCCTGATGAAGTCTTGAAAACAGGGAGAATCTCCCCTTAGGAACCACAGAGTTTGTGATAGGAGTGCCCAGTCCCCAGCACCTGCAGTTCCTAACTTGGCTCCTTTGAGTTTTCAAAATCTTGACACGACGCCTGGGTGGCACAGACACCCAGACACCAGCAAGTCCTTCTCTGAGAAGAGCAGTTTTCAACCCCCATCCCAACACAGGCTCCTTGCGAATAAGGAACCTCACAGCAGAGCCTCCTCTCAGGACATGCGCGTGCACAAACTGGGCACCAGCATCCCTCCTTGGCCGTTGGCACGCGCTTTTCTCTGTCCACACCTTTGGGTCATTGTGCAGACTGAGGCCACTTGCAAATCCATCTCCTTACCTCCTTACCTCTGTCCTGGGGTCCACCTTGAGCGCAGCTGCTCCCGTGCAGGGCTCCAGCTATTTTTCCCCCATTTCAGCCCTGGCAGACCTGCCTCTTGATTTTCTTTTCAATGCATCACGCCTATGATCCTAGCCCAGAGCCTCAGTCTCCCTCACTGTCTCTGAAACTTCTGTCCTGTCCACTGGACCTCGTACATTTGTCCATATCTGCCCCTTTCTTATTGCTACCCACCTTGCCAGAACTGGTGGTGGGATGGCATGTACGTGGGTCACATTTTGCGTCAGGCATAAATGCCCGCTCCGTGACTGATGACATGAATAAATTGGCACTTTTGCCTTCCTTGGAGAGGGAGACAAATAATCTATATCTCAAAATGCCATTAGGAGTTCCAGTTATCGTTATCTATATCTGTTAATGAGCTGGCACTCAGAACTCAAAAGACCTGCTGATTTTTTCCTTCCATTCAACCCCTGTTTCTCTCCAGGGGTAACTCTGATTAGACTTTCTTTGCCTCTGAGCACAAGTATTGGTGGGTACCCAACCCCTACTAAGCACTGTCACACAGAAGAGGAAGTTGAATTTCATGACCCCCCCAAACGACTCCCACCCCCCCCCACCCCCGCAAGAAGCTTGCAGTCAACTTCTCTCCTTGTAGGGGTTTAATTTCACCTCTTCACCAGAGGAATCCTGTGAAAGCTCAGATCACACCATGTCATGTTGGGGCTCATGTTTCTCATGAAACAGATTTATGTCACTCTGCCCTCGATTCATGCGGTGCTCACTTCTTTCCTTAATTCCCCCCCCCACACACACACATACACACACACACACACACACACACACACACACACACACACACACACGGACCTTTCTGGACTATCAGAGTTCCTTGTTGAGCCCATACCTCAGCAATCACTAATAGTTGTGCAGTTCCCTCCTTCCTGTGTTGGAGAAACCCAAGTACCTGTGGACCTTGGTGAGCCCCCTTATGCAGAAGGGGGGAATACCCACTGCTCTAACACTCTGACACTGGGTTGGAAACCATGTCTTGGGCTCAGAGAGTAAAACATTCACCTTAGAATTCTGAATTAATATCTCATGAAACAGCCCAGTAAAGAGTTCATGAAGAAGAGACTCATACAGAGCTATGTGAAGGCTCTGGAAGGTTTAGAAGACCAGTGGGTGTGGGGTTGGGGAGAGGCAAGGGCACTGGGGGATGGCTCAGTGGCGAATGTAAATGTCTACATTGCAAGTGTGAGGCTTGAGTTCAAACCCCAGTTTTACCTGTGTATGGGAAAACACAGTCCCAGAGCACCACAACAGAGAATTTGGTCTCTGGAGCTCTGAAGTCTTGGAGTCTTGGAGCACTACTGGGGGGGGGGGGGGGAGGGTGAGAGTGTGCCTGTGTGCAAAACTGAAGTGTGAAACTCCCCAGGTTACATGTGTAAACATCTTATCCAAGCCCGTGTAAATGCCTTTATCATAAGGACAAGTGCAGGGGGAGAGGAGGATGAAGCAATGAGGTGATGATGAAGATCCCCACCCCTGGAAAGTAGTAATACCCCAGGGTGTGGTTTTATAGATAAGTCTGGATAGAAACTTGTTGTGTCTCACCCCAAGTATACCACTTCTTTCATTTTTTATCACCAAAAATATTTGTGAAATTACATAAGGAACCTTAGGTTTCCTGGACAAGGAGTGACAAGGGGAGCACATCATTATAGCTGGGACTGGGTCTATCAGAGGGACACTGGGCAGGAGGGATAGGCATGAGGTTAGGCACTTTCCTTGCATGCGGCCAATTCAGATTTGATCACCAGCACTGCATAAGTTTTCCCAGGTCTCGCCAGGAGTGATCTCTGAGCACAGAGCCAGGAGAAAGTGTAGAGCACTACTGGGTGTGGCCCAAAACCAAAACCAAAAAAAAAAAAAAGTGGGGAAGGGGGATGTGGAGAAGAAACCCAAAAGAAATCTAGCTACATTATACCCATGACTTTGGTTTAAGCCTCTGAAAGTGATCTTACCAACCATCTTGGTGACATAACTGCTAAACATCAGGAGGTGATCCATTTCCGAGAAGGGTGTGGACGAGAGCTGAATCACCCGGAGGAGTGCATGGCCCCTGGGTGCTTTTAGCTTCATACTCACTGGAGCAGACAAAAGAGGAATTACGATTGTCTGGAGAAACTGACCTTCCAAGAGCCCCTAATCTCCAGACCATCCAGATTTCCTGCAGGCTTCTGTTTCCCTGCCCAGGATGGCAGTTTTCTCAGCAGTGAGTGACGCCCATCATACCCCCAGTTGTAGGCCGAAAAATGCCAAGATTGGGACTGACCTTGTGTGCTCCGCCTTGCCCTGTCCTGGGAGGGTTCCCCAACTTGAGTCAGTCTGCTTTGCTCGCCATCCAGAGTGTTGGGTGGGCGGGCAAACGTGCGAGATTTTTGTGACCACTTTTCTAAACTGAAAAGTTTAGTTCTCTTCTCTGGGGCTTTCCGGCGTTCGACGCCAGGCAGAACGGAGATGAAACCCACTGCCCAGAGATCCCAGGGAGGAGTGGGTGAGCTTGGCGACAAAGCCTTGTCTCTTGAGGTAGGGGGAGCACTGTTTTCCACTATTATGTTTTCTTGGTGAATGGTGGTGGGTGGGAGAGAAGATAAATGAAGATTCTGGCAAGTCTAAGGGAAGGTGTGTGTGTGTGTGTGTGTGTGTGTGTGTGTGTGTGTGTGTGTGCGCGCGCGCGAGTATATGACTTCTGACTCTGATGTGGGACAATGTTCCGTGGTGTAAGTCTTAGTGGAAGAGATGAGGTTTGAGTCCAAGAAGGGACAGAGTCTCTTTCCTCTACTCCCTGGAAACTAGACTTGGAGAAGATTGTAGGTGACTGCAGTTCAGTATCAAGCTCAGTCACAGGGTGGCCAGAGTAGCAGGCAACACATGTGCAGTTCCCCAGTACACCAGGTGGACCGTGGCTGGAGCTTCAGTCAGTTCTTTTTTCTTGAACTCCCAAACGTGTTCTATGCCTTGTTCTCCCAGCTCAGCTCTCTGAGCTACTTGACCACCTTTACATAGTCACATGCATACTTACATCTGGCTAGCAGGTCCGAGAGCGCCCTCTTCTGTCTCTGTGCATTTTTGCTCATGTTCTTCTTTTTTAATTGAATCACCATGAGATAGCACTGTAGCACTGTCCTCCCCTTGTTCCCCTTGTTCATCTATTTGCTCGAACGGGCACCAGTAACGTCTCACAACAAATTGTGAGACATGTTGTTACTGCCTTTGGCATATCGAATACGCCACACGTAGCTTGCCAGGCTTTGCCGTGCAGGCGAGATACTCTCGGTAGCTTGCCGGGCTCTCTGAGAGGGGTGCAGGAATCGAACCCAGGTCGGCTGCGTGCAAGGCAAATGCCCTACCCGCTGTGCTATCGTTCCAGCCCGCACCATGAGATACAGTTACAAAACTTTCATGCTTGAGTTTCAGTAATACCATGATCAAACACACATCCCCCACCAGTGCACATTCTCCACCACCAATGTCCCCAGTATACCCCCCCCCCCTTTCCAACTCTCCTCCTCTATGGCAGACAACTTTCCCTATACTCTCTCTCTCTACTTTTGGGCATTATGGTTTGCAATACAGATACTGAGAGGCTATCACGTTTGGTCCTTTATCTACTTTCAGCACACATCTCCCATCCGAATGATTCCTGCAACCATCACTGACTTAGTGATTCCCTGTCTATTCCAGCTGCCTTCTCCCCCAGCTTATGAGAGACATTCTTCATTTCTTACGCTGTGGTGGGCATCTTCCCCAGCTGGTTGTCTTTGCCTGCTTACTTTCAACCAGCCTCCATGTCCACTCTGCTAAGCATTGTAGGGAAGCTGGTTCTCTGGTTGGGCTTTACCCACCTTTTCTAGCTGGACTAGTTCTAGTTGGACTCTACCATGGGAATCATAGCCAGGACCATGGAAAATGATGAGGGAGAAGGGCTCACCTGTCCAGAGTTTCAGGAGCTACTTCCCACGGATAGCAGTGGACCGCTCTAGGCGCTGGGATCAATTGGTGGGTGCAGCATGGCTGCTTAAAGGCCCTTTCCAAAGTTCCAAAGTTTCCAAGAGGTCAAAGCACCTTCTCTATGGTTCCAGCACTAGCCACGCAGCGCCCCCTTGTGGCAAGCAGGCATTGCCATCAATGTTACCCACCCCAGATGCCAGAGTCCCAGAGATAAGCAGCGGGGCTCACCTGTGGTTCTAGAATGGTTGCAGGGAGCAGGCCCATTCCTGGCATGTGGGACAGCGAGCTCCTGATAAGATCATCTTCCTGACTTTATTTCTGTGGCTATAAGCTGAAACTGTCTTCTTTCGGCTTCCCTTTGTCTGCATAGCCTTCCTGTGACGGCTTTCTTGGACATTTAGGATTTCAGTGATTCAGTTTCTCAGGTGAATACTCTGGATTAGAAATGCTTAACTCGGAGCTTGAGCGATAGCACAGTGGGTAGGGTGTTTGCCTTGCACGCGGTGGACCCGGGTTCGATCCCCAGCAACCCATATGGTCCCCTGAGCACCGCCAGGAGTTATTCCTGAGTGTAGAGCCAGGAGTAACCCCTGTGCATTGCCGGGTGTGACCCAAAAAGGCAAAAAAAAAAAAAAGAAAGAAATGCTTAACTCGATTTTTTTCCCATATTGAACCTGATTAATCTGGAACTACTATTCTTCAAACCACTACCCATTCTTCAAAGTGATTACCTACCTGTAGGTTATCTGTCAACTAATCGCAACTATGTAATGCTCTTTGAGCATCTTTTTGTCTTTTTTTTATAGTTAGCATCTAGCATCAAAGTTACTTGTTTTTATAATACCCACTCTCCATTAGATGGTAAATGTGTTCAAAGCAGTCGGCAAATTTTAATCATCCTGCACCTCAGCACTAAAGTCACTTGAAATTCTTAGCTAAGATTTATTTAAGATTGACATTCCAAGGTTGACATTCCAAGTTTTAACCGCAGTATATATAATTATATATACATATCATATATATATACAGTTGATGATGTCTGCATTGCTTTTGCTATGATGCAATATTTATAATGATTCAATTTGAAGTTAAAAACCAATTGGTACTAAATTGCAGAAAACCATTATAGCCCAGAATTGCTGAAATTGAACTGAAAATATTTGCACGACCTGTTTTCTGCCTCATCTCCTTCATTGATATACCAAAAATAGAGCTTTTCACAAGCATTATCTCCTTTAAAATTTATATTATCTAAAGTCAGAATTAATGCCCTCCACTTCCCACAGTGCAAAATGACAGATGGCTTTGTAACCCAGGCCTTCTCTAGCCTTCTTGCTGGCCTTGGCAATGGGAGTTCTGCAAAGCCAAGCACCATAATCCTCCAAGTCATTTCTCCCTGCTGACAAATGCCTTTAGACGGACAGGCTGCCATGCTTCATACAAAGGTACAGAATAACAGAGCTCTTGTGATTCCTTTTTCCTATGAAATAAAGGGGAAAATGACCATTTTATTTCTTTGGCTTGGAAAACGTGGACAATCATGTTCTCAATTTCGCGGTTCATTGCTCGTACATTTATTAGATTAGCGCTGGTTTAGAAACGCACCGTGGAACCTCCCAATAACTTGGCAGTCATTTTCTGATTGCTTTTAAGAATTGCACTGTCTTGTGCTCCCAAGACTCTGACCAAGGTTTAAGTGAGTGAAAACCCAATTGCTGCAGGCATCAATTGAATCTAGTCCAGGCCCTGCCCGAGTTATTACTTTTCTTCGCCTGTTTATTATTGGAATTTTTATTGGTGTCATTTCATGTCTCAGGGCTGATGCTACAGACATCTTTCCAGGCCTGAGATGAAAGCTTCTGGGGTAGAGGAAGACTTACTCCCTCACCTGCCTGCAGGGACCCCAAACGGCAGAAACCAGAGCCCCTGAAAGCCCCTTGATCCCTGGGCTAGAAAAAAATCAGGGTATGCGATATTAGTGGAAGGATGCTAGAACCTTCCAGGTCTCCACCACCCTATCAATACCACGGTCGTTGACTGACTTATACCATCACCTATGGCTAAATTCCTCCAGCAATTCAGCCCATCCCCTTTTCATCGGTTTTAAGATCTGTATCAATTCCTGAGAAATGCCAGGTGCTGATTCTGTTAATCTGATTATATCCAGTCCCTGCATCTAATCAGCTCTCACTTCAGAACCTTAGCTGCTGCCCTATTCTGTCTCCCTAATGTGGGGAAGGTCCACAGAATATTGCCATAGTAAGTCCTCAAAGAATGTGAGTTAATACTGTTATTGTTACTGCGAACAATAAGGCAGACTATACTAGTCTACAAATACTAGAGTAAGTTGTAGTCCAGCCAGCTGTTGACTAATATTAGTACGAGTCCAGGTGTTATTCTAAACACTTTTTGTGTTTGTTATCTTGTTTGGTTTGGGGTCCTGAACTTACCTGGTGGTGCTCAGGGCTTGCTCCTAGTTCTGCCCTCTGGGATTATTCCTGGCAGAGCTCAGGGAATCATACAGGGTGTCAGGGATCAAACAGGGTCAACTGCATGCAGAGCAAACACCTTAACCCCTGTACTTTCTCTCCAGCCCCTATTCTAAGTTCTTAATTTACTAATAAATCATTGCAAATGACCTATGCAATAAAGACTATTATTGGGTACTCTTAAGGCTGAAAAAATGTGGACAGAGAGCTAAAGCACCTTTTCCAGAGTGAACAGACAGGAGAGTGGTGAAGTCAGTGTGCAAAAGTCAGCCTCCTGAATCGTGGCGAACTTCAAGGGGAGACAGCAGGAATGTCCTTCCCTGCCAGGCACCTTCGAGGGCTGGGACTGGAGCCCAACTCCATCTCACTGGTGGGAAGCTGGATGGATATAAGGAAATGTTCAAAGACTGGGTCATGGAGGGATAGAATGGTGCTCTTTCTTCTAGAAATATTTAGATTGAGGGCCTCGATTCCTGGCGGAGCCTAGGTAGAGTGGTCCTGGAGGCAGGCTCTACATTAGAAATAAGATTCTCAAATAGTCCAAGGGTAATACACTTCCCTTGCATACAACCCACGCCTGTCTCATCTTCAGCATCACACATGGTCCCCTGAGCCTGCCAGGAGCGATCCCTGAGCATAAAGCACGGAGTAAATCCTGAGCATAGCTGGATGTGACCCAAGAGACAAAAAGAAATTCACCTGCCTTCCCTTCCTCTCCGTGGAATGTCTGTGCTATCTTAGCTTGGCTCCACCTTGACTATAGAGAAGTCACATAACAGGATCTTATTTCCCTCCAATTTTAGTAATGGGCTCACAATCCTGCTCTTGACCTACAGACAACTTGAGAAGGTCCTGCCACAAGAGTGAGAAATATTTCTCAGTGGGATTTATGTCACTGAGATTTTGGCGTTGTTTGTGGCTGCAGTAGACAAAAGCCTTTGGGTCTTTCCAGGTAGTTTTCCTGACTAATCCATGTTACGACAGCAGTTTTGCAATGGAAAGAGAGCATGAACTATAATTAAAGGACTACATTTGAAAGTTAGATCTGACACTGAATTTATTACTTTGGATACATCGCTTGAGGGGCTAGAGCCCCTCAAGTATGGCAGGGAAGCCACTTATCTTGCACAGAATCAACCCGGGTTTCAATCCCCATCACACCAAGACCCCTGAATGCAGTCAGGAGTATGCCCTGAATTCAGTATGCCCTGAATTCAGGAGTATGTCCTGAATTCAGGAGTGACCCCTGGATGCAGTCAGGAGTATGCCCTGAATTCAGTATGTCCTGAATTCAGGAGTATGTCCTGAATTCAGGAGTGACCCCTGAATGCAGTCAGGAGTATGCCCTGAGCACTGCTGGGTGTGGCCCCCCAAAAAACAAAAACTAAAGTAAAATAATAAAAATATTGCATGAACTTTGACCTTCAGACTTCCTGCCTGTAAATTGTATGTAATAATATGTTAAAATTTTCCTTCTGATCATTAATGTTCTTTTTATCCTGTGTCCAAGAGTAATAATAATTACTTCCACTCTTTGTTCTTCTCTAGAGTTCCTGCCAGGCCCTTGTTCCTGCCAAGCACATTTCATGGATTTGATCCTCAACCACAATTCCATGAAGTAGGTTTATTATCTTACTCGTGTATGTAGCAGTAGAGTCTCGCAATATAAGTAACAAGAGCCAACAGCCGCAGACCTCATATGTTCGCTGAATGTGTTTAATTTTGCAAGGGTGGTACTCTTAAAATTATAAAAGAAAAGGGGAACGAAACTTAACAGTAAACCCTAGTCTCTAATTTTATAATTTTAATATTTTTAAGATTCACTGTTTTTAATTAGAATACCTAAGACAGTGGAGTTGTGAATAGGAGAGAACGCTATACGCCTTATGGTTTCCAGATTGTAAGTGTTGCTTTTGGCCAGAAGATGGCGCCCAAGGCCAAAGAGCTCTAAGAGCCCCCTTCCAGCTCCTTTAGTTTTCCCAGACCCCTTGTACTTTCCCAAGCTCACTGCTTACTTACTTTGGAGAGCCCAAGCTGGAAGAACTGATCAACCTGCACTTGGGTTCCTGCTGTCTAGACACTTAGACCATCACTGGGACTGTCAACTAAGTCGACTTCTCTTCAGTAACCCCAGAGGTCACTGTCACTGTCCCTGTCCTCCCATTGCTCATCGATTTGCTCAAGCAGGCCCAGTAACATTTGTGAGTCTTGTTACTGTGTTTGGTATATCAAATACATCATGGGTAGTTTGCCAGGCTTTGCCCTGTGGGCTAGATACTCTTGGTAGCTTGCCGGGCTCTCCAAGAGGGGCGGAGGAATTGAACTCAGGTCGACCGGGTCAACTGCGTGTAAGGCAAACGCCCTACTCACTGTGCTGTCGCTCCAGCCCACCCCAGAAATGACTCACCTAGGTACACCCCTACACCACTCACCCAAATTCATTGCTACAGAGACATACTGATACATACTGTTACCATTTCATGCAAGAAAAATTTTCATGTCACTTAGGCTTTTGTGTTGACTGTTAAGTGAAGATCTAGGACACGCCAGACATATGGGGCATTGTTAGGAGAAACACTTCCTTCCAAACCTGCTCTTGGTCCACTGCATAAGAAGGAGGGTTCGCATATCATTCCCAAAGAGAGCTTGTCCTATTACATTTGATTGAAAAGCACCTGAGATAGCACTAACCCATACCTAATCCATACCAGATATTTCTGTGAATAACACACACACACACACACACACACACACACACACACACACAAACAGAAACCAAAAAAAAAGGTGAAAAAGCTTTTGCTTGCCTGCAGATTCAGGCGCAAACTTGCAAACACACAGAATTTCAGAACCTACTACTAGCACATCTGGGCTGGAGTTGTTCTTCCTTCTCGGAGAGCCTGGCAAGTATTGAGGATACTACCGAGAGAGAGTATCTTGCCTGCACAGCAGAGCCTGGCAAGTTACCCGTGGCGTACTTGATATGCCCAAATCAGTAACAACAAGTCTCACCATGGAGACATTACTGGTGTCTGCTTGAGCAAATCGATAAACAACAGGAGGACAGTGCTATAGTGCTACTAGCACATCTAGCCTTGGGCTTGTGCTAGAGTTAATCTGCACATTCTAGAGACCCTGCTGATTGATTTATTGATTACATTGACCTGTCTATTTTTCCCAACCTGCAATTTCTCCTTTCCTTCCTCTCTCCCTCTTTCCTTCTTAGTTTTGCTTCCCCAACCCCATGATATATGTAACAAATATCCAATATGCGTCCATATATATGCATATGTACATATATAATTTAACTAAAACACAAAACCTATCTTAAAAATGTAAGTTAGGGCGTTCGCCTTACACGCGGTCAACATGGCCGACCCAAGTTCGATTCCTCCGCCCCTCTCGGAGAGCCCGGCAAGCTACCGAGAGTGTTCGATATGCCAGACACAGTAACAACAAAGTCTCCAATGGAGACGTTACTGGGCCCGCTCGAGCAAAAATGTAAGTAACTTCCATTTTTCGACTACTTATAATATGTTTGCTCTACCCATTAGCCCTGATAATGAGAAGTTACTCCTCAATCCTGGAGTAAACAAGGGTCACAGATACACACTGAAAAGTGTGATGAGTGGAGTGGATTCTACATCTCTCTTGTCCTCCAAACACATTCACAAGAAACCAATCCAAAGCTTAGGGATCTGTTTTGAAACAAGAATGACAAAATATTCATGGGGATGTTTGTTTTCATTTTCCTCTTGTTCATCCTAAGCCTTTTCTGTTTGATGCTCAGCCATCAAACAGTGAAGTGAGGTTGAGTGTATCTCCCAGAAAGCACTGCTCTGGGTAGAACTTCCCCTCTAGTTCTTGAGGCAACCGGCTCCCTCCTGATTCTTCTTACCAAAAACAGAGGTGAGCGTTACCTGAAAGAAGAGTCACAAAAAGGATTCTTTATTTGCATAGGTAAGATTTTAGATAAATACCAAGGGTGTCGGAGAAAGAGGAGCAATGATAAAGGAGGCATTAAGAAGAGTGAAGAAAGAAATAAGTCACAGGGCTGGGAGGTATGTATCCAGGTAGAGTGCATGCAACATCCATGCCCCTACCTCCACCCACCTACTTAACCCTGGCTCCATCCCAAGTTCCCCATGCTCCCTGAGGACCACTGGAAACAACCCCTGAGCACTAAGCTGAAGGATTGCCATATGTGGTCCCAAAATTAAGACAACAAAACTAACATTAAAGGGAAAAAATGAGAAGCCATGTCTTGATGATGTCATATAGCAATTATAACTGTTGACAATAAAACTCCTCAACCGGTGCAGAAATAAGTTGAAGTCCTTAGCAAGGCCCAAAGCAGACAGCTCACACTGCCTTAGCTTCTGGGCTTTGCGGCCCCCCCCCCCACTTACACTCTGTTACACTGTCCCCTCCAACTGCTACCCACAGCCCCACACTGTGGCTCCTTGGACCTGTCCTGAAATAGGCTCTGGGGGTTTCTATCTGAACTCGCTTCCCTAGTTCAGAAACTTGAAGGCTAAAAATCTTCCCCAACCTACTCCCTGTAAAACTTTGCCAACATATCTACTTCCTGATTTTACCTTTCCTGTCTATCGCCGCTGACATCTTGCACGTCTGTCTCTCAGGACTGCCTGTTGCACTCGCATGTCAGTTCTGGGAGTGCAGGCATCAGACGTGTTTGGAGTGCAGCTGCCTCCAGAGGGGTATGAGTGACCGACACCTGGCACAGCAGGCCCTGGCAGGGGTGGGAACATCTTTGAGACTGAAGCAGGGTGGCAGGGTCTGTGGCACAAACCAAGCTGTTTTATAGAACCACCTACCCATCTTATATTGAAGAGGTAAATAAACTTCCCCAGTGATTCTGTGTTTGCAGTTCTTCTCCAAATTTCCAATCAGCCACTGCTCCTCTGGCTTCAGACTGCAAATCGCCGCTTGTGGGATGAAACCAGCAGGCTCTCTATCTCGAGAAAGTTCCATGGAAGACAGCCACGCCCACTCAGCAGCATGGGAGCTGCAATGGGAAGGTTGGGGTGGTGGGACCGTCACAGCATCTAAAGCTTTTCCCAGAAAATTGCTCTCTGATCCCAGTAGCAGGAAGCCAATACCAACTCACAGCAAAACTCTGCTGTTGGCTCCTTTGGGCCGGACTCCACGAACTGGCCCTGCTTGTCTGAGCATTCTGGTGGCCTGAGAGTCAACCACTCCCATGGTGGATTCTCTCCGTGCATTCTCCTTTTTGTTCTGTTCTCAGTTTGCTGTCTTATCCCAACTAATCAGTTCATGTGTTTTTCTGCAGATAATATCAGCTGTGGCTGGTGCTGTGATTGCTGATGTTAAAGCTCTTGCTGACTGCCAGACTCCCGTTGTGGGCATCCTAGTGTAAAAAAAAGTGGTGGGCCGTCATCTAAATCGGTCCATACACTTTCTGATTTGGTCCTTTAGGCACATGGGAACTTGGTAGAATTGTACCAAAGTAGTGTTCGTAGTTCGGATATCTTTTCAGTGAATGAAATCTTGCAGGCATTGACTAGTCAAATTTGAGGCTTCAAGTTCATTGTCTTCTCTTCCTTTTTCCAATGCCAACCAGAACTGTTCCAGAAAGTGGATGTTCTGTCAATGGGATGTCAGCGCATGGACAGTGAAGAGTAGAACCCCTCGTTGGCTCACATGGGGCCCAATCCTTCAAAACATGTGTTTTCCCTTTTAGTCAGAGACCTGGAGCTGTTTGTTACTGAAGTATCAACTTCCCTATCTATCCTGACTCCTAAGGCAGTGATTAAGATTCTCTTAAGTTCATATGGATGAATTTCAAGAAAATAAGGACATTTTCCTCCTTGGAGGTCGGATCTGGACCATTTTCCTCAGGGGAAGTGTTTCTTTGTGATGTGGAGAGGTGGGGGAGGTGATTCTGTCATCTGTAGCTAGGATATTTAGTTTAGATGAAGAAAAGAGGGCCTGAGCAGAACAAATTTCTTTTAGAAAGAACATAGTAGCAATATAATTTTCCTTGTTATTTCAACTATAGTTTTGAGCAGTTTTATGCACAAATACCTGCTCCTATACTCCCTTAAAACTTTCATTATTGGAAGATGGCGGCCGCATGGGAGCCTTGTGGACAGCAGGTTTGAGCCGGGGGTGGAGGCGGCAGGGGCCTCATGGGAAGGGGGGCGTAATGGGCCATCCTTCATGCCCGACCGAGGTCACCAGCTGCCCCCCACGAGTGGCTCTCCGGCACGGCCACGGCCCCGGAGGCACAAGGACTTAGCACAGAGAGCCACCCGCTTGGAGCAGAAAAGCAAATGGACTATGTGTTAAACCGCGCCAGCATGCCTGCCCGGAGGGGAAAGGGTGTTGCTCCATTCGCCCAATCCTCTCTGGAAAGAATGATGGCGGCCGAACGGGAGCCTTGTGGACAGCAGGTTTGAGCCGGGGGTGGGGGGCGGCAAGGGCCTCATGGGAAGGGGGGGTGTTCTGGGCCGTCCTTCACGCCCGACTGAGGTCACCAGCTGCCCCCCACAAGCGGCTCTTCGGCACGGCCACGACTCCAGGGCACAGAAACCAATCTCTTAACTATCTAACTTTTAATAGAAATACTTCCAGGGTTAATAAGTAAAATAGCAGAAATCCAAAACCGCAATAGCGGCCGCAAGAGCGGCCGCGCGACATCATTTTATTCTTAAACCAAGCTGTAGAAAGCAAATCATTTCACAACGCTGTTTCAGCATGTCTGATTGGGGGGGGTCGTAAACTCTAAACAATAATTGTGCATCTTCTATCGAAACAATGTATTTAGTCAAAGTAGATAGAGTATTAACTAGAACTCATCTGCCTCACAGGAATTGGGAGGGGTGGGAGGTGGGGTTCTATTGGGGTTCGTGATTAAAAATAAGTATTGGTAAAGGGAAATGTGTTTGATATTTACATGACTGAGACCTAAACCCGAAAGCTCTGTAACTTTTCCCACAGTGATTCAATAAAGAAATAAATTATAAAAAAATAACTTTCATTATTGGGCAGGAAAGGCAGTAGAGCAGGCAGGTAAGGTACTTGTCTTGCCCATAGGCACCGAAGAATAGACACCCAGCTCTGCATATGGACCTCTGAGCACTGTCAGGAGTGATCTAAAATAAAAGAGCCAGGAGTAAGTCCGAAGCACTCCCAGAGTTGTGCAATTTTTAGATTTAATAAGGTGAAGTAAGTGGTCTAGAAGGAAGGGGCAGAAAGAATGAAATAAAATGACTGTGCTTGTCATCATTTTGTCAATTCAAAAAATTAATTTGGCACCAAGCTATGAAGGGAGACTACAAAATTATTTGAATAGAAAGAATGATATGTATACCCACAAATCAATCACTTTTACCCTTTCCCACCTTTAGTCAAAATACGTTCAACTGCACATTTTAATTTATAGTGCAGAACAAAGCTAATGTATTCATCCCCTGACATATATTGGCCAACTGTTGCCATATTTAGACATTGGGTGAAATTGTTTCATAGGTCAGACTTTTTTACATTCTTATAAAAATTTTTTAAACTTGGAACTGGAGAGATAATGCTGTTGGTAAAGTGCTTGTGTTTTATGTAGTCAACCTGGGTTCAATTCTCGGCACCACATATGGTCTTCATTGCCTTCCACGAGTGATTCCTGAGCTTAAAGATAGGAGTCATCCCTGAGCACAGCTTATTGTTTTCCAAAAACAGAATTTAAAAAAAGAAAACTAGTGTCTGTTTGAAGAACAACCATGTTCTGAAAAACGTGAAAACACTAGTTCCAAAAAATAGACAAACCTATCTATTATGCTCTTTATGGTAGCATTGCTCACAATGACCAAGACATGACAACACTAATTTCCCACAACAGATGAATGGATAAACAGACATATTCTCAATGCATTTATTCTCAGGTATTTCAGAAAGATCAGATTGTCTTTTACAACAACACAAATAGAACTTGAGGAGCATTTGCCAAGTGACATTAGCAAGGAACAGATACCTGAAGACTTCTCCCTATGTGGAATATAAATAACCAAGGCAAAGAAACAAACCATCACAACAAAAGTCACTCCTAGGCTGTGAAAACTGTGATGGTCTCCAGAGGAGAGGGCTGAGAAGAAAGGGTTGGTGGTGTGGGGGCCCAGGAGGTGTATCTGATCATGGGAATGGTGCAAATATTTGGTGGTGGGTTCAGTGAGCTTCCTACATGATAGATGTGAAACGACACTCCCCAAATTTATGTCATAGTTTAAGCTAATGCTGAAGCAGTATCATTTTAATTATAAAGATGAACTGCAAGTCATTCTAAGGTGCATTTGTGGTCAGTGTTGCCAGCTGAGGCGGTCACCAGGCAACATCATATTAACGGGCTCAGCCTCTTACCTGTGGATGAGCCCATGACTGTGTGAGAGTTGCCCCATTCCTACAGCAACAGGAAGTGTGCACTGATTGAGCTACTCCTCTGTGCCATTGTCCTCTAGAAATGTTGACTACTAGAGCACCATGTTGCACAGTACCTGAGGCTCCTGCTTCTGTCAAGGGCTACATGTCCTCTCCATACAGATAGCATGTGAGTGTGGTCCTGAGAATTTTACACACAGTGACCTTCTTAGTTGATGCTTCATCTCCTATGAGCAACACACCTCCCAGATGCCATGAAGGTTGGCAAGATTTTCTTATAAAGCATGAGCCTAGTTTCCAAAATGAACACCTCTGGGGTCTAGTAAGAGGAATCTGTGTTTGTGAAGACACTGAGCCAGAAGGAAGAGAAAGCATATGACCTTGAATGGGTAGCATGTATGGGAGACAAAGGAAGTTCCAGGCTTGGATTCAGAGCTTTGGTATGTATATACCAAACCCAGGGAAAAGCAGTTTTCCTGGTAAAAAGTTTCAAGGGAGGCTGGAATGATGGTACAGTGGGTGAGTGCTTCCTTGCGTATGGTGCATTTGGGTTCAATCTCAGTACCATATATGGTCCCCAGAGTCCTGTCAGGAGTGATCCTTGAGTACAGAGATGGGAGTCAACCCTGACCACCACTGGATATAACCCAAAAACAAACAAAAGTGTCTCAAGAATCAGGATGCAAAATGTCAAGGTACTTAAAGGAATATTACACATGATGAAAGTATTTCAGAAATGTAGAAGGATAAACTGTTTCTGTGTCCATAATGATGCTTTTTCTTTCATTGTGCTTGTGTTTATTTCCTTTTGCTTTGAGAGTATGTTGCTTCTAAAACCTTAAATTATTATACTGAGTGATGTTTTTGACAGAATTAACTCAAAACTGTTGAATAAAAAGAGATGGCAGCTGAAACAGTTATAAATGTGTTGCTAATTACTTACATGAATTTATAATAATACTTATACATACAATATAAGACTTAATAATTATAAATTACCATAAATGATTTGCACTGATTATTGATGATGCTGAGCATGAATGGCATCAGACATGACTGGGGGTATAATGATGTTTTTTTCATATATGTATCTAAGAGGAGAATATAATTCTGGTATCTGCACCATGTAAACACATGTAAACTTCTTATATTTAAAACTTTGTCATGTCTCCCATGGTATAGTCAACCCCTCAGTAACTGATGTGAAATAGTTGATGTAAAAGCACAGTCCTGATATCTAGGAACCTGGGTTTTATTATGAAAATCTGTTTCTTTGCCCATGAGCATTACTTTGATGTTTTCTGATTTGATATTCATGGACCTAAAAGCTACCCAGGTTTCTAAGCAGACACTCTTTGGAACTGTGTCCTTTGAAAATACATCCTTTAAAATTAATAAGGTTTTGCTTCAGCTGTTTAAATTTATAATATATCCGATAGCAAAGAGAAAAAGTCTCATGGCCAAAGCTGGGTGGGGGGGCGGGAAGTGGGGGTCTGGTGGGGATTTAACTCACATAATTCTTTAGTGGGAATAGAGCTGACTTTTTTGTTCTTCTTTGTTCACTTCTTGGTTTGGGAGCCACATACTATCCTGCTGTGGGCTAATCTCAGCACAGTGCTCCCAGCAGTGCTCAAAACATGTGTTCAACCTTTGGGCTTGAACACATGTTGCTCTAATGCCATAGAACTTCTTTATATCCACAGTTGAAATTTTTCATGTATTTAATTATTTTCCTCATTTAACTTCCCCTCTCTCTGTTTCAAAAATTTTATAATTATATTATTTACAAAAGCTCTGTAAAGTACTTAAATCATATATAATAAAGTTTTCATGCATGTGACTATACTATTTTGAGCATGAATAGCACAGTTCTCAAATTAAAATAAAATACATAGATTTATTCTAGTAGCATAAGTAAATGATTTTCTGTTAGTACCCATAGGTGGGAGAAACATACTTAGTTCCCTTGACAAGATGAATCAGAAATGTCAAAAGGTTATATGGCCTGGAATGATGTTAACTTAAAACTTTGGAGGTAAAAGAAAATCTGAATGTATCCAATTTACGCATAGAGAAAACTGGTCCCAATCTAAGGTACCTGAAGATCATCCAGACAGGTGCAGAGTCCAGCTCAAAACTCTGGTGTCTTCAATCAGCTAATCAGTGGCTGAATAAATAGCATTACTCCTACATTTAAAAAAACAAGAAAACAAAAACAAACAAACAAAAAACTCTGGTGTCTGTGTTCGAAGCATTTTGGTAGATTTATTTCCAGCAAGAATTTGAGTCATATGGGAAGCAGCTAGGAGGAACTTCAAAAATTTTAGGCTGGCCAATACCACTCCTGGGAATATGTCCCAGAGAGGCAAAAAAGTATAGTTGAAGTGACATCTGCACTTGTTTGTTCATTGCAGCACTCTTTACAATAGCCAGAATCTGGAAAAAACCTGAGTGCCTGAGAACAGATGACTGGTTAAAGAAACTTTGGTACATCTACACAATGGAGTACTATGTCGCTGTTAGAAAAGGTGAAGTCATGAAATTTACATACAAGTGGTACTACATGGAAAGTATCATGCTAAGTGAAATGAGTCAGAAAGAGAGGGATAGACATAGAAATATTGCATTCATCTGGGGAACATAAAGTAACAAAATAGGAGACTAACACCCAAGAATAGCCGAATTTAATACCAGGAGGTTTACTCCATGGCTTGGAGGCCAGCTGCACATGCTATGGGAAAAGGCAGCTCAGATAGAAAAGGGAGCACCAAATAAAGGATGTTGGGAGGATCCTCCAAGGATGGGAGAAGCATGCTGAAAGTAGACTATAGACCAAACGTGATTGCCACTCAATGCCTCTTTTGCAAACCACAGCACCCAAAAAGAGAGAAAGAACAAAAGGGAATGCCCTGCCACAGAGGCAAGGTGGGATGGGGGGGATGAGGGTGGGAGGGATACTGGGATCCGTGGTGGTGGAAAATGGGCACTAGTGGAGGGATGGGTACTTAATCATTGTATAATTGAAACCCAAGCACAAAAATTTGAAACTCTACAACTGTACCTCATGGTTTGTCACTAATAAAAATTTAAATAAATAAATAAATAAATAAATTTAAAAAAAATTTTTAGGCTGGCCCTTAGTCATTTTCCTTTTTTCCTAAGAGCTATCAGAATATTTAAATGCTTTATCACTCATAGTCCACTTTCAACTAGTATTATCCTTTAGTAATTAGAGTCACAGTTATATTTTATAATATTGAAAAAAACAGTGGGAGGGGGGTACAGTAGGTAGGGCACTTGCCTAGCATACACCCAACCCAGGTTTTTTCCCTGGCATTCCACATGGTTCCCTGTGCACTGCCAATAGTAGTTCCTGAGTACAGAGACAGGATTAACACTTGAGCGTCATTTGGTATGGCCCAAAAGCAAACAAACAAACTAAAGACATTTAAGATCCCATAATTGATAACATTTTCAGATTTGTCTAAAGTATCTAGGAATCTGTGTATATTAATATGCTGCTAAACACAAATTTATTAGGTAAAGGTAAAGGTAAAGGCCCTCCCGTTGATTGTCGATTTGCTCGAGCGGGCCCAGTAACGTCTCCATTGGAGACTTTGTTGTTACTGTGTTTGGCATATCGAATACTCTCGGTAGCTTGCCGGGCTCTCCGAGAGGGGCGGAGGAATCCAACTCAGGTCGGCCATGTTGGCCGCTTGTAAGGCGAACGCCCTACCCGCTGTGCAAATTTATTAATTTATTATTTTGTTTGCTCGAGCAATAGCACAGCGGGTAGGGCGTTCGCCTTACAAGCGGCCAACATGGCCGACCCGAGTTCGATTCCTCCGCCCCTCTCGGAGAGCCCGGCAAGCTACCGAGAGTATTCGATATGCCAGACACAGTAACAACAAAGTCTCCAATGGAGACGTTACTGGGCCCGCTCGAGCAAATCGACGATCAACGGGAGGGCCTTTACCTTACCTTATTATTTTGTTTGGGGATCACACCTAACAGTGCTTAGGGCTTACTCCTGGCTCTGTGCTTGGGGATCACTTCTGGCAGTCCTGAGGGACTGCTAGGATTCCAGGGATCAAACCTGAATCTGCTGTGCTTAAAGCAAGCACCCTACCTGCTGTACTTGCTGTTCTTTGATTGCAGCCCCCTAAAGGCAGATCTAGACATGACACATGAGCACCATGGCATTTCCTCCTTTCTTCAAGCTCTCGGTAAAAAATCTTTCTGCTAATGTAAATTCAGATTTCTACATCATTTATTTCACACTAGGTGGAAGAGTTTCTTTTTCTTTTCTTTTTTTTTTCCTTTTTGGGTGACACCCAGCGATGCTCAGGGGTTATTCCTGGCTCTGCACTCAGGAATTACTCCTGGCAGTGCTTGGGGGACCATATGGGATGCCAGGGATTGAACCCAGGTCGGCCTCATGCAAGGCAAACACCCTACCCACTGTGCTATCGCTCCAGCCCCAGAAGAGAGTTTTTAACATTTGCATGAGGAAATATTTGTCTCAGTCTTTAGTTTTAGGTGGCAATTGTTCTCTTACTGTCTCAAAAATAGAATGCTGAGTTATAAGCTAATATTTTCATGTGTATTTGGTTCCTCAGTGTGCTATACTTGTTGCATGTATGTTAAACATCTTATAACAAAATTTTAAAAAGTATGATTTATGACAACTCTTCCACTGAGTTGTGCTTCAGGGTTGGGGAGATGACTCAAAAGGCTGGAGCTCATGCTTTGCATGTGGGAGCCCAGGTTCAAATCCAGATACCGCATGATCCCCTGAGAACCAAAGTGACACTTGAACCCCACACTGGGAACCATCAGAGTGGAATCCCCATTCCTATCCTTAAAAGATGTGCTTCACCATAATGGCAAGATTTGGGGAGGCCATCTTGACAAAGACTAAAAGACATATACTTTGATTATTATAAATTGTATAAAGAACAACAGTGGGAATTGCCAGTTTGTTGGCTCAAAGCAGTACTTCTTCTATTCTGCTGGCATGAAAAGAAATGCTAAAAAGTAGAAAAAAAAGTGAAGACTTGGATTTTGTAAGAAGTGCTTATATGAAAGCTTTGATTCAAGAATGCTTCCAAGCTGAGTTTTCGTCATCCCAACTCTACCTCTTCACAAAGAGAGTTCAGCAGTCAGAGTCCACTTCAAAGTTAAATTCCAATTTGGTGAAGTGAAGATGAAGATCTGAGTTGACTCTTGTTTCAGGATGACCTAAGTTGCTTCTGTATGCCAATTTTTTTTCATTTTTTCTTGTCTGTGCATTAAAGATGCCTTATTTTCCCTTGAAGTTCAACTCCATAAAACATCCTATTTAACTGTCCTACTTGTCCTACTTGTCCTACTTGCTACAGTCGAAACAATTCTCTAATCATATAGGCCTGCCTTACACAATCCCTCCTCTCAGAAAGCCCAAATCATAGATAGGGAGCAAACAAAGTACAACTTTGTTAAGATTGTTTAATAGCCTGCCAGTGTGTGTGGCCCACCCATGCCCCCAACCCCAAGAGGAAAGAGGGGCAGAATTGGAAGTAAAGTCCAGACACCCAAAGGAAAAGTAACAAGTTTGCTTTCAGAAACAAATGTAAAGAGCACAGAGCATATTAAAACTATACCTGGGATAAGAACATGGAGTGTTTGATGATAATATAGGCTCTCTTATCAGCTCTCTCCAGAAGGGAAATTGTCTTAACTAGAAAAGCTGAAAAGATGGATGACTGTTGCCCTGGATCTTATGAACTAACTAGGATGAAGCTGTCTGGGACTCTGTGACATTTGGGGGTGCCCGTTAGTTGAGTGAGGGTTTCTTCCCAACCTAAGAAGATCTAAGGACTCGATCCCATTGGCATGAGCTGAGCATTGTCTTCGCATCTTTGCAGTAGTTGCATGTTCTCAAAAAGCGAATTCTTTAATGGTCAGGAAGCAGAAAAGAATCTTGGTTGGAAGGCCCGGGAATATGGAGCCGTCTGTTAAAATGGCCTGAAGCTAAGGAAGAGAGAATTTGACAATAAGCCATTGATGATGAAGAATTTCAGACATGAAGCAGAGAAGAAATTAGTGGGAATCAGGGACAAATGATTGTAAGACAAGGCAGAATGGGATCAAATTAAGTGCACCAATACAAATAATAATGGCCCGGCTTTTCATCTTTAAGCTTCTGTGGAAATGTATGCTTGCTGTCCCTTTGAAGTCAAGCAGTCATTTTTCATGCGGTGAATTTCACTTAAGGAAAATGGGCACAGGTTGTAAAATATTGCTGAATAATGTTTCAGAAATAAAAATTAAAACCTTACAGGTTGAGCTAATTACATACTCGGAAATCATTCTTTTGTTGTTTGTGAAATTTAAAAATTCATTCCTTCTTCTGCTTTGTTTGATGAAACAAATTACCACATAAGTAATTGAGAAGGTGTGGAAGGAAGGATGTGGAGAAGAGACAGAGGGCTGGTCTTTCAGAGGAGTAGGGAAACTTTCTGTGTGACACAGGCAGATAGACAGATTGTAATGGGAACTGAGGTTGTAGGCTGGTAGAGTAAATGTGAGGCAATGAGAGTTTGGCTTGAGTCACTTATGCTCATTCACTTATTTGTTTATTAGTCTATGGAAAGTATGTTTGTATAAACCAGTTGATCTATAGGGGGATTTGGAAGTTCTATTTGGGACTATATGTTGATGTTTGTATGGGGAAATAATGAAGTCACCCTAAAACTGGCATTGGGCAAGTGGTCAGTTATATAATGCTTATCTCTTGAATCACTCCCTTCCCCAACTTCTTTATCCTTTCTTCTACCTCTCGTCTCTTTTTTTGCAAGTTTCTCATAATAACCCAAACCAAACAAGGAAAGTTTCAATAAACTTTTCTATACCAGTTGTCTCATGCTTCAATGTCATAGTTCTTAGGACTGTTTAGTCTTCTTTTTTTTTTAATTTATTTATTTATTGAATTGCTGTGGGAAAAGTTACAAAGTTTTCAGGTTTAGGTCTCGGTCATGCAAATATCAATCACATTTCCCTTTACCAATACTTATTTTTCACCACGAAGAACCCCAATAAACCCCCCCAACCCCCCCCAATGTCTGTGGGGTAGATGATTCTAGTTAACACTCTGTCTACTTTGACTAGCTTCATTGTTTTGAAAAAAGTTGCACCATTAATATTTAGACTTTACCCCCCTCCCCAATCAGCCATGCTGAAAAAGCATTGTGAAATGATTTGCTTTCTACAGCTGGGTTCAAGAATTGCGGCCACGCGGTTTGGGATTTCTGCTATTTTATTTATTAATCCTGCAAGTATTTCTACTGAGAGTCAGATAATTAAGAGATTGGTCTCTGTGCTTCTGGGGCCGTGGCCGTGCTGGAGAGCTGCTCGTGGAGGGCAACTGGTGACCTCGGTCAGGCGTGAAGGATGGGCCGGAGGACCCCCCCCGTCCCATGAGGTATCCATCGCGCCCCCACCCCCGGCTCAGACCTGCTCTCCACCAGGCTCCCATGCGGCCACCATCTTTCTTTCCAGAGAGGAGAGGGCGGAAGGGAGCAACACCCTTTCCCCTCCGGGCAGGCAAGATAGCGTGGATTAATGCATAGTCTGTTCGCTTTTCTGCTCCAAATGGCTGGTTTTCTGTGCTAAGTCCTTGTGCTTCTGTGGCCGTGGCCGTGCCGGAGAGCCGCTCGTGGGGGGCAACTGGTGACCTCGGTAGGGCGTGAAGGACGGGCCGGAACGCCCCCCGTCCCATGAGGTGTCCATCGCACCCCCACCCCCAGCTCAGACCTGCTCTCCACAAGGCTCCCATGCGGCCACCATCTTTCTTTCCAGAGTCTGTTTAGTCTTTTTAAAGAGAGTTCTGGGGCAACAGAAGACAGCTCATAAGGAAAATTCCCAGTGGAGAAAAGTTGGGTATGGAAAGACTTGGGGAGGTAGTGACTTCCCCTCCTCAAATTCCAGTGAGGTCAACAATCATCAAGTAATGTCAAGACTGAGGAACAAAACTTCAATCAGGACAGTGTATACACTAATCTGATTACCACTCACAGGTGCTCTTTGTTTCTTCTCACAGGTATTTATTTGACTGTGGTATTTTGTGAAATGTCATGGGGTGGGAGAGGATGTAAAGAGAAGGAGGTGGAGGGGAAGAAGGGGGAGAGAAGCAGCAGGAAGGAGGAGGAATAGGGGACAGGAGGAGGAAAGATAACAGATTGTTTAGGGTAGCTTATTCTTAGAGTTTATTGACCCTATCAGCCTATGTCAAAATGAATACCTCTCTAGCAATTCATTTATGTATTTAGCAGTAACTGGTTGGAGCGCCAAAGCATTATGATTAGAACATTCTCAATCAAAATGAACATTTTGCAAAAGTTGGCTTGAGTTTCACCATCCATCACTACATTTATCTCTAGCAATAAGGCATAATATTTCACATAAAGCATAGAATTTATGTGTGTTGCATCAAAGGGAAAGTTAAAGCTATATTGCTTAGCTATTTCAAAATAACAAGAAAAGCGAAGACACTCTAGCAGGAGTAACGATAATGGCAATAGCAGCATCTGTCGTACGGAGCATCTTTGTACCCTGTGTAATGTTGGAAGATTGACATTATTGCACTTAATAATTTCTCATTTCATATTGGAGGTATTTTTAAAAGTCTAGCTTTCACAAAATAAGTGGCTGTAAAGCTTTCAAATTTTGGAAGATCAAAACTACAGTGACCCTCAAAACTTGCAAAAATTGGGGAAAGGTGATCTTTACACATGATTTAAGTCAAAAAAGCATCTTTTGAGCAAGTTTATTTCTGCTTCTACTGTCCCCCCCCTTCACTCAAACTAAAGCAAACAACATATTTAGCTTCTGTATTGGCTTTTATTCTCAGTTCCACATCTCTGAATCTTTCCACATCTCTGAATTTGCCACATCCCTGAATTTGCCACAACGTGGCAAATGTCATGAAATGAAAATAGTTTGTAGGTCAACTAACCCTCATTGTGGAAAGTTCTTGTTCAATGTTAGTCTACTCCTGTTCCCTCACCGTTAGCTGGCAGAGACTCTGAGGAAATTCTATTTTGAGTGGGCTGCTTTGGTGAACATAAACCAATAACTGCTCATTCATAAAACCTGCGCTCAGGCCATCTTTGCTTTCTGTTAAAGCTGTTCTTCAGACACTTTCCTCATTTTGCCTCTTTGGTGCTCAATAAAGTAAGGAACTCCTAGTCTTCTTATGACAGTTAGATTTGAGAGTATATATGAGTATATATACTTTGCAAGTGAAAAATATATAAAATTTGCTGATATTTAACACCTCTCCATTTTAGTAGAAAGTAGGACAGCAAGGGGAAAAGGTGATAAGAAAAAAATATTTTTTTCTGGAAAATTTTTTAGCACATATGAGAAATGTTTGATTACTAACTATAATGATGAACCAATTTAGAGACTAGGGAGATAGTATCAGTAAAGGGCCAACAGCAATTAGACCACATATGATCCCTACTCACAGAGTCAGGAGCAACCCCTGAGTCGCATTGGGTATACTTTACCCCTCGCCTCCCCAACTAAATAATAAAATGTAAACTAATGTCAATTAAAAATAATCACAATAGAAGCTGGAAAGATAGTACAGTGGGTAAAGCACTTGAACTCATGTACCAACACAGGCACCACATACGTTTCCCTGAGCACCAGCAGGCATGAGCTCTGAGCACAGAGCCAGAAGTAAGCCCTGAGTACCACAGAGTATGGCCACATAACAAAACAAAAACAACAACAAAAAATCACAATAAACAACTAACTGTTCTCTCTCTGACTCCTTCACTTCCACCTCCATTCCCAATCGTTTCCACTATCTGCCCCACCAAAACTTTTGTAAAGGTAAATTGTAGATTACAATATCACCTGGAGGCAATCCAGTGACTGGGAAAGGAGGAAGTAGTGACAATATGGAGGTTTAGAGTCACTCAAGACCTAACCAACTAGCCCCAAGTAATTGAGAGTTGACTGTTTCTGTCACACTGTTTGATGTAATGATAATTAGTAGGCTAGCCTGTCTAGTGTACTCCTAGTTAGGCGAACGATATCCCACAATTGCCCCAAACACAGACACTGGTTTCACCCCACCACCTCTAAATACAGTCATAGGTATTCTCCCTCCAAACCATCCAAGTGCTGAGGAGGTTGTTCTGCAGTTGGTGCCCCATGCTTCTTATGAATGCTTCTTCTTACATTCAGGAGTCATGCTTTCTAATGACTGAAGGGAAAGTGAGCCAGCCTGTCTGCAAACTTCATCAGAGGCAGACTTAGTAAAGGTAAGGTGCCCACGAACCCAGATTTGATCCCCAGCACCACATACGTCCCTTGAATTCCAACAGGGGCCATTTCTGAGCACAGAACCAGGAAAAAATAAACCCTGAGCATGGCAAGGTGGAGCCCCAACCTTTCACCTCAAAAAGAAGATATTTATACTAGCATCCCATAAAGTAAGAGTCAATGGGATATTTTTTAGACTGAGTTTAGTACAAGAAATAGTATTACTGCAGTAATATAAACAGCATCATTATTAATAGCAAGAGTATAATAAAATATGCTATAACTCCTGTATCAAGAGGATTCATTTATTATTTATTACAATAATTTTATTATTATGGTTAATATTATTCATTTATTATTATGATTTTATTCATTTATTATGATGATTTTTATTTAAAAACTACCTGGAGTTTTTTGTCATCTTAAATTATGAATTGGTACTTGATCTCCTATAAGAAACTGAAACAAAAAATGTTTCTGTTGTATTATTCTGGATGTTACTGCTGGGGAATAAATAATACTACCAATCAATGCTGGGGTTAGCAAGGCTGTGATTCCTCTGATTCTCCAGCAGACACTCCATCTGGGGGCTCATTAGCACAGGGCAGATGTGATCTCAATTCAAAAGAGGGGAAGGAAATGCTTTCTGAAAATGAATGGGGTTGGTGCCACCTTGCACCCTTCAAAGTCTTTGACCTTTGCCCTTTGTGTGGGAATAGAATGGGGCACTTTTCCCAGAGGTCAGTGTCATCTTCCTCTTGATACGGAGTTCAGAACTTGGCACTGGTCTGACTGGAGGTGAGACGGGGAACAGGCACCTTGAAGGTTTCCAAATACCCATAAGATGATGATAGTGGGGACAGACCATCTCTTCCCGTCTCCCCACCTGTTTGGAGTCCTGGCTGTCATGCCCCATGATCTGCCTCCTGGCACCATCTCAGCACATCAAAGACCTTGATCCAGGGACTCCCAATTGAATCTCAAAATGGATTAGCTCCCTACAGAGATGTCTCTGGACCCCAACAGTTTACAATTTTATAATTCTAGAAACGCACGGCTGTGAGACCTCTCATGATATTCATAATAAGCAATAGAAGATAAATTGTCTAGCATCTGCCCCTAGCAGGCAGGCTTGAATGGTGGTGGGAAAATTCAAAATAATGGTAGTGGAAAGGTGTAATGGTGGTGGGATTGGTGTTGAACTATTGAATGTAATCAATTAATATGAACAGCCTTATGAAAATAAAATAAAACAAACAAACAAAAATTACCCATGAGGCTAAAGATCCAGTCCGTCCTGGTAGGACTCCCGTGCAGGGTACCTTCCTGGTTAATTCTTCTCATTTTTGATGTGTCAGGTTACAGGAAGTATCACCATTAGCAATAGTACAAACAAATGTTTAACTGATTTTCTCAAGTCTTCTTCTGCCACACACAGGAGCAGGGAGAACTTCAGGGCCCAAGCAGGCTCCGTCCCCAGGAACAGGCACATTTGACCACTGAGGAATGAAGTGCCCAACACTCTGAGGTGGGTGAAGCAGGGACCCTGAGGTGCTCTCAGGGCAGACCCCCTTCATAGAGTTGTAGCCTGTGATGAGGACACTCACTTTCTAATAATGAGAATGAGAAGGGAGAAAAGTGCGGGCTCCAAAGAGCCCAATATTCAGATCCACTCTGCCTGTGACCCTTGTGTATCCTGCTTTGAAACACTCAGGTCCTGCCAAGTGCAGGGCAGCGGGGAGCGTCAGTGGAGGCACAGGCAGACTACAAGAGAGGGCCAAGGACAACTGGGGATGAGTATTGAAGAGATGAATCTTTTTTTTTCTATTTTATTTTTTTGAAAAATAGATTTTTTTAGACTGAATTGGACACATATTCCATTTTTTGTTAAGGTTGTTCCTATAAGGCTGGAAAGATATTGCAGTGGGTAGGGCATTTGTTTTGCATATTATCCCTGGAGCCCTTCCAGGGGTGATGCCTGAGTTGCAGAGCTTGAGCACAGCCAGATGTGGCAAAAAATTTAAAAAGAAAAGCTCATTTCTATATAGTTATTTCCCTTAAAAATCAATTTATCTACAAGAAGAGAGGCTTATTGGGTATAGACAAATGTTTTCTTTTTGAAATGTACAATAAGGACCATTTCAGGCTTTTCTTCCTCTGTTGAATCATGAAGATGCCTGCGGCAGAGAGAAAACCGAAGTGCCTGACCATCAGCAAACTGCCGAATTGGCCCATGAAACAGAAAAACTCTGAGTTCCTGACTTGGGCTGGTGAGAGCAGGATCTTAGGTTTCTGGATGTCTGATAGGATCAAACCCTCCTGTTCTCTGCCTCTCCCTCCTTTCTCCCTCCAAATTCACAGTATACTGTAAGGTAAGTGGAAGGAGACAGAGATTTACATGGATGAATTTCAGTGGTTCAGTTAAGTAGGGAGGAGTTAACTTTCACGTTGATGTTAACATTCTAAAACTCAATTTTCTACTTTTCTCTAGCAGGCATCTCTTTGCTGGGTCTTCATCTCTGTGGTCCCCTGAGAGGACTCCCAGAGGCTCCATACAATGAGAGAACCCCATTTCTCCCGACTGTCAGGTTGTACTTCCCAGCAACTGTGTACATTCAGTTTTGGAAGAAGCACAGTGAAGCTTGTGTGGTTCTCCATATACTATGTGCCAGTAGTATCTTTTATGTATATTAGACTCATGTAAACAGAATCCTAACCCACTCTTTAAAGGGAGGACTTACAGAGGTGAGCTAGTGAGCATCCCATAGCACCCAATTGCTTATGGGGGGAAGAGCGATAGTTCAGCGGGTTGGGCATTTGCCTTCTATGCAGCTGACCAGGGTTCTATCTCTGGCATCCCAGGTGATCCCTGAGCACACTAGGAGTGATCCCTGAACTTAGAGCCAGGGGAAAGCCCTGAGCACTGTCAGGTGTGGCCCAAAGGAAAAACAAAACAACAACAAACGAATTTAGAAAACCACACACAAAACCACAATCCTCCCCCCCCCAAAAAAAAAAAAACAAAGAACAAATGAATACTTATTTAAATGCTTATCATTCACTTGCTTTTCTGTGCAAATTGGCACTTGAATGCAGAAGGCAGGGCATCTAAACATGTGCAGAGATAGTCTAGCACTTAGGGCAATGGCTTGCATACAGGACCTTCCAGGCACTGCTGGAAGCCACCAAGGGGCCCTGGTAGTTCAGGGCAGCCCAGGATCTGATAACATCACATCCTCAAGCCCTTGTACTGAAGTGCTACCCCAGTCAGCCAGGTATCTTCAGGAGTGGTCCTGAGCACTCCTGAGCACCACTTGAGAGGATTCCCAACCAACCTCTCCCCCCCACCCCCCACCATCCCATGTATTTATTTTCAAGTTGGTTTTTTGTTTTGTTCTGTTTTTGCTTATTTGGGTCACACCCAGCAATGCGCAGGGGTTACTCCTGGCTCTGCACTCAGGAATTACTCCTGGCGATCCTCGGAGGACCATATGGGATACTGGGAATTGAACCCGGGTCGGCCACGTGCAACGCAAATGCCATACCCTCTGTGCTATCCCTCCAGCCCCTCAAGTTGGTTTTTAAACTAGAAAACCAACTTAGTCTGTTCATCAAATATGAACATTAAATGTACAAGCAAAATGCTGTTACTAGAGATAAGTCAAGTGGATATATTCTGTTACAAATATTCTAGCTTGATTTATTCTTTTTCCCCTTTTCCTGATGTCTGCTTTTTTTAATGGTTTTATTTTAATGGATTCTTAATGATGTTCTCAGTCTTCATAGCTAGTCATAAGCTTATAAGCCTAACAAGTCTGAGAATTATTGAAAGTCGAACCAAAATTCTGTTACACAAATACTTTTAAACTCCAGTCTACTTGTCAGTAGTTAGTGCAATGATGCTGTCTGATTTTTAGCCTTTAAAGTAGGCTAAGAGGCAAATGAAATATTGTAACCGACTTTACAATACTTCAGCTCAGGGAAGACTCTGAAGCCCTTGAATTTGGCTTTGTTTCTATGTTGCCTGAATCTCTTATGGGCATCTCATGTTAAATTTAAAAACTCAGAGCTTGAGAGACAGTACAGAGTGTAGAGTATTTTCTTTGCATATGACTGATCTGGGTTTGATCCCTGGCTCTGACCCCATCTTTCTTTCTTGTTTTGGGACCCCATCTGGTGGTTCTCAGGGCTTACTTCTGGTTCTTCACTCAGGAATCACTCCTGATGGAAACGCTTAGAGGTCAGATATACCATATCTTAACATAAAGATGAGCCAAACTGGCAAGAAGCAGAGATGTTTGCAGCTTGGTATAAAGAAAGTAAGAAAACTAAAAGGAGTTGGTAAATGGCTTTTAGTACTGAGGCTAACCTGACTGAAGAAGCCCAGAAATGGACAAGTATGTCAGGGTGAGTACCTGGGAGGGAGATCATTATGCAAATACATGTGGGGGAGAGAGAGTGAGAAAGAGAACCAGAGAGAGAGAGAGAGAGAGAGAGAGAGAGAGAGAGAGAGACAGGCAGGCAGAGACAGATCAGAGACAGAGACAGAATCGATACAATCAGGAACCAGACTTTTTCTTTTAATTCAGCTCTTTATTTTATTTTTTGGGGCTATACCTGGTGATGCTCAGAGGTTACTTCTGGCTTTGTATCAGAAATCATTCCTGGTGGAAATGCTCAGGGGTTACTTCTGGCTCTGCTCTCAGGAACCACTCCTGATGGTGCTTGGGGAGCCATATGGGATTGGCTGTGATCAAACCTGGGTCTGCCATGAGCAAGGCAAGCACCCTACCCATTGTGCTTTCTCTCTGACCCACAGGGGTTAGTCTTTTAAAATTCAAAATAAATTATAAAATTTTGAATGTCCCTTCTGCTCTAAAATTGTTGAATTTGGAGCCGAGGGGTTCAGTGGTAGAGTCCTTATGTGTAAGGCCGTGGCTTCATTCCCCCACACCATGTAATGAAAAGAATTACATTAAATTATAATTTTAAATAGCAAAATTGTATTCTTTTGTAAATGAAAGCACAAGAGGGAAGAAAAATGTCTTTAAAAATGTTTTTAATCTTTAGGATCCTTGTGGAACAGAAGCCATGCTCACTTTGGAAGTGATAATAAACACCTCACGTTTATTGAGTGTTTATGAAGGTCTAAGCTTTGCATACTTTGTTTCACTTCATCCTTACAATCTCCATAAAAGGGTTATTGGAAGTTTTGCTTTTTGTCAAACTCCTGGAAAGGAGGACTACTTAAGCTTGGTTCAGAGCTGCACATGCCAGAGAGAATACATTTTGTAAAAGTCCTTGCTGCTGTGAGTCGAGGATCTGTCCTTCTCTAAGCTGAAAGGAGCAGTTGAACAGAAGGGCAAGATGGATATGGAGGTGAAGAGGGTGTCTTTCCAGCCAAAAGACTTATGCAGAAAATGCCAGTTTTGACCCCAAAGAGTAGAGTTCTAGAAGACCCGAAAGCCTCTGGCTTATAGGCTCATGGATCATTTCTGTTTATCTTTTTCCTTTTCTCTAGAGCAGTTCTCTCATTAATTGGCAGTATCTTCTTCACTGCTCTCTATAAACTAGTTCTGCTCTGAATTGGCCTCAGATGCCCTGGAAACACAGAGGTCTCAGGTTTCTTTTATCCTTGGGTATATAACAATAGGCAGGTGTGGCCCACAGATTGCCAAATTTATTCTCACACTATAGCAAACAAGAAGGAGATTAAAGGGCCAGGGATAGTCCAGCAAGTAGGACGTTTGCCTTTTAGTTACCACCTGTTTTGGAGAAAGCAAGTGAGCAAGCAGATTAATACTGCTGCCACGCAAGGTTTTATTAAATAACAAGGACAAAGGCATGCAACTCAGTGACTTCAGGTCTTCACCCTCTAAAGTGCTCCAGTTATTCCTTTTAAAAGTCCCTTTTCGGACAAATGCCATCGCATCCAGAAGCAGGGTTTGGTTAAGGATGCAGCAGTCATCAGGTCATCAAAGTCTTCCAACTTGGCTGTTGACTGAAGACTATCTTGGAACCCAATTATGGGAGCCATTTTAATGTATGCAGAGATTTATAACCTTTTGGGATGGTAGAGGCTTTAGAGATACACTCCATGGTTCTCAGGGATTTCTCCTAGCTCTGTGCTCATGGATCACACCTAAAGTACTTGGGAGGACCACATGCAGTGCTGAGGATCAAACCTTGGTTGCCACATGCAAGTCAAGAAAGTTAACCCCTGTACTATCTCTCAACCCCTAGAGATTTTATTTTTTTTAATTTTTTTCCCTCTTATATTTATTTATTGAATCACTGTGGGAAAAGTTACTAAGCTTTCAGGTTTAAGTCTTGGTCATACAATGACTCCTCTCCCTTCACCAGTACTCATTTTTCACCACCAAGAACCCCAATATACCTCCCTCTCACCCGTCCTAATGCCTGTGAGGCAGATTGTTTCCACTTAACTCTTCTCTACATTGATTACATTCATTATTTTGACAAAAGATGCACCATTATTGTTTAGAATTCCCCTCCCCGCAACAATCAGAATTGCTGAAAAGGCATTGTGAAATACTTTGTTTCGATAGCTGGTTATGAAATGTCACACGGCTGCGATTTTGGATTTCTGCAAAGAGCAAGATAATTGTGATACTGGTTTCTGTGCATCTGGTGTTATGGCTGTGCTGGAGAGCTGCTCCTGGGGGGCAACTCGTGACCTCGGTAGGGCATGAAGGAGCCAGTACCACCCCCCTTCCCATGAGTCTGCAGTTGCCCCGTCACTGCCGGCTCATACCTGGCTTTCCAATAAGCTCTGAGGCGGTGGTCACCTTGCTGCCGGGGAAGGCGGAAGGGAGCAACACCCTTTCTGTCCAGGGGAGACATGGCACCGTAGTTTAACACATGGTCCATTCATTTTTCTGCAGCTAGCTGCCGGGCTCTGGATTAAGTCCTTTTGCCTCCGGAGCCATCTGGCGAGGCCCCGCGTGTCTCGTCACTGCAGGCCCAAACCTGACTGTCCAGTGTCCTCTGGAGGCTGGTGGTCGCCGGGCTGCCAAGGTGAACAGGCCAAGGCATGAAACCCATTCCCACCTGGAGTGGCCCAGTGCCAGCAACCTACTGCAGAAACAGGATGCATTTCTGCCAAAAGCCTTTCAGTTCTGAGATTCATTTCTGAGTCTCTGGGATCATGGCCATCAAGCAGTTCGATCAGGAACCAGAGAGACCATGCCTCCAATTATATAGCTGAGCCGGAGGTGGTTTGTGGGTGTGTCTCCCACATACCTATCTTTTGGCCATTTACTTTCTTGGTAAACTTTGCCCCGAGTTTTTGGGGTCTGTCCAAAGACAGAGCAGCAATTTTGGGGTATCTGAAAGTCTGACGGTGCCATCAGGCTGCTGATGCACTCGCCTCACAGGTACAGATTGACCTGCTGGTGGCACCATACTCCACAACCCCTAGAGATTTTAGAGGGTCTTAAGCTCCCATCAATCAAGAATAAGCAGAATTTCTGTACTGTTCTAGCTGCAGATTGGCAATCTATGGCATGGATGCCAACTATGCTTATTTTTGTAAATGAAGTTTTATTGAAACACAGCCACGCTGATTCATTTACTAGGATTCATTGTCTAGGGAAGATTTTGTGCTACTGTGACAGAACTGAGGAATTGTGACAGAAACTGCTTACCTGCAAATCTGTAAATAACTTACTATCTACAATACCCGGCACAGCTCAGAGCTTATTCCTGACTCTGTGCTCTAAGATCATTCCTGGCAGTGCTCAGGGGACCATATATTGTACAGGATATCCAGCTGGGGTCAGCCACATGCAAGACAAATGCCTTATTTTCTTATACTCCCTTCAGACACTATCTAAACATATTGCCCACACCTTCCCCCAGATATACTGGATTCAGTTAAGAGCATGTGCTTTGAAAGTCTGAGGCCCCAAGTTTAATCCCTGTCAATAACTGCATGAACCGATCATGGTTGGGGACCCCATCAGTACAACCAGTACAAAGTGCTCTCTCCAGTGCAGACTACACATGGGCAAGTACTTTGGCCAAGAGACCATAAGACCCCACTCCCTACCCCTCACCACAGCAAGTATGTGTATTAGTACCAGTGTCTCCCAGGAAGTGCTAGTACCAGAATGTTCTAGAACACACAAGGAGTGTGGCTCCTGGAGGGCATGTGTGCAGATGTGGCAACTGAAGTGTGTGAAATGCAGCAGGCACCAAGGTACTTAGGTTGAATATGCAAGTACCACGGACAGTACAATAACCACAACAAAGGGACGGCAGACAAAACTGTACTGAGCCCTGCCTGAATATATGAAAGATCGCTATTTTCAGCAAGAAAACCCCACTGAAGAGAAATCTTTGCGTGAAATACATCAGTTAAAGAGCTGATACCTGAGATCTATAAAACAGTCACAAAACTCAACAACAAAAGTTCCAATGACCCCATACACAAATGGGGGCAAGGAGACAAACAGATACTTCATATGATGAACATGGAATGTATTCCAAACGAAGGCCATTTAATGTTTCTGGTAACAATGACTTTTTAAAAGTGAAACATCAAGGGCCAAAGAGATAGTACAGAAGTAAAGGTGCTTGTCTTGCATGTGACTGACTACGATATGTGCAGGTGGATCTCCAATACAGCATATGGTCCCCTGAGCACCACCAGAAGTGATGTTGGAGTACAGAGTCAGGAGCAAACTCTGAGCAGCACCAGATGTCTCCCAAGATAGCTCTGTCATAATTCCTCAATTCTGTCAAAATCTGCCCTCAACAATATGTAAGTGAATCAGGATAATTGTGTTTCAATAAAACTTTGTTTACAAAAATAAGCGCAGACTAAATTTGGCCTCTAATTCTATTTCCAGCACTAATTCTATTACTTGAGCACCTCCAGGAATGATTCTTCAACATAGAACTGGGAGAAAGCCCTGAGCATCATCAAATTGACCCAAACACCCTCCACAAAGTGAAAATTTGGAGATAATACAAGGAGATAATACAAGGGTTAAGGTATGTGCTTTGATTGCAGAAAACCCTGTTTGGGGTACTGGAACCCTTGATCACAGAGCCAGAAGTAGCACAAAGCTCCACCAAGTGTAGAGGAGACCCCTGCTCCCTGTAAGAAAAAAGTGAAAACTCAGAATAACAAGAGACTCTTCTTAATTAATAGTTCTTTGCATTTGGAAACTGGATACTGGGATTTCCTTGAGTGTAAAGAGTGACTAATATCTGCATGTGGGAAACTAGTACAATGGGTAAGGTGCTTGTCTTGCCTTAATCTTTAGGTATAGCTAAAGCTTGACTCTAGAGATTCCAATTTAATTACTTTGAGGTACAGTTTGGGTATCAGGATATATTTTTTCCTATGACCCTATAGTGATACTAAGATATGAACAGGGTAGAAAGTCACTGGTCTATTCTAAGTATTGAGGTCTTAGGGTAATTTTCAACTTCAAAATTATCTATTCATCTGTGTGGTCTTAAAGGAGTCAATTAGCCTCTCTGGGTCTGTTTTATTATCTGTGAAACCAGGAGCAGAATACAATGATCTTTCCTACTTTGAAATTCCTTCATAGACCACTGGCTTTTGTTTGAAAAGTATCTTAGAGCTCAAGTTAATGTGTAAATACAGCCAAATTACTTTGTAAATTAATCTGGTTAAGCCCTTATATTTTCAATAAAGGATTAAGGATAATAATCAAAAGGATTCTTTACTAGGTAAATAGCTCTGCTCCCCACCCAAAACCAAGAAAAGTCAACCAGATTTGGGGTTGAAAATGAAAAACTGTATTTCTGAAGACGATTCCAATCAAAATAAATGTAAAAAAAAGTCACTTCCATCCATTCTTTTTACTGAAAATGAAAAAGTTTAAGGTCTCACAATTTCTTCACCATGTAATCCTACCTTGGAGCTGTCAATGTCTTAATAGTGTATTGATTGGGTCCCACTCCTGCTACCCTTAAAGAAGCATTATTACTCTGTTGGGTCAAACATGAAAAACGACTTTTAAAGACCTTTTTAAGAGACCTTTTTATCTTATTTATTTATTTATTTTTTATTTTTCAGAAGCTTCTTGGGGGTTTATTGAGTTAGGGCAGCTAGAATTCACTCGACAATGCACTTTTTCTCTTTCTGACAGTGAATTCATCTGAAAATTATCAATGACTCACAGAAGGGCACAGATAAGGGGGCCCTCAAGATAAATTAATGTGGTAATTAGTTACATGGACACCTGGACTTTTAGGCTCTTTCTTAGTGTTACCATTGCTTTAGAAATGTGTGATCGTTATCCATCTTAAATAGGTGAAGTAGAGTGCAGTATTAAGGAGAATAAAGTGAGGTGAGATTTTTTTTATAAAAATTAAAACTATTGGTACATTAAAAAAAGCATTAAACTTTAAATATTATCAAAATCCTTGCAAAACTGAAATAAGACAAAATATTTACCTAGAGCCTCACTCTATCTGTACAATGTCTGTATCTCTCTTTAATTTTCAGAGAAAAATATAATTGACATAATTTTTAATGTATGCTTAGCAAAATAGCTTATAACCAAATGCTAATAAAATGATATCACCTTAGATAATAAAACTGTGGGTGGGTCTATTTTCTTCTTTGGAGAATCTCTGTGTGCTACCACTTTACTTTGTTAATACATGTTATTGAAGACACCAAAGATTTTTTTTTCTGCTTTTTGGGTCACACCCGATGATGCTCAGGGATTACTCCTGGCTCATGCACTCAGGAATTGCTCCTGGCGGTCCTCGGGGGACCATATGGGATGCTGGGAATCAAACCTGTGTTGGCCATGTTGGCTGCGTGCAAGGCAAACGCCTTACTCGCTGTGCTATCACTTCAGCCCCAAGAGATCTTTTGTTTAAATGGGCTATTTCTGTCATTCTTTGCTCTAGTAAGAGCTAAAACTAAAAATTTTTTAAAAAGATTTAAGGAAACCCATCACTTGTTGATAAAAATAACATTTAATAAAAAATAACTTTTAAAAAGGTAAAATAATTAGAAGAATGGCATTTCAGAGATTTCTGAGGCTCTCTTTAATGTTAGCTGTAATAAAAGAAGACGTCTTCCTTCTCATTCCTGCTTCTGCATTCAATCTGCTGTGATATGATGTGACAGGCAGTTTCTGGAAAGCTCCACTTTATGCTCAGGAGAGAATTCAAGTCAAGAGAGCAAATGGAATCTTAATAGTATAGGACTACCTGACAGACCCCCTGAAAAGGTTGGAGAGATTTCACTTTTGGGCATCCCCAGATTGCACTCAAAAACCTCTCCACTAAGTCACTCTTAAAAATGCTGGAGGAATCTGAAAATTGTCACACTCCTATGGAGGTGAGCTTTGGGCATTTTATAAAATTCCTGACTTCTGTGATTCTATGGGGATGCCCCTTCTGACTTGAAATGATGCTTCTAATTTAATTGCAATTTACATCTTCATCTAATAATGTTGAATGGTCATAGTCTCTGCACAGAGAAGACGCTTCAAGAAACCAAGAGCCCAAAAACGGTCATTCCTTTTATTGGCTTTTTATTTCTTTATTGGGTTGGAAACTGTGGCCAGTGTGGCTGTTCCAGCATGTTGCTTGGGAATTGAGTGGAGGCCCATGAGGTACCATGGCCTCCCATATTACACTAGCCCTTTGAGTTCCGTCCCCCTGACTACTCGTTTTAGTCTAAATAGTTGATAAAGCAGAATGTCACCAGAAAGCAAGCTTATTGAATTCTTCGAATTTTGAAAATTGCTTTGGAATCAATTTAATGTCAAAGTTTAATGTATTCATTAGCTTACAACCAGCATGATTTTTCTTTGTAAACATTTACCACGTTTATCCTTATAGCCTTTTTGTCCGCATGCGGCTTCACCATGTAAAAATAATGTTCTGTGTGTTGATGGTGGGTGGATACTCCTAAGCAGGTGGTCTAGGAGCCATGCCATGCTTGGCCAGCCTGTCTATGATTCATTGCAAGGTTGAGGAGGTGGTGCTGCTGGGGTCCTGCTGTACTGGGGATCACCAGGGCCACCCTGCCAGTGCTCAGGACCTCCGGGGGCTATACCCAGCAATGCTCAGAGAACAATGTGTTTCAGGCATGTAATCTTGGACCATTTCATGTATAATATGTACCTTAACCTTTGACCTATCTCCCTGGCCCAGACTTCACTATTTTAGGTGGGGTTCCGAACAGTACTTCAGGATATCTGAGGGCCCCACAAGTAATTCACAGCCAATGGCCAGTATGTCTCAATGCAAGGGCCCAAGGGTATCGGGAATTATCTGGGCCACACAAAGGTGCGTAGAGATTTCCTGATCTGTACCTGGCATTAACCACTATGCAACTCGCTCACACTACCATCACTTTTAAAACATCAAATGGAAGCTGTAATCACTTATTATACCTAAATATAACATATCTACTTCCCACTTTTTATAGCTTACTTTTAATATCCTGATTCTAGGTCTTCTCAGAAGCACTTGAAACATGCTCCTGGTTTCTGGGTTTGCATTTTCCACTGGGTTCTGGAATGTTTCCTTAGTATACCTGCTACTTCACTGGGGCTGTACTAACTTAACTTACTCAACTATATGTAGAGTGAGTGATGTCACTTGCCAAGCTTGATCATTGTCATGGCAGGGAGCAGCATGTCAGTGAAAGTCTAGAGTCTCCCTCTTTGGAAAAATCATTCCGGAACCATTTTGGTCTCAGTTGAGGGGATCATAGAAGCTTCACATGAGAAAGATCTTCCAGATCATCAATTGTTCCTCAAATATGGCCTTGAGATTTGCATGGCACCATCATCTGCGAGCTTGTGAGAAATGCAGCTCTTTTACTGAAGATCAAGGATCCCAGTTTTAACTCCATATTAAAATCATCTTTTAATGGATAATTAAAAATTCCCAATGCTCACCCGGTTTCATTAATTCAGAGTCTCTGAAGATGAAGCACAGTTGCTGGGGTTTTGTGAAGTTCCCCTGGAGATTCTAAGGTGCAGCCGAACTCTGAACTCCTGATGGAGAGCCATCCATTTGCATCCCAGGCTATTTACTTTATTCCTTGCTTTGATATCCTGTTAAAATACAAATATCTCCTCAGAAAGGCAAAACTGTTATCTCTCATTTACACTTTGCTTGAAAATTGGTGAGTATTTTTAAAATCAGCATTTAACAATTTACCAAAAACTCTTTGATATCATACACTAGTAGGCTTGACAGTTCACACAGCTGTTTTTGTGGGATGGAGGGGCCAGGAGTTAGGAAATGTGGTGGAAGTGTAGAATGTGAAGACAGGTTGATAAAGGGCAGATGTCATCCTTCTGGTGTCCAGTTCATGAAGTACTATGTTACCTTGGGCAAGAAGGAATTGAACCATAGGAGGATCTAGAAGTAATTATCCCTCTCTTTCTTTCTAATTGATCTTTATATAGAAATATCCTTCTTTGCAATAGTATGTTAGTGCTTTAGGCTTACAGGATTATTGCACCACACACACCACCAGAGAGACACTACACTGCATCCACCATTGTCCCTGGATCCACCTGAACTACCCCCCCCCCCCCATCACTGCTTGGCATACTCAGTTATGTAGTAGAAGTTCAAAGTTTGTTTACATTGGTCATTGTCTATTCCCTTCCATTGCTTGTTTTTACTTTCCATTGCTTATTTTTAAAGAACGTTTATTTATTGTTGATTTTAAAAACTGTCCCAATATTATTTTTTCATACATGCAATAGGGAAGCCAGGATTCCTCCACCATTAACCCAAGAGCCCTACCTTTGCCCTCTCCCCTCAGCCCCGCATCCCATCCCCCACACATATTTACACAAAATACCTTAGTTTTTTTCTGGCCAAATCACTTTAGGTTTCTGACCTGATGTTCTTGCTTCTGCGGTGGTGATCATCTGGGGAGGGGATGTTGGGAAATTAAAAGTCCTGTAACTTCCAACTCCATCACCTGAGCATAGGGGCCTGGTCTATCTCCTCCTTGGTTTAATAGGTCTAAGAGAAATTTTGCTAATATCATAATTTTACTGACCTCTAAAGAAGCTGGACTTTTTGCCCAATCAATAATCCTCTTGAGTAATAAGCCCTTTCATTTGTGACATTTCTGTTAAACAAACTGAAATCTGTAATTTTTTGCTATGGTTTCAGGGGAAATGATATGTTTACCCTTTATTAGTTTTTGAAACATCATGTTTTATTGAAATAGTGCTGAACTTGACTAATTATTACTTGGGAATATATAAATAATGTTAACAATACTCATGAGCAACTAAATTAGTGATCGAATCAAAACTTTGGGGAAGGAGGCCAGTGTTAGTTTAAAAGAAAAATCAAATTACTACTCACAGATACATTAATTTGCCATTAATGAGAATTAAAACAAAATTTTAATAATTTAGGAACTCTAACATGTTTTATCCATAAATTAAAATAATATTTAGAAAATTTGCTGTTTAAAAAATCACCTTTATGGAGGGATGGGTACCTGATCATCATATAACTGAAACCCAAGCACAACAACTTGTAAGTCTACAACTGTACCTCATGGTGTTTCACTAATAAAAAATTTAAAAAAACTAAAAAAAAAAAACTAAAAAAAAAGTTGTGGAAAAAAAACTCACCTATATACATATTTTTTTACATGTCAAATGATATAATTTATTTAGGATAAATTTTGAAGATTAAATACCATAATATCTTCTTTGCCCTCCCATTCCTTGTTTGCTTTAGTTTCAAATTTGGATAAATATATTGCAGTGTTGTTTAAATGTTAATCTGACAAGTGAGACTTACAGATGCTTTAGGGATATCAAAGGTTGATTTTTTTAAAAAGTCTTCTAACAGAAAATCTTTAGTGATAATTTGTTATTAAAATTTAAACTCCCTGAGGTTGGGGAGATAGTACAATGAGTAGGGCTTTTGCCTTGCACATGGCCGACCAGAGTTCAATCCCTATCACCCCATGTGGTCCCCTGAGAACTGCAAGGAGTGATCCCTGATCTCAGAGGCAGAACTAAATCCTGAGCACCACTGTGTGTGGCAAAAAATAATAATAATAATAAAATAAACAAAAATTTAATCTCTCCAATTAGTAAGTGTTATAAGAAGAAAAAATTACTTTAGGTGTTTGGAAAAATATGACAAATTTTAAAGTATTGTTATTCTTTATGGCACATGGTGAGATCAGAGAGTATATTCGTAAGGCATTTTCCTTGCAAGTGGCCGACTCTGGTCTGATCCACATCAATACTTATGGTCCTCTGATCACCACCGGGAGTGATCCTTGAGCACAGAGCCAGAAGCAGGCCCTGAGAACCACACATGTAGCCCCCACCCCAAAAGTAACAACAACAAAAAAATTATAAAGCATACACAGAAGAAAATGTGCAAAGAGAAACTAGGTAACATTTTATGAATGATATTTTTTTCTAAGTATAATTGTTTTCTTCCATTAAACATATTTATGTTTTTAATTTTTTACAAAGTTTTAATTTTGGTGCTTGTATTCCACTTGTCTCTAATAGCTTACACTTTCATTCCAATAATGCTTTCTCTCTGTATTTGAATACTTCTAACTTGAAGTGAAAGCTAACACTTTAGCCTGAGTTCATCCTACTTTCAATGAAAATCTTTGGAAAAGTTATTTTATAGTGAATACTTTCTCGCAATTTTTTTAATCATAAAAATATCCCAGTAATCCCCCAACTTAATTTTTATTATATGAATTCACATTTATTTTTTAAGAGGGAATGCTTGTAAATTTTTTTTCAACTGGGAGTTCAAAATGTCCAGGAGTAAACCCTAACATACATACACAGTTAATTTATGACAAAGGAGATGAAAGCTCAAAATGGAGAAGCAAAGTGTCTTCAGCAAATGATGGTAGGAAAACTGGATAGTCAAGTGCAAAAGTTTAAAATTGGACCACTATCCACATGCATAAAGGGCAACTCAAGGGGCTGGAGAGATAGCACAGCAAGTAGGGCGTTTGCCTTGCATGCAGTGGACCTGGGTTCGATTCCCGTCATCCCATATGGTCCCCTGAGCACCGCCAGGAGTAATTCCTGAGTGCAGAGCCAGGAGTAATCCCTGTGCATCGCCAGGTGTGACACAAAAAGTAAAAATAAATAAATAAATAAAAGTCAACTCAAAAAAACACTCCATGGTATTGGATTCAAAGTTATTTTATTAATTTTACTCAACATCAGTAAAATAAAAACAAAAATAAAGGTAGTGGGCTAGAGTTATAGTATAGTAGGTAAGATATTTGTCTTGCTTGTGGCTGACGTGGGTTTTGTCCCTAGCATCACAAATCATCTTAAAGTACCCACTACAACTAACCCTTGAGCACTGCCAGTTGTGGCTCAAAAGCCAAACTAAATAAATAAATAAATGGGATTACATCAAACTAAAAAAGTTTTATACTGAGAAAGACACCATCACTAAAACAAATCATTTTACTGAGTGTGAAAAGAATATTCAGGAGTAACAAAATACATCTGACAAAGGGGCTAAAATACAAAATATGTAAAACACTCAAAATTCAACAATAAAAAATAAAATAATCAATAAAGGGAAAAGAACTAAGCATACTTCTCCAAGACCTACAGATCTTTAACATTCATATGAAAAATGCCCATCATTAATGATTATCAGGGAAATGCAAATCAAAACCACTATGAGATATCACCCAACACCAGTGAATAATGGTCTATATAAAAGTACCTCAGAAATAGTAAGTGCTTGGGAACTGGAAAGATGTGGAGATACAGAAACACCTATTCATTAATTATAGTAATATAAACTGATTCACCTTCTATGGAGGACACTATGAATGTTTCTTAAAAGATTAAAAATTGGGAAGCGTTCAGCATAAGAGAAGGAACACATGGAGGGTGTGGGATCCCGGAGGGAAAAAAAAAGAAAAAACAGGTTCCAAAAAGAGCCGAGATTACTGGCAAGTTCCAGATGAAGTAGGTGCCGCATCCCGCCTCCCCCAGATGGAACCCCGGTGACCAGAAGCCTCTACAAACACAGCTCGAGTATGCGGGAACGAGGACTTTTTCTCAAAACCGCGCGGCATCTCTCTATATACAAAGTGATCAATGAGAAGTAAACCACCCAATCTTTCTCCCTGAAAATCAGAGTTAAGTTTGGAGCACGGCCACAGCCCCAGAAACACAAGGACTTAATGCAGAAACCAGCAGCTTAGAGCAGAAAAGTGAACGGACGATGCGTTAACCCAGGCCATCATTTCTGCCCAGAGGGGAAAGGGTGTTGCCCCATTCGCCCTCTCTTCTCTGGAAAGAAGGATGGCGGCCGCATGGGAGCCTTGTGGACAGCAGGTATGAGCCGGGGGTGTGGGGGCGACTAAAACCTCACGAGAAGGGGGGCGTTCCGGTCCATCCTTTACGCCCTACCGAGGTCAACAGTTGCCCCCCACGAGCGGCTCCCCAGCACGGCCACAGTGCCAGAAGCACAAGGACTTAATGCAGAACCCGGCAGCTTGGAGCAGAAAAGTGAAAGGACTATGCGTTAATCCAGGCCATCAAGTCTGCCGGAGGGGAAAGGGTGTTGCCCCATTCGCCCTCTCCTCTCTGGAAAGAAAGATGGCGGCCGCATGGGAGCCTTGTGGACAGCAGGTATGAGCCGGGGGTGTGGGGGCGACTAAAACCTCATGGGAAGGGGCGCGTTCCGGTCCGTCCTTCACGCCCTACCGAGGTCACCAGTTGCCCCCCACGAGCGGCTCTCCAGCACAGCTACAGCCCCAGAAGCACAAGGACTTAATGCAGAACCCGGCAGCTTGGAGCAGAAAAGTGAAAGGACTATGCGTTAATCCAGGCCATCATGTCTGCCCGGAGGGGAAAGGGTGTTGCTCCCTTCCGCCCTCCTCCCTCTGGAAAGAAAGATGGCGGCCACATGGGAGCCTTGTGGACAGCAGGTATGAGCCGGGGGTGTGGGGGCGACTAAAACCTCATGGGAAGGGGCGCGTTCCGGTCCGTACTTCACGCCCTACCGAGGTCACCAGTTGCCCCCCACGAGTGGCTCTCCAGCACAGCCACAGCCCCAGAAGCACAAGGACTTAATGCAGAACCCAGCAGCTTGGAGCAGAAAAGTGAACGGACTATGCGTTGATCCAGGCCATCAAGTCTGCCGGAGGGGAAAGGGTGTTGCTCCCTTCCGCCCTCCTCCCTCTGGAAAGAAAGATGGCGGCCACATGGGAGCCTTGTGGACAGCAGGTATGAGCCGGGGGTGTGGGGGCGACTAAAACCTCACGAGAAGGGGGGCTTTCCAGTCCATCCTTTACGCCCTACCGAGGTCAACAGTTGCCCCCCACGAGCGGCTCCCCAGCACGGCCACAGTGCCAGAAGCACAAGGACTTAATGCAGAACCCGGCAGCTTGGAGCAGAAAAGTGAAAGGACTATGCATTAATCCAGGCCATCAAGTCTGCTGGAGGGGAAAGGGTGTTGCCCCATTCGCCCTCTCCTCTCTGGAAAGAAAGATGGCGGCCGCATGGGAGCCTTGTGGACAGCAGGTATGAGCCGGGGGTGTGGGGGCGACTAAAACCTCATGGGAAGGGGCGCGTTCCGGTCCGTCCTTCACGCCCTACCGAGGTCACCAGTTGCCCCCCACGAGCGGCTCTCCAGCACAGCTACAGCCCCAGAAGCACAAGGACTTAATGCAGAACCCGGCAGCTTGGAGCAGAAAAGTGAAAGGACTATGCATTAATCCAGGCCATCATGTCTGCCCGGAGGGGAAAGGGTGTTGCTCCCTTCCGCCCTCCTCCCTCTGGAAAGAAAGATGGCGGCCACATGGGAGCCTTGTGGACAGCAGGTATGAGCCGGGGGTGTGGGGGCGACTAAAACCTCATGGGAAGGGGCGCGTTCCGGTCCGTCCTTCACGCCCTACCGAGGTCACCAGTCGCCCCCCACGAGTGGCTCTCCAGCACAGCCACAGCCCCAGAAGCACAAGGACTTAATGCAGAACCCAGCAGCTTGGAGCAGAAAAGTGAACGGACTATGCGTTGATCCAGGCCATCAAGTCTGCCGGAGGGGAAAGGGTGTTGCCCCATTCGCCCTCTCTTCTCTGGAAAGAAGGATGGCGGCCACATGGGAGCCTTGTGGACAGCAGGTATAAGCCGGGGGTGTGGGGGCGACTAAAACCTCATGGGAAGGGGGGCGTTCCGGTCCGTCCTTCACGCCCTACCGAGGTCACCAGTTGCCCCCCACGAGCGGCTCTCCAGCACAGCCACAGCCCCAGAAGCACAAGGACTTAATGCAGAACCCAGCAGCTTGGAGCAGAAAAGTGAAAGGACTATGCGTTAATCCAGGCCATCATGTCTGCCCGGAGGGGAAAGGGTGTTGCTCCCTTCCGCCCTCCTCCCTCTGGAAAGAAAGATGGCGGCCACATGGGAGCCTTGTGGACAGCAGGTATGAGCCGGGGGTGTGGGGGCGACTAAAACCTCATGGGAAGGGGCGCGTTCCGGTCCGTACTTCACGCCCTACCGAGGACACCAGTCGCCCCCCGCAAGCGGCTCTCCAGCACGGCCATGGCCCCAGAAGCACAAGGACTTAATGCAGAACCCAGCAGCTTGGAGCAGAAAAGTGAATGGACTATGCATTGATCCAGGCCATCAAGTCTGCCGGAGGGGAAAGGGTGTTGCCCCATTCGCCCTCTCCTCTCTGGAAAGAAAGATGGCGGCCACATGGGAGCCTTGTGGACAGCAGGTATGAGCCAGGAGTGTGGGGGCGACTAAAACCTCATGGGAAGGGGGGCATTTCGCTCCGCCCTTCACGCCCTACCGAGGCCACCGGTCCCCCCGCGAGCGGCTCTCCAGCACGGCCACGACTCCAGAACACAGAAACCAATTTTTTAACTATCTGACTTTCAGTAGAAATACTTCCAGGGTCAATAGGTAAAATAGCAGAAATCCAAAACCAACATTTAATTCTTGAACCCAGCTGTAGAAAGCAAATCACTTCACAATGCTTTTTCAGCATGTCTGATTTGGGGGGGGGTAAACTCTAAATAATAGTGGTGAATCTTTTATTGAAACAATGAATCTAATCAAAGCAGATAGAGTGTTAACTAGAATTCATCTGCCTCACAGGGACGGGGAGGGGTTGGGGGTGGGGCTTTATTGGGGTTCTTCATGGTAAAAAATAAGTATTGGTAAAGGGAAATGTGTTTGATATTTGCATGACTGAGACATAAACCTGAAAGCTTTGTAACCTTTCCCACAGTGATTCAATAAATAAATAAATAAATTTTTAAAAAAAGATTAAAAATTGAACTACTGTATGATCCAGCTATTCCATGCTCAACTATCCCAAGAACAATAAAATACATTAATTAAGAAATTAATCACATTGATAATTATAATAGCGAATATCTAGAAGCAACCCAACTGCCCAAAAGCAGAGGAATGGATATACAAGATGGGTATATAATCAATGCAATTCAGTAGTTACTGTTCACTTCTAGGAACTGAATCTTGCTTTTGCTATACAACATGAAGGGTACTGAAAGGTTTCATGCTAAATGAAACAAGTTAGATAGGAAAAGACAAATACCTGATGAGCTCACTCAGATGTGTTACATAAAGAAACACAGCAAGGGAACAGAAATCTCCAAGCCCAGACTGACAACTATGATAGCATAGACTGTTGTTGCTAAGGGTGTGGTATGGTGAGTGGAAGAGTGATTTGGTGGACATGATGTGGTACCTTGTATTCCCAACACATAAAAATTTTTAGTGTAATTTTATTTTTGTTGTTTGAGCCACTCCCAGCTATGCTCAGGCCACAATCAGCCTTGCTCAGAGCTTCCTTTTGGCTGTGTTCACACTCCTGGTAGTACTTTGGGAGACCATACATGGTGCTAGGGAGACAACTGGGATAATCTGTGAGCAGAGTAAGCACTTTAAGCCTTGAACTACTTATCTGGCTCAACACAGAAACATTTTAGCTCCCATAAACAAATGTTATCTCAATTGAAATAAGGTTAAAATTTGTTTGAAAATGTTAAAAAGTTGAGAACTGAAACCAGGCCATCATTCTTATAAGCCTACCCTACAGATTTTGGGGGAAGATAGGTGAGAATATTATTGTTCTCTGCTTATTTCTTTTGACCTAATTTCCCTCCAGATAGATCTCTACTATCTGTAAATCTCAGAGCAGAAGCATATCTTCAAGGGTGGGGATCTGAGGAGGCTCATATACCTGTAAGTTTATCTACATTCAGAATAGTCATTCTATGATCCTAGTCTGCTTTACACCCCACTGAAAATGAATGATGTAATCCCAAACCCCCAAAGAAAACCATGGTTATGGGAAAGCTTGGAGCTAAAGTGATTAAAAATACTCCTCTATATTTACACAATGCTGTATCTCTCCAAGTCAACATCTTCACATTCTGTTTCTGCTTCTTGGGTTTTCTCATCATCTGGACTTAGCAACCCCTTTAGTCTCTTTCTTCATATCAGACACCACCATCATTGTCATGAAAGCACTTCCTCAGGATAGCTAAATAAGGTCTTCTGGAAGAGGACGTGCCTAGAGCTGCTACACTACCCAAAGACCAAAGCAAGAATGTAGAAGCTGGAAAGGATCTACTGTTCCATCCAGATGAGTCCAGGAAACTGATGTCAGAAGGGCCCGTGACTCACCCAGGAGCATTAAATAACTAATAAACAAAGAAAAAAACAGAGCATGAAAAGGAATACATACTGGATTGATTACACGCACTGAAGCTAAAGGAAAATTTGATTGAACTAGATGTTTCCTGAAGCAGCCAGAGCTCACCAGAATCTTAACAGTCACAAATACACCCTATGTATATCATCATTTATTTCATTGCCTCAGTCATTGACTCTACCCAGAAGAGCTATGGCACAATCTTTGGGGAAACTGTCTTTCATGGTTCCCCGAAACAAAGCTTGATTCACCATTATTTCCAGTTCATCTTCAAAGTGTTCAAATCACTTTGGTTTTAATACTTCTTCCTAGCAAGAATCCACTTGTCCTTCTGGAACTTAACTCTGGAGGGGACTTAGTCTGTCATTGTGATCAATGTGAGAATAATGGCTTGAGATGATGTCCATACTCAGTGAATGCCATGCACCAGGCACTGGATTCACCCATCAAATGGGCGCATCCAATCAAGTAGGAGTTACATAAGTTAATTTCTACCTTGTCTCTATTTGTTGATATTTCTTCATATTGTCAATATGCTTAGAAATGTGAATCTCAGCCACCACCTTCTCCTACTAGAATATTACATTTTTCTTTCTCTCCACCATTTCTATTATTCTGTTGTGCCACACATTTCTCTAGCTAAAAGCGTTTCCTCTCACATTCTTTCTTCCCTTTGACGGGGAACAGACCAAGTCTCCTCCTCACCTACCTATTTTTCACCTCTTTGACACTAATCTTTAAGTTCTTCCCCCAGATCTCTTAGACTACTCCCTCCCTTCCTCTCTTCCTTTCTTTAAACACACTCAAATAAAAGTATAATCTAAAAGATTGAAAAAATGGGTGTTTTGGGTTTGTTGTCGTTGATTTTTTCCAACAGTTTTCTCTTGGCATCAGAAAACTCACATTTATTTGCACCGTCATTAAATAACCCATAAATGGAGCCAGCATTCCTCCACTTCCTCCACCCACCTCTTAACTCTGGTCTTCCCTGTCTACCTTCTCACACCTCCCCATTTTTTCTGTCCCCAATGACCCACTTGGAAACTGTGAGTTGGCTTCCTGCTGCCTTCTCACAGACCAGGAATTTGGTCCTGTGGCATATGTTTGTGCATATGCGGGTATGTGTGTGTAATGCTGCATTTCATTGTGTCTCCTTTTATCTTTTTTTGGCAAGGGTGTTGCTTTCAAACCTCAAAGAATTTCTGAAAATAAACCTTTAGAGCTTTCTTATTTTGTTTTTCAGTAGTGACATCTGTCGATCCTGGCATAAGGAAGCAGCTCTTCTGTAGGTGCTGAGAGTGTGAGTCTTAGGAGAAGCTGAGACTTCCTCCTAGCCAACACCCTCATTTGAGAGGAGGAAAATGAGGTCTAAAGAGGTCGATTGAATCTCCAAAATCCCATGGCCAGTTCATGACAGGGCTGGAACTAGAGTGCATGGCTCCTGAACCTAGCTAGTCCCCTGAGGTTTTTCTGGATGTACCGTTATTTCACAAACAAGCCCTGAGTTTTGAAATTGCCTACAGCTCTCCAAATAGAGGCCGTTTGGTGTGGTGAGCAGTGGCATGGAACTATGATGAACTCCCGCAGCTGCTGGTGGTGTCTGTGGTTTCTGGCTAACTGGAGATCACAGGATGCTGGTGAGCTCACACATCTTCAACAGGATCTCTCTGCATTCTCAGAAGATGCTAGCCTCTTCCCCACACATTAAATCTGATTGCACTGACAGAATTACATAATTCCTGAGTTCTATGTATCATGCCTCAAACTCTTCATTTCCTCTTTCTCCTGGGACACTTGAGATCTGTATCCCTTCTCTTGATTTCTCAATCTGCATCCTTTCTCTTGTCCCAATGGGTACTGTGTCTAGACTGAACTCATACTTCCTTTCCAGCCCAAATAAAGACATTCCTAGGATAAATCTTGTAAGAAGTAAACAACAAAAGCTAGCTTCCCCCCATTAATCTCAAATCTCCTGTCCATGCTCCTGTAAAGCCTGCAACTATGATCTGCTTTGATCACTTTGTTTCATGTTAGCACATGAGAAGCTGTAAGCCTTCTGTTTCTTAGATACTGTAGAGTGTCCCATTGCAGTCTACATACATCTCACTTGTTTCTCCTCTCGTAAAACACTTATTGTTTCTATGATTTTGCTATTACAAACAATACATAGTTCACAGTCTGAAACTTGCCTACCACCATGGTCCCCTTCCCAAATCTCTATCAAGCCCATATCCTCTGTCTGCTGTCATCTTGGAGCTGACAGCCCATGTGAAAGCTAAATGAGGTAATAAACTGGTTCTTTCTTATGTTAATAGGCACAGTATTGTGTCCCTCCCATCCATTTTTTGGAAATAATATATTCAGAAGAGTACATATCACTGTCACTGTCCTCCCGTTGTTCATCGATTTGATCGAGCAGGCCCAGTAACATTGTGAGACTTGTTACTGTGTTTGGCATATTGAATACGTCACAGGTAGCTTGACAGGCTTTGCTGTGCGGGCGAGACACTCTTGGTAGCTTGCCAGGCTCTCTGAGAGGGGTGGAGGAATCAAACTCAGATTGGCCCTGTTGGCAGCGTGCAAGGCAAATGCCCTATCCACTGTGCTATTGCTCCAGCCCAGGAGTACATATAATCTGGATAAAACCTCTTATAACTCCCCTCATCCATTGTTCTCCAGTGGTTTCTGGAATAAAAGAATTATACACAAATCATATTTTCAACTATTTCAATTATTGATTAAAATTATTGATTATTGACTGGCGAACCAAGGTTATTTATTTGCCTTTTTTTTAAGGTGTCACACCCAGCAGTGTTTAGGATTAACTTCTAACTCTGACTCTATGCTCAGAGATCAAGCCTGGTAGCACTCTGGGGACCATTTGTGGTGCTGGGGATCAAACAGGGGTTTGCTGCATGCAAGGCAAGTGATTACCTGTTTTAGTATCTCTCTACCCCTTTCCCAGTAACTTGTAAAGGAAGCTTCTAGATATATAGATATGTATGCAGAAGAAAGGGCAAATCTAGGAATACTTTACCCTGGTAACTCTAATGGTATTATTGGCACACACATATCTATATAACTATATGTGTGTATACATATATATATGTAAACAAGATTAAAACATGATGCTGTCTCATTTGCAAAGGTGTCAAAAATCAGATGGGCTGGACATGTAATGTGATTTGAAGATGACCTCTGGAGAGCCATTACTGACTGGATTCCACTGGATGTCAAAAGATTGCATGGCCGCCCACCTACGAGATAATTAGACTTCTTCATCAAGACCCTGAACAAATGGTTTGAGGCTCTTTGTTTTCCTGGAGTGAGTGGATGCCATTGGGCTACACTAGCATGCAACAGGGACAAATGGATTCGTTACTGGCACCTGCTCGAGCAAATTGATGAGTAACAGGATGTCAAGTGACCAAGTGATATATAACTATATATGTGTGTGGGTACATATATAACATGGTTAAAACATTTGCGACTTTATTGGCTATAGTTTATAGCACACTACATATATTATTATTTTCATGCAAATTCTTTCTCTTGATGCAACAGCATGTTGCTTTCTTTGTTCTGCCTTCTAAAACTGGTGGCCATGCAACTTCTTTCTCTCAACAAAACTGCAGTCTTCACTGTAGAGAATCAGTGTATTTTTGTTTTCTATAGTCGTTTTGTTCTCTGTAGTATTTATACATGATGGGATGAAATCTGAGCTAATGTTTCTTTCATATTGGGAGTGACTACAAGTTATATTCTTCACTCATCTATTTCTGCTCTGTATTTTAAAAGTGACTAGGTTTGAACTGAACTTGTTCTTCAAAAAATATATCCATCTAGGAGGAAACATGAGGAAGGATGATGAGTGGAATGGGTAAGGTTCTAGTTCTTGATCTGAGTGGTGTTATACAGTGTACTTTGCTGTGGTACACTTCTCATTTGGATACTTTGATTATATATTGGGTATCAAAAGTTGTATTATAGGATCCACAGAGGCAGCTCAAGTGGTAGAGTATATGTCTTGCCTGTGTGAGGTCCTGGATTCAAAACCTGGTACACTGTCATGGCCTAGCACAAGAGGGGAGTATTTCTGGTGGTCTCTGAGCACTGCCAGGAGTGACCCCCATAACAATAAAAACAAGAAAAAAGACCCAACAAAGTGAAAAGTAATTTAATTTTTTACTGTGCAATGGCTAATCTAGGAAATGTACCTTACAGTCTATTACAATCACACACAAGTGATTATACATATAAGGTCATTCATTTATTACAGTGTTGTCTGTCTGTAAGAATGAAGTTGTAAATAATCAAAGAAAGAATATGTAGTCATATGTAGTAAGATATTATTCAGTGGTTAGTAAGAGGGAGGCTTATCTGCACCAGCTGATTTGGGAAGGTTTTCAGGCTGGAAGCATGTACAAGAAGCTTCTATTTGTTTTAAATATATGCATATAAATCGGTTTTTATGATTCCGGATTACTTTTAGAAGAATATATAAGAAATGGGGACCGGAGAAATAATATAGCAGGTAAGAAATTTGCTTTGCTTGCGCCCAACCCGGGTTTGATCCCTAGCATCTCATACGGTCCTCTGAGCACCACCAGAGTAATTTCTGAGTTCAGGGCCAGGAATAACCCCTCAGCATCTCAGGGTATGACCCCAAAACTACAAAACATACTTAAAAAGAATGCATAAGAAATGTATAATAATGATTGCTTCTGAGAGAAGAAAGGTGAAAAAGAAACATTTTTCTCTGGACGTTCTAGTGTGCATTTCCAATTTTGTATGTACGTGTCACCTATTCCAAAAATACATCTATAGCTGATTCTTTGTTGCTGTCTTTTTCTTCCTCTCTTGTAGGGACTTTCTATACACCTTATAATAGGTAAATTTGTCTTTACTTCTAACCACTCCAAATCCATTTCCTGGGGCAGAGGTCAGACTCTTCTTCCATGATATTGGCAAAGCAGGCGGGTCATTGTATGGCTACTGACCTTATTAATTGAGTTTAGACCTCAAGTGATTTTGAACAGATTTCTTTAAATGAAACATTCAATGCCTCTTTGCCCTCTTCAGTTCTCCTCCTCCCCAAAGGCAGGAAGAGCGTGAAAGGCAAGTGTTCCATTTTTCTTTAGTCAGATTTACAAGTTTCATAAACTGGTTGTCAAACTGGAGAGAGAGGGAAACTTGGGGATGTGACTTGACTAGCAAAGGGAGAGAATGAGCTCAGTTCAACTCCCATCCTAGATTTTTAATAAGTAAATTTCAAAAAGCAATGACTGAAAGGGAGGATAGCTCAGCCCGGAGAGCACTTGCCTTGCTTGGTTCTCTCGGTTCGATCCCCAGCATCCCGTAAGGTCCCTAGCACTGCCAGGAGTGATTCCTAAGTACAGAGCCAGAAGTAACTCCAGAGCATCACAGGATGTGGTCCCTCCCCACCTCCACCTCAAATAAAGAAGCTAGGACTTATCTCAAGGGCCCCAAGGGAGGATTCAGAGGGCATTTGGATACCCTCTGAGGTAAATCAGAACAACATATTCAGAGGTGATCCCAATAAGGGAGAAGCAAGAGAAGTCTCTGAAGACCCAAATCACCAATTGTCATCGGCAAAGGAGGAGAGAGTGAGGGTCCGGGATGAGTAGGCACGTGGAAGAAGGGAGGATACCAATACCAAGACTTATGTGGTGTGGTCACATAGAAAATGGAGGATTGCAAAATTTGCAACAATTTGCACCATATTTTTAAAATCACCATCAGAGCAGCTATGGTTTATTTGGATTAGCTGGTTTCATTTTATTAGATACTTAGGGGAAACAAAACCTGAAATTCAATGATGATTTCATCCAGCTCCTTCATTTTACCAAGACATCCAAAGCTGCAACACCCAGACCTTAGGATTCCTGTCCCTTGCTTGCTCTGCTTTGCGCCTTCAAAGGCTGCACTCTTCTCCCACTGGCACCTTGAGTTTCAGCAAGGCTTTGCTTCTTGGGACCTTTTAAAACTTTGAGCAATTGGGGATGGAGCAATATCACAGTGGGTAGGGCTTTTGCCTTGCATGCGGCCGACCTAGGTTCGATTCCCAGCATCCATTAGGTCCCCTGAGCACAGCCAGGGTTAATTCCTGAGTGCTGAGCCAGGAGTAACTCCTGTGCATCGCCAGATGTGACCCCCCAAAACAAAAGTAAATAAATAAAAATAAAAAAAACTTTGAGCAAGACTTCACATTTCTGTGTGTTGATTTCTTCATCTGTGGAGGAAGGGAGGATACCAATACCATATACCAAGACTTCTGTGGTGTGGTCATTCCTGAGATTACAAAGCACTTCCAAGAAGGGTAGGTAGGTCAAAGGTGTTATGCACACACCAGTGAATAATAGTAATAGTATTCCTCCCAAGTTCTGGGGAGCCATTTTTAGGTGGGACCCACTGGGGATGTATCTCCATGGCAACCCTAGCTCGGTCCTCATGCCTTTGCTTAGGTCTGATAGAAGGAAAATCTGTCCCACACAGATTGCTGCCTGGGAAGGTGGGGAAGTCGGGGTTCTGTCACAGGAGAAGGCCAGAAGCAAGAGAGGCAGGGACAGAACAAGCAGATGGCTCCTTGCGGTGGAGGTAGACTCCAGGAACACTGATCATCCTCAGGGCTCACATTCTGGCACTTGGAGACCAGCAAACAACCCTGGGCAGGTTTCTTACCTGGTTTCCAGGATCTTGGCAAGAACAGGGCCTTTTGTCCAGACTTTTCTGCCCAAATTTCATGTGCAAGGACAAGCTTTGGTCATACAGCTCCTCCACAGGTAGTGGGCTTGCTCCTTCTAAGCTTTACTAACTAGATTGGGCTCCAGCAGGGGGGTAATTAAATCCTAAAAGAGGAGTAGGAATCTTTGGGGGTGGGGGTGGGGAGGGGTATTATCACTCCTCCCATGCAAGTCTCTTTCCAAACTTAAAGAGAAACGCTAAGACTTTCACTGAGCCCCAGTTATGAGAGGTGGGGACCTCTCAAATCTTGCACCCCGCCGCCTCTATCTGCTGGGCACTTCCTAGTGCCTTTGATCTTTCCCCAGTCATTGGAGGGCTGTTTCTCCCCAGGTTTATTTATTCTATCTGCTCTCCCCGCCAGCTTTAAGATCAGCACGATAATATGTACGCAAGGAGACTAAAGGCCAGGGCCAGCGGGAAACCGGGCGGAAAGGAACCTTTTAACCAAGTTCTCTCCAGCAGCAAATTCCCGAGGCCGAGACGGTCCTTTCCTGGGCTGGGGGACCGTTTTCTGGGAACCAGTATCTGTGTTTAGGACCCTCCCTCACTCCCCCAGCCAGTGGGGTCCTCTGCGCCTCCAGGCTGGGGGTCCGGGTAAAGTTTGAGGTCACATATGCCTGCCGGATCAACCTAGAGTTTCCTCTCGACCCCTCAAGGGTCTCGAGTTGCCTGGGATTGGGCTGGGGGCCTCCTTCGCGCCCAGCCCTAATCTCCCCTGGGCAGGAGCACCTGAGTGGCCACCTCTCAGCTCCCCATCTGCGCACCTTAAATCCCAATGATCCTCTTAGCACCCCAGCTTCGGCCGACCGGCTGACTCTTCTCGCCCTCCCCCACTTGCAAATCCGGCCCTCCCACCCCTCTGGTCACGATTTCCCTCAAGTGTGCTAGACTAACCTTTGGTGTTGCAAGCTTTGGGGGTGCTGGGGGAGATGCCTCCATCTCTCAGCTAGGTGGCAGCCATCTAGAGGGGGTTCGGACGGCTGTAGGAGGGTATATACAGGGGCGCTGCAAGATTTCAGGGTCCCACTATCCAAGGTTCGGGACTTGCCATCACCTAACTCCTGGGGATTGAAGCCACCCGCCCCCCTCCTCCCCAGCATATCTCTTCCTCCCTCGTCCCTGTCCTCACCCCCGCCCAACTAGGTCGTCCTCAAGAGAAGGACGCAGCCGGGGGTCGTTAGCAGGAGTGAGGGGCGGGCTGTGTGCCCGGAAAAAGGCGAAGAGTAAATTGTCTCCGGGTCTGCCCCCTCTCACTTGCACCCGATTGTAATTCCATCCCCGGTCCGGTTGAGCCTCCCTCCCTCCTCGGGTCCCTCCCCGTCGGCCCGCCCCCCAGCAAAAGGAAAAAAACCCTGCTGCTAGCGGCGGGCTCCACTCCCCGCAGCTGTTCCACCTCCTCGGACTCCTGCACCGCGCGAGCTCCGGGGCCCTCCGCATCCCGCCCTCCATCCCGGGCAGGGGTCCCCCCGGGTGTCTCCACCCTACCCCACGTCCCCCCCGGGAGACGCCCTTTGCCCGCGCACCCGGGACTTGCAGAAACTTTGCGGGCGCCCGTGGTGAGATGGAATTAATCCGACGCGTCTGGCTCCGGCTCTTGCCCCTCCTGGCCGGCAGCCCCGGCGCCGTGTGGCTCGGAGAAGCGCTCGGAAGATCAGGTAAAGCGCTCGGCGGGCCAAGGGGTGCCGGTCCCGAGCGCCCGGGTCCGGGTGGCCTGCGAGAGCGCCGAGCCGGCGCCCTCTCGCCTAGCGGTCGCTCCCTCCCTCTGTCTCGCCTCTCTCCCTCTCTCTCTCTTCCACCACCCCCGGCTGGCGAGGGCTTAACTGGGTTCCTCGCTGCCCCAGGCTGAGAAGGGAAGACAGCTTCCCGGTTTCTGCAGCCCGGAAGGTCCCGGGGGTATTTGCCTGTTCCCCCAAAGGATCTCTGTTCCAGACCCAGTGGAGGTGGAGGGCTTTTGTCTTGGAGCTCAGAGAACTGGGAGTTGGGGTGCGATCGCGCTGTCTGGATTCCTGAGAACTGCAACTGTGCAGAGAAGTCCGGGTCGGTGGCGTCTTGCTGAGAGTTGTCCGGAGCCGAGCCCTTTTCTGTGCAGTCTGAAGAACGGCCTGGGCGCGCCCCTTTGCCCACGCGCGCTCCAGCCCACGCGCCCTGGGAGGCTGTACAGCCGCCGCTGTTTCCATCCCCTTCCACGCAGGGGCCGTGTTCTCGGAAAGGAGCGCCCAACGGGTTAATTTCCCCCCCTTTCTTCCTGTGTTGAACTCCTGTCTTGGCTCAGATTTAAAACTAAGGTGTGTTGGGGTCCTAGGCTTTTAAAGGGAATGGGAGAGAGCTTGAAGGCGACAACTTGCATTTCTTCTAGTTATGCAGGTAGAATGACTTGGTGTCTTTTTTGTGTACTTTGATTTGGCCTGAGCACGTGCTGTGACTCAAAGGAGCACATTCTGAATAATGAAGTTCTAAACATTGTTTCCCAAACAACAGTTTTTCTTCTTTGCTCCCACTATATTTAGAACTGTGGTGGGGTGGGGGTAGGGGGGTGGAATCTGTTTTTTCTTAGTTTACTTTGTAAGCAAAGTTGACTTATGGGATTAATTATATCTTATGAACAATGGAAAACAATATAATTTTATTTGAATGCAATCTGCAAAAGTCTGCAGAAAGCGCAGTTTTGTCTTCATAAATAATGTTTCTATAAGGAAGAGACAAATCAGGGGAAATGTATCAGGGGCAGAGAAAATAATCTTGCAGGTTCCCATGTGGCTGCTAACATATTTGGTTCCTGGAGGCTCTCTCTGTATGTGTATGTGTGACTCATTAACTTTCTTCATTTGGAAGTAGACCTTGTTGCCTTTCAGTTCTGTGCACTTCCTCTCTCTCTCTCTCTCTCTCTCTCTCTCTCTCTCTCTCTCTCTCTGGACTCTGTCTCAGTGCATCTGAGCCTTGCTACCTGCCTTGAAATTTAGCGTCATTATCATACTCTTTTGCACACTTAAATTATGAGGCATCCTATTTCTTCAGTTCAATTCAGTTTGGAGATAACAGCGGTTGTCCAGTCTAATAGTATTTTAAATTGTTTCTTTTCTTACACACTCACATCCACACATGCTCAAAGATTTCAATGAAGGACTTCATTCTAACTTCTCCACTTAATCTAACATCAGACCAGTGACATTCTGCAGGTTTATTCACATCAAATCACCTTTACAGTGCAGTTGTCACTAATCTTTAAAATATATTTTAATTGAATCACCATCAGATACACAGTTACAAAGTTGTTCATGACTGAGTTTCAGCCATACGGTATTCCAACATCCATGCTTCGCTGTATTTCCTACCACCAGTGTCCCTAGTTCCCCACTCTTCCCACCCACCCTGCCTCTTTGGGAGATACTGAGATTCTCTCTCTCTCTTCTCTCTCTCTCCTCCTCTCTCTATTTCTCTTTCCTCTCCTCTCCTGGTCCTTGTTTCTATTGTCTTGGGGTATGACTCTCATACTATCTTTATTTTTTAATCCCACAAACGAATGCAAGATTTCTATGTCTGTGTCTCTCCTCTGACTCATTTCCCTCATCATGATATTCCCATGCCCATACATGTGTAAACAAAGCATTTTCCCCTAATGACTGTATAGTATTCCATTGTGTAGATGTACCATAGTTTCTTTATCCACTCATCTTTTCTCAGGCACTTGAGTTGTTTCCAGATTCTGGCCATTGTGAATAGTGCTGCAATGAACATAGGAGAAATGCAGATGACTTTTCTGCATTGTGTTTTGTTGTCCCCCAGGGCATATACCCAGGAGAGTATTGCTGGGTAGTGTGAAAGTTCAATATTCAATTTTTAAAAGAATGTTCATATGTTTTCCAAAAAGGTTTGGCCAGTCAACGCTCCCACCAGCAGTGAATGAGAGTCCTATCTTCCTGCACCTGCACCAGCACTGGTTGTTCTTTTGAATGTATGCCAGTCTCTGTGGTGTGAGATAATATCTCATTGTTATTTTTATTTGCATCTCCCTAATGATTAATGGTGTGGAGGATTTTTTATGTGCATTTTGACAATTTGTATTTCTTCTTCAAAGAAATTTCTGTTTGTCTCTTCTCACATTTTTGCTGGGGTTGATTTTTTTTCTTTTCCTGTAAAGTTCTTCCAGTGCTTTATATATCTTGGATATTAACCCCTTATCAGATGGGTGTTAGGTAAATAATTTCTTCCATTCTGTAGGCTGTCCTTTAATCCTGGTTATCATTTCCTTTGAAGTGCAGAAGCTTCTTAGTTTAATGTAGTCCCATTTGTTTATCTTTGCTTCAACTTATTTGGCCAGTGTTGTTTTATCCTTGAAGATGCCTTTTGCTTCAATATCATGGAGAGTTCTGCTTACGTTTTCCTCTATGTACCTCTGAGATCAAGGCCTTTAATCTATTTTGCTTTGACTTTTATGCATGGCATTAGAAAGAGGTCTGAGTTTTTTTTTTTTTCACATGTGACTTGCCAGTTTTCCAAGCACCACTTATTGAAGAAACTTTCCTTGTTCCACTTCTTATTTTTTAGTCCTTTGTCAAAGGTTAACTGATCATATACCTGAAAGCCTGTCTCAAGGTATAAAACTCTATTCCATTGATCTGAGGGTTTGTCTTTATTCCAATACCAGGTTGTTTTAATTACTACCACTTTTTAGTCCAGTTGAAGTTAGGGAAAGTGATACTTCACATCATCTTCTTTTTCCTAAGAATTGCATTAGCTATTGGGGGTAGGGTGGGGAGGGAGGGCAATGTTATTGTTCTATATGAATTTCAGGAGTATTTGATTTATTTCTTTGGAAAATGTCATGGGTTTCCTTATATAGAGACTGCATTGAATCTGTACAATGCTTTGGGAAGTATTGCCATTTTAATGATATTAATTCTTAAACATCATTGAGCAGGAGATGTGTTTCCATTTCATCATGTCCTCTTTTATTTCTGAAATAGTTCTTTTTTATAGTTTTCTTTGTATAGGTCTTTTACCTTTTTGAGTTAAACTGATTCCAAGTTATTTGTTTTCTAAGGCACAATATTAATTTCATTTCGTATCACTTTACTATATAAATCTATTGTTTCTAGGGGTTTTTTTGTATAGTCTTTAGGATTTTCTAAATATAGTATCATGTCATCCAAAAACAGTGAGAACTTGACTTCTTCCTTTCCTATCTGGATGCCTTTGATATCTTTTTCTTGCCTAGTTGCTGTGGCAAGTACTTCCAGTTCTATATTGAATAAAAGTGGTGAGACATGAAAGGCTTGTCTGATCTTAGAGGAAGGGGCTTTTAGTTTTTCCCATTGAGTATAATGTTTTCTGTGGGCTTGTGGTAAATGGCTTTGACTATATTGAGGAATTCAATTCCCATTTTGTTTAAAAATTTTATCATGAATGGGTGCTGTATCTTCCCAAATACTTTCTCTGAATCTATTGACATGATCATATGATTTTATTTTTTCTTTTATTGATATTGTGTATTAACTTGCTTATGTTAAACCATCCTCACATCCCTGGGATGAATACTACTTGGTCATGGTATATGGATTTTGGATGAATTGTTGGATACTATTTGCTAGTATTTTGTTGAGGATCTGCATCGGCTTTCATCAAGGATATCAGCCTGTAATTCTCTCTCTCTCTCTCTCTCTCTCTCTCTCTCTGATGAACAGATTAAGTACTGATTAAATTCCTTTAAGTGAATGTTTTAAAAATTCATTTTTCAGAACCATATTTATATAGTCCCCACTATGTTTCCTGTCATCATGAGCCTCCTATAAGTATATTCTAGTTACTTTCTCTAGAATTCTGTTCTGATATTCAGGCCATGATTGTGCCTGTTGGTCTTCTTGGGTTTTAATTTTTTTCTTTATTTACTACTTTATTCTCTCCCCTCCCCATCATTGTCAATGTTGTTGCTGTGGCAGGGACTGTATCCCGCCTGGCCATGGTGCTTCCTGGGAACAGCACTTCGGTGCTTGCACACTCAGCACTGCACTTGCTGCATTTGTGGTGCCTGCACACAGGTTTGCACTCGTCACTGAGGCATACATTGTGGTTGTAGTATTCCCGGGGCGGGGGTCACAGCTGTGCTTATTGCTGGGGGTTCACACTTCCTTGAGTGATATTTATTGTTCTTTAGTTGCTGTGCTTATCTGAGCCATGTCTTCTTTTACAATGCTGACACACGCCTGCTGAGGTTCAGATGGACATCCCTTGCAGAGCCAGGGCTGGCAGACAGCAGAGCCACCTGGATCATGCCAGGTGCATGTAGGACATCAGGGATTGAACTCAGCTCCCTATACTTGCAAGGTGGGTTCATAAGCCCATGTACTATTCCTTCAGGCTTCTCTTTTCTTTCCTTTGCTTTTCTTGGTAATTTGCTTGTAATGCATAGGCCCTTTACACGGTCCCTGGAGAACTGATGATGGTATTTCTGGAGGCCTCGGGCTGATATTTCCTTCAGGAAGGAAACTTTTCCCAGCACATAGCCTGGAGCTCCTGCAGGCAGTGTCCTTGTGCCCCTGCAGAATCCCATCCTGAAGCTGGTTTTCTCTTTTGGTGTTGAGCTGCAGGCCTCGCTCCTCCTATCACCATTTTTCTGCACTAAGAGGACATTCCCTCTATTTAGAAGACATGAAGATCTTTGAATTTGGGGTAATAAGGAACTGGATTTGACCTTTGTGTAGTACTGATTAGAGCTCAACTCACACCCTCTTCTTTTTACCAGCACCTCCTTGGCCTCAGAGTATTCAGTGTTCCTTTATGATGATTTACTTAGTATTTTCTTCATCTTTTGGGCAGGGAGGGACAGCCTTGGTGGTGCTCAGGGCTTATTCTTAGCTCTGTGCTCAGAGATCACTACTGGAAGTGCTCAGGAAATCATATGCAGTTCCTACGATTGAACTCAGGTCAGGCATGTGCAAGACAAGTGCCCCACATGCCACTTGCTATACTAGTACTCTAGTCTCTAACTAGGATTTTCTTAATAACATTTTGTTTTCTGGGCTAAAGCAATAGTGCAGACAGTAAGACTCTTGTCTTGCATGTGGCCTGCCAAGATCAGATTCCTTATGTTGCCAGTGGCTCAGTAGAGAGGGGAACAAGAGAGGTAGACTCAAGAAGAGTGCTTCTACCTCTCGCCTCTGCTTCATCCACTTAGGCCACCCAGAGAAATGCCCAGCTTGGGTCTGGACTGATAAATCTGCTCTGAGCACCTACATGGCACAGCACAAATGCTAATGTTCTCCTAGCCCCACAGTGTCACCATCAAGCTATGCCTAAAGCTCACTTGTTCTACACAGTAGGGAAGTGCTCCCTGCCACCTGAGTTCTTGGGGAGTAGTTGACTCAGCAAGGAATTGGCTCTTCTCAGGGAAGGAAAATCAGTCCTAACCTCAGCATGGGTGTTTGGGATCCTTTGACTTCCCTTGCAGAAAAAAATTTCAGGAGGAAAGCGAGATAGTTTTTTTTTTCTTTTTGTATCACACCTGGTGATTCACAGGGGTTACTCCTGGCTCATACACTCAGGAATTACTCCTGACGGTGCTCAGGGGATCATATGGGATGCTGGGAATTGAACCTGGGTCAACCGTGTGCAAGGCAAATGCCCTACCTGCGGTGCTATTGCTCTATCCCTGCGAGATAGTTTTTATTGAATGAAATTTACTTAGAAAGACATAAGGGGAGAGAGAGAGACATACATGGCCAAGGGAAAACACGGGCTTGAACACAAACTTTGCCTCTCATTTCTCTTGAAGCAAAGATAGGGTTTTGATAGTGGATATTCTACCATTTCAATATCTTGGCATATTAAACATATTCAATTTGAAACAGTCAAAGTACTGTTTGGACTAAGTTCAACCAAGAAGAGTTGTTCATTATTTTATAATTTTAACCAGACATTGGTGTTCAGGTTGGGAAACTGCTCAGATTAAAATGACAGCTACTTCATAAACTTAAGGGTAAAATTTCCTCCTGGGCTCATTTACATCCCTTGGAAAGACGAGTATTTGATCCGGAAAATTGTTCTAGATTAAAAACTGAATGTGCCCTGCTTGGCTCTTATGTGAACAGCAACCAGCTAATTTATAATCTTCCCCAGACACCAGCAAATCCTGCTAGTAGCCATATGGAGATTTCTTTGTACCTGTTTTTTTTTTCCAGTGGAAATTGGTTTGTGCATAGCAAACTTTGAAGGTAGTACACAGGAGAGTTAGAGTAGTCCTATTTTATTTGAACAACTCAGTAGATCTTCCCACACCCCTAAAACTACTTTTGAAATGTACAGCTTGAATGGAGGAGTCTTAGATTCAAAATCATCCTAAAAATTCCCTTCTCTGCTTATCCCAGGTGAAAAAACAACTACCAAATAGCACCTTCAATTACGTATCTAAATTGGGCTCAACAGAGGCAATCATTCCTTTCTCCTGAAATGCTCGTTTCCTTTTTTTTAGTTTATTATTTTTTTTAATTTTAAAAACATTTTTATTAGTGAAAAACCATGAGGTACAGTTGTAGAATTACAAATTTTTGTGCTTGGATTTCAGTTATACAATGATCAAGTACCCATCCCTCCACCAGTGCCATTCTCCACCACCACTGATCCCAGTATCTCTCCCACCTTCCATCCACCCCCATCCTACCCTGCCTCTTTGGCAGGGCATTCCCTTTTGTTCTCTCTCTCCTTTTGGGTGTTGTGGTTTGCAAAAGAGGCATTGAGTGGCAATCATGTTTGGTCTATAGTCTACTTTCAGCATGCATCTCCCATCCTGGGCAGATCTTCCCAACACCCTTTATTTAGTGCTCCCTTCTTTATCTGAGCTCCCTTTTCCCCCAGCATGTGTGGCTGGCTCTAAGCCATGGACTAAACCTCCTGGTACTTATCTCAGCTATTCTTGGGCGTTAGTCTCCTATTTTGTTATTTTATGTTTCCCAGATAAATGCAATCTTTCTATGTCTGTCCCTCTCTTTCTGACTCATTTTGCTTAGCATGATACTTTCCATGTAGTACGACTTGTATGTAAATTTCATGATTTCATCTTTTCTAATAGCTTCAAAGTACTCCATTGTGTAGATGTACCAAAGTTTCTTTAACCAGTCATCTGTTCTCGGGCACTCAGGTTTTTCCAGATTCTAGCTATTGTAAGCAGTGCTTAAATGCTCATTTCCTGCCAGTGAGTATTAATGATAATTAATAAAGAAACCTCTTTGCTTGCCAAGATGTCCCCCCCCAAAAAAAAACCAGTTTCAAGTTAAGACAAATTAAATAATCACTAGCGTCAATTAAGTTCTTACTGCACTGTCCAAAGAACCAGAAACGTTCTGTCTAATTCAGTCAACCTTGCATCCATGAGAACTGGCCTGGAGCAGTGGCACAGCAGTTGGGGGCATTTGCCTTGCATGCAGCCAACCCTGGTTCAATTTCTCTGTTCCTCTCGAAGAGCCTGGCAAACTACTGAGAGTATCCCGCCCGCACAGCAGAGCCTGGCAAGCTCCCCATGGTGGATTCTATATGCCAAAAACAGTAACAACAAGTCTCACAATAGAGATGTTACTGGTGCCCACTCGAGAAAATCGATGGACAACGGGAGGACAGTGCTACAGTGCTACAGTGCTTAACTGAAGTGAATATGGTATCTTGGCAAAAGGAAGTCTTCCTCAACTCACACAATTTGGAATGGTGGAGCTCAAATCCAGGATCTGAGAGTCAGAACCAGAAACAAATTCCTGGCTGAACAGGAACTTTCTGGGTGATAGAGCCAGGTTAACAGGAGCTAAACAAATATTTGCACAGGGGATTATGTCCAGGCCTCCAAATATAATGGAGTGTGAATAATACCAAGATGGAGTTCTGGATGCTAGCTACTGTCTATGCATTCACAAGAATCAGTGGGTTTAACCTTCCAGGGTAAATACCTTTGCTCCCTCTCCTAGGGTGCTTGAGATCTAAGACTTGAGAGTCCAGTGCCAAAAAGGAGAGAGAGAGAGAGAGAGAGAGAGAGAGAGAGAGAGAGAGAGAGAGAGAGAAGAAATGCCTGCCACAAAGGCAGGCAGGGGATAAGGGATGATGGGAGGGAACCTGGTGACACTGGTACTGGGAAATGTATACTAGTGGAGGGATGGATGTCGGAATTCTGTATGACTGAAATCCAATCATGAACAGCTTTGTAAAAAAGAAATAAATTAAAAAATTTAAAAAATAAAAGAGGAAAAAAGACTTGTGAGGGTCAGAGAAATTCCTATTGAAGGAAGAAAAGGGGGTATCTGAAGATTGGTGGAGAAAAGAACCCTGTCATTTTCCCAAGTCTTTCTAGGATTGACATACAATTTTTTTTATGTACGAGTACTGCTATTTATTTTGCCACTGGTTAGCTGATTGAATTGGGCATGAACTCCACCTTAATTTTTTTTCATTTTTTATAATTGTATTTATTGAATCACCGTGAGGGCAGTTACAAAGTTTTCGGGTTTAAGTCTCGGTCATACGATGAAACACCTGTACCTTCACCAGTGCGCATTCCCCATCACCAAAAACCCCAGTATACCCCATCCCAAAACCTTCCCCTACCTGTGGGGCAGATGATTTCCACATTACTCTCTCTCTACTTTGATCACATTCAATATTTTGACACCAGACCCACCATTATTATTTGAGATTTTATCCCAACACTCAGATCTGCTGAAAAGGCAACAGTAGACAATTTGTTTTCTATTGTTAAGAATAACATATGATGTTGCATGGCTGCAGTAGTGGCTGCAACACTACTGAAAATCCAAAATTTTAACACAAATCTGGAGGGATTTCTGCCAAAACCTGCTGGTTTTGTTCCTGAGTCTCTGGGATCATGACCGTTAAGCAGCTTGATCAGGAGCCAGAAAGGCTGTTCATGGGCCGTGACTTGGGGTCTCGTTGGGACTGGGAGGAAAGAGCTGGCTCCACCCCCATCCTGTACATGTAGGAGGGAGGCCCCATGTGTCTCATCACTGAGAGCCCAAACCTGACTGTCCAGTGGCCTCTGGAGGATGGCAGCCATGGAGCCACCTAGGGGGAGCAGGTGGAAGGACAACACCCTTTCCCCCCTGGGGTGGCCCAGTGACAGTAACCTACTGAGGGGTCCGGACACATTTCTGCCAAAAACCACTAGGTTCTGAGATTTGTTTCTGAGTCTCTGGGATCATGGCCAAAATTAATCAGCTTGATCAGGAGTCAGAGATACCGTTTGTGGGTGGGGACTTGGGGTCTCATTGGGATGGGGAGGAAAGGGACAGCTCCACCCCCATCCTGTGAGGCCCCACGTGTCTCGTCACTACAGGCCCAAACCTGATTGTCCAGTGGCCTCTGGAGGATGGTGGCCACTGGGCCACCAGGGGGAACAGGCCAAGGCATGAAACCTATTCTCATCTGGGTTGGCCCAGCGCTGGTAACCTACTGCAGGAACAGGATGCATTTCTGCCAAAAACCACTGGGTTTCGAGATTTGTTTCTGAATCTCTGGGATCATGGCCGTTAAACAGTTCCATCAGGAACCAGAGAGACCATGCCTCCAATTATAAAGCTGAGCCGGAGGTGGTTTGTGGGTGTGTCTCCCACATACCTAACTTTCGGCCTTTTACTTTCTTGGTAAACTTTGCCCCAAGTTTTTGGGATCTGCCCAAAGGCACAGCAGCAATTTTGGGGTATCTGGAAGTCTGAAGGTGCCATCAGGCTGCTGATGCACTTGCCTCACAGGTACAGATTGACCTGCTGGTGGCACCATACCCCCCAGACATTAATTTGTTTTATGTAGTCTTTTTAAGTTGCAAATTTGAATTATAAACCCAGAAGGAAGGGGAAAACCCTTAGATTACAATTGTGCTCAGTGGGACTAAGTGACTTGTCCAATTTAAATACAAAGCTCCACCTGAGATACTAGTACTCAGAGCACTGCCCCTCACTCCAGAAAGGACAGAAGGAATAGTTGTGATGCAGGTGTGGGTCGGAAAGAGGAGAAAGGGAAATACAGAGATATCTGTACACATGTTGCTCTGGACAGACTGGTGATGCTTAGCATTAATTCTCTCTGGCATAGAATAGCACCACAGGAGGAACCTATCTTCCTGTCTGTCTTTTTCAATTGGTCTGAGGTTCCAGGGTGACTGAGAAAAGATCAGGTTAGAGTTCAGAGGTCGAGGTTTATCAAGGACCAAGGACTCCATAGTTATCCTAAGGGAGATCTGGATCTCTAATCTTTTCCTTTCCATCACTTTAGCATTTCTGCCACAGCTAAATTGGACTGAAATGAAGATGCAGGCAAATTCAGAGAGAAAAACAAAAGCCTGGGAGAGCAGAGTTAGCTCATGGGTCACACAAGTTGATGGTTGGTGGTGGAGGCTGCCTGTGTCTTAGGTGGTATCTGCTGCAGCTGTGAATGTGACTGGCTAAGGGTCATCTTGTTCTGTTCCCCTCCACCACCCCGAATAACCCATACAAACTCACAGGGACTGCTTATACTCTCACTACTTACTTAGAGTTCTCGTGTGAGGGCCCTTCCCTAACCGTGTAATTTAGAGGGTTCATCCCCACCTTTTTTGGGGGGCCCACATACTTCTGTGCTCAGGGCTTACTCCTGACTCTGTAGTCAAGAATCACTCCTGGCAAGGTTCAGGAGACCATATGGAATGCCAGGACTTGTACTTTGGTTGGCCTCTTGCGAGATAAGCATCTTACCACTGTACTGTCTCTCCAGCCCTCCCTCTCCCTTTTCAACTGTCCATCACAATGCTCATCTCCTTGGGAACTTGCTTCTTGGGAACACCAGGAATCTATATAGATATAGGTGATAGGTGATGTAGACATAGATGAATATATCTTCTGAGCTTTTGGCTACCAATGTCATATGCAGTTAGGCACTTTGACAGGAGTCCTTTCCTCTGATCTTTCATCCCACCAGCCTTCCTACCTTTGTTTTATATATATATTCATATATTCATATATATATTCATATATAATCCCTAAAAAGTGTCCCCCATCTCTCTCTTCTCTCTCTTCTTTCTCTCTCTCTTTCTCTTTCTCTTCTCTCTCTTCTGTCTTTCTCTCTATCCCACCTTTGATTCTTCATGAGATAAAGGGATTCAGGATCCAGAGGTTTGCGAAGCAGTCAAGGCTGTACTGCCTGGCATGCAGTCAGCCTGAGTTCAATCCCCAGAACCTCATATGTTCCCTTAAGCTCCTCCAGGAGTCATCCCTGTGTGTAGAGCCAGTAGTAACCCCTAAGCACTGCTGGGTGTGGCCCAAAAACCAACCAAACACACACACACACACAAAAAAAAAAAGAAGAAGAAGGAAAAAAGAAAGAGAGTTCAAGGTCAGGGGTAAATGTAGTGTAACATGAGACAGTACATGTTTCTCAGAATTCTTTCTCATGGAAGAATAACTTGGCTGGAAAGGAAATGAGTGGTGTTTTTTTTTCCCCGGTTGTTCTAGTCCCTGAGCCCAGAGATTAATAACCTTTAAATTCCTTGGGGAGCAGTTGTCCATCTGTTCATGGGTTACTTTAGCTCAGAGGTGCATAAGTAGATTTCTGTCAGAGAGGGACACACGTATCTGAGGCTGAAGTGAGGTTGTCCTGTGGCTCTCCTGTATTTGTAGGCCTCACCTAGTGGAATGACATTGATTTCTCTCAGAGGACTAAATAAATGATGGTGTCTTGATTGCAACATAAAGGCTTTTGAGGAGACTGGAGCAATAGCACAGCGGGTAAGGCATTTGCCTTGCACGTGGCCGACCTGGGTTGGGTTCTCAGCATCCCCCATCTCACATGGTCCCCCAAGCAACGCCAGGAGTAATTCCTGAGTGCATGAGCCAGGAGTAATCCCTGTGCAACGCTGGGTGTGACCCAAAAAGGAAAAAATAAAAAAATAAAACAAACAAACAAAAACTTTTGAGCTGCTTGAGACTTTAGTACTTGTTTTAATCACTGCATGCTAAAATGTCGATATTAACAGTGCACCTTCTATTTTGACATGGGAAAAAATTATTTCAGGGATCCAAGAGTTGAAGGGATTCTACAGAGTCTTATTGGTACTTTGAAGGGAAACCCCTTTACCCTGAAAACCTAATCTTTGAGTCCATTGATTATGGGCTGCCATTTTGAAGGAGGCCAACATTCTGCAAGTGCCTTCAGCCTCCTGAAGGGAATTGGGAGATATTTGCCTCTTTAAAGAACCCCTTTTGCCAGGGCAGTGTGGGTGGAGGAGACTTACTACTGAGGACAACCAGAATGAAGTAACCATCATATCAAACTGATGTCAGCAGGGGGCACACTTTCCAGGCCTAGCTGAAAAGCATGTGTACTTTTTGGCAAATTCTGAACTTCTGCTTAAATGAGAATTCTTGGGGGGCAACCCAGACATCCTCCTTCTGAGTCAAAACATTAGGCACTGGTGGTTCACAATTCACCTTTTGAGAGCTGTTCAAGGAGAGTTTGGCCTCCTCCCATTGCTTTAGTTTCCCTTTAGTTTCCACTTCCACCACACTATACAGGATGGGCATCAACAAAGGTTTCTCTGGACATCTGTAGTTTAGCCAAATCCATTCTGTGCTCAGACTTTCAGCAGGTTTTTTGAAGGCTGGATTTGGGATTCTTCTCCTAAAAGCATCTGAATAGGTTCTTCTATCCACTTTCATTTCCCCACACTGTTCATAGAGAGACACCAGCGCACAGAGGCAAACTCTACAGCAGCATGAACCAAGAGCCAAGCCAAACTGTTTATGGCCAATCCCTGCACCCCCATTCCCTCCAGGCCTCACTAGTTAGGTAGCTACATCTCTCTCGAGGTTGGTTTCCCCTCACTGAGCAGGAAGGCCTGAATGTGAGCACATCACTAAAGAGAATTATAGATCTGATAATAATATATTGTTAAATTATAATATTTATGAAACTGGGGTTGCTTCATCTGGATGGCAGGAAAGAGTATTTTCTAGGCTTCAATCTTAAACACAGTAACTATGATTTCTTGTACCTTTCACCCTATTTAAAGCACATTAGTGTATGTGCTGAATACATAACTTTATTTGAATTAAGTTGTATTTTTTTCCCGACAGATTAATAGACAAGTCAGAAAGAATATTTGGTCAACAACATTCTTTGATTGGGCATTTGGAAAATTTGGCTGCCAGGCTGCAGTCTTTTTTGAGAAACAGTAACTCAAATGGATGGGCAATAGATGATTTTTCTTGGTAATTGTCTTTGGGGAAGTTTTGCAGGGGAAGGAAAGGGGAACAATTGTTCTGGAAAAAAAACTATCTAGATTGATGTGTGACTGGTGTAAATCTCTGTGAAGAGAGAGAGGGAGCTAAGAAATGGTTTGGATTTGTTCATTAATCAGACCATGGTTGTAATTCATGAGCCACTACCAGTGACATAGAAAGATAGACACTAAGGTCTGTAGATTCTTTCTTTTCTATGAATGATTCTTCCAATTACTCAGCTGCATAACTGCCCCCACTTACCCCAGATAACCCCAGAAGCTTATTTTCAGAATCAAAGGAATTTTGACTGTGTTTTGAAAGAGTTAAAGTGATCATATAAAGACATGATTATTATCTACTAATAATCATAGCAATTATTATTATTACCTTAACTAATAAGACTGACCCAGGATACAATTTCTGAAGCTTTCATCTTATTTCCAGTCTTTTCCTTCCCTCTTCCCTAAAAGCTCTTGAAGATTCTGTCTTGGTCTGACTCTGCAAATCCTTAGCAATTTAAATCTAACACTTGTATTTGCTGACAGGGCACCCAAAATCCCGAATCAGATTTAATGCAATGTTAATGCTATTTATTTTTCTTGGTGCAATAAATTTATATTAGCCACTTAATGGTTTACATTGAACAAAAGGAGTTGTATCAGCAGGCACTTTTCAGTAACATCTGGGCAATTGGAAACATAATACTTAAATACAACCTGAGTTTAAAGCCTTCCTTGGACAGATGGCTAATTTTATTGATCTAATCTTACATTTAGGAATAGGCCCCATGATCCTTTGCTTAGAGTGAGCAGAGAAATAAATAAAATGGATGATAGCTATGAATTTGAAGTTTCTTATATTGTTTGTAATTTATTTTCAATTGCTTCAAAATAAATAGTCATTGTGTGAGTGACTTTGGTCTTTATCCTAAGGGTGCTTAATTAACACTTTAAGCAACCCAGGAATCTGGCGTGAGAGTTTGCATCTATATTAATCTCTGAGAGACTGTGCCATACTGGCAATCAAATATTTGAACTTTCCCTCTGTGCGTGCCAGGAAACCACTCCAGAACAGTTTAGTTCCATTGGAAGAACTTGTCGTTGAAGCCCATTCTCAAAGATAACTGGAAAAACATTCAGGTACTACTCGATAAAAGTTAACTGGAGCATTCTTTAATTGGCATAAATTTTGTCAGAATTTGAGTTTTCATTCATGCTATAGGTTGATTAGCTAGAAAGATAATGCATTTCTCTTTAGTTTTGCACAAAGAACAAGAATTCAGTAAGTCCAGCAGGCTGCTATGTAGTTGGGCCAGAGAGATTGAGATTTCTATTTCACTCACTTCTGAGACTCATCTACCTGAGCTAACTGTAGTAAGATATGATGTTGCCATTAGAATGCTGATGTGTACTTTGGAACAAGATGCTTGCAGTAATTGCAATAACTAATATTTGTTGCTATCGTGTACAACTTCAAATCTCAGTAGCTTCACTCAAAATTCATTTTATTTTACTTTCAGTCCAATGTTAAGTATTCCTTTTTTGGCTGCTCTCTTTCAAACAGATACCTCTTTGAGTAGAGGATCAGAGGCATTTTGACTTTAACATCTCCAATTTGTAATGCCACTATCCTTAAAATGGACCCGCTAAGAGTCAGGGAAGGTAAAGGGTTAAAGACTTGTGATTTTTATGTGCCCTGTCAAAGCATGGTCAAGTGTTCTCAACCTAATTGCAAGGAAGTCAACAAAAAGCTGTGTTCACCAGCAGATCATGACCAGAAGGTATGGGTGGTCTCTAATGCAGTGTTTCATTATTTTTCAAAGGATGAGCAAATGAATATTAACATAGCTGTTTGAGAATTTATGTGACTTTTTCCTCCAGAATATTTGAACATATGGAGGAATTTGGCCCGGCATTTGTTTTTATAATAGTATAAAAGTTGATTAAAAAGCAGGTTATTCCCTTCTATCTCTGCTGGTGGGAGGCTACCATGATTTAACAGGAATTTCTATGAATCAGGGAATCCGATTGCTTTTGATCAGTTTGCAGTGGGGTCCGAAAATATGTATAGCATAATGTTAGTATGCTACATTTGTTGCTACCTACTTCCTACACTTAACAAAAGGCAAAAACTTTTAAAAAGCAAAATGACTATCCAGTAGCAAATGGAATGAATTTCTAAGCACATCCACATCCTTTAGTAAGCTACAGTCCTTTCCACTTCCCAGTTTTCTAGATGCTTCTTCTATTTGTGTCCCATAACAAAAAAGGACTATTCATGGTAGAATAATTTATTCAGTGAGAGATGCATCTTAAAATATAAAAAACATTTTTTTAGACATCACAGCCAGCTTTGATGGGGATGAAGATGGTGTGGACTGATCCCAACAAAAATAAATTGATATATTTGGTTGAACCATTGTGCATTTCAGAAATACTTTTCACAGGAAGATTCTCATTTGATCTTGCAACTCTTGCCCTACTGGGAGGTCAAGAGCAGGTGACTTAGCAGAGTGAGAACAAGCAGAGCCAGGACATGAAACCAGATAGTATGACCCAAAGTTCAGTTGCTTCCCATCCATCCATCCTGAGGCGTATTTTTTTTTTCAGCTCATGGATGAGTGTGATCACCATAACATTCCCTAAGCTTAACCCTGCAGTAAGAAAGAACTTTACCAATACGACTTGCTACATGTTAAAGACTGCATGTTATGGAACACTGTGAGTTGGATGATGATATGTGCAATTGGACACCCCTAGCCAGTTGCCGTATGTTCTGCAAAATACCACAACCTCTGGCTGTTTGCAGATGATTTAATCTGACTTCGAAGGTTTCCATTCCTCCACTGTTTAGTCACCTTCTTTCGTGGCAAATGGTATTTTCTAGATATTCAAAGTGGCCTACCTCAGGGTCCATCATTCATGTCTCAAGGCTATCAGAAAATGAAGGCTTTTCTTAGTTTCCTAAACATTTCTTTGATGTTCTAAGGATTTTCTAATTGGTGTAATTAAACAAATAAATCCATTAGGTTGAAAAGAGAAGCATGCCTTTGATAGCTGTTTTAAAGTAATTGATGGACTTTGCACATAAAACACACGTCCCTTTAGCTTGAAGGAATTGTAACAAGAATCCAATCAAACAGACCCAGATTTGATTTCTAGCTTTAAAATTTATAGCTGTTGAATTCCGTAGAGAGAAAACAATCTCTTTATGCCTTAGAGTTTTAACCTAATCTGTAAGACTCATAATTTCTACCACAAAGAATTTTTTGTGGTAAATAAATAAATGATGACTAGACATGTACCTAGGAAAGCACTTGAAAGTTTGATGCAAAATGTGCATTCTAAGGTTAGTCCATACCAACAGATTTATTATAGTTTATGGAGTATATAGCATAGTAGCAATGGTATTTTTCCCATATTATAAATGAATATAAACACTGGTATGAATGTACCCTGAGCTTAGGCTCCCATAAAAATGGAATTGGAAAAAATTTTATTTCTTAAATTTTCTGTTGTAGATTCTTAGAATGTATATTCTTAAGTGTTGACTATTGGTTTCCAGGTCAGTCATAAAGTTAAGACATTGATGAAAGAGTTGGAGCCAACTTATAGTTGAATAATGGTTGTCAATGTTTGTTTTAAGTCTTGCTCAAAAATAAGGAATGAAGATCATATGATGTCAGATAGCCACTTTAGTGTTAGTGATTTTTTTAATAGCAGCTGGCTACTTACCCAAAAAGAAAATAACTTATTTGTAATAAGATTATCAATGTTTTAATCTATCTTCTTTCCTAAGGTATTAAGAGAATAAAAGTAAAAGATGCTGTTTCTGTTATGTCAAAGCCTCTCTCTCTCTATCTCTCTCTCTTTCTCTCCTTGAATTCAACTATTCTCTCTGCAAGAATAACCTTTCCAAAATGCAGATATAGTTATACCAATTCCTTTCTTTTTTTCCAATTTAAGTTTTAATTTTTGAACTACACCCAGGGGTGCTTAGGGCTTACTCCTGGCTCTGTGCTCAAGGATCACTTCTGGTAGGGCTTTAGCAACCATATAGGTGCCAAAGATTGAACCCGGGTCACGCCTGTGCAAGGCTAGCACCCTGACAGCTGTACTATCACTCTGGCTACCCATTTCCTTTCTGACTGTTCTTGACTGCCTTTTAAACTCTAAAGCTCAAGAATAAGGTCCACCATAATATAGCCTCAACATCCCTTTACTGCCTTCCATTGAATATACATCCTAGTAAAGTTAAGTTGCTGGCTCTTCCATAGAACTTGCCTTTGCCTGCCCACTGATGATCCTGTTACATGTTGATCCGACCTGCCACCCACCCAGTGGAATAGCCTTTCCTCCTTTCTGTTCAGAGAATGCAATAACTCAGCTGCCCCTACTCTGCGGAGACTGCATACATCCTCACAGTTGAAAGTCATCTCTTTCCTCTCCCGTTCTGCCTTCTCCTGTGCCATCAGTGGCCCTGACTCATGTCTTCTGTTAGATTTATTGTTCTGTCAAGAAAACTACTGTGACTTCTTCACCTCTGGTCCCCTCCTTTGCTTGGTGGAATCTCTTCCATGCATTCTATCTTCCCAAGACAGCTCAGGAATGGAAAACGATGGCCTCGTTCTGAGCTAATATATTTGAACATTGCATGATTACTTTGATCCTGCTTCAAGCTCCCCAATTTATTTCTTTCCTCCAGTACAATACGAAAAGGTGTCACTTCTCTGTGCTGAAAGTTTTGCTCAACCTGAGCAGACATTTGAAAACCCACAGTGCTGTATGATTCAGAGTAGGAAATAGCCTGGGGAGTCTTTTTGCAGCAGTATGTAATTTAAATCCTACCTCAGTACTGCCAAAGGCTATTGGAATTGTGGGGTTTTAAAGAGTGTCTGATTGAGTTCATACTGTGAAATATGCCATTTTCGATACTAGGAGATCAGGCAGAGTTCGATGTAACATATGGGACTGCTTCAGACCTGCTTTTTGTCATGTTTGGGAGGTTAAGGAGCAAAGGCAACAGTACTATCTACTCATGCATCAAAAGCCGGTGGGGGAGGAGGAGTGAAAACAGTTGGATGTTCAGTTTCCCTCCTTCCCCATCTGTATTTAAAACCAGAGGCAAACGAGGCGCGTTGGCAGTGTGATTGAAAAGCTCGAGGTGCAGGAGAAGGGAGAAAGCCGGGCCATCTCTGGTAATGAGAACTGACAGTGGGCTTGGGAGGAAAATAGTACTCAAGTTCTCCAACATCTTTCTTCAGTTTTATTGTGCTTATCCTGGCTTGCTTATGAAGATCAATGCTGTAATCCCTGAAAAGTAAAAAAGTCCAAAGCTATCGTGTTTGCAAAGGTTTTTTCTGTCTCTGTTTTGTAAGGGAAAACATGCCTAATTAGATGAATGTTCCCAATTCATCTTTTAATCAACTGACTAAAAGCGCCCAGTTGATTGAACTATGAACTGTTAACATCTTGTTCTGTAGGTCTATTTGTGTATAACTGAAGCTACATCTCTACTATTGATCTTTCTGGAATGCTGAACATAGGTTTCCACTTATGGCAATTAAAAATGGACCCCCTAGGATTAGAGAGATGACTCAAAGAGCTGGGGTGCAAGCTTTGTATATGGAAGCCCCAGTGTCAATCCCTGACACCTCTTGAACCCCCAAGCATCAACTAGAAGCTACTCCATGAGTACCCCAGCACTACCAGGTGTGATTCCTTCTCCCGAACCTGAACCAAGTAAATTAATATGATACCAAATATGATATGATGGTATTTTCCTCTACCAATAGGAGGAAAATTGTTTGTGTCTTAAATTTACTTGAAGTTCATCAACAGTGTTCTCCGATGATGGAAGGAAAAACTGTTGGAAACATATAAGATAAAGTACATGTAATGAAATATCGGTGGTGGTGTATGGTGAGTCTACATGCACCTTTTTTCTGTTTGAATATTTTCATACTGAAGTAAGTGAGCTAAGACCTTTGTGCTGCCTATACTGCCCCCCTGATGGCTTCCCAACTCCTACCCTGTTCTTCATTCTGATTTGCTCTCAGCTCACCTTCCCCTGTCCCTTGACCCACGGGGCTAGCTGGATAGCATCACAGCCTGTTTGGTCCCTTGACTTCCTTTGGGCTCAGTCAATGGGAGGCATCGGAAGAAGGGGACTGGAGAAGAGGAGAGAAAGGGAGAGGCAAGAGAGGTGGGGAAAGAAAGGTATAGGTGGGAGGAGAGGAATGGTAGAGATCATTTCACAGTTCCCTGTCTCCTCCCTGCTCTGAATAGCCCAAAAGCCAAATCTCCTAATTCTTCATACTTTCACTGAACCCAGCTGTTTTCTCCATTTGTACTTTTTGCCTTGGGGTAACACCTAACCAGTACAAGTCCCTGAGTGCACCAGTATCCCTACTTGTTCTTGTTTGTAGTTTGGTTTGCTTTTGGGCCACATCCAGTGCTGCTCAGGGGTTACTCCTGGCTCTGTACAGGAATTATTCCTAGTGGTACTTGGGGGACTATATGGGATGCCGGGAATGGAAGCTAGGTTGTCTGTGTGTAAGGCAAGTGCCTTATCTGCTGTATGATTGCCCTGCATAGCTTTGTTCTTTTAAGTTATTTATACCTCTCTAAAGTCTTTTAGTTAAAATTGCTTTTAATTAAGAAAATCCTTTTTTTTTTTTTGCTAGGACCCTAATTGATACCTTTGGTACCCACTGCCTTGTGATTTGTGTTCCTATTGCTTTTCTCCTTAGGCATGACCCAAGGTTTTGGTTTGTATTTAGTGCGTGTTTAGACTCAGTTAAGGATACCGGCTGTAAATGCCGCATAATCACAGGAGCAGTAGAATCCTTACACTTCTGAGGACTCCCTTGTCCTCTGGGCCCATGTCTGCTGAGCTGCTTAAGTAAGAGCACATTGTGACTGCAGTGCCCAGTGATGTGTGGTGTGGATAAATATTTGTAGCACATTTAGCAGCTGTTATAAGGACCTAGAGATTGCTGGACACACATAAAAGGAAATTAATTCATTTCTTGATAAGTCACCATGAACCAAAACTCTTCTTGTAACTGCAGCGAATTTGAAGCGAATTTGACCTAAAGTTAATATCCCTGCTAAAGACTAAAGTTAAAGTCTGGACTTCCTCCATATCTATTAGGTTTGCTCTTGTCTTTAATGCTCTTGATATTTTGATGATTGTATTTTGATTTATTGGTTGTTAATCCTACCTTGTACATGCCGTTCTATGAATTAGTTGAGTGGAAAATGCTTATTAGACAAACTTGAAAAAATTAATTAGATTATACCCACTTCCTTACTTTGAATTTTCCCGCAACAGATGTTAAAAAAAATTGTATTTAAGTGCCAGTGAAAAAACGTGTTACTAAGGATTTTCTTATCAAGACAGTTATGTCACTATTTAGTGCTTAAACTCAAGGGATAAACTCTAGAAAATGGAATAGAGCATATGGTTAAGAGTTATCCTCTCGGAGGGAGCTAGAGTATCTGTATCAATTCCACCAACTCACAGTAGGGTCAGGAGAATGGGATTGCAGGAAGGGTGGGTGTTAATTTTAGCACTTGTCATGTGTCAGGCTTAAAGGTAGAATAAGTTTCTGAGTCTTCTTTGAAAACTGGCAGAAAGTTGCAGAGATTGGTAACTGCAATTGGGCCAGTCCGTTCTAAAGTGTTAAAGCCAAGGATCATGCAGGGACTAGCAGTTGCTCTATACTAGTAATCAGCTACTGTTATTTAATCAAGACTGATTTTATCGTTTTAATAGAAGGTTCTATTAAACCCATAGGGTTTATATAATTTATGAAGAAAACAAAAGACATCTAGAACCCTTATATCCCAGATCTCAATTCTTAATCTCAACCTGCATTGGAATTTTCTTTTTTTTCTTCTTCTTTTTTTAATGTAGGAGTACTGCTATTTATTCTTTTTTTTTTATGTAGGAGTACTGCTATTTATTCAGCCACTGATTAGCTGATTGAATTGGGCATGAACTCCATCTTACTTTTTTTTCATAGTTTTATTTACTTATTTATTTATTTATTTATTTATTGTCTTATATTTATTTATTGAATCACTGTAGGAAAAGTTACTAAGCTTTCAGGTTTAAGTCTCAGTCATACAATGATCAAACACCTCTCCCTTCACCAGTACTCATTTTTCACCACCAAGAACCCCAATATACTTCCCTCTCACCCATCCCAATGCCTGTGAGGCAGATGATTTCTACTTAACTCTTCTTTACATTGATTACATTCATTATTTCAACAAAAGATGCACCATTTTTGTTTAGAATCCCCCCTCCCCCAACAATCAGAATTGCTGAAAAGGCATTGTGAAATACTTCGTTTTCTATAGCTGGTTATGAGGGGGGAGACGGAAGGAAGCAACACCCTTTCCCTCCTAGGGAGGCATAGCACCCTAGTTTAATGCATGGTCCATTCACTCTTCTGCTGTAAGCTGCCAGGCTCTGGATTAAGTCCTTTTGCCTCTGAAGCCATGGCCGTGTTTGCGGTCCAGATGCATTTCTGCCAAAAGCCGCTGGGTTTCGAGATTTGTTTCTGAGTCTCTGGGATCATGGCCATTAATCAGCTTGATTAGGAGCCAGAGCGACCGTTTGTGAGCAGGGACTTGAGGTCTTGCTGGGATGGGGAGGAAAGGGCCGGTTCCACCCCAATCTGGTGAGGCCCCATGTGTCTCGTCACTGCAGGCCCAAACCTGACTGTCCAGTGTCCTCTGGAGGATGGTGGTCACCGGGCCGCCAAGGGGAATAGGCCAAGGCACAAAACCCATTCCCACCTGGAATGGCCCAGCACCAGTAACTTACTGCAGGAACAGAATGCATTTCTGCCAAAAGCCTTTGGGTTCCGAGATTCATTTCTGAGTCTCTGGGATCATGGCCGTCAAGCAGTTCCATCAGGAACCAGAGAGGCCATGCCTCCAATTATATAGCTGAGCTGGAGTTGGTTTGTGGGTGTGTCTCCCACATACCTAACTTTTGGCCATTTACTTTCTTGGTAAACTTTGCCCCAAGTTTTTGGGGTCTGACCAAAGACAGAGCAGCAATTTGGGGGTATCTGAAAGTCTGATGGTGCCATCAGGCTGCTGATGCACTCACCTCACAGGTACAGATCGACCTGCTGGCGGCACCATACTCCCGTGCATTGGGATTTTCAAGAGAAAAATGACTCTTCATTGCAGTACAATATAGAGACTTTTGATTGACCAACTCTATTTGGAGATCATTTAGGATGTGACTTCTTAGGTTTTATATACAAGAACCACAATCCACATCCTAAAAAAGTAATGGGGAAGACTTACATTTACAGTTATAAGTGTGTATACTGTACCTTTACAAAATTATAATGATAAACACCATTTATATAGAACTTGCTATATTCTAGGAACTGGTCATGATAGCTCAGTTTCCTCAGGTTGGCCTCAGAGAAAACTACAATTTCAGCTCTAGAAGTGTTCACTGATAGAGTTATTTAATACCTGAGCCTGATGAAAATAGGTCACTTGCCTAAGGTTATATTATCTAGTTAGTGGTGATATCAGGACCTCTGGCCCAGGACTTTACTAATCTCACTTCCACTGTGGTAGGTAAACTCAAACGAGCAACTTCTACACTAAATTGTCACTTCCAGAAATTCTTGAAAACTGACTTTAAGTAAAAAGATATAAGGAAAGCAAATCTTTAAATAATATTTCATCCAACAGTCATACTCCAGGAATTTTTTTCTGCTCATTAAAATTATAATTTTTTTCATAAAATGATGTCATTTGAGGACCTTCTCTGTATTCTTATCAACTTGCATTTTTTCCTTTTGAATTTGGTTTTTGCTTGTACACTAGAATGAACCTTCAGCCCAAAAGCTGTTTCAAAGGCAGTGAGTGCTATCCTTGGAGCAAAACAAAGGTTGTTTGACATGTGAAATAGATTCTTCTGTTTTTCCATCCCAGCTCAGGCTACCTTTTTTCTTCTCCCTGATTAAGACCAAACCTGAGGTTCGTGAGAGGTACTGTTTTCTAAGCCACGAAGGCCCACAGGAAGACCGACAGGGGTGAAAGAAGAGTACTTTTGGGTGGTATTGAGATTTCCATTTGGAGTTGTTTCTAGATCATGGTCTTGAGTTACTTTTTAAAAAATGATTTATTTGTTTAAAAATGATTATTATTATGTGTGTGATTTTTTTCTAGGAGTCACCCTTCAAAGAGAAATTGAGGGTACATTTATGTCATAAGATCATGTTAGTGGCTTAATTGCTTGGCTTTCTTATCATCAAGGAGATAACCTTGAGGAATTAATCCATTAAGGCAAAATTTTAGAGTGTTTTTATAAAAGCACAGTTAAAAGCTATACCTTATAGAGTACCACGTTGTATATAAATGATCTTGCTGAGTGGTAAGTTTATAAAACATTTTCAGGAAAAGTCCAAATAATAAATATTTTATTAAACTTTGTTTTAAGCCTTTTTATAATTGAGGTTCTGTCATTTACAATACTGCTAACAGTGGTTTCCTCTGTACATAATTCCAATAACACACCCATCATCAGTGTACCCATCTCCCTCTGCCAATACCCCTCCCTTTTAGCATCCCTGACCCCCAACTTAGTTTGTGGATCAGTTCTTTCCATGTGTTGCCTTCAGCCCTCTATTGTTACCTTGATGTATCTTTTTAGATCATTCTGTTTCGATCTCTTTTTTTCTGACAACTACTCAACTTTGTTATTCATACAAAGATAGCCATGGGAAATATATAAATAAATGTGTGTTACTGTGTTTCAACAAAACTTTATTTATAATTGGTCTTTATTTATAGACCAATTTTATGAGAGCATTGCTTATCCTTAAGTCAACTCGTTTGCTTGACCATTTTTGATTGCTTCTTCCATGGGTTCTTTAATGTTAGCATACTTTTTCCTACTGGAAGTTTTTGTTTCCTTCTAAACAACTTGATTCAATTCCTAAACACCAAAAAATGGGGATACTATACTGGTAAAACAATAAGATGCATATTGGGACTAGGTATCAACCCAGGGGACTAGGCTCAGATATATTCAGAAGCCTGGTTCTAATTGTAAACAATCCTGAAAAGATCAAGTTATCACCCAATGAATCCCCCATAGGATGTAGGTAATAAGCAATAGATGATCGCATCAACTTGCATGCAAATAAAAAGTCTCTTGGACTTGATCTATAGACTACTACCCCTAATCTCTTTGTATTTTAGTATTAATGTTGAGGATGGAACTTTATGAATGTAAGGACTTTATGCATGTGAAGTTTGTACTCTACTATTCAACTGTATCCCTGAGCCTTATTCTGTTCATGTTTCAAAAAAAAAAACAGGCTTAGTTGTTATCAAAACTATTTTCATGTAATTGCAGTAGAAACTCTCTTATGGAGTACAATTTGGATTGATCAGTTAATTGAAAGAGTCCATTAAGGGGACAATTTAAATCTATATCCCTTTTTTGCTTTCAGCTAAGACATAGTAATGTGAGATTTATTTGACCATGTTTGGGTATAACAGCAAATTACTATTTTTTTTGTATACATGGATTCATTGGAATTGATCACCCTTCAAGCATAAAATGGTGAGGCTGGCCAGACTCCTTGCTATATAATAGGTGCTGTGAATCTGCTCCCACAGCTAAGTTGTGTGCTCACCATGATTCAGTTGAGTTATTCCTAACTTTCATTTTATTTATAAGAGCTTTCCTTTTGTACATGGATAAGTCACAAACACAACAAGAGAAAGTTGTTTCTGGAAAAACCTAGGTCAACTCCTTTGAGATCATCCTGTGGAGCTAATTCTTAAGCAATTGCTGCAACTCTGAAATCCTGGGAGTCTAAAAGACTGGGAGTGGTTCTGAACTCAGCTAATGCCTGTTGTTGCTGTTTATGCTTGAGGGGTGATCAATAAGCCCTGGCTCTGTGCTCAGTAGTGATCCTGTGGGTGCTTAGGGAGATTATGTGTGGTACCTAAGATCAAACCAGGGTTGATGGAATGCAGGACTGGTGTGTTAATCTCTGTCTCAGAACTTTTTAAAAAAGTTTCATATTTAGGAATCAGAGTAATAGTATAGTGGGGAGGGTTCCTTGCATGCCATACCTGGCAGAGCTCAGGGGTTACTCCTGGCTCTGCACTCAGGAATCACTTTTTAGCAGTGCTCAGGGACCATATGGGATGCTGGAGATGGAACCCCGATCCACTATGTGCAATCCAAGCATCTGACCTGCTGTTCTATCTCTCTGACCTCCAGAGACCTATCACATTCTGATGAGAGATATCCAGGAGGGAAATGAAAGATATAAAAGCAATTGACAGATGATGTCGATAACTCACACATTTTTTTCAAAGGTTTCAAAACTCTTGTCTGTTTTGTTAGTATTGCTACTAGATAGATTTTGGAGTTAGAACAATTTAATAATAAACCCTACCTCCTAGATTTGGTCATTTCATAATTTTTTTCTGACTTTGTTTTCTTTTCTATGTAAAATGAGGATAAATAATTTACCATTTGAAGTTTTATGAATGAAGGTTGACTAATGCCTATGAATTACCTCAGAGAGACCCATATGTACAATATGTTCAATGAATTTTTTCTTTTCTACATGAGAATTGTATCATAGGAACTGTAGGTTCAAATCCGACATCTTCTGATTAAAAAAAAAAGTAGTCTCCACTCTTTACCATGCATTTTCTGGAGGCAAGCAACCTGTAAGGCAAAGGCACCATCTGATGGAAATGGGTACCAACCAATGAGAAGGAAGCAGAGCAGTAATCTGACTTGAGACATGAGAATGAGTATTAGTCATGCCCTGAGTGGTGGCAATGACAAATAAATGTACTTTTTGTCAATCGTTTATGATGACATCCATTTATTCATTCAGCAATTGCTTATTTAGTGAGTACCATTTGCCAGGTATTGTGCTAACTGCTGGGAATAAAGAGAATAAGAAATACAATAATTTCTCTGAAACTCATTAGCGCTTCACAAAATTTCAAAGATATAATGATTCCTGTTGGAAATAGAAATTGCTTCATTTGTAATTTAACTATATTGGATTCAAATCATTTGATTATAGATTACAGAACTAATTATAAAGCTGAAAGGTACATTATGAATCTGTTTTTCAGTATAATTTCTTAATATAGGTCTTTATTAATATATTTTATATAAATGAAAATTCAGTGCACAGGTTAGATGGTCTGAAGATTTTTATACAATCATTTAGAAATAAAAGGGCCTAAATATATGATGATAAGACTGTTTTATTATATAACCCAATTTTCTTGACATCTTCTAGCATTTTAATATAATTAATAAAATAGCTATAAAAGTTGCTGTGAAGGAAGAATGGTCACTTTTTTTTGAGTGTTAACAATGTATATTTAAAAATAATTTTTATCATATTTTTATTTATTTTTTTCTGAGTTTATGATCTTTATTTATTTATTTTAATTTTTTTTAATAGTGAGACATCATGAGGTACAGTTACAGACTTACACATTTTTGTGCTTGGGTTTCAATTATACAATGATCAAATACCCATCCCTCCACCAGTGCCCATTTCCCATCACCACGGATCCCAGTATCCCTCCCACCCCCCACCCCCCCATCCCCCCCATCCCACCCTGCCTCTGTGGCAGGGCATTCCCTTTTGTTCTCTCTCTCTTATTGGGTGTTGTGGTTTGCAAAAGAGGCAATGGGTGACAATCATGTTTGATCTATAATCTACTTTCAGCATGCTTCTCCCATCCTGGGAGGATCCTCCCAACACCTTTATTTGGTGTTCCCTTCTTTATCTGAACTCCCTTTTCCCTTAGCATGTGTGGTTGGCCTACAAGCTATGGAGTAAAATTCCTGGTACTAATCTCAGCCATTCTTGGGTGTTAGTCTCCTATTTTGTTACTTTATGTTCCCCAGATGATGCAATCTAAGAATGGTCACTTTTAAAACAGGAAAATGGAAAAAAATGTATTGCTGGGCAAAATGGACCTGCAGTTTGATATTATCTGTTATGCATATTATTATTCTTGCTATCTGGCCAAATAGAATGCTGTCATTTCACAATTGTCCTTTAATTAGGAAAATAAAATATCATAAACTCTTAGAATAATGAAGAGTATGATAGAGTAATCTGTACTTAATATTTGAGAATGGAGTTTGGAAACTTTGGTCTAAAAGTTAAGGAAAAAATAGGCCTCCAAAAGAAGCCTTTTTTTTTCAGTTACATAATAAAATTTAGGATGGTCTAAAGAATAATTTTTCTTAGGAAAAACTCTCAGTAAGAAGGGAAACTATATGCTTCTTTTTCCTTCCAAATTATATAATTCAGTTGTCTATACCAGTGTTTCTCAACAGTTTTCTAACTGTGGCCCTCTCCCAATCTTGTTTCATTCTTGTGGTCCCCCATCCTATTGATTGCCCCTCCCCCTCATCTCATTCTATGTCCCTCTATTTATATGACTTCCACTTGTGGCCTCTCTTACGATACCTTAGGGCCCACAAAAGGCCAGATGGCCCTCAGTTGAGAAACACTGATCTACATAATATTAAATTAACCACACTCTTCAACATCTCCTCTGGTTGCATAGACAAGCTGAGTAATTCTTCAATGTTGGGGAAACTTCAAGGGTTAGGAAGAGCACTGGTTTATAATGCCAAATTCCTGAGTAGAAACCATTCCTCTACCATGTCCGATAATTGAGTCTGTGATTATCATTACTGTGACGAGGATAACACTTGGAAACCCTTTGTGGTTCACGAATTACTGAACTAATTCCTATCATATGTGGAAAGGGGAGATAAAATGGCTTCTTTTGGTGGTACAAAGTTGAGCCTCTTTCAACTCTCTTCTTATACTAAACCAGCCTCTATGACACCCTCATTTCTCTAGACTGGACGTTTTCTTTTATGGATCACCTTCCTTCCAGTTTTTTCGAATATCAGTCTATGGAGTCATTTTTTATTTTTTCCTCTCCTTTATTTGCTTATTCTTCTTTCTTTAAATTACTCTTTCATTTCCCTTTCTCTCTCTCTCTCTCTCTCTCTCTCTCTATATATATATATATATATATATCTTATTTGAGACATTTTCCTCTGAGCTTTATTTAGGCACCATGAGTTAAATATGTTAATACAGTTTCAGACATAAATTGTTCCAGCACCTACCACCAGAGTGTCATTGTCCTCGACAATGACTTTGGGTCCTTTCCAACTCATCCCGACTCCATACCTTTGGTAAGTTAAGTTCTGTTAGTCAATTTCAAGGTCTGTGGCCATTGGCCATTTGCTATTCCCTTAATTAGGTTTCTAAATACACACATATGCAAAAGGTCATCTATATTTGTCCCTCTCCTTCTGACTGACTTCACTTACCACGATACTGTCTACTTCTATTCATGTAGTAATGAATTGCATGATTTTTGTTTTTTCTTGTAGGAGTAGTACTCAATTGTGTGTTTTGTGTAAATACTAGTTTCTTTATCTAGTCATCTGCTGGAGCGATAGCACAGCGGGTAGGGCGTTCGCCTTACACGCGGCCAACATGGCCGACCCGAGTTCGATTCCTCCGCCCCTCTCGGAGAGCCCGGCAAGCTACCGAGAGTATTCGATATGCCAGACACAGTAACAACAAAGTCTCCAATGGAGACGTTACTGGGCCCACTCGAGCAAATCGATGATCAACGGGAGGGCCTGTTCTTGGACACATGAGTTGTTTCCAGACTTGGCTATTGTGACTAATCTTGCAATTAATTTAAGAGTGCAAATATCATTTTAAAATGTCATATATAGGCTCTTTGAGTAGATGACAAGCAGTGAAATTTCTGGGTTATATGGGAGCTCAATTCTTAGTTGTTTTTTTTTTTTGTGAAGTCTCCTTACTAGTTTACATAGAAGCCGAACCAGTCAACATTCCCACCAGCAGTGGATGAGGAACCTTTCCCCACTACAACCCTGCCAGAACTGGTGTTTCTACTATTTTTGATATGTTTCATTCTCACTGGGGTAAGGGGATATTGTTGCTTTTATTTTTTATTTCCCTGATGATAAATGATAAGAAAAGCACTTTAAAAATTTTTAAAAGAAGTTCAGAATAATTTATTACATTCAATATTCCAACACCAATCCTGACACCATTACATCATTCCACCACCATTATTTCTAATTTTTCCATCACCACCCAAACCTGCCCCACAAGCACGTACCAAATAAGTTATTTTGCATTGCTTCTATTGCTTCTATGAATAATCAGCTAAAAATGATCCAAAAAAAGTTTCCTTAGAGGAAAGTGTGTGAAGTGTATTGTATCTTACCATTAAGTCCTTGTATAAGAGATTACTAGCATGTTGTTACAGATTACCCCTTGTAAGTTTACATATATCTATATATATATCTATATATATCTATATATATTTAATTGAAATAGGTTGCCTTCTACATACACCCCATCAAATATGGTATGCTATCGTCGGTTCATCAATGGGACAGAGTACATGGCCCCACTTTTTAGGAATTCTAAAATTTTAAAATAGGGTGATACAGCTAGAGTTAAATTTTTAACTTGATGGTAACTTTGGAGTGTGGAGGCATTTCTGTGGCATCTTGCTCTCTTTCTCTTCCAAGATTTATTTGTGAATCTCTGGATCATGGCCATTAATGAGCCTATATGGTGCCAGAGGCAGTTCGTGGGAATGACCACCAGGCTCTGGGAAGAACAGGGAAATGGCGGGAGGTGGCTCATTCCCAACTTCATGAGAGCCTGGCAATTTCAGTTACCAAACCCACATATCTGAGTTTTTCAGCAGATTCATTCTCATGGATGAGGCTTGTCCTGATCACTTCACTTGATCACTTGACTTCCCATTAATCATCAATTTGCTCTAGCGGGCGCCAGTAACATCTCCATTTGTCCCTGTCGCATGCTAGTGTAGCCCAATGGCGTTTGTTCATTCTTGTCCTGAGCCTGTGGAAATTGGGCATGTTCATGGTGGCAATTGCGTTCTGGAGGTTTTCTGCTTCTGGGGTTTTCTGCTGTTGGGGCAGGTGGAGGGACTCGCCCACCCTATTCAGTTCTTCTCCCCAGTTTTTGATCTTTTGTTGTTGCTAAGTCTTGAAAGTGCTTAAAATGTCTTGGATACTAGCCCTTTGTCAAATATGTAGTGAGCAAGTACTTTCTTCTAGATCATATGGTATATTTTATTCTAATCATTCCTTGCACAGTGCACAAACTTCTTTTTATGTAATTGTTTATCTTTTATTGTGTTTGTTTGGACAGTGATGTGGAGTCACTGAAGATGCATCTACAGTCAATTTCATGCAGTTCTGTCAAAGTTTTCTTTGATGTAATTTATGGATGCTGGTCTAATATCAAGGTCTTTAATGCATTTTGAATTAATTTTAGTATATGGTATAAGATAGGGAGCCAAGGTAATATTTTTACATGTGACTGAACCATTTTTTCCCAACACTGCCCGATGAAGAGGTTTTCTTTGTTCTACTTCACCTATTTTCTTTGTCAAAAATTGGCTGTTCAAATACCAAAAGGTCTGTCTCTGGTCTCTCAATTCTATTCCTTTGATCTGAGAGTATTTGTTTGTTCCAGTAACACAAAGTCCTGATTACTATAGCTTTATAATATAATTTAAAGTTGGTGGGCAAAAGACCTCCCATCTTTCTTTTTCCCCAGGATTGCTTTGGCTATTCAGTAATTTTATTGTTTCATATACATGATAAAAGCATGTTTCAGGACTTTTTAGCTTGAGACCTGCAATAAACTGCTAGCTAATGTGCCTGCTTTCTCACCCATATTAGTCAGAGTTGGCTAGGTAGTGCTGCTATCACGTATACAGAAAATTGTAGTGGGTTAAAACACAATTACCGATAGTTTATGTTACATGGCCATCATCGATTATATAGACTTAGTGCCACAGCATCTTTACTCAGTAACCCATTCTTTACTACTTAAAGCTTTCTCAGTTTTTATGCATGAGACAAGGGGTATTAGAGGATCTCACACCAACAACTAAATTTGCAGTTCTAAAGTGACTTACTTTCGCTCATAGGATTGTCCAGAATGAGTCATATGTCAAAAATGTGTAATTTTCTGATGTGTTGCAACAAGTGAAATAATAAAACTCCCCTAATAATTGGGACCATTTGGGGATTCACTCTTCCATCTTTCAGTAAAGTCCAGAATTTTACAATCAAGACCAGGGTTTTACTAAGAAGTTCACAGTCCAACTTTGAGTATTTCAAGAAAAGGTCATTGGTAATCTCCTCAAAGATTCTTTACTTAAAACCTTTCTCTTCTATTCCTAGAACTTAAGGATGGCTAACATGGAACGCTAACATGTGTTGACTAAGCAATACTTAACAAGCACAAACTACATCAGGAACCCTGCTAGGTCTTCCAATATGCGTTATCGTGCCAGTATATATCTTACAACAGTTATTCAGGATAGACATAATCAACCACATCTGACAGATAAAAAATATGAGGATAAAAGTAACTTGAGTTTGTTTTCTTCACAAACAGACCACATGGCCAGAATGTTTAGCGAGGAAGGGATTTCGTGGTCATAGTAAGAGAGGAAGTGCTGGCACCGTGGAGTGCCAGGGCTCTGAGTCTCATTGCAGAAACCCAGGAGATTGTAAAGCTCTACCCTCTAGGCCAAATGATTAGGCTAACTCTCCAGCAACTCCTAAATGACATTTAAGATGTTAATTCTATAATACATTTGCCCTGTCATGCCCTGGCCTGCTCTCTCCTGTTCTTCCCATAAGTGAAGCACATGCTATCCGTCATAATATAGCTCTCAGCATAGGCGAGCAATTTGTAAATTTTAAGTACTGGTCATGTTTGCCTGAGGGAATGTGAGCCATGGTAATGTCTACCAAAGAGGGTGAAGTTCTTACCCAAAGAATTGAGATTAAAACCAACACCTTTGTTCCCCAATGTGAATCCACATTGACTGTCAATCCACATTTCAAATTTTACTTTCTACTAGCACTGAGCTCGATTTGTGTTCTATCCCAAATGGACCAATGGACAATCATGTATGACCCAGACCATCTTGTCCTTTTCCCTCTCTATCCCCTTTGTGTAACTCGTTCTGCTAGGAGTTGCATTTGCTCTGTCCCTCCTATATAAATTCTATCCATGGTTTCTTTACAATGCAAATGTTACCTTCTCAATAAGGTCTCTTCAATCATCAGAAATGCTTCTTCTCCTCTAAAAACTACAGTCATCAGTTGTGTGCTTGAGCACTTACACTTGTATCATCTTGCATGGTGAGGATGCATTTATGGGTAGATTAGTTTGTAATTTCCTTGAATTTATAGTCTATATTTTATTAAATTGCTTCAAATGCTGATGGACAAAATCATATAAACGTAACACACATTTATCAGTCTATATTGAGTGACCTAGCCAAAAGTCACGATGAAGTCTGGATTGAGGGAGGAGGTGGTTTTCTGTCTTTGTGCTACAAGGCATTATCAGTCCCTTGACTCACCCACCTTCTGGCATCTGTGATGTCACTTGCAGTTTCTAGCAGTTGGAAGTGAAAAGAGGATGACTTGCCCAATTTAGATGATATGACAAGGAGAATGTAATTAACCTTAAGGTGACACTCCAAAATGCCAAGGATGGCTGATGATTAGGAGGTAACAAAAACCTTTGGCTTTGTTTAGATTTTAAGAAAAGAAGTGACTACTGAAGCGCTTTTGCCTGAAATTCAGAGTTGTACTTGTAGTGAATTATAAAAATTGTCCACTGATGAAGGAAACTCTATGCTTTCTGAGACACTCTCATATTATTGCAAAATTTAGATTTCTGTTGCACACTGGAGCTCCATGACAATAAATAACAGCCGAATGGAGGGTCCTGATCTATACTTTGTGTCATTTTTCTGGTCTTGAACTTTTCTAATATGGTAACTCCAACTTCTTGTTAATACTGCCATTCAGGTTTGAAAAGAAACTCTGGCCACAGATTGTGAGTCATTCAAAACAAAGATAAGTGACTCTCCTTATCCCTTCCAAAACACACACAAGTACAGAAACAGATGGTATTGTTAGTTGAATGCTTTTAAGAAAAATTAATCTAAATACTTGCCTTAACAATTTTCTGCACAGAACATTCTTAAGTTAATTATATGGTAGATAAAAATAATGCATCTTCTTTTATCTGTTTTGAATGAGTTGCCTTTCGATTTCATTGACTGCCCCTTATTCTTACATGGCTGAATAAGACTTTGTTGAGGAATAGCTTTGTTGTGTTTTGGGCATTTGTCTCCCCTGCTTAAATAGAAACTCTGTAAGAAAATATTGGAACAACTGCTGCCTGGTTGTGAACCTCTTCCAAGAACAGGCAAACTACAAGTTTCCTTGTATCTTCCAATTCTGAAATCCTTATTTACAAAGTATTGTATCCATTTGCATTTCTTTCCCAATCATGTACACAACGCTAGTTAGTTCACTAATACTCATATTAAAGTCACACAGTGAAACAAGATAAATATATGAAGATAGTTCTTAAGGTTGGAGAGATAGTACAATGAGCAGTGTGCTTACCTTGCATCTGGCCAAACTGGGTTTATCCATAGCATTCTATATGGTCCCCTGAAGCCCACCAAGAGTGATCCTTGATTCATACCATGAGTAAGCCCTGAGAACCATTGAGTGTGACCTGAAACCCTCCTGACTCTCCAAAAAGAAGTATATGTGTACATATATATATATACACAATATATGTACATATATTTATTACATATATACATATGTACATATATCTATTAGCAACATAAATGTACTTTGCAAAAATATACACTGATGAAATGAAAGTTCTGAATTGACACATATAAGCAAGTTATATTGACTAGAACTAGGAAGACAGGCAATGGTTAATCAAGAAGAAATTCTTTTGAGGAAACCTAACTCTGCCAATGTTATAAGAAGACATAATGTTATTACTGGTTACATAAACATTTATTATGAGTACGCCTGGTGAGATAGTTGATAATTCTATGAAAAACCATTATAATTGTTAAAAGGAAATCAATTCCTGAAACCTGTCTATTCTTCCCACTTAGAGACCAAACAATAGAGTTTCCTTATGAAAAACAGAATCAGTGGATGGTTCCTTTCCTGATTTCTGATTGTTTTTAGATTGTAGCTTTTCATTTTGCCACTGAGCCACTAATTCCAAATGTTTTTCATTTTCAAGTAAAATAGTTTGAACCTCTATTGGCAAAGGACTTCTAGCATAATTGGGTTTTCACTTATTTTTGTTTGTTTTTGGCCACACCCAGCAGTGCTTAGGGCTTACTCCCACCTCTGCCCTCAGGGCTCACTTCAGGCAAACTCGGGACCACATAGGATTCTGGGCATCGAACCGAGGTCAGCTGCATACAAGGCAAGCGCCCTAACAGCTCTACTGTCTCTTGGGCCCTGAGCTTTCATTTATAACGTTTCATTCATTTACTCCTTCAAACTATGAAGACACTTTGTTTTCTCATCTGGAGTACTTTGCACTTGTCCACATGTGGTATGGTAGAAACAACATCAGATTTGAATAAGAGGATCTGAATTTGAGAGCCAGTCTCAGCTCTGTGGCTTTAAGAAAGGCCTTCAGTGTCTCTAAACTTCTATATCTTTGCTTGCAGAATAAGTTAAATAAATACAGATAATACTTACTGTGTAATTACACTTAACATTAAATTGAATCTTATGTCCTACCTAGATTTTCAGGGCGTATGGTTTTATGTGTGTATAGATAGTTGGGTCATACCCTGTAGTATTCAGACTGCTCCTGGCTCTGTGCTCAGGAATCACTTGGACCACACATGGTGCTGAGGATCAGACTTGGTTGGCCTGCATGAAAGGCAGGGACCTCAACCTCTGAACTCTTTCTCCAGCCCACAGGGTGTATGTTTTGAATGCCCAATGCTATCTTTGTACTGACTGAGCATGGGAACTTGGCTGCAGAGACATTTTCCTTTAAAGGGATTCCATTCTTGAAATACCTTAATTATAAACAGTTAACCCCAGAGAAGCATTTTCCTTCACAGTTGCTCTTTACCATTTCCCTAAGCTGTCTTCATCACTGGTTCCTCAAGAACTGTGAAGTTATAGATTTAATGAAGTAATTTCCTAAGATCAGAATGGCACAGAGTCAACATTATTGTTGAAAGTTTTTTTATTGTAATTATCATTTATAGAGTGTAGTGCTTATGCTTAGATGAGTGCACACATGTGACTCATTTAGGGAGCCATTTCTAGAAAAAGTGTTAACAGTTAAACCCTGACCCACAGTTTAGGGGTTGACAGCTACTTTCGGAGTTGCTTGTGTAACTGAAATCAGTTAAGAAAGTGTCAATTCAAGATTGCACCTCTCATTCCAATTGCTCACTTAATAAATATTGATTTTTTTCTTTATTACTCTATGCATCTCCTATTATTATATAGCAAACTACTCCAAAACATAGTGACTTATAAGAGACATCATTTACTTTCACTCATATCTCTGCGGGTTGGCTGGGATTAGGCTGATTGAGGCTAGATTTAGCTAGGTAGTGTATTTTACATTGTGGATTCTCCTGGCTTGGCTCCTTCCTTGGTCCAGATTAGGTTTTGTCTGTACCATATAAGTTTGTTCTGGAACTGAATGGATTGTTGTGGCAAAGAGGTTTGAATTTATCTGCCTTCTGTTTTGGGGTGCAGGGGTAAATATTTTTGTGAGTAGTCTTTCCTGCTGAACAAGTGCATAAATTGAGTTTTTGTAAGCGGAATGTGGACATTTGGTGCAGTGTAACAGAGTCAGCTGAGATAGTTCAGTGTTAGCCTGATCGCCACAATATTCCAAAAGCAAAACCCAGGTATGCAGATTCAAGGACTAAGACTCCAGGTCAAATGGCAACAGCGGAGATGGGCCAGCCCTTCCCATCTCCCTGCCTGCTTGGGGTCCTGGCTGTCATGCCCATGATCTGCCTCTGGGCACTGTCTCAGCACATCAGTGGCCTTGACCCAGAGACTCCCAAATGAATCTCAAAATGGATTAAAATTAATCTCATTCTGATTAGTCCCTACAGAGATATCTCTGGACCCCAACCATTTACAATTTTAGAATCCAGAAGTGTGCCATGCGACCTATCATGTTATTCATAATAAACAATAGTAAATAAATGATCTAGCATTTGTCTCTGGCAGGCAGGCTTGAATGGTGGTGGGGAAAATTCGAAATAATGGTGGTGGGAAGGTGTAACAGTGGTGGGATTGGTGTTGAACTATTGAATGTGACCAATTAATGTGAATAAACTTATGAAAATAATTTTTTTAAAAAAAGGGGTAGTCCAGTGTTTCTCTACAACAACCATTCTGAAGTGGTTCATAAAAAATGTTATAAAATGTCCCCTAAAAGAATCATTTCCACTACTAATGAAGCAAGCGGGGCCAAGGAGATAGTGCAGAAGCTCATGTCCTGCATGCTCATAATCTGGGTCTAGTTTCCAGTGCCACGGGCCTCCTAAGCATAGTTTTACCATATATTTCCCTTTGTTTTTTGTTATTTTTTCAAAAATCCATTCTGAACTTGGGTGTTTTGGGTTTTGTTAGTAGTTAACTGCTGGCATAGAGCTTACACTGATGGCAGCATGCCATGACTAAGAGTCACAGTTGGATTCCACACACCACGCACTATTGTGTCTCAACAGTGGATCACAAAATGAAGGTCCTGGGAAGTTGTGGTGAGCTACACCCACAGATCACCACAGCTTCTCAGGAACTTCAATTTTGGCTTGAAATTGAAAGTTCACAACAGTAATCTCTTTGCCATTGTTCTTCTGCTCATAGTTGATATTATTTGGAGGTTTCAGTTTTCATTGATTGTGATTCCAGCTGTATATGAGCAATGTCCAAGTCATCTTTAAAGAAAATTGTCAACCACTCTCACCCAGTGCTCTTCTCTTAGGAGGTGTACAATACCCTGGCTCCTTCCACCTTCTTGGGTGCTCCCCAGTGTCATGACACCTACAAATAGTTCACTCACAATCTAATAGATTCACCCTTTCACAAGCTTTTATCTTTGGGCCATCTCTGAAGCTATAATCACTTATAGATGCTCACATGTTGGGGTTTTAAGATGGGGTTTTAAGTAATCTCTGACATACTGATTATTCTTCTGCATAACTGAGTACTGTAACTGTAGACATTAAGGCCCGTTAAATAGCTGAAATAATATAAATATAATATTTTACCAAATATTAGAGAAAATTATTGTATTTTAGAACTGAAGTTAGCAGAGAGGGGAGTTGGGCTGAAAGTTGGGGGTGCAGACAGCCAAGTGCACTCTTATATAGAGATATTGGTACTTTGGCAATGAGTGTGATATGCTGACATTTTTTGAGGACACATGAAAAGGAAGGCCCAAATATACACAGTCCTGTAAACCAATTTTATAGAAATTAAAAATAATTTTAGCTAAAAATTAAATAAATTTAATTAAAATTAGCTAAGTAACTGCATATGTATCATTTATAAAATATTGTTTTAATTAGTTTAACTAATTTGCTTTGTTTTAGATAATTGAATCCTTCAGCATGTTATTGAATAGAGGTTCAACTATTATCCCCATTTGACAGTAAAGAAAAATGAGGCAAAAAGGGTTAAGGAAAGTCTCCTTTGGTTATTAAAGCTAATAATTAGGGGGAACAGCTAGGATCTTCTTGAGAATTATAGCTTTAGTTACTCTAGTATATTACCCCTGACTATGGCTGCTGTCTACAAAAGAAAAGAAAGAAGTGCATGCCAGACTAACCTGTGCCCATTGTCATGAATAGAAACATATATAGTTGTTATATATATGTATATATGTATATATATATATATACACACACAACACACATATATATGTAGCACTGTCCTCCCATTGTTCATCGATTTGCTCGAGCATGCACCAGTAACATCTCCATTGTGAGACTTGTTACTGTTTTTGGCATATCGAATATGTCATGGGTAGCTTGCCAGGCTTTGCCGTGTGGGCGGAATACTCTAGGTAGCTTGCTGGGCTCTCCAACAGGGGTAGAGGAATCGAACACGGTCGGCTGCGTGCAAGGCAACACGCTACCCACTATGCTATTTCTCCAGCCCACATATACATGTATATATAAATACATATAACAAAATAACAAATATATATATATAGTTGTTCTGTTTTGTTTTGGGGTCACACCCAATGATGTTCAAAGCTTACTCCTGGTTCTGCACTCAGGAATAACTCCTGATGGTCCTTGGGGAACCATGTGAGATGCTGGATATCAAACCCAGGCCAGTCACATGCAAGGCAAACACACTACTTACTCTCTGTACTTTCCCTCCAACCTCTGGTCATGTTCTTTGTTTGTTAGTGTGTTGGTTTTTTATTTTTTGTGGGGGGAACACATCCAGACATACCTAGGTCTTACACCTGACTTTGCATTCAGGGATCAGTCCTTGTGGTGCTCTGGGGAACCATATGTGGTACCAGGCATTGAACCCAGGTTGGTTGCATGAAAGTCAATCACTCCACCTACTGTACTATCTCTCCAGCCCCAGAACTACAGCCTTAAATAAGTTATTCCAGATGATCTTATGGAGAAAACTAAAGAGTTAAAGGCAGCAAGCAGCTGGTGATATAGTGTTTGTCCAGTAAAAATGTCCTTTTAGCATCGAGTGTTTCTGACATGTTCCAGGAACAGTGGGAGGCAGGGGAGCCGGCAGCTGAGTGGTCAGAGGTGAATGCACATCACCGCAAGGGGGTGAGATCATTCAAGTTCTTAAAGGGTCAAGTTTATTCTGAGTTAAGAAGGCAGAAGGCATCACTGGGGAGGGGGCGGGGAAGTGAGGAGGGAGCTAAGGAATAACCTGCTTAGATTTTATTTTAAAAATAGCACCCTGGCTGCTGCTTTGAGACTAGACTTTAGTGGAAGGGAAATAGAAACCTGTTAGGAAATCATCACAATTACCTAGTACAGAGGAGGCTGGGCTCAGTCCAGGCTTGCAGCAGCAAGAGGGTGAAGGGTGCCTGAGTTGGGATGACATTTTGAAGCTAAAGCCAACCAGACTTCGGGATGCAGTGGATGCGGGTATGAGGGAAGGAAGATGATGTCATGATGATTTGTAGAGCCAGGTAGAAGGAAAGATTTTAAGTCTATTTAGATGAAGAAAAGGGTGAAGCAGACTTGAGGGTGGCTGGCGAGGTTAGGAGTTCTATTTTGGAGTATTTCAGCGGAGAGACTTCTTTGAGATCTCTGTGTTGGGGAGCAGTTGAGTAGATGAGTGGAGGTCAAAGGAGGGGTCTTGCACCCCATGACAGGATTTAAAGCCGTGAATGGAAGAGATCACTGAGGGAGGGAGGGTAGATACTAAAACTCTAAGAAGCCAAGAGAGATAAGAAAAAGCCAATGGAATATTCAGAGAGGGAGAGAGGCACAGTGGTAGGGGAGCAGGAGAGCTTAAGGTCCTGGAAGTCAAGTTAAGAAAAGAGGACTGTAAGACAGATGATCAGCTAGAAACTGCTGTTGATGGGTCAAGTAAAGAGACAGAAAACTGCACAGTTGACTTAAAAGAAAACTGTATCAATACCTTGGTAGGGAGAACAATGTGGCGGAGATGGACTAGAAGGGAATGAGAAGAGAATATAAATGGCTCTTGCAAAGACTTGTTACCATAAAAGGGAGAAAAGGAAAAAGCGATGGTTACCAGGAAGGTCAGGAGAATTTTTCTTGGATGGGAGAAGTAACAATAGGTTTACATGATTTATAACTCAGGTTTTTTAAATGGGATTAGAACAAATTCTGTGCTAGAGTTCACATAGAAAATCCAATAAAGTATTACTGCTGGTGTCATGAGGGAATTGGAGATAAGGAAGGGTGAAACAGATAAAAATGATCCGGGAAGAGAAAGGGAGAAGTTTGGAGGTTGACACTTGTTACACTCTGTGAATTTGGAGAGAATTGGGTACCAGTCAGGTTTAGATCAACACAATGTCTCATCCCAATCAAATTGTTTGGGATGGCAGGTTATACAGATGGCGTCAACCTTTCAACCCCCTGGCAGCCCTAAAGATACAGTTTACTCCTTTGTTGGGAAAAGATCAGTTCCTGCTGGACTTTAAACCATGAAAATAGGTGAGAGACTGAAAATCTAGATTACTCTGATAGTTGTGATGAGCTAGAATGGACTTGGGGGATTGGGCATGTTTAAATTCTAATCTCAGATTGGTCAATCTCCTGCCATAAGGTCTCTTAATCGCCATTTAAAAATGTGTATGAGTCTCACTATACACAACACCAAAGTTAAGGTGTCATTTCCATTATCACAAGGATCCTTTCTATATTTTCCTTCCTTCCTCTTCTGGTAAGCATAATATTCTGAGTATGAGAATTTTTGTTGCTGATGTGTTTTATTAGTTCCTTTGTTTTGGTTATTTTTGTTCAAAACACGAAAGAAACATGATCATCCATATTGTAATCTGTATGATGGGAATAATAATAATTAGTTATTTGTTTAATATTCAAGGACATTAAAATTCAATACAGCAAGAAATGGAAATACTAGCTCAAAAATACTGGTAAGTTGATTTCCTGACACTTTCAGAAATATAAATTAACAATTTTTCTAGCTTAATTTCATTTTCCCACCAACAATTTTATCAGACTCTGAACATTTCAGTCTCTATTTCTTTAAGAGATTTGTTTTCAAGGTGTCAGGTAATCAAAATAAGAACACCTGGTACACAAGCTTTTCCTTCCCATGTTCAATTAACTGTAAAATGGCAATATAGATTTTTCAATGCTTTCTTTCCACCTTGTAAGAGACAGAGTCCCTGTTATTTCAGTGTCAGGGTCATTTTTGGAACAGGCTATACATTCCTGAAGTGAGGCTTTCTTGAGTAACCTCCACTCTTTTATTCTCTGTCTTCGTGCTCTATAGCCAGACTCTTTACCATTCCAGGACATCACAGGTGTGATCTAATTCAGTATGCAGAGTTTTTTTTATAAGAATAGTATAGTAAAAGGTTGTAATCCTCATTTCAAGTAGGAGGTAAGAAAGCATTTCCAAATTATTAAATTGTGAAAAATATACCCTTAGTTCCTTGGACTTTTGTTTTGTTTTGTTTTCTAAGTCACATTTGATGATGCTTAGGAATTACTCCGAGTGATGCATGGCAGACCATATGGGATGCTGGGGATCAAACCCAGGTTGGCTGTGTGCAAGGCAAACATTCTACCTGCTGTATTATCTCTCCAGTTCTAGTACTTGGAATTTATCCAGAACACTTATGGGATATTTTTAAAGGATTTTTTAAAAGAGTAAAACAAAGAGAACAATTCCCTTCCTAAGCATGCTGTAGTAAGTGCCTTTGTCCTCAATCAGCAAGGAAATGAGGAGAAGCTCAGGAGTTGCATACAGAGTGTTAAGATATCACAAGGGAGTAACATACATCTCAGAGAGGGCACTCTATTACTGGAAGATAAATTTGACATTTATCTTCAAATTGAGTGTAAATGGGGCATTAATAAAAGAGTTTTGGATTATTGTAACCTTTCAGTATCTGTGTTGCAAAGCATAATGTCCTAAAGGAGATAGAGAGACAGAGGCAGGGAGAGAGAGAAAGAGAGAGAAAAAGAGAGAGGGGAGAGAGAGAGAGAGAGAGAGAGAGAGAGAGAGAGAGGAGAAGAAAAGTGCCTGTTATAGTGGCAGGGTTGGGGGATGGGAGGGAAACTGGGGACATTGGTGGTGGGAATTGTACACTGGTGAATGGACAGGTGTTAGAACGTTATATGACTGAAACCCACTCATGAACAACTTTGTAACTGTGTATATCACTGTGATTCACTTAAATAAATAAATAAATAAATAAAGTTTAACTAAATAAATAATAAGAGGGGGAACGAAAGTTTTGAAAATGCTCCAAAGTGGAAATATATAGGTATTCACAGAGCTTTTAGGTTTTGCTAAATGAAATACACAGTTCTGGGGCCTGAGCTGAATTGTTGCACAAAACATCAGAAGCTGAAGCCTGTAAATCATTCACTTTCTTTCAGGCAGTGAGCATTCTATCCTAAATGAATGCTGATCATATATGTAAAGAATAATTTATTTGCAATTTTTTCTCAAATGTTGGGACAGTGAATGGACATTAAACATACATATTACTTGTACTTCTGATCAAAGTCTCACTAAAATGACGGTAAAGTATTTCTTGTAAGCCATTCAGTCATAAATGAGAAGAGAAAAGATAACATCTTCAAATTTTTTCATAATTATGAAAATTTTATTTAAAATTTTTTTTATTTTAGACATTGTGGCTTGTAAAACAATTATTGGTGTGGTTTCATAAAAACTTTCCAGGACCACACCCTCCAACAGATAAAAATGATCCGGGAAGAGAAAGGGAGAAGTGTCCAACAGAGTGTCTCCTTCTCACCACCACTGACCCAGTTTATCCTCAGCATTTTTGAAGCTGGAAAGTAGATGATAAGGGGCCAAAGCAATTGTACAATGGGTTAGGTATTTGCTTTCCATGCAGCCGACCCAGGTTGGATCCAGGTTGGATCCCTGGCATTAGATATGATCCCCTGAGTAACCCAGGAGTACTTCCTGAGTGCAGAGCCAGGAGCAATCCCTGAGTATTGCCAGGTGTGACCCCAAAAGCCAAACAGAAAAGTAGATAATAGAATGATAAGTGACATAATAGGTAATCAGACCCTAAGCTGGCAATAAGGAAAAATCTATTATCAGATTTACATTTTGAAGTCTTACTACATTCTCAGAGATTGCTAATACCACATAACCCTAAAAATAGGAGATAAAGAAGAAGCTAAGAGAAGAAATAATATTGACTGAGCATGTGCCTGAAAAGTAGTAAAAATCCCAGGTTTTTGAAAAACATACTTTGCTGAAAAATTTCTCCTCTTGTTCTCTTTTCAAAAGACTTTTGCAGCGGGTAGCGTGTTTGCCTTGCATGAGGCTGACCCGGGTTCGATTCCTAGCATCCCATATGGTCCCCCGAGTACCGCCAGGAGTAATTCCTGAGTACAGAACCAGAAGTAACTCCTGTGCACCGCCGGGTGTGACCCAAAAAGCAAAAACAAAACAAAAAACCCCCACAAAAATCAAAAGATTTTTAAACAGGACTTCTATGTATACTGAGGACACCTGCCACAGCTGAGATGGTAATATGCTGAAAAGTGCACGTACACATTGTACACAGAAACTTTGTCTCCTTTCCTATGCAGTTCATATATTTTTGGCTAATTTTCCCTTTCATATTGTATATTGAATACTCCTCTGGAATTTACCAGTCTAAGTGGAAAAACCTAATGATACTGATATTGAAAACTCTTGAACTAGATATAGTAAAGCTTATAGTCAAAATGTTCCAATAACACATACAAAGCTTACAGTGAGTTTTTACTTAAATATGAGCAGAAACAAGAATTTCCAGGCATCTAAATAATGCTTCTAATGTGAAAAATAGAAACTTTCTACAGAAAGAGTAAAGCAACTTGAGAGAAATAGAGACTACGAGAAGAAAGGAAAACGTAAAAGAAATATACCAAAATTTATTCACTTAGGTCTCTAGAGAGAGAAGTTATTGCAACTATGAAACACAAAGCAAGATAAAATATAAAAAGAAATAATAACCAGAGGGCAAACAATGAGCACTGAGATATTAATAATTTGATATCAGAAATTTGAAACTCACTATAAGGATTAGAAAGAAAGCTGGAGGAATTTTTTTAATGTATGAGTACTGCTATTTATTTAGCCATTGATTAAGCTGATTGAATTGGGAATGAACTCCACATTAATTTTTTTATTCAGAATGTTAATTTAATTTTATTTTTTTATCACTGTGAGATACAGTTACAAAGCTTTCCTGTTTGAGTTCCAGTCATACAATGATTGATCTCCCAATCCTCCACCAATGTACATATTCCACCACCAAAAACCTGAGTATCCCCCCATCACACCCCTCCCCCTGCCTCTATGGCAGACAATCTCCCCCACACTCTCTTTTGTATTGCTTGTTATGAATAGCATGAGATGTTGTGTGGCCTCGAGAGTGACCACATGCTCCTGGATCTCCAAAATTCCAGATAATTAGGGTCTGGAGAAATCTCTGCATAGAGCTGCTCAGTTTGGAGATTCTTTTGTGTGTCTCTGGATCATGGCCATTAAGGAGCTAAAGTAGCAGCCAGAGGCAGTTTGTGAGTGTAACATTCAGAGTTCCATGGGAATGGGGGTGAGAGGAACCAGCCCATCCCCTATCCCTTGAGGCCTGGAGTTTGCAGTCACTGAACCCACATACCTGCACTTCTCAATGAGTTCTGGAAGTTGGCAGCCTCCGTGGTTTTTAGGGAACAGGTGGAGGGACAAGCCTGTCCCCATCTGAGGCACCCCAGTGAAGTTGGCTTGGCTTAAAGTCTAGCTAGAGGCATCTCTGCAGCAAGCTGCTGAGTTTGGAGATTCTTCTGTGTGTCACTGGATCATGACCCTTGTTTCTGTCTTTTCCAGAGAAATAAACTGTTTGCATATGTCCTGCAGGGTGTGCACACTCACCCATAGCACACTGCTCCACTGGCCTTAACTGCAGTTTTTGATCTTTTTCGAGATTTAAGGGTCTCTGAAATAAAGCCAATAAATGAGCTTCTATAGCTGAGCCAGAGGTGGTTTGCGGGTGTGGCTCCCACATATCTAGCTTTTGGCCATTTAATTTTTTTGGGGGGGGGTCACACCTAGCAATGCACAGGGGTTACTCCTGGTTCATGCAGTCAGGTATCACTCCTGGCGGTGCTCAGGGGACCATATAGGATGCTGGGAATGAACTCAGGTTAGCTGCGTGCAAGGCAAACGCCCTGCCCGCTGTGCTATCACTCCAGCCCCTGGCCATTTAATTTCTTGGTAAACTTGGCTCCAAGTTGTTGGAGTCTGGCCAAAGGCACAGTGGCAATTTTGGAGTATCAGGAATTCTGAAGCAACTATCAGACTGCTGATGCGCTCGCCCCACAGCTACAGGTTGACCTGCTGGTGGCACCATACCCCCTTGGAGGAATTTTTGGAAGGCATAACAAAGAGATGATGAAAAGGAAAGAAAAGATGAGAAAATTAGTGCCTGGTGCATGGCATCAAATGCACACATAGTGGGCATTCTTCAATAGGAGAGCAGGGAAAGGAAGAAAAAAAAATAGGAGATTTCTCCAATGAAATAGTTCAGAGATTTTCCCTGAAGAACCTGAATTTATAGATCAAAAAGCCTACAAAAAATGGATGGGAACAGACTCAAACCAGGGGATGAATAGAAACTACTACACAATTCCAGAGAATTAAAACTAAAATTAAAAAAAATTGAGTTTAATATTTTTGAATTTGCAAAAATACTGACAAAAAGAAGGCTGCAGAATGGTAAGGTAAAAGGTAAAAGCCCTCCCGTTGTTCATCGATTTACTCGAGCGGGCCCAGTAACGTCTCCATTGGAGACTTTGTTGTTACTGTGTTTGGCATATCGAATACTTCACGGGGAGCTTGCCAGGCTCTGCCGTGCGGGCGAGATACTCTCGGCTGGAGCGATAGCACAGTGGGTAGGGCGTTTGCCTTGCATGGCCAGCATGGCCGACCCGAGTTCGATTCCTCCACCCCTCTTGGAGAGCCCGGCAAGCTACCGAGAGTATCTCGCCCGCATGGCTGCAGAATGATTACTTCTAAATACTGGGCATGGTGTGTGTGTGTGTGTGTGTGTGTGTGTGTGTGTGTGTGTGTGTGTTTGATTATTTCTAACCCAGAACCCAGAATTAAATACCCAGTAATCTATCAATGAAAGGTGAGGGTAGATCACTCCTGATACATTTAACTCTTTGTGATCCTTCTGAAGGATAACAGGAGAGGTAACTATGAAGAAACAAGACAGGGAACAGGAGATTCAGCCCAGGGGAAAAATACAAGGAATACCAGAATGATGGTGGTGAGGAAATGCTAGGATGATAACTAATTACTAGAAAAGTGAGGTAGCTAGTAGGCCAGCAGGCTCTGAATGATACTTCTTCAGCAAAGTGTACTTGATAAAATGTTGGTATGTCTTAGTGCTTGAAAAGATTTTTTTTTTTTAAAAAAGGCAAACTGTGATAATCACAAATAATGACAGTACATGTTGTTTTTTATTTAGGGATCTTAGATACTGGATTGGATTTCTTATGTAAGACCTGCATACTCACTCTCTCACTTCTTCAAGGCAGTGAGAAAATCATTCATTAGGAGATACCTAGTGTCCCATGAAGAGTTCATCTGTGTAGAACAGAAAAGATAGATGATAGGCAGGTCGGAAAGATAATGCAAGGGGTAAGATACTTAACTTGTACGTGACTGACCCTGGTTCATTACTGGCGTCACATATGGTCACCTGAACAACACCAAGGGTCATTCCCAAGCACAAAGCCTCTGAGCACTTCCAGGTGCGACCCAAAAACAAAACCAAAAGGAAAGTAAAAGCATTGACAGGAGGAGCTATTGCCATTGGACTGGGATCCTAGGAATCCATTGGCTCCAGGGCAAAGGACGAGAACCTGGTTATCAGAATTGGGAGCAGAACTAAGCAGAACCAAATCAGAATAATTTGACTAACAGATCTTGAGTGTTGGCTCATTCATCATAGCCAAATTAGATGGGCAGACTAGTCTAGGTCTTATAATCAGAAGTCTAACATCATCAGAATTCTTTTTTATGTTTTTATTATTTTTTTTCTTTTAGCTACTTTTAGTTTTTCTTCTTCCATCTCTTCTGTTGATGCTGTTGTGATGATCAAGGGTGACACACTTGGTGGTAGTGCTTTGTGGGGGTGGCACATCAGATTGTGGTGCTTACACACTCAGTTGCAGTGCCCTCCAGGGGTTCCACACCTTAGCTATGTTACCCACTGGGCCAGTTGGCTGCTTCGTTTAGATCAAAATGCTACAAGTTGATGTCCTGATCTCTAGATTCATAGGAAGTCATAGCATTGGCTATTAGAATTCAGGACTGTTTCACTGAATTGCAGTTCTTCTATTGTTACTACTCAAGCATTAATATTTCCTTTGCTTTTGCATAACTCTAGCTTTATTTATTCTGTTTCTACGTGCACTGAAGTTACACTGCTGAGTATAAGTTATTGCTCAGACTGATGAGAAAAATCACACTTTGTGGTCATCTGTCACATGGCAGACCCCAGGAATTCACGCACTTCCGCTTTCCTGATCATGGCAGGTTGACGTGCTTGTACACTGAGATCTGGGCTAGGACTATTACTTTCTTCATCTGATAGAAACAGCTCATTTGTGCTTTGTGGAAGTCACCTGCACAAAGGATATCTCTCTGGCCTAATACAGTATTATGGAACTCTTGAAGGAACTTGTCTGTGAACATGTAAGAGGAGGGACAGCAAGAGCCAGGGTCCTTGGTTGTCTTCCTTCACCTCAACTGCTGCTTTGACGTGTTTCTGATCTGCTTTCACTTAGATTTCAGTATGCTCTCAGATCCTGGGGAAGGCCTGGTCACTCTATGCCTATAGTGTGTGGGAAATATTCATTTCCCAGAAAAAGGAAGTTAGGAAGCTGACCTCATAGGAATACTTTGACTTCCTCTATGTTTTCAAGTATGTTATTTTTTAATGCTTCCACCTTCTCACAACTGCTATATCAAAGACAAAAGGGGAATTTTCATCATAAACAAGTGGGATAGCCTAAATGTTCTTTTTTAGCATCAGAAAATTAGCTGTTCCCATTGCTTCCCTTGATTCCATCTTCCTGGTTGAGGGCCTGACGTATACTTGGGACTCCTCTCTGCACCACACCATTTTCTTCTCCTCTTAGTTAATACATGAATGAGTGTCCTCTGTGCATGAAACCTATTAAGGGCCAAATTCCTACCAAGAAGGAAGCTGGTGACTTGGAGCAGGGATGAGCACCAATTTTGGAATCAGAAAGATCCAGATCAAAATCCAAGTTCTAGCATTTCTCGAATAGAATGACTATAAGCAGGTAACTTAAACTTTCTAGATGTACTTAATCAAAAACTCTGATATTCAGTTCTGGACTCTGCACCAGGCTGTGGGGCGGGTGAAAGCCCTACCCAACCCAAGGGACCCAGCCCCAGGAGCCGACCTCCACTACCCACCGTCATGTTCCAGGCCGCTTTCAGGATGCTTAGGTCGAGTCTCACACATGAATGAAGTACCATGGAACCCAGATAATGTGGAACTGTGATCTTGGACTCTGAACTCAACAGGACTCTGGACCAGAGATCCTCTGCCTGCTTCCCCCAGTCTCCGGTGACTCGGGGATCACACCCATAAACCATACCCTGACGCACCAGGATAATCTCCATCAGGCACCCTCCAGAACTCAGGATGCTCCTCCCAGACGGGAGTATAAAAGGAGGCTCCCAGAACCATGCCACCAGATTCCTTGCTAGGCTGTGAGAGCCCTCCCCACTTCAAGAGACCCAGCCCCGGCAGCAGACCTCCACTGCCCAACCACTGCCACGCTCCAGGCTGCTTTCCAGACACATTATAAGACATTTCCTACCCATTTTCCACAATTACTACACCATATCTGATGGGATTCAGACAGTAGGCCACAAATTATAGAGAAAAATATATAAATATATGCCTCTTGGAGAGCCCAGCAAGCTACTGAAAGTATCCTGCCTGCACGGGCAGAGCCTGGCAAGTTCCCTGTGGCATATTCGACATGCCAAATACAATAACGACAACAGGTCTCATTCCCTTGACCCTGAAAGAGTCTCCAATCATTGGGAAAAGACAAGTAAGAAGAGGCTGCTAAAATCTCAGGGCTGGGAGGAATAGAGACATTACTGGTACCTGCTCGAGTAATTTGACAGTCAATGGGATGACAGTGATACAGTGATTCAGTTCTTACTTTATAACACAACTAGATGCAGGCATCCCTTAGAGGGCATGTGTACAAGCACACCGACTAAGGTATTCAACTGACTGTAAGCACCATGGTGAGTGTGCTAGTACCTCAGTCAAGTGTTAGTATAATTACTACAATAATAGCAACAAAGAGGAAGAGGCAAACTGTACCAAGTACCCAAAGCATTTCCCCCTCTTACTAGTTATATTGTAACATTCAGGTACAGAGAATCTTAGAGATAATGGTTGTAGGCTCTAAGGAAGTAAATAAGCACCAGAGTTCTTATATGCTCATTTTTATCATAGGTAGGCAGATACTGAACTGAGAAGGCTGTGAATTGCTTTGCCCAACTGTACTATATAGTATTTGGGAATCCTGACAATCCAGGGATCAGAAATGCAGTGATGATAGCTGGATTGAATTAGTAACAGTGTTTTTTGTTTTTTTATTTTTTGGCTTGGGGTCACATCTTGTGGTGCTCAGGGGTTACTCCTGGAAGTTTTGGAGAAACACATAGTTTCAGGGATCAAGATTGGAGCATGCATGTTGATGATCTGATAAAAAAAATCTTGATAGAAATATTTGTAAACCTTGTAGGTTTTTTTTTACTATTATTTACAGATGTTTTTATTGCCTTGGTCATGAGGACAAAAACTGAATGCTGAAAGTAGGTAAAGGAATATACGCGATAACCTTTCAGTACCTGTATTGCAAACCATAATGTATAAAAAGGAAAGAGAGAGAGAAAGAAAGAGGGAGAAACAGAGAGGGAGAAAGAGAGAGAGGTAGAGAGAAAGAGAGAGAGAGAAGGAATAAAAGTGCCTGCTATATAGACTGGAGGGGGAGGGATGGCCAGGACTTAAACGGGTTACATTGGTAGTAGGAAATGTATATTGGTGAAGGGATGGGTGTTAGAACATTGTATGACTGGAACCCAATCACGAACAACTTAGTAACTGTATATCTCACAATGATCCTATTTTTTTAAAAAAAATTTTAAAGGTAAAAAAAAAGAGTGTACTTTCTTAACTGAGAAAAAGGGCATCAGAGGGAAAATGAGGAAAGTGTAGATGCTCTACAGTGCAGCTGCCCATGATCATGTAGGAAGTTTATTTGGTCCAGAGGGTATAACTGGAGATGGGTATGAGCAGATGATAGGGGTGGATTCAACCAGTCTCAGAATTCTAAGTTCAAATACAAGCTCCATTCTTGCTAGCCCTGAAACCATGGTCACTTAACATATCAGAGCCACATTTCTCATCTATAAAATGGGATCTAGCATGTGGCAGGTCAAATGAAGATGTTACTGGTGCCCGCTCGAGTAAATCAACCAACAATGGGATGACAAGTGATTACAAGTGAAAATGGGATCTATCAGTCTGGAGCGATGATTAATGGTGATAATCCCTGTATAGTGTTCTCACACATGTTGGCTTTGGAAACTGTTTTGATTCAAATACTGGATCTCTCATGTGATAAGTATACACCAGGTATGTGATTTTGGGAGAAGTTGCTCATTCTCTCTGGGCTTGAGGTTCTTATCTGTAAAACAGGATTATTGTAATGACAGGATTAAAATATGGGGTCAGGCAACAGATATTTAAGAATCTTCATATGTTCCTCAATTGCATCCCAAAGAACCAAAGCAAGTAAAACAACTGATCAGTGTGTAAACTGCACCCATAGCACTGGCTGTTAAGATTTTTCAAAAACTTATTTTAATTTACAGATAACCAAGGGCTCCAAGTGTTGCAATCCACTGCTGGGCTTCCTTAATTACTCATGTGCTTTTAATGTTTTTCTATGTGTTTTTAAACTGTTTTAGTAATTCATTTGTTCAGACTTTGTCCATTTTCCCCTTATGAGTCATAAAATGTTTATTTTCTACTTTGTATGAGTTTTTTATTCACTAAATTTATCTTTTTTCCCTGTCTGAAAAGATTTGTCCCCAGGCTGTATTTTAAACTTTAGTTGTTGTTTTGACTGAAAGAAGTGTTTTTAATGTTTGTTTGTTGTTGTAGAATCTGCTTATTTAGTGTATGATTTCTTCTATTAATAAAAACTTAAAAATAAGAATAAATCTGCTGAGGTAGGGTCACATGGGGGAGCATCTTGTTTTATAACTTCACAAATATTAGTTTCTCAAGTTCTTAAATGCACCTAAAGTTAGTTAGGTTGGTATGAAGTATGAATTAAGACTAGAAATTGATTTTCTCTTCTAATTTGCTAACTGTCCTACTGCCATCTGTTGAATAATTCTTCCATTTCCCCATTGATCCATGGTGCCTTTCTTATCATAAATTATGTTTTTATATACCTTAGAGCTATCTGTACTGGTCTATTGATCTACATGTCCATTTTAATGTCAATATCATGTTTTAATTATAGTTGAAGAACATTTTAAGTCTGCTTTTTTTTCGAGAGAGTGCCCTGCAAAGAGAGAACAGTTACACGAATGTGAGGACATGGGAAATAGATATTTAGACATGCTTACTTGTTTGGTTTTCCTTTCCTATATTGGAACACTGAGCAGAGCTCATGGCCTGGTACTTGTTTGAAAGAGATAAGCAGGATGTGGTTGTGTCCCTAGAAGTCTTCACAGGCGTGAGCTGCCCTGACCGGGGCTGAGATGGGAACTACCTTGGCCGACCTCTGGGTTTTTTCCTATAAAGCCTCATTCCTCCATCAAGGGGCCGCATCTTTCTTGACAACTTGGCAGAATGCTCTTGTTCATCTCCAAGTATGACCTCTTGAATGGAGCAGGTGAGCTGTGGTCAGTATGAGTCCGTACTGGAAAGAAACTTAAAGAGGTTCTCCAGGATCCTGAGAGAAGCAACTCCATGGGTTTGGGTCACACAATAGGAACAATGTACAGAAAAGCTACAGAGAACCTGGGTGACATACTAGAGGACAATAAATAGATCCTCTGTGTTATAAACCACAGTCTTTCTGGGGTTATGCTAGAGGCGTGATTTAGCCTATCCCGACCGATTGCAAGAGACAAATTAAAATACTTAACAGTTGCTGTGACCTAAGCTTTGACTAGTCACCGTTGATGCCTGGACACTGGCCAGGAGCCCCTGGAGGTACGCACCGTGTGATTGTGTGATTGCTTCTTTATTCACGTCTTAGCAGCTTCTCTCTTCGAGGTGACTTTGCAAATCTCCAATCTCATTTATTGGAGATTGATTTTTCTTACATAGGTTTTTATGGCGATGCTTAGCAATTCCAGCCACTGTGGTACCCCTCTTTTTTATTGTCCAGTGCGATTTGCTCTGCTGAACATTAGACAGCTCTTCGTTTTATTGGTTTGTTGAGTTGATCTTTCCTCCTCATTGAGATCATAAGTCCTGATAGGCATGATGAGTCCTGCAGGCACTTCTATCCCTTCCTGACTATTGCGCTGTCTAGAACCTTCCTCCCATCATTCCAAAAGTGCAGATTCAGAGAAGTTTACATTTACAAAATGTATGTCTGAGATGCTTCTTTCATATCCTCTCTATTAAGCATCAGACTTTTTTTGCTCTCAGCTGAGCAGCGCTGCACAGATGCTCTGATATCAGAAGCCCTGGAGGTGAAGGAGGATCCAGTATCTCCCGCCCAGAAGGAGGCCTGGGAGCCGGATTGGCATCCTTGTTTCTAGAGTCCAGCTCACCTGACTTCCTAACTGCTACTCCTGAAGTTTGTGATTGGGGCAAGTCGTTTTATCTCTTCTCTTCTCATCTATCAACTAGGATTCTTACGAAGATTTTTATAAATACTTGGACCATGAATAGAATAAGCAGGATGTGCTGTTGATGTGGCTTTCCCAGTAACATCACTGTTTTCATGAACATCCCAATGACAGTTCTATCACAAGATCCTGGCAGTAGTTGCAAGCATCCACTTTTCGTTTAATTTAGGAGAGGGGGTTGGGCCAGAGCCAGCAGTGCTCAAAGGCTGTTCCTGCCCGTATGTTCACGTATGTTTACGAGTAACTCCTGACACTGCTCAGGGGACAATATACAGTGATGGAGGTGGCATGCAGCATGCAGCATGTTGGGCAGGTGCCTTAGTCCCTTTTCTATCTCTCCAGTCCTGCAAACACCCATTTTAGAATCCAGGACCCTGGGATCAAATCTTGGCCACTTTCAGAGTTGTTGATATCTAGAAAGATGAGTTCCAGGATGTTGGGTCCCTTGTGTGCAGTCAAGAGGTGAAGAGATGAGGAATCTGCGCTAGATAGCACCTGGTGCCTAACCTGGAGGACTGTCACTCACCAGAAGGAATTTTTTTTCCCTTTTTGTGTCCAATGGGCGTGGGGTGAGGTAAAGAGTGTGTAAAATGATGAAATGTGCTTGCTTCTGCTGAAAGTCAGGGGTCATTTCATTGTAGCCGTCATTAACAAATCTATAACACAAATTCAACCATACTGGTTTTAAAGCTTCCAGTATTTAAGGGTAGTGATTATTTTCTTCAACTATTTTGTATGGCATTCTAATGTCAATCCACATTTTAATTGCGCATCGACCTCTATTCCCGGAAGACAGGAAATTGGTAAGCCTTTGCTGATCATGCAGCGTATTGATTCGGAAGGTCCATGTTCCTTTCACTCCGTGGTTGCAGATCATGGGTCAAAATATGACAGAATGCTTCTTGCTACCGTCGAGAATATTGCCGACGCCAGATTGTGGGTTCTCCCACGGGAAGCGGGGAGGCTTCTTCCTAAGTCAGGTATAAACTAGATGCCAGATGTGCTGCCATATGGTGCTGGGGACAGTGCTGGCAGGAGGAAGCCGAGAGGGAAACCTGATCCTGAGACTAAAAGAAACTGCAAGTGGCTCCACCTACCGAGACTGCTCAGGTACTGCAAGGTGGGCAGTGGGGTGAGAGCCGCTTTCTGGCTTTTCAGAGCTGGAGAGAGTGCTGCAGGGGACAGCCTCAGCTGATGAAAGAAGTAGAAAGGTATGATGTAGGTATAAGTTTTTTAAAATTGGAGGCATCCACCGTTTTCCTTCAGTAGTGGCGTATTCGATATGCCAAGAACAGTAACAACAAGTCTCACAGTGTAGCACGTTACTGGTGCCGGTTCTAGCAAATCAATGAAAAATGGGAGGACAGTGCTACAGTGTTGCAGTTTTATTTGGGGATTAATTTTAGATTTATAGCAGAGCTGCGACAACAGAATGGCCTTTCCCTATGCATTTCACTCAGCTTTCTCTAATGTGAATAGCTTACATTGCTTTGGTGCATTCACCCATGGTAGTTGCACACCTTGGTGTAGTGCTAGTTGTTAAAGCATGATTTTGATTAACGTTTTAACTTTTTCTCCCTATTTTTTCATCCTTTATTTTCCTCCAGACCCCCTATATCTTCCTCCCTATTTTATTAGTCCCCCAAGACTAATTCAGGGTACCATATTGCATTTGATTGTCATGCTGCTGCGGTCTCGTCAATCTCAGTTTGACTTCGTGTTTCACACGAGTTCCTTGGCCTTGGTGACTACATTGGTCAATTGTGTTGTAGGGTTCTATCCAATTCGGGTCTGTGTAGTATTTTCTCAAGTCTAGTGCTGTATCTTTTACAAGGAAAAGCAAGAGTTCTCATCCCATCATGGTTTCTCACTGAGGATGATTACTTGGTGAAAGCAGTGACTTCCAGTTTCTCTCATGCAAAACTACCATCCTCCCTTTTAATTCTCTATTAATTAGACACAAATCCCAAAAATCCAGTCTATACTCAAAAGGAAGGCGGTTAAGTTCCATCTCCAGAGGGAAGAACATCAAAGAATTTATGGGCTCATGTTAAAATCCCCACAGTAATTAGTAAATATTTTGGGTGAGATACTTAGAGGCTATGCAAATAGTCTCTTTATCAAGCTTCCCCCACTAAAGTTTACTCCCACTCATGGATTTTGCCTGCAGCAACCATCACTGTGTTTTATTAATGAATTTCTCCTTTAAGGATCTTCACCAAAGAGGTTACTTGTCTAGCAGCGAGCCAGAGAATTATAGAGAGGCTCCCTTCAATGGGAACAGAGGTCATCTGAGAGAATGTTCTAGGAGGCTGGTGGTCAACATTATAACACTTAGCTTGCAAGGAATGCCCTGTGGTTATGCTTCTGGGAGATGGGATGGGAAGAATTAATAGCAGAGCAAATATTGCCTTAGCCCTTGTTCGACTCCCTTTCCATGTCTTCTAAGGAAAGACAGATTGCTGTCTCCCGCAATCTTTCTGAAAAACCTTCTCTCTGGCCCTGCAGACTGGGAATGACTGGCACCTGAGCCGGGCCTCAGTGGTTCTCTCAACAAGAGCAAATGACCTCTGGTCCCATCCAAGACTGTGGTTGAGTGGTGGTGGCAATTTTCTATGGTTCTCATGATTTGCTGCTGCTAGTGGTTCTTGCAGTGTCATGGGCACCTGGAGGAGCAAGTTTGTAGCTAACTTGCACTGGATGATAGCAGGCGGAGCAAAGGCCATGGCTGTCATACCAGAAGGGAGATATGGATTTATTTAGCTGATAATTTTTTTTCCCTTTATTTTATTTTATTTTTTTTAAAGTTGTAGATTTACAATTTTTTTCTTTGGTTTCAATCATACAATGATCAGATACCCATCCCTCCACCAGTGCCCATCTTCCACCACCATGGATAATATCCCTCCCACCCCCATCCCCCCATCCCCCCTGTCTCTGTGGCAGGGCAATCCCCTGTGTTCTCTCTCTCCTTTTGGGTGTTGTGGTCTGCAAAAGAGGCATTGAGTGGCAAACATGTTCAGTCCATAGTCTACTTTCAACATGCATCTCCCCTCCTGGGAGGATCCTCCAAACATCCTTTATTTGGTGCTCCCTTCTCTATCTGAACTGCCCTTTCCTCTAGGATACCCGGCTGGCCTCTAAGTTATGGAGTAATCCTCCTGGTGCTGATCTCAGCTATTCTTGGGTATTAATCTCATACTTTGTTACTTTATATCCCCCAGATGAATGCAATCTTTCTATGTCTATCCCTCTCTTTCTGACTCATTTCGCTTAGCATGATACTTTCCATATTGTACCACTTGTATGTAAATTTCATGACTTCATCTTTTCTAAGAGCTACATAGTACTCCATTGTGTAGATGTACCAAAGTTTCTTTAACCAGTCATCTGTTACTGGGCATTCAGGTTTCTTCCAGTTTCTGGCTATTGTAAAGAGTGCTTATTTAGCTGATAATTTACTCACGCTGGCAGCAAACATTTACAGAATGTCAGTTATGTATCAGAAGTGCTTGTGGGTGCCAAGGAAGAAAGGTAAATGCAAAATCCCCTCCCCTTGTGGAGCATCTATCTTCCTGGCGCCTTGGGCTGGTGAATAATGGAGCACTGTATCTGGAAGCTGAGAGTGAGGAGTTGAGGATGCTCCAGGTTTTGGACTATGAGGAACATGAGAAAAGAAGGGCAGAGGCTCCAAGTCTCCAGAGACTCATGCAGACATGAGTTTTCACCTGGGCCATTTGGAACTTGGAGTGTCCGTATTCCATCAAGCCTGCATTGCCCATCAGTCTTCAGAGCTCCCTTGCAAAGATGAGTGCAAGAGCTGTGTGGGGACACTGTGGAAATGTATGGGCCCCTCTGTAAGCAGCAGACTCCAGCAGGGGCAGGTGCACATCAGGATCACCTGGGAGCCGCTTCTCTGCACACAATGTCCCTGATTTAGTCATTTGGAAAGTGTAAGATTCCTCCTGGGGCATCCTCCCCAAACCCCTGCCATGGAGATGCTCTGAGGCAGTGTGATAGACGTAGAAACAACAAAAAGCATAGTGAGCCACTGACCCTGTCACAGAGGAGGACCCAGACTCGAGGAGAAATCTACTACAGCTTTGGGAAATGTGGAAGGCCGTGCCGGAGGGGAGAAAGCATCTGGTTAAAGTCTCAGTAAATCAAGGTCTTGGTGTCAGCTCTTTACTTGCTGCAGTGACTTCCCATGCCTAGCTTTGACTTTTTCTTTTTTCATCATTAAGTCAGAGGTGAGACCAAGCCAGTGATTCTCAGTCTGTGGTTTAGGGATCAGCATCTCAGCATCTCGTGAGAGTTTGCCAGCAGTGCAAGTTCTGGGACCCTACCCCTCACCCACTAAGTCAGAAATGCCAGATAGGGGGGCAATCTTATTATGACATTCCCAGGGTTTTGAGTGCTACCAAAGTATGAGAACCACAAGCTGAGATGATATTGAAACCACCCTCTACCTCAAAAAGCATCCAGGTGTTCTTTGCCAAATACTTTTGTCACATTTTATAGTCTGCTTCACTGTCCTCCTCAAGTAGTTAAACCATCTTCACATTTAAGCATTACTAATAATAGGTCATGGTAACAATTGTCACAGTGGAGACATTACTGGGCCCACTTGAGCAAATCGATGAACAACGTGAAGACAGTGACAGTGACAGGTTAAATGATTTCAGTGGTTTCTGCTTGGTGCAGGAGTATGTGGATTTTGTGTCCACGCATGTGTATTTATTTGTGTGTGTGCATGAGTACACACACACACAAATAAATACACATGTGTAGTGATGGGAGGATATGTAGGAGCAATTACAGACCGCCTGGTTGCTTTGCTGGTGATGTGATAAGAAATGAGCTAGACTGAGTGAAAGTCAAGATCACCCGAGGATATACTCCTGCACACTATGCACATAAAATCTGCTTTTGGTTTCCAGGTGGGGGTGGTGGTGGCTGGAGAGATAGTACAGTAAGGCATTTTTCTTGCATGTGGCTGATCTGGTTTCAATCCCTGGCATCCTTTATGGTCTGCATTGGCAGGAGCAATTACTGAATGCAGAGCCACTGCTATTTTTTTGAGTGGGGGGTTGGTCATTACCTCCTGGAACATATCAAGTTTTCGAGGTGCAATTGGATGTAGGAGCTGGGTAGTTGTCACTTAGTGAAAGTGGCAGTAGTTTGCCTTTACTGTATGACCAATATCTCTCCATGCTCAGTGTTTGGGTTCCCTTGGGCTTGCTAACCACTGCTCCACAGGAACCACTGCTAGACACTCTCGGCCTAGAGTTCACTCCAGCAGAGTCACCGGTTGGGCCGGAGGGAGTCCTCTGGGAGATTCTCTCACAGTCACACCCAGCTTATGGAGGAGCACGGAAAACTCTTAATTCTAGTGTCAAGAACTGAATTTAAGACAGAAATACTATACCATAGCATGCCAGACCATGCCATGCCATGCCATGCCATACCATGCTTTGCCATGCCATACCATGCCATGCCTACAATACCATACCATACCATGCATTGTGGTGTCACTGATGAACAGTCAGCTAATGAACTATTAAAGAGGACATTTTCTCTGATAAATCTATTTTCATGATGACCGGGAAGACTGGGTTCCAATTCAAATTTCTCAGGCTCCATATATTTGGAGGAGGCATCAGAGACAGAGATGGCCCAGGACCTGGTCAGTTAGACAAACCTTTCCCTTACTCTTCCCTGTAAGGCAGCCTGAGCTTACCTGTGGGCACTTCAACCCATAGTCCTAGTCCTTGTCACTGCCTGTCTTGGAACCCAGTGACACATGGCTGCTCCTTCCGCCTGAGGGTGTACACACCAGTGTATATGTACCCTGAGAATGATAGGTCAAAGAAGAGATAAGGATCACGAAAGCACAGGAAATAGATTCCAGGTTATCTGGGAAAGGAACCCCAGGTTATCTGGTCAGTTAGACAAACCTTTCCCTTACTCTTCCCTGTAAGGCAGCCTGAGCTTACCTGTGGGCACTTCAACCCATAGTCCTAGTCCTTGTCACTGCCTGTCTTGGAACCCAGTGACACATGGCTGCTCCTTCCACCTGAGGGTGTACACACCAGTGTACGTGTACCCTGAGAATGATAGGTCAAAGAAGAGATAAGGATCACCAAAGCACAGGAAATAGATTCCAGGTTATCTGGGAAAGGAACCCCAAGTTCCAGGCACCCAGAAGTTGTTCCACATGGGAAAGGGTGCTGGGCACTCAGTGAGCTTGTCCTCTTGGACACGAACACCCCACTTCAGCCATCACAAGTGCTTGGCCAGAGTAAGATTCAGTGTGGGTCTTCAAACAGGGGCCTCGTTTGCCTGGCCTTAAAGAAGAAAGCTCAAGAAATGCTCTAAGACATTCTCTCTCACCTTTATAATACCTCAGATTTAGGCTTATTACTAAAAGCATTAGAAGTAGGAAAGACATTTGGAGACGTAAGGTAGCCCTTTGGTTAGCAAATGAGCAAACGGAGATCTCTGGAAGAATTGCTTACACTCACCGAGGCAATGCTGCTCTATATTCTGTGCAGGAGCAGTTCACGTTCTGGATTATATAGTGGAATGGAGGCTTCTGTTCTGGCATTGCGCTCTGAAACAGTAGATTATGTTCAGGGAAATAACTCTGACATGGCAGGTTGCTCTTGAGGTGACTCTCTTAAGTGAAAGGTTATATTCTGGAACTGTGTTCTCAGTGGATTCAGTACATTCAAGAATTTCATGAACTGGAGACTGGAGCAATAGTACAGCAGGTAGGGAGCTTGACTTTCATGCAGCTGACCCTGGCTTGATCCTTGGTACCACCCGAGCACCCCAGGAGTAATTTCTAAGCACAGAACTAGGAGTAACCCCTGAGCGTCTCCTGGTGTGGCCCCCAAACCAAAAAAATTTGCACAAAATGTTGGATTTTAAGGGAATCCTAGTTGTGATGTGAGACAGAACTACCCCATAAAGAGAATCTGTCGAGGTTCTGCTGCCGCTGAGAATTTGTTGATTCCCCAGGTAATTAGAAAATATTCTGCATCTTAAACCTCCACCTTTACTGCTGCCTTAAAGGCCTCTCTTGGAAGTGACCGATAGCAGATTTGTGATTACATATTCATAGTATTGCTTTAGTACTATTAGTTGAAGTAAGCTTCAAAAAGATGGAAATAAGGTTTCTCCTCTTCAGAATTTCCTGATTATTTTTAGTTAGTCTGGGCACTTTCCATTGCATCAGTGAATATAACTTGGTTCATTTAATGAAAATCAAATAACTGAAAAGCTAGCAATGTATTTCTGTCACAGATGATATTTTTGTTTGCATTTGGAAGTGTTTTTATGAATTGAATTACTAGACTAATTGAATCAGATGAATTTTGCTCAGGAAGTTAAAGTATTTTATGAAATAAAATTACCATAAGAAATTGACCTAATTATTCAGAAGTTTCTAATATAAAACCCTAATACAGTTTTGAAAGCCCTCCAAAGAAGGAAGCCCAAGAAAACAGCTCTCTCCTGGCAAAGATACTCATATATATAATATATATATTTTCTCAAAGATAGCTCTTAACGTAAAAGAACACAACTTAGAGATATATTGTCTTTGCATTTTATTAGCTTTTAAAGGCTGCACATTCTCAAAAACAGTTTTCTACTGTATAATCTTTTCTGTGATTGTGATCACTGTGGATTAAATGTGAGTACTGATTTAGTATTTAACTACTTAAGTTTTGTTCAATCCACATGTCAATGGCATATGACTTTGATTTTTTTGTATTAAGGAAGTATAAAACATATAAGTACTCCTATGTTTTCACATCATAATAATACAGTCTCAATGTTAAGACTTAATTAAAAGATCTTCATGTTACAACCATTATCACATTTTTAGCTTTGATACGTGTTTTTTAGTTTTTCACCTGAAGTGGGGGTGCATCCCAAGTGAAGTTCAGAACCCCTTCCAGAGATTCTCAAGCAAATCTGGGAACTGTGTAATGCTGGGGATTGAACTGGAGTTGACTGCATGCAAAGCCTGTGACTTAATAACTGTGGTCTCTTTTTGGCTCCTGTGAGTATGTTTGGAGAGTGTAACTGAGTCTGGACTTGTCCTATTCAAGGAATTGACTTTTTTATGGTGATTCAGAGAGAGTAGATGTGTAGGATATAGGCGATCTAAGTTCTTGGTCTCACTCACTCTTATCTTTGATTGCAATCATTGGAAGATATTTAGAGAATTGCTGTGATGTGCTCATTCTAGTTAGGACCAGATCCCCAATCCCTCCTGTCTCTGAAATTGATACCAGATCTTGTGTCAACACTTGTTTGCTAGTTTTTGTAGCCTTTCCAGGTCCACTAGCCTTCATTGGCTGGAATCTATCTCCAGCCTGAGGATGGTGCTAAGAGGTGACTTACTCCTGCCTTTAGTTTGCCCCCAATAACTGCACAATCTCTGTATAAACAATGTGCTAACTCTGCAAAATACTGCTTCAGATGTCCTCCAGCTGGAGAACTGCCCTCATCTCAAGGACATTGCAAACAAATACACAAAAAAGAAAAATGCTATACTTGCAAAACAAATGCAGTTTAATCAAGGCATTTGTCTTCTCCAACCTTGTGGCATTCATTTACCCCACCTACACATAGATTTTAGAGACCCCAGTCTGAAGGCCCATAATATTAATGCAGTATTTAACTGCTTTATGGGAAAACAAAATTCCATTTTTTTTTGCTAACACAGACTCCAGAGGAGCTGCAGACTGTGAAAAGAGGGGTGAAGTTTGAAGAAACAGGATCCATTAGGATCCAGATAGGTCAAAGTGTAACATTTGGTCATGCTGCTCCAAACACTGGGTTTCCTTCTTAGAGGAAAATAGATGTTAGTCTGGTTCTGAGGCTGACTTCCAGAAGGTTCTTGATAGGGATGCCATTTACCAGAATACAGAAGGGTTCAGATTGATGAGCTGAGTTTTGACAGGTTGAACTTGACAGGGTTGAACATTTCAGTCCACTTGGCAGTGGGATGTATAGGCCTGCCCCTCTGGGAAGGGGATTGGTCTGGAGAAACAGACTGGGACTCACCAACTATGTGGTAGTGACTGAAAAGACAGTGGTACCCAAGATGAGAGTGTAGTGGGTGCTGAGAAGAGGAGGTGGTGCAGGGTCACCACGAACACTAATTTCTCCTTCTTTACCGTCCCTGCTTTCTTCTGAGATTTTGCAACCACAGTGGACCTTGGTTTCTTTGTCCACAAAGAATAACTTCCTCCTCTGTCCCAGATTTACATGGTGGATTGAATAAGCTTATTTATTGCTGGCCCCTTCAGAATTTTGAGGACATGCTTGTCAATGGATGCAAGAGCTTTGCCCAGCAGGATAAAAGAAAATAAGTCGAAGATGGCAGCAGTAAGAATTTAGAAACTGCCACCCACAGGGACAAGGGGCAATGGATTTAGAAACAACTGGTAGATGATTCTGAGGCGGGCAGTGAGAGGAAGTTTAGGCACTGGCTAATATTTGAATAGTGCTCTAAAATTTACAAAGGCTTTTGCCAGCTTCTCTTGATTTTCTCATATCTTCTTCAAAGAAGTAAATGTGCAAAAGGAAAGGATACTGTTCTGTTATAGAGATAAACAACAATTCATGCATTTTTTTTTTTGCTGATGAACAGAATGCTTTGGTAAAAATAAAAATATGTGCAGATAAAACAAAAGCACACACGTCTGGGGATAAAACACAGTGTTACCAAATGTACGTTATCTCTGATGAAGAGGAAAGAGAAATAATGGAATTTTAGCTGTGTTTTATCTCTTTATCTTCTCCCCCTCCCCCATCAGTTCATTGATTGGAAAATATGTCCAGAGGCTGGAGAGATAGTACAATGAGCAAGATGCTTACTTTGCATGCAGCTGACCTGGGTTCCATTTCCTGGGTTCCATGTTTTGTTTGATCTCAGAGCACAGAGCCAGGAATAATACCTGAATACCACAAGATGTGATTCAAATAATTCCAGGTTTTTAGGATATAATAGGCATAGGACACTGTGAAAGTTTCCGCTATATAGTATGATGGGTTGATAGATGCGTATATTGGAAATGATCCCTGCAATATTAGCACATCCATCATCTCAGTTTCCTTATGTATGTGTTGAGAACTTTAAATATCTCTGCACAGCTTTCAGATATATAATACCATATAGATCTCCTTGTCTTAAAACTAAAGTTTCTAACCCTAACCAGCATCCACTCAAACCCTCTCCCTCCAAAGTCACCAATCTATGAGTTTGGCTTTTTTGAGTTTTCACTTTTAAGTGAGCTCACACATTTGTTTTCTTTGTAAACGAAATTTTATGAAAAACTTAACTTAGCATAATGCCCTCAAAGATATCATTCTGTTGAAAATGGTTAAGATTTCCTTCCTTTTTTAATGGTTGAGTGATATTTAATATTACCTATATATATGATGTACATATGGGTATGTATGTATGATATATACATATATGTGGTATAAACATGAAATATATGTTTTTACATACATGTGGGTGTATATTTACACACCACATATTCTTTATTCGCTTATCTGTCACCACAGGGTGAAGATACCTCTTGAAGATAGAAATTCAATTTTTGTTGGATTTATACCCAGAAGTGGGGACCATATAGTAGTTCTACCTTTAATTTTTTGAGGAACTTCCATACTGTTTTCCATAATGTCTGCATCACCAACAGTATCTCTGTCACTTTAGCACTGTCCTCCCATTGTTTATCGATTTGCTTGAGCGGGCACCAGTGACGTCTACATTGTGAGACTTCTTGTTACTGTTTTTGGCATATCGAATACATCACGGGGAGCTGCCGGGCTTTGCCATGTGGCGAGATACTCTCCGTAGCTTGCCGGGTTCTCCGAGAGGGGCAGAGAAATCGAACCCAGGTTGACTGCGTGCAAAGCAAATGCCCTACCCACTGCATTATCTCTCCAGCCCAAAATAATATCTATTATTATTTTTCCCATCCCGGAAAGAATTATTTCTTTTTGTCCTTTTGAGAGCAGCCATTCTTACCGGTGTGAGATGCTACTTACTGTGGTTTTGACTTGCATCTGCCTGATTAGTCACATTGAATGACTTTTCATGTACGTGTTAGCCATTTGGATGTTTTGTTTGCAAGAGTCTATACAAGTCCTTAGCTCACTTTTTACTTTGCTTCTGTGATGCTTGGGGGCAACTCACAGTTCAGCACTCAGGGGTCCCTCTCAGTAGAGCTTGGGGACCATGTGATGTTGGAAATCAAACCCAAGGATCCAGCATGCAAAGAACACATTTCAGGCCTTTGAGCCATCTTCCTAGACCTGCCCATTTTCTTTTTTTTGGCTTTTTGGGTCACACCCAGCAATGCTCAGGAGTTAGTCCTGGCTCTGCACTCAGGAATTATTCCTGGCAGTGCTTGGGGGACGATATGGGACGCCAGAGATTGAACCCCTATTGACTGCGTGCAAGGCAAATGCCCTACCCGCTGTACTATCATTCCGACCCAAACCTGCACATTTTTAATCAGATTGTTATTGATTTTTTTCTATAGAGTCATGTAATTTTCTTGAACATTTGGTATGAGAGATATAGCTTATGAGATATATAGCTAGAAAATATTTCTCCCATTTTATTTTTCAATGTAGTCTAAAATATAATAACAATAACAACAATAATAATTGTGGGGTGCAATAGAGGTAGTACAACGGTAAGGTACTTGCTTTGCATCTTGCCACAGTTTTAGAAGCTAGGCTCTTACAGGGCCAATACTCTCCCTCCAATAGAGCACTGGTGATGTTTTTACCTGATAATTTCACGTGTCATTGTTTATGGCAGAAATAGCTTCCTTCAAGGACTCCTTCACTTTACCGTGTTGGTTGGCTTATTTTATGTAGCTACCTAACCTTTGGTTGTTGAAAGCTAATGGATGGGATTAATTCATTGAGAATTAATTTTATCTTACCATTACATGGAGTGAGACAGATTACAAGCATGATACTACTTAGCCTCTGCTTAATTGATTTGTCCAGACTTCATGAAGTATTATTTCATGGGTTTGCTTTAGTTAGAAAGGAACTCAGTCATTACCACACCCAGGCAATTTTGGTCTTTGGAAATAAAAATACTTTTCAAATTAGTTTTTAAAACTAACATATACACTATAATAGCATTCTTCAACATTGATAAATAGAAGGAAATGGAAAAACATCCTACATCTTGGCAATATTAATGTAACGACTAATCTTTTTCTCATTTTCAAGTTACTTTTCAAGTGCATTTCTCATCAGACTAATAATAGTATTGAAGATGAATGGGCATACATTTCATTCAACACATCATATTGTTGCTACAATTGTGTATTATAATCCTCATTTTTAAAAAAACTTATATTTTAAAATAAATTTAAATGTATTGAGAATTGCAAAAGCTGCAAATAGAGAAAACTTAACCAGCTTTTAGCCATTCTTATGAGCACATCTTACATAACCATGAACCATTTGTCAAATACAAAAAAATCAACCTGTGTAATTTTATCAGTTAAGCCATTGACTTTCATTGGGTTCCATTGGTTTTTCCATTCATGGGCTTTTTCTGTTCCGGATTCAAATCACAGTGTATTCATTCAAATCTTATTTTCAGACTTTGCACAGTGGTGCATAAAGGTTGTGCACCCTAATTGAGGATTGACATATTTCTAAATATTTAGATAGTTTCTTGTTTTTCTGCATCATAAGTGAGTCCATGAGGTACATCTTTATTATAGTAGACTTCTTTTAAGATTCTTTCAACAGATTGGAGTCACACTTCTGAGAGCATGAGAGAAGAATGTCTGTATTTGTGACTTTGGCCATTGCCAAATTGTGTTTCAAATGCCTACACTCATTTAAATGCCATAAGTGATTTCTTGAGAGTAGCATTTTTCTGAAATTTTTTCAGCTTTGGTTACCATCACTTACTTATTCTGGTAACTTAATAGATGAAAATTACATCTCAGTTTTTAAAAATTTTATTTATATGATAACTAGAGAATTTGAATATTTAACCATGTGAATACTACCTATATTTCATCTTTTGGGAGTCACCTCTTTGTGATTTTTTTAAGGCCTGGATTTTTTCATCAATGTCTATAATATAATAAAAATATCCCATGGCCTATCATTCTGTTGTGGTTATTTATCCATTAATTTGTTCTTTCAATGTTTCTTTAATCATTTTTAAAGCACTGTAGCACTGTCCTCCCGTTGTTCATTGATTTGCTCCAGCGGGCCCAGTAACATCTCCATTGTGAGACTTGCTGTTACTGTGTTTGGCATATTGAAAACATCACGGGGAGTTTGCCAGGCTTTGTCGTGCAGGCAAGATACCCTCAGTAACTTGCTGGGCTCTTCGAGAGGGGGCCATCATCATGAAAATTTATGTACTATTCATTACTTATTATTTAATTTTACTATCTCTTTTAAGCTTGAAAGGTTTCTCTTTTTTTTAAAAAAAAACTGATTTTATTGTATTTATTTATTTGGTTTTGGGACCACACCCAATTGTGCTTAAGGCTTCTTTCTTTTTTTTTCTCACTTTTTTACAATTTTTAAACAATTTTTATTAAGTGAAACACCATGAGGTACAGTTGTAGACTTACAAACTTTTGTGCTTGGATTTCAATTATACAATGATCAAATACTCATCCCTCCACCAGTGCCCATTTTCCACCACCACGGGTCCCAATATCCCTCCCACTCCCCATCCCCCCATCCCACCCTGCCTCTGTGGCAGGGCATTCCCTTTTGTTCTCTCTCTCCTTTTGGGTGTTGTGGTTTGCAAAAGAAGCATTGAGTGGCAATCATGTTTGGTCTATAGTCTACTTTCAGCATTCTTCTCCCATCCTGGGAGGATCCTCCCAACACCCTTTATTTGGTACTCCCTTCTCTATCTGAGCTCCCTTTTCCCCTAGCATGTGTGGCTGGCCTCCAAGCCATGGAATAAACCTCCTGGTACTAATCTTGGCCACTCTTGGGTGTTAGTCTCCTATTTTGTTACTTTATGTTCCCCAGATGAATGCAATCTTTCTCTGTCTATCCCTCTCTGACTCATTTCGCTTAGCATAATACTTTCCATGTAGTACCACTTGTATGTAAATTTCATGACTTCAAATGCTTATTTCTGGCTCTGTGCTTGGGGATCACTTCCGGCGGGGCTCTGGGAATCATATAGGTTGCAGGGGATTGAATCGGGTTGAGACATGCAAGGCAAGCACCCTACCTGTTGTAGTATATCTCCAGCCTACTGATTTTAAAATTTTATTCTTTTCTATAAAAATGCAACTTGATATTCAGTCTTTACCTATTGGGTTGATTGGAACCTGCTAATTTCATGTAACATTTTTGTTATGACAAAAACAGCTTCCTTCAAGGACTTCTTTACTTTTTTTTTGAGGCTAAAAACCAAGTTCAGCTCAACAGCTGCAGTTGACTGTGCCTTCCTCAGAAACAGTAGGCAACATACTTGGTTTTTGTTTTATTGGTTACCATGTCCAGAGATGCTCAAGCGTTATTCCTGACTCTATACTCAGACATTACACCTGGCAGTGCTTGGGGAACCATATGAGATGCTCCCGATTGAACCCTGGTCGGTAGCATGCAAAGCAAGCACCCTAGCCGCTGTACTATCACTGTGTCCCCACTAGGTACCATATTTGTGTTCCAGATTAGTGATTGGCACAACTTCCTCAAAGCTGTCCTACTCCCTCTCCTTTACCACTTATCCACACCCGTTCATCCATCACAGTGCTCTAGAGCACACCAGCACCTGTCTGCTCACACACCAGAAGTTAGAATCTCTGCATTTAGACCAGTGGTTTCCCATCTTTCTACAAGTGTGGGCTAGAACCTGTCTTCAGACAGGAGTTTGGAGACCACTTCTACAAAGTTTCTTTAGCATGATAGATATTATCTGATATCCCTATTCTTTCCTGAATATATTCTGCATCCTCAGTTTAGGACATTCCCTTATTCAGCTTGGGACACACTCCCCCACTCCCAGGTTCTCTCTCTCTCTCTCTCTCTCTCTCTCTCTCTCTCTCTCTCTCTCTCTCCCTCTCTCTCTCTCTCCCCCCCCCTCTCTGTCACACACACACATGCACACACACATCTTTTGCTTATTCCTACTAATCTGTCATGTAAAGACAAGTATATCGTATCCTTGCTATGTGCCATCAAGTGCCTGACACATTTTTATGTACTCCTAACACCTAGTCACAATGTCTTCCTAACTTGCTTATGATTCTAGTTTCTCTTTTTCATATGTATATATATATATGTATATAAAATATCAGCACATATTTGCTGGGTGTTGTGTGTGAAAATAGAATAAATGAATGAACATTTCCAAAAAAATGTTTTCTGTGTTTCTCAGGAGGGCTTAATAAGAATATTTCCCTAGAGAACAGAGAAGTTAAAGGATAGCATATGGATGCTTTTTTTTTTTATTATATCAAGATGTCATGAATAGTGTATACTGACTTGTTTAATATTTATTTCACCCTCTCTCTAGGAATTAATACTGTCACGCAAAGGTTGGAAAATTAAAATGACATTTTCCTTGCTGCCTTACCGACAGTATTCTGGACATAAATTAGATACCACCAATTAGATACAATCTTGAGAAATAAGGAAGGTAGAGATTGGATAGAAGCTATTTTCCTCATATTTTTTCCTCACCAATGCAAGGTCATCAAAACATGAGGATTCCTTATGCCAGGGCTTATTAAAAATTTTGGGGGTGACTGGAGGTAGCTGTGGTAGTAGTAAGGACAAAATAACCTCTTGATTAAACATTAAGACTGGCAAGTTCTGTGTAATAATGCAATGGACCCAATCATAAAATTATATATAGAAAATATATAACTAGTTGATAAAGTGCTTTAATATAGTAAGATTTCTTTTAAATCAATAAGAAAAAAATTAACTCAATTAAAAATGTATAAAACACAAGAATAGAGTTAAAAAATAGTTCAAATAATATTAAATATTTAACATTTTCCGCATCACACTGGCAAAGGATTTTTAAGTGGTAACACTCAGTTCTAGTGAAGATATGCTACTTGTATTAGGTGTTTTTAAACAACTCTATAGACTTCTAAATTAATTCATTTTCTGCATCTACATGCAGATGCATTTTATGCATCTAGATTTAATTATGTTTGTAAACAATCCTTAAAATTCTCATCTGCTGTGTCAATGACTTTTAGTTTTGTTTTAAATAGAGAAATTCTACTTCGACAACGAGTTTATCCAAATGAAGTCATTGAGTGTACTTAAATACTTAAAGATTTAAAGATTCTTTCCTGCTTTTGGAGAGCAGGAAGTCCGCGAGTAGCTGTTAAAAGTAAAAAAGCCTATACCTATAATTAAAATTGAGAAGCAGCCTAGAATAATTTGCACATGCACACAAAATTGGCACATAGATGGATGTTGGTTTTATCACGATTTTTAAGAGTGAGCTTTTCAGAATAATAATAGTGAATGCATGAGCAGGCTCCACGTAACTGAGGATATGACCATCCAACTTCCTGCTGCTCTTTTCCTAGAAACCTGCCCTTTTCTAGGGAAACTTCCATTCTGTGGGTAGATTTAGAAAAGAACAATGCCCAGGACTCCCTTCACCTATCAATTTCCAGTTTGGAAGCTGGAGAAAAAAACTGATCTCTTCTTCTAGTACTGATTGAGTCAAGATGAAAGTTTTGGTCCATCCCTGGGACTTCAAGTCTCAAGCTGAGGTACAGTAACAGTAGCTCGGACCACAATTCCACGCAGTGGCAGTGGTAGATGTGTGCAGGGCACCAGCAGCTGCTTGCTGGCCTCACAGTTCCTTGCGCCTGAGAGCTGCACATCCGGCTACTTGGCTCACCAGAAAGGCCTTGTGGGCTGTTAGAAACAATGGAGGAAGAATCCAACATCAGTTAGTAACTAAACATTGTAGATCTCTGTGCTTTCCAGAGAGAGACCCTCATTGATATGCTGGTGAATTATATCAGTTGTTAAAAAGAAAGATCACCAGGTCTGTTAGTAAGGGGAAAATCTAATTGCAGAATATCCATTTACTTGAGGAATGTTTATTGAGCACTTCTATTTTCTCATCTCTGTGTTCAGTACAGGACAGACTTGCTCTGCCTCCGTGGAGCATTACATAAAATTCCTAAATGTTGAAAATAAATTGTATCTAGCTATAGCAGAAGGAGAAATACTGTAAATTATTCACATGCAGCATATGGAAAAGTTAGCAACTATTATCAGTGATTCTGATAGGTATCTTATAAAGGATCACTTTATTGAAAAAAAGAAGCACTTAATGTTGACAGGACTAATTCTGAATGGTGGAGTTATTTTTTTCTGTTATTTTATAAATTTTGCAATATGATAATTTTATAACAAAATTTATTTAAAGTAAAATATTTGAAATTTCCTAACCTCACTTTACATTTAACTAATATTTGAAAAACTCTGTAATAAGGATTTTCTAACCTTATAAATACTTCTGAACAACAGATCTATAAAACATATCAATGTAGACTGGGAGATAGCGAAGGAGTTAGAACACATTGATTCCCGGCACTCCATCGTCTTCTGAACATCGTGGGGAACAATCCTGAGGGCACCTCACCGTGCTGAGGCTAATCCCCAGCACAGCACAGTCTGAGTAGCCTCATCTAATCTAGTTCTTGCATTGAACTACAGGTCCAGTTGGCCTAGAATCACTGGTGAGACCCTGGCCCCTCCTGACCACAATTTGGGATCCACCCTCATCCCCTAAAAACAAAACCCTCACAGATGTCCATGCTACAGAATTGAAATAAAAGTCATCATTCTGCTTTAATGCATCTCAAGCTCTGAGTCAAATCATAAGAGTTTAGTGTGGACACCCCCTGGGGGTACAGGAAGTTACAGAATGTGGGGGTCAGTAATGGGGTTGGGGGAGAGCAGAGCCCATCTGAGAAGTCATCTGGTGGGTGGGCAGTCTGCAAGTCCTCACTAGAGATGCTCTGTCCAGGATTCACAAAACCTCTAACTGCATTTCTTGTTTGTAGAAGACTTCCTGGGACACGTGCTAGATCCTCCACCTGCTGTCAGGCTAGAGGCAGAGAACTGCACAGCTTTCAGAATCCAGTGGGGCGTGCCGGAACATCCCAGGCACATCATCGTAGCATTCAAGGTGTGTATCTGGCACAGGGTGGACTGGGGGTGGGAGTCCTGGGTATCTCTGTGATGCGTGTATGGCCTACTCATACTGATTCATCCTAACCATGCCTCTTTCTCTCAGTTCTCCCCCTACTTCATAATGGCTCCATTCCCCTTTTGTAGGAACCAAAGGGCCTAGAACTCTTTTCAGGGTGTTTCTAAGTACTCTAACAGGCGATTATGATCTAATTCCCCCTTCCTCTAGGATATAAACTAAACTAAGTAAAAGCCATGACATTCAGTTGCCTGGAGTCACTGTGGAGAGTGACAGAATCATGGGGAATAAGAGCGGGTCACTGGGGAATGTTGTTCGCAAGTCAGAACAATGTAATATCTGAGTGAAAGCAGAGGGATGGCCAGGCAGAGCAGAGGAGGACACAAATAAGGCAGCTTACTTCTTCAGCATCACAAATTAGACAGATTTCTTCCTTCCTTCCTTCCTTCCTTCCTTCCTTCCTTCCTTCCTTCCTTCCTTCCTCTCTCTCTCTCTCTCTTTCTTTCTTTCTTTCTTTCTTTCTTTCTTTCTTTCTTTCTTTCTCTCTTTCTTTCTTTCTCTCCTTCCTTCCTTCCTTCCTTCCTTCCTTCCTTCCTTCCTTCCTTCCTTCCTTCCTTCCTTCCTCTCTCTCTCTTTTTCTCTCTCTCTCTCTCTCTCTCTCTCTGTTTCTTTGCTTTTTTTGGGTCATACCTGGAGATGCACAGGGGTTACTCCTGGCCCTGTACTCAGGAATTACCCCTGGCGGTGCTCAAAGGACCATATGGGATGCTGGGAATCGAATCCAGGTCGGCTGCATGCAAGGTAAATGCCCTACCCGCTGTGCTATTGCTCCAGCCCCAGATTTCTTTTCAGATTGTTGAACAACAATTTTCAAGATGAATCAACTGATAGAAGCCAGATTTCAGAGAAATTTCTGGACTTCTGGAATCTCGAGGAAATATCAAGAGAGCTACTCTGGGTCCTCATCTCTGAGTGTGGGAACCAAGATCCCCCTAGAGCAGAGTTCCCCACTTCCAACTGGTCTTCATAACACCCTCACACTCACCCCACCTTCCTTTTTTCACCACAGTTGAGTTGCACTTTATCATGGCCCTTTGCCCCATTGTTTCCTGAAAGTAGAGAATGTGGTTGTGGGCTTCTGTTTTTAAAATATGGGGCAATAAGTGTGTACCTGAGAGAGTCATTTCCTGGAACTGGGTCCAGTGCTATTCATCCCCCTTCACTTCTGTGTATTTACCCCCTGGCCCTTGAGGATTAGGAGTTTGCACCCTGGCTGGCTCACGCTGAGGCTGTTCCAGCAGACGTAATTGTGGAGGTGGCAATGAGGTACCCCTCAGCACCCTTTGAGGTGTTGAGTGCTACAAACGTGGATCTTTGACCATATGGAAGAGTGTGGGCCCCCTTCTCATCACTGGTGTCTGGGCTTTTCCAGATATTTTACTCTGAGGTCGTTTCCAGCCTGGACAGACCCTCTGAGGAGAAGACCCATAATGTCCCTGTCACCGAAGATAGAATGATCACGGTGAGTAGCCCCCTCCTCGCAGAACCCATCAAAATCTCCCACAGACTTGGCATGTTAGTGATACTCAGGAGCCTTTCTCATTTAGGGGTTGTGTGCTGTCTGTGTAATAATAATAATGAATGAGTGTTTAGTCCTTCGGAATGCATGAAGGTCTTTCATGTTCATTACCTCATCAAAGGCCTCCTGATCTCAACAGGAGCTGGAGGAAGACAGTCCTCCTGGCACATGTATTTTCTCTGAATCCAAGCCACTCCATTCAGAGAACACAGTCACCTTACAGCTTCTTTTTTCTGCATAAGGTCACTTTGATTTGTTTTTGAAATCCCAATAAATCTTTATCAATGGCACACTTGTACCTTTCCAACTGCTTGTAGATACAACAGACAAGAAAATGATGCCATTTGAAATGTATATTCAAACAGGTCCCAGTTGCTAATTTTCTTCCTGAGCAGGACACCCTGTCCTTCCAGCAATCAATTGTTGGCTCTTCATCAGCTCCTTTGCTACTTCTGGTTAAGGTATCTCTGAGTGAAAATTTCAGCCTTAGGCATGTGCTGTTTTCTCTCCTCCTTCCTCCTCCTATGACAATTAGCCTACAGGGTGGAACTTTTTGAATCATTTTATGAGAATTGAGCTTTGGTACACAGTGTTCTGGTTTAATGGTGGTGGCTAATATTTATAAGTGCCTTCTAGACATAAGTTGCAGCCTATTTGTCAGTTCTGATATGTAACTATTACTTCTGAAGCATCTGATACCTTTAAGGTACTTTTCTGTGTGCCTTCATTTAATTTTACATATAATCTCATGACTTTCCAATTGTTTGGGGATGCCTACTTAATAAATAGAACTCTCAGGCATATAAAAGTTCCATAAAAAAATTACCAAGTCCCAAGGTACCATGAACAGAGAGAGTTTGGGGGCTTCTGTGGGCTATCATCTTTGTGGACACTCACTGTAGCCTGGGCATGCCCTGTGGCAGGAGTGCAGACACTGTGTGTGGGGTCTGCCTTCCTTCTGCTGGAGGGATCAGATAGGCAGGTCCTTTTATTTTGGGGGTCCTGCAAGTTTTCCCTTTTATGTGGTGTTTCTATTTTTTTCTCTTTTCCTGGGATGAGTTGAACATCTAGTGATTTGGGCAAATATGGTTTAGGGCTGGAGCGATAGCACAGCGGTAGGGCGTTTGCCTTGCACGCAGCCAACATGGCTGACCGGAGTTTGATTCCTCTGTCCCTCTCAGAGAGCCCGGCAAGCTACCGAGAGTATCTCGCCCGCAAGGCAGAGCCTGGCAAGCTCCCCGTGACATATTCGATATGCCAAACACAGTAACAGCAAAGTCTCCGATGGAGACGTTACACAGTAACAACAAAGTCTCCAATGGAGACGTTACTGGGCCCGCTCGAACAAATCGAAGAACAACGGGAGGGCCTTTACCTTTACCTTTATGGTTTAGAAAAGTTTAAACTCTCGCCACAACCAGGACTCAGAGGGTCTCTTTTTATTAAAATGTTGACTTTAGGCAGAAGGTGAAAAGATAGAAAAGGAGTGAAAAGATTTAAGTCAGTGGGTACCACTGCGGGAGTGGTTTCTGTCCCACCCCTAACCACCCTTTCCTTCATTCCTACTTCTCTAACCACCCCAGACATGGCCTGGGCCCGCCAATGCTGCTTCACCAACTTGCTTTCTATCTTGCCCCATCCTTCCTTTGGTGGTTTTGTGATGACTGGGGCTCACTAACTAACTAACTAACTAACTAACTACTAACTAACATGTGGACACACAGCTCACACACTTGGTTACAGTGCTCACACACAGTTGGTGATGGTGGAGTCACACATTTGGTTGTGGCACTGGATATCACAAATAGCCATGCTCCTAGGAACACAATAATGTGGGCTGGAATCAGGGACTGGACACACAAACTCACACTACTGAGCTACTTGTGGGGTCTAATTGATTCACTTTTGCATTGCCTCATAGTGAATCTGACTTAAATGATTGAATGGACAAATCACTCTGGCAAATGATGTGGGTATGTCTAGAGGCTTTCCTTAGCATTGGACATAGAGACTTTTCTTAGATGGATGAACACTTTCAGTTTTTCTTTGTGACCATCTTGTCCACTCAGGGGGTGGGGTGGGATGGGGGTATACCATCCGCTGGTCGGATTTTTTTTTTGCTTTTTTGGGTCACACCCAGCAATACACAGGGGTTACTCCTGCCTCTGCACTCAGGAATTACTCCTGGAAGTGCTTGGGGAACCATATGGGATGCTGGGAATTGAACCAGGGTCAGCTGCGTGCAAGGCAAATGCCCTACTCACTGTGCTGTCACTCCAGCCCCCCCGCCCCGGGTCTGATTGATCCCTAACACTGGTTGTATCCAAACTTAGAGGGAACTGAGACAGAGGCCATGAGATTTGCATCTAGTCCAGTTCTGAAGCCAGACAAGGCCCACTGAAATATAGCGTTCCATTATAAGAACCTTAGACCAGGTTTTCTATATTTCTCTGAATCTGATGATGTAGTGCAGGAGGTAACTGGGGTACCTGTTACTGGATGTAGTGCCACGTATCTAGGGGTTCCTTTGTTACTTATAGAGATATGGGAATATGTGTGTGAATGTTAGTGGATACATTTCAGGAATGCCTCACTCTTTCTGTTTTAAATAGGATAGATCTATTCAAGAAGATTTTTTCCCCAATGGCAAACAATGCTGCTTCTCCTACAAAACTCTGGAAGATAATTTTGTATTTTCCAGTGACCACTCAGGGAACGGAACTCTCTCAATTTTCCCTCCACCCTGGTCTGAATTGTTTTCTTTATGCCTTTTAGAAGAAGGATGCTTAGAAAACAGCATTTTTCTATTTCTCTGGGCCTTCCACCTGATGCTAGGAAAGGGAGATCCAAGACTGATCTATAGAATCAACTGTGAAATCAAAAATAAGTTTGACAGCTAGCTACCAGTGTAGTTTACTCTAGAAGAATCATAGCATTTTGATGCTGAACCTTTGGCCGGTGAAGCTAACCTGAATTCCTCAAGACCATGCAGCTATTTACACCCAATCTTGGATCTCTTGACTCTTGTTTGGCACTTCTTTGGTAGAATCACTTCATGCCTCCTCTCAGCAATGCTCATGACGTCATAGTGATGTGTCTGAAGTAGTGAACAGGACAATATTATGCTTTATTTCTGGAAACAAAGAACCCAGGCTTCTATCAATAGGAATAAAATGCAGCATGGAAGGGAATAAAAGTGAGGTTTGAAATCAGGGTTGGAGATTTCAGTAACATCTTATTTAGTATGGTTTCATCATTGCAAAGTGAACTGACATCAGTTTAAAACAGTCTATAATTTTAAGGGATCATATATAATTTAGAATAAAAGTCTAGTAGTACAAAAATCTTAAAATAATAACAATTCCAGCAAAATGTGCTTTAATTCCTCCCTCATGCAACTGCCAGGATTTACTCAGTTTAGCATTTTTCTGGTGCCATCTCAAACCTTTTCACTCTCCTCCCAGTGGTCTAAAATATCTTACTACCATATTTACATTGTAGCCAATAGATGAAAATAGAATAAGGAATTCTCCCCTTCCCTTGAAGGTATAACCCAGCAATTGCCTTCAGCATTGTTACTCATTTCCTAGAGGACAGAATTTAATCACATGATCACACCCAAAAGCTAGGAAATCTGGGTGGTCATGGCCCACTGAAATATAATGTTTTATTATAAGGACCAAATGATTCCAAGATGACATTGAGGTCTCCCTTGTTGCAGAGTGAAAAGAGAGAAGGAATTGGTACAAAAAAACATTGAAAAGCAGTTAAGAATCTGAAAAAGTAAGGTGCTGATCTGAAAATCATATTGTTATGTCTGGAAGTCATGTGACTGAAACATATCAAATCATGGTGTATTTTACGAGAGAATCTAGACCCACCGATACCCCCACTGGTTATATAAACTCTCTGAGTCTAGTTTATCATCTCAAGAATAGAGGTTATAAGGGGTTATGATCCCCGGAGCCCACCAGGACTAATTCCTTAGTGCAGTCAGGAGTAACACTGAGCATCTCTGGGTGTGACCCCAAAACAACAACCAAATAATATAGAGTTTATAAGATTGATTTCTTAGGGCTGTTTGGAGGATTGAAAATTGCAACGATGTGCAAAATTTTTATAAATTCAAAATGACATGTAAATTTGAAATGACATATAAATGCAAATTATTATGATTATGCCAACTATAAGGTGTAAGTTTGTTTTCTGGCAATCTCTGAGGGAGGTAAGAGGCTGTGGAATAGTGCACAGAATTCAGTTTTGCTCATGCTGTCTCCTTGAGATAAACAAACTTAAATTATCCCAGCTTTTTCTCTTTTATGGATATAAGTTCTCGGACTAATGACAGCTACAGGTGGTCTTGTGAAAACAAAGGGGGCAACTTTTCAAAGATTTTGCATTTTAGAAATAACCAAACACAAAGATGCAAAAAAGCATCTATTGTAACCAAAATGAATTTTTCTTTAAAGTGATTGAGAAGACCAAAGGACAATATTAAACTCACTTTAGCTCCTACTTCTAGAAAACAATTCCTCTTACTCTCTTTACTGTCTTGTATAGAAACTAAATTCAAGAAACATAGGAATACTTTGAATTGTTTGAAAATGTCTTACAAGCAATAAAATGAAGCAAAACACTTTGTTTTTCTACTTTGAAAAAAATGTACTTAGCAACTAGTTTGATACAAAGCTGAAGCACTGAATTTATGACATTTAAAGGTAGAACTCCCAAGATTTGTCGAATTGTGTGGTGTTATGCTAAATTATTTGATATAATGAAAGATTTCATTTTAGAACAGTGGTATCAGAGGATGGAGTATGGTTAAATTATTGAGTCCAGCCCCATTTTTCATAATCCCAACAACTCTATCCCCTTGACCCTTACTCCCTTTTGCCAACTTGTCAGCTTGTCAACACAGGAAAAGACCTGAAGAAAGATTAGAAACATCTGGCTTCTGGGAGGGGCCCTCTGTGTCTTTTGGCATACTAGGACTAGAGGTAGCATTTATCTTCCATGATTAATAAAGAATTTGTTTCAAGCTATATAAGAAACTTCTACAAGAATAATTTCTCTTGGTTTTCAGAGATAATTTCACATCTCTGATCCACAAACTTTCGTAGTTTACAGAAATAATAAACTGGTTTTCAGATTTAATATTATTTAATATTTTTATCTTCATATTATCTGATAGAATTTGAGACTCGTAGTTCAACAAATAAAGGCTCATATCCCTTCTTTGTCACCTAATTATGACTTTGAGCAAATTATTAACTTTACAGGGTTTGTTCTCTGTAAAAGAAACCAGACACCTATATTTTAGGACTGGAGGACAAATTCAATCAAGTGATGTGTATAAACACTCCTTGTTTCTGAAACAGAAAAAAAGTGACATGTGGGTAATAGTGGTAGCTGTATTAAGTATTGGCTCATAGCTAATATCTGCAATGTTTGATGAAACCTTATTGTTATCTCCATACTTCATATAGCATAATGACTTCCTCGGAGGGAAAGCCCGGAGCAGAAGCCTGTGAGGGTATGGAACTTGTTTGACTGTGTATTTCTGTTCCTTGTATGGGCTGCCAAGAGAGGAACGAGAACCTGAGTTTATACTTGCCTGTTACCTCCAGTTTCTTACACTTCCCTCATGATGTGAAGCCAGGGGGGCAGAGGGACTGTGGAGGCACCATCTAATCCCAGATACATGGAATTAGAAGAGTGCCTACCTGTGAAAACAGTTCATGTGTTCAACAAAGACCTCTTGTGCAGTTGCATATAGAATAAATGTGGGGATGGTGGATTGGAGACAAACACACCTTCCAGGCTGTGGACATGACGCAGGTAAAGAGTCAGAGAATATGAAGAAGAAAATAGTTTTAAAAGATAGTGAAAAGGGGTAGAAGGGATGTGGGTGAGAGGCAATTGGGCATGTTTCCATAGTTACTAACTCCAGGGTCTAGGGCCAAGTTACTGCCATTGTTAATCAAGTCACAGAGCCCCAGTGATAGAAACTGCTTTGTGATGAGGTCATCTGTTTACATTATGCATCTTGACTTGATTTATTTCTTTCATCCATTCACTAGTTCATCTGTTCATTTATCAAAAAACATTGCTTGAGTCTTTGCTATGAGTTTCCTAACATTATGCTAAGCTTTGAGATGCCAGAGGAATAAAAACTTGCTTTCTGCCCCCAAGTGGGCAAGGAGAAATAAATAGTCAATTACGGTATAAGGAGAGCAATGCTAAGATTGAGGTACACCAAGGACACCAGGGAAGCGTAGAGGAGGTGCCTAACCAGAATGGAGGCTGGGTGAGGGTCAGAGAAATGAGGTAATGTCTCAGTTGAACTGAGTCATGAAGGATGAAGAGGAGTGAGCCAGTCACGAGTGGGGAGAAGGGCATTTCACATAGAGGGAGCAGTAGGTTCAAAGGCCCAGAGGCAAGGAATTGAATGGCATAAATTTTAGTCCTGCCAAATTCTTAAGTATGAGTAGAATGTAGAATGCATGTAAGGAAGGTGGTATGAAATGATGCTAGGAGGACAAGCACAAGGATAGAAATACACTATTGAAAAAGAGCCTTTAACTAGGAACAGTCATGATTTGAGTCTTAGAGAACTCTGGAGTTGAGATGGGGGGGGGGGGGGTCTAGGCAGAATTGGTGAAAGGGAGAGTCAGAAGCTATTGTTATAATTATCAGGAGTTGCACTTAAATAACTGTGATGACAAAATGATATCAATCGATTAAAGTTATGTGATTACTGAGAAATATTGAATGATGTTTCGGAAGGAGTCATGGACACAGAGTACCATGTAAAGAAGTGTCTTGATGAGAGAGAGAATATAAGAACTGAAGCAATTTCTTGTGTATTTGTTAATAGTTGGGGGAATGATGAGTTGGGCTGTAATTATGCTGAACTTCATTGTTTGTAGCTGTTGAGTAGAAATGATCAAGAGGTAATCACAAGCCCATGGAATGGACATCGAGAGGGGGTCAGAGGTAGAGAAGCAATTTCAGGGTGGGTTATGGCCTAGGGTTTTGCTTGAAGTTCACAGTGTAGCAATCCAAGTAAGAGTGAGAGAAGTTGGTGAGGGATGGAATTCCTGGGAAATACCAACATCTAAGGGGTAGGCAGAGAATGGGGAATGGGCAGAGGATGTCAAGAAGGAACAATGAGAGGGGTAAAAGGAGACCTATGAGGAACAGTCATGATTTCCAAGGGAACAAAGAGGCTTTAGACATGAGTGTTTTGGAGGATCGGGATTTAAAGTATCCATTAAATAATAAGTCATTCCCACTGGGTTTACCACAAGTTTTGGTGCCTTTGTTAGAAGCATCTCAACTGAATATGAGAATGAGTTGAGCAATGAATAAGAGATAAGGGAATGAACTTAACTTTCTTAAGAAGTGTGCTTTTATGGAGAGGAGGTAGGGGTACATTCGTGGTGGGAAATAATTAACTATTTCTAAAATAGGGGAGACTTGATTACACACACACAGTCCACAGATTATTGCAATGTATTTTAAGATTAAAAATTCTTGTCAGAAGCGCTTGACAATTATTTATTTAATAAGACAAAATTTGCTGATCTACTGATTAAATATTCTTAGCAACTGCAAACATTTAATCATCTGCAGAGGAGGAAGTTAAGAACTATAGGATGGGATTCCTCCTGTCAAGTGACTTATTGTCCCAGAGGGAAAATGCTTTGTAATAAGCATATGCATGTATATGTATATTGTACATATTTTGTGGTATACAACAATTTAAGATAAAAAACATGACAATCCTTTTCTTAAGTACATCTTTGCACCAGCTCTATGACACACACTATCACAAATATTGTGATCATGTAGTATATAGCAGGCACATTATACAGAGGAAGCAATGAATGTTAATATCAAGGCCATGTAACTAGCAGGATTAAAGGCTAAAATGGTCAATTCCAAGTCAGGCCCTTTCTTCTGCAATGTGCTGTGGCTTTTCACCAAGAAAACCTAACTCTTAGCTTACTACTGAGCCCCGTAACCTCAGAAGCATGTCACTTTAGGTCAGGTCCAAAGTAGAGTGAATGAATATCCTTTAGCTGTAGCTTTCTGGACAGAACTTCATGTACAGAAAATAGTACAGGAAATATTGTCTCACTCTCTCTCTTTCTCTCTTTCTCTCTCTCTCTCTCTCTCTCTCTCTCTCTCTCACACACACACACACACACACATACACACACACATATATTCAGTCCTGGTTATAAGTGGGGCCCCTAGAACAGCAATAACTTCATTTGGGAACATGCTGAAAGCTCAAATTTTCAGAACACTTCAATATTTACATAATCAGAAACCTCGGAGGCCAGGCCCAACAACTTTCTCGCTCTCAATAGTGGGGTCCTAGATTTGAAATTATAACCTTGCATTTACCAAATAAGCATCTTAAGTCATTGAATCATTCCTGGCCTCCCTAGAAAATGGTTTTTGGAAGGCTTCTAAGTGAATCTGACTCTGATTCCATTGAAAAATATAAGAACTGTGACTGGGAATGTAGCTCAGCAGCAAAGCACATGTCTGAGACCTGGGTTCCATCCCCAACATCCCCAAAGAAGAAATAAAAGTCTAAAATATAAGAACCAAAGTTCAAGTTCCTACTTTACGGATACAAAGTAAGACCTCAGTTTACTGTTGAAACTGTTTCTGAGCATCCGTAGTGAACATCTGCTATGGAAAGAAAGAACTGAGAGATTCCAGCCCTGGAAAGGAATGTTCTTTATGTTCTATCAGCCTTGTGGTCTATTCAGAAAATTCAGCTCAGCCAGGAGGAACACTATTTGATAGGCTAAAACACTTGTTCAAGATAGAAGTAAGGGGAATTCTTTCATCTCGGACAATATGTCACAATGTTTCATACTTTGCAAATTGTCCACTTTGGTCAGTCCTAGTGAAAGCGATGGTTATCTCTAGCAATTTACAGATAGTTTGACATACATGTACAGCCTTCATAGAAGTTGTCTGGTTAGGGGCTCGAGAAATAGTACGGGAAGTAAGGCATATGGTGGAAGCAACTCCCACAGATTCGATTCCAGCCACTGCATATGGTCTCTTGAGCACTACCAGAGTTCTTTCCTGGGTACAGATCAGTAATAGCCCCTGAGCACTGCAGAAAGAAATTGTTTGTCCCCGAAGAAGTTCTGCTTGTTGATAATTCCCTGTTCCATTATTGACAGGAGGAAGTGATTGGTGGTTTGAAACCAGGCACGAAATATTTAGTGACTGTAGCAGCTGACAGCCCATTGGGCACTGGGTCACGGAGCTCTCCTCAATATTTTGTCACTTTGAATGAAGGTAAATGGGTTTGATTCGCTAATAATTGGGAAGTGTGTCTGTCATTTCTCCCTCCATGCAGCCTTTATCAATAAGCAAGTCTTATGTGCCAGGCACTGTGAACTCTGGGAAATCAGAGGTGAGAAAAAGCAGGAATTTCCCTGCCCTCTCAGAATTAGTGAGGAAGGTCAGGACATTATATAATTCACATTCAGTCAAAGGCGGTAAGTTCTGGGGTCAGGAGTTCAGCTCAGTGGTAGATCTGGGTTCAATGCCCAGTTCCAACAAAGGAAAAAAAATGTGAGAAGTTTTGCCTACAGAATGCAGGAAGGAGTGTAGAGATAACCAGATGTAGGAGTGAGGTTAGACTCTTCAGAGAAAATGACCAGCATATGGAGCACTGATGGGGAAGTTGAAAGTGAGACCGTGAGGAACGAAAGCAGGAAAAGAAATATATTCGCAAAAGGAAGCCAGAATCTTGCTCCTGAAGGAGTCTTCATGCCAGGCACTGGAATTCAAGAGCATCACTGCTCTGGGCACTCACTGTGGAGGGAGAACAAATGATAATTAAAATTTTTTTCTGTAGATTTTAGAGGGGAGGTGCAAGCAGTGCTAAGGTACCCAGATGCCACTTCCCCTGATTCTCCGTCCACTGGGCCAGATGTTTGCATACTCAGTCTCAAGGCTGTAAAGTTGCTCGGGACCATCCGGACCACAGGTGGCAGTTCTGAGGTCAGAGGACCATGTGGTGCAGGGGCCCAACCCAAGTTGGACACCTGCAAGGAATGCATCCTAACCCCTGCCCTAACTCCCTGGTTCCACAAGGACTACTTTTGCGGGGAGGGTTTTGAGACTGAATCTGGCAGTATTCAGGGTTTATTCCTGGCTCTGTGCTCATGGATCACTACTGGGGGTGCATGAGGCACCCACAAATGGTATTTTAAAGCAACTTTCTCCTATTCATGGGAGGTATGTACCCTTGATAGCCTCTGAGGCATTTCTTCACCTTGAGCTCTGGAGGATTTCAGAAAGAAGTATATTTGGCCTGAATTTCAAAAACAGCAGTTGCCTTGGGGAGATAACAACTGCATGTTTTCACATGAGGGCATTGTTTAAGTATACTGTTCATCAAGGAAAACACACACATAAAAATACCAAGTTGACCAGGGCCAAAGAGATAGCACATTTACTTTGCACATGGATGACTTGGATTTGATTTCTGGCATGTCCTTTGATCCCTTGAGCCTCCCAGGAGTGATCCCCGACCACAGAGCCTGGAGTAAGCTCCAAGCATGGTTGGATGTGCCCCCCAAAATGAAAGCAACAAAAAAGAATACTAAGTGGAATGATGCTAAGGATTTATGTTTCCTTATGGATAAATATTAATACTGGTACTTGGATACAAGGTACTTGGAGGTAGTTAATATATTTAACCTTCCATATGCTAACTATGGAAGGTTAAATATACTGCCTTCATAGTTGATATGTTTTTGTAGTTTGTGTGTGCCTTTAGTTTGGATTATGAGATTGTTCTTAACGGGTGATATTTAGGCTGAAGAAAATGTATTTGTTCTGTTTTTTTCCCTCTTGTTTGTTGTTAAACAGCATCAGAGACCAGAAGTCAATTCTGTTGTATTTGCTATTTTAGATTCCTGCCGACCTCCAGCAGCACCCCAAAAGCCCTACATTCTTGTGGTCTCAGATACTGAAGTGGCTATATCTTGGAAACCTGGAGTCAGTCAAGGAAGTGTCCCTATTAAGTACTATTTTGTGGAATTCATCAGGTAAGCTTGTATGTTGCTTTCAAAACCCAAATGGGTGGATCTTAGTTATTCCAAACCTGATGGTGAACTAGAAGGTGTGTCTGTTGACTGCATGTATGTTTAAGAGATGACAGAGGTGTGCAGCCTATGTTTATATACTGTCCTGGGCCAGCATCTCCTCTTCTTTCTTTGTTGGTGATGGTAGAGGTGGGGGAGAGACTGTCTGGTAAACCTGTACCCTTATACTGTTATCCTCCAAAGTTAGACTGTCCTAAACTCTGAAAACTTTTGCAACACCATTGCCAACAATACTGTCTGTCTTTTATTCTGGAAATAGGCCTCCTGACTTTAAAACATTATATTTGAAGTAAATATTTGATAGTGACCTTTCTCAGGGGATGGGAAGAAAACTCTTTGAAAACAAGTACAATTTTGATTTCCTTTATATCAGTGTTGCCGTGGGGCAAGTTCTGTGGATTCGTTTTAGTTCTATTCTTTTGTCTACTCTCCAGTTCTTGTTATTCAGCTTATCAGATGCTAGAAGAGTAATTAGAAGTTCTTCTAAGATCACGCAGATGTAAGCACATGCATTCTCAATGCTGCTATATAATTTTAAAGAACACAACTTTTTTCATGGCAGCTCCAGGGGTGGTTGGATTTTGAATGAAAGCATCTCATTCATGTAAACTGTGGAACTTATGGTCTCTACATTAAAAATGATGAACTTTGTAAAAGGCTGCTGCTTCATGCATTCATAAAGGGACTAGTTCAACACCTAATTCCTAAAGCTCTCTGAAGCTGGAACAAAAGAATCTGCTTCTGTTTCTTGATTTCTTAACTGAATCCCTGGTGGAAAAAAAGATATTTGTGTTTTCAGAGATGTACTGCCTGGACTTTCTTGAATATTTGAGCTCAGAGTTTGTTTCAGATGGAACTTGTTGAACTACAAAAGTCAGAAGTTTAAAAGAATATGAGAGTGATACATTGGTTCTTTTGACTATAAAATCTAGTGAAAATCTCAATTCAGGGAAGACTAGATCCACATCAGCTGGGCAGTCTAAATTTATCTCTGATGCTTTCCCCTCTGTGAGCTTTCTTTCCAGGATGTCTCTTCCTATAAGGAAGCAAGATGACTTGTGATTGCTTGAGATTTTCAGTGTGCCATCTTGACTCCCCATTGGAAAAAAACTGGCTTTTTCTTTGAAGTCCATTTAGAGTTTGAACAGCTATTCTCATTGGTCAGAATCAAGTCTCTCAAATACCTTAATCAATCACTGTGACCAGGGAGGAAAACCACTAATCAGTTTACTCTGTAGCTAAGAAATGGTGGGTTCATCAGACTCAGAGTACATGAATTGAGAGTTCAAGGGGTTTTCTTCCTCAAATGAAAATTGTAAACCAGTGGGAGAACAAGGAAAAGAAGGAAAACATGTACTGTCTGCTCTTAAGTTCCAGTTTAATAGTTTTCACTGAGCATAGTTTGCAATCTTGTTGTTTGGACTAATTTGGTAGGTACACCCTGGAGCGTGCATGAAGAAGAAAAATAATGATTCTGATTCCAACTGTGTCTAAAAGTACAACACAGGGAAGTCCTCAAAACTTACCTTTTCTTCTGTGAAACTAGGACTGAACCTTCACATGTGTCACTTACTTGTTTAATACCAGAAAGCCAAATATGAAACAATTTTTAAAAACTGCTATGTTTTTCAATGACCATCTAGAATATCATTTGTGGAATTCCCAGTGAAGGTACTGAGTCATTAATTACTAATCAGATGCTAAATAATAGATATTTAAATTTTGTTTAAGTCTGAGCAACTGATAAGGTATAGAAATCATGATTTTCTAACCTGTGTGTATTACAATAGATAGAACATTTAAAGGTTTCATTGAATTTAGAGCCAGAAGTTCTGGGAGAGGTTGCCCTAGGAAAGACACTTCTCATGAGGTCTCAAGTCTTCTGATCCCCTAAGGCAGAGCCTGAATGAGGATTTGGTATAAGCACTTTCTTTTGTGGGAATAAATAGGAATGAGTGAGTAGCAAATGTGAGACTGAGAAAATGCCGTGTAACTGCATGTTATGTAAAGCACTTCTACTAGCTCTAGGGAGAGCCTCAGAGGCTTGATTCCATTTGTGGTATCTCTGAAGTGTACAGTATTCCTCTCCAATTTGCCTATCCAAAAAAAAAAAAAGCGCTAATTACCTGCAGGCTTATGTTCTTTATTGATGGGGCTAGGGTTGCCAAACTGTATAATTCTTACATTTTTAGAGTCTCTCCGTGACTGGTTTAAGGACAGGGGTCTTGGGATAGAGGAAGGAGTGACATGAGCACAGCATGTCCCAGTGCTTAAGGTTAGATCCTGGCTCCTTGGGGAGAGTCCCAGTTCACACAGAATTCTCTACACCCCAGCTGCTACTGAAATCAGAATGGGAACACAGGAAGGTGACAAGGGCCCCAGAGACACTGCATACAGTGTTCTTATCTGTACAAATACTGGTGATAACTATTTCCAAGCTCCAAGTGTCTGGTTAGGAAGATCACATGAAATTACATATGAGAAAAAGATGTTAGATATAAAAATTCTATAGATATGATGGGTACAAGGTATGATGGGTATTATACAGACATTTAGTAGTTATAACTCCTCCCCAGCCAAAGCACATTTTAACTTTCACAGCTATTCATAACATCTGGCTCAGACCTCAAATGTTTATATATAAATATTTTCAAATATTACATCCATCTACAGCTAGTTTCAAATTTAAGATTTTTTAGTCATCTTGGAGAATCAAATGGAACATGTTAGAATGGAGAATGCAAGTCCTGGTTTCAGTTCATCTTAAGAATTTTACCTTGGGGCTGTAATTTTACCTTGATAGTACAAGTGGGTAAGGTGCTTGCCTTGCGTGCGGTAAAACTGGGTTCAATCCCCAACATCCCATATGGTTTCCTGAGCATTGTCCTGAGCACTGACTTCTGAGCACAGAGCCAGGAATAAGCCCTGAGCACAGCTGGGTGTGGCCCCCAAAAAATTGCCTTTATTTTTTCTTCCAGAGTACATACATTGGTCAGAGCGTCTGTTTTCCCATCATTATTATCAAGCCAGTATGTCCATCATGGTAGTGTTGTTGCTCAAAATTTTCATAAATCGTTTACACCCAGAAGACATCCAATATGCTTTGCTCCCCCTCCCCTCACCAACCTACTCTCCTTTTTTATATTTTGTTTTGTTTGGGGGGACCATACCCAATAGTGCTCAGAGACTATCCCTTGCTCTCTGTTCAGGAGTGATCCCTGGCAGAGCTTGAGGGACCTTACGAGGTATTGAGGTCAAACCTAATCTGTAGGTTGCAAGACAAGCACCTTAACCCTCTGCTTTCTCTTCAGCCCCGCACCACTTCTTTGTCTACAAAGAAACTGAATCTCAATGGCCTAGGTTGCTTTTTTCAGCTAAAATGTCTCATTAGGGACCAATAACAGATTGGACCAATATTATATTCTGATTAGAATTGGAATCTTCTAACTTTCAGCCCATGACTCAATTTACAACAACTCCCTCCACCCCATCTCATTTGTGTCTGGGACCTTCCTTCTGAGATGGGAACATGGACCCATTCTGTAGACTGAAGTCACAGGAAGCTGCTGAGGTTCAAGAAAAAGAGCTTTCCCTGATGGTTACTTAATGTTTGCCTGTATAATGAATCCCCACCTTTGTTTGTAAACATCTGAGCTTATCTCCTTACAGGTGAGGACCAAGGATATGGGTTTAAATAGAACTTTCCTTAGCTCCAAATCTTTAACTTGAATTGGTGTGAAAGATTTCAGGGTGGGAGTGGGGGTGGGGGTTGGGGTCCCTCAGTTACTCTGTTTTTCTCCACAGAGATTTGTTAATTCTTGAATTTATTTGCTCAGCTGCCTCCTGTGTTCAGTAGCACCTGGCAGGGGTCCCCTTGGGAGTCCACGTGGTGAGAGCTGAGAGGCAGGCCGTCTGCTGGTCAGGATAGGACACTGGAGAAATCAGTTTATCACCAGGCAGTGTCTTCGATTTCAGCTCCCTATATGTAAAGCTCTTGTCTGAATTGTCCCTGTGAGATGATCAGGGTCTTTTAACCCACTACCTTAGTAGGTTCTCATACACTTATTGCTCTTATACCAAGAGAATAACTGTACCAAAGATAGTGTTTTTTTAATAATTGTTTTTATTTTTTTAATGAATCACCATGAAGTACAGTTACAGACTTCAAACTTTCGTGATTACTTTTTAGTCATACAATGATTGAGTACCCATCCCTCCACCAGTGCCCATTCTCCACCACCAATGATCCCAGTATCCCTCCCACCACCAACCCTACCCCATGGTAGTGTGTTTTTTAAAGTATAAAATGATTTTAAATATTCAGCTGAATAATAAAATATTAACCTGAGAAATTAGACTAGAGCACAAAGCTAATGAGTGCTGGTTGGCTCCTGTTTCTTTGCCCAGTTCCATTTTCCCCAGTAATGCTAGACAGGCAGAGGTGAGGTGCAGGGACTCTTGAATTTTGTAAGGTAGAGTCTGCTTGACCTCAGACTCAGGTAAGAGAAAGTGTTTAGAGGGAAGAAATTCTTATGATCTCCCACCCAAAGTTGGCCTACTGACTTGAACATTAGCTTCCTGATAATAGTAAATTTTTATATAGAAAAGATTTGAAAATTCCAAGTAAGCCTCTAGACTACAACATATTGGCATTAAAAAAATTCAAAGATACAAATAAATGAGAAATGGTGATGCCTCCCCTCTTTTCTTGTTACCTAATTTTTCTAAACAGAAAAGCCATCCACTTGAGGTGAAGGAGAATATTTCTTTTTCAAAATGATACTAAAAAGTTCTTTGCTGGCAGAAATGCCTAGTATTTATTAAAATAAGAGCTAAGCATAAATATAGCTACCTATGGTTGAAATGTTTAGGCTATAAATATCTGAGAAACTTTCCTTCTTCTGCCTAAGAATTTCCCCAGGGCAAGCCCCTTTTTCATAAGCAAAAATATCTATGCTAACAGTGGCAATAGAAACCAAAGACCTAGGGAAAATATTCCTTTCCCCTCACGGTTCACTTGGGAAGTCATGTTCCATACATGTTATCTACCAGGTTGTTAAATATAAAAAATAGTCTTTTTTAAAGAAAGTTATCTCTAGGTTTTCTGTAGATAGATAGATAGATAGAATTTGATTATTTTAGAGAATTTATTAATTTAATTTGGTTAATTTAGAAAATTGTGTTGTTAATTTCTGGAAAGGGTAGATTCAAGTATGTTTTAATGGCTATTTCCAATTTTGAAAAAATCCTCCACTAGCTTATTTTGGGTCCATGTGAAAGTTTAAAGTGCACTGGTGTGTGTTTTAGGGCCACTGATAAAGAAATGTTGATCTTCAAACCTTAGTCCAATTCAGAGGTATTAATAAATGAGAAAGGGTGATGCCTCCCCTCTTATCTCCTTTACATCCTCTACCTGGTCCTTATAAAAGCTTTCCATAACAAGACTTGCCAAATTCCTCTTCACCCAGGGCTGCTTTTAAGCTGCTTGCAAATGCTTACCTATTGGTTTCACTTGAGAATTTCAAGGTCTTGCACACCTGATTGGATTTTAAAAACTATTTCATAAATTGATATTTTTTTCAAAAGTCAAAAATATTCTGCCCCTCTATCCCATTCTTAATCTATAAGTAACAAATAGGCTTGGTTAGTTTCCTCCTGGGAGGTGACCATGAAGAGATGGTTGCTGGAATGAAGATCAAGTCTGGGTTTCAGAATGGAGTTGAACGGATTATGGATTTTCCTTGAATAGTGCTAAAGGATGGTATGATTTGACTCATAGTCAAGGAAATGGAGTGTGCATATTTAAAGAAGTTTCTCATTCCGAATGAAATTTCTAGTCCTGGTCTTGGGAATATTTCTCAGATTGGTCCAAGTGTGGAACCAGAAGATATAATCTGAGAAATGGGTCTCTAACCTTGGGACCAGTGGCTTGACTCCAATTCATAGCTTCCTTACTGTAAAATAAAGCTGGTGACTCTGGTTTTCTAACCTCCAATTCAAAGCTTCCTTACTGTAAAATAAAGCTGGTGACTGATTTTCTAACCCCTGACAATGGGGAGGCTGTATAAACCAGTTTCATGCCCATGTTGTGGCGCTATATCACCTAATTTCGACTTATATCCACACACTTTTGAATCCTCTTAAGTGGATTTTTAAAAAAAAGATTTTTATTATTGAATCACTGTGAGATAGACCCTTACAAAGCTGTTCATAATTAGATTTCAGTCATATGGTGTTCAAACACCCATCCCTCCATTAGTGTATGTTTTCCAGCACCAGTGTGCTCAGTTTCCCTCCTATCTTCCTCCTACCCCAGTATGCCTCTATGGCAGGCACTTTTCTTCTCTCTCTCTCTCTCTCTCTCTCTCTCTCTCTCTCTCTCTCTCTCTCTCTCCTCTCTCTCTCTCTCTTTCTCTTCCCCCCCCTACCTGTCCCCCTCCCCCCCATATTTGGCATTGTGGTTTGCAATACAAATACTGAATGGTTATACAGTATATCCCTTAACCTATTTTTAAAACTCAGTTCTTGTCCAGTGGAATCATTTCTAGCTATTATTATCATAGTGGCTCCTTCTCTATCTTACCTATCCCCTATCCCACAAACACTTGTGGCTGATTCCAACTATTGACCAGTTCTCCTAGCCCCTGTTTTGCCTGGTTGTAGATATTAGTCTTCATATATATATATATATACACATATATACATATGTTCAAAAATATATATATAATTTATGTATATGTTTAATTTATATATAAACCACAAATGAGTGCTGTCATTCTATATCTGTCCCTCTGTTTCTGACTCATTTCACAGCACAATATCCTCCAAGTCCATCCATTTATAGACAAATTTCATGACTTCATTTTCCCCAATAGCTGCATAGTATTCCATGATATAGATGTGCCATAATTTCTTTATCTATTCTTCTGTTCTTGGGCACTTAGGTTGTTTTCAGATTCTGGCTATTGTGAATAGTGCTGCAGTGAACATAGGACTGCATATAGTGTTTCTGCCGTGTGTTTTTAGGCCCCCGGGGTATATCCCAGATTTGGTATTGCTGGGTCAAATGGGAGCTCAAGTTCTAGTTTTTTGAGGAATGTCCATATTGTTTTCCAAAAAGGCTGGACCAGTCAGCATCCACACTTGTTAGTATCAAAGATATACAAACCACTGGTTGAACTTTACAAGAAAAAATGGAAACATTAAATAAGTAAACAACAGAAACTTTCTCAAAGAAGAGATTCGAGTGGTCAAAAGGTACTTGAAAACATGCTCTGCATCACTCTTCATCAGGGAGATGCAAATCAAAACAATGAGATATCATTTCAAATCACAGAGACTGGCACACATTCAAAAGAATAAGAGCAACCAGTGCTGGCATGGATGTGGGGAGAAAGGGACTCTCCTTCAATGTTGTTAAGTGAAATTTTTTAAGCATCCCGTGCCTCAGACACAAGAATAAAGATAGTATCCTGCATAGCTCATAGAGTGGTTGTAAGATTAAATGAGTTTTTGCCCATAAAATGCATAGAATAGCACCTTGCACTCAATAAGTGCTTGATGAATGTAAACCATACAAATCATTGCTATCATAGCTTATATATATATGTATATATATATATATATATATATACACACACACACACACACACACACACACATTTGTTCTGCATAGAAACATTTACTTTTCTGGATGGAAGCTTGTGTGCTAGTTTCTGCCAGGACAGTTCTATTTTTTTTAAACCCTTAATTATCTAATTTGTTTTTTGGTGTTCTGATTTTTCCCCAAACTAGCTCAATTTAACCTTCAGGACCTCTGCTCAAGTAGGCTAAGTATCTCTTTTTTTTTCAAACATCACAATTACTTTTTAATCTTTTTTTGTAGACTTACAAACTTTCGTGCTTGGGTTTCAGTTATACAATGATTGAGTACCTATTCCTCCACCAGTGCCCATTCTCCACCACCAATGAACCCAGTAGCCCTCCCACACCCCCACCCCAACCTCCCCACCCTGCCCACCTCTGTGGCAGGGCATTCCCTTTTGTTCTCTCTTTCCTTTAGGGTGTCCTGGTTTGCAATAGAGATATTGAATGGCCATCATATTTGGTCTATAGTCTACTTTCAGCACACATCTCACATCCTGGGGATATCCTCCAAACACCATTTACTTGGTGTTCCCTTCTCTATTTGAGCTGCCTTTTCCCCAAGCATGTGCTGATGGCTTCCAAGTCGTGGAACAGACCTCCTGGTACTTATTTCAACTATTCTTCAGTGTTCGTCTCCCATTCTGTTAACTTTATATTCCCCAGATGAGTGGTTTTTTCTATATCTGTCCCTCTCTTTCTGACTCATTTCACTTAACATGATACTTTCCCTGTAAAACCACTTGTATGAAAATTTCATGACTTCATCTCTTCTAACAGTTGCATAGTATTCCATTGTGTAGATGTACCAAAGTTTCTTTAACCAGTCATCTGTTCTTGGGCACTCAGGTTTTTTCCAGATTTTGGCTACTGTGAACAGTGCAGCAATAAACATACAAGTATGATATTATTTCGACTATACTTCTTTGCCTCTCCAGGATATATTCCCAGGAGTGGTATTGCTGGGTCAAATGGGAGCTCAATTTCTAATTTTTTGAGAATTGTCCATATTGTTTTCCAAAAGGGCTGAACCAGTCGGCATTCTCACCCACAATGAAGGAGCTTTCCTTTTCCCTGATCTATCTCGACTAAGTTAAGTAATTCTGCAGTATTTCCTGGCAGCTCTCAGGACACTTGCAGTTTTACTGTTCAACATCTGTTTTCCACCCCTTATCAGCTCCTCTCTATGGACTCCACACATCAGATCAGTGCTGTGAACATTTGGCTACAGTCTGGGAATGAAAGCAGAAAATGTCAATTCCTATCTTGAGCCTGGCATGCACACTTGTTAACGTCTCTGTGACTTCCATGTTCAGAGAGGGAAGAAAAAGTAAAGTAGGGGTGATTTCAGTGCTTACCTGGAAATGGTTATGAAGTTGAAAATATTCAGTACATGAAAGTGAGGCTCACAAACAATTGTTGTAAATGTTGATTCTTTCCTTTCACCAAGACATGTGAAAATGGAACTGCATTATTGCCCTTGTACAGGGTGTTAATGAAACGAATCTATCACTTTCTTTACAGTAAAACTCAGAGGCCACAATAGAAACCAACATCCTAACTCACCAACTGCAGAAATAAAAATTAGACCAAACAGCATGGATACCTACACATGCCTCTTTTTCTCTCTTGCTGACCTAAAATTCTGCATTGTTTTTGTTTTATCATTAAAATAATACTGGTATGTGGTAAAATTTCAAATAATACCTAAATGTGGAAGATTAATGTTAAAGTTCCCATTGTAATTTTGCCACATAACAGTTAGCAATCAATATCAAATTGATATTGATTGCTAACTTATGTTTTTGAGGCTGTGACAATACATAAGTGAATTTGAACTCCACTCACAGCATTTTACTAGGATTTATAGTAGTATTTAGGCAAATGGCTATAATAATTTTTACAGTGATATGGTCCCATGGTACCTTTCCTGCCCCCTCAAGGTATAGAATTTAAAATATGTAAAGAATTATTTTTCTATAATTTGTTAGCCTTGAATAAAATGGGGAAAAATTAAAATCTCCCTCTTTTTTTCTTTATTGCTTTTTGGGTCACACCTGGCGATACACAGGGGTTACTCCTGGCTCTGCACTTAAGAATTACTCCTGGTGGTGGTCGAGGACCATATGGGATGCTGGGAATCTAATCCAGGTTGGCCGTATGCAAGGCAAATGCCCTACCCACTGTGCTATCGCTCCAGCCCCATAATCTCTCTTTTTTGGTTTTTTAAAAGAAAATGTTTAGAAAGTTGCAAGGTGGACTATTTAAGCAAAAACTTTTCTTACCACTAGCAATAGAATTAGATAGACAAGATTGGACTTGCTTGGACGTCAATGGTTGTATACTTAAAATTGGTGCTATTCAAATAATTCTTTTCTTTTTGCTTTTGTTGCCTTGTCTTTCTTTTTCTTTTTCATTTTTTTCCTTAAAACTTAATTTTTATTAAGGCACCATGATTTATAAAGTTATTCATAACTGAATTTCAGGCAATGTCCCAACACCAATTCTACTACCAGTGTGCCCAAGTTCTTTCACCAATGTCCTCAAGTTTTCTCCCTCCCCCAGCCCTTCCCCCTTGACAGATATGCTTTTTAAGTTTTTCCCCTTACCTCTAGTTTTTAAATCGAAGAACCACTTTCCAGACTAGTGGTTGGGCTCAAAAATTCTGGCATCCATTTCTATACCTCCACTGAGGCTCAAATGAAAGCGACTTTCTGCATTTTGCTCGATTTGCTCGAGCGGGCCCAGTAACGTCTCCATTGGAGACTTTGTTGTTACTGTGTCTGGCATATCGAATACTGTCGGTAGCTTGCCGGGCTCTCCGAGAGGGGTGGAGGAATCGAACTCGGGTCGGCCATGTTGGCCGCTTGTAAGGCGAACGCCCTACCCGCTGTGCTATCGCTCCAGCCCCAAAGAAGCATTTTATTTGCAAGTCCACAAATCGATTCTATGAAGCATAACTTCCTCCTACTGTGATCCTTCCTGATTTCATCCCTGGTCAGATTGATGGGAGTTGACGTAAATTGAATTTGTGTGCAATATAGCTATGGGAGCTGTTTGTAAACTCTCAGAGTGTGCTCCTTTGTGGCCCCACCTGCATGCTGTGTGCTCAGGGATTATGTTACCCCATCCTATCCATCTGCTTGTCTTTGGGTTGAATTGAACCAATTTATAAAGAAGAAGGCTGAAAACTGAAGGTCAAAAAAATCCCAATCTATTTGTTTTAACTGATGACTTAGTGATTTCAGACATTTCCCTCCAATGTATTTTGGTGGAGAGCAAATCCTGCAGAAAACCAGTCTAGGAGCCAGAGAGACAGCACAGGGGTTCAGGTGCTTTCCTCACATGTTGTCTATTCCAGTTTGATCTCACGTGGTCCCCAAAACATTGCCATGAGCAGTCCCAGAAGCCCCCAGGCACCACTGAGCTGGCCTAGGTAATCCCCATAACTACCACAAGCCACCAGTAGTACTGAAGCCTAGGACCCCACTTCAAACTTAGCTTGCCACCTCAGCACTGATTGGGATTAATTCCGCACCCCAATCCCCCCCATGTTTTTAAAAACTAACACACACACACACACACACACACACACACAATCTCCATCCAGGGACTAGGAGACATACAGTGATTAGGGCACATGCCCAGCATGAGGTTGATCCAGGTTTGATTCCCAGAACCACATGATCCTCTTAGCATTGCAGAGTGCAACCCTACAGATCCAAAGCACTGCTGGATGTAATCCTAGAGGTCTCCAGTATAAGTAGGTGGCCCAGACAATCCCTAGCATGGTAGGGTTCAAATAGCATTGCATCCTGTGGCCCTTGCATTTAACTGAGTCCCTGTGTCTTCAGAGCATCAGTTTGGAGGTTCCCCCAGAGTTGGTAGAGGTGTTCTGAGGCTGAGGTTTTCTTCCTCACCCTGGATAATCCAGTGCCCTTTTCTTAGAACACTGTGATTCACCTGCCCTCTGCAATTCCCTAAGGAATTCATGAATATAAGCCAAGGGATCACTTGTCACGAGATGGATGCAAATTGTGTTCTTAGGTTTACTAACTAAAATTTAATGTTTTTTTCAGCTGTGAATGCAGTCAATAAACCACCAGGGTATTAGTTATTCTTGTGACTTCATGATCATTAGAATCACAGATGTGTTCTTTTCCCATTGTAATTGTTGCACATATTTCAAAATACCAGTTATGCTTTATCACTACTCTGAGATTATTATAGTTATTAAATCTATTTCTTGGTATTTTTATTTAATATATACTAATAAAAAAAACACATGTAATTATATCACAATTTACTGTTTCCAATTGTTTTCTGTGTAACTGACTTCCTATGTGATTCTGTGCATTTTATTTTATGCACTTACAAATATTCTAGTGGAGATTCGTAGGCTTCCTTCAACTGTTGAAGTGGCATCACAGACAAGGTTAAAGGCTTTTGTCTTAGACCAGGGGTTGGAAAGGGCCAGATAGTATTTTCAGCAATATAGTCAGATTTTCAATGATCCAACTCTGCCATTGTATTGGGGAAAAGCAGCCATTGACAATACTTAAATGAATTAGCCTGGTTAATCCAATAAAACTTCAGCTACAATTAATTACTGGAAACTAGCTAAAGTTCATTTTCTCCTAATTTTGGGAATTGGATTATTTCTACATTTAAATTCTAATATTTCAATTCAACTCAGTCACCCTTTATCCGATAACTGTTAGGTCCATATATTTTTCCTTAAGTACATACTTTAAGGAACATATCTTAGGTATATATCTTAAGGAACATATCCATACCTTAAGAACCTATCTTTTATGTGCAAAACATGTAAGGATAAACTACTGTCATCCTTTTCTTCACCTTTTTGTTTCTTTCAATTCCCTAGAAAATCATCCATAAGGTTTAAAAGACATTTTGGAGAGCATCTTTGTGATTTTAGTAAGGCTTTTAGAAATAAATAAAGGGTGGTATGCGTACACTTAAGCACAGATATGTCTTGAGTATGTTTCAGTATGTGTATGTATATATTTATATATATATGAATATAATAGATTTTATTTTATTTTATTTATTTATTTATTAGTTAGACACCATGAGGTATAGTTGTAGACTTACAAATTTTGTGCTTGGGTTTCAATTATACAATGGAATCACCATGAGCTACAGTTACAAAACTTTCATGTTTGAGTTTCAGTCATCCAGTGATCTAATACTCGTCCCTCCACTGGTGCATATTCTCCACCACCAATATCCCCAGTCCCCCATCCCCCATCCTAGCACTCCCCCTGTCTCTACGGCAGACAATTTTCCTCTTCCTCTCTCTATACTTTAGGTATTGTGGTTTGCAATACAGATAATGAGAGGCCATCATGTTTATCTACTTTTAGCACACATCTCCATCGCAAGCGAATATTTATATGTTCATATGTTACTTGCATTAGAAATACTCACCTGATATTGTTGGGATTGTTTGTGGGAATTAAATCTTTTAAGTTAGTGAAAATCAGTCATCATTTATTAAAAAATAATACATACATCCCTTAACCAATCTATTTTACCATGAATTTTGCAAATATACATCAACTGATCACAATTTTAATGCTTGCACCTAATGAAAATGCAAGTATACTTTATCAGTTTAGCTTTATCAAATCTCAAAAATATTAAGCATAAAGAGTTGGAACTAATTTTATTAGGTTATATAATATTATATCAAATGACAATTACAGGCAGAAAATAAATAGGTTTTATAATAGTAAATAAATTTGAGAATAACAACTAGCTCTCAGTAAATTTATTGCTAAATTAATAGAGACCATTGAGAATCATTGATTAATTTCACAAGTTAAGTTGATTAATCACAGTGGCTGACTACAGGTGATACAAGAATACAAAGAGAGGGGCTATCAATTTATTTACCTATAGTACTGTAGTACTGTCCTCCTGTTGTTCATCGATTTGCTCGAGCGGGCACCAGTAATGTCTCCATTGTGAGACTTGTTTTACTGTTTTTGGCATATTGAATATGCCACAGGGAGCTTGCCAGGCTTTGCCATAAGAGCAGAATACTCTCGGTAGCTTGCCAGGCTCTCCGAGAGGGGCGGAGGAATCGAACCTGGGTTGGCCACATGCAAGGCAAACATCCTACCTGCTGTGCTATCACTCCAGCCCAAAACTATTTAATTCACTAATATATTTTAGAGTTTATGTAGCGCTGTCCTCCTATTGTTCATCGATTTGTTCGAGTGGACACCAGTAATGTGAGACTTGTTGTTACTGTTTTTGGCATATTGAATACGACACAGAAAGCTTGCCAGGCTTTGCCATGCAGGCGGGATAGTCATGATTAATGTTTGTATATGTTATTCTCTTTTGTATAGAGAGAGATTAATTGTTATATCTAATAGGATCTGTACTATTTACTCTCTGACTATTGCAAATGAAATTTACATGTAGTTGGTACTTAATATACTCGAATCACTCATAGAACAGTGGTTGGTCTTATTTCTTGTCCATCTAAGGTTACTCTGTTCCTTTTTATTTATGCAATTGCAAATGAATTCCAAACCTAATTTAAGTCCTTCTGGTCCTCATAGACTTTCCTCAGGTTTCCAGTTCACATCAATCCATTCCAATATAACACTTCAAATGCTATTATGGTTTTCTACTGATCCTTATCTCCCAATAATTCCCTGAAAATGGAATATTTATTGTTCCTTGGAGCCTCCTAGCACATAGTTTCTGTGACAGATGCCCAGTTGATGTTCATTAATCACGTGTATTGACTAACCCAAGGCGGCTACCTACTGGTTTTGATGGTACCAAGACAAATGATTATTATCTAAGGTTAAGGTTGGCTATGGAGAAATGGTCAAATAGACATAAAAAAGTATACCACTCAGTGCTTCTGTGAATTTAGATAAATTATTTTTCTTTTCATGTCCACAAGAGTAGAATGGGACACATGACGAAATCAATGACTCCTTAAGCTTTGAGGACCATAATTATCTTTCATAATCTGATGAAAGCTATGAACACTTTTCATAGAAAAATGAAATAGTGTTCACACACAAAACTTTGCATGAAGTTTCTAAAACCTTTGAACTTTTGGACTAAATGGTCTCTAAAATTTCTAGTAACCATGCTAAATCCTTATTTTTTTCCCTCAGGGGAACATATGGGATGTCAGACATTGAACCAGGGTAGGCCCTGTGCAAGGCAAGTGCCCTACCTGTTGTACTATTGCTCCAGTCCCAAACAGATTGGATTACAGCACTGGCAATGGCAATGCATTTTTCCACCAAAAAGAATCAGTGAGTGTATCATGATTATTGAATCAGATAAATGGGGTTTGAGTGAACCTTGGTAGATAGCATCATGTCTTCCAGACCCAAACTCCTCCCCAAATATCTTCCAAAGGTGTTTCACTGATCTCCTGAGATGCAGTATGCCCAACACAATTCTAATCCATTCTCAGGGAAAGATCTGAAGCCCTATGGTGGCTTCCTATCTTTACCAGATGGTTGCTCATTCTTAAACTACTTCCCCCACCACTATACCCCCACTCAACACCCAACCCCCATCATCTAGACTTGGTGAGGAAATTGCCAGGATAGCCATTGCTATGGTGATTTGACTGGCAACTTTGTAGCTAAGATAAAATAATTTCCTTTAACGGAAAAAGATAAAACTATTGCTTGAGGATGATCTAAGACAATGTTTTTGCCTCCTTATCTTTCAGTTACCTCACCTTTGCAATCTCATATTTCTAGAGACTCTAAAAACCTTTACACGCAGAACCCTTGGCAGAATCAGAGGCAAAAAGTTAAAGGTTTTGAACTGGCATTCAATCTTCCTGAGCTTTTCTCTTTCACTCTATATTATGAAATTAACTGTTAATGATTTCAATCTCTATTCACTGGGGGAAAGTAACTTCCCTTACAGCAGCAAATGAAAAACAATCTCCCCCTTTAGTGAAGAGGGGCCCTACAATTGGTACAGGAAGACTGTTTCAGATATTTGCATGTAGTCCTAGGTTAGCAATAACCCATTCTGAGAACAGTTACAGATTATTTCTTCTACAAATGCCACTAGGGAAGCTGAGTAAAGGATAACTGAGAGTTTTATCCAAGACCATATTTTTTTCTGACTTTGTTTTTAGTTATTCTCTGAGGCTTGCTCTGTTAAATGATTTTGCCCTAATTTGAGTTTGGAAATGTGTTTCCTTTCACTCAACTGAGGTTTTCTTTTTGATAACAAGGTTAGTTTACACAAGAAGTCCATCTTTGGGGAAAGGAGAGAAAAGTAAACAAACCCTTTTCCCCTCAGAGGCAATGCCTGTGATTTCTGCTTCTCCAAACCTAAATTCTTAGGTCATTCAGACCCCCTGACCTCCTTGTTAGCATGAGGAGCCCAAGATTTTTACTGGACTTTTCCAGTCCTTTTGACTTTCAACCATCTCTGCTAATGTCAAGGTGGCCGAGGCACAGATGAGACAAACCCAGTGATCCAGGTCTGTTCTTGTAAAGTGATTCTTTATTTCCTTGTCTTGGAACTACTTTATGAAAACCAAATTCATATATTTTTGTTCTGTTTTCCTCCAAATAACTAAGCAGAGAGTTTAACAGCAGATTAACTATGATATAGCCAGGAAGCAAGATGAAGGGTGAACAGTAGATGGAGAATAGTTTCCCCCTCAAACTGTCACCCAAATTTCTCACTGGATACCAAGGATTTTAATTTGCAGCGATGATCTTCACCAATTACCAGCTGTATGACCTCAGGCAGGCAACATCGTACCCCATTTAGTTTTCTGTTAAATGAGTAGGGCCTACCACATAGGGCAGTTATAAGCAGTAAATAAGTTATTATAACAATTCTTGGTGCATCACATGCACTTAGAGATGATAGCTCTTAGTACATAGTAACACAGCCCTCCTGTTCAACTAAGCTATTCTCTGCATCCTCCAGTCATGCACAATCATTCCTTGAACTGATGGAATTCTCAAGGAATTGGGATGTTCTTCTCATGAATCAGGAAGTCCATAAGAGAAATGTTTTTCAATAGAAACAAAATACAGCCCTATTCTGATAAGAAACAAATGGAAAGAATTTGTTTTTGTTTTGTTTGGGGGGCACATGTGGCAGTCCTCAGGATTTGCATCTGGCTCTGTACTTAGGCATCACTCTTGGTAGGGTTCAGGGGACCAAATGGGGTGCCAGGGATTGAACCTAGGTTGGCCATGTGCAAGGCAAGCACCTACCCACTGTACTATCTCTCCAGCCCTAATTTTTGGTAAATATATAGTTAACCTGTGAGCCCAAAATAACATTATTTAGGTTTATAATCAGTTGAATATTTTGCACTTTTTCTTTAGAATATCATGTATGGTTTTTTTAAACAAATAACACTTGCAAATTCTATTTTTTAGTTTTATTTTCATAAAGTTGCTCACAATAATTTTATTACATTCAATATTTCAACACCAATCCCACCACCATTACACTTTCCCGTCACCATTATTTCAAATTTTCCCACCACCACCCAATCTTGCCCCAAAAGCAGTTGCTAAATAATTTTTTGTATTGCTTGTTATGAATAATCCACTAAAAATGATCCTAAAAGGTTTTCTTAGAGGAAAGTGTGTGAAAATTGTTGTATCTCACCTTGGAGCCATTAACCCCATTATAAGAAATCACTAATGTGTTGTTAGAGTTGAGTCTTATGTGCTAATATAATCAAGATCAGTTGCCTTCTATTTTACACCCCATCATATGTGGTATGCTACTCTTGGTTCATTAGTGGCATAAAATATGGGATGTTGTTCCAGGAATTCTAAAATTTTAAATAGGGTGCTTGGGTCTCATTCTCCTAAAGAGCCCTGAATATAATCTCAGGGCTAGGATGAAGGAGATGTTACTGGGGCCTGCTCGAGGCAATCGACGATTAACAGGATGATGAAATGAAATGAAATGAAATAGGGTGCTAGAGTTGGAGTTAAATTTTAACTGGATGGTGATTTAGGGGTCTGGAGGCCTCTCTGCAGCTTGTTGCTCTCTTCTGAGATTCATTTGTGAATATCTGTATCATGGCTGTTAATGAGTTTATATGGCTCCAGAGGCAGTTTGTGGGCATGACTGCCAGGCAGCCAGAGCACAGGGAGATGTGGGGAGGGTGCTCATTCCCAAGTCCATGTGAGCCTGGAGGTTTCAATAACAAAACCTGCATACCTGGATTTTTCAGCAGATTCATTCCATGCATGAGGGACCCGTCCCAGGCCTGCAAAGATTGGCTATGAGCAGGGCGGCAACTGGGTTCTGGAATTTGCAGCTGCTAGGGTTCTGTTGGGGTACGTGGAGGGACTCATCTGTCCCCCTCCAAGGTTCCCCAGATGGAGGCGGGGATGAGGAGGTATCTCTGCAGCCTGTTGCTCTGTTCTGAGATTTATTTGTGACTTAACATGTATGTTTTATACTTGCAACACTTCTTAATTCAGAGAAGCTCTATTTTTTAAAATTTTATTTTATACATTTTATTTTATAAAGTAGTTCATTGGGTGGGGTGGGGGGAATGGGGGGTGGGAGGGATACTGGAACCCGTGGTGGTGGAAAATGGGCACTGGTGAAGGGATGGGTACTTGATCATTGTATAACTGAAACTCAAGCACAAAAATTTGTAAGTCTACAGAGAAGCTCCATTTTAAGTGCTGATAAGCCCCCAGGACACCCGGAGGCACCTGGGTATAGTGAGCAGGAGGTCCCCAGATGCCGACTAGCTCAGGATGTGACTGAGAGCTTTAGCTAATGGTGCATATGTGCTGAATGAGTAAGTTTGATGTGCTCAGGATATATTTTTATTTTATCTTTTTTGGAGGGATGGGAGGATTTAGGACCACAGCCCTATTCTGATAAGAGGCTAGTCCTGGTTCTGTGCTCAGGGGACGATATGGTGTTGGGATCGAATTGGGGTGGGTTAGTGTGTAAGGCTCCCTCTACTATCTCTCAGACTCTCTTCTTTTATTGTTTTAATTAAACACTCTACTTTTTGCCCTTTTTTTTTCAAGCAGGGAAGGCGAGGTTTAAAGGTAACAGCTAGTTAGTAAGTAGTTAAGACAGGATTTGCTACTCTCACCTTAGGGTGTGCATCCTCACCCTGTCTGTTGCCTCCCAGATGTGAGGTGAAGTTCTGTGCTCTGAAGAGTTTCCATGAAGACTGGGGAATTCAGCGAGTTGGCACCTTTGGACAGCTTTGTTAAGAATAATAATGGCCACAAATAGAATCTTTGGGGGATTTCCCATGGTAATGCATGTAATTAGTCACCCTATAAAACTTGGATTTGTTTATGTTGTGAACAGATTGTATTGTCTTGGGGATATAGATTCCAAGCTCTAGCAGACTGGTCTTTGGGATGCAAGCCCAAGTGCTTGTAGCTTGTGAAAGTGCTTGTGAAAGGTTTCAGTTTGGTTTTGTATCTTCTTTCCCCAGGCCAAAATTATTGGCCTGCAGATGTAAAGAAACAATGTACGTTTTGCTGCCTCAAGGTTCTTTCTGTAACTCCTTTTGATGGCATCACTGTATTGCAGAGGTACTATGATCTATAGAAATAAAAGAGAAAGGGAAATGTTTAGCTTTGTGATTTTTCCCAAGAAATTTAAAACACGACTTTTCAGCTCTTAGAATATGTGATTATATATCCTGCTTTTGAGAACCAGAAACAAGGTTAGGGAAAGCACCTGACCTCTTAAGGGAGGAAGTACTTGCATTTTTGGGTGTACTAACTGAAGAAGTGGGGTGCAAGAAAGATAAAGCCAGAAACATCAAATAAAAAAATCAAATAAAAATTATATTTGTACTTGTTCAACTTAAAACTATAAAACCTAGCTTCCAGAACCACGCGGCCGCATTTGCAGCTGCACAACATCTTATTATGACATCTTGTTATCTCATTCCTACTTTGGACAAACTGGCAGGCTACCGAATGTAACCTGCCCACACGGCAGAGTCTGGCAAACTCCCCGTGGTGTACCCAATATGCCAAATACCAGTAACAATGATGGGTCTCATTCTCCTAAAGAGCCTTGAATATAGCACTTTTTAAAAAATCTCAGGGCTAGGATGAAGGAGACGTTACTGGGGCCTGCTCGAGGCAATCGACGAATAACAGGATGGCTGTGATTCGTGATTCGTGAACAGATTGTAAATGGATGAAATCTGTCTCTCCCGACCTCTTGGAAGGGGGACTGCCAGGGAGGGCTTGTTTCTAAGCATCTGGAAGAAAGAGTCCTTGCAAAGGCACTCCTCAAGAGGAATGATTCCACCCCAATCAACGCTGTGTGAGGAGACGTGGGTGGTGTTCAAACAGTGCTTAAAACTGCTCCTAAGCATGATCTACTTGCTTTTATTGGCAGGAACTTGAAAATGATGACCTATGATTTAAAATCAGGATGACTTTTGAAGAGAAAGATGTTAACTCATTATTATAAGTATTACTTCTGTTAGCTGGCCTGTCAGAGAGTTCCCCCTTTCCTCTGCCACTCAAGAACTATTGCTTCTTGTTTTTTTCTTAACCCTTAAAGACCAGATATTGACCGAAGTTGGACCTTAATCCAAGAGCATATCAAAATGGAATCCATGGTTATCAGAGGCCTCGATCCAGATACCAACTATCAGTTTACTGTAAGGGCCGTCAATCCCTATGGCAGGAGCCCCCCGAGCCTGCCCAGTGATATCGCCAGAACCTACCGTGAGTACAGGGGTCTCTTTGAAGCACAAAAATTGCTGCGCCTGAGAACCCATTGAGCCAGGGTATCTTGGTACATGGAAGGGGCCTAGCCCCTGCCTTCTTCCATGGCCTTTCCAGCCGTTTGGAAGCTCAGAGCTCTCAGTATGAACACAGGCTATTTCTATGTATGGGAGGTCAGCAAAAGATTTATTTTTGCTTCATCCTCAGGGATTTTGAGGTCAGTTTTCTTTGACAAACACAGAGCAGCCCACATACCAAGACAACATGTGCTGGCCCCTTTCCCACCCTTTCTCGTGTCTGGAAAAGATGGCTTCATCTTAGAATCTTAAAGGAAAAAAATCAAGACTCTTTGGGTTTGGTGTGTATTCCCACTAATCCTAAATCAAGGTCACTAAAGTAAAAATCACATCAAGTAAAAATGAAGGATGCTAAAGTGAAATCAGGGGGCTGGAGCAATAGCACAGCAGGTAGGGCATTTGCCTTGCATGATTCCCAGCATCCCATGTGGTCCCCTGAGCACCACCAGGAGAGATTCCTGAGTGCATGAACCAGGAGTGACTCCTGTGCATCGCCAGGTGTGACCTCCCAAAAAATAAATAAATAAATAAAGTGAAATCAGTTATTCTCCAAGATGCTCATGGAGGATCCAAAGATTCCATGGATGATAAACATGTCGATGGGGTCTAGGCACTGACACAGCTTTTGTGACTCACCTTTCTGTCCTAGTGCCATCCTGGGAAAAGTGGTACTGCAGGAAGCTCAGCTCAGTGTCATGCAAATAAAGGGATGTTCTAGGGAGAGGTAGACGTTACTATATTTTTTGGTGGAAGACCCTGAGACTTAGCTTTTGCCAAATAAACTCTTCCAGCTCTGGTGTCCCCAAGCTCAGGTCCTCTCTGCACTGGAAAGGCACTTCCAGCAGAGCACCCTGGTGCCATCTCCTCTGAGCTCTGCCTAGTTTCGCCTTGTTAGAGGAGCTGAAGCATTGTCCAACTTCTTTTCTCACTTGATGCCCACTCAGCTACATCCTGGGTCACCTTTGTTTCCAGGAATAGAGATTCATCAGATTCCCCAAGTTGTAGGAATTTGGGCTCTTCCAAATACCCTTAATCTTGAGGGTTAAGGCTTCTTCAAACAGAAATATTGGCATGTATGGGTATGAGGTAAAGCCACACATATTTTCACCTTGATTTAGCTAACATATATGTCCATCCAGCAACTATATTTATCTTCTCAAGAATCTAGAAGCTAAAACTGCCCTGGACTTATAATAAAGAATGTCATCCTTCTTTCTGCAGAAATTGTTCATGGCTCTCTTTTAAAACCGAAGGGGGACCTCTTGCTGGATGAGATATATCTATAGTCTGATGAAGCTTTGTGAATCAGTACTAAACCTTGAGGCATGCTTTCAGACCTGACTATAATTCGAAACTAGAGTTGAGCTTTTTATGTCAGAAACTGAGCAGGCTTCCAATGCTGAGCTACCTGTGTTCCCCCCCCCCCCCGCCCCACCCCCCCCCACACACACACTTTTAATATCTTCTTCTCAAAGACAGGAAAATAAAAGGATGAAACCAAACAACTGTTGGCCCCAAACTGGAGTGGAGAGATTGGCGGAGGGTGTGAGGAAGGGGTGTTGGGGGTGGGGGACATGAGTTAAAATATTTCTAATTTTTTTCTCTTTAAATTGAAACATTGGTCTGGCCTTGAATATCCAATCATTTCCTCCCTTCTTGGATTCCAACTTTGCAGACTACATAGGATCAGGTACGTGAAAGCTTTTCTGATGTAGAATGTTTTATGACAATCAGTCTCTAACAAAAAGTAAAATTTTATTATTTAAAAAAATTGTGTGCAGGGGATATGGTTGATTCAGTGAAAACTCCGTTAAGAAATATTCAAACTAAATATAATTTTACTGCTTTTACTTATGTGTGATTACTCAGATCAGTAGAACGGAAATAGAATTTATTAGATGGTTTGTTTCATGAATACTTAAGGATGTGCTATAATTGGAATTTCAACTATGATTTTCCCAAGATCTCTTCTAATGTTTTAGAAAACACTTTCTTCTGACACATTCTTATTTTTCTATTAGTGTAAACTACTATTTTGCATTCAAAGCTATTTTTATATATAAAGTTACCTAATTACAAATAGCATTCATCTGAAATATAATAAATTCTAAATACCAGAGAAACCATTGCAAAAATCCCCTATCAATAGGCTATCAGCTCTCATTCTACTATGAAATCCCATATTAATTTCCAGCAAACCTTCATGCTGAAGGAATAGTATACCTCTTTCTGGAATTTTTTAATTGAATCTTGAAAAAGCTTTGTCTTTTGTCACAAATAATAATAATAGTAATGATGATAATAATAATAAAAAGATTTGAACTCACATTTGGCTAGCTCCACCAACAATACCACTTCCCTGAGTAGAAATGAGGACTTTAGAAAGTAAATAAAGTGCAGGTCACATTCTGTGTACAATCTGTGGACTGAAGAAATTCCGCCCACATAGAACAGGTCTATATGTTTTCCTCCATAAGCTTGTGAGGTACATGCTAAAATGTGAGTAAAACATATACATGCTCACTTGTTCTTGCCTGATGTTCATACGCCAGGTTCACTGATTGGAACTGAATGCTTTTTGTGAGCTCTGGGAATTTGCAGCCAGTGATCTTTCTCGCTGGGCAGATCCTAGCCAAGATAATGCTCCAACATTTTGCATATTGCCCTGAAGACATCAAGAGACCCTGTTTCTTTTTTTCATTTGTTTTCATGTTTGGGGGATACACCTGGCAACACTCAGGGCTGAGTCCTAGCTCTGCACTCAGGGATCACTCCTGATAGGGCTCAGGGTACATGGTGCAAAGGATAGAAGCTCAGTGGGCAAGCACAAGGCAAACGCCTTACTCACTGCCCTATCACTCTAGCCCAGATGATGCTTCTCTGTCTTGGGCTTCTCCATTTTCTGCCGATCTCAAGGCCATTTTTATATGACTGTTTTCTTGGCCTCATGCCCCCTTTGCTCCCTAAACATCAAACTTCAGGACAAAACGTTCCAGTTGACTGTGGTGACCTGGTAGGAATCCTGAAATTCCAGCCTCAGTCCTGACGCCATGACCCGCTGGGCTCCTCTCTGGACTGTTTCTCTGAGGTCTCCACCCACCTCCTTTCAGAAGGAAAAATAACACTTCCACTCTCCTAACTATCCAAGCCCGGACTTCCTGCTGCATCTGTTAATGCCAGGCCCTATTAGCAGCTTAATTGCTTAATAGGGCAATCAGTAAATCTCAATTGCTTTTGTGTCTGTAGTTAATGGAAGCCAGACCCCACTGTTTCCCTGAATTGGCTCTTAGCCTGTATGAGGAAATAAAGAGTTTGGGTGGCTTCTTCATGAGGCATGTTCCACATCCTCTTTACCTCAGCCCCTCGGATGTAGAAGCAGAAGGAGAAAAAAATTGGAAGAGGTTTAGATGTTTAGATGCTCTAATGAGAAAGTCCATCATTTCAGCAACTCTGAGTAGGAAAGAAGATACCACAGGTATTTGAGAAAGTGTTCAGTGAGAGCTGCTTATTCTATTCTTGAAGGAAATGTGAAGACAGAGGTTAGGGCTTCTCCCTCCCTGGTTCCTTCTGGATGTATTTTTTTCCTTCATAACGTCATCAACTGTATCATTTACTTTATTGTCAACTACCCTCTTCCTTCCTGTGATTGGGCTCAGAAATTGGCTAGGAGAGGCCATAAACAAGCGTGCACTCATGTGACTGTGTAGCACATGTATCACCCCATCTGGATCTGGTGGTAACTAGTCACTGGAGGCCAGGCTTATCTTGCCTAAGAAGGATGGAACAACAAATAAAGGGCATGAACTATGGATAACAGACTTGGCAGGAGTACAAAATTAAAATGAAAAGTCATCCTTTTTTCCCCAAAAAAACAAGCTGAAATGAAAAATAACTCACAAGCCTGGCCACCTCTGTGATTATATAATCTCCCTGGGACTGGAACTCAGTCCTATCATCCTTGTCTACTGTATTACATTATAAAGTAAAGTAAAGTAAAGGCCCTCCCGTTGATCGTCGATTTGCTCGAGCGGGCCCAGTAACGTCTCCATTGGAGACTTTGTTGTTACTGTGTCTGGCATATCGAATACTCTCGGTAGCTTGCCGGGCTCTCCGAGAGGGGCGGAGGAATCGAACTCGGGTCGGCCATGTTGGCTGCGTGTAAGGCGAACGCCCTACCCGCTGTGCTATCGTATTACATTATATTATATTTTATTGGTTTGGGGGCCACATCCAGTAGTGCTCAGGATTTACTCCTGTCTCTGCACTCAAAGATCACTCATGGCAGGTTCAGGGAATCATATGAGGTGCTGGGAATCAGACTCCGATTAGCTGCATACAAGGCAAGCGCCCTACTCACTGTATAGCACACTGGCCCCTTCCTATGCATTTTAATTCTCATGTCAGAGTCTCATGAAATAAGTAGAGAGAAAATCATTGGGTGCTACTGAAGTTGATTTCTTCAGGAAAGTGCTCAGGAGTTTATTTGTTCCTCATAAAAGTTGTTTTGTTCTTCTCTGCCTCAGGGCTTTTGCCCCATTTGCTTCCTCCTTCTTAAACCCTTTTTCTTCTCCTAGACTATTCCATGGCCCCCTGTCTCAGCTCACACACCTGCAATTTAGATGTCACATTTTCACAGAGGCTTCACTGAGCCCCCAACTGATGCTGGAACCCAGTTCCCTGCTTTGAGCTCTCTACAAGCTCTTTTAGTGACTGGAATGGTTTTATGAATTTGCCTTCTACCCCAAGAGACGTTCTATGCTGGAGTCGGAATAACCAGTATGTTTCAGCACTCTAGAAAAGTCAGAGTACTGCATAGTGTGGCTCAAAAAATTACAAAAGTTGAGTAAGAAAGGAATAAAGGAGGGAAGAAAAGAAGGGATAATGCAAACCAAAAAAGTTAAAGTTCAAGGCAATTAGGGTTGAAATGAAACCTAAGAGACAGAAATCAAAAGAGTAAGTTTATATATGGCGGTGAGGGTGGGAGAGGAATTTTCTTACCCTTGTAAGCTCTTATTCCATTTTGGGGCTCCTTAACGAGTGCTCAGGGCCACAGGTCTCTCTTGCTGATACTCAGAAAACCAGGTTCTCTCATTCAATACTCAGGTCGAGCAACACAGTGCTAAAAGTGTGAGGGGTCATCAATGTCATGCCCAGCAGTGCTAGAGGACCGTCAATGTTATACTTGGGGGTCCAGAGGAGGCTATGCAATATTGAGGATCAAAGTTAGGTCCTTGCACTTGCAAGGCACGTACCGCTGAACCCTGAGCTAAGCCCTCCTTTTACTGCTGTACGCCTTCTTGATCACCGGAGCAAGCTTGAACATTGCCTTACTAAATAGGAGTCTCTTTGTCCTTGGTCCACATCCGTCTGATCCCGTTCTCAGATGCCTGGAGATTACACAGGGAGGGTTAAGAGTTGCCAGGTTTGGGGTTTGCTGTTTGCCACATTATTCTCTCCACACCTTTCTACTACAGTTTCAGAAACTCCCTCCTCTGGGGGCTCAATCAAATACGCCCTGGCTCAAGTCCATCAAATGTTGACAGTTAATCTCACTCCATGCTGCTCCTTACCTGTCTGCCTACTCTCCTTGTCTCTCCCTTTCCGTTTACTCAGACATCACTCTGTTCTGCAGTTATTGGGTGTGATGGTGTCTGTTTACTACCTCATTGTCTGTGTGAGCATCTGGCTTGTGCCCAGTTTTGTTCTAAGAGCTAAACCCTTGTTTTTCATGGTCTCCCCAGAGGCCGGATCACATTTAGGGTTCCTGAGTTCATCTTATAGTATGTGTGTCTTCAAAATACATCCCTTTATCCCCAGTCTCTAAAGAGGCCTGCCAGTGAGCGAAGAGACAGCAATAGGGATAGAATTACTAAGGGTGGGTAGGAAGCAATCATATGGGAAGGAGACAAAAAGTAGCTTCTTCCCCATGACTTATCGTCACCCTCTAGTCACTTCCAGATGATCTGCTGCCTCCTGTGGTTAGTGCCCTTGAACCCTTAAAAATGCCCCTAGAGACCTCCCTGGCTACCCTCAAGCATATGTCCTTAGAATAAAATCTGAAAGGCATCTCTGACAAGCACCTCTGAGGGCCAAGAGAACTGTGATGTTATGACTTTGCTGTGAGAATTTCTCTGCAAATTCATTTTTTCTCCCTGGGCCTTAGCGTTCTCATCCCACATTGTGTCTGAGGGGTGGTAGTCATGGTTTTAAGTTGTCTGCGTTTTTTTTAAGGGGCTGTGTGTGAGGGAGAGGGAATGACATCAGTCCACTCCTGAAGAAGAGTGATGTGTTGACAGGTATCTCCTGGACATACCAGTCACAGGGTGGGGGGGGGGGGGGGGGTGTGGGGAGGGGGTGGTGCAGATGGCCAGGCTGACCACAGACCTGATACTCATTCTTTTTGGCTCCAGGTTCTGAGCTAACTGTTCTTGGAACTTCAAAGCTTTAGGATCCCAGAATTAAGGAACAAAGATCCAGCCTCCAAATTTTCAGGATGGTGTGAAGAGAAGCAACCTCTTGGGTCTTAAGTTAGGTCAGGTAGAATTCTTGGGCTAGGTTTTAGTTGCTTGGCTGGATAGTTGGTTTAAGATAGAAAGACATCAGAGGGCTAAAACCACCTACAATGAACTTTACTAAGAGTAAAATTTCTTCTCTCTCCCCTCTTAAGCATATACTGGATTTATGAAAAATGAATGGGAAAAAAGAGCCTCCCCTAGAATTATTATATTATTGATAGTGTACCTCTGGTTTTTCTTGGTTTATTTTTTCATCCCACCCAAAGCTAACAGATTATTTTCAGGGACATCAACATAATTTTTGTAAAGGAAAAAACAGTAAATACTTTTTGGTTCCCCCTGCTGTTGGAGGATGAGTGAGACACAAATAATAAGTAAATAATAAATACCATGCATGACTGTTTACAACAAAAATTAACACTAAATATAGCATTATGGTATGACTTCCATGTGTCACAGAAGATGATTCTTTCAAAAGTTTTTTTTTTCTGATAATTTATGATCTAAAAATAACTATTCTCCTGTCCTTTTTTAAAATTAAAGAAGACACTCATTTGTTAAATAAACTTTATTGAAATGTCTGGTGAGATTAGTTTCCATTCTCAGAGAATAGCAAAATGGGGCAAGCAGGAAGTTTTGATTGGATAAAGAGTAATGAACAAGAAAGCAAAAAATAGAAACTAAAGGCATGAAGTAGGTCTAAGCACCCACTGTTGGCTGAGCATTTGGATAGTGGCTGGTTGGTGCTATGTTCTTCAACTTTACGACACCTGTGGATTGGCAACTGTCCTGAACACCTCAGTCCTTATTTACTTACAAGTCCTTACTTACTCGCAAGCAAGGTGGTAAATGGTTTTCAACCTTTCCGCATCTGTACACTGGTTCATGGACTGGCAGGTATAACCAAGGCAGTCAGCAGTGGTTTCAACCTTTCTACCCCTTGGACTGGCAGTTGACGAACCCTTGGCTAGACAGTGTTGTGTTTTTGTTCGTGCAGAACTTTTACAAGATCATGAAGTTATTTAAGTTTTATTAGTTTTTCTGATACAGTACCTCGAGCAGAAGAGGTTCCATCACGAGTCTGGAAATCTGCTTCTATGGTATAAAAGTGGGCCACAGTCCAGATTGAACTGAAAAGCAAGACCTAGTTTTCTGACCTGTGCATTCTATTGCCGAATTTCCTCCTTCCATCCAAAATTTAAGAGCTCTCTAGGAAATTTTGGAAATCCTCTCATTTTTAGCAATTTTTATCAGACTTAAAAGGCTGGAGCGATAGCACAGTGGTAGGGCGTTCGCCTTACAAGCGGCCAACGTGGCCGACCCGAGTTCGATTCCTCCACCCCTCTCGGAGAGCCTGGCAAGCTACCGAGAGTATTCGATATGCCAGACACAGTAACAACAAAGTCTCCAATGGAGACGTTACTGGGCCCGCTCGAGCAAATCGACGATCAACGGGAGGGCCTTTACCTTTACCTTAAAAGCAATCAATGAGGGCATTTTAATTAAATTATCCCGACAATTTTATTTTCACAAGAATGCATGGAAATAAGAAAGTGGAGAGTCTGCAACATGAGTTGTGTTTGAAGGGGTTGGGTCTGGTGTACAGGAGAGAGAGAAAGTGGAAGCAGAGGTTGCTTTGCTCAGCATTGCTCCAGGAACTTAGAAGAGGCCTATAAATTGGTGAACAGATTTGTAAATCTTTTGACTGGAAGACCAAAAAGGGAACAGGAGGAAGCACAAATCATTTATTTCATCATTGCCAAGATAAATCAGCATTTTAAGTGTGTAGCTTGTGCATAAAAATAACTTCCAATATGATTTTATGTTCAGGTGCCCTCCACAGTAATCGCTCTATTGATTTGCTAATGCCTCAGTGCCTGTAAATCTGAGTAATATTCATTTGCAGAGGTTTATTGGTTCTAAAAGGAATGATTCACTTCGTTGTTTAAATACCTGCTACCTATTAAATTGCTCTTCTGGGGCATTTGAACATCTTACATTACCATACATTTGCTTATAATCAACACACTGATGTTTTAGCCCTTCTGACAAATCATAAGGAAAAAATTAATTCTCCAAAGAAAGCCTTACAGTACTCTAGTGTCAACCACAGCATCTGCTCAATCAGTGGGCAACCCTAGACTCATGAATTATTTTATCCCAACTCATTGGATTTCTAGATACTTAAGTGAGCAAAATATGCATGTTCTTAGGTATTTCTCATTTTATTTTTTTCCTATTTCTTTCTAGTGCATTCTGTTCTCTTTCCTCTACTCATTTATGGTTTGTTGTTCTTTTGGAGCGCCTCTTACTTTGACACCTGATCCTTTGGGATTGTTTCTGGAACACTCCATTCCTGATCCTTTAGGTTCTTTGTGGTCTAGCACCAAGCAGAGGACAGCTTAGGTGAATCAGCATAAGTGCCACATGTAGGAGGAACAAAGTGAATGTGGCTGTGTTGGACAGATTTCATCTGATTAGGCAACAACTACGAAACAAATTTCTACAAATATATGCAAGGATAGAGGACGTATCAGATATTAAACTGATAAGAACAGATACTACACTTGATCTTAGCCAAAAGGCCGAGAAGCTAGAGCGTTTGCCTTGCAAGCGGCCAACATGGCAGACCTAAGTTCGATTCTTCTGCCCCTCTCGGAGAGCCCAGCAAGCTACCAAGGGTATCTCACCTGCACGACAAAGCCTGGCAAGCTACCTGTGACATATTTGATATGCCAAACACAGTAACAACAAAGTCTTACAATAGAGACGTTTACTGGGCCCGCTCAAGAAAATCAATGAACAATCGGAGGACAGTGACAGTGACAGTGATATGCAAGGAAGTAACAAGGAAAGGAGAAGAGACAGTTTTCTAGTGATCTCAAATGTGCATGTCTTACTATCTGACAGGAAACTCATGTGTTGGGTAAATCTGAGTGAGTATAGTTCGGAATTACTTGCAGAAATTTGGGCAAAATGTAGGGCTGTCAGGAGAGGGTAGTTACAATCCTCCAAACATGGACAGTTAGGTCTGGCAGGGACCCAGGGCTGAGACAGTCAGACATGTCCCATGGCAACCTCAAGGGTGGCAGTTGGAGAATAAACCCGCTCCCTCCTTCCCTCCCTGCCTCTACTCTCCTGTTGGTGCTTCCCATTGAGCACAACACAGCTGGAAGCAGAGCTAGTCAGAGCCCTCCTCCACCACCCAGTGGGACCCAGAGCCCAGGGTAGAAAGAGCAGAACTGAAGCTGGGGGGCAGAATTTACCACAAAAAGAATCATCACCTTTAAGATATGGTGAATTATATGGTTCCCCAATGCATGGCTTATGTGTTGGTCTTTCTCTCTTGCAGATTTGAATTCTAACCCCATTCCCTTCATCCTGGCCTTTGTAAAAAAAAAATACATATTTAGTCACTATGAATGACAATGTTTTATATGATTGGGTTTCAGGCCTACAATGTTCCAACACTAATCCCTTGACCAGTGTCTTCATAGCACAGCAGGTAGGGCATTTGCCTTGCATGCGGCTGACCCAGCCAACCTGAGTTCAATTCCTCCACCCCTTTCAGAGAGCCCGGCAAGCTACCGAGAGTATCCCAACCACATGACAAAGCCTAGCAAGCTACCTGTGATGTCAAACACACTAACAACAAGTTTCACAATATTACTGGGCCCGCTCGAGCAAATCGATGAACAATGGGAGGACAGTGCTACAGTGCTATTCTTTTTTAAAATTTTCATTTTTTAATTGAATCACTGTGAGATACAATTACAAAGCTTTCACAATTGAGTTTCAATCATACAATGATCAAACACCCATTCCTCCACCAGGGCTTATATCTGGGTCTACTGTCTGCAAGGCAAATGCCCTACCCATTGTACTATCACTCCTGTCCCCAATCTTTTCCTTTTTAATCCTCATATTTTCTTGATGTAGGATGTGACCAAGTTGCATAGCCCAGTGTTCGTTATCTGAGGGTTTTATCAGCTCACAGGTGTAAAAGGACTACTTGCGACCACTTTTGCTTCTTCAGATCACATGGAAGATAGCCAGATTGACCTAATGACCTTATCACATTTAGTAACAGATGTTAGACAAGACCAGTTTCAGGCCTGGGATATGGCTCCAAGGAGTGGAGCACATGCCTGGCATGTGTGAAGGCAAGGGACTTCTATCCCCATCCCTCATCATCTCCCCAACATTACCAGCTGCAGCACTGGTCACCCCTGGGTACCCTCTGTTCTGAGTCCCACAGCTCCCAGTGCAAGCACTGAACCCTCAGGCCTGCACAGCCAGACTGAGTTCTGCCAAGAGAGGCCCCCAGATGCAAGAATGAGGGTGTGGCTTTTTATAAAACCCAGATTTATACATTTTTTCATGTTTATGCCTAAATTTGGTAGGATTTCCTTTTTCTAATTATTATTTTAAAGAGCCATTCTCTCATGTTATGTTATATTCACTTACTTTTTGAAATCAATGTTTAGTGTTTCTGATTTCGATGTGTGGGTATAGCACTGAATGAACAGGCAAAAGGATTCCCCTCACCTCCCTCAGCTTACACTCTAATCAATACAGAGAGCCGATGAATAAATAAATTAAAAATATAAACAGGATGTCAGGTGAAAAGAGCTATGGAGAAAAAAATCAGGTAGGGAGATAGGCAGTCAGAGAAAACCTAGGAAGGTGTCCTTTGAATAGGAAACAGAAGTTGTCAGTACCTTACCTGTAGGTGTCTGTATCAATATGTATTATGTATATATACCCCTAGATCTGTCTGTCTATCCATCCTATCATCCTTCGGTCCAACCATTCTTCCACCTGGTGGGGAGTGTTCCAGAAAATGCCAAGGCCTTTTCTGATTTAAGAGCAGGCAATTGAGACCATTGGGCTTTTTTTTTTCCTATAAGCAAAGTGGGAAGATTTGGAGGGCTCACCGAGGGTGAGACCTTGAACAAAGGATTGAAAAGAACTTCCTTAGACTTGAATAAAATCCTTCCACTGGCGTGTGAAGGAACCATGCAATGCCAATGACAAGATCAGGAGACCAATGAAGGAAAGGACAGCAATAATCCTAAAACAAAAATAGCATTCGTTATCAGCTCTAAATAGAGCAAATGGCCCAACTTATTACTAGAAAAAGTTGAAAGTAAAACTAAAGATGAAAATTGTCTCAAATCCTAGACTAACCATTATTTATATTTTGATATACAATCTTCCAGAAATGTTTTAATCCATGGAAGAGATCATAATGCATATACTTTGTGTGACAAAACATCATGCATGTTTTTAAGTATAAATACTAATGCAGACTTACATTAATTTTCACAATCATAGTATATCCTATTGTAAAGTTCCACTACCTTAATTTAATTATATAAAGTTGTTTAGACTATTTGACTATTAAATATGATGCAAAACTTCTTAAAAATGCCCTTAGGATTTTTTTAACTTGCCCAAGTTTACATTTATTTGTTATGTTATGAGGCAGAGTTTGTCAACTTCTGTCTCTCTTTCCTATATATCCATGTATAGACTAATATATCATCCAATTGGTCATATTATGGCATTTGAAAACTAAGTCTCTTATTTGTTATTCTAATGAAGTATTTTGATAAGTGATATTCATACTAAAGCAAAGTCTTCATACAGACTTCTGAGAAAATGGTTTTCCACAAGAGAAAAAAAAATGTTATTTCTAATAGGACTGGAGTTACCTTTCTGACCCAGGTCTCTCATTGAGAGTTTGGGTAAGTCTAGCTCCTCACTCCAGCTTGCTTGAGAGTCAGTCCAGTCACTGGAATATCTAATTCCAGTTCTAACCTTTACCACATTTAAACATTCATTTTTAAAATCTATGTCCATTTTGGGGCTGGAGCGATAGCACAGCGGTTAGGGCGTTTGCCTTGCACGCAGCCAACATGGCCGACACGAGTTCGATTCCTCCGCCCCTCTCAGGCAGCCTGGCAAGCTACCTGTGATGTATTTGATATGCCAAACACAGTAACAAGTCTCACAGTGTTACTGGGCCCGCTCGAGCAAATTGATGAACAATGGGAGGACAGTGACAGTGATAGTGTCCATTCTGATCCAGAGATGTTCTCCTGTCAGTTTGTTTGATCATTTGGTCATAAAAGGGTCTCAGAAGCCAAATCCAAAGAATCATAAACATTGGGACAATAAAGAAATTTCTTGAAACATTTTCATCCTGCCCAAGGTGGTTATTGACAAGTCCTCCAGCAGATGGCAACAGTTTCTTTCAGACAAACTTAGTGCTTTCACTACTTGGTTGGTGAGTTCTGAGGTAAAGAGGCTGAGGTGAGGGCAAATCAGTGCAGTTCTGTTATGTAGTCTGAGATGATTGATTTCCTCCAGGGTACACTGGTCTCATGTACCAGGCAACTAATCTCAGATTTCACTTTTTCAATAGAAAGAAAAAAGTTTCAAGCGAAAATGGAAGTTTCCTTAGTGAACTGAGGCCTTTATAACATCATATGTATAATCAATATTGGGACCGCAATGGTACAAGGCACTGATAAAATAAATTTCTTCCTAAAATGATAAAAAGGGCTTTCAAAGACTTAAAAAATTAGAACAATAAAATGTAAGAGGGTGAGAGAGAAGAAAGCTGTGTACAACTTCGGGCCTTGTTTCATCTTTTGTTCTGTTTCCATACACCAATCACCATTGTTAATTATTTGCATCAATCTGGAAAACAGAATGGTGAAGCTTAAGAAGGCCAAGAATTTAGTTTCTAAGTCGATAATGATTATTTCACTTGTTTAAGAACACATTTAACAATTTATTTTTTAAATGAATATTTGATGCATATTACGATGTCAGATTTGGGTGCTGGGATCTCACTGGTAAACAAAGTGGACAATTTTCTGCTGTTGGGAGAATTGGACTCACTGTGCAGCTAAGTAACAGAGTGAGTTTTCATTACATTATGTTACATTAGCCATATGGCTTTTTTTAATTGACAAGGTTTTCATAAGGGGGTGGGGAATGATGGGGTAAGAGTTCATTGAGGAATCTGGGAGCTGCTGTTTGTGACAGACTATGAAGGAAACCTTCTGGTCATTTTGAATTTGACTAGTGCCCCACACATTGTGCAGGGGTGGGACTGTAAGTGCAAAGGTCCTAGGGTTAGAGAAGTGTGGATTAGTTCAACCACAGTTAAGGTGCTCACTGGCAGGCAAATGATATAGAAAGGAAAGAATGACAGAAAGGTCTGAAGGATAGCCAGAAATCATACCATGTGGATTCTGGGGTGGATTTGGGGTTTTATTTTCATTTAGATGCAAAGATCTCATGTTTTAAGCAGCAGAATGAAGGTCTACTTTTTAATAAAAAACTACTTTTTAATAAAAATCAGTTGAGAGGGAAGGAAATAAATAGGAAGACTTTTTATGTTGCCTGAAGTAAACATACACACACACACACACACACACACACACACACACACGGAGGAGGGGGAGAGGCACATTTCCACAATTTTCTGACAGGGAAGTGAACCATCACCAGACTCTGACTGGCCAGCTCTCTTTGTGTTCTTGTGTTTCCAGCTTCAGGGAAGGCTGCAAACTTCCCACGGATTTAGGTTCTTCTATGGCTGGTTGGACAATCAGATCAATAGCTTAGTAGGAATGAAGAACAAATGGAGTTATATACATCTGGAGAGTCTACGTAGCTGTGCATTCTGGTTCTAGAATCTGATTCCAGGAGAACTGGGGATTACAGCCTGAGCTAAGAAATGGGCAAGGGGGCTGGGGATTCCGGGAGAAAGGAAAAGACCAATTTGAAATGCAGTTGCTCTGTAATGATGTTTATCTAGAATAAGATAGAAATGTTATTTCTGGGAAGAATCCTAATTGTGAGTAACTGCCTCAATTTTTAGGCAGTTAAGGGAGTGGTAAATGATTCTTTTGAACCAGTAGAGCCTTGATTGACCTCAACAAGATAAATCACATGAAAAAGTGAGACATCTGAGGCTTTGGGGAAGGGCCTGTCCTTCCCTACCCTCCTTTCTATTACCCCTCCCCCCCCCACTTTCCTCCACCCCCCGCTGCAAGCATGGTTGGTACAGTCTCTACAAAAGCAGTGACTTCTTGTCACTTGACACAGATTGTCACCTATCTCCCATATACTGTAGTTCCCTTTTGGAGCAAGGGACAGTTGCTTCCATGGTTCAAAGTGGGTACTTTTCATATGAGTGTCCTGAGATTATTTTCATTGCAAGACTCAACTTGCTTGGCCAGAAGCACTCTTACCCCTTAAGCTCTCTTTGTGTATCCAAGAACAATTCTAGAGTCTGAACACTGGCTGTGTCATGCTGCCCAGTTCCTCCTGAGTCACGCTGGTGGAAATTCTATGATTAGATAGAAAAAATTCTGAGCAATCACACAGTGACCATCAGGAGGACCTGGTTATAGACAGTGCAGAGGTAAAGAATATTTGGAAGAGGGAAGATGTGGAGCCCAGTCATGCATTCATGGGAGAGGATCCTGCAGAATCTTGACTTCAGTTCCATTTTTATGCATTTCTGAAAGGCAGTTTGAGTGCTCAGGCTAATTTGGGGTACTATAACGTAGTTCTCCATTTAAGGTGGTTTTGCCTCCTTTGGGAACATTTGGCAATGTCTGGAGACACTTTTGCTGTCAGAACTGGGGGAAAGGTACTAGCATCTAGTGAATAGACTGGTAGTCTTTCAGACTGCTACTCACCCTTTAGTGCACAAAGCAATTTGTACAGCAAAGAGCAGTCTATTCCTTAGGGCCACCGTTAAGAGAAATTGCCCTATGCACACAGAAAACCTAATTCCTGCTCACAGTAAAATGGCCATCAGTCCAAAAAAGTTACCCAGTGTTCATGCGACAATTAGAGTAGTATTTCTTGCTTTGGGGGGATTGTAACCCACTGTGAGGATACTCCGATACAATCAGAACACACAGATTTATCTAGATTATGCGTGTGTCGGCACAAATGTCTTAGAACTATATTCATCTCTACTGAATTCAGAGCTCACTATTTTGAAAGATTATTTTGTTCCAGTCTTTAAAATGTGGTCATGCCCCCATTAAATTCATTTTTACTCTCCACTTAATGCGTATAAAATCTGCAGTTTGAATGTTACTGAATCCAACATATAGAGAAATTGAATATAACTTCACCTACATGGTGTATTAATACTGAAAGACTTAAAGAGAAACAGGCGGCTACCCACCTAGTTTACTCTGCAGCTCTGCATACAGTGTGCGGGAGTGGCTGATAGTGTGGATCAGATCTGAGAGCAGAATGATGAGGGTTTCATAGCAAGGTGGCATAGGGGCTGACTGGCATAGTGGAGTGGGATTTCTCCAAAGACAGGGATCGAAGACTAGGAGAATTCAGACAAAATGTTTTTGGGATTGAACATTGAAAGAGATTTTAACAGAACTTCACTTGGCCAAAGAATATGTGCTGAAGCAGAAATCTACCATGTCCCCTCTGTTGAGTGTTTTAAAACCACCTCCATCAGCATGCAGTTATCCTGCAACTCACTGTTCACAGTTAAAAGCTGACATTAAAAATTGTTCACTGCCTAACCCAGCCACCTTCTCCTGCCTTATTGCTCCCAGGTTCCTGTACCCCAGCAGGTTGGATTCCATTCAGGGTATTGGGAAATCTCACCTCCTCGTCTTCACTGACTCAGTACATTCCAGCTCAATGACATTGGCTCATGCAGGTTTCAAATCACTGCTGAAATTCTTCCATTACAAAGTTTCCCATGATGAGCCCTCCTCACAAGTCCATTTGTTATCCAGTTACTGCATTCTTGGTGGCAGAGTTCCATGATTTTCTCTGGGATACCGACTAGTTAGTGATGGCTTAATGTTTAGAAACACACAATGACACTCTTAGCTCCCCCTTCTCCATCTTGACTCAAGCAATGTCCATAACCCACTTGAAAATGGGAACAGGTTGTTCTGTTCCCATTTATTTTGGAAAAGGTTACTTGGGCACAACATAATACCTTGGCTGAGAGAGACTGGCTTGCTTCTCTTGTGGATACTCCATGACTTTTTAACTAACTGTTGCTTGGGACAAAGGGCCTTCCTGAGGGTTTGGGGTTCACCCCATCCCTGTTGCTCTCCTAGCATGACAATAGACAAAATAGTTGATATTTTCATCCCCCAGGCAGGTTGACAGGAAGGACCCTCCCACCCTAGACACATTGTTCCTCTCTTCTCTAGGAACAGTGGCAAAGATTTAAAAGTATTCTAAAATTATTTGTATTTCACCCATGTACCAAGTGATTGAAGAAAGTTTGTGTATATGCTCATACTCTAATCGCAAAGAAACAGTATAAGATGTTTAGAAAGCAAAATAGTGGGGGGCAAAGCTTAAATCCTGGGTATTGCTAAAATCTAAGCTTCCTATGAACAAACACAAGAAAGAAATTAAGATTTTAAAGAACCATTGGTGTCTAATTAGAGGACAAATTCATTTTCCAGTGAGAATACTTTTATTCTGGATATAGTTATAAGAAGAAATTACCAAATAAATCATTTATATCAAGCATTTTGAGCATTTAATGAAACATAACTGATGCTAAAACTGACATTTTATGTATTTCATAGTTAAGATATTTTTTGCCTGACTTGATTTTTACTGATCCTTATTAAAAAATGAATTGTATTTGAGCCATGGCGTTTCTATGATCAAACTTGACAGAGAAATACCCTTAGAATGTTAGAAACATTGGCAGTTAATCCTAAGTCCTTAGAACTGTACATCAAATTCCTTCTGTATATTTTGGAAACCAATCCGTGATATATATTCATTGTGCTATTGAATACCAAAGATTGCAAATATTTTTTCTTCACCTGCAATATTAACTATAAAATTAAATTATTTTATTCAAGGTAGCTAAATACCTTAATTTTCCCTTTATGATTTATGCTTTCTGTGTATTTATTTCTGTGTAAAACAAATTCTGTTTCCCACAATCAGAGCAAAATCTTATACTTTATTCTAAAATTTAAAAAATGTTGCTCTTTATATTTGGAGTATCAGTCTACCTGAAATTTACTTTTTGGTAGGGAGAAGTGGGACCTCATTTAATTTTTTTTTCCATATGGAGAACCAGTTGTCCGAGTACCAATGACTGAATTGCTGCTCCTGTCTCCTACTGATCTATAGAGGCATTTTTCTGACACATTAGATCTCTCTGCACTTGTGGATCTATTTCTGAATTCTAAAGTCTCTTTTTTCCCCATCATTGCAGAGGTCCAATTCCATTGCTTTGCAAGGACCAGTTGATTGAGGGATACAGTGTCAGGGTGAGAAAGTTTTATTGGCAGCAAGTTCTCAGGATGGAAGGTGGTGTGGACTCATGTCCTCAAAGAAGCCATCTTGTCTATACAAGCACAAAAGCATGTATAGACAAGACATAGCTATTTTTAGCTTGTATAGACACATGATATTTTTATAATAAAAAGAATAGGGAAGTACAGTTTTTGAAATGGTGGGTATCTGCAGGATCAATAAACCTCTTTCGGACATGTCCTCCAAGACACTGTTTGTGTCTGCAAGTATAAACCAAATGTTTCTGAAGAATTCAGCCTGCTTATCTGAGGTTTTGGGAAAAATATAATCCCACTGTAACTTAATTTCCATATCTCTAAATAGTCATGATAGCTCATAGGTAATTCTATTTTCCCTTGTTTTTCTTCCTAACTGCCCTGCTTTTCTTGGTCCTTTGTTCCACAATATAAATCTTAGGATCAATTCTTTCAGTTCTATGAAAAATTTTGTTGATATTTTAAAAACCAGAATTATGTAAAATTATTTTAAAGTAGCATTATATTGAATTTATAAATTAAGTTGGGAGAAATTGGCATTTTTAATAAAAAATCATTCAATCGATGATCACGTTATAGCCCACTGATTTATTGAGATAGTCTTCAAAGTCTTTTAGTAAATTATTAAGATTTTCTCCAAAAAGTTTTAATCATCATTTTTATTATTTTATTTTCTCTCAGCCTCTCTCTTTTTATAAGTTACAACTTTCTTTTCATTCACTTTTCTCATGTACCTTTACAAATAATTCTTCCATGCCAAGGATTGCACATATGTCTATTTCTTAGAGCTTGTTCAAATACTTTATACAGTCAACGTTATCTATGACTTTCTCAGAAAGATTGTTTAAAATTTCTCACTAGAATTCCTCTCACAACCTTTATGTGTGAGGTTGAATCAGATGCATGCAAATTTAAAATAATTTTATATTCTTGGTAATTCCTTACCTAAGTAGGCATTTTTATTCCTTTAATCAGTAATCATCTCACAAATTAGTGATGCTTCTCTTTTACTGTGGAATTTATATTGTCCAGCAAATATAGACCTACTAGCTTTCTTCTATCACTTGAAACATTCATTTGTGAAAATCTTTTGATCCTTATATTTCAATTGCTTTGTGGAAACAACATGTAGCTTAATTTAAAAACTCATTCTATCGGTACCCCATTTCAGATAGCCAGTTTATTACCTTTGCAGTTGTCATTATTGGCATGTTTGCTCAGTTTTTGTGGGGATCACTTAAAGGGCTACTGTCATTTAAAGTATATAGTCCACATCAAAGAAACTTAATGCATACAGACAAATTGGAGACAAACCTCAGAAGAAACTTTGAATATTGATTAACTTCCTTGAAAATAATGTAAAATGTTTATGAGAAACAGCCTCGTTCCTGACGCCCCATTCACTCTCAATGGAACGACCATCTCCGAATGCAACAGCTATGTGTACCTAGGTCGAGAGGTCAACATGACAAATGACCTGGCACCCGAGCTGCGCAGGAGGAAGAGAGCGGCTTGGAACGCCTTCAAGAACGTCGAAGAAATAGCTAAGAGGACGAAGAACCTCCGGCTCCGGGCACATCTCTTTGATTCCACTGTTCTTCCTGCATTAACATATGCCTCAGAGACCTGGGCCCTACGCAAACAAGATGAGAACACTATTCAGGTCTCCCAAAGAAGAATAGAAAGAGCTATGCTTGGAATATCACATTTCACTCAAATGAGAGAACGAATCCGGAGTTCTGACATCCGTCGACGATCAAGGATCAGGGACGCTGTCTCATTTGCCAAGGTGTCGAAAATCAGATGGGCTGGTCACGTAATGAGATTTAAAGATGACCGCTGGACTAGAGCTGTTACCGACTGGATTCCACGGGATGTCAAAAGACCGCGTGGCTGCCCACCTTCCAGATGGTCAGACTTCTTCATCAAGATCATGAACGATCGGTTTGAGGCCCTTCATGTTCCCAGAGCGAACAGATGCCACTGGGCTACACTAGCACGCGACAGGGACAAATGGAGACGTTACTGGCGCCCGCTCGAGCAAATCGACGACTAACGGGAAGTTAAGTGATAAGTGAAGTGAATTGTTATTACATCCTGAAAATAATTATTAAGGACCTATAAACTCTTGGTGTGTGTCCTCTTGTACCTGGTCTTATGCTGTTAAGAACTCAGAGGAACCTATCTTCCATGTATTTTTATTACACATAAACTGTTCCCAAAGTTCACTTTTTCCTTCCCTCACATTTTGTAAGTCCTTACAATGTTCCAAGATGTGACTGGAGTTTGGATGGTGCCACAGAAACCACAGTGATAATACTGCATTCTTCAAGGAGAGTACAGTTAAATGATACAGTCAAATTCATCAAATCATCTCACAGATACATAAATAAAGGTCAGTACTGCTATCAAAGAGTATACTGTGAGAATCTACACGAAGGGAACATGACTGTGGGCTACAGAAAAGACAATTCTAAGAAGTGATTTTGAGTGGAACAGTAGAAGAAATAGAAGCAGAACAATAGAAGAAGGCTTCCAGCATAGAGGCCAGCCTGTGCAAAGAACACAGAGGCAAGCGAAAGCTGGTACCCAAATTGAATGAAGAGTCCATGTATTTAGAGTAGGATGAGAAGGAATAAACTGGTATGAGTAAAGCTTCCAGCTAGTAGGACCAGGACACACAGGGTCTTAGAGAATTCAAGGAGACAGTGGATACAACTATGATCTATCACCATTTGCTCCAACTGAGTCTAGATTTTCTATGAGAAGACCCAGTTTCAGTCTATGGCACATTGCCTCATGAGGAACACTTTCCCCCCCCCCCCACTATTTTAGTTTTGGTAAAGGGGACCTTGAACTTGTCCAATTAACACTTTTCTCCTTTGCCCATTTTCTGAAGCAACTGAGTAATAAGACAACAAAATAGGGAAATAAAAATTCAGCTATTGGTGCAGAAAAGAGTATAGCAGATAAGATATGCAACTGTGGGGCTGGAGTGATAGCACAGCGGGTAGGGTGTTTGCCTTGCACGTGGCCTAACCCGGGTTCGATTCCCATCATCCCATATGGTCCCCTGAGCATGGCCAGGAGTAATTCCTGAGTGCATTAACCAGAAGTAACCCCTGTGCATCACTGGGTGTGATCCAAAAAAGCAAAAAAAAAAAAAAAGATATGCAACTGAACTGGATTCACTCTCCTGAGTACCTTCAGGAATGATCCTTGAACACAGAGCCCTGAGCACAGCCATTTTTATTTAAAAAAATAAAAATTAAAAAATTCAAATGTTATCCTTATTTCTGGTAAAGACTGAGTCAGAGAGCACAACTTACCCTAATAACCAGAATGAGCTTTTAAAATTCTATTTGCCTAATCCAGACTGTGGGCATACCACTGGGGGAAATTTGGATTTGCTAAGAAATCACATCTGCCAAGGTTACTGCTTCTTGCTTATCTAGGTGGAAAGGGATATGAAAGGACCGCCCCCCCCCCCCCCCATGACATTCCTCCTCCCTCTCCCAGGGCCTTTGATAGGGTAGCTTCATTTAATCTAGAAATGTGGACCAATTTTTTTGCTCTGTTCCTTAGTTGCTTTCTCTATCCCTAGAGGGGGGATAACAGTTGGGCAAGGATCCAAGAATATTTTAAGAAATTCTTTTTCTGATTGGAATTTGAGGAAAGAGAATACATGTTTCTCTCTCAGTATTGCTCAAAACTATTAGAAAAGGGACTGGACTACAACTTGATCCTTATGAATGATGCTGAATTCTGAAAAGTGACAGACTCGTACGCTAGTTTAAACACAAAGCTACAATCCCCAAGGGATATATTTTCATGCTGAACTAACTCCTTTTTTCCATCCACATAAGTACAATTCCTTGGTCATTTCTTTTTCAAATTTTCTCCTGCAATATATAAACCAAACATGTAAACTTGGGGTCTCAGAACGTTAGTACTGGAAGTGATCTGTAGGTCATCAAATATAATCTCATTCTTTTTTATAACTAAAAAAAAACAGGACCTAGATAGGTTGAGAGATTTGTCTAAGGTCATATCACAATTATCTGTGTTCTATTCTCAATTATTTGGATTTTGTAACCAAGGATATTTTCAACTATACCATATTGATAGATCAGAAAAATTAATCATAGAAAGTCTGTCATCTCTTTATAAATGTAGACATGCAAATTTTCCCAAATTAAAAAACAAAACCTTTATTAGTGAAAATTTAAATTTTGCACAATGGTACTTTCAGAATAAAATAAACTTCAATTTGTTTTGCATTCAGTCATTGGTTTGAGTCTTCCAGTGCCAAATAAATGACTCCTTTTAAAGTTCTCTTTTCTAATTAACAGAGTACCAACTAGAGAGAGATAAGTATTTTAGCTTAATTACAACAACCTCAGCCTGCTGGGAGAATTCTTGTTACTGATTGGCTTAGACTGTGCTCTGTGTTCACTTAGAAACAGCATTGGCCAAAGTTTTGAAGAGGCCACCGGTTTGAGATGAGTGGGGGGCGACCCTCAGAAAATAAGAACAATGTGCTTTCGCCCCAAAATTTTGTTTTTAGTTGAATTACTGTGAGATATAGAGTGGTTGGATTTCAATCATACAGTGTTCCAACACCCACACCTCCACCAATATACATCTCCCACCTCCACTGTTCTTAGTTTCCTTCCCACCACAACTTCCCCTGGCCTATCTCTATGGTAGGCACTTTCCTTCTCTCTCTCTCTCTCTCTCTCTCTCTCTCTCTCTCTCTCTCTCTCTCTCTCCCTCTCTTTCTCTCTGTCTCCCCACCTCCACCTCTCCCCTTTCGTCATCCAAGAACTTTTGAGCAAAGTGTGTCTGGTACCCTCACTGTTCAATTCCTTTAAAACTGGGAGTAACAATACCTTAGATTGCATGAGAGATAAAACATTTGTGATGTTGTAAAGAGTACTTCGATGCAGCTTTGGGTGTCCAGAATTCTAGATCAGATCTGCTACTAAGCAGTCTCTGAGTAAGTCACCTGGGTTCTCCAAACCCTCTTTGGCTCTGCGAAATAGATTTGTGGAAATAATCTCAAAGGTTTTTCTACAAAAATCTAAATTTCCTCTCTTACATTCTGTTTCTTCAAATTGAGAAATAATCTCAAACTTCAAGAAGATATGTTATGACCAGTGTCAAAACAGAAAATCTTTTTAAAGACAATTGAGTATTCATTGAGTATTGTTACCTTACTTTACTTGTCAAAATATGTAGAGAATCTGGAATCATGTTTATTCCTATCATGTTGCTATTTCTTAGATGCAACAGTATATTTTTGCTCTTTTGTTCTAGGGAGTTTTTTTTTCACAATAATCTTCCTAGTGTGTGTTAAAGACCAGGTAATCTCAGTTATATATAGCTGTTTCTAGCTTCTCAGTGTTTTTCTTTTGAATTCTGATTGAAATATCTCAGGTACTTGGTGCTATATATATATATATATATATATATATATATATATATATATATCCTAGAGTGTTCAGGGTTTTGAACTAGGAATCATATGATTTGGTCCAGTTCTGTATCTACCACTAACGAGTTTTAGGACCTTTGTTTTCCATCACTTCTCTTCTCTGTCTCAGTTTTCACATTTGTGAAATGAGAAGTTTAGAGAGAGTCTTGAGAAAGAAAATCATTCTCAACTCTAAGTCTCTGGTTCTGAATTTAAAAATGAACAGGAATGGTGGCAACTTGGACAGAGGGTGAGGGGTGTCTTTGGGTTTGGAGGCAGAACCTCACCAAGGAAGGAATCCTCCCACACACAATAGATGCAGCCAGCTGGGCCAGGGCAGGGCAGGGCAGGGACAGAATTGATTGTATCTTGTCTCTGATAGAGCTCTTTGGCTTCTGGTATGTGTGGTATGGAGAAAGGTAAATGATATCATGAAATTTAAACAATGGCTCCAACTATCAAGGCATTCACACCTCAGTTGATAACTACAAGGGCAGCATTCCAATACCAGAAGTTGAGAACGAATAAATACCATGTTAAGGGCTAGAGCCTTAGAACAGTGTGTAGGGAACTTGCCTTGCCTGTGGCTGACCAGGGTTCAATCCCCGACAATCCATACGGTTCCCCAAGCCCACCAATAGTGATACTTGAGTGCAGAGCCAGGAGTAAGCCATGAACACCACTGGTTGTGACCCCCAAACAAATAAACAATCTTAAACATACAAGGATTTCACCAAACTGTGGGAGCTTATTCTGAGCTTATATCTGAGGTGGCAGACCCGTTCAAGAGCAGATGGAGGAATGCCCTAAAGCTTTTGGCAGTGCCATGTCTTTTGGAGTCTCTACTTCACCCTCTCTCCTAGAATGCCTTTTTCATGAAATGTGACTGGATTTTGGTCTTTTGATGGTAAACTCAACTGTACAGAATGCATCTCCCTGGAATGGTGGGCAGGCTGTATGTGAGATATAGGAAAGAGGGAAGAACTGCAATATGGAGAGGAGTTTTCACCACAATTGTGAGGAGAAAAAGCTAGCTTTATTCAGATGATAACTGGTAGACAGTATGGGCACTGAGGTTTTTGAAGTATGTGAATGGAAGGCTGGGGTGGGGGGGAATGAAAACATTGTTCAGAGTCAGATTGTAAGTGGGGCAATATAGTAGGAAGTTGAAGGAGAGAACTTGGGTAAATTCTCTCTCTGCTTCAGTATGTGCCTGCCTTTCAGCAAGTTGTTTCATCTTTCTACAGTTTATTTCTCCAAGTGGTAAAATGGGAATAATAATGCCCACTTCACATAATTAAAAGAAGAAATGTGTAAAAAGCTTTGGGCACAATAAAAATGATCAATAGGTATAAGTTTTTCAAGGTTCCATACTAGCTTCTGTTTCTGACAACTGGGAAAAGAATAATGCAGGCAGACCTAGTTTTGAGTTCACCCTAGCCAGTTACAAAATCTTTGATCTGAGTGAAATCACTTAACTTTTGAATCTTCTATTTATTTACCTGCAAAATGCAATGAATCATGCTTGCCATGCAGAATTACTGTAAATGTCGTAAATGTATGCTAAGCACCCAATGATACCTGTTAAATAGGGGAAAGGCAATAAAAAAAAGGTAAAAGGTAAAGGCCCTCCCGTTGATCGTCGATTTGCTCGAGCGGGCCCAGTAACGTCTCCATTGGAGACTTTGTTGTTACTGTGTCTGGCATATCGAATACTCTCGGTAGCTTGCCGGGCTCTCCGAGAGGGGCGGAGGAATCGAAATCGGGGGGGAAAGGCAATAGTTTCCAATAAATAATAATGATGGGAGAAATTATGGGAGAAAGAAATAGTTATTATTGAGATCTCTTTAATTATTGGCCAAGTAACCTAGGGTTTATATCTTATAGGCATGAGAGATCTTTAAAGGTTGCATTTGTTTTGTCAGATCGGGCATTAGAAGGGGAAATGTGAAGAGAATGTTAACATTGGTGGAAAAAGAATTAAAATGGCAAGTGTATGTATAGAATGGGAGAGAACACCCAAGAGGAGAGCCACCAACCTACTAAATACAAAATCCTTATTATCAAATGGAGTTTTTAAGAATTCAACAATTATAAATATATGAGAGAAACATGGAAATGGAAATGTCTAACTGGACACAAAAATGCAAAGAGTGAGAGGAAAGAGACCCAGAGGGAGGGAGAGAGGCAGAGAGAGGGGTAGAAAGATGCTGATCCAGAGAAATGAGAAGAGAGGATGCTGTCTTCAAAGACCTTCTTGTTTGTTGTACAGGCACCTGGTACATAGCTATACAGGCTGAAAGCGAGAAAGCTTGCGTCTCAGTAAATAGGGTATCAGTGAGCTTAAGCTTTCTGTTGACGTGTGGGCTACTTCCACTTAAACATTGGGTAATTAGTAAGGTGAAAAATGCCATCACCCATGTGTCACCCATTTCCACTTAGCTGTACCTAACAGTTGCCTCCCTGCTTCCTCCACATCATGCCACTTTGACCCACTCTTTCTGGCTCAGGAGATTTTTGGTCAACAGGATTCCCTGCTCTCCCTTTCTATCTTTCCCTTCAGCTCCATTTTTTAATCCATCTGTTTGCTTTTATGAGAAAGGAGTTGACTTCACTTATTCTGAGCTGAATATCTGTAAATTAACTTTGGCTTTTGGTTTTTGTTTTTGGGCCACACCATGGTTCTCAGGGTTTACTCCTCACTCTGTGCTCAGAGGGATTGAACCTGGGTCAGACATCTCTCTAGGTCCTTACTTTGTTTTAAGTCCTCCTTCCTTCCTTCCTTCCTTCCTTCCTTCCTTCCTTCCTTCCTTCCTTCCTTCCTTCCTTCCTTCCACCTGCCCACTTGCCTGTAATCCAAGCTTCCTCTTAACCAATCATCTATACACTGGATGTCTTATACTTAAATGGGTCTCAGCAACGGAAAAAAAGTTATGTTGTCAGAATTGTTACTGCCTTAAAGATTAGCGTTTGATGTGCCTCACTCAGAGAAGGCACCTGGTACCTGTACTTGCTGAAACCACTGTGGAGAGATGGGGAGAGGATGGCTATGGAGAAGCACTTTGAAAGGTTCTCACAATCCTGAGGAGTGCTTCCTGTGCTGAACCTAAGTCAGGCCTGATGGCAATCAGCAGATTTACTGAATGACAAGTGAATGAAAATGTGAATCTGACCTTTCCCCAAATGATGGCACAATGAGTGTTTCCAAATTCACTTTCTAGTTCTGAAAGATCTCACTGTCCTACTAAAACGGGTAGGTCACCAAATTACCACAAAAACCTCTTTTCTTTCTTTTTTTTCCTTTTTTGTATGTAGGAGTGCTTATTACAATGACTTTTGTTTTAAAGAACTTTTAATGAGATATGATACACATCAAAAGTACATATGTAAATATGTAACAGAGAAAAAAATGTGAACAGTAGCATGTTCTTATTACATCTGTGGCTCAGTTTCCCAAAGATCACCAAGGAACCGACTCCAATGCAAACACGGGAGGGTTTTTTCTTTTTAATTTTTTATTAGTGAATCACCATGAGGTATAGTTACAGACTTAAAAACTTTCATGCTTGGGTTTGAGTTATACAATGCTTGAGTACCCATCCCTCCACCAGTGCCCATTCTCCACCACCAATGATCCGAGTATCCCTCCCCCCCCCCCCCCCCCCCCCCCGCCTCTGTGGCAGGGCATTCCCTTTTGTTCTCTCTCTCCTTTTGGGTGTTGTGGTTTGCAAAAGAGGCATTGAGTGGCCATCATGTTCGATTATAGTCTACTTTCAGCACCCATCTCCCATCCCTAGCAGGTCCTCCAACCACACTTTACTTGGTGTTCCTTTCTCTATCTGAGCTGCCTTTTTCCCCAGCATGTGAGGCCGGCTTCCAAGCCATGGAGCAAACTTCCTGGTACTTATCTCAACTATTCTTGGGTGTCAGTCTCCCATTCTGTCTTTATTGCAAGCTCGAGCTTGGTGTCCCACACAGAGGATTGAGGCCAATAGCCCTGAGCCCTTAAGGAGCAAGTTTTATATAGGGTTTACAATGGGAAGAGGAGAACTTATACAGCATTATTACAGGATTGATTTATCTTTACAATTTGAAGAGTGTGGCATTACTAGCTTGTGCATGTGATCTAGGGAGACCACCTGTGCTGAGGACTTTTGGCAAGGCACTCCTGATTAGCTGTCCTGGGAGGTTCAAGTTTTAGACACCCTGTGGTATCTCTAGCTAAGGGCCCTTTGTTCTTGGAATGGACTGTTAAAGTCCCAGTTATAGGTGCCCTGGGTGTTTCTAGATAAGGGCTTTTAGTTCCTGGAATGGACTGCTGAATTCCAGTGAATTCAGGCCTATGCTCTCTTTTCACTAGAGAAACCTATCATGGGGTCACTTTGTTTCCTCAGTTCCCAGCACTTTTTTTTTTATAGAAATAGGGTGTCATGAAGGCCTCTGTGCCACACCTCATTCATATCCTTTTCTTCACACCTCTTCAAGGTTTTTTATTTGTCTGTCTTGCTTTTATTATAAGTTTAAACTATGTATATATATACTCCTAAATAAAATATAAAAGCTTTGGCTTTTATATAAATGACACTAAGTTGCATGTATTTCTTGACATTATATTTATTTTGTGTGGCTGCAATCATGTGAGATTAAGACATGTAGAAGAATTCAACACTTATTTCCACACCACATAGAATTTCACTCCATAATATCTGCTAGAACTCATTTATCTGTTCTCTGTTGATGTATTTGTGGAGAATTACTTGTTATTGTAAATAGAATATCTGGGTCTTTGGACAATATTATAATATACTTGTAGATAGAATATCTGGGTGATTTTTTTTTACTGTTAAAAGCACCAGTTATGGGGCTAGAGAGATAGCACAGCGGGTAGGGCATTTGCCCTGCACCAGCCGACCTGGATTCAATTCCCAGCATCCCATATGGTCCCCTGAGCACTGCCAGGAGTAATTCCTGAGTGTGGAGCCAGGAATAACACCTGTGCATCGCTGGTGTGACCCAAAGAACAACAATAAAAAGCACCAGATGTTCTATTTATAATACCAAGCATCACAAATCCTGATACTATGAACTGTTATTCACAAGTCTCCTGATATCAACGTGGAAGAGTTTCTACATATTTTGCAAGTTGGTATGAGTCAATCACAATCACAACCATCCTGTTATTCATCGATTGCCTCGAGCAGGCCCCAGTAACGTCTCCTTCATCCTAGCCCTGAGATTTTTTTTTAGAAAGTGCCATATGCAAGACTCTTTCAGATTTAGGAGAATAAGACCCTTCATTGTTACTGGTATTTGGCATATTGGGTACGCCACGGGGAGTTTGCCAGACTCTGCCGTGTGGGCCAGTTACATTCGGTAGCCTGCCAGTTTGTCCAAAGTAGGAATGAGATGATAATGAGATGAGTCAAAGGGTGAATGTTTATATTTTATTAAATTTTTCCAAGTCTTTTTCTGTTTGCCCTTTTTTTTGGGGGGGGGGGGCGGGGGCGAGGGGCAATCCCAAAATGGTGGTATTCAGGTGCTACTCCTGGTTTTGTTCTCTGGGGTTATTCCTGGCAGTGCTCAGGAGGCCATTTGTGGTGCCAAAAATTGGACATATGTCTGCCACATGCAAAGCAAGCACTATAACCCCTACACTTCTTTTTGACCCCTGAAATCTGTTTTACAAAGTGATTCTACCAGTTTCTGTATCTAACATCAGCATTTAATAGTCCCAATGAGCCTGTTGTCCTATTGTCCCTTAGCAATATTTTTATTGCCTAAATTTAATTTTTTTACCAAACCATTAGTATAAAATGCCAACTTTTTCTTATTTTTATTTTAATTTCCTCAATTCTTTATAAGATGACATATGTTTTATATTTCTTTATGGGTATGTCTTCCTCATTATGGAATCTGATGTGTTTGCCAGGATGCTGATCCACCTGGTACAGCTCTGTATGTGGCTAGATTAGGATAGCAGAAGGCCTGAAGGCTTCTGCTAATTTTGATTTTTTTTCTGCAAAGGTGATGAGGAAGCAGGAAGTGGCAATTATGGACCTGATTATACAAATGGCACAGGGGTTGGTGAGGACGATGAAGATTTTGAAGACGACTTAGATTCGGATATTTCCTTTGAGGAGGTAACAAAACACGACTCTTAGACCCCCTGTGTTTTGCTAAACAAGGCAATTTAACCACCGGGCCATAATCAGGTTATTAATAAACTTAGTTAGATTTAATTCATCTGACTATGAGGGCCCACGTGATGATAAATTAGTAGTAACTGAGAGTCAGCCTTGCTGCTGTCCTTCAGGCACCTACCTGCTGGTTTCACTGTCTGGCAAAGCAATTTTGGATTTTCCACCAAGTGAAATATTTATAATATCAGGTTATTATATGGGGAAAAATTCCTTGAAAGAGCAATGCATTTTTGTAATATTCAAATAACCCATTGTGTAATCTCAGATTTGCAGTGATTTTTTTTCAGAGTAATTCAGGACAAGATACTTAAAATCCCGATTCTCGAGTTCTTCACTCCTAACCTAGGGTCAGTACTGTTTACCCCATTTACACTGCAGGGTTTGGAGAAAGACTGCCAAATGACCCTATTTTCAAACATTAGGTTTCAGCCTAAAAGTAAGGCAGTTTAGTGTTGTTACTTCTGGATCCATTAGGTTAAACCACTTCTTGCTATCCCAAGAGAGAATAAGAAAATTTGGGTGGATTCTCAGATGGCACCTATATCCAATCCAGAGACCTTATCTATGCTTGTTCCCCCTGCCCTCCAATCTCTCTGTTCTGCTATGGCGGCTCCCAAGGCCACTGCAGCAGAGCTAAGAGGTCTGGACCCTGCCCCACAGGTACCGCAGCTCATTGACACTGTTTGTGACCGGCAATGTCCCTCTGGCAGCTTTTGTGTGGAAGACTTCTCCTCGGGATTCAGCAGATGCAAATGCCATCTGGGCAAAGGTGGAAAAGACTGCGTAGAAGGTAGATCCTTGGGGGAAATGTGTGTGGTAATATGAGCACTGGAGTAATGGGGGTGGTACTGTACATACTATTCGAAAAGGAGAGTCACACAATTGTAAACCATGTTACACCAAAAATAACTTAAAATGTACAAGAGAAATATGAATGTATGTGTATATATCCATACATATACAGATACATATATATGGTAATTAAATGGAACCATCAAAAACAAATAAGAAGGTAGGTTGTTGGAGTGTGGGGAGAGGACAATATGGTCGTGGCTTGAGAGAGAACATTTTTATGGTTCATGCCCAGTTCATTATAGCCCCTTTTCTAAGATAACCCCCTTGATGGCTAATTAATTGGCCATTAAATTAGCCAAGCAAGACAGAGTGTAGGGCAGCCTTCATTGCTTCTGCCTAAGTTGCAGAGTTAATGTAATGCATCAACTGGATGAAACACTGGGGGAAAAGAAATCAATCAAAAAAATCATCCTGATGGGCTAGACCATAGCAGGTAGGGCATTTGCCTTGCACACAGCCGACCCGGGTTTGGTTCTCAATATCCCATATGGTCCCCTGAGCACCACCAGGAGTAATCCCCGAGTGCAGAGCTAGGACTAAACCCTGTGCATTGCTGGGTGTAACTCAAAAGCAAAAAAAAAAATTATCCTGACAATTCCAAGGGGAGGTGAACTTTATTGTCATTACTTCTGGATTGAAGAAATTCAGTGAAGATTCTTATAGGAAGGACAGTAATGTGCCTCTAAATAATTATTTATGCTACTCGATATATAACTGGAAGTGGTCAATGGGCCAGTGACAACTTTCTTTTAATTTAAAAAAATGTATTGGTTCCTCCTCCTCTTCCCTTAGTCATTATTGGTGATGGTGGTATTATTGTTGTGAAGGTGAGGTTGGCACCCCCCCAAGGGTGGTGCTGACACATTTCAGCAGTCGTATGGCTTAGGGTTGCACATCATGCTGTGATGCTTGTACACTGGCTGAGATGCTCCCTGAGTTTTGCACTCCTAACTGATCTCTTTTTAGGATAGAAAGTAAAAAGGCCCTCCCGTTGATCGTCGATTTGCTCGAGCGGGCCCAGTAACGTCTCCATTGGAGACTTTGTTGTTACTGTGTCTGGCATATCGAATACTCTCGGTAGCTTGCCGGGCTCTCCGAGAGGGGCGGAGGAATCGAACTATAGAAAGTAACCATCTTTAAAATTTCAATTTCATCTTTAGAAATTCAAAAAAGCAATGGTCCCCTTAATGAGCATGATAAGAGTAAGATAAGGAGGTAGTCAGTGAGGGTAAACAGATTAGTGGTGGTTTTTGCCTAGATATTCAGTTGACTGTATATTTTGATTTTGCCCTTGAAGATAAAATATCCTTTGGTGATGTCTTTTTCTCTCTTCAGATATTACTATAGAGTATCCTCGTTTCTATGGTTACTCTTATTTAGCCTTGAGCTCTCTGAAGAACTCCCACAAGTCATTTCAAATTACTCTTCAATTTAAGGTAAGAGGATGAATTATTTGATGAGTGCTTATTGAACATATTCATCCAACAATATGCTGCATCAAGGGGGAATAGAAGAGGGTGGAGGAGGCAAGAGATAAATATCCAAAGTAATTACTACAAGAGCCTTTTTTTAACCAGTTCCCAGGATAGTAAGAATGATGGACACATTCACGCTTTCAAAGACACCAACAAGGAAGATACATTCACACTTTCAAGGGTACCAGAAAGGGAGAGAGGATTCTGTTTATAATTGAACACTGGGAGTGGTAGGCTAAAATGCTGCCAACCTAGTCAATGCTTCCAATGATCCTTTGGGGTCTAGACAGATTTCAGGAAACCTAGTCATGCTTCCTATGATCCCGCTGAGTCTAGACTGGTTGCAGGAAACCTAGTCATGCTTCCTCTGATACTTCTGGGTCAAGACTGATTTCAGAAAATATTGTGCCTTCTCCATTCCAAAATCCCTTCTAAAGGGAGCCCATTTCTCTGTCTTTATTGCTTTTCAGCTACCCTTTGCACAACCATGACATGTAGGGGAAACCCAACAGACACTTTCTGATCTGAATCAACTGGCAGCTCAGAATTCAGTCAGCAACATCACCTTAGTGTGATTCTTTAGGATATCTCAGAGACATGGAAAGGTTTAGAGATCTGGTAAATAGGTCCCTTTTGAGGTTACAGTGATAGAAGTCTCTGAAAGATAAGTCTAGGACCAGTGTGGGAACCATACTAGTCTGTGCTTATGGACTCTTTTGTGTTCTCTTCTTCAGAGAGAAGAAAACAATAAAATTGTCATACTTCCCCCAAAGTGAGAGAGGGAGAAGTGAAGGGGAAACAGGATTCTTTTAGGCAGGAATAGAATTTTATATACACAGAAACATCTCTGTGAGCTCAGTCTGCGCACATAGTTTTCCTGGAGCTCTGATGGGAGATACACACGCCAACTACAGAGCAGGTTAAATGTGGGCCACCTTAATATCACCCCATTGCCACTCCTCGTCAATTGCCTCGAGCAGGCCCCAGTAACGTCTCCTTCATCCTGGCCCTGAGGTTATATTCAAGGCTCTTTAGGAGAATGAGACCCATCATTGTTACTGGTATTTGGCATATTGGGTACGCCACGGGGAGTTTGCCAGACTCTGCCGTGTGGGCAGGCTACATTCGGTAGCCTGCCAGTTTGTCAAAGTAGGAATGAGATGTCATAATAAGATGTCGGTTCCGGGAGCTGGTTTTTATAGTCTCAGAGTCTTGGTCGCTGATGGGATTACACGGCGCCAGGGGGCCAGTTGGTGGGTGTGACCCCCGCCTACTGGAATTTGGAGGATCTGGGTGGAGGATGCTCGACTCCAATCCGAGTAGGCTTGGAGATCTCGGCCCCGGAACCCACGTGGCTTTGTCCCTCTGCCAGTACCTTCATGTGTGCGGAGAGTGGTCTCAGCATGGTGTTGGCTGGTCCTGGAGGTCTTCGGCTGCCGGGGCCCTGGTCAGGATGGGGAGGAAAGCTCAACCCGCTCCCCTCCAAGGGGCCCCGGCGAGGAATAGCCAGGCGCGGGTGATTTGTGATTTGTGATTTGTGATTTGCCACTCCTCACAGGCTATTTCTGGCACTGTAAGTTACTTATTGAAAAGGAACTAGGCACAGATACCTGGGAATTAATTGGAATCTAGAGATTTTTTCCCTTCGTAATTAGGACCACCTAGAGTGATAGTCACATCTTATACTCCTAAATTTCCAAGAGGCACTTAATATGGAAAACGTGGTACTTATTGTCCATGTAATTCAGTGGGAGTCACTGTCACTATCCTCCCGTTGTTCATTGATTTGCTCAAACGGGTTCAGTAACGTCTCCATTGTGACAGTTGTTACTGTGTTTGGCATATCGAATACATCATGGGTAGCTTGCCAGGCTTTGCCATGCGGGCGAGATACTCTTGGTAGCTTACCCGGCTCTCTGAGAGGGGTGGAATCAAACTCGGGTCAGCCATGTTGGCCGCTTGCAAAGCAAAGACCCTACCTGCTGCGATAGCACAGCGGTAGGGCGTTTGCCTTGCACGCAGCCAACATGGCTGACCCGAGTTCGATTCCTCCGCCCCTCTCGGAGAGCCCGGCAAGCTACCAAGACTATCTCGCCCGCACAGCAGAGCCTGGCAAGCTCCCTGTGACGTATTTGATATGCCAAACACGGTAATAACAAAGTCTCCAATGGAGATGTTACTGGGCCCGCTCGAGCAAATCGATGATCAACGGGAGGGCCTTTACTTACTTACTTACTTACTTACTTATTGTCCATGTGGCTTTTGTTTGGATAATGACAGGCAGATACTAAGGATGGTTTACTGCTGTACTGTGGAGAGAATGAGTATGGAAAAGGTGACTTCATGTCTCTGATGATCAGTGATGGCGCACTCAAGTTCAGGTAATTGTCACCATAATCCATTAATTTTCTTTTAATGGCTTGATTTATTCATTTATTCATTTTCATCATTGTTTTATAATGTCATGGGAATTCAGGGAGTTAGCCTCACTTCTTTCTGTCTATGATAGACTCAGCACTCCACCACAAAGTTCCAATGCCATCCCTCATCCCAAAATCCCCATGTTCACTTTTTCCAATCACCTACCTCTTCCCTTCATAGTATCATAGTAGCACTCACAGTTATTGGCTAGTTATTTTCTCTCCGTCTCTGCAAATCCTACTGAGTGTTTCTGATATTCCCATTAAGTTAGCCAGTCAGCAATGCCTCTCAACCCATCCTACTCCATTAAGAGTCAGAAGACTAAGGAGCCCAGGAAAATGTGCTGTAATTTGTTAAAAATCTACTAAATACAAGTCCAGTCATGCTTCATTCCCCATTGGCAACTGTAAGATCCTTGGGCACATGGCATAAATTCTGTCATGGTGGCATTTGACTGGGAGGAGTCAAAAGTCATGATGTTAGGCATAGTGGTGAGTAGACATTGCAGGATATAAGAAGGTTGTGGGGAATTAGACAAAACAATAATACAGAGAGCTGAAAATGACCCTGTTCCTCACTTCTCAGCCAGAGTCTCTGTTCACACCAGGGCATGGCTCATCCAGATGGCAATGTTTGAATGAATATGAAGAATATGAAGAATAGGTTTTCTTCTATTTTATTACTACCTTTTGTGAATAGGGGTAAATCCCCAGAGAAATCCCTGGAAGAAAAATTATTCAAGATCTAACTATCTGAAGTTTGAATTTATTTTAGGTATTTGGTAAATTCCAAGAAAGAAAAGAATTTCATTTGTTCATCATTTTCCCTAAGTTTCTGAGGGAAAACAAATATTTTTAAAAGCTCCCTAATAAAGATTCTGTGCACAGATTAAAGAGAAATAGGCAGATAATTCCGGAGAGGAGATATTTAGTTATTTAGGAGATATTTAGTTTTTTAAGCTGTCTTGCAGTTTTTTCTTAAAGTTCATACATAAAAATGAAAATAAACAACTCTGTAAATAAAGAGCTAGCTAGGATCAAAACTATCATTCAGGGAAGCAAGCAAAAATATCTTATAAAGAAACTCGTTTGGAATGTTTCTGCCAAACATTCCAAATATTGGAAGTCCAAAGTGGTTGGTGAGTTATGAGAGAGTGAGCAAGTTGTGATTTGGGAGGTATGGAGAAGTCATATTCTGAGAGTCCTTATACATTATAGGAGATATGTATTCGAACTGAGACTTGCCATTCCTATGGTGAAATATATTCACGTTGCGTTAGCACTCTTGCAGAACTGAACAAAGTTTGAACAAAAAACAGGCTACACTTATTTGAAGTCATTGAATGTACAGAAAGCCAGGCAGATTTTAGACTTAGAAGAGAAGCAGAATATGTAGAATTTCCATTGTGTGCTAAAAGAGTTCTTGGTATTCATAAATATAACTGAGCAATTTGACAGGCCCTCACTTCTGGAAGTGAAGTCCTTGGAATTCAAAGCATGATGCGTCTGTATATCAAAGACTCTTTGTTTCTTTTTCTTCCTCCATAGATTTAACTGTGGATCTGGGGTTACTACCCTCATCAGTGGGTCCAACATAAAAGTTGGGGTCTGGCACACAGTCACCATCTACAAAAATGGACGGAATGGGATGCTGAAGCTGGACAATGGTACTGCCTTGATAAGTGAATCCCCGGTGAGTGAGAACCCTGCTCCCTGCTGGCCCACCTCATACCACCCCAGGGCATCCTCTGAGGGTCTCACTGCAGAGAGCTGGACAGCCTCAGCAGGATGCAAGTTCATGGCGAATTCTTACAGTTGAACTCTGATATGCTCCTGTGGGGTCTCCGCCCTGGAGGTGGGCTTTGAATACACACTCCCATTCCCCCTCTAACAAGAATTGAGTTGGCAAGGATCATCACTGGGGGCTGCATGGGGACATGCAGTAGTTTTTTTGTCTAGGGATGCATTCTCTTTCCACAAGGACATCAAAGCCAGTGGCAGAGAAAAACTAATATTAGAAGAATAGAAATCATCATTAGTGCCAAACCCCAAGCTTGCTCCTAAGGCAAAGATGTTGCAATCTTGTGGCTTCAGAAAATAGTCCCAAAAGGTTCACTTGGTTCAACAGGCAGGAATAATCCATTCATCAACTTTTTAGGAGGGGATATGTTTATAGGAAGTGGTAAAACAATTTAACCGTTGGGGTACTCAGCAAATCACTGAGATATTCACATGTCTGTCATGCTTTGGGCAATGTTAGGGTGGTTTAGGGTAAGTAGTTTGAGTTAGCAACCTGCCAAGGATCCAAGCCTGTAATTATAATTAGTTATGTGTCCCTATGCTCTTAGGAAGAATGTAGCGAGAAACCTTCTGTGTATGGTTTCCTCTATGCCTGCACTCTTCATTCTTTTTTTTTTACAGGCAAGATGTGTCATAGAAAGAATATGCCTTACTGTTTCAAAAGGGGGAGGGGAATCTCATTAATTTTGACCACCATTGTTCCAAAGGAGCAAATACCCAACAGCCAATGTGCATGTAAGGCGACCACTTTTGATTTTGTTTGAAAGAAGAATGAGGCAGCATAAAGGAACTCCAGAGTTACATAAATGCTAGAACAATGGACTCAATTTGTAGGAATGAAGTTTGATAGTAATAAAAATGCTTTGAATTTGTCTCCAAAATATAAAGCAGAGAATAGACTGGAGAAACGATAGTGGAAGAAACAATTATGAAAACGTCTGCTAAAACAAGATAGTTCAGTAAAAAGTTAAAAACTTATGGATTATGTTACTAAAGGCATCAAGCATCTATAAAGGGAGAGATAATAATTCTATTCTAGTTATTAAGTGTATCTTCAGATACATAATACCCGCTGTGCTTCAATGGTCAACTGTAATGCTCTAAGGTGGTAATTCTCTAAAGAATTGCACTCATAGCTCTGTAAATGTATTTTAAGAGAGACACAAACTGGAGCATGTTCAAGGGGCAGTTCCCAAATCAGATGATTTAAACTTCCCGGAATGATTGATGGAAGGATCACTGATTAAATTGAAGAGAAGTTGAAGACTTGGATGATGGTTTCAACACAGAGTCAAAAGAAGAATCTTGAAGAGGAAAGGTTCCAGTGTAGACACCATGGTTGAAGCCAAATGGGGACACCCTCAGGGAGCCAACTAGCTCCACTTAATCTTACAGAGCTGTCTAAAAGTGGGGTGGATGGTTTCAGCAGTTGATCTCTGTTCTCAGGGGTATTTATTTTTATAAGTGAGTGTTCTAGGGCCCAAGAGTGGGTAGGGCACTTGCCTTGATGTGGCGACCTTGGTTCAGTCCCCTGCATGTATGATCCTCTGAGCACCACCAAGAGTGATCCTTAGTCACAGAGCCAGGGATAAACCTTGAGCACCACTATGCATGCCCCAACCATACCCCGTTCTCTACTCCCCCACAAAAAGGGCTCTAAAGTTCTGGTGTAGGCCTAGATATTACACCACTCATAGAGGACTTCTGCATGGTCTCCACCACTGGGTCTAGTCCTGATGGTCCCTGAGAATCACAAGGGATATCTCCTATTAGAAAGTTGCTGAGGGATATATTGGTAACAGAGGGGAGAATATGGACAGGAAAAGGCAGAAGTCAGCAAGGGTGAGATCCCAGGCACTGTTCCTGAGAGTTTGGCTTCAGTTTCTACAAAAAGGAGTTCTGGGGTTTAAATTAGGTATCAGAGTTGTCTCAACCCTAAGCAAGGGAATCCAGTTTTCACAAGTCAGCTCCCATCTGAATCTGTGAAGGGATTCCCTGAGGAAAAGCAAACCTAGGGCACTGCCAGTCTCCACACAGACCAGTAAGCAGCAGGCTATGTGGACCCAAAGGCAGCCCTCTTCACACTCCAAGCCTTCTCGAGCTGAGATATTGTGAAGGGAACACGGAACTCAGAAAAACCACATCTTTAGGAAAAGTGGAGGAGGAGAAAGGGATTGAGCATTCAGCCCCAGGCACAAACTTGGATCAGGAACAGCAACAGAGGAGTGAAGATAGATTTAGAGAGGGTGACTTCTAAGGATCTTTATGAGTAAGATAGCAGCTCCACCAAAGAAAGCAGTAGGCACCATGCTGGCAAGCCATAAATGAATTCCTAAAATCCATGTAAGCACTTTAAAGAGATTTGGATCTAGTCAATATGCTATTTACAAATGATTTTGGGTTATTCATTTATGGTTGGGGTTTTTTTTTTGGTTTTGTTTTTATCTTTGGGAAACAAAAATGCAAAGGATAAAAATTACATTTCTGGTTATTCTAAATTTTTTAAATCTGCCTTTCTCTTGCCCCTTCTTTACTATTTATTTTAGATAAATAAGATTTCTCTACAACAGCTCTAACAACTGAAAGCAGCTTGATCTTCATCTCATGTTCAGCTCTGTATTTTATCACCCTAAAACTTGCAACCCAAATTGTGGTTTGGCTGAAGACTATGAATGTCCCAACTAACAATTTTTTTAGATGGCTAATACGTTAAAAGTATTTTTATTTTAATTTTTTGGTTTTGGGCCACACTTGCATATGCAGGCCTTACTCCTTGCTCTGTGTTCGGGGATCGTAACTTGCAGTGCTCAGGAGGTCATATGAAGTACTTGGGATTGAATAGTGGTTAGCTAAATGAAGGCAAGTGGTGTACCCCTTGTACTATCATTCTGTTCCTTATAAAAAATTTTTACCATCATATAATAGTATGATACTTGTAGTGGTTCTGTACCAAGTTCACCACTGATATGCTTTAATCAACACTTTAAAAAAGTTACAACCCTGAACATATTACAAAATAATTTGCCAATCTCTTTGACAATTTTCCCACTGACAGTGCTTCTTGCAGGATATAGTATAAAGGTGATGAGGACAGTGAGAGGTAAATGTTAGGCCATATCTATCCAAAAGTAATGCCATTTCCATCTGAAGCACAGAAGGACCTTTTAACCCATCCAAGGTTCACACTAAACTGGTATCAGAACTGGAAAGAAATTTTTTTTTCTGGATACTCAATATAACCCTCTCGGAGAGCCCGGCAAGCTACCGAGAGTATCTTGCCCGCACGACAGAGCCTGGCAAGCTCCCCGTGACGTATTCGATATGCCAAACACAGTAACAACAAAATCTCCAATGGAGACGTTACTGGGCCCGCTCGAGCAAATCGATGATCAACGGGAGGGCCTTTACTTTACTTACTTTACTCAATATAACATATTGTTTGGTTGTTCTTGGCTACCTACCTTCCCTTTCCTACTAGACATTCTAAATCACCCCTCTGGAAACACAGTCCTTTGAGAAATTTGCTGAGTTTCCTGTGGTAACTCTCTCTCTCTCTCTCTCTCTCTCTCTCTCTCTCTCTCTCTTTTCTTTTTTTTTCCTTTTTTTTATTAGTGAAACACCATGAGGTACAGTTGTAGATTTACTATTTTTTGTGCTTGGGTTTCGATTATACAATGATCAGATACCCATCCCTCCACCAGTGCCCATTTTCCACCACCATGGATAATATCCCCCCTACCCCCATCCCCCCATCCCCCCGCCTCTGTGGCAGGGCAATCCCCTGTGTTCTCTCTCTCGTTTTGGGTGTTGTGGTCTGCAAAAGAGGCATTGAGTGGCAAACCTGTTCAGTCCATAGTCTACTTTCAACATGCATCTCCCCTCCTGGGAGGATCCTCCTAACACCCTTTATTTGGTGCTCCCTTCTCTATCTGAACTGCACTTTCCCCTAGAATACCCGGCTGGCCTCTAAGTTATGGAGTAATCCTCCTGGTGCTGATCTCAGCTATTCTTGGGTATTAACCTCATATTTTGTTACTTTATATCCCCCAGATGAATGCAATCTTTCTATGTCTATCCCTCTCTTTCTGACTCATTTCACTTAGCATGATACTTTCCATGTTGTACCACTTGTATGTAAATTTCATGACTTCATCTTTTCTAACAGCTACATAGTACTCCATTGTGTAGATGTACCAAAGTTTCTTTAACCTCTCTGTCTCTTTTTATACAGTTGAAATATTATTTTAAAGAAGCACATATATAAGCTGTATTATAGCTACCATCAGAATTTTAATTATGGACATCACAAATTGCTGGCTCTTCAGATTCACACACCTCTCTTTGTCTTCCCCCCACAAATCAATGTCTTGAAAAACACTTAGTGACTGGTAGATAGCCTCTTGACAAGTACAGCAGAAAAGGCACTTGTCTTGCATATGGCTGACCCAGATTCAATTCCAGCACCCAATGGTGCCCCTGAATTCCACCAGGTGTTCTGCCACCCTGCCACCCTGAACTTCACCAGGTGTGACCCAACCCAAAAACCAAAATAAAAATAAACTTGGGTGGAAGAAAACATTGTGGAAGTAAACCACATTTTAATCATATCCCTAATCAAAATCTATTGTGTTTTGTTTAGTAAGTTACCATTTTTATTTTTCTTAAAGGGTGGCTATGATAGGATTACCTTCCGAACACCTCTCTATATTGGTGGAACCCCCCGTGCTTACTGGTTATTCCCAGAAATAGGAGCAAGTCTAAGCTTTCGAGGATGTGTGCAATCACTCATTATCAATGGAAAGAAAATTGATCTGAGACCCCAGCCCCTGGGGAATGCCATCAGCGGGGCTGATGTGGGTAAGTAGTTATGAAGTGGACTGGTCTTTTCTTGTGGGATTGTTCCTATGGCTGGACAAAGAAGGCGAACATCTTGATGAGTTGCAATCCTACCAAAGCAGGGGTATGCATAGACAAGCTGCAAGGATAAAGCAATTGCTCCAACCTGAAATAATGGTGGTCAGGTCCAAGATGGCCTTGGTAGAGATGTGGACTAATTTGGGGTGGAGGGAGGGTTGCCTTGGGTTGGGAGATGAGGGTTGGGGAGGTTCTCATTGCCCTTCAACATGATTCACTCCACCCCACACCATTCCATCTTCACTTGCACCTTAGTTTTGCCCCCTTTTCTTCCTGGTGTTGTGATGTCTGGAGGTGGTGCTGGTGCTGGGGTTGCAGTGAACACCTGGTTACAGTGCTCACATGCTTGACTTCACTGACGTCACACTTGTGATTTGTTACCAGGAATCCCAAGGACAGTGTCAGCAACCACCCTCAGACATTAGGGTGGTATCAAACATGTGGTTTCATAAATCCAAGTCAGGTGCACCAGCATTGAGCCATATCCTGGGCCCCTCACTTCATTCTCCTGAATTACAGAAGCTGACATAGTAGACATATGTGTTGATTTATCAAGTTCATTTGTCAAGACCAGAGAGAGCTCATTGAACAGGGGTCATACCATCCTACCCTGGCACCACATGTCTACCTGGTACCTCTGGGTATAGCCCTTGAGACCCCTGAACACTACCAGGTCCATTGAACCATCAGGCCCAATTAGCCATATACCACAGAGATTGGGAAGGCTGGTTAGGGCCCCCACCAAAGCCCATTATCTTAAATAAGGGATGTGAGCTCTAACTCAGTGGTAAAGCACATATTATATCTGTGAAATCTTGGGTTTTACCCTGGCTTTAAAAATCAAAGCAACAAACTTTTTCTATGTTGATGATGAGACCCTGTCAGCAGTCTTATTCCTCCCACTCTACTTGAAGGTTTTTGTTGTCTCTAAAACTAACCTTTTCAGCCATACTCTCATTGCCTCACTGGGGGCTTGCTGCCAGGATTCTGTCTTCTCAGTTACCCAAAGATTCCCCACCTTCTGTGTACCATAGACTCCTCTGCAGTCATTGAAGCTACTGGATTTGTTTGTAATAAAGACTATAATATACACAGGGAACAATAATAGAATTCTATTATAGTTTTTAGACTTTGATATTATAGTTTTATATATATATCTATAGATATATATACTTCTTTACAAAGAATTGGACATGATAATTTTATTGTAACACAGTTGCCATCATGATCTCCAGGGGTGAAGAGATGAGTGATATTTTGAGGTACATGCCACAAACAGAATAGGCTCTGGCAATGACACGACTCTGTCAGTGACAAGTCCCCACCACTGCTGCTAATAGAGGCTTGGAGCCTATAAGCTAACTGAAGTCAATACTCAGGTACTCAGCTCATATTAGAGGTGAGGGGAAATGCTTGAACTTATTTGCACTCACTCAGGACTTCTCATCCTTCCCACAAAAGCCAGTGTCCTGCTTCCCATGGTCTCACATCTCTTCTCTGGGGACTCTTTTCCTCTCTTTCTTGGATTCCAACAGCAGTTCCAGGTCTCCCATGTCTGAATCTCTTCTGAAACGCCCAGCAGATGAGCATTCTGGAAGCTCTCCTTTCCTCTCTTAACAAATCCTGAAGCACATCCTCATCTTCTTTGCCAAGCCATATCGATTGAGTTCTCTCCTTGCTCATGTTCCTCTCCCAGACCTCCCATGAAGTTGCCCCACCTATGTTCACTGGACCACTATCTGTTTTGTGTCTTTGTCACTCTGCAATGTTCTTTCATACCCTGTCCCCTCTCATGGATTCCATCTTGGTGTCCAAGGTTACTGCTGCTGGCCCTCCAGCCCCTCTCTGGTCCCTAGGCCTCACTTTGTGCTTCCACTGAGCAAAGTCCAAACCCCTGCCCCCAGAAAACCACTCACAAAAACTCACTTCTTCACTCTCACGACTGTTCTTTCCATCATCCAAACCAGAAAACCTTGATAGCTGGCTGAATTCTTCTGTCCTTTTCAATCTCTGGAATGAACTATCTAACACTATGTCCCTTTGATCCTTCCCATTCTTTCCATATCCTGGGCTAGCACCTTCTCCAGCCTTGACTTTCCTCTCCCCTGATGGATTGCATTCCCTTTTCCTGCCCGAGTCACTCTCAATTCATCATGCCTCCCACAGACAGAATAATCTTGCTGAAATGTGGCTCCAATTGAGTAAACAAGGCTGGCTGCTGTTCACAGCCTCTGTGCCTCCACCCCTTTCCCATCTCTTAAAAAAAATAGTTACACTGAAAATTTAGGAAATAATTATTTCCATGTGTATCTGAAAGAACCCAAGGCTCCCATTTCTTCCTGTGGGACCAGCCATTCTCTGGGAAAGAGACTCAGTCCGTAGTCATGGGTAGGGCTCAAGACCCGTGAGAGAGTTGGACTCTCAGTGCCAACCTGGTTAAGGTAAGCAGGGGTCATTCATGCCTGAGCTTCTAGGGTCAGGCTCTGTGAAAATGGAAAGGCCAGAGCTGCTCACATACAGGTGATGAGACAAAGGGTGCCCAGATGGTGTCTTAGAGGGGCCAATGAGGGCTTCTGACTTCATATGGGAAGGTGGACTCTGCTTTCTCCACTGATAAAGGAGGCTGCGGGGGCAAATCTGGTCTCCTCTGGTGCCATCACACATGCATCTTTTGGCCTCCATCCTAAGAGAAGAATTTTGTCCTCACGTAGGAGGCTGTGGGCTGGCTTGTGGTTTGTCTTTCTGGTTAACTCTGAATAGGAAAAGTAGGGTGGCAGCCACTTGGGAGAAAATCCATTTGTTTTCACATCCTCTGTTGATCTTCATTGGAAAATGACGATATTCCTCCTTCATGAGTCTCTGACTGACATGTGTTTAGGTAAGAGAACTGCCCATTCTGAGGCTGACCACTCAGAAATTCTCATCCCAAACTACCTCCTGTCTCTCATGAGATTATAACTCATGAGAAGTAGAAATAGAATTTTTGGAACCCATATTTCAAGGTGTCTGGAACCCTCCTTCTACTCCCACCCCAGAGGAGATGGCCATGCAGGTCAGTTATCAAACTCAGACACAGTTCCTTAACTCTTTCACCACTCATCTTGTTGGCTTCAACTTTCAACCAACAAGGCTGCACCACTTAAGGTAATTGGGGCTACACAAATTAGGACACTTTTACCATAAACACTGTTGGCATTGGAGGAATTGGAATGTCCTCTGGGAGGAACAGCAGAGAGATGAATTATAGTGGAAACAGCACAGTCATCCCTGTCAGTGATCATAAAATTGCCCAACAATCTGTTGCTCAATTTATTGTGTCCACCAAGTTTTAAAGAGTCTCTCTGGCTTGCCATCAAAGTCAAATGAAAGTGAAGGCTCACTTATCCTGAAACTTGGATCATGATTGTGCAGGAGTGCTAAGCAGCAAGACTAGGAGTTATTTAAAACTTTGGGCTGTTGGCTTAGTCAGCTCAGGTCTGGGACCAGTGTGCAATTCATGGACAACTTTGTAACCTGCGCTCTGTATTTAGGGGAATGCAGCCGAGGGATCTGTGACAGAACCTACTGCATCAATGATGGCATCTGCATACCATCCAGCGCTGACTCCTACATTTGTCTTTGTCCCCTGGGATTTAAGGGTCGACACTGTGAAGAAGGTGAGGAAGAAGTGAAGGGCAGGACTGTTTCTCTTTGCAGCTAATTCACATTGATGTCATTTTTCACTGGTCTTTAGCAGAGCCCCATACACTTTTATGGGATTAACATTGCTTGGTTGGGAGTGATGGAGAATTTTTTCCCCAACCAGTTCCAAGTGCTTTGAATGTCAAAGTGTTAAACAACCAAAGTTATGTTCCTCTGAAGATGCTCCTCAGCAGGACATCAGTGGGCTCTACTTGGCCCTCAAATAACATTGACCACTTTTATTAACAGTGAGGTCACATCAGACTGGATCCTTAAATTTTATTTTTGTTATTGGGTCATACCTGGTTATACTCGAGGCTTATTCCTGGCTGCACAAAGGGATTCCTGGGAGGGCTTGGGAAACCTTAGGGTTGCTGGAGATGGAGCCCTAGTTGGTTGCCTGCAAGACAAATGCCCTACCTGCTATACTATTGCTCTGGCTCCAAATCCTTAAAGTTCTGACTGTTTCAAAGGAGAGGTTGGAAAAACAGGCAAGAAATAGTAAGAATGAGATGGACAAACATGATCTTGTTTCTTTTGTCTGCCATTCTACTGAGTTAGTCTCCCACTTAGTATATCATAGAACAAGGACAGCTGTAGTCTATAAATATATATGCAAACACCTGGGCATTAAGTACACATGTATACACAAACACACACTCATCTAATAATGCAAAATTGGGGGCTGGAGAGATAGTCCAGTGGGTAGGGCACTTGCTTTGCAGGTGAGTGACCCAGGTTAATCCCTGGTACATATGTGGTTCGCCCAAGTCCAACGAGGAGTGATCATTGAGCACAGATTCAAGAATCAGCCATGAACACAGCTGGTTGTCTGCCCCACCCCTCCCCCCAACCCTATATACAAATGAAAACAAATTTATAAAAAGGAAAGTTTGAAAGATAAAAGTCTTTGGGAATCCAGGAGACCAAGCATGTAGTTTAGTTTTTAGGCCATGCCCAATGGGAAACCATATGTGCCCAGGAAATAAAATTAAGGTTACCACATGCAAGGTAAGTGCCTTCACCCCTGTACTATCTTTCTGGCCTCGCTAACTTTTCTACCAGTCATTCAGATTTTAAACCCAAGATACCATGCTGGGGAAACCCATTTTTAGCCCAAGCTATAATCTCAAATCTCCTATCACCTAGCAGAGAATGTATGAGTCAGAGTTAGGCTACATTGTGTCTGATCTTCCCCTTGCTCCCTGCCTGATGCAATGGAGGCTGATCCCCTTTCACATTGTACCTCACTATGATGGAGGGTCAATGAAGGTCTGGGGTGCAGTCAGATAATACCACACAAATTCCATTGGCAAGAATTTACCTAGCAGCAAAGAAGCTGAGACATGCATTTTGTTTTATGATTTAAAAATCATTTTTTAAAATTTAATCACCATGAGATACATAGTCACAAAGCTTTCATGATTAGGTTCCAGTCATATAATATTCCAACACCCATCCCTTCCTGAGTGTACATTTCCCACGACAAATGTATTCAGTTTTCCTCCCACCACCACCATTACCCTTCCCTTCACCCTACCCCATCCCACCCTGTCTGTCTCTCTGGCAGGCACTTTTCTTCTTATTCTCTACTTTGGGACATTATGGTATGCAATACAGATACTGAGAGGTCATCATGTTTGGTCCTTTACCCACTTTCAACACGCATCTCCCATCCTGAGTAATCCCTTGAACCATCATTGTCATAGTGGTCCCTTCTTTATCCCAACTGCCTTCTCTCCCAGCACTTGAGGCAGATGTCCAACCGTGGACCAGTCTTCCTGGCCTTTGTTTCTACTGGCCTTGGGTGTTAGTAATTTACTATGTAATTTTTATGTCCCACAAATGAATGCAATTATTCGATGTCTGTCCCTCTCCTTCTGAATCATTTCACTTAGGATGATACTCTTCATATCCATCCATTTATAAGCGAATGTCATGACTTCATTTTTCCTGCATAGTATTCCACTGTGTAGCTATACTGTAGTTTCCTAGTGTGTAAACACAAAAAGACAGCCATTTTCTCTCCCTCCGCCTGCGTTCAGTCGTCTCAGGCCCTTTCCCCACTCCAGGGAGGTCGATGGCGATAGGTAGGCGAAGGAAGGAAACGAGGGCCAGGCTGGTTGGTCTTAGTAGCAGTTTATTACAAGGAAGTTTATCCCATAAAAGAAATTTATGTCATGGAGGGCCCAAGTTCTCTCAGACCATCACATCCAGGTTCTCTCAAGCACATGTTCCTCCAGAGAACCGCGAAAATCTCCTTATATAGATGATGGTACCTCTAAAGGGTGCAATACAGTGATGTCATCAAAAGGAGTTACAGAAAAAAAAAAAAAAAAAAAGGAGTTACAGAAAGAACATTGAGGCGGCAAAACATACATTGTTTCTTTACATCTGCAGGTCAGTAATTTTGGCCTCTGGAAAGAAGATACAAAATCAAGACTGAAACCTTTCACAAGCATTTTCACAAGCTACAAGCACTTAGGTAAAGGTAGACACAGTAACAACAAAGTCTCCAATGGAGACGTTACTGGGCCCGCTCGAGCAAATCGACAAGCACTTAGAATTGTATCCCAAAGACCAATCTGCTAGAGCTTGGAATCTACATCTCAAAGATCAGGCCTGGCTAGCACCTGAGATATGCATATCTAAGACCAGCTAGGTTTCTGTGAGAAAAGGAAAGCTGCCTCTTACAATATTCTGAAATTATTTACTGAAGGCAGTTTGAGAGGGAAAAATGTTCAGCCTCATCCAAACTAGTCAGGACACATGGGAAAGCTGCTTCTAGGACAGATTCTCATTTAGCAGATCAACCCACCCTAGAATGGAATCCCCTGAGTGGGTTTCTCCTCTCCTTGTCCAACAAACATATAAGCATACATAATATAAATCATTTTGTATTAACACAGTAAGAAATACTTTAAGCTTATAGAATTGCTCTCCTAGGGCCATCTCGATCTCAGAATACAGTGCTCAGGCCAGATAGTCTTTCCTATCCCTAGCAGGGTCCTAGTCTCATCGTTACTTTTGGACCATGACAGCATTTGTCTATGATCAAACTCCTAATTTATAGTTAAGAATCGTGGCACTTTGGCCTGGCCCATCTCGATGCCAGGGTAGCACATAACTTACCGCTTGCCCCGGTTCCATCCAGTCCCTCATCGGGGCCCTGCTTTTGGGGGTGCTAGGAAGTGAGGGCAACTGAGGCTTAAGTTAAGAAAGCAGATGCCCGGGAGTGAATAATATTCAAAGCCAATTAAATCCTAAGTTACAAAGTATAATATTAACAGTCTTCCTGTATGTATACAAAAAGGACATTGCATTAAAGTAAACTATTCAAAAGACAAAAGGAGAGGAGAAAGGCAATATTAACTTACAAGTTCAGTGTCCTAGAAGGATCTGACCTCAAAAATTAACAGATTCTGATTAGGGGAAAAAGCTGATTAACTAGCTGGGGAAGAGAGCACAAAGAAGTGGTTACAGACAAGCAAGGAATGGGAGTGACTCAGGAGCACTGTGATGGGTGCCACCTGATAAACCTAAGCTCCTTGTATTCCAACACCTAGCTCTGTGCCTACAAACAAAAGAACATAGGTCTGTGCTAAGGGGGTAGCTCAGCAGTGGAGCACTTGCCTTGTATGTGTGCAATCCCTGCCACAGCCTCAAAAGTAAACTGTACTTCATGGTGTCTCTCTAATAAAAATTTTAAAAAAAGAAATTTAAAAACTTTAAAAAAATTAAAAATAAAAAAATTTAAAAAATGTAAAAACCGTGGTTCCACCATGGAAGGATTTCTAAACTCCTGCTTCTGCTTTCAGCTTTCACCTTGGTCATCCCACAGTTCAGAGAGTCGCTAAGATCCTTCGCAGCAACGCCGTGGCCACTGGGGCCTGAGCGTTACCTTTCCTACATGAAGTTTGAGATCATATTTCAGCCAGAGTCGACAGATGGTGTCCTGCTGTACAGCCATGACAATAGCAGCAAGGACTTCGTGTCCATCACCTTGGCAGGTGGCCATGTGGAGTTCCGCTTCAACTGTGGTTCTGGCACTGCCATTCTAAGGTACATGCTGTCGGGTGGTCATCGACCAGCACATTGCCTGGGTCAATCCTAAGGTGGATGCACAGCAAGTGGCTAACAACTGGTTCAAAGCATTAGCAGTTATTGAGTAGAGAGAACTGTCCTGAGAGACCTCACTTTATTTTATTTGGAGAGAGGGTGGTTTGGGTCACACTCAGGTATGTTCAGGCTTACTTCTGACTCTGACCAGGGATCACACCTGGCAGTGCTGGTGATACCATATGAAGTACCAGAAATAACATCCAGGTCAGCTGCTTGCAAGGGAAGCTGCATAGCCCCTATACTATCTTTCTGGCCCCAAGGGAACCACATTTTAAAGATCAGCCTTCATCTTTCTTTCCCATATGCTTATTTCTTTGTGGTTGATTTCTTTGCAATCAAAACTATTTCTTTGTTATTTAACAAGTCTCTCCCAATTCGTTGTATAAAGAACCTGACCGTGAGTGAATCATCACCCACTGCAAACCCTCAGTCCCTACCTGTGTGCTTGGTGTGACTGTGTGAGGAAGGAGCAGTTTCAACCGGACAACAAACCATTGCATCTAAAGTACTAACTGAAATCTATAGAATTGGTTCTAAGTGGTGAAATCATCCCTCTGTGTAGTATTTGGTCCTCTCCACTGACTCAGCACATCGGTTATTCCCATTCGGCATGATCTGGACATCTCTGTAAATCACTTAGGGCTTCTGCTTAAAGGCAGATATTTTTCTGATGGGTATATGCCTGGCTCTTCTTGCTGTGTTCATGGTATCTCTTACCTTCCACCCTGAGGCCAACTAATCTAAAGCAGATGTTGTTCTTGTTTCAACATTTGTCAAATTCATCTTTTGAAACTCAGGGATGTTTTGTTCCATTGTGCCCTGAAGCAGAAAATCAGCTCATTTGTTGTTTTGAAGGAAATTGCAAACTATATTCAATCATTATTCCTATTGCTCAGTTGTCATGTTTAGTGGGAGTAGGTGGGTGAGGCGTTCCAAGTCCTGAACTGCTGGTCCTTTGTCATGGCTGATGGAAAGTGCTTGCTGCATGAGGTCGAAACTGTCCTTAAAAGAATCAGTTCATGTTTGTCCCTGTGGCAGAATCGCTCACATCAGTGTGACAGCTTCCACCTTAGGGAATGGATGAGCAATTGGGTGCTGCTAGTGATGCAAAAACATCCTATGTCTCAAGAAAACTTGGGTGGGTATTTATTTGGTGCAATTTGCATATGATTATGCAAACCAACCTGAGCAATTCCCTTAGAACTATTTGTCAGACTGAGAGGAAGACACCTTGAAAGTCCCTTTGTATTTTCACAGGGGGCAAAAGGAGAGAAGGAAGAACGGGACTCATTCCCCTCCCCTACCTTTGCAGTGACTGAGGGTCACAGGCACAAGGAACCTCTGAAAACCCAGAATCTTTATTTCTGTAATTCTGTGACTACTTTTGGCAGAATGTGTATTTTGATAAATAACAGCACTAGAGAGATAGTACAGCACATAAGATACTTGCTTTGCATGTAGCTAACCCAGGTTACATCCCTGACATTAAATATTACCCCACAAGTTCTGGAGTGATCCCTGAGTACAGAACCCATGGTAAACCCTGAGCACAGCCAGGTGTGGCCCCAAAAAACAAAAGCAAAACTTTAAAATATAGGTTAGTTGTTTTCCTGCATGCCAGGAAGAGGCCCTGGGAGAAATTTCTTGTGCAGTAGGTGTGATGAAAAGAAGACAAGTGCTCTGGGGCCCCACAGCCATCTTCTCCACTGCCCCATCTCCCCTCTACTGGGACCAGAACGCATAATCACCCTGGAGGCTGCAGACTCCCTTTGGAAGATGTTGATTTTTGAAAAGATTTCAAAGGCTTCCTGCTTAATTAAGAAATTTAATAGAAGTCTGAACTTCAAGAAGTCATGTGGTTGGTCAGAATCATTTTGATTTTTGATCTGGAGAGATAGTACAAGGGTTAGGGCACTTACCTTGCTTGTTACCAACCCAATTTTGATCCCTACATAGTATATGTTTCCCTGAGCACTGCCAGGAATGATCCCTGAGCACAGAGACAGTAGTAACCCCTGAGCATCGCCAAGTGTGGCCCCCAAACAAGCAAACAAAATATCTTAACTTAGAGAAATGATAAGGTTGCCACATCTATTAATGAATTTGATTTTAAAATAAAAAAGAGCAGTGAACCGAGTGCTGGGTGGCAGTGATCAATAGAACTGTCAGAAGAAGGTAGCATATTGACAGGAAATGGCCTCGAAGGATGAGAACAGGTCTCAGGCACTGTTCGTTATGGTGGAGATGGACCCGTTGAAAAAGCAATACTCATTTCTTTATAGCATATTGATTTAGCCAAGGTGATTAAATTCTAATTGCTAAGGACAAATCACAAAAGCATTTGCCAGAGCAAAAAATCAAGTGAGGGGGTGGAGACCTTTCTGTAATTGGTATTCCTGATGGTTTTCTAAAGATGATCCAGGACCAAAAAAGTAATTGGGAGGTTCAGTGAAGGCCAGCAAGCAGATATCATTAGAAATACAAATGCAGTAATTCTATTTTTGCACACTCCACTTTAGAAAGTTAAAAAAAAGAAAAGAAAGAAATATGTAAAGATCCTATTGATATCATTTAATGGTAAGTAGTTTCCACCTTGAATTAATAACTAAATTTTTAAAGTGCTTTTATCTTTTCAGTGTAATTGACAGCAGCACAGAATCTTTCTTTTACCATAAAAACTTTAACATATAAAAGACTTTAAAAATATGATCAGTAGACATCCTTATATCCGCTACCTAGAATTTGCACTTGAAACTGGCTCCATTTATTTCTTACTTATCAAACCATCCTTAGATCTCTGTCGATGCACCTATCATAATCTGTCTTATTTTTCATACCTTTCAAAGGGTGCCGCTAGCATCAATATACTGAGGAATATTTTTTCATGCCATACTCTGCAATATTTTCTCCTCTTCAAAGCTTGTATGCAATTAAAATCACATTTACCCTCCTGTCACTTCTCATCTCACAAACCAGGCTAATCTGACCTGCAATTATTTATTTCGAGAATAGATAAAAGAATAAATACAACACTTTACCAATTAGTGAAGCTAGTTCGGCTGTGTTTTCTGAGCAGGATATGTTCTGTCTCTCCCCCCACCCGCCACCCCCCACTTCCCGTAGGGGGACACATCTGGCAAATACTCAGGAGCTACTCCCAAGTCATTGTTCAGGGTTTGCTCCCAGTAGTGCTCAGGAGACCAGGTTGTGCCAGGGGTTTAACCCTGGCCTTCCACATGCAAAGCCTGCACTCTAGCCTTTTAAACCACCTGACTCAGATTATCCTCTTTCTATCAAAGGGCCTGAGGCATCCCTGTTTCCAACCATTTCACCAGTGCTGTACCAGTGAAGCTAATCTCCTTGGTTTCCTTCTTTCAACAGGAGTGAAGCACCCATCACCCTGAATGAATGGCATGAGCTACGTGTATCCCGCACAGCAAGGAAAGGCACTTTAGAGGTGGACAAGCAGAAAAAAGTGGAAAAATTGGCAGCGGTAGGATACCCTTTGCTCTTGGTGCTTAATGTGAACTGTGCAGCTATTTTTTTCCTGTCCCGGAGGGATGGAAGAGCAGCAGGGTAGCAGGGAAGCACGTGCATTCCAGGTTGACCGCCTGACTCTAAACCCAGCTCCCCTCGGAGCAAACTACTTCTTTCTCAACTGTGAACTGAGTTTCCACCAGTGGTATGGTTGCTGCAGGGTTAAAGTGAACCAATACAAGAGCAGCACTTAAAATCCCTCCTGCTGTCCGCAGCCCCGGCCTCAAGATCATGCTAGTATGGATCATCTTGGGCTGGAGATAAAAGCTTCAGTAGGGCCAGTGGTCTGGGGGGAGGGGGTCCCACATCCACAAAAGAACACAAACTCTGAAACCAGACAGTTGGGTTCAAAATCCAGCTCTGTTTACTTACCAGGCATGAGAAGTCAGACTGGTCCCTTGACCTTCAAGATTGCATTTTCTTATTTATAGATGGGAATGATAGCGATAAAATAACAGCACCTCTTGCAGAGTGGTGAGAATTAGAACAACTACACAGCACTGCCTGGCAAAGGGTCAGGGTGATATGTATTATTAGCTGCTAGTTGTACTGCTCTGGCCTCAAAAGCACAGAATTTCTACTCGTTTTTAAGAGTCTTGATTTTATTTCCAAGGTCATGTTCAAAAACATTCCAACATTTTTAAGATAAGAGATACTTACGTTCGACAGTGACCTACTCGAATTCTACACACACACACACACACACACACACACACACACACACACACACACACACACTTTACAGTTTCATAAAATCCGGAAGGGCTCTGGTTTGCCAGAACAGACTGGTGGGGTCTATTTGCTTCTCTCTTGAGGCACACTGCTGGCATGGTGGCTGTGGCTCTGATTCTGATCAGTAAGAGAGTGACCACCAAGGATTATCATGGGCTACTGAAGGCAGCCCTCAGCTCAGGAGATCCAGCCACGCTCCCTGGATACGACCTTGACTCCGTGTCTTTTTGGTCAAAATTCTCTGAAACTGCTTTGACCCTGCACATCCCCTTTCCCTTATTCTCTTATTTTAACTTCCCCGAAGAGTGAAGAGCTAAACTAAGTGGTCTCTGGCCTTGTGTGCTGTCATTCCCAGCCTGCTTGGGAACTCTATCAGGCTCCAAGGACCATATTTTACTGCATATTGTCACAACCGCCTCTTCTTTTTTTTTTTTTCAGTCCAAAAATGTCCCTATGACTTTTTTTTTTTAATACTTCACATCTGGTCATACTCACTTTCTTGGCGGGGGTTGGGGGAGGAAACATTGATAAAAATCTATGGTGATTATATGATAAAATATATTATTTTCCTTCCTGAAAGTCTTTCTTCTTTGAAAAGCCTCCTCCCCCCACCTTCCACAACTCTGAACTGCTAATTTTATCTAGCTGGCCCACGGCTTCCTTCCTAAAACACAGGCCTGACTAGTCTCTCTGTTGTATAAAACCTTGGGGGTGAAATATAAATTCCTGTCCAAGAATAATCCAGGCTTTTCTGACCTCTGCCTTTGCCTACATTCCTTCCTCGCCCCAACTTTACCCCTTTATCTGGCCGCTACATTTCTAGCTTCCTTGTCTGCTCTTCCCCTCTGCATGAGCCCCAGCCCCCACCAAGCCCACCCCTGTGTCCATCCACCCCCACATTGCCAAGCCTCCCTGTAACCCCTTCCCAGTGGAAGCTTTGCAGGGCAGGAACTGGGCGATATTTACTGTTATTCATCCAGCACTTAATGCCTGTGTATTAGTAGCTGCCCAATCGTATTTTGTAAATCAATGAGAAAGTGCTCTCATGATGTATTTGTTTTACTGATGATTGAAGCAAACAATAATTTTTGTGAAAGTATATTTATTCCCACAGATCTCAAGTTATAATTGGTCTTTGCCTGTTATTTGGGGATATTGGAACATTTTGAATGCCTGCTCATGTCTGAAGCATTTTAGTCACAAAATAGTATACAACTTGTCATCTTCCAGCCATGGATGCTTGCAGTACTCTGGGGATCAATAATAAGAAATTCTCCCCAAATCTGGAAAATGAAAGTTTACCGGCTTCCTTGATTAAGGGGGATGCCTCCCACCCGCTAGGTTTTCGCTTTCTTGGAAGGCCGTTCGATTCCCAGCATCCCATATGGTCCCCCAAGCACTACCAGGGGTAATTCCTGAGTGCAGAGCCAGGAGTAACACCTGAGCATCATCGGGTGTGACCCCCCCCAAAAAAAGTAAAGAGACTGTCTCTTCCTTGCTGTTTCTAACCACAACCTGAGATCTGAACAATAGTCACAAACAAATCCTGCACCTTTCTCACTCACACTCAGTTCAGATTGCTCTAAGATCTGAGCTGCAGGACCAGAAGATTAGAGCGCTGAATAAGCCTGCCAGCTTCTGTCCTAACACCATTCTTTAATCTTCTGACTTTCGAGGACCTCAGAGGATTATAAGGGACTGATTTCGTGGAGCTGGTCCTCTTTTCTAAGCTATACTTTCCCCCCCACCCCCTATCTCTCGGCAGGGAAGCTTCACGCAGATAAAATGTAGCTCCAACATTTTTATTGGCGGAGTTCCTGATTATGACGAGGTGAAGAACAACTCTGGTGTCCTCAAGCCCTTCACGGGAAGCATCCAGAAGGTACTGGTGTCATGGACTCTTGTTTCTGGTGGGACTCTGATTGCAGAACCTGGTGCTTCTTCCTGCAGCCTATAAAGCAGCTTTGGAAAAGGGCTGGGGTTTGACTTGCAAATGATCGTTCATCATCCAGCTTCCCAGTCCCACTTTCTATAACCCCTGCCCCTGGGTCTGTACTTAGCAGGCGCTGGATGAATGAAACTCAGGGAACAGGCATTTTCTCAGCAAATCTACCAACATATGTGAAGGCTGCTGCAAAGCCGGGGCTGTGGGTCACTGTAGATATTCTACAAAACAGAAGCAACCTCTGGAGGCCCAAAGCACTCTTGTCTCTGGACCTTCCTGTGGGGTCACTTTACAGGAGCCACAGCAATGATATAGCAGGTAAAGAGGCACTTGCCTGTAAGCCAACCTGACTTCTATCACCTGATACTCTCAAAGGTCTCCCAAGCACCACCAGGAGTGATCCCTGAGCACAGAGCCAAGGGGAAGCCCTGAGCACCACTGGGTTAATCTACAAAGCAAAACAAACATTCTGCTAGTAAAAGCTTGCCTCCCCTCCTGCTCTCCTCTCATTCTTCTCTCGGGGCTTCAGAGAAAGACTATGGAAAAGACTATGTTCTGCCGGCAGCAGGTGTGCAGGTGGCCCCATAGCCCAGATTTCTATAGGAACAGCAGTGGTAGAAGGTGAATTTTCAAAAGGCTTTGGTTCCTGGATGCTAATCTCATCCTGTCTCTTTTGACAGCCAAGCCAAGAATAGAATGTGGACTATTGATCCTTTCCAGTGAGATCGACAAAGATGAGAGAGAGGAGACAGTGCTAGCACTCTGCACAGTGGGTGCTGGAAAGAGCCATGGGACTTTCCCAGTCAATCCAAGTTCTCCCAAAGGGACTGAGCCCTAATCAAGGGGCTGAATGAAGGTTTTCCTGGTGGCTATACGCTGATGTCAGCCATGCAGGTCAGACCACTGACCATCCCTGAGGGAGAGATGCCCCATTGAACCATGGTTTTGGATTCTCACTTGAAAGCAGGCTCCACCCTGCCTCCCATCCCCCACTTCATATAGCATGCACTTCCCTCTTTCCTTCTCACTTTCTGGAAAAGCCCCCCCCCCCCCCCCGCCCCCCTCGAGTCATTGGCTGCTCTGGATCCTGCCTGCCCTAATGGTGCATTCTGAGCTGCTCCCAAGCACACATGACTCACTTTCATGGTCCTTTCACTCACAGTGTGACAAGGGGTGAGAAAGGCTGATCTAGAAAAATCCTGGTAACTTTCCAGGAACTTCTGAGATTCAGGACTGGGGCAATTTCAGCCCTACCCTCCAGACACCTTCCCAAATAATCAAGCCTTTGGAAACAGGATCCCAGTGGCAGGAGGGGCAACTGCTCACGTTTCAGTCCCCCTGTAGGGGGCCTAGGAGGTGCTCTTTTATCCTCAGTTCTGTAAAGCCTGAGGACATGAAGACACCAACAGTCCTTGGGCAAGGGCGAAAAATGATGCATCCATTCATGTGGGTTTGGGGAACCTGAAAATCTCTTCTGGTAATTCACTGGCTTTGCTGAAATTCCATCTCAGGGAATTGGGGCAAAGAAACTGCTCAGTACTGCTCAGTGGGTGGAAATATGCACATCAGGCATAGAATGTTTTCTCAGTTCTTAGTGGGAGAGATCATGAAGGGGATAGCATGCTTGCCTTGCATGTTGTCAATCCAAATTTGATGCCTGGTTCCCCCAAGCACTACCAAGAATGATCCCTGAGCAAAGAGCCAGGCCTGAGCCCTGAGCGCAGTCACCTGTGGCCCAAAAAGCAAATTTAAACAAAAATAAAAGAATGTGTTCTCAGTTCCATTTGATTTTGTTGTTTTAATGGGAATGAGGGAAAGAGAAGAGAAGTGAGGGGGTCATGGAGAATGGCAGGAGTATCAGGACTAGCTGGGTCATGGCGCTGGAAGAAGGAAGATAGATGGATAGCCAGAACACACCAAGCTTCTCTTATGCCACCAAGACCAATCACTCCCTCATAGGTTCTTATAGCCTAACTTGGGGGATTGTTTCCTTCCAGCTGGGTTTGACAGCAGAGTTCTGAGCCATAGCTGCATCTTTGCATCTTCTGGAAAGCTTTGTCAAGTGACCAGGGATGGAATCCCAGCCTCTCAAGCAGATCTCAGTAGGGTGGGGCTATTAGTGTGTGTGGTGGGAGGGTGGGGGACTGGATCACACCCTGCATTGCTACTGGTTGCTACTTGGGGGATGATGGTGCCAGGGACCCTATGAACACTGGGCCTCCTTCATGCAAAGCACGTGCTAAAGCCCTTTGAGCCCTTTCAATATTCCCATCAGTATATTTCTTCTCTCCTCCCCATCTTTTCCCTCCTCTATTTTCTTTTTTTTTGTCTTTCCAGCCATCCCCTGTAGTGCTCAGAGCTTACTCCTAGTTCTGCACTCAAGTATCACTCCTGGTTGGGTTCACAGAACCATCTGGGGTGCTGGTGATTGACCCCATTCCTGTACTCTGCCACTATCTCCAGGCCCCTACCCCTATTAGTATACTATTCTTGATACTTCCCAGGTAGACTGCAACATGCTGCAAGGTTGATAACCCTCTTTTTGTAGTCATTGGACCTTCTTTAGGAGCTCCCCACCAGAGTGAGCAGGTCTTCCTGATCCAGAAACTGTTTCTCTCCTAATTCCTCCCCCACCTGCAAGCACCAAAGCCGTCACCTCCAGTCCTGCATCACTTACCAGACTGTAATAACAGGAGCCAGACCTTTCTCCTTTTTAAAGCGCCCTCACGCCACAGAATTCCTGCAAGCATCAGGCTCAGGAAGGTTTCAGAAGACTTCAGTGACGTTTTCTGAACGCCTGAATTTCTTTCCATTTTCTGTCCTTCAGCTCATCATCAATGACCTAACCATCAACCTGATGCATGACCTGACAAGGGGTGTGAACTTGGAGAACGCAGCGCACACCTGTGTGGTGAATCCCTGCCACAATGGAGCCAGTTGTCAGCCCAGGAAGGAGAGATATGACTGTGACTGTCCCTTGGGCTTTGAGGGAAAACACTGCCAGAAAGGTACCTGGGGAGCTGCTGTAAGGACCGCCCTTTCCGGGAGGGAGGGCGGGGCCATCACTCTTAAAGGTGTACCAGCACCGTTCTTTTTAATCAATAATTTTAATCACGTACGAGGTGTTTAATTATATATACATCGCTATAAGTATTTACTCATTAAAATAACTTCAGTACTTCTGTAACAGGAAATAAATAGCTTCTCCATCCCTCACCCCCACCCTCCTGACTCCTTCCTAAGAGTCCCTCAATGATCTAACACATATAAATGGTAATTTGTGTTATCTGTTATCCCACACGTTCCCAGGACCCCTTCCAACCCCCATCTGAGCCAGGACTTCTCCAGACAGGTGGACACCGGACACTGGTGCTTAAGTAGCTGAAGAGAGGAAAATAGGAGACAAATATTTTTACAATGCTTTTATCCTCTTTCTGTGTGTACTGTCAAAAACAAAAACAAAAAACAAAACAAAAAAAAGAAAAAATGGAAAATCTTGTACAAAGCCAGAAGATATTCACTATACCTTAGTTACTCCCAACACTAGTATGGTAATAACCTTTGAATAGTGTGACTTTCCATGCAACCTAAGGTTTCTTTAAAACTCTGTTTTTACATTTGTAAAATGGGAATCAAAAACAGATGTAAACTCTAACAGATTTTTACATGTCAATAAAAAGAAAAATAAGGTGACATATGTCAGGCCTTTATGAGAAGGCCTGTTAGGTAATTGATCAAGATTCATCATCATTGCCATTGGTGTATAAAGAAAACTGCCTTTGCAGGTGCTGTGAGCTACTCAGCTTCCAACGTGCCCTGGTCTGAGAGAGGGCAGGTTGCAGGCCAGGAGCCCTGCAGGGCTGAGCTGTCAGCTTGAGCTCTTGGGAGGCAAAGGTCAAGGGATCTGCTGTCTAGAAGGGTTTTCTCATGATCCCTTTTGGCAGGGCCACACAAACTACCTACTTCAGGATATCAAGTTGAATGAGTCAAAAAAGGAAGACAGGCTGAGAGAGAACAAACAGCGAGCCTTAATGAAGGAATGTGCTTTTTCTCTTTCCTATGTTTTCAGGTTCCTGATTTGTATCCGTCTTAGAAAAAATGAAAGATGCCAATTTGCCACTTGGAAGCCTGAGTAGTCTTCTATTTAAATGAATTTTGAAATCTGCCTGACAAATCATGTGACATGTGATTTACATGACATTCACTTACCTCACTCTTGTGATGATACCCCCACCCCCCACCTGTGATCTAACCTGATGACAATTTTCATGGTTTGGTTTATAGCGTGTCCTTGGGGAGATTTTGTTCTAGAGAGACCCGTTCGCTTAGAAAATTTGGTTTAGGTTTCCTAACGCTCCTCTTTGACCACAGATCAAGGCCATTCAGTCTTGCTCCAGCCTTCCAATGCTCACGCTAATAGTCTAAAGTTCAGGATTAAATAAGCGCTTAGCTTTAGGGGTGTAAGGAAGAAGGAAAGGGTCATTTGTGATCGTATTAGCCTTCATTTCCTTCTACAGAACATCAGGCAGAAGATATAAAGTGCCCTCATTTAAAGCTTCCTAAGTCTAGGCTCAAGGTCAATGTGCAACCAAGCAGAGTGAAGGGGCAGTTTCTGTGAAGAGCTTGGGCTTCCTGCCAAGATCCAAGGGATGGTTGGTGGTAGTGGTGGTGGGGTTTGGGGGAAGAGGCTGGACCTTTAGGCTTCTTTTCTTGCAACTTATTAAGCCAGAGCCAAGATTTTATACCCAGGAGATCTTTGTGCTATGGTCAGAACTCTAGTACTTTGGGATAAAAACAGTGCTCACTGCAAACCATCAGCCTTTGTTCATCCCGAAGAGTCTTTGTGAGAGGAATAGCTTTATCGCCTCTGATCCTGTCCTGGGTCGGACCAAAGAAGATGAATGGGGCTCAGAATCTAGGGATGAGCTCTCAAACAGGGCAGTGGCCATGCAGACTGCTGTCACATCCGGGGAGAGAATCCGGACCTGGGGCAGGGAGGGGAAGAAAGGCAGAGAGGTGGGATCTACATAATTCAACAAAGATGCAAAAGTATATTCCAAAAATTGTGGTAAATTCTTCATGGGAAACACTAGGGATGTTAGAAGCCGCCCTTCACTGCCAGAATCCTATCTAATCCAGCAAGGTTTTTTTTCTTTTATTTCTTCTTTCTTTCTTTCTTTCTTTCTTTCTTTCTTTCTTTCTTTCCTTCCTTCCTTCCTTCCTTCCTTCTTTCTTCTTTCTTCTCTTTTTTTTTGGGAGACAGGAGACTCCCAAGACATGTTAGGAGATACTTAGCTAACCAGGTTCTTCTTGGACCCACAGTGTCAAGGGTCATCGGACCAGCCAGCCTGCTTTTGCTTGAACTGGGGTTGGTTGCAGGCAAGACACAGGTCCTAACTCCTGTTCTAGCTCCTTGACCCCTTTGTGTCTTGATAACCAGATCATGCTTCCAAAGCAAGATGCCATCCCTAATATCCTCCCTGGAGGTACAATTTATCCCTTTGCATTGAATGACATGTTGTAGAAATCCCAGCACCACTTTCATTTAATCCATACTGAGGGACACCTCCACTAGAAATTTGGTTTTCGAGTTCTCACTGGCTCTAATTTTCTTTCAGTGTGCTAGAGAATTATGGGCAAGCAGACAAATTCCATTAAAGCTTTAGTTAGAAGATTTGATCCTTGTCCTTATTTAGGTGGCACAAGAAGTCTAAGGCTAGAAGCCCAGACAACTCCTGGGTGGATTTGTCTCAAGGCTCCCTAACCATTGTGATTTCAGGACTCCTTATTTGGCAGGGTCAGAGACAGGAGAGCCTGAGCCCAGACAGGAGTGGGCATCAGAGTACTCATGGGTTCTGGAGCAATTCTCAGGACCCTGCAAATCCCCTATGGCCACAGAAGTTACAAAAATCAACAAGTCTCTCTGTTCTAGCCACTGGAACCAGATAGGCCGGGGGAACAGAACAGCAGGGTCTTCTAATTCCCAACCAAATTTTCTTTAGTTGGGGGCATAGCCAGCAGTGCCTTGGGGGCTATTCTCAGCTCTGTCCTCAGCTCTGTGCTTGGGGTGTGCATGGGACCATGAGGAACTACAGCTTGACTCCAGGACACCCATGTGCACTCAGCTGATTGAACTCTATCTCCAGCCCCCAACAAAAATCTGCAGTCTCTCATCCACTTGGGCAGTCTTTCTGGTGCTTTCTTCCTCTTTAAGCCTCAGCGTCCCACAAAGCACCCTAATATCTACTCATCTCTTCTCAAAAAGGTATGCTATCCTTAGAGACTTCTTTCTGCTTCTCTCTGCTCATTCAAATCCCCCCTGGGTATCTCAGTTCTGGAGAGCTTTTGTATCAAAGTGAGTTACTAACAGGCTAAAGCAAAATTTCACAACACATACGTAAAGAGGGTGATACTTCACAGTCAAATAGCTCGTATGCTCTGTCCTTGAAGCCTGTATAGGCTTTGTGTCTAAGAATCTAGGATGCTGTTCCTAGAGCTTCTCCCAGTTTATAAGGACTCAGGATAATCAGGGGAAGAATTAAGGTCCTTTTTTTTCTGACCTGGGAACATCGTGGATGTGGCTGGTATAGGACTGGATAGGACGCTAGGTGGCGGTGTTTCTCCATAATTGGCCTCACTAGTGACACTAATTGCTGCTGGCACACATCTGGGATGAGGGTGCTGAAAGATGAGATCTGGTGCGATCAATCGGTATCTACCACACAGGCAACGTCTGGGATGTTTTAGATCTCATCTAGTAGAATCATATCATATTTCTGGATGGGAATTGGGTGCCACTTTTTTTTGTCCACTAAATGGAAATATAGCTTCCGTACATGAAGGCTCTCCTTTCTGAACATTCAGATTATTAACAAACACAAGTGGAGAAGAAAGAGTGTATGTGTTTCAGGCATTTCTCTTCTTTGCCTGGTACAGCAGTAAACAATGGTCCACATGTGGGTGTTCAGGCAAGATGTTGGTCTGAAGATAGTCAAAGTTTTCCAGTGTGTCGAGAAAATTTTTGTTTGCTTCCTTTGAGAAAGCAGTCTACTAGTACCAAGAATTCTGCACCAAGTAGAACTGTCTAGTGGAGGGGGTGCGGTAGGGGTGGGGGTGGGGCGACTGCTGCCTGGCAGAGCCCGAGCTGCCCCTGTGGAAAGCAAGTGTTGCCTCAGGCTCAGGCTGGGGCCCCACCCAGCAGGATGTTGTGGAGAAGAGCTCTGGGTGTTGGGAAAGCCCGATTACAACACCCCCAGGTCTTTCACTGAGGTCCTGTGACTGGACCACAAAGCCAGCTCCCTTCAGTTCTCAGAGCCCCTTGGGAATGAAGTCCCTCTAGTGGAAAGTTTACTTTGTCTGAGGCTGATGGAGTCTGCTAGTCATTGGTGTGTGTGGGTGTCGATGGCGTTGTGGGGGAGGGATGATGGCCCAAGCTTTCAGGTGAGACAGAAATGGAAAAAAAAATACATTTTAACTCATGCATCCTGAAAAATGCCTTTGCCACAGAGAAAAGACAAGATAGAAAAATGTCTGCTACACCAAATTAGGATCAAATCTAATCCTGTTGTTACCGCTTGAACCACAAAGGTCCAGAAAGGGCTCAGTGATCACTTTCAGCTCTAGTCTTTTAGGCAGGTATTAATATTTATCCCTACGTGCCAAGGATTTATGCTGCCAAGGATACTTTTCCCATTTTGGCATTCACTGCTGTCATTTCTTGACAACTGCTCTCCCTGCCTTTGTTATCACAAAATGACCAGGGCTCCAGAACTTTGCAAACAGGCAGCAGAGGGTTGGGGCGATCCACTTTTTCTGCTATGGAGAGGAAAGGAGACGACCCGGTAGCTTATTTATATTTTTTGCACATGCAACCCAGAGCCAAGAAAAGTAATACTCGGGACAGGTAAGTGATTATTTCTATGTGAAGTTTCTCTAGGTTTAGAGGAAGTGGGAATTGTCCGTGCAAAGGCAGGGAAACTCCCAAGTGTAGGCTCCTCCTTGGAGGTACCTTCTTGGCCCTTCTTTACCTCCCTCCACTCAGCCTGCCATGAAACCCACACTTGGAGAGGTGAGTTGACCGCCTTGAATCTGATCGGGGTGAGAAAAAATATCGTCTCTGGTGGCTTTATGTTCATGGAGGTGCCTGGTCCCTTTCCTAAGAGGATGTGCCAGGTTTTGGACACAACTTTAGGAGGGAAATGAAACCAGTTTCCAGGATCCGCGATCAGAGCCCCTAGACATTTACAAGGACTGTGAATTTCTGACTTTCCTTGTTTTGTTTCACGCTGGCACCGGGCAGAGTGTGGGAACTACTGCCTCAACAGTAAGTACAGGAAGTCCTATGAGGAGCAGTGGGGACACTCTGGGCAGTGACCAGGGTGGGCACTGGCTGGGCTGCGTGGGCCCAGTGCATGCCAGCCACAGCAGAGGGTAGCTCCGGTAAGACTCAGACCCCACCACCAGACTCCTGAGAATCCTCCATTCCAAAGTTCCAGCCCCAAGAGGCTCTTGGCTTGACCTGGGGATGTGCTTGAGTTCCCATGTGAGGGGAGTGGTGAGTGGAGGGAAGCTTGTGGACAGGGAGTGCACAGACCCCTTTTGAGCCCCTATGCTGAGTTGATGTGTGACAAGCATGTCCTGACCGCTGGGCCACAGGCCCATGCTCTTAGCCAATAACAGCAGCCCCGGGTTGCCCATGATTCTCCCCTGGAGAAAAGCCGGAGCTGCAGAGCCGCCTGGCACTTGCTTATGTTGAGAAGGGCTCCTCCTCTTCAGCTCGGACAGTCTCTCTGCCCTTGCCCAGCTTGGCACCAGGTTCTGGAGATTTGGAACCTGGCGACACGCCTTCCCAGTTAATAGCACGTTTGGCCTCATATTGGCACCTCACTGGTTCCCTGTTCTGATTTCTCTTCCTTTGGGTCCGTCGCCTCCCCCCTCTCCACCCCACAGCTACTCCCTCTCTGCTCTCTTTTCCTTTTCCCACAATTCCTAGTCCCTCGCCTCCCCTTTGTCCCCTGCTTTTCCTCCTCCTCTCCCTTGCCATTGGCTTTCTCTTCTCCCTGCAGTGGCCCCGCAGTTCCCCCTATTTACTTGACTTTCTATGTATGCCCCATATTACCTCCAGTCTCTTTCCCTCTTTCTCTTTCTCCTTACTTTCTTCCCCATTTCTTCTGCTTGCACCAGTATGGAGAGTGGCTGGTGGGCTGCCCTGTCTTGTGAAGGCAAGAGCCTTTCACTCTGTCTCTGCTGTCCCTCTGGCTGGGACCCTGGTCTGGGGCTTTACCGCCTATGTCAATATCATTATCTCCCAAATTATCTATGAAGGTTTGATTTTTCTTTGCTGATCTTGTTTTCATGCCTTCTTTCTCTCTTTCCTTTGTTTTTGTGGAAAAAATTTGGGAAACATTTGGTGGCAACTGGCCAACATGGGATCTCATTGTCAATGAATTCTCAGTTTGCTGTAATCCGTCCCTCCCTCCCTCCTTCTCTCCCTCTTTCCTTCTCTTCCTTCCTCTTTCCTTCCTTCCTTCCTTCCTTCCTTCCTTCCTTCCTTCCTTCCTTCTTTCCTCCATTTCTTTCCTATTTTTCTCTTCTTTCCCTCCTTCCATCCCTTCCTTCCTATTTTGGTTAATGTCTACAGGTTGTTTAAACTCCCACCCATTGTTCATAATGTCAAATAATCATACATTTTCCTGGGTTCAGTGCCATCTTTGCAACCGTCGCATACATTTGTAAAGCTATAACTCATTTAGGAGTTGACTGTTCACTCTCATAACGTACATTTCTTTGACATTGTGATTCATATTACTGTAATTTCATTAAGCCTCCAATTCTGTGTCTTTCTAAAAGAGGGAAGAGATATTGTTTTTATCACCTTCATTAAAAAATTTTCCTTATTTTTTCCTAGTGTGTGACACCAAACATGACTATTTAATCCATTCTTTTGCTAAATGTGTGTAAAAGAGCAATTCTTCCTCTTTTAAAGAAAACACAGTGACGAGGAGCTGGGAGGAGGAGACTGCATTTCTAAAAAATTAGAAAGTAAAGAGTGATTTGGGCCTGGGAATCAGAAGAATCCATGCAGTTCTTGTTGTATTGCTCTCTTAGCTGAATTTGGAGCAAATATTTGATATTATTTGGGCCTCATTGGTCTTACCCATAAAATGGATAGAAGCCACCCTCCTCTTTCCTCTCTGCTGCCCCAGTGCTTGGTGGGGCAGATTAGTGATATAATGGAATATGGTTGTACAGAGAAAGTCAGAGATCTTTGTACTCTGCCACTGGTCTCAAGGTCCTGGTCTCAAATCCAGAAATCCCAATGGGCCTGGTTTGGCGATGATCTCCTCTGCTTCCTTTGAAGCACATTTAGAATCATCCTCAGCTGCTCCCTGCTTGGCCCAAGACCTACTCTTTAGCTCCCTAGAAGAATTGGGTCCCGATCATGTTTGTGCATATTGCACATTCTTCTCAGTCTTACTGAGGTCAATAGCAGCAATGACCACTCCCCAGAGAAGGGACATCAGGCAATCACTAGCTCCAGGCTAATGTGGCCAAGGGTAGCCCAGAAGGGAACACTCAATGTCCCCTCCCCAAGGGCTGACCCTTGTTCTGTCCTCCCTCGTGGTTAAGTGCTGGGGTCGAGAGCACTGCAGGCTAGTAACTTCCATTCTCTGTTCTCTCTCAGCTATCACCGAGCCCATTGAGATTCCGCAGTTTATTGGCCGCAGTTACCTGACCTATGACAATCCAGATATCCTCAAGAGGTATGTATATCAACAGATGCCTTTCTTGTCTCTTTGCAGGAAGATGTTTTCAGTATCCTCCCATAAGACTTCTGACTATCTCCCACCTCAGAGAAATGAGCTTAACCAGGGCCCCTCAAGGGAGAGGAGAAACACAACATAAACATAGACATAGAACAGAGTGAAACAAAACAAACATGCATGTAGCCCATCAAGCAGCCTCTTGACAAGCAACCCAAGCCCTTTTGGGTCTAAGGGCCTGGGGAGAGGAGCCTCCCCAGTGCTGGAATGTGTAGGATGCAGGCGGAGAGGGGCAGCAGGACTTGCGGCTTGAGCCTGGCCAGGAAGGCACTTCCTGGCAACGTGGCCCCCTCCATGCTCTTGTCTGACCACAGTCGGGAGCTCTTCCTGGAGTCAGGCACCCTGCAGCCAGATGCCACCCTAGGTTCATGTCCTCCTTTGCGTCTTCACCAGTGGGGCTCTGCTGTCCTCCTCTGGGTGTGAGTGCAGGGCCAGGCATACACCCATGCCACCGCCCTGGCTGTTCATCCCTGGGGCAGCAGAAGCTCCCACACTGAGCCAGACTCCAAGTCAACTGACGCTCTGGCATCTCCTGCTTGCAGGGAAAGGCCAAGCTGGCCCTAGGCAAAATCTTCCCATCAGGGAGCTTGGCTTTGGCGTGTGTAGTTTGACATTCATTTCCTTTCCATCTCTGGTAACTTTTAACATGCTGCTACCCTGTCCCTTTGACTTCGCTGCCGTTCTAGAACTTGGTTTCCCTTTCTGGTTGACTGCTTCACAGAATCAGGCAAAGCGCTCAACCAAAGGCCCTTAGTTTGGTAACTTTGGAACCGAAGTAGTTGAGAGACATTTTCCTTGGGTTATCAGCTATCAGGCTAACTGGGAACCACCTCAGGGCCCACTGTTCCAGCTTTCATTCTGCTTCATTATTTGTCAATAACTTGGGGAAGGACCTCTGATTTCCAGCCCAGAGAGAATCTTTTCCTTCAGTCTGTTCTCCTAAAACATGGGTATGGACATTCCATTCCCAGAAAGCAGGACGGTCTGAAAGGTCACAAGTCTTCAGCCCTGTTGTGTTTAGTGAGCGGCATGGGGTGGTTTGGGGCAGTAGAGGCTTTGAAGAAAGGAGGAATCATGACTCTGAAACCTGTGACGGTGTATATGTGTGTGTGTGTGTGTGTGTGTGTGTGTGTGTGTGTGTGTGTGTGTACACAGGCATGTGTGTGAGGCCCCAGGGAAATGTCAACTTCAGGGTCTGTGTCAATTAGGTGCTTTTAGCAGCAAGTATCAGAAAACTCAGCACAAATTATCTTAAACACAAAGGTTATTCTTTCATGTAGATATAGACCAAACTTTGACTATGTTACCAGAGATTCAAATCTCTCTCCCATTTCTGACTCGTTGTCTTCAACATGTTCTCTTGGGGCTGTTCCCATTCTCAGCAGCCTACAAAGGTCACTCTAAAGCAAGTACATTCGGTAGAACTGAAGGGGGTTGGGGAAGACAGGGATGATACCCCCACCCTACTGCCCCACCTTTTGCTTTTAGTGGTTTTGGTTTTTGTTTTTTAAGGGAAGGAATCTTTCCCAGAATGCTCCTGGTAAATGTTCTCTATCTCATTGGACAGTATTAGGTCATGCTCTCATGTTTAGCCAATCACTGCAGCCATCTGATCGACTTTACTTCAATCAATGTATAGGAAACCTGGGAGAAGCTGAGGAGGCAGTGCTCTGGGCTGGAGCTCTGGGTCCCTGGGTGGGGAAGGAGTCGTGGCAATGCCCTGCTACCCTAGGCCCTACAAGGGAAGGCAAGGCAGGCTTTCTGTGCAGATCAGTCCCCAGAATACACAGGTAAGGTCTTCCCTACTGAATGCGCTCTGTATCCTGGACCTGGATGTGGAACAGAGAATAGAAAGGACCTGCAAGGCGAGAAAAGAAGAGACCGACAGCAATGAGTACTGCTCTAGTGTAGGATTCGATTTTATTCAGTCCTACCTCACCTGTTTCTCTATAAGAAAATCATGCTTCTTCTTCCCCCATCATCCCCCGAAATGCTGAACTGGTCTCGGCCCAGGAGGCCCTCTCTGGTGATCTCTTCTTTAACCTCAAAGTGAGGCCAGAGTGGACATCCTCTGTCAGTACCACAACTCAACAATTGCCAACTTGAGCCTTAGGCAGTCAAGAAAGAGAGCTCACCCTACCGCCTACCAAGAGGCCCTTGAGTGGCAGGACAGGGAAATTGGAGGTGGGGCCTGGGGGTATAGCCCAGGCAGTGGCTTTGGCCAGAGTCTTGCTCGGCTCAGCCAGTGCTGTCCTGAGGGTGGGATTCCAAAGGCTGGTGCCCCTTTGGATCTCTGGGTGCCCCCTTTCAATATCTTTGAATCTCCATATCAAAAAGCCTGGACAGTCTTTATAATGGGGAGTGGGACAGACAGACCAAACTGGGATCACTCAGAAAAGGAGGTTGGTGGAGAATGCTTGATGAAGTGCCATTATTTCTGTGTTTCCTCCAGGGTTTCAGGCTCGAGATCAAATGCGTTCATGAGGTTTAAGACAACTGCCAAGGATGGCCTGCTGCTGTGGAGGGGAGACAGCCCCATGAGATCCAACAGTGACTTCATTTCCCTGGGCCTTCGCGATGGAGCTCTGGTATTCAGGTAACCACACGGCAGGCTTCCCTGGGCGGCACAGATCATGAAGTGGCTGGATTTGACTGTCTCAGCTCCAGACTCCTGATCCATCCAGAATCCACCTGATAGATCAGAGATCGGCAAATGACAGTCTGAGGTTCAAATTCTCCCTCCCTCTATTTTAGTGGATGAGGTTTTTGTGACACCTACTGTTCTTGTTTATCTATATATTGTCTCTGGTGGTATGGCAGTGATGGTGAGATAGCTGCCTTTGGGCTTCAAAACCTAAAATAATTCCCCAGTAACCCAGTAATAATCCAGCGGCCCCAGTTTTAGTAGGAGGCTACCCTGTGGCCCCCATTTGGAAGTGAAGGAATTGGAGAAAATGGACGTGGGTAAGGCCAGCCCTGGACATGGGCTCTCAGCTGTATGCTCACTAATATTTGGATTCTGTTTCTGTACAGTTGGGCAGCCTGGGAAGGAGAGGCCCCAGTTGTGGTTCTCACTTCAAAGAATCAGGCACACACAATCCTTGGAGGTCTGCATGTCATGGGGTTTGCTCATGCTTCGTGGATGATACTGAAATGGCCTATATAGCTTGGACCACACCTGGTTGTGTTCAAGGCTTACTCCTGGCTCTGTGCTCAGAGATCACTCCTGCTGAGGCTTGGGGTCAGTGGTGCTGAGAATCGAACCCAGGTCAATTGCATGCAAGGCAAACACCCTACCCACTATACTATCTTTCCAGACCTTCCTCACCTTTTTGAAGAGCAAACTTAACTGTTCTCAGATTTGTCAGATAGGTGGCAGTAAGTGAAAAACTACCTTTGTCTCATCAGGGTGGGTCCCTGCGGTACACACACACACACACACACACACACACACACACACACACACACTCTCCCCAAGGAATGGGAACTGGCTGGTGTAAGATGAAAAAGCTTCTCCTTGGTTGGGCAAATGGCTCAAAAGCTGGAGTACACACCTGGTGTGTGGAGAGCCTGAGCTATGTGCCCAGCACATGGCTGGGGATCGCCCAGCTGAGCCCGAGCAACATTGTACTGCTGACCCAGCATGCCAGGTCTACAATCAGGCCAGGTATCATCATGCCCTGGGCCCTGGGCCCCCTGAGTGTTGCCTGATGGACTCTCCCATCCACCAAATCACAGATCACAGATCACAGATCATCCTGTTATTCGTCGATTGTCTTGAGCAGGCCCCAGTAACGTCTCCTTCATCCTAGCCCTGAGATTATATTCAAGGCTCTTTAGGAGAAAGAGACCCATCATTGTTACTGGTATTTGGCATATTGGGTACGCCACGGGGAGTTTGCCAGACTCTGCCGTGTGGGCAGGCTACATTCGGTAGCCTGCCAGTTTGTCAAAGTAGGAATGAGATGTTATAATAAGATGTCGCGCGGCCGCAAATGCGGCCGCGCAGTTCCAGGAACTGGTTTTTATAGTCTCTGAGTCTTGGCCGCTGATGGGATTACACAGTGCCAGGGGGCCAGTTGGTAGGTGTGACCCCCGCCTACTGGAATTTGGAGGATCTGGGTGGAGGATGCTCGGCCCCAATCCGAGTAGGCTTGGAGATCTCGGCCCCGGAACCCGCGTGACTTTGTCCCTCTGCCAGTACCTTCAGGTGTGCGGAGAGTGGTCTCAGCATGGTGGTGGCTGGTCCACCAAATAAATAGATAAATAAATAAATAAACCTTTTCTAGAGATTTTGCTCTCAAGTGGGTGAGCCGAGATCACTGATTCTCACCTAGTGGGCCTGGAGCAGGGGTTGGCATTGTTAGAAATGCAAACTCTCAGGCATCTGTGCTCACCGCCCCCAGGGCCATCCTGATGTCTGCTGACCTTTGCACATCCCTGCCCCCTCTCCATCCCTCTGCTGCTTCTCAGCTGCCACCCCACAAGGCCCAGGGGTGCTCCCTATGGGAATGGGGGTTATTTGATCCTGTGAGACAAAGCAACCAAAGGGAGTCAAAGCATAAAGAAGATGAAGACTGAACTCTGGGGTTTCCTTGGGTGTTACGGGGTGACTGGCAACCTCGTCAGCATCCTTCCTCTCTGGCTTCTGCAGCCAATGCAGGGTTTCCAGCGAGGAGACACCAGTCACACTTGCCCCTTGAGAAATACCTGCTGGGGGCTCAGGGTGCTTGTGAGAGCTGTGTGGTTGCAGGTCAGAGCAGACAGACCACAGCCGCTGTTCCCCACCTAGCCCCTCACCCTGCTGGCTGGGCCCAAGGTCACACATAAAGTTCTTCACACCCTGCAGCAGGCTGGCTGCTGCGAAGCCATTTTCTTGTGGTTTTCCTGTGGTTAACCTCACCAAGGCCTCAAGTGCCTGATTGTGCCCAGAAAAGAGAAGTGAAACAGTAGCTCAGCCATGGGTGGGAGGCTCGACTTCCCCCCTAAAACCACCAGCTAAATCTATTCACCTCCCCCACACCCCCGCCCCAGCCCAGCAGGGAAACTTGATCTGTCCAGGAGCTACCCCACAGCTCCCAGCAGCTTCCACACAGGCTCCTGGCCAGCCCTTCCCCGGCCCCCAGGCCCACGGTGAGCCATTGCCTACTGCGTTCCTGCCTGGACACATTTCTTAAGTTACCATTTCTTTCTCGGGTTTGTGGAACTTGGCCCCGTGTGTTCCTCTTAAGCGTGGAGTTGTGGTGGCGCGCGTGGTGCTGGACTGTCCCCCCTGACCAGGCCTGGAGCTGCAGGCTCGCTGCTGAGTTATCGCCAACTCCCAGTCTGAGCATGAGCGCACAGCAGTTTGGCCCTTGAAGAGGTGGGTGGCCTCCTGGCCAGGTGCAGAGACTCCGCCGAGCAGGTGTGGGGAGGTCAGCAAGCACCTGGCTGATGCAATGCCCCGAGCACAAGAAACTGAGTTCGCAGTGGCCACCAGCCTGGACTTTGCCTGCACTCCACCCCCAGGGACCCTGCTGGCAGCCATCTGACTCCTCTAAAGCTCACGTGGCTCTGTCCGAAAGGAGGCCTTAGTTGTGGGGATATAAGTGTGTTCTTGCACAGGGCTTGAGACAGTTTCTGCTGGGGCAAGTTATTAGGGATAACGACTTTTGGAGGATAGCACTCTCAGCAGTGCCCATGGAGACAAGAGCTTCTCTTGGCAGTATTCCACCAGCAGTGCCAGCAGTTCAGGGCTTTAAGGTCCTGCTGTGCCAGTGAAGTGGAACTCCAGGGCCACGTGATGGTATAGATGCCCTGGCGATGTTGGGAGGCCAGGGATAGAAACCTGGTTGACACATGGCTGTCAGATCTCCCAACCCCAGGGGCAGTGATTTTCAGAAATGACCATCCCGGTCAGGGAGATGCCCAGGGGTGGGTGCCTGCCTTGCATGCTCAGGTCCTTGGGACCACGTGATTCTCTCTCCTGTCAAAGCACTGCTAGGTGTAACCTGAGAGGCCACTAGGCACTGCTGGGTGGTCCTGGTGGTCCCCAGCTCACTGGGCTGAGTACTGTTGGGCCCTGGCATTGGTTCCACCAATCTCAAGGTCAAAAGATTGCTTGGAATTAAAAAAAAGACCTGGGGGCTGGAGCGATAGTACAGTGGGTAAGGCATTTGCCTTGCATGCTGCTGACCCTGGTTTGATTTCCAGCATCCCATATGGTCCCCTGAGCACTGCCAGGAATAATTCCTGAGTGCAAAGCCAGGAGTAACCCCTAGGCATTCCTGGGTGTGATCCAAAAAGCAAAAATAAAATAAAATAAAAATTTAAGAGAGACCTGGGCTCTACAAAAACAGGTTGAGAATGCTATTTGGGTCTCCTAAAGAGTAATCGAAAGAGCTATGCTTGTAGTATCACGCTTCACTCAAGTGAGGAAAAGAATCTGGAGTTCCGATCTCCATCGACAATCAAGAATCAGGGATGCTGTCTTGTTTGCCAAGGCATCAAAATTCAGATGGTCTGGACACGTAATGAGATTTGGAGACGCTGGTCTAAAGCCGTTACTGACTGGATTCCACGGGATATCAAAAGATCACATGGTCGCTCACCTACGAGATGGTCAAACTTCTTCGTCAAGACCCTGAACTATCTGTTTGAGGCTCTTCGTGTTCCTGGAGCGAGCAGACGCCACTGGACTACAATAGCACGCGACAGGGATGAATGAAGATGTTACTGGTGCCCGCTAGAGCAAATTGATGAGTAATGGGATGGTCAAGTGATCAAGTGATCAAAAATTTAAAAATACCTTTTTTCCCTAAGATAAAAGGATTATCCTTGATTATGGGTTTTCTGTTTTCTAGAACCTTCCTCCTATTGGTAATGTAAGCAAAGAGGCAGTCTATAATGCTCTGTAAAGTGTAGTTATTATGACTAGACTCCTTTTGGTTTTGACTGGGGGGCTATTCCCATCTTTGTGCTTAGTATATTATGGCGGGGGTGGGTCTATTCCTGGCTCTGTGCTCAGGAGTGACCCCTGGCCAAGCTTGGGGAACCATATGTGGTTCCAGGAATTGAGTCAGATCTACCACATGTCAGGTAGTGCCATATCTTGAGTACCATCTCTCTGCTCCTACTAGGACATGGGCCCTTGCTCTTTGTCTCCATGGGCTGTTCTAGTATGCAGGCAAGCCATTTTTGAGGCTTTGATGTTTGATCCAGGTTCAAAAAAAACAATAGCAAGCTAAATAAAATTCTTTCTTCACCTAAATGCTCCTCCTCCTGCTGCTTCTGCCAGAGGAGGAGGAAAAACAATGGAAATCTTTACAAAGTGACATAGGGCTTTGATGCTGGATTTAGTAAAAAAAAAAAAGCGAATCAGGACACTTGGCTAAGGGCATTGCTTTCTTGTTTTGTTCCATTTGGTTTGAGGATTATCCATGAACCATAGAATGCAGGAAGTGGGTTTGTGAAAAGTCACTGGACTTCCCACTAATTTTCCATGTGATTTCCAGAACAGTTCAGTGCAGCAGAGGGAAGATATCAGACCTCAGGAAAGTCTGACCAAAGAGCAAGGGCCCATGTCATAGAAGGTGCTGCAGTGTAAAGAGAACATTGCTAAGACGTGTCCTGACACGGAGGCTGTTGAGGGGTTTCCAAAAGGCCTCACCTGCCAGTGGGTCCCAGGCTGCACCTGAACTCGGCCATCGCACTACCGCACATTCAGAAGGCCCACTTGGATCGGGAGAACCAATTCATCCTAACCCAGTTCCCCAGATGTGGAGAGAGAAATCAGACATGCCATACATGTTCATTTATGTTCACTTACTCATGCACTCCATTGCCCTAATCTTTCTTTTGGCTGTTGTTCTTGGAGAGATCATTTACATAAGTGCACAATGCTGAGGGTACAATCCTAAAACCTTTTCAGTACATAAACACCTTGAGATAGATAATCACCACCCGGAATAAGAGAGAAAGCACTTTCAGGAAGGCTCCCTCAGACTCTCTGCCAATGAAAGTGACATTTATCACTAGTCATTAATGTGTGACAATTGTCCAAGGTCACATGTCAGGCTGCCTGGAGAACAGGAACTTGCTTAGAGAGTCTGCAATCAAACAGAGTGAGGGGTTGGAGAGTCAGGCCATGGGGGTAGCGACTGTGTGTCACCCACAGCCCCTGCTTTCCATTGGTGTGTGAATCCCTGCGTTCAGGATATAGGTTGGACTCCATGAGCAGTCAGACCCTTTGTGCGATCAAGAATGTCATCATGCAAGAGGGCAGAAGAGAACAGCCTGTCCTTTGTCCCAGCACAGCTGAAAAGGTTTCTAGTTGCTAGATTACAATCACATTCCAGTCAGCCTCCCTGCAGTTACACCAGGACACCTTGATGCTAAGCGCTGGGTGTTCCTAACCCTTTTGGGTTACATATTTACAGTCTGTTGAGAGAGAGAGAGAGAGAGAGAGAGAGAGAGAGAGAGAGAAAGAGAGAGAGAGAGAGAGAGAGAGAGAAGAGGAGAGGAGAGGAGAGGGGAGGGGAGGGGAGGGGAGGGGAGGGGGGAGGGGAGGGGAGGGGAGGGGGGAGGGGAGGGGAGGGGAGAGAGGAGAAAGGAGAGAGAGGAGAGACATACGCACACACTCACACTTGCTCTACCAGGTGCAGCTTGATACCTTTAACTCTTGGTGGCCACTTTCTCCTTTCTAGATATCTTGGAGATTCCGGGCTGCATTAGGTGCTGCATATACTTTGGGTGGAGGGTGTTTCATTTGGTGCTTACTAAGTGTTGTGCTCTTGAGTGAGCTTAACTTAATACTCCCCACAACCCTTCGGGGAAGGCACAATTAACCTCACTTTGAGGAGAAGGACACTTAGGCCCAGAGAAGTCAAGCAAATTTCCCACAGTGACAGATGGTACTTGGTCAGGGGGGTAGTGAAGACAGGCTCCTCTGACCCAGAACCCGGCACTTACTCCCACACTGCGCTCTCCCTCCTAAATGCCAGCCACGGTAATTCAGCGAAGTTCCTCCAACCCACTCTCACCCATTTCGTTTGCATTCATGTCTCCCACAACATTTGGCCAGGAAATCCTGCGAGCTGAAAATTCCACCTACTCCCTGCTTCCTACCAAGAGCATTTGATGTGGGAAAATTCATTAGAAAACAGTGGATTTTCCAGGGTCAGAGTGACAGCTTCGTCCCATGCTATGTCAAGTCCCCCCAAATTCTATTCTTGGGTAAAGGTCGATGGGCTGGGTGACTTCTCTGAGCCTTCTCTCTTCAAGAGTCCTTTCCCTGGAGAACAGTGTGCACTTTCTGGCCTGGCGCTGGGCTCAGAAGGAGCACTTGCCAGCGCTCAGTCACCCACACAGGTTTGCTCACGGCTTTCCCCACTCTTGGGCAGCGAGAGGAGGAGCAGCACGTGCTTTTAAAGGAGGAGCGCAACAGCCAGGCCGTGTGGGACACATTTGCTTTCAAAAGCATGATTACACAGGCCTTGTCCCATTACCCAGGGGAGGGCTGGGCTGCTGGGCCCCTGCCCATGCTAGAGTAGTCATTCACTAAATATTTGTTGAATCCAATTAAATCCGAGTAATTGAATGAACTCGGGGCTAAGAGGACTATTTCTCTCTGGTAAACATGCTCGAGTCTTCTGATACCCTGAGGGTCCCGGGGTGTCTAGGTATCTGGAAAACTGAAAGAGAAAATCAGAAGCGACCTGAGTAGACTTGCTTTCAGAGTAAAATGGGGGCTGGCAGTGGATAATATGCCAAGTTCAGCTTGTACACAGCAGCTTTGGGATTTTAGGCAAATTCCCCTAATACCTCTGGGACTCCCTCCGGCAATGTTCTGTTCTGTTCTGTTCTGTTTTTGTTTTGTAAAAAGTGAAAACAATGCATTAGTTTCCAGGGGCTGCCGTAACAAATGACCATGAAATGGGTGGTTTCAGACAATAGACATTTATATTCTCGCAAGTCAAATGTTGGGAGTCTAAAATGCAGGTACTGGCAACACGGGTTTTGTTTTGTTTTGCTTTTTCCTGGGGACTCTGAGAGAAAACCTGTTTTATGTGTTTCTTAGCATGTCTGGAGTTTCAGGCAGTCCTTGGTGTCCCTTGGCTTATAACTGCATCACTCCTAGTTCTGCCCCCATCTGCAGATGCTGTTCTCCCCTCTGTGTCCACCTGTCCTCTTCTTATGAGGACGTCAGCCTTATTGAATTAAGGGCTGCTGACACTCTGTATGGTTCCACCTTAACTCCATGGGTAAGAACCCGATTTCCAAACCCTCTCTAACTATGAAGCTCTGGGAGTGCATAGAATTCTGGGAAGAAGAGAGCAGTTTATTTAACACAGCATTTTTAAATAAAATCTGGTAATGATTTAGAGTAATGCTATTCCTAACGTCTAGAAGAACAAAACCTGTTCCTGGTGTTGCTGTCTATGGGACTTTGGGGGGAAAATCATACTTGAGAACAATATGCTATATGAAATAAGCCTGTCCAGAAAGGAAAAACTATGATCCTTCTTATAGGAGACATGTATCACAATCAGATTCCTACAGGCACAACACAGAATAGAGGCTGCCAGAGAAAGGGAGTGTCTCTGCGTTGACGGGCAGGCAGAGTTAGCTTCTTTGCAAGGTCATGAGGAAATGTGGAGGTTGTTTGCAAAGCATTAATACTGCTGCCCATGGACACATGAAAGTGAAGATGGTAAAATTTGTTGTGCGTATTTTAATAACAACTAAAAAATATTTGGTCCTTCATGGTCTCCATTGGAAATTGCAACCCTTTATAACTATGTTGTATCCATACAAGAAACCATACAAGTTTGAGGGGCTGGAGTAATAGCACAGCGGGTAGGGCATTTGCCTTGCACGTGACTGACCTGGGTTTGATTCCCAGCATCCCATATGGTTCCCTGAGCACCGCCAGAGTAATTCCTGAGTACAGAGCCAGGAGTAAACCCCCCAAAAACCCCAAAAAACTAAAACAAAAACAAAAATCCAAAACAAAACAGAAAAACAGTTCAAGTGCCAAAATACTCTGTGAGGAGAATTGTTGGTGTCAGCCTGTGCAGAGTTTTATTTTGTTCTCCATCTTCTCTTTCTCTGATGTCTTTAGCTACAACCTGGGCAGTGGTGTGGCATCCATCATGGTGAATGGCTCCTTCCACGATGGTCGGTGGCACCGAGTCAAGGCTGTCAGGTGAGTCCAATGTCCACAGAAGACAGAGCTCCATGGAGATGGGCTCTGAATGCCTTTTCCCTGAGTCTCATTATCCTGCTTGCCTCTCATTCTGCCTCCTGATTGTGCTCAGTTAGACTCCCTTTACCAATCATGCCTTTCACTTACACGACAGGCTAGAGAGACTAGACTCCCACTGCACACAGTGGCCTCAAACGGCAGAGCTTTGCTGGATACAGGACAACATGGTTGCAAACATCAGCAAGGTGTAGTTCCTAGTAAGATGTAGTTATTTCTTGTGAGATGACATTACTGGATGGGAGGGCTTTGAAGATTCCTCATCATTATTATTATTTCTCTTCTTCCTCCTCTACCTTCTCTTTGTCCTCCCCCTCCTCCTTGTCCTCCTCCTCCTCCTCCTTTTATTCCTTTTCCTTTTCTGATTTTTCTGCTTTTTTTTTAAACATCACATTTACCTTAGAAACCTTGTGCACTTGTCCCGATGATATAGTCCTCCTCAAAGAGGGCATTTTCCTCACTTTCCTTGGGTGAATCATTCTCTTAAAATTTCAGTTTTTACCAATTCCAGTTGAAATATATGGCCGAAATGAGAGAAAAAGAAAAAATGGATGGGAGGAATGAGGTGAGGTCTCTCTTTTTTTGGTGGAGGGATGGCACAGAAGTTCAGTGGTAGAAGAGATGATAATTATCCATTTTTAAAATTTTAATTTTTAAAAAAATTTATTTTCCCCTTATACCTTATATAAGGTAAAGGTAAAGGTAAAGGCCCTCCCGTTGTTCATTGATTTGCTCGAGCGGAGCGATAGCACAGCGGGTAGGGCGTCTGCCTTGCACGCAGCCAACATGGCCGACCCGAGTTCGATTCCTCCGCCCCTCTCGGAGAGCCCGGCAAGCTACCGAGAGTATTCGATATGCCAGACACAGTAACAACAAAGTCTCCAATGGAGACGTTCCTGGGCCCGCTTGAGCAAATCGATGATCAATGGAAGGGCCTTTACTTTTTATACCTTATATAAACACTGCGGTTTACAGAGTTGTTCATGATGATTTGTTGCAGACATTCAATATACCAACACCAATCCCACCATCATTGCACCTTCCCACCACTATTATCTTCAGTTTTCTCAACCATCCCTTATGCCTGTCCCCATAGCAGACCCTCGATAATTTATTTTATATTGATTATTATAAATAATTTGCTAAAAGAATGATTAAAAATTGTTTCCTCAGGAGAAATTTAGTGAAGATTGTTGTATCTTACCATTAAGCCCTCGTATAAGTGTTACTAAGATGTTGTTACAGGTTAAGCTTTTTGTGTTGACATTTTGTTAATTGAGATTGATTGCCTTCTACATTACATTCCATCTAATATGGTGTGCTACTCCGGGTTTATCAGAATTACACACATTTAGAGGTATGACGCTAAGCTCCTAAAATCCCACAATGTTGTAAACAAGTGACAAATCAATGGAAAAGTAAGACAAAAATGACAGTTCTGCTGCCTGTGGCCATACTCTTAATGACCTATTTTGAGAAACTGAACTTTGGCCCAAACATAGCTAATAATGAAATGTAAATCTTAACATATTAGAAGTTTTTAGGAGATGAACCATAGAGTGTCCCTGGTTCAGGTTCTGTGAAAATTTTCAACAGCTCCTTCTGAGAGGTCTGTAGGCCATCAGCAAAGCCATGGAAACATGATCAGCTCCCTTGGCTCTCATAAAGTTTGTGGTAGGAGCAACATGGCTCCAGTTCCCCATCCATTGCACCTGACTTTTCATCATAGAGTGTGTCTGAACACTGAAGCAGATCCCTGCCCCTCAGCTGAACAACCTTGCCTAGAATGTCTTTGAGAAAGTCACCTTGATAAAGTCCTAAGTTTGACTTGTTGAAAAAAGAGATAAATATTAAAAGCCACATGAACAGATTCAAGCTCAATTATGTTCTAGAATATAAGTCCAAATGATCATCGTCACACCTGTCTCCCAAATACCCCTGAATTCATGGCTTTAATTCCTTCTTTTCTCTCTCCTGCTCATCCTTAAAAGAGATGATTCAGAAATATACAAAGGAATGTGTAATTCTTCAAGTTCTTACCTTCATACTACACATAATCCTTATAGTCCGCATGGGTGGTAGGTTGCTGTGAAAAGTAAACAGAAGGAACAGAGACCTGGACCTGATGGGTAGGAAGACTCATGCATATATTCCGGAGGTATATCTCAGCCTAGATCTGGTCTAGGTCTAAGAGCCGAGTCAAAACCATGAACATTGGGGCTGGAACGATAGTACAGCAGGTGTGTTTGCCTTGCACAAAGCCGACCTGGGTTCGATTCCCAGCATCCCTTATGGTCCCCTGAGCACCACCAGGAGTAATTCCTGAATGCAGAGCCAGGAGTAACCCCTGAGTATTGCTGGGTGTGACCCAAAAAGCAAAAAAAAAAACAAAAAACAAAACAAAACAAAAAAAAACAAACAAAACAAAACAAAACCCGGAATGTCAAGTATGGCAGGAAGATTTGAATGGATCCTTTAATTCTCTGCAACAGACTCCAGGATAAGAGATGGGGGAAATCAGTTAGGAGGGCATCTCCCAGGGGAGACTGCTTACTATTCTGTCTTTTCTGAGTAATGTTGGTCTTGCTGGCATTCTAGCAAAAAGAGAAAATTCACCCTCATTTAATATCATCTTCAGGACACCAGGTATTTTACACTTATCTCTACAATGCTATTTTATAGATGAGAATGATGATGATACTAAAAACAATAACAACAAAGTCTTGGGACTGGAGCGATAGCACTGGAGCGATAGCACAGAGGGTAGGGCATTAGCCCAGTATGTAGCCGACCTGGGTTCGATTCCCAGCATCCCATATGGTCCTGTGAGCACCACCAGGAGTAATTCCTGGGTGCATGAGCCAGGAGTAACCCCTGTGCATCGCAGGGTGTGACCCAAAAAGAAAAAAAACAAAAAAATATAGTCTTCTGTTGCTCTTTGTAGAGCATGTGTGTATCAGATGCTTTGTTCATTGCTTGCATAACCTCCAGTCTCCACAACAGCCCTGGTCAGTGACTATTGTATTTAATCCTACTTCAAATAATGTTGAAAGCTCCACAGATTTGTTGTTCATTTACCCACTGCTGTGAATCATGCTCTATTTGGGACATGTGAGATACAACATTGAATACCAGCATTTTTAGCATTCTTACCTGAATGTTCTTGCATTCTGGCTGGAGCAGTAAACAGTGAGTAAGAAGCATAATACACATTACTTACTGTGCTGGATGGTAATGTTTTCAGACCACAGTGCCTTTTACTGACCATGGAAAATATAATGAAAGCATGTGCTCTGGAGAAAGTGAAATAATGGATCTTTCTGGAGCTAGCTATCTCCAGGAGATAGCTCCAAGCACTGAGCTTATGCATTACATGTGGGAGACCTGGTTTAATCCCCAACACTGCTGGACTCCCAAGCACAGATACAAAAACCCTCAAGCAGTGGACTGTTGCAGAACTTGTGCACCATTGGGTGTCACCCTATTCTGCCCATCCCAATAATAATGTGCCTCTTGAGTATTATAGACACTAGTAATAACTAAACATCAGATTATTGTACTGTGTACATAAAGATGGGAACTATGGACCAAAGCCATAGCACAGTGGATAGAGAATGTGCCTTGCACATGGCCCACCTGGGTTCAATATCTGGTACCACATATGGTTCCCCAAGCCTGTCATGAGTGATCACTGCACACAGAAATAAGAATAAGCCCTGAATAAGCCCTGTTGTTCTATAGGTATGAAATAGCAACAAAAAGGTTGGTAACTGTACAAGTTTGTATATTGGATATTAAGAAATCTAGCATTTTTCCCTCCTTAAATTCCAGGATGCCAACAGCCAGGCCTATTTGCCACAGCACTGGAGAAGAAAATCCAGAAATCCCTAAGAGAATGATTGACCACAGTACTATGACGCCCAGTACTATACTATGCATGGGCACAGAACCATCCCCAACGCACAAAGGGCTACCAGTCTGCCCCAGTGATACATACGAATCTCTGAAGTGGCGACCAGAAATCACTACACTCTTAGAAAATGCCTCCATTATAGAAGATGGACCTCAGAAAAACTAGACATAGCAAAACCACTTGGAGGAAACAGAAACCTTGAATATAAAAGTGATTTCAAAATACCGGCTATTGATATAATCAGAGAATGAGAGATTATTAACCCAAGAAACAAAAATAGTTACTTGAAAAGGAAAAAGCAACAAAAAAGAAAGTGTGACCTGAGTTGGTAGCACCCCAAGAGCACAGAAACAGGTATATATCCATGAAGACAGTTCATGGGGCTAGACATGTTTGGAAATAAGCTGAGAAAACTGCAAAGCCTTTGCCACAGAGAAAATACTGTCACTGCTCTGTCTCGGAGTCTCTTTGGTGTGGGGATGGGGGTCCTTTAGCAACTTTTAAGTCACTCTTTGCCATCCCTGGGAGTTATCTTCAAACTACAGATGCTTCTCTTTGTACTTTGAGCCACAACCAAATTTATCACAGATCACACTGTCTCAAAACTCACTTTAGACTTTCCTGTAACCAAACTCATTTCAGGCTACACCATCACCAATCCTACCTCAGAGGACCCCATCACCAAAATCACCTCAGGCCACTCTGTCTACAAATTGACCTCAGGCCACCCCCATCACCAAACTTACCTCATGGCACCCCATCACCAAATTCACCTCAGATTAACTACTTTGTCATCAAACTCACCTCAGGCCACTTCATCACCAAATTCACCTCAGGACACCCCATCACCAAACTTACCTCATGCCACCCCTTCAGTTCTCTTGGTCTCTCTTGCCCTGCGGTGCATCCTAACAGATTTGCTCCTTCACCACCTGCTTCTGGCTTCAGTTTTCACCTCCCCATTCCTCACTCTGGAATTCTTTCTGCTCTGTCATTCCCAAACCTCCTCTTTACTCTCTTAGCCTTTTCCTTCTCTTCTTCTCCCAATCCCACAGAACTGATCTCCAACAGGATTTCCTATAAGGTTTCTCCACCCTCTCACCAATAATTTTCCATCCTGATCTTGGCCAGATGCCCCTCCTATGTGTTTCCACAGCACCCTGGCATTCCTCTACCAAGTGGTGAACTATTGTCACATGCAATTAGATATTTTTAGCTTTGCTCACTAGACCCAGTCTCCTGAGGGCCAGGCATAATGTTTTCTTTCACATTTACAGCTCTGTCTTTTAGCACAGTAACTGCCTGACATTATCAGAGGGACTTCAATACTTTATACACAAAATGAGTGCATGGTTGATTGAAGCTCTCAGAATCATGGTGGTTTTTACAGGGATGGCCAGTTGGGGAAGATAACTGTGGATGACTATGGAGCAAGAACAGGCAAATCTCCTGGCAAGATGCGGCAGCTCAACATGCATGGAGCTCTGTACGTGGGTAGGTGTCTTTTGATTAACCTAAATGACTGCAATGCTTTGTCTTGTTAGTCCTGCATTTGTTAGGCTGGGGAACCCCAAAGCCATATTCTTCATTGGATCAGCCAGATACATAGAAATCAGGACATTCTCCAAATATTTCACTCCTCCATTTTCTGAACTTCTGACTCATGCCAGGGGGCAGAAAACACTTAGCTGCTTTTGTGTTTTGGACTTAGGCACGAGCAAAGTCATTCTCTTCTTGTTTATGGGACAGGAATCTACTAAATATAGCTTCTTGAATTCACTTGGAGGAAGGAGAATCTGTCTCCCTGGGTCCTCTCAGAAATAGAATGAGTGGTATTTCTATGAATAGCTGAGACTGTTAATGCTGACACATTAACATGAAAAGAGATCTTTATCCCAGTAATGTTTTTTCAATGTGGAACTTAATCAAAAGCATTGAATAGCAGTGTATTTATTTTTGTTTAAGATGTCATCATCTCTAACTCTATACTACATTTTGTTGACATGACAGAACATTTTGGAACATTTACAATATTTAGATTATACTACATCTACAGCATTTTAGATACCGACAGAAATTATACAGAAGGTATATATTTAGAACCTCTGACTGTATATCAAATTGATCCAGGTCAACCCGAAGATTCTTAGACAAATTAGACAGGTTGTGATGGACTGAACAGTTGTAAGCACTCATAGCCCTTATTTTTTCTATGAGCCAAGGGATTTGGGGGTCAGTAGATATGTAAATGTCTCAATAAGATATCCTTCCCTAGGGCTAACCTCAGCTCCTTCTTACTTCCTGGCAGGTGGAATGAAGGAAATTGCTCTGCACACTAGCAGGCAATTCCTGCGAGGCCTCGTGGGCTGCATCTCTCACTTCACACTGTCCACTGATTATCACATTTCACTTGTGGAAGATGCTGTGGATGGGAAAAACATCAACACATGTGGAGCCAAGTAACACCAGTTGGCCTTGCCCAAGGGACAGAGCCTTCTTCTATCTGGGACTCCCGCCATGAGACCCTGCCTGGTATCATACTCAGAGGCACAGGGATTGAGTGTGCTTCCTCTCACCAAGAACCCGTACACCCTGAGGAGAAGCTAGCACCACACCGAGAGTCCCTGTGAGGCCTTTCCTGCTGACTCTCCGTGGGCCAAACCCCAAGGCTGACTCTGTAGGAAGCACCAGACTTTGTCCATTGAATGTGGAGTGGCTGCCCTAGGTCACACATCAGTGGAAATTCCAGAGCTTGTCTGCTGTAGCTCAGTGACTGTGTTGTGATTCATAGTGCTTTAAAAAAAAAGGAAGGAAAAGTGAGAGAGAGAGACCCAAAGGGCAGTATTAAAATACTTTTCTCCTTCCCTGACTCATAATACTCTTCCTGACAACAGAATAACTGTGTGACCTTCCCCTGAATTTTGTACCTTGTCCATGAATAGTATTAACCCCTTCCAGTCCTCACTGACTGGTTCATTAGTTCATGGAAATAAAGATGAGTGGAGACTCATCTTTATTTGATAAGGAGGCATGGGATCATATCATAATGCAACCCCCTAAGTCTACCTTAGTGAGAAATCCTTGATTTTTATAATGTAAACCCAAGAAAACAGGAACCATCATTTTGTAGCTGTCCTTTTGTATGTGTATATTTTTATAGCTGCAGATTGTCCACACAGGTATACTTTTACAGGTGTGAGTGGACAAGGCTGAATTCTTTGCACACTCCTACAAATGTGCTCCCCAAAGAAATGCAGTAGAGGGTGAGTGGGATTTGCGGGCGCTGCCTCCTGTCTTGGTAAGGGTTGATGGCTTCAGAAGAGGAACAGGAAGCTTTCCCAAAGAAGCAGATGAGTGGGAGCATGTGTGATTGAGGTGGCTCACTGTCAATTATGTTTCTAGGAGGTGGGGCCATGGCACAGTAAACTCGAATAAAGGAGACAAGAAGGCTGGATCGTATTCATCTGGTCATTCCTTTCAGGTGTTACTGATCCTTGCAGAAGTCTTGCTCTGATATGAACTCAGTGTCTTGGTGTTTCTAAAGTGTTCTAAAGTGTCTCAGTGTTCCGTGTTTCTAAAGATGTGTGAGGGGCAGGGCAGCAAGCGCGGAGATAAGGCTGCTTCCCTCTGTGCTGTCACTGACCACGCCTCCTTGCTGACCAGTCACATGACTGTAGGGACAGCTGTCTCACTGGCTAATTGCCAGGACAGGGCTTGCTAAGGGAAAGGTGATGAACAAGGCCACCAAAGAAGGAGGGAAGTACAATCTGATGCACACAGGAGTCTATGAATAGTCTCCTGCAGGAGTCCACTCCTGCCTGTGGCCCGTAGTCAGCAAGGACTTCTGAGCTTTGTACATGGTTTTAGGCATGTACCAAAAACAAAAGAAAGAAACATCAGAGAAGACCTTATGTCTTCACCTTCTGCTTCTGATCTCTAGGAGTTTCGATGACCAGGACTATTCTGGTTACAGGTAGTGACGGTGACAATGACAGAACATGAGGCTCTACTATCCATGTCGCCTATGTAGTACAGTTCAAAGAAGGACACATGAGAGAAAGCTTTATTCACTTCTTTTCAGTGACCCTGTCCTCCACACCTTTCCTCAGAGAGTACTAGGGACAATGCTTCTCAACGAGAAGGGGATTGTTCTCCAAATGAGTGCATTGGGGATCAGTTGTTTCTGGCTAAGAAAAGCAACTCATCATGAGTTTTCAGCCAGCTGAGCTGAAGCCAGAAGTTGTAGCTGAGCTATTGCTCCATCTAAGTGTGATCCAGTGAAAAGTGCAATGACCCAGGACTGGGAGCCTGGGAGAGTGGGTTGAAGCTGCGGAAAACTCCGAACCACCTCCTCCCTGGGTGGTGTACACAGCGAAGTGGGAATCAGCCAGCAGGAGCTGCAGGAGTGGAGGAGGGTCTTGCCCCACAGGGGCCCAGGAGTTGCTATCTGACCCCTGGGAGGTGCAGGAGAGAAAAACAGAGCAAGACACTGGGTAGGCAGACTGGAAGGGCCAGTCCATTCCCCTCACAATGATATAGACAAGGAGAGGTGAGAGGCTGGGAAGGCTCCAGAGTTGGCTCGGAAGGTAAAATCAAGATGATCACAGAAGTTAGACGGAGAGTCAGGTGGCAGGAGAGCTAAGAAGAGAAATGCCCGGGGAGGGGGGTGTCCTGCTTTCTCTCTGCCTGTCTCTCTGTCGCTGTGGCACAGGTGCTCGTGCTCCTTGAGAGTCAGCTTGGCAGCTCTGCTAAGCCTGATGGGTCTTGAGGAGTTGGTTCCTCTCCCTGCTGAACTTGCACCTGTGTCCAAGATTGAATCCATGTGGGACCACCTGGGGTGGCATGGAGAGTGCCTGGACACTTTCCCATGGAGGCAGACAAGAACAACGGAGGAAAGACAGAAAGGCTTCCCACAGAACTAGTACTCTCCTGTGTCACTTCAGCCAAAATTTATTCACCAGAAGCCTGCAGATTTAAGATATGAAGAGACAGACTCCTGCTGATAAGTCACCTGGTGAAGGGAATTAAACTGATGCAGGAAGAGATGAAATCAGGACATTGATGCAACTGAACTGCCACAGCACGTCACAAGATGGAGAGGACAGAAGCAGTAGAGAGGCACATGACCTCTTTTCTCCTGCAGGAACGCTTTGGGGTGGGGACAAAGTCTGTGACATTGTCAGTGACGTGCCCAATGGGACAGCATCCACAGTTTCTCCAGCTTTGCCTCCCGTGCCCTGCTTTCCTTCATCATTCCAGCTGTTGTCTGACACTTGGCAGCTGGGTGGTTATTCTGAGAAGAAGGGACTCATCAGAGTGTGGGCCCTGTGCAGGGTTCTGGAGTCGTGACCCTGTGCAGAGGTTCCTGGGAAGTTTAGGTTCAAGAGCCAGGACTGGAGCATAACCAAGGAATGTGACCATTAATGGCATCCTTGTCCTGGGACAAAAGGGTTTCCTGAAAAGCTTCTGTCTCACAACCAAGATCTTAGAGAATTCCCTGGAACTTCCTGTGTGTTCTGAGCAAGGATGACCGGGAAGGCCGAGGGTGGGGGGGATGAGAAACATCATTTTGCTTTTTCTCTCGAAACTTTGACAGGTTTCCCCTCTGTGGTGGAGTTTCAGTCGGGGAGGTCTGTGGGCTCTTTTTGGTCCCCATTCTTCCCGGGAGTGCCTGGCCCCCGCTGACCCCAGCCTGTCACACACCAGCTGGCCCGCCCTCTTACTTTGCCTTGTGTGATTTCCTGTCCGAGTCGGCTCCAGTCTCCAGGCCGGCTCCAACACAAACAGGCTCTCTGCCTTCCACACGCGAATGTCCGGGGGTCAGAGTCGCTGGGGCTTTCCTTCCGGCTCCCCGCCACCACCACCCACCTCCCTGCGCTCCCCGGGCGAGAGGCGGGAGCTCGGAAACGTGCCCGTTGCTGGCAGGCTGCTGGCTTTCCACTTGGAGGAAAAGCTGCATTTTTCACCTTTAGCCTAGAAAAATATGGTTCTCAGAAAGCTTGTTTTTAGCACGGAGAGTTCCCAGAGGAAGAGGAACAGGGAGTAGGAGGGGGCCCCGCCCCCGCGGAACCCTGACAGCCACCTCCTGGCCCCAGAAGGATGCTGGTTCCTGGGAGGGGACAGCCCGCAGAGCCTCGCAGTGAAGAAAAGAGTGGTGGGAAATCCACTGTCCAGGAGAGACAGCAAATGCTCTAAGAAAGGGCCCGGGCAAAGCCTCCCAGAGTCCTGGCCAGGAGCCCAGGGCAGCTGCCCTTGACGGCCCAGGTGCACCTGGACCCCAAGCTGGGATCTGTGTGATGGGCTTCACTGCGCTCAACGGAGTCCATCATCTCCCAACAACTCACCCAGTGCCTCAGCGACTCTGGTGAGGGGATGGGGGATTCTGTCCCTGCTCAGAGCAGAGAGTCCTGAGATTCTATTGTGAAGGCTGAGCCATCAGTTCTAAAGGGGACAGGAATGAAACAAAGGCAAGAAAGAAATGCTCCAGGACTATCCCCAAGGGGCAGAACCCAAAGGAGGGGACCAAGGCTGCCTCAGCCTTGCCTGGCCCTCACCCCTGGCCTTCCCCTGCATCCTATCAGGGCACTTCTATTGGGGGGGGTGCATTTCTACTCACTGAGCATGGAAGAGGGGAGCTTCTTCCTTGACACCCCCTCTTCCGGCCTCCCGCAGGCATCTGCGCTGGCGGACAATCACAGTTCTCATGAGGGAGTTGCTGCTCACAAGTGGCTGGATCGGGCAGCGAAAAGACCAATGTGACTCACAACACAGAAGCACTTCTAGGACAGGCTCTGAGGGTCATTGTTCTTCAATGTGACCTTCAAAGGCGACATCGTTTTTCTCCCCAAAGTCAGTCAGGAGAGGGCCGGGTGCCAAAGGCTTTCCTTCACTCTCCGTGTGGTTGGTGAGTTCAGAGGCCACCCCTGGCAGTGCTCAGGGCTATTCCCAGCTTGCTACACAGGGTGGGGTTCCTCCCAGTGGTCCTCGGAGGCCTGTGCAGTGCCAGGGGCCTACAGCATGCAAAGCCTGAGCGGCAGCCCTCTGAGCCATCTCCTGGTCCCTGTGTTTATGGATTTGATCTTAATAACAGATTTGACTTCTGAGAGCCAGAGCAGATGGCCTGGCCTCAGGCCCGGGGTGGCAGAGCAACCCAGGGAGCTGGGCCCTACTCAGGCCTCTGCCAGGAGGGCATGGCCCTGCCCGCTCCCTCACCTCCAGTGCCATGCAGCTGCCTGACAGCCCTGGGGTGGGTCTGTGGCCTGGTGTGGCTCCCTCCAGTTTGCTGTCAATGACAATAAAGTCCTGCGGTGGAGTGAGGGGTGGATGGGGCCAAGGCTGTTGGCCCAGTGGCTTTGTAGCAGTTTCTCATCACAGCTTTGAGTCTGTCTTTGGCCCATTTACTCATGTCCTAGCCGGCAGATTCCAGGCTGAGGCGACATGGATGCAGAGACCGCGGAGTCCAGCCTCTTCCCCCCAACACCACGCCACGAGGTCTCAGTTTTAACTTTCCCTTCCTCTCCTCTGCCTCCCCCATCACAAATAAGACACAAGTAGAGAGGGTAGGCAGTGGAGACACCCCCCCCCCCCCAACTCCAGCTGTTCTTCTACCTGAAAAGGCAACATCCCTGTCCTAGGACATGCAGAGCTCTCGGGAGCTCGTCTCCCCAGAAAGAAGGGGCAGGAACAAGGTGTCCAGCTTGCGGCATGAGCACACTGCTTTAGTTTTGTCTTCCTCTCTCGGACTTAACGAAAATTATAGGGGCACAGACACTCCTGACAGGTAGCATGGCTCCCCTCCACACCTCCCCCAAACCCAGGGCCTGCCCAGCTGTCACCTTCAAGGACAGACTCAGCCAGGGGCTACCCTAAGGGGCTACTACTCTGCCTTGACTCCAAGAGGTCTTGGGTTGGAATGGCTCAAAAAAGCAAGGCCAGGGACGCTCAAGGAATTTGCTTATGTACACTCATTTTTCAGGAATAAAAATAACAGGCAGCAGGCCAGATGGATTAGCTGAGGAAAACCCTGCTAAGAAATTGGCTGAGGAAACAGGCTGTCAGACCAAGAGGAAAGGGAGCACGGGACGGCGGCTTCCAAGGCCAGCTGCTTGGGGTCGGCCCTTGCTAACTGCACAAGTTCTCACTAAACTGGGGTGAAAAGGGTGTGGGGGATGGGGGTGAAAGGAGGGTAACTGCTCAAAAGAGCAGAGAATGGAATCACGGATGATCTGAACACATGGAAAGAAAGGAAAGAAAGGAAACAGGAAGGAAACTTCTTCTCACAGGGCTAGGAGAAGGGTGCAGGGCAGGTTCCAGGTGCTTTCATGGCAGGTTGGCTGCCTCTGTCAGAAAGCCTCAAGCTTTCAGGGTGCAGGAGTAAACTGCATCTCCATGTCCTCACGAAAAGCATGGTGGTCGTGCATAGCTTCACGGAAGGTCCCCAACATTTGGTCAGATTTGTTGGGACTCTCTGGATATTGGTTTGGTTCCCTCAGAATGTTTTCTGCCTCCTTTGGAGAAAGACTCGTACTCCAACTCTAAATATGGGATTCCTGTAAAAAGGCATCTTTAAACAAAACCTCTGTCCAGCCTTGTGATGGACACAGGGAAGGCCAGTCAAAATCCTCGCAGGGGGAAGAAATGTCTTTTCTGTTTTCCTGTAAGGAAAGAAGTTTGGAGGAGTCTGGAGCCATGGGTCAGGCTTTCTGGGGACATCTGGTCTGACAGAAGTAAGTCGACGGATAGATAAGAGATGCATTTCACTTCTGATAGAACAGAGTCTGCAGTCCAGTGCAACCTGGAACATTCCAGGGCTCACCTGTCCACGATGTAAGGTCTATGAGATGGGGCAATGGTGGTCTCCTAGGGAAGATTTAGGCCACCGTCGGGCACAGGAGACAGAAACCGTCATTTGGCTTGGCTTGCAAATTGTTATCTGGAAGGAGACAGAGAATCTGACCCAGAGAGTGGTCACTTCAAAGTGGGCAGAAGTGGGTGGGAGAGGCACAGTGGTGGCAGATGGAGAGGGGGAAGGCTCTCATCTGCTGTCACTTCAAATAAAGTCTCTCAACTTCTATCTCCAGTCCTCCGAGAAGAGGACAGACACGCCTTTCCTTCTAGGGCAGAAAAGTGTCACTGCTGACATTTTTCAGTGCCCATAATGCACCGAGCACATGGTCCACTCTGTGAACTGAGCAGGAGCTGCCAACGGTCACTACAGGGCACCTCTGGTTCTCATCCTGGGGGTGCAATTTTGATTGGGGCACCTCTGTTTTTCTGGTGTCGGAGAGATCTAAGGCAGATCACTTTTTGGTAAAACAAACAATTTCTCATATGCAGCGTGACACATGAAACCACTTCATTTTCTTAAGGCATAGTTATTTAAAGACCTTTTATCAAGTGTTGGTGACATATGTTCTGCTAAGCTTGGCCAGGCAGCAACACTGAGATACTTACTGTTCTTTCCTGTTATCAAATGAAGTTTGATAATGATGAAGAGTTAGAATTAGGCTGGGAGCGGCAGAGCTATGGGGTGCTGGCAAGGCAGATGGCTTGGACTACTGCAAAAATGCTCCTCTGAGCTAGTGAAGTTGACCCTAAGACCTGCAGAATGAGGAAAGTTCCAAAGCAACAGGAAAGGGACATGAACCTGGGACCATGTGAGAATAGAACCGGAGGTTACTCTAGCTGGCCTTTTGCAATAATAGTCCTACATGGAAAATGGAGAATTGTAATCCAAGGAGAAAGGTGTTCTCAACGCTACGATGTCGGCCAGGGGCCTGGACATTTAGTACAGTGGCTAAGGTGCTGGCCTCGTCTTGCATGTGGCCAATCAAGGGTTCAAGCTCCGACACAGAGTCCCACCAGGAGCAATCCCAGAGCACGACTGGGTGTGTGTGGTCCCCAAACAAAAACAAAAACATAAAAGCAGCTGGTCAGAAAGTCTGAGGTATCACTGAAGTTTCTCAAGGGACAGAAAAGCATGTGCATCAATCCACTGTATCTTCTGCTGGGACCGTGATACAGGCTCATGCAATGCTCACCAGTCTGGCAAAGGGAGGTAGCAACAGCTTTGGTTGGGGCCGGGCAGAGTGGGAGGCGGTGGGACTTCTCTAAGTTCTCTAGGTAGCAGGAGATGAAATTGACCAGACCCAGGTCTGGTGTGACTCACTGAAGACGGTGGCTGCCCCAGCACCAGTCACCACAGGAAAGGGACGAAACCACAAAGGGTCACTGAGAAAATTAAGATTCCAGGCACATTTCTGAATGGGGTGTGTGGTGTACACTGAGTTATTGGGAAGTAGGCGGGTCTACGGGTTCTTGGCTGTGCTGGTCGATTCTTACATCAGCTGTAAAGGAAAGCGGAAGCTGAGGTGGCTGAAATCACAGGAAGATCAAAGCGCAGGTCCTGCCTGTGAAGGTTCTGTCTAGGGTGAAGACATGACACAGGTCTTCATGCAGCAGTTGGCCAGGGGCAAGAGGGAACTTTGTAATTTTGAGCTGAGACTTAAAATTCTTTATTCGCCTTTCAAATGTCAAGGCAGGTAATTACGAGCTCCTTCGGCTGAAGTTACACCTCTTTCCACATTGCCACCCCACAGTTCTAAGATCATGATCAAAAGTCTTGTCTTCATGTGATACTAAATCACTTCCAAATTCACTCCCATCTCAAAACATTTCATTTTTCATCTTCCTTCGTTCTTGAAGACTTAGTTTTAATTCAATATTTAAGTCGTTCCAGAGGGCAGGTTGGATCTTTACAGGCTATCTGAAACTTATACAGCTCTTTTTGTGAAGAACTTGAGCTTGTAAACTAACTTGGTGTGAAGCTGGATATATTTAAACTTTTATTATTTACACATTTTTATTTTATTTCCTTTAACACTGACATATTTTCTCTTTTTGAAAATAAATTTCAAATAATTTCTGAAATGTTTAGACTCTTTGGAGAAAAAAAATCTGAAAGCTTCATTTTATGGACAGGTTTTTATAATGTTTATAAATTATAAATTTTATAATTTTGTAATTTTATAATGTTGCACTGTCCCACAATTTGGCTAATTATATAGGAATTCCCTGACATATCCCTGATATATATATAATATATATATTATAGACACTGCACTGCACTGCACTGTCCTCCCGTTCGTTGTTCATCGATTTGTTTGAGCAGGCCCAGTAATGTCTCCATGGTGAGACTTACTGTTACTGGGTTTGGCATATTAGATAATAAAATGTATAGAAAATCATTATAAAGCCATGATAATACATTAAAATATCCTAATGTAGCTAAAATCCAATGATGGCTTCACAAACTGTGTCATTTGTTTGTTTGGTTTGGGGACCATACCTGGTGAGGATCAGTGGTTTGTCCTGGTTCTGTGATTAGGGATCACTCCTGGCGGTGCTCAGAGGGCAATATGTGATGCTGGGGATCAAATTGGAGTTGGCTTCATGCACAGTGTCCTAAACCTGATACTATCTCTCCAGCCCAATTACAAATGTCATTCTTATGGGACAGAACCAAAAATATTAATAGCAACAAAGCAGAAGCTACTTTTCTGAGGGTTTAAAACAAGAGCGGAAAAAAAATCAAAATGTACAAATCTATCCATGTAAGTTGTAAGAAAATATATTTATTTGTTCCATGACAATACTATGATAAAATTGTTAAATACATGCATGTTTAAAAAAAAACAGACATTAAGTGACATCTTTAGAGTTAACAGCCAAGCATACAAGTTTTACATTTAAGGTGTTTTAGTAATAGGTTATTTATAGTCTATGTTCTTGCTATAACCATGTTTTCCAAAAGATCTGGAAAACGAATTCCGAAATCACAATGGTACAAAATGTCCAAATTTTTCATTCTAACAGCAATGTGATCTTGAAATTTTCTCAAGGCAGAAAACATTTCAGTTGTCATTCCAGTAAGTGGATCAATCTTATTAAACTTGAAATTTTATGAATCAGACGGAATCACACAAATGTACTGCAATCTATTGTTTACTTGCCGCATATTTCTATTGAACTGTTTTCGTATATAATGCTTTGACTAAGCATGATTTTAAGAACAGAACATAACTGATCAATCATTCAGGTTAAAAAAATAGTCTATAGTGGTAAACATTTCAAGAAATGAAAGAGTTCTGGATCTACGCTCTGTCCCTATCTTTAAGCTGTATTTGCATACACCTGACCAAACAAAAATTAGTAAACAATTACTAGTATTTATTTTTTTAAAAAACTGAAACTATTTAACATATAACATTTCCCTAAAAACACTCATTCTACAAACAACCTTATAAAAGACAAAAACTTATATCTGTTCACAGTATGTGTAATTTGTAAACAGTAAGTCAGTATAGTGAAATTTTGAGAGAGAGAAAAAAAAGGTAATTTCCTAGCATCGTAAAGGCCTCTCTCTTATGGCCACCTAATGAAAAAGAAATGTTAATAAGAAATATCGACCTTATGAGAAAAGTGAATAGGTTTCAATGAATTTTATGTTTGGACATACATTTAAAGTGACTAACACAAAATTAGGATGTCTTATTTAGGCCAGAATCATTTTAAGCAATTCTGAATTGAAATGTATTGAAGAAAAACATATGCTTTTTTTTTTTTAATAAATAACAGGATTAAAAAAAATCTTACAGGATTTTATATTAGAGTGATCCTACAACTGTTGTAAATAAATGAACAGAATTTCTTATATATTATGATTAACTATTCATAATATTGATATGTTCTGAACATTAGGCATGAAAGAAAATTAAGTGGAATTATGTCATAAATATGGTGAAAGTATCTGAAATAAAACTGGGAAAGAATATCTGAAAAATACTTTTACATGAGTATCACTCTGTATCTTTTCTACAATCAAATGTAAAAATGCTAATCTTAAATCTAATAACTAACATGTCCATGTTTTAATGAAAATTGTTATCACTATCTAGAAATATTCACATTATAAAAATCATAACACCACTGGAATGGTCAGGAAAAACAGTGAGTTCAGAAATGGAAAGTTATCCACTTAAAATGGAATCATTCTAAAGGGATGTAGCTCTTAAACATAGAAGGAAATTTAATACACTGAGTGAGGCATTCAATCAGATGTACAAATTGTTTTTGGCTTAAGTGCAATATAAGGTCTATGATGCTAAGTCTTGTTGGTTTTAAAAATGTCTTATTGGCTAGTATAAAGGCTATCTTAGAAGATACAAGTAAATAAAATAAAAATTTCCTTATCAATTCAACATTTATAGATTTCCTATTCATCTTTTAATTTTTAGGACATTCATTATAGCAACCAAAAAGTATGTTATTACTGCTTTGAACATGGTTAATATTCAATCAATATAGATTATTTAAGAGAATATGAATTTATTGTTTCTCTGGTTCCTTAGCTAGGCACTTACATATAAAAAAAACAACATTCAGAGGTCTTGCCCCCTTAAAATGCTACTTAAAATTTTCATTAAAATGCTGTACAATTAAAATTTGTTTTGCATAGATAAATTGTTTATAGCTTTGACACATATAATCCCAAATATTTTCAAGCTTCTTAATTTAAGGAGAAACAAACTTTACTCATGGCTAAAAATTGAATTGTCATAACTCAATGACATAATTAAAAAACTATGGATATATTCTAGATCAAATCATATCCTCTAGTATTTTAGGTTAACCCTAATAAAGCCTTTACATACTAATTGAATGCTGTTCATAATCCTTCATAAATGACATTAAAAACAGCTCATATGTATTGTAATTAGCATGAATACAATCATGTAACAGTTAAGAAAACTTTTAATTAGTATTAAAAGAGGGCTGGAACGATAGCACAGCGGTAGGGCGTCTGCCTTGCGTGCAGCCAGCCTGGCTGAGCCGGGTTCGATTCTTCCGCCTCTCTCAGAGAGCCCGGCAAGCTACTGAGAGTATCTCTCCCGCATCGCAAAGCCTGGCAAGCTACCCATGACATATTTAATATGCCAAACACAGTAACAAGTCTCAAAATGAAGATGTTACTGGGCCCGCTGCAGCAAATTGATGAACAACGGGAGGACAGTATTAAAAGAGAACAGAAATCTTATCATCCCAGTGAAACGAGGTTTCATGATTAATAGCCCTGATGTATAATCCATGAAGCTACAGATCAAATTCAAACTGAGTAATTTCCAATGATTCTTCAGTTCTAAGATATGATAGTAAATTTAGTCATAAATAACTTTCTTCCTTGAAATATTTTCTTATAGGTGTACATGATCAGATGGGCATGACACCATGAAACTACGCTTCATCAGGAAATACCAGTTTAAAATAAATGCTTGGAATCAACTTATCAAAAGAATGAATGGTAACACCATTCAAGGAAGCTCACACATAATGTGCTGCTTTCCAGAACACAGGCTGGGTTGTATAAATAAACATGCTCCAAGCAGTGTCTCTTCTGAGTACAAAGAAACAATGAACACTTAGGGAGAAATTAGTTGCTACTTATGCTTTTAAGCATGAGTCTCCCAGGTTTTCACTCACAGCAAGGAGCCACTTTTGGGTGAGGTTAGAATCTATCAGTCTGCTTAAGTCAGACCCAGACATATATACCACCCATCAGGAAAACTGTTTAATGCTGGGACGGAACTCAGTGAACAGTTACTGAACTTCCACTATGAACAATGTAATTGGCTTAAGATCTCACACTTGATTACTGAGCTATCCAATTTTTATACTTTAAAAATAAAGAAGCATTTTATAAAACGTAGGCAAATTTTAACATGGTTCAAAAAGCAAAAATTACCTTAGGATAAATAAAAAAATTACAGATTATGTGCCTGAGCTGTAGAAATATTTGAGAGAACATTTTCTGCATATGGACATGTTAGGGAGAACTTTAATTTCAAAATACCCTAAATAGAAGTTTCTTTCAGAAAAAAAAAATATTCCCTGATCTCCTTCATTAATTACCTACATATAGAAAAATTGCAATGTTCTTTAAACACTTAGAGTATGAAGAAAATTAAGAATTATAGGACAAATTTTCAATAAAAATTTGAATTGTATGAAATTTTAAGAATAACTTTACCACTGTTTCTGAGAAGGCAGCAGCAGTGCTAGGGGTTCTAAATGTAATCTTTCTGATCTGTGAACTGTGAAAGAAAGGCTGGTGTGGAAAATGAGGCAGCTTCTTTCACCCATAAACTTTTCTGCAAAGGGTTGTCTCTGTGTCCACTCTGAGGAACAAAGCACATCTCTACCTAAGCACATAATACAGGTCCACCATCCAGACACTCAGGCACAATCTCAAATCCAGGTGTCTCCAGACAGTTCCAACATGCCAATGACTTCCATGACACACTGGTGTTAATCCACACCAATACATAAAGTACAAGGCCTATCTCAGGACCATAACTTTGCCAAGCCCCCTAAGAATAATTCTATACTATTATTTATTTAGGATGCCCTCACACAAGTGACAGCCAGCTGCAATGACTACCACCATAATCTCCACTCCTCGCAAAGGACTTTGGACCTGAAATTGGTTTATAAGTGAATTGGCTTTGGCAAGATGTAAAAAATGCATTCTGTGTTCAGTTCAGCAGACATCATGGAACATAATTCTAGTTCCAACATTTACAAGTTTCTAACCAGTGACTGGGCTTTAGATGAGGAAAAGAAGGATTTCTCAATTATTTCCTTAGTTAGGAGCCCCCCCCTCCTTCCCCGGGGGAAGAATGGATCAGACTGTACAGAGTCTGCCCACTGACTGCCTTTCCCATGTGGGCACGGTCCTGGCATCTGCCAACAGTGCACAAACACCTGTGTCTCCAGTGCCACCACCACCACCAGGGGCCATAGCAGAGCACATTTCCTCTCTCCCCCCCACCCTTCCAAGAGTCGAGGATGTCCCTACCACGTTAGGCAGGGCTGGGAGCAAATGCTGATATGCACACTGGGGCTGGCTTGTCTTAAATTCAGTGGTGGTGGTGCTGTGGGGGGGGGGGGGGGAGGGAGGAGGGAAAGGAGGAAATGTGCTTTGGATCCAGATTTACACCACATGCCTCAAAGCACAGAGCACTTTAAGGAGAACTCGCCCTGGCTTCTGAAGCATTAACTCAGCTTCTTGTTGAGCTAGTGCCCTTGGGGTTTGGGACTCTAGCAGGGGAGTAGTGAGCAGACACTGCACCCATTCAGAACAGGCAAAGTAGGAAGCCCTGGACAGAGGAAGACTGAAAGAGTCCCAGAGATGGTCACCACTAGCCAAACAAGTGGGCTATTCTGTAGCACAGAACCAGGGCTGAACCCTGATGGCTGAAGCTGAAATGCATATACCCTAAGGGCAGAAATGAAAATTCTCATCTGTTTTTTTGCCTGACCTCAAGTTAGTTTATTGGATTCATAAATTCTTACCTCAGCCAATACTTATCACGAAGACGAGCTGTTGGGAATATGCGAGGGACACAATGAGGACAAAATTTGGAGCACCTCTCCCTGCCCCATGCCCAGTTCAGGAGTGGGAACTAAGGGAGAACAGATGGAGGAAACTGTGTTTAGGAACAACTCTGGCTTGAAACCTGTGTCACGGCAGAAAACCTCCATGAGACACTGCAGAGGTATACGATGTTACGTGTGAGCGTTGGCAATTATACTTTGTTCCACCTGTTCGTGTATCTCAAGCCTCGGAAGTTAAGTTAGATCCTGGCAGGTTAAATCAGTCTGCACACTTGGGGCATCTGGACCAAACTGACTCTCTCAGTCACACCGTGGCAGCTATTTCTGCAACATGCCTGTTATGCAGAGACATTCATGAGCTAGATCAAGAACCACCACCAGTAAGTCCTGTGCAAATATGCTACACCACCTCAGATGACCCAGGTCTGGCCTGGCTTCTTCAGCTGGGTCAGACTTTTCAGTACCAAGGCCTTCACTAGCACAGGATAAAAGGTAGGGACGAGCAGAAGATGGGGAGGCTAGGGCAGGGGAGATGCACTGTTGGGTGTTGCATTCAGTCTCTCCCCCAAAACACACTCTAGAGACTGTTATGGGCAGGCAAGGGGGCTGTGCACTGCCCCCTGGACTCAGACCCAGTACTTCACATTGAAACAGTCATCCACTAAACCTTCCTGAGAGCAGCACTATCTTTGGAGGTTTATGTTTAAAATTTGAGGACCAGGTCAAACAGTTTAAGGATCATGAATGAGGAAGGACCCCAGGACCCACAATAAGGAGGAACACTTGCTTGGAGAGCAGCGGCCTGGTCTCCTGGGAGCCAGAGCCAACCAGAACTGTGGGGATCACTAATGCCATTAGATATTGCTTAGTAGTCGTATCAAATAGTAAATCATTGGAATTACATGCCATGAATAATATTGAATATTCTCAAACAGCTAAAAAATGGACACTGTGTCACAAAAAAAAGATTTAAAAAACAAAACAACAAACACAAATCTTAATTTCTCTATACAGTCTTAGAAATCTAAGTTTTATACGTTAAGGTGACCAACTGCATAAAGGAAGCTAGGGAAAAAAATTCTAAGAAACAATGGAAAGGCTTAGAATAACCTAGCAAAGCATGAAAAACACAATTCTAATTTGGGCTGGTCAGTGTCACACTCTCTTTCCAAGCTTGTACCCCTGAGACAACTGTTTGATAACCATTATACAGTAGGTACAGAAATCAGCATACTTTATCAAACAGAACTAAGGAACTGTTGCTACATTTTAAAAAATCATAGTTGTTTTTGTAAATGCTGTGGACAGAGGTGAACAATGTAAAAAGATATAAAATCTGTGCTTGGTTTTCATCTAGAATGGAGCGGATGTCAGGCAAAGAAAGGTCACCTGTTAACTTGTGACACTTGCCTCCCTTGCTTGCAAACCCACCTGCAGCTCCATAACGTATACATATAAGTAAACCATCAACAGAACAGAATACAGTTGCCGTGGAATTGGTTTTGCACACGTGGACTTGGACAGGATTAGCCTTGAAATGCTTCTGAAAGGTAGAGCAGTGAGAACTCTTTGGCTCGAATCACAGAGAGCTGCAAATCTTGAGTGGAGTCGGCTGAATTCCGGGGTGACTATGCCTGGGCGCGGAGACTACACAGAAAGCACGTGAACACTGAGACTGTCACTTGCAGCAGCGACGGCCACCTCACGGACAATACTTCAAGGACGCCTCCGGGAGGCCCGCTGCTGACGTGGCAACACTAGCAACAGGAGCTTATGGAGATGGCAGACACGGAAGCGACAGGGTGACACGTTAGTCGTTTGGTTTGTTCTGAAAGAAGTTTGTAAAGGACCACCCTCCCCCGTTGGACTTCGGAGAGTCTTCATCTCTGGGGGGTAGCAGAAACTGCCGGGAGTTAATGGAGCACGGGCTCCCGAAGGAGACCACCTCACTGTTGCTGTCTGTGGACCTCGGAGAGTCAGGGGACACTAAGTTCCAGGCACTGACATCTGCCTGAGGTCGGTAGCCAGCAGTTTTGTCCACGTCCCCGTCAGCAGCAGGCTCTCCAATGAGAGGAGTTATGGGGAGGTGCATCTGGGGCTTGTAGCCTGCCGCCCCAACGGCATCACTGTCCTGCTCGTCCTCGGGCTGGGCCTGTGGCTGGTACATGGACTGAACATCGATGTAGATGACCTGGGAAGTGCCGCCGGCCTCCTCCACGCCTGGCATTGGCACTTCCTCCTCGATGACCGGCGGGCAGTAGGACACGGCCACATGGCTCTCAGGCTCTGCATCAGAGCTCTCTTCTGGGCGCTCGGCCACAGGGGAGATGATCTCTGTATCTTCTATTTTAGAAACCGCTGAGGGTACTTCCAGAACCTCCACGTTATTTGGGGTACACGGATTCATTTCCAATGTCTTAAGACCACTGTTGCCCTGGAAATGAATTTGCACACAGTGATTACAGGTGGCACTCAGGGCTGCTGTAGGAACACTCTTTCGCATACTGTTCCGCGGCACAGTGTTGGAAAACTCGACCAGAGAGCTGTCACTGGGCAGACCAGAGCAGTGCCTGCCAACCCCTTCTCTGGCCCAACCCACCTGCATCCATGATTTCTCCCGGAGCCCCTGAAGTCTTAATGGGTGGAGAACCAGTGCAAAATCACACCTTTCCTGCAAATGGTCAAACACCCCACATGCCCCCATTCCTCACCCACTTGCCCCACTATTCCCGTGCTATTATTAATAGTGGGGGGCAGGGGGCAGGGAGGATAGTGTATAGCCACGACACTGTAATTCAGCAGAACTTTCGAACTGCTATCTCCTCAATGCATTTGACTTAGAACAGCATCTGGCTATAAAAAGCTCTTCCTGAAAGACTGAAAGACAGAACTTCAAAGACTAATAATGTAAGAAAGATTACCTCACAGACACTCTTCTGAAACTGCAGAGCTTTACAGTTTTCTGGATTTGGAATATCTGGGTAGAAGGTTTCTTTAATCCTTTAAACAAAGAATAAATGTTATAAATATAAAATCACAAACAGGCTAATAAACCATCACACTAATCTGAATGTCTGCTCTGAGCACTATGACAAACACCTGAGATAAACACGAAAGATCCTGGAAGCTGTGGCGATAGCACAGCAGGTCAGCTGCTTGCCGTGTACATGGCTGACTGGGGTTCTAGCCCTGGCACCCCATATGGTCCCTTTAGCACTATGGAGTGATCCTCGAGTGCAGAGCCAGGAGTAAGCCCTGAGCACCACTAGGTATGGCTCAACCACAATAAAGCCAAACCCAGGAGATCCTCTCAGTGACCCCTTCGGTAGACCTTTCTGGAAAATGCCTGGGAAAGTCCCTATCTGGAAGCCAGAAACAATCTGTAACTTCCAATAAGCAAAAAATTTTACGTTTCTTATAACATTAAAAAAAGCCAAGAATTATAATGGTGACTGTGATACCAAGTCCAGAGTAAGGCCCAGGCACTGCTCCTGCAAAACAAGCACAGCCCATGCTCAAAGCGTATGTGAGCAAAGCAGTGCAGACTTTCTCCAAACAGATGCTGCCGTGACAAAAGGAGCTTCCAAGCCTGAGCAAAACTGAAACACAAACACAAGATCTGCTTGGTTATCATATCACTGTGGGACTGCGGGGGTGGTCTGGGCCATAGCCAGTGGTGCTCAGGAGTCACTCCCAGTAGAATTCAGGGCTTGGGGTGGGGTGGTGGTAAAGCACATCATTTCTAAACTATCTCTGGCTCCTGTATCATTTTTATAGCTGAAAAAAAAATTTTTTTTATTAGTCCTCTGCAGAAAAAATAAAACTGTCATTGTAAGTCTAAAAGAATCTAACTTCTAATCTATTTGCTTATCTTTTTGATACTGAAATCATTTTTAACATGTGATTTCTCTAGAACAGTTACCCCAATAGGACACAATGTAGTTCCAACTACTGCTACTCTGATTCATAAGTCAGGACGGCTGGAATCGGCTCTCCTCTTGATTGTAGAGGAGGCCCTTTTGATCAGGGAATGTCTCAGCAGGAGCAGACACAGACACTGGCCCAGCCCGGCCCAGAGTGGCTACCTCCAGCGGGCACTGGCTCCCAGGAACCTCTTGCTTATCTCGCTTCACCTCCTCTGACACTCAGGACTCGCCTCGCCCCAAGTTTTCTACACTTCCCCCTCCCATCATCTTAATCTCTTCTTCTCACCTCATCTCCACCTCACACACATGCCCCAACCTCTCCTCCCCCAACACCTTACCTCACAGGGCACCTCCCCACCTGAACAATCCCCCACTCGCCTCATCTCAGCCCACCTTCCCTACCTGCTGCCCTCACTGTCCTGCTTTACCCAGACACGAAGTTCTCGCTGCTGCCACAAAATCAACCTCCTTCTCACTTCTGCACCCACTTCATATGCTGTTCTCTCTGCCTGGCACATTCTTTCTCCTCTTGTTACCATTTGGAGTGCTGTTCAAAGGTAATCCTGACAAGGAAGTGTCTTCCCACTTCCAGAGACAGGATTCAACTCTGTCCTCCTGACTATGCACCTTCACGCTCCAACGTGTTCTCTGGGAGGTCATGGGTTTGTTTGACTGGGTTTGTTTAGGGGGAGAGGCTCTACCTGGCAGTTCCCAGGGCCTACTCCTGGCTCTGTGCCAAGAGATTGCTCCTTGGGAGACCATATGGAGTTCCAAGGACTGAAGCTGGGTCAGTTGTGTGCAAAGCACACGCTTCACCCGCTGTTCTGTATCTCCAGAGGTTATTGGTGTAACATCTGCTTTCCCCATGTCACTGGGTCCTAAGACTAATACTTATCTTGCGCCTCACTCTATTGCCCAGCACATAAGAGGGGTCACTTACATTTGTCAAATAAAAGAGAACATGACCAGACTTTACAAACAGAACACCTGGAAATGTGAGCCCATACTCTGAGAAAAGATTCATTTACTCTGAGTCCTACATACAGTTGTTTCCCATTTATGATTATTTTGGGGAACAACCACTATTACTTTAAATGAAGTTAATAAAGTCAATAAAGTAGGGAACAGTTACCTTTCTACTCTGAAACCTTTAAATGGTAGGCCATATGCCATGGTAAAACCGAAAGAAATTCTGACTGAAACAAGTACTTTTGTTTTTTTCTTTACCGGTTTCAACCAAAAAGATGCACTTGTTTGCTCACACATAAACCCAATAAGCAAGGAAGTACGAATGCAGGTACCATTACCATTCTCGTTTCCGATAGCAAAGGATGCTGGTGACCACGCCCACGGTGACAGCCACAGCCACTGGGATGAGAATGGCAATGATCAATCCTACGGCTGAAAGAGAGCATTGCAAACACTCAAGTCATCGTTTTCTGTCTGAGGTACAGAAAAGTTTTGCACTAGAAGATACTTAAGTTAGACTACTTGGAGGAGGAAAAAAAAATCCCAGTCCATTCTCCAGGACACTGAAAAACTACTGAAACAGAACCGTAAAAATACCATAATAACCATTACACGAACACTGTAGGATGGGGCTTCTCCACCATGACACTACTGACATTTTAGACCAGTTATTTCTTCACTGTGCTTGAGGTGGGCAGAGGGGGCTGACCCATGCATTACAGGAAGTTTAGCAGCACCCCCCAGCCTCCACATGCTACCAGCCTGGAGCACTTCTCCTTTATGAGAATCACTGATGTCAGCAGACATGGCCAAGCACTGCTAAAGGACAAAGAAGCCATCCTCCTGACTTCCTGTGAGAGCTGTGTGTGAGCCTTAACTCAGGGGCAAGGGAAGTGCCAGGACTGAGGGGAGGCAAGTCCATTTCTCTGCCCTTCTCTGCTTCTACTCTTCAGTTCAGGACTGCTGTGCTTTAGACACCAATGCAGGTTATTTCACAGAAAGAGTCAGGACAAAAATGCTTGCTCACTGGAAGACCACTACAAAATCTCAACACAAATGAGAACTCTGGGCTTCCGATGTCATCAACCATTAATTTCTTAGGTACTCAGGTGGGAAATGGCTTCAAATAATCCACTGCATAAATACAAAGTCACCTCATGGCCTTCTGAGCATGGCCTTCCACCCACTACAAACATACAACATGGTGTGGAATTTTAAAAGAGGATTTCTACATAAACAAAAAAATCACTAAACAGCGCACAGTGCATTTAAGAAAGGAAAGCATCTCAACAGCATAATCTGACTCACAATTTTCCTTTGTTACCACAAACATGCTCTTCTCTGGGCCCATTCCGCCATCCGTGTAGGCTCGCAGGACCAGATGGTAACTTGTTTTACCCTGCAGGTCAGCAATTCTCAGCGTCTTCTGGGACGTATCAGTTATATTCTTGACCTTAATGTCAGAACGGCCTGTTTGCAAAGAGAAGAAAAGCATCCCTGATTTCTCCACCATTTTAAACACATGCTTCCCTGACCTGACAGGCCCGCCTCCCTTCCTGGTGAGCCAGACTGCTGCTTCCTGCAGGGGCAAGGCCCAAGGAGCAGCTGGAGCCATGCTCAACCTGCATCTCTGCAGTCAGCCACGCTGGGAACCTGGGTGGGTAGCCTCGTATGTGCGTGTGCGTGTGCGACTGCCTGCAGGATGTCCGGGGGTGGAATCCAGGGCCTCACACATTGAGGTATGCACACTACCACAGAGTCACATCCCTGGCAGTTGGGCCCATTATTCTTAACACCCGAGTGTGAATCTACCCATGAGTCAGGGCATGACTACATGACAACGTGGGTTCCTTGAAGTTCTAGTGGGTGTCCTCTAGAAATGCCGGGCACATAGCAGATAATCACCAAGCCCATGTCTTTCTGGTCTTAAGAGCAAAGCAATCCCGCATGGCCATGGGGCAGGAGAAGCTGTTGCTGAGACTGATGGTCCTTATGAGCTGAGTTGGGCTTCATGAAAGCAAGTGTATAAGCAAGGGAGTACTCACTCCATGTCAGAGTGAGAACAAAGCAAGGAAGAAGCTCCCTTCTTTTTTATGGTGGTGGCGGGTGAGGAGGGGGGATGGTCGGGTCACACTGGTGGTACTGAGGGACTATTCCCGCCTCAGTGTTCTTGGAGAGGGTCACTCAAGGCTGTGCTGTGGGGGGGCGGTTATGCAGTGCAGAGGACCAAACCTGGGTCTCTGTAAACAAAGCATGCATTTGACCTTCTCTGGTTCAGGGAAGTCTTTCAACCACTTCCACAGTGTGAAAAACTGTTTAAATAAACTATTCAATTTCTTTCACCCAAAAATTCAATGAAAAAATTAAGCCACATGATGACTAATAACAAAATGTAACAAGTCCTGCCAGCACCTGCGCCTGCTCTCAACAGCCATGGGCAAACCACGTTATTGGCTTCTGGGGGTGTCTACTTCCCTAGTTTGAAATACACCCAGACTAGTCGTCCTGATTCCTCTCAGTCTTAGACACCATCTACTCGGTCCCCGCCACACTGTCATTACCCCACTCCCGCTCCGCCAACACCATTCATACCGCAGCAGTAGCACAGTGAACTCAGTGTTTATAAGTCTGTGATCATATAAATATGGAATTGCTGCGCAGGCAGATGGCCCGGCATGCTCATTCACGCTGCCTTTCTTGTTTCCTGTTGTTATGACTGCTTTTTCCCCTCATTTGCTTGGTGGGCCAATTCCTAATTCTTCCCACATCTGCCAATGAATATTCAACACAACATCTCATGTGGTACCACACAACAAAATCTCAGTGCAATCTCTTCTCCACCCCTTCCTGAACCTCCTTTCCTACGGCTGGTGGGGGAAGGAAGACACAAAAGGCCACCTTCGGCTGCTGCCACCCCCGGAGCTTATGCCCTGCCTCACTTCCTGAGGCTGATGCATTCTCCCCCCCTCGCCCCCCCCCCCCCCCGTGGGGCCATACAGGGCAGTGTTCAGACATTACTCCCTATTCTGTGATTCTGTGCTCAGGGATCATTCCTGATGATGCCTGGGGTGGGGGGAGGGGGTCCATATGTGGTGCCAGGGATTAAATCCAGGTCGGCAATGTGCAAGTCAAAAGCCCTATCCTTCTTTATTTTACTTTTTTGGTTTGGGGACCTCCCTCTCCACCTATGCCATATCCAGAAGCAAAGCAAGGGCTCCTACATGCAGTGAGCTCCAGTCCTCTGAATCACCTGGTGGCTTTAAAAGGAAGCCTGAGGTAGCAAAAGTTTGCAGGCTTGCGCAACTCAAAATGCCCTCATTCTGGTCTGGCCTTGGTTGACAGATGGGCTGAGTATAGAATTTTCGGTGAACGAATTTTCCTGCAATAGGAGCAATAGCACAGGGGGTAGGGCGTTTGCCTTGCATGCGGCCGACCCGGGAGACCCAGGTTCGATTCTTCTGCCCCTCTTGGAGAGCCCAGCAAGCTACCAAGAGTATCTCGCTCGCACGACAAAGCCTGGCAAGCTACCTGTGATGTATTCGATATGCCAAACACAGTAACAGTAAGTCTCACAATGGAGACATTACTGGGACGGCTTGAGCAAGTCGATGAACAACAGGAGGACAGGGACAGTAACAGCTTGACGACACGACTGTGATCTCTTCTCCGAGCTGGTGTGCTGATACATCTGCTGCGTCCTCATTGCTGAGCCTTTGCACAGGAGCTACTTTTCTCTGCTCCAGGACTTGTTCTATTATACACTATGTGCTCTGGAAATCCGTGGCAACAGACAGAGGTGCAGATCTTCTTTCCTGTTTAGTTTACTATGTTCTGAATGACTGCTCTTATTCTTACAGAGGTAGGTTTTTTATTTCTTAGTGATGTCCTTGTACCATTTCTTCAGGAATTTCTTACTTTTTTGGATGCTGGGGATTGGACCACAATCGCAGGCAGTGCTTGGGACCACTCTTGACTCTGCTCAGGGATCACTTGTGGACCATGTGATATTGGGAGTCAAACTGGGTGGGCTGCATGAGACACAAGTTCCTTAACTACTATATTAGGAATAGTTTCTGAGTATAGTGGGAAGTAGTCCCAAGTCCCTCCCAAAACAACAACAACAATATCAACAAAAAAAAAAACATGTCTGTAATCCAGAAGTTTCTTTCCTGTCCTTGTTCCCTTTCTTCTTGACCTAAAGCATGATCAAAACGGCAGGTCATGGGAGCTAGAGAGACAGTATAGTGGGTAGGGTGTTTGCCTTGCACGTGGCTGACCGGGTTCGATTCCCAGCATCCCATATGGCTCCCTGAGCACCGCCAAGAGTAACTCCTGAGTGCAGATCCAGGAGTAACCTCTGCACATCGCCAAGTGTGACCCAAAAAGCAAAAAAAAAAACAAAAAACAAAAAAAAAACAAACTGTAGTCTTTTGACTCATGATTTAGCTTGTCATCTTTCAACTCTGAGTTTACTCACTCAGCCTCTAAATTGGGGGAAACATCCTCTATTTTTATATTTAAATTTCCCTATCTTCTCTTTAATCCTTTAAAAAAAATTTCTTGGAGCACAAATTAATTTCAAGGCGTTTTCTGAGCACTGAGTTTTAAGCATGATGCCTTCCCAGAAAATGCAGTCCATCTCCCTGACTGTCCAAGGAGTCTTTATCAAAGGTCTTTCCTCATCTGGAACTGTTTCCTTAGATGTCTTGCTTCTTCCTCTCATGTGAGACGCTTTTCTCAGCTCTTCTGTTGGCCCTGGTTGCGTGTCATACTTAATGGTGAGCCCCAGAAAGGCTCACGGGAAGCACCGCATTGTGGGAATTGGTGCTTACTGGTAGGTGACTTCATGGCTGCTGGTGCAAGTGATCGAGGCCATCCTGGGTAAGTCCCCTAAGTATCCGCACCTTTGATGTCTCTCCTCGGAGACCATTTAATTTTTCCAATGAAAGATCCGCTCACTTCCTGTCCCAGGCCTGGCTGCAGATATTCTATTAGCTGGATGGGACAGGAGGAAGTGCGAAGGTCACCCCCACATACTCTGTCCCCCTGGGCAAGGCTGTTTGGTTCAGTTTCTCTGAAGAAATTGTTCAGGCGCCAACAGAGACCCTCACATTAGCTGCCTGAAGCTAGTGCAGGGCTTGGTGGTCCCCAACTTGTCCTTCCACGGACAATTCATTCAACCAGTCTCCACTCTCTGGGGACACATCCTCCCAGCAAGCCTTCAATTCTGTGCCCGCAGGGCAAGTCAAGCTGGCAGCTCACGGGATTTCACCCCCGAGGCTCCTTTAGGTCATACACACCACTTCTCCTCTCCCTCAAATGCCAATTTTAGCATAATCCTTTCTTTTTTTTCTTACCACAATTAGGTTGGGAGCGGGGGCGTTGGTGGAGGAGACCAGGGCCACCCATCACGATGCTGGACATCCAGAAGCACAAAGCTCCTGGAGGCAGGATGGCTACACTGGGTGGCATCGGGAGGCCATGCGGTTCTGAGGATCAAACTCAGGACTTTCATGGGCCTTTGGCTGCACTCAGTGTGCCAGTCTCTTGCCCTCTGTGGCTCTGTGTGCAATTATTGTTTTCTCTGCTCATTTCGCTGACCAATCTACTGGGTCTCATGTTAGAATTTTACTGGTTCAAATGTGAAATGTCTGAACATTAGAGTCAAAGGAGTCGGGTTGTTGGAGCAGGACACCAAATGTGTCCTGGGAGGTGCACAGACCCTGCAGCTGCTCCGGGGGGCAGGAGGGACCCAGCCCAGGCTTGGTCTCTCAGTGTCAGGGCAGGAATTAAATAATTAAAATGGCTTCTTTCCAAGCAGCAATCATTTAAAGGTAATGAAAGTCTCCAGCAGTGGAGATGATGGGCTCGTGGTAGGTGGCTACGGACAGGAAACATCTGACTGCCAGGGAAGCATGACTTGAGAAGGAAGAGCCAGCAGCTGACATAAACATTTCTGCATTGGTAAGCCTGAGAATTCTCTAAGGTCCTCGTACATTCACTCAACAACTGTCAAGAGTGACTACTGTGGGAGTCCTGCTGGATCCGCGCATCCCCTGAGAAGTCACTGGGGCTCCCAGCTCAGCAGGCTCTGGCTCACTCTGGTTAACACAGGGGCATCCCGGGCTACTGAGTTCCCCCCACATTTGAAGAGGAGGAAGTCCCCCTTTACCCCCTCCTTTCTCTCTTATCCTCCCTCCCTCCCTCCCTCCCTCCCTCCCTCCCTCCCTCCCTCCCTCCCCCTCCCCCTCCCCCTCCTCCTCCTCCTCCTCCTCCTCCTCCTCCCTCTCTCTCTGTCTTCCCCTCTCTCCTCTCTCTTCTTTCAAAAATCTTCATAGATACCGTAATGGACCATGTGAAGAAATAGTCTCTATCCTATGGAGCTTAGAACCAAAGGATTCAGAATAAACGATTTCTGAAAGGACCACCCATGTGATTTATCACATACTAAAGTATTAAACTTCTATCCATCACATGATTGTGTTTGCATTTCTCTATTTTTTTTCAAACCGCTTTGGAAAACAGGACTGAACCACTTTGCAGGCCTCCCTTTCTTCTTTTCTCCTTTGTCTGCAGTTAATGAGGAACATCCATGAGATGCTATGCTCAGTCTGGTAATTTACTTACCCGATTCCAAAGCCCTCATCTTTGATGTGTCTCTTTCTCCTTTTTCAAAGTAAAATAAATATCCTCTTAAAAATCCTCTAAGTTCTTCCACAGGAATGTCCTCCCATCTCACTAGTATTGAATCTGCAGATGTATCCTCAACAGTGAAATTTGGTGCAACTATTGGAGCTGTAAAAGAAAAAACGTCAACAGCTGAATGAAGGCTTCTGAATAAAGAACAAGATAATGTTTAATGAGCTTTCCAGCCTCAAGAGTGAAACATCGGGTTAGAATTTCCACTTAATCATAAACCTTCAGAGATTTTTTTATGACCAACACTTTCGCTGTAACCAGAGACAAAAAACAGATCCTAGAATTTTTTGACAAAATAGCCTAAATTTTTTTTTAGTATTTTAATTTTTTTTCCAGCTTTTATTTAAAATGTTTATTTTTGTGGTGCTGGGGAATGAATCCCAGGACTTCACTTAAATTTTTTCTAATTTTACACAAAAATTACTGTTAATACTGCAAAAGTTACCAAAGCCTTTTTTTGGTAAGCTTCAATTTTATTATTACTACTTATTTTATTTAATGGCACCAGGCATCAAACCCAGGCTTCTCGCAAGTCAAACATGCATCGAGCTATCTCTCTGGCACTGTTTTAGCTTTGAAGCAATAAAATCTTATTTCTCCTCATTCTGGGAGTTAGAAGTCTGAAGTGAGTGGTCCCTGGGCCTGCCTGAGTCTGGTTCCCAGCTCACAAGCTGCCGCCTCTCCGTGTCCTCTACGCTGAAAGGGGCTCTCTGGGTGCTCATGGTTCCAGATACCCAGGATCTTTGACTCTCAGAAACAAAAATTCGTGAGAGGCCAAAGTTTCCCTGCAGACATCAATGACTGAGGGGAACGGCCTGTGGGAGAGTTGGGGAGGGCACTTGTGCTTGAGCACTGGGAGGCTGCACGGGCCAGGGGCACCAAGGCCAATGAGGAATCCTGGAGAGTAGGGGGTGATTTATCTGTTTTTTTATGTCTGTGCAACTTTTAATCAGAGAGTGAACATTTATGCTTCTGGTGTCAAGATCATGCCTACCATGTGGAGAGCACCCTGTCTGAGTGGCCGCTGGACTGCACAGTCTCAGTGGGGGGTAACCCGGGCACTATGGTGAAGGGATGGGGGGAGAGCCATGGGCCTTGCCAGGGGAAGCCTTGAGGAGCCCTGGAAGGGAGCTCACTCTCGGCAGCTCCGTCAGTCTCCTGCTCTCATGCTCAGGCACCATCAGCCTCACTCTGCAGGAAGGACGGGCTTTTTCCTCCTTCCAAGATGAGAATAGGGAAGGAGATAATGCACTGGTTATAGACTCACTGTTTTCTTGATTCACATCATTTTCAGTGGAAAGTTTCTTTATGCTTTTTTTTTAAAATGCTGTTTGAACACACATTCTTTGAAACAATACCTTGTCATTACCAGGGGGGCTGACAGCTAAGTAGACTAAGTGGATACTTTACAGGTTTGAATATTAAGATATCCCAATATAATTTCCCACAGATTAATTTTACAGAGATATAGATGAAACTGTTGATTTTCAGTTTATAATGCTTTAAGTAATGCTAATATAAATATTAATATATTAGTAAGAGAACTGTATAATAGATTATGATTTTGTGTCATCTCAAAGAATTACTTTCTATTCTCTTATTTCCTAAAAAAAAGTATTTAAATTATTTATGTATACTATTTCTATCAACATCTATCATTAATAGTCTCATTAAAATTATCAAACACACTTTTCTAGAGTGTATCATCTTTACATTCACGTAATTTTTGGTGACTCAGTATCCACATATGATGCTATCATTGAAAATTTTACTATAAATAACATGCACCCAGGTGTGCTTTACGTATTTAGGCAATAAGTATTTGCTGAGCTTGTATTGTGGACTGGAAAAGTATCTAAGTCATTTGTATGTGTTGGGAGCAACAGTGACAACCTTATGAATATAAATTCTGATGAAGTTTCCCAATTCTGTTGGGAGAAGACAGACTAGTAAATAAGGATGGTCTGTGAAATGCTATGAAGACAAAGGAAAAGAAGGTTGAGGCTGAAGATGCAAAGTCAGATGACTCCTTAGGATGTCAGAGAAAGTGACTTTGAGGATTTCACAAACTGTATCATTTATCTTCTATATCCTGATGCCCTGGGTTAGATTTCTAACCCTATCCAGACTACTTTAACCAGAGTCAGCCATTTCTAGAAATAATAAACAGCTCTCTGGTGTGCATGCTTTTCAAATACAAATAAACCAGTCCAGGGTCAAACATTACAACCCTAAAATAAAATTTTTAAGTGAATATTCAAATTGAATGATTTCATTTGACTTTCCCTTTTTAATCAACAGTCCTGAGCAAGCCAACTCTTTATAAAAACTTGTGTAAGAGGAAATCTAGTATTTTTGTCATCCAAGGTTAACTTTTCTCAATGACAACCATAGATTTATAAAATATAAATATTAAGCAAATGGAGTAAAAGTAATCAAATAATAAAAAAATTATTGTGTAAATTATTTTTCAATCCTTAAGCTAATCTTCCTATTTTTATAATTCAGTCTTGGTTTAGAATTTCTCATATTACCTCAAATTCAAAGAAAATTTATCCACTTAACTTACCCAATTCTTCTAGATATCCAACTATAGAACGCAGTAATTGATATCCTTGAGCTTTGCATCCATATAGGTAAAAATTGTATCTCACGCCTGGTTGAAACTGATCTATAGGATGAACACAATCAGTAAACTTCATACGTAAAGATTACTCTAAAAACCTATTTAAGGAATACCAGATTTGTAACAATTTATTCTGATAGTTCCAATGTTACCTTGAAGCAGATGCCTTATTATAAAAAATCTACCTGTATTTTCAAAATTGGTCAACACCGAGTGAAACCTGAGTGAAACCTGAATAAACCACAATTACAGGCACTTCTACTGCCATGAAAGTTTGGTGTTTTTTTTTTTTTTAATAGTTTATTTCTTTATTGAATCACTGTGGGAAAAGTTACAGAGCTTTCGGGTTTAGGTCTCAGTCATGTAAGTATCAAACACATTTCCCTTTACCAATACTTATTTTTAACCGCGAGCCCCAATAGAACCCCACCTCCCACCCCTCCCAATTCCTGTGAGGCAGATGAGATCTAGTTAATACTCTATCTACTTTGACTAGATACATTGTTTCGATAGAAGATACACAATTATTGTTTAGAGTTTACGACCCCCCCCCCAATCAGATATGCTGAAACAGTGTTGTGAAATGATTTGCTTTCTACAGCTTGGTTTAAGAATAAAATGCTATCGCGGCCGCGCGGTTTTGGATTTCTGCTGTTTCACTTATTAACCCTGGAAGTATTTCTATTAAAAGTTAGATAGTTAAGAGATTGGTTTCTGTGCTCTGGAGTCGTGGCCGTGCCGGAGAGCCGCTCGAGGGGGGCAGCTGGTGACCTCGGTCGGGCGTGAAGGATGGCCCAGAACGCCCCCCTTCCCATGAGGCCCCCGCTGCCCCCCGCCCCCGGCTGAAAGTTTGGTGTTTTAAGAGGACCCCACTGCGAAGTGGGGGAAGTCATGATGAAGGTGTTCTCTGTTTCTGCAAATCAAACCATGATGCTTTATTCCCAGATAGGCTGTCCACCCCGTTTCTTGGTTTTGGGGCCATACCTGGTGAAGTGGGATGAGTTCTGTCCTGGAGACCATATGGGGTGTCAGAGCTTGAATCTGGGTCAACCCTGGACAAGACAATCGCTCTACCTGCTGTGCTATTGCCCTGACCCCTTATTCTGCCCAAACAGGAACTGGGTTGGTTGACTAACCACCTAGGATCGCATCCTGCTCCTATGAACCCCTCCTCTGGAAAGCAGCTCTCTGCTTGCTGTAAGGACCAGACACCGGAAGCTCCATGCTCCCGGGAGGTGCCTGTGTGGAAGGAGTAGGCCACCAAGTTCTCTTCAGGGAAAGGCCAGGGATCGACCTTGAGGGAAACTATTGGACAGCCACAAGAAGCACCCTGATTCCAACTCAAAGAGCCCTTTTGAGATGCTCCCTCTTGTGAAAAGCCAGAAGCACAAAAGTATATACAATGAGGCTCTGGTCTGGAGAAATTGGCAATTAGACAGTGGTAAAATCTTCTACACTACTTGTAATACTATGTAACACCAGGGACATTTCATAGATGTTCCATAATTTATTCTTTCTCCTAATGGCTCTTTGGATTGCTTTTGGATTTTCCAGCACTAAGCAAGACTGTAGTGGGCATTCGTAGATGTCTACCTGTGTTATTTCCTCTAAAATTTTTCTGGAAATGTACTTACTAGGTGGAAGGATATGAAAGCTCTCACACAGAAACTGCCGCAAAGCACCTGCCAGAGAAGTGAAGCCAACACACAGCAGGGCCAGAGGCTGAGGGCACCATGACTTGATTTCACCTGGTCTCCCCATGAGATGCTCTTTTTAAAATGTTCCCCAGTAGCTTTCATTGAGAGGCATGGCCATATCTCACCAGATTCAATGGTGGCTTCCGTGGAGCTTGGAAGAGCCTTCCTCCAGTCCATGAGGCAGGGCTGGGGCTGCGAGGACTTACACCACTTGATGACATAGTCGCATGTCATGTTGGGGTTGTAATTCCAAGTGAAGAGAAAGCCTTTCCGCCGCCCAACAGTCTGCTCCACTTTGATATCATCTGCAACAAGAAAGGAGGAGTAGAAGGTTACAGGCATGACTTCAACCCCACAACAGAGAGGGAAAAATCCCCAGAATATGGGCAAGAGGTCCAAATCAATGTACGAATGTTTGAAGAACAGGGCTCAGTCAAGACAAACCTGAGGTAAAGTTTTAAAGTTTTAAAACTGAAGGAGAGTCACGAAAGAGGGATGGAGTAGGGTGGGACCGGAGGGTCCCTGCTGGGCTGCAGGAAGGAGCAGGAGGAGGGAACTGCAGGGAAGGTTGGATGCCCTCTGCTCATCATGTTCTATGGACTTGAGTGCCCACCATGAGCGCAGATGGGGCTTGCACCTGCACCCTGGCCCTGGGCACAGAGTCCACAGATGGGCATGTGTTATCTCCGGGTGAATGAGCAGTTGGACCTCCCCATCCTTCTTTTCAAGGATGGGGCTGAGGGAATTCTGGAGTCAGAGCTGCAGGGATCTGCCGAAACCCCTGTGGGGTTAGGATGGCTCTAGGGACAGTGCCAGAGGAAAAAGCCTAAACGGTCCAAAGTACGGGAGGCCCACAGTTGGGGAGACATTTAGGCCAGGTTAGGACACTGTGTTCAAAAGGGGAATTCCCCACCCTTCCTTTAGGAAAGACACAATTTCCATAGCTGATATACATACATAAAGCTATTGCTGGACACAAAACAACTTAGCTTTGAGTACAGAGAGCCTTGGGCATCAGAGCCTGCTGGCTCTTTGTTTTTGTTATGGCTAGGAAATATCCAGAGAAGACTCCACTGAGGACACAACTGGAGAAATCTGAGGAACAATGTTCTGAGGTTTCAGAAGCTGTGTGAAAGCGACTGACCAGACCACTGTATAATTCTGTAATCACTATCTTTTGAAGGAAATGTGAAAAAGGTAGGAATATAGCTTATGAATTATGAGGACATCCTCCCATTGCTCATCGATTTGCTCAAGCAGGCTCAGTAACACTGTGAAACTTGTTACTGTGTTTGGCATATCGAATACGTCACGGGGAGCTTGCCAGGCTTTGCCGTGCAGGTGGGATACTCTCAGTAGCTTGCCGGGCTCTCTGAGAGGGGTAGAAGAATCAAACTCGGGTTGGCCATGCTGGCTGTGTGCAAGGCAAATGCCCTACCCGCTGCGGCTATTGCTCCAGCCCAAGAGAGGACATATAATAATATATAGCACACAGAATACAGTACTATAAAGTGTAGGGTGGCCTAAAATTATAAGAGCTGTGAAATCTACAAATTTGATTATCATTCACTCATCTTTTGCTTGCTCTCATGAGTCTGTATTTTTGCACCCATGCGTGAATGCCTGAGGGCTTCTCTCCACTGCTGAGTTCGGCTCTCAGGGCCATGGTCAGTGTTCTGAGACTGAGCACTGTGAGCACTGTGGGAGCACTGTGGGAGCACTGTGCTACCCCTGGTTGGTAACCCTCTGGTCACAGAAACAAATTAAAAACCCAGTTAAATGGCAAGCCATAAGGTATGGTCTTGAGTGAGGGCCGAAAGATTAATTCATTCTACCTCTAAGAGTGAGAGGTGAAAGATGACACCCCATACCGGGGCAGGCATGACCCAGAAGCAGAGTCAGCAAGGCCAGGAGGTGGATGAGCTCACGTAAACCCCTGGCTCAGAAAAAGGCTAAGGCAGCGGAGGGCTGGATGCACCACAGGTCATCCGCCAAACCGAAGTCAGCTGGGGAGATGCTCAGAGGGTAAATTGCAGCCTTTCACATGGAAAGGGTTAATTCCTAGCACCAAGTAGGTCGCCCAGAACTGAAGCAGTAAGTGACTCCTGAGCACTGCTGGTATGGTAAAGAAACAAAAATTTAAAGGAAGGTACCAAGCAACTACAATAATCACACCATGGGAGCTGGAGTGAAAGTACAGTGGGTACGGTGCTTGCCTTGAATACAGCTGACCCGGGTTTGATCCCTGGCATCCATATGGTCACCCCAAGCACTGCAAGGAGAGATTCCTGAGTGAAGAGCCAGAAGTATCCCCTGAGGATTGCCAGGTATGGTCCAAAATCAAAACCAAAAAAATGATACCATGGTCCTATTTTAAAGCTTATACTGAAAATTTAGTTTTGGGGGGGGAAGTCTTAACAAAAATGAACTCCTGTTAATAAAGAATATTGAAGGCCAGAGTGATAGTACAGCAAGAAGGGCATGTGTTGCACACCAGGTTTGATCCCCAGCATCCCATATGGTCCCCTGAGCACCGCCAGGAGTAATTTCTGAGTGTAGAGTTAGGAGTAACCCCTAAGCACTGCCAGGTATGGCCCCCAAACAGACAAAAATCTTGGCTTCCAAGCTGCAATTTAAATGAGCACTTTCCCTTGCGTGACACTTTGTTACCTAGCGCAGTTGGTGTAACATCAGCACTCACTCATGTCTTGGAGAGATGTGTGAAAGCGCCATCTGAATAAGCTGCTAAACTAATTCTTCTTTAGAGCCATATCCACCTCCATGGTTCTCCCACATACTGCAAGAGTCGCTGGGGACAGCAATGATTTCATCCATCAGCGTCGATGATTTGAGTCAACATGACTGCAGTGAGTGAATCCTGACTAGCCACTGCTAGTCAGTGTGTGGCCCTGCCTCTGTATCAGGCAGCAGGGACACAGAGAGCTACTGGGTCAGGGAGCCAGCACCAGCTGTAGGCATACCTCACTCTCATTCCCAGCTCCCAGAACTACTTTACCTGAAGTACTCACCATTGGGAATTTCCATACTGGTTATCTGAGAAGGTGGCGATGCGCCAACAGAATTCTTTGCCACCACACTGACGACACAGTCGTGCTTATCAAGTGGGATTTCCGCCTTGTACTGGGGCTCAGGGATCTCAGCGAGGGACTGGGTTTCCTCCGCTGATGAGCATGAGACGTTGTAGAAAAGTATTTTTCCATTAGCTTCGTTAATGGGCAAAGGCTATGGGGAAATAAATAGAAGAAATTAACTTAACGCCGAAAGAGACCAAGTGACAAGGTGAGATCCTCAAGTCTGAAGTTGACGCTGCACTCATCCTGACCAGGGAACCTGAGAGAAGGGGAAGCGGCTGCCAGAGCCAACACTGGCCACGAGCCTGTTGGCATCTAGCAAGGGAACCTCAGAGAGAACCCGGACCTGTGGTAAGAGAACATGAACATTCGAAATCAGGACAGACGGCACAGTGTTTGTCCAGAAATGAACTCCAAGCAAGGGATGTGAAGCATCCCCCATGCTACTCACACACACACACACGCACACACACTCTCACACACTAGGGTATTGCAGTTGTTTGGAAAAAAATAGTTTCCTTTCTCATGGTGGTCACTTGCCCATGACAGAAAATTTAGAAAATGAAAAGTTGGAAAGGAAGAAGTTTAAAAAGATCTCATCAAATCCCATCTGCTGGTCTCTGTGACTCTGTTTCTCCCCGGTCTTCCCTTTCTCCAAGACTGACCCCTCCTTGGTGGGTCCTCTGTTGCTGTCACCACCATCCCCCACCCCCGCAACTCCCCTGCCCATGGTCTCTTCACTCTGCAGGGGGCCCCCATGTGCTGAGGTGTCTCCCCTTCCAGACCTCCTATGGCCACCCACTCAGATGGAGGTTCTTGAAGTCCACAAGCCCCCAGCAACCAACCCCCTTCCCACTCAGGAAATGAGCACCCTACCTACTTCTTCACTCAGTCGATAATCACCCCAGTATCTTTGATCTTGGTTAAAAATCTGTCTGATTTGAACCGATGAATATTGGATTTTGCTGCTGTTGTTGCTGTTTTAGTTTTGGGGTCACACCCGGGGGTGCTCAGGGATGATTTCTGGGTCTGTGCCTAAAGATCACCCCTGGCGGGGCATGGGGTAAGGGAGATCAAACTCAGACCGGCTACAAGCAAGGCAAGTGTCCTAGCCGCTATACTATCTCTCTAGCCCCAAAGAACGATTATTTTTTAATATGGCCAAACATATTCAACTACTTTGGAAAATATTCCTAGCTTTCTCTGCACTGAAGCCATCTGTCATACTCTGAGCACTCAACAGGATGCACTCCAGGCAGTGGCCAGGGGTGGGCGTTAGGGCTCTTCTGCGCAGATCCCAGCTGACCCACCCTTTGGATGCAGGCTTCACTTTCCGTGGTGTTGTACAGATGGCAAATTTTTGTAAAAACAAAATTAGGGTTTACTTTCAATAGCAAAATCTAATTACAACTGTTCATATAAGATAGGGCATAAAAAACGAATTGTTCCTGGTGTTCATAAATTAGATTTTTAAAAAACAGCAACAAAAATGTTTGCTACAGTCAAGAAAAAAATGTAATGCAATTTGTATTTTATCTAAAAATTTTGCTAAACCATGCAAGACTTTGTAATTGGCATGTTATTATAATGTAATTTATTTAAGGGGAGGAAACTACACATGAAATTGATTACAAACCAGTTTTCTGGATTGGGGAGATGGTTCCAAGAGCTAGAGTGCCCTTTGTATGTGGAATCCTAGGGTTCAATCCCCAGGCGCTGCACAGAGCCCTGAGCATAGTTGGCTGTGGCACAAATAGCGAAGCAAAACAACACAAAAATCAAAGGTAAAGGTAAAGGTAAAGGCCCTCCCGTTGTTCATCGATTTGCTCGAGCAGGCCCAGTAATGTCTCCATTGGAGACTTTGTTGTTACTGTGTCTGGCATATCGAATACGTCACGGGGAGCTTGCCAGGCCCTGCCTTGCGGGCGAGATATTCTCGGTAGCTTGCCGGGCTCTCCGAGAGGGGCGGAGGAATCGAACTCGGGTCGGCCATGTTGGCTGCGTGCAAGGCAAACGCCCTACCGCTGTGCTATCGCTCCAGCCCACAAAAATCAAAAAGCAAAAAAAAAAAAAAAACCATGACAACTTTCTATTCTTAGAAGAAAAAAAGGTAACATAAACATGGGATTCTAACTTGTAATGAGCCCATGTTTCTGGCTAATCTGAGAGAGAAGGAAGCCAGAAAATTCTCAGGTCCTTTGTGGGCCTCATAAAATCGAGTTTTGAGTGCTTGGAGACAGAATATCTCCTGGTGGCTGGAGGTCCAGCCACAGGAGAGGACCAGCAATGAGCAGTCAGAGTTTTAGGAGTTCAGGCAGATCCCAGCAGGTCTGCAAACTAGCCTAGTTTGGGGAACGTCTAGGCATCTTGAAAACCAGAGAACCTTAAGGAAGTTAAACAGTGAGTTAGCTAAGTATTCAAGGAGAACAAGAGATGTACCTTCCAATAGATGATTAACTTCTTTCCATCAGCACTCCACTCTCTCCACGTATCTGGTCCCTTTGAAGGAACTAGGAAAGAGATTTGAAAGTTAGGACTGAAGATGCACATGACTCATCTGTAGACAGTGGTCCCTGAACTCTTCATTTCCAGGTATCTGGGATTTTCAATAAAAATGTGAAGCTTCCACTTGGGAAAACAGAGAGATGCTCTCTGAGCGGTGGACGGGTACTCGGCCTACCCTTAAAGTCCACTAGGGATGCTCGGCCAGCAACCCCCAGGCCCTCCAGCTGCAGGGACCTTCTCTCCCTCTGCCCAGCACTCCCCTCCCTGCAATCAACCCCTGGCTCCCCTCCTCAGGCCTCTGTTTCTTGATTAGATGTCACTTTCCAGTGACCAGCCACCCTATTTAAAATGGAAACCCTCCTCCCAACCCAGGGCCACGTCTTAGTTCCCAAGTCTTGCTTTTGTTCTGTGAAACTCGTACTAGTATCAAGTAGAGTTTTTTTTTTTCTCCTTCTTTTTGGTCTTTAGGCTATACCGGGAGTGCTCAGGGCTTACTCCTGGCTCTGTGCTCAGGAGGGGTCACTCCTTGGGTGGGGTGGGGTGGGGTCTCTGGGGACCACAATGTGGTGCCAGAGATCAAACCTGGGTCGACGCATGCAAAGCAAATGCCCCATTGCTGAACCAACTCTTCAGCCAATAAAAGTTTCACTTTTAATCCTATTAATCTCCACGGCATAAACTGCAGCTTTAGTCACTGTATGCTCCTGGTAACTAGAACTATTTCTTATTACACAGTAAGCACTTAGTATTTAGGTAAATTAACACCTTTCTTTGAATAAGGTGTAAATAAAACATTTCTTCCCAGCCACAAAAGCTTATCTGAAGGCAAGAAACCATCGAGGATGCCCAGGTCTCCTGATAATATGCGTGTGTTTGTACCCCATCCCCCAATCAATCACAGGCCCACTTTAGGCCAGTGAGACCAAAAAGGTGAAAGAGAAAAATAACTGGGTCAACATCTATGATTTTTTGTTGTACTATTGGCTAATTTTTGCAAAAAAAATTATATTCATTAAATGATAGAATATTTTACTATTTTTTGCTGAATGAGTCCTAAAACTTGCGCCTATCCTATCCTACTCTTTGTGATGTCTCTCTCTGTGTCTCTCTATGTGTCTCTGTCTCTCTCTTTCTGTCTCACTCTAGGAACCCACACTGTGGGGCAGTCACAAGTCAGATACTTTACCCCCCCCCCCCATGGTTTTGGGCCACATCCTGCAGTGCTCAGGGCTTTGTCCTGGCTCTGTGCTCAAGGATCACTCCCCAATAGGCTTGGGGATCTAGAGCAGATGCTGGGGACTGAACCCTGCCTGACTGGCCACATGTGAGGCAAGTGGCCTACCTGCTGCACCATCGCTCCAGCCACAGGATTCAGATACTCTCCCTGGGGAGCCCTAACAGCAGAGCCGTCAGGATCACCTCAGCACATGCAGGCAGCACTTGGATTAAGACTCTCTACCTTTTAGTCATCCTCCAGGTCCTTTTTGCTCGGGACCAAAAAGGGACTTTCCTGAAAAGGGTGCATGAGGGGTTTGACCAGTGACCTGGTACTAACCAGGCAAGTGCAGTACCCTCTGAGTGCCCATCCTTCCCAGCTCAATGCCTCCATTCTTTCATTTCACTTTGACTCTTGAGTCATAACTGGCCTTCGGAAATTATCATCATTAGAAAACTAGCACCTGTTTTTGTATCGACTTTGACTCAAGCTTAACTTCAGAAAGTAAAATTATGTGTATTTCTGAAGGTTGGACTGCAGATAAGAGCTCCCAACAAATTCTCGACATTAGTAACTGTTTTCAATGAAAGGCAATCTAAGTAGATTACTAAAATTTCTAGAAAAGGAAGTCTAAGAAAAATCATAACTTGCATGAAAACCAGTTTGATTTCCTGGGCATAATTTCAGAGTTGCTGAAGTCATGCCATAGTTGGCACGCCTAGTCTTTTGATGAGCACATGCCAAAGTCTTTTCCATATTATCACAAAACTTTAAACACCATCATTTAAAATTCCTCTTTGGGGCTTGAGAGACATTCAAGACCCAAAGGCATAAAAACTAAAAAGCTTCCTTTCCTTGCATGAAAGGGAAAAAAGTCTATCTTTTCTATCTTTAATGCATTTCCTAGCATCTGGGTTTGATCCCTGGCACCGCATGTGGTGCCCCAAGTACCAGAAGGAGTCACTCCTGAGCCCAGAATTAAGAGAAAGTGCAAAGCGCCCTACGTTTGGGCCCAAACTCCACCATCCACAATAACAATATATAAAATGACATGCCTACAATAATATACTTCTCACAGAGGTTATCATTTACGTAGTATAAGCATTCTCCTTTGTCACTTTGGTAACATTTTCTTTTTTCAGAACAGCATTAAATTCCAGGATCCACAATAATAACTGGACATAAATTAGTAAACTCACTGGCTTCTGTGGTTAAATAGTGCATTTCATTACTCCATCTGCTCCATTTCCAAAAAGGTTCAGTAAAACAACGAATCCGGAAAGCATACATGGTATATGGGTTTAACTTGTCCACAGCAATGAGGTAATTTGAATTGTCTACTCCCTTGATTGTGACATTCCGCTGTTAGAAACAAAATATATATACATATGTATATATAAGGTGTATGAATACAGATCCACATCCACAGACATTTCTGGATAGGAGAGTCTTCCAGTCCATTTGTAATACAAATGGGCTAAATTTCTATGACTCTGCTTCTTTACAACCCAAAATAGTTTCTTGGTTTTTAATATTTTTCCATAAATGCAAAATCAGTGAAATTACAGTCATATAATAACGCATACAATTTTTAAATAATAAATCATGCAGAGGTGATCTAATTTTGATAATCAGCCAATAGCTAATGGTTAAGCAGTAAACCTTAGCATCAATTAGCAATCTGAGATGAGCTGTAGATAACATGCATTACTCTTATGACATCTAGAAGCTTTCTGGAGGTAGATGTTGCCTTGCGCTTGTTTCACTCATTTGCTTGTTATCTTATGCCAAATACCAGTAACAATGATGGGTCTCATTCTCCTAAAGAGCCTTGAATATAATCTCAGGGCTAGGATGAAGGAGACGTTACTGGGGCCTGCTCGAGGCAATCGACGAATAACAGGATGATTTGTGATTTGTGATTTGCTTGTTATCTTAGGGATCTCCCCATTGGGTGCTTGGGCAATGTAGACCATTAGGGCCATATCCAGCAGAACTGGGGGAGGGAATCTGCAGTTCTGGGAAGGCACTTGGGGCCAGGCCTCTATGTGCAAGGGCACAGCTCCACAACAGAACCCTCATCAAACTGCCAAGCCACCAATTTCTTTCAGATCTGTAGCTCCTAGACTTTGCAGCCGGAACTTCAAATTGTCATAGTACTATTAGCCCCATAGAATCACAGCAAACCTGACAGGGGGTGGGGAGGAAGCTGCATAGAAGCCCACCAATCTCCAGGAGCCTAAACAATAACACTGAAGACTCAACTAGCACTAACCAGCACAACAGATTTTCAGACAATGACTTCTGTGACACCACTGTGAGATAAAACAATCTTCACAGACTGATTCTTATTGATCTAAGTTTTAATAATTCATTCCATTTGCCTTTGTGTTGCAACAAACAATATGAGTAAAGTTTATCATGCCTCCAAGGAGGCTTGCTGGCATGGTAGATAGGAAACTGGAAACATTGGTTGAGAGACGGTCACAAAGGTAGTGGATTGGTGTTGGAACATTTAATGCCTGAAACAACTATATTATGAACAACTTGGTAAACAGCAGTGTTGTAATAATTTTTTTTAACTAAGTTGAAATGAAGGTAAAGATAAAGGTAAAGGCCCTCCCGTTGATTGTCGATTTGCTCGAGCGGGCCCAGTAATGTCTCCATTGGAGACTTTGTTGTTACTGTGTCTGGCATATCGAATACTCTCGGTAGCTTGCCGGGCTCTCCGAGAGGGGAGGAGGAATCGAACTCGGGTCGGCCATGTTGGCCGCTTGTAAGGCGAACGCCCTACCCGCTGTGCTAAATGATTCGCATGCCTCAAAAATTAGCCTGAGAGGTCAGGGAGATAGCACAGGGGATAAGGCACATGCCTTGAACAATGCTGACCCTGGTTCAATCCCCAGCACTGCATGATCTCCAGAGAATAAATGAGGGTACCTTAACACCACCAAGTGGGCTGGGTAATCCCTGGCACCACAGGGCCCGAGTAGTCGTGTATTCTCAAGCCTCTACATGGAACACCGAATACTTGCCTGATTGGCTGAGAATCACCTGAGGTGTCCCCTGGGTGCCACCAACCACCCCTTGGGAGACCCTCCTCCTCGCATTTAGGAAAAAAAGAACACCTCTGAGCTTCTGATTTATTTTATTTTTTTGCTTTTTGAGTCACACCCGGTGATGCACAGGGTTTACTCCTGGCTCATGCACTGAGGAATTACTCCTGGCGGTGCTCGGGGGACCATATGGGATGCTGGGAATTGAACCTGGGTTGGCCGCGTGCAAGGCAGATGCCCTACCCACTGTGCTACTGCTCCAGCCCCTGAGCTTCTGATTTGTTAATACAAATACAAAGTGGATCACATTTTCCATATGACTAATATTCTAGAAAGCAACAGTAAATTTCCAAATGGATGCTTAAAGTATCATTTATTTTGAATGTACTACACTTGTATAAGATGGTACAGTATAAAAGCCAATCTAATTATTTAAAATGCATTAAAAAATCATGTTCTGACTCATAATGACCAATTATTACTTGCTCCTGCTGTTGCTTAGCAGTTTTATAAATCCCATCATTTCTCTGGTGCCGGTTAGTCCATTAACTGGTGCTGAAGGTTACAGCCCAAACTATTCATTCATACACAAATGTATGGAGTGCCAGCTACCTGTCAGGTACTATAGCAGACCTGGAAACATTCTGAGTATAAAAGCTAAGCTTATGTTCCATAATATCAGGCATTATACTTGTGTTCAAGTATCAAATATGATGCTGTTACTGGACTGATATACAATGTCCTGATTCTTAGTAAAACTATATAATAAACTAGGTGTTTCACATTTAAAAAAATTCACTCAATTATTCATATAAAAGCATTTAATACAAAATATATCAAATATATATATGTAAGAGCCTTACCAATTCTTGTACTGAATTCATTTTATTAATTTCAACTTGACATGAAAGTTTTATCTTTGCAAAGTTGCCTGGTAAATGCCAGGAAAGCACAACAGCTGTTGAATTAATATCCTTCACTTTGATTGAAGTCGGTGTGTGGGGATAAACTGCAAATAGAATTTTTAAAGATGAATGATCTTAAAAGCTACTTTCTAGGGGTCAGAATGAGTGCACTGCAGTTAAGGCCTGTGTGTGGATCCCTGGCACCTTGGGGTCCTAAGCACTGCCGTAGTAAGACTGAGCACAGAGCCAGGAATAGCCCCCACTACTCCAGGTACCACTAAGTGTGGCCCAGAAAACAAGACATCAAATAAATAATAAAAATAAGTTACTCTCTCATATGACCAGTGGAGAACCAAGGAAGGTATGTCGGTGTTATCAATAATAGTCTTTATCGAATTCACAAACCTGTTTTTATGATGATACCATAGCGTTTTTAAGAAAAATTTTAAGACCAAGTTAAAGGTTCTTCAATTAGTGTCAAATTTACTAAAAGACAGTAAGATCATAATCTTACTTCAGATATGACCAGTAAAATACAAAGGAAATGAAAAGAGTACAATATACTAAGTTCTAACTCTATGGCGGGCTGGAGCGAGAGCGCAGCGGTAGGGCGTTTGACTTGCATACAGCCAGCCCGGCCAAGCCGTTCGATTCCTCCTCCTCTCTCAGAGAGCCCAGCAAGCTACTGAGAGTATCTCGCCCGCACGGCAGAGCCTGGCAAGCTCCCCGTGATGTATTCAATATGCCAAACACAGTAGCAACAAGTCTCACGATGGAGACGTTACTGGGCCCACTTGAGCAAATCGATGAACAACGGGAGGACAGTGACAGTGACAACTCTATGGCACAAACTTAACTATGAAAGGAATTAAGTACAAGCATGATGAGGTTAAGTCTCATAGTGAAGATGGGAGACTAAGACTAAACTTGGCAAAGTGACTGTGGAAAAGCCTTTCAAGCTGGGATCAAGGCACTATGAAGCTAACTGACTATTGCACTAGTGATGGGAAAGAGTCATCAGCAAGGGAATGAACAAACTATTTGTTGCAACATACAATGCAGATGGATCTCAAGGGCTTTTTTTAAAAGCCAGAGATAAAATTTCTTTTAAAATCAATCTCTGGGGGCCAGAGCGATAGTACAGTGGGTGGGGCATTTGGCTTGCACACAGCTGACACAGGTTTGATCCCATCATTCCATACTGGACCCTGAGCACCACCAAGAGTAATTACTGAGTGCAAAACCTGGAGTAACAAAGAGAGGGATAGACATAGAAAGATTGCATTCATCTGGGGGGATATAAAGTAACAAAGTATGAGATTAATACCCAAGAATAGCTGAGATCAGCACCAGGAGGATTACTCCATAACTTAGAGGCCAGCCGGGTATCCTAGAGGAAAGGGCAGTTCAGATAGAGAAGGGAGCACCAAATAAAGGATGTTTGGAGGATCCTCCCAGGAGGGGAGATGCATGTCGAAAGTAGACTATGGACTGAACATGTTTGCCACTCAATGCCTCTTTTGCAGACCACAACACCCAAAAGGAGAGAGAGAACACAGGGAATTGCCCTGCCACAGAGACAGGGGGGATGGGGGGATGGGGGTGGGGGGATATTATCCATGGTGGTGGAAAATGGGCACTGGTGGAGGGATGGGTATCTGATCATTGTATAATCGAAACCCAAGCACAAAAAATTGTAAATCTACAGCTGTAAAAAAAAATAAAATAAAGGGAAAAAAAAAGTAAAAAAAAAAAAAAACCTGGAGTAACTCTTGAGAACCACTGGGTGTGACTCCAAGAAAAACAAACAAAATAAATATCTAAAGGTTATATATGTCCACACATCCTATCTACTCTGTATGATTCCTTTCTCAGGATTGCCAAACAATGGTCACAAGATTGCCAAACGACATTCTCAAGATGACCAAACAACAGACATGAAGCAAATATCGAAGCCGACTGGGTGGGAATGTGACAACCTGGAGGGGGGTGGTACCAGGAGTCCTAAGGAGCTCCTTTGTGGTGGCAATGCTTTCCTGCCTCTGCCTGGGCTAGGCTCAGCTGCCTGTTTGAATGAGACTCCACAGGTACAGGTAAGGTACTACCATTGGGGAACCTCAGGTGAAGGAAGGAGTCACAAAGGCTCTAACCATCAACATAGTATTTTTAAAAATTTGCAAAAGTTTTCAAAAATCGAAAATTGTTAGTTATATAGAGTTTCTACCTAAATAACTAATTAAAATTTTATTTTCATTAAATAAAATGGTCAAATCAGAAGTTAAAATTTTTAAAGGTTCTAAAATAAACTCACAAAATTCACACTTTGTAACTATTAAGAAATTAGAGAAATATAATCCCGAGAAGTACTTTTCACTAGTCTCCAGACCCTCCACTACTTTTAAAGTTATTTTTAAGATACTGATTTTATTGCAGTGGCTTCTTACCTTTTTCAGTCACATTAATTAAAATTGTAGATTCTGATCGACCCAGAGGATTTTGAGCATTCAGAGTAAAATTATATATTTCTTGATCTGGAAGCACTTGAAAGAATAACTGATAGGTTTCATTTATGGGCATTTCATTTCTTTTGAAGACAACATATTTCCCTGAAAAGCTGTAAATTAGAAGAGCAATAAAAAATATCAAAGGAATCTGAGAATGGCAAGAAATGAATGGGTAAATCTCTAATAAACTTTTTAAAAAGTCTGTACTTCTAAGGTTTATACTTCTAAATTATGGACTACTGCATACAGGTTAGAAAATGTATATGAGATAAAAAGTAGAAGAAAATAATCAGTCACAAGCTCATCACTCAAATAGTCTCTGTTCATATTTAAGGTTCCTTCTCAGGAATTCTTTCTTTTTCAAAGGAGACAAGAAATCAAGACTTTCTAACGCATTTAGAATTATAATAGAGAATCAGAGAGATGGTACAAGTAGGTAGTGTGCATTCTCTGCACCAGCTGAACCCAGCTTCCATCCTTGACACAAAGGTCTGAGCCCTATCAGGAGTAATCTTGAAGCACAGAGCCAGGAATAAGTCCTGGGCACCACCAGGTGTGGCCCCAAGACCCAAAAAAATAAATAAAATTGTAATATAACCAAATTTGAATATTCCTGTACAATATATCTCGTTCAGACAATAAGAGCAATAGTGCCTTTCTTCCCCACATCATCTGACATCCATCCACGGTACACCACTGAGTGGGCATTTCTGGGGACCTTTACCTTTCCAATAAAGTGTAATTTGTATCACGTGGGCCCACCAATGATGTTGGTCTTCCTGGATTCCAAGTACATATAATCTGTTTTAAATCATATGTTTCACAATTCAGTTTCTGAGGAATATCAGGTGGATCTAATAGGAAAATAAAATTAAAAAACAAACATAGTTACTTATGGTTACATGTTTATTCTCTAAAAACATGATACTTCATAAATATTCATATATTTTCTATACTGTCCTTTGAAACTGGGGAAACTTGGGACATTAATGGCGGGAAATGTACACTGGTGAAGTATTGGAGCAACCTATGACTGAAACCCAATCATAAACAACTTCGTCACTTGTATCTGACAGTGATTCAATTAAAAAAACTGTGACGCTAATCCAACTCCCGGCAGATTTTTCTAAGTATGAATATGTGTGTGTGTGTGTGTGTGTGTGTGTGTGTGTGTGTGCGCGCGCGCGTGCGTGTGTGAGAAACAGGGTGATTTTAAATTTCTTTCCGGACTTTTCAAGGAAAGGTCAGGAGAGAGAATAAATGAATCTTAGCCTCATACCAAAACCTTCCCTGACTCCCAAGTTCCTAGCAAGCTCCCCTGAAGGAAAATACTCCTGCCCCTGTGGGTCCTACTGAACAAGAAGATTACAGCCCCAATGTTACATATGACAGGCAAATACGAATCAGAGTTGGCCTAGGGAGTGCTGGAGAGAATGAAAATAATAAACACGTTGTATCTTCATCTTTTGTTTTCTTTATACTTCTAAGTAGGTAACTTACTTTGTGGTCATTACAAACAACTTTACTGCACTTATTGCTGGTTCTCAACTAGTCTGCATGAACATTTAGGAGGAAAGCTCCAAGTTAGGCCCTAAAATTCCAAGAGGCAAGAAAATACATATTTCTTGGATTTTTGATAGTCAAGGTTTTTTTTTTAATGTAACCTTGCTGTCACTTGAATTATGAAATGCATTACTGGGAAGTCAAATAAGGAGACTAAGTTATTGCCACCAAGCTGAGAAGTGCATCTAATCCTGGTTATACTCTGGGGAGAATATCACTAGCTGGATATAATTCGTCCTGAATTTCTATAGAAGTGAACAAAAATTACTTGAGAGCTGTTATCCCAGAATACAAGTGAGAATAAAAACACCTGAAGCAATCAGAAAGCACAAAATCTACTTCGCAATAACTTTTTTCATGATGTGCTTAGTTTTAGCTCTGAGACTTTTAGCTAAATACTCAGGGAGGCAAAGGCACCAAGGCACTAACACATCATAGTGTCCTGGGCAAGAGAGCAAAAACAATAATATGAGGTTATCTGTGGACAACTGGCATAACCATGAATCTACAGATACAGCACATACGCACTTCAATTACTTGTGGAAATAGTATAAAACTTCTAAAACCGAGGAGATCAAAGATGCATTACAGGGCACAGTGAGTGAGAATCCCCTCACCCATTTCCAGTTACCCTCTTACTCTTCAAATATATTATCTTAAATGTCAGAAAGAATAAATGTGCTACTAAAAGGTTTTGTGTTGAATTATTAAATACTCTTTAATTCAGGAACTTAGAGAAGGCATATTGGGGACATTATTTCATAGGAAATAACTCCTAAAACAATGAATAATTAAAAATATCATATCGCTAAATTCCCTAATCAGTAGCCAAATTTTCAAATCTTATAAAAACCTATAAATTATATAGATACAGGTAAGTAAAGAACAAGTTTAGAACTAATCTTAAACAAGCAAAAAATCTGGTGCCTCCATATATTGCATTTATTGAAGAATAAGAAAATAGGAAAGAAACAAAACAACCAATACCTACCTCCAACACAAAAATGTATTACAGCTTTCAAAGAGGATGAAAAAAAGAACAGAAACTCTTTTCTTAATAGTATATACTTACATCCAACAAAAATAACTGTCCCAAAAATGTCATTTTTTGTCTCAAAAATCACATTTGTTCCACTACTTTGAGAAGCAGACACGTTCCGGATCTTGATTGCAACATTTTCCCCATCAAGATGGATCAGAGGACAGGAAGTTAGGCCAATCTGGGCAGATATCACTTTTTCTTGGGTAATACAACAAATTGTGATATCTGACCCTACAAGTAGTATACTGTCTAGTGGAACAACCTGATTAGTGTGAGAAACAGGAGACCCTGGGGAAAGAAAAAGTAATTTAGTAGATGCTTAAAAGGTTCAAACTCCTGACATCCCATATGGTCCCCCGAGTACCATCAGGAGTGATTCCTGAGTACAGGGCCAGGAGGATGAGTATGGCCAGGTATGACCCAAAAAGCAAAACACCAACAACTATCTTGCTGCACCATTTACTTCCTCTGTGAAGAAAAAAAGATAAACTCAGGACGCCTGTGCTGACGTTAGAATGGACTTTCCTTTCCCACAAGGTTTCCATGGTTCCCCAAGTGATCAGGGGGCAGGGACCATCTTTTGAGAAGTGGGCTTGGGGTGCAGCTTGACAACTGCCTCAAGGGGTTGGCGGGACATGAGCATTGGTGACGAGTAGGGGCTTGTAGCTCACTTTGCCCAGTCCTAACCCAAGGCAGAGAGGTGGAAGGACTCTTCACTAAGTCTATCTCCCTTGCTCCCACTCTGCTGAGTCACCGGCCACAGAAATACATAAGAATGTTTATAAAACAAATGCAAAGGAAAAGGACAGTGATTGCTACTCCTATTAAAAACCTAAATTAAAAAATGATGAATAAAAATAATAAAAAATAAAAGTGTACATTCCTTTGGTGGAAGATGGAGGGGAAAGAGGCAGACTAGACATCACCTACGGACATTGGTAGAGGGACTAGATGTCACCTAAGGGCACTGGTGGAGGGACCAGAAATCACATAAAGACACTGGTGGAGGGATCAGAAGTCACATAAGGACACTGATGGAGGGCTTTGGGCACTGTGTAAGGTGTAGCAACTGTGTACATCAAACCCATGAACGTTAACATTGTGACCACGTTATCTAAACTAGAATAACAATTTTTAAAATTTTAATAAAAAAGTCTCCTGCCCCCGCGACTGGCTGCCCTCGCCAGAGCCCCTTGGAGGGGAGCGGGTCGAGCTTTCCTCCCCGCCCCGACCAGGGCTCTGGCAGCCGAAGACCTCCAGGACCAGCCACCACCATGCTGAGATCACTCTCCGCACACATGAAGGTACTGGCAGAGGGACAACGTCACGCGGGTTCCGGGGCCAAGATCTCCAAGCCTACTTGGATTGGGGCCGGGCATCCTCCACCCAGATCCTCCAAACTCCAGTAGGCGGAGGTCACACCCACCAACTGGCCCCCTGGAGCCGTGTAATCCCATCAACGGCCAAGACCCAGAGACTATAAAAACCAGCTCCCAGACATCTTATTATGACATCTTATTATCTCATTCCTACTTTGGACAAACTGGCAGGCTACCGAATATAGCCTGCCCACACGGCAGAGTCTGGCAAACTCCCCGTGGTGTACCCAATATGCCAAATACCAGTAACAATGATGGGTCTCATTCTCCTAAAGAGCCTTGAATATAATCTCAGGGCTAGAATGAAAGAGACGTTACTGGGGCCTGCTCGAGGCAATCAACGAATAACAGGATGATTTGTGATTGTGAATAAAAAAAATTCAGATTCCTAAGGCCTGTCTCAGACCTAATGAATCAAAATCTTCTGGGACGGTTGCAAACTGTCAAGCAAGATCTCTAGGTCACCCTCACATATCCAAATGGGCTTCATAAAACTTAAAGCTTAAAAAAAATAAAGTCAGGGGGCCGGAGTGATAGCACAGCGGTTAGGGCATTTGCCTTGCACACGGCCAACCTGGGTTCGATCCCCATCATCCCATATGGTCCCCTGAGCACCGCCAGGAGTAATTCCTGAGCGCAGAGCCAGGAGTAACCCCTGAGCATTGCTAGGTGTGACCCAAAAAACAAGAAAGAAAGAAAGAAAGAAAGAAAGAAAGAAAGAAAGAAAGAAAGAAAGAAAGAAAGTCATTGACACAAGGATTATCTAATTCACTTGAAAGAAGAATGTTTTGACTCAAACTTACCAGAAATGCTCTTCAAAGGGCTCCAGGCACTCCACTTTTTGTGACCAGAGAAATGAGGGTCATCGATGTAGCACCGAATTCCCACATAATGACTGGCGCACTCCAAGGGGATGTCTGAGGTCCAGTTCCAGTAATGCACTGTTTCTGTCCCACCACTCAGAGTTGTATTGAAGGGTATCTAAGAAAACAAACACAAACACAAAATGGTATTTCCAAGGAGTAACTCAATTCTTCTTTCCTTTAGGATTAAAATACAATAGATACGAGAAGTAAAGGCAGAGCACATATTTTGTCTGCCTGATGCCCTGGGTTTGATGCCAGATAGGTGGTGGTGGGGCCCTTCTATACCCAGCATTACCTTTGCCTTACATGTGAGCACTGCTAATATAGTCTTTACATATCACTGCCACAAACAAAAATGTCTAAGAGTCTGCAGACATTCACCAGAAAAATGAAGTTTCGTCCCTTTGAAAAAGTATGTGAGTTTTCTAGAAAGCCAACAGAAGAGTAACACGCATGTCACTGACTGCTGTTTGACCCCCATCATCCCATAGCACCCCCAATCACCACCTGGAGAGATGTGAACACAGACCCAGAAGCAGGGCTTGAGCACAGCAACTTGTGGCACCAAACTCCCCAGACAAAACAAGAGTTTCCAGTATAATAGGTGGAAGATGAAACAAGAATAAATGTGACAATGCATTCAACATGTTGAGAAAATTTCCCAACCAAAATTTCAATGCCCAACTGAACTATGTACCATAGTGGAAAATAAAGGTACATTCAGAATCGTGTCTGTCTCAACGTCTACAATCAAGAACGTTTTACACTCCCACCAGCAAAGCATGCAAGTCCCAACTGGCCTGCATACTGTCAATAATTAGAAAAGTCTTTGAAATTTCATTAGAAACTCATCAAAAAATTTAAAAATAAAATAAAGTTGCAAGCCAACTATTATAGGCAGCCAAGTCTATCTACAATAAATAGTAAATTATTAAAATCCATGTTTCTGGGGCTGGGAGATAGTAGAGAGGTTAGGATTTGATTCTCAGCACCACATGGTCCCAGAGCATCACTAGGGGCAGCCCTAGAGGGCCCTGTCCTGGCATTAAACTGCCAGCTTGGATAGCCAAGAACTGCTGGTGACACCAGCAGGGCCCTCCTCCCCACAGAAATAAAACACATACTTCTACCAAAATAAGGAAGTAGGAGGAAGAAAAGGAATTCAGGAAAAGGGGATTTATCACCAGACAAAGGAGAAGGGGGTCCCTAGGATGAGAAGGACTCCTTGGACTACAGCCTCCTAAACACCTGTGAGTGTCTCAAATGGGTGATGGCTATATCAAGGGCACTCCCCTCAAGCCTAGGGGTGGCTGGAAGGAGCTGAGTGCTCCCGAGACACCTCTGACCATAAGAATCCCCAGGTGCAGGTCCAGAGCAAGAGGACGGCAGGCGGGGCACTTGCTCTGCACATGGCCGACCTGGGTTCAGTATGAAGCCCTGCCTAGGATCCCTCCACACAGCTAGGAGTGATCCCTAAGCTCAGAGCCAGGACAGTGCCAGGAGTGGCCCCCAAACCCCACACCCACCATCACCAGAGAATCCCCGGCTGCTGTTCATACTCTGCACTCACGGACATCGTCAGTAACTTCGACAGCCCTTACAGAAAGGGGGCTGGAAATCCAGGAGCCCTCAGAGAGACCCAGACAAAGATAAAATGGGTAAAATAGTGATTCTCTTTAAACATTTCAACAACTGGGGAGAACTTAGGATCCAACCAAGAAGACAACTGTGAAAAGGCAAGAGAATTTAAGCTGCACGACAAGATGGAAAAGTAAGAAAAGCATATACAAACACTTTGTGGTTCCACTGTGGGTAGTGTTTATGGTCCTAAACTAAACAACAAATACTGATTTACCAAAAAATTTAACACATCAGTTTATGTATTGGTGTGTTACAAATATAACTCACACAGAGAGAGAGAGAGAGAGAGAGAGAGAGAGAGAGAGAGAGAAGAGGGGGGGAACAGAGAGACGGGAGAAGAAGAGGGAGGGAGGAGGAAAGGAGGGGGAGAGAGGAAGGTAGGTAGGAAGGAAGGAAGGAAGGAAGGAAGGAAGGAAGGAAGGAAGGAAGGAAGGAAGGAAGGAAAAGGAAAGGCAAGGCAAAGGGTGAAAAGAATGGGAAACATAAGCTAAGCTAACTCTTTGGACAAATGGAGATAGATAATGAAAACAGCAGCCACGAGACTCCCGGGTACTGTCCATCCGCTCTGTTCTGTGCTGTCTACAGTCTCAACCACTTAGCCTGAGGCTCTAGATGTAAAGCATCGATCCTACGTGGTGAATGCTAGGACTGAGGCTGACCAGAGCATTCACTTATAGGTCTGCCCACTTAGTCACAGTGTCTACTCAAAGCTCAAGGATGAGCTGGGGAAATAGGGAGGAGGCATTAAGCTCCATCTCTCAGAGAAGATGTACATGAATTACTTGTAAGGGACGTTCCTCTCTTATCTTCCATTTTCAGCTTAACTCACATGGACCAGTATATTGCTATCTTAAAATTTTCCTGTTTCCTGCCACAGTCTTAGATTACTTTTTTCTGGTAAAAATAGCTCCCTAGCTCCTTTTCCTTCTGAGAAGCAAATTAGAAATCAAAAGAAATAACCTATATTATAACATCTGCTTCTGTCTTTGGAAGATCCCCCCCGCCCCCGCCACGATGGGATAAAATGTCCTGCTAAGGGAAAAATAATCATTTTTTCCTACTGCTAAGTGCTTTTTATTTTAAATCTGATGCTAAACTGATATCAAACATTCGATTAGTCTTAGACACACGAGATAATGACTTAATATCTGTATGCGCTATAAAGAATGCAACAATAAGCCAACAATTACAATGGTTAAATATTTTTCAAGACATTTTTATGTTTGTAATGTTGGACAAAGAGAAAATAGAGAAAGTTATATATAAAAGTGTATTTATATACACTTTTATTTTTGTATGTAAATGCATTTATTTACATACACAAAGATACTCTTTACTGAGTGGCCCAATGCTAGACCAGTCCTCCTTTAAATTTCCAAAACTTTCTATAATGGTTACACATAATTTTAATACTATGATTTCTGAGTCAGTGCATAGCTTTTTAATGAATTCTTAAAGGATATCTGCTTTGCTTCTTTACTACTACAAAGTTTCACTGGTGTCACCTGAAAAATCTTTTTTAGAAGTATTCTGTTTTCTGGGCTGGGAAAATAGTAGAGGTGTTAAGGCAAGGGCCTTGCAGGGCTACTTAGGCCAGCCCTGGCTCAATCCACAGCACGGCATCTGACCCCCTAAGCACTGTTTCGACTGATTCCTGGGCATGGAGCCAGAGTGAGCCCTGAACACAGTGGGTATGGTACAAATACCCCTCCCAAAACATATTCCATTTATTTAATGCTATAGGGGGACAAATCTACTTTTGTTGAAACTTACCAAGTTTACAAATTCCTTATTCTCTTTACGCAGAATTTTAATCTCCCAGGTCACATTTGAGTAATGTGGAAAAGCAGAACCCTTATCACTCCACTTCAGACGTAATGTTGAAGTTGACAAGTCAGCAGATAAATTCAAGATCTCTGGAGTCTCTGGAATCAAGGCTTAAAGGAGAGATTTATCCTTATTAAAATCATAGTATCTTTCATAATTAAATTCCATTTATCAACTAATTTTAAACTATCAATACTGACAAAATAATTGAGTTAAAAGTAAACTCTGGAATCTAGTACTTAAAAGAGTGTTTGTGTGTGTGTGTGTGCCTTCCATCAGCTAAATCTGAGAAAATGATTTATCATCCGGTGGTTTCAAATCCATAATATTTTCTGATACAAACGGTAACTAGGTTCCTGAAATACTCTAGCATCACTTGGTCTGAGACCTACACTATGAGAGAAGGAGAGAAGTCAAAACTTCCTCTTTTAGAAAACAACGGACCACGGGAAGCTTGCTGCTTGCTCCACAGCCTTCTCTATCACTTCTCAGCCTAAGTGGCCTTTGAGCTGAACAAAATCACCCACGTGAGAGATATTGTGCGCTACACCAGCAATAGCCATCAGAAAATAGAATATATTGAGTGGAGGAAAGCAATGGGTTTCTGAGTAGATCCAAGATGTACTGAGCAGATAAAACTCAGTTCTTCTGCAAGGCACATCAAGAAGCAATGTGCAATACAAGGTGATGAGGTCTGCAGTGCTGGAGAAAGCCTGGCCAGAATAATGAGGACTGGGCTGAAGTGATACAACAGGCAAATAGAACACCTTCCTTAGAGGGCAGCCCAGGTTCAATCTCTGGCATCCTATATGGTTCAATCCCTGGAATCCTATATGTTCCTCCATCCTATATGAGCACCAACAGAGTGATCACTGAGTGCAGAGTTAGGAGCAGTCTCTGAGCACTACCAGATGTGTCCCCACCACACACATATACACACACACACACACACACACAAAAGCCACAACAGAACAGTGAGGATCATTGTTATTTTTTTTGAGCTTAGAAAAATGTATGTTCTTTATTTTGTTTTAATTGAATCACTGTGGATTACAAGGTTACAAAGTTCTTTATAATTAAATTTAAGGCATACATTGTTCTGACACCAATCCCTTCACCAGTACCCATGACCCTCCACCCATGTCCCATGTCCCCAGTTTCCCCCCAGCCCCCAAGCCTCCCTCGATGGTGGATCATGATGTTCTAAATGGAAAGGAATGAAAAAAATCTGATGGGGAAATCGCTGAATGAAAGAAATGAAGGACTAGAATAATTAAAAAAGAGATATGCAGGATTTTGTTCTCAGCCCAGAGAGAGGCAAGCAGGACAAAAGGAATGAGAACATGGTCAGCGGAGGTGGGAGTGCTGGCCTGGGATGACTAAATGTCCAGCAAGGAGAGACCCTAAGTGGAAGGTCTGTGGCCAGGTGAGTGAGGACTGAGCAGGGTGAGTCAGAAATGGACCTGGAGAAACCAACAGTGAACCAAGAAGGCTATGACAGATGAAACCAGCAAGAATCCCAGGGAAGAACAACACAGAAGCAGAAATCCAAAGAAAACCTAGAAACAATGGAACCAAAAGCAAGGGGTTGGCATTTAGACTAGAAAAACAAAATAAAACATACAATGTCCCAGGGGCCTGGCGCAAAGATCACTGACATTAGCTGATGATACTCTCCATGTTGGAGACATAGACCAGGGAGAAGAGTGACTCAAAATCTGTATTACAAAGTGAAAAGAAAAAAGAAAAAAAACATGTTCAAGGATGGGTTTCTCACAGGAATAAATGGGTAAACCAAAGGGGGGAAAAGGCAGGCAAAACAAAGAATCTTCAAGTTTCCCTATCTAAAAAAGGGAAGGTAAATTAAGGAGAATTTTTGGATCGCTGGGAAATTTACAGGAAATGAACCTGTTCTAATCTAGGAAATGCTGGCTTTCTGGTATGAGGGGCAGAGAAACTTGGGTGCTCTTTCTGGCACATTCTTTCTTCAATAACAACTAGGTGAAATTAGACTGAAAGAAATCCGCAGACAGAGGTTCTCTGGCTTTAGATCACCCCCTGTGCTTCCACACAAAGCTCAAGAACCAATTAAAGTCAGGACAAGCATAAACTACAGTCTCAGAGGCCGGGCACCTACATGCACTAAATAAAACAAATCGGCAGGACAAATCCACGTAACCATGTTGGTCTTGGATCTTAAATACATACCCTGAAATTTAGAAATCTTCCTCTATCTTGGACTCATGGACAAAGTCTAGGACTGTAAAAGAATGGATGCAGCCTCTCTACTAGGAAACAAAGTCTGCAGTAAGCTGGCTCTCTAGGGTGGGTGAAAGGATACTTTATAGAACAAGGTTTAAGTGAGATGCTGCTGTAGGCAAAGCAAGCAAGCAAGGCAAAATGAGAGCGCCAGGCGAGGGAGGGTTCAAGGAGCCTGTGTGGAGCAGAGTTTCCAAGAATGTGGCTCTTGTTTCAAACGTTTCAACATGCTGAGCTCTAGTGACTTAGCAATTACGTACAGGGGACTATTTCACTGAGCAACACTCATCTATTAAAATACCCCCCGACGAAAAGTCCACACAATTTATATTTCATTTAAATAGCTGTGGGCTACTCTTTGAAACACAAGTCACATCCAGTATTCCAAGATAAAGACAGTGATAGCTAGAATTACAAATGAAAGAATTATGGACACACATGGACACACACAAACACTTTTAAACTTGCTTTTCTTCACAGCATGTATGGGAAGTTTCTCCAGCGTTCCTAGGAACCACTGACTGCATTTCTTTCCAGCTAAAATAGATTCTTGAGGACAATGTTAACTTGTTTTCTAGAAACCAGGAACTTCTCATCTAGGAAAGGCTCTTAATCAAAGCCTTGCTTATTTATTTCTTTAAAGCCATGAGAGCTCTACTTGTAACCTCCATGACCTTAGACCATCAGGATATGTGAGTTGTCCCAAGGCTTTTATGGGATCCACAATATTTATTCTACACCTCTGAACTACCATCATAATTTAGTAGTCACAGTAGTAGTATCTTAAGAGTGGGGGTAATATTACCCTAACAGTCAGATGACAAACATGCCATTATTATTACAAATATGTTCAGCAAACTGCACAATCTACAAAAACAATCAGACAAGACACCCAGAATATATCTCAGCTTGGTTTTCTGATTCATTCTCTCCACCACACTCATCTTCAAGAAGTTTCTCAAAGCTCCAAATGCCTTCTCAAACAAGCTGACAGCACAAACTGGCTCTCTTATGAAGCCCAGGGAAACTTTTGAAAAGTCTGGAATAAAATTAAAAGGGTTTTCAAATCTATACGCAAAGATAAGACAGAACAGGTCTGATAACAAAATCATAACCCAGAGGAAAATAGCAAGAAATTTGTACTATAAAAATGAAAACCCAGCATTGGGAAAAGTAGCACAGTTTAAATTTTTAACTCTGAAGACTATTTCAGCATATATAATAGCTAATATCCATAAGAACAGTACTGCATGATCCCTACGAACTCAAAATGTGAATAATATACAGTCTCACAAACATCTGGCATAGAATTACAAAAGGAAAATAACTAATACGGTTCCTCTCTCCTCAGTTTGAAAGATTACCCTAAATAAATACTTTGCACAGTGAGACTACAGTTACAACACAGACAGATTCTAAGTTCCTGGAGAGTATGCTTTGTTATCCTTTTGCAATCTGTACTAAACCAGATCCAAATCACTCCGAATACATCCATAAAATTAAACACATTACCAAGTGAATTTGATTTTCTTTCCCTTGCTTCAAAGTTAGTCATCCCTATCTGGCACATCATCAGATCATCATGGTGCCACCCTCCAAGAGGGGTCAAACAAACTTGTTAATCAGCCCACCATGAAAAACAGTGAGGACGCCTGAGAGTGTGTGTGGGTAAGGGGCTAGCCCTACATGCAGTCAACCCCAGCTGGATCCCTGGCACCACAGTATCACCCCCTAGGCACCACCGAAGTGGCCCCAGTCCCTCCATCATCCACTCCCTGCCTAAGCAGTTACTGAGGTTTCTGGAGCGTCTGGGGAGACAAGTGCCAAAAACCAAAGCTCTGCAGCAGTGCCCATCCCCACTACAGCTACCAAGGGCTCAACTTCACTGCCTCACAAACACTCTCTCTACAGAGACACCAAGCTCCCAATAAGTTCAGGGACTGTGCCCAGATTGAAAACACTTGTTTTTTTTTTTTGGGGGGGGGAGTCAGGGTCTATAGTGTTTCCCCCTCCCCTGCACCATCTGCATCTGCTACCTGGTCGACTCTTTGACCATAAATGTCTGGACCTCCTGACGCAACAAAATGCTGACAAAATTTGTAGACAAAGACTTACCAACCCTGCAATCTGATATAACAATGTTCACATAAATTTATTTTCTAGACCTACTGATATGAATGCTGCCACTCTGTTATCTGATCAACTCTCATCCTAGAATTGTATCAAAAGCTTCTGTTTTTTTTTCTACAGTAAATAAAAAAATTTAAAAAAGAGACTACTGAGGTTTTCAGGTCATGTGGTCTTAAAACATTTCTATCTTTGTCACACTAGGTTTAACTCTGTGCACTCATTTAGCCAGTAGGTCATATGCTAAGTCAGCAATGGTGTGAAAGACGCTGCTACAAGCAATGCACTGGCCTAGGTGTTCACTATAAAGTCTCTCCCCGGGTGGCGGAGCAGCACGGCAAGCATCTAATTACAAAGGGAATCGTTAATGCAATGTGAGAAATGCCACAAAGGGAAAATCAAGAGTGCCCAGCAGAATGTAAGAAAGGAATGGGGTCTTCTCTAGGAGGGGAGGGGCAAAGATTATTCCTAGAGTCAGAAGCACCTGAGAAACTCCAAACAGGATGTAGCACTCAACAAGGCAAAGGACAAAGAGAAAAGCAACCTATTGCAGGAAGACTCCTGGATTTTGTGATACTTAGTCTAATGGATTAGAAGAGCAGCTTGCTCTCTGCCAGACCCTGGTTATGCCCAACCCACACTATGATAAAGTGAAGCACGACTCTAACAAATAAAATTTAAAAGATGGGGCCAGAGTGGTAGTATAGCGGGTAGAGTGCTTGCCATGCACACAGCTGACCTGGGTCCACCAGGAGTGATTCCTGAGTGCAAAGGCAGGAGTAACCATTGAGCATCACTGGGTGTGGCCCCCAAACCAAACATAGTAAACAGCAACAAAGAAAGAGAAACCCATAAACGCAAGTCAAAAGAATGGGGAGGAAGGGGTCAAGGGCCTTGGGAACACAGGTGGTAGAGTGGTGATACAGCAATATATCCAAATCAGAGGCAACAACAACGAAAGCAGGAGATCCAAACCACAATAACCAATCTAAAATGTGCGTGTCAAGGAGGCAGGCTGGGGGTGGGGGGAGGCGTTGCATGGGAGGGAACTTGAGGGCACTGTGGAGGGAAGTTGCCATTGGTGATGAAACTGGCAGTGAAGCATAATATACCTAAAACTCCACTATAAATAACTTTGTAAAGAATGATGTTTAAAAAAATAATAAGATGTGACTCAAAAAATGATAAATTTTTAAACTAACAAAAAATAGTAAATTTCTGCCAACTGTAAAGCATCATAATAACATAGGTTTTATTCGCAGTTGCTTAAAAATCATCTTCTCAAATACTTACAAATGTCTTTTTCACTTAGTATGAATTTACTTATAGCATTTCCAAAATCAAATAAAGGTCTGATTGTTATTTCATGATCACCAGGTGACAGAGCTGGGATACTAGCATTTGCTTCCTCAACTTTATAGCAGTGGATCCTGCAATATAACAAATATATTTTAGTTAGCAGTTTAAGTGAATAGTACAACTTTCATTAAAAACACAGTAAGCACAAAATGTATTGGGAAAACTATGCTAAGCCCTTTTGTGCACAAACTCATGATGTTCTACTGAATTATTTTTAATTAAAACATGAGAAGTTTGTGGGTTCATTTACTATGCAGGGGCAGGAAAAAAAGAGCCAGACTGCACTAAAAGTCGAGTGTAAGCATCCATGAGCCCTTCAAGAAACATAGCATCCTGCATGCCTTTTCAGCTCCCACCGCTTCCCTACTGCAGCAGTCCCCCACTGCACAATCCCACCCAAATGCCCACCACTTTTCACCAGACTCTCACTCACCCCTCACTGAGATGGCCTCACCACACTGAAATGCTGTCAAAAATGAAACTGGCCTTTAGCTGAAGCAGGGAGAAACTTGGAGGGGATTGCCAAAAGAGCAGCCCTGGGCAGGTCTGAGTCCATGGCCCATGGTACAGACTCACCCTACACCTTCATTCACTAACCAAAGACCACGGTGGGGGGAAAATGGGCCAGAGTATGGGTTTGTTTCCATCCTGACTGATGCAGGACTAAGAACATTTGGAAACAGGGACCCAAGACATAAGACTTCATGTAAAAAAAGTTACTGAATAAAAATTCTATGTCCCATATCGCTTGGATTGGCCTCCTCCCAACTAGCAAAAGCTAGGTGTTTTTGTTTTTATTTTATTTTTTTCAAAAAAAGAAAATTTATGTTCTGTTTGATCTAATACAGGATCTGGATGTTCAGGTGGTAGCTGTCTGTTGATCACAGTTTTCCGATTACCTGTTATCGATGCATATTTCATAACGGGTACCACGGCCTTCTCTAGAGGGGGCTTTCCAAGAACAGTCCCACACTTGTAAATTTCGAGTCAGACACTTCAAATCACGAGGAGTTCCTGAAGAAGCAGAAACAACACACACACACACACACACACACACACACACACACACACAGCAGGCTTAATAGAACTGCACTGTAAAAGGTCAATGAGCCAAACTGCTTTCGGTCCTAGGTATAAGCCTGTGTGTTTGGGGAGGGCCCATGTTCTTAGCACACAGACGAACCTGCAGTGACTGAAGGAGACTGGCTGTGTATTTCTTTATGTAGCTTTGGTCAAAAAAAAAAAAAAAGCTCAAAAGTTAACTGATGAAACTAAGCACTCACTAGGCTCAGGAGTTATGTGCTGGACAGAAAGTCTAGTTTGAAAAGAGGGAGTGGCTCAATTTAATGATGGCCTCATGAGCAAGCCTGGTATTCTAAATTCCAACCGTCCCATTCTCTGTCTCTTTCTTTCTCTCTCTCTGTCTCTCTCTCTCCTTTCTGTCCCTCCTCTCCCTCCCTCTCCCTCCCTGATTCTCTCTCTTCCTCTCCCTCCCCACCTCTCTCCTTTCTCTCTTACCCCACCCCATTTTTCTCTTCCCCCCGCCCAGTCCCCCACTCCCTCACTCTAACAAATAACATGTGTCACTGAAGTACTCCTGCACCCCCAAACTCAACACTCCTAGCCAATGCCAGTTCCCTGCTTGCTACCTGGCTGCCCCCTACAGCTCTGACCCATTTTTAGGTGTCTTATGAAGCACATTACACACTCGAAGAAATGAATACTGTGTGGGCCTGAACACCCAAGTAACAATTTACTTAAAAGATCACATTCCTGGCAATTCTTGTTTACACATATGAACTTTAATTACATCACGGCCCCTGTACTATACATTTCTTTAAAGTATAGTTCCAAAAGAAAAATGGAAAGGAAGAGAGTACAGGGTGGGGAACAGGAAAAAAGAAGAAAGGGAGAGGACAGAGAAAAAGTGCAATGTGAAAACGATATCCCAGCTCACACTTCCCTTCATGAACACCTATGACAGTTTACATGTAGTAACATGACACAGACTATAACAGTAAATTTATGTAAGATGGAAAACAGGAACCTTTGAAGTATCCACTTTAGAGGTCATCAGGAATGGTAATGAGGTTACCAATCAATGGTAGTCTTGGGGAAATAGAAGAGCTAATTTTGAAAATAACATAAAACTAAACTCGGGGTAAAAAGGATAGTAATGTTCTTATACAAACAAGAGAGGCAGCACCTTCTCATTAATTCACGATATTTTAGTAAGATAAAAACAAGGTATGTAGATTTCATTTATAGAGGTATATAATATACAATATAAAAGAGGTACATAGATTTCATTTATAGGACACAAAAAAAGGCAAAATCGGAAAGATGGAATAAGAAGAATGTGGGCTGGAGGAGAGGGTGGGGGCAACTGACTATGGAGGAACTTGTACTTGATTATACTGGTGGCTCCATCACTGTCTGCATCTGTCAAAACACATAACTTTATCCTAAAAGGGCGACTTTTATTAAATGTAATATGTCTTGTATGTCTTAATGGAGATAAGATATTTAGGGCTTTCAGAATCTTTTTGTAACCGAAATCTGGCCTGGAGATACAGTATAGTGGATAGGGTGCTTGCCTTGCTCGCAACCAACCCCATACAGTCCCCTGAGCTCTGCCAGGAATGCTCCTTGAACAGAGAGCCAGGAGAAAGTCATAAGCACAGCTGGGTGAGCCCCCTCCCCAGCAAAACAAAAATACACGAAAACATGTTAACAGAAAATGCATTCTAACCACCCCAAACCTGAAGAGTTCCAGACAACACAAGACTCTAAAGATATGCGATCAGAATGACTGAAGCAGTCACAGTGTAATCAGTTCTGAGGATGCACTTACCCCGCCTCTGGCTGTTTACTTGATTCATCAAATAGAGAAGAACAAACGTGGCTAAGAGCCAGCGGAAATCAGAAGCCATCCTTATTCTCTTGATATCCACCATCCGGAGTGATCGCCTCAAACACAAGGAGATGTACATAGTCACTGCAGTGGAGTCAGTCCTGTATGGGGAAGAGAATTTCAAATGGTGAGCCCACTGCTCCCGAAGCGTGTCTTGTACCGTGCACATCCAGAAAACAGACACCGGTGCATGGAGAGTGGACACGCGCTTCCCACAGGGACAACACCTGATGCACTGTCTAGGAGAACACAACTTTCAGAAACAGCAGGTATAGGAGAGATCGGTTCAAAAGATCCGATTTTCTGGGACCTGAGAGAAAGTACAGTGGGAGGGGTGTTTGCCTTGCACGTGGTCAAGGTTTGAGCTCTGGCACCCCATATGCTGCTCCCGAGGGCAGCACCCACGGTGACCTCTGGGTGCAGAGCCAGGGGTAAGGCCTGGGCACCACTGGGTGTGGCTCAGAAGCAAATGGCTTGATTTTCACAGTCAGGCATCAAGCTCAAGACGATCGCTGACAACATGTGTTCACTCCACTCCGGAAGAGCAGTACAAGAAGCTTCAGTCTGACAAGCTTAAGTGATGCATAAAGTGCATCATTCTTTTTTTTTTCTTTTTTAAGTTTCTATCCAGTAGCTTGTCCAATTACTCATTTAGGAGAATAATGTAAAAGTTACATTTCCACTGTAATATAGTTTCCTTTCATATCAATTTAAGTATTTTTTTAATTTCTAAATTTTTGTTTTTTACTTTTTGGGTCATACCCAGTGGTGCACAGCGGTTACTCCTGTTCTGCGCTCAGGAATTACTCCTGGCTGTGTTTGGGGGACCATATGAGATGCTGGGAGTTGAACCCGGGTTGGCCGCATGCAAGGCAAAAACCCTACCTGCTGTATTATCACTCCAGCCCCAATTTAAATATTTTTTGAAGAGAAAAACAACACAGGGTAAAAAAACAGCAGGGGAGATTTGAAGATTAGACAGAAATATGATGACGTCACACTGAGGTCTCCAGTTGCAGAGATGCTCTAACAGCTGTCCAGGAGAGGGAGGCGTCTCAGAGGAGAGAGCTCAGCGGGGCTGCTGTGGTGTCCAGCATGGCAGGCACTGACATGAGCAGGCACCAGAGGGCACTGGTGCCAGGGGCTTGTAGGGCCTCTCCCTGGCACTGGGGAACACCCTGGAAACTGACAAAGCCCCTGCCCACAAGGAGCATACCCTCATTCAGAGATGCGACATGGGCAAGAAGCCTAAGATCCCACGGGCATAAGTCACCTTGTGGGCAGAACTGAATGCTTCATGATACTGACTCCGCAGGTGGCCTGACGCACTGGCAAAGAAAACAAAACCAGAAATACACAATTGGGACTGCAGCCAACCAAAAAGTTTCTGCACTTCAAAAGAAACCAGGGCTAAAATTAAAATAGACGTCGCACTGAATAGGAGAAAATACCCACACCCCATACGTCTGACAAGAGTCTGATATCCAAGATATAAAAAGCACACACAACTCAACTACTGTAAACAAAACCCGGCAAAATATGGGGATAAGCACTGAACAGACAATTTCTCATAGGGATGGCCAGAGAATCAAGGTTTATGAGGTTATGAGAATAAAGGTTTACCTTCCTCTATTACGAGGGAAATGCAAATCAAAACCATATGAGACACCAGTGAGAATGGTCTATGTCAAAAATAAGCCTGAAGTGACCACTGTGTGTTGGTGGGGCTGCAGGGAAAAGGGGACCCTCATTTACTGTTGGGAGGTTATTATCTGATTCAATCTCTAGGAATAACAGCCAAAGAGGCTCAAGAAATTAAAAGTGGCAAAAATATAACACAGTGATTCTACTCCCCAACATTTGTCTTTAAGAATACAAAAAAGAAGTTACTTAAAAAAGATATAAATAGGGGCTGGAGCAATAGCACAGCGGGTAGGGCAACTGCCTTGCACGTGGCCAACCCGGGTTCAATTCCCAGCATTCTATATGATCCCCTGAGCACCGCCAGGAGTGATTCCTGAGTGTAGAGCCAGGAGGAACCCCTGTGCATCACCGGGTGTGACCCAAAAAAGCCAAAAAAAAGATATAAATAAATAGATCTATGTTAGTTGCAGTGCTAATTACAATAATCAAAGTCTGGAAACAACCATGCCCAGCAACAGATGAGTGCAGAAAGAAATTGCTGTATATATACAAGACTCAGCAACATGAAAAGAAGAAAACCCTATCTTCACTGCAAGGAGGGAGGCTGATGTGCTAAATGCAATCAGAGGGACAGCTCTCATCCAAACGTGGTTGAGAGAGAGAGGGGAGGGGGGAGGAGGGAGAGGGGGAAGGAAGGAAGAAGAATGAAGGGAGGGAGGGCGGGAAGGAAGGAGGGAGGGAGGGAGGGAAATGGCAAAAAAAAAATCTAAAGCCTTGCACTCTGACAACAGAATTGGGGTGACAACAGAATTGGGGTAACAGTGGAAGCCTGGGGGACAGGGAGAGGTGTGGGAGAGGTTGGAAGGATAAGGCGGGACCTAAGGACAGCCGTGGACTCTTGGGGGCATGCAGGCGGTAGGTCACAAACATCAGTACTACTGCACAAAAGCAAATATCAAAAACTACAACATACATGTGAAAAATGAAAATGAAACATGAGAACAAGAAAAGTCAACGTTTCTGAGTGAGATCTGACTGATGAAACCCCAGGATCAGGTCAGGGCAATGAATAGCAAAAGACAAGTGCAAAGGCTGGCCTGGGTTTTCGCAGAAGGAACCAGAAAGGAGGGGATCTGGTGAGGCCAGAGGGGCTCGTGTCCACCGAAAGGATTTCAAGTTGACCGGGGCTGAGATGGGAAGGCGACTGTGTTTTTAGCAAGGGAGAGCCATACTGCAGCGTGCACCTGGGGAAGCTTTTCCTGCCTGTCAAGTGGAAGGTTGAGACGGGAAAGTCACAGCAGGGAACATTGGCGAGAGGTGGTCAGATTCAGAAGCTGTTCACAGAGTGGGCCTCAATCCCCTTCTTATGTCACCTGAACCTCTGTGTCTCGGTTTCCTCACTGGAATAATAGCAATAACTATTATTCCAGATCTGGAGTGGAGAGATAGCACAGCGGTAGGGCATTTGCCTTGCACGCAGCCAGCCCGGCCGAGCCGAATTCAATTCCTCTGCCCCTATCAGAAAGCTCGGCAAACTACCGAGAGTATCTCACCCATGCGGCAAAGCCTGGCAAGCTACCCGTGACGTATTTGATATGCCAAACACAGTAACAACAAGTCTCAAAATGGAGACATTACTGGACCTGCTCGAGCAAATCAATGAATAACGGGAGGACAGTGACAATGACAGTCATTATTCCACATCTAATACTATCATCCAAATCAAATGCACGGACATGCATCCAGCACGTAGAGCCAAGCACACACAGTTACATTCCGTCCTGTATTTTGAGGAGCAATCTGAGGTATGGGCAGAAGAGAAGAAGCAAGAACAGTCACTAGATTTGGTGGGAGGGGGGAAAAAAAACCCAGAACAGATAATGAGGCCATGTAACTCCTTGCTAAGTGCACAAAGGAGAAGCAGAGATTTATGGGGCTAAAATAAGAAAATTTAAACATCTGTTTATAGAAGACAACCTCTGCATGCTTCCACTCCCCAGCCCAGTCAGAGGCAGTCTCCCCACAGAACTACAAGCTGTCAAGGCGCCCAGAGCAGTTAACACAGACGGGGGTGCCAGACGGCAGAACCTTCCACATCTGTCACACAGCGATTCCTCGAAGTAATGATGCTCCCGTCCACTTTCTTTCCCCTGAATTTTGGGGCCACACCCAGGGGTGCTCAGGGACTCTTCTGGCTGAGTCCTGGGCGGGAGACTGCCCCTTGGCAGGGCTCTGGAGGTCGCTCCTGGTAGTGCTCAGGGAAGCATTCCGTGCCAGGGACAGAACATGGATCTCCTGCCTGCATTTGTTCTAGGCACTGAGCTCTCTCTCTGGGCCTCACACCCACTTTGGCTGAAGCCAGTCCAGGGTCCAGGCATCCCTCCTTCCACTGGCCTGCATTCCTTGCACTCTGCAGACTTTGCCAGCAGCTTGCGCTCACTCTAGGTCTGTGTCACATCAGATGAAGGCACGTAGGCTTTTTTCCCCCAGGTCTAAGGTTATTCTATAGTTAATGTCCTAGAGTATAATGTAAGCATTATCATATATATGCACTGGTAGATTAAAAAAATATGTGTGCCTGGCTTTACTGTGATGTTATCTTTAGGGTTGTGATCTGGAAACGACCCACAGTGTCTCTTGGGATGTGCCTGTACTGAGAACTCTTGGTCAAACCTCACATTGCCTCATCATTGTTATCCTGAAACAGACAACTGAGGATGACAAAATATATAAGCAAAGTCCATGAGATAACAAGGACAACCAAAAAGAAGATAAAACTTACTTCCAGTGCAGAGGGATCATGTGTCAAGAGAGGAAAAGTGAACTAAAAAAAAAAAATAAACAGGTTTTGGAGATAACTCAGATGGTAGAATTCACCCCGCAGCATGGCCCCATATGCTGAGTGCAATCCCAGAGGCTCTGACATCTGGGGACTCCAGCTCCACCACCCCCGAAGTGCGTGGTCTCTGGTGAACCTCAGCCGTGTTCAAGCACCACCAACACAGGGCAAGCCCTGGGCAGAACCACAGTTAAGTGTGCAAGCCCTTGTTATCACAGCAACAGAAACAATGAGAAGAGAAGTCAAGAGGAAAAACATGAACTATCTTCAAAGCATCCCCAACCAACGTGGCACAACCGTAAGAAACAGGAGATGCAACGCACAGGGGATCATCAGAAAGGAAAATACACCATGGGCTGATGTTTAATTCTTAAAAGGCAGATAAAACACTGAGCAACCTTGCAGAAGAAGGTGGAAGGAGAGGGCTGAGAAACAAAGACATCCTGAAAGGAGATCCACATCTGCGCAGAGCCGGAGCTTGACATGAGAATTCTTCTGCAGGAAAGCAAAGGCCTGGACCTCCTCTTGGTTAGTGTGGAGGGCATGGGGGTGGGAGTGCAAAACCCAGCGAGTCCCTAAAGAGCTTAAATAAGTGTCACCAAGACATACAGGTAGTTTGAAGGAATTCTATCTTCCTCTGAATAAGTGACTTTTTTCAGTTCCAATGTCACTATGTTTACTGATTAGAATGAATATGATCACAGGATGCCCAAAGGGCCCTTTTCTAAAGTCATAAAATAGTGCATGCAGGGAACACCGAATAGAGGATATGGACAAAGGGGGGCTGGAGTGATAGGACAGCAGGTGGGGCACTGGCCTTGCATGTGGCTGACTAGGATTCGATCCCCGGCACCAAAGATGGACCTGGAGCCCCACTAGGAGTGATCCCTGAGCACAGCGCCAGGAGTAAGCTCAGATGTCGCTCCAAAACAAACACTAAAAGAGATGAAGTGACCAGGACTAGTACAAACCATGTTAACTTGTGGATCACACCATTCCTTGACCTGCAACAGTCCCTTTGTACAAGCTGACAGCTATTCTAGAAAAGACACATGATCCTCACAAAACAGTCAGATGAACAGTGAGGGAGCTGAGGACAAGCTCTAGACCAGGGGCCATAGACTCCAATCTTTTCTTGGCTCCATGACCAGAGGGACCTGGGGGAACCACATAACCCCAGCCTCCCCGTCACACAGTGCAGCATGTGGCCAGCACCAAGGCGGGTGCACACGGGACACTTCCTTGAGGTAGCTTATAATAGTCCATTCCTGTGGGCAGCAACAAGAGAGTCAGGGAGGACTTGGGAACACAGGGCCGTGCCAGCTTAGCCTCCCATTGAAGGCCCCCAGAGCGGGGATGCTGGGAAACAGACACCTCGGCGAGGGGCACGTGTTGTCACTGCTTACCTGAGAATCAGCAGGATGAAAAAAAACGCCACGTGCAACGCAAGTGAGAAGTGGGGGGCAGTCATTCGGGCCGTGTCATAAATAGATCAGGCACACTTCCCCCGTGGTCCTGTCTGAGGCTAGACAGTCTGAAAACACAGCCCACCAACGCAGACTCTCAGGCAAGTTCCTTAAGTTTGGTCCCGCTTGCTCGCTTCTGACAAGAACAGCATCAGACTCTTCCCTCCCCTCTGCCCACCAAACGCACTCCTTAGCCCAGAGGAGGCTGGCCCATCCGAGGGGGTCCTGCTCCCCGTCCAGACAGCTGCCTACCCCACTGCCGCAGGCAATCAACGCAGAGGCCAAGACTGGTCACGAGGAAATGTCTGCTCCTTGGGCACGTGAGCTCACCTGCTGGAACCCAGGTTCACATTTCTTTTTCTTCCTTTTTCCAAAATTGTATTTTACTATAGCACAGTGAACTACAAAGCCGTAGTTGCATTGTTTTGGGGTTTTTTGTTTACTTGTTTTTGGGTCACACCTGGAGATGCTCAGGAGTTACTTCTGACTCTGCACTCAGGAATTACTCCTGGCGGCGCTTGGGGGACCATATGGGATGCTGGGGATTGAGTTTAGGTCAGCCGCATGCAAGGCAGAAGACCCACCTGCTGTGCTACCACTCCGATTGTTGGATTTCTGACATACAAAGCTCCATCACCGATGCCACCACCACCCATATCTGCTTCCCTCCACCAGTGTTCCCAAGTTCCCTGTCCTACCCAACAACAGCCCCAGCCTGCCATATGAACAAGCATCTTTTCAATCTGGCTACACATTTACTGACTTTTCCAAGGAAGAAATCCAGGGTTTTGTAGGAAAACCTGATTTTCAAAGTTTTTTTTTTTAAGGCCCATGGGATAAACAAAATATACATTCAGACAATGGGTATCCACTGGTATCCTCTGCAGAATCACTGCATACAGAATTTGAAAATAACAAGAGCCTTATTGTTTATCAGGATCCATTGATAAAACTGCTGAGTAGGGAAAAACTATATTTTCCATGTCTTATGTATTTGTCACTTTTCATATGTGTCCTGGGCCTAGGGCAGGCATGCAGCAATCTGGCCGTGGCTGCAAGCACCTCTCCTTCATGGGGAGAGGAGTAAACAGCCTCTGGCATTCAAGCCTGGGTATCTTCCAGATGAGGGTGACTACACAAGAGATGGGCTACAGAGAGGCAGGCAAGAGAAAGACTGAGGAGACCACAGTCCTGGCAGATTCTGTTTCATCCACTTCTAGTACTTTCGGGGGCATGTGAGAGGGTTAAGGGGGGGGGGGGCTTCTGCTAGTCAATGCCATGCTAAGTGGCAGCGAGGGCAAACCAGTCCATGGAAGAGACTTGGGAAAACCCTTCTTGGTCAGAGAGAGGTAAGTAAAAATGACCCCAAGCACCTCTGATCTCTGGAACACGACATTTTGTCACCCTGACGACTCCCTTGTCTGTGGTTCACTGGAGGGAGGAAAGTCTTGGCCTCCAAAGAGCGCCCAAAAAATACACACGTGGGTCACTGACATGGACAGGTGAGGAGATGCAAGGTGGGGAAGAAGGTGACGAAGTGGGCAGTGTCCTCGCTGAGGGCTTACGGTCTTCAGAGTCTCTCTGTTTTCCATTTGCAAAGATAAAAAATATTGAAAAACGTTTCCTAATCCCACCACTCCCCATCCCCATAGAAAGAGCTTAAATTTCCCACGCTTAATCCTTGCAAGAAGCCCTTTCAGGAGCACACACTGCGAGGTGAGGTGGATCCCACTGGATTCCTGAAGTGGAAACAAGGGACGGGTCAAAGCAGACCAAGCCTTAGGGAAAACACCAACAAACCTGGCTGAGGTGAGAAGCCCAATCACGGAAGGCGGGCGGGGACCAGGCTGAGTGGGCTGGTAGCTTCTGAAGGTTGCAAGGCTGAGGGAAGGAGCAAGGAAGTAAAGTCTGACAGAGTTAATGAAGAGAGAAAACTGCAACTAACCAAGACCTGGACGAAATGATGGCACGTTCATGCTTTCAACTGCACAAACCAACTCCTCCAAGTTTGAAGTCCTCTGTTGCAATGTGAAAAGACAGCGCCAGGGGCCACTGCTGAGAAGATTGCCTTTGAAGTAGCCCAGAAGAGCGCTGAGGAGAGCGTGGCCGCACACCTGCCTCAGGCATGGTTCACTGGGCCGGGACTCGGGACCCTGCCACCACAGGCCCTCTGCTGTCAAACAGTAACAGAGACAGCGCTATCTCCAGAAGAGACTCTAGGTGAAGAGCAGGGTGCCAATGAGCACGGAAGGTGGGAGGGGAGAGGTAAGTAAGGACAGCAGGAAAGAAAGCTGAGGGAAGTTTTGTCATACCTGGATCCCATTCACCAAGAGACTATCCAAGAGAGGCCAAGATGTATTTTATAAAGATACAAGCTTTACGCCTTTATCAAAATGTATTTATGCTCCATCTCAAGATAGATGCCTTCCATGCACCCACTATACAGAGGCTACTGGAAGAATATGAATTACCACCCCAAAAATGAGGTAGAAAATGAAATAATGGGGAAAACGACTCAAGAAACGAGAGTGGGGGCTGGGGCAATAGGACAGCGGGTAGGGTGTTTGCCTTGCACACCCAGGTTCAATTCCCAGCATCCCATATGGTCCCCTGAGCACCGCCAGGGGTAATTCCTGAGTGCAGAGCCAAGAGTAAGTCCTGTGCATCACCAGGTGTGACCCAAAAAAGCAAAAGGAAAAAAAGAAAAGAGTGTGAAAAAAGAATCTCTCAGTAGACCAGTTCGAGCTGACTCTGGGGACTTCTTGGAATGAGGATGGGTAGAGTGCCCCTACCTCCACCACCAAAGGCCCAGACACCCCGACGCACACCTGACATTTTCCAGCAGAGAAACGACCCAGTTCCAAAACTAATCTTGAAACAGCAAGCTGCTGAATCTCCTAGGTAGACTAGTCTGGGCTGAGGGCTCTGGGGCCTTCTCCGAGTGGGAACAGGCAGAGTCCACCCCCAAGCCCCCTGCCAGAAGGTCCAGCAGCCCCTGCCCATTCTGACATTTTCCAGCACAGAAACAGCGCAGCTCCACAAATGAACCTCACATAGCCACCAAGATTATTCCAGCTCCTGGAGGGTGTGGCCGCAGAGGCAAATTTCTAGTACTCATCATAGCCCAGTAGAAGCACAGCAAATTTCACGGGAAAGTTGCACAGAAAATCATCAAGATCAATGAGCAAAGCAATAACTCAGAAGACTCAACTAGCACCAACCAGCACGACAGATCCTCAGACAATGAGTAGTCATAGGAAGATATATCAATTAGCACAAGTTGACAGTTACTGATCTATTTTCTGATAATTTCTTACAGTAACTAGCAATATGAGGTTAATTATTTTATGCCTGCTAAGGGAGCAGCCTTGGGAGGTGGGGGGAGGAATGCCAGTGTATGCAACTAAATAATGAGCAATGCAGTCAAGCATGCACAGCTAACATGTGCAACCTCAGAGAGCAAAATATGTGTGTGACCTCAAAAAGCGAGCACTCTTGTGCAACCTCAGAGAACAAATACGTGCATGTGAGAGCCAGCACACATGTGTAACCTCAGACAGCAATATATGTGTGCAACCGCAGAGAGCTAGCACACGTGTGAAGTATCAGAGAGCAAAAACGCATGTGGGACCTCAGAGAGCAAACACGTGTGTGTGACCTGAGAGTGAGCAGTGTGTGCGACCTCAGGGAGCAAATAAGCATGTGCAACCTCAGAGAGAAAGCACACATGTGTAACCTCAGAGAGCGTACGTACACGCAGAAAATGTCAGGGAGCAAACACGGGGGGTGAGCTCAGAGAGCAAGTGCGCACGTGCTGCCCTGTCCACCTCAGCAGCAACCCTACTACAAACATTACAAAAGGAATTGTTATGTAAGAGTAATTTCACGTTTTACGCTTGTAAGGGAAACTATTTGGGGCCTACAAAGAGGGTAGGCTTGGGGAGAGGATGGGAAACGGGGGACACTGGTGGGGGGAAGGTCACATTGGTGGTGGCACCGGTGCTGGAATGCTGAATGCCTGACACAACTGGATTGTGAAGAATGCTGTAAATCTCCTTCGTTAAGGAAAGTAAAAGAGAAAGAAAAAAGAAACTGGGGTGTGAGCCCAGGAGACAGGCCTACGCTCTTCCGCCCCTCTCCCCGCCATCCCTCTTCCAGGTCACACAGTCACACATTTCCCCAGTTCCCTTCCTGACAGCTTGTATTTGTTCGTAGCTTTCCCGAGGCCTGGAATTCCCCTGTAGTCCTTCTGCTCCTCTCCTGGAGTCACCTGGGAGGAGGTAAGAAGAGCTTGTCCTCACCTCTCAGTATCCTTCTGGGATTCCCCAAGCAGTTCTTCCTTCTGTTTCCACAACACTTTAATTAATCCCCATCATAGGGGCTGCACAAACCATGGCCCTTGGGCCATCGCCCATCCATCAGCTTTGTGCAATAAGGTTTTACTAAAACTGAGCCATGCCCACTCAAGTAGGCACTGGCCCACGGCTGCTTGCACTTTATGGTGTGAGATGCCAGGCCTGGATGAGATTTACTAGCTGCACCTTACAGAAATGTCACTCACTACTCCACTGCTAGCAAATTTCGTTGTTCCTCTAAGCAAAAATGTAAGCAGGCTTCTTGAGAGGGTATGTTTTCTCTCAGGTCACTGTCAGCGCCCAGAGTTCATGCCCAGAGCCTGGCACTGAGCAGGCCACACTCGGAACTCTAAGCTGGCTGGTGGGCAAATGAACAACAAGCACATAAATGTACAGAGGTCTGTCATGCTTCACTGCCAGGCTTCCTGCTAACCCGAATACTGCCAACACTGGAAATAAACTCGGCTCTGTGGCTCCCAGACTATTCGAGGAGGTGCCCCAAGGTACAAAAAAAAAAAAAAACAAGTGAACTGAGGTCTCACAGAATATTTGAAATTTTCCAAGAAACGCAGCGATTATCTGTCCAGCAATGTCCAGCCTTAGCTCTAGATGGTGCAGTTGCAACACTGAGTGCCACATGTTGGTGGCATATGACATTCCTTAAATGATATCACAAGGGTGTGAAGTAGGGAAAAGCCCCTAGCTGCTGAGATTAAACAGCAGCACCATCCAGAAACCAACGACGGAGAAAAGGAAGCGAGGAGGGCAGGATCCACTTTCTGTGTAAGGCTTTAGAGGTTATGCAATTTACCCCTACCCCACCCCAGCCCCGCCGATTCACACATGAGACTTTTTAAGGATGAAATAAGAACATCCCCCCCCCCTTTAAATTGATGAGTCATTCTTTTATAACTGCTATTATGTATTGGGTCAGAAATGCCTACAAACTACTTGACGAAAAAGAAAAAGTGCCAGGTATTTCTTCTGACCCTGCAGCAGCATAACAACATCTATGAACCCCAAGGGACACCGAGAGCCGAAGAAGTTTGGGAATCCGAGTCAGGATAACTCAGCCGCTGAGTTGCATCATCATGCTTTGCTCTTCCTTCTCCAAGCAGGCAATAATATTGACCTAGAACTACAGCCATGTTCTAAATGCAGATCTCTGGGCATACCACTAAATAGTTCCTCCCACCCCCGTACCCCCCAAGAAATCATTACTTCCTGTTCTGGGATGCAAGGAGATTATTTCTGTCCATTAGAATTTGTTTCCCCCTGCCATTTCTGAAAATATTTTTACATAGTCACCTGTTTTTGTTTTTTTTTTGGGGGGGAGGGACTTTGTGGAGAACTGAATTTATTTATTTATTTGTAAACCATAGCACTGTAGCACTGTCTTCCTGTTGTTCATCGATTTGCTCGAGTGGGACCAGTACCATCTCCATTGTGAGACTTGTTTCTGTATTTAGCATATCGAATACATCATGGGTAGCTTGCCTGGCTTCGCCATGCAGGTGAGATATTCTTGGTAGCTTGCTGGGCTCTCCAAGAGGGGCAGAGGAATCGAACTCAGGTCGGCCTATCCAGCTGCATGCAAGGCAAATGCCCTACCCGCTGTACTATCACTTGGCAAGAGCAATATCACTTGGCTAGAGCAATAGCACAGTGGGTAGGGCATTCGCCTTGCATGCAGCCGGGTCGGCCAACCCGAGTTCAATTCCTCTGCCCCTCTTGGAGAGCCTGGCAAGCTACAAGAGTAATTTGCTCGCACGGCAAAGCCTGGTAAGCTATCCATGACATATTCGATATGCCTAACACAGTAACAAATCTCACAATGGAGACATTACTAAGCCTGCTCGAGCAAACTGATGAAAAATGGAAGGACAGTGCTACAGTGACAGTGCATTTATTTATTTATTTATTCATTCATTTAGTTTTCTGGGTCACACCCAGCGATGCTCAGAGTTACTCCTGGCTCTACACTCAGGAGTTACTCCTGGCGATGCCTGGGGGACCATATGGGATCCCAGGGATTGAACATGGGTCAGCCACGTGCGTGCAAGGCAAATGCCCTACCCACTGTACTACCACTCAGGCCTGGAACTGAATTTCTTTCTGTGTTGGTTTTGCTAAGAGCCTATTCCTGTTCATTGCAGCAACACATCAAACAGAAGTTTGGTCACATCACTTGGGCTCGAGTGGTGTTTAGAATCCTTCTAAGGCTCCCAAGTGCAGCCAGTCTGAAAGGTGAAGCCCTGCAAGCTGTCCCTGTGGTCCCAGTCGTACCCCCGAACCCCCTGCCCTACACAGTACCACAGAGGGCTGCCTCCACCCTTCCACAGGCCCTCCCTCCCCCCACACACACCGAATCCTCTGGGGAGCCGGCCATCCATAGATACGGGACTCCACTGAAGAGTAACCCTGATTTCTCAGCTCTCACCTCAGCTAGGCTGTCCCGGTAACTGGCAGGCAAGACCCTCACTACATGCTAATTAATGTCCATCAGACAAGCACACCAGCTGTTTCTTTCCGTTATGAAGGTGAAATCCCCTATTATTCAGGAAACAACCTGAAGAACATCCCTGGCTGTTCAAAAACGTACCAAGATCTCCTTACTGTGCAAGCAAGCCTGATATAAGCTCTCCTTCTTAGAGAATCAATGACAATTCATTTCCCAGAACCTGCTTCCCCGCACCCTCAGCAATACTCAGGAAGATCTTTTTATTCATTTTTAAAAATCTCTTCCAATTGTTAGGCCACAAATGGCAATTTCTTAATTATTTAGTCAAAAACCTTTTTATATGTCCACTGATAATTTTGATGCCTTATTATAGTTTTTCTATTAAATTTTATTAAATTTCTATTAATTTATTAAATTTTTCTATTTCATTCTACTAAAATTTTTCCTGATTAGACATTAACCTTTTCCTTACTGCTTGACAATAAAGAAATATAATGTGCATATTTAACTGTTATAAACGATGTAACTATATTTCATTTACTTTCTTACTTGCCCCGTGAGGTCTATTTGACATTTACAGTTAAGTCAGGTTTCTCACTTTTCCCCCCCCTCTGGTTTCAGACCATGAACTTCTTCTCATGCCAACACTATGTATATAATCACCCCTACAGTCTCCAAGTGCATTTTAGGCTTTGAAGATTTCAAGCTTTAAGCCACAAGAAGTTGAGGCTGGTGCTGAATTGAGTCAGGGGTTCAGTTTCCCCGCGTTCCTCCCTCTGGTGAACACCTTTGGTCCAACAATCCATTAGCTGACTCTCCAATGACCTGGGTAGCACTAGGGTATCATGCCTTCCCAAGCTCCGTGCGGGGGCTCCTTGAGCCACCCTGCCCCATGACCTCGCAATTCCTCATCAAACTGCATCATCTGCTCCCGGGCAGTTCCCCCGCCCCTCCTTAGGAAAGGATGCTCATTCCGTCTTTCCAGGGTCCACTTTACACCATCCACAGCCTACAGATCACCCACCTGCCGAAGTCTTCACTATCTATGCCAAGGCATCAAATGAGGCCCTCCAAAAATGAAGAGATATGCTGACAATTTTACAAGGACATATGATGCCTCCAAACTGCCACCTGTTTCCAAATGAAACCCCAGTTTCTCCTCCAAATTGCTTCTCTGGTGCCGCCACCTCTTCTGGACCACCCAGGGGGGGAGTCAACCCTGGACGACGACACCTACCCTTACCCCTCGCCCAACCAGACCCTTCATCTACTCAGCCGCTTTATCTCTGAAGCACACCTTGATTCTTACTTTCCACTCTGCTCTGCCATCCATCGCTCTGGTGCTGGCCAACTCCAGCCTCTCCAGCAAATGCAATTTAGATCACTACTTAATTCGTCTCCTGGTCTCCAGCAAGGGCCCTCCGCAATCCATCTTTCACAGGAGAGCCTGAGACTCCTGGCTCCAGCCAGCACCTCCATCCCGAGCCCTCACCATCATCGTCGCTCAGTGCCAGACCCAACATCCAGAGACTGTCCAGACAGCAGCTTCCACGGCCCGAACCCAAAGTCGCATCTGCTCCCCCCACCTGGCCCTGCTTTTCTACCCTTATCTACTTCGCTCTGACATGGGGCATCTGTGCCTCTTTGCTCTCCCACTTGCTGTTCCATCCTGATACCCCGCTCTCTTGCCACTCTTCATTTCTCCTACATGTTAAGCATTTATCATCCCATACCAGGAATTATGTAATTATTCTTTCCCTCTCTGCCACTCTCCTTTCCCCATTAATCATAAGCTCCCTAAGAGGAGAGATTTGTCTGTATAACACTCTTGTATTTAAGATGGCTTTATGTGCATTGTGTGTTCAAGATGTATTTAGAATTAGCAAAATCTCCCCAGCAGAGTCTTTGTTGAAAACGTAAAATATTTTCAGGATACCCAATGGTTTGTTTACATTCTGAAAAGAAGGCAGCTTTACAATGCACTTCTTTGCTATAGATTAATAATTAAAAAGACACTATTTTTTTAAAAAAGCTAGAGGATTTTAAATATATAAGGGCAGAAATCACCCTTAAAGTCCTCACTAAATTCCAAGATGAAGTAGGCAATTGTATTGTGTAGTAGAAATGCTGGTTCATGATCTGCCATGAAAAGATAAGACTCAGAAAAATGATTTTTTTTTCAGGTATCAGGCTGTATTGGGGGACGGGGGAGGGGTACAATCAGTGGTGCTCAGGGGTCACTCCCGGCTCTCACTCAGGAATTACTCGTGGTGGTGCTTGGGAAACCCTATGGGATGCTGGGGATCAAACCTGGGTTGGTCACGTACTGGGCAAATAAATACCCTACCCTCTGTACTATCACTCTGACCCACCTCGTTTTCTAGTTATTTTTTAGTAGGAAAGCACAGTTTCATGTTTTTCAAATGCGGGACCAGAATTAATCTCCCAAACATCCCTATGAAGTAGGTGACATCATGCCACACACCCTACCCTGCTTTGTTACCAGAAGGCGAGAGGAGAGGAGTGGTCTCTGGCACATCCCGCTGGCCAGGGACAAATTTGAATTCAGGCCTGACTGCAAATGCCGTCTCTGGACAATTACACAAAGCAGTGTTTCTCAATCTGTGAGTCCCTGAGATATTCCAAGGGGGGCTCAGGTAAAATCCTATAAATGGGGAGGGGGGGGCTGTGGCATAGCATGAGATTAGTGAGCCACCTGGTAAGGGAACAGGCAGAGGAGGGACAAGTCAAAGGGAACCACAGCCACAGAGGTCGAGAAAACACTGCATGAAACGTAAAAGACAATGAAATGGAAAACTTGCACCCATATCACAGAGTTCGGTACAAGACGTCAAACCAGTCTCGCAGCATCTTCCGCCTTGGCTCTAAACTCACAGTCATGACGTTGTAGCATGGGGCAGACCTTCCTGCCACCTGTCACACAACAAGGGAACGACAATTGCTTTCTTCTGAAGGTATCTTGCCTTCTCACCCAAATGGAGGAAGTCTTGGAATGTGATCAGCATCACACCCCCTCCCCTGCTCCCCCACACTCCATTCCCCACCCCCACCCTCATGTTGGGGGGAATGCATCCTGTTTCAGCAAGTGTTTCCAATGGTCACTTCCTGACCAAGTCAGGCTGTCTAGGTTCAAGGAATGAAACAGCAAGGAGCTACCACCTGCTTGTTCTCCTTCCAATTCGAAATGCACTTTTCACTGGTCTGTCTCCACTGAGCAGGTGCAAACTCAAACACACTCCCCAGGCTAGAAAAGTGAAGGGGGCACCTCAGAGGCCGGGGTGGGCAGCACCCACCACCTCCTTCCTCTCTCCCCGAGTCTGCTGGGAATGCGGGGCTGGCATACTCAGAGACCTTCCCCATTTTCAAAAAGAGAGAAATACAAGGTTTTGTTTTGCTGCGCTTTTGAAAATGTGAAGTCTCCTTATTTTTAAACACTGGCAACTAATTCCAGTTTAAAAAAAACAAAAAACCAACAAGATGTAGGCCAAACCAAACACATTCACAGGCCAAATCCAGTTCTGAGGGCGCCAGTTAACAACCTGTTTCAAATGTATTGGCATTAAAAAATTCTTGTCTTGTTGAAATAATCCTAAAATATCAACCGTCTGAAGTCTTATATTTCAGTGCACAGATATTTACCAAAATGTGCCTGAATGTTTTTTTAACATTCCTTGGGGTCAGAATCAGAAAGTTCTCTTTTTCTAATCGGAGAGCCCGGCAAGCTACCGAGAGTATTCGATATGCCAGACACAGTAACAACCAAGTCTCCAATGGAGACGTTACTGGGCCCGCTCGAGCAAATCGACGATCAACGGGAGGGCCTTTACCTTTTACCTTTACCTTTTTCTAAAAACTCAAATTCCCCCTAGCCCTTCTGCTATTAGTTAATCCCAGGTCTCAAAATCCTAAACAGCATTTTGGAATAAGGAAAGTTTTCTCAGCCCCCCGCACCTCTCCCCTCCGAAATCAAATAAAAACATGGACATTCCAGTTTCCGACTGTGGTCTACAACATACTCTAAGGAGTTGGTGGAAACGCAGCTCCTTTCCTTATGTGGCTTGTTCTACACGAGAGATGAAAACGTGAAGAACCCGAACATGGCAAAATCTATTTCAGAAAGAGGCAGTCAGTGAGGAAAGCAGAATCAACAAAGCAGAGACCTGAAGCATGTTACTGGCCCTGCATAAGCATGCAGGACCTGTGAGAGGTACCTCAGGCCGATGTACAGCCATCCACCCTTCCTCCTGACTTCTTGTGGCAGCTACAAAATGAGGAGAAGTGCCAGAAACAGGCCAGGACGTCCTGATTTGAACACTATCCTTCCGAATGCTTGAGAGATATTTATGAGCAAGATGGGAGAAGACAGCTCAGAGAAAGAGTAGAAGAAGTTCTTTTGCCGGGATCAACCTTATCCAACAGGTGCTATGGAATCAAAGGATGGCATCTACCTGGACAAGGATTACAGACAGGTGCACCAGAGTTTTGCTTTACTTGATATTTTCTTTGATAACCTGGAAGATTCCTATGTTAGGAATTATATCCATCCAATTTGTGGATGGGAGAAAAATGGGAAAATGGTGAATACACTGTAGATAATAAAGATTCTAGTAAGCCAATGCAATAAACTTATCCTGCAAGATAAATCTGTCACTGATACTGGTAGAGTCCAACATAAAATGACTTATAAAGATGGCAACGTTCAGAAGATGAACAAATAATGGTTAAAGAAGATACGAGTTGGCAGTGATCCGTGAGGAAAACATAGACTGTGTAGTGAAATGGGCCAGTAATGTCTCAAAACTGCCAAAATAATTAGAAAAGGGATGACAACGTTGTGCTCACTATCTCAATGTCTAAGCACCATCCTTGGGTGCTACTGCAATCCGAATACTCACCCATTCTCTGTCTGAAATACTGGGATATATATAATGCAATTTGAAGGCATTATTAATACAGAACATTTGTTGTTTCTTTTGCTGTTGGTAAAATTATTATAAATACTTGCTTCCATACGGCAGAGCCTGGCAAGCTCCCCGTGGCGTAACTGATATGCCAAAACCAGTAACAAGAAGTCTCATGATGGAGACATTGTTGGTGCCCACTCAAACAAACAGATGAACAACGGGAGGACAGTGCTACAGTGCTAAATGCTTCAATATAAATCTTACTCCAACTATTCATGCTTACCCCATGTCTCTGGGAGAGTACCCAATTCCCTATTTTATTAACCCTTTCATTTTCCCAAGATATAACTGACAAATGAAACTGGATGCGCATACTTGACAGTGCTAAGAGTTACCCCATGCATTCTGCTGGGGGCTATTCCCAGTGCTACTCAGGGGCCCATATGGTGCCAGCCATTGAACCCAGGGCTCCATGTGCATGGCAGAGCAATGGACCTTTCAGTTATCTCCTCAGCCCTAAAACTATATAAAGTGTGATGACTCGATACCTTGTCTACTTTAGGAAATCATCAGCACACTCAAGTTAGTTGAGTTACCTGCAAATACTCTGATCTTGAACATTTAAAACATACTCAAATTCAGAAGCCCTGGGGACATTCATTGTATACCCTGCAGGATTCCCAGGACTGTGGGTAAAAGCTATCGCCCCACGGACAGGAAGATATTCCCCAGGGTTGTCTCCTGGGTCCCATCCTTCTCTATCAGATTGCCCCCCTCCCCCCGACAAGTCCCTGTGGCCTTCTCCCAGTGATGCCCACGCTGTCTACCTGCAGCCGAATGAGGAGAGAGAAGCATTCCTTATGTTATTCCCGATTAACAGAGTGCGGACACACAAGGCAGATCAGCACCCCCCTACACCCTGAGTGCCTCGGTGCCTCCACACACCCGAGCGCTGGATCCCAGCCCCTACGGCTCACAGAACACACCGAGTTCAGGGCTCACTGATCTGATCGCTGGTAAGTGACCCAGAAAGTTCCAAACCGCAGTCACTGCCATTTTACTGAAGCAGGTATTTGGGAAAGGCGAGCTGGCTGAAGGCGCCCTCTGGTCAAGCCTAACTCAGGGCTGCGCGCCAGCACAAGCCTGGCTGCTCTGCATCTGCCAGGGCACGTTCGGGACATGCCACCAAGGAAGAAAGTGTTTCTTTGAAAAAAGTCACCCTTTAATTTAAACAACAACAACAAAAAAGCCGAATGGGGGGGGCAGGGCAGGGAGAGTAAAGAGGGCCACAAACAGCCATGGTGCAGACGGAAAGACAGGAGATGAAAAGAATGAACTGTGGACTCTGCCGGTGGCGTCAGCCTGAGACAGGACCTGACCTCCCTTGCGTTCTACACAGCAAACAGAAGCCATGTTTGGTGGTAGAGGGACCCTCAGGCGTGGGGCGGTGACACCTGGGCTCCGAGACACACACTGCGGCCCCCTCTGAGCCACGGCCCATCAGATCCTGACCCTCACGAACTTGTCACACAGGCTACTGCAGACCAGAGAATGGGAAAGAACCGTTTCTTTCAAAATACCATCCTCAATGCAAAACAGAATCCGCTGCAGTTTTCCAGTGAGCATAAGGAAATTGTCTCCCTGACAAGTAATACAGTATTTTGTCAGAAAGTCCTGAAATGCTCTTAACCACAGGTCAATGTTAACTAACGAATTCTTTCTGCTTAAAAATCCTTTGTTCATAGGAATATAACATTGGCTGGAACCATCCTACTGGATTGGGGAGGTCAAGGTAACACTCAATAGTGTTTTGCAGAACAGGAGACACCCCCACCCCCACCCCTCCTTGGGGCTCTGGAACCATCCAGGGGTGTGCCAGTAACCTCAAGTGTGATTTGGGGGTGCTTCCTGTTCATTCACTTTAAGGCAGCTGATTTTCAGGAGGGTTCTAAGTATAAGGGGGCAATAGACCCAGGAAGCTTGAACACTACTGTTTTCCTTATATAGACAAGGAAACTGACGTTAGTTTGTCCATATTCAAACAAATAGTAAATGGGAAATGAAAATTTGAATCTATTCCTTTACCTGTTCTATATGTTAGAGACTCAGGGAAGCTCAAATATAAGCGTTCTCCCTCTTTCCCTCCCCTCCTCCACCCCCCCCACACACACCCGCCACAAACAGATCAGACGTACAGTTTTGCAATTTATTTTTGCAGTTTGCAAATTCTGGTTACCTCCCCACATCAACTAAATACTCCCCAGCCTCTCTGTTAATGAAGAGATGGTTTTCAATTACTTTTACCTACAACAATTTGTGCAATCACTCTTCCTACCATTGAGCATTTAAGTTATTTCTAGTTTAGAACTGTCATAAACAAAGCTGCCGAAATCGTACTTGCCAAATGTGAGGTAGTTTTTTTCAGCCTGTACTTTTTTTTGGAGATCACCACAGACTAGAGGTGAGTTTTTCCGCAATTTAGGGTGCACCCCAAAATTCTGAGACACCCCAAGTACTCATCAAGCTCAAAAATCACTGTGGCAGCAACTGCTATCAGGAAGAAGGTGTCCACAGGAACGGCTCTGGTTAGAGCCGTGGGCAGAGCCTGGGCCTGAGCATGAGCCTGACTCTTCCCTAAGTTCAAATTTCTCCTGGTGGAAATGCCTGACTAACGGACATTTTTGAGGCTTTCGATGAGTAACATAAAATTGCCCTCCTGGAAAGTCAGAACAATCACAATACCCACCAGCAGCACTTGAAAGTGACAATTCCCAAGATGGTCCAGTCAGCCCGACTTGCTTAAAGCAATCAAATCCCTGTTTGACCCTAACTTTTAAAACAGTGAAATTACTGATGAAACATATGAAAAAACCATTCAAACAATGACCCCTCACTCCATGTTGTTTTTTTTTAATCTCTCAAAGAATATAGGATTTCAAATACAACACATAAATCTCTTAATGATGCTAGATCCCAAGAGAGTAAATTTTACAGCATGACTATTGGAAAATCCAGTGAAAGCAAGTTCCCCAAGACAGGGCTGATGTGGTGAAATACCTCATCCTTGCTGGCCATCTGGCTTCCTAGTCTGGGTCTCAAGAGCAGTCTACTCCACCACCTCTCAACAAACTCATGAAATCATATATGCTTTCAAAATGTACAAGTGCTATCTTATAGCTGATGTGGCAATCTTAAGTTCTCGAAATTCTTTTAGCTAGCTAATCAACAAAGATCTGAACATCCACAATGGTCTGGGCACCATTCTAGACTGGGCACAAGGTGGTGAACCCCAAGGGGATTCTGCCTTCAAGGAGAACCAGATGCGAGTTCCAAATTCGGCAGCGAAGTTACCAATGGTAAAATGTGCAGTTAGCTGGGCCTTGGGGGTTGCGGGGGGGAATGCGGTAGGGGGAGCTTCTCCATATCTCTGCATCTTGGTTTCCTCACCAGTGAAGTAAAGAAGTCAGCCAGACGGTCTGTGGCCAGTTCGTTTCGGCTCTCAAGCTCTTTGGTTTTGTTCAAAAGTTCCTAGTTACTCAGATGTGAGCCTAGTTTTTGCATTCTGCATGTTAAGCCCTGTACAGTTCTCCGAACATGTTCCATCCTTAAAACAATTTTACATACATAGTAAAACTCTTGATGTCTCAGATACCTTTAAGGAATAACCACAAAACGAAGGTTCCAGTTAGCCAAAGGCTTTTGTCCCCAATGTTACCATTTTTTGAAGACATTTCTAAAATTCTAAAATGCTGTTCCCTCCCTCCTTCCTTTCTGCCTTCCATTCCCTTCCTTTCCCCTTCCTTCCTTTTTTGCTTCCTTCCTTCCTTCCTGGGAGATTAAGCCCAGGCACTCACACCTGCCAGGCGTGCAAAAGCCCACTTGAACCTCATTCCCAGTGCCTGCCCCTTTCCTCGTGTGCTGTTCTATAAATACTAAGGCAAGAACTATGTACCTCATGCCTGCAGTGCCTCAACGTGGTGGTGGGTCACCAAGCCTGTAGGTAAAAACAGTCAGCATCCCAGCTCTCCAGTGGCACATGGGGTCCCTCAGCCTGCAGCACTGAAGCTCCAGGGCTTGACTCTCTTCTGCTTATCCACATCCCAAAGAAGCACAAGTAATTCCATCTGAAAAATATCTACAGCTCACTGCCCCCTCCAGCATTCTGAATACAAGGAATGAAAAAGGCTCTACTTCCACCCTGCTTGTTCTTTCCCACCTTCACACCCAATGATTGTTCTTACCACCATGATTTCACCCACATTCCCAATCTAGAATCTGTGTGGAGACCCTGTTCTGGTTCTGGCAGCGTTAGAGAAAGACAAACCAGGGGGGTCTCAGCAGCCGAAGTTTGACACACTCTTGGGAAGAGTCGCACACGCTCAGGAATACTGCCTCCTTGTGGTCTCTCAGGATACTACCATTAAGTAATACAGGCAAAGTCTCATTTGGAATAGGCGCCTTTGGAACTCCATCTCTTCTGTCTGCAGGCTGGAGTAATGGGTAGAACCAAGATTTCTCTCACAATACGTGTGTAAACTTATCTGAAAAAAAACTCATACACTAGGATATTTTCCCTCAGTTTCCAACATGAAGCATTAACACAGGATCTGATCTAGCTCAGGAGAGCTACATCTGCAGCAGTGACTAGTAGGAGCATGTGCAGGGGGTGTGTGTGGCTACAGTGGCAACAATACCTTGCATACTGACTAACCCCGTTTCAATGCCTGCCACTGCATAAAGCCCCACTCCAACCCCACCGGGGGTGATCCCTGAACAAAGAGCCTGAAGTTTAAGTCCTGAGCACCTCTGGCTGGTGGCCCCCAAACAAACTAAAGAATATATACATTGTAACTTTTGAGGACATCAGACAAATTCTAAGTTCCTACATCTCTACACTTCATGAAAGTAGTAAAACAGAACAGAACAAATGGTACTTTAACCCAAGCAGCCAAGTCTCTTAAATATACCACAACCAGTTACATAGAGAACAGATGCTTACTTGCTTCTGCAGCCTGCCAGAGTAAGGACAGTGACAAAGGACAAAGGCAACTTTGCTCAGGACTCAGGAGTTCCTAACACCCTTTACAGAACATTTTTGCAGAACTCAGGAGAACAAGTTTGAAGATAAAGTTATCTTACATGGATTACCATTTAGTGGGCTTGCGTACCAAACCATTAAGAACAGGAAATCCAAAAAAGTTTACAACTCTCATGTCTTGGGACCAGATAGCACAGCAAGTAGGCCACTTGTCTTATAGCTGCCAGCCCAGGTTCAATTCCTGGCACCCCATATGGTCCCGGGAGCTCGACAGGAGTGATCCCTGAGCACAGAGCCAGGAGTGAGCTCTGAGCACCACCGCCAGATGGGCCCCCAAGCAAACAAACAAACCAAAATATAACCTGATGCCTCAAGATCACAGAACGCCTGATGCTGAACAGGCGCCCAAAAGTCACAGGCAAGACAAGATGACAGATCCCTATTAGATACCAATAACAATTGCTTGGCACCAGACTCACTTCCCAAGCTCTCAATTAATATAAAGGAACATATATTTAGAATGACAAACAGATCAGAAGTTGGGAAGAGGAAATGCCACAGTTCCTGATACTGCCTAGAATAGAACATGCCTCTGTTCTTTCCTGTGAGACTAACAGTACCTGCACAGAGCACATCTCTGCTCGCTGTGCTTAGTGTGTCCTCCGTCCAAAGGAACAAAAACATTCAGCACCCAGAAACAGGAATCTTTGGAAATTTTACGCTTAAGCAAATGACCGATCCAGAGAGAAACTTCTGATAAAATTACTCAGACATCCCTGTCCCGCCCTGGCCTGGAAAAGGAGGTTGGTTTTTAAGGCCTCCTACATTACCGTCGCAGACTGACACACAAGTGCACCCCAATTCCAGCAGTGATTTAGGAGGATGGGCAAGCTTTGCAGCAGATCGGGTCATGTCGGAGTCAGCACTATGACAGAAGGCTAAGGAGGGCCTGGGACGCAGCTCAATGGCAGAGTCCAGGGTTCAGCCTGTGTGAGGCTCTATGTTCTGTCCCCAGCACCTTAAGTCTCCAGATCAAGGATGCTGACCAAAACCAGGCACGACTGCACCTTAAACCCCCTAGCTAAGTCAGTCCTGGCCCACAGGGCCAGCGCCATCAGGGCTGCAGGCACAGCAAGAATAGAGCAGGCCTATGCCCGCCTGCCTGGACTTTCCAGCTGGAGGAAGGGAGCCCCGGGCCAGGATCTCTCCACCTGGGCAAACGTGCCTGGACACAGGCTAATGCGCGGGGCACTCAGCCCCCATCCTGCCCTCTCCCGCCCGCCACTCTGACCCCTGCCTCTCTCTCTCTCCAGCATCAGCTCACCCAGGCCGACTGCCGAGCCCTCCGTTCCCTGACACAGGCTTAGTTCCCGCCTGGAGGCCTCTGTGCTTGCTGTTGTCTCTGTCTGATCCTGTCTGTCTGCCTCCAGACCTTCTCCCCCATCGGCAGCAATCAGCTCATACCTCCATCCCACAGGGCCGTCGGGGGCTACTCAATTCAAAACAGCAGCTGCCACCCTGCCTCTCCTGGCAACTGCATCTGGTTCATTACTTCACCGGGACTCATCACTCTCTGAGATCATCTTCTTTACTGCTTTCTGTCCTTTTCACTCACTTAGATGAACACTCAATCTATCGGGGTCTGTTCTGCACACTGCTATAGTCTTATCCCCAACCCACCCCCAGGTACCTGGAATATAACTGCTGCTTGACAAATACTTCAGAACAAATACAGACAGCATTAGAAGTTTTGTGTCACCATGATAGGTACCAATAATAAAGGAATGAACACCATGCACGTAAAAGTATGTCTCATAGATTTAAAAACAAAAAGTCTTAAAAACACTCTCAAGGGGCTGGAACAATAGCACAGTGGGTAGGGCGTTTGCCTTGCATGCGGTCAACCGGGGTTCGATTCCCAGCATCCCATATGGTCCCCCAAGCACTGCCAGGAGTGATTCCTGAGTGCAGAGCCAGGAGTAACCCCTGAGCATTGGCTGGGTGTGACCCAAAAAGAAAAAAAAACACTCTCAAAAATAAGCATCATGGAAATATATAGTCCAACATCACAAACAGTCAAACAGCACCATGTCAGACTGCGTTCCTAGCAGCAAAATTACTTCTACAATTTATTCTGCTGTAAGAGCACTCTAAGACCTCAACTTTTTAACTTCAAAACAACAACTATTTTCATTAAAAATTGCACCCCCTGGGAAATTATTAATGACCTCCTTCCCAAGTGGAGCAACATTAAAACCAGAGGTGCTGCTGATGTGCATTTTAGTGTACAATGGCATGAAATACACACTGCACCTATCTTTGAGCCACGGTATGAGACTTTCACCTTATTCAAAAACATTTAAATTGTTAAGCATTTTTCCTTACAGGTAGCTCTTTAAATTTTACATCCAGTGCTTTTCTTTCTTTTGCTGAAACAAAAAGCAAAGATGTCAAACAAGAAATTCTCTATGACATTAGTGACTGGCCATTTTGGCTCACGTTTCACCATAACGATACCCAAGCTTATATGGATGGCTCTGAAATTATAGCAAAGCAAAAGCTTTTTTTTTTTTTTTTTGGACAGAGAGAAGGGACATATATTTCCTGGAGCCTGATGCAAACAGAAGCTACTATTGCACTGCATTTCCAGAAGTAGTGAAACCCACTCCAACCCTCCGCCCCCAAACGAGAGCTTTTCACTATTCTGCATCAAAAGATAAGCAATTACCTATATATACCTCAATAAAGAGGTTAAATAAATTATGGTTCTCCGTTAATGGAATACTCAGCAGCTGTCAGAGAGCGAGACGGCTCTCTGAGGTCCTGATGGAGAGACTGCCAAGAATCAGCCCTGGACACAGAGGGCCAAAGAGCTGGTGCAGAACTGAGTACAGGATGTGTCCTCACTTGTGCACAGACAAATAAAAAGAACACAAACAAAATGTTGCTGCTAACACAGGGAGCTGGTAACCGTTTCCTGCAGAGGAGAACCGGCTATTGGGCAGAAGAGAGAGAGGCTCCTCTGCACTTTTATGCTGAATCTTCTCCAGGAGCAGAGACTGCCCAACCCAGGAATTAATTTGATCCATTCGAACACCAGAACAGCCCCCTATCACCAAAATGATATTCAGGGATCAGCATCAAGACACAAAAGCTTAAAGACAAAAAAAATCACCGAAGTTGGTTCCATGAGCACAGTTCCCGATCCTTATTTCCCGAAGAGAATCCAAGTCTCCGCTAATTAAAGAGCCGGCTTGTGATCTCACCTATTACAAAGCAAATACGCCTCCATTCAGTCCTTGGAAGGGAAACTGCTGCCCAGTTCACCTTGAAAACATGGCTCATTTTTAAATCGTGCCTGCATCTGTCTACCTCACCAAGCCTCTGAATCAAACAGTTTCCCCAGGCTATAAGAGAAAGTCCATATAAGAAGTAAGAGGACAGTCGGCTCCCTTAAAGGAGCACTCTCTATACGTAAGTTACCTCTACTGGGGAGAAGGCATGCTTCAACAAGGAATTCTTTGATATTAATACAACAGTATTTCAGTTGTACAGCAAAATGATCATCGAAGGAGGTGGTGGGCAAGCATCCTTTGTACTGAACACACACCTTAATCTTTCCATCTGCTGGGGAAGCCAGTTTGCTGTAAACTAAACTAAGAAACCTCCACGGACCTCTGACTAAATGATACTATGTGACACTCATCTGACTGCAGGGCAATTTTGAAATACAAATCTAAAACTGAAAACGAGCCAATCAGAAAGCAGACTTTGAACCTTTCAATCAGAAAGGGGGTATCTTAAAAGAACATATTAAAATGCAAATAAAAAAAGGGCATGCTCATACAAAACGCCTGTTACTGAGAGTACACATCGAGTATCAATATTTGACTGGATTAAACACACACATGCCCAACTGCAAATAAAGAGATCACACAGATTTCGAGAGCCACACACAAAGCTACTCAACTGCAAATACAACAAGAGCTCGTGTGTATTTCTGAAGATCAGGTCCAGAGTCACATTATTCCAGCCCAAACACAAATTCACATTTCAAATTTCTGTCGGTCAGAATCAAGACTCGAGCTCCGTCTTTCGGACCACAGACCAGAAGTGGCATTTTTCATGGGAGTCTCACTTGAATCTCCCAGACGGATGGTGGCTTAGATCTGTCTAGCGCCTTCGGAGAGAAGCACGGGCTGGAGGAGGGGTGTGTGTGTGTGGGGGGGGGGGGGGGGGGACGGTATGGTAGGGGGACACTCAGGTAAGTGGCCAACAACGCACCGTGAACCCACGAGGAGACCAGAACTACTACTTTAAAGCAAGATCTGAGACTCGAGATCACTTGGATCCAAAAAGGGGGTGGGAAAAAAAAATCCAAATCCCAACTGCTTCCCATCCCCCAGGTGGCCTCTGGTCGCAGAACTTCACTGCTCGGCGCCAGAAGTTCGAGGCCAGGGAGTCGGGCGCCCTCCCCGGGAAAGCCAGGACGGTCCCCGCAGGAATCCGGGGCGCACTCGAACCTGGGGCGCCCTCAGCCCGGTCCGTCCTCCCGGACCTCCTCCCCAACGCCCCCCACCCCCCGGGGAGCCGAGCTGTGCCCCGGGAACCGCGCGGGCCGCCGGACAGGACCGCGCGCGCCGCGCCGCGCCCACTCGCCCCGGCACTCACGGGCCGCCGCCGCGCCGCTATCTCGCCATCCCCCGCCGTGGCCTCGGCCGCCGGCGCCGCCGCCCGGGGGCTGCCCGGAGTCAGCAGTCGCCCCGGGGCTGGAGGCGAGCAGCAGCAGGAGGAGGAGGAGGAGGAGGAGGAGTGGGGGGGGCCCGGCACCAGCCGCCGCCGCCGCCGCCGCCGCCGTCTCGCCTCCGCTGTCCCAGCGCCGCGCTGCTCCCGGCGGCCACCGGCGAGGGGCGGCCCGCTGCCCTCGGCGAGCCCCGGGCACCGCTGCGGCCGCCAGAGCCGCCCCGAGGCAACGGTAACGGCGACGGTCACCGCCGCGCTGTCCTGTCGGGATTGCGGCGCGCGGGGGCGGCGCCTGCACGCTGCTCGGCTGGGGGCGCTGCGGCCCCGACCCCGCCCCCCGCCCCGCCCCGCCCCGCCGCCCTCGCCCCGCGCGCCCCCGCCGGAAGCGGCCCGCGCGCTCCCGCCGCCGCCACCTCCGCCTCCCCCCGCCCCCGTGGCCCCCGCCGCGCGCGTCCGCGCTCGCCTGCGGGGCCGCCCCCGGGAGTCGGGGGGCGACGCGGCGGCGCGCGGGCCCGGAGCGCCGGGGTGGCGCTTCCGCCGAGAGGCCGGGGCGGAGGCCAAGCTCGGAAGGTCACGGAGAGCCGCGGGAGAGCCTGCGGCCGGCGGGGGCCGCGCTGCGCGTTAGGCCGGCCGGGACCGCGGCTGCCGCGGGACGCGACCCGTGCGCCCTGCAGAGACAGTGCGGGGCTGAGAGGGGGAAACTAGGGGTCGCATTTTAGGTTGCTCTGGAAGCACACCAGGGAGCCCACTTCCCAGCCTTTCGGGCCGCGAGGTGTGCGCGCTTGGATTTGGGGGGGTTATCAAAATGCGCCCCTCCAACTCCCGCTTCCCAGTTGGGGTGCTGCAACCCCGGCCGCCCTCCTCTTTCCCGACCCGGGGCAGGAGTCGCTCAGCCCGATCAGGGCCCGCGGGGGCTCTCTGAGAATATCCTGGAGCCTTCTAGTCTTGCCTGCAAGGCGTGGTGGGCTTATTTGTGCTGAGAAAGAAACGGATCCCTTAATGGGGTGAGGATTTTTTTTTCCTTTCCTCAGCGCATTGTTCCCATTTCCGCAGTTTCACTTGGCCTCGATTTTCTTCCAGAGCAATGCACCAAATGAAATTAGCTGGAGAGGCTTTTGATGGCGCAGGAGCATGGGTTTGAAGATGTTTACACTCTACGCCGGACGCGTTTGATGATGTTCTCTTTGGCGCAATTAATTTTGCAAAGTTCAGAATTGTGCCAGATAAAGTCCCTGGCACGCAGAGACACAGGGCTTTGCAGACACACCTTCCATGGGAAGCGGGCTTGTTTGTTTCATTTGTGATTTATCTGATGCACCAGCACCAGGGGAGACGTGGTTTTTAGAGATCTTTGGGTGAAATTCCAAACCAGTTTCTAAATGGGCAAAATGAAGCAAGTTTTCTGAAACCGTTCCCGCTCATAATGCTATTTAAATTAGCAACAAAACACGAGCATCTACAATGACTGGAAAGTAGGCATCCTCGGAAGGTAACGTATAAGGATGAGGGCTGTGGGGTGCAGTAACTTGGCACAGCAACGCCATTAACTTACCTAACCTTAATGATAATAATAATAAAGACTATTTGAAAATTTAAAAGTAGGCACTCCTTTCCTGAAAATACTAATTTCAGTTAGGTATGCCCTACACTTTTTGAATGGCCAACTCCATCCTTCTGTCTATTTTAACATCCAAATTAAATTCTATTACCTCTAAGATCTTGCTTGGAATAGATGCTTCTGCTAGGAGCACTTGAAGCCCTGTTTAAAGTTTTTTGTTCAGGCCCCTTTTTGAATCTTTACTAATTGGGAAATGTTATATATATTGGAGAAATAACTAGTTTTTCCATTAGACATAGTTCTAAGGCTTATAGTAGCTTTAGAGGCCCTGGATAATGTTCTAATTTCTTTTCAAATTAGCTGAAACAGCTACACACATACACACACACAACACACATGGTGCGCGCGCACACACACACACACACACACACACAAGAAAATGCTTGTGTAGCAACCATTGAATGCATGCCCTGTCTAAGGCACTGTCCATTTCCTCGTTTAATGCTTAGCACATCCCTATAGAATAGGTACTACTAGCATACGCTGGGGTTGATAACGGCATCTGAGGTCTAAAATTTAAGCAGTTTGGTTCATCCTCTCCAAGTCAAAGAAATAACAAAACAAATGCAGAACACCCAAGCTACTCCAGCACCATCCAAGTATAAGGGAAAGTGACAGAGGGAAAGTGGAAAGTGCTTGCTGTCTCAGCTGACCCGATGGTTAAAATAGCTTACTTTTGCCGACTATACAAAAACACAGGACCATGTGAGTGTATTTAGAAGGCTCCTGCCAGGGCCTTGCAGGGGGACTGGGAAAGATGTATTGGCGCTTACACTTGAATTATCTTCACAGAAAATCTGTGTCCTGACATAGATGCATGTCATAGATCAGGAAGAAAGCATAGGAACTTGTCACAGTTTCTAAGAAGTGCTATAGTGCCCATATCATATTGAGGTCTGTTTTTCAGGGTGATGGTATGCACACTTTTCATGAGAAATAGAAGCTTTAATGCTTCCTTAAATAAGCAAGCGTTTTAAAACTTCACTGGCAACGCATATATTCTGATTATGACCAGGCTGTAACTCAATTTATTTGAGTGCTTGGTCTGATTCTGTTCTCTGTGCCAACAGGAATAAATTTGTCTAATTAGTATACAAAAGGTGAATAACTGCTGTGGATTCTTAAAGAAATTTAAGCTCAATAGCAAATGCCATAGATTGATATAATTTTATTTTCCTTTGAAAAAGCCAATCTGTGCTGTAAATATCACTTTGCATACTTTTTGCAGTTTCAGAGAAGTTGCAATTTAAGTATCAAGACAAGAAGTTGTTTTGATCCTTGAATTGTATATTACAAAGAATCTAACAAAGCAGTTATCCTTAAGTTTGTATGAAAATACATGCATAATAGAAAATATCATACTAAGAAGTAAAGGGGCAAATGATCCAACAAGCTAAGACTGAATAGGAATGAAATAACAAAATGTAACTTTATGCTGGAAAGTACATTCTTTTGTCCCTAATAAATAATGTGTCCTTGTTTCCAACACTTAATAATTCTCTGTATTTTTTTCTGTTTTGTTCATTTAGGTTTTTCTTATAATTTTTTTTTTTTTTTTTTTTTTTTTTTTGCTTTTTAGGTCACACCAGCGGTGCACAGAGGTTACTCCTGGCTCATGTACTCAGTAATTACTCCTGGCGGTGCTCGGGGGACCATATGGGATGCTGAGAATCGAACCCAGTTCAGCCACGTGCAAGGCAAACACCCTACCCTCTGTGCTATCACTCCAGTCCCATAAATAAAAATTTATTTGAAATGTTTAAATATAAAATAAATCTTTAAATAAAATAAAAGCATAGCTGTACTCTTCATGAAAGTTCTGGAGAGGAAAGACTTTGTTCTTTGAAAAGATCAATCATCCAAAAGCACCAGATTGGGTTGGTGACGTGGCTAAAATGGTAGAGTACATTCTCACATGCAGAAGGTCCTGGGTTCAGTCTCTGACAATGGCCCTGGTCTCCCCCCCCCCACCCCCGGCCACCACAACAAAATGGGTAGCAAGCTTGAGATGATGGAATTTTGTTGTTAAATTACTTACATCTTGGTCCTTCAGCTGGCTTCTTGGATGTGTGCACTGACACGTGGAGTGTTTATCAATCTCTGGGACAAGATATGGCTTGGTTCCTAGAAGAAATTTTGGAACTGGATAGAAATCTACAAATTAAGCATAGCTATTACCCAGTGAATAGTTGAAATGAGTGAAGCTGTTCTTTGTTTTAAGCCTGACTGATAAATGTAGATTTAAATTGGTTTATTTTAGAGTGCAGTTTTGAATAAGATGCAGAACTTCAATTAGATCCCTGTAACAAGAAGACATATGAGAGTAATCAGCTAATTTTCTCTAGATGTTAAGTTCTTTACCCAAAGCGGTTTGGAATGTTATTTGAGGGGCATGAAAAATGTCATAAACACCATGAAAGATAATATCTGTACAGGACTCTGCTTATTATATTCTCTTTCAGACAAAAAAAAGGTTTCAGGGTGTTATATAAACCAATTTGGTAAATTATTACATCCCTAGCATAGCCCCAACAGGATTGCATTTTATTTCTTTGTTTATTTGTACTGTTTTCTTCCAAAAGGACTTACTATGGTTCACAATGAAAGACAATTATTTTTAAAATAAATAAAATTTCAAAAACCTCTTGCTGAGATAAAGAATAGCACTTGAGCACAAAACTTCCTCAATAGTAAAATGAAAGAGGCAAAATGAAGATTTTCATAATTTCAATTGTTCGGTGGAAAGAATCCTATCGTCGTATTTGGGAGAAAGCTTTCCTGGCACAAGCTTTAGGAGACTCTGTCAGAGGGTCATTCATTGAAGAACATTCAAAATTCTAACTTAAGAGGGAGACCGCACAAGAATAGTTTGGGTTTTTTTTTGGTGACAGGCGGAACGAATAATGATTTTAGAGAACAGGTTTGAAATTCCTATTGTTTAAAGTAGTAACAAGACCAACAGAGTTTGGTTTTTATATGTATATGTGTATTTAAATTCTGGCCTTTGAAGACAAGTAAGGGATATAATAATCAAATTTTGGTCACAGTTTCCATCTCTAAAAACAAGTGTCATTTAAAGTACATATTTCCTAGGGTGCTAGAGAGGACAAGTGGATTAAACTCTTGAAAATGTCTCCCTGCTTTCAGTGCTAATGAAATTGCCATAGCTGTACTTAAAGTATGAATATGTATATGTAGTTTTTCCTCCTCTCCCATTTATTTTTCTTTAATGTAAACCAACTCAAATACTTTGCGAAAGAATGTGTGTTGTATGGGTCTGACACAAAGCAAGCAATGGAGATGAACCATAAATAGTATTACTGTTATGGTTTCTCCCCAACCTAAATCTATCAAAACATAACAAAACAGCCAGTTTTGGAACTAGGTGTGGTAGTGAAGTGGTTATACAGTCCTCTTGTCCTTAATAGGTAAAGCTTTGAGGAAGACAAGGAATAAATGGCTGTAGCTAAAAGCACCTGCCTTATAAGCATGAGCCATGAGTTTGATCCCTATGCACCAAGCCTTGTCCCACTCACTGTTGTTTGGGTCTTCCAGTGCTGCAAAGCCATGTGTGAAATATGGTGCACTGCAGCCAGGTTGTTGCACAGCACAGCAGTTAAAGGTAGACAGCCCCAGGTGACCAGTGCAACTAATGATGTCGGCCCAGGGGTTCCAGCTCCACCCACTGTGAGCACCAGCCAAATGCTCATGGCAACAGCAACCAAGGGAAAGGAAGAGAAAAACACACATAAAAATTAAAATACACTAAAAAACATTTTATTTGTTGTATTCCCTTTTATTATTTGCCCATAATCTCATCCATAACGTCAATTGCCTGACTTGAGATCACAGTATCAGGACCCACTTCTCCCAATTAACCATCATCAAATTAGCTACCTGTGTCTGTCATCTCCTGTTACCTTGCTGAATTTCTTATAAGTTTGTGAGAACGAGTGCCTCACCTGTTAAAGCAAACTCCCTGAGCCAGAAATCTAGGTTGGTAGTGGGGGAATAAAAGTAATGTAAAGGGAGAGTGTCTGAAAGGAGATGGCTCAGGGTGGGGGTGGGGGTGGGGGGTTGGAGACATTGAGAGCAAACCCTCATGCAGGTCCAACATACCCCCTGCCAACCTTCTCTGCTCTAGCCCCACTCTTTCAACCTCCCATTTGGTTGCAGTGAACTGCTGTCTGATCAGATCTTCATTTCAATTTCCTTCTCTTTCTCTCGCTCAGTAATCTAGTTTCTCTTTTTGTCATTGCTGTCTTGTGTTTTCTGCACCTGTCTCCATTCATACTTGTCTTACAGCCTTCATTCACGTCTCATCTTATAGTCGTCCATCCCTTCACCTTTTGTCTCTTCCTTTTGACTGTCTGAGCTTTCTCCTCTGTCCTTGCTTTTTTCTCTTTCTTACCAATCTTCTTATCTGTTGCCTAGAGTCATTTCGGGGCAAAGCAAGATATTAAAATTGATGCTACCTGATTCCCTATAGTCCATCATGAACCCAGAATCCTGCACTAATATTCTCAGTTGAGCTAATGGATCCCGCAAAAGAGCAATTTACTTCACTCTCAGTGGTGATATTAAGACCATTATTTAATTTATTCCTACAGCTACTGCACTCAGTGTTGCCAGAGGCATCTTGTGCAGATGGAGAAAGAAGCCAGTAGATTAAGGAACTGAACTGAGGTCAAGCCAGAGGGAGTAGAGTGGGCCGAAATGGGACCTAGGTTCCTTAAATCTTTGAATATATTATTGTAACTAATGTACTTAATTCACAGCCTCCAATGTTCTGTGGAGGGTGAAAAATAAAATAAAACCAAAGGAAAAGTGAATTTTTGCTTCCAGTTTCTGACTGTGAAAATTTTTCAGTTTGTTTTACACATTTGCCAGTGGACTTTATCCAGGGTCTCTAACATACTGTGTAACTGAAAATAATATGTCAACTGGATAATTAATTTCAATAACAACAGCATCCCTAGGGGTCCCTTCAGGTACCTAATCTGGTATAACCTAGTTCTCACAAGAGAAAACAAAAGTGGCTATCGCTATGGCAGCTCTAGCCAACAGACACATTTCTGTCCACGATTTCCCCACTGGAATTTAAAGAAACTGAGGGCCCCACTCTCCAAAGAGACACAGTCTGCAGCTCTGACAGGCTTCTCTGTGTCATGCCCAAGAATGTATTGGGTTTGGGTGTTCTGTTTCATCTCAGAATTTTACCCTCAAAGAGCTGACCACATCTTTGATACCACCTCAATTAAGCAAAACTAGTGTGATCAGAGAATTTCATTCTACCTACCCAGGCTAGCTTGTCCTGGACTACAACAATGAATCTAAACTCAATAGGATACCCTCCCCCAGCCCCCTGAAAGAGAAACATAGTTGTACAGGTGACCTTCAGGTGGGGTGATCAAAGTCAACTGATAATTGGCTTAAACAGCTTCCTCACTGGACTCTTGCCTGGACCCGTTGCTCTGCTATAATTGCTGGCTGCTAAACTTTCTCGCTCTGGCTTGGGGAATTGCACTAGGATGTTGCTTACACTGTGTTGCTACTGCAGAGGACGCTTTGACAAAGCTGGGTTTTGACTGGTGCTATGCCAGACCCTTACCAGGCATGCTGAAGGCATGCACTGTGTAGCCCAATCACTGCAGGGCACTTGGCTCCTTTACTCCATGGGCACAGATGGAACACTTTTATAGTCCTGTTTCAGATTTTACCACTCACGAGATAAATAGCTGTTTGTTTGTTTGTTTGTTTCTGATAATTATCCAAGTTCCATCATACTGTATGGTCCTGTGTCTCTATAGGGCACGATCCATACCACCAACTCCAAACTTCTCTCATTTGCACTGAGATCCCAAGATTTGATTTTCACATTATCACTGACCTCTGTGGTACCACTGATTCCTTCAGCATGAAGGTGTCCTTAGGTTGACAACCTTCAACAGAAGCCAGGGCCATCCCAGATGCGTTCACTGGATCTAGAGTGTTCCTTTTGTTTATGCTTTGCAAAAATCTTTATCTTATACATAGATGCTTAGTTAGAAATTTTATAGGGTGGTATCAGAATTTAATTTAGTTAATGGGTATAGATTTTCAATACATTTGCACATCTTTAGAAAACAAAAAATTTCAGATAAATAATATACATCGGGGGTGGAGTGATATTACAGCAGGTAGAGCATTTGCCTTGCATTTTGATCCCTGGACCCTTAGGTCCCATGAGCTTTGGTGGCAGTGATCTCATAGTGTAGAGCCAGGAGTAAGCCCTCATCACTGTCACTAATTTAGCAAAAAGAGAGTAAGAGATTACAAAAAAAAATCATAGAAACTTTCAAATGACTACATAGATTTGTGGTCAGGGTTGTGATGGGGCAGTCGATACCTATGTGAAGGGAGGTTTGATGGGAAGATTTATGGGTAAGCATAAAGTGGGGTAAAAATGTACGTGTCATCATTATTAGATTTTTCATTCTGTCATCAACTAATATTGAGTGCTGACTCTATACAAATGCTAAGGATTGAACAGTTAGCAAAAAAGGCTCATCATCCAAAGTTTACATCATAATACACTTTCAAAACATGATCAGAATGATTTTAAAGACTTGAGTTACTCTCCCTCCAAATTAATTTATTATTAACTAAAGTTTTCTATTTCTGTCTTTATTTTTGTTCCTATCAAAAATATTAGATTAAACTTTAAACCTACATTCCTAACACCTTTGCATCTGATTTTTCAAAGGCTCAATGTTAATTACTACTCATATATATGTAGTAATATAAATTAGCAATGATATTTAGCCTAAAAGATAGAGGAAATGTGTTGCTCTTTCTATTTCAGAGCCTTTTTGGTGACTTAAAGTAAAACAAAAAAACAAAATACAGCCATAGTAGTTGTTCTTAAACAAACAGATTCTTCAAATTAGACATTTTTAAATTGCTGCTTAAGAAAAAGGGTTACTTAAAATATTATCTTCTTCAGTCACTGACACAAGAATGAGGCTACATATTAATTGTTATTTTGTTCTTAGCTCCCTTATGTTAAATATCTATACTCTGGTCGACTAGTTTCCAAAGATCTTGAGAAATTAATCAGCATTTTATGGAAAAGGGGAACTCCCCAATCAAAAAAGTATGCAAATAATTTAGTAAAGGGCTGGAGCGATAGCACAGCGGTAGGACGTTTGCCTTGCATGCAGCCAACATGGCCGACCCGAGTTCGATTCCTCCGCCCCTCTCTGGAGACCGGCAAGCTACCGAGAGTATCTCGCCCGCACGGCAGAGCCTGACAAGCTCCCCGTGACGTGTTCGATATGCCAAACACAGTAACAACAAAATCTCCAATGGAGACGGTACTGGGCCCGCTCGAGCAAATCGATGATCAACGGGAGGGCCTTCTTAAACAACTTTTTAGAGGCTATTTTAGAGGTGTCAGTTCTTTGTTGGTCTCCATGATAACGTGAGGTGATGTTATATGATTACACATCAGAACAGCATAGCAGTAACATAACACAACAATAACATTACATAAGATTAACATAACAAACATAACAAAAACATTACCCAATGCTCATTCTCTCTTCTTTTAGTAATAATATCCTGATTGCCCTTTGGCCATTGTTATTTCTCCCCCATTCTTAGTTTTTAAGCTTTAGAAATACTCAGAGATGAGCTGGAATAATAGTACAGCAAGTAGGATGTTTGTCTTGCACATGGCCAACCCTGGTCCCCCATGCACCACCAAGAGTAATTCCTGAGTGCTCAACCAGGAGTAAACCCTGAGCATCGACACGTGTGGCCCCCAAACAAAAATAAAAACAATCAAAAAGTCCAATAACCACTTCTCCAAAGAAAAATAGCCTTGTTGTATAGCAGTTGTTCATTTTCATGATGTAAATACTTGCACCCTGGTCAGTTTCAAATTCCCAAGGGGCAATCACTAAATGCAAAGTAGAGAGGAGATACACACCATCAGCTCCTGGGCGCGGTCAGCTCTGACCCAGACAAGGGAATCAGACCGTGTCTCCTGGGCACGTGACGCAAGCAAAACTAATTCCTTAGCCTTCATTCCTTGAAATTTGGGGAAGACTGTCGCGAACAAGGCAGCATCTTTAGCTGAGTTTGCTCTGAGGAAGGAGCTCATTCTGGGTTCTCTTTGCCGTAGGTTTCAGCTTGAAAAACTTGAAAGGCTGAAAAGGCAGCCATCTCGAGGAGAGAAAGCAGAGCGGAGAGATGGCAAAGAGCAAGTTCTAGGTCACTGTGTGAGCTCTGGATCCGCCCAGGCGGCTGAACCGCTGCTCCGCAGTTCCAATGAACCTAGAAGTCCCCTCCCCTTCTTCCTCTCGTTTATTTTTACTTAAGTAAAAGAAAATGTCTATTTGTTTTTCTTTAGTTAAACCTGTTTGAATTGGATTCTAATCCACTGAAAGGATAGCACAGTGCCGTTTTAAATTTTGTGCTACTTTTTTTTTTTCAGAGTTTCTCCTGGGATGACTATTCCCCAGAGCACCTTGAGAATTGCTGTCTGAGCTCATCCCCCCCCCCCCCCCCACCACACACACACACTTCACAGGATAGTGGCACTGAAGGACTTCCTTTCTTTGTCTTTACATAGAAACCGGAATTGGTTACTGTCTTCTAACCCCTGATATGACGGTGCTGTTCAGACTCCACATAAGGAAAACAAAACTCATTTTCTACTGAAAGTACACTAAGTCCCAAATTGTCATTAAATCATGTAGCAATTATGAGCAAGCCTAGGGAGAGAGCAGCGTTTAGAGTAGAACACAGTTTTCATCATCACACAGCTGCTCTTGTTATAGAAAGAAACAGATGAGAACATGAACATATAAGCAAATAAGACAACAATATCAAACTGGAAATAAGTGCTTTGGAAAAGTATTTGGACACCAACTATTACTGTTCTTCTGAACTAGCTAATTGAAAAGAAGGGTGCCCTCTGAGAAGAACTTTTCTAGGACCAAACAGATAGTCTAATGGGAAGGAGATTTGACTTGCATGCATGCAGCCTACCCTGGTTCAATCCCTCACACCACATATAGTCCCTTCAGCATCACCAGGAGTGATCCCTGAACACTGTCAGCTATTGCCTAAAACAGAATAATAAACAAAACAAAGAAGTTCTGAATCAGGGATTCTTAAAAAAAAAAGAAGAGAGCATTTTTTTTTTTTACTTTCAGGGTCATACCACCACTGGTAGGGTCATATGGAATGCCAGGTATGAAACTTGGGATGGCTGCAGGTAAGGCAAATGCCCTACTGGCTGTACTGTTGCTCCAGTCCCCTGGAATCTTGAGCATATCGAGGTAACCCATAGGTGTGTGACTGACATGTTCCAGAACTGTAAGATCAGTGAGACTGGAGCATGGGGAAGTCAAAGTGGTGTCTAGGAATTAGTGGAGCAGGGAAGGCACAACAGCACATATGATTCCTGTTGTACACTGTAAAAAGCAGATTATCTGTGATCAAAAGAGATGCAAAGGGGTTGGAGAGAAAGTTCACTGGGTAGGGCGTTTGTCTTGCAAGCAGTCAACCTGGGTTTCATCCTCACCATCCAATGTGGTCTCTGAGCACTTGTCAGGAACAATTCCTGAAAACAGAGCCGGGAATAAGCCTTGAGCACAGTTAGATGTGCCCCCTCCAAAAGTAACAAAGAAAAGAAAAGCAGGGGCCACTGACACACCCATGACAGCGTCCAAAAGCAAGACCAATGTTGCTCAGATCACCAAACTTCTAGCTACCTTCTCCAGGTATTTGCTTTGCTTTGTCCTCTCTTTCTCTTGCCATATTTCTGAACACCTGTGAAGTTTGTTTCTAGAATCCATTACATAAGCCTTGGAAGTAAATTGGGTTTCCCAAGATAGAGGCTCTAAGACAGATTTTAGTGTGGAAAAGGCCCATTAGGTGTGCTCTGAGGATTAGCAGTTTGTCAGAGAGGAAAAAAGAAAGCAGGGGTGGGCAGTAAAAAAAAGGTTCCACTTCTAGATCAGTGAATTTTAACACACAGGTGACTCTTGGAGCTATTCTGAGCTGTGGGGAGATTTTTGGGTCTTCATCCCCTCCCAGTAGCAAGTTATTCAATGCCAATAACCCTCAGCAAGAGGGTATACTCTTGGGTGAAAGAGCACAAGAATTGAAGACTCTCTGTAGCACATTCTCAGGGACCCATATTATAATACTTTTATTCCTAATGGTGGTATGGACACAACTTCATTGTACCATCCCTTTTATTTTCTCCCAGAAATTGCCCCATTTTTCTCATAAAGGCCCATCATACCATCTCTAGAATTATAATCCAAAGTAAAACTCAAATTGCTTCTTATTGCCTGGAGGGCTATATTTGGACTCTTTCTCACAGTGTTTAGAGCCTTCCATAAGTCAAAGCCCACCACAAACTCACAATCTGAACAGGTTCAAAACACCCTTGACACCAAGTTACTGTGTAAATCAGAAATGCTCTCTTACCTCTTTATTTATCAAAATCCTGTTGATATTTATCAACTTCTTTTGGTTTGAGGCCACTCCCAGGCAGGCATGACTCAGGGTCATCCTGGCAGTGCTCAGAAAAATATGTGCTGCTGGGGATTGGATCTGACCTCCCACATACAAATCAGGTGCCCAGCCTGTTGAGCTCTCTCTCTCTCTGGCCTCCGAATCTCATTTTTAAAGGTTCAAATTCTCCATTCCTCATTCCTCAGAGCTCCTAATGTAGGATTTATTTCATTTCTCCCTGGAGTGAGTTATTTATTTCTAGGGAGCAATGAGAGTAGGAATGAGATCCTTATCATTTTACCCTCCTTGGTCCCTAATAGCATTTGCTAGAGATGGGCCCCCAATAAATTCTGGGTGACTTGGTCTATTTTAGCTTTCACTGAGGACAATATTCAGAGGTTTGGCACTACAGTAGGAAAAGTTAAAAGCAGGGCTTCTGGATTCGAACTACCTTGGAAATGGATTTGGCTTGCTTATTTACTTACTTGATCCATAGACCTGGGTAAATTTAACATACTAAGCCTGTCTGTCCACCTGTAACATCAGGATAATGACCTCTTTATTTAGGTTGTTGTCAGGATGAAATGTATTTATATAGACGGAATATTTTGATTTTTTCTTTTGTTTTGGGGGGCACACCTGATGATACTCAGGAGTTATTCCTGGCTCTGCACTCAGGAATCTCTTCTGGCAGTGCTCAGGGGACCATATGGGATGCCAGGAATAGAACTTGAGTCAGCCACATGCAAGACAGATGCCCTACCCACTGTACTATCACTCTGGCCTCAAGCAGAGCAATTTAAATAACGGCTGCCACTTAATCATCAGTGTTTACTGATGAAAGTACCTTGAGATTCTCAGGGGCCTTCTTCACATCACTATTGCCCATATTGCCCCATGCTGATCTGTTCTCATAAAAACTTCCTCAGTAGCTCTTGCTAAAATTCAGACAGCCAATGAAAGAACCTCATACAGCTCTGCAGAGAAGAAATCTGTTAATAGAGTGCTTATTTTTTCATAGGAGCATGCCTTTAATTGCAAAACACTATCTCTGTACTTTTCTGGGGCTCTTTCAGTCTGGCCTGGGACCTGATTTTATAATGAAGATTGTGCACTCTTCCAATGTTGCGAGAAAAAAACAACAACCAAAAAGCACAAAGCATTACATTTCTAAATGAAAAAAACTTTAGGCATCGTGGAACTTTAGACATCACCTGGTCCAGGAAACACACCAAGGGATTGTAGGACTTGTCTAATTCATACAAACTTATGCAAGTTTATAAAGAACAAGACTACTCAATAAATTTTATCTTACCCAAAGATATTATTTTCTCTAGTATGTACAATTCCAACAAAAGTAGATCAACTTGCTAAATTTCTATGGAACAAAAATAAAGAAATCTTATTTATCATGCTTATTGCTTGATTTCAAATTTATATTCTATTTGATTCAATGCTTATGGGCCTCATCATTACTATTCTTGTAAGAACAAACAGATGACATAATTATTCATTCACCGATGTATGAATTACTCAATAGATATTTGTGAAGTGTCTTTTATGTACCCAGTATGAATAAAAATTATAAAATTTAAAAATAAATAAGTCCTCGTATTCCTGACTGTATCGCATCTCTATCTGCTGGGTAGCCCAAATTCAAGCAACTCCAAAAAGTGGTTCCTGAATTGATTTTCAGTAGTCAATAGTTATATAGTCTTAATCACAAAGTTAGTGTTGGATTCAGAGCAGAGTTGTAACTATCATTAAGTGAAGATGGTTTCCTTAAGACAAATACTATGCTCTGGTCTCCTTCTCCTTTCCTTTTGAGAATTGAGCTCCTCAAAGCCAAGACAAAAAAAAAATTCATCTTATAAAACTCTATAGTAGTACATCATGAAATTATAACAGTGTTAATGCAGATGTTATGTTTATATAAAATAGTATTGTTGGGGTTTCTTGTGATTTGGGTTTGGTTTAGTTTAATTTGGGGGGCACACCTGGCAGTGCTAAAGGATTTTGATGGTGCCAGGAATTGAACACTGTCCTCCCTCATATAAAGCCTGTGCTCAGTCCTTTGAACTATCTTTCTGATCCTGGAATGTTAACAAATGTTAGGTGGGCACACAATCTTTGTCTAATCGATTTGGAAAATTCTGGGTGGCGCAATGTCAAACTTTTAACTTTAAACATACTAATATGCATCATGGGTCTCTAAGCAGAGGATAAATATTTGATGTAAATCAATATCGGAACCCTTAGATACAGTTTATTGTCCATGAATATGTCAAAAACCAAGGCTGAATCAGTTGGCGTCTATGATCCATTGGGTATTTTTTTTTGGTTTGTTTTGTATTTAAACAAGAATTCCTTTACAGACTAGAGAGATAGTACTAGGGGATGAGGCACTAGCCTTATATGCAGCCGACCCTGGTTGGAACCCCAGCACTACAAAAGGTCCTTTGTCAATCCCCAGAATTGCCAGGGGTTTCTTACAAGCATAGATTTGGAGTAGCCTCTGAGAACAATGGAGTATGGTCCCATTCTGTCCCACCTCCCCATTCCCCAAACAAACCAAAGAAAAATCACTCTATAGTTTAAGCCTACTTATATTTAGACATTATAATATTTTATGTGTTTAGTATTACTTTTATACTGGAAAAATAGCCAACCAAATATATCTGTTTAAGGCTCTGATCTTTACTTGAAAGTTGTTATTAAAGTGCCCCTCACCATGTGTGCTACCAGTGCTCATCCAAAGCTCATGCAGACATTTTTCTCCATGACAGCATTCCTTTCCTGCAGCTCTGAAAGTTTTCAATTCTTCCTGGGTGCTTCATAAAGTCTCAAGCTTTAGGGCAATGGTTACAATCCATGAAATTTTTGCCTGCTGCTAAACTGAAATGAATTTCCCTTCATTGTTAACATTAATGACCTCTTACAATGTGCTTGCTCTGTGTCAAACACAAATGGTTTTATTGAAAAACTTCTATTTCAAGTTCTTTCTCATTGTCACTGGTCTAAATGGTCTCACCCTAGTCTAAGTGGCCAGCATTTTTCTCTCAGTCTGTTTTGATGACCTTCTAATCATTCATGTCCATTCATTGTGCATACGAAAGCAACCAAACCCCTTCCAGTACTCCACAAGTCCTTCAGAATTGGTTTCACACCTGGGGCTTTCAGGTTTGGAAGGTCAGCCTTCTCAGGGGATAAAGTCCTAGAGAATCAAGTCATGTGAATAAACTCATAAGAAGTGAATGGGCAATGCACATACTAAGATTAATTTAAAATATGAAGTGAACTAATCAAACCAACCAGATGTTTGTGTCAACTTGTTTGTGACATCTCTATGGAGGGGAGGCGATAAAAAGTCTTCACTGAGAGCATGTAGGTGGAATCAGATTGCCTGCATCTTTGACTCGGTCAGAACTGAGAGTGGGTAGGTAGATTCTTCTGTTTATTGATGTCTACTCCCCATCTGTAAAATGGGAGAAAAGGGCAATAATAAAACCCACTCCCTGGGTTGTTATGATAAAGATTGCATAGAGAATGCAAGTGTTCTGCACTGCTTAGAATGAACAGAAGTTTGTGAAAGATAACAACAAATACCAGTCACTGTTCCTTGAATGGAAATCTACATAAAGAGCTGAGTCAATATGTAAGCAGAGGAAATTAAATAATCTTAACAGGTTAATAGTTTGTGATTACCTCATAGCACAGCGGGTAGGGCGTTCGCCTTACAAGCAGCCAACATGGCCGACCCGAGTTCGATTCCTCCGCCCCTCTCGGAGAGCCCGGCAAGCTACCGAGAGTATTCGATATGCCAGACACAGTAACAACAAAGTCTCCAATGGAGATGTTACTGGGCCCGCTCGAGCAAATCGACGATCAACAGGAGGGCCTTCACCTTCACCTTTACCTCATAAAATACTATTATATATTATCCATTCAATGATGAAGGATATATTGAAACAATTTCTTACATTACTAGAATCAGTAGATAATAACTTATCCAGTGAGTATAAAAGAATTCATGGATGAAAACTAAAATGCAAACTCACAAATTTAACTTTATCTTTGAAAAATCAATGAGGACAAGGTGTTTTGTTTTGTTTGCCACCAATTCCCGGTCTTTGGCAGCTGAAGACCTCCGGAACCAGTCACAGCCATGCTGAAACCACTCTCCACACGTTCAGACGAGCCTCACGCATGAAGGAACCAGCAGAGGAACCCAGGCATGTGGGACTCGGGGCTGAGATCTCCAAGCTTGCTTGGATCGGGACTGGGCCTCCTCCATCCAGATCCCCATCTTCCAGTAGGTAGGCATTACACTCACCAACTGCCCCCAGCACCGTGTAATCCCATCAATGGCCAAGACCCAGAGACTATAAAACCCTGCCCCCAAAAGAGAATAGCGCAGAGTCTCCTGCCCCCACACCTGGCTGTCTTCACCGGGGTGCCTTGGAGGGGGGTGGGTTAAGTTTTTCTCCCTGCCCTGAGCAGAGCCCCAGCAGCTGAAGACCTCCAGAACCAGCCACAGCCACGCTGAGACCACTCTCCATATGTTCAGACGAGCCTCATGCATGAAGGAACTGGCAGAGGAACCCAGGCATGTAGGACCCGGGGCTGAGATCTCCAAGCCTGCTCGGATCAGGACTGGGCCTCCTCCACCCAGATCCCCCATCTTCCAGTAGGTAGGCGTTACACCCTCCAACTGCCCCCGGCGCCATAATCCCATCAAAGGGCAAGACCCAGAGACTATAAAATCCAGCTCCTGAAAGCGCACGTGGCCACATTCGCGGCCCTGAGATATCTTATCTAGTTCTTATTCTGAAGAAAGCAGCGGACTACCAAAAGTATTCTTCCCGCACAGCAGAGACTGGCAAATGCCCCGTGGTGTATTCAATATGCCAAAACCCAGTAACAATGATGGGTCTCATTCTCCTGACCCTGAAAGAGCCTCGAATGTGGCACTTTCTAAAATCTCAGGGCTAGGATGAAGGAGATATTACTGGTGCCTGCTCAAGGAAATTGATGAACAACAGGATGACAGTGACAGTGACAGTGATACCACCAAATCCCAGTACCCTACACATAGGCTGGAATTCAATCACTGGGCATTACAAAAATAAATTTAATTTTTATAATTTACAATTCCTATAATGGAAATCAATTGTAGGAGCTATGTATGGAAGCTACTGGATAACATATGAGAGAGTAAGTTGCAAATTCATACTTTTCTGATTCCTACCTCTGCATTTTACTACCCTATATGACTGTCACTGTCCTCCCATTATTCATCAATTTTTTTGAGCGGGCCCATTAACATTATGAGACTTGTTACTGTGTTTGGCATATCGAATATGTCATGGGGAGCTTGCCAGGCTTTGCCATGTGGGCGAGATACTCTCGGTAGCTTGCTGGGCTCTCCGAGAGGGGCGGAGGAATCGAACTCGGGTCGGCCATGTTGGCGGCTTGCAAGGCAAGCGCCCTACCCGCTGTGCTATCACTCCAGGCCGCAATATGACTAAGGATAAAAAAACTTGATCTTCCAAGCTAAGTTTCTCTATATACACATATCTTTCTTCTTAGCATAAACTACACTCTACTTGCTATCTATGTCATCATAGCCCTTTCCATTATTATGTCTGTGCATTTTAACTTATTCTTGAACCTATATAGATCTTTTGTATGATTTCTAAATGAGTTATTAATCTTGCTATATTATGCTAAAAAAAAGAATAGGCCATGCATGGGCTGGAGCGATAGCACAGCGGTAAGGCGCTTGCCTTGCACGCAGCCAACATGGCCGACCCGAGTTCGATTCCTCCGCCCCTCTTGGAGAGCCCGGCAAGCTACCGAGAGTATCTCGCCCGCACAGCAGAGCCTGGCAAGCCCCCCATGACGTATTCGATATGCCAGACACAGTAACAACGAAGTCTCCAATGGAGACGTTACTGGGCCCGCTCGAGCAAATCGACAAACAACGGGAGGGACTTTATTATGCTGTATTTCATTTGATTACTATTTCTTTTCTCTTTTACAATTTTGCAATTCTGTTCCTAGATGTGAACCTAACAGAATTATGTATGCATATCTATCCAAAAGCTATGCACTAGAATACAATACCAATAATCCCAAACTGGAATTATCTTAAATACATATCCAAGAATAAGTAAAATGTTTTATGTTTATATAGTGGCATGCTGTATAACAATGATAAGGAACTTAGGCCACTAATTTGCACATAAGGTTGTATCTCATAAACATGATGTTGAAGGGAACAAAGTCAAGCACATTCCATGTATAAGAAGTTCAAAAACAGGCAAACCCAATTTATGGTGTTAAGGCAAAGAAATACTGTCTACTCTTCAAATATTAGTGATTCGAGATGTGGTAAAAGGGATTCAGGGGTGGAAAGTACTTTTTTTTCTTAATTTGAATGAAATTATATATTGGAATGTAGCTTATGAACATTCACAAGTATGAAAATTTATAATAATTATACTACTTTACATAATATATCATACTTCACTGTTACATTTTTCGACTTAATATCTTTGTTTTATGACTTTACGGAGATGGGTTTAAAATGTATGCCACTATTCTATGTTCTACCCACTATTTGCCTGATGCAAACTTCCTATGCGCATACTGTCACTGTCACTGTCACTGTCCTCCCATTATTCATTGATTTGCTCGAGCGGGCCCATTAACATTGTGAGACTTGTTACCGTGTTTGGCATATCGAATATGTCACAGGTAGCTTGCCAGGCTTTGCACATACAAAACCTACTTTGTGAATTTTTAAAGCCTAAATAGGAATAAATAGTTCTTAATTGAGACATATAAAAATGTCTTTAAACATTGCTCCTCAGAAGCAAACTGACACCACTGAACTAAAAGGGCTTAGATGATTTCCCTAGTAACTTCTCCAGACTGCTTGCTCTCTCATCTCCTTCTACTCTGCCCCTCATACAAGCATGGATTTCCTTATTATTTTTAAAAAAATTATAATGGAGATAGCCTCCTTGATGTTCTTTGAATACTCTACAAATGCTCTCACCTTGTGATTCACACCTGATCCTTTTTGGCTCTTATGCTCTTCATTCAGGTACCTTCATGGCTCACTACCTATTTCATGGGTTTATTCAAACACCAACCTTTTGGTGAAACTCTCTAGAATTTTTATTAAAAATTTAATCCTGGATCAGAGAGGTACTACAGAGGTTAAAGTATTTGCCTTGCATGGAGCTGATCCAGTTAAATCCCTGACATGGCATGTGGTCCTCTGAGCACTGCAAAAAATGATCCCTGAACATAGAGCCAGCAATAAATCTTGAGCACAGCCAGAAATGGCCCAAGCCCAAAAGTTAAGATAAAAGTCTTAAAAAATTATTCATGATATATAAAATTTTTATTTATAATAATATATAAATTTTTACTCATAAATGTATTTGTTTCATTTTTCTCCAGAGTGCGTATTACTCTCTGGTGTATTATAAACTTTGTCATCTGTATCCCCTGTGAGAAGTAAGCCCTTTAGAAGGAAGACTTAATATCTTCATTACTCTATCTCTGTGTCTAGAACAGGTACTAGATATTCATTCCAAATTCTACCTTGTTGAATAAATGAATTAGTACAATACCTAGTCCAGCTTCCATATTTGACATTTGTATGAGGGCAATCAATAACTATTAGTTCCCTTTTCTAGCTTTTTGTGGCCAAGCATTGTTGTACCAATTTCTTCAGGGCTTAATCACTGTTTCTTCTGTTTTAGAGATCAGCTTGGAACTTCTGTCATCTAAGATTAGTGTCTTCTTAAACTCAGATAGTAGTATTACTCAAGTTTGCAGATCAGATCTACTTTAGTTGGTGATGAAGTGCTCTTGATACTGATTATTTAATTTCTTCCCACTACTTCTGGTCATGCTTAGACCATCCAACCAGGACATTAGGATCTGATATCACTATTTTAGTGCAGATGACCTGTCTGGATTGCCACCTTTCTCTACCACCTCTTTTTCCCCACATTGTGTCTATGTAATGTCCTCATCACTTCCTTCCAGCAGCACCTCCACCTTCTACCTTCCCAAAGGCTAAGATAGATCTTATATCCAGTTCTAATATGATCTCTCCACATCCCAAACTCCACAAAGCTTTCCTCTCAAAATCTTGCAGAAGGCTCAAAAGATTGCATCCTTTTTATCTGTTCATTTACTAAGGAACCTGAAATTGTGGCAGGCCATGAAAACCATGAAAAGCTTGCCTGAATTTTCTTGCTTCCACTTGACTGTAATGCGAGTCAGCACTTGGAGCCATAGAAACCTGACACCATTCAATAAGCAAACAACTGTAAATGCCAAGAGTCAACTTGCCTCTAGAGCCTCCAGTGAAGGGGAACCTGGAGTTAGTGTTGGTCATCATTTTTATTTTGTTAATATGACAGAAGACAGTTTCTGGCAGACCTCTCAACCATGTCAGCAGGGGCTTATCTGGATGCAGTAGTTAGTTGCCTTTATTAAGAAAACAATCAAGTAATCAAACACGTATTTCTACTGGAGAGTTTCACTTTTTAGCTTTAAGGCAGAAAGAGGGAGAAGTTGGGCAAAATCCAGACATATCTAGAGCACAAACTTGCAAAAATTGGTAAGGCAACACTCTGAAATTTGGGATTTTAACTATAAATAGATTCATGGTGCTCACAATTCCCAAATGCTCACATAAGCAAAATGACTGATCTGCAAAGAGATAAAATTTGTCTGAGATAAAATTGAAAATCCTTTATCAATCTATCTATGGAATCCATGATTTGCACTGACATTGATGACATAAAAAGATATTTGAAGTTATAAAAATTTCATGAAAAACCTCAAGGAATTCAAGGGCATCAGTTGAAAAGGCTATTATGATCTTGTTTTTGGACATCTGGCCCTAGTGCCCTAGTATCTAGCCAACTCATTCTCCTCCTCTCACATTCTGTCTTGTAAGTATTCTTATAAATCGCCTAAGGAAAGGGCTAACACAGACAAGGCCTCCATATCCTAAAACTTGTCAGCTGCTGAATACTATGTAATTGTTGTCATTCATCACCTTCACAGTGGTTAGGAGGCTGCAGGTGTCCACTCCCTGGCGAGGTCTATGTTTTTTTAAAGTAATACTCTTACTTCTGAAAAAAAAAATACACTGTTCCTACTGAGGAAAGTGAGGAAGCAGAGAAATAGTTCAGTTTGCAAGATCATATAAGTTGAAAATGGATTATATGTATCAGAGATATTTTTATGAATAATTAGATATTGAGATCCCAAGTTTGAAAGCTGTCAGCAATGAGATAGGCTTTATAGTTGCCCAAGTAAACCTTATTTCATTAATTGTGCTTCATTTAATATTTTGATTGTTAAATTAAAGTAGCTATTTATGTTTTAAGTCAAGTTTTTTTAAAAAATGATCTTATTTTTGGAATTTCCCAAATCTCTCATGAAGTACCAGGATATTTAGATCTTGGCAAAATTCCAAGTTGTCTCAAAAATAATAGTATTGCAAATCATCGTGATTAAAAAATTTTAAAAAAATACTCGGTCTTTCACTGAATAATGACATAATGCAAACCACATTGATTTTGTGTTGAGTCACTAATTAGTGAATTTACTGAATAGTAAAGTAAAGTAAAGGCCCTCCCGTTGATCATTGATTTGGTCGAGCGGGCCCAGTAACGTCTCCATTGGAGACTTTGTCGTTACTGTGTCTGGCTTATCGAATACTCTTGGTAGCTTGCCGGTCTCCAAGAGGGGCGGAGGAATCGAACTCTGGTCGGCCATGTTGGCTGCGTGCAAGGCAAACGCCCTACCCGCTGTGCTATCGCTCCAGCCCTTTACCTTTACCTTACTGAATAATAGTATACAAGATACCATGGTAGTACAGTATACAAAAATATGAGAAAAGAAGATAATTATATCAGAGGGATAAACAGCAGATTACTTCTTTAGGTAAAAGGAGTATCAGTGGAGAAATAACTTTACTTATAAACTCTCTTACTTTAAAATTATTCCATGATGATAAATAAAATAGCTTTATATTATTATAGGTAAAGAGAATGACAAAGAAAATTGCAAACTATTTTTGTATAGAGACTCTAGAATGAAAATCATGAGTGAGTTAATAAAAATCATAGTAAAAACTAAACTTTTCTTCCTTGAGATATTTTGAGAATTCACCATTATAAATATCACTGATTACAGCCTTTACTAATTAGCTTAAAGGGACAAGAGTTGCCAGCATTTTACTACTTAAATTTAATGTATCTGCAGAAGATCGACTTCACATGAAAACGAAATAACTGTGAATTTAAAAGGAAGTTAATAAGTATGCAAGATCAACACATATTGTGGAGAGGTTTTATTAAATGGAAAACACAATTTCTGTGATTGCAGTTAGACATTATTACAGTCTATAACATTAATTTCCTTCCTGACACCACTCCAAATACTTTGGAATAAATTTGTCTGCTGCATTCATTTGAGAACAAAAAATTCCCCTTTTGGTGGAAGGCACGGTCCAGCATGTGAGTCCCCTTCTCCACTAGATTGCTAACCCAATGTAGGAGAAATATCATCAACTTTATAGTGGACAGATAGAATTTTCCCTGCCTAATCCTCATGAGTCCCTTTGCTTCTAAATATAGTGACCCAATTTCCCTTTGGAGAACCTTTATGATGCAGGTAGCTGAATCACATGAACTAGTCCTAACCACAATCATTGGGTCAAAGATTGGCCTTACTTAAGTCAGACTGAAGAGATCCAGTTTTGAGATAATTAGATTAGTCACCAGCATCTTGTTCTTCATGGGACAGTCAGCTGAAAATAAGGCTAACATGAGGAAGAGCAAAGATGAGATCTGATATCTCTAGTTCCTGTCCCACATTCTCTATGTAATTACCTGCTAGTTCTTCCCATGAAGATCTATACAGCATCCTCATCTTATCTCTTGTATCCCCAGTTTTGACATCTTCCCAAAGAAAGACCTGGTCTCCAGTTCTAACATGTCCTGTCCTTTCAATCTGTCGATAGCACTGTAGTACTGTCCTCCCATTGTTCATCAATTTGCTCAAGTGGGCTCAGTAACATTGTGAGACATGTTATTAGTGTGTTTGGCATATCGAACACCTCAAGGGTAGCTTGCCAGGCTTTGCGGTGAGGGCGAGATACTCTCGGTAGCTTGCTGGGCTCTCTGAGAGGGGCAGAGGAATTGAACTTGGGTCGGCCAACGGGAAGGCAAACACCCTATCCTCTGTGCTATTGCTCCAATTTTCTCAAAATCACTGATATTTCAGTTTTGTAATCAATACATTTGTTTTTCTTACAATGATCTGAATTAGTTTGTCACAGCTAATCTTTCAACTTCATTATTAGCAGAAATAAATTTTTATTAGATTAGAATTGTATTTTTAGTTTTTTTGTCTTATTTTTAACATTTTTCAAATTAATGTGGGGGCACTTGGGTCACCCCAGTGGGGTTGAAGGACTATTTCTGATTCTAAGATCAGGATTGACCTCTGATGGTGTTGGTGGATTAAACCAGAGTTTGTCACATGCCAGGTGAGCACCTATTGCCTATAATATCTAGGTAAGATGATTACATTAGTGTTGAAGTTTACAGTACTGATGTACAAAGGTTTTTGTGCCCCACCATCATCAAAGTCCCTACAACCTTCCACCAATATTCCTTTATGACTTCTGGTCTCATATATTTGAAATAGCCACAGGTCATTTAAAGTGAGGCTTCTGAATAAGATAGACCTTAAAACTTGAGAGCATGACTTTGTGCACGAATTTTTTACCTAAAAGTATAAACTAAAAATGTGATAAATATATAACACAAGTGTCTGGTAATTCAAAATATACATCTTTATGGTTTCTCCTTGAATAAAATAGTTTTTAATTCTATGTGTATGATGGCTTTAATGCACACCACAAAAATATGGTTGACGAACAACCTACCTTGGTAATATCATGGGGCACTGATCTGCAATTTCAGAATCCCTGAGCTTACTCCAGGCCCACAGAATCAGATCTTTAGGGAAATAGGCTTGGAAGTGTCCATTCTTGCCAAGTTCATGTAACCTCTGGGCATAAAAGAATTGAGCACCATTTTTTAAAATCCTATGCATGTGCAATTTTTACATTCATCTTCAAGTGTTACTGCTTGAACTTAAATAAATAAATGTTAAGAACATATCAATAAGATTGAGACTAAATGAGTGTAACTGCAAAAAGCAGTGAAAGTCAGATAATTTAGGAATGCTTATAAGCAGATAGTCATCTGTGGTATCAAAAATGATCCAAAATATTTGTGATTTACAACTTTAAAAGTTAATTTCCTATGTATGTATATTTCCATCACAGGATGCTGCAGGACTCTGGACTACTGCAACATTCTCTTTGTGGAACATAGCTAATTTACAGTAGTGGGTAAAATAATAGGTGAACTATAGACTGGCTCTTAAAAGTATTTGCTTAGACATGACACACATTACCTGTAGTCATATTATGATGAGCAGTTCAGGTCACACCGTGTTTAGGTCACAGTAAATGATAATGCTAAAGAAAGGGAAAACTACAGAAAAGAGTAGCCAACATTTTGCACAGAAACATAATCTATCACATAGACAAAGTAGGTCACATGTTCTTAAAAAGAATGGAAGGACTCTGTGGTCAGGTTAGTCTAGGGACTGCTCATATTGTCCCCATCTCTAAAGTCTGCACTTAGCAATCCTGCACATTAGAACCTCTCAAATTCTACAATGGGGAAAAAAGATTGTTTAACCCTAATGTTTCTAAGTTCTATTTTCATGGAAATCTTTCTGAACACCATCCTAATTTGTTGTTCAGAGGAGGTGTCTGAGTTGAAGACAAATAGATATTTTCTTTTTCTAGTACAAAACTGCTTGTAGAATAGTTCTAGTAGAATATTGCATAATAAATTTGCATAGCTTCAAGCTACCCATATGTAGGAAAAAAATCTTGGTACACTACTAAGTCATCAAAGAAACCTGGGAAATTCTCTACGCATATCTTTAATATTAATCTAACTAGATATGAGATGTTGAAATTTAATAGTATTACTGGAGAGCACATAATCATCCAGTTCTTCCAGGTATGGAAGAGTTCCAGAAAAGGATTTTACTTTTAAATATTCTCATTACCATATTTGGAATTAAACTATTACTGTAAATTGAAGCAATGAACTTTGCCCTTCCCCTCTTTTTATTGGAAGCTGATATTTTCAAAGTTTATAAGCCATTCTGTAGTCATAATTAAGCATAACAGTCCTCAGCTCTATAAGATACAGGATTGAAGATCTTTTTCTGTTTGTCCTCTACCTCTACCTACTGCACTTTCCATCTCCACTGAGTACTAATGATGGATAATGTGTTTGCACTCTGTAAGAGTCTTGTTTCTCAAAATCATTGCATAGTTTGAGAGTTCCAAAATCAGAAATGGCCCTGACTGCATACCAATTACTCTAGCTTTAAAGCATCATTGGTAACCATCTTCTTAAAAATTCATCTCAGTTCACTGACATGGTTATCTCTTTTGTCATTGCCTCTGTCTTTCCTTATTTCCTCCTCCAAAACCTACTCACTCACTTTGGAGTTCTTCCTATGTCTGCCTTTGACCCTTTTCTCAACTTGCTATGTCTGCCAGGATGAGTTAATCTACTTTCTGAACTTCGACCTCATGTAGATCTGTCTCTAGTTTGCATTGCTTCTGAGCTTCAATACCATGTTCAAATTCCCAAAAGTCATCATTGCTGACTCAAAATTAAAGTATCCCCCAAAACAACTCTTCATTTTATTCTCAGGTTTGCTCTTTTTTTGTATTCCTGTTGCCACTGTTTTAATCATCTATCTTATCAGATTTTAATATGGACAAAATAGCTCTGGCCCCTCTCACCAGTAAGTTTCAATTTCAATTCATGCCCACGTCCTATATAACCCTAGAAATATGAGTCTTGAGATCTTTTTCTTTCCCTTGAAGCACTGCTTTAGCTCAGATGCTGACGAGCTTTTGTTTTGATTTTGAGAATGTGGTATATTAAAGACATGGGTTTGGGCAGTCATTGCTTGGGACAGAATTTTAATTCTCCAACTTCTTGTGGCATGGTCTAGTCAATTTATTTAAATTTTTCTCTTCTCTGGCCTCCTGATCATCAAAAAAAGAAATCAGAACAATGCCATCAAATGGGTTAACTATGAGGATTTCTTCAGCATATATACACAAATTTCCTGGCACATACTAAGGGCACAATTAATATTAGTTACTAGTATCCAAACTTTTGAGCTGAGACCCAGTGCTACTCACTTCCCACTCTCATTATCTCTAAGAAGCCACCTCTTTAAAAAACAAATCTTAGCATGTTAACTTCTTGTGGTATTCCACCATATACGGAATAAAGTTCATTTTTTAGGGTATTTTAGATCCTTCATCTGTTTCCAAGCTACTTTTCTTGTTAATTTTTGACTACTGAGTTTGGAGACATGGGTTTTTACACTGGATTATGTTAGATTTATCATTACTCACTATAACTATATCATTACACTATAATCATTCATAGTTCTGTATCCCTATACTTCTTCTGTATTTGCAAGTTTCCTAAGCTATAATCCATGATAACCATGTCCAGTTTTCAGCCGCACAGAATTATTTCTTGCATTCTATGTTGTCTGCAGTTTGACATTAGGTCCACTGCAAGAGTTTTCACTCTGAGAACCCCATTGAAGGTATTTCTGGAAATGACTTCCTTACATGGTTGAGAGAAAAGAATATTGCTGGACTGCCATGGTGAATCTTAAAGGCTTTTCTCAGAAGTGGAGCAAAACACTTCTATTGATGTTAAAATATGGCCAAACCAGATCTTAATTGGATCAGAGAAATATAAATCTCCCATAGAGAGATGGAGTAAGGACAATAAAAGAGTATACTGTCATATCCTGTATCTATAGTTTTTTATCACAGGTCCCTTTTTTTTGGCCCATTCTTAAAAAAATCTTTAAAACTTTACATCATCATCATTGTGGAGATTTTCTGTTGACACCAGGCAGAGTGAGTTCACGTCTCTTCTTTCTGGACAGCTCGCCCACCTCTAATAAAATGCTTATTACTCTATTAAGTGTATATGTTTTACCTCTTTATCTCACTTTGTCTTATGGGCAAGAATCATAGCTTCTTGATTTCTCTTTCCCCAGTACCAAACATTCTACTTCTCAGAATGTGTTAACAGTTGACAATGTGAGGGATTTTTTTTCTTTTTGCTTGGCCATTACTGGGCAAGATCTGGAAAACTTTCTTTGCTAAGATGCATAGGTAGGAAGACAAGAAACTCCTTTGTGCAGGCAAGGAAGAGACGTAAAGGCCAGTGAAAAATCCAGTTAATTTATTCCCACACGCCTCCCAAATTACCATTTTCTTTGTTCTCAATCAGTTTCTATGTTCCAAGAGCAGATGCCTTGGCTGATCATGCAATATGCGTTAGGCACTTATATACAGGTACTATTAAAAGGAAAACATATTAATTCAAATGAAAACTGTAAGTCATCTTGATTCACAATAAATAAGTGGCATCTCTGTGTCATTTAGAAAGAAACTAATTGATTGGTACTAAAGTATCCAAAGTGTTCAGCTTTATCTCATAATTATAACATATGCATTCCCTGAAGTTCTCCTCACTACCTTAGTTCAAGTTCTTGTCATTACTTACCTTCACATTACTGTGAACTCCATATATATGCACACATATATCTATATTATCACAACATGTTGTATTTATTTTTTAATCATCTGTTTCTTCTTAATGAAGTATAAGATGCCTTTGAGAGCAGGTTCTGTGATATCTCTATTTCTTCTCTAACTAGGGATAGAGAGCTTTTATATAAATGTACATATATGTAATATATAAATGCTACTCAATTAATGTCTACAAACTTGAATCACTGTCGAATAGAAGGCAAAAAAATTGTTTCTTGAAAACGCTTTTGATTTTGGTTTTTAATATCTGCTAAAAATTCATGATTCATAAAGGATGCAGCAAACATGAATTTCAGGTTCCATATTTTAGTTCCACACAAAAAATTTTGAAGGTAAATCAATTCTCATAAGATCATATTAGCATGCTAAGAGGAACGTGACATTAAAAGAAATACTCTCCATGGAATGGCTAAAGAACAATATGAAGATACCCTAAATCTTTGCTATCTTTGTCACAAAAGATATTTAGTTTTCATTCTCTTTGTTATAGAAAACAAAACTGGAAGCTTAACTAGAACACTAAAAAAGGAAGAAGAAGAAAGAAATCGAGAAGTTTAGTTGTGCGCCTTAGAAAAGTGATTTAGCATGCTAATGTGGACACTCTCTAAATGAAACATGTCAAGCATACATTTCATCTTCTTAATTAGCTCAAGAACGAAATTTTTAGTTTTGGTAACTCTAACACAGGTTATGTAAGACATCATGAATGTAAGTAAGTGGGAGACATAGAGGGCAGGAGAGGTTGTAATTAAAGTAAATCTTCCCAGAACCCTGGGTTGCACCAGGAACATGGCCAGAATAAGCAAGGCTACTGACTTTTGCCAGGGTCATGTTTGGAGGTTACTTTATCACAGCCCTTGCTAGAAAAACATAATTTGAGCATAAAGGGCTCCCAACATTCAATGATCCCCATGTGCTTCCCATTAAGGTCAGAAAAAGAAATGCTGTGGTATCCTCTGCAAACGAATGGAGTGGGAATTTTCAGACCCTGCTCTGACTTGGCAAAGGACAGTGTGCCAGCTTGGACATCAGGAAGTCCCAGAACTTTTTTCTGAAGTATAGGGACAGAGAGTCATCCAGCCAGTTATGAACCACAGTGAATGGTTGTTTAGCTACTCATCCTTTTTTCTGCATAAGGAAGCATAGAGCTTGGCTCAGAATGACTATTGCAGTGGTTTTCAATGGTTTTTACACCCATGGACCAGTGGTTAAAAAGCACTGATCTCATTCTAAATAACAACATAATTTTTAGTGTACACGTTAATAGTAAAGTATTTCTTTTTCTTTTGCTGCCTGAGTTGTTATGGATTTGGAAGCCACCATAAATATCCACCAAATCTTTACTTATTCATTTACTTTCTGCCAAAGGAGAATGTATGATGACATAGACCTTTCCTAATTTCTCACTGGCAATCAGGATGGTATGAGGACTTCGCCAAGTGTAGCATCATTTTTTAGTTGCTTGTCCAATATTTACCTTCCTCTTTTTACCTCACTGACCCAGGTTCAATTCCTCCGCCCCTCTCAAAGAGCCCGGCAAGCTACCGAGAGTATCTCGTCCGCAAGGCAAAGCCTGGCAAGCTACCCATGAAGTATTCGATATGCCAAACACAGTAACAAATATCATAATTGAGACGTTACTGGACCTGCTGGAGCAAATTGATAAACAACGGGAGGACAGTGACAGTGACAGTAACAGTTCTAGTCAATGAGATCTAAGTGGATGTTTGCCTGAGAATTCTGGTAAAACATTTGTTCTCCTGTAAAAGGACAGATTCCACTCCTTCTTGCTTTCTTCTGCATTGTAACAAACATCTTAAAACATATTGGAACATGAGGTACTAAAGGAAGATGCCACTGGGTCCCTTATGGCAGTACGAATTCAAAAAAATTCCAGAAACCACCTAACTTTGGATTTCTGTAATGCTTGAAATATGTGTTGAAGACAGATTTGTTGACAATACCATTGCTTGGATTTTCTGTTGCTAGCAGCCAAACTTATTCCTGAGTGATACATGAAATCCAGTAATAGAATCTCAATGGTAAAACTTAAGAGAAAAGTTAATCGTAAACTACTTACAATAGGCAGTTAGTGATTTAGAAGAGATATAAAATTTATCTTCCCTTTTTAGATTTTTCCTTCCCTTTTCCAAATGTTCCTTCATACTCTCTCTTTCTTAAGCAGTTCTGGACCAGTAATAGAAAATGGAGCTAAAATCCTCACTTTACCATATCAATCCTAACATCTTAGATGGCAACATTTCTTTAAATTTTAACATTACTTTCAACACTAAGAATCATTAGCCTCTACCAATCTATGGTAGATTTTCAACAAAGTTTTTAGTTTAAGAGACTGAGATGCTTAAAATATTAGTTAAAAACTTTTAAGAACAGAAAATACAAATTCATAAACATGAAGTTTTATAAAATCTGGTTTCCATGATGAAAATCCTACCTTAAAATCTTGCTCTCTTGTGCTCCCCTTCATTATTTAGGCTATAATACTCAAGCATAAGACTTTTGTGTGACTTCTATAATTATCTTTTGCAAATTGTATTTACATATGATATTCACTGCAATAATTTTTCAAGTGCTAACATGTAGATTTCTATAGGAACATATCAGGTTTCTTTCTTTTTTTTTTTTAAAGCAAAACCCTACAAACTGGTAACATCTGGTTGATGAACTAGGTTATGGATGTTTGCACCTGGAATAGAGCCAGATCTGAGGCCCATACAATCATGCAATTACTCTAGACGCATCACATCAAAGTTATTTTCTGTTCTGACTCCAATGCTGGGGCTGGTACACTGTTTCATCTTGTTCTGCTCTAAAACTCTTAAACAGTGTTCAGTGAATGTGTAGAAAAAGGCAGCTTGCTTATCTTCCTTTGACTTTGGAGAATTTATTTATTTTTAGTGAAGTAAGAATATTTTCATTGAAACTTACTTTGAAAGATGAGAAAAAGGAGACCAATAGGGGAAATATGTTCAAGAGAGAAATATGCAAGCAAAGAAACATAGGGACAAGTGAGATATGTGTTCAATAAAGAACACAGCTTGAAGCGCTAGCAAGAACTTAGATATGAGGACCATAGTGATAGTACTGCGGGTAGGGCATTTGCCCAGGTTCAATCCCTAGCACCCAATATGGTCCCCCAAGCCCTCCAGGAGTGATCCCTGAGTGCAGAGCCAGGAGTAAGCCCTGAGTACTACTGGTATGGCCCCCAAACAAAACAAAACAAAACAAAAGAGAAAAATTTAGAAATGAAAATCTTTGCTTAAGTACATTAACTGAGACACTTACCATATGCCAAGAGTCATACATTATATTTATGTCCTGTTCTTACATCTCTCACAAATCTATGAGTTGATGACTCTCCTGATATTAAGTCATAACATGAATCAGGTCAGTGATCATTATCAGTGGTAACACAAAACAAAAAAACAAAGACCTGATGCGTCTCCCCCACACCCCAACCTGGTGCTCACCTTCATACACTTATAAAGTTTGTGTATTTAATGGGAGGGGGTAAGAGACATCATAGTGTTGTGAGTATAAAAAAAAGAAGGTCATCAAGGAGCATGTTACACAGGCTCCAAACTCAGAAGGAGACAGGAGGAAAACTCTCACTGAGAACATGATGGTTTAAGTCTAGACATCTACACATTCGTATTATTTGGGTAATGGGTAATGGGGGAGGTATTATTGGTGCTGAAGTGGAAAAGTCATTCCAAGCAGATAAGATGCTGTTGGATAACATAGGGATAAGAGTTCCAGCACAAGTATGGGGGCCCGGGGAAAGTCAGGAAGCTTTTTCCTGTTGCCGGTGCTGAGAGATTTAAAGGTAGTATGGTGAGAGTGTAGAATGTAAAGTAGGCAGAAGACTAGACTTTGGCTACCATGTTAGGATTTTATCCTAAAAGTGTTACAAATTTATTCAAAATGGTAACTGCAGTCACGGTTTCATGTGAGTTCATACCCTGATTTAGAGACATTAAATCTGTCTGTCCAAGTCACCCAAAGCTAGGATTCGAACCTAATGTGCCTCACTCCCACATTTTGCCCTTAACCCATCCTTAAGCACTGTATTCTAGTTTTATTCCTACAGTTTATCAGAGAACTTCTTGGTTAGCAGATCCATCAACAAACCATTCTACAACATAAGTATTTATGTACTGAAGTCCATGTTAGGTGTAGGGATTAAAAGGCCCTGCCTTCTGTTTCTTCTTTGTGGCTCTAGTAGAATTTGGAGTCTGTATTCTAACCAGAGGGCTGGAGCGATAGCACAGCGGTAGGGCGTTTGCCCTGCACGCAGTCAACATGGCCGACCCGAGTTCGATTCCTCCGCCCCTCTCAGAGAGCCCGGCAAGCTACCGAGAGTATCTCGCCCGCACGGCAGAGCCTGGCAAGCTCCCCGTGACGTATTCGATAAGCCAGACACAGTAACAACAAAGTCTCCAACGGAGACGTTACTGGGCCCGCTCGAGCAAATCGATGATCAACGGGAGGGCCTTTACCTTTTTTTACCTTTTATTCTGACCAGGTCTATTTATTACTAAAAGCTACCTTAGTTTCAAAGTATAATACGACTATGTCAGATTATGAAATTTATCTGAACTGGAGACTGTGAGGGAAAATATTTTCCTGCTAACAAAATCCTCAGTTTAATTCTGACAACTACTTGTGAAATGGAATCCTGTTGTAGCAGAACTGACTGAGCTACTGGCCAAGGTCACCTAGAACAAAAGTTCCAGAAATGTGAGACTAACTGCTATCTTCTGGGAAACCAAACTCAGAGATAATCAAACAGGTTCTTTCATACCAGGAGCCCCTCCCACCACCCCAAGGTGAGAAGGTAAGAGGGAAGGGGAAGGGATCTGAGGGGAAATAAGTTTTTATCAAGAATGGTGTTTAGGACTCTCGAACTATTCTTCATAGCTTGACTTTTTTTTTAAACTGTTTACATTTTAGGTACTGTGGTTTACAATGCTATTATTGGTAGGATTTCATGCATAAAAACCTCCAGCACCACAACCCCCCACCAAAGTAGCTGCTTCCCTCCACCATTGTTCTTGTGTCCCTAACCCCACCCCCGATCGATATTTAAACCAAACTTATTGTGGGAATACCCCCACAAAAGTCAGAAAGGAAAAGAATTTTTAATTATAAGTCTGTAAGAACAGTATTTCCTTTTTCTTTTCTACCCTTCATTTTTGTAGGTTAGATGCTCTAAATTAGAGTTGGTAGTAGCAAATCTGATTTTGCTCAGATAAATAATTGAGAAATGAAATATTTTCCAAATCACAGTCTATGTTTGCTTGGGTCTTTGAATCCTTTTTAAAGAAGGCTTTTGATCACTTTGGGTTAATCAAGTGCTTCCCATTCTTATCCTTTCAATGTGCAGGAAAGGAATGGTTTCTAATAAGTTAATAGGCATAAGTTCAGACCTGAATTTAGAAGTTTACAGTGACCTGACCAGATATGTTCTTTTGTTCTCATAAGTACTATATAATTCTCTGAACCTTTCATTCTATTTTCCTGATCCATTACCAATCTTCTACCTAAATCTTTAAATCATCTATTTATAGCTTACCAATATTTTTATATATTCTACCCATCAGAATAAAATGGTCAATTTGTGGTATGTTTTTAGTTTTTAATCATACCAGACTTTGAAAAGATCTATCTATGAAACTGATATCACATTTTATAATTAAGTTCTTTGACATACAACTGCCATTAATTGTAATATTAACCCTTCTTCTATGATTTTATTTTTACAGGTTAACTATAGATCATGTTAGATCATGTTTAAACAGAAATAGTTAGCAATGCTTAGAGAGATACTTCAAAGAACTATGAATATTCAAGTGAGCATTGCTTAATTGTGAGATAACAAGAATAAGATGAATCAAAGTCATCACTCTTATTAAACATAATTCAATTTTTAGGACTGAAGCAATAGTAGGGAACTTGCCTTACATGCAGCTGATCTGGGTTCTATCCTGGGTACCACATATGGTCCCCTGAGCCCACCAGGAGTAAACTCTGATCAATAATGGGTCTGGCCCAAAAACCAAAAGAAAAAAAATTCAACTTTAGCGAATATCAGTTCTCAAATAAATGAATCAAATCCCAAATTATGTAGACACAATTTATTCCTGAAAAAGGCCATAAAGTTAAAATATAGAAATTGGAGAGATGGTACAGGAGTACTAGCCTTGGTTCTATGTACAGGTTACCTTGGTTTGATGTAACCATGTGCTGCATGATCCCCAAAGTACTGAAGGGTGACTTTAAGCACTTTCAGGTGGCCTAGATAATCCCTGGAACCACAGGGCAAATCTGTCAGTACCACATCCTCAGGTTCTCCCATTGACCTTTGAGCCTGGTTTGCCAAGGATCATGGCAAGAGCTCGAAGATCTCCTGAATACCATTTGGGAAGCCTCCCTCCTCCCCAATTAAAATCTAGGCTCCTTAAATTGGGAAAAAATTAAGAATAAGTATAAATACAAAAGTACAAATTTCAGTAATTTTATTCTCCTAAACAAAATGCTGGAGTGGGATTATAGCCTTATTGAAAGTTTACTTACAAATTGGAATAGAGGTCAAAAGACAAAGAAATCAAAGTGTGTGAGTGTGTGTGTGTGTGTGTGTGTGTGTGTGTGTGTGTGTGTGTCCTTCCTCATTCTCTTTTGTCCTCAGACAGGAAGTAGTCCTGCCACTTAGAAAGGGAGTTCACAGAAATAGGGAAAACCCTTACTAAACTTCTCAGATCAGTTTGGAAACTCTGAAGAACTACATCTGGGGAAATGGAAGATTCTTTAAGCCTTACCAGTTTTATCTATCTTGTTAAGCTCTCATAAATCCAGGTCTATTTAAAAAAAAGTCTGAAATAATGAATCTAGTAATATGTCAGAGGTGACTCGGTTCATAAGTTCAGGATCTAGAGCTGACTTCAAGTCTAATCTCATTTTCCCTTCCTGTCCTGATTATGGAAATACAGATGTCTCTCATGTGCCATCTATTGGTATAATATTTCCAAAAGAGAACAAGTTGTCAATGACCATCTTTCTTTTTAAAATTAATTTATTTTTGTTTTAGGGTCACACCCAGTAGTGCAAAGGGCTTACTCCTGGCTCTGTGCTTAGGGATGACTCCTGGCAGTACTTGTATGGTACCAGGGATGGAATTTGGGTTGGCTGCATGCAAGGCAAGCACCCTACCCACTGTATTAATCCTATGTTCTCTCAATTACCATCTTTTGACAGTGATGAGTAGAGCCAGGTCCTATAGAAACTGAACTGAGAGTTGTGGACATTCAGGGAGGATTGGTGAAATAGAAGTGAGAGTAGCGTAGGAGATGGTGAGAAAAGATGATGAAGGCATTTGGGAAAATCTTTGGCAAAATATTTCCCCTGGACCCTGAAGACTCATACCATTGTAGACACCATGGAGGGGTCTCCTTTTGCATATTGCCCCTTCCCCTTTGCCTGCAGGGTCAAGCAGTGGCTTTATTACAAATTGCCATGATGATCTTTGTATAACTGACACTGTGAAGGGCAAATCCTCTTTAATGAGAGTAGAAAATAATAATCACTACCGCTTATGAAGTGCCGAATATTCATAAACTATCCTCATCCTTTGAAATCATTTACCTTTATGCAATAACTGATTCACACAATTTAATTCAGGGGGTGTGTTAGGAGGGAGAGGTGTTGGGATCTTTGGAGGAGGGAGATAGGTACACTAATGATGGGTTTGGTGTTGGAATTATGTGCATGAGATGCCATAATTAAGAGTATTGTAAATCATAGAATCTCAATGATTTATAAATCATTCGTCTTTATTGAGAGTTATAAGCTCTTTGCACTTAGCATCTCAATTAATTCTCATAACTATTCGGTCATTAGATTCCCTTACGATGCACTTTTATAAAAGAGCATAAGCAAGAAGGTTGCTTTCCAAGAACACAGGTTCTCAATCTGGGGATCTGACTCTGCTGACTGCAAACAGCTCCTATGCTTCATTCTAAAGATTTGGGTTGATTCCCTATTCTTTCAGGTTCTGAGTAAAAAGCTCCACACTTACTGCTCTCCCGGAACTTACAGTTTATCAAAGAGAGACAGCTGTCAAGAGAGATATAAACAACTGAGTACAGTTGCAATGGTGCCAAGGACGCCGAAGGAAGGATTTCCAGAGTTCTGCCCTAGTTAATTTAATCCTCACCACACTACTTTTCCTCTTCTACACATGGGTGAGCAGAAGCAAGTTTGAGGGGGAGAAAAGAAAAATATTTAGGCACTTGGCTTAAGGACAATCTACTCAGAGCCTCCCAAGTTATGACTTAATTATTTCACTCTGGGTCATGTCACATTTGTGTGACCATTAGCAAATCATTTAGCTTGGAAGAATAAGTGGTAATTATGTGCACATTAAAAGTTCCAGGGCACTGATTTGACTCTAGCACAACTCACCCTATTTTTATATGCAAAGATTTCCTATGGCTTATATAACAGACCAAGCATTTAGCTGACCACTCACATGGGCATGCAGGCCAGAGAGTCCACCAAGGAGTCCATGTTTCAACTTTAACTTTTCATCTGTTATGTGGAATGTCAAATTCGGCTTAACCACTGTGCTTATTTCTGTTCAAAGCACTGGAAATAAAAGGTTTGTGCAGATGTTTTAAGGACACCATATAGACTATTCCCAAACTTTTGTGGTCAGTTTAGCCACTATCATTGGGACCAATGACTCACACTGAGCTGGGTTTGGTTGGTTCTTAAAATATTGTTTTGGTCTTGTCCTTAGCAAAGTTGACGTGCTCACCACAAGCATTGCTAGTTAGGGAAGCAAGGGGTGGGGGTTGGGGTTGGGACTGTGTGAAATAGTTTGTGTAACAAAATTTAGTTTCAACTTTTCATTACTCCAAAATGGTTTTTGACCTAAGGAGCATTTTAATCTAGGAGCCTCTCTAAATTGAAGTATTGGATCCAACCTTTCATTCTATAAAGAAAGCTGAGTTTTGAGAGATTATGAGAGATTATGAGAATTTAGAGAGGACCAGTGTCCTGGTCTGCTGGTGGTACAGAGGTACTTTGAACTCTAGCCTCCTGAGAGCCAGGCTCCCCAGCTCCTTATTCTTCATGGGGCCCTAGACCAATTCTCTTCATTTCTTTCCACATGATTAGTTCTTTTCTTCATCATTTCTGCCTTCAGTATGGTACCACTGTCGTCTACAATGGCTGGCATCCACCCACTAACTGTAGCTTGAGGCTATTGTCCGTTGGGAAATTTTACTCTATTTTCTAAGGGCTTAGAACTTTGAGCAAAACCTCTTTAAAATACAGAAGGAGATATAAAAATATCTAGGCAAGGTTATCTCACTGCTCCAGCAGTGATAAACGTTTCACAAGATACTGTCATTTCACATGCAAGAGAAGAGTTGGGATGTATTTGATGGTGATTAATGGACCTGAGCTGGGAAGTATATTTTAGCAACAGGGCCAGGAAGAATTCTCTTTTCTACTAGGGAAGATTCCTGAATGTGAATGGGAGGAATTCAAGTCTGAAAGTAGGGGGAAGTTACAATGCTACCAGGTGGGTGACCTGGCATTAGGTGTAAAGGAAAGAATGTGCTTTCCAGTACAACAGCCACCACCATGATGGCCCTATGTAAATTAACAGTATTAAAATTAAAGGCAATTTTAGTATCTAACTAATCTGTTACACTAACCACATTTCAAATGCTCACTAGACACTTGGAACAAATGGCTACTAAGTTGCCTCATGTAATTGCAGAATGTTAGCAGCATTGCAGAAGGTTTATTGGAAACCACTCCCTAAGAAGATGAGCCTGAGAAAAGGGAGACTGGCTTGAAAGAGAAAAGAGGAGCAAAAGGTAATGTTTGCCACCAAAGAAAAAGATGCCTTAGATAATGAGAATGAGGATATGAGTTTCACAGCAGGGAATCCAAAATTGGGTTGGACTGGACAGAAAGATCAAGAACTAAATGCATGCTTGCAGGAAAACCACATTCGATCTCTGGCACCACCTGCATACTCACAGAGCACCACTGTCATCTGGTAGGCATTCCTTTATACAAAAAAACAAGCATACCTTCGGCAAAATCATGACGATAGTAAATAAGTAAGAGACTTGCAGAGACAGGGGAGGGGGAAAGAACGAGAGGTGGAAGGGTAATCAGGTGGAAAGTGGAATTTTTAGAGTGGCAAAACCACTCTGTGTGATACTATTTTGGTAAATACATGCCATTTGTCAAAACCAGTGAAGCAAATAATACAGAGTGGACTATGGAAAAATATTGTTCAAAATTAATATGCATGATACTGCATCAATATTGCCTCCATTGTTTGAAATGTACCACACCACAGCAAGATGTCATTAATAGAGAAAAAGTGGGGTGTGCAAAGGTATATGAGGATACTCTGTCCTTTCTGTTGAGTTTTTTCCATAAACACTGAAGTGTGCTAAAAACAAAACCCATGCATTAACTATTTCCCACATATATATTCAAACACTCCACTAAAACTGATAACCTGATACAATTATTTATCTGAGATTTATCATGCTTCTTTTTTTTCTTTTTGGGTCACACTTGGCGATGCACAGGGATTACTCCTGGTTCATGAACTCAGGTAATACTCCTGGTGGTCCTCGGGGGACCATATGGGATGCTGGTCGAACCCAGGTTGGCCGCATGCAATGCAAAAGCCCTACTCACTGTGCTATCACATCAGCCCATCATGCTGTTTTTAAAAGCATGATACTACCTGGTTACTCACACAGTACCCTACAGTGTCCTGGCTTAGTTTAAGAGACTCTGCTTGATGAGCAGAATGCAAGTTGCGTTTAAGTCCACACTTTCCCTCTGTCCCTGGCATCTTTGTTCGTTGCACGAATTATACAACCCTACACAGTGGCTCTATTGGGACCTCATTCATTGTTCTCTTGGAGATGCAAAGAGAGGCTGGTGAGGTTACAGTAACTGAAGACAAAGAAGGACCATTTCTGTAGGATGCCAGAGACTGACTGGAAAATAAGTCTGTTGAGAACGGATCATAGAAACTATGAGAAATACTGTTTTTCATTAGTACAGAGCCCCGAGAGATATTCAGAATGAGCCAAAAAGGGAGGGAAGTGAGAAATTTAGACGGACAGAGAGGCACAGGAAGGAGGCGAGCCACAGTGACGTCTTACCTTGAAGTCAGCTGCTGCCTGAGACGCAGCCGCTCCCTGTCTGAGCGGGCTGCAGTGGCCTTGGCAAGCGCACTCCCACAGCGCCAGGAACGGGGACTCTGCCTGGAGACACAACCTCTGAGAGAGACGCCTGGGGTTTGAGGAGACTCACTGTGGGAGGCTATATATGCCATATGGCACTTTCCTTCCAGGGGCTGGAGGGAAAGAGGAGAAGGAAAATGCATCCCAACAATGACAAGAATGCATCAGCTGTGCAAAACAAAACTCCTGGGAAAACCACGCTGGGGCTTGCATTGTGGTTCAAGGAACTAGTAATGGGATAAAAAGCTTTCCTTTCCAGGCCAGCAGAGTGAGCCCAACCCAGGTTAGGAGTTAGCAAAGTGCTTCAGATGTCAGGGTGAAAGGAACTGATGGGGCCAGTCTAACCTTCGAGTATTAGAGTAATCCTAAAAAGAACCACCTGCCACAACAGGTAATCCTAGCAGCCAGCTTCACGGAACCACTCCAGGGGTGTGAACTGTGATACCTGCACATTCTGAGCTCTTGAGGGAGTCTCTGGGGCACAGAACGGAAACAGTGTGGAAAATTTCTCTTGCCTCTTTATACCAAAGTCAGTGTTCACTACACTTGGGCCTCGAACCCGTACATGCATATCACCATGGGAAACTTCTTACCCAGGCCGACTTCTCTTAGGTCTCCTCCCACTCCCTCTAGATCAAGAGAATCTGCGGATTTAAGAACAGTATCTGGGATTCTGCATTTGAATCCTTTTCTTTTTTCTTTCCCTGCTTAGGTACCTTGATGATGGAGCACTGTGGTTGTTGGAGGTTGGTTCTGGAACATCGCATGCAGGCTGATCAGCTGGAGCACTTGCTAGCGCAGAGTTTGTGGACCACACCCCCAAGAGATGCTAGTTCAGTATCTGAAACTGAGAACATTCACTTCTTCCAGGTTCCTTAGGGGTTAGGCACCACACTTTGAGAACTACTTCAGTTCAGAGACTCTTTCTCACCTGGCCTTTTCTTAAAAAGCTAAGAAATTATAAAATTCCATTTATCATTCATGTGCTTTATTAAACTACCTGCTATTTCTATGACTAACACCTGTGACCTCTTTTTCACCTCATTAGATAACTCATAGTTTAAAATTGACAATACGGATCTCACCTGACCAGGCCCAATCTTGTGTATGGTCCTGTGTACATTGTCATCAGTTCTGTCCTCCTCTCCTGTTTGGTGGTGACCTGCTCCCCCCATTTTATGTTACCTTGAGATTCAAAAAACAAAAAACAGCCCCTTTGTTTGACATAGATACCATGCCAAGAAGAAACCTGAAAATAATCTGAAATTCAGAAAGTGTTATTTTGGGGAGCTTTCTGGGACAGGATGTCCCTATCATTAGCCAAAGGAAGCGCAGATTTTGATAAACAGTACTTGCCTTGCCCAGATCAAAGGGAGTCATTTATTGAAGGAAGGGATGGAAGTATTTGATGAGGTCTTTCTGCAGGCACCAGGTAAACAGGATAAGCCCTATCAATGAAAGCTTCTATGCAGCCAGGCCCAGGTCCCCAGGAACAATGGAGCAGCCAGAACAGTGGGTGGCAAGGAAAGGGGCTCAGTCCTGACAAGATTGTTCTGCCAGGAGAATAGCCGTGTAAACAGGATTAGTTGTAATGAGATTATCAACTCTCAACCTGGAGGTCTGAGTGAGAGAGTCAGTGTGGCATGAAGAAAAGACACAGAAGCTGCTTGTATGGTGAGGGGATTACAAAGCCAGCAGTCTGGCCTGCCTCATCTACTGCCTCCACTGGGCCCAGCAATGCCATTTCTCCTGGGCTGAAAAAGGAGCCCCTGCAGTGACAAAATGTGCTTGGCAGAAGCAGAACCAGCCACAAAAGCATTGAAATAGTGGTTCCCAATGTGAGGTCGTGGGAAATATCTGGAGGCCCTTGGGCTTGTCACAGCCAGGGTCTCGGGTCGATCCTACCATGTTGGGGAGCAGCCAAAGGATGCTGCTCAATAGCCCCATCTCATTGGAGATGAGAACCCTTGGACTGGAGTGATTCTGAGGGGGTTCAGACAGGATTTTGTAAATGAGCGGTTGGGTTCTAATAATGAGAATACATAGGTTAGAAGAATGGGGGAAGCATTTGTTGAACCGAAGTCTGAGAGGTGCTTTCCGTCCCCAGAAAATGAAAGTTGGCGTGGAAGAAGGAAGAGAGTCTCTATTTATTAATGTATAAAGTATGGATATCTATAATATATAACCAGATGGATAGTATTCTGTGATAAAATTTGAGGGGTGATCACTCGGAGGGGAAAGGGTGTTGCTTCCTTCTGCCTTTTTCCCTCTGGAAAGAAAGATGGCAGCCGCTTCGGAGCTTTATGGAAAGCCAGGTATGAGCCGGTCTTGATGGGACGACTGAAACCTCATGGGGTGGGGGTGTTCCCGGCTCATCCTTCACGCCCTACCGAGATCACGAGTTGCCCCCCCCAAGAGTGGCTCTCCGGCACAGCCATGGCTCCAGAGCACAGAAACCAATCTCATAATTATCTGACTCTCAGCAGAAATACTTCCAGGCTTAATAAGTAAAATACCAGAAATCCAAAATCGTGCGGTCGCTATTGCGGCCGCGCGACATCATTTGATTCTTGTGACCAGCTGTAGAAAACAAATTATTTCACAATGCCTTTTCAGCATGTCTGATTTGAGGGTGTAAACTCTAAATAATAATGGTGCATCTTTTGTCAAAACAATGAATCTAATCAAAGTAGATAGAGTGTTAACTAGAATTCATCTGCCTCATAGGCATTGGGAGGGTTGGGGGGGTTATTGGGGTTCTTTGTGGTGAAAAATAAGTATTGGTAAAGGGAAATGTGTTGGATAATTGCATGATCGAGACTTAAACCTGAAAGCTTTGTAACTTTTCCCACAGTGATTCAATAAATAAATAAATAAATAAAATTTGAGTGGTGGGTGAAAGAGAGAGAGAGAGAGAGAGAGAGAGAGAGAGAGAGAGAGAGAGAGTACAATGCATAAATCACTTGCCTTGCATTCAGTTGACTTGGGTTAAATCCCTGGCCACACTTTTGGTCCCCTAAGCATTGCCAGAAATGATCCCCCCCACTCTCTCTGTCTATATCTCTAAATATCTCTATATATATGGCACAGGAAAATGCTTTAATTTTATATAAAATGTTGAGAAACACTGGTCTTGATTAGAATCCAATTGATCCAATGCTCTTTTTCCAGTTGCACCCAGGATTCATCAGGGGAGGGGGCCTTTCCTAGAGGGTGAGACAAGGAAGTGGTAGCAGCTTCAGGAATTAAAAGTGGTTGCCAAATGCCTTCAGGATAAAACACAAGCACGTTTGAGGACTGGAAAGATAGTACTTGAGTTAAAGCATTTGTTTTGCCAGAAGCTGACCCGAGTTTGATCTCATGGCACCACATACAGTTTTCCAAGCACCACTAGGAGTAATCCCTGAGCAGAACCAGGAGTAAGACCCGAGTATCACTGGATTAGACACATGCCAAAAAAGAGAGGCGAGAGGAGAAAAAAAAATTTAAGCGCCAAAGAGTTAATACAGTGATTAAGGCACTTGCCTTGCAAAAGACTGATTCAAGAGCAGTCCTGATTGATCCCCAGGATCACATATGGTCATCAATAAGCATTGCTAGGAGTTATCCCTGAGCATAAATCGGTGTGTGTGTGTGTGTGTGTGTGTGTGTGTGTGTGTGTGTGTGTATTTGAAGGCCTATTTTATTTTATTTATTTTTAAACTACATTTTAAAATTTTTTATTAGTGAAATACCATGAGGTACAGTTGTAGACTTACAAATTTTTGTGCTTGGGTTTCAGTTATACAATGATCGAGTACCCATCCCTTCACCAGTGCCCATTCTCCACCACCACTAATCCCAGTATCTCTCCCACCCACCCCCATCCCCTCATCCCACCCTGTCTCTGTGGCAGGGCATTCCCTTTTGTTCTCTCTCTCCTTTTGGGTGTTGTGGTTTGCAAAAGAGGCATTGAGTGGCAATCATGTTTGGTCTGTAGTCTACTTTCAGCATGTATCTCCCATCCTGGACGGATCTTCCCAACACCCTTTATTTGGTGCTCCCTTCTCATTTGAGCTGCCTTTACCCCTAGAGTGTGCGGCTGGCCTCCAAGCCATGGAGTAAACCTCCTGGTACTTATCTCAGCTATTCTTTGGTGTTAGTCTCCTATTTGAAGACCCATTTTAAACCTGACCTGTACCACCCTCCACTATGCTGCTCAACACCTGCATGCCCTTTCCTCTCCATCCCCAACACACCTCAGCGGGCTAACTAGCTCCCTCCTAAGAGTTCAGGCATTTTTATTTTGTTTTCTTTTTTTGCTTTTTGGATCATACCCAGCGATGAACAGGGGTTACTCCTGTCTCTTCACTCAGGAATTACTCTTGGCGGTGCTCAGGGGACCATATGGGATGCTGGGAATCAAACCCGGGTTGGCTGCATGCAAGGCAAATGCCCTACCTGCTGTGCTATTGCTCCAGCCCAGAGTTCAGCCATTTTTGAATGAACTGACCAACAACTCTGGGCCAACTAATGTTGATCTGGGGTAAGGTAGACCTTGTGGAGGCCAATTCACCCATATACAGATATGAAAGACTGGAGTAAACTGGAATGATGGAGAGGGGAGATGCAAACTGGGGTTTAGTTTAGCATTTCTCTCAGGAGCTCTTGCACTGACCATAGTGCAGCTATCAGGAACCACATGTAGGTGTTGATTTCAGACCTTACAAAACTTGGCTATGAGCACTGAGTCCTCCTGGTTCTTTGCTTGCCTGGCATTTGTTTTTCAGGATTCTGGACGTGACTCCTTTTTTTTTACTTTCTTTTCCACTTCCATGGGTGATCACATGGCATCCCATTGCTCAAGATTTTCTCTTTAGGTTGGCAAGCTTCAGATGTGTATGGTCCCTATAAATTGCATCCAAACCTAAGAATCAACATGCTGCAAATGAAAACCCATCTTTCACTTCTCCTCTCCTTCGAGCTCTTTCCCTTTGCCTGTCTCTTTCCTGGTTGCACAGCTGTCAACCAGTCACCCATTGCTCCAAGCCAGAAATCAGAGTTACCTGTGACTCGTCTACTTACCTCCATGGAAAGTTGGTTTTCCTTCTTAACCCGTGTTCATACTGTCACACTTTCCCCTCTCTTCTGCTGCCAATTTCTTGACTGCCTGCCCCCGCCAACTCCCCCATTGACAGTCCCTTTTTTTCCTAACCAGTCTCCAGTGTCTTGCAACCTCTCAATCTGTCCTGTATGGCACTGTAAATATGTAATTTTTTTTTACCCAGTGACAGTTGATGAGCCACTGTTCACTGACTTCTTTCTTGTCTGCTCCAGGTAAGACTGAAACACAATGTTTGGTATAAAATCTCCTTTCTTCTGTATTTAAGTCATTTTTCAAGTAGTTCATCATGCTTCATCGATAACCAGTGGCAACCTTTTGATGGAGCTGATGCTGTTTCCTAATTTCAAGGCTTTGTGTTCCTGGGCCCATTTCCTGGAATCTCCCTTCTCCATATCCTGGTGGGAGTGATTTCCATTAACCTCAGTTCATTGTATCATGTGTGTGCTGCCTTTTCTCACCTTCCACTAGTTGTACACCCATCTGCAACTAGATTCATTGTACCTACCCACAATTGAACACATGATGGACTGGATTATAATTTCCTGGGGAAACTTTTATAGTCCCCACTAAAATCTAAACTCTTTGGCGATAGTACTTGCCTTGTGATTCTGTCTTCTCCACAGCAAGCACAGTGCTTCCAAACCTGGAATCTTCAGATTTCTTGTCCCATGAGTTATTGAACAATATTCATCACACAAGAATTCATGGTAAAATATGTTTGGGAAATCGGCTTTCACTTAGTCCCTCTAACTTCCAGGGCAGGGAGATATGCTTAAGCAGGTGGGATACCTGTGAGAGGAGCAAGATGCTCGAGGCTGAGTTGGGGTGAGTGAACCCAGGACTAACCCAGGACTAACCCAAGACTTCTGGGGGTTTGGTACAGGTTTATTGAGGAAGTGACCTTCCTCAGTCTGAGTGAGATTGTCATCAATTTAACCCTCAAACAGAAACTCTAGTAACCTCATGCTCCCAGAGATTGGACTTCAGGATTGAAAGAGATTATTATACAAAGAAAGTCAAGTCTCTCTTGGTATTCTCATGCTCATTCCTGTGGTCAGACTCAACTTTGAACTGGCCTTCTCCAGGCTGAAGCACATTCCTAAACCACTCACTTAGTAACTCCCGTTTATTATCTTATTGTTTATATTTTCCTGTGTGTGTCCTAGTGGCTTACAATCACAATCCTTCAGGCTTCATAAGGGCAAGCCATTTAAAATGGTCATTTACACTGTCCTCTAGTAAACTCTGAAAATTCCAAGCAAAATGTTTACTGAACTCAGTAAACACCACTATAACTTAATATTTCCTATTTATATTGAGGTAACAGCAATGAAAATTTAATAAACCAGAGACTAAGCTCAGATACTTGGAAGCTGTTGGAGAAGTTTTGGGGGAGCAGAGAATAGAGGGAAGGTGGCGCTAGGGTCAATGTGGTGTTTTTTTTTTGCAATTGCTGAGACAGGCAGAGGAGTAAATATCCTTTTCCTATTGCTTCTATTTGAAAGAAAGTGACTTTAACTAGTTCCTATTTAACTCCCACATCTATGGATGGGACAAATGGGAAGGGCATCTGCTCTCAGAGATTCAGCACATTCTGCCAGATAGCCAGTGATTTTAATGCTGCCTTGCTCAGTTGGAGTAGAGAAGGGATCACTAAGTCAATGATGGTTGGAGGAATCATTCGGGATGGGAGATGTGTGCTAAAAGTAGATAAAGGACCAAACATACTAGACTCTCCGTGTCTATATTGCAAACCATAATTCCCAAAAGTAGAGAGAGAGTATGGGGGAAATTGTCTGCCATAGAGGCAGGGGGAGGATCAGGAAGAAGGGATACTGGGGACATCAATGGTGGGGAATGCGCACTGGTGGAGGAATGGGTGTTCGATCATTGTATGACTGAAACTTAAACATGAAAGCTTTGTGACTGTATCTCACAGTGATTCAATAAATAATAATGATAATGATAATAATAATAATAATAAAGCTGCCTTGCTGGGATCAAGGGCAAACACAGAGACCTGTCTCTGTTATCTGAGCACATTACCTAATCTGTCTCTGGCTTTCATCTATAAAGTGGTGATGATAATCATAGTTCTTCCCACCTAGGATTTTTCTGAGAAATAAATAAATTCCTTTTCTATAAGGTTTAGAAAAGTTCCTTCTTATGTAGTGAGTACTGTATAAGTGCATGTGAAATCAATTCATTGATATTCATTTCAGTATTGGAACATACCCAGGATGAGATGACGATTAAAAGTCAGAGAGCACAGATTATCTACACCTATTGCTTAAAGTAGTCGCAAAAGCTACTGCTTGTATGGTCTGATTATTTCAACAAAACTGCACACAAAGTGGGTATTATTTTCTTTCTTTCTTTTTTAGGGGGGAGTCACACCCAGATATGCACAGGGGTTACTCTTGGATCAAGCACTCAGTAATTACTCTCTACAGAGCTCGGGAACGATATGGGATGCTGGGAATCAAAACTGGGTCAGCAGTGTGCAAGGCAAACACCCTACCCGCTGTGCTATTGCTCCAGCCCCAAAATGGCTATTTATTTTCATGTTTTGTAGAGGAAAGAGGTTTCAAGGTTATATATCCAATGCAATGCAGCTGAAACCAGGGTGATGGAACCAAGCTTGAAATTCATGTCCATCCTATCTGAAGCCCAGCCCTTTCTTGGCATCTGATCTTTCCTGGAGGCTATTTCTACAGAAGCAACTACAACACTGCGTTGATGTACTGGTTGGAAAGAGGTTCATTAACTTTGTGATTTACACAGTTAAGGCCCTAGCTCAACTCTATATTTAAACTGTATTTATACTTTTACTAGGAAAGTCAGATTTGCACTGGACATTTTCCCTTGCCCCCACTTAAATAAAAAAAGCAAGCGCCTTTCCTCCTTGACTTCTCCATCATCTTTATAATGTAGACAAATGAGATTATGCTTTCTACCCTGGCATCTTCCTTAGGCTAGTCAACATTAATCCAACTCATGTTAAATATAAACACTTTGAGTTGTAGAATCTTTCTTCCTGTACTGGGATATTTTTTGGTGAAAGTAGAATGTTGGCTTAGAGCCCAAGTTTCAAGCCTCTGATGACGAGATCCCTGGGTCTCAAAGGGCCTTGCCTGTTTGTCTGAGATGGGTCTTGTAATATTTAATGTGCTTTTAGGGCCTCCACTGATCAAAACACCAGCCTCTTTAGGATTTCCTTTTGTAATTTTTATCTCTCAAGACTTTCTCTTGGAAGCAAGAGCTTTGGCATTCAACATAGCGTTTCCAAGTCCCCCATGCTCCCGATCCTATTTCTCTCTTCTCACACACTAGTTCAGAGTCAATCTTTTCTCCCAACTGTGTAGACAACTCTCATTCTTACATTACACCTTTCAAGAGAAGGTATAATGTGCTGATCCAGTGTTCCATATGTTACACAGTAGGCCTCCTCTTCACCATAAAATGTGACAGTTGGAAATCCAAGAAACTAACTTACTTATCTCTTTCCATCTGATAGACAAGGAATATGTATAAAGGAAAGTAACTTTCCCTAAGTGCAAGAGAAAGCAATTATGGGATTGCCTGATAACAGGTAAAAGTCAGGGCTTTCATGCAACAAGTGTCACAAATTTGGAATTATTTCAAAGGTGGTTATGATGATGCCAATGGTATTTTTCAAGCTACCTATTAGAATATGAGATTATTCATTAATTCTACCTCTATCTCTCAATAAACTGCTTTACTGTGAAATGATCTATGCATTTTATATATCTACAAATGACCTCTCACTTCCACAGTGTTTGTTGCTTATATTCCCAATGTACAGATGAGAAAGTGAAGGACGGGGGAGGGAGGGAGTCAGCAGCTCTCTGCAGAAATCTCCCAGATGTCATCTTAGACTCCTGTTGGTTATGTTGGGTTGAATTTCTGTTCAGTGTTATTACTCATTGGTCTCATTGTTAAGAACATGTTCTTTGAGTTTCCTGCTTATCTCTAAGTGGAAGAGAATGTGTGCGCATGAGCATGCTTTTTTCCTGTTTGCTTTTTCAACCTTCAGATTCCATGACCTTAAAAAAAAAAGTAAGCAGAAGCTGAACTGGTCTAAAAGCAGCCCTTCTGCAACCTGATCCAGACCTGGCCCTCAACCAGCTCAGTCCGGGTGTAGGGTTCTCCAAGCACATTTAACAATTTTTCTAAGAGGCAATTGGTTTATTTCCATTGAAACACTTGAAGATACTGAATGAACAGTACATTTCCTAAACTACTGAAGGAGCCCTGGTCAAATAGTATACATGTCAGAAGAGAAAAATTGAGAACTAATGGAAATTTTTTCCACTGTAAAGCTAAGGCACCATTTATATCCTTATGTTTAGCCAAATGCACTTTCAAGGTTAGGAATGGTTGAGATAACATTCTCATAGTCTTCATCTTCTAAAGACTTATGTTTGATACATAAAGATAACTCAGGGCACCATTCGCCTTTAACATCCCTTTTTGCCTTAACTTTTATGATTTTCTATAAAATCAAAGTTAATCAGCTTTTTAAACTTGGAGAGAAGGTGAATTATGTGAAATATAGCAACTATGGAAAGTATTTCCAAATTACTCTTGGCTTGTTTCAAATAATTATGTGTAAAATTATGTGAACATGTGTTTAAAAATCATGCATAAAATTTTGTTAAAATTATGCCACATGCAAAAACACATTGTATTATCTATTGTTTTATCCATTTGTCAGTGTAGACATAATTAGCAATCTTCCTAGTTGGGAATATCATAACAAAAACAAAAAGCACAGAGGAAATGTTTGTCTCTTCTAAGCCTAAATGCTAGAATGACCTGATTTAGATTGTGAAATCAGAGCTAACCTTTGAAAATTGTTCTCTCTTATCCTCTGTGACCTCCTTTTTCACTTCTATATAATGAGGGAGAATTAGGTGGGTAAACATGACAACATTTATGAGAATGGAAGGAAATGTAGTCAAACTTTTAAGGTCCTACGTTAATACCTATGACTAATAAAACATTAATTATATTGTTAGATAAATCTTGAGGCAATTTCAAAGCAAAGTCTGCTCTTATTTTCATTCCATTAACTTACTCCCCAAGAGTCACATGTGTTCAGAGAGCTCCTTCTCATTGGCTGCCTTCAACAGCTCAATCCAAATGTCCTTCAAAAGTGGCATTCAAGTCCCCTCAGAAGTGGCATTTAAGTCCCTTCGAGTCCCCTCCTAATCCTTCTCCATAACTCTCAGGTTTCAAGATTCAACCAAGAGCTTCCGTCTTCCTAAAGAATGATGTCTACTGTCTCAGGTATCTAACTTACTAACATGGACATAACCTCCGTTTATTCTCTTCCTGAGTAATAGCAAAAATTTTCTTGAAGAGTTTGCCCCCATTTCCCAAACCCCATTTCCTGCCTGACATTGTTCTCACCATTCCCAGTTCAGCCATAGTCTCCACAACTGTGTCTCCCTTTGAGTTTTTCTTGCTGCCTTAACCACAACCTCAGTCTCCACCACCATCTCCCCAACAGATATAATCACTATCCTTTGTCAACACATACACAAAATAGTGCTTCCTGTCATTACCAAAATCCTTCCCATTGCTACCAAATTCTCTAGCAGAGCACTTGCTACCCACTCTAGCAGATGGAGCACTGCCTCCTTCTCTGGCAGTGTCTGGAGTCTTTTAATTTACAATCACAACTTGGAGGAGAGAGTATGACTGGCATCTAGTAGATAGAGTCTAGAGATGCTGTTAGCCCTCCTACAAGGCACAGCCCCTCACAAGAAATATCTGGCCCCAAATATTAGTAGAGGTAAGATTGAAAAGTCCTGTTTTATGATAGTAAAGGCCTTTTTGCACCACGGATGGAAAAACAAATTTAGATAAATCTGTGCTCCAGGCACACACCTGGTCCTGATCTCTTCCTCTCTTTTTAATTCTGAATCGAAGCTAACCAGAGCTTACCAAAATAAGATTTTATGAACCAGCCTTTTCATTCTACATCTGGGGTCTTTTCCCAACTTGCCAGGATTTGACTAGAGCTCCATCTAGACAGGTGAATCTGTTCAGGTCAGAAGTTTTTAACTATCCTGGGACATCAGCCTCTTATAATACTTAGATACATAGAATATTAAGAATATAATTACTTAAAATCAAAATTGAATTGCTTATGGTGATGTTAGATAGAAGTAATGCTTCTTTGGACTGGCAGTCTGCTCAAAGGAGGGACAATAGATCCCCCTTTCCCCAAATATTTATGGGAAATTTATTCTCCTATGAACCTTAGCACAGCGGTACGGTATTTGCCTTGTGTGCAGCCAGCCAGGCCGAGCTGGGTTTGATTCCTCCTCCCCTCTCGGAGAGACCGGCAAGCTACTGAGAGTATCTCACGCGCACAGAAAAGCCTGGCAAGCTACCCATGACATATTCAATATGCCAAACACAATAACAACAAGTCTCAAAATGGAGATGTTACTGGGCCCGCTCGAGCAAATCGATGAACAACGGGAGGACAATGTTTGAACCTTTAAGCACTTTAGAATATTCAGTCTTCGATTAGGAGGGAAGCCCTGTCACACTGGTCTTCCTAGGTCAGCTGGGCATAATATTTGAGAATCCTTGTTCAGAGTATTTCTATAAACTAACAGGTAGTTATACCTATTTTAATATTTATCAAAATTGGAGAAAGAGGGTAAAAGGCAGAAACTACCTTCAGAATTAAGCACTTCCTATCTCATAATTGTCTCGGAGAAACAGACCTTTACCCTGTTTAAAACAACAAAATATTCAAATAGAATCTTTAAGAAGTATTGCAACTAATCAAAAAGAATGGGATACTGTCATAAATCCTTATGAAACAAGACCTGTCTAATTTTGAATCTTTCTTCTGTTTCAGTACAATGAAGTCTTTATAAATTAAACCTGGCATTGATGCTGTCATCATTATTGTGCTTTCACTAATGAAATGGATAAAAAAAAATACCTTTTAGTACTCGATAATTTCATTAAGTAAGCTACAACTTAAGTGAATTCTATCTTTTTTAATTTAAATTTATTTTTATAAAGTTGTTCACAACAATTTATTACATTTAATATTCCAATACCAATTCCACCACCATTATACCTTCCGACCACCATATTTTGAATGTTTCTCCCTCAACCCCCAAACCCTGCCCCCAAAGCAGAACCAAAATAATTATTTTGTATTGCTTATTATGGATAATCTGCTAAAATTGATCCAAAAAAGTTTCCTTAGAGGAAAGTGTGTGAAGATTGTTATATTTCACCCTGGAGCCATTAAGCCCTTGTATAAGAGATACTAACATGTTGTTAAAGGTTGAGCATACACACAAATTTAATTATAAAATTTAAAATATGGTTATACAGTGGATTCACTCATGGGTGAGACTTGTCTGAGCCTGTGGAGAGCAGTTGTGAGCATGGTGGGGATTGATTCCTGGAGATTTTCTCCTACTGAGCTCTGTTGGGGTGGAGAAGGGAAGATATCCACCCTGCTCTGGGCTGCCCCTCATGAAACAACCTGAAGCAGAATCTGGAGGCATCTCTGTGGGGAATCGTTCTATATTGTTCTTAACTTTATAGAATTTACTGCTGCAGCCTGTGTCTTTTTTTTTAAATTTTTATTAGTGAAACACCATGAGGTACAGTTGTAGACTTACAAATTTTTGTGCTTGGGTTTCGATTATACAATGATCAAGTACCCATCCCTCCACCAGTGCCCATTTTCCACCACCACGAATCACAGTATCCCTCCCAACCCCCTCCCCTCATCCCACCCTGCCTCTGTTGAAGCCTGTGCCTTAAGTTCTCCATAATTTTTCCTCTTCAGTAAAATGAAAGTTTCATGAGCTGATGTGTAAGACACCTTTTAAGTTTAAGTTTAGGTATTAGCAAGATAGCAGTTCACTAGCTGTGCATTCCTCAATGAGAATGGAGTGTCTGCTTTTCTGCCTTGGCATATAGCATAGGAACATGGTATAAATCCATCAGCAAATGTTTCCTGATGACTCTTTCTCTAAAAAATATGAGTCGGTGCTATGAAGGAGTCAAAGAAACCACAGACCTATCAATAGGTTAAAATTTAATTGGGAGAATGTAATCATACATCAGATAAAATCTTTAGGAAGTTCCAATTGGCATTTCATTAAATTAGTGAAGTTTTATTAGGCACCTAGTAGATAAGTTAGATTATAGCCTAAACAGTGCTAATATGGTCAGGAAAAAGTTGTGACCTTCCTCTCCCCACTCCCCCTTCAGTTTTCCTTTATAAATTAGAGTAACACATTAATTAACTTTGATTTTCATGAGCTATTATCTACTGGCTAAGTCATACAGCTAATTAATGTGGAAATAACATTTGCCTATTTTACTCCTAAATAACTGGAAATAGTTTCACCCTATCACTCATTCTCCATTTGAGATAATCACCTCTCCTATGTTCTACTGAATTTTTCTAAGTTGGGAGCTGATGGTCATCAATAATTTGGTAGCTAGTTATTTAAATAAATATTCATTATTATTTGAGTATTTACCAGGACAAAAACATCCTGGGCACAGTATTAAATGCTAGTAATTATGATAGTAAATAATATTTATAACTTTGCCTATATAGTTCAGTAAAGCAGGAAAACACATAGAAATAATTAGATTTCAGTACACTCAGACAATAAGGTCTGTATAATGTTTAGAGGTAGCTTATACATTTGTTCATTCATTAGACAATTATGTCTAATAAGTTAATTTTGTCTAGTGTTTAGTATTTACTTTGTTTAGGCATTACCAATGGAATAAACTATATATTGTAGAATTATGCTTAATTTCTACCTTCTTATGGAAATTGCGGCTTAGTGGAACAATAGATAATAAATAAGTAAATTAATAATACAAAACAGAGGGATCAGAGAGATTGCACAGCAGGTAGGGCACTTGCCTTGCATCCAGCTGAACTGACTTGAACTGTGGCCACCCTATACGGTCCTCTGAGCTCTTCCAGTTGTGATTCCTGAGTGCAGAACTATGAGTAGCCCCTGAGCATTGCCAGTTGTGGCCTCCAAACAAAAACAAACAACAGAAACCAGAATATAATTTCCAAAAATACTGAGTCGCACAGCAGGTAGGGCATTTGCCTTGCACACGGTTCACCCGGTTTGGTTCCTCCATCCCTCTCCGAGAACCCGGCAAGGTACCACCCATGAGGCAGAGCCTGGAAAGCTCCCCGTGGCGTATTAGACAAGCCAAAAACAGTAACAACAAATCTCACAATGGAGACACTACTGGTGCCCACTTGAGCAAATCAATGAACAATGGGAGAACAGTGCTATAGTGCTACTGAGTCCAGTCAGAATAAAAAGGTAGATCTATATCATTTATCATTTTTCTCAGACATTTCCTAAAGAACCAGCTGAGTTCATCCAAGAGCAAAGGTAAGAGGAACTAGACCCCAGGTCAGGAAGTAGTGCCTGAAGATAGACTCTGTGATAGGGGTGACTGTGGGTGTCAGAGGACCTGCACTGGATGCTATACTAGAAAGTGAAGGTGATAAGAGCAGGAAGTGGGAGTCCTGGCAAAGGGGAGTACTGAGGCCCCAGAGGGAGGGCGATGCCAATGTAAGCTCTTTTTAAGTGGGATCAGAAGCACTTTTTCATAGTTAAGTACTTTTGTTAAAGCAGCAAAGCACAAAAGTGTGAAATTACCATAGCATATGGGTTTAGAACTAAGGTTTGAGAATTGCTTTTACTGTTAGGGGTTACAACATCCTGTGAGGTGGGTGTGCCTTTTCCCCCTTACATAGATGCATGAAATAAAAACACCAGCCCAGAATTGGAGGCAGAACTGCAACGTTAAAAAAGAAAGAAAGAAGGTAGAGGTGACAAGACTGGAGACAGATCATGAAGACCTTCACAAACCACAAACAGGATTTAATTTCAAGCCAATGCACAGCTACTGAAGGATCTTAAATTGGGAATGATAATGATCCCTTAGAAATGGTATTGTAATGAAACATTTGTGCTCCTGAGAAGACTGTATTAAAGGCAACTAGAAGAAGAGTTGAGGTAATCCAGACTCGGCAGGTGACAGTGAACATGCAAAACAAAAGGTGACATGTAAGGAATCGTTTATAAACAGAAGCAATAGGGCTGTGATGAATGAGGGGCAAGTGAGAGAAAGATAAAATGCTGGTGAAAAAGTCACAGAGGCCATAGGACACAAATTAGTCAGAAGATCAAGGAAGAGCCCAGGATGGGGGGTGGGGAGAGACAGGAATGGAACACCCCTCTGGCAACTGGAAAGGAACAGAGTAAATCAGATTAAGTAATTCACAGAATTAAACAGGAAGGGAGCCCTATTCCATGTCCTGAGAATTACAACCTGCATATGAGCTTAACAATGAGCTGTACTTAGGATCCCTTATTGACTTTATATCACCAGAATTCAAAAAGCAACATAGTATGGATGAAGTGATCAGTCTATAATATCCATTTTTTTTCTGATGGCACAAGCAGAGTAGAAAGTAAAATACTCCTTGATATGTAGGGTAGGTGTGGGGCATATTTCATAAAAAACTAAGGAAAAACAAGCTTCAGACTCCTTCACTGACATGGACCCCTCCAAGGCCCTGAGTCTAATTTGGATTTATTTTAAATTTAGTATTTTTTTCCTAAGGAGGGCTCTCAAGTTATATCAGCCCAGGTCTAATAAACTATGTTTTTTTGGTCTATGTTAGGGAAAATGAAGGAACAGATCATGAAAGCAAAAAAGCATCCAGAACCTAATAATTTGGATGCCAATGGGGCTTCTCTATACTTCTGCACTGGATTATTGGTGGTTGTGGGCAAAAAAATAATCTTTTAAGAAAAGCTTTATCTTCCCGGGCACTTTCAAGACCTATTCACATGAACCCTAACTAGATGCATGGTGATGATCAAGCACATCATGGGAATACTGTGAAGAAAGCCTACGTCAAGGTGGGGAAAAGGAGTTTAGCCATGGGCATCACTCTGGCCATCAGAAAGCTTTGTAAGCAACCAACTGATTGTGATAGCATCTAGATCTTCCAACCAAAAACTTTAAGAGGAGGGAGAGAGATAAAAGAAAAAAGGATAAGCAGATGGTTATATCATCTGAATTGTCTGGTGCAAAATGAAGGAGAATCCCTGGTTCAAAAAATATTTTTTTAAAGAATTTCAAAATAATTACTGCTGAGCATAAAGCTGGAGGTGGAAATTTTCCTAAGTGGTGGGGGTCCTATCTGGTTTCACATGTAGTTTGAAAGCCAGAGCCCTGGGGATAGAAGAACATTTTATGGCACATGTATTACAGTTGGACTGGAGTGATAGCACAGTGGGTATAGCATTTGCCTTCCAGGCATGCAGCTGACCTGGGTTCAATTCTTTCATCCCTCTCGGAGAGCCTGGCAAGCTACCTAGAGTATCACGCCCGCATGGCAGAGCCTGGCAAGCTCCCCGTGGCTTATCCAATGTGCCGAAAACAGTAACAACATGGCTCACGATGGAGATGTTACTGGTGCCCGCTCAAGCAAATCAATGAACAATGGGAGGGCAGTACTACAGTGTATTACAGCCACTATATCCCAACAATAGTTCAAGAGAGACTCAGAGTTCTTTTTTTACCAACTTCATATCCTCACAACTCAGTGAGAGAAATACCACTTAGCAATATCTCACTGCTGAGTAAAAGTCCTAAAAATGTTAGGTTATTTACACAGATATGTAAAATCTTCGTGTGCTCTGAAGTGATGGGAAAGAAAAGACCAGAAATCTGCTCAAATACTGGTTATAACTAGAAATATTTGGACTTCTATTATGAAGCTCCTTTAATTGAGCCAAGATGTCAAAATAGCTTGATGACTGTTGCGAACCTACACTTGATGCGATTAATAGGAAACTGAAAATATTATTATCCTTTACCATTTCTTTGTAACATTTAGCTTTTTTGTTCCTGCAGGAAGTTTGTCATTCCAATAAAAGCAGATACATTTGGAAACTTTGGAACTTTCAGTTTTGCATTGAATCGCTCTGGTTGGCACAGGGTTAAATGGCTACTGCTTTATTTGCAATTTGTTTAGATTAAAAGTGAAATGTCAAGTTCACACAGGGTGAAATAAAGGACTCTTTACAAATTTGCAAACAAATACAAGTGTTCACTGCCAAAAATATCCAAACAACCCAAATCAGAGACAAGAAATATCTCCTTAGCTCAAATGGTACAGTTCCTCTGCACGGCCTCTTCAGTAGATGAAAGGAAATCCTGAAACTCAAGTCCAGACTCAATCAAATAGCAATTTAATGTTGCTCCCCAGTTGATATCAAGTTAATGGAGAGTCACAAATGATCTGGCTAATTTGAGCACTGTGGCACTGGCATTACAGAGGCAAAAAAAAAAAGGTCCTAGTAAAGGACTGGAATCTTCTGATATTTTGCCAACAGTCTCTTGAACACTATCCCACCATCATTCATCCTGTCTATTTATACACATCTATAAAACATAATCCAGCATCCTTTGGTAGGAAAAAGTACTGTTTATTTGAGTTCAAACTACACACATTACACGTGCTTATACATGAGCTTTAAACATGTAGGTTTTCTCAGCCTTTATGAAGTTTTAGCAAGGAGGGTAACAGTAGAACGTGCATACATATGCCTGAGCCCCAACGATGACAAATATTTGACTTTTAAAGCACATGTGGTTCAGACATGATTCTCACTGAGGAGTCATGGCTGCACTGCAAGGGCCTGGAGTGGAGCCCACGGTTGGCCTGTGCCAACTCCGCCTGCCCCTGAAACTGGCAAAACAGGTTCGCTCTTACTTTGATCTAAACATATGAAACTCAGGGCTCCACTGTTGGGGAGAGTTTGTAAGTTCTGGTGTCTTTTCTGAGAAAGGAGGAGACAGAAACGGGCATCCTTTCCATCACCCACACCTCTGTAGAAAAGTGGCAGGCAAGCCTACAGATCCTGACACTGAATCTGTATGGAAATAGCAGGCACAACCTGCAAACCCAAAGACTTGGTCCCACAGGAAGAGTTTTCAAGCTGTCCTCAGTCTTGTCAATTACTGTGGTACATATTGTCCAGACTCCTGAAATGACCCAACTGAGATCTTGTTCTTAACTCCAGAAGTAGAGAAATCCCTGAATTTCTTAAATACCCCAACATGAGCACCAAGCGCAGAAATAAGCCTTGAATTCATTTATTGGAGTGCATTGTAGTATGGATATGGAGCTGATTTACCTGCAAAATGAAAATCATTGTGTGAACCCTGGATCCGGTAAAAGAGGAGGCTAGGTTATCCTTGTCATATCTATGTGGAATATTCCCAATGACGTGGAATATTCCCAGTGGGGCACAGGATGCAGGACAGGCGTCTGCTGCTATGGTGATAGTGTGCTCATGACTGGAGCCAAGCAGGTGGTTCAACTTTCATCTCCATTGATTTCCAGCGAGGCTAACTAACTCTCTGCAGTGGTAACTTTTACCTGTAAATCAGGGTTATAAAGATTGCTGAAGGCAATGCTGGTTTCCTGCACAGTATCTCTCTTCCTTTTAAGGAACTGTGATTTGGTTCAATTTTGTGGCATTTCCAAGAATAAACACTCATCTCTCAGACTTGGATAGAACAAGGGGAGGCCACGCATGCTGGCTCTGGTAAATAAACTGCTCTTGGAGAGTGAGCCTGAACTGATGGAGACGGAGTCCACTGGCATGACTTTTGCTCTTCCTTCCCCACACCCCAACCTCCCACCCCACTTACCCCACCACACACACACACACACACACACACACACACACACACACACACACACATTTCTGCCTGGAACGTGATACCCAGAGACAGAGAAGCTGTTGAGGAATGAGGTCACAGACTAAGAATGAAGAAGTAAGGAGGATTAAGTAGAAATGCTTCTTGAGCAGTTGCATAGAACAGGCTGCCAATCCTGGAGATCTGGCTGGATAAAATAGAAGAAGAGTCGGGTTAAGCCACATGCAGCCAGATATAACTTGAGTGGGTAAACGACATAACAAGGTTGGTATGAAGAGCTCATGAGATGGAAAGAACTTCATGTGAAAAAATAGTTGGTAATAGTGAGGTCTACCTGTAGGACATAATGACAGAAGAGCATTTAGGGCTCTTGTTTAGTCTTAGAGAAGTATTTCTCTGCTAAGTGGGGGGCTATTCCTTATTCTAACCCCTACAAAGCAACGGACCTGGCACTGGGTGTCCAGAAACTCTGTGAAGCCCTACTTCCTTTTGTGATTGCAGAATGTCTGCCATTTATTTGTCACATCAAATGTCACTTAAGGACTGGGGGATATGGTATTAATTTGAATCTCATTTAAATTCTTGTCTGTTTTCTTTTAGTTACACCTTGCATGGAGGACTAATGAAATTCTTAAAAGAACCAGATGTGCTACCTGATACAGAATGATGACCCAGAAACTGGAGTAAAAATGGAATTTAGTGATGAACGATTCCTCTGATAATATCCACAAACACAGTGTTTCTGGGAAGGGAAGGATTCCTCTAACTAGCAGTCCTAAGGTAGCAATCACAGAATCTCACAAATGCAATAGATTTGGTAAGGATGGTGTGGTCTGGTTCTTCCTGGTTACCTCCATGTCATAATGACAAACATTTCCAATTTGAACTAGACTGCTACTGCAGCACAGAAATGTTAATTTGGTTCACAATGCAGCCATATGCTACTGACTGATGTTTCTGAGGACAAAATCTGTATGTATCTGCAGATACATACAGTGGAGGCCCCTATGGGCTCTATCTCAGGGTCTTATGTACCCAGTGTCCAGGAGAACATATATAATCTAGGCTTATGCAGTTACACTTGGTGACATTGGTGCAATGACAAAGTCAACTAATGACATAATTCACAGAAAGGATTATGGGATTCTAATGTGTATCTTTATGCCCATAATTGAGCTTGATCTTTTTTCAATAATAGCTTCACTGAGATATAATTTTATGAACTATTAACATTGTTAATATACAATATTATATTTATGATTAGATGACATATGATATGGTGCATGGGTTTAAATTACAATACTAAGTTGTGAAATACACATAAGGTAAAAAAGGTAAAGGCCCTCCCGTTGATCGTCGATTTGCTCGAGCGGGCCCAGTAACGTCTCCATTGGAGACTTTGTTGTTACTGTGTCTGGCATATCGAATACTCTCGGTAGCTTGCCAGGCTCTCCGAGAGGGGAGGAGGAATCGAACTCGGGTCGGCCATGTTGGCCGCTTGTAAGGCGAACGCCCTACCCACTGTGCTATCGCTCCAGCCCATAGACCCATTAAATCACAATCAAAGTCATGACAATGAACCTAGAACCATCATGTCCCAACATTTTCCTAGGGTCTTTTCATCCTGCCCCCCTCTCATTGTCCTGGGACTCTCACCAAGTATTCAACTGTACATCTAATCACCCTTTGCCATTTAGTAAATTTGTTGTAGTATCTCATCATTTTAATTTGCATTTCTCTAAAGGGGAGCTCAGATAGAGAAGGGAGCACCAAATAAAGGATGTTGGGAGGATCCTCCCAGGATGGGAAAAGCATGCTGAAAGTAGACTATAGATCAAACATGACTGCCACTAATGCCTCTTTTGCAAACCACAACACCCAAAAGGAGAGAGAGAACAAAAGGGAATGCCCTGCCACAGAGGCAGGGTGGAATGGGGGGTTGGGGGGGTGGAAGGGATACTGGGACCCGTGGTGGTAGAAAATGGGGACTGGTGGAGGGATGGGTATTTAATCATTGTATAATTAAAACCCAAGCACAAAAATTTGTAAGTCTACAACTGTATCTCATGGTGTTTCACTAATAAAAATTTTTTAAAAATTGCATTTTTCTAATGACTAGTGAGATTGAGCGTTTTTTGCCTTGTGTTTATGTCTCAGATGATGGTCCTTTTTTGTGTTCGGTGCTGGGGATTAATCCCAGGGTTTAACAAGTGCAAGACATGGGCTATACCACTGAGCCACATCTCTGGCTCATTCTTTAAGTGAAGGATCTGTTCAGTTCTAGTTCTCACTTACCTTTTAACTGGGCTTGTTATTTCCTTTTCATTTAGTATTGGATATCTTTTGTATCCTCTGAATACATAGATATGTGCTTTTAAATAGTTTCTTCTAATGTATGGCTTATTTTCATAATTTTAACAGTATCTTTCGAAGAGTAATTCTTAACTTTGCTGAAATCCAATTTATTAGTATTTTCTTTTTTGAGTGATGGCATTATAAATTAAGTAAATTAAGAAATATTTACTGAACCTCAGGCATAAGAGAACTTCTCTTGTTTTCTCCTATAACTGTTAACATTTCAGGTTTTAGTTTTCTAATCCATTTTGAGACAGTTTTGGTATGTGGTATAAGATGTGAATATAAAAGCAACAGCTTATTGCTTTTTGCATATTAGCATTTGACTTTTGTATAACAATTTTTTAAAGAGAAAATCTAGTTCTTTTGCATCTTTGTTGAAAATCAGTTGTTCATATATGTGAAGGTCTAGTTTATTTATTTTCTTTTTTATAAATTCATTTATTGAATCGCTGTGAGAGCAGTCACAAAGCTTTCGGGTTTAAGTCTCAGTCATACAATGATGAAACACCCATCCCTTCACCAGTGCCCATTTTCCACCACCAAAAACCCCAGTATACCTCCTATCCCATACCCTCCCCCTACCTGTGGGGCAGATGATTTCCACATTATTCTCTCTCTACTTTGACTACATTCAATATTTCAACACCAAACCCAACATTATTATTTGGGATTTTACCACAACACTCAGATCTGCCAAAAAGGCAACCATCGACAATTTGCTTTCTATTGCTGGTTATGAATAACACATGATGTCAAGCGGCCGCAGTAGTGGCTGCACAATTTTGAAATTCCGAAATTTTAACAATTAAATCTGGAAGAATTTCTGCCAAAACCTGCTGGGTTCTGAGATTTGTTCTTGAGTCTCTTGGATCATGGCCATTAAGCAGCTTGATCAGGAGTCAGAGAGGTCGTTTGCGGGGTCTCATTGGGGTGGGGAGGAAAGGGCCAGCTCTACTCCCATCCTCTGAGGCCCCGTGTGTCTCATCACTGCAGGCCCAAACCTGACTGTCCAATGGCCTCTGGAGGATGACTGCCACTGAGCCACCAGGAGGGAGCAGGTGGAGGGACTGCACCCTTTCCCCCTGCGGTAGCCTGGTGCCAGTAATCTATTGCGGGAACCAGACGCATTTCTATCAAAAGCCTCTGAGTTCCAAGATTTGTTTCTGAGCCTCTGGGATCATGGCCATTAAGCAGTTTGATCAGGAACCAGAGAGGCCATGCCTCCAATTATATAGCTGAGCTGGAGGTGGTTTGTGGGTGTGTCTCCCACATACCTAACTTTTGGCCATTTACTTTCTTGGTAAACTTGGCCCCAAGTTGTTGGGGTCTGGCCAAAGGCACAGCAGCAATTTTGGGGTATCTAGAAGTCTGAAGGCACCATCAGGCTGCTGATGCACTGAAGGTCTAGTTTAAATTCTCTGTTCCATTAGCCTTTTGTCCATCCTTAAATGAAAATCACATTATCTTGATTGTTGTAGTTTCATAATAAATTTTGAAATGAGTTTTAGTTCTTCAACTCTTCCTTTTCAAAGTTGTTTGAGTTCTAGGTTCAATTTACTCTCTTTTTCTTGGTTTTCATGGTGGAACCAGAAATATTTGATTTAAGAACTTTCTTCTTTGCTAATAGATGTTTTGTGTTTAAAAAAAACAATAATCCACGACTTACCACACTTTAAAATGTTTTTATTGAGTATCCAATAAATGGACCATTACAAAACTGTTTATGATTGGGTTTCAGTCATACAATGATCCATCGTCTATCCCTCCACCAGTGTACATTTCCCACCACCAATGTCCCCCGTTTCCCTCTCACCATCCCCCAACACCCCAACACCCAGCCTGCGTCTGTGGCAGGCACTTTGTTTTGTCTCTCTCTCCTTTTGTGCATTACGGTTTGAAATTCATTACCAAGAGGTTATTGTGCTTGTTGAGGGCATTCAGTATTTTTATTGGGAAGGTAAGGCTGGAGTAGCTTTTTTAACCGGGTGGCAGCATTGGGTGTGGATGTGACTGCAGAGGCATCTGGAAATAGAGAGGTGGGGGAAGACATCCCATCTTGATCCCAAGAAATCCTGGAGATTTCAGTCTCAAAACACACATACACAAACAGGTTAATATCTTGGTGAGGTCCGTCCTGAGAAGGTGGAGACTGGGGGCATGGTGATGATTTTGGATTGTAGGAGTAAGTGGCTGCCAGGGACTCTGCTTAGACAGGAACCGGGCTGACTCAACCCCTCCAATTTATCTTGATCTGTTTAGCCTTGCATGAGTCCAAGATTAACTGAGGTTTTTGATCGCTTTCAAGATTTATTTATGGGTCTCTGAAACAAGACAGATAAAGAAGCTTGTATGGCTGAGCTGAAGGCGATTTGTGGGCATGGCTGTCACATACCTAAAATTTGGCCATTCAATTTCTCAGGAAACTTAGTCCTGAGTTGTTGGTGTCCAGCCAGAGGCACTGTGGCAATTTTGGGGTATCAAGAAGCCTGAAAGCACCATCAGGCTGCTGATGCACTCGCCCTGCAGGTACAGGTTGACTTGCTGGCACCACTGTACCCCCTATGACTTAACACACTTGACATGCTTAATCACTTAATCACTTAACTTCCCGTTAGTCGTCGATTTGCTCGAGCGGGCGCCAGTAACGTCTCCATTTGTCCCTGTCGCGTGCTAGTGTAGCCCAATGGCATCTGTTCGCTCCGGGAACATGAAGAGCCTCAAACCGATCGTTCATGGTCTTCAGGAAGAAGTCTGACCATCTGGTAGGTGGGCGGCCACGTGGTCTTTTGACATCCCATGGAATCCAGTCAGTAACAGCTCTAGTCCAGCGGTCGTCTTTAAATCTCATTACGTGACCAGCCCATCTGATTTTTGACACCTTGGCATGCTGTTTTTATATTTTTACTCACTTTCTAATGATTTTCTATTTCTATCTTGTATGTCATATATCTGTGCATTGCATGGTTTCTAAATATTTAGGAGATATTCCAAATGTCTTCTGTTACTTATATTTTAATATAAATTCAATTTCAGTATGGCTATAAGATGTACACTTTATGAATTTTGTCTTATGACTCAGAATATAGAGTATCTATAAGCTCTGTGTGCTTTGAAGATGATTGTTTCCTTCTTTTATTTTTATATATTTTATTATTATTATTTTTTTATTAGTGAAACACCATGAGGTACAGTTGTAGATTTGCAATTTTTTGTGCTTGGGTTTCGATTATACAATGATCAAATAGCCATCCCTCCACCAGTGCCCATTTTCCACCACCATGGATAATATCCCTCCCACCCCCATCACCCCCCCCCCCCCCCATTCCACCCTGCCTCTGTGGCAGGGCATTTCCTTTTGTTTTCTCTCTCCTTTTGGGTGTTGTGGTTTGCAGAAGAGGCATTGGGTGGCAAACATGTTCATTCCATAGTCTACTTTCAACATGCATCCCCCCTCCTGGGAGGATTGTTTCCTTTTTTTAATTAGGTAGAAAGCTCTATAAATTCCAATGAGGTCAAACTCTTCAGTAGGGTTTATCCTGTGTTCTTAAAGTTCTATCTACCTATTCTATCAATTATTGAGCAAGAACACTGACATTATAGCTACTTGCATATCTATTTATTTTGCTTTACACTTCTATGGTTTTTTCCTCACATAGATTGATAGTCTTTTATTTGGTGCATAATTTTATAATTGTGATGTCTCCTAGGTGAATTAATGTCTTTGCATTTATGAAATTACTCTCTATGCCTCAGGAAATATTCTTTGATTTAAATCTACTGTTACCAACATAGTCACTCCAGTTTTTGAAAAAATAACATTAGCATGAGTTATATTAATTTCACTCATTTACTTTTAACTAATATGTATCTTTCTATTTATAATGGATTCCTAATAGGCAGCAAACAATAATCTTTTTATGCAATTTGTCAATCTCTGCCCTTAATAAATTTAAATGATATATATTTACTTATATGGTTTTATTTAAATCTTTCACCTAATTGTTTTTCAATTTGGTCCCATCTGTTTTTTACTTTTTCTGTTTTCTCTTGGATTAAGTATTTATATTGTATATTATGTCCCTTGTTGACTGATAAGCTTAAACTCTTCATTTTTAACTTAACTGTTGCATTGCATTAAGGTTTATATTAGACTTCTTTCACTCATTAGAGTTCACCTGAAAAGTATGAAACCTTCTCATGAACAACATAAAAATTTTATATTAGTCCATATCCCCTCCTATCTTTCATGCTATTATTGTCATATATTTACTTTTACATATACGATAAGGCCTATGACATTATTAATTTTTTTTTTAATTTATTTATTGAATCACTGTGGGAAAGGTTACAAAGCTTTCAGGTTTATGTCTCAGTCATGCAAATATCAAACACATTTCCCTTTACCAATACTTATTTTTTCCCATGAAGAACCCCAATAAAACCCCACCCCCCACCCCTCCCCGTCCCTGTGAGGCAGATGAATTCTAGTTAACACTCTATCCGCTTTGATTAGATTGTTTCAATAAAAGATTCACCACTATTATTTAGAGTTTACCCCCCCCCCCCCAAATCAGACATGCTGAAAAAGCATTGTGAAGTGATTTGCTTTCTACAGCTGGGTTCAAGAATTAAATGTTGGTTTTGGATTTCTGCTATTTTACCTATTGACCCTGGAAGTATTTCTACTGAAAGTCAGATAGTTAAGAAATTGGTTTCTGTGTTCTGGAGTCGTGGCCGTGCTGGAGAGCCGCTCGTGGGGGGCAACTGGTGGCCTCGGTAGGGCGTGAAGGGCGGAGCGAAACGCCCCCCTTCCCATGAGGTTTTAGTCGCCCCCACTCCCCCGGCTCATACCTGCTGTCCACAAGGCTCCCATGTGGCCGCCATCTTTCTTTCCAGAGAGGAGAGGGCGAATGGGGCAACACCCTTTCCCCTCCGGCAGACTTGATGGGCTGGATCAACGCATAGTCCGTTCACTTTTCTGCTCCAAGCTGCTGGGTTCTGCATTAAGTCCTTGTGCTTCTGGGGCCATGGCCGTGCTGGAGAGCCGCTCGCGGGGGGCGACTGGTGACCTCGGTAGGGCGTGAAGGACGGACCAGAACGCCCCCCGACCCATGAGGTTTTAGTCGCCCCCACTCCCCCGGCTCATACCTGCTGTCCACAAGGCTCCCATGTGGCCGCCATCTTTCTTTCCAGAGAGGAGAGGGCGAATGGGGCAACACCCTTTCCCCTCCGGCAGACTTGATGGCCTGGATCAATGCATAGTCCGTTCACTTTTCTGCTCCAAGCTGCTGGGTTCTGCATTAAGTCCTTGTGCTTCTGGGGCCGTGGCTGTGCTGGAGAGCCGCTCGTGGGGGGCAACTGGTGACCTCGGTAGGGCGTGAAGGACGGACCGGAACGCCCCCCTTCCCATGAAGTTTTAGTCGCCCCCACACCCCCGGCTCATACCTGCTGTCCACAAGGCTCCCATGTGGCCGCCATCTTTCTTTCCAGAGGGAGGAGGGCGGAAGGGAGCAACACCCTTTCCCCTCTGGGCAGAAATGATTGCCTGGATTAACGCATAGTCCTTTCACTTTTCTGCTCCAAGCTGCTGGGTTCTGCATTAAGCCCTTGTGCTTCTGGGGCTGTGGCCGTGCTGGAGAGCCGCTCGTGGGGGGCAACTGGTGACCTCGGTAGGGCGTGAAGGACGGACATTATTAATTTTTAAGTAGTCAATTGTCTTTTTCTTTTTTAAAGATGAGTATATATTTTATTTTATTTTATTTTATTAGTGAAACACCATGAGGTACAGTTGTAGACTTACAAGTTTTGTGCTTGGGTTTCAGTTATACAATGATCAAGTACCCATCCCACCACCAGTGCCCATTCTCCACCCCCACCAATCCCAGTATCCCTCCCGCCCCCCACCTCCCATCCCACCCTGCCTCTGTGGCAGTGCACTCCCTTTTGTTCTCTCTATCCTTTTGGGTGCTGTGGTTTGCAGAAGAGGCATTGGGTGGCAATCATGTTCGGTCTCTAGTCTACTTTCAGCATTCATCTCCCATCCTGGGCGGATCTTCCCAGCACCCTTTATTTGGTGCTCCCTTCTCTATCTGAACTGCCTTTACCCCTAGAGTGTGCGGCTGGCCTCAAAGCCATGGAATGAACCTCCTGGTATTTATCACAGCTGTTCTTGAGTGTTAGTCTCTTATTTTAGTCAATTGTCTTTTATTTCAATATCTTACACCTCTTAAATATTTACTTACGAGGCTGGCTTTTCCAGTTCTCTTTACTCCTTGCATAGATGCACATTTTTATCTGGTTTCATTTTCATTCAACCTGAAGAACTTCTGTTAACACTTTATTTTTTATTGTTTTTGTTTGTCTCTTTTTTTTGGAGTGAGAGAAACAGTACTTGTAGGTCTGGGTATTATTCCAGTGATAGTCTACCAAGCCAGACAATTCAGTGCTAGGTCTTGGCAGTGGCAGTACTGGGGGCCACTAGGGTTACACCCAGAGGTGCTCAGGGACTTCAAGGTGACACCCAAACGGTACTGTGAGTATAACCCAGAGGCCCATGTGGTGCCTAAGATGAAACTCAGGGCTTTACATATGCAAGACATGTACCCCAGCCCTTCAGATATCTCCTCAGCCCCCATTAATACTTCTTTTTTGTTGTTATTGTTGTTGCCTTGTTTTTTGTTGGGTCACACCCAGTGATGCACAGGGGTTACTCCTGGCTCTGCACTCAGGAATTACTCCTGGTGGTGCTCAGGGGACCATATGGGATGTTGGGAATCAAACCCGGGTCAGCCTCCTGCAAGGCAAATACTCTGCCCATTGTGCTATTGCTCCAGCCCCCTATTAATACTTCTTAAAATGTGATGTTGTATACTGTTGCTATATTCTATTTTTGTTTGTATGACAATGCATTATACTTAGTTTTAGAATTATTTTATCTTTGTCTTAGAAACATTTTGACGTGGACAGCATTTGTCCTTTAGTACTTCAGGCATTATTCTAAGTCTTCTCATTTATGATTTTTTTCTAAAAAGAAGTTTACTATCATCCTTATCTTTGTTAACCTTTTTTTTTCACTTACCTCTTTTTAAGATTATTCCCATTGTCTCTGGCTTAGAGTAATTTGAGTATGATGTACTCACCTGTGGTTTTCATCATTATTCTTATGTTTGGAGCTCATTCAGTTTTATATCTGTGGACTTATAGCTTTCATTAAATTTTGAAACTTTTGGTCATGGTTTGTACATATATGTGTGTATCTGTCTTAGTTTTTGCTGTTTAACAAATAATTCCCCAAACCCAGCAGTTGGGAGCCAGAGAGATAGTACAGAAGGTACTTGCATGCAACTGATCTGATTCAAGTTCCTGCACTACATTTGGTCTCCAAGAGTGACCCCTGAGCACAGCCCCAAGAGAAAGTCCTGCACACTGCTGGTTGTGGCCCCCAAACAAATAAGAAACAAAATTAAGTGGTCGAAACTGAAAAAACAATAAACCCTTATTACATCTCATTTCTGGAGGTCAGAAATACGGGCTCAGCTTAATCAGGTGGCCTGATTTGGGCTCTTTGTGAAGTTATAGTCTACGTGTTGGCTAGAAATTACTGGCAAAGTGTAGAAAGGCCTATTTCCAAGTTTTTTCACATTCTTATTGGCAGTCTCAGTTCCGTTTAAAGTAAACCACTTCAGAGAACTGCCTCACTATATGAGATCTATAGTCTACAAAAATCTCAGATTAAAGAGATCTAAAAGGAGAGGCAGAAATTAATAAAATAGAGACAGAAGCCAGAATCTTTACATATTCTAATTTTGAAAAATATATCCCATCACTTTTACCATATTTCCTTCATCAGAAGAGTGTCACCAAATTCTTCCCACACTGAAGAGGCGGGGGTTAAGGAAGAAGAATAGTAGAGGCAATAGTAGAGGTTGCCAATTTTCACCTTTTCATTAAGAACTATAGTTATGTATTAGGGCACTTGAAGCTGTCACAGCTCAATAAACCTCTGTTCATTTTTTCTTTCTTCTTTCTTTTAAAATTTTGGGCTGTACCAGGAGGTGTTCAGGGCTTACTCCTGCCTTTACACTCATGAATTACTCCTAGTGGGGATAGGGGAACCATATGGGGTACTGGGGATCAAACCCAGGTTGGCCACATGCAAAGTAAGCACCCTCCCTGCTGTACATGGCTTCAGTCCCCTCTGCTCATTTTTGTTAAATTTTTTTGTTTTGCTCTCTACATTATTCTATTATAGATAATTTCTCTTGCTATATCTTCAAGTTGATTAATGTTTTCTAATTAAATGTCTAATTAACTATTGATTTAATTTGGTCCTTTTTCATCTCAGACATTATACTTACCATCTCTAAAATTTCATATCTTTTTAATGCCCTGACTTTCGTGAATCCTAGACCAGATTTATGACAACTATGTTTATGTTTTTCTCGAACACCCAGTCAACTCTGTAGGTTGTTGGTGATTGCTTTTCCTTCCCATATTTTACTTATTTTTACTTAAAAAAACTGAATGCCAAATATTGTGAATCTTATCTTCTGAATGTTGGAGATTTTTGCATATTCACATGCATTTTTAGCTTATTTTAAGAATATCTTTCCTAACAATAAGTCTTGGGAAAAGTTTGATCCTTTTGAGTTTTTAAGTGGAAATAAAATAGTGCTCAATAATTAGTGCTAATTATTTCTCAGTGCAGAAGAAAGAACCGTCCTGCTTATATAGTTCCCCATGAATTCTGATAGTATTCAGAATTTAATTAAAAATGGACATTATATCTGGCTTTATATATGAGAGAAGAAGATGTATACCCACCATTTGGGTGGTAACTGGTTTCCAATAGTTTATCACATATCTGCACTCATCAACTCAGTATTGCCTTAAAGGTCTGTTCTTCCTTGTGTTTTCTCTCAGTGACTCTCTCCCTCCCCTTCCCCGCCCCCTAACTCTCTCTTCTCTCTCTCTCTTCTCTCTCTCTCTCTCTCTCTCTCTCTCTCTCTCTCTCTCTCTCTCTCTCTCCCCCTCCCTTCCTCCCTCCCCTCTAGTGTTCTATACTGAGAATTCTACCTTGGTGTCTTATTTCTATTTTTTATTTCTATTTTTTCCATCTCTTTTTTTCTTTATTTTCAAAATAGGAGGGTTTTTTGGTGTTTCCTTTCTTTGCAATAAACTCTGTACATAATCTCATTTTTTAAAGCCAGGGAATGTAATAATTGTAGAGCTTTTGTGTTTTCCTATCTCACACGGATTGCTCTTCTCTATTACCCGATATTCAGTATCTTGGACACTATTCTTTTTCATGTTTGTGCCTATCTATATTAGGGTGTTGGTTGCTTAAAGAGGGAGGGTAATTCTAATTCTTGACACTCTTGAACTCAGTGTCTGGTCTCCAGGCAGAACACTTTGAGTTAATGTGAGCAAACTAGTTGAAATCACCTGACAAATGTTTGTTCTTTTGTTTCTTTCTAGTGGTTAGGAACAAAGAGTAAAGCTTGGTGTGCATGGAGATGGAATATGAGAGGAGGATTCATTTCCTCCCTGTTTGGAGGCTGCTTCACAGCCTGCCCAGATAAGACTTCTCGAAGACTCATCCCCCATGCTGTCATTGAGTGTCTGTCACAGGCTGTCCACTCTTCAAAGCAGTGGCTTTGAAGATCACAGATGCTCAGATATTTCACTTAGAACCTGGCTAAATTAAGGTCAAACTCTAGCTGCAAGTGTTTTAGAAGATAATCTTTCTTGGTTCATGTCTATAAGGTTAAATTAAGAAACTGATTCATCTCTAGCAGTTACACCAGACTCTCTGGTGCTGCTCACCAATGGCCATTAATATGTCAGTGGCATCTCAGTATAAATCCTCTCTTCGTCCTGTGAAAAGAATACTGATTAGTTGGACTCTAACAGAATCTAATTAGCTTTCCCTCTCCTCATCTCAGTTTTTAAATGCAATTTTGTTCATGTGACTTTTAATAGTGATTTATAGTGAAAGAACCCTTTTACCTTCTTCCTCTAACTAGGTAAATTTTTTTTTAGGTTAAAGTGCAGTAAATGCTTTCTTGTTCCTAATTCTTATTCTTTTCCATTTCCTGTTGCAATATATTTAATCTCCTATTTTTAATCACACTTAACTGCACCTCACTCTGAGACTGACTTAGTGCACTCTTACTGTCAGACTTCAGAGAGCACATGTTTCCTGGAAAGGCTCTTCTTCATTAGCTAGGGAGGACAGGAAACATTCATATCAGTGCTCTGAGAACCACGGTCTCCTATGACCAGAGGAGGAAAGTTCAAGCTAAGTTATGTAACCCAGTGGATAGGGTTCATCCTAGATTTCAGTCAGGGCCAGGGACAATATCATTTTAAGAGCAGCTTGGATGTTTCTTATGAAAGGGAAAGAGCTTTGATAAGCACATTTGATTAAATATTTTTTCTGCCCTGGAATTTGTTATGAAACCTGACATTCTTCGTTAGCAACCCACAGCTTTCCCCCAATTCACATAGATTAGTGCCAAATAATTACCAGAAAATAATGCTGTTAGTGGGAACTAGCACCCTTCCCAGCATAGGAGGCCTGTGTGTATTCTCCTACTTTAGCGAAAGAGTCACAAAAGCGGGAGTGGGGGGCAGATGCAACAGCCTCAAGACAGCAGAAAGCTCTCATGTCTCCAAAACTCAAAGGCATTCAGGATGCCGAGGTCAAGGGCAAAATCTATCTCTGCTGTGTACTCTGTTCTGTGACTTTCGAACTCTGTGAACTTGAGCAAATTACTCAACCTCTCTATGTCTCATTTTTGTCTTGTATAAAAATGGAGACATACAGTATCTACTTCCTAAGACTGTTGTCCTGTGACAACTCAGTTTCACTGAATTGATATGTGGAAACACTTAGCCCAGTGCCTAACATATACTGGGGTTTGCTGTTATCATGTGTTGAGCGGTTTAGGTAGGAGTTCGAACTTGCTCTTCAGGATGGAAGCAACTAGGAAGCCACTAAGTGTGTGCAGTCATTAACCGCTTTAAGTGGGCTTAATGGAATGGCATAATTATTCAATTTTTAATTTTTTCATGTGAATCCATGTTAACTTAATCGTGTTTGATTTCATTGCTGGAGCAGTTCTAAGTGTGTTTGAAACAGTTTAGGTTTGTGAATGCACTCTCTCATGTACAAATTTTATGAAATCTAAATACAGGTCTAGTATTTCTGCCAAAAGTTTAGTGTTCAGGTCAGGGATATGGTTCAGAAGGCTGGAGCTTATGGTTTGCATGTGAGAGGCCAGGGAGGCAGCACTTTGTGCCCTTTTGATTCCCTGAGAGTTCCCAGAGTGTTACCTGAGCACTGCAGGATGTGTATCCCTCCCCACAATTTGGATTTTGAACAAAATATACAAGAACAAAAGAACCTGCAAAATGCCTCACTGATATTTTTAAACCGAGTGCATACTGAAATAGTAGACACGGTAGACACGGTCCTTCCCATTGTTCATCGATTTGCTCGAGGGAGCCCAGTAACGTCTCCATCATGAGACTTGTTGTTACTGTGTTTGGCATATCGAATACGTCATGGGGAGCTTGCCAGGCTCTGCCGTGCGGGCGAGATACTCTCAGTAGCTTGCGGGGCTCTCCGAGAGGGGCGGAGAAATCGAACTTGGGTCGCCAAGTTGGCCGCTTGTAAGGCGAACGCCCTACTACTGTGCTATCGCTCCAGCCTAAAGGGGTGGTCTGAAATAGCAATGTTTTTAATATGTTGGGTTAAAGATACATATTACATATACTTTCCCCTCTTTCTTTTGAGTTTTCAAACATGGCTTCAAAAACATTTTGAACTAAGTATGCGGCTGACATCACATTAGGCAATCCTGGGCTTAATTATGAGAGACCTTCCTATTCTAATAAAATTGTTTGGACCTCATCCTGAGAGCAATGGAAAGAAACAGGATTGAATTAATACTAATATATTTACATATCAAAACATCTCCCATCACCACCACCAACATCTGTATGGGAATGTGCTTGAGAGAAGTAAGACCAGAACTATGGAGATCACTGGTTGTACACTGGGTCTGGAGAGATCATGAAATGGGTAAGGTGCTTGCCTTGTATGGCCCTGGCACCTTGTATGTTTTCTAGAGCCTCACACCCAGGAGTGATCCCTGACAATAGCTGGTGTGCCACCCTCCTTTGCCCCTCCCTTGCCCCCAATTTGTGTAAAAATTGATTACACAAAGAGTAAGAGAAGATCTGGTCTGAACTGTGGCAGTGTGGATGGAGGAAATAGTTGTGCTAAAGGCACTGAAATCCTTAAGTAGAACTGGGTGACTCCAGGGCATGTGGCTTGGGAACTGGTGAGATTCTCTGAGATAGATCTAGAGGACAAGGAGTATAAGTGGCTTTATAAACCACTCCTGACTCAGTTCAGTTAGTCAGGTTGTAGGGGTTCCTACAGTCAAAACATAACTTCTAGAAATTTCTAGCTTATCTAGTATCCCCCAAATCCACTCTTAAATTAAACTTTGTCGTGTGTGTGTGTGTGTGTGTGTGTTTGTGTGTGTGTTGGGTGGGAGGCTCCTAAATGGTACTCAGGGGTTCTAGGAGTTCCTTCTGGGGATTCTCATCCAAATGAGCCACATTCATTGTGAGGGCATGAAGATGCAATGCTGTTTGCATCCTGTAGTTCCAGAAATCACCTCAGGTGCCCCAGAAATTTTGAGGTGTCCAGGACTACAATGCTCCTAAATTAAACCACATGAAGGAAAGCTCAGTGACTGTCTCACACTATCTCTCCTTGAAACAACAAACAAATGCAGACACACATGTGACAATAATTTCAGCCCCATTACCAAATGTTAATGGTTAACTGGAAATACTTTTAAAAATGAGGGTGAAAGAGAGGTCCTCTGGACACTTCTCTACTGAAGAGAAGCAATGCAGCTCCCAGAAAAGAATCCAGGGTTGAAGTCCAGACACACGTCTGCCAGATCCAAGATCACCTCTTCCAGTTCTAAGTCTTGGTACCGTATTGGCAATATTTGTGAAATAGAACTTATTTCATTCCTACAACTTTAGTTTCCTGATTCGTATAAATGAGGAGACTGATTCACAGTAAAGAGTTGTTTTGCAGATGAGATCATCTTGCACATAAAGTGTCTGGCATTTCATCAATACTCATTAAAGAGGAGCATTTACGATGATATTTTGGAGTAAAATCAAAACAGAGTAGAAGGATTTGTGGCAATGTCAAGTATTTGCTTTCAAACTCCCATTTTCCAGGGCCCTGGAGAGGTGACTAGCATAGAAGATCTCCTAAACCTTGAGGTGATCCTAAAGCCAAGCTCTGCCAGGAGCATCAACTTTCAGTGTTTTGTCCAGTACATCTTAAAGAAGGGGGCGTGGTGATCACTAACAACATCCTCTTTGTTCCTTCTCTTCTTCCCATGTCCTTCCTCTCTATCCTCCAGGCTCCCAGGGGAGAGAGGGAGAAATTTTAGAAACTCAAGATGTTCAAAAGATAACAGGAGGGAACAGAGTCCCTACCAAGTTCTTGGATTACTCACACACTGATGAACTCAGGTTGGCTCTTCTGGCAATGGCTTTCTGACTCTAATATTAGTTGTTGTTGTTTTTTTTTGCTAAAGAGAACAAGATAACCATCAAAGCTGCCCTGCTTTCTGTGCTTTCTGTGCAAAGTCTTCGCATTGGACTTTCTAATCACAGTTTAAACAAATATTTATGTATAAAGTACAAAAAACAGGCCAATTTCTATTCTCTGTCTTCTAAGAACAATGCACTAATTCTTCTCAAACATTGTGCAAGGAATTCATACACTCATCATCTGGACTGAAAGGGCCCAGTTCAAGGAAGTATTGAGAAGTATGGGACCCTCTATGCAGTGGCACTGATGGCTTAGAAATGAAAAACTTAGGAAACTTGGTATGACAGTATTCCCAGCAAAGCAAGGTCTCAACTTTTCATCCATCAAACCAGTGTCTGCAAAGTGGCTCCACTGTCCTCCCATGTCAGATCTGGAAGAAAAGATTCTGGTTCCTAAGGATTTTATCATTTATTAAGATGGACAAAATATATTTCTGAGGTAAATAGAAATTGACTCAGCACTTAACTGGGTGATATTGACTCTAAGTAGAAGAAGAGTTTCCAGAAAAGGGAATCAATGCCAGCTAATGTTGCTTGTAAAGGGCTTCATGAGGAGGATGGAGGGGATCGTTGTGCTGTGAAGAGTAAGACCCCAGTCAGAGCAGGAGAGAATAAATGCATCAGGATGTGTTGATGGGTCTGTGTGTGTGTTTAAAGGGTGGGCGAGTGGGGAGGAATCCAAAGGCTGGGAGGTACTGTTAAACAACATACATACAATTGACACAAAATCTTCAACCTCACACTATATTTTACCTGGTCCTCTGCTTGGCTTCCTTCCAGTTTCAAGCCCTACATTACAATTTCTTTTAAGTTAATGGGACTTTTTTTTCTTGACTTGTATCTTGTATCCACCATATTTACTAATATATGGACCCAACATAATTCCCAATATATCCCATATTAATGCCTTAGGAGACAAAACAAAAATAAGACCTGGGAACTCCCTGCCCAAGGAAGCCAACAAGCTCAGGAGCATGTTGGGTGGTTCAAGAGATAGTGCAGTGGGTAGGGCGTTTGCCTTACACACAGCCGACCCGGGTTCAATCCCTGGCATCCCATATGATCCCCCAAGCACCGCCAGGAGTAATTCCTGAGTGCAGAGCCAGGAGTAACCCCTGAGCATCGCTGCGTGTAACCCAAAAAGCAAAAATAAATTAATTAATTAATTAAAAAAAACCTTCCTGGGTATTGAATTGATTTTTCTCCACAGAAAGCCTCTGAAGGGCCAAAGAGTTCTGTGACTGTAATCCTGGTGCTCTATGGGAATATTTTGGGATCAATAATGACAGAATAATTTTTGGAAGAGATAGAAGCCCTGGAGTTACATTCAGGTACACTCAGTGACTAACACTGAAAAATTTCATATGGTTTCAGAGAAATGGTATAGTGGGGAAAGTGCATGCCTTTCATACAGTCACCCAGTGCTTGATCCATGGCACTTCACATGGTCCCCTGCATCAGGAGTGATCCCTGAGCACAATATATATATATATATATATATATATATATAGGAGGTGTATCTATATCTATACATGCATATATACATATATTATGTATATGCATATACATTATATATACCACATCTCCATTTTAAAAAATTTTAGTTCTTGATAGACTTTCCTACCAAGGAAAGTACTCTTTTTTTTTTTTTTGCTTTTTGGGTCACATCTGGCGATGTACAGGGGTTACTCCTGGCTCTGCACTCAGGAATTATCCCTGGCGGTACTCAGGGGACCATATGGGATGCTGGGAATCAAACCTGGGCCGGCCATGTGCAAAGCAAACGCCTTACCCGCTGTGCTATTGCTCCGGCCCTAAGGAAAGTATTCTTAAAGAGAAAGCCAAATCAGAAATCTTCATAAAGAGATAAAGACCCTTGAAAATATTGTTCTGAATCAAGGAATCTCCCTCCTGCCCCACCACCACACTCTCTCTTGTCCCAAAGTTACTCCCTATAATTTGTTCCAGTTGATTCTCTCTTCCCTTAGTATGTGCAGGCGCGGGGACCTCATTCCTCTGGATAGGAGGGGAAGATACCTTTCCTCTTTGATGCTCTCCAGACTCTGAGGGGCTGGCTCTGTCTGATCATGCCAGAAAGGAGCATGGTCAAGGCAAGAAACAAAGCCTGAGTATTGTCAGAAAAACTATGGGTGGAGAAATGCTGGCGTCTGAGGGTTGGCTGTGTACAGAGGCACAGACAGCAGTAGAGACACACTCTCTGAATCGTCCTGTCCTCTAGACAGGCTTGAAGAGAACTGGAGGAAGGATGCCTGGGTCATGGCTGGGATTGGCACAATCCTCATCCCACCAGAGACACAGTGTGGACTCAGCAGGGATTTCCTTTGCAATCTTTTCCAGGGTACCCTCAGGAGATGCTCAGGCTCCTTCCCATTTTTCAAAAAGCACTCACTGGTCCCTAAGAGTCAGTCTGGGGGGCCAGGAGTCAGGAGTCATTTTCAGCTCAAGTCAAAATTCCAGGCTGCCTCTTTCACTGGGAACAATGTGGCCAAATTGTTGTCATTTCTTGGCACTGGAATCACTTCCAGCACCAGCCAGTGCTGGGCACCAGAGCTGTATCACTGGGTGGAGTGGGTAACTCTTTCACTTTCTCCTTTTCAAGGGGAATGGAAGTCAGACATCTTTCTGTGCTGGAGCCTTATACAGTCTGGCCTTAGACACTCAAACTCCTTTCATCTTTACTTACTACCCTATACAGCCCCCATTACCTACTCCTAGGTAGGAAGGTTTTTCATTATGTTGCATCTTTTCTTTATACCAAATGGACAATGGATGACCCTGAACCTAGGCAAATGTGTTTGTTGCAAAAGATCCCACTCTGCCATCAAGGTTATGTACTCATGCTCCTTAGTTTTGTTGTTGCTTTTTAAAAATCCACTGAAGAGAATCAGAAAAAGCCCAAGAGGCCTTCAGAACATGCAAATTAAAAATGGCAGCTGAAATTCGCATTTTCAGGGGTAGCTGCAGCAGGCTACATCCATAAGGCATTTGAGAAGGATTTGAGGCCTGCAGATTAGAGCCCAGCAGAAGAGAAGGTGGGATATGGAGGGGGAAAGAGGTGTTTATAGGGCATTGGACAGAGATGACTGTTTTTCTCTCTCAAAGATGATGTTTCAAGATCTTTTGGTTGGCTACTCTCAATATTGTTTGTATTAGACCAGTAGAACCCTTGGTTATAAACGTTCAATGCAGAATGAAAAGATTTTGGTGCAGTAGCCAGGGTGCAAATGGTCAAGGTTGTCCTCTGGTGAAGAATGCCTTCATTCCACCCTGTTCTCCCAGTTCATTACCAGGGATAAGAACCATGGAGACCACCACCTTTCCAGAGCTGGCACCCCCTTTGGAAGTGGACATCCACCCCTTAGAAGGAAGAGAAGTGGAAGGGGGGCAGTAAAGGAAAGGGGTTCCTAGAATCAGGACTGACCAATTCGCTGGGGTCTCATCTGGTCCCACATAAGTTTTGGCTTGCAGGGTGAGGCTTGGTTTTCTGCTAACTTAGATTTGGACTCTGTGCCAGTCATCTCTGAAAGATCAGAGGAAGAAATTCTGAGGCTTCCCAGTGTGAACTTTGAGCATGGTGTGTTCTTGAGGCTAGCCCCAGTCTATAGAAAAGAGCAAAAAAACAACGATAAGGTTCCAGGGTTAGGATCCAGTTTCTCACATGTACAAGCCCCTGGGCCAGCCTGCATCCCAGCATTTTCTTTCTCTGTGCAAGGACAGTGAGCCTTGTGAATAGAAAGAGGCGTGCCAAGCTGTAGGGGGTGCTTAGTCATGAGAGACTGTCCCTGGAACATCAGACTGCGGGTGGCAGAGAACAGTAGGAAAGGTCAGTCACTGTGTGGTCAGTCCTGTGGCTTCTCCGGAGCTGGATGGACTCCAAATCTCTTTCCTGGATCTCTGCTGCAGCCTTGGGTTTCAGTCTCCAATTCCTGGGCCCTGCTACTACCTGCAGCCATTCTTGGTTCTGTTGTTGTTTATTTTTGACGACACCCAGCAGTGCTCAAAGGTTTTTCCAGGCTTTATGTTTCAGGATTGCTGCTGAATATGCCCAGAACCATGTGGTGTAGGGGATTAAACACTGACCTCCAGCAACAAAACATGTGCTCCAGCACTTTGAATCCTTTCCCCAATTCCCCGGCTACCATTCTTAGACCGGATCTCAGTTTGTTCTCCACTATCTCTTCATGGGAAGTTTTGTATTTTTAAGCCTTCTCTTCTTCAGTCTCAAGCTCTGTCACTTTCTCTGGAAAAGTGCTTTTACTGAAAACACACAAATGCACCAAAAGAGTTTCCTCATTCGAAAGCAATGTTTTCAGGGTAGAGAGATAGTTCATCAGGTGCTTGCCTTGCACCCAGAGACCACCAGGAATAAACCCTAAGCACAGCCAGATGTGGCCCAAAATCCAAAACATTAAAAAAATTCTTTAAAGTATAAATAAAAATTTTGGTGACAGATCAATCATATAGTAGGCAGAATAATTGCTTGAATATGCCCACCTGTGTTTAATCTCTAGAACCCTATATGGTCTCCCAAGCCCACTAGAAGTGATCCCTAAGCCAGGAGTAAGCCCTGAGCACTGTTGCGTGTGGGCCCCAAACCAAAACCAAATCAAAACAGAACAAAGCCAAAAGTAATGTTTTCAATCTTGAACACCAAATCCCTAAGATTTTCTGACCTAGACTGATGAAGAAACTTATATATGAGTGCTTCACCTGTCTCTGTAAGAACCATATCTAGAATGTAGTCTCCTAGTCAAGAATAAAATGGCAGGGAAAGAATTCTATAAGGGCCCTGGCAGTAAACAGTGTCACAGTCAACCTGGATGAGAGGGCATGATAAAAGGATTATTGACAAAAATGTGTAAAGAAACTATAAGGAGTAATACAGTACCTAAAGCAAGGAATAGTTGGTGATAGTCAGTACCCTTATGTTGAATGGGGCCAGGCGAGACAGCTGTTATTCAACCCTGCACTCATATAGTTATACAGTGGGGCTATCTGACAGAAGGTTGGCCTTCAGACTATGTCCAGCCTGCAGCAAACTCACAAGAAGAAAATAGGGACTATAATTACTATAGCCCCATTCATTCACTCCCCAGTCTTATACAGCAAGTCTTCTTTGTTTTAGAAAGGCTTATGTAACTGAAACTTAAAGCCAAATAACATGCAACAAAATCAGGTCCTTGAATATAAGACAGGATTTTTTTGTTCTCATCAACATATAGTTATTATAAAGCTATACTGAATTAAATGACATTATCCCAGGACTTGCTGTATCTCCTGCAGGCACTGAGCTCCTTCTGTTCACTAAATCCAACTTGAGGGTGGAGAATGTGAGACCCATAGAGTCTTTCCTACAGTTATCCTCCAACCTGGGGAGGAGATGAGGAAGAGGACAACCAGTAAACATAAGAATAAGTTAGGTAGGGGTTCAGCAATATATAAAAGGAGTGCTCTGATATTGGAAGTTATTAGAGCACACATTCTTAACCTATCTCCTACACTCCTGCTAAACTCTTTTGCACTGAAAAATATAAAAGTTGGGGCCAGAGTGATAGTATAGCAGGTAGAGTGCTTGCCTCACATGTAGCAGACCCAGGTTCTACCCCCAGTGCCACATGTGGTCCCTAAAGACTGCCTGGAGTGATTTCTGAGTGCATAGTCAAAAGTAAGTCCTGAACACAGCTGGTTATGACCCCAAAACAAAAACAAATAAAATAAAATTTTCATGGATATTTTTTAATTTTTTTTTTTTTTGCTTTTTGGATCACACCTGGCAATGCACAGGGGTTACTCCTGGCTCATGCACTCAGGAATAACTCCTAGCGGTGCTCAGAGGACCACATGGGATGCAGGGAATCAAACCTGGATCGGCTTTGTGCAAAGCAAATGCCCTGCCCTCTGTGCTATTGCTCCAGCCCCTAATTTTCTTTTCTTTTTATTTTTTAAAGACTACAAGTTCCTTTCTGCTATCAAACTTATAATCAAACTACAATGCTCACGGCAAACAAAACACTCCATGTTAACAATAGCAATGATGATCTCAGTAAGAAGAGTCTTAGAATATTTTTCCATACTGCTCATAGTTTTCAAGGAAGCTGAGATATGGAATGTATACCTTCTCCCAATACTCTATTATTTTCAATGCTCATCCATGAAAGGAAGTGGCCACAATGCTCCCAGACACTTAAAGCTTTCAGAACATGCTCAGTTTCTCTTTGTGGTCACTCACAGATCAATCAGACTCACTGACGCCAGCAGCACTTTTCCTTTCTCTTTCTCCTTGGCTTCATCAAAACTTATTTGTCCTGCCTTTGAGAGTTAACTACTCAAAGAAAACTACTAAACTAATTCTGTATATAGGACTTTAGGTTCAATGGTGCTTTGTTCAGTATCTTCTTTACTCAAACTTCTCCAACCTTCCTCCCTCAGAGCTTATAACTTTTAATTTTTCTATCTGTTGATTTCAAAATGGAGACATGGAAACCTTTTCTTAAATGGAGTTACCTGGAAACAGAATCTGAGACAGAAAGTTTGAATGCAGAAAGTTTCCCTTACGGCAATGTTTAAGAAGACATGTCTATCATGACCTGAGTAAGGCAGATTTGAGAAGGACAGAAATTGAGCTACAGTGAGGATATAGCAGAAGATCCAGCCTCTTCCATGGGTTCTCTGGGGATGGCATCCTTTAGCGATGTCTTGATTGATGAAAAATTAAGCAATCATTTGGTCATTGACCACAAACTGTACCATGATATGGAGGTATGAATCAGATATATCTTCAGTTGACGCAATTTGTAATGAATAACAGCACTATACGTTGTCGAGAGAGATAATGCTTTTCGTTAGTGCTAAAGAAGTGAACTAAGCAGTATGTTATAGCAGCCTCAACTGGATTAGAACATTAGTTTGCTATAATTCAGGCACAAGTATTTTCTATAGCTGATTGAAAAATCTACTCAACTGTAATTCTTTGAAATAATGACAAACTTTTGCTGTTTTGTAGTTTCTGTGGGTCAGGAATCTAGGCGCAGCTTCACTGGTTGGTCACAAATTAGGATGTCACACAAAGTTGTAGTGGAGATGCTGCACATTCAGATGAGCCTACTGTCATCTGATGCTTGACACGGACTGGATTTCTAGGATGACCTGATCATAGCACTACCAATTTGATAGTGATTATTTGAAGAAAGTCTCAGTTCTTTGCCACATGAACTCTTTCCCTGGGCTGCTCTAAATGCTTTCATAAAGAGTTATTGGTTGATAAGAGATGAAGAAGTTGTGGTATACAGGGTAAAATGGAATACTATAACTATACTAAATATGTAGTTATAGGAAAAGATAAAATCTTGCAGGCTGTAGCAACAAAGATGTAACTGGAGGGTATCACACTAAGCAAAATAAGTCAGAGGGAGGACAAACAAGGGATACTCACTCATCTGTGGTATAAAGAGAAATAAAATAGGGAATACACAGTATCAAGCAATGAAAAAGCCTTGGTTCTCGATTGCAAAACTCTGAAAACCAAGCAGTAAGAGAAGGGTGAGAAGGAACAAAGAGATAAACTAGAGGTGAGATGCAGACAGTGGTAAATGATTTGGGGCTCTTGGTGGTAATGAGGTACAGTTACCTTGTAGATAACTGATAACACAATTGTGAACAATTGTTAACAAACTGTGTTCAGTCTAAACTATAATGAAAATCGGATTGTGTTAAATAAAAAGGGATTCACAAACAAAATTCATTAAAAAAAATTCTACTGGTTGATTCCAGAGCAAGTGATCCAAGAGAGATTAAGGAATAAATTGAAATGTATTTAATTCCAAGCATCAAAAGTTACATATTGTTATTTCTAAAAAAACTCATTAATCATTCATGACAACATCACATCTTGGTCCTCGTTTTTGTGGGGAGATATTGTATAGGACAAGAATAGAGAATACAGAAGGCAAAGACCACTGGAGGCTAGCTACCACAAAAACAATGTCTACAGGTCTAGAAATCTGGAATCAAATGTTCATTAATGACAATGCATATAGGGATTATGACTATATATGAGCCATGAACATTTATTCAGAACACAAAGGTAGTTGAAATACATCCTAATTCTCTTTTTTTCTGTTATATTGTTTAATAACAATATAACTATTTCGAGAAGGCAACCCCTCCCTTTGATAATCTGATATAAAAATTATGTGACAATTAAAAATATCTAATTTATTGCCTTAAAATACATTGAAAATACCTTGTTCCATGAAAATGTATTCCTTCTGATTAGAATTTTCTTTTTTTTCTTTTTTTAGCTTTGTGGGTCACACCCATCAATGCTCAGGGGTTACTCCTGGCTCTGCACTCAAGAATTACTCCTGGCAGTGGTTGGGGAACCATACAGGATGCTGGGGAATAAACCCAGGTTGGCCGCATGTAAGACAAACACCCTACTCACTGTATTATTGCTCGGACCCTGATTGGAATTTTCTCATATTTTTCCCAAATTAATTGAGAAAATTGTAAGACATCATCTCAAATATCTAAATACTCAAGGTTTTACAATTATTTTGCACTTTTATTCAAGTCAGGGTTCTTAGTTTATGTTTGACAACTAAACTTATAAATAATTATTAAGGTTTATTAATCAGAATTCCAGAAATAAGAGAGTTAAAATTGGTTTGAGGGACAGCACAAAAAGAAAAAAAAACACAATTCTTGCTTGCAAAATGGTAGTATCTTGTGAGTGAAACAGCACAAATACATCATGTGTGCCTATAAGAACTACACAAATGAGGTAGCAACTAAACCCCAAACTTAAAGCGAACAGAATTTTGGCAGAATGTTCTCTAGCCTCTCAGTAAATGTTTTACTAACTAGAAACAAACTTGATTTGAAAACCAAAGAGTAAATTCCTCTTTATGTCAAAGATCAACTGAAAGGCGGGTGATGGGTGGGTGGGTGTGTCATGGTCACTGTCCATTTAGTGGCCTGGAGGAGTCAACACCCACTAAAAATAGAATGTTGCCTTTAAGACGCCCTCTCCACCCATCAGATCACACCACATCCCTTGACTGAGGGATGTCTCTTTGGCCAAGTCTATAATTCATTTCCATGATTACCATGACTACCATGGAGGTCAGAACAAACACATTTCTCCAAGAGGAATGAACTGACATTTATTTGGGAGATAGAAAATCAATATCTTTCATTCTGTAAAGATATGTACCATTGGTTTAGAAGCATTATACTTAGGTCTGATTGGATAACTCTGTGTGACCTCAACTTATTTTTCATGCAGGACTTGAAAACAAGAGGAATAAGGTCTTTGTCTATTCACTCATTCATTCAACATATTGATTGTTCACATATGTATTGTTATAGGGAATTTTAAAAAGAGCGTTAAGAATAAACATATAAAGTGGAATAATAATAGATATAAACAGTAAATGAAATATTATGGAATATTAATATGAAATAAATCATTCTATATTTTGAATATATGAATATCTAAATATTTACATAAATAAATAATTTGTCCTAAGGAACTTGTACTCTTCAGGGAGGAAATAGACAAATAAGGAAGTGATAAACCCTATGATAGAAATGCACACTGAACTTTGAGTGACAACTGTTAGAATTATGTGTTAGATGATGATGGGGAAAGAAAGAATGCTCTCAGTGAAGAAAACACCAGTTTCTAAGACATGAAAATTTAAAAACTGCATGAGTTTCAGGCAATTACTAACTAAAGCTGGAGGGTAGAGAGTTTGTGAAGAAGGAATAAGAGGTGAAGTTGATATCGTCTCATCAAGGCAGAAATGGTCAACTCTGCCTATGAGTTAGGGCTTAATCCAAAAGCAGTTGAGAGCTTCTGTAGGAACTTACAGGGAATGAAATGATCAGATGTGTCTAAAATCACCCTGAAACAACAAAAAGGGCAAGAACGAATCCGCAGGAAACTCCCACACTTACAAGGAGAACAGAGCCAAGAGGAAGACTGAGAAGGCACCAAAGAATTGAAAGGAAATCCAGGAGAGAGTGGTCTAGTGGACCACAAGATTGTTTGAAGAAGTAGAAGCCTCAAGTGCCCAATGCCAGGGAGAGGTCAAGGGAGGCAAGGATGGAAACACACCCACTAATCAGCAGCCTGAAGGAAATGGGAGTGAGGAAGGGGAGGCAGTGAGCCACCGTTTTCTAAAACCTTGGCTCTCAATGGATGGAGGACCTTCCTTAAGAGAAAAATGCAACTGGGGATTTTTTTTTAAATTTTATTTTGATACTCACACATCAAAGAATAGAATATTTGAGCACATTTTTTAAGCTCAACGGGAGGACCCAAAAAGATTGTGTGGGATGAAAGACAAAAATTTTTGAAGGTGTGGAAGGGATCAGAGTGAGTGCACACAGCTCGGAGAGCTTTGCTAGGTGCTGTGGGAAGAATGTACCTTATTGTCCCAAGTGCTGAGAGGTGGCATTTCTCTAGTGTTCTCTGGTCTGAATCCTCTGCAGGACTTGGAGGGGAAGAGTGAGATGGGTTTGAAGACAGATATTGAGAAAGTTTAATAGGTCATTAGAAAGTTCTAATTTGTACAAAACAGAAAGATCATCAAATGAGATTTTTACATTTGGTAAAAATGTAATTCATAATAAAAGCAAAGTATATTTAAAAAGAAATTTCTAGGTAGACACTGCAGAGATTGGAATACAGAATCTAGGTAAAGTTGGAAAAAAGATTGTGATCAAATTAAAGGGTTCTCTGTTCTGCTACATAAAAGAAAAAATTTTATGCTTCCTTCTGTATGCTTGGTAAGCTGGTCCCCTCCCAGGCTCTCCCTTCCGAATTTGGGAGTACCTATAAAGTTTCCGCAATTTTAAAAAACAAAAGTGACTACAAGAAATATATATATATATGATATGTATTCAAATAAGTATAAATACATATTATAAAGTATTATATATAAAGTAATTATATATAAAGTAATATATAAAATATATAAATAAGTAGTGTCGCAATGGAGATGTTACTGGGCCCGCTTGAGCAAATCAATGAGCAATGGGAGGACAGTGACAGTGATATAAATACAGATATAATTTAAATATATATATATGAAGCATCTATCCTATACATAGGTGGTGGTGGATGGGAGGATGGAGGCAAATGAAGGTGGGGGTGGGGCTTGGTGGTGGTGGAGGGAAGTGGATACTGGTGAAGTGACTAATGTCAAAACATTGTATGTCTCAAACACAGTCATGAATAACTGTGTAACTTCACAGTGACTAAATATATTAAAATAAATAAATAAATTAGAGGGGCCAGAGTGATAGTTCAGCAGGTTAGGGTGCTTGCCTTGAATGTAGCTGACCTTGGTTCGATCCCTGGCACCTCATATGATCCCCAGAGCTCACCAGGTGAACCTACTAGGAGTGATCCCTGAGCACAGAGCCAGGTGTAAGCCAGGAGTAATCTGGGTGTGGCCCAAAAAAAAACAAACAAAATCCAAAAAAGGAAGATTTAAAAAGGGGATTTTCAGTTTTGATTTTGTTTTTAGACCAAACCCTGAAACTTTCAGGAGTTACTCTTGGTTCTGTACTCAGGAATTACTACTGACAGTGCTCAAGGGACCATATGGGATGGCACGGATTGAGAGTGGGGTGATCCACCTGCAAGGCAAATGCCCTATTCACTATACTATTGCTCTGGCCACCAAGAAAAGAGATTTAGAATAGATCAGAAAGTTATCAAAAATAATCAATGGCTAAAATGACTTTCTGGATTCATTCACTTGTGCTGAAAATATTGCATCACTGAAAATGTAATAAGATGATGTTCTTGGGAAATGGAACAGTTAAAAATGAAAAGAGAAGTATCTATACATCAAGTAACTGGCACTGTGTCCTAAACTAGGGGAGATGGCACTTCCTCTCTCTGTGCCTGAAAAAACAAAGTGATTCAGCTTTGGATGTATTAATGGGAGTCCAGTTTACTTCCATCGAAATAGAGTCTATTGTGCCATCTTTATATATTTAAACCTTCAGTGACAACAACTCTTGGAAAGTGTCCAAGACAAAGTGAGGCTCAGTCTATTATAATACTTGTTTTCTGATGCATGAGATCATTGCACTCAGTTCATGAAGTATTTATGAAGCACACTGTGCACCTACAACTGTCTTGTAAAATCTAGACAAAAATGGCCCAGATTTGTTTTGGGGGCACCAGTAACAACTCAATGTCAGTGTGTAACTCATCTAAGGACATTTTTATAATAATAGTTATGGCATTATTCTGAAAAGTTGGCTTTTGGTCATTCTTTCTCCCCAAATTCTCTCTCACTGAATAAGGAAAATAAAGATGAAATCTTTGTCTTCTCCTAACTGACATGGTTCACTGACACTTCAAGGAATGAAATGGAAGGTTCAGGAGAGAATTGAAGATGAAATCAGTACACAAGAATTGAGAAAAGAGCAATAAATTCAAATCTACCAAACAGTTTTTTGTGTCTTTTTGTCCTTGTTTATTTTGTGATCCAAAGACTCCCTGGACACGATATACTGTATTCTGGTTTGGTAGATGGGCCCCTGCCCCAGGAGCTCAGAGAACATCCACAACTTCTGCTCTTGTAGTTTGGGAGTTGACTCCCTAATATGGCAAAAAGTAGAGAAATCACTTGTGCAAATGGAACTTACCCATTTAATTTATGAGAAGAAAAGAATTGTGGGCCAGGGATGAGGTTCAGTGGTTGAGTACCTGCATTGCATGTTATGTTTGAGTCTCTTAGTTTCAACTCTGGCACTGAAACAAAGAAGAAAACAGCAGGGTATATGTATGCATCTCTCATCCTCGGGGTGCCATAGGGCTGCCCTCCTGCCACAGACAGGATTTGGGAGCTGGGCTCTTCTCGGCTTCTTTTTCTGATGACCTGCACTCTATTGCTCAAGGACTACAGGTCTTCAAAATATTTTACAATGTAAGCTATTGTAAATATTAGTAGAGTTGCAAGATGTGTGGCCACAGGCACTTCATTTATTTTCTTTGCTTGTTGGGTTTACTTAAACATTAAGTGCTAAGATGAGATTGGGTTTCTTTCCTTCATTCAGTTTTCTCCAGGGTCTAGAATGGTGCCTGGCATAAGCTGGTGCTAAGTATGTGCTAAGGTGACCAAATCAGAATACAATATAGCGGTCTTTTTGATGATTTCATTGATTCTTTCTTCACACTGATAGTTTCCTAGAGATGAGAAGAATATGAGGCCAGTGATGATCTTGGTTCCTGAGCATATGAAAATGATAAATTCTCAGGTTAGATGGTCTAATTGTTGGAGTAAGGGATACAGGTGGGTCCCTAGCCATGAGTACTTTGTAAAGTAATAACTCCAAGATGTGATTTTTAAAAAGTTTCTTAGTCACTGGTCATGAAGCAGTAACTAAGATCCCTTTGGAGAAGTAGCAATAAGCCTACTGATACTAATAGGCACCATCCAAGGAAGAGTGGAACTCCTTAGGAAAGCAGAAGCTTCAAGAGATACAAAAGGCTGTGGGAAAAGAATATAAAAAGAAAACCATCAAGAGTCCAACATGCTTTACATACAAGTGGTACTACATGGAAAGTATCATGTTAAGCGAAATGAGTCAGAGAGAGAGGGATAGACATAGAAAGATTGCATTCATCTGGGGAACATAAAGTAACAAAATAGGAGACTAACACCCAAGAGTGGCTGAGATTAGTACTAGGAATTTTGATCCATGGCTTGGAGGCCAGCCACACATGCTAGGGGAAAAGGGAGCTCAGATAGAGAAGGAAATAAATAAAGGGTGTTGGGAGAATCCTCCCAGGATGGGAGAAGCATGCTGAAAGTAGACTATAGACCAAACATGATTGCCACTCAATGCCTCTTTTGCAAACCACAACACCCAAAAGGAGAGAGAGAGAGAGAACAAAAGGAAATGCCCTTCCACAGAGGCAAGTGGGATGGGGGGGATGGGGGTGGGAGGGATACTAGGACCCATGGTGGTGAAAAATGGACACTGGTGGAGGGATGGATACTTGATCATTGTATAACTGAAACCCAAGCACAAAAATTTGTAAGTCTACAACTGTACCTCATGGTGTTTCACTAAGAAAAATTAAAAAAAAAGAGCCCAACATGCTTTCCCCTAATGATAGTGGCTAGCAAATTGTCATATTTGCATAGAAAGTTCCAACAGGGGTTAAGTTTGGGAAAAGCCCAATAAAATTATCTTTGCAAAGGCAAGCACTGTGCATTCCACATTCTGGAGGTTGCCTGCCTCTCAATCAGAGATGAGTAATTCCTTTCTTTTGCTCTCTCTTGATCCCTCAGCCCACCCCCACTGAGAAGACCACAGTATCTCTTCTCTTTCTTCCTCTTCGTCTTTTTGTCTCTGTGTCTGTGTGTTTGTGTCTCTCTCTCCTCCTCCACCATATAATTCTCGAAATAAAACTATTTTACTTTACTGCTCATCTCCTCCTAAGAGACATTGAGATGGGGCAGAGGTTAGGAGTGATTTTCCTTTTTCTACAAAGGGAAATTATTCACTCCAGCCTGAGATCACAGCTCCCTAAGGACTCAGGTGGTGGGGACCTATTCCGAGCCAAGTAGATCAAGTGGATCTAGGGTGAAACTTGATGCCTGCCTAGTGTGGTTTGTAGGTCACTAGCATCCACACCGTGCTGGGGCTCGTGAAGACTTTGCCATTCTGAACTAGTCTGGGATTTTCCCAAGGTGAACCCTGAAGAGCTGAGCAGAGAGATGGCACTACTCTTCTCTCAAGACTATCACCCCACTTCTCCCTACTTCATCCAAATCACCTACATCAAAATGGAGCTTATTCTCTCTTGAGACTCAAAGATAAAAGTGTGAATTCTATTCTTTTTACTCCTACCTATTCTCAATGAGGCAGGAAAGGTTGTTATTTTTGTCATTTATCTGGGATAAATGTTGTTTTTTTTCAACTAATATTTTTTTGAGGTGTCAGAGTCTACATAGTAGTGAAGTTGTTTTATTGTTCCAGTGTTATTACAAAATTGGTGGCTCAGTTAGTGTTGGTCGAGTCACAGAATCATACATCTACAGATTAAAAGATGATCTAGATAGGTCATTTTTGTCTAGAGTCTTTAGCTATTTATTAAAAAATATATTTGGGGCCGGAGCAATTGTACAGAGGGTAGGATGCTTGCCTTACAGCTGACCTTGGTTCATCTTATATGGTCCCCTGAGTACCACCAGGAGTGATTCCTGAGTGCAGAGCTAGGTATAACCCCCTGATTATCGCTGGGTGTGATCCCCCCACAATATGTTAGCTTATGAAATCCGAAATGAAACCAGCCTAATCTTACTAGACTATTCATATGTATACACATATACTTTATTTTTCAAATGGGATACTTCACAATTGATGGCAATTCTTCACAAAAGACATAAATTAGGACTGTTCTAGGGACTATATGATCACTTAATAAGTAGAATTTATTTAGAGAATTTTTAGACATGTGGGATCCATCGAGAGAAAGAACATTCACAACAGAGTAAAAGAACTAAGGAGTCAACTCTCCTGTACATTTTTACATAAATGATTGCAACTTGGAAAGATCAATCCTCAGTCACTAACGGAAACCTCTCTCATCTCAAAAAGTTCTGTGTCATTCATACTTCCACATGACTCACACATGTTTCACGTAAATACTTAGAAAAGCCTGGGGCTGGAGCAATAGCACAGAGGGTAGGGCGTTTGCCTTGCACGTGACCAACCCGGATTCGATTCCCAGCATCTCCTATGGTCCCCTGAGCACTGCCAGAGGTGATTCATGAGTGCAGAGCCAGGAGTAACCCCTGTGCATAGCTGGGTGTGACCCAAAAAGGAAAAAAAAGACTTAGAAAAGCCTGCTGCCATTAATTCTGAGCAACCTTTTCTTTCCCTCTTAACTAAATAATTGCAAAACTATATATCATCTCTTCATCTACTCTCTAGAAAGAATCGGGAGTTCCGACATCCGTCGATGATCAAGAATCAGGGACGCTGTCTCGTTTGCCAAGGTGTCAAAAATCAAATGTACTGGTCATGTAATGAGATTTAAAGACGACTGCTGGACTAGAGCTGTTACCGACTGGATCCCACGAGATGTCAAAAGACCACGTGGCCGCCCACCTACCAGATGGTCAGACTTTTTCATCAAGATCATGAACGATCGGTTTGAGGCTCTTCATGTTCCCAGAGCGAACAGATGCCATTGGGCTACACTGGCACGCGACAGGGACGAATGGAGACGTTACTGGCGCCAGCTCAAGCAAATCGACGACTAACGGGAAGTTAAGTGATTAAGTGATCATCTACTCTCTACGTTTTCTAAGGTTCTTTATGGGTCATACTAACATTGAGCACCCCAAAATTTTGGCATTATATCCACTATACTTTATATTTTTCCCCATGCTTCCAGAATTTCAAACATGTCAGGACCACCTCTGAAATCTTCACCTGCTACAATCTTCTGACAGGAACTGCCTCTTAAACAATCCCTTCATAATAAAGCTGCCACAAAGACTTACAACTTGCTTTGTCTAGCATTGATATTAATTACTTTCTAACTTTGTCACTGAAGAATGTTCCTTGTATGGATATTTTGGTGTGAAAAAAGTAGTTAATAGGTACTCATTGCCACAACAACACTGGGTGTGTAGGTATTGCCTGGCCCTGGGATAATTGCATACTTAGCAAGAAAGCACAGGTTAGAAGTACGTGTTGTGATGGATGGAACTAGAGACTACCATGCTGAGTGAAGTCAGGCAGAAGGAAAGGGAGAGAAACAGAATGATCTCTCTCATATGTGAGACTTAGGATATGGTAGGAGCAAGTAGGTGGCAAGGTAGCCACAAAGGGCCAAAGGCAATATAACAAGAGAACTAGTCCACATAATTGAGTTGAAGGGATTGGGAGGTTGGGGTCTTGGAGCCTTTGGGAGAGGGAGGGCGTACACTGGTGATGGATACTAAATAATGCTGTTGGAATTATGTGCAGGAGAAAGCATTATTACTAGTATTATGAACTACATAATCTCAACTTTTTACTAAAATGTGCATGTTGTGTTGCCCACAATTCTGCCTGGGCTGACCCAGGTCTAGAGACTCCCAGACTGTAACCAGCTCAGTGACAACCCCCTTACCTGTGGATTACAGCCCAGACATCAGCTCCATCCTGCCAAGACAGGTCTTGAAAAAGATGGAACAATATCTCCAAACACTTTGTTTTTGTTTTTTTAAGGGGGGGTGGGGGGAAGTAATGAAATCTGTGCTTCTTTGATCTCATCAAATTCTTTCCCTAGAGCAAGAACTTTACCTATCTTCAAGATCTTTTTCAAGACAATAATTTGACTATCACACTAAAGAAAACTAGGTTTAAGATCTCTTGAACCCAAAGGAAGTCTTTTCTGCAGATAAATGCTGCAAGCACTTCACATTTTTATTCAAGCTTCAACAGGCACCTGACACTGAGTCTCATCTTCATCTCCTTTCTCAAGATAGACAGGTTTCAGACAGTTTCAATCATCTCTGGGACAGATGAGCTACCTGAATTACAAGGGAAGCTCGTTGTTCAAACAATTCTTGTAAAAGAAAGAATTTCTCCTCATTGCCTTACTCCATTTCCTTTCTATGCTATCTCTGATGTTTCATATATTATATTTTCAGATACTGTAGTTGTATAAAATGAAAATTTGTCCCTTTTCTGTCTAAAGTTTCATTTCATTTCATTTCATTTCATCATCCTGTTAATCGTCGATTGCCTCGAGCAGGCCCCAGTAACGTCTCTTTCATCCTAGCCCTGAGATTATATTCACGGCTCTTTAGGAGAATGAGACCCATCATTGTTACTGGTATTTGGCATATTTGGTAGGCCACGGGGAGTTTGCCAGACTCTGCCCTGTGGGCAGGCTACATTCGATAGCCTGCAAGTTTGTCCAAAGTAGGAATGAGATAATAAGATGTCGCGAGGCCGTGAATGTGGCCGCGTGGTTCCGGGATCTGGATTTTTTAGTCTCTGAGTCTTGGCTGCTGATGGGATTACACGGCGCCAGGGGGTCTTTGGCTGCCGTAGCCCTGGTCGGGGCGGGGAGGAAAGCTCAACCCGCTCCCCTCCAAGGGACTCCGGGAAGGAACACCCAGGCGCGGGGGCAGAGACTGCACTGTTGTCGTCTGGGATCTGGATTTTTTAGTCTCTGAGTCTTGGCCGCTGATGGGATTACACGGCGCCAGGGGGCCAGGTGGTGGGTGTGACCCCCGCCTACTGTCTAAAGTTTAGAAAAAATATTATAACTAGTGTAACATCAAAATATGTGAAGGTTATATTTTTCTTCCAAACAGATTGTCCTACTGATGAGTTCATTTTCTTCCCTGCCTGCTACCTCTTTCCACCCTCATTTAAGATCCAAAATGGGGGCTAGAGAGTACAATGAGTACAGTGAGTAGGGTCCTTGCCTTTCACACAGTGGACCCAACTTTGATCCCTAACATTCCATATGGTTCCCTGAAGGAATCACAAGGAATGATCCTTGAGTATAGAGCCAGGAGTAACCCCTGAGCATTACCCCTGTAATCCCAAAACACCACGACCACGACGACGACGATTGCCTCAGGGCGTCTCCTTCATCCTAGCCCTGAGATTATGTTCAAGGCTCTTTAGGAGAATGAGACCCATCATTGTTACTGGTATTTGGCATATTGGGTACGCCACGGGGAGTTTGCCAGACTCTGCCGTGAATCCCGTGTTAGGATCCGAAAGATGGTGAACTATGCCTGGGCAGGGCGAAGCCAGAGGAAACTCTGGTAGAGGTCCGTAGCGGTCCTGAGGTGCAAATCCCAAAACAAAAACAAACAAAAAACCAAAAGGAAATGAGAGAATAAATAAATTAATTAATTAAAAAAATAAAACCCCAAATTAATTTTTTTTCAGATGGTGAAAATGGTTCTTGCCAAATCAGTATGGCAATTTTCATTCTCACTGTGTGCTTTCCCTCCCATGACTAGTCTCTTGTAGGCAGATGTCTGAAATCATGCTTGGCTTGGTCAATCACACAAACTGAAAATGCATTTCAGTCTTGTCATCAACCAGGAGCTTATTTCTGAGAACAAGAATGATCCCAGATCTTGTTAGAGAGAAACATAGAAGTTGAAATGAAAGGAAGCAGGCAGGTGGGGAGGCAGCTGGGCCATGAATTTCAGGTTTTGAGACCAAGATGTAATGTGTGGAGCAGTTCCTGCTGCCAGCCCCAGGTCCAGACAAGGCAGTGGGCCCAAACTCAGCCCCCAGAGTGGACCCAATTTGGAGATGCTCCAAGAATAAAAGCCTGATAAGATTTTTGAACAATGCCAGCCCAAAGAAGGAAGGCTGGATCTATCAGAAGAGGAGACATTTCACAGAAGCAAAAGCTAGAGAAGAATAAATGGAGACCAGCTGAACTCAAAGTCCTTTTCTCTGGCGAAGCCCAAACAATGGACATTTATATGCACAGAAAGCACAGCTTGAAAAAAGGCCAGTGAAACCAGCTTTGCAAAAGGCAGCGAGGCACATTTCACTCTGTGCTCACTTGCTTCCTAACTAGGGGTGCATCATCACTTCCTCCAACTTTACTCTTTGTTTCTCCTCTTTCATAGTCATACATGAAACTCTTTTGCTTCCCTGTCATCCTCAGAAATTCTTCTTGTGGGAGTAGATGACAAATCTGGGATTTGGGCAGAGGTGAAGACTTCATCATCTGTTCTCTTCAGTAACTTAGGCAGACTTAAACACAGAGATGAGGAGTCATTCCGCCAAGGGCCATCTGGATATTTGGAACATCATTCTTGGGTCATACAATACAGGCGGTTGATGAGAGATGCGTGTGTATCTAGCCCGTCATGTCCCAGGGCCAGACCACAGGATTTCATGGGTGGGACATTCTTTACCCTTGCTTTAGTGAGACCTGGAATCCCCCAGACACTTCACCCTGCACAATGGTGCTGGACCATGGTACTTTCTCCCCCTCCTCCCATGCTGAGGCTCCCTACTCACGCAACCAGCAACAGAGGCATGTGGGTTTTTCTCTGGGGAGTGTTTCAATGGCTTCAAGAAGGAAACAAATTTTACACTCGAAAGGAATGTCATTTCCAGACACCCTGTCCCTCACTCAGAAAAATCTGGGTCTTTGTGGTAGTCAATCAGCAAGTCCAAGTATATCCATCGCAGAGCATTGTGGGACTACATTTTACATTCTTGTTTTGTTTTGGGACCACACCCCATGGTTGGGCAGCTAGTCTCTCAGAACTTCACTTCATATTCTTCATGCTGTATTCTTATAGATGGGGACCAGGATATCTCCCTAGTTTAAGTGATCCATAGCCATGGGGATTGCTATGTTGGCCTGGAAGCAAGAGTATATTTCTTTTCTTTTTCACTTTTATGAAGGCATCATAATCGCTGGAGCGATAGCACAGTGGTAGAGCGTTTGCCTTGAGCGCAGCCAGCCTGACCGAGCTGGGTTCGATTCCTCTGCCCCTCACTGAGAGCCCAGCAAGCTACTGAGAGTATCTCGCCCGCACAGCAAAGCCTGGCAAGCTACTCGTGACGTATTCGATATGCCAAACACAGTAACAATAAGTCTCAAAATGGAGACGTTACTGGGCCCACTTGAGCAAATCGATGAACAACAGGAGGACAGTGCTACAGTGCTATCATAATGTACAAGGTTGTTCATAGCAGAGTTTTAGGTACACAGCATTCTAACACCAATCCCACCACCAGTGTCAGCTTCCTTCCATCAATGCCTCCAGGTTCCCTCCCACCCCCCAACCTGCCTCCTTACCAGGCACATTTTTAAGCTTCGTTATTGCAGTTTGGGTCTAATGCTTATAGTGTTGTTGGCTCTGTGGTTTAGATATAAACAAAACCCACATCTCTATATAACAGTGTACCCAAGAACCCTGTTACCTTCTTTCTGCTCTTCTTACTTCACCCTCCATTTCTTTCCTTCTCTGTCCTTCACATTGCTATGCCCTAGGGTCAGGGTTTGTCCCTGCTCTAATGTCTTGCATTTCCTTGTCCTGTTATTCTGTGTCCCTCAGATAAGTGAGATAGAAACTTGGATGGAACTAGAAAATACATGTAAGTAAGAAGGACAACTACTGGATGATCTCACTTATCTGTGGTAAATAATGTGCATCTCTTTCTGTATTTCCTTCTGTTCTCTGTGAGGAAGGCAGGGAACCAGAGTGGGGAGGCAGAAGCTGCTATTGAAAACAAGTACTCCAGCCTCCCTCAGGAGCCCAGAGCCTGGGGCAGAACGTGGTAGCTGAGTTCCTGCTCTCCACCGGGGATTCTCAAGGTAAAGGTAAAAGGTAAAGGCCCTCCCGTTGATCATCGATTTGCTCGAGCGGGCCCAGTAATGTCTCCATTGGAGACTTTGTTGTTACTGTGCTTGGCATATCGAATACGTCACAGGGAGCTTGCCAGGCTCTGTCGTGTGGGCGAGATACTCTTGGTAGCTTGCTGGGCTCTCCGAGAGGGGCGGAGGAATCGAACTCGGGTCGGCCATGTTGGCTGCGTGCAAGGCAAACGCCCTACTGCTGTGCTATCGCTCCAGCCCATGCATGGCCTATTCTTTTTTTTTTTGGTTATATTATTATTATTATTAGTAGTAGTAGTAGTAGCAGTATTTTTAATTTTATTGAATTACTGTGAGATAGTTACAAGCTTTCATGTTTGAGTTACAATCACACAATGATCAAACACACATCCCTCCACCAGTGCTTATTCTTACAGAAAAAAGAATTCAGAAGACAGTGAAGCCAAGTACTTTTATTTGGGAAGCAGGGGAGAGTAAAGAGAACTCTATCAAGTATGAGAAAGAAATGGTGGTCGCATTCCAGGATGGGATGTGGGCAATCTCAGAAACAAGTATACTCGATTTTGCAAAGCTCCTTTTGTAGCTTGGGGTCCACTGCTAGGGCACTGCCAGGGAAAAGACTTAGGAATTTTAGCGGCCTTTTTTCTCCTCAATATTGTCAGGACTGTTTTTGTTTGTTTGGGTCACACCCGATGGTGCTCAGGGGCTATCTCCACAGCTCTGTTCCTAGTGATGTTCAAATGACCACATAGTGCAGGAGATGGAACCCAAAGTTCCTGCTTGGAAAGCATGTATCCCAGCCTGCTGAGCTGTCTCCTTGACCATGAGGGTCTCTGTCGCTGTTGAAGTTTCTCGCCTACTGAAGGGATATCCTTCTCCATTTAGTCAGGATTCATTCATTCAGATGTTACCAGGCCTTAGTTCCTCATAAAGAATCACCTTCCATTGTGTAGATGTACCAAAGTTTCTTTAACCAGTCATCTGTTCTAGGGCATTTGGGTCGTTTCCAGATTTTGCCTATTGTGAACAGTGCTGCAATGAACATATAGGTACAGATGTCATTTCTACTGTGCTATTTTGTATCCTCGGGATATAGTACCAGAAGTAGTATTGCAGGGTCCTATGGAAGCTCAATTTCTAGTTTTGAAGGACTGTCCATATTGTTTTCCAGAAAGGCTGGACTAGTGGGCATTCCCACCAACAGTGAAAGAGTGTCCCTTTTTCCCACATCCACACCAGCACTGGTTGCTTTTGTTCTTTTGAATGTGTGTCAGTCTCTGTGGTATGAAATGATATCTCATTGTTGTTTTGATTTGCATCTCCCTGATGGCTAGCGATGTGGAGCATTTTTTCATGTTCCCTTTCGCCATTTGTATTTTTTATTTGAGGAAACTTCTGTTCATTTCATTTCTTCTCCTCATTTTTTTTGATGGGGTTGGAGGTTTTTTCTTGTACAATTCTACTAGTGCCTTTTATATCCTGGATATTAATCTCTTATCAGATCGGTATTGGGTAAATTTTCTTTCCCATTCTATAGGCTCTTTCTATATTTTGGTCACTGTTTCTGTCAGGAGAGATGAAGTCATGAACTTTGCTTATAAATGAATAGACATGGAGAATATCATGCTAAGTGAAATGAGTCAGAAAGAGAGGAACTGACATAGAAGGACTGCACTCATTTGTGGAGTACAAAACAACATAACATGAGGCTGACTCCTAAGGACAGTAGATACATGGGACAGATAGATCACTCCATAGCTGGAAGCCTGCCTCATGAGCAAAGGGGAGAAGGCAGCTGGAATAGAGAAGAGATCACTAAGAAAAAGATGGCTGGAGGAACCGGTCGGAATGAAAGATGTATGCAGAAAGTAGATAAAGGACCAAACATGATAACCTATCAGGGTCTGTATTGCAAACCATAATGCCCAAAAGTAGAGAGAGATTATGGGGAATCATATCTTCCATGGAGGAAGAGGGAGGGTGGGAAAGGGGGGGGGTATACCAGGGATATTGGTGGTGGGAATGTGCACTAGTGGAGGGATGGGTGTTTGATCATTGTGTGATTGTAACCCAAACATGACAGCTTATAACTATCTCACGGTGATTCAATAAAATTAATACAAACAAACATTGTCCTCCCATTGTTCATCGATTTGCTTGAGTGGGCCCAGTAATGTCTCCATTTTGAGACTTGTTGTTACTGTGTTTGGCATATTGAGTATGTCATGGGTAGCTTGCCAGGCTTTTCTGTGCGGGCAAGATACTCTCAGTAGCTTGCTGGGCTCTCCGAGAGGGGCAGAAGAATCGAACCCAGCTCAGCCAGGCTGGCTGCTTGAAGGCAAATGCCCTACCACTGTGCTATAAGTCCAGCCCAATAAAATTAATAAGGAAAAAAAAAGAATCACCTCTAAAGAGACTGGAGAGACAGGAATACAGCTGGTTCAATCCGGCACCACATATGATCCCCTGAGCATTACCAGGGATTACTCCTAAGTGTAGAGCCAGGAATAGCAACAGAGTAATCTCTTTTCAGATCATATTTTGATGATGTTACTTCCTAAACTCATGCCAAAGGAAGTCCCTTTACCTGCCTGTCAGCTTACCGTTCTCTCTCTCTCTCTCTCTCTCTCTTTCTCTCTCTCTCTCCCCCCTTCTCTCTCTCTTTCTCTCCTACCCATCTCCCTGTCTCCCTCTCTTTCTCCCCCCTCCCTGTCTCTGTATCTCCCCCTCTCTCTTTTTCTCTGTCTTTGTCTCTCACACACATCTTTTCTCCTTTCTTCTCCTTTTTTCTTCCTTTCCCTCTTTGTTTCCTTTTATTTGATGCTGGGGACCATGTGGTACAGCAGATGGAACCTTAGCCTGGGACTCTAAAAGCTGCCCCACCCCATTTACACCTTCTTTTTTTGGAAGAATGGATAGTGAATAGAACGACTCTCTAAACACCTTAGGAAACTTTATGAGTCATATCGCAACATGATAATTTTCCAAATTCTGTGAAGACCACTGATGCAAAGTCAATCATGGATTTTTTTAAAAAAATTATTATTCACTCTAGAATAAAAATGCCTGAAAGATAACAGATAGGCCCCTTCTCTCCAAGAGGCAATAAAGTTTGATGGAATTTATTGGTGGTGGCCTCCCTACTCCCAGATACTAACTCAGGCTTTCCAGTTTTGGACTGGAGATTCTCATCAGCCCAGGGAATCTTGGATAAACTAATCCATGAATCCATGCTCCTTTGTCCAGGGATCATTAAGGGATCTTTAGGGAACATACCATTTAAGCTAGCCCAGGCTGAAGAAGAGAAGAGTGATTCTCAGATCTGTTTGGGGAATGCCAAAACAAAGGTGCTCTCTTTTCTCAGAGGTAACCTAGAATGCATGCCTTGTTTCAGCAGTTGCTCGCAGTCCCTGTGATCAAGAGAATCAGAGTATAAAGCCGGTTTCAGGGAAGGTAAAGCAGAGAGACAGAAAAAGATTAGGTTCACTTTGGAATCCTGGAGCCAGTGGATTAAACCTCCTTTGAAGCTAGGACTACAACTAGATCTCTTAGGTTATGTTGCATCAATAACTTAACATGTGTTTATTATTTAAACTGTGTGAAAGTCTCTGTAACCTAAACAACATTAATTTTGGTAATTACTCTTTGATTAAAGGCGTCTCTGGGGTTTGGGTTTGGCCACACACACACACACACACACACACACACACACACCCGTACATGCTCACGAACACGTCATTTCTTCATAATGCATTAGAACTTCCTTCAGAGAGCACATTCTGTGTAAGAACATCCCTTACCTTGGTAGTTCAATTGGGCATAAAACTAATGTATTTGGGACTACTGGGAAAGAATATACTGATGACGTGGAATAGTACTTTCAGGAAGAAGGGATCACTGAAAGAGGATAAGAGATTTCTTGGAGGTGGAAAGATTTAAACCAGATTACATAGGAGGCTGTCAGATGAAGGAGAGACCAATAAGAGACCAAAGTGAGCCAAGAGGCCTCTGCTTCCAAGGCCTTTTCGAGGTAGCCTGATCCTCAAAACTACAACCCAGTCATTTTGTCTTTGTATCTGTTCAACATCACTTCTAGCAATGTGATTATAATAAGCTGAAGCTGACCTTATCAGAAAAACCAATACAAGTTCTCTCTGGTGCACTCCATTACTTTCCCATATGCAAATGTCTGGGTGAAATTCAGCTGTTTCGTCTCTTTCCTTTCAGTTCCCTGTATAATTCTGCCTCTGAGTTACAGGAAATTTCTTTCTGAAAAGCCATTTGGAGACAGATTGTAATATAATGCTCTTGAACATTCCACTCTAACAATCGATAAAGGCAGCACTCACTGCAGAAATAATCAACACAGGATGGAATCTAATATGCACAAAGCTGATATTTTAACTAGACCCAAGAAAGATACTCACTGATTCCTTGCTCAAAACTGTGGTTCAGTGCACTTTCCTGCCTTTGTCTTATATTTTTATATACTTTTAACATTCAGCTTTTGGAGGTAGCTAATAGTCATTTTCTTCTATTTTCGCTTTTCAAGGCTGCCACCAAGGACAATTCTACACCAAAATAAATATGCTGGCAACCAGTGAAGTATGTTATTTGAGGAAGAAATAAAAGGACAATCTTGACTAAGGATCCCTTGCCACCCCCCATCCCCTACACACACACACACATACACACACACACACACACACACACACACACACACACACACATTCCTCTTTGGACTCTTCCACGATCACGATCATCCTGCTGTTCATCGACTGCCTCGAGCAGGCACCAGTAATATCTCCTTTGCCCTAGCCCTGAGGTTTTAAAAAGTGCCATATGCAAGGTTATTTCAGGGTTAGGAGAATGAGACCCATCACTGTTACTGGTATTTGGCATATTGGGTACGCCACGGGGAGTTTGCCAGACTCTGCCGTGTGGGCAGGTTACATTCGATAGCCTGCCGGATTGTCCAAAGTAAAAATGAGATAATAAGATGTCTATAAAGACTATAAAACCCAGCTGGGTTTTACAGTCTCTGGGTCTTGGCCGTTGATGGGATTACAAGGCACTGGGGGAGGGAGGGGCAGTTGGTGGGTGTGACCCCTGCCTACTGGAAGATGTAGGATCTGGGTGGAGGTTGCTCAGCCACTATCCGAGCAGGCTTGGAGATCTCAGTCCCGGGACCCACATGCCTTTGTTCCTCTGCTGGTACCTTCATGTGTGTGAAGAGTGGTCTCAGCATGGTTGTGACTGGTTCTGGAGGTCTTCGGCTGCCAGGGCTCTGCTCGGGGCAGGGAGGGAATCTCAACCCGCCCCCCTCCAAGGGGCCCTTGCGAGGACAGCCAGGCATGGGGGCAGGAGATTCTGCGCTGTTCTCTTCTGGGACTCTTTAAGGGGAAAAAAAAAACCTGACTACTTTATGGCCAGTAAGTGCTAACTTAATCAGACTTGCTTTCTTGAGGAAGATAATCTTTTTAGGTCAAAAGACTTCCTGCAGGTTCTAAATCATGATGGGGCAGAGAATGGGAGATCATGTGAGGAAGTGATTTTTCTTTCTGTGATATAGATTAGGTGCAAGATGAAACTATTGTTTCTCACTTTTCCTTTTCTCAACATGCTTATTGTCATGTTTCTATAAAAGAGAAGACAGAACTTTATAAAGTAAAAGAAAAGAAATCATGCATCCCAAACTGGGATGCAGGTGACTCTAGAATGGCATGTACTTGGTAGCTTTGGCATATATTCTCTCAGACATTCTCCAAATTGCCCGGCTTGGAGCTGTCCATGCAGGTAAGAGTCATTTGCTGGAGGCCTTGCCAGGGAAAAAGCTCAGAAGGTTGATAGCTCTGTCATTCAAAGCCTTCCCAGGAATTTTGTTCCTGCCATATCCTCTCCTGAAGTGGTCCAACCTCCTGGTTTGGGCTAGCATCTTCAGAATGGGGATAGCACTAAGACTATTCAGATTATACTTTAGGGGCTGGAGAAATAGTACAGTGAGAAGGATGCTTGCCTTGCATGTGGCCAACTTGGGTTTGATCATCGCTCATGATCCCCCAAGCACTACCAAGAGTAATCCTTGAGCACAGAGCCAGAATAAACCCCGAGCCTTGCCCCAAAACAAGACAACAAATAAACAGATCATACCTTAGTTTTATGACTGGTTTTAAAATTCACTGCCAAGTATCTGACTCTCCCCCATGCCTACTCCTTTACCTAGAAATGAATTTTAGTGTCATAATGATTTATCAAGTAGGTGTTTCTCTTTCCCAAACCTCACTCTGCCCCTCCATGCCCACCACCACCAACTAATCATAAAATTACAGAATTAAAACAAATTTTGTTAAAAAATATCACAAAATTAAAAGAGGAGAGTGAAATTAAAAGAGGAGATCTGATATCAGGGAAATTCAAGAATGCAATGATAGTGGAAGAATTTATTCTCTAGGGATTAGGTTCTATGGAAGAGGTGTCCTTTGACCCTGCCTAGAGAAAGTTAGGTGTGTCATCATAAGTACTGAAAACAATTAGGACACAAGAATGATCCTGATAAAGGGACCCTTTCTAAGTCCTTCCCATGGTTTACTAAGAACACAATACAATGGATTACTACTCAGTAATCAAAAGTAGTGCATTATTCAGAACATGAATGAGTCTCAAAATAATTGTATTCAGTAAAAGAATCCAGACAAAAGCAAATATTGCATGATTCCATTTAAGTAAATTTTCAGAAAATGCAAACTAATGTATAATGACAGAAATCAGATCAGAACCTGGTAGGATGTTTCAGGTTTAATTATAGGGTCATTATATTAGTTATGATAGTTTTATGGGGGTATTCATGTCCCAGAATGCATCAGTTTATACTCTCAATTTTGCACTTCACTTCAGTAAATGTAAAACACACAAGCAAACACACGCATTCATATGTATTCAAAATACACTTTCAATTTTGCACTTTACTTCAGTAAATCTAACACATACAAGTAAACACACACACACACACACACACTCATATTTATGTATTCACATAGGATGGGGAAGTTGACCAGGAGAGAATAAAGGGTAACTGATGGATGGTTTTTCCTAGTGCAGCCCATAAACTTTTATTGCAGTCTTTCTCCCTTTCTGTTTCAACATGGCGCCTCAAAAATGAGCTTTTGTCTTGCTATTTCACTTCTTATCTAAGAAAATTTCCTCCTGCTTTTTTTTTGATGTATCATCATCACCGACTATATGAGTTGCACTAATTATATCTTCTTTCTAGATTTTTTGATGCTCATTACTGGTCAACATAAGAGTTTTGATGGGAAAAACTTTCAAACTGTCAATTCTCAAGTTATACATGCTATTGTGGAGCAATAAGTGAACATCAGGACCACTGAGTTGTTCCTCAGAACAAAAAGTCATGGCAGAAAATAAAAAGATAAAGACAGGTGGAAGATGTGTAAGAAGCAAAAGCAATGAGAAGCCCTGGACAGTGTCATAGCTCAGCCAATCAACTGTAAGCAGAGTGCTCCAAGATAGCTGGAAATCTCTGGTCTAAGTGTGTGAGAGATGATGCTGAGAAAGGTTCTCAGTGGAGAAACAGAAAGACCACATATGAAAATATTTCCTGACTGAAGAGTTAGTAGAGTGGGTAAGGTGCTTGCCTTGCATGTGGCTGGCTCTCGCACCCCATATGGTCCCCTGAACACTGCCAGGAATAATCTCTGAGTGCAGAGCCAGAAGTAAGACTTGAGCACCACTGGGTGTTCCTCCCTGCCCCCCCCCCCCCCACACACACCTCTAAACAAACAAACAAAACAAAAAACTCCATTGCTGAGAGACCTGAGACTTGTATAGAAGTAGGAGAGGAGATGTGACTGGGGTCTAGGATTTGCTGCAAAATGCTTTAGTAGATTAAAGTGGGGGAGACACTAGCAGCTGTAGCTGAAGTTATACTAATTAAACTGATACTTATTAAATATGGTGAAAGCTATGGAGTTCAGCAAACTTTTTAACTTTGCATATCTGATTTTTTTAAAATAAAAAGATGTTTAAAGACATTGCTAATACATGTCACATTTTTAAAAACAAGAAAAGTGGAGTGGAGCAATAATAGCACAGTGGGTAGGGCATTTGCCTTGCACGTGGCCGACCTGGATTCAATTCCCAGCATCCCATATGGTACCCTGAGCACCCAGGGGTAATTCCTGAGTGCAGAGCCAGGAGTAATCCCTGTGCATTGCTGGGTGTGACCCAAAAAGAAAAAAAAAACCAGAAAAGGGCTGGAGAGATGGTACAAGAGTTAAAGACTTCAGGCATTTAAGGTATTAAGAAGATAAGGTACTTGCCTGAAACTTGTGACCTATCCTGGTCAAATTTCCCAGCAGCTGACCCCAACCAGGAGTGATCCCTGAGTACAGAATCAGGATAAGCCCTGAGCACTGCTGGGTATGCCCCTCCCCCCCCCAGCCCCAATTAACAAATACAAATCATAACAATGGCCCAGAGGGAAAGGAAGTACTTCTTGTAAATTAGAAGACAAATTAGAAGAGCAGGGTAGGAGGTAGGAAGTGAGAATGGAGTGCTTCATCTCTTTATAGGACCGACCTAGCCTGCCCATGTCACTTGGGTATAAAAGATCTTTACTTAAGTAAACCCAGGAAACGCCTGGTCTACTGCGGGGGAGGGGTCTGGGGTGGGGAGGATTCATTGTCATTTTCCCAGTCCTAACAGATGGCAGAGCAGGCCCATAGAAAGACCTTATATTCTTTTTTTAATTTTAATTTTATTTTTATAAAGTTGTTCACATTGATTTATTGTATTCACTATCCCAACACCAACCCCATCACCATTATACCTTCCCAACACCAATATTTCCGATTTCCCAGCTAACACCCAAGGCTTTATATTCTTTTGGGGGCTAAGGGGGGCACTCCTAACTGGTGCTCTAGAGGGTCCACCCCCAGCAATACTCAGCCCACCTGGCAGTTGGTTCAATAGTAGAGCCAAGCAATGTTGCTTGGGTCCGGCTTTGCTGGGTGCTACAAGGATCATCATTTTGGTGCTCAGAGGTCTTTAGAGCAGTGCTGAGGGTCAAGCATGGGCCTTGTTTATGCGGCCATAAGCCCCTCTGCCTTGAACTATTGCCGCACTCCCTCATATTCTTCTGAGAGACTGTGGGAGCTGTTGTTCCTGTTCTATCCCAGCTTCTTCTGGCCCAGATGTCAGGTAGACAGTCCTCAAGTTCCATTCCTGTCCTTGCTGAAACTACACTGCAGGGCTTGGGAGAGGCTTTTGAAGTGGGAGATAAGCTTTTCTCTAGAGGGTCTCTGTATCCACTGAGGTTCCCTTCCCTGTGGCACCACAAACAAGAACCAGGTGACAAGAAGGAGCAGGGTGACCCCAAACAAGAACTCTCTCTACATTACAGGACAAACTATGACTTTTCTCAAGGCCCACAAATTACAGGGAGTCTGAGGGTGGAAAAATTTAGAAAGGAAAAGAAAAACAAGGCCAGCCATACCACCCGTAAAAATATGCCAGATAGGAGGGGGCAGACGTCTATAATCCTACTGGCTTTCGAATGTATTTAGTTCAGTCATTTATGAAACAAAACCCAGAAATTCCAGGCATCTCTTCTAAACAAAAGAACCGCTAGCATTAGTCTTGGGTCAGAATGTGGAACTTGGTTAAAGGCCCAAACGTTTGACATAGGTTTTCTAAAGAAAGTCCTCTCGGGTTAGAGCTCAACTGTACAATGCTAGCCACATGTTTTCTTATGCAGCTGTCAAACTATGGGTCATCCCAGAGGTGCAAAACCAGGGAAATCATCCTGAGATGCTCTTTTTACCTATGTCAAATAGAAACTTCTTCTGGAACAGTTCCTTAAAAAGAAGTAAAGCTAATTAGTTAAGCCAAAGGACTGCAAAAATTTTAAAAACTGACCTGAGCCCCCCTCCCTCCTCAAGAAACCTTGATTCAGACCATCTAGATTTCACAATGTTATCAGTTATCAACAGATTTTAACCTTCCTTGAAAGTGCTTCCAATTGTTTCAGTGGCTAAAAGGACTTAAATCAACACTGGATATAGCAAAGAAAACAAACCACTTATAAACTTTCTCATACCTGCCAAAACTGGAAAGCTATAAATAGTGGGTAGCAAACACTGTTCAAAAATATTTCTGAGGGAGAAAACAGGCGGAAAAGAGTGAATAATGTTCAAAGAAGTAGGGGTTTTGAAGTAAGTGAGTTCATTTTGCCACTTGGAATGTCTGTGGTGGCAGAGATGGGAGGAAACCACAGCTGAGCCCTGATAATGTTTCTTACCGAGTAGGAATGCTAAAATGTTGTCAACTTGATTTAAGCAACTGCAGTGTATGCAATGTTGACATAGTGTTTCATTTTCTTTATCTGTTCTCCTATTGCTTCTAAGAGAAGAGAGTGTTTTTGTGGTATCACCAGCTCCTATAAGTTTTTCTCTCTCCAGAGAAAGAGCAGTTGGTCAAGGTCATTTAACAGCCGAAGGAGAGCTCAGGTTCAAGTGAACAGTGTCATTTCTGGTACCAGGTTGCTCAACTATCTCTTCAGTCACACAGTCTGTTATTGTTTGCTTTTTCAAGCAGTATAACTCTATTGTTAAGTACTTATAGCTATTATAAGGGACAGAAAGATCTTTGGAGCTTAATCTTGAGTTTGAATCTTTCTTTTACCATTACTTGCTGTGAACTCAAGGCAAATTTTTTAAAATGTATTAGAGATCTCACTTATCAGGGGTTTATTGAATAACTGGACTAGAAGTGTGACATAATTAAGGGAAGATGGCTAAATCACTCTTGACCTCAGAGTATAAGGAGGGGAAGGATTGAGAAGGAAAGAGATTGATGGGAGAAAGGAAAATGAAAATGGGAAGTCATGAGGAATCAGAGGTCAGGGGCCTCAGATATACTGTTGATATGGGGGAGTGGTACAGCTATATATTTAAAGCATAGATTCAACAATATTAAAAACATGATATTTAAACCACAACCACACAATTGTGAAGTGCGCCTGTCAAGGGGGCAGGCAGAAGGTAGAGCAGGGGGCCCCGGAAGGAGCATGAGACAGTGGTGTAGTGAACACTGGTGAACATTGGTGAAGTGAGCGTTGGTGATGGGATTGGTGTTGGCATGTCGTATGCCTAAGACTCAATTATTAATAGCTTTGTAAATTAAAAACTTTTTATTAAATTTTTAATTAAATTAAAATTAAATTCAATTGGTTTTTAAATTAAATTTAAAAATTTAATTTTATTTTGGCTTATGCAAATGCTTATAGTAATGTTAACACTTAACATTATGGAGCTGATGACAATGTACCCTACCACTCCCAAAGTACGGGACAGATACTTAAAGTCTATCTGCCTATGTCCATTCCACAAATAGCCCTGTGGTTTACGCCTCAGAAACTGAGGAGTGATCAGGCAATTAACTCAATTAGTAAAATTAAACCTGTTTAAAACACAGTGGGGATAAAATCAAATCCTTACTCTGTAGAATTCAATAATACCAATTAATTACTTCTGAAAACTAAAAATTAATTAAGAGTATGTATGTGAAGAGCTTAACAGAAAGAGCAACAAACTTCACATACATGTAAATGCCAACATTCTTCCAATAACCTGATCCAGAAACATTAGTGAAGCCACGAACTTCCTCTTCCTGTTCCACAGCACAGCCTGGGCAGGCCCACTTCAAAACAAATCCTTTGTTCAGCTCTCTCTAACTTCCTCCCTTGCTTTGGGAATATAAGGCTTCATTATGAGCTTCTGACTCCTTGAAAAAGATCCACTCCTGACCTTTACAGACCACACTTAGCCCTGGCCGTGGTCGCTGAAACTAGCCACTATATAAAATGTTCACAGGACTGGAGAGATAGTAAAGGAGTTGGGTGCTTGCCTTGCATATAGTCAACTTTAGTTCAATTCCCAACACCTCATATTGTTCCTTGACCACCTTCAGGGGTAACTCAAGCACAGAGACAGGAATAGCATCACTTGGTATGCCCCTCCCCTCAATGAAATGATGTAGCAGGACAAAGCCTCTGAATCCCAGCATGCACAGCTTTTTTTATTCCTCTTGTTACTTAACAATTTTACAGAAATGCATCAATGCTTAATTTTTATAAGAAATCCATATTATTTGTGGTTCATGTATATGTGAAGTCTTTTTTAAAAAAATGAATCACCATGAGACACACAGTTCAAAGTTGCTCATGATGGGTTTCAGTCACAGAATGATCTAATACCCATGCCTTCACCCTTCATCAGCGCACATTTCCCAACATCAATGTCCCAATTTCCCCTCCTGTCCCCCTTTTCACTTACACCCCTCCCCAGTCTGCCTCTGTGGCAGGCACTCTCTCTCTCTCTCTCTCTCTCTCTCTCTCTCTCTCTCTCTCTCCTTCTTCTTCTTCTTCTTCTGGGCATCATGGCTTGCAATAAAGGCACTGAGAGGTTATTATGTGTATACCTTTGCCTACTTTAAAATAAGATTGGGCGCATTAAGGATGGTATGGCCATAGACTTTACCTACTTGCAGCATTCAACCCTTGCCCAGAGTCATCATTTCCAACTATTTTGTCATAGTGGTCCCTCTCTATCCTAACTGCCACCCACCCTGCACAATGCACACAAACACTTCTGACAAATTTCCTACCATGGACCAGATGTCCTGAGCCTCATTTCTACCATTCTTGGATTTTAGTTCTCATATTATGTTTGTTGCCCAGCAAGCTCCCTGTAGCATATTTGATATGCCAAAAATAGTAACAATAATGGATTTCATTCCCTTGACCCTGAAAGAACCTGCAATACAGCACTGTTGGGAAGGATGAGTAAAGAGAAGTTGCTAAAATCTCAGGGCTAGGATGAATGGAGACGTTACTGGCTCCCACTCGAGTAAATCGATGAACAATGGATGACAGTGATACAGTGATACAATGATTATGTTTGTTTATACTTACTTTCACTTGCTTGGTCAGTGGTGTTTCACCTTTGAAGATGACTTTAATTTCAATGTCATGAAGGGTTCTGCCTATGTTTTCCTCTATGTATCTTATGAATTCAGATCTGATGTTGAGGTCTTTATTCCATTTTGATCTGACTTTTGTTCATGGCATTAGATAGAGGTCCGGGTTCATTTTTTTACATGTGGCTGCTCAGTTTTCTCAGCACCACTTGTTGAAGAGGCTTTCCTTGCTCCACTTTATATTTCTTGCTTTATATGGAATTTTTAATGCAGACTTTGGCTCTTTTGGAACTCCATGTTACAAAAGTCTCCATGTCCTGTGAAACAAGCTTGGCTGTCGCTGGATGTTTTGGTTCTCAATGAACTTGCTATTCTTCCAGAAGAGATGACAAAGAAGATACCTTAGCCTGTGTCTTCCAAGAAGAGGCTGCTGCAACGGGATTGAAAATACAAGAATTTAAGAGAGGAAATGCATATGAGAGACCATGTACAGGGTAAGTAGGAGTGACAGCAAATCCAACCTCCGAGGGAGGGAAGAGGGGGAAAGGACTCATCCTCCACTGCCTGCCAGTCTGCAGAGTCATCCAGATGCTTGGGGACTCCTTGAGTGAGAATCAGCTGTCACAGTCCTCTGTCACCTGGGCACAGGCATGCCTGAGTGTCCCCGCTGAGCACAGCCTGTACCTGCTGGCACAGTCTGAGGAAAGTGCCACCATGGATGTACACCCAGGAGATGAGTCCCAGATCTGTTGCCACTGCTGTTGGGACCAATTTTGCGTCCTGTGGTTGGACCTTAGGGTGTGTTGCCATAGTCACATGAGGCAGTGGGCACTAACTGCTCTTGGATTTCTCACGGAGACCTGGAGGGAGGAAGTGGAATTGGCAACCCGTGTGAGACAGTGTCTTACCAATGTTCCATACACACCTGTAAACGATGGTCACCTACTTTCTCTGGAAGGTTCTGAAAGATACTTTCTACAAGACAGTGGGCACCCAAGTCACCCCGGGTCTGCAGGTGTGGTGTCTGCCATGGTCACTTCATTGCTCCCAGTCACTCCTCAGCAGAGTGTTTGGGTTGTATTTTTTTCCTGGACAAGATAAAAAGTTCTGTGCAGTGGGATTGCATATGGAGGTGAGAAATTAAAGACAAAGAAGGTTGGATATGGCTCAGTGCTAACGCACATGCCTTGCATACATGAGACCTGGGTTTGATCCCTGGCATCATAAAAATATATTAATAAATATAATTAATCATTATAAATTAATTTCTGTCACTGTCCTCCCGTTGTTCATCAATTTGCTTGAGCAGACCCGGTAACACTGTGAGACTTATTACTGTGTTTGGCATATCGAATATGTCATGGGTACTCTAGGTAGCTTGCCAGCCTCTCCGAGAGGGGCAGAGGAATCGAACCCAGTTTGGCCAGGCCGGCTGCATGCAAGGCAAATGCCCTACCCACTGTGCTATCGCTCCTGCCCATAAATTAATTTACATGGTCGGTGTTCCCGTTGCTCATGGATTTGCTTGAGCGGGCCCAGTAACGTCTCCATCATAAGACTTGTTACTGTGTTTGGCATATCAAATACATCACGGGTAGCTTGCCAGGCTCTGCCGTGCAGAGAGACGGGAATAAAATGAGAGAGAGAATAAGACAAAAGGCTTCTGGTGCCCATCCCAGGACTTAGTTCTGAGGCTGACCCAAAGCCGTCGGGAGAATACTCATTACCAGGTGGCTCAGTCACATTCCCCCAAGGAGGTCGTGTTGGCCGCTTGGAGCAGGAACCCCTACAGTGGGTAAAACAGTGGCGATGACAGAATGACCTTGGGGAAGGAGGGTGACTTCGGGGATGGAGCGCTGGAGAGTGGGCCCACCCTGTGGCATCAGGCACATTCTCCTTCCAGGGAATAATCTTCCAGGGCTGCAGAAATTGCAGAAACCAAGGAGTCAGGCTGAGCTGGCAGGGAGCAATGCAGAGTAGAGGTGGCAGAACCCCATGATGCCCTGCATCAGGGGCTATTTCAGTTCTTTCAACAGAAACCTCTGGGAGGAGGTGAGAGCCAACCAGGTACTTATTAGGGGCTACTATGCTTGGGAGCCATGCCGTCTAGTATTACGGGTCAGCCCCTGAGAGGTTCTCAGGGGACCTGTGGTGACAGAGATTGAACCAGTATCAGCACAGGAAAAGCCATAATACCTGCACTATCTCTCCAGCCTCAGCTGGCTAGTCTGGGTGCTCTGCTCTGTTAATGCAAGTTACTGTGAGCCAAACTATAGGTGTGCCTTGCCCATTACAGGGATCAAACTCAGCTGGGGAGTCGAGCGCTAATCAAAGAGTCCTCCCAAAATGTATCAGATTGTCTTAACGTAAGTTCTCTAGGGCTGGAGTCTGGGTGCCATGAAAATATAAGGGAGAGGTTTGGTTTACCCAGAAAGTCCTGAAATATCTCTCTAAAGAAGAGGTTCTGAGATATATGGGAGGGAACTAGGAGCAGAGGTTAAGGGGATCTCCTTACACCATCAGTGGTGTAAGGAGTGGTGTAGCTAAGTAAACAAACTGCAGCATCAACAACACTGAAAACAAGAGATGCAGAACTCAATAACCAAATTTAAAAAGGTGCCTGCGAAGAAAGGTGGCAGGCTGGTGGCAGGATGGGGGAAGGGGGAGAGAGGGAACCTGGGAACCCTGGGGGAGGGAGGAAAACACTGGAGGTGGAGTTGGTGATGGAACAAAGTATGTGTAAAACCCAACTATAAAAAATTATGTAAATCATAGGGCTTTGATTAATAAAATGTTTTAAAGGATAAAAAATAAATAAAATAAGTGGCTCTCAGCAGAGACCAAAAGTCAGATAGAAGGGGGTAGGGAGCAATAATCGAGACAGTCCAGGAGGTGAGGCATTGACTTGCCTTGCATGCAGCCACCTCCACTAACCCCAGTTTAATCCATGGCACTGTATATGGTTCTGCATCACCACCAGTGGTCACTTCTGAGCACCACAGAGTGTGACCCAGTGAGCCCCTGCCCCTGCGAGAGAGAGAGAGAGAGAGAGAGAGAGAGAGAAATTTTAAAAAATGGGCTTTAACTTGCCTGAAGAAGAGCGCAGAGAGTCACCATTGGAGTCTGTATCAGTGTTTGGCGGTAGGAGGAATGACGTCTGGAAGGCAGGAATACAGACAGGGCCCAAGGGAGCATAGCTGGACAAGAAGTTGGAGTTGTAAAAGGGGTGATATTAAGATCTAGCTGGCCACAGCAAGGGTCTTTAATTATACCTCAAGAGGTGGTTAAAAGCTTTAAAGAGAAGAAAAACAATAATATTCGCATTCTGAAACAAAATCATCACTTGAGCTGCAATGAATTGAAAGAACAAACGAAAACGTGGGCTGACTAGTTTGGGAGACATATGAGAGTGACAGTGACGGGAGGGTTGAGAAATAGATTCAGGAGACAATTACAGGACAATAATCATTGGCAATGGCTTTGACATGGATCAAGAAAGCAGGAGTGGCTTCTAGGTTTCTGGCTTGCACATGTGGGTGCATCAGACCATCTGGAAGAGGGGAGACACTGAGGAAGGAGTGGGCCTGGGAGGGAGGTGGGCAATGAGCTCAATGACCTCCAGGAAGAATTTCATATAGGCCGTGCTTGCAAGGCACTAATTATTGACTAGCAGGTGAGAGGGCAGCTGGTGTTGAGTTCTGGAACCTTCCTGATAGCCTTGCTTAAGGTGGGGAAGGGGAGGCCATAGAGCCAGGGCAGAAGATTCATTGCAACTCTCTGCTCCTCTCTCCAGAGTGACCAGAGCAACTTTCTATCCTGGGCACTTGAGCTGGGCTGCTCAAGTAGTTCCGACACTGAGTAAACAGGGCTTGAAAGAACCCAAGGAGTGAAAAAATCATTGGGAACTTAAGAAGGGGACTCTTAACTGGAAGGAAGGAAGTCTGCGGCCTCCGAGACACCCTTCAAACCTCACCTGTGAGTTATCTGCTGTCTCACAGTGCTGTTGACCTCGGCCTGGACTTGCTGTCCTGGGAACCTAGGATAGCTCAGTGTGTCCCCATGCCCGAGGCTCCAGGAGCTTTGCTTGGCAGAGTCCGTCGCTCCTGCTGCTTCTCCTGCCACCTGGAGGATAGAACAGGGACAGAACCTGGCCTCCTGCTTCTGGGGTTGAGGCTCCCTTGGAGTGGGGTGGGCTGCAAGAAACAAGCAACAAGCATGGAGGACAAGTGGACTCCATTCTCCCCTAGAAGACTCCTGTGTGCTGGTTTCAGAAAGGGAATAATGGCTCTGCCTGACTTCTCTGTATGTAGACTGCCCTGAGGGTTTGGATTTCTTCTTACCAGGGGTCAAGGACAGACTGAGCCCTGGAATTTGGAAAAAGAAACAGGATGGTACCTTTGCTTCTGCTTCCCCATACAACGATTCCTATAGATTGAGCAAAGAGAAGGCCCAACTCTTATTGGGCTCATTAAATCTCCAGCATAAACAGAACATTCTTGGGAACACCTGTAGCACTGTAGCACTGCCCTCCCGTTGTCCATCGATTTGCTCGAGCAGGCCCAGTAATGTCTCCATTGTGAGACTCGTTGTTACCGTATTTGGCCTAGCCGTGCGGGTGAAATACTCCCGGTAGCTTGCGGGACTCTCGGAGAGGGGCGGAGGAATCGAATCTGGCTTGGCCGGGCGGGTGGCTTGCAAGGCAAACACCCTACCACTGTGCTATCACTTCAGCCCTATGGCTTAAAAATAAATTATTCTAAATAAAAGTAAAAAAAAGTGAACCTATGGCTTAAAAGTAAATTATTCTCCCACTTAAGAGAACTAATTTCTTCAGCGATTTAAGGTTAGCGGTTGGGCATTTGCCTTGCTCGCAACCAGCCCGGCCGAGCCGGGTTCGGTTCCTCTGCCCCTCTGAGAGAGCCCAGCAAGCTCAAGAGTATCTCACCTGCACGGCAAAGCCTGGCAAGCTCCCCGTGCCATATTCAATATGCCAAATACAGTAACAACAAATCTCAAAGTGGAGACGTTACTGGACCTGCTCAAGCAAATCGATGAACAATGGGAGAACAGTACAACTGCTAAGTCTGAGATGATTTGGTGGAGAGCTAGAACAGATACCCTTTCCCATCAATTAGTGTGAATTAGCCATGTAGCCATCAACAGGCAGGATAAATGGATGGATGGGTTTGCGAGTTGTTCCCTGCATCCATGGACTGGTCATTTTCTTCCAAAATTCATTTCCATCTTTCTTCACCCTGATGCTGGCCACCCTGGTTGACAATTCTTCCTGTTCCTGCCTTTTCGGCTCTGTAACTTTGGATGGACACAGCAGTTTGAGCTGGTGCTGGCCTCTCTGGTTCCTAGTCCTTCAGCCTGTGCCTCTGTAGGTCCCAGGCCATACATTACAACAATCAGAAAGATACAACCTACTTCTAAGCTTGACAGTGAGAAACATTGTTCCAATTAAATATTTTCCACTAAATAAGGACTGCAGTCTATTTCTGTGGTTTCCCCAAGGGGCATTTTCCATGAAATTGGAAAGAACATTCTTTTTAAAAAGCTGACAAAGGTATGCATCACTTATTAACCATTGTGAAAACAACTTGCTCTTTGGAACATGGTTGCCATGTTTATCTTTCTCAAGCACATTTTTCATATTTTTTCATATCAAAAAATTTCTGTTTATTCAAAATCAGTGCCTTTTGTAGAATTCAATTCTGTTAGCTTGGTCTCAGTTTTCCATTTTAGGAAAAATCTTCCCTGGCCCTATGTTACCTCTCATTATCTCTATTTTCCCCTAGTTTGCACACTGTTTGCCTATACTCTCAAATGGGATGCATGAGAGGAGGTGAGGGAAGAGGGTGAGGAGAGTGGGCAAAGCATCTTCATCCCCTCTCTTCTGGCTCTTCTGTCCTTATTCTTCTACTGATGATCAAACTTACTGAAAGTTCTTACAGGCTCCAGAAATGCCACCTTGCTCCTGATCTCTTCAATCCCAGGGTGCTGCTGTCTTCTCTCTCTCTCTCTCTCTCTCTCTCTCTCTCTCTCTCTCTCTCTCTCTCTCTCTCTCTCTCTCTCTCTCCCTCTCCTCTCTCTATCCTCAGTGTGTGTCTCAGCATCCCTCTGGCTCCAAACCCTAGCCCCCTTACTTAACCCCTTTTGATTTCACACTTGGTAAACTCTTGGCAATTTATTCCTTCACTCTGTTTTGTTTCTGGCCTCCCTAACAGTGCTGGGGGTCACTGGGGGTCGCAGAGGGATGCTACCAGGTGAACTGGGTGGGTGACTAGAATGCCTCAATTCTCTTCCATGATCAGCAAAGCATTCAAGAGCACTCATACACATGCAAGTTCCACAACAAAAAACCTAGCAAGTTATTGAAGAACAGTAAAGTCCAAAAAAGATGTGGGTCAACTATATCTTACGTGTAAGATATGGCAGTTTCCTTTTGCAAATAGTTTTCTATTTACCCACCAACATATATTATAAAGTGATTTCCTTTCACATTCTGTGTCTGGATTCCACTGCTACATATAAGCTGAACACATGTTAGTGGCTTTATTTCTGGACTGTCTATTATTCCATTGTCCTATATTCTATAGTATGACAATAGTATGTATTTTATTACCATAACTTTATACGATAGCACAGCTGTAGGGCGTTTGCCTTGCACGCAGCCAACATGGCCGACCCGAGTTCGATTCCTCTGCCCCTCTCGGAGAGCCCGGCAAGCTACCGAGAGTATCTCGCCCGCACGGCAGAGCCTGGCAAGCTCCCCGTGACGTATTCGATATGCCAGACACAGTAACAACAAAGTCTCCAGTGGAGACGTTACTGGGCCCGCTCGAGCAAATCGATGATCAACGGGAGGGCCTTTACTTTACTTTTACTAACTTTATACTGTAGCTTTAAATTGAGAAGTGCTATACCTTTTACTATGTTCTTCTTTCTCAAGAAGAGCTTTGGCTATACTTAGGATCTTTTATGATTTCTAAACATATTTTAGAATCATTTATTCTATTTCTGCGAAAAAGTCATCAGAATTTTGATAGACATTACATTAAATCTGTATGTTGCTTTAGGTAGTGTGAAAATTTAAGCTTTTCAAAATTTGACAGTAGAATATAAATATTAGAATACAAACTCTTCTAATTCATTTGTGAGTAAAAACTGTATTTCTATTTGTATCATTTGGTTTTTAGGCCAAATTCAGAAGTGTTCAGTGCTTGCTACTGGTGCTGTGCTCAGGGATCACTCCTGGAGGGCTTGGAGGACCATATCGGGTGCAGAGAATTGAATCCAGGTGTGTTCAAGGCAAGCACTCCGCCTGCTTGTACTACACCCCACCCTGTATCAATATCTTGTACTTCAATATATCACTATATCAGTATTGATATACTGCATCAATATCTTGTATATTTCAGTGTAAAGATCTTCATCAAATTTATTCCTCTGTGTGTCTTTTTGTTGTTGTTGTTGTAATTGTTTGGGGCCACATCCGCTGGTGCTCAGGGTTTACTCCTGGTTTTGCACTAAGGAAATACTCCTGGTGGCGCGAAGGGAACCATAGGGAATTCTGGGGATCAAACCTGGATCAGCTGCATGCAAGGAAAATGACCTGGCCCCTAACTTGTGTCTTTTTGATGCAATCAAAAATGAGAGTATTTCCTTAGTTCTTTTGATGACAGTTACTGTGTACAATGAATGTTTGCATAGTTTCTGTATTCCACAATTTTACTAAATTTATTAGTTAAAACAGTTTTTGTGGATTCTAGTTTTCTCTATATCAAGTTGTCAAGTTGTCTTCAAATAGATAGTTTCTCTTTTTCCTTTCTGACTTCAATGACTATTCTTCTTTTTTTTGACTAATTGCTCTTGCTAGGATTTATAGTACTATGTTGAACAAAAGTGGTGAAAGTGAATATCTTTGCCTTGATCCTGCTCTTAGAGGGATATACAGATAGTATTTATTATCGTGAGGAACATTTCCCTCAAAAACAGTTCTTAATGAGATATTTTTATCACAAAAGAATGTCTAATTTTGAAAAATGAAGCTTTCTGCTGCATCTATTGAGATGACCTTTTGACTTTAATCATGGTTTTATTGATCTGGCATATCAGATAGTTTGATCTGTAGATATCAAGCCATCCTGTATCACTGGAATAAATCCCATTTGACCATGGTGCATGAATTTCACATATCACTGAATTTTATATTGTAGAATCTTGTAGATCAGGCACGTTCAGAGGCCGGACGTAGCACAGCAGGTAGTGCATTTGCCTTGCACGCCGCCGATCCAGGTTCAATTCCTCCACCCCTCTCGGAGAGCCCGGCAAGCTACTGAGAGTATCTCGCCCGCATGGCAAAGACTGGCAAGCTACCCGTGACATATTTGATATGCCAAACACAGTAACAAGGGTCACAGTGGAGACGTTACTGGGCCTGCTCCAGCAAAATTGATGAACAACGGGAGGACAGTGACAGTGACAGAATCTTGTAGATTGTTTATAAATCTATGTTCATCAAAAGTTTTGGTCTGTAATTTCCTTTTCTTGTAGTATCTTTTTCTGATTTTGACATCAGTAGAAAGCTGGCCTAGTAAATCGAGTTTGGAACTGTTCTCCCTATTTTATTTTTTGGAAGAGCTTGAGAAGAGTTGGTTTTAGTTATTTTGCAAGAGTTTACCAATGAAATCATCTGGGCTTGAACTGTTGTTGGGTTTTAAATTACTGATTCAGTATTTTTATTAGTAACTCTTCTGTTAATGTTTTATATTTATTTGTGATTTAATCTAGGTAAGTTGTATACTTCTAGGAGTTTATCCATTTCATCAAAGCTGTATCAGAGAAAACATAGAATAAAAAATTAAATAACTTCCAGAAAATGAAAAGCAAAATTGTAGTGATAAGTTCATACATATCAATATAACTTTAAATGTAAATGGACTAAATTCTTCAGTCAAAATGCATACAATGACAAAAAATTTAAAAAATAAGTTTTATTTGGTACCAATGATACACTCAAGTTTAAGCTCTAAGGACACACGCAGACAAGAAGTGAAAGAATAGATAGACATTTTATGGGGGAAAAAAGGTCTTATACTTTTTCAGACAATATATATTTTAAGGCAAGGACTCTAGTAAGAAATAAAGTTATTATTTAATGATAAAAACTACCCAACCAGAGGATTTAACACTGTAAATATCCCTGCACCCAACTCCAAAGGCTGTATACGCAAACTTGAAGGGAGAAGCTAGTAACTCAGAGTAAAAAACATTAGTACCCTCCTTTCAACAATTGATGGGTCACTCCAGATAGAAACTCAGTAATGACTCTTCTATCTCAAACTACATGTCATACCAAATGGACACCTAAGGACTTAATAGTTATTATCAGAATGCTCATTCACAAAAGCAAAATACAGTCTTCTCAATGGAACATTCTCCAGGATAGATAACATTAGGTCACAAAATAAGTCTCAGTACTAGTGAAATTTAGAAAAATTGGAATTATATGAAACTATTTTTGGAGTTCAGTGAAAATAAAGAGAATAAGAAATAATAGAGGATCAATGAAGATAAACATACATTTAGTTTTATCAAGGAAAAGAGAGGGGGCTGAAGTGATTGTATAGTGGGTAGGTTTTTATCTTTCATGTAGCCAACTTAGGTTTGATCTCCAGGACCCCATATTATCCCTTGAGTACTATCAGGAATGATTACTGAGCAGAGAGCCAAGAGCAATCCCTTAGCAGTTGGGTGTGTCCCAAAAACAAACGAATAAAATAAAGCATGAAAAGAGAGAACGCAAATAGATTAAATTAGAAACCCCTATAACTATATACCAATGAAATCCTCATCTTATTTTTATTAAGCAGCATTGAATTATAGTATTATAAAGGCTTTGGGTGTGCATCAGTGAAAATTAACATTTCAGTCTCTGAATTACAAAAACCCATAAGCCCCCACCGCAGCCCTTACATTCTGTTAACCACCAACTGGTCTTGTATCAAAAGTTCATATGGATGGGTATCTGATCATTGTATAATTGAAACCAAAGCACAAAAAATTGTAAATCTACAACTTTAAAAAAAATAAAATAAAATAAAGGGGAAAAAAAAATTAAAAAAAAAAAGTTCATATGTTTGTTCTCTCTATATATATGTCAACATTTAAATATTCCCACACAAACAAAACCACACAGTACTTGTCTCTATCTGTCTGCCTTGCTACACTTAGCACAGTTCTTTCTAGTCCAACCATGTTGCAAATTGCATCTTTCTTTATAACTAAAGAGCATTCCATAGTTTACATGAACCCCTCTACTGTATTAAGCAGCCGGTGACTATTTAAGTTGTATTTCAAATTATTAACTACTATAAACAATATCGTGATAAATATGTTCGTGTATCTCTTTGAATTATTGTGTTTCAGGTAAATACTGAGAAGTACAATTTCTTCTGCACTCTCAACACTTACAAAAGTATAATTCTTCCTCTGACTTCTTTAGGTAACAAAGCACAACCAATAAACACAAAGGCATAGTGAGATCTTAAAATAATACCTATAGGGGCTGGAGCAATAGCACAGTGGGTAGGGCATTTGCCTTGCACGCGGCCAACCAGGGTTCGATTCCCAGCGTCCCATATGGTCCCCTAAGCACTGCCAGGGGTGATTCCTGAGTACAGAGCCAGGAGTAACCCCATGTGCATCGCCAGGTGTGACCCAAAAAGCAAAAAGAAAAAGAAAAAAAATAATACCTATAAATCTAGCATATACACGGGTCAAAGAAAGAGAACAAAAGAAAGGAAGAAAGAGAGAGAGCATGATAGAAGGATAGAGTGGAGGCAAGGGAAACAAAATGGAGACCAGGATGTCAGAGAGTAAACAGAAACACATGTCAGTGAAGCCGCATTCCCTCCTGTGTCACATCCTCCATCAGAAATCTGAAGGCAGGAGCTCCGCTTTAAAGCTGTTTTGAGGTTTTTTTTTTTTTGAAAAAAAAAAAAAAACAGTCTTTAGGCATATGAGTCTTACTAAGAATTCCCATGGGGAAACTGTTACACTCCCTTAACTTAGCAGGGATAATTGGCCAAACTCTATTCTCTCTATTCTTCCTTGTAGGTAATGAGTGACTCATTGAAAACTGAGGGGGAAAATCGCACATATGCCAGAATTAAGACCCCCCAGCACTAGTCTAACAATTTGTCCAAGCCATCGCTGCTGCCAGTGGGAGTGTCCTGCCACAGTTCCCTCAGGAGCAGCAGATGTTTTAAGAGGGTGGTCCCCAGTGACAGTATCCACCAACAATGACTCCTCTCTCAGCAGCAACCAAGAAGCAACTCTGGTGGACCATTGATACAACAGTCAACACTTACTTGTGCTTGTACCTTTTGTTAGTCTCAAGGTCTTTTATCTATTCTAGTGGTGTCTGCGCCATTCAGCAGGAATAAGACTCCATATGATTTCTCAGCCCCATTCTGCGATCAGAGCTGGGGGAGACCTCCCACTATAGTTATTTTTTTCTCTTTAAAGCTCTAAATTTAATGTAATTACCAAAATGCAAGAATTTTATTTTCATATTTAGTTGAGGTAATGTTAGTATAAAAATCTATATACGGTTCTATTTTCTAGGGGCACAATTCTACCAGATCATACCTACAAAAGTAATAATATTTCTCCACCACAAGCTACTAGGGCTGGAGTGATGGCAAAATGGGTAGGGCATTTGCCTTGCACACAGCTGACCCAGGTTTGATTCCTCTGTCTCTCTCGGAGATCCTGGCAAGCTACCAAGAGTATCCTGTGTGCATGGTAGAGCCTGGCAAACTCCCTGTGATGTATTCAATATCCCAAAAACAGTAACAAGTCTCACAATGGAGATATTCCTGGTGCCCGCTCAAGCAAATCGAATAAACAACAGGTGGAGAGTGCTACAGTGTTACAAGCTACTGAATTTTTAATATGAAGAAGATTCTAGAATGTAAGTGAGAAAGTAAGAATTCTCAGAGTTCAGGCAAAACAAAAAAAAAGTAGATATATCTGATACGACATATTACAAATGAAATAAATCCTTAGTGATAAAAATAACATGAGTGGCACACTTGGAAAGAATAAAAACAACTGAAAACCACAAACAATTAGATTGCAAGATTTGTAGAGAAAAGCATGCAATTCTGTTGCCAGTATTAAAAATGATGTCCAAAGCATGGAAGAATGACCCATCTATTACATTAAAAGACAAATTATAAGTCAGAGTTATAAAAACCAGGAAAGCTGAAAAGCACAGGAAGGAGGGAAAGGGGGAAAAACTACAGGTAGACAAAAACCCAAATAGCTAAGAACTGTATGAAGAATGGCGTACCTCAGGACCCTGGAGATAGCGCAGAGGACTGGTATGGAGATTTTGCATGCTGGAGCCCTAGGTTCGATCTCTGGTACCATGTGGTCCCCCCAAGCACTGCTGAGGGAGAACCCTGATCATCGAGCTGAGAGTAGTCACTGAGTACCACTTGGTGTGGCCCTAAAATAAAAGAAAAAAACAAAAAAGATTAGATGGATTTACTGGTAGTCAAATGAATCTAAATGAAAAAAATGATGTACCACTTAGTCTGCAGATATTTATGAAAAACAGAAAACCAGAAAGTAACCAGTGTTGGTGAGACTCCAGGAAATAGTGCTCCTCCTATAGTACTGGACAAAAGACAAAGCAGTGCAGACTCTCTAGAAAGTAGCCCATTTTACTTTCTCAATAATTAATAAATGTTTCATTTGTGTTGAATGTTTTATGTCAATCAGGTGATTTTTTTACATCTATAGAGATTTTCACTGTAATTTTAAACTTATTGATATAGATATTTAAGCACACCTATAATACAATATTTTCTAACAAAGTCAATATTCCCTTTTTAGGATAAAATATATTTTTATACTTTCAGAGGCCTATTCAAATTTCCTTTTTTTATTTTCCTCTCCTTACTCTTGCTGTGGGCTGGAGCGATAGCACGGCGTGTAGGGCATTTGCCTTGCACATGGCTGACCCGTGTTCCATTCCTCCACCCCTCTCGGAGAGCCCAGCAAGCTATCGAGAGTATCCTGCCTGCATGGCAAATCCTGGCAAGCTACCCATGACGTATTCAATATGCCAAAAACAGTAACAACAAGTCTCACAATTTATTGTGAGGTGTTACAGATGCCCACTTGAGCAAATCAATGAACAATGGGAGGACAGTTCAGTGCTACAGTGCAGTGCAGTACTCTTGCCAAATTGTATATATTTAGGGTTTGTCTACTTCATAAAAAGTTCCAAATGTTTTAACATTGAATTCTTATTCATACTATCAATTTTTAAATGTATAAATCTGTAAAAAATAAACATATATACAGGTTTTGTAAAACAATGATCAACTTTTTGATTTATAATTTTGTGGGATTCCAGGAGTCTAGCTTTACTTATCTGAGATGTGTGTAGGTGTCACCATGTCCACAATAAATTAAGAAAAAAATAGATCTCTCCCATATTTGGATTTAAAGAAACACAGTGAGAGAACAATAAATGGCCAAAGTCATAGAAACTGTAGATTTCTGTCCAGAATTAAGCTTACATGGGAGGTGGAGGTATCTGGGTGGACCTTCTAGACACTGGTGGAGGGAAGTGGGCTCTCTGGTGATGGACAAGATACTGGAATGATGTGTGCATAATAAGTAGAGTTAATAGTATTGTAAGTTCATGTACTTCAATAAAAATGGCTTAAAAAGAAGAAAATGCATAAACTCTCCTATGGTGGTAGATGTGGTGGAGGGGAACACTGGTGGAAGGTGTAGTGTTGGAACACTGTATGCATGAACCCCTATCATGAACAGAACTGTAAACTAAAAAAGAAAAAGAAATGCATAAATTCAAGAAATCCCAACTTTGGCTTTTGAATATATAATTCAAAAACACTCTCTCTAAATGGGTATGTAGACATATTAACTGATACTCATGCCAGGTTGTTTGTGGTTTTAAGGATATGAAGATAATCCAAGTGCTTATTGAGAGGGGAAATTAACAAGGCAAATATGTGATATGAAATGATGGAATACTGTAGTGTCCATTAGATAAAATAATCAAAATTTACACAAAGAAAAACACAGATGGTTCTCAAAACAGTGTTGAGTGAAAAAAAAAAACAGTGAAAATAGGAGGTCCAATGCTTGATAGCATTATGCAAATGAAAAACACTGATGACTGTCACTGTCACTGTCCTCCCGTTGTTCATCGATTTGCTCCAGCGGGTCCAGTAACATTGTGAGACTTGTTACTGTGTTTGGCATATCGAATTGGCATATCAAATACGTCACAGGTAGCTTGCCAGGCTTTGCTGTGCGGGCAAGATACTCTCGGTAGCTTGCTGGGCTCTCAGAGAGGGACGGAGGAATCAAACTCAGGTCGGTCATATAGTCTGCATGCGAGGCAAAAGCCCTTCCCACTGTGCTATTGCTCCAGCCCTGATACAAATAAATATTATTTTTCAAGAATATACTTGTCTAAAAAATCATAGGAAAGATGTATTGCAAAGTTTAAGTACTTTAGTTTGAGTACACATGAGAGGAAGGGGGTGATATCCATGGTAAAGAGGGATAAAATAAAAACAGTAAGAAGGACTATTTTTATATTATCCACTACCTCCACTACCCAGCCTCTGCCATGCTTTCCAGATGCTCGGGCTGAGACTCATGCATGAGTGAAGCCCCACAGAACCAGGTAAGCGGAACTCTGAGACTTTGGACTCCAGGCTCAAGGGACCCGGGAACAGAGATACTCTGCCTGCTCCCACCAACCACAGGTGACCAAGGGATTAAAACCAGGATCCCCACCCTACCCTGCCCTGTCTGCTTCCACCAATCGCCAGTGACCCAGGGATTACACAGAGAAGACCCACCCTACCAGTACCAGATAAATACCTCACCAGCAGACCTCCACTACCTCCACTCCTTTCACTACACAGCCGCCACCACGCTCCAGGGCGCTTTCCAGGACACATCATAAGACACTTAATACTCATCTTCCAGGATTGCGGCCCCATATTTGATAGGGTTCAAATATGGTTTGAACCATGGGAGCACCTACAAGGGCTGCCCTAAAAGCCTCTATCCCTCTCAGAGAGCCTGGCAAGCTACCGAGAGTATCCTGCCCACACAGCAGAGTCTGGCAAGCTATCTGTGGTGTATTCTATATGCCAAAACCAGTAAATACAATGGTTCTCATTCCCCTGACCCTGAGAAAGCCACCAATACGGCAGCATTAAGAAGGATGAAGAAGGAGAGGCTGATAAAATCTCAAGGCCGAATTAGGCTGCCAAAACGAAGAAAGTAAAAAATGACTGTCTGTACTTTCAATGCACGTATGCTGGCATCAGATGCATCCATCAAAGACCTGATGGTACAAGCAGGAAAGATCAAGTAAGACATGATTGGTCTGACTGAGACGAGAAGGCATCAATCACATCATGCCATTTTTTTTTAGTTTGTACAAATTAATTTAATTTTTTCCCTTAAATTTTTATTAGTGAAACACCATGAGGTACAGTTGTAGATTTACAAATTTTTGTGCTTGGGTTTCAGTTACACAATGATCGAATACCCATCCCTCCACCAGTGCCCATTCTCCACCACCACCAGTCCCTGTATCCCTCCCACCCCCCATCCCCCCATCCCACCTACCTCTGTGGCAGGGCATTCCCTTTTGTTTTCTCTCTCCTTTTGAGTGCTGTGGTTTGCAAAAGAGACATTGAGTGGCAATCATGTTTGGTCTATAGTGTACTCTCATCACGCATCTCCCATCCTGAGAGGAACCTCCCAACACCCTTTATTTGGTGCTCCCTTCTCTATCTGAGCTGCCTTTTCCCCTAGCATGTGTGGCTGGCTTCAAAGCCATGGAGTAATCCTCCTGGTACTTTTCTCAGCTATTCTTAGGTGTTAGTCTCCTATTTTGTTACTTTATGTTCCCCAGTTCCCCAGATGAATGCAATCTTTCTATGTCTGTCCCTTTCTTTCAGACTCATTTTGCTTAGCATGATACTTTCCATGTAGTACCACTTGTATATGAATTTCATGACTTCATCTTTTCTAACAGCTGCATAGTACTCCATTGTGTAGATGTACCAAACTTTCTTTAACCAGTCATCTTTTCTCGGGCACTCAGTTTTTTCCAGATTCTAGCTATTGTAAGGAGTGCTGCAATGAACAAATAAGCAAGATGTCACTTCAACTATACTTTTTTGCCTCTCTGGGATATATTCCCAGGAGACATCACTCCATTTTTGACACTGGAGAACTACTGTTCCTCAGAACATGTGACAAAAGAGGCGTCAGAGGTGTTGGTGTCCTTGTCAACATGAACTTGGCCATGAGCATTGATTTATTTCAAAGCCTAACAACCCAAATCAGACAATTACACTTGAATAGATGTGGCTCACTGGCAGCAGTTTCTATCTTCGTTGTCTACGCACCAACGTCCAGTTATGATGGAGAAATTGAGAAGCTCTACATGGAGCTGGAGAAGTTCTATAAAAAAGACCACACCTTCTACAAGATCATTGTTGGTGATTTTAATGCCAAGATAGGACCGAGAAGATCAACTCAAGAACTCCACATCAGGACTCATGGCCTAGAAAGGAACAAACAGGGTGAGAGACTGTCTGGGTTCATCATGTTGACCAAGACCATCCATGGTAACTCCCAGTTCCAGAAGGCCAAATCTAAACGTTGGACATTGGAGTCTCCTGGTGGATGGTTCCACAATGAAATAGACCACATCATATTCAATTGTCGGTTTTGCCTGACTGATGTCACTGTTGCCCCCAAATTCCAAATGGGATCGAACCACCATCTCCTTTGTGCAAAATTCTACATCACAGAGCAGGGAGAAAGGGCTTTAAAGTTTAAGAAGAGAAATCCCAGAACAACCATCAACTGGGAGCTCTTTGGCACTATTGCGGCAACATGGGAAGATGCCGTCCTTGACAACATTGACAAGGAATATGATCGACTGCTTCAGCACCTCCATGATTGTGCAAGATATGCCAAAAGAGAGATAGCCACAAAAAAAGCCTGTCTTCGAAAACTCTTGAGCTTATTCACCAACGTGGTTTAGCGCATGCCTCAGGCAACTGCAAGTGAATGTCCTAGCTTGCAAAGCAGTGCAGAGATGCGATAAAGGAAGACCTCAAAGAGAGAAGAGCAGCAGTGCTGGTAGATGCGGCAGAAGCTGGGAAAAGCACTTGCAACGCCCGCCTGTCCTTCGCCAACTCTAAGACCAAGATGACTGCTCTCTGACATCCTGATGGATCTATCACATCTTCCAGAAGGGCAATGGAGAAAATTATCCATGACTTCTATTCAGATCTCTTCGATAGCCATGTCCACCTGCCCACATACCAAATTCCGCAGGATGGATATGTTGTTCCCAATGTTCATCCTTCCGAAATCTGACACGCCATTTTGTCGGTGTAAAAAACTAAGCACGCAGAAGGTTGTGTGTTTGAGAGCTCTTTGGACGGCTCTTTCTCACCGCCCATGTTTGGTGCCCTAGAGCCGCTGTGTGTGGCCTGGATCTGGACGGCTGTTGGCCAAGGGCAGACGAAGGAAGAGAGGAGAGCCAGGGTGTTTGGTCTTAGTTGCAGTTTATTCCAAATCTCTCTTCATTCACTTCTGTTTCACCTCCACCCTCTCTCCCACTCCTCTATTTCTCCAGGCTGACACTGCCCCCAGTCAGGTAGTCAAATCAACATAAGAAAGCCCTCCCTGAGGGCCCATCAAGTTCAAAGGGAACACCACCTAAAAGGCATACCAAAGTCCTTCCTGACTGCCCAAGGGCAAAATACTTCCTAAAGTGTTTTCCTCTTCTCAGTCCAATAACTATCAACATATCAATACTAGCTATTTTTGTATGGACACAGAAGAGATGACATTGAGACTTGTAGGGCAACTCTCCTGGGACTATCTTGCCACAGACTCAGACTACAGCCCTCAGGTCAGATTAATCATTCCTAACCCTAGCAGGGTCCAAATCTAGTTATTACTTTTTGGATCATGACAGCATTTGTCCATGACAAGTTCTTAACTTCTAGTTAAGTATTATGGCGATTTTGGCCAGGCCCATCTCTATGCCAGGGTAGTACATAGCTTACCATTGGTACACTTACACAGTACACTGGTTCCATCCAGTCCTTCGTCGGGACCCTGCTTTTGGGGGCACTAGGAAGTAACGGCAGCTGAGTCTTAATAGGTGAGAGAACAGATGCCCAGGAGGAAAATATCCCTGAGAGTCACATTACAAAAGCATGTTTTCTTGTGTCCATACAAAAAGAACATTGCTCTGAATAAACTATGCAAAGAACATAAAGAGAAGAGAAAATACAATATTTACATGTCAACAGAGCACAAAGAAAGAAGTTACAAATAAACACAGAGGAATGGGAATACTGTGATGGGAGCAACCCAATAAACCTAAACTACCTGAGGCTATGCAGGAAGGACAGAACAATGTTATCCTACAGTTGGTAAAGAAGTGAACAGCACTTGGCCCAGACAAGGTCAGACCTGGACACCTGTGGAATCTGCTGTCCGTACTCATCAATACACTCGCTCGGCTCTTCACATGCTACCTGTCTGAATGCAAGGTTCTGTCACAATGGAAAACCAGTAGGACTGTACTACTGTACAAGGGAGACATTCACGACATTGGCAACTATTGCCCAATCTGCCTGTTGTCTGTCATCTACATGCTGTTCACACGAGTCATCCTGAATAGGATTGGCAGAACACTAGATGAAGGACAACCATGCGAGCAAGCTGGGTTCTGCAAAGGATTCAGCACAATCGACCATATCCACACCAAAACCAAGCTCATTGAGGTTTCTCGGGAGTTCAAGATGTCGCTCTGTCTAACGTTCATTGATTAAAAGAAGGCCTTTGATACTGTTGAGATGGAAGTGGTCATCGAAGCCCTAGCCAAACAGGGCGTTCAAACTCAATACATCAAAATTCTCTGTGAGCTGTATTATGGATTCATTACCAGGATTTCACCATTCTACAAGGAGGTGATCATTGACGTCAAGAGAGGGGTTCAGCAGGGTGATACCATTTCACCGAAACTCTTCAGTGCCACCCTCGAGAACGTCATGCGACGACTAGAATGCGAAGGAATTGAAAGAATCCATATTAGGGCATCAAATTTTTACTTTTTGGATCAAATTTGTACTTCAGCTAACTTGCAACATTGCTTTCTGTAAAACTGCTTGGCTGTTTTGCACCTGGGGGAGAGGGGACTTGGAAAGTGAACAGGGCATAACTTCTTTCTAAACCAAGTGTGACAGGATTCAGGTGTATTTACTGTTCCTGAAATGTATTGTCTCAGTGAAGCACCCTGCAGACTTGGGTAACTCAAAACTTACCTAAGGCTTAATGATTCCGGCTATAACCATGCTTATGCTGACAATCAATGTACATAAATGCTGATCTTTGAATCTATAGGCTAAGGAGTGAGGTACTTTTAAATGGATTGGTTAAGAAAGTATATGTTGTTACAAATCTATTGGCTATGAAATGCACGGGCTTTGCTGTAACGGCCAGTGAAGGCCTATATAAGATCCCCTTTGAAGAAGTTCGGGGCTCTCAGCCACTGCCCATTTTTGGGGTATGCTGCGGAGCCCCAGCATGCTGGTCTAAATAAACCCCGTTTTTACTCCTGCAGGAATTGTGTCTATCTGGTCTCTCCGCGCCTCCCAGGGCTAGGGAACTCCCGATCCCAACAGAATGGGAGTGAAGATAGACTGTCATCAACTACACCACCTCCGCTTTGCTGATGACATAGTTCTAATAACACCAAACATTAGCCAAGTGGCACAAATGTTGGCCGACTTCGACTATGAGTGTGGAAAGGTTGGATTACAGCTGAATCTCACAAAGACAATGTTTATGAGAAACGGTCTCGTTTCTGATGTTCCACTCACTCTCAAAGGGATGAACATCTCCGAATGCAACAGCTATGTGTACCTAGGTCAAGAAGTCAACATGACACATGACCTGGCACCTGAGTGAGCAGGAGGAAGAGAGTGGCTTGGAACGCCTTCAAGAGCATCCAAGGAATAGCTAAGAGGACAAAGAGTCTTCGTCTCTGGGCACATCTCTTTGATTCCACTGTTCTTCCTGCATTAACATATGCCTCAGAGACCTGGGACCTATGAAAACAGGATGAGAACGATGAGAACGCTATTTGGGTGTCCTAAAGAGGAATTGAAAGAGCTATGCTTGGAGTATCACGTTTCACTCAAATGAGAGAAAGAATCTGGAGTTCCGACTTCCATCGATGATCAAGAATCAGGGACGCTGTCTCATTTGCCAAGGTGTCGAAAATCAGATGGGCTGGACACATAATGAGATTTGGAGACAACTGCTGGACTAGCGCCATTACAGACTAGATTCTATGGGATGTCAAAAGACCGTGTGGCTGCCCACCTACGAGATGGTCAGACTTCTTCATCAAGACCCTGAACAATCAGTTTGAGGCTCTTCGTGTTTCTAGAATGAGCAGATGCCATGGGGCTCCACTAGCATGCGACAGGGACGAATGGAGATGCTACGGGTGCACGCTCAAGCAAATCAATGAATAACGGGATGTCAAGTGTCAAGTGATCAAGTGAAGGACTTACATGAACTGATATTAATAGTGGGTCACAATGATAAAGATTTTTATTAACTCAATTCTGAGGCCTAACGATGACAAAGAAAACAGAAAAGGAACTAGAGGAATGATGAATACCCTTTCTAGCAGATCTCTATCTACTGGTATCACAAGCTTCTATTTCACTCCAGAAAACAATCAACTAAACCCATGGGAAGGTTGGGAATTCGGTTCAAAGGGCTGGAGCATGTGCCTAAGTGTTTGATAGTGGTTTGAAAAACAGAGCCATTCACATCCCTGTCTAGTGTCAAGTCACTTTATTTGGAAATACAGAACTTGGTACAATCTTAGAGGTGATTAAATGATTGGTCCCAGTACATAAATAAGGGTGCAAAGGGCTGGGGGTGGAGGGACAATAGAAATAAGATATCTCCCAAATGGATTTTTATCCCAATATGTCTACTAATTTCTTCTTTAAAGAAGATATGTATTAACTCATTTTTCTGAGACTAAGAGGAATTTTTATTCTTTCATAATGTTTCAATCCATACGGGAGGCAATTTCTGGTCAATGGAGCCCTTTGACAGGAGTTTAAAAGATGTAGTAAATAGAACAGGTTATCTAGTTTTATTCATTCAGGCATAATACAATTTTTATATAAAGCCTATAATTGTAAAATGTGGTAAAAATGGTGCCTATATAATTAAAAGAAAGAAATTGCAAAGTAGATTATTTTGTATCGGTGTGTACTAAACCAGGACAATAAGCTGAGAACTGCTTTTTGAAGGCTCTCATTTTGAGGCCTGGGAAAGCAGAAAAGAAATGTTTCAATACAGGGCTCTCCACTGAATCTCCAAAAGAATGCCTTTATTTCTTTGTCTCCAAAATCAAAATTAGCAAGCTGCTGCCAACAATGGGAAATCTGCCATTTTGATGAAATGCTGCTATCCTGGTGACAGTGTCAATACCATAAACCATTCAGAACAGAACAGTCTCCAAGCCATATAAAATCTGGAGGTCTGGCCAGGATGTGAACATTAGCCTCAGTCACATTATAAAATACAGTGAGAGTTTATGTGACAGTTGTCATCAAAACAGGAAGGCTTATAGAAGCCAATATTTTAAAAACTCAACATCAGACTCGTAATACCACTGCAAGCAGTATTTCTTAAATCTCATTAAACATGATTATAATAGTGTTAATATTCACGATCACGATCATCCTGTTGTTCATCAATTACCTCGAGCAGGCACCAGTAATGTCTCCTTCATCCTTGCTCTGAGATTCTAAAAAGTGCCATATTCAAGGCAAATCTTTCAGGGTTAGGAGAATGAAACCCATCATTGTTGCTGGTATTTGGCGTATTGGGTATGCCACAAGAAGTTTTTCAGACTCTGCCGTATGGCCAGGTTACATTCGGTAGCCTGCCAGGTTGTCCAAAGCAAGAATAAGATAAAAAGATATCACACGGCTGCCGCGCTTCAGGGAGTTGGGTTTTATAGTCTCTGGGTCTTGGCCGTTGATGGGATAACACGGCGCCAGGGGCAGTTGGTGGGTGTGACCCCCTGCCTACTGGAAGATGGAGAATCTGGGTGGAGGATGCTCAGCCCCAATCTGAGCAGGCTTGGAGATCTCAGCCCCAGGACCCGCATGCCTTTGTTCCTCTGCCAGTACCTTCATGCATGTGGAGAGTGGTCTCAGCATGGTTGTGGCTGGTTTCAGAGGTCTTCGGCTGCCGGGGCTCTGCTTGGGGCGGGGAGGAAAACTCAATCCGCCCCCCTCTAAGGGACCCTTGCGAGGACAGCCAGGCATGGGGGCAAGAGACTCTGCGCTGTTCTCTTCCGGGAGCTGGGTTTTATAGTCTCTGGGTCTTGGCCGTTGATGGTATTACACAGCGCCGGGGGGTGTGGGGGGTGGGGGGGGCAGCTGGTGGGTGTGACCCCTGCCTACTGGAAGATGGAGGATCTGGGTGGAGGATGCTCAGCCCCGATCTGAGCAGGCTTGGAGATCTCATGTTTAATATTCATGTTTATGATAAAGTTACTGTACCACAACCACAACCATATCATAGACCTTTCATCATCCTTATAAAGTGACATTGTGGATGCAGGGCTGAGGCCATGCTCTAAGGTTCTAGGGGTCTATTCCTTAGTCTGTGCTCAGGAATGACCCCTGGTGGTGCTGGGGTGACCATACATCGTACTGGGAACTGAACAAGTTTTTGGTCACATTGAATGCAAGTGCCTTACTCCATGACCCCAAATGGAATTATTTTTTAAATCAAACAGACTCTTGCCCCTTTTTGCTCATGTTCTTTCTCTCTCCTTCAGCTATGCTTCGTTATATTTTACACATACACACACACATACTTACACACACAAATAGGGAACATTGTTTGTAATCTCATGGCTCTTTTCTTTCCTCTGGGGCAAACACTGTGCACTGTGTTTTGTTTTTTTCTCTATTGTGTGCCCAAAGAAAAGGTATTCTGTTCTTTGTCCATTATGGTATTTCCATCAATTTTCTTCCTGTCAGTTCTGACTTTAGCTGTTAGTCTCTTTTTTTATTCTTCCATCAGAAATAACAAGTAGATATTATATCTTCATGGGTGAACAGAGCAAATGAATAACTCTAGGTATACGTGAATGCCAGGACAGAGTTTGACCAAAATCTTTGCTTGAGAAAGGAAATTTTTGATTTTTGATTCAGTCTTTTGCTGGAGTGTTGCTTCATCATTTAATTTCAAATAACAGAGTTTTTTGGGCGGGTTGGGGAGTCACACCTGGCAATGCTCCAGGGTTACTCCTGGCTCTGCACTCAAGAATAACTCCTGGTGGTACTCAGGGAACTATGTGGGATGCCGGGGATTGAACCCAGGTAGGCCGCATGCAAGACAAATACCCTACACTCCGGACCCTAACAAAGTTCTTTTGAGAGAAGACACATAATTCTCTATCACCCTGAATAAATGCAAGATTCTGATGTTTATAAATGGAATGAATAAATGCTGATATATTTTAATTATTCTTTCACTTGGGTGCATGGCCTCACATCTTGTAAGAGTATATGCTGATGTAAACAACCCATTAAATATCACTTTTTATTTTTTTTTTTTTTTTTTTTTTTTTTAATTTATTTATTGAATCACTGTGGGAAAGGTTACAAAGCTTTCAGGTTTATGTCTCAGTCATGCAAATATCAAACACATTTCCCTTTACCAATACTTATTTTTTACCATGAAGAACCCCAATAAAACCCCACCCCCCACCCCTCCCCGTCCCTGTGAAGCAGATGAATTCTAGTTAACACTCTATCTGCTTTGATTAGATTCATTGTTTCAATAAAAGATTCACCACTATTATTTAGAGTTTACCCCCCCCCCCAAATCAGACATGCTGAAAAAGCATTGTGGAGTGATTTGCTTTCTACGGCTGGGTTCAAGAATTAAATGTTGGTTTTGGATTTCTGCTCTTTTACCTATTGACCCTGGAAGTATTTCTACTGAAAGTCAGATAGTTAAGAAATTGGTTTCTGTGTTCTGGAGTCCTGGCCGTGCTGGAGAGCCGCTCGCGGGGGGCAACCGGTGGCCTCGGTAGGACGTGAAGGGCGGACCGAAACGCCCCCCTTCCCATGAGGTTTTAGTCGCCCCCACACTCCCGGCTCATACCTGCTGTCCACAAGGCTCCCATGTGGCCGCCATCTTTCTTTCCAAAGAGGAGAGGGCGAATGGGGCAACACCCTTTCCCCTCCGGCAGACTTGATGGTCTGGATCAATGCAGAGTCCGTTCACTTTTCTGCTCCAAGCTGCTGGGTTCTGCATTAAGTCCTTGTGCTTCTGGGGCCGTGGCCGTGCTGGAGAGCCGCTCGCGGGGGGCAACTGGTGACCTCGGTAGGGCGTGAAGGACGGACCAGAACGCCCCCCTTCCCATGAGGTTTTAGTCGCCCCCACACCCCCGGCTCATACCTGCTGTCCACAAGGCTCCCATGTGGCCGCCATCTTTCTTTCCAGAGGGAGGAGGGCGGAAGGGAGCAACACCCTTTCCCCTCTGGGCAGAAATGATTGCCTGGATCAACGCATAGTCCTTTCACTTTTCTGCTCCAAGCTGCTGGGTTCTGCATTAGGTCATTGTGCTTCTGGGGCTGTGGCCGTGCTGGAGAGCCGCTCGTGGGGGCAACTGGTGGCCTCGGTAGGGCGTGAAGGGCGGACCGAAACGCCCCTCTTCCCATGAGGTTTTAGTCGCCCCCACACTCCCGGCTCATACCTGCTGTCCACAAGGCTCCCATGTGGCCACCATCTTTCTTTCCAGAGAGGAGAGGGCGAATGGGGCAACACCCTTTCCCCTCCGGCAGACTTGATGGCCTGGATCAATGCAGAGTCCGTTCACTTTTCTGCTCCAAGCTGCTGGGTTCTGCATTAAGTCCTTGTGCTTCTGGGGCCGTGGCTGTGCTGGAGAGCCGCTCGTGGGGGGCAACTGGTGACCTCGGTAGGGCGTGAAGGACGGACCAGAACGCCCCCCTTCCCATGAGGTTTTAGTCGCCCCCACACCCCCGGCTCATATCTGCTGTCCACAAGGCCCCCATGTGGCCGCCATCTTTCTTTCCAGAGGGAGGAGGGCGGAAGGGAGCAACACCCTTTCCCTTCTGGGCAGAAATGATTGCCTGGATTAACGCATAGTCCTTTCACTTTTCTGCTCCAAGCTGCTGGGTTCTGCATTAAGCCCTTGTGCTTCTGGGGCTGTGGCCGTGCTGGAGAGCCGTTCGTGGGGGGCAACTGGTGACCTCGGTAGGGCGTGAAGGACGGACCGGAACGCCCCCCTTCCCATGAGGTTTTAGTCGCCCCCACACTCCCGGCTCATACCTGCTGTCCACAAGGCTCCCATGTGGCCGCCATCTTTCTTTCCAGAGAGGAGAGGGCGAATGGGGCAACACCCTTTCCCCTCCAGCAGACTTGATGGGCTGGATCAACGCATAGTCCGTTCACTTTTCTGCTCCAAGCTGCTGGGTTCTGCATTAAGTCCTTGTGCTTCTGGGGCCGTGGCCGTGCTGGAGAGCCGCTCGTGAGGGGTGGCTGGTGACCTCGGTAGGGCGTGAAGGACGGACTGGAACGCCCCCCTTCCCATGAGGTTTTAGTCGCCCCCACACCCCCGGCTCATACCTGCTGTCCACAAGGCTCCCATGCGGCCGCCATCCTTCTTTCCAGAGAAGAGAGGGCGAATGGGGCAACACCCTTTCCCCTCCGGCAGACTTGATGGCCTGGATTAACGCATAGTCCTTTCACTTTTCTGCTCCAAGCTGCTGGGTTCTGCATTAAGTCCTTGTGCTTCTGGGACTGTGGCCGTGCTGGGGAGCTGCTCGGGGGGGGGCAACTGGTGACCTCGGTAGGGCGTGAAGGACGGACCAGAACGCCCCTCTTCCCATGAGGTTTTAGTCGCCCCCACACCCCCGGCTCATACCTGCTGTCCACAAGGCTCCCATGTGGCCGCCATCTTTCTTTCCAGAGGGAGGAGGGTGGAAGGGAGCAACACCCTTTCCCCTCTGGGCAGAAATGATTGCCTGGATTAACGCACAGTCCTTTCACTTTTCTGCTCCAAGCTGCTGGGTTCTGCATTAAGCCCTTGTGCTTCTGGGGCTGTGGCCGTGCTGGAGAGCCGCTCGTGGGGGGCAACTGGTGACCTCGGTAGGGCGTGAAGGACGGACCAGAACGCCCCCCTTCCCATGAGGTTTTAGTCGCCCCCACACCCCCGGCTCATACCTGCTGTCCACAAGGCTCCCATGCGGCTGCCATCCTTCTTTCCAGAGAAGAGAGGGCGAATGGGGCAACACCCTTTTCCCCTCTGGGCAGAAATGATGGCCTGGGTTAACGCATCGTCCGTTCACTTTTCTGCTCTAAGCTGCTGGTTTCTGCATTAAGTCCTTGTGTTTCTGGGGCTGTGGCCATGCTCCAAACTTAACTCTGATTTTCAGGGAGAAAGATTGGGTGGTTTACTTCTCATTGATCACTTTGTATATAGAGAGATGTCGCGCGGCCGCGTAAGCGGCCGCGCGGTTTTGAGAAAAAGTCCTCGTTCCCGCATACTCGAGCTGTGTTTGTAGAGGCTTCTGGTCACCAGGGTTCCATCTGGGGGAGGCGGGATGCGGCGCCTACTCCATCTGGAACTTCCCGGTGCTCTCGGCTCTTTTTGGAACCTGTTTTTTCTTTTTTCTTTTCCTCCGGGATCCCGCACCCTCCATGTGTTCCTTCTCTTATTCTGAACGTTTCAAAGATGGCGCTGGGGGGCGGGCTGTGGGCATGACTTCCGGGATCAGAGGTTACCTGGGAGGTGTAGTCCGGCAGATTTGAGAAAAAGTCCTCGTTCCCGCATACTCGAGCTGTGTTTGTAGAGGCTTCTGGTCACCAGGGTTCCATCTGGGGGAGGCGGGATGCGGCGCCTACTCCATCTGGAACTTCCCGGTGCTCTCGGCTCTTTTTGGAACCTGTTTTTTCTTTTTTCTTTTCCTCCGGGATCCCGCACCCTCCATGTGTTCCTTCTCTTATTCTGAACGTTTCAAAGATGGCGCTGGGGGGCGGGCTGTGGGCATGACTTCCGGGATCAGAGGTTACCTGGGAGGTGTAGTCCGGCAGATTTGAGAAAAAGTCCTCGTTCCCGCATACTCGAGCTGTGTTTGTAGAGGCTTCTGGTCACCAGGGTTCCATCTGGGGGAGGCGGGATGCGGCGCCTACTCCATCTGGAACTTCCCGGTGCTCTCGGCTCTTTTTGGAACCTGTTTTTTCTTTTTTCTTTTCCTCCGGGATCCCGCACCCTCCATGTGTTCCTTCTCTTATTCTGAACGTTTCAAAGATGGCGCTGGGGGGCGGGCTGTGGGCATGACTTCCGGGATCAGAGGTTACCTGGGAGGTGTAGTCCGGCAGATTTGAGAAAAAGTCCTCGTTCCCGCATACTCGAGCTGTGTTTGTAGAGGCTTCTGGTCACCAGGGTTCCATCTGGGGGAGGCGGGATGCGGCGCCTACTCCATCTGGAACTTCCCGGTGCTCTCGGCTCTTTTTGGAACCTGTTTTTTCTTTTTTCTTTTCCTCCGGGATCCCGCACCCTCCATGTGTTCCTTCTCTTATTCTGAACGTTTCAAAGATGGCGCTGGGGGGCGGGCTGTGGGCATGACTTCCGGGATCAGAGGTTACCTGGGAGGTGTAGTCCGGCAGATTTGAGAAAAAGTCCTCGTTCCCGCATACTCGAGCTGTGTTTGTAGAGGCTTCTGGTCACCAGGGTTCCATCTGGGGGAGGCGGGATGCGGCGCCTACTCCATCTGGAACTTCCCGGTGCTCTCGGCTCTTTTTGGAACCTGTTTTTTCTTTTTTCTTTTCCTCCGGGATCCCGCACCCTCCATGTGTTCCTTCTCTTATTCTGAACGTTTCAAAGATGGCGCTGGGGGGCGGGCTGTGGGCATGACTTCCGGGATCAGAGGTTACCTGGGAGGTGTAGTCCGGCAGATTTGAGAAAAAGTCCTCGTTCCCGCATACTCGAGCTGTGTTTGTAGAGGCTTCTGGTCACCAGGGTTCCATCTGGGGGAGGCGGGATGCGGCGCCTACTCCATCTGGAACTTCCCGGTGCTCTCGGCTCTTTTTGGAACCTGTTTTTTCTTTTTTCTTTTCCTCCGGGATCCCGCACCCTCCATGTGTTCCTTCTCTTATTCTGAACGTTTCAAAGATGGCGCTGGGGGGCGGGCTGTGGGCATGACTTCCGGGATCAGAGGTTACCTGGGAGGTGTAGTCCGGCAGATTTGAGAAAAAGTCCTCGTTCCCGCATACTCGAGCTGTGTTTGTAGAGGCTTCTGGTCACCAGGGTTCCATCTGGGGGAGGCGGGATGCGGCGCCTACTCCATCTGGAACTTCCCGGTGCTCTCGGCTCTTTTTGGAACCTGTTTTTTCTTTTTTCTTTTCCTCCGGGATCCCGCACCCTCCATGTGTTCCTTCTCTTATTCTGAACGTTTCAAAGATGGCGCTGGGGGGCGGGCTGTGGGCATGACTTCCGGGATCAGAGGTTACCTGGGAGGTGTAGTCCGGCAGATTTGAGAAAAAGTCCTCGTTCCCGCATACTCGAGCTGTGTTTGTAGAGGCTTCTGGTCACCAGGGTTCCATCTGGGGGAGGCGGGATGCGGCGCCTACTCCATCTGGAACTTCCCGGTGCTCTCGGCTCTTTTTGGAACCTGTTTTTTCTTTTTTCTTTTCCTCCGGGATCCCGCACCCTCCATGTGTTCCTTCTCTTATTCTGAACGTTTCAAAGATGGCGCTGGGGGGCGGGCTGTGGGCATGACTTCCGGGATCAGAGGTTACCTGGGAGGTGTAGTCCGGCAGATTTGAGAAAAAGTCCTCGTTCCCGCATACTCGAGCTGTGTTTGTAGAGGCTTCTGGTCACCAGGGTTCCATCTGGGGGAGGCGGGATGCGGCGCCTACTCCATCTGGAACTTCCCGGTGCTCTCGGCTCTTTTTGGAACCTGTTTTTTCTTTTTTCTTTTCCTCCGGGATCCCGCACCCTCCATGTGTTCCTTCTCTTATTCTGAACGTTTCAAAGATGGCGCTGGGGGGCGGGCTGTGGGCATGACTTCCGGGATCAGAGGTTACCTGGGAGGTGTAGTCCGGCAGATTTGAGAAAAAGTCCTCGTTCCCGCATACTCGAGCTGTGTTTGTAGAGGCTTCTGGTCACCAGGGTTCCATCTGGGGGAGGCGGGATGCGGCGCCTACTCCATCTGGAACTTCCCGGTGCTCTCGGCTCTTTTTGGAACCTGTTTTTTCTTTTTTCTTTTCCTCCGGGATCCCGCACCCTCCATGTGTTCCTTCTCTTATTCTGAACGTTTCAAAGATGGCGCTGGGGGGCGGGCTGTGGGCATGACTTCCGGGATCAGAGGTTACCTGGGAGGTGTAGTCCGGCAGATTTGAGAAAAAGTCCTCGTTCCCGCATACTCGAGCTGTGTTTGTAGAGGCTTCTGGTCACCAGGGTTCCATCTGGGGGAGGCGGGATGCGGCGCCTACTCCATCTGGAACTTCCCGGTGCTCTCGGCTCTTTTTGGAACCTGTTTTTTCTTTTTTCTTTTCCTCCGGGATCCCGCACCCTCCATGTGTTCCTTCTCTTATTCTGAACGTTTCAAAGATGGCGCTGGGGGGCGGGCTGTGGGCATGACTTCCGGGATCAGAGGTTACCTGGGAGGTGTAGTCCGGCAGATTTGAGAAAAAGTCCTCGTTCCCGCATACTCGAGCTGTGTTTGTAGAGGCTTCTGGTCACCAGGGTTCCATCTGGGGGAGGCGGGATGCGGCGCCTACTCCATCTGGAACTTCCCGGTGCTCTCGGCTCTTTTTGGAACCTGTTTTTTCTTTTTTCTTTTCCTCCGGGATCCCGCACCCTCCATGTGTTCCTTCTCTTATTCTGAACGTTTCAAAGATGGCGCTGGGGGGCGGGCTGTGGGCATGACTTCCGGGATCAGAGGTTACCTGGGAGGTGTAGTCCGGCAGATTTGAGAAAAAGTCCTCGTTCCCGCATACTCGAGCTGTGTTTGTAGAGGCTTCTGGTCACCAGGGTTCCATCTGGGGGAGGCGGGATGCGGCGCCTACTCCATCTGGAACTTCCCGGTGCTCTCGGCTCTTTTTGGAACCTGTTTTTTCTTTTTTCTTTTCCTCCGGGATCCCGCACCCTCCATGTGTTCCTTCTCTTATTCTGAACGTTTCAAAGATGGCGCTGGGGGGCGGGCTGTGGGCATGACTTCCGGGATCAGAGGTTACCTGGGAGGTGTAGTCCGGCAGATTTGAGAAAAAGTCCTCGTTCCCGCATACTCGAGCTGTGTTTGTAGAGGCTTCTGGTCACCAGGGTTCCATCTGGGGGAGGCGGGATGCGGCGCCTACTCCATCTGGAACTTCCCGGTGCTCTCGGCTCTTTTTGGAACCTGTTTTTTCTTTTTTCTTTTCCTCCGGGATCCCGCACCCTCCATGTGTTCCTTCTCTTATTCTGAACGTTTCAAAGATGGCGCTGGGGGGCGGGCTGTGGGCATGACTTCCGGGATCAGAGGTTACCTGGGAGGTGTAGTCCGGCAGATTTGAGAAAAAGTCCTCGTTCCCGCATACTCGAGCTGTGTTTGTAGAGGCTTCTGGTCACCAGGGTTCCATCTGGGGGAGGCGGGATGCGGCGCCTACTCCATCTGGAACTTCCCGGTGCTCTCGGCTCTTTTTGGAACCTGTTTTTTCTTTTTTCTTTTCCTCCGGGATCCCGCACCCTCCATGTGTTCCTTCTCTTATTCTGAACGTTTCAAAGATGGCGCTGGGGGGCGGGCTGTGGGCATGACTTCCGGGATCAGAGGTTACCTGGGAGGTGTAGTCCGGCAGATTTGAGAAAAAGTCCTCGTTCCCGCATACTCGAGCTGTGTTTGTAGAGGCTTCTGGTCACCAGGGTTCCATCTGGGGGAGGCGGGATGCGGCGCCTACTCCATCTGGAACTTCCCGGTGCTCTCGGCTCTTTTTGGAACCTGTTTTTTCTTTTTTCTTTTCCTCCGGGATCCCGCACCCTCCATGTGTTCCTTCTCTTATTCTGAACGTTTCAAAGATGGCGCTGGGGGGCGGGCTGTGGGCATGACTTCCGGGATCAGAGGTTACCTGGGAGGTGTAGTCCGGCAGATTTGAGAAAAAGTCCTCGTTCCCGCATACTCGAGCTGTGTTTGTAGAGGCTTCTGGTCACCAGGGTTCCATCTGGGGGAGGCGGGATGCGGCGCCTACTCCATCTGGAACTTCCCGGTGCTCTCGGCTCTTTTTGGAACCTGTTTTTTCTTTTTTCTTTTCCTCCGGGATCCCGCACCCTCCATGTGTTCCTTCTCTTATTCTGAACGTTTCAAAGATGGCGCTGGGGGGCGGGCTGTGGGCATGACTTCCGGGATCAGAGGTTACCTGGGAGGTGTAGTCCGGCAGATTTGAGAAAAAGTCCTCGTTCCCGCATACTCGAGCTGTGTTTGTAGAGGCTTCTGGTCACCAGGGTTCCATCTGGGGGAGGCGGGATGCGGCGCCTACTCCATCTGGAACTTCCCGGTGCTCTCGGCTCTTTTTGGAACCTGTTTTTTCTTTTTTCTTTTCCTCCGGGATCCCCTAAATATCACTTTTTAAAGTATTACAATTAGTGGTTGTATAGTGGATGTTAAGCATCTACAGCTGCAGAAAAAGGAAAATAACTGTCATTGCACTGGCATGTTCTGTGATAAAGTGAAATATTATAATAAAAAAATCTATAGCAATATTTCTTTATAGAAAATTTAACATGACATGTAAAATATATCATTTAATAAAAATATAGAGTTAAAATATATATATGCAGCTAAATTTAAAAATTGTCTGTGATAAGATCACATTATTGGTTGTTTTGAGCCATGATTCTAAAATTTTGGGTAAAGAGAATGAGAGATCTATATGGAAAATGGAAGAGGCTTTCCTATTTGGTATTACCTTATACTATGGCCTACAAGTAGATTAATAAACAATGGCTGAATCCTCAGTCCAGGGGGAAGAACCCACACAGTCACAGCAAGTTCTTTTCTTTTCTCAATGTTATTGAGAAAGCATGTTTATCTAACTATTTTTATCTTGATGTAGATTACAAAAATGATGACTCTTCTCTAGTAGACATGACCATGCTAGTTTGTGAAACAAGCACTGCTACAAAAAACATATCATTTAAAAAAAAAAAGGTAAAAAAAATAAGTAAAGTGCAACTTGAAAAATCCACTTTAGGAGATTGTTCATTTATTCAGAGACTGTCAGTCACAGGTCAAAGCTGCTTGGAGAACTGCTTTCAGAGTCAATTCAAAGGACAGATGATAGAGCCAAGCTTGGCTCTGGAGGGACAGTTTTTATCTTCCTCTTTTTTTTTTAACCCCAAATGGCTATTTACCAGATTGGACTCTGGATGACTTTTGGCTCTTTCCAGAAATCATTAAGTCCACACCCTTCTAGTGGTCCCAACCCCTAACCCCCCCAATGGACAAACACTTGGCACAGTGCTCACAAAAATGCTTTGCAGGCTCTGAAGACAATTCCACAAGAGGAGTTCCAAATGTTTAGCGAAAAAGCACAACACAATTAGAATAAGTATATGACCTCCTAATGAGAATGTGCTGAAAGGAGAAGGCATTCCTTTGCTTCTAAATTCTGGGTGACTTATTTTTTCAATTGCTTTATATTCCTACCTCATGCTTGAAACGTATAAGTCCTGCACTTCATACCAGGGTGTCCGGTTTTGTGTATCAACTCATCTGGTTCGTAGTTAATCAAAACAGCAAATATAGAGCTTTTGTTTGTTTAAGGCAAAACCTACCAACAGAACACAACACATAAACTTGCTATAACTAGGATTGTTTAATAAAGCAATGAAACCATCATGCTAATTAACAATGCTAAAGATTGAACTGTATACAGGCCAAGTGTGTGGTGTGGGATAGGGCAATGAATCAATATCTTCAGTTATTCATTTGCAGAGGTCTAAAAGCTAAAGTTATATAGACTTGTCTCATTTGCAGGCCTGGTTAGTACATCTTTCCTCTTACATTTTGGCTCCAGCATGTTAATTATCTCCATATATCATTTTTGGTTTTAGCTTTTGCTGAGCAGTTTTTTTTTTAACAAATTCATTACTATCATTTTCCCACAAGCCGCCTGGCACATAAGCTATTTATTCCCTGTATCAAAATGAATGTTATTTTTGAAACTTATTTTAACTCTTTTCAAGCCACTGGGGGTATTACTGAGTCAATTTCCTGAGACAGTAAATTCCCAAGTAGGAGTAGCTGACCCTTTAAACAGCAACTAGTAGCCAACTTGCAAGTTGATAGGAAGAGCCAATAAATGTAGACATAATGCAATCGAGTCAGTTAAGAAATAGGTTACTTTGGGGATTTGAAAAGAGAAAGCGAGTCCAGAGAAATTTGCTAATTCTTTTGGACAGAACTTTAAAATTAGGGAATGAAGGAAAACAAATTAGACTTTACATATTTGAATTTGAGAAGAACATTCGATTCAGAATAGCAATTTTCTGGTTAGATTAATTCAAGCTGTGTTGTCTATTTGAAAACTGAAGTGCATGATTCTAACATAATATATGGTTAGATTCACATTTCCCGTTACCTCTAGAGAGCATGCACTGCCAAAGGCAGACATTTAAGATAAGTCCTTACACTGTGCATTAGTCCTAGGAATCATTTTCCAGGAATTTAATTCAGATGAAAACCCGTCAGAAGCAAAAACAATTTACATTTGTCCCCACTCATGCATTCTCTGGGTTCTGCCAGACATTTTTTAGATATTCTCAAAGCAGTTCCTCATTCCTGCCTCTGGCATTCCCCAACAACAGAACCAGACGTTGAATGACCATCTGTCACAATCAAACCCTTCTTTGTCGAACATCAGGGCAGTTCTATATAACCATTTTCTGGTCTGGAATATGCATTTCTACTCGAATGCAAGCTCCAAGAAGGAGGAATTTTGTCTCTCTTATCTGCTGTTGGAAAAGCAGAATCTAGAAAAGTTCTGGTACATTGAAGGAAACACAAACACAGCTCAGGAACCTCCATCTGAATTTGTTTAAATGGGAGTTCTGAGAGATCTGTCCCACTTATTCTATTATTGAAGACTACTATATTTTTGAGAGACCACCTATCCCTTTTGGCAGGAGTACACACGCATGGACACACAAACATATCTACTTTACATATATACTTGGTGCTGTCTCCTGCTTTTTACTTTAACATATAGTTGAGCAATTAATTTTATCTATAAAATTATGAATTTAGTATACTGGCACTGAATTTTTCTATTACACATAAAGAGAAACTCAAAGCGTTTTATACTTAAAAGAAAGAAATACTTGGGGCATGTACCACCAGAAAGCAAGTGACATTAGTATAAACTGCTATAGCAGTCACATTTGGGGCAACACTGATTGGATTCTTACAATACTATATCCTTATAACCCTGAGATTTTGAAAAGGGAAAGGTCCCAAGAACTAACCAAATTAGTTCTGATTTCTCGGTGAATAAATCAAGGTGAATGGGCACAGGGTTACACAGGTAATTAGTAAAGATTTAGATCCAGTCCCCTACCCCAGTCTCCTCACTGCTGGTTTAAATTCTTTAAATTAGGTGGAGTCTTTGATGCCTTTGCTCAGAAAGATCCTCACATATCTTCCCAGTGACACCAGGCCTGACTATGTGTGTCTAGTGACTCAAAGGTCCTAGTGCCTTGGGGAAATGTAGTTCCAAGGGCAGAATGCAGGGCCTTGGACATGGCTTCAGGTCTCTGACCCTTCTCCTCAGCCTTGTCTGTCACTACCCTGGGAACTCTACAATAGCACTAGAATTTGCTTTACTTTAGTTGTTTTTAATAAGAGTTTAGCTTAGAGCTATTTGGCAGCAATCTTGAAAGGATAAAGCAGATATAGGTCATTTTAGGTAGGCTTTAATTGATAATTGTTTTCAAGAGAGCAAAATCATGCTTAAAAATTGCTGGTGAAAACTGTGTCTAATCAGAAATAATGGTCACAGAAAAGGATAGAGAATCAGATGTGAAGAGAAAAATTAGAAATAAGCTCAGAAAAATATGTTCCCAGGAAGCTTATTTGCAAGTATTATAAAACCAACTGAGACTCACCATAGACGATGATTTTAACAGAAGTTAAAGTAGGTGAGTATTCCTACTATGGACTGCTTTTCCACGTAGGTTATCTCATGGACATTATCTCTTGTCATGGGTAGGTTTCTTGCTAAGAGTGACTTTTTAAGAATCCCACACCTGGCAGGGAGCAGAGTACACACTTTTCCTTTTGTCTCTTGGTCGCTCTGCAGCTATACTCATATGCCTTCACTTGGGCCAGATGATGAGACCCAACAATAATAAGCCAATAAATAGGTTAAGCACTTAATTTTCCAATGGACAAGTTGAGATGGACAATTCTAAGATGTGTTCATGGTATTATGGTCCATATTCATCCGAGATCTTACCTAAGCCTGTGAATGACTTTAAAACAACTCTAAGTCATTTGCTTTACTCCACTAAGCCACGAATGAACGTGGGTTCCATAACAAACTGTGTAGTGAAGTTCTGAGGTTGCCTCAAATGACCACAAAATCCACAATACTGGTTTGACTGAAAACAACGATGTACAGGAATTTAAAGTACAAAATAAGACTTTTTAAGAATGTCATCTTGTCTTATATTTTTAAAATGTTGTCCCAGATTCAAGAAAGTACGAGCAAAGGTACAAGAAGCTTTTGCTCAGCTACTCTTCTGCTAGTTTCTTATACATTATGTATCTTCCATGTCATTTTGATCGACTGTAAATGTCAGGGAAGTCACTGGCCTCAAAAGGTGTATTTTTCCTACTACCTCGATAGTCTTTGAACAGGCCATGTTTTAGGAGAACTTATACTTTTAACCACTTAATATTTTAAAGGCAAGAGGGAGAGAGAGAGAAACAAACTTCTTTGGCAATATATCCCAGTTCACATACCTAGGGATTAGAGAAGCTTGACAAAAGTCTAAACAAAATCCCTTCTGCAATTCTAACTCCTCATGCTATCCTCAGTAGAAACTAAAAAGAAAGTTCTCACAAAGGGAAATGCTCCTATAATTTGAAGATTCAGGGAGGACTTATAATTGACTGTTATATAAGGAAAAGATGAACGTTAAGACTTGTAGGCTTCACAAAAGGTTGGTGGCTAAATGGTGAGAAAGAAATAACAATCTGATGACAGAGATAATCAAGAGAGAGAAAGATGGAGACAGAAATGTAGATAATATGTATGGAAGAAATATAAGGTCTGCCTTATATTGCAAAAGCCAACCCTATAATTAGGAACATGACTAAATTCTCTGGCATATATGCATTACCTGAGTGCTTTGTAGTTATTTCACTATTTTTTAAAAAAATCTCATCTTATTTTTTCCCTCTGTATTGAGAAAAGTATCTGTCCATTTTTCAATTCTGTTACAAAATGGAATCCCACCTAAAAATCTAAATCTCGGAGAGTTGCTTACTTAAACACCCTCCTTGACTACAGCCTGTAGAGGATGCTAGGGACAAAGGAAAACAGGTACCATTATTAGTATCTCTTCTTGTTGAGTTACCTGGAGTGATCTTAGAAACCAGGCTTCTCCTAAGAGTTTCCCTTCCTTTTAGATTATGAGGCATTTTTCAATACTTTTGGTGAAAATTAAGTTTTCTGCTATAAGCCCCATTTGCTTTTCCACTCCTCTTGGTGACTTAATGTAATAGCAAGAGCTACTGTTACTTGTACATGATGCCTGAGTTTAGAATTGGCAGCTCTTCTATGTCACTGTCGTGCATTCTATTTCTATGGGATCATTTTTCATCACCTATCTCACGGTAACATACTATGGTGTTTTTTCTGCTATAATTACAATTATTTCACTGAGATGGAGAAAAAAGAGAGAAAAATGAAAGGGAAGAATAAAAAGAAACCAGATTTTTACTCAAACACGCTACAACTCTTATTTGAGTTCTAAAAATCCTACTTTCTTTTATTTTTATTTTATTTTATTTTATTTTTGCTTTTTGGGTCACACCAGGCAATGCACAGTTGTTACTCCTGGCTCTGCACTCAGGAATTACTCCTGGCAGTGCTCAGGGGACCATATGGGATGCTGGGAATCAAACCTGGGTCGGCCACGTGCAAGGCAAATGCCCTACCCACTGTGCTATCGCTCCAGCCCCTAAAAATCCTACTTTCTCACTATTTTTATAACTACCGCAAGATCATTCTTCCTTTTACCTATATCCTTTATATTAGTTTCCAAAAAAAATTGTAAGAAGTTTCCTGGAACTTTGAGATTTTCAACATTATGTCAAATAGCTAACTTTTCTCAACAGCTTGATCCCTGGGCACAATTACTCGTTTCTGCTATATGATGGTGAGTTGCTGCTCTTCATAATGCCCACTCAGTGTGAGAACCCAGCTCTTCTGACTTGTCTTTGAGTGTCTATTACTCCATTATGTTTTCTACCAGGGGTCTGTAAGCAAATTGGACCCTCCAAAGCTAACTCTGGGCCATCAAGCACACTCTGGGCCATAAAGCATAGTCTGGGTTTCTAAAACAGATGTGTGGATTAACTCCTCATTTTGGGATTCCTAATCTATAACAGAAATCATAGTATAACCCAAAGTAAAAACAAATAATAAGTACATTTTCTATACACGGCAAAAGACAGAGTGTAAAGCATGTCTGACCTCTGGCAGTGAGCATCAGTTTTCCTCAGCAGGTAATGCAGGCCTCCTCTGACTTCCTCCAGCCTCCTCCAGTCCTCCTGGAGACCTTATATTGCTGAAGGTAGGATTGAGGAAGAATGGCAAATCTTCTTATACAGAAACTCTCTGATTTTGAATTATCTCATCTTTGCCTCCCAGAATCAACACAGATCCACCTTGTTCACTGAGATCTTTTTGAAAGACACATATATACACACCTTATCACTATCACTGTCACTGTCCTCCCGTTGTTCATCGATTTGCTTGAGCGGGCCCAGTAATGTCTCCATTGTGAGACTTGTTATTACTGTGTTTGGCATATCGAATACGTCACGGGTAGCTTGCCAGGCTTTGCCATGCAGGCGAGATACTCTCAGTAGCTTGCCGGGTTCTCTGAGAGGGACAGAGGAATTGAACCCGGGTTGGTTGTGCGGCCATGCACAAGGCAAATGCCCTACCACTGTGCTACCGCTCCAACCCTACTTTTATGAAATCAGAGAATATACCCTACAGTCCTTGTTTTTCCCACACTGTCTCTTTCTTCTGTTTCCAAAAGGGGAAATGTTCAAAACACCATATTACAGTCTAAAATATATTAGGTTCAAAATGCATTAATGTGTGTACACATGGGCTGGAGCGATAGCACAGCAGGTAGGGTGTTTGCCTTGCACGCAGCCAACATGACCAACCGGAGTTTGATTCCTCCGCCCTTCTCGGAGAGCCGGGCAAGATACCGAGAGTATCTCGCCCGCACGGCAAAGCCTGGCAAGCTCCCCGTGATGTATTCGATATGCCAAACACAGTAACAAGTCTCACAATGTTACTGGGCCCGTACGAGCAAATCTATGAACAACAGGAGGACCGTGACTGTGACCGTGACCATGTGTACACACACACAACACACACAGCAACATCTCATTGTATGACAGTAGCCTGTGGTCATTTTAACCTTTAAAATTGGTGGAATCTCTTTAATTAGGAACATTTAAAACCAGAGGAGATTCAACATCTAAAGGAAATAGGACAATTTTGGAGCAAGAATACTCTGAGTGTGCTGGAGTCCTTTCACCAGATGTCCTGAAAGGATGTCATAGGAATGTCCACATTTATTCTCTGATTGTTTTAATCTTTTAGTAGGTTAATTTTCAAGAAGACACAAGATAGAGAGAAGCTTACTGAATCCTTCTGAACGTGATATGCAGTTTCAACAGTCATCAGCTGAGGCCCGTATCACTTCATCTATGACACACACCACTTTGGTCCTACCCTCACTGGTCTACTAGGAAGCAAATTGGAGAAATTATAACACCTCATTCATAAATATTTTTTATAAAAATATTATTCTTAAAAATTATCTAAAACCACTTAAAAGAATTCCTTAAATGTCATGAGGTATCTTATTAGTAATCGAATTTCCCTCAATTGTTTAATTTTTTTCATAGTTGCTTGGTTAACATCTGAATCCAAAAAGTTTTTTCCATCAAAAAAACTTGATGAAGCTCAAGGTTCATTTCTACAACCTCCTCCTTTTTTTCTTTTTGTGTTTGCAATGTATTTGTTGAATACACAAAACTTCAAACCTGAACTAGATTCTGCTAATTTTATTAATTCATCTATAAGGGGTTCCTTTGCTCTGTTATTTGCTACAAACTGCAGGTTACAGCCTAAGCATGATATGGTTCAGGCTTCATTTGTGAATGTGTGTTTGTGTATGTGTGTGTGTGTGTGTGTGTGTGTGTGTGATAGATACAGATGGTGCTGATTTTAGGAGGTATATCATTATTGTTTCTTTTTGTGATATGAGCCACCAATCATTCTTAAAATCTACGCATGCACATCTTTTTCCACATTTGATATCATGTTTTAAGATATTCATTTCAAACGCCTTTAAGTTTCATTATGATCTGTTTTCTATCCAGTAGTTACACAACACTCTTTTATTTAATCATCAGCTTCAAGATTTCCATCAATCATCCTAGTGTGTTTTTTCTTCTGCAAAGCACCGATCACACCTGCCCAGTCTCCTTTTCTGTATCTTCTGACCCCCTTCTCTTCCCCAGGAAAGCAATACAAATATCCTAACAATGCCTTTAGCATTATAGAGAAATTTTATCAAGTATTGCCCTTAGGATATTTTCTCCTGTTTTGATGGGGAGTGATAAGGAGGAACTGGACCACATTCAGAAGTGCGCAGGGGCTATCCTGCCTCTGAGTTCAGGAGTAACACCTAGCAGTACTCTGGGGATCATATGTAGCTCTGAAAACAGGATTGTGGTCTGTGGGATACAAAGCAAGCACTAAACTTCTGTACTATCTCTTCAACCCCATTCTTATAGCATTTTCCCCTTATTCTATCTTATCTCCTAAGTCATTAAATGTATCTTCTAAATTTCTATTAACAGTTCCAATATGTCCATTCTTCACCCCTTATGACCAATTAATTCTTTGTCACCAGTTGGTTGCCCTATAATTCAAGTCGGTTTTGATTACTTTCCAGAGAACATCAGATTCCACTGGTTAAGAGCCTCAGACTCTCTCTCACTACTGTCTCCTCACTTCTGATGCCAACTACAAGTTAAGGTTGTCTCCTGTGCTTAAACTGACTGACTATAAATCAAGGGTTCCCAGATTACCTCTTTGGGTTCCATTAATGTACTAGAACATCTGACAGCACTCAGAATATCAGTTTGCTCATGAGATTACTGGTTTAATACAAAGGATATTAAAGGATATGAATCAACAGCTTGATGAAGAGATAAGCAGGGTTAGGTGCTGAACAAAGAAGCTTCTGTGCTTGTGGAATTTGGGGACTGGCACTGTGGCACATGGAAGCATTATGATTCACCCATTTGGGAGCTTTTTTTTGCACCCCATTTTCGGGAGCTTTACAAAGGTTTTGTTACACAGACGTGATTGATTAAATAATGAGCCACTGATGATTGATTCAAACTTTGGCCTCTATCTATGCCAGGGTCAGGGTGGGGGGTGTGAACCTTTGAAAAGTTTCAACACTCAGCCCCATTTGACTGGCAACCAGCCATCACCCCTGGGTTCTTTCCAATAACCACCTCATTATACAGACTCAGGTTTAGTGGAAAGGGACATGTTATGTATATCAACACACATTGCACTAACCACTTAGGATAGTTCAAGAGTTTTAGAATTTCTGAGACAGAAACATAGAAAAAGACCAAATACCTATTTATTTTTATGTCATGACATCACATCTCCCTTTTCTGTGTTATTTTTCATCTTTGCTCATCATACATAGTATCATAATGCAATAAGATGTTTGATTCCTTTGTGCCAAACTCTAAAATCTCATGAATTGGAGAACTTGGCTCTCCTCTTGCTTTTTCTGAGTTTTGCATAGGCTTCAGGCAATGTTGACCACGCTCAGCATTGAAACTGAAATCACTTTTATTTCCCAGGATGTTCCCTTTCCATAGCTGCATGCTTTCACCGGAACAAAAATACCCTGGCCTTTCCTTCTTAGCTATAAGGCACATTATAAAATCTTACTTTTTCTCCTTCACATAATCCTTATCCTTTGGAATTTAAAATGCAACCTTCATAATATCAGTTCCTTTGTTAAAACACAACTAAATCAGTTATTTGAAAAACAAAATTCGACCTCCACTATGAAGCCTTGATTCTCCTCATGTTCCCAGTATTCTGAGAACCATAAATTATCTGTGTACAGTCCATGTTCCCATGTTAGTGATTGCATTTTATAATCATGCCACTCTGCATCATGTAGAGTGAAGGCTTCTGCACTAGATATAAAATCTTTAATGAAAATAGGAGACATTTATCTTGGAACTGGAGAGATACAGTGGGTAGAGCACTTATCTTCCATGTTGCAGACCTGGGTTCTATCCCTGGCATCCCACAGGTCTTTCAAGAACCACCAGGAGTGATCCCTGAGCATAGAACCAAGAGTAAGCCTTGAGCACCACAGAGTGTGGTCCCAAAACAAAGAGTGAAACAAAAAAGACATTTATCTTATTCATTCTTGCAGTAGCGATAGCACAGCAGGTAGGGCGTTCGCCTTACAAGCGGCCAACATGGCCAACCCGAGTTCGATTCCTCCGCCCCTCTCGGAGAGCCCGGCAAGCTACCGAGAGTATTTGATATGCCAGACACAGTAACAACAAGGTCTCCAATGGAGACGTTACTGGGCCCGCTCGAGCAAATCGACGATCAACGGGAGGGCCTTTACCTTTTACCTTTATTCTTGCAGTATGATCCCTGTCCATATCCTTCTCTTCCCCAACCACCCACCACACTTCTTGACCACCAATTTTTGTAGGTCCAATTGACATATTCTTACTCCATTAAAATGGCTTTCCTACTATAGTTCATGTTTACTGAAATTAATCCTTCTCTCCACAAGTAAATGCTAATTCCCAAAGCTCTGGCTTCTCCTTTTCTGTATCATATCCTATAGTGGACACTTAACCTTACCTCACTTTGAAGCCTCAAATTCTTTATATTTTGTTTTTTTAGAAATTTTCTCTGTGGAAAACATTCCTCTTGAACTCCTTTTGGAAATATTATCACTTTAGTATGCTCCAGACTTCTTTCATCTTGGCCCCCTATATGCTGCAGACCCCACGTCTGCTTCTGTTAAGAGGCCAGTCATACCCTGTACACTTTGCATTAGTAACTTGGACCACTCCAAAACTTCTCCATTTCTCCCTTCTACCCTAAGAGAGCACTTTGGTGAGCTTTTTAAAAAAGAGATTCTGACTCATTAAGAATTTTTATCCTCCATTCTTTTGCTTTCTTCCCAACACAAGAATGGAAAACAAATTCTTCCTTCTCTGACTGAAAAACCAAGACAGGACAGCTTTGCTCAGATAAAGCCTTGACTACAGATTCCAGCTCTCTTCCTCAGATATAAAGTGATATTATGGCCTTTAATCACAATCTTTTCCATTGCGTCCACAAGGAGATATAATAGTTCAGCCTCACCCCATGCAAAGTTGGATACAATCAGCTACAACTTACTAAGATAAGTCTGGATCAAGGCTGGAGTGATAGCACAGCGGCTAGGACATTTGCCTTGCACACGGCCAACCTGGGTTCAATTTCCAGCAGCATCCCATATGGTCCCCTGAGCACTGCCAGGAGTAATTCCTGAGTGCAGACCCAGGAGTAACCCCTGTGCATAGCCAGGTGTGAACCCCCCCCCGCCAAAAAAAAAGATAAGGCTGTATCCAGAGGTATTTTTGAGGGGCCTTTAGGTTGTAAAGGACATTTCTTTTTTTGCTTGTTTGTGGGGCATACCTGTCTATACTCAGGGCTTAGTCATGGCTTTGTTCTCAGGGATCATGGCTGGCATAACTTGGGGAACCATATATAATGCCAGGAATCAACCCAGTTTAACTACACTCAAGGCAATTACTTTACCCATTTTACCATTTCTCCAGGCTGCAAAGGGCATTTCTTGTTCCCTTAGATTCCTAAGGAGGCATGCGTTGCCTTAACTTTTTCCAGTTTTCTTAGCTTCTTCTTAATTTGAATTACAATCAGGCCTTTCTTTCCATTTCATTCTCTTTGAATTGCTTCTGCCTTGTGTGGTCCAATCTGAACTGGCATCAGTTGTGTTGGTACATCATATGTTAGGTTTTCTGAATGTTCACTACAGGTTATAGCAGATCTCTGTAGGAGGACAGCAGGGACAACAAGTGTCCAGTCTGGGGCATTAGCCTGTGTTTTGTGCTCTTCCTCTTTCCAGTTACATAAACACCAGCCAGGATAAGGTAGGTGCTGAGTTGTAGTGAATATTAGCCTTAGCTGTATTATCATGATTCTTGGTTCCAACAAGATCTTGAGAAAGGAGGAGTGTTTCTTTCAGTGCTTGTAAAACATATTAGTTCTAATTTGTCCCTTTTACCACAGGGGTGTGTGTGTGTGTGTGTGTGTGTGTGTGTGTGTGTGTGTGTGTATGTGTGTGTTGTGATCTATATTTGGCAGGGTAGATCTCTGACAAAGAAGAAAATTGTAGATTCTGTATCCATCTCTCTCTTGAACCATTTGATTTGAGAACTCAGGAATGTGTGAGGTTTCTGGGCCTTTCCATGAGCTCTGAAGAGTTTGGAAGTGTTCCTGCTTTGCTGAGATCCCCTGAGGCTGGGGTGGGCTATTTTAGTTCCCATGAGCAGCAGAATTGGGAGTAGAGTGGAAAGATCCAGAACTCTTCTCCTCTGTGAGGTATCCCCAGTCCTTCCAGAATAAACAGAGATGTACGTTCCAGAGGAACCCCATAATTCATCAAAGCCTTCAGCACTGGGTACATAATAACCCAAAGCTGGTACATAATAACCCCAAAGTTGAGCCCAAAGCTCAACCAATTTTTCAGGGACTTAGACACATGGCCTTCAGTTGGGTCAGAAAAAAAAACTGCTCTGAAGATGGGCGACCCGACATTCTTAATTGCTTCATTCTGGCAAGTCTGTTTCCCTCTCTGGGTGTGGATTTCCTGATTGCATGGAGAGGAGGGCTGAGACTATGTGGAGATTAATTCCCCGATTGTTACATTCTTTTCCATCAGGACCATTCTGAAAACAGATTTCCATTGGCCAGGTCACACATAAGCCCCTAGGAATAGGAATTCACACCTAGTCAGGACTAAATATAGCAGTGTTTTCTAGTACTTTCTCTAATTAGGAAAGCTTGAGCACAGTTTCAACTTCAGCGAGTGTCAACAAATCCAAGAGGGTCTCATGCTCACAAACAGGACCTCAAGGTTTCTGCCTGATAGAAGGCTGGGCCCCACCCCTCATCCCTTCATCCTCAGCTTGAAAACAAAGCCTTCTCTTTTTCTAGTCACCACTTCCATAGACTCTTCCCCACAAAAGACCTTGCTCTGAGACAGCGAATATCAATTTTCTTTCCTTTTTTGCCTTTTATTTAATTTATTTATTTTTGCTCGAGCGGGCCCAGTAACGTCTCCATTGGAGACTTTGTTGTTACTGTGTCTGGCATATCGAATACTCTCGGTAGCTTTTAGTCCGGAAGGTGGGGGCGGCATACCTTGTGATGCTCAGGGATTACTTCTAGCTCTGTGCTCAGGAATCACTCCTGGTGGTGCTCAGGAGACCATCTGGGATTCTGGGGATCGAACCTGGGTTGGCTGCAAGCAAAGCAAATGCCCTACCTGATGTGCTATGGCTCCGACTCTATGTATCAATTCATTTTCTGTTCATAACTATATCAGCGGGCTGGAGCAATCACACAGCAATAGGGTGTTTGCCTTGTATGCGGCCACCCTGGCCGAGCTGGATTTGATTCCTCCATCCCTCTCAGAGAGCCCAGCAAGCTACTGAGAGTATCTAGCCCGCATGGTAAGCATATTCAATATGCCAAACACAAGTAACGACAAGTCTCACAATGGAGATGATACTGGGCCCGCTCGAGCAAATTGATGAACAACGAGAGGACAGTGCTACAGTGCTAACCATATCAGTAGAGCAGTTGTATCAATCTCATCTTAGAGAGGCACAGACAAGATGAGTAAATGGCCCAAGTCACACAACCAGTGAGCAGCCCCATCTGGAGTCCTGTTCTTTACTGCACACTGGTCTCAGGCACGGGGTTGGTGAGTACTGATGAACATTCAACTTTGGCATATGGTCTGCACATCTTTATAATTTTTTTATTCCTAAGGTCCAGAGAATGGGCATCATTGGGTGGATTTCCTGTCACGCTCTCTGAGGCTAGGCCATTATGAAGTTGTTCTGTTCTACACAGCGCCTATGCCACCTCCCCATGCCATCATTTTCAGACTGGGGTCCCCCATCAGACAGCTCTGCCTGCTCATTTGAAATCCACGCTATTGGTATCTGATCAGCAACCAAGTGAGACCACAGTGAAAAATGTCGTGAAATACAAATTAAGGGATCACTGTCAGCACCCGGCATCTGCATGTTCTCGTCATTTAGTACACACTTGTTGAATTAATCCTAGACAAGCAGCCAAACAAAAACTAGAACAGCAGAAGCATGCAAAAAGGCTCTTACAGGCGGTGGCAGCCCTACTTAGGTTCCTGGCAAAGGAAGAAAGTCAAAACCATTGCTTCCCTAAGTCCATGGACTTTTAAAATGATCTGCTAACTAGAACTGCTACAAGCTGAAGCTAGAGGCTGAACCTTTGAAAACCATGTGTGTGTGTGTGTGTGTGTGTGTGTGTGTGTGTGTGTGTAACCAGGTGATGAGCTGGGCCAAACCACAGACCTGGACTCTGGGCATTGGTGGTACTGGGTGTAGTTAGGAGGGAGGTCCTGGACTCCTGAAGGCAGCAATTCTCTCAACTTGTCCTTGAATTTAGTGACAAGGACCAAAATTGGTGCCTGCCAGAGCCAAGTTTTAGCTAACTCCAAATAAGAGACTTGAAATATCTACTTCTTTATGACTAAAAATAGAAACATGTAATAAACAAGAGTAGCCCCGCCCAAGTTTGAGGATAGGTTGTGTGAGGTGGTCTCTGCTCAGCAGGATGGTGAGTGAGCACTGCAGCCGCAGACCCCAGCATCACTGCAGCCTCAGTACAAGCACTACCTCGCTGCTGGTGTCCGGACAGGGGCGCTTCCCACTGTGGGCTGTGCCTTCTGCTCTGCCTGCCCTTCCCTTGTCCTTTCCTTATCCCTTTCTTCTCTTTCCCTTTTTCTTTTCTTTCCTTCCCCCATTTTCTTCTCTTTTCATTTTTCTTCCCTTTATTCCATTTTCCTTCATTTTTTTCCTTTCTCTCTTTTTTTTTGGGGGGGGGAGGGGAGGGTGCTACACCCATGAGTGCTCAGAGCTTACTCCTGGCTCTGTGCTTATGGATAACTCCCAGTGGTGCTCAGCCGACTCTACTCCAAGTCGAACCTGGGTCAACTGCATGCAAAGACAAGGACATTGTTCACTGTGTTGGCTCTCTAGGGCTTTATTTCTTTTCTTTTTGGAGGTCAAGCAATGCTCAGGAGATCTGGGTCACCCTCCTTACAGTTCTCCAGTTCATTGAGGGTCCTGTGTGCTGGGCATGTTTAGGGGGTGACCATGTGTTACTAGGGACTGAACTGGGGTTGTCTGCATGCAAAGCTACCTCTCAGCCCATATGCCCTTTTCAATGAAAAGCAAAAGCGTCTTAATAATAAGATAAACTGGTCCTGTAGCTTAGAGAGATCCTCGGATGCTTCCAGAAACGGTGATTCCCCAGGCCTCCTCAGTCTCAGAGGACACCAAGTCAGTGCCATGGAATGCCCTGCTCAGACGCCCTCTGGTCTGTGGAAAGTTGACAAAATTAGGCCCAGAGGGCAGCCCAGACTGCTCAGAAATCTTCTGTGGCTGAAAACACCATCACAGGAATAGTCCAGGAAGAGGAAGTGAAGACTCAAGGCAAAAATGCAGAATCAGCATCACTGAATCCCCAAATATTTTTATAGTGGGGCTGTGGGGGGTGGGGAGGAGGTTGAAAGCAAAAAACCTTTACCAAAAACTCCCCACAGGCCCAAACAAAGCCACAGTGTGTTCCCATTTACCGCCAGTCTGATAATCACACCCTTCACATCTTTTACAGTTAGCTGGAACTTCCTATAAACTCCTGGCTCCTGGCGATCAAATTACCTTCTTCCTTCTGCTTGCCTCCTCCTCTCCTCCCCGCCCCCTGCAGAGCTAGCAGGTCGAACAACTGTTTCGTGTTTTTGTTTTGATTTACATCTTGGCTCCCTTTTGTGAACCAAAAGCCAGAGAAAAGTGATAAATATTGGACATTGGAATTCTGCAAGGAAAGCTTGCAGGCACGCTCTGGGTTGCTCTGGGTCACCCTGTCTCACCCCCTCCACCCAAAGCAAACTGAGGCTGAGCCAGTGCCACGTCCCAGCCTGCCAGCTTGGTCTTCACAGAACACAGCAGTGCTCTGCCCATGTGAGCCCAAAGCCAGAGGCCACAGCTCTTGAAAGATAGTGTTCCAGGGGCTGGAGCAATAGCACAGCAGGTAGGGCATTTCCCTTGCACGCAGCCAACCTGGGTTCGATTCCCAGCATCCCATATGGTCCTCCAAGCATTGTCGGGAGTAACCCCTGTGCATTGCTGGGTGTGACCCAAAAAGCCAAAAAAGGAAAGAAAGAAAGAAAGAAAGAAAGAAAGAAAGAAAGAAAGAAAGAAAGAAAGAAAGAAAAGATAGAGTTCCAGGCCTAAGATGCTAGAAACTTGAGATTCTAACCCAGAGCCAAGCCTTGGAACGAGATCTGCATGACCATCTAGGATCCTTGCTTTCCTCCCAGACTCCCCAAAAGGAAGCTAGCTCTCTCTCCCTCCAACATTTTATTGATATATTTCCAATGTTTAAAGTTTATCTCAGTTTCCCCCACGTCTTTCTCCACATTTTCATCATCCCTGTGATTCATCTCTGAACTTGGAAGTTTGAAAGATGTAGCTCTTGCTTGACAAGACTTATACATCACCTCTTGCATATCTTGCTGTCTCCTTTGTTATTTATGTCTTTGGGGAAAGCCATTTGCTTTCTAAAGTGTTGTCACCTGTCCCAACAACTAGTATATACGATCCATGAAAATGTCTGTTTAAGCAGATATCTTCTGAATACATCTATGCAGGGGCTAAAACAATAGCACAGCGGTAAGGCTGCCAGCTTGCGTGCAGCCAGCCCGGCTGAGCCGTGTTCGATTCCTCCGCCCCTCTCTCGGAGAGCCCAGCAAGCTACCGAGAGTATCTCATCCGCATGGCAAAGCCTGGAAAGCTACCCGTGACGTATTCAATTCGCCAAACACAGTAACAAATCTCAAAATGGAGATGTTACTGGGCCTGCTCGAGCAAATTGATGAACAGTGGGAGGACAGTGTTTGTTTGTTTGTTTGTTTTGTTTTGGGATGATATCCAGTACTGCTCAGGGGCTTCTACTAGTGCAATGTTCAAGGCACCATGCAGTACTGGGTATCAAACCCAGAGCTCAAACATGTAAAGCAAGTGCTCCACTCCCTTTGCCATCTTTCCAGCCCTGCATTACTTTTTGTGGCACTCTAATATGAGATAACATTTTTCTGTAATAAAAAAAAAATCTCAGGGGCCAGAGTGCTAGTACGGCAGGCATGGCGTTTGTCTTGCACAGGTTCGGTCTCAGCATCCCATTTAGTCCCTTGAGCACCACCAGGATTTATTCTTGAGTGTAGAGCCAGGAGAAATGCCCAAGTATCACAGGGTGTGGTTCCAAAACAAAGCAAAATCTGTTTCTGATCTTTGCACATGCAAATTTTCTTTCAAAAGATGATGTTAGTGGTTGTCAATCTACAGCATGCCTAAGTATCATCTGGACACTCATTAAGGTATAGATTCCAGCATTCACCCACAGATGTTTTAAGAATCATGTATGGGAATATAGTTGAAGGAGTATTCTTTGAGAAAGTCAGTCTATGTCAACCAGATCTTAAATTGCTTCTGTATCATCCACACTATCAGAGCTGAGTTTGAGGACTGATTAAAATGAAGAGAAATTCTCATTTAAGTGGGCATTATGGGCCAGCCTATTTCCCACTGCAGAGCTAAGAATTTTCACCTTCAGTGGACAGATGATATAACAGGCAGAATGCATGCCTTGCATGTGGCTGAACTGGATTCAGTCCCTGGCACCTTATATGGTCCTCCAAGCCCAGCCAGGAGTAAGCCCTGAGCACTGCCAAGTATACCCCAGAAACAAAGAAAATTAAAAATAATTTCCACCTACCCCCTTAAAATCAAATGACCACTATCAAACACATCAGGAAAACCCCTTGACTTCCAAGCTAACTGACATATTCTTGGGATGATTAGTAAATACTTCTTCCTTCTGTACTGAGAATCAATCAGCAAGAACAATGGCTGGCTCTCAGCCCTCCCACAAGTTCCACCGGAGCTTTCTGTACCTTTCAGTGCCTGAATACACCTAAGAGAGTAGAATTTCTCTAACAGAAAACCCTAGCCTGAAAAAAGAAAAATTTATGATACCCAGAGGTAGGCGATACAGATGTTTTGGGTTTCTGTGTCATGACTGAAATGGTTTTCGTATTTGCAAAAATATTAGAGTTCATTGTTAGCCTCCAAAAAGGTGAAGTAAAACTTCACTTTTAAACCCTAATGAATTTGGCATGCACAGCACTTCTCAAAATCATTGTGATCTTTGGAACATCCCCCAAAATGGTGTGCAAGTTAATATAATAACAAATTTCAGAATTACAGGATGTTAGAAACAAACCAGTGTTGCATATTAAGTCCAGACCCAGCTGAGGAGACAAAAGCTTTATCTTATGCTAACAAAACCATAGTTCCCAGTTGGTTACTTTATCCCTGTGAGGATTTGAAGCAAAATACACCTGAATCTAAACTACAAATGCACATAGGACAATATAAATTAAAGCAGTTTTAAGGGTGCAAAGTCTTCCAAGAATGCATTATGTTCATAATGTGAAATAACAGAAAGAATGAGGGCAAGGGAGATGAAGATTTGGGTTTAATATTCTGTTTGAATCTGAGCAAGCCATCGAAACTTTAATGTCTCATTTGTGAAATCAAGGTGCTAACATGGATAGGGTTCTGTTTGTTTTTATATAAGTGGCCTTAAGTAAAGCAGGGTATTTGACAGCTCATTACAAACTCACAAATTCTATACTTTCAGAAATGTAACATAATGTAACATGGGAAAAATTCTGTCCAGATAGTATGCTTAGACTCTCCTGCATAGCCATGACTTTGCTTCCTGTTGCCTAACAACCAAAGTCCAAATCCATACTTTGATGTTAGTTTCTTCCATTTCTATCTCCCAAGAACCACAAAAAAATTGACCCACAGTAGTTTTTTGGCAATTATCAAATTGTATGAAAGGGAACAGAATGGAAAGCAATTGAATGAAAGTCCATAAATGTGAACTCAACACCCTTCCACAACATACACACAAACATGGGCTCCTTTTAGAAAGACCCTATGACTCTATTAGGTAAGTCTTACCTGATAAAGTATAAAGAGGAAATGAGGGTCCAGAGAGATAGTACAGCAAGTAGGGCATTTGCCTTGCATACAGCTGTATGCTTCTTTTTTGAAAGAGGGCTTTTGCTACTGGGGGAAACTAGAAAGTAAGCCCTATTAGAGTATCTTGATACAAATATAGTTCACTCCAACAGCAGGTACAGACAGCTGACATGGGTTTAATCCTTGGCACCCTATATCTTTCCCCAAGCTTGCCAGGAGTGATCCCTGAATGCAGAGTCAGAAATAAGCCCTAGTGTAACTCAAAATCCAAGAAAGAAAAGAAGGAAGGAAGGAAAGAAGGAAGGAAGGGAGGGAGGGAGGGAGGGAAAGAAAGAAAGGAAGGAAGGAAGGAAGGAAGGAAGGAAGGAAGGAAGGAAGGAAGGAAGGAAGGAAGGAAGAAAGAAGGAGAGAAAGAGAGAAAGAAGGAGAGAAAGAGAGAAATAGGGAGGGATGGAGGAAGGAAGGAAGAAAAAGAAAGAAAGAAAGAAAGAAAGAAAGAAAGAAAGAAAGAAAGAAAGAAAGAAGGAAGGAAGGAAGGAAGGAAGGAAGGAAGGAAGGAAGGAAGATGAGTTTTATCTATGGCCAGAAAGTATAATTTTTTTAATTGTCTCTTTCCAGGTTTACTTTCTAGTTTCCCCCAGTAGAAAAAGCCCTCTTTCATAAAAGAAGCATACAGTTTTTCTATATGAAAAGATGGTACCAATTTGCCACAAGATTTTATCTGTAAACCTTTCTTATGAACAAACTTACCTTTACTTCTCTTTGATGGTCCTAAAGTTTTCCTAGGAACCAAGAGAAGGAGACAGGTAGAAAAGGAATAGTAATTTAAAGTAGTCATTTTTTTATGGTTTGATTTTAATGTGCTGTTTAGATAAAAGGACTCTCACCATATTTCCATCTGGAGGTCAATACTGGGCCCTATTAGAGTATCTTGATACAAATATAGTTCACTCCAACAGCAGGTACATACTGCTGAGTAAGTCTGAATCAAAGATGTTACAAAATGTAAAAATACCACACTAGTTAAAGGGATGATCTCTCCTCCCTCATCCCACGTCTTGGCCTTGAGAAGCTCTCTCTGCTTTTGAAATACATGGAATGTTCTCCAATATTTCACACAATGTGCTGCCTGCATCTTGGCCTCCTTGGAAATAAGTCTTCTTTGATTTCCTTCTGTCTCTAATCTTTTACCTCCTCCCCCACAAGAGGCCCTGCTAAGAAACTAAAACACTATCCGGAGACACACTAGCACACATTTTCTTTTACCTAGGAGACAATAGAGAGCCACTAAAAAAGACTGGGATAAAGAGTGACAACTGAAGGACATGATTTTGGCTACTGTGTTTCATGACTAGAGCCACATATGTGACCTTATTAGCACATCTGTACAGAATGTTAGAATTTATAAAATTATTCTCATTGGCATTGCCTCATCCCATTGTCACACAGTGTATCATAAAGGGATTGTTGCCTTCATTTTAGAAACTAGGAACTGAAAAACAGAGATTGTCCACTGGCTCAGGTTCCTATTTTTCACCCTTATTTTCCTGAAATTACAGTCAAGTTCTAGAAAAGCAGCAGCTGAAAGATACTGATAAATACAGCTCAGCTCATAGTTCACCTCTTGTCAACAACATGAAAGAAAGGAAAAAACAAACTCTGAGTGTAGATACTTCCTCTATAGTTTCTACATAGATGTTATGTGATCAAATCCGAGCTCCCACACTTTTTAAGACAAAACAACTTTTCCAGCAAGGTATAATCTCAGCCTATGCCTTATTCTCCTTGCATTTGAAATAAGGATAACAGTATGCTCTCCTCAGATTTCTTATAAGGTTTAAAATGTGGCAATCTACAAAAATACACAGTTAACTCATGGTGATGGAATAAGTCATTGCCTGTCACTTTATCGTAATTTCCTCTCATTTTACTGATGAAAGATAAAGGGTCAATTAAGAGAGAGGGCTGGAGGGGGCTGAAGAAATCATACAGCAAGTAGGGTGCTTGCCTTGCATGGGGCCAACCCAGCTTCGATCCCTGGCATTCTTGGGCCCCACCAGGAAAGATTCCTTTTGCAGAGCCAGGAGCAACCACCGAGCACTGCCAGAGTTGTGCTTGGTCCATCATAAAAAAGCAAGAGGGGTGGAAGGGATGTGGGTAGACTGGAGACAGTGCCAGGATTAAGATGCTTATCTTGCATGAAGCTGACCCAGGGTTGATCCGTGGCACCACATATAGTCCCCTGTGCATAACCAAGAGTGATTCCTGAGCACAAAGAGCCAGGACTAAGCTCCAGACACACAGCTGGGTATGATCCCCGAACTAATACTAATACTAATACCAATACTAGTGACAACAACAATAAAGAATGTAGGATAATGGTTTACCTCCCTGGCTGCTGAGAGCTTGTATTTGTTGATTGCTCCCCCAACTTGTCAATTACCTTTGTTTCCTGACCAGACTCTGACTTGTAAATATTGTCTTTCTCTTCTCCTTAATGTCCTTTGCATGGTTAGTTATTTCAGAGCAATTGCTTTTTGTATGGACACAGAAAGACAGTTAAAAAGACAAGCCTGGACATCTGCTGTCTCGACGTAAGCCTCAGTTGCCTTTACTTCCTTGATCCCCAAAAGCTGGGTCCCAATGAGGGACTGGATGGACCCAGGGCAAGGGGTGAGCTATGATCTACCCTGGCATCGAAATGGGCCTGGCCAAAGTGCCCTAATACTTAACTAGAAGTTAAGAGGTTGGTCATGGACAAAAGTGTTGCAGAGATTGAAATCTAGCTTACACTCAAAACCCTTATTTTTCTTTGTTGCCTTCAAGTATCCTTTGATTTTCCTGCTCTCCATCCCTTTGCTCTCTTTTGGACCTGAGATAGCTGAGAAGCTGGCAGGATGTGGTCTCACATTAATTCTTCACAGTTTTGCTGACACCCTACAATAGATCTAAGGATGTGGTTTCTGTAGCTATTCAAGACCAGCAGAATCCAGATGGCATCCAGAGACGCCGCATATGATCTCTTATTTCCCCCTACAAAAACCACTTTTTTTCAATATAACCTGGTTGTAATATATTAGCATATTGCATTACATAGGAGCAAATGACACATCTACCTGCACGTGGCAATTTGTGATAGCTGTGCCAAATCCCAGATACAGCAGTATGAGGAGCTAAAAAGGTGAAATTCCAGTTCTTGGGAAAATTTCTCCCATTCCTGGGAAAATCCATGAATAAGACTCCAGCTTCACACAGAATAGAAAATGGTCAGAACATTGTGACTTCTCAGGAGTCAGCTTGGGTTCTGTTCCCTTTGCTGCCTCCCCTTAACTCAAAGAAAAGCCCCTTTCAATAAAAGTCTTGTTCTAATGCTATAGCATTCCTCATGATTTCTATCCTAAGAGAGGACTAAGATATTCCAGGCCTGAATCAAGGCCTTCCTCCATGGGAGGCAGCCCATTATCCATCTCAATATTTCCTATTTGTGATTGTCCGTATGAAAACTATCAGAGGCACTCTTCACCTGGACAGTCGAAATGTCTAGAAACCTATCATAAATCTGCATTTTCACAAGCAGCAGAGGTGATTCTTTTATCCCAGGAGTCACTGACACCATCTGACTCCTAAAGCAGTTTTGATTGCCTGGCCTGCCCACCTCCCCTTTGACCCAGGAAGTGTCAAGAACCCCCTGGGGTTTTTTGGTTTATTTTTTATTTATTTATTTTTTTTTTTTGCCTTTAAAATTTTTTTTATTTTAATGAATCATCGTGAGATACAATTACAGACATAAAAACTTTCATGATTGTGTTTCAGTCAAACAATGTTCAAGTACCCATCCTTCCACCAGGGCCCATTCCCCACCCCCAATGTTCCCAGTATCCCTCCCCCCACCCCCACCCCTTCCCACCTCCTGCCTCTGTGGCAGGCACAATGCCTCCTACTCTCCTCTCTCTGTCATTTTGGTTTATTTTTTAACAATCCTTTCTACCTCTCTCCTATTTGTCCCCATCCGTTGTTTCATTGTTTGCAATACAAGGTGGCTGTCGGCTCACTCTTGGAGACATCACTTTTTCTAATCCACTTTGAATAATGGCTTGTTCTACCTCAGAATCCATCACTCATCAAAGCAGGTTGGGGACCAAGTAGAGGGAGGAGAGACAGAGTATAAGAAACCTTCAAGTTAGACACAAGTCCCACCAGGTACAAAGATGTAACAACTGTTTACCTAGACAATCTCCATCTGTACCAGGGTGGTAGTTATCTCAAAAATAAGATAGTGTAGCAAATCAGGCAAACATAGAAAAGAAGAAACTAAATAGTACTTAATTTTGTCTCACAAGCAAGTCATTTCTTCCAGGGAGGAGGCTGTTTGCCAGTGATCCTTTGTTTTCATTTATTCAAGTTTTGCAAATAATCAGCTTCCACTACCGATCCATGAGTCCGCTAGAAGGCTTCTTCCAGTTGCCCCTTGATACTGCTGAGATGAACTCAAGAGGTAGTAAGATGAGTCAGGCATTTGCCTTGCATTCAGTGGACTGGGGTTTGATCCTTGGCACCACATTTGATTCCCGGAGTACCGCAAGGAGTGACACTTGAGCAGAGCTAGGGGTAGGTCTTGAATACTGCAGAGTGTGGCCACCAAATGAAAAAATAAAAAGTAAAAGTACTCAAGTTGAGGACAGAATATCAGTTCACAGTGAAAAGTTCTGGTTTTCTTATCAGGGTGACCTCAGGGGGTGTTGTTTATTATGCCCTATTTTCTTCTTAAAGTGGATTTTATTCTCTGGTTATGTAGCTAGCAGAAGAAATCCTAATTCCCTGGAGGACATTGGAAGATACAAACTTAGGGAAGGAGTTGAGGAGGAGGGTGTAAGAATGGAAGGAAAACAAATTTTAATTATTAAGCACTTGCAAGATTTTAAAAATACCATTTGGCACTTTTCCTCTCCAAAGTGCTTTACCCCATTAAAGGCATAGAGAGCCAGGCTCTCCTCGCCATGGCAAATTTGCTTAATTATGTTCTCTCACTCCTAAAGTGGGAAGGGTTTCCATGGAAAGGTGACCACCTTTGCTCCAAATGGGAATGCAGTTGCCCTTTCTGCATTGCTTTGACGCAATCTCTACAAACTGAACTTGGCACCGTTTCACAAAAGGTAATAAGCAAACACATGTGAATGACATGTGAAATCAAGCCATACAGCCCAGTATTGCAGGAACCTTTTTCTAACAGGACAGAAACACTGCCCTCAGCTGTATTTTGCTTTCTGGAACTTGGGGCAGAAAAGCAGTTGTGTCTCTGTGTTCAGAGGAGAGGGGGGGGAGAGAACTTAGAATGTTCCTGATGTGCCTCCCGGTCCACAGAAGGTAGATCTGTCTGAATTTTCTCACCATTTTTTTTATGTTATTAAATTTCTGGACAGACAATGTTACTCTTACAGCTTATTTTCACCCAATTATTCAGATCATGGGTATTCTGATTTGTGGTAAATCTAATCACTCCCACCATTGGTGCTCGTGTCCTTGCACACAGACTCCTGAGGGAATAATGCCCCATGAATGCCGAGTCATCCTCAGATATCATCTAATTTAAATTTTCTATTTTGCAGATGGATGAGTTGAGGTTCTGTGAGTCAGTGGCATTGTGTTACAGAGAGTTGGTGCCTGCCCAGGGTCAGAATTCAGATCAATACTTAGATCTTGATGTGCAGCTTCCATGTTGCCCTTAACGAATTTTGTAAGAGGCTGGAGCGATAGCACAGCTGGTAGGGCATTTGCCTTACACGCGGCTGATCCAGGTTCAATTCCCCTGTCCACCTCGGAGAGCCCAGCAAGCTACTGAGAGCATCCAGCCCCCATGGCAGAGCCTGGCAAGCTCCCTGTGGCATATTCGATATGCTAAAAACAGTAACAACAAGTCTCACAATGGAGACGTTACTGGTGCCCAATCGAGCAAATCGATGAACACCGGGAGGGCAATGCTACAGACAGAGGCCATGTAAACATGTTTTTGTTTGTTTGTTTGTTTGTTTGTTTTTGCCCCTGAAGCCTTGACCACTTTAAAAAGGAGAGAAACGAATGGGGAAAGGTAAAGAAGAAAGCTAGATCTAAGAGAGGGATAGGGTGAACTCTGATAAGACACGACAGAATGGACATCTTATTGATGTGTGGATTTGGTAATTTACCCAATCTGAACCTTAGCTTTCCTCTATAAAACTGAGATAAAAAGTACTGATTCCCCTGATCTGTAAAAGGATTAAAGACCATAATGCACAGGTCCTGGCACACACGAAATGCTTAGTAAATGCTGGCTCTTGTTCTAACCCTGGTGCAGGCATCCAAGGACTTGAAGAGACTGCCAAAGGATCAGTCCTGAGAGGACCTATTCCTTAACGCCAAAAAATTTCCTGCCAGCTCTTCTTTTCTAACTGGGCACCTGGGGCTGTCCAAACCCTCCTCTCAGTCCCTCCAAACAAAAGACAGTCATGACAGATGTAGCACTCAGCTCCATGGGTCTTTCCAGAGGGGTGTCAGGACACTGATCGATGAGGTTACCAAAGGACACGTGATGGCATTCTACTAAGGAAATAAGAATGGGAAGGGAAGGAACAGTGTTCATAGGTTCCTTTTATCTATGATCACAACGTTGGATTATGAAACAGTGTTTTGTAAATTTGGGGGTGTTGAAATACAGTTCCAAACAGGCTCGTCTTCCATAGAAGTTACACTGGTAACCAAATAAAGGATCACTTTTTCTTTCCCTAAATGAATCATCAGACACCCTGATTTCAGTGCCCAAGTTTGTTTTACCTCCTCCAAATCATTAAAGCTGTATCAGATAAAAGCTGGCACAAATGGCATTGAATCAAAGATTCTAGGCTTAGTTACTTGACAGTGATAATTAATATTTATCCATATAACCCATATAATAAAGAGTTCAATCAAATAACATTCAACGGAATTTTCATTAATAAAAGACATTGGATCCTCATATTTTTGGATTATGCTTCTAGTTTCTGAAATTTAGCCATCCATATGTGGTGTTTATTAACAAGAAAACACTCTTTTATGGCTATATTATAATTATAATTCACTTTCTCTCTCTCAACTCTAGAGCTGCAGCTTTCCTGTTGAGTCCCCATTTATCTTCTTGTGAAATATGTGCCTAAAAGGTCAAAAACAGGATAACATTTTTTTTAGGACAGCGTTTGTTTTGCAGAGTGTATCCCTGATACTGGCCACCTCCCAGCAGCTGGAGACCCTGGAGGCTGAGGCGCTGAGGTTCTGACACTGCAATTCAAACCCCAAAACACAGTGGATCATCATCGTGGTTTCAGAGAAATCATTATCTTCATTCCCCTCCCCCCCGACATTGTATCTGACCCCCTTAGAGATAAGAACAAACAGAATGTGTTCCTGTCTCCCTCAAGACTGCTGCATCAGCATAGATTTTCCACTTAAAGCTTTTAAGTATTTGACTTATACATTTATGAACACCCCCAGTGGACTGTTAGGGTTTGGTTTAATCCCCACAAAAACTGGCATTAAAATAGACCTTTTCCCAGCAATAATAATCTCATTTACGATAAATTATTCTATTCTCAGTACTTTTGAGACACACGAGAGCTTTTATGTAATAAAGAAGCCATTTATTTCTGAATATTTTAATGCATGTTTCCATGTTTTTCTTATTTTTAATGCAAGGACCATTGACAGTCTTGTAAGAGAATGTCATTTAAAAGCAAATTTATGGCAAACATTCCAGTGAAATGGATGGTGGCATGCACCATTGCACAGCAAAGCTGCTGAAAGGAGCAGACTGAGATTTGGAATTCTCACCTCTATGTCTAAAAGAGGCACCTCATCATAGAAAGACAATGTTACTGGGTAAGTCGATAAGATATGGGAGATCTCCACTTAATTTGTACTCCATCATTTGATCTGTTATAGATGCTTAGTTAACTTTAAGTGTCAGATTCTACAACTGAAACAGCAGCAAAGGAAAGAGACAGTGGAGATGACCGCAGATGACTGCAGAGAAGCGATGTCAGAGCTCTGCCTTGCAAAGACAAGCTCTTCGAAAGGTCAGAGGATCAAGGAGCAGATAGGATGGTCCTGGCTAGAAGTCGAATTATTTTTCTTTCCTAAACTTCATTTCAGAGCTGCTTATTTGGATTTTATCTCTCTGAAAAGCCCCCACGATGCTACTAGCTCTTAAGGGGAAGGGTCTGACAAGAAAAAGTTGAAATAAAAATAATCTGTCCCTAGTTTTGTATGTTTAGTTCTGCTAGGCTCGAGGGACAGAAAAACTTTTGCAGAAAGATCTCACTTAGGTCTTTCTGATATGCATCCTGACTAGAACCACTGCATTATTATGAACCTAAGATTGAACCTCAATTATATGTACTTGCAAGAGAAAAGAAAGTGGATCCTTGACATGAGCAGTAAGTACTTTGTGAGTAGCTTACCGATATTCGTTTGGTTAAAAGCTCTGTGCATTTTCTGGACTTAATACAGTCCAACAGTAATGTTAGTCCAAAGTCACACTTTGGATAAACTGCAAGACTTCTAGAATAGAGAGATAGTTTTATTTCTAGGCAGAAGAGTTATTCTGTCCTTGGGGGAAGGGGAGTGTTTCTCTCTTACAGGTCTCTCGTCTCTTTCCTGAAAAAGGGGGAACAAATATAACAAGGGGGAAAGGATATCAGTCTAAAGATGAATGTTTAACAACATAAGCTAGAAGGAAAGAATAATAACTGCAGATATTGCCCCTCTACTATTTGCCACGTACTGCCTTATATGACCACCCTGTCAGAATGAAGTTTGTTGCAGGAGGTGTCTAAAGATTGGTGACGGTGATTGATACCTCACAAGTGCACCCTCTGGGGCTGATGCTACAGTACAGAGGGTAGGGCATTTGCTTTACACACTGTCAACACCTGTTCAATCCCTGGAATCCCATATGGTCCCCTGAACAACACCAGAAGTAATTCCTCAGTGCAGAGCCATAAGTAGCCCCTGATCATTGCTGGGTGTATCCTAAAAACAAAATAAAAAGAATTAAAAATTAATTTTAAAAATGAAATAAAACTTCTTAGAAGAAACTGCACCATCCAATACGATGGTCAGTGTCCATGTCCAATAACCACACGGGATGTGGTCAGAGTCCATTAAGATATACCATAGGTGTAAACTACCTAGTAATTGTTAAAGATCTTAAAGCCTTAGTATAAGTCAACAAAACAAAACAAAATGTTTTTATGTTGACTATAGGTTAATCTGATAGTATTTGGGATACTGGATTAAATAAAACATATTCTTAACATGAATTTAAACTTTTCTTTTTATCCTACTTAAATGTGTCACCACAGAAACATTGAAACTTTCACTTGTGAGATGTGCCTTTGTGGCTCTCATTGAGTGGCACTGGTTCACTGTTAATAATACTCAGCTCAGGCAGCTGAAGAAATAGTACAATGGATAGGGCACTTATCTTACAAACAGCTGGCCTGAGTTCTATCCCCAGCACCACACATGATCTCTTGGTCCTCACCAAGAATTACCCTTGAACACAAAGCCAGGAGTAAGCCCTGGATACTGCTGGATGTAGTCCTTATCCCTCCAGGACCCCACCCCCACCCAACCACCATCAAACAAAAACCTCAGCTCAGTAATCTAGAAGGACTCTGATTTAGAGTGATCTTTTTTTTCCCCTTAAATTTTTATTAGCGAAACACGATGAGGTACAGTTGTAGACTTACGAATTTTTGTGCTTGGGTTTCAGTTATACAATGATTGAGTACCCATCCCTCCACCAGTGCCCATTCTCCACTCATCCCAGTACCCCTCCCACCCCCCATCCCCCCCATCCCACCCTACCTCTGTGGCAGGGCATTCCCTTTTGTTATTAGAGTGATCTCTTGTTACCCAGAATCTAGCAATGGTACTGCAATTTAAGGGTCAATAAGTTTATGAATTTAAGTGAAGTCACTTTATATCCAATAGAACTATATGCGAAAGCACAGTGGTAGAGCGCTTTGCCTTGCAAGCGGCCAACATGGCTGACCCGAGTTCAATTCCTCCACCCCTCTTGGAGAGCCCGGCAAGCTACCAAGAGTATCTTGCCTGCACAGCAAAGCCTGGCAAGCTCCCCATGACGTATTCTATATGCCAAACACAGTAACAATCCTCACAATGGAGACGTTACTGGGCCTGCTTGAGCAAATTGATGAACAACGGGAGGACAGTGACAGTGACAGAACTACATATAGTACAATTATAAGCTCTAATTAGGGGCTTCAGAGAAAAGTTCAATCTCCTCTTGAATGGACAGATATGCTAAGTCCCTGAGAACAATGGTGGTGGAGAAGTGTGAGCACTTGAAAGCCTTTTGAAATAGCTAAGGGTGAAGGGAAGTGCTGAAATGAACATGATGAAAAGAGGACTTAGAAAAGTCAGTAATCAAAAAGAATTCACTTTTGCTTCCCAACCTCAAGATTCCAGACACTGCAAGACTTTTTATAAATGGCAAACCCTAAATTCACTGTCCTTTCAGGAAGTGTCTGCCACTCCATCAAGTGTATTACCTGCATCAGATTCTCTAATCCTATCCAATGGTGCTAAGTGGAAACCAAGTTTAGGAGAGTTGAATAACTTCCCAAGTTTTCTTATTTAAGTGTTGAAGCTGTGACTTGAAGCTGTAGAGGCAAAGTTTACCCATGTAGACTATGCCCTATGCCACTGCACAGCTCAGAATGCAAATGTTCAGATTGCAGGAGATTCTGAGAGCTTGCGGAATAGCTAAGGAGGAAGGAACACCCACCAAATTCCTTAGAGTAAATTTCAGAATAGTCCTGGGAAATGGGGGCTAGAAAGAAATCGAAATAAAGGTGGTAGCTGGGTGTTGGTAGTCTGCATTTGAGTGATTGAGCAAGATGCCCTCGTACAACATGGTTATGAGAGTCCAGGGCTCTGGAAGCGATTGCCTGTGTCTGAATCCCAAACTTCCCATTTCCTAACTTCCAAAGGCACCACTTCCCCAGCTATAAGACTAATTAATTTCAGGAGCTGGAGCAATCATACAGTGGGTAAGGTGCCTGCTTTACATGTGACAGACCTGGGTTCGATCCCTGGCATCTCATATCGTCCTCTGAGAACTACCAGGAGTGATTCCTGAGTGTTGAGCCAGGAATAACCCCTGAGCAGTGCCACATGTGGCTCAAACATAAACAACAAAACTGATTAATTCCAGTATCTTCCTCAAAGAGGGCTAGGAATGAAAAGAAATGTATGGAAAGCACTTGGTATATATAGTTAGCGTCACATCAAATGTGCCAACTATTATAGTAGAGGTGTTTTAGGAAAAAGTTCTAAAGTCTGGCTCCCCAACAGGTATTGGTAGATTTAAAGGCAATGCACTGTACAAGTATTCCAGAAGCAGTCTGCTTATCCCTGAAGGAAAGAGAAGAGGTACAGAAGGAAAATGCTAAAACTACAGACCTTCTTCCACAGGACATGAGAGGGTATAGAGATATGGCCCAGTATCTCCTGGAAGCTTCTCATTTGGGGCCCTTTCAACTCCTGTAGCCCACAGTAAATAAAGAGCCTTTTTAGCCTGAGTAGAGAAGTCAAAGACATTTCAGTGTTGTTTTCCTAGATCTGGGTCTCCCCTAGGGAGTTCTCTCAAGGATCCCACTCAAGATTGCATAAGGCGTAGGAAATTTATTGTGGCCCATAGGAGCTGAGAGCGAGAGTCACCACTTTAAGTTCAGACCTTGGAAGGTGGTTGTACGTTTATCCTTAGTCCTTCCTTCTTGTGTCTCTATCAAAGATTCCAAGTGGTAGGCAGCATGCCCTCTGCACATTGAAAAGAAGCCCCCAGGGGATTCCTGGCAAGAATTACTAACTTCCATTGAGGACAGCAGTCTCTATCACAACAGGGAGTCTCAAATCAGTCAAAGACTTGGAAGGGTTTCCCTGAGAAATGAAATGTCATCCATTATTAATGGTGACTTCTATGGGGGACGTTGCATGTCTTGTTTTTTTCTCTCTGTTTACTTTGGATTGTCACCGAGGTCAAGTGCGAAGCTGTTGATCTCACCCCAGCAGCACAGAATACACGAGCACATCTGTGGCCCAGGAGACAGCACTTAAACGACCAGATGTAAAATGTGGTGTTAAGTGAACCAAACAGTTGAGGAGACACAATCTGGCAACAATCATTAGCCATCAGAAATGGATATATATTTTTAAGTGACTTGTAGAATAAATATGAGAGGTCATAAATCTTGAGGCACCTTCAACACTCATACACTGCTGAGAGAAGTAGAAATAAATATAATCACCTGAGAAAAAGGAAAACATTTTCAATATACCTAAGAGAAATACATTCACAAGGGCACCAAGACACATATGCAAGAATGCTCATGACCACATTATTTGACAAAGCCCAACTGTGAACACCTCTTCTGTACAACTTCCAGTCCATATTGTCCCACATTTACTGCTGAGTCTGTGAGGTTTTGGCTTCTTGCAGGAACAGTCAGTAATGCCTTACCTAAAGTGAGATGCAGACATCTGACTTCCTGCAATGCAGCTGCTCTGATTTAGGATTCCCCTGGGAAACCCATGCTCACATGAAAACCCTGGAGAATTTTTGTTTCAGGGACTGTCCTTGGCCAGTGGACAGAGCCAATGAACAATTTTTTTCACTTTGTCCTCCCTGGTAAACAGGTTTGAAATAAAATTCATATGGACACTTAGAAGGCATTAGTAGGATTGAACATCAGCCAATTGCCCAAGAGAAGTCAGTAGCACATTTATATATTGGTCTCCCTGGTCTCTCTGCTTCCATTTCACTTTTGCTGGCCTGCACACCTGTTCCATGGTATTCCAATGAAGAGATGGCAGGAAAATCTCTGTATGGTGTCCCCTTTTTGATGGGACCCATGGTAAAATAACTAAAATTAGAAACCATTAAAGAGTAGAGGAAATAAATAAATAGTGAGATATTCATTGAAAGAAATGCTGAATTCATCCAAAAGTAGATGTATAATGAAAGGATTGTGTTGAATGAAAGAAGGATATATGAAAGAATATATACTTCAGAATCATTTCATATTAATTTTTAAAATAGACCAAATAAAATCATAGTTTTGGAGTTAAGAAAATGGGCCAGCTTTAGGAAAGAGTAAGAGGCAGTACTTCGGGGATATGAGAAGATTTCTTGATATACTGTAAAAATTCTCTTTCTGGAAAAAAATATTTTAGTGGTGTTAACATTAAAGATAATTCTTCATAATTTTTCCCATTTGTATTATACTTGAATAAAAGATTTTAAAGAGCTTAAATTTAAGATATGATGATTGAGTCTTTTTCTTGCTCATCAATGTGAAAGCTTGTTTTAAGAGACTAGTTATATCCATAATCTATTACTGAAGATGCAAAACCAAATTCTTTCCCACCAAAGTGAGTGGCACAATACATGAAAACAGCAGTATAACTCTGTTTTCCTATGTAAGGTGGTTTATCCTTAGTTGTAATCAGAAAGCTGGTACCCCCAAAAGTTAAAATCGTAATTTAAAAAGACAGCAAATAATCAAGAGCAGGAGAGAAAGATAAATAAAGGAACAAACACAAGAAGGAAGGAAGGAAGGAAGGAAGGAAGGAAGGAAGGAGGGAGGGAGAGAGGGAGGGAGGGAGGGAGGGAGGGAGAGAGGGAGGGAGGGAGGGAAGGAGGAAGGGAGGGATGGGGAGAGGTAGGGAGTGAAGGAGGGAGGGATAGGGAAAGGGAAGGAAGGAGGGAGGGATAGGAAGAGGCAGGGAGGGAAGGAAGAAGGGGGAGGGAGGGAAGGAGGGAGGGAGGAAAAGGAGGAAAGGGGGAAAGAGGGAGAAAAGAGAAGGAGGAAATGGGAGACAGATTGAGGTAGGAAGAGAGGAGGAGAACAGAGAAGTGCTATTTTGAAGTTTGGCCAATATCCATGGTACAAATAATCCCACTACAGTTGATTTCACATTCTCAAATAACAGTTGGTTAATATTTCTAAATACTTTATAATTGGCTCTTATGAGACAATCTGAGCTGCTTCAGAACTCCATCTATTCTAACCAATAGCTGCCAAGTGCGAAAATGGATCGTGTGTGTCCTAATCTTGACATTTATCAACAGTAGCCTGAAATCTGGATTTTAAAATGTTTAATTTTTAAATATTGACTAGTTCAAATAATTTTTATAACTTTACAAATCAACAAAATCATATTTACAAATTACATTCGCATTTTTATTTATAGAACATTGAATTGAAATCTTATTTATTGGAGCTGGAATGATAGCACAGTGGTTAGAGCATTTGCCTTGCATGCGGCCAATCTGGGTTCGATTCCCAGCATCCCATATGGTCTCCTGAGCACTGCCAGGAGTAACTCCTGAGTGCAGAGCCAGGAGTGACCCCTGTGCATCGCCAGGTTTGACCCAAAAAGCAAACAATAAAAAATAAATATAAAAAATTTTAAAAAAAGAAATCTTATTTATTTTGTTCACTGCATTTTCACCATCCTTTTTATTTCCCACTGCCTCACCCCAGTCCTAGCTCTGCTCAGTCATGTGTCTTAAGGTATTAGTAGAAAATTTCCTTTTGCATGTTTCTGATACGTATTTGTTGAATTTCATCAAGAATGTCACTCAAGTCTGATCACACAATGAGGCAGGTTTTATGAAAAAAGTCTGATTCGAATTCCAAATTTTGGTGCACTAAATCACATGTACATGTCTCGATTTCTCTGAGACTCAAGGACAAACATATGCATATGTTTCCTTTTACAAAATCCCAATACTTGAATGCTTACTGAAATAATCATGGAGATTTAGAGTGTCCTCTCTATGTACAAAAAGTATTACTAAGTGTTCTTGTTTGCAGAGAACAGAATTTACTGCGTAACTCCATTGTATTCAGCGAACTCAAACTCATAAGACAAAGATCTGGGTGGGCTAGACATCAGGCTTAAAAGCTACTTATTTCTGATCAACTCCAGGATAAAGACAGATCTGGAGAGTTGGCAATGCCAGTTCAGAACTGTGGGAGCCCTGCCACCGGGACCACCACAACCTCTGTCTGTGCAGGACAAGCACTGCAGACCCTCATCTTCACTGACCATCTTCCTCTCAGCGTTGCCCCCAGCAAGTTCCCCTTCTAAGCCAAGTCTTGCATGGGTGCAGCTGAGGAGACTGGCCTTTTCCTAGCTGCAGAGGAATTTGAGAAAAGGAGATTTTCTGGCTTCTTCCTGAAGAAGGGGAATCATAAATCTGGAAATTTTCAAACTCAGAAAGGATACAGAGAAAGTGGTAGGCAGCCAGATGGCATCATGGATGTCCATTGCTCCGACCTTGCAGCCTTGGGCAGCCTTTGTGGGTGTGGGTGCAAACAGAGTCAAAGGACTCAATGTGCATTTGGAAAAATCACCTCTCTTCCCTGAAGTCACACGCTTGAAGCCACCCCTTTTTCCTGCCTCTCCTGGAAGCAAACGTGTTTATGAGAACTTAGACTGAGATATTCACTTCTGATGTCCCCATCCTTCACTAAATCCCTTAGGTTCCCCTATTTCCTTACCGTAATCTGGTAATAATGTGCCTGCCTTCCCCCACGGGATGCTCTCTGGACTCATTAAGTCTGAAAGTGCTTGGGAAATGCATCTGCTAAGGCCTCCAGCCAACTGTCATCACGGTCAGCTTACAGACACTCTCCCAGGCAGCAAAATATTTTCAAGTTCTAAAAATCCTGGCTCTAGCCCATCCCTTATTCCCATTTTACCTAGCCTGGCTAGGTTCTATGTATGAGGCGCAAAAACTCAAAACGAGTATCTGTCTCTTTTTATAGGTTGCCAGGGGTTCAGGGCATCGACACAAGCAGGTGAATGTGCCACGAAGCAGTGACTTACCCCAGCAATAGATGCTCTTGTGCACTGATTCGTCCTCTGGAACTTGCTCTTCTTTTATCTTTTAAGAACAATGTGCTGGACTAAGAGGTGAAGAACTTTCAGTCTTGGAACAAATTCCTATCTTTAATTAATATGGTGCTCTTTTGCCTTGCTCTCTTTGGAAACTGAATTGCCTTATTGAGACCCAGAACATGCACATCATGCCCAAGAATGAATTTGTTTCTTCATTTACATTGTGAACTAATTGAAAATTTGAACAGGACTCATCTTGGCCCCTAGTAACCTCAAAAAATGAGGGCAACTGATAATAATTTATTGGAAAATAATTTCTATTTTGCTCCAATAATCTTTATTCCTTCCTTTCATCATTATTTAGGTGGCTTTCCTATAAAAAATAAATAAAACAATTTTTATACCCTAAAGGTAACATCACAAATGTGCATTAGTTAGTCATACTGTTAAAAATTGCTTATTGTAAATGAAAGATTAAAACACATTTTTCTATACTACTATAAAATAGGGCAGTAAAGCTAAGTTAGAAATTACTCCGGAAATATTCTATAATTTGATGGTCAAAGAATAGCAGGTTGCCTAAGGGAAGAGAAGGAGGCATGGAAATTTCTGTGGGAATTCTTAAAGCACACCAGAGATGAAGTTCTGGCATAGTAGAAGAGCCAACATTGGTTCTTTGTTTAATCTAATTTCATTCCAAACACCAAGGTCATTAACTCTCTGGAACTATTCTTAGGCTAATTTAGTTTAACACAGCCTGTCTTTTGGCTCACAAAGATCCAAAAGGGGGGAAAGAAGAACATTTTTCAAAGAAGGTAAATAAGCTAGAGATGGAAGAAAATAGGAAAATGCCTGTCTTCCCGTGTATTGAGAAAATTTAGTGGCACAGAATTAATAAAAGTAGTAGTGAATGTATTTTTTCCTCATAAAATTAGTGGGGGTCAGATCCTGTTAAGTCTTTGTAGAACATGGAAAATCAGGAAGACCTGGGTTTGACATGGCATTCCTTTTAATGGGTCACTCTAGTTGCTGTTATTGGGGGGTGGGTGTCAAGAGTTGGAATGTGAGCAAGGGAGGGGGTGGTAGAAGAAAACTGGTGAGAAGGATTCATATTCTGAGTACATGAACCATCAAGAATGGGTGATTGGTGGCACCTTTATTCCAGCACTTTCACTGAAGGGTTAGAAGGTAAGAAAAGGAAGAAACATTTTGAAGAGGGTATATATATATTTTTTTTAAAGTCAGGAGCTTCCAATTAAGGAACCCCTTGTACTCAGTGGCTGGCTGTACCACGTGGATGGGCCAGGCACCCTTCTTGTGCAAGGGGAGAAATACTTCTCACTACAGACTATCATGCAACAAATATTGATGGCATATCTACTGTGTAACAGGCACAATGCAAAATCCTAGCAAGTGAGTATGATTTCTGACCTCAGTGGATGTGAGTGCAATTTTTCTACAAGCTTCAAAATTTCTCCTTCTATTGAACTTTTTCCCTCATGCCATTTCCTCTTATTGAATTTTTTTTTCTCTCTCGAAGGTACAGCTTCACCTATTAAAACCTTCTTGGGGGGGATGGGACTGGAGCGATAGCATAGCGGGTAGGACATTTGCCTTGCACGAGGCCGACCTGGGTTCGAATCCCAGCATCCCATATGGTCCCCTGAGCACCGCCAGGAGTAATTCCTGAGTAAAGAGCCAGGAGTAACCCCTGAGCATCGCCAGGAGTGACCCCGAAACAAAACAAAACAAAAAACCCTTCTTGGGTTTAGCTCCCTGTCATCCCTCTTCATAGAGCACCCTGAATTTTCTATCTTCAATATTAAAGGCCTTTATTGATTCCTTTCCTCTAATACTCATTATATCAGATGGGCATTTTTACTACTTGACTGACCTCACTTATTAAACTGTAAATTCCTTGGCCATAATTGTTGCTGCTCGTTTATGTATCAGTCATAGCACTTAGCAGCAACTTGATCATCAGGAAGTGAAAAAAAATGAATAGCTTTTGCCAAAGGGAGAGAGCAAAGGTGAAATACAGAGCCAAGAGTTCTTACAGCTTGGTAGAGGTAGTAAAGAGAATTTAGGGGGAAATAGATAGAAGAGGTGTAGAAAGACCATATATAGAGGGGCAACCAAAAAATAGTGGTGACTCTGGTGGGTCTCTGCAGGAAGAGAAGGTGAAGATCAGTTAGGCCATTTCTGTTGTGGGTGGTCCCAGAGATCAGCATGGAGAAGGCTAAGTATGGATGGAATGATGCAGCCATGCCCGAAACAGCTGAAATTTCTCTGAATTACTCCACATCTTGTAGGAAATGTTCAGTCTGTTCAAGGAACCTATTTCTTGAGGTTCAATGCAAGACACGGAAAGAACTTTGGGTATTTCGAAGTGAAAGTGCTAAATCTGCCCATGGACTTCAGATTTGAAGACCATCAAATCCTTGGAAGCATCCCAAGGGCAGGCTGCAGACCCTGTCTCTCCTGTGAAGCTGGAACCTGTAGTCAGCTGCTGAGCCACTCGCAAATGGCCACTGCGCACCCTCCCATCCTACCCCCAACCACTGATAAGCTGCAGGATGAGATTACCGCCAGGTGAAATGGGGAGGAAGGGATGAACAAAGGGTAACTGTCACCAGGAATGCTGTCTTCCATTCTGAGTGCCTTTCTGAGGTCTCCTTCATCATCAGAATCTGTGTCTGGTCCACGAGTCAGTCCTTTCCCCCTTCTAACATTGCTTCCACTGTCCTGGGCTTTATTGCTATTGGATCTATGTTATTCCTTCTCACCAAATTGCATATTTTTCCAAATTGAAACAAACCAACCAAAAAACTCTTGTGTCTCAGTCTATTTGGGCTGCTAAAATGAATAAAAGAAAAGCAAAAAATAAACTGAGTGGCTTATAAACAAGAGAAATGTTTGATTTCCTGTTCTGGACACTGAGGAGCTCAGGACGATGGGGCTGGCAGATCTGGGGCCTTGGACAGCTATCTCCTCTTCATGTCATGCATAGGAAGGGGGAGGAAGTTTCACAATTATAAGAACTCTGATCCCATTCATGAGGGCTCTACTCTCATGGCCTACTCATGTCACAAGAGTTCCACTTCCTAATACCATCTCTTTGAGGGGAAGGTTTCAACATATTAAAAGGCATGGGGTCAGGGACACATATTCATACTCCACCATATGGAAACTTGGACTATTGTTTGGTTTGCTTGGTTTTCTGGTTTGGTCAGTCTTTTTGATGCCTGGACTAGAGAACAGCCACAGAATGTGCTCTATTATCATTTACTTTATTGCCTCTACTTATCTCATTCCTGAATCCTAGAAGTTCTGTGGTACTCTTGCTTCCTAAATGATGAGTAGTTTCTCAGTCCTGTCTTCATAAATAAAAACTTATATCGGCAACCCATCCCAATATCTCAGCACACACACACACACAGACATATAAACACACATGTGTACTGAGTACTCACATACACACATGCACACAGAGAGAGTACACAAACACACATTTACACGCATACAGATTATATAGGCATGTACATACATACAGACAGACACATGAACCAAGTACTCACATATACACGTGCACACACAAAGTACACAAATACACATATACACAAATGCCAATTATCCAGGCATGTACACACACACTCACGTGCACACACAGAAACTGAGTACTTACATATGCACATGCACACAGAGTACACAGACACACATACACATATATCATGCAGGGTGTGGTCATGCACGCACGCACACACACACTCAAGAGTACCAGGCACATGTTTTGAAATAAACAAAGAAGAACACTGTGCACGGGGTAAAGTACTGGCCTTCCACAGGTGATAATCTGAATTGGATCTCTAGTAGCATTAAAGGAAAACCAAAAAGTAAACTAAAGGAAACACTGTTTCATCAAAATATGAGGACATCTACCTATTTTTAATGGACTATGATAACATTTGATTTTTCTGGGGTAACTGAAAGTTATCAGCTCCCACTGACTCCAGGGAGTGCCGGGCTCCAAGTCGTGGGGGCACAAAGAGGATTTCCTCCATGGGTAGGTTTTGCACCCTCACAACTGTTCCCTTACTCTGTAATTTGGGGACCACTGCTGGAGATTAATGACAGTTTACTGAGATCAACATGTACTCCCCGTTCCCTGGAAGCCCTTGATTTGACTGCCAATATCTCTCAAATTAGCTTATGACTGTGTAGCTAGAATAAATATGCTTTTCTAAGACTGACTCCTGCATACTGAAAACCATGTGAGCACTGCAGATTTGGAAGTTCACTGATACAGAACAGACCCTCTTCCTTTCACTTCCAGCATGGCTGCCCAAGGCAGCCTTCCAGGAGATGGGGGATGAGGATGAGGTCCCTGAAGAAAGCACGGGGTCAACTTTGGGTGTAGTGATGACCTTTGGGGCCAGGACCTTTGCAGCTGTTCTGACAAGAGTCAACTAGAGCTGATGCACTTCAGGTGACTCTGACTACTTCTGTCACTTATAGGAGACAGACCCAACCTGTGGGCTCTGACCTGGAGGCAAATTCAGAGCACCTGGTTATTTGTCTGTGGCTGGTGTGGAAAGTCCTCCAGCTGGAGGAGCGCCTGTGCTGGAGGTGGGGGCTCCTGAGGTCTTAAATTATGAGGCACTCATCTTCACAGAGGCAAGTCCAGGGGGCGGGCTGCCTCTCAAGAGCATTCTGTCAGTGATGAAGGGCAGTGGTGAAGGGTCAAGAGCACTTAGGGGTGGGGTGTAGTAAATGTGTACCTCAGAACTATAAACATTAACCTCATTGTAACCATAATCCCTAAACTAGTATAAAAAATTATTTTTAAAGAGAGTGTTCTGTGCTGAGACACCAGAGTTCCAGGGCCCGGGAAAGGAGGTCCAGGGGGCCCACTGCTGGCCGGCCAGTGTTGGTGAGCAGACCCCCAGTCAGTTCTCAGACTCTCGCTTCCCACATCAGTGCCCCTGACCTACTTCTGACTTCCTGTGTACAAGTCTCCCTTCAGACCACCCCGCACCCCCAGTTCTGAAGTGGTTCCAGGGCCTTTGTGTCCAGGACATTCTGCCCACCCCCAGCGGCCTCTCTGGCACCCACATGGGCTGTGTGCCAGGGACACTAAGGCGCAGGCAGAGGGGAAAGATCCCCAGTCCACCTGGCCCCTTCTCTGGGCTGGCGCCCCTAATCTCAGCTGCAGGGGCCTCCTTTGCTTCCCTCACCCCTGCCTTAAATTATTCATCAGCTCTCACAGAGCAACAAAGGGCAGTCTTTTCATCTCCTCTAGAAAGGACTGTCCTGTTGTTCTTTGGCCTCAAGAGATCTTAAAATTCCCCAGGAGCTGCCTGAACTCTGCCCGGCCTTGGAAGGAGCCACAGGCCCTGTCCTGCCCTTCCCCAGCAGCATGCTGCTAAGGGCCGTCTCCAGGGAGCTGCAGCTTCCGGGGGTCCGTAAGAGGGCATTCAGGGGTGCTCCACTCCTCTTCTCAGGGATCATGAGGAGGACCAGCAAGTCAACCTTGGATGACCTTGACATCTAGAGACACCAGGGGCCGGGGCAGATGACCACCTCTATTTCAGAGCCATCTCTGTTTCTTGGACTTTGCAAAGAACCAGCATATTCCAACACACTCCTTGTCCTGGTCAGTTCTTGCACTGAAAAACATACAGGAGAGAAGCAAGAGACCTTTCTCCTTTTATCAGCCTCCTTCTAGCTACGTCCTCTGCTTTCAACTCCAGCCTTTGATTCCCACACAGCAAGGAAACACAGTGACCCAGGCAGACCTGCCCTCCCTCTGCTTCCACACTCACCCCCCTCACCCGGCCCTGAAACACCCTCTCCCATGTATGCCCTTTGCCCCAAATCCCAGCTCCTTTCTTGGAGAGACAGAGGCTGGGCAGGACCCCTCCCAGCCCAGGGCCCTGGGTAAGCTCAGGCTACTTTAAGCAAAGATAGGTGAACTGGGGGGTTCTGGAGGATGAAGTATATTTTGACACCACTCCCCGTCACCATCGACAGCGGGCGGCTTGAAATCAAATTCAGACCAAATGCAAACATTTGCTGACATGCAGGCCCCAGTGGTCACCTCCCAATCTGCTTTTATGAGCACAGCTTGGCCCCATTCCATCCTCCTGTACTCAAACAAGCACCTGGGTACAAAAGAGTCACTTTAGGGGCTGGAGCAATAGCACAGCAGGTAGGGTGTTTGCCTCGCACACGGCCAACCAGGGTTCGATTCCCAGCATCTCATATGGTCCCCTGAGTGCAGAGCCAGGAGTAACCCCTGTGCATCGCCAGGTGTGACCCAAAAAGGAAAAAAAAGAAAAAAAAGAGTCACCCTAAGAAGGTGGAATACACTGACAGCAAGACCAGACGACAAGACTAGGAGAAGAGGCCCTGGGGTCTGGCCACAACCTGGGTTTGGATCCCTAAGCCGAGCGCTTCCACTTTGACTACATCACCAAGGACTAAAATGAAGTTGCACACAGAAACATCTCACTAAAGTTTATGTTAAAATGTCTTTCTTGGGGGGGTGGGGGAGGATCATACCACAGTGCTCAGGGGGAATCAAAACCAGGTCTGTCACAGGCAAGGCAAGTTCTTACCTCCTTCACCATCTCTCCAGCCCAATGCTAAAGTGTCATAGTTTTCATACAAGCAGTAATAGTAACTGGTATCAATCCTCTATACCTCTCTGTTCTCATTCGAGAAAGTAGGATTAATCCTATCTAACTTCTAGGGATGTCGGAGGGATTAAATAAATTAGTTATGTCAGCTGAAATAAAATAGCACTGAAGCAGATAAGGAGATAAACAACCACTGTAGTAAATTATCACTGAATAAATAAAACATCGCTGATAAAGTCATACTGAAGATATTTACTTCAGTGATAAAAGATCACTAAAACAAACAGATAACGAATTTCTCAGGAAATCAGAAAACCCAAATGTGACTTAAAGAAGTTATTCTGTGACCCATCCAAAAGTACCCAGAAAGCACAAATGCACGCCCTGGTGCAGACAGTATCTGAGGAACCCCCTGTGCACCTGACCCGAAGACTAAGGGTCTGACGACCTCCACACACACCCAGAGAGTCCTGGAGAGAAGCTTCAGCAGGAACAGAAGGCTATAATGAAAACAGGAAAGTAGTGGGCCAAAAGTTCAAAGTTCTTCCTTAGGACAATGCCCTAATTAAATTATGTCTACAGAGACCTCAGGCCAACGCAGTATGGAGAATATCCCTGTATAACCCCATTCCAAAAGCCACTCAGCTCTCTCTCTCTCTCTCTCTCTCTCTCTCTCTCTCTCTCTCTCTCTCTATTTCTCCCACTCAGCACTCTCTCTCTTTCTCTCTCTCCCACTCTCTCTCACTCAGCACTCTCCTCTCTCTCTTCTCTGTCTCTGTCTCTCTCTCCCCCCCTTCTTCTTTTTCCTTACACTCCCTAAGTCCTAAGTAAAACTATTTACTTCATTATTACTTCATTATTTGTCTCCTCCTGAAATTCTTTTCTGTGAGGGTAGATGGGCTGGAGTGATAGCACAGAGGGTAGGGCGTTTGCCTTGTACGCGGCCAGCCTGGTCGACCAGAGTTTGATTCCTCTGCCCCTCTGGGAGAGCCCGGCAAGCTACCGAGAGTATCTCGCACGCATGGCAAAGCCTGGCAAGCTACCAAAGACGTATTCGTTATGCCAAATACAGTAATAACAAGTCTCACAATGTTACTGGGCCCGCTCGAGCAAATCAATGAACAATGGGAGGACAGAGACAGTAGATGAATGAAGAACCTAAGAAACCAGGGCCAAGGTCAGGACTGACAATCCTTTTTTTAGTCCCGAGACTCCCGAAGAACTCATTGGGGTGCAGAAAGGGGTCAGTTCCTGCTTTGCCAGATCCAGTGACCTCAGGTGCAGCTTGATGCTGCCCAGTGAGACTAGCAGGAGCCAACATCCATGGGATAAGGTGCTGGGGACGGACTTCACCAGCCCTGACCTCAGCCAGCTCTCCCCTGGAGAGATGAAAGAAGGTGAGGCGAGAGGCTGGTTTTGCTTTAAGAATCTGCACATATTTTGTATTTATTTCCCTATTATTTCCCTATAAAATCACCTCTGTTACTTCTTAACTTCCCTTGGTTGTTGCAATGATCAGCGGTCACAACACACACACACACACACACACACACACACACACACACACACACACACACACACTCAGGGTTGCACATCCGGTTGTGGTGCTCATGGATTCACATACTTTTAGCCATGATCCAGGGATACTTTTAGCTCAGGGTGGGGTGGCCCTCCTGGCTGGCCTGCTCTCGCACATTCCAGCTGCTCTGCTTGCTGGAGGTCACTGTGGTGTTCACACACCTGCTAGGGGTCCCTCCCCTGGTCTCAGGACTCACACTTTTTTTTTTTTGCAGCACCCGCTAGGAAATCTCATCCTTTGTGGTGTTTGAGCACATCTGGCTGCAGAGGAACAGCGGTCACAGGTTGTGTTGCAGTGCTAGGGGTCTCAAGGAGCTGAGCTGCAGGGAGTGTGCTCAGTGCATGAGAAGGCCCCAGGATCAAACCTGTGAACTCGCTCTGCAGAGCCGCAGCTGGACCACAGGCATTGGATACCTTATAGAGGGAGTGGGGGGAATTTGGGTTATCTGCACAATGAGTCGGTGTAAAGTCTAAAGCACTCAGTTTAAACTGAAACTGGAACAATTTGACAAATCTATGTTCTGCCAGCTGAGCACCTTACTCCATGCACTGGAACCCAGTAAGCAAGAGTGTGAGTCTCACTACTGAGACCAGTGGCTAATGGGCAGAAAAAAAGCGGTGACATAATGGACACCAATTTTTCATGCTGATTCTGCCTCAGCCTCTCTGTGGTTTTAAGCAATTGATCTCCTCTTTTGGGTACCTTGATTTCCAAATCTATATGACAATTTCTGAAATACAGAATTTAAGGCATCAATTCTTAAGCTTTTGGGGCTCCAGACTCTTAAACATTTTTTTTAAATCCCTGGAGAATTCCTTACATGTTTTGGGTTAAGGCTATTGATATGTGCTCCAGCACTCCTGAGCACTGCTGGCCCCAAAACAAAAGAATTTTTTTTGTTTGTTTCTTTGTTAAAGGCCTAAGTGCTGGAGATATAGTCCATTGAGCTGAATCTTTCTATGCCTTGCATACGAAAAGGTCTGAGTTTGATTCCCCGTATTATATGTCCCACTCCTTAAAACATAACACAGAAGCAGAGATTCTATGTGTAATTGGAGCAAAGATTTCATCACATGCCATCCAGTTTCTGGAAAATTTCCTGATATACTTGAATGAAACAGAGAATGTCACCCCAAAATGTGCCATTTGACAAACAAAAATTATTTTGAACTGAAGGTAATTAAGCTGTAAATATACCCCTTTTCGGCCTTAAGGCAGAAAACAGTTTGTCTTTTTACAGAAGACAGACTCTTATCAGCTCTGACACCAAAGGAATCTGAAAACTAACCTTTTTAAAGCAATCCTTATCTTTCAGTTACTTCTTTACTATTTCTACCCCTATCTAGCACTTCATCTTGTCAGTGCTTCATAAATGTTTTTGTTTCTGGACCTTTGGAGATAGCTCAATAGATTACACACAGTATTGCTTGAAGGAGGCCTGGTTTCAATTTCTGGCACTGCATTATCCCTCCAGTAGTGACCCTAAAATACCCAGTTAGGGGTAGCTTCTGAGCACTGCTGGGTGTGAGCCTAAAACAAACAATAGTTTATTTGTTTCTTTGTTAAAAGCATAGGTGCTAGAGAAATTGTTCATCAGCCTAAGTTGTCTTCTTCTTCTTCTTCTTCTTCTTCTTCTTCTTCTTCTTCTTCTTCTTCTTCTTCTTCTTCTTCTTCCTCCTCCTCCTCCTCCTCCTCCTCTTCCTCCTCCTCCCATGAGCAAAACTTACAAACTTTCATGATTGAGTTTCAGTCATACATGATCAAACACCCTCCCTCTACCAGTGCACATTTTCTACCACCAGAGTCCCCAGTGCGTCCCACTCGCCATCCCCACCTGACCCCACCCCCTACCTCTATGAAAGACAATTTCCTTCTTACTCTCTCTCTACTTTGGGGCATTATGGTTTTCAATACAGATACTGAGAAACCTGGGTTCTTTATATGCCTTGCATATGCAAGTGTCTGAGCTTGATCCCCCATTTTGTATGTCCCACTGGGCACTGCCAGGTATAGTCCTGGTGACCACCAGCACCAATGGGGCTGAGTAGTATAGTATCCCCAGGCTTAAGCACTGAACCTGCACTGCTGGACCTAGTACCACCAGGAGTGGAGCTCCCCCCCATTACCCCAAATCACAAAATTCTTGTCCCCGGTCACCCCTTCCAGGCATTACTCTCTTTTGAAGAAGAATCTCATGCATGTCCACACATATTTCATAAAAAATTTCAATATAATGTACAAAAGCATGTTTTTCTCCTACTAATAATTCTTTGAGTAACACTTGGCAAACCCAGAGATCCCAAGAGATCCAGGGAAATGTTCTCCCCTACACTCATGAGAGAATAGATATTGAAAACAAAAATCGATATAATTATGAGGGTCAAGAGTTGAAGTATATATACACAATGGACCATGTAAGAAAGGACAAAATCATGCAGTTTGCTTTGGCATGAGTGGAACTAAAAGGTATCATGCTGAGTGAAGTCAGTAAGAAGGAGACGAGAAGATACAGAATGTTCTCTCTTATCTGTGGGACTTAAAGACACATAGGAAGGGAGCACCAAAGGACCGAGGGCAGCAAAACTGGAATTACGTCACAGTACCGAGCTTTTAGGGGGGCAGGGTATTGAACGAAAGGGCCTTGGAACCTTGGTGGAGGGAAGTGGGTATTCTGGAGACAGAGGTGGTGTTGGAGTGATGTATGTGTGAAAACACCATTAACGGTATTGTCAAACACAGCACCTGGGGTATGTCTATACATCTGACCCACAAAGACAACAGAACTGAAGCAGGAGATCCAAACTGCAATAACCAAACTGAAAAACACACCTGTCACTAAGGCAGGCTGGGGGGGTGAGAGGAAAACTGGGAACTCTGGTGGAGGGATGTTGAAACTTACTGGTGGTAGGATTAGTGTTGGCACATAGTTGTAGTCTGAAACTCAACTATGAATAACTTTGTAAATCACAGTGTCTCAAACCAAATTTTCTTTCAAAGCTGACAATTCATCAATGTCTTTACAGAAACAGTGTTGGTGTCTTGGACCTTAGACCCCACCCAAGGTCTAGACATCGATCAGGGTTTTGTGGGGCAGCCATGCCCCCCAGACCCAAAGGGAACTGTAGTTTTAAGCAAGGAAAGAGAAGATTGGGAAGGTTACTGCTTTACTTCAAACTGCAGAAGTCATTGACATTCTTTCTTTCATTCTTTTTCCTTGGCCTTTCATAGCCAGACCAGTGCTCTTCATAGTGGAGATCAGTGCTGTAGCAGCCTGAGGGTTCCTTTCCTTCATGTTTGTGTGTCTGTGTGTCTGTGTGTGTGTGATTTTGCCAACAGGGCATCCCTCCCATCTGTTCTTCCCATAAATGGATCCCCTGAGACAGATCTCCAGGACACAACCTGGAAATTTTTTTTTATTAGTGAAACACCATGAGGTACAGTTATAGACTTACAAATTTTTGTGCTTGGGTTTCAGTTATACAATGATTAAGTACCCACCCCTCCACCAGCGCCCATCCTCCACCACCACGGGTCCCAGCATCCCTCCCACCCCCCATCCCCCCATCCTACCTTACCTCTGTGGCAGGGCATTCCCCCTTGTTCTCTCTCTCTCTTCTTTTGGGTCCTGTGTTTTGCAAGAGAGGCATTGAGTGGCAATCATGTTTGGTCTATAGTCTACTTTCAGCATGCTTCTCCTACCCTGGGAGGATCCTCACAACACCCTTTATTTGGTGCTCTCTTCTCTATCTGAGCTTCCTTTTCCCCTAGCACGTGTGGCTGGCCTCCAAGTCATGGAGCAAAATTTCTGGTACTAATCTCAGCCACTCCTGGGTATTAGTCTCCCATTTTGTTGCTTTATGTTCCCCCAGATGAATGCAATCTTTCTGTGTCTATCCCGCTCTTACAACCTGGATTTTTGAGAACTGGGCACACTATGCAAGAAAACTTCTGGAACCCTTGGGAAGCTGACTTTTAAAGGCTCTGACTTGTTTTAAGCCCAAAGAACTCCATGTACTTTCTGCCCAAATTGCTTTTGCAGGTAAACATCGAAGTAAGTGGTGAAACTCTGGGGAGCCACGGAACAGGATGAAGCCCTGGACCAAGGAGATAGAACTGGCAGAGAGTTGCTGAGGTCAGGGAGAAGAGTGAGCCATTATCACCGTGGGGACTGAGAGACCCCCTTAAAATTTTTTTTTAAATTGAATCACTGTGAGATAGAAACTTACAAAGCTGTTCAAGATTGGTTTTAGTCATAAAGTATTCCAACATCCATCCCTCCACCAGTGTACATTTCCCAGTACCAGTGTCCCCAGTTTCTCTACCATCACTCCCAAGTCTCCCAGTCTGCCTCTATGCAGGCTCTCTCTCTGTCTCTGTCTGTCTCTGTCTGTCTGTCTCTGTCTGTCTGTCTGTCTCTCTCTGTCTCTGTCTCTGTCTCTCTCTCTCTCTCTCTCTCTCTCTCTCTCTCTCTCTCTTTCTCTCTCTCTCTCCTCTTCCCTCTCTCCCTTTTGATGCCTATAAGCCTGGCCAGGGAAGGTGCTGATTTCCATACTCTGAGTCTCTTGGAACGCCAGACTCCTACGCATTCCATCAAGCAGCAGAAAACACCAGCTCTTTTCTCTTCGGTAGCAGTTCCACTCAGGGCTTAGCATTCCAGCCTTATCGGACACACTCCCCCTCCCCCCTCCCCAATCTGCTTCTCCTGTACGGCTGTGGCTACTGCAAAATCCAGGGACAATGCCAGGGACAAGATCTGCAAAGGTGATATGCAGCAATGCTGGTTCCCATCTGAGTGGACCCTGGAGAAGGTTCAGTGTTCCAACTGGGGTCCACCTATTTCGTATTCTCTTGGAAAGTCAGACTCCATGACAACAAGGCAAAGACAGTCTCAGAAGTTGCATAGGGTACACTCCCACCTCAAGGCAACATCAGAGTGTGTCACCCTTGCCCCTTTCTGCATCCATCTCTCACTCCCTAGTGTTGCAGCATGCTTGGTTCTGAGACTCCCTCACATTTGGGGGAAATGTATATATTCTTCTCAGCCATTTTTAAGTTAACAAATAAAATTTTTATCGCAAGTTTAAATAATCGGAAAATACACAACTTCTGGCATATTGACTTAAAAGCATGGAATCTCTCAATTAAATATCTTGAATAACTACTTTTGCCCACGTGGCAGAGCCTGGTAAGCTCCCCATGGCATATTCGATATGCCAAAAACAGTAACAATAACAGGTCTCATTCCCCTGACCCTGAAGGAACCTCCAATTGTTGGGAAAGACGAGTAAGGAGAGGCTGCTAAAATCTCAGGCTGGGACAAGTGGAGATGTACTGGCACCTGCTCAAGTAAATCAAAGAACAACAGGATGACACTGATACAGTGAACTACTTTCATCTGTTCAAAAAGCAGATGAAAAAGGTTTCTTTGCAATAGCCATTTCCCATCATTTATTTTTCCTCCATGTACTACTTCCACTATGTTACCCATGAAACTTTTATTAATCACCATATCATAATTCTTGGCAATAAAATATGAACAGAAGTTAAAAACTTCTGGATAGAGCATTATGATTATGATTATTAATTACAAATGGAAAAAGTTAAACCTCTCCTGTTGCCAACCACAGAGACTCTCCCTTCCAGGGCTCAGCACCCGCTATGGGCAATTTTGAGGCTGAGAGATCTCCCTTGCTGGCAACCAGAGAAGAGGTTGGCAATACCCCCAAGGGGCGGGCAACACCCCCAAGGTTGGCAGCGCACCCAAACACCTGGAATCCCTCTGGTTCTCGTGACTCAGATATTCAGGGCTTCCTCCTTCTTCAAGCCTCAGCCTCACAACTCAAGAAATGTCAAGAACTTTCTAGAAGTGGAGCCAGCTGACCCATTACATCTGTATGAATGATCTGTTGAATAATTTTGTAGCTATAAAAGATTTAATTCATTTATAATTGTATCAAATTGTAGTTTATAGCTTGCTTAATAAAACCATTAGCCATATTACAGCATGTTGTATTTAATGAAATGTTTAATGACATTTGGACACTACCAAGCCACTGCTTCCTGTGGAATAGGATGCTAGTATTATTATCCTCACATCATACATATGAGGGATAAGTGGATTGCAAAAGTCTATCGAGTCTTCATCTGAGTGGAGGATGTGAATGTATAGGAATGGGGGTGTCTCTACGGTTCCAGGACCACTGAGGTTCATAACTCCACACGAAGCCTCTCACCTTCCTAGTTTGGTCTGCTGTCACTTTTCTTGGTCTCTCTTCTTTAGACCCCTGCCTATAAGAGCAGACTAGTCAGGCGGCGCACCTCACAGAGGCTGATGCAAATATTACTGGCTTAGCCCCACACACGCCCTGCACAAATGCTGCATCTGTTCCTTAGGTAGTCTGCCATTTTGCCTGGATTCTCGTACTGTACTCATATTCTTGAAGAAGGCAGGTAAGGGGAGTGGGGTGGAGGTAGGGTGTGTCTGGCAATGAACTGTGGGAAGCAATTATAAATGAGATATGATATAGTGAATAAGAAGCTTCTATGTCATCAGTCCAAAAGCATCAGGTCCAGAGCCCTTGGTGATGCAGAAACTGGTGGGATTATACTTTGAAGCTAGGACCAGTCCAGAGAAGGCCAGATCCTCTCAGGAGAGGAGAAACTTCAGCAGGGACAAAAGTCAGAATGAGAATAATAAAGAGGACGACCAAAAAGCCTAAAACCCTTTTTCCTTGACAATACTCTAGCAATAGATTCTCATCTACATAGAAAACTCCAAACCTGAACAAATTGGAACAAATCCTCAAAACAACCTTTGCAAAACAAAGTAGTGTGCATTTCATTTGGGAATTACCTGCTTCCCAAATTGGGATGTGTACTTCCTACTTCCTCGTTTTTTTTTTTCCTTTTTCTCCCCTATCCCCTCTCATCTTTATTCTCTCGATATCATTCTCTGTCTCTTGTCTCTGTCTTTCCCTAAATATAAATACTTACTTCTGTCTTCCCTGGAAATTTAATTCTTTGCAGTAAAGATGAGAGCCTGAATGCCAATGGAGACAGGGACTGACTGTTTTAATAGCTCTGAACTTCCCCTCCCCCCACCTCCTCAGGCAGACATAGCCCCACCCCTTATGGACTTTCTTGACCTTGACATTCTTCCTCCAGGCACTTTACCTGCTTCTCCTTTATGACCTGCTGCTACTTCCTGTGGAGGTCAGGGGGTTCCCTCACCCTCTGAGAGCTCTGAGTCTATCAAGGTACTTTATAAAATTAAATACTACAGCTGATACTTGATAAAGATAAGGAAAATGGCAGCATCTCAACATAAAACAAGTGTGTGGGGGGTAAATATTCTAAGAAGAAGTCAGAGATTTTGGTTTGTTTTAAATTTGGTCCAGTGGGCACCGGGGAAAGAGTACAGGAGGAGGTAAGGCACTTGCTTTACATGTGGCTGACCCCAGCTCATTCTGGGCACCATTCTGGGCACTGACATCACTAGAGGCTACTCCTGAGCACAGAGGACAGGCCCTGAAGCCTCACCAGGAGTGGCACAACTCCCTCCAGTACATACATATACATATATATATGTGTGTATGTGTGTGTATTGTATATATACACATGTATTATTAGATTATTAATTTCACTACCATCTGAATATATATATATATATATATATATATATATATATAATCAGATGGCAGTGGAATAAATAACTTCTTTACTCTTCAGATCAGGAAAAATGTTTTACCAGGCCTATGTTTTGATCTAAGCAGAACTGGAATAAAAGGGCCTAGTGGGAAAGATTGAGAGGAAAAAAAGGAGCTAGAGGGAAGGGTTAAGAGAGAAAAGACAAAAAAAAAAAAAAAAAGGCCAGATTCCTGTCCTGAGGAGATCACAGAGAGGCAGAATTCTCCAAAGCCCCATCTGAGGTGGTTTCTTGGGCCCTAAAAGCTGTCTGTGGGGTAAAGTCAAGTACTACTTTGAGTCACTCCTGGTTTGCTATTTGGGCTGGATCAGCCCAGAAATGAGCTTATTTCATCCTCTATCAGTCAAAGGAAAATTATATGGATACATAAAAATACTGGAATATGTTTTGTCATCCATAAAATTAAAAACCATATGACAGCTGAATCTAGGTCTGTTTCATCTTGAATCAAAGTGTCTGATTCTACTTTATCTGGATTACCTTCTAAGTAGTAGCCACTTGATCTGTTCCTTAGGTATTTTTGAAAGAATCAGTGAATTAACCCCTTTTTAATGAAACATAATTACATCTTGATTATCAGGCACCATTGTTTTGTTTTTCATACATAAAAGCATTCTAATATATAGTTTCAAGTTCCATGTAGCAATTTTCAAGAACATACACTTTAAGAACCTCTGAGTTATCTATAAAGCATCTATGTGGAAAAACCAAATCAAACAACAAAAGGAAAGCATCATTTTACTGGATCCAAAATGTTCTCATCCTACTGCCAAGTGTTTTTCGGTTGTGTGTGTTTTTTTTTAACCAACAAGAACATGAAAGTCGGTGGTATAAATAAACACTTGATAGCTCTTAAACAAATGGCATTCACTGAATTTTTAAACCTTAGCTACTCCAAAACAGAATATTTGGGAACAGGCAGAGCTTCCTAAGTTGAGATAAGAGAATGTTGAAAGTTAGATAGGAAGGAGGTGTTAGCAACAGAAACATGTAAGGTACTAGGTTGCTTCAATTAATTTTTCAATCTCAGGTCAACTAACCTTTAGAAGTGACAAGACCTATCTCGGAGTCTAGGTTCAGAGAAGTTCTAAATGGGTGTACGAGTCAAAAAATCTGTGATGAGAAACTAAATGACCAAACATGATGGCCTCTCACTATCTGTATTGCAAACCATAATACCCCTAAGTAGAGAGAAAGTAAGAGGGAAACTGTCTGCCATACAGCAGGGGGAGGGTGGGATGGAGGCGGGAGGGATACTGGAGATATTAGTGGTAGAAAATGTACACTGGTGGAGAAATGGGTGTTTGATTATAGCATGACTGAAACTCAAACATGAAAATTTTGTAACTGTTGCTCACAATGATTCAATTTAAAAAAATCTGCGATGAATCTTGAAAAGCACTGAGGATTTTGGGAGATCTGGAAGGTCTTCTTGGGCAGAAGCAGGGTTAAACACTGGGAACTCCCAGGATCAGAGAGGCTGACTTCACAGGGACATGCTTCTCAGCAACACTCATCCCTATGCGGGCTGAGGCTCTTCTCACTTCGTTACCCTGCTGAACTGCGTCATCTTTTCCTCCTAGTGCTGATACCGATCTAGATGGAGACTTGTCTTTGGTGGTAGAGACTACTGATCAACACCGTATCTGCTTTTTCCCCCCTTGGAAATGAAGCTAAGTGCTGTCTGATGGAGATATAAGCAGAAGCCGTGTGCACATTCTGAAAAAAATGTCACTAAAGGTACATGGCCTAATCTATATCTACTCCCAACTTCTCCCTGCCAACCAGAATACAGACCCTTTGGTAGAAGGAATAGAGGAAGAGAGAATAGCAACATTGTAATAGGTGCAAAATCTGGTCCCTGGCAGCTAGGAGAACCCAGGCCGCATCTCTTCTCTAATGTGAGAAAGATAATAGCAATTTTTGTAACTGTTTATATTTTTGTCTTTTTCCTTCAGCTGAACCTAATACTAATATAATTTTTAAAATTCTATTTTTAGAGTTGGAGAGAAAGAGTAGGAGTGAGGCACTTGTCTTGCATATGGCTGACCCTGGTTGAATCCCCAGTACCACATATGATCCCTGAGCATTACCAAGAGTGATCCCTGGGCTCAGAACGAGGAGTAACCCTGAGTACTGCCTATTGTGGTCCAAAAACCAAACTAAAATGATTTTGATTGACCTCTCATTGGTTTACAATATGATGGCATTTCAAGAGTTTCCCACCACTCCCACCACCAAGTTTCAGTGCCACTTGATGAAGACAATGACCTCTCATCTCATTCCTTCCACCCAACTCCCTTTCCTTCTGGTACCCACCATCCACCGTAGTTTCCACAAACTTGTTTCAAGCTACTTTTTTGCTTTAATAATTCCAAGTCAACACAAGAATGAAATAATTATTCAGCAGCTAATAATTATCTCTCACTTCCTTACTTCATTGAGCAAAAATCCATCCATTTTGGACAAAAAGGCACAATTTCATCTGTGTGTGTGTGTGTGTGTGTGCATGCGCGCATGCACGTGAGGCAATGTAGTGTTCCTTTGAGCATACATTCTTTTCCTGCTCCTTTTTCTTATAGTGCTGGGAGTTGAACTCAAGGTCTTACTCATGCAAGGCAATGCTTTACTGCTGAGCTAAATTCCCAGCCCCAATAAAGCTTCTTAAGCAAGGCCTGTGATGATGAATATTCATGAGCTATTGTAAGAAATGCTGCTATTGTGAGAAATATTGTAGATAATATTGGACTCCCTTACTAAGTGCTAGCATTGAAATCATCTCCAGCCCCTAGAGGTCTTTCTCCAGGTGAAAGGTTAATGGTTTTTGTCTCACAAGGTTGTCATTTTATTTTTGTCACTATTACTACTTATACCCTTGTTCAAAAGTTTTCCTTCCTTCCTTCCTTCCTTCCTTCCCTCCTTCCTTCTTTCCTTCCTTCCTTCTTTCCTTCCTTCCTTCCTTCCTTCCTTCCTTCCTTCCTTCCTTCCCTCCTTCCTTCTTTCCTTCCTTCCTTCTTTCCTTCCTTCCTTTCTTCCTTCCTTCCTTCCTTCCTTCCTTCCTTCCTTCCTTCCTTCCTTCCTTCCTTCCTTCCTTCCTTCCCTCCTTCCCTCCTTCCCTCCTTCCTTCGCTCCTTCCTTCTTTCCCTCATTCCTTCGCTCCCTCCTTTCTTCCCTCCTTCCTTCCTTTATTTCTGGGTAGAAAGTGTTTTCCCAATAATTCCTGTAGGGGAAGATTTGGTGGTGGGAAACCATTAGATTTTGTTTCTTTGTAAAAGTCTTTATTTTTTCACCATATGTGATTAAGAGTTTTGTGGGGTAAAGAATAGTTGGTTGCTTCTTTATTCAGCGTGAACCTGTCTTCTACTCTTTCCTAGCCTATACAGTTTCTGTTGAGCAGTTTGATAGAGCATTTCTGTGTTTCTATATTCTTTCACCTAGCTGCCCTTGCTATATTTTATCATTGATTTTTGACAATCTCACATTTATACATAATTATGCGGGTCATTTTGGATTAAAAAATGTCTGTTCCCAGATTTCCTGGACATCTGTGGTTCACTTTTCTGGACACTGGCAAGTTCTCAGCTATTATTTCTTTGAATACGGTTTCCTCTCCAGGCTCTGTTCACCTTCTGGTGCCCCCAAAATTCTGATGTCTATCTTTCTAATGCAAACTGATATTTCTTGTAGATTTTTCTTAATTTTTTTATTTTGTCTCTTTTTTCCTCTTCTGTTATTAGTGTGACTGCAGTGACTTTTAGTTTCAATTTCTGATAGTCTTTCTTCAGTGAGATTGTGTCCATTTGATATGTTTCCCATATTACATTGACTTTCATTCAATGCACTTTTCATACCTTGATCATACCTTGAACCTGTGATTGTAATTTTTTAACATCCCAGTTGATGAAGTACTACTTGTGTTCATATAACTTTTTTTTAACACCTCAGAGTTGCTTCTTGTGTTTCGTTGAAATTCTCTAAGTTTATTAAGTTTTCCTGTGATGGCTCTTCTCTTGTATGAATATCACTTCTCTAGTTATATATCTTTAAATTTTTCCCTCTGAGAAGTGGCATTTTCTTTGAGCAAATCCAACTTGTTTTTGGTAATGGCTGCCTGGAGAAATTTTATATATGCATTTTTGGGTAGGCCGAGCAATAGCATAGCAGGTAGGGAGTTTGCCTTGCACACGGCTGACCTGGTTTGATTCCTCCATCCCTCTCGGAGAGCCCGGCAAGCTACTGAGAGTATGGCAAAGCCTGGCAAGCTCCCCATGACATACCCAATATGCCAAAAACAGTAACAATAAAGTCTCACAATGGAGTCGTTACCGATGCCTGCTCGAGCAAATCGATGAACAATAGGAAGATAGTGCTACAGTGCTACACTTTTGGGTTAGCTTCCTTTGTTTTCCTGAAGGTGGCATGGTAGACATGGTGCTATGATTCTTTTTCTTGTTTCTATGGCCACGACAGGGAAGAGGATGGCAATGAAGAGAAGGTGGGTGAAAACCTCTGTTAATCAACTATAGTATGTGGCAGTGGGAAACAGGAGGGATATAGCTCAGGTTTGGGGGTGAGGGGGCACACTGTCCTCTTTGGTCATTCCTAACTCCTCTTTCTGCTAACAGTTATCTTGGGGATATCTTCACAGAAGAATCCCTCCCCTCTAAGTCCATTCTGTTCTGACATCACATACCTTCATGTATATGGATATATGTGCCTCTCAGGAAAACTAGGCTTTGAGTGGGTGTGGCTTCTTCTGTGATGTGTATTGAAGTCTGTTTTGATGTCAGCAAGGAAGTTTTCTTGCCAACTAAAAAAAATGAAAGCATTCTACTTTTTAGCTGAAGTTTTTAGCTCATGTTAATGTTTACAAAGTATAACTCGGAACAGACTTGGTTCAAGAAAAGTTAGTTTAGGTAAGTCACAAAAGGAAAACTAACTTCACTACTTTGGAGTTAAAAGAGGATTAAAAGCATGAGATGCCATCTTGTCTGCTTGTAATAAAGGAGGAGAAATGTTAAAACTCAATGATTGCAAGTCTCCAGGGAAACAGGTAGGATGATGAAATGTTATAAACTTGTCTGGTTCTTCTAGAAAATACTGGACACTTAGCTCACTTGCCTCTAATATGTTCCCATATTATTCCCTGGTGATTTAAGTATCAAATTGTTTGAAAATTTTTCATAGTCACTAGGCTCAAAAGTAAAAACTTATAAATAAGATGATAGCAAATTCCTTTTAACAGAAAAAAAACTGCCTAGATATGGTCTATCAGGGTTCTAGCAAACAATAGAACATAAACTTTGATACAGGACCACTCAGATATTTAAATTAAATTAAATATATTTAAATTAAATATATTATTTAAAGTAATATACAACAAATTCCACAAAATAACTTGAAAACTTACATGTTAAATAATGTTAAATTAAAAGAAAATACTTCAGGAAATTGAATACTAATTGGGATGCAGTTGTCAAAGTCTGTGTTTACCCAATCTTATCATTTACGAGGTTCAATTATTCTGCACAGTATCCAACGAGAACTGTGTGTCCCAATATGCTTGTTGTAAATTCTCATTCCCTTCCTGCTTTGCTCTCCTTGCCCATTAATACCATTTCTGTCTTTCACAAAACTAGGTCTTGAATTTGGACTTTGAGCTTTACAAGTTCGTTCCTAGTTGAATATCTCAGTAGACAAAAGGTTTCTAAGAATCTTAATGATAATGTTTCAAAAGATCTGTCTTCTAAAGTAAAGAACACCAGTCTCAGAAATTATGGATGTGGGGGTCGGAGTGATAGAACAGCGGGCAGAGCATCAGTCTTGCATGTGGCCAACCTGAGTTCAACCCCCAGCACCCTATATGGTCCCCCAAGCACCACCAGGAGTAATTACTCAGTGCAGAAGCAGGAGTGACCCCTGAGCATCTCCAGGTGTGATTCAGAAAGCCAAAAAAAATTATGGATGTGGTGTTAGGGCATATGGTAGAATGGTAGATGTAAGAAAAAAATAATAGAACACCTACACCATTGGGAAAAAAATGACTTGTACTGCAAAACAAGTAGCAACATTCTGGAAAAGGCAAAATGATGATGACAGTAAAGAAGATCAGTGGTTGCTATTGCAGCAGGGAGTTTGAGAAGGCAGAACAGGGAGAGAAGAAAAGGAAGAACACAGCAGATTTTAGCCATTGAAAATCCTTGGTATGCTACAATAATAATGGCTACCTATCATTACATATTTGTTTAAAACCATAGAATGCACAACTGGAATGCAAACTATAGACTTTGGGTGATTATTGGATTATGATGTGTCAATGTAGATTCATCAGTTGTGACAAATGTACCATCATGTTGAGGAATAAAAAGGTCATAAGAAGAAACAAGAAACAACAAAAACCAGTTAAAAATAAAAGGGTCTGAAATTCCACAAACTGAAACGGTTTTTGGGAACTTACTAGCTCAGAAAGCCTCGTAAGAACCAAAAATATATTTCTAGTGAAACAGGAAAATGATCTCAGAAGACAAAAGCAAAGTAAGGACGGAAACTCCCAGAGGGTATAGAATTGCTTTAGATTGAAGAACTGCTCTCAGAGAGCAGAACAGAGTCCTGCTTTCAGATTAGGAAAACTGGGTAACATGTGCCCAGCAGAATTCCAGGATTCATACACAGTCGTTGTCTTTTTGAATAAAATGTTGACTTGTCCTTTTTCTACTCTTTGTTTTAAGTGAGAAGATAATAAAATTTTAATCATTCAATTGGCTCCAGAGGTCTCTGTACCAGATAAACCATAACCAGATGAATACCCTTGAGGAATCTCATCCATGTAGAATTGAGAGAAATCACAGAATCTTAATCTCTGAGCTAATACTATAGTTGAGTGAGACTTGAGGGAGCTCTCAGTTGGAGGGAATATATTTTTCACAAAATAAGGGGTATGAATAGTTGGAATTAAAGGGGAAACTCTGATTTAATTATGTGGCAACTGGGTACCAATGACAAACTTTCATTTATATCTTCCTCCACTGACTTTGGGATTGATCATATAACTTCATATCAGGATATCAGAAAAGGTCATGCAGGCTGAATTGAAGAAAAAGATGATCATTATATTTAACCTCTCTAGAGGCTTCCATGAAGCCATTTGAACATCAAAATGAGAAGCCCAGCCCAGAAGGACCAACTGGGGGATGAGAGATAGTATGGAGGGAATTTAAAGTTGTCCAAGTCTTCCCTGTGATGCTTCATAGGTGTGAGTCCCATTCTAGTCCAGCAAACCCAAACTAAAAGAAACAGCCTTGCATAATTCCATATGGAATTAAAATAATCCCACTGATACCAGAGAGTCCCTCAAAAATAATCCCATAAAATCCAATAATCTCATAGAATCATATTTATTGCATTAAACCATTAAGGTTTAGGGTGTTTAAAAAATATTTAACACAGACAATGCAGGGCTCAATATAGTATATGAAAGATGGGAGAGGTGACTTTGAGGTAGCCAAGTCTTGGGGAGAGTAGGCCCAGGTGTGTCAACAGTTTTCCAAGACAAACTAAAGCAAATTCACAGAGAAAGACATCACTGTGGTCATTGGAAGGTCAGAAAGAAGAAAATGCCAGAAGTTAAACCCAATGGGAAAGATGAAGACAGAAACTGAAACACAAGCAATGAGTTTAGAAGTCTGTGAAATGATAAAGAGGCGAAGTAGTGGGAGGAATGAATGGGTTAGGAAAAATGATCCAGAAATAAAGTTTTCAGTAAGAAAAAGCTGTAGGTCTCTATCAAGTGGCTAACAGGTAATTAGCAAGATGCGAGCATAGGTCCCTGAAATCTGCACTTTTTACAAGGTCCCAGGAAATTTTAATGTATTCCTTCTTCTCACTGGCCCACCTTATATATGCCAAGTAGTAGTTTTTGTCCAGTAACCAAAGACATTTGTGTTACATGCATTAGCGTGATAATACAGTGGGTAGGGCATTTGTCTTGTACACAAGTGACCCAGCTGTGGTCTCCATTATTCTATATGATCCACTGAGTACAGAGTCAGGAATAAACCCAAATACCACTAGGTGTGACCCAAAGAAAAATAACGTAAAAAAAATTTTAGGTGCTATATCACCTTAAACACAACCAAGTAATATCAGTGATTCTCAAACCCAACTGCATACTAGAATTATTAATGAACATAAAAAATACATAGTATCCTGGGCATTAGGCACAGGAATTCAATTTGAATCTCAAGAAGTAGTGTCTACGCACCCATATTTTAAAAGCTTCTCAAGAGATTTGATTATGGGATGGAAGAAGACTTTGGAGGACATGATGTAATCCCTAAGCAAAGAGTTCATCAGATTTCTGAGAAAGGAGTAATAAATGTAGACTCTCTCTGAACCTCCTCATTTTTAAATATTTTGTGATTGATCTAAACTGCTATTAAATTCAAGGAATCTGGTGACTAATGGCTATTCTAAGTCAAAATGATATAGCACTTATTTTCATGATGTAATAAAAATCAACTGAGCATTAACTCAGACCCTATGAATCAGTGAATGTGATTATTTAAACAGAGGCTAAAGTTACCTATGAAAACATAATTTGTTTAATTTGTTACACAGGTTTTAAGATTTTGGTAGATATATTTAAATTATTAAAAACTAACCCAGTAACACAAATGAGTAGTCAGCTTGATGTTTGAGACAATTAGAAATTGTAAGAAACTATGACAAATCAAATTTGCTGGGGATAGGAAGGAGCCTTTTGTGCCAATTAAGGATAAAAACTAGTAGAGTGTGGAATAGGATGTGGCTCAGTGGTAAGCACGGGTCATGCAGTGTGACACCCTGAGTTCAATCTCTGGAACTAAAAATAAAAGTCTTCCACACATTGAGAGTCTATATTCATTTGAGCCATTACAGAAACGGTTGTAATAGAGAGGTACATATCAGTACAGGAAAATAATAGTTAAAAGATCAGAGAGTATTTAATAAGAAGAGTGACTACAGAAACATTTTAAAGGCTGAGCATTTTCTTTCCATTTAAATTTAATGTTAAAAGTTTTTAACTTTTTATTTTGAACTGGTTTCATTGGATAGTATGTGACAATAGAGTTCAGAGAGTTCCTGTGTACTCTTTACCCAGATTTCTAAATGCCAACATTTCTCATAGTCTTAATACAAAGATCAAAATCAGGAAACTTTCTCTGATACAATACTGCTATCTAATCGACAGACCTTATTCAAATATTACCAATTGTCCCACTGATGTCTCTTTCCTGGTTCACGACCTAACTCAGGATCATGCTTTGCATTTTGTTTTTATCTTTTGGTAATTTCCTTTCAACTGGAACAGTTTGTTTTGTCAGGATCTTGACATTTTTTAAAAGAGTTGGTCAGTTATTTTGTAGAAAAGCCCTCAATTTGGGTTTGGCAAATGTTTGCTTATGATATAAAATCAGTTCATACATTTTTGGGACAAAAACCACAAAGCCATCTGATACCGTCTTAGTGCGCTATTCCTAGGAATATATAGAGATGGTAAAGCCTTAATCACTAAATTAAGGTGGTGCCTACCCTGTTTTTCTATTTTAATATTAACATTTCATAATTTGTAATTAATAAGAACTTCAGGAGAGATGCTTTGGGTTTTGTAAATAGCCTACTTATCATACATAATCCAAGCCTTTATTTATTTATTGCTTTTGGTTGTTTTTGAGGTGCATACTCAGCGATGATCAGGAGTTATGCCAGGTTCCGCCTCAAGAGTTCCTCTAGCTGTGCTCAGGGGACAGTAGGAGGTCCAGGATCAAACCTATGTTGACTACAAGCAAGGCAAACTGATACCCGAACTGATATATTGTTTTTATTGATGAAAATGTCGATAAAATTTGCTTTAATCCTAAAGCTATAATTATGCATTCTTTGAAAATAAAGATTTTCTAATTTCATTTTTCCTTCCACATTTATTAGTTAGAATCACACTGTACTATTTTCTTTTTGCACACTGTTTATCTCAGTACAATCTTATGTATTCTTATTTTTTCTATGGATTATAATCGTTTTGAGATTATTTATTTCTCAGCTTAAATTGTTGGCCAATTCTTTGTTTTAGAGAGAGAGAGAGAAGAGTTTTATTCATTTATTTATTTGCTTTTTGGGTCACACCCAGCAATGCACAGAGATTATTCCTGGCTTTTTGCATTCAGGAATTACTCCTGGTGGTGCTCGGGAGACTACATGGGGTGCTGGGAATTGAACCCAGGTAGCCCGCATGCACGTCAAATGCCCTACCCCTTGTACTATCACTCCAGCCCCCGCTGGATGATTCTTCATGTATATGTCTGGGTCTTTACATGCCTTCCCATGAGTACATACTGATAGCACCAATTATAATTCAACACCACAAGATTCATTCTGATCTCCTCCCTTTCATTAGTCTAAGCTCATTTCTCTGACCATGGGAAACCTGGCTTTCTTTCCCACAATTTATTAACTTACTTGCTCAATCCTAGGAACACATTAAGTGGTTTTAGACAGTTCATTTGACTCCACAACTTACACATTCCCATCTTTCCACATATGCGTATTTTAAATACAGATGCTTACATAAAATAGACTTACTGGGTCCTCAAAAACAGATAACTGAACTCCAATAAGATTTTTGCAGCTAATTCCAAGTCAGGAACATCTGAAATGATATGAAATCTTTCACTCAATGAAATGTTCTTCACAGCTCAGTAAAACTATGGCTAAAACAAATGAATCACCAACATATTAAATATGTCATAGCAGAGAAACATAGCAATGTCTGCAACTATTAAATTCAGAATTTTAAAAAATGATAGAAGAGGAAAACATAAAGGCACATACATGCATATATACTGACACACAGTGGACGGTAATACATGCAAAACATAGTCACCGTGGGTGGTATGTAATATGAGGGGGGCAATTTAACTTAAGTAATACATTAGAGTTCATCTGAGAATAGGACTAGTTTAGTCCATCAATCTGGCAGTCACTTTCTTTTCCTGGAAGCTTTCATTTATTCACTGACAGATCTAAAGAAACTTCTTTTACTAGGGGTTGTATCCAGTTTTCGAGAGAGTCTGAGATAGGGTAGTTGTCATAGGAGTTGATAAATAGTCATAGACAACGGCTGTTCAAGATTGGAATTTCTTTGGCAATATATTCCATTTATAAACTTTCATCATCCTTAGAATATTTGATTAGTCACTTCCAGAGGCTAGGAATCATAGAAATCAGCTATCTTGTCTTAGGTGAATCAGGAATTCCTATTGTCTAACAATAGCTGTGTATTACGGTATCATCCCCTAAAGCCAGAGTGTAATAGCTGCTACTTTTCTCTTGGCTTCAACTTCGGATCCTTTCTGGCAATTTCTTGGAGTGAAATAATTTGCTCCCTAACTTCCATTACAGCTGCATTTGTTTGCTTTGTCAGGTGGGAGTGTTCAGTAGGAAGTATTTGGGAGTGGCCTAAAAGGGTGCGAAAGGCCTAACTTTCACCCTACTATTACCTCCTGTTTTCACTTGCATAAATCTTAACTTGTAGTGGAGTAGACTTGGCAATACTGCAAGATTCCACTCATTTAAATGCAGTCCATATAGTCAGAGAGGGATTTTCTAGACCAGACCTTACTTTCTTCGTTCTCTGCTTTCATATCGTGAATACTGTCATTCTGTTGTAGACACTAACTACAGGCCAAACTCCAGGAGTCCCCCCAAAATTTCTCCTGATGTGCCTTGTATCAAAGTCCCTATCGACACTTTCTTCATCTTTGTTCTGTCAAGTTCACAACTTGGGGTTTGCACAGTACTGCCTTTCACCCAGAGAACCAAATTCTGAATCCATTATGAATTCGCTGGGGCAAAACCAAAAGATGTTTCAAATTAGCTTGTTCAGTCAAGGAACTTAGAGATAGGACAAATCTTAAACTTAGCATACTTCTAAATGAGATTCTCTCGGCTCCATACATTAGCTTTATTTCAAAACTTTTTGGTTCCAGTGGCAAATGGAGCTCACTAGCTCCAACAGTTTCAAATATTACAGTTCTATTTCAAAAGTAAGTACAGAAAATCCTTGATACCAGAATTTTATGTCACCATCCTAAGATTTACCCTGTTTTAACTGTTTAAGTCATATGACTTTCCTAAGCCAATAGGAAGTCTCATATGTTTGGATTGCACCAACCATTGCCCACCCTATGGGTGATGTGTGGCAAGAGTAGACATAAAATTGAAAATAGTCTACCAGTTGAAAGCAGAAAGTGAACTCTGGATAATAACTAATAATATCATTCATAACCAGTTCTTTTAAAATAGTTTTCAAAATTAGTCTGTAAAAGCTGGGAATTTATCAGTACCTAAAATTATGGTATTATATGTCCCTCTTAGAGAATTGAAGGCTCTGTGAGAAAGGTGACTCTGTCTTGTTTATTTCACTTGAAATACAATTCCTCACATTCAGTAAATATTTGCTTAATGAATGGATGGATGCAGTGTTTATCTCTGAGCCCTTGCACCAGAGTCCCAAATCTCTAGGGCATGAATACTTCATTTGAGATGCGTAGGTTTAAAGCTTCACAGCTGGTAAGGAGATGGCCAAAACCTGAACTTAAGTTTGCTGACTCTACATATCTTGCCTTTCTGACTTGTCCAAGCTGCTGTAATGTGTTAAAATAAGCCCTTAGAGTTTTAGCACAGCTGTGTTCAGAATACATGTAGGAAATACATAAAGTATGCAGAGGGCTTGTATTCAGATAATTTGGGAGATTAGCAGGAATCCAAAACTGGCATGACTTTTTATTTGCTTTTCTCATCTAGAGTTATCAGTACAGTTTAAGTTAAGATAGCACATGAAAGAGTGGGGTTGAGCTGTTGCTAGTCTCCCTTCTCATTTTGCTATGGCAATAACATAAGGCACATTGCAATTTTTGTTTACTGTTGTCTTGGTGCTGTTACAAGCTCTTTTTTTTCTGGTAATGTTTGTAGAAGAATTCTGGTCTATGGGTATGGGAAATAGCACTAAGTGTCTATCACCATCTAGGCACTTCATTCTTATATTTACATCTTTTTATTTGTATCCATTCATTAAATATTTATTGAGTAAATTCATGTTATCATGTCTGGGGCAAAGGATGCAGCATTTAGTACTGGAGAGAGAGACAACTGTGGTAATGAATTCTGGAGTCAAAGAGACTGGAGTTTCAATCCAGACTTTATGATAGCCTGTAAGTTCTGGGAATTGTATTACTAATTTATCTGTACCTTACTTGCTTTATTGCATGGAATTGTTGCATCTCATATACAGTTATGTCCTGAGACTTAAAAGAGATAATGAAAATACCACATTTTCTTTGACTGATATTATACAATTATTTATTTAAATGTTTTCTTTTGTTACATACTTTCTGGTCTCAAGATTCTTACAATAAAGGGAGAAACATATAAGTCTTTACACATAATTTTATACATAATTTTAAAAGGAGCTGCAAAATAACTGTTACTCTCCTCATTTAAAATTAAGAAAATTAAAAATTCCCCATTGTTTCCTCAAGTCCTTAGTTAATGAGTAACTGATGCATAATTCAAAGTTCAAAATGTATATAGTCAGGAATCTAAGAGATCTAAGAGATAAATTAACGTATTGTATGTAGGAGGCCCATATTCTAGCCACTGCCTCTTGCAGTTCTCTGAGTACCACTAGGAGCAATTCCTGAACAGAGAGCAGAAAGCAGCCTTCAGCAGCATCCAGTGTGGCACCCCAAAGTAGCAATAATAGATATAAAGTGTATTAAATTTCTTCAATTATCTGGATAAAAACTGAAATGGATTTTGGCTATTATTTTAGATCATCGGTTTTAAATCTTTAAGACCTTTTATGAAGTACCAGATGCCAGAATCCTGTTGCATTTTCAGTTAAATCAGAATATTGGGATCAAGGTTCTCTAGAATTATTTTCAAAATCTTTCCAGGAGTGGATAGCAGGTATCCAGAGATGAGAACTACTCAGCTCACTCAAGACTCACCAGTCTTTTGGGGACAAACATCATGAAACATCTACAGATATGAATGTATCTCTGCACCTGAGGTCTAAAGAATGTTGTAGGACAGAGTCACTTCAACTAATGGAAAATGCTATATTTCCATCTGTGGCAGCAAGTGTTAAGATGAACATTATAGAAGCAGGGGTATTCTGGAACATTCCTCCATGGAAGCTACAGGGTCACCAGCACTATGAAGGGAAAGGGACACAGATTGTTTCCCTTTCCTACAGCTACTGCCATAGGGGAAGAAGAGAAGGTGTCTATGGCAGACCCAGAAGCTGCCTACATGCCAGTGGAGGAGGGTGGTGGGAAGCCAGCTTCCTCCTCAACGCTGGACTGACAGGGCAGCAGCTCCTTCACACACAGAGAAAGAAGCAGCCTGGGAAATGTCCCAAACAGATGCAGCTGTTCTTTGTTTCTGGAGAGGATGCCAGTAACATTTTGTTCCTTGGGGTTCTTAAGAATGAAAATGTGTGCATAACTATAAAAACAAACAAATCCAGAGGGACAGTGACCATCCTAACTAATTTGTAATATAGACAATTCTTAAGGTTTATTAAGCAATAGCAGATATTCAGGTCTGCAGTTACCACAGACTTTGCATTGTTATATTCTGTTACAATAAAGGGAGAAACATAAGTTTCAGAGAGAAGAAGAATCGTTCATCAGTCACAGATACCCTCTGGAATCTTCAGCTCTCCATAAGTTTCTGTGGAAACTTCTATATAAACTTCTACAAAAGCATCTATATCCCTCTAAACTGGGATCATTTTTTGAATTAATCCTGGAGTCAGGTCCACATAATTCTAATCTTCCCCTTCTCTGTTGTACTACTCAGAGCAATTCCATGAGCCAAAGGGTAGATATAACTGATCTGTGAGTTTAAAACTTGGGCTTAGGAAGGTCAAGTGACTTGTTCAAAGCATAAAAATCACAAAGCCTATATTCATGCATATGGCTCTGGATTATAAAATTACTCAGATGGCACAAGAGATTTTACAACTCAGTTTTATCATAGACTAGAAACTAACCAGCCAAATGAGAACAGAGACATTCCAGTAAGGACACAGTTTCTGAGCTTTCACGACTTGCTCCCTCTCTGTAATCCATGGAAATATTTATAAGGCAAGCAGGTAGGGCCCTGTCTATGACTGAATCAGATCTTCCTGATTCCTTGTTCCCCCACCTCATTCTCCAACACCAGGTGGTACTGAAGTTCATTATCTACTATCCCTAAAACATTCGGTTGAAATGTTGAGTAAAATAATTATGCTATTTCATAGACAAATGTTGAATTATACTGTTGCACACTTGAAAATTATGTAATGCTATAAACAATTCACCTTTATTTCAAAATATATTGATACTTCAAACCTTTCAAAGGAATAAAATTCTGTGTCACCTCACCAGGGGAAAAGAGTGCTTGTTTAAAAGATAGCAGAGGAAAAATAATTCAAAATGGCTATCAGAGGAAGATAGTTATAAATGTGCAACCAGGAACAAGGACTGATTGTCAGGAGAAGTTTCTGCCTTTTGTTTTTTATGAATATACTGTGTATATATTAAATATTAAGCAAAGGAAAGCAAGAGGAAAGAATGAAAGGAAAAAGAATGAAAGGAAGAAGAAGAAGGGAGGAAGGAAAGCAGGAGGGAAAGAGAGAGGGAGAAAGGGAATGGGGGAGAAAGAAAGAAAGAAAGAAAGAAAGAAAGAAAGAAAGAAAGAAGAAAGAAAGAAAGAAAAAGAAAGAAAGAAGAAAGAAAGAAAGAAAGAAAGAAAGAAAGAAAGAAAGAAAGAAAGAAAGAAAGAAAGGAGAAAGAGAAAGGAAGGAAGGAAGGAAGGAAGGAAGGAGAAAGAGAAAGGAAGGAAGGAAGGAGAAAGAGGAAGGAAGGAAGGAAGGAAGGAAGGAAGGAAGGAAGGAAGGAAGGAAAAGAGAGAGAAGGAAGGAGGAAGAGAGGGAGGGAGGAGGATAAGGAAAGGGAAGGAGGGAGGGAAAATAACTAAATTATCATTCATGAGAGGTAGCTGAGAAAGTAATCATAATCAGGAACGGCTATGGGAAAACTATAGACCAGCAATAGTACATTCTAAATGTATAATTAAAATTTTTTCTGGTAGATAAAGAGTAAAATGAAAGAGGTAAACTAATTTTAATGATATATCTTATCTAAGCCCATAAAAATATATAATAGTTTCACATGCAATCTACTTAAGAAATCAATAACTCTTTGCTGCTAAGTCTTCCATTCTGGGCAGTTCTTTATACATTTAGCACTCTCATTTCTGATTAGCTCCCATTTCACTGCTCAGTGCATACACATTGGCTAGTGTATACACGTTGGTTAGTGGCTTCTGGTCTAGACAGAGCCAGTCTAGACCATATTAACATAATTACTGGACTGATATTCTTACGCTATAAAATTGTGCATCTTCATTAATTAAAGTTGGGTGTGCAAAGAACCAGAGTCTGATTAGACACAAAAGGCTGGGTTCCAGTTGGTAAGGCAGGAGATGTTTTATTGGAGAAAAACTATTGCCAGAGACTATGCTTTGCTCTGTAAACCTGGGAGTGAGGATCCCTGCATCATCTGAGTGGATTTAAGAAAAGAATTAATTATTTAAGAAAAGAATTACAATCCATCCATCCGGTAGTAGAGTTCTATTGACAATCTCCTGCAGATTGTGGGAAACTAGATAATAGAGAAGATTGAGAGTCAAAATCAACAAGGATCTGAACTCTTCTTGTGAAACCTGCAACTGGGTGATGGGGAAACTATTATATAAGATAGAAATTTAGGCTGTTTATGAATAAAGAATAAAGAGTTTTTGTTCCCTCAATGTTCTTCAGGAAGACAAAGACTTGAGCTTATGTCATTAGTTTTGGCAGCAATCTTAGGGAACATGCTAAGGAGCAAAGAATTTAGAGACAGACAGGAGGCAAGCCAGGACAGGATGGACATGAGATCAGGTGACTGCTACAGATGACAGGGTTCAATTCCACCGGGATCTTCTTTCAAGATGCAGTGAGCACATCCCTAAAAATCTAGTCACTGAGAAATACGGAGCTGAGGAATTTACCCTGCAACCTGAATTCCTTCATAGATTAAGGGTCTCTCCCCTGGGAAATTAACTCCTGGGGTGTTTGGTCTGTCTTGCAGACTTGGACAGACTGGATGGAGCTCATTCTTGTGGCCAGAAAATAACCTCATGAAGCAAAGGAAGGGCAGGAACCTTTGGCTTCATACAGGAACTATTATAGCCTAGTCTGGAGTAGGACAAGAAGGTTTAATTTGGTGTCCAGAAGTGTCCTCAGCAATGATATACATTCTGAACTACTTAGCATGGTGCCAGATCTTGTTCTAAGAACTTTACTTAGATAGTCAGTACCTCTTACTCTCCATTTTTAAAAAGAAAAAAAACTGAAACAACAGAAGTTACCAAGAATTAGAAAGAAACAGAGCCAGCATCTGGGCTGTTTAATATCATAATCATTGTGCCTTTCATTACCAAATATTAGAGTTTGTTGAATATTAAAGTTGTTTTGCAGAGAAAGTCTACTCAGTCAGACTTTTTATATACTACATTTCATGTTTGCATTCAGGTCTCAACTTTATATTCTAGATTATCAACACAGTTCTTTTTATCATAATCTTTGCTGGGTGAAAGAGATGAGGTTTTCAAACCCAGAAATAGACGACTAGATCAGGCCATCAAAGACATAGGTATGCCAAAGTGCATGTTACAGGAACAAAAATATTTTTATATGCCCAGTGCCAAGGGAGCTGGAGCAATAGCACAGCGGGTAGGGCATTTGCCTTGCATGCAGCCAACATGGCCGACCCGAGTTCGATTCCTCTGCCCCTCTCGGAGAGCCCAGCAAGCTACGGAGTGTATCTTGCCCACACAGCAAAGCCTGGCAAGCTACCTGTGATGTATTCAATATGCCAAACACAGTAACAACAAAGTCTCACAATGGAGACGTTACTGGACCTGTTCGAGCAAATCGATAAACAACAGGAGGACAGTGCCAGTGACCGTGGCCCAGTGCCAAGACTGAATGTCTCCAAAACTGTCCACAGAACTGCTGTGTGTTCAGACACCTCTCTCCACTTTTCTTGCTCTGATAACAGAAACACGGAAGGATTGAGTTCTCATGGGACACATCCATTTGTCTTCTACCCACTGCCCTCTAACCATGTCTGTTGGATCTCTCTTCCTCATGCCTTGATGGTATCTCCACAGACAGCTACCTTATTTGTTCCACTTAGGCAAGAAACAAAGAGGCCTCATTTTCAGTACTCAGAAACTCCAGATAATTAACCCAAACTTTGGGCCTGTCATTCACACGTCAAAGCTTCTCTCCTCTTCTGCAGGCTTGGTAGAGCCCCAAGCAGTTGCAATAGTAAACAACACTGCTTTGTCTGCCCTATAATAACCTCCCATTTGCTTTTCTGCTTCACAGAATCAAGGCACTGGGAAGAGGCGAAGGAAAAGAGAAGCCCTACTGGCCTACATGTCAGCAATGTGGCCATCACCATCATCAACTTTCCTTCATGCGATTTTGAAGATTTGGTGCCTTCCCAATGCTAAAGGGAATTTCCTGAAAATTCTCTCTGAATACATTGCAGCCTTGAGTTTTTGAGATAGTTTTAGAGTAATATGCAAGACTTATTCTCCTTCTTGGCCAATACCTCCATATTCATTACTCTTTCACAATCACAACCCACACATTTGCTTTAGAGAGAAAGAAGGAAGAAAACACTTTTTTTCCCTAATAAGAAGAAATACCCTCAGGGCCAGAGTGATAGCATTGCTGTAGGGTGCTTCTGTTTTCATGCATTGGACCCAGCTTCAATCTGCAGCATCCCACATAATCCTCAGAGCCTCCCAAGAGTGAAAAAAATAAAGAAAGGGAAATGCCCTCTCACTCAGCTACTCTCTGCATTTTTCCCTTTGTGAATGAAGGTGGGTGATGCTGGGCTGCAAATCTAGTTGCAAAGACTCTAAGTCCTGCTGATGGTCACAGGACTCCACTGCCTTTAGGGGAGTGGGGCCCAAGTCAATAGGGAAAGCTTTAGTTGCTTATTACAGGAGAGTGACAGCTACCTCTTGACTGGCTCAAATGCAGCCCCACTTACACTTATAAAACTGAAAGGCTGCAAGATTCAGTTTCATCCAATATTTTGTCTTAACTTTTGTTCAAGTTAATAAAACTTCTGTTTTCTAACCACAAAATAATTTCTATCATCTCTTGAAACACGAGGGGAGAAGCTTCTGTTTCTTTTAGACATGTGAGATGAAAAATCCAAATATAACATAAATGCAATTCAAAAAGCCTTAGTTTGGCTGATATTCCAATTGTTGAATAATAAGGAAGTTTTCAGCAAAGGGGAAACAGAATATTCACTTTGGGAAGTGGTCTCCCCCACCTCCAGCAGGACTTAGCTTTAGAAGAACTTGGAATTGAGTTCCCAGAACGAATTATTTCCACATCTAACGTGGAGAGGGGAGGCAAGGAAGAGAGTTATCATGAGGATTTACTTTTCAGTGCCCGGTGAATCTTCAAATCCGAAGAAATAGAAATCTCCCCCTGGAGGGGAAATATATATTTCCCTGAAAGGCTGATCTATAAGCAGTACTTTCTGTGTTATTTTTTCCCTTGTTATGAAGAATCTGTGAATCATCAGAGCCATCAAACTACATGACTGAATGCTGCTAATTAGGTGGCTTCTAACGGGAAGGGAACAATGGCTTTGGTTCTCCCTCAGCACAGGGCCGGCTTACTCAGCCACAGATTTTCCAGGAAGGTGCAGCCAAGAGTTGTGCCTGGCCGGACAGAGGATCTGATTCTCTGTCTTCATGACATGATCCAACCCCGCAACCAGCAGGTCTCCTAGAGTCTGCCCTGCCCCTTCTCCAGCACTGGTTCAAATGCAGCCTTAGCTTCCCTGGGGTGCACCTTTCCCAGAGGTGCTGAACCCACATTCACAAGGGTTGTGGTCCTTCTGGGCTAATCCCTTTGCCTGTGTCTGCTGGCTGGATGCCCAGACACAGGGCACAAGCATCTCTCCTGCTACCCTGATCTGACCAAAAGTGCCAAAGAGCAGAGAATGGACTGAATAACCACAATTTAGATTTTTTCTTTGAAAAAAAGATAAAATGTTTTCTCACTACAACATGTTCACTTCAGACTACTGAACTGAGAATCATGGAGCGCAGTTACAACTGTAGCCATGGCTCAGAATCTCCCTTCCAAGTGCTCTGGGGTATGCTCACTGGGGCCAGACACTGATGGCAGGGTATAGCAGCAATAGCAGGATCCCTCTTTATTTTATCATTTGATTATTAGACTTTTTTTTGCTTTTTGTCTTCTCTTGCTTGGGTATTTTTTTCTTTTTAATGTTGGGGTCATACTCAGTGGTACTCAGGGCTTATTCCTGGTTTTGTGCTCAAGGACCACTCCTGGCAGGCTCAGGAACCATACGTGGTGGTGGTGGGTATGCAAATGGATTCAGAAGTGTGCAAGGTAAGTACCTTAACCCCTGACTAACTCTGCCCCCCCAGTCCCTTTTCTTTTCAATAAAAAAATCCCCTCTTATTCCTTTGCTGCTGGTCAGATGATGACTGGGATCACAGATTGGGTCGGGTGCCTTGGATTCCAAATAGCCCTGCAATAGCACTTGGCATGTGGATCAGACTCAGAGCCTCATGCCTGCAAGGTCAGAGTTTAAGCACTGAGCCATCTCTAGCCCCCAATGATTCCTCTTAAAAGCCTGAAGAATGATTTCTTCCATTGCACACAACTTCCTGCAGCAGAAAGCTGGAGGGTTTCAGAAGGAGCACTGGAACCTAGTTTCCTTACCTGCTGCCTTATTTGGGTAGAGGAAGGCTTCAGGGCACTTTTTCTTATTTAAAATTAATTTTTATTCATCAAAATATTGGAAAGAGGATTATGCACTCTCATCTGTCCACTTTTCTTTAAAAATGGATGCATAGTGTGCCTACTGTTTTTAAATAAAATTTCTTTTCTTTTCCATTACAGAATGCACACTTATCCTAGAAAACTCAGAAAATACAACAATAAGGAGAATCAACATGATTGCCAAGCAATGTCATTGAATTTAACATTTAGGAAACTCAAACATAGGCATGTGCTTGCCTGGAAGGAGGCAAGGGAAACTTGTCTTAGAGATAATTAGGAAAGTAAAAGGAGAGAGTGAGTATGGGAGAAATTGTACACCAAAGAGGCAGGGGGAGGGTTGGGGTGGGGGTGGGATTACTGGGAACATCAGTGGTGTAAAATGTGCACTGGTGAAGGGTTGGGTGTTCAATCATTGTATGACTGAAACTCAAACATGAAATCTTTGTAACTATTTCACAGTGATTCAAACACACACACACACACACACAAACACACACACACACGAGATAATTAGGAAAGCAACACTCTGCCTATATTCTTCATCAGAATTTATACTGATTTGCCTAGAATACATAATACATGTCTCCTTATTCTAGCTTCTCTGTTCATAAATATAGACCAGAGTTTCCAATTTGCTTCATAAGAATATGTTCAGGATAAAAAAAATACAATATTGGTTGGGAATTCTGAATGTTCTAAATAAATCTGTACTCTCCGGTCCATGAATCACACTTACACAGTTTGGGTTCTTCTGTGCCAGACCAGACCACATGGAATTGGGGCCACGTGAAAATAGTAGAAGGTGGCCTGGCCAGTCAACACACACCAGCTCTAAGTAGGTCAGAGAGTAAAAGGAGCTAACAGCACAAAGGAGACTGGAAACTGCACGCCTAACCCATAGTCACGGACAAGTGGTAAAGGCACTGGGAGACAGCTCTCTTTTCTAGAGCATTTGTATTGATTTCCTTTTGCTAGATCTTTAAATGGCCCTTAGTTGTATTGATCGTGGAGAATAGTCCACCATCTGACTTAATATAACCTAAAGGAATGACAGCACCTGTGTTCATTGACTGGAAGATGACTTAGTCTAATGGCAGCACCAAGTTTGGAAGGTAAAGGCGTTCTTTCTTGGCATCTCAAAGGATAGGAGCACAGACCATGCATGCTCTAGGTTCCAGATTCAGCAACTCATGGCCCTCAGAGCATGCCAGTTGTGGCACTGGTGACAGCCCAGCATCACACCAACCCTAACCCTAACCCTAACCCTGTACATGTCTTCAGCATTGAATACAGGTGGACTAAGTAGCACAAAGAGTGACTCTGGGGCCCCTGAGAACTCTTAGGAGGTCTCCAAATTAAATGTTCTGTTTTGGTGACTATAGAACACAATGTCTCAATTGTTGCTCAGACAGTTGTGCTTTATTTTTTCTTTTTGGGTCACACCTGCCATGCACAGGCTTCACACTCAGGAATTACTCCTGGCGGTGCTCAGTGAACCATATGGGATGCTGGGAATCGAACCCGGATTGGCTGCGTGCAAGGCAAACGCACTCCCCACTATACTATTGCTCCGTCCTGACAGCTGGGTTTTGATCCTGGAGGCAACAGACTTCTAGAAGGAGGCACTTGGGTTTGTGTTACCTTGTTCAAATAAAACAGAACAATCAAAAACATAGAGCTTACTCCCCACAAGTACCAACCCACTGTAATTTCATCTTTAGGCCATGTTCTTCCCAAGGCCTGATCTATCTTCTTATGTGCCCCATGTATATATGAAAATGGCACCATTCACTCCCCAGTTGCCCCTAAGTGAAATTCATAGGCATCATTCTAAACTCCTTCCTCCCTCTCATTGCCCACATCTAATGAAAAGCTTTCTTGCTGGTTAATCACTGTGTAGATGTTCTGCTTTCTCCATCCCTACTTTCACCAGTGCAACCCAAGCTGCAATCATCTCTCACCTGATTCACAGACACCAACGTGATTAGATTCCCATTTCTTCTTGCTGTCTAACTAGACTGGTCCTTAGGAAAGAATTTGTTAATCACTCCTCTACAGAAAACCTGCCAAAGATTTCCCAGAGTTCTTTTAATGAAGGAGTCATTTCCTTGCCTATTGGGCTGGAGTGATAGCACAGGGGGTAGGGTGTTTGCCTTGCATGTGGCTGACCTGGGTTCGATTCCTCTATCCCTCTTGAAGAGCCTGGAAAGCTACCAAGAGTATGCTGCCCACATGGCAGAGCCTGATAAGTTCCCCGTGGCATATTTGATATGCAAAAAACGGTAACAAGAAGTCTCATAATGGAAATGTTACTGGTGCCCACTCGAGCAAATCAATGAACAACGGGAGGACAGTATTACACTGCTATACTCTTTTGGCTGCATGCTATACAGACTTTGAAAAATATACAGAATCAGGTGGTCATCATGGCACTTACAAAATAAAACAGTTTTTGAAGTAAAGTGTAAAAATTCACAGCTGATTTGTGTGTATGTGAAAACAAGTTTGTTTTTTTTTTAATTTTACTTAGATAAAGAAAAATCAGGCCCCCAGTGCCATCTTTACAGCACACAGCCGTACAGAGAGAAGAAGGACCACATGGAGGGCTGGCTCCACAGCTCCCGGAGAAGAAACCAGGTTCCAAAAAGAGCCGAGATCACCGGGAAGTCCCAGATGGGGTAGGTGCCGCATCCCGCCTCCCGCAGATGGAATCCCGGTGACCACAAGCCTCCACAAGCATAGCTCGAGTATGCGGGAACTAGGACTTTTCCTCAAAACCACCATCTTTGTATGTCTTTGTATATACAGACATCTCTGTATATACAAAGTGATCAATGGGAAGTAAATCACCCAACATTTCTCTCTGAAAATCAGAGTTAAGTTTGGAGCACCGCCACAGCCCCAGAAGCACATGGACTTAATGCAGAACCCAGCAGCTTGGAGCAGAAAAGTGAACAGACTATGCGTTAATCCAGGCCATCATGTCTGCCCGGAGGGGAAAGGGTGTTGCTCCCTTCCGCCCTCCTCCCTCTGGAAAGAAAGATGGCGGCCGCATGGGAGCCTTGTGGACAGCAGGGATGAGCCGGGGGGTGCGGGGGTGACAAAAACCTCATGGGAAGGGGGGCGTTCTGGTCCGTCCTTCACGCCCTACCGAGGACACCAGTTGCCCCCCATGAGCGGCTCTCCAGCACGGCCACGGCCCCAGAAGCACAAGGACTTAATGCAGAACCCAGCAGCTTGGAGCAGAAAAGTGAAAGGACTATGCGTTAATCCAGGCCATCATGTCTGCCTGGAGGGGAAAGGGTGTTGCTCCCTTCCGCCCTCCTCCCTCTGGAAAGAAAGATGGCGGCCGCATGAGAGCCTTGTGGACAGCAGGGATGAGCCGGGGGGTGCGGGGGTGACAAAAACCTCATGGGAAGGGGGGCGTTCTGGTCCGTCCTTCACGCCCTACCGAGGACACCAGTTGCCCCCCATGAACGGCTCTCCAGCACGGCCACGACTCCAGAGCACAGAAACCAATCTCTTAATTATCTGACTCTCAGTAGAAATACTTCCAGGGTTAATTAGCAAAATAGCGGAAATCCAAAACCAACATTTAATTCTTGAACCCAGCTGTAGAAAGAGAATCACTTCACAATGCTTTCTAAGCATGTCTTAATTGGGGGGAGGGGATAAACTCTAAATAATAGTGGTGCATCTTTTATTGAAACAATGAATCTAATCAAAGCAGATAGAGTGTCAACTAGAATTCATCTGCCTCGCAGGCATTGGGAGGGGTGGGGGTGGGGTTTTATTGGGGTTCTTTGTGGTAAAAAATAAGTATTGGTAAAGGGAAAGGTGTTTGATATTTGCATGACTGAGACCTAAACCTGAAAGCTTTGTAACTTTTCCCACAGTGATTCAATAAATAAATAAATTATTTTAAAAAAAATTTAAAAAAGAAAAAACAGGAATGATGTTTCTGGGTGGTATAATTAATGCATATTTAACTTTGCACGTAACTGTCAAACTATCTCCAAATCAGCTCGACCATTTTGCATCTCTGTGTTGAGAAAATAAAGTGGTCCAAATATACACCTGTAAATGAGGGGCCTTCAAATGTCTCCTATCTTTCTCCCATCTGTCTACCCAATGTTCTATCATGCTAACCTTTCCATTCAATCACACTCAACTTCTTTTACTCTTGGGGAACTTCTCATATATGATATCTTCTTAAAATATCATACATCCTTCCTCTTCACCAGAGCTTCTTTTTTTTTTTCTGACCAATTCATTGGTTTAAACATCATCCCTGCCAGTAAGTTTTTCCTAAACCAAAATAGGTCTCCCCGAGTGTTTCCCTATTTCACACATTCAGAACATTTGATGAATAACAACAAGGATTTGGGCTCTATTACACCACCAGGGTGGGGGTTGGAGGGAGACGGCAGTTCAACATAGAAAGAAGTCCAGGATCCCATGTTGCTGAAAGACAATGGACAGGAACAACAAGTGTATACCAGAAGGAGATACCAAGTACTATGAAAAAAAAAAAGACAGAGCTTGGGGCTAGATCAATGGAACAGAGGGTAGGGTGTTTGCCTTGCATGCGGCCAACCTGGGTTCAATTCCCAGCATCCCCTGTCATCCCTGAGCACCGCCAGGGGTAATTCCTGAGTGAAGAGCCAGGAGATCCCTGTGCATCGCCAATTTGACCCAAAAAGAAAAAAAAAGACAGAGCCATAAGCAAAACTTAAGAAGTTGAGACCACTATTTTAAATAGGATGGTAGGAGGTCACCTCTTGGAAGTATGAGCTAAATAAGAGAGATATCTGATGAAATAGGATTCAGCAGAGTAAATCAGGAGAAGACAGGGGTTAAGACGGGTAAAAAGGATGGTTCGAGGAGGCTGACATACTTAAGAAGTAGATTGGAGAATTGTGGGCAGGATAATAAGCTGGGAAGAGATCAGAAATGGGAGTGCATCAGGGCCAGATCATATCAGTCGGTGGCTTTCTTAAGCCTCTCCCTGCTGCCAACTCCCCCTATAAATCTTTATCTATAATAGATAACAATCTATTTATCACAATAGATTGTTACTGCCTTCTGTGTTGTCTGTCTTTCCCTCCCAACTGTGTGCTCTCTTAATGCTTAAGCTACTTACTATGGAGTGCAAACATTTAACACAGTGTCAGTCACATGGTGGATTCTTAATAAACCTCTGAATGGATGAGCAGATGGAGTCTCTCAATGTGAATTCACTTAGTCAATGACAAACCCCTGCAAAGAAAGAATGACCCCATGTTGCCAGTAGAGAAATTGAGACTCTGATTGTTTACATGACTTTCCTAGAGACTCACAGTGTGAGCGCTATGGCCGGAATTTAGCTTCCTACCCAGAGATGCTCCCACTCACAACAGCTGCATTGTCTTTCCAGAATCAAGAGGAAACAGACTTTGAAGTCCAAATATCTTTCTGCCTGTTCTCATGTCCACCAGTCATGTCTACCAGACCTTGAAAGAAAAAATCTCAAGATCATCCCTTAGGATAGTAGTTGGGGTGCAGGGTTGAAGATGGGAAGAGAAGGCAGACCGGAAATCCATAAATGTTTTATACTTAGCTCACAAAAGAGTTTTTAAGAACCAAGAAACACCTTTAAAAACATCAAACTTTCCAGCTAATCTTATAGACTCAAAAGCTGTGGTAATATTGGCCTCTAATCTCTGCGAAAACCCCAGTGATCCGAGCAGCAGTTCCCTTCTTATGCCCCGTTCCCTCTTTCCAAGTTGTCACCACCTGCAATACACCAGTGCCTTCTACTTGATCCATTTCACTTGTTTAAGTACAATTTTTTTTAAACTGTAGGTCACCACCCTGTATAGGGTCACATAACTAAATATGAGGTTCATGAAAATACTTGGCAACAGTAAAAGGTTTCTGATGACATTAATTCAAAATCAACGGTATGAATTTGAGTGGCAGCTCTCAGCAGAGCTGCTTTCTCCAGCAAAATGGGCCACAAATTAGAAAAGCATGAGGAGACTTGGCTTATGTATGCAACTTGCCTGGAGGATAATTAAGTGTGGTTTCATGGCCCATAGCAAATGCTGTCAGGGGGTCCAGAATTACAGGAGTTTGGAGACTGGGGCCGGTTCCTATTGTATATTCCAGATCTCTATTAAGCACAATTGGGTGGTTGAGTTCAGAGTAGACTAAAAATCATGAAGTTTGTAAACAAAGATGACATCTCCAAAGAGTGCAGTAGCAGCTGGGGTTATAAGAGGGACTAGGGAAGGAAGTGATAATGCTGCAACCTCCTGTTCAGGTCTTGGCACAGGTCTGAGGGTCTTGTCTATGCATAAGACTGCATAGTTGGCAGTGCCCACATGCAGAACCCTGTTTCTCTCGTGATCATTTAATCCGGCACTCCAGTGAGCTCAGACAGTGTGACAGTTATACTGAAAACATCTATGCAGGCCAGACTGTGCTAATTCAAGTTATGATCTGACTTAGGAGAACTCTGGATTAACAATTAGACGTGATTTTCCCTGCCAGGTTATGTAATCCAGGGTCTACCACAAATGTTGGCACACAGTAGGAGAATAAATAGATATTTAAGATGAATGAACTTGTGCAAGCCATGTCTCCTACTTCATCTATAAAGTTAGAGGTTTTCACTTGGCTACTCTTTTAAGACCTCATCATGCTTTGAAATTATGTAGTTCATAGTTTTCTATATAGCTGTAAACAAAGCAGAGGTCAGTGTTAAATACTAAGGGTTCCGGATGGAACCCTTGATCATAGTTGAGAAGATTTTAATGGTGGCTGAAGGGAATCCGGAAGGTTCTGATTTTCCACCACTGAGCTGAGATAATGCATTAATCATCACTGTGCTTCTCAGCACTGGTGTCATGGTGCAAAGATCAAGAGGTTGCAATTTGCAAATGAGTAGAGTTTATTTGCCAAAAAAAAATTTTTTTTTCGAAAAGAAATCACTTCAGTGAGTCAAGGAACAAAGATTCCATAGGTATTAGACACATGGGGCTGGTCTACACAGGCTTCCAGGAGGAACTGGGTTGCCCACAGCCCCCTTGCCTGGTCATTTCCTTCCACAAGCCTGCTCTGATGCTGAAATCCCTATTATCAATCACGCTTTTGAGTTCGAACCTTGAATAACAGTGTCCAGATGCACCAGTAAACAAAAAATTTCAAATAAAAACATATACATTATTCACCTTGTTCAAGAAGTAATTGACTTTTGCAGTAATAATTGCAATCTCTTGCTGAGCACCATCTCTGTCCCAGATATTGCACATGTCTGAGGCTTTTGATTTCATTCTATCCACACAGCACCCTATGTGGTAGGTACTATATTTATCTTAGCTTACAGATAAATGGAGGTTTGGCAAGAACCAGCAGCTACAATAGCTCTAAGTGGATTCAAACCCAGATATGCTGATCCAATTAGACTCTCCTCGGCGCACTCCTTTCCCATACTCAAAGCAAAATGTACCATCTTAAATGAACAAAATGTACAGCTGGCTAAATGTACGTGTGTGTGTGTGTGTGTGTGTGTGTGTGTGTGTGTGTGTGTGTGTGTGTACCCTCATTCAACAGTCACTCAGATCAAAATAGAGAACAAGTTGTTCTCCCCAGGGGCACCCTCCTGCTCTGGCCTTGTCAGCCCTCCTCTGCCAAAGGAGTAGTATGATTAGCATTTGGACTGTGATGTGAAGTGGTGGTGGTAGACCAGGCAAGGTCAGAGGGAAAGGGGGGCATAAGACCAAAGATTCCTGGGCATGAGGGGCAGGGAGGGAGCATGAAGAAGCCACCTTGGAAAAGAAAGTCCTGTCCTGCAGCACCACCCACCCCTTCACTGCTCCAGCTCGCAGAGACCAGGGCAGCCACCTCACTGCATCCCCGAGGCAAAGGAGTGCCGGCTTGCAGAGAGGGTTATAGGCTCACAGGTCCCAGTACCAGGCAAGCTGCTATCTCCCACTGCCGGGAATCCCGGTCTCTAACAAGAAGCAGACTGCTGAGAAATGAGAAGGAGACGTGTTTTCTGGCACGGCATCCTCAGTGGGAAGCCGGGCCAAACCAGGGATCCCACAGGAAGTCTCGAACCCACTTTCTAATTCTTAGTTTAGCTATCATCCATTTTTTCCCCCAGATCCAGTGTTGTGTTTTTACTGTGCTAAGTTTAAATCAATCTTCTCCTGTTAGCTTTCCATCTGCCCTCCAGTTTAGGATGCTGGTTTGGAATTTTATAACCTCTGAGGGCTAAGGCAAAGCATTAATTGCCTTTTTAAGAGAGTTTTTCTGCAGGCTGTCAAGTGCTGACTGGCAGCTTGTATCTGATTATTCTTATCGGTTCTGTTTGAAGTAGGCATCAGTCTATCTTCAGATCGCCAGTCCCAAATAGTTGGCAGGCTAAGGAGACACACCTCCAGGAACCCCTGTTACTTAAAGTGCAGGCAACTGTAGAGCAAGACCCAAAGCTGTATGTATGGGTTTGACTGATGGGGGGAGGGAAGGGCAGTTTCAAAAAGTAGAGGCCAGGTTAAAGAGGGAGGGATAAAAGAAGGAAGAAGAATGAGTAGTGGAGGGAAAGAGGATGAAGGGAAAGGGGTAAAGAAGAAATAGAAAAATGAGCATAAAGGAAATTGTGCAAAAAGGGGAAGAGAGGGGCAAGGGGGAGGGAGAGGGAGAGAACACTGCAGAGAAGAGGGAGAGGGAGGAGCAGACAGATCATAGACCCCCTGCCCTGCCAGCTCTGCTGTCTATACCTGCATCTGGCTGGCTGTGATCCCAGCACTTCAGGTGACTTCTGGCCACAGGAAAGCCGAGTGCATGTGAGCACCACAGTTAAAGGGTTCGATCCTGGTAAACATCTTAGCCAAGTAAGGTACTATCCCTAGTCATCCCTACAACCGAGGGAAGCTCGGGGAGGGGAGGGACTAAATTTTAAAAAAATTAATTTAAAGAAGAACAAAGCACATGAAAAAATGCTCCACATTGCTAGCCATCAGGGAGATGCAAATCAAAACAAAATGAGATATCATATCACACCACAGAGACTGGCACACATTCAAAAGAACAAAAGCAACCAGTGCTGGCGTGGATGTGGGGAAAAAGGGACACTCTTTCACTGTTGGTGGGAATGCCCACTAGTCTAGCCTTTCTGGAAAACAATATGGACAGTTCTTCAAAAACTAGAAATTGAGCTTCCATAGGACTCCACAATGCCACTTCTGGGAATATATCCCAAGGATGCAAAAAAAGCACACTAGGAATGACATCTGTACCTATATGTTCATTGCAGCACTGTTCACAATAGGCAAAATCTGGAAACAACCCAAGTGCCTTAGAACAGATGACTGGTTAAAGAAACTTTGGTACATCTACACAATGGAATACTATGCAGCTGTCAGGAGAGATGAAGTCATGAACTTTGCCTATAAATGGATAGACATGGAGAGTATCATGCTAAGTGAAATGAGTCAGAAAGAGAGGAACAGACATAGAAGGACTGCACTCATTTGTGGAGTATAAAACAACATAACATGAGGCTGATACCTAAGGACAGTAGATACACGGGACAGGAAGATTGCTCCATAGCTGAAAGCCTGCCTCATGAGCAAAGGGGAGAAGGCAGCTGGAGTAGAGAAGGGATCACTAAGCAAAAGATGACTGGAAGAATCGGTCGGGTTGGGAGATGTGTGCAGAAAGTAGATAAAGGATCAAACATGATAACTCTCAGTGTCTGTATTGCAAACCATAATGCCCAAAAGTAGAGATTATGGGGAATCATGTCTGTCATGGAGGCAGAGGGAGGGTGGGAAGGGGGGGTATACCAGGGATATTGGTGTTGGGGAATGTGCACTGGTGGAGGGATGGGTGTTTGATCATTGTGTGATTGTAAGCCAAACATGAAAGTTTATAAATATCTCATGGTGATTCAGTAAAATTTTATAAAGTAAAAGTAAAGTAAAGTAAAGGCCCTCCCGTTGAGCGTCGATTTGCTCGAGCGGGCCCAGTAACGTCTCCATTGGAGACTTTGTTGTTACTGTGTTTGGCATATCGAATACTCTCAGTAGCTTTCCGGGCTCTCTGAGAGGGGCGGAGGAATCGAACTCGGGTCGGCCATGTTGGCCGCTTGTAAGGCGAACGCCCTACCCGCTGTGAAAGAAAAAGATTTTTAGAACTAGTAAAGGAAAGAAAACCCTCTTCCAAGAGGCATTTCAGGGCCAGAGAGACAGTATAGGGAGGAAGGTGCTTGCCTCATATGAACCGACCCAGTTCTAATCCTGATACGACATATGGTCCTCTGAGCATGGCCAGGGGTCACTCCTGAGCACAGAGCCAGAAATAGCCACTGAGCACTTCTGAGTGTGACCCAAAACACCAAAAGAAGAAAAAAATGCATTTAAGAGTATCAGAAAAACTAGAAATGAAATGATTTCAAGTACTTTCTCATTTCACTAAAATGGGTTTATCCTTTGGGTAAACAAGATCTTAGTTTATTCACTAATCCCAGAAATATTTTCTTGAGTACTTACTGTGTCCCAAACTCTACTAATCTTCGAAAATTTTGAGAGGAAAGGCTTATTCCTGTCATCCTGTACTTCCTCTTGGAATACAACTCAATTGAACCTAATTATTTCCACATTCATGTACTGTCTGATCAGACTAGATTAGAATCTCCCCCAGGGGACTCTGCCACTGGCTTTTCCTGCTCTTCAGCATGTGTCATACATGACACATGACATTTACTCAGCCCACAGTCATCATACAAATGAGTTAACAAAAATTAACATTTATATGCCTCTTATATCCATAACTCCACTTAATTGACTTAATTGTCACAGCAAATCTTTGAGGTAGGGCTTATTCTCCCCCTTTTACAGTTGCAGAAATAGAAAAAAAGAGAGAAACAGAGCTACTTAGGGAAGGTCACATAGTTTAATTAAAAATTAGTTAATTCTACTTGGGCTAGAGTGACAGCACAGCAGGTAGGACGTTTGCCTTGCAAGCAGCCAACATGGCCGACCCGCGTTTGATTCCTCCACCCCTCTCGGAGAGCCCAGCAAGCTACCAAGAGTATCTCACCCACACAGCAAAGCCTGGCAAGCTACCCGTGACGTATTTGATATGCCAAACACAGTAACAATTGTCACAATGGAGACATTACTGGGCCAGCTAGAGCAAATCGATAAACAACAGGAGGACAGTGACAGTGACAGTGAATTCCACTTGGGAAGCATAGTGCCAGAAATCATACTCTTATCTGCTAGGTTGGCTCTGAGTGTATCAAGGAATGAGGGAATTAATTAATGAGTGATAAGTGAATTAATTTTAAAAAGTTCACAAACTCTGGGATTTAGGGTCTGTTATGCAAAATAAAGGTGTGATACCACACTCTTAACTTTTCTATTAAAGTTCTTTTAAGTAATCACTTTGCAGATTATCATTAGGTGCTCTGCATTTATGATTTAAAATGTATTATGTCAGGGTCAGGGAGATGGCTCAAAGGATTGGTTGGCTCCATGGCACTGCCTGGTCTCCCCAGCACAGCCAGCTAGTGAAAAAATAAATTAATTAAAATTTACTCTCCAATGTATATCCTTATACTCTCTGGTGTATCCTGGCTTGTCTGCTTCTACCACTTTATCTTTCTTTCTTTCTCTCTTGCTTGCTTGCTTGCTTGCTTACTTTTGGGGTCACAACCAGCAATGCTCAGGAGTTACTCCTGGCTCTGCACTCAGGAGTTACTCCTGGCAGTGCTTGGAGGACCCTAGGGGATGCCAGGGATCGAACCTGGGTCAGCCACGTGCAAGACAAACGCCCTATCTGCTGTGCTATTGCGCCAGCCCCTCTGCCACTTTATTTGTACCACATCCAGACTTGTTTGACTTTTAGCTCTTACTGCAATATATAATTTAATTTCATATTATTTAAATGCAATTTATATGTAAGAATGAAAAAATGAGATTGGGCCTACTCCTGGCTCTGCACTCAAGGCTTATTTCTGGTTCTGTGCTCATGGCTCATTCCTGGTAGGGCTCTTGGGGCCATATGTGGTGCTGGATATCAAACCCAGCTCGGCAACATGTAAGGCAAGCACCCTACCCACTGTACTTTCACATGGGCCCAAAATTAGTTTCTATGAAAGCTACACTTCTAGGTCTGAGATATCCAAGTTAGAATCTTATCTACACATTTAAAATATTTTTAAATAAATAATGCTAGAAAACTACACATAGAACTTTGGAAATATTTGATTAATGCAAATCACTCACATTTAGAAGTTACTCCCAAATAACAGTTGGAAGAGATGATGGTGAAAGAATTGTTAAATGACTTTTCACTTAGGGTGGGGCGGGTAGACAACTTCAAATTCTCACATACCCCAAGACATATCAATCAATATATTGTCACAAAAATCCACTTAAACCAATATCCAAAGATAAACAAAGGATAAACATTTATATTTGGTGGGGGTAGGACCTCCTAAGCAGTGATCAGAGGGCATGGGATCCACATTTGGTCGTGCTTGGCAAATGATGCCAAATGAGGACCTGAGAATAAGGAGCTCCTGGGTCTTGGTGCCAGGGACCATCAGGGAAAATCCAGAGATCTTTGGGGGCTTTCAAGGTCCTAGATGAGGACGAATGTGGTACCAGATTTTGAAATAGTATGCTTGTTGGTCCAGGCTTTGCATGTGCCCTTGAACACTGAACCAGCTCCTCAACATTTTAAGACAAATCACTTCAGAAAAGTATGCTTCCTTTTTGAGAATTTCTCCATTGACTCAACAACTTAGGGGCGCCCATAGGTTGCATTAAACTGAAGTCTGTTTCATCCTAAAGCTTATATGAACTTTATATCTCATTCCACAGTGAACACTGATCACTGTATCACTGTCATCCTGTTGTTCATCGATTTCCTAGAGCAGGCACCAGTAATGTCTCCATTTGTCCTAGCCCTGAGATTTTAGTAAGTGCCACATTGGAGGCTCCTTTAGGGTAAGGGGAATGAGACCCATCATTGTTACTGGGTTTTGGCATAGCGAATATGCCATGAGGAGCTTGCCAGACTCTGCCACGTGGACAGGATACACTCGGTTGCCTTTCAGGTTCTCTAAGAGTGAGTACTAGATAATAAGAGGTCACGTGGCCATGAATGCCACTGTGCACTTCAGGGTGCTTTTTTTAAAAAAAATTTTCAAGCATCATCGTCAATGGGGAAAAACCGAGTGCAGGGGTTTTATAGTCCCTGCGTCTGGCTGTTGATGCAATAACACGGTGCCAGGGGCAGTTGGTGGGTGTAACACCTAGCTACTGGAAGATGGGGGATCTGGGTGGAGGAGACCCAATCCTGATCCAAGCAGGCTTGACAATCTCAGCCCTGGGTCCAGCAAACCTGGATTACTCTGCCAGTTCCTTCATGCGTGAGGCTCGTCCGAACGTGTGGAGAGTGGTCTTAAGCATGGCTGTGACTGGTTCCGGTGGTCTTCAGCTGCTGGGGCTCTGCTTGGGGTGGGGAGGTAAACTCAACCCGCCCCCTTCCAAGGGGCCCCGGTGAGGACAGCAAGGCATGGGGGCAGGAGACTCTGTGCTGTTCTCTTCCGGGAGATGGGTTTTATAGTGCCTGGGTCTTGGACATTGATAACTGTGAACATATTTCTAGCTCTTTCTAGACTTGCACTTTCCTGCCCTTCTTTGAAGACAGTTGGGTATGTCTGGCATCTGTTGGCTAGCCAAGCGTGCGTAGAAATGATGTGCCACTTCCAGGTGGGCGTACTAAAAGCTAGTCTTTGATTTACACTAGGTGCCCTTTTCTCCACTAAGACAAAGGCAAAGTCCCTCAGTGAGGTTGTTTCATCAAGCTGGATCTGGGGATGAGGATAGAGGGCACGGTGACCCTCACATGTCATATGACTAAGAAACAAGTTTTGTAATAAGTCAATACCATTAAAAATATTTTTGTTATTAGAGTATACTCTAACCTTAACCTGATTAATACATATTCCATGATATATTTGTACTCCTTTAAATGCCCTTGCATCCCTCTCCAAATTTTAAGATGCACTAAGCACTCTGGAGTGATACTCCCCATTTGTCTAGAGACTGATTAGCTTCCCAAGTGAGAGGATTTAACCAGATGTCTCTCAGAACTGTTTAAAAGCTAATATCATGTCATATTATGTATGAGAGAACAGGCATACATGACAGTTGTGCCCGTGTTGCTTAACTTAAACCCAATAAAATTAAAAATTTGATTGTAAAGCTGTTATATCTGATTGTGAAGTCATTGATTAGATTTCCATAGAGCCAATCGGATTTGGTTGTTAGTGTTTCGGTTGTCTTAATGAGAGAATTGGATTGCACGGTGATCCAATTGATTGTTTTGGCAATTGGTCTGCCAAGTGTTAGACATTTATCCCACACCACAGTTTAACCCTAAGACAGGATGTGAGATTAATTCACTTGAATGATGAATTCAAGCATTTTTCCTCCCTACAAGCTGCCATGTGTCAACTGCTGTCATTTAACAAAAAATATTTATCGGCTGTAAATATTTAAAATGTACAATCTCTCCCTGTATACATGCCACACCAAGAGATCTAAATATTTTATGATGCTATAAACTTTAATTGGGTCAAGCTTCCATTTTAAATTCTGTGCAGATCTCTAATCCCTGTAGGGCTATATTCCAACATTCCTTATGATCAAAAATTGATTGTTCTGTGCCTTTAAAAATAACTGATTCTGATGCCATTAACTCGAAATGAAAGTACTTATGCAAGGTAAAAGCACCAATTCAGAAGAACAGTGATTCATCTATTTACTCATCACTGTGTGTATCAAACAGTGCCTGAGTCAGCTGTAGGCAATGATATTGCAAAAGAAAGAGCAATCAACTAAAGACTGAAAATTATCAATATTATTTGTTTTAGCCATTTTCTAGAAGAGACATATATACTCCTCTGAATGTAAGTAGTAATATAAGCTCATGTTGGGGCTTTGTAGTTAGCTGTGTCTCAGTTTCATTTCTGAACCTGTCACTGTGGTAGACTGCATTTTCCCAAAGATGGTCACAAGGATGGAGTCTCCCATTTCACACATTCTTTCAAAAGAGGAATTTAGGGGGTGAAGAGATAGTATTGTGGGTAAGACACTTCCCTTCTCCATGATCAGCCCATGTTCCATTTCCTGGCACCCCATATGGTTCTCCTGTCCCACAGGAGTGATCCTGACCACAAAACTGGGAATAATCCCTGCCATTACCCTCACAACACCACCACCAAATTAAAAAAAAATCATAAGAGGAAAATTTTCCACCACCATGATATAGTCAATTTCTCCACTCTGCTGAACCTGAGAGAACCCTGTAATTGATTTGAGCAATACAAGTTGGAAGAAATTGTAATGCATAAGTTACAGACTTAAGCCCTTTGCTGACCTGCAGTTTCTACTTCCTAATATCTCTTTGGCCCCTATTTATAGTTTATTATAATCATTACTATAATGACTATTAATTTGGTTTGGGACCTCACCCAGCAGTTTTCAGGGCTTATTCCTGGCTCTGTGCTTGGGGATTATTCCTGGTGGTGCTCAGGGAACTGTATGTAGTGCTGGGGATTGAACTGTGTGCAAGGCAATTGCCTTGACTTCTGTACTTTCTGTCCTGCCACTCCACGATTATTTTGGCAATGCTAATTCTTCTGAACCATAAATATGAAAAGTTTTCTATTTTCTTGTTTCCTATTCTATTACTTTCAAAGATGACTTTTAATTTTCAATGTATAAAGCTTTGATTCCTAGATTCTTAGTTCTTTTTGTTGCCATTATAAATGAGATTAATTTTTTTCTGTTTTCCTTTACTATTTATGTGAAGAACTTAAAAATATTGGGGGGAGGGCGGAGGGAGAGGGATGTTGTCCTAGTAATGTTCAGGGAACCAGTGACTACTCCTATTGATATTCATCCCAATGTTATGGACCTGATGGTTTAGTGTGTGGGATCCAGCAGAGCTGGGGGCTACAAGTGCCACCCTTTGGAGCCATATGATATTGTCAATATGAAATTTAGGACCTCAAACATGCAAAAATATATAACTTTCAAATAAAAAAAGCATTCTAGACCATTTTGTTTGGCTTTTAACGTCTTTAGTAATCAGTACATTATAAGCTAGTGCATTCCCTAGAAGTAGAACTGAGGTCAGAACATGTGTCATCAATTGGCATGGAAATAATAAAAAAAAAAACACCAGAAATACTGTTCACTTTCACCATCCAAAATCGCAAGTACATGCCTCTAGCTGGTGGAAGGTGCTTGACTTGCACACAGTTGATCCAGGTTCATTCCCTGCCACCTCAAATGGTACCGAAAGCACCACCTTGAATGATCCCTGAGAGTAGAAGCTAGGGGTAGGCAAGTCCTGAGCACAGCTGGGTGTGGCCTCAAAACCATGTAAAATAACTAAAATAACTGTGCTACCAAATGCATTATACACATTCAATATAATTCTTATCAAAGTTACAATAGTAGTTTTCATGGGCATAGGACAAAAGTTACTAAAATTTGCATTATAGCACAAATCTGAATAGGATATACAATCCAGGGACAAAACGAAGAGATTGAACTCATCATGTTGCCCGACTTTAAACTATACTATAAATCTACAGTAATTAACAATGTGGCATTTGAATAAAAGCAAACATTCAGACTGATGAATATAACTGAGATTCTATAAGTAAACCTTCAGATACAAAGAGAGTTATTTTACAACAAAGAAACTAACAGCAAACATAAATAAAGGAGTCTCTACAATAGATGATGCTGGGAAAACTAGATAGCCACATGTAAAAGAATAAGACTGGACCTCTTTCTCATATTGTACACAACAGTTAACTCAAAGTGGATTAAGTACTTAGACCTTAACTCTATATCTATAAAACACATTAAAGAAAACACAGGCAAAACAATTCCTAATACTGGCTTCAGTGGCATCTTCAGTATTAGATTCTACTGGCAATGAAAACAAGCAAAAATAAACAAATAGAGGTGAGGGATAACGCTTAGAGGTAGAATTCACATACTCACACACACACACACACACACACACACAGACAAACAAGCATGCACGCACACACAGAGCAGATGGGATTATATCAAACTAAAAATTTACTGATCTGGAAAAGAAATGAAGACTAAAACAAATGAAGACTAAAACAGAGTGACATTTTACTAAATAGGAGAAAACGCCCACATATCATACATATGATGAAGGCTAATGTCCAAGATAAATACAGTACACAAACCTTTAGTGACAAAAAACCCTCACAAATTTTCCAAAGGTAACACTCTTCTAAAGAAGATCTACAACAGATGACCAACAGCCACATAGAAAAATGTTCCTTCTGAGTGATTATCAGAGAAATATAAATCAAAATGACAATGAGATATCCCCTTACATCAATGAAAATAACTCATATTTAAAAAAGAACAAAAAACTAGAGTCAGATAGATGGTACAGAAATAAGGTACATGCCCAGCATACCAGTGACCCTGATCACAATTACAAGGACACCTGTAATTGCTAAGTACATCCCTGGATGCCTGCATATTATGGACTCTGACCCTGGAAGCCCTGTGTGACCAGGGCAATGACCAGCAGCACCAGGTCTAAGCAGCACCACATCCTTAAACCATCATATTGAGCTGCCAGCCTAGTTGGCAAAGAATTGCCAAGAGGGGCCCTTAATGCTCCTGGGCCTCATTTAAAAGTCCTAACGCCCTCTCCCACTCCTTACACACACACACACACACACACACACACACACACACACACACACACACACAAAATTTTCTTTGAGTTAAAAAAAAGTGATGGTGAGAATGTAGAGAAAAAGGAACTCATATCCACTGTTAATAGGATGTCAGTTTCCATGAAAAATAATGTGGCAATGTCTCAAAAAAAGAAAAATGAAACTACTACATGACCTGACAATTTCATTCCTAGGTATTTATCCATGGAGTATAAAAATGCTAACCTGAAAAGACATAGCCATGACTTTTGCTCCCTCTGAGATGTATATTCACAAATACTCTGTGCATCTTAATGCTGCACCAAAAAAGTTTAGTAATATGCAATTCTTAAGGAATAGCAACTAAATATTTGGAGCCATTCCAACCAAATTATGAAATTAAAGGAGAGCCCGGCAAGCTACCGAGAGTATTCGATATGCCAGACACAGTAACAACAAAAGTCTCCAATGGAGACGTTACTGGGCCCGCTCGAGCAAATCGACGATCAACGGGAGGGCCTTTACTTTACTTACTTTATGAGATACTGATAAAATGTACCATACAAATATAATGCTAGGCCTAATGGTTCAGAGTTATTATTCAATGTCAATTTAAACAAACTCAAGTTTTTGAGTTTTGCCAGACTACTGCAAGGATGGCCATTTGCCTCAAGGTCACAGATAGTGGTCAATAGTATTATGCCGTTCAATTCTGTGTGCCCCTCTCATCTCCTCCCTCTCAGGCCCAGTTATAAAGCCCATGTCATCATTTTTTATGCTTGCTCCAGAAACCAGGGTTTTGGCATCTTGATCATGTCATTAATTTTAGTTATGTTCTGAACACGAACTAAGGAGGTCTTCAAGGCTATGGGTGACTGACAGTGTTTAGACAAGTCCAATTAAGTTTCTTCTATTTGGCGAATCTTAGGGAGCTAAATAAATCACTGAAACTTTCATTATGATAAACCTCCATTTGGCCATGGCGATAATTCTCCTGGGAATGTGATGAAGATTTATGCGGGGAGGAAGGGCATGGACAGTGGAGCAGGCACTGCCAGGAAGTGCATTCCTGATAAGGACTGAACTGAAGCAAACAGTTCAGTGGGGCTTGGGAATGTCAAGGTTTTTCCTATTCCTGGACCCCTTTTCCATTTTTGTTGTTATGATAAAGACATAATCTAAAGCTACTTCCTGACTTGTGCTCATCAAACTGGCTTTTGGTGTAGACAGCGCCCAATGACATTTAACAAATGCTCTCATCAGAACATTCAAATGTTGCTGACTGGGCTGGAGCAACAGCACAGCGAGCACATAGGACATTAGCCCTTGCACGCGGCAGGCCCTGGTTCAATTCCCAGCATCCCACATGGTCCCCTGAGCACTGCCAGGAGTGTATGAGCCAGGAGTAACCCCTGTGCATAACCAGATGTGACCCAAAAAGCAAAAAAAAAAAAAGTTGCTTACTGCTGACTGATCTCCAGAACCTCCCACTTGTCCTGTTCTTCCCTGAAAGTACCTTCTCCCAACAATTTCTTTTGAGCCCAGCTAGAGTACCTATACAAAGAAAATAAGACTATTTTTCCTTCTCTAGAAATTTATTTATTGGGGGGGTGTGAATCGGGGTAAGGAAACTGTCAGGAGACAGAAGGTCATATACTCTATGTAACAGAGACTGAATCTAAAGGAGTATTAATCAGATCCCCTAAAGGCCAAGGGAGAAGGTTAAAGTTTTCTGAAGTAGCTATGGCTGGATCCCAACTGCTGAATCTTGGAGAGCAAAGGAAAGAGGCTGTAGTGAATGAAATCCAGAGACTTGGCACTGCGCACCCACCCAGCTGCAACTCAGACCTAGAAGAAGTGAGGTTGTGCCTCTGAACTCCAGCAGGGGCTCTGGGACCAGACACCATGTTCTGGCCATGAAATAGGTGTCTTTCAGGACGCCTAGGCTGAATGCCTGGTGTTAGAAAACAGAAAACTGGATGGTATCATCACTGAAAAATAATCGCATTGCTGGTATAGGAAACACTATGGAAGTAGTGTGAAAAAGAAATCACAGATAAGGCAAATTCCTTCCTCTTCCTCTTCCTCCTCCTTCTCCATCCCTGAACTCTAGAAAACCATGTGACTAAGAAGAAATGAGGCTTGAAGAGCCCACTCACACAAAAGAACCACAGAGGTTTGGGCTGGGTATGATATGGTATGGATATGATACTTCAAAAACTGGCATGAGAGGAGCATGCAAAACGGAGGTGAATCCAAGTTAATTGTCGATATTCTGTTTTTATTCATGTTTAAATATTTCCATAACAGAAAGTTAAGATAAAGCTCAGGGCTAGAGAGAAAGAATCAAGGGGTTTAGGCACTTGCTTCTGACTAACTTCAGTTCAAACTCCAGCACACAATAGGGTTTCCCAGCACTGCTATAAGTGATCCCTAAGTGCAGAGCCAGGAGAAGGCCCTGAACATCCCCAGTGTGGCCCAAAAACCAAAAAGGAAAAGAAAATTGAAACTGAGAAGACCACTTTAAAAAACAATATAGTTGAAAGTGTAGTTATTATATAAAAATTTTAAAATATTTTATATTTTCATCTTACATTTTTAAAATTTTTCTTCACATCACTAAATTTTACATTTGTAGAATGTAAAGTGGATTATCCATAATTATTCATAAATGTTTATTTTTTAAATTTATATACCTGTAAAAATATATAGTTTTGAAAAATATTTATCAACCTATCATTAATATACAATTTTCTGGAATTGAAGATTTTTTTTCGTAAAACTGTGCTTATGTGTGTAGTGATTGGGAGAGGTCCTTGGGACATGGGTGAAGGGAAGTGGGGTCTCTGGTGATGGTGGGATGTTGGAATGATGGATTTTTTTTTACCTGAAAGGTGTTGGACTTGTCTCTGATCATGTGCTCCAGAAAACAGACTCTGAGATGGAGATGGAGATTTTCATGCAGAAAATGTAATAAAGAAAATGAATTTCTGGAATGACATTTGTAAGGGATTAAGAGGCTAGATAAGGCCAATGAAGAGAAGTTAAACCATGATGCAAACAGACAGATGTCCCAGCCATATTAACAGAAAAGGTATTACCTGAGGTGACTGGAGAGTGCGAAGAAACAGAGAGACTTTCGAGGGGAGTGAAGAAAGCCTGGAGGAGCATGTGCTATGATGCAAGCTCCGCATTTCTGAGGCATTCATTCAGTCTGGGGTTAATGAAGTCCATTTGGCAGCCCAGTGGGGAGGGCACTGATGGAAAAACCCAGAGTCTTTCTGGTTAGCAGGCTTGAAAAAGTGAAACTGAAAAATATCTTGAAGTGAGTAGAGAAATGTTGGATGGAGGGAAAAGAAAAGAAAGGACCTCAAAACCTACATCTAAGGCTGACCCTGGAACCATGCATGCTGATCAAAGCAGCTGAACTACAGTGAATGATCTGAATCAAAAAGAGCTGCTCCCCAGGGATGGAGAGTTTTGCCGTTCAAGCCTTGCCAAGAAACTGCCTGCTAGAGAAAAGGAAGCAATACACTTCAGGAAAATAGAAGACACCACAAATCTTCATAGCTTCACATTCATAATATACAGGGTACATTCCAAAAGAACTTTACATATGAAGAATCATGAAAATGTAGTACATTCACAAAAGAACAAAAGCAAACCACATCTGACCCTGAGATGAAGCAGATGTTGAAACTCATAAATGAAATGCTCCTATTTTAACTGTCTGTGATAAAATATGCTCTCAATGAATGAAAATAGTAGCAAAATAATATTTTTAAACAATAAAAGTGGAGATTCTAGAACTGAAAAATCAGTACCTGAAATTTTTTAATTATCAAATTAAAAAAACTAGATGGAGATGTTAAAAAGAAAGAGGATGTAAACTTTGAAAGAAATAAATAAAAACTGAACATATAAACAGTGAGATAAAAGACTAAAAAAAAGAAAATCAAGAGGTCCTCTCAGATAATATAAAATGGTTCAACAAACAGACAATCTCAAAGGAAGGGAGAAAGAACAGATTTGCAATACTAGCCAAATTTGTTTCCCAAGTTTGTTTAAAGATATTTAGATTCAAGAGCTTTTTCCAACATCAGTTGAAGCAGACATGAAGACAACAACATTAAAAATTATTGTTAAACTGATAAGTCAACAATTAAAAAACAACTTGAAATAAGTAAAAGAAAAAAGAGATGTTACATACAGGAGAACATATTCCAACTTAGAATTAAACTCTCATCAGAAACTACTGAGTTTAGTGGAAAAACATCTGCAAATTTTTGCAAGGGGTGATGGGATAAAACTGAAGTATCAGCCTCAAATAGTTTATCTGGTGAAAGTATTCCAAAATTGAAGAAAGTGACAAGAGAGATAGTAGGGGATAAGGTACTTGCCATGATGTAGTTCACCCTTATTTGATCAGCAAAACATTGAAAGATCCCCCTGAGTACTACCAGGAGTGATCCCCGAGCACAGAGGCTGCAGTATGCCCTGAGCACAGCCGGGCGTGGCCCAAATTCACCCATCCCCAAATTGAAGGGAATACATAAGCAATTCCAGACCAAAAACGATATGTTGAACCAAAGTCTTTGACTTTATTTAGGAAGGGAGGGAGAAAGAACAGATATGCAATACTAGATATTGTATCTTTACTAATGCACTACAATTTAAAAGTTATTGCGGGGGCTCACTCATCCAGGTACCCGCCCAGCAGCAGGGCCCCTTCCCGGGGCTGCACGTCTAACTAAACTCCAGAGGGCCAGTTTTCATCCTTGATCCATGGGGGATGGGAATTGAGGCACACCACGCACACCCAAAGCTGAACCATTACAGGCACGCTCTGCTCATTCATCCAGGTACACCCGCCCAGTGGCAGGGCCCCTTCCTGGAGCTGTGGCTGCGTTATTCTCCCCCTACATGTCCCCTATTCTTCCCCTACATATTTGATAGGAACCATAAGTTACCCTCTTAGATGGAACTTTCACTAGGTTAGCCTAACCACACATTAGCCAATAATTCATTAAGCCCATCTCAATTCTTTCTGCACCATAAGCAGAATAGTAACAGTGAATGTGAAGTTCTAAACCACACAGGTCACAATGGTAAAGCAACGCAGAAGCCCATCAAGCTTACTTATTGAAGAGGCTAGCCTAGAAGATTCCAACAGTAATGAAGTGCTATACAACCTCTCTGACAAAGAATTTAGAAGGGAGCTACTGAGGATACTTAGGGAGCTAAAAGAAACAATGGAAAGCAATGCCAATAAAAGACAAGAGGATTTGAATGTAGAAATGAGGAAAATGCCAGGTGTATGGTGCTGCCAGCAGGTCAATCTGTACCTATGAGGCGAGTGCATCAGCAGCCTGATGGCACCTACAGACTTTCAGATACCCCCAAATTGCTGCTGCGCCTTTGGCCAGACCCCAAAAACTTGGGGCAAAGTTTACTAAGAAAGTAAACGGCCAAAAGTTAGGTATGTGGGAGACACACCCACAAACCACCTCCAGCTCAGCTATATAATTGGAGGCATGGCCACTCTGGTTCCTGATAGAACTGCTTAACAGCCTTGATCCCAGAGACTCAGAAACAAATCTCAGAACTCAAAGGCTTTTGACAGAAATGCGTTCTATTCCTGCAGTAGGTTACTGGCGCTGGGCCACTCCAGCTGGGAATAGGTTTCACGCCTTGGCCTGTTCCCCCTGGCGACCCTGTGACTGCCATCCTCCAGAGGCCACAGGAGAGTCAGGTTTGGGCCTGCAGTGACAAGACATGTCAGGCCTCACCAGATGGGGTAGAACCGGCCCTTTCCTCCCCATCCCAACAAAACCCCGAGTTGCCGCCTACAAACCACCTCTCTGGCTCCTGATCAAGCTGATTAATGGCCATGATCCCAGAGACTCAGAAACAAATCTCGAAACCCAGCAGCTTTTGGCAGAAATTCATCTGGACCACATACAAGGTGGTCGCTGCCTCAGAGCTTATTGGAAAGCCAGGTATGAGCCGGTGGTGATGGGGCAACTACAGTCTCATGGGAAGGGGGGTGGTACCGGCTCGTCCTTCACACCCTACCGAGGTCAGGAGTTGCCCCCCACAAGCGGCTCTCCAGCATGGCCATGGCTCCAGAGGCAAAAGGACTTAATCCAGAGCCTGGCAGCTTGCAGCAGAAAAGTGAATGGACCATGCGTTAAACTATGGTGCCATGCCTCCCAGGAAGGAAAGGGTGTTGCTCCCTTCCACCTCCCCCCCTCCCCCAGCAGCAAGGTGGCTGCCACCTCAGGGCTTATAGGAAAGCCAGGTATGAGCCAGCGGTGATGGGGCAACTGCAGTCTCATGGGAAGGGGGGCAGTACCGGCTCGTCCTTCACACCCTACCGAGGTCACAATTTGCCCCCCCACGAGCGGCTCTCTGGCACAGCCAGAACACCAGATGCACAGAAACCAATCTTGTAATGATCTGGCTCTTTCAAAATCCAAAATCATTATATGACATTATATGATTCACATACCAGCTTTAGAAAACAAAGTATTTCACAATGCCTTTTCAGCAATTCTGATTGTTGGGGGAGGGGGGATTCTAAACAATAATGGTGCATCTTTTGTCGAAATAATGAATGTAATCAATGTAGAGAAGAGTTAAGTAGAAATCATCTGTCTCACAGGCATTGGGAGGGGTGGGAGGGGGGTATATGGGCGTTCTTGGTGGTGAAAAATGAGTACTGGTGAAGGGAAAGGTGTTTAATAATTGTATGACCGAGACTTAAACCTGAAAGCTTTGTAACTTTTCCCACAGTGATTCAAAAAATAAATATAAGAAGAATAAATAAATAAATAAAATTATGGAAAAAAAAGTAAGCCGGGGTTCATGCCCAATTCAATCAGCTAATCAGTGGCTGAATAAATAGCAGTACTCCTACATTAAAAAAAAAAGAAATGACAAAAATGCAAACAAAATTAGAAACGGAAATGTCAGACCTGAAAAACCTGGTAGGCGAATTGAAAGACTCAGTGGAAGGTCTCAGTAGCAGAGAAACAGCTGCTGAGTACAGAATCAGTGAGCTCTAAGATGAAATTCAGAGACTCTCCAGAAAAGAGCAGAAAATGGAAAAGAGACTCACAATCTGGGAACAGATGGCAAGAGAAGATAGTGATGAAGCCAAGAGGAGTAACATAAGAATTGTTGAAGTCCCAGAAAGACAGGAAGAAACCCCGATGAAGAAGAAACTGTCAAAGACATTATTGCTACAACATTTTCAGAGCTGAAGAAAACATTCCACCACATTCAGGAAGCTGGAAGCGTATTAGGTAGAAGAAATTGGAATAAAAATACCCCAAGACACATCCTGATCAAAATGACCAAAACCTTAGATAGAGACAAAATTTTGAAAGCAGCAAGATCAAAGAAAGAAATTTCCTATAAAGGAGCATCCTTAAGATTCACAGCCAATTTGTCTGAAGAAACCCTCATGGCCAGAAAACAGTGGTGAGATATAGTGAAAAAACTCAATGAAATAAATGCCTCACCAAAAATACTTTACCCAGAGAGACTCTCATTCATAACAGAAGAAACAACACACAGTTTCACAAACAACAGCTCAGGAACTTCATTAGACTCAAAACCACGGTTACAAGAACAGTTAAATGGGCTACTTTAAGACAAGATAGGCCCCTCAAATACACCAAATTTCAACAGAAAAGTGGGACAAAACCCCATAACAATAATCTCTCTCAACATCAATGGGCTAAATGCACCAATTAAAAGACAGGATGAATTAGAACATTGAACCCAACATTCTTCTGCCTGCAAGAAACACATCTCAATAGTCAGAGCAAACACAGGCTCAAAGTCAAAGGCTGGAAAACAATCCTACAGGCAAACAATTCCCATAAAAAAGGTGGGGTAGCCATCCTAGTATCAGACCACATTGATTTCAGACTGAAGAAGGTCACAAGAGACAGTGAAAGCCATTTTTTATTGATCTGTACAAAAGGAAGAACTTACAATACTAAATGTATATGCACCTAATTAGGGACCAGTGGACTGGAGCAAGAGCACAACAGTAGGGTGTTTGCCTTGCATGCAGCCAGCCTGGCCGAGCTGGGTTCGATTCCTCCGCCCCTCTCGGAGAGTCCAGCAAACTACCGAAATTATCGGTAAAAGCCTGGCAAGGTACCCATGACATATTCAATATGCCAAACATAGTAACAAGTCTCAAAATGGAGACGGGAGGAGAGTAGACACAGACAGTGAGGGATCAGCAAAGTACTTAAAACAACTACTATTTGACCTGGAGAAAGACATCAATAGCAACACAATACTAGTGGGATACTTCAACACCACTTTATCACCTCTTGATAGATCAACCAGACTCAAGCTTAGCAAGGACATACTTCATCTGAGGGGAAAAAAATGGAAGAAAGGGGCTTAGTAGATATAAACAGGACACTTCATCCTCAAAAATCTGAATACACATTCTTCTCAAGTGTTCATGGAACATTCTCCAAGATAGACCACATGCTGAGCCACAAAACATGCCTCCATAAGATTAAGAAGATCGAGAATGTATCAACAATCTTCTCAGACCACAATGCATTGAAATTAGAAGTAAATCACACACACAAACAGACAACTAAATAAACACCTGGAAATTAAACAGCTCACTATTGCACAATGCATGGCTTAGAAAGGAAATCAAAGAGGAAATCAAAATATTCCTGGAAACGAATGAAAATGAGGACACGAGTTACCAAAACTTACAGGACACAGCAAAATCTGTGTTAAGAGTAAAGTTTATAGCTCTACAAGCATTCCTCAAGAAGGAGGAGCAAGCCCACAAAAGTAACCTAACCTCACAGCTTAAGAGCTTGGAGAATGACCAACAAAAGGAGCCCAATCCAAACAGGAGGAAGGAAATAATAAAACTCAGAGCAGAGATTAACGAGATGTAAAACCAAAAAAAAAAAATCCAAAAGATCAATGAAACCAAGAGCTGATTCTTCTAGAAAATAAACAAGATCAATAAGCCTCTAGCAAAACTCACAAAGAAAGGGAGAGAGAAAACCCTAATAAACCGAATCAGAAATGAAAAGGGGGTCATTACAACAGAAACTACAGAAATTCAAAGGATCCTCAGGGAGTACTTTGAGAAGCTTTATGCCACAGAACACGAAAACCTCGAGGAAATGGATAAATTCCTAGATTCCTATAGCCTTGCAAGGCTGAACCAAGAAGATCTGGAATACCTGAATAGACCTATCACCATCAAGGAAATTGAAACAGCAATAAAAAGTCTCCCCAAGAACAAGCCCTGGCCCTGGTGGATTCACTAGTGAATTCTTTCAAATCTTTAAAAAGGACTTATTCCCAATCCTCTTTAAGCTTTTCCATGAAATTGAAGTATCAAAAACACTTCTGAACAGTTTCTTTGAAGCAAATATCACCCTGATACCAAAAGCAGACAGAGATACCACAAGGAAAGAGAATTACAGGCCGCTATCCCTGATGAACACAGATGCAAAGATCCTCAACAAACTATTAGCAAATAGAATCCAAAGACTCGTCAAAAATATCATACACCATGACCAAGTAGGATTCATGCCAGGGATGCAAGGATGGTTTAATATTCATAAATCGATCAACATAATCCATCATATCAACAAAAGAAAAGATAAAAACCATTTGATCACATCAGTAGATGCAGAGAAAGCATTTGGCAAGATTCAGCATCCGTTTATGATGAAAACTCTTAGCAAAATAGGCATTGAAGGAACTTTCCTCAATATAGTCAGTCATCTACCATAAGCCCACGGCAAGTATCATTCTCATGGGGAAAAACTAAAAGCCTTCCCTCTAAGATCGGGCACAAGATAAGGTTGCCCACTTTCGCCACTCCTATTCAATATTGTACTGGAAGTTCTGGCAATTTCAGTTAGGTAGGAGAAAGGTATCAAGGGAATACAGATAGGAAAGGAAGAGGTCAAACTATCACTATTTGCAGACGATATGATACTAAACTTAGAAAACCTTAAAGATTCTACAGAAAAGCTCCTAGAAACAATAGGTTGGTTTAGTAAAGTGGCAGGCTACAAAATCAAAACCCAAAAGTCCGTGACTTTCTTATATGTAAATAACGAAAGAGAAGAAATAGACATTAAAAAACAATCCCGTTCACAATTGTACCTCAGAAAATCAAGTACCTCTGAATCAGCTTAACCAAAGAGGTGAAGGACCTATACAAGGAAAATTGCAAAACACTACTTCAAGAAATAAAAGAGGACACTAGGAAATGGAGACACATGGATAGAAAGAATTAACATTATCAAAATGGCAATATTGCCCAAAGCACTATACAAATTCAATGCGGTCCCTATCAGGATACCCATGACATTTTTCAAAGAAATAGACAAAACAACCCTGAAATTCATATGGAACAATAAACCTCTGCGAATAGCTAAAACAATCCTTGGGAAAAAGAAGATGAGTGGCATCACCCTCCCCAACTTCAAATTGTACTACAAAGCAGTAGTAATTAAGACAGCATGGTACTGGGCTAGAAAAAGACCTGCAGATCAATGGAACAGAGTTGAATATTCTGTTCCAGACCCCCAAATATATGACCACTTAATCTTTGACAAAGGAGCAAGAAATGTGAAGTGGAACAAGGAAAGCCTCTTCAACAAGTGGTGCTGGGAAAACTGGATAGCTACCTGCAAAAAAATGAACGCTGACCTCTGTCTAATGCCAGGCACAAAAGTCAGATCAAAGTGGATTAAAGACCCCAATATCCAACATGAATCCATAAGGTACAGAGAAGAAAATGTAGCCAGAACTCTTCATGACATTGAAGCTAAAAACATCTTTAAGGATGAAACAGCACTGACCATGCAAGTGGAAGCAAACATAAACAAATGGGACTACACCAAACTAAAAGATTCTGCACTTCAAAAGAAACAGTGACCAAAATACAGAAAGAGCCCACAGAATGGGAAAGAATATTTACCCAATACCCATCTGATAACTGTATCACTGTCACTGTCATCCTGTTGTTCATTGCTTTCCTCAAGCAGGCACCATAACGTCTCCATTCATCCTAGCCCTGAAATTTTAGCAAGTGCCACACTGGAGGCTCCTTCAGGGTCAGGGGAATAAGAGCCATCATTTTTACTAGGTTTTGGCATATCGAATACGCCACAGGGAGCTTGCCAGACTCTGCTGTGTGGGCAGAATACACTCGGTAGACTGTCAGGTTCTCCAAGAGTGAGTACTAGACAATAAGAGGTCGCACGGCCGTGAATGTGGCCGCGCTTCCAGGAGCTGGGTTTTATAGTCCCTGGGTCTTGGCCATTGATGGGATAACACAGTGCTGGGGGAAGTTGGTGGGTGTAATGCCTAGCTACTGGAAGAAGGGGGATCTGGGTGGAGGAGACCCAATCCAGATCCGAGCAGGCTTGGTGATCTCAGCCCTGGGTCCCACACACCTGGACTCCTCTGCTGGTTCCTTCATGTATGAGGCTTGTTTGAATGTGTGGAGAGTGGTCTGAAGCATGGCTGTGGCTGATCCGGAGGTCTTCAGCTTCTAGGGCTCTGCTAGGGGCCGGGAGGGAAACTCAGCCTGCCCCTTCCAAGGGGCCCTAGCGAGGACACCAGGTGTGGGAGTAGGAGACTCTGCCATCTGATAAGGGATTAATATTCAGGATATAATATTCTTGTACAATTCACTAGTAGAATTGTACAAGAAAAAAACCTCCAACCCCATCAAAAAATGGGGAGAAGAAATGATCAGAAGCTTCCTCAAAAAGGAAGTACAAATGGCCAAAAGGCACATGAAAAAATGCTCCACAATGCTAGCCATCAGGGAGATGCAAATCAAAACAACAATAAGATATCATCTCACACCATAGAGACTGGCACACATTCGAAAGAACATAAGCAACCAGTGCTGGCGTGGATGTGGAGAAAAAGGGACACTCTTTCATTGTTGGTGGGAATGCTCACTAGTCCAGGCTTTCTGGAAAAAAAGATGGATGGTCCTTCAAAAACTAGAAATTGAGCTTCCATAGGATCCCACAATACCACTTCTGGGAATATATTCCGAGGATGCAAAAAAGCACAGTAGAAATGACATCTGTACCTATATGTTCATTGCAGCACTGGTCACAATAGGCAAAATCTGGAAACAACCCAAGTGCCCTAGAACAGATGACTGGTTAAAGAAACTTTGGTACATCTACACAATGGAATACTATGCAGCTGTCAGGAGAGATGAAGTCATGAACTTTGCTTAGAAATGGATAGACATGGAGAATATCATGCTAAGTGAAATGAGTCAGAAAGAGAGGAACAGACATAGAAGGACTGCACTCATTTGTGGAGTATAAGACAACATAAGATGAGGCTGACACCTAAGGATGGTAGATACATGGGACAGACAGATTGCTCCATAGCTGGAAGCCTGCCTCATGAGCAAAGGGGAGAAAGCAGCTGGAATAGACAAGAGATCACTAAGCAAAAGATGGCTGGAGGAATCGGTCGGGATGGGAGATGTGTGCAGAAAGTAGATAAAGGACAAAACTTGATAACCTCTCAGTGTCTGTATTGCAAACCATAATGCCCAAAAGTAGAAAGAGATTATGGAGAATCATGTCTGCCATGGAGGCAGGGGGAGGGTGGGAAAGGGGGGAGTATACCGGGGATATTGGTTGTGGGAAATGTGCACTGGTGGAGTGAAGAGTGTTTGATCATTGTGTGGTTGTAAACCAAACATGAAAGCTTGTAACTATCTTATGGTGATTCAATAAAATAAAAACAAATAATGAATTAAAAAAAGTTATTGCAGGAAGCAGAGCAATACTACAGCGGGAGTGGAGCTTGCCTTGAACATGACTGACTTGTGTTCAATCCCCATCACCAGAACCCCAAATGGTCACCTACGCACCACCAGGAGTGATCCCTGAGTGCAGAGCCAAGAGTAAGCCCTGAGCACCACCAGGTATGGACCCCTCCCCCTGCCAAAGAAAAGCTTAAAAAGCTATTGTGGATTAAAGTGAACTCAAATTCAATAGCCAGTTTCTTTATAAAAGAACATTTGGACATAGAGACATATAGGGAGAAGAAAACTATACAATGACAGAGGCAGAGATGAGAGCAATATATGAGTAGTATTCCGCAACACCTGTACAATACGCACTCCACAGCACTCCACAGTCATCTGTTGGTGGGTGCTTGGATTGTTTTTTGCTCTTTGCTATTGTAAACAGTGCTGCCAAAAACTTGACAGTGATCTTTGAATTGTTGTTCTTGTACTTTTGGGGTAACTATTCTCACTATTGATTATAAAATAATTATTCAACTATTAATAACCATTTAATTATTCTCAGAAGTGGAATAACTGAACTGTGTGGAATTCTGCATTTATTTTTTTGAGAAATCACTGTACTTCTTTCCACACTGGTGGCATCAATTGTACCCCCACAGTGTGCAAGTTTTCCTTCTCTGCAGATTCCCTCCTCTACAACTACTTGTTTTATCTTATCTTCTGGATAACTCTTTCCAAGTGTGTAGTAATATATCACTGTTGTTTCATTTGCATTTCCCTAATGATGTGAGATGATAATGACTTTTCCAGGTGCCTATTTGCCTCTGTCTGTAAGTCTTCTTTAATTAGATCTTACACCCATTTTTAAATTTCATTGCTTTTGTTGTTGCTGTTGTTGAATTTTCTGAATCTGTACATTTGTGTATATTAGCATTTTGTGAGTTATATTCTTGTACCATTCGGTATATATATATATATATATTTTCATTCGGTATATGTTTAAGTCAAGTTTATTTTCCTGTGCAAAAGTCTGTAAGCTTGAGAGGGTATGGTGTTGCCAGCAGGTCAATCTGTACCTGTGAGGCGAGTGCATCAGCAGCCTGATGGCACCTTCAGACTTCCAGATACCCCAAAATTGCTGCTGTGCCTTTGGCCAGATCCCAAAAACTTGGGGCAAAGTTTATCAAGAAAGTAAATGGCCAAAAGTTAGGTATGTGGATACTGGGATCCATGGTGGTGGAAAATGGGCACTGGTGGAGGGATGGGTATTAGATCATTGTATAATTGAAATCCAAGCACAAAAATTTGTAAGTCTACAACTGTATCTCACGATGTTTCATGAATAAAAGTTTTAAAAAAAAAAAAGAAAAGTTGTGTTTGCATTTAGAGCACACCCGGCTCATCTTGGGCAATCTTCACCTCTGCAGATCCTTCAGTTATCACATCCACAAAGTTTTGGTTATGTAAAATAGCAAGGAGATTCTTAGGTTCCCCCAGCCTTAGGCCATGGGTATCTTTTGGGATAAAGCTTTTTGAAATTAATATAGTTTATGACCACTAAAAGTTCAGTTTTGTTCTTCACCATGCAGTTGAACCCCTTTTGTCTGACTGACTCAGTTCCTTCTCCTATAACTTCTGGGAAACACCAATTAGTTTTATGGTCTAAGTATTTATTTTTGTTTTATTTAACTCATCTTTTTTCTTGTTTTTTCTATATACCACATATGTGAAATCACATAGTATTTGTTTTTCAACATCTGGCTCATTTATCCACTAAGCATAACACCTTATACATCTATCCAGGCTATGGCAAATAACAAGATCTCATATTTCTGATTTTTAGAGCTGAGTAATATTTCATCGTGTATGCATAGCACAATTCCCTCCATTCAGCAATCAATAAGTATTCTGGCTATTTCTAGCACTTGTTTATTGTAAATTTGGTCCAATATTCATGGAAGTGTATTTATCTCTTCAAGTTCAGATTTTTTAAAAAAAAATTGGGGTAAATGCCTATAAATAGAATACTGGGTTGTATGAAATTTCTATTACTAATTTTTTGAGGACTCCTCACACAGCTTCCATTATGGCGCTACCAATTACCATCCACACCCACAGTGCAAAGGTTCCCTTCTTTCCAATGATAAAAAACATTATATGTAACAAGCATAAACATGTTTCCAGAAAAATAATGTGTTAGCAAATGGATCCCACTCTGTTTTCATTCAACTCCTAAGAACAACCTTCATAAGCCAGCTTTTAGTTTTTGAATATTCCCCCAAACCCAGAAATCACTGGGAACTTAATTTTTTCTTTTGGCTTCAATTTAATAGGTCTTAACTAGCTCTCACATTGAACTGACCTCCCAGTTTGCTAGATCATTAACTCACTATGGGTAGGAATTGAATCCCTATTTTGTTTGCATCTGCTCCTAGCTCTCTTCAACAGGAACTACACAAAGAAGATAAAGTGCATATTAACAGCTGTGTTTTTCTGTTGCTGTGTTTTTTCCTTTGCCAGTGTCAAAAGAGAGAAGATCCACGTTTAATTTCCTATTCTGTACAGCATTAACCACATGAGACTCCTTCAGTGCTTACTAACGTTCACTATTCACATTATATCATTGTAATAATGTGATCTGTGTTGTATTTGAAGAGTAAAACCAAAAAGTTACAGAGCCTTGTAAGAACTTTGAAATTGCCAACCAATTCAAAAGTGCCAACCACTTTTGAAAGTCAAAGAAAATTTCGATGATAACGTAAATGAGAACATATTTTCAAGCTTCCAGAATTGATGGGAGTAGAGGAGAGATACAGAAATTGGGAGAAGGAATATCTACAAAGAAAATGGTGTCGCTTCAGAGAGCAGATGAGTATGTCGAGTTAACTCGCTCTTCCTCTTCAGTTTAACAAACATTTGGTTGGCTGAGTTAGACCCCTTCCAGCCTGCTTCAGAAGGTCTTTGTTTATCTTTGCCAGGACAATTAAGTGGCAGGAATGTGTAATATTGTGAAAGGCTGCCAAAACAAACAGCTCGTTTTAAACGTTATGTAGCAGTGGCTATTGTTGCTGGTGTTTCTGCAAGAGTCAGACACCACTTGCTAATAGCGTAATTCCAGTTCTCTGCAGATAGATCCATCCTATTGCAGAAGAGGGCCCATGTGGTCTTCTGGTTAGAAAGAAATCCTGGGAGCCTAAGTGGGCGCACACTTATAACATAGCTGAGCAACTGACTCACTCTGAAACCTAGGACTTTATCTCTAACCTCACGGGGCTTGTTGTCCATCCAGCTGTAAAATTTGGTAAGAGGTACAGCTGGAGTGAAAATCATTTGTGGCGCAGCTGATTTGTTTGACCACAGGGTAGAGGTTGAGGCGGATGGATCTGACTAATCACGGTGGGGACAGTGATTGAGAAAGACAATGAGAGTTCAGGCTGGACAGAATGTCCCATAATGAGGAAGGCAAGTCTCTGCAGGCTTAGTTGAAGACAGTCTCCAATCTATCTCATCATCTGACCTCAGTCATTAAACACATGAAATGGATGTTAGCAGCATCATGATCCCCAGCCCACATTGCACGTAGAGGCTGAGTGCGGTGGTATGGAAACTCCACAGGAACTGTGCGCTCCTTGCTCCAAACCTTTGATCCTGACTGAGGGATAAATGAGCTGTAGGAAAACAGGAGAAAGGCCACGACGGTTCCCGAAAGGAAGGGAAATTAATCTCAAACGCTGGAGTGGAAATATTGTAAACTGGAAATCAATGTGCTACACTGAAAGAGAAAAACAAGAGCTAGAGAGTTAGTAACCAGGTTAAGGCACTAGCCTTGCATGCCTCCTACCCTAGTTCGGTTATTAGCACATATATGACCTTCTGAACAACACCAATAGTGATTCCCTGATCATTGAGCCAGGATTAAACCCTGAGCACCGCTAGTTTGGTCAAAAAAAAACATACAATATAACTATCACCGGAGTGACAGTACAACAGGTAGAGCGTTTGCCTTGCACACAGCCGACCTGAGTTCAATCCTCTACGTGTCATATGGTCCCCTGAGAATTGACAGAAGTAATTCCCGAGTGCAGTCAGGAGTAACCCCTGAGCATCGCCAGGTGTGACCCTAAAAGACTAAAAAAATTTAAAATAAAATTTAAAAATATTGAAAAAAGAGATAGAAAACAGGTTGATATAATTGAAAATTGACGTGCAATATTGCCTTTAGGTTTCTGAAAGGCATCAAAAGGTGTCGGGGGGGGGGGGGGGAGTTAGCAAATAGAATTGCTAACACTTAGTAGTGCAGGGATGACCTTTGAGGATGAGACTTCTGATAAAACCAACAAATTCTAGATTGGCAACATGTGCAGTCAACTAGGGAGTTTCCAACCTGCAAGGGAAGTGATCACTCGCACTTCAACGGACTGTTTTATTCCCAAGGATAACAATAGTTGGTTTGTGTTTAAAACACCTCTTAGCTAGGCTAGCCTGAACAGGTGGAAGGAGAGTTGCTTTTGGATAAATAAACCATAAGGAGAGGAGCATAAATAACAGGACTGGCATAGAGGTGTTTGCTGTACTAACTATTCACAAATCCACAGGCAGCAGCTGATAGATCCAAGCATATTTATTGCTTCCTCCTATCACAGATGAAAACTGTCAGTGCCATAAGAATGGTTGAAAATTGCACTCTGAGTAAAAGACTTAAAATGTTATGTATTCCCAATTCATAAATCAAAAATATTTTCCCACAATGGAGCTATACAAGTTGACAATAAAAATGAAAATAAAACAAAGGCATAAAATTATAAAAGTTACGATGGAAGACTGAAAATATTAAAACATGTTTTTAAAGTTTCTAAATTAAAAACAACATGGTAATAGCCAAAGTATATCTCGGGAAAAGGAAGACAAGAGGTCATTTTCCCCAACTTCAAACTGTACTATAAAGCGGTAGTAATTAAAACAGTGTGGTATATAGGAATAAAGATAGACCCACCGATCAATGGAATAGAATTGAAAACCCAGAGACAGACCCTCAGTTATGATATCAGCTAATCTTCAATAAAGGAACAAAAATGATGAAGTGGAGAAAGAAACCTTCTTCAACAATACTGGGAAGGTAGGTTGGACACATGCCAAAAAAGAAAAAAAAAGAACTTAGACCTCCTCCCGATGCTATGCACAAAAGTCAAATTAAAATGGGTTAAAGACCTAGTATCAGACCTGCATATGTAAGGTAAACATAGGAAAACAAGCATAACTCTCTATGACATTGAAGACTGAGGTATCCCCCCCCCAAAAATCCACTATCTGCTCAATTAGAAACAAATATGGGTGCTGGAGCAATAGCACAGCGGATGGGCATTTGCCTTGCAAGAGGCCAACCTGGGTTCAATTGCCAGCAACCTATATGATACCCCGAGCACCACCAGGAGTAATTCCTGAGAGCAGAGCGAGGAGTAACCCCTGTGCATCGCTGGGTGTGACCCAAAAAGAAAAAAAGACACAAAGATAAACTAGTAGGATTACAGTAAATTAAAAAAACTTCTACACCTGGAAGAAAATGGTGACCAGAACACAAAGCAGCCCACAGACTGGGAGAAATTATTTGCCCACTATTCGTCTGATAAAGGTTTAATATCCAAGATATAGAAAGCATTGGTACAACTTTACAAGAAAAAAAATCTAACCCATCAAAAAATGGGGAGGAGATGAACAGAAACTTCCTCTAAGGAAAAATACAAATGGCCAAATGACAAATGAAAAAAAATGCTCTGTATCACAAACCATCAAGCACATGAATATTAAAACAATGATGAGATGTTACCTCACATCAGTGAGATTGGGACTCATCAAAAAGAACAACAACCAGTGTCTTCATATATGTGGAGGAAAAGGACCCTTCTTCACCACTGGTAAGAATCTTTGCTGGTCCAGTCTTTTTCGGAAAATAATATAAATATTACTCAGAAATTTAGGAATTGAGATTCTATACAACCCACTAATTCCATTCTTGGAAATATACCCCAAGGGTCCAAAACACAATGCAGAAAAGATATCCTTAATCCTATGTTCACCTCAAGACTATTTTCAATACCCCAAATCTGGAAATAACCCAATTGCTAAGAATAGATGACTGGATAAAGAAACTATGGTAAATCTACACAATGAAATACTACGTGGCTGTACAAAAAGATTAAGTCATGCAATCTGCTGATACATGGATGGATATGGTGAGTACCATGCTAAATGAAATGAATCAGATAAAGAGGGACAGACACAGACTGATCTCATTTAGATGTGGGATATAAAGAAATAGGGGAATAAAGAATGCCCTGAGCAACAGAAACAAAGAGCAGGAGAACTGCTCCTTAGTATGAAGCTTGACACTAAAACTGCTCCTTAGTAGGAAGCTTGACACTGGAGGGAGGTGAGGGTGAGGAAGAGAGGTCAAGGAAGGATCCATTATGACAATGCTAAAGGGAAGTGATTAATCTGGACTAGGACTAGGAGTTGGAAGAAGGTAAAGTGACATGTGCTTAATAGACTATCAGTAATAGTAGGGTAAACCACAGTAGGTGTGGGGGGCGAGTATGGGAGGAAAAAATTAAAAGAAAATAGGGGCTGGAGCAATAGTAATTTGCCTTGCACGCGGCTGACCCAGGTTCAATCCCTGACATCACATTTGGTCCCCCAAGCACTACCAGGAGTAATTCCTGAGTGCAGATCCAGGAGTAATCCCAGGAGTAATCCTTGAACATCGCTGTGTGATCCAAAAAAAAGCAAAAAAAAAAAAAAGATAAAATAAAGAAAATAGTGCCTGCCAAAAAGGCGAGAAGTGGTGACAACTGGGGACATTTGTACAGGGAAGAGGATGCTGGTGAAATGACTGGAGTTGGAATGTAGTATGCCTGAAACTCAACTACAAATAACTTTGTGACTCTATAATTCACAATTACTCAATAAAATTTTTTAACATTGTATGTGAATAGAAAGGAAATATAAAACTAAACCCAAGCACCTGAGGAAAACTAATATATAAAAAGCATGGTATTTAAAATCACTGAAACAAAGATGAACATTTTTTTTAAAAATGTACTGAGATAACTAGATAACTAGACCACCATTAGGCAAAAGATAAAAAACAGATTCAATCTCACTCCATAAACAAGAATAAACTTCAAGGGAATCATAGTTTTTAAAAGCAGGATGGAAAAGTAGAGATGTGAGAACACTTCAGTGAATCCCTCTGTAACTTTGAGGTGGTAGAACAGCTTTAATTGTGACTTAAATCCAGAGATAATAAAGGAAAATACTTTTCTAAACTTGGCAACTAAAAAAAAAATACTGCACATCAATAAAAGCACTGTAAATAAAATTGACAAAGATAAACTGGAAAATAGTCACAGGATCTAACACAGAAAAAAAAGCTAATATTCTCACCATATAAATCTTATTTTAAAATTTGTGATATAAATATATTCTCATCACTTTATCATATAAAAGTATTACATACTCTTAGGTTTAAACAATTTATTTAAAACTCACAGAAAGAAGGGGCTGGAGCAATAGCACAGTGGGTAGGGCGTTTGCCTTGCATGCAGTCAACATGGCCGACCCGAGTTTGATTCCTCTGCCCCTCTCGAAGAGACTGGCAAGCTACCGAGAGTATCTCGCCCACATGGCAAAGGCTGGCAAGCTACCCGTGATGTATTTGATATACCAAACACAATAACAACTGTCACCTATGTAGACGTTACTGGGCCCGCTCGAGCAAATCGACGAACAATGGGAGGACAGTGACAGTGATGAAAAGAAAAGAAAAGAAAAGAAAAGAAAAGAAAAGAAAAGAAAAGAAAAAAAGAAAAGAAAAGAAAGGAAGGGAAAGGAAAAAGGAAGGAAGGAAGGAAGGAAGGAAGGAAGGAAGGAAGGAAGGAAGGAAGGAAGGAAGGAAGAAGAGAGAGAGAGAATTATATAGGGGTATTTCTGTTTTAAGATGCTTAAAACTGACATAAGAGAAGTATATAGATGTTTATAGGCAAAGAGACTCATATATCTGTTGAGATGCTTCATAGTTAAAAACATGGGCAGCTGAAACAGCAAAGGCAGAGAAATGCATAGGCAGAGAAAGCTCCAAGGGTCTCTCATGAGGAATGATTGGTTGTTCAAGTCTGTTATCACATCTGTATGCTACACATCCAGACAAGGGAGAAAAAAAAATCATCTCCCGTTTTTTAGGAGCCAGGAAACCTTTCCCCACAAGTCCACAGTAGATGTCTCCTCACGCTTAGAACAGGAGTGACTACACTGGAGAAGAGAATGGACTTTGAGTGGTGGATTAGGTTGCTCAAGCTCGAGCGGGCCCAGTAACGTCTCCATTGGAGACTTTGTTGTTACTGTGTCTGGCATATCAAATACTCTCGGTAGCTTGCCAGGCTCTCCGAGAGGGGCGGAGGAATCGAACTCGGGTCGGCCATGTTGGCCGCTTGTAAGGCAAACGCCCTACCCGCTGTGCTATCGCTCCAGCCCTCCAGAATAGGGAGACTGCTGGGCAGAAAATGTGTAGAGCCACTGAGGTCCAGCTGAGGAGTTAGTGCTATACTGAAGGTTAAAAAAGTTCAAAAGCCTGATCTTGTTTTATTTATTGTGGTAAAACTAATCATGAAAGTAGGAAGCAAGAAAAATTATGAAGAGTGAACCATCATTAATGGAATTTGGGGAAGGGGAGGAGCAAATGAAAGGGAGGAATCAAGGAGTCTTTGTGGTTGAATTACTCCTCAAAATTGATCCCTAGCAACAACAGAAAGACAGGGAGGCACTTACTGACTATTTCCAGAAACTTGGAGGCTATTCCCAGACTTCAAGTTCAGTTGTGGTTAATATTGAACAAACAAACACAGCCCAAAGTAACCAGCAGAATGCAGGACTCAGAGCATTTTATTGTGTGGCAAGACAGGGGTAAGGTCAACTAAGAGCAACATACACAATAAATTCTCCCTGTGGTTCGCAACCACTTGATCTCCCAGAAAGTTGTAAAAGCAATGCAGGATCCACTCCTCTGACCCTAACTTCAATCCACTGGGATGCACTACTTGAGCAAATAAATGTAAAAAAAAAAAAGGCAATTAGCAAAGGTAGCACTGTAGCACTGTCCTCCCGTTGTTCATTGATTCACTTGAGTGGGAACCAGTAATGTCTCCATTGTGAGACTTGTTGTTACTGTGTTTGGCATATTGAATACACCACGGAGCTTGCCAGGTTCTGCAGTGTGGGTGGGATACTCTTGGTAGCTCACTGGGCTCTCCAAGACGGATGAAGGAATCGAACCTGGGTCTGCCGCGTGCAAGGTAAACGCCCTACCTGCTTTGCTATCACTCAGCTAGTCGCCTAAATTTGGGCACATGGGGATAAAGAGCATTAGTACCAGGGGTTAAATTCTCAGGGCTCAAAGGGCTTCTGTTAGATGGAAGCATAGGTTAGATGAAGCCTGTGCATGCAAAATGTTGGATCCAACTCAATGGCCTAGGACTAGGAGAGCTACCTCCAAAAGTTTTTTTTTTCTTTTTTTATTAGTGAAAAACCATGAGGAACAGTTATAGGCTTACAAATTTTGTGCTTGGGTTTCAGTTATACAATGATCAAGTGCCCATCCCTCCACCAATGACCGTCATCCATCCCCACGGGTCCCAGCATCCCCCCCCCCAACCCTCATCCCCACCCCCCGCCATCCCATCCTGCCTCTGTGGCAGGGTATTCCCCCTTGTTCTCTCTCTCTTCTTTTGGGTACTGTGTTTTGCAAGAGAGGCTTTGAGTGGCAATCATGTTTGGTCTATCGACTACTTTTAGCATGCTTCTCCCACCCTGGGAGGGCCCTCACAACACCCTTCATTTGGTACTCTCTTCTCTATCTGAGCTTCCTTTTCACCTAGAGCCTGTGGCTGGTCTTCCATTCATGGAGCAAAATTCCTGGTACTAATCTCAGCCATTCCTGGGTGTTAATCTCCCTTTTTGTTGCTTTATGTTCCCCAGATGAATGCAATCTTTCTGTGTCTATCCCGCTCTTTCTGACTCATTTCGCTTAACATGATACTTTCCATGTAGTACCACTTGTATGTAAATTTCATAACTTCATCTTTTCTAACAGCTACATAGTACTCCAAAAGTTTTAAGGCAGCCTTAGCTGCTCTTGGATGATCCCAAGTTTCCAAAGAATATCCTCTAACGATGGAAAGAGCCATCATGTACATTGGATAAGACCTTGACTATGGAGACAGATTGTGGATAAACCCTGGTATCCTAAGAAGGACAGTCCTAAGTAGCGGTGACCTTAGACATGTTCACAACTAACGACTCTATGTCCACTTGCCTCATCTTTAAATTGTGTGTGAGAAGTCTGCCACTAGGTTTTGGTTGGACAGAATGTGTGTAGACTACATAAACACAGTGCCTGGATCGCACACACACACACACACACACACACACACATACACACATGCAAATATAAACACACAAATGATATTTGGTGCTATTGTGAAAACAACAAAAATGTTAATTTCATTATTCAGTATGTGCTTCAGCCTTCAGGGCTGGAGCGATAGCACAGCGGTAGGGCGTTCGCCTTACAAGCGGCCAACATGGCCGACCCGAGTTTGATTCCTCCGCCCCTCTCGGAGAGCCCGGCAAGCTACCGAGAGTATTCGATATGCCAGACACAGTAACAACAAAGTCTCCAATGGAGACGTTACTGGGCCCGCTCGAGCAAATCGACGATCAACGGGAGGGCCTTTACCTTTACCTTACCAGTATGTGCTTAATAAAAATATATTAGTATCAGGAAAAGAGCTCAAAGGGCTGGGTTTGCTACCTGGAACCTCATGGTACGCTGAACATCACGGGCAGTGATATGTATGTATTAGTATGTGTATAGATATATAATGCAAACAAGAAATATATTCCTATAATTTTTTCCCAAAATGAGTCTCTGTCATGTGTAGAAAATTCAACAAATAGTCAAAAGGAAAACTGAAGCTTCTTGCCTCCCCACTCCACCACCCGCCACCTGCTTCAGATCTTGTCTCCAATTGTAACTGCTTTTAACAATTTCTTAGGATTACTTCCAGGAAACTATTCTCTCCAAAGTTTTATTTCTAATTAAATTCTAGATAAGATGCATTAAGCAATTAGAAGTCAGTCAGTAGGGTGCATGGCACAATAGAAAGTGACAGCAGACTCAACAGAGCATGCACTTAAACCTCTTCTTCCCTTCCTCCAATTTTTCTGCCTCCTTCCCCCTCACTTTTTTTCCTCAGGCCCTTCTCTTCCTGTTTCTTCCTATTCTTTTTCCCGTATCAACTAGAAAAAACAAAACTCACTGCCTGGTTGAAATACAGCTCTAGCTAAGAGATGAACTTGCCTAAGTACCTGGCAGAAGAAAAGGAGATTAAGTAAATGGATCCGGGTCAAGTCAATCTCAGGAAATTGGGTAAAATCATGAAAATGTTGCTCATTATTTTCAAGGAACTTTGAGAAAAAGAGTAGAACTAGTTCTCCAATTTGAGAAAGATGATCAATGTGGGTGTACAACTACTTCAGTGTGGACTTGAGCTCCCTTCTAAACTACACTATTAACAGAGATGTGAGTGACAATAAAAGGCTTCCTCATTTTATTCTCTGATCTAGACCTAGTAGCTCAAGAATCAATAAGGAATGTTGTAAAGGTTAATTTTATGTTAAGAGACAATAAACAAAATATGTGATGGTGCTCCTGGGAAGCCAAGATTGTGGTTGAGGAGCAGTGGTTTGGGTGGGTTCTAAATTATCTGTACCATTAGAGGCAAAAGAAACTGAGGAATGGTCTCTACAGACCTTGAGTGTACCCTGACAGGTAGAGCAATTCTTAATCACCTGTATAATTCTACTACTAGGATGTAGTGAGCAGGAGATTTCAGTCTTATCTGAATTCTTTTTAAGAATGAATTTTCTTTAATACACAGAATGAGTAGTTGATAAAATTTTGTTTCTTTATCCATTAGCCCAATAAGATGGCACTTGCTCTTCAAAGTAAGCAATGTTTCCATGGATAAAAAAAATATCCTTGAAGTGTGAGTCTAAAGATGTCCTTACTATGCACATCCTTTGAGTGGAATCTAAAACCTTACACCCAATGCTTTGTAGACCTAGCTCCTTCTGACAATCATTTTAAGTAATCTGAGGAAACTAATCCTCAAAATAATATAGAATACACCAAGGCACTTATTAGCTCACAGAAAATGCTTCAAACTGTCACTGTCCTCCTGTTGTTCATCGATTTGCTCGAGCGGGCGCAGTAACGTCTCCATCATGAGACTTTGTCGTTACTGTGTTTGGCATATCGAATACGTCATGGGTAGCTTGCTAGGCTCTGCCGTGCAGGCGACTCGGTAGCTTGCCAGGCTCTCCGAGAGGGGCGGAGGAATCGAACTCGGGTCGGCCATGTTGGCTGCATGCAAGGCAAACACCCTATCCGCTATGCTATTGCTCCAGCCTAATAATGTGTTTCAAATAATTTTTAAAGGTTAGAAGAAATCTTTGCTCTCTCTATAGTTCCAAAATGTAGAACAAGAACCAATGGAGGTTTGAAACAAAAAGATACACAGCCAAATCTCCTAAGATTTAGAACTGTCTTAAAAGTTCTATAAAAGAGCTCTAATGTGATGGTGCCTTCTTTGTTCCTGGAGATGTTCCAAGAAAGCTTAAATGACAACATTGTCAGCATTTATTAAATTAAAGAACGTTTAATACTATAATGTCTTCTCTACTTAACTGTTTGTCAAAGGATAGCTTTATTTGGGAAGCATCACTTACCTACTTCCCACGGCTCTCTGCACCAGTGGGAAATCAGTCACAGTTCCTGCTTTCATGAAACTCAATCTTAGTAGGGGCACAGAAAATAAAGATGAAAGGCCAAGAATGTGGTCTGAATTTCTGTACAGGTCCCCAAGAACTTCCTTTGGGTTCTGTAAGAAAACTCAATGATTTTCCAGACAAATTTACCCTTCACTTAAGCCGACTGGTTTCTATTCCTCACATCTTGAGGATCTTGACTCAGATTCCATAGAAAGGCATTTGAGTGCTTGTTCACTCTCTTTACAGCCACTCTGAGACAGGGAGAGAAGAGCTTTAATGGTCAATATATCGGAAGTTGGTGGAGGACGAAGAAAAATTGTCTTGCCCTTCTTCCATCTATCCGTGCTCAAATTGAGTGTCCAGGTTTCTAGTCCCCAAAAGAAGGAAGGCCGTGAGAAGCTGCTTCCCCCGATACTCAGGATGGCAGAGCAAAGGTTACATGATCAGCAGAGTTTTATGTTCTCCACCGCATCCAGGTATTATGATTATTTAACATTTCTACATCACTGTGCGATAAGCTAGGAAGTACATTCTCCACCCAGGCTTAGAATAATAAATAAAATCATTCCAAAACAAGAGGGAAAAAATGCTCTTTCCCCCAAGAGCTTAGGGGGGAGAGACGCGTCAAACAATGCAGGACAGAGATGTGACCTGAAATGAATTCAGGAAGTTTTAAATAGACCATGTCACGGCGGCCTCCATTTCCAGGGGCTTTCTGAGAGAGCAAAGGGAGAGCGAGCTATTGGGACACAATTATTGGTCTGCTCAACAGAGAGGCACGTGTCCCAGGACAGTCTGTACCCCGTCCTGCAAGGAACCTCTGTCCCTCAGGCGTTTAGTTTTGGAATCTTCAACTTATAACGAGGGCAGAGCAGAGATTTTTAAAAACAAAACAACACCCTGCCATTTTGCCAATTCTGCTTTTATTTTAATGACCCCAAGAGTGAAAAGCAGATCTTCTTTCAATGTTCTACTTGCTGATTAATTTCCTGTTGACTCTGAAGGTAACTGAAAACCTGCTGGAGTGAGCAGAAATAGTCTAATATAAGAGGTTGTTGAGACAGAGATCGAGCCATTTAGGGTCAGCTTTTAGGGGCTTTCTCTGAGCTCTAGGTGGGTGATTTTGGGCATGGGTTGATTTATAACATTCACTTAGAAAGATATTTAACATAAAGCATTTTTCTCCCTCACCCAATGCCCAGTTCCTCTCCTGTCCAGTGCTAGTCCTAAGTCATAAAACTGATGTGATCTGTCTTTTCCCTCCTGCCCAGCCCCCTTTCATTAAATCCCCATCAACCTTGACATCTCTGTTTTATTCAGGTTGTAGTTCATAGGCTGTTTGGTTTTAATTGAGATATCACTGACATGTAACTGGCTCCGAGTCACATCAGTTCTTCCCAATAATCGTAGCCTGTATAAAAGAAAATAAATTTATTACATTAGACAAGCACAGTTTAGCATAAATTTAAGCCAGATTCTTCTAAGGGCCTGAACATACTAATGCTTACATTTGAAGGGGAAAGGTGGCTGTAGAGCAAAACCTGAGTATTAGAGTGCTCTGACAGTGACATATGTCACCCCATTGATCCCCAGGTGGACACAGATGACCTGGCAGCTATTCGGGTGGCCCCTTCCTCTTTTATAATTCCATATGTGTCCGTCTTAAAGTCCTGTGCTCCATCAGAGGACAACCTTCCCCAACAGAGCTCTTTGGTCAAGGATAAACATGGAGTTGTGCTCCTCTGCTGGAACCTCTGTGTTCTCAAGAGGAAACACAATAAAAAATTTTGTTTAATCAAAGAATTTGCCCTAGATTTTGCTCTGTACTAAATGTCTGGGATGTCTGGGCTAGGTACTTTACTTCTCAGTTTCAGCTTTTGTTTTTATTTCTGCAACATCAGAAGCTTAACTAATTTCTAATATTTCTTGATTGTTCTTAAAATTGAAAACTTTGGTCCTGATTTCTGATTTAGAGGGAAGTACCTAAGGCAAGATGGAGCTTTTCTGGGTCTCTGAGTCAGTCATATTGAGTTGAGTCTCCTGGTCTAAATCTTAGGTTTCCAAATTAATCTGTTCTACCCTACCCTTTAAAAAAAATAGAATAAATTCATTCCTGCCCCCTGGAAATCTACCTTCTGTAAGGTAATAAACAGAAAGCACCTCCTATTGCAACCACTGCCCCCTGGCTTATTCTAGTGCACCCTGGGAATGGGGCGGGGGGAGAGGTGTGATATTTCTCCCTTTTGGGAAACACTATAAATGTGAAAGGATCTAGAGACACCTTCCAGCAAAAGTGCAAGCCAATGTCTCCAAAATTCCCACTTGGGAAATTCTTTTTCCTGGATTTTATGCAAGGGAAGGCACACTGATTATTCTGAGGATTTCTTCACATCTAAAATTTCTAACACTAACTTCCAATGGCCATTCAAAGTTGTAGATGAGATTGAAACTAGGAAATAAAGAAACATACAAGTGCTTGGTCTCCCCCACATCCTCTCTTGTGGAGCTGTCAGCTGTCTCCTGTCCCCAAGTGTTTGCCTCCCACAGAACTTCTTCACAGAATAGTGGGTTGGACTCTGACTTCACAGTGAAGCTGAGGACCTTTCAGATGGACCCTGGCCAGAACCCCTCAGGGATTGCCTTCCTTCCTACAGGGGGAGCAAGCAACAGGATTCTGCAATTCCCCTACTGTCCTTTTCCTCCATTTTGAGGACCCTTCCTGGGACACATGCAGGACCCCAAGGAGCATTCATTGTGTCTTCCAGTCACTGCTGGTCTGGAGGAATTATTCTTTCTCACCTTTATTCTCCCCCACCCCCACCCCCAACCAATTCTATAGACTAAAGCATCTTCATTTGATTATTCTGTGTTTCTTTGGTATTACTCTGTTTTATTCTCCCTGTTTCACTGGAAAAATCATGATTAATACTTCTGTCTAGACATCTTGTTTTACCTTGAATCACCAGCCATTCTTTCAGATTCTACAATCTTCCTGTCCTTAATGTGTGCACTGAAATTTCTTTGGCCTAGTTTCACCACAGACAGTTGAAGATACCTCGGGAAGCCAAAGTTAATGTTGACTCTTCTTGCTTCCCCTGAGAATTCTCTCTTGATCTCCCACATGATCTCTACCACCACCATCCATCACCCTTGCTTTACCCCACAATGGACACCATCGCTATTCCTTCTTACCCCCAAAGCACACTCACAAAAGAGAATATATATATATGTATATATGTATACATATATATACATATATATGCACATACATGATTTGATGATTTTAATGACTATTTAGAACTAATGAAGGGAATTACATATAGAATAGCACAGATACAACTCAAAGTTGAACATCAGATTTCACTTCTGAAAAATAGAGCACCCATGGAAAATTCTGGTCATGTAGAATTATTATTGTGGGTTTTGCAGTATCTGCACAAGAGACTTTTCCATATTTTCTATTGTTGTTAGGCTCTGTTTCTTTCAAACTCCTGGTAATTTTTTAATGCAGGAAAATTTACCTATAATCACCCCAGGCTATTTAATCTCTGACTGACTAAGACAATCCTTTTCTCATTCATTTGGCCCAACACACAAAGGAGTGTACAGTGGTTAACGTTTGCATCTCACCCTGGTCAAGTTATTTCAGCAGAACCATAATCCTACATCTCAGCATTCACATGTCTTCCCTCTTTGGTATGCTGTTTTCACTCACTGTAAATTCAATGTGTTGTTTTTGTAATCAACTCTATGACCAAGTCATGCCAGACCGACCAGTATGTGATATCTCTGCTAGAGGTTGGTGGGGACAGCAGAATATTAATGCTGGGAGGGACCCATGGACAATCTGGTCCTCTACTTAGACATGAATAAAATCAAGAGCAGCTCTGCATCAGCCTGGAGGGCAGAGTGCTCAGACAGACCTCTTGGATCCATACCCAAAGTACAGTGGTGTGACCTTGGGCAAGTTACTCACTTCTGTTTTATTAATAGCTCTGAGGCTCATAATAGATGCTGCCTCATCCAGCAGGCAGAATAAATAACGCAAAGCAGGAAATGTACTTAGAATAGTGTCTAGGATATAGCCCATGCTCAGACTTTCTATAGCCACTTATAAAATGCCAGACTGAAACCCAAGCCTTTCAACTTTCTGTGCCCTTTTCTATCTACAAAAGATATCCCATGTCCACCAGGCCATGCCATCTAACTGTGCAAACAAAACCATTATAAGAGAAGCAATCAAGGGAAAGCCTTAGGAGTGACTGACAAGGTGCAGCAGTGATTCATAAGCTACAAATTAGCATCATCTGGGATGGTTTCAAAACTCGGAAGCCCAGGCCACTGGTGCCTTACACCACTAAAAACAAAATCTCTAAGGATGGAGTCCAATAATCAATATATTTTCGGTCTCCCAGTAATTTCAATATAAATGCAAGCAAAAAGAAAAAAACATTGTTTAGAGCACCATGACACCTTGATGAACTCAGTTCAAAGAGGTCAGGCATTTGGTTGGTGAACACTCTGGAAACACTAACCATGCTCAGCTCTTGTCATTCCTTGTCCAGATATTATTGTGTGAATGCTCTCACTGACTAAGTGCTTATTATATACTGACTTGGCACATCTCCTGCTCACTGATCCAACATAATAATCTCTCAAGTCTGTACTACAAAAACCAAATCCACTTTACAGATGTAGACATTAAGACTATTACAGATGCATATGTAGGTATTTAATCAAAGTTATACAGATAATGTGTAAAAGTGGCAGAAATGTGATTTTAACCCAAAATTCACAGAATCATCATGGGAGTCTGTTTCACCTCTCTGCCCCCAGTTCATTCTCCAAAATAGTCTTGTCTCAGAAATGTTTCTCTCACCTTCCACCTAAAGGCACCACTAGGCACAATCGCCACCTTCTCAGAAATGTTTCTCTCACCTTCCACCTGAAGGCACCACTAGGCACAATCGCCACCTTCTCCAGCATTGTGGGCCCATATCTAAAACTGGTCATTTTCCATAACATTGCTCCAATTGATTGGTTGCTCCATTGATTGGTTTCAATCCCCGCCCTAAAAGAGATCAACTGCCACATGTCTTTTTCTATCACAAATGGGGTTTTCACGTTTTTTTTTCTTTCTTGTTTCCATGGTTAGTTCTCTTTCTGGTTTTAGCTACTTCTGTACCGAGATCATTGAATTTTCCATCCTCTTTTTCAACCATCTAGTATCTTCCTTACCTATTGTGTACCTTTCTCATTGTCTAGAGCACAAGCATCTTGCTCTGAAAAGTCTTCACTAAAGGAATAAGCATTTTCCCCCTTTCAATGGCCAAGCTCCTTAACAGAAATACAATGATTATTGATTGCTGTATAACACCATTACCACAAACTTACTAGCTTAAAACAATACACCTTAATGATTTCAGCTTCTTTTTCCTGAGACTAGAAATAACTTAGTTAGATCCTCTAACATCTGGTAAATCCCTGATCAACTGATTAGCTTTACAATCTCATCTGAGGCTCAACTGGGGCAGGACCTGCCTCTAAACTCATTCGGCTGCAGGCAGCCTTCCTTGCGGCTTCAGGACTGAGAACATTTTTTTCCTGCTATCTCTTGGCCAGAGATCACCTTCATCTCCTTGCTGCACCACATCCTCCATGGACATCTCACAGCAGTGGCAGCTTTAATCTTCAAAGGCAGCAAAGGAGGCCAGTCCTTGAAGAGGTGGGACTTAACAATTGTATTAGTGTGGTCACCTTCCCAGAGTCCTGGTCATATTATATTTGCAACATCACAGTGGTTAAAAGCAAGCCACAGGCCCGCCCACCCTCCAAAAATGGATAAGGCATAAATACCAGCAGGCAAAGATCCGAAACCACCTTGCAGTGTGTGTTCCAGAGTGGACTGTGGATTATGGGCACACACCACCCCTCCCCACATGCTCCTTCTGACGGCTGGTCTCTCTTCTTTCCCTACCTCTACTTTCTACCTCCCAGTCACTGCTTAGGTTGTCCTAAACTTTGAGTGTAAACAGACAGTACAATTTTTTCCACCTCCAGCCCTGATGCTAAGGTCAGGGAAATGGCATTTGGCATAAGGCCTTATTTTCAGTTAAAGTAATAATAGTTTGGCAATGTAACCCAAGGGAAAGAGAAGCCAACTCAGCCCCCTCCACCCCCCCGCCACACACACACTTTAACACACAAAGGCCTCCGCATAAATTTAGCGCTGTAGCACTGTCCTCGCATTGCTCATTGATTTGCTCAAGCGATTACCAGTATTTGTCTCCATTGTGAGATTTGTTGTTACTGTTTCTGGCATATCGAATATGCCACAGGGAGCTTGCCAGGCTCTTCTGTGCAGGCAGGATACTCCCAGTAGCTTGCCAGGCTCTCCGAGAGGGACGGAGGAATCGAACCTGGGTCGGCCACATGCAAGGCAAATGCCCTACCCGCTGTGCTATTGCTCCAGCCCACAAAACAAAATAAAATGTATATGGATCAGAAGAATAAGGGTTTTTCCTAATTGCACGTGCTTTTATTTAGAAGGAAGTTCAACTTTTTATGATGAGCTGGGTTAAATTTTAGACACTTTGAGACAGAATAAGCCACACACTATGGAGGAGGCCTTTCCACTCTTTCCCACTAGCCAGCGCTCACCCCTTTGCACACACTGTTTCCCTTGAACCAACTACCTCAGAGCCAGAGTTCACCGTTTTGCTGCTCAACAGGCAGAAGCTGAGCCAAGGAGAAAGGTCATTATAGGAGAGGGTGGAAGTTGCAAAACACAAGAAAGGACCAAATGGTATAGAGCTTGATTATTTTCTAGGGAGTAGTGGTTTTTAATCTTGGCAGGGCCAAGAGAGTATAAATCTAAATTAGTTTCAGCTGTAAGAAACAAATTCCCAAATAATAATGACTTTTAAAAGAAATATTATCTCTTATTTATATTCCAGAAATCTGGAGGGAGTTAGAGCAAGGTTGGCAAGCAATCCTCGGGGGTGAGGGAGCAGGTTCTTTCTCTAGCTGCTCTGCCATATGTAATTTCCATTTCCAAGGTCACTTCACAGTATAAGTGGTTGCAGGAGCCCCAGACACTGCACCTGCTTTCCAGCAAGTATATAAAGGAAAAGGAAAGAAGAAACACACAAGGCTCTGCTTATGGGCACACAGCAAAACACACACACACACACACACACACATACACACACACACACACACACACACGCCAAATAGTATAAAGAGAGCAAAAAACCTGATTTCAGCATTCACTCTCATACTGTAAAGCTGCAGAAAGGTACACAATTGGGATCCAGAGGTTTTGGCAGAAGTCCCTCCAGATTTAATTGTAAAAATTTCAGAATTTCAAAATCACGTGGCCACTACTGCAGCCATGCAACATCATGTGTTATTCATAAATAGCAATACTACTGTTGCCTTTTCAGCAGATCTGAGTGTTGGGGTAAAATCACAAATAATAATGGTGGGTCTGGTGTCAAAATATTGAATGTGATCAAAGTAGAGAGAGTAATGTGGAAATCATCTGCCTCACAGGAAGGGGGAGGGTGTGGGACAGGGGTGTAGTGGGGTTTTGGGTGGTGGAGAATGGGCACTGGTGAAGGTACGGGTGTTTCATTGTATGACAGACTTAAACCCAAAAGCTTTGTAACTGTTTTCATGGTGATTCAATAAATAAAACTATAAAAAAATTTTAAAAAGTAAGGTGGAGTTCATGCCCAATTCAATCAACTAATCAGTGGCTGAATAAATAGCAGTACTCCTGTCACTGTCACTGTCCTCCCATTGTTCATCGATTTTCTTGAGCATGGAACAGGTGGAGAAAGCAGTACTCCTACATAAAAAACAATTTAAAAAAAAGATTGGGATCCAGAATACAAAAAGAAGAATGGTTCCTTCTATTCAGGACAGAAAAGACAGAAACTGAAAACAGTATGGATGATTCTAAAAAAATTAGAAATTGAGCTTCCATTTGACTCAGCAATACCACTCCTGGGAATACATCCCGGAGAGGCAAAAATGTATAGTGGAAATGACATCTGCACTCATCTGTTCATTGCAGCACTGTTTACAGTAGCCAGAATCTGGAAAAAACTGGAGTGCCCAAAAACAGATGACTGGTTAAAGAAACTTTGTTACATCTACACAATGGAATACTATGCAACTGTTAGAAAAGATGAAGTCATGACCTTTGCATATAAGTGGATTTACATGGAAAGTATCATGCTAAATGAAATGAATCAAAAAAAAGAGAGACAGACATAGAAAGATTGCACTCATCTGTGGAATATAAAGTAACAGAATGGGAGACTAGCACCCAAGAATAACAGAGATAAGTACCAGGAAGTTTGCTCCATGACTTGGAAGCTGGCCTCACATGCTGGAGGAAAAGGAAGCTCAGGTATAGAAGGGAACACCAGGTAAAATGTGGTTGAAGGACCCACTTGGGACAAGGAGATGCGTGCTGAAAGTAGACTATCGATCAAACACAATGGCCGCTCAATACCTCTATTGCAAACCACAATAGCCAGAAGAAGAGAGAGAGCAAAAGGGAATGCCCTGCCACAGAGGTGGGATGGGGTGGGGAGAATGGGGTTGGGGGGATGGGAGGGATACTGGGATCATCGGTGGTGGAGAATGGGCACTGGTGGAGGGATGGGTACTAGAGCATTGCATGACTGAAACACAAGCACAAAAGTTTGCAAGTCTGTAACTGTACCACACAGTTATTCACCAGTAAAAAATTTTAAAAGAAAAAAAAAAAGACAGAAGCTGTTCAGTAGGCTACTGGTTCACAAAACACATATGTGAAAATACTATTTGGCTAGAAAACATCTTTTCTGTCTGCTTTCCTTGCCCAGAGAGGAGACTACCGCTTGGACACTGATTAATCTTGATTATCTCTACACTTCAGTATGCACAAATAGAGGACAAGTTTGGTTTTCCTTCTCTCATGCATTCAGCATCAAGATTTCATCATATGTAGAGGTGTCCATATAGAGAAAGGATATGTTACCATAACCTTCTAAATCCAGAAACCGAAAATATATCTTTACAGAACAAGAGTATTTAGGAAAATTCAGTGACTTGTGCTTCCTTTCCCTATTAGAATATAGCTATAATAAAGTGCAAGAAACCTGGAACTTTGAAAAGACAATTAGAACTAGTCAGATCTGTACTGATTAAAATTCCTGTTCTCCTGGGAAACAACCCTAGAGAAATGACAAGCTTTGCTTGGGATCAAATAGCGAGTTAGATGTGGAGCAGTTTTAAACACAGGTTTGGTTTCCCATGATATACTGCACATATCACTTGGGTTTTCTTGACTTCTTATATCTATTTAGTCAAGTTGCCATTTTCATGTGAAGATAATGTCATACACCCAAGGCTAACGGCACTTTCCAGTGCTTGCTTACAGACTTAGATTGAAAACTTGGTAGTTGAGACTTAGATTCTCACTAGACCACAACTTTTCCCCTCATTGCATCTATGGTGGGGTCCTCAGCATCCTCAACAGACACAGAGCAGGAAATTTTCCTAATGCTTCTCAAATCCTTGGAGTCAGTCATAACAACCCCAAGCTTTAGGAATTTGCAGTACCTTGATATTTTATGGATCTGATCACTGCCTGCCTCAAGTCCCCCATCTAAAGTCCAATTAGGCGCATTACAGTGAGTTTTTAAGAAATACAAGCATTTCCTGACAAGAACAGCTTTGTCTCTGGTGCTGCAAAGCAGCAAAGGTCCTCAGAACCCCTCCCTCAGGGAAAATTAATAATACATGAGGATTTCAGGAATTGCTAGAAGTATGACAGCCATTCTTTCCTGATTTCCCGGAAGAATCCTGATTTCTTTCTGACAAATAAGTTCATTACATGTATAATGAAATTTGATTTGATTTTTAGACCTTTGTAAATGTTTCATGTTCATCCAGTCATTCATCATAAAATAAATAAATAAATGCATAAACAACCCCGTGTGGGCTCTTGCATGCTAAGGGTCTGAAAATGTGGGAGCTGCAAATGGAAAATAAGGAGGCAGCCTGAGCATCCCTTGCAGGTCTGGTCTGAAATCCTTCTACCACCTTTCCCCAGCCCTACATTACCTTCTGACATTCTATATGCGGGGGTGGGGGGAACCCTGCTCTGCTCCCCAAACACATACATCAGACTGCCTTTTGCAGTTTAATCTAACACCTTTGCCCTCCTGAGGGTTCTGTGATCACTGGCCACAAACCCAACAGAGTCCTAACTGCTGGGTTGCCAGTTGTGCCCCTTCACCCTTCTTTTCCACTCTGAAGCGATACAAAATCACGATCCACAAAAGCATCTTAACAGCAGGCACCTGCCCACATGCGGAGCAGACCTACCAATTGTCCCTCAGTCTGTCTTTCAACCAGTCTGGCCTCCTATTTTCTTCCCATCCTTCCATCCTCCCCTCTGCTGCTCCGCCTTTACATTTCCAATGCACTAGGTCCCAAGTTTCACCGTGCGCACATGATTTACATGATTTACTTTCCTCGCCAAAGCTGCTGTCAGCTTCTGGCTGCGGGAATAAGAATCTTCCCAAAGATCCAAGCCAGAGCGTGCTGTGTTCCCCACCCTTTCTTCCTGTCACCTTCCGATCCATTTCCCGTCAACTATGACTCTTCCTTGGGAACATTAATTAACTGTGGTACATTTTTATCAGAATTCTAGGAAAGTGATATCCATATGACTCATACTTCTGCTGTTTCAAACAGTTTTAGTATATTTTAGTGAGACAGATGGGGCTTTTGGGGAATTTTGTTTTGTTTTATTATCCTGATTACTATTCTGATTATTCTGATTATTATTATTATTATTATTATTATTATTACTATTGGATGTTTGCTGTATGGACTTACAACCATCTGTAACCATTCTAGGAAAGAAAAAAAACAACCACCACCCAGCACCATTAGTTCTTAATGAGGCTTTGCCGTATCACTCCAACTTTGAGTGAAAACATATGTGATGCAATATCTATAAATGATCTCATAAATGTCTTTATTTAGGAAAACAACTAATTTCCTTTCTAAATCTAGTTTTAAGGCCACAATTAACACCTCTTTAGAAATAACATTTTACCACTCTTTGCTGCATAGGAGAGGGTTTTACAGCCAACACTGAACCTGAGTAAGGGGTTTTACAACCATATAGTCCTGAGCTTGTTAAATTATGTAAATGTATGTGAAGCAGAGTCTAAATTAATTCATACCTAAATAAATCAAGCTCAAGCTAGGCTATGATTTAATTAAAAATTAAAAATATGACTCATGGCACTTAACTTTACTGATGTTTACTGCCAAAAGAGGCTACGACAGAGATAAATGTAAGGGCGATAGAGCCCACAAGGTCGATATAAGCAGAGGAGCTAAGACGGACATAACATTGTCAGAATTCCTGTAATTGTTCAAATTAAATTCCCTGGAAAATTTCAGGACAAGTAAATTCACCTGTTGCCTGGAAAATCCACAAATGTTTGTTTTTATTCTTAGTTTTTCTCCCTCGAATTTGGGGCTATGTTTCTTCCTACTATCTTATAATACATACATACACTTATGTACATATATATTTGTGGGTTCATAAATATGGACCCATAAATATATGTGTACATAAGTGTATGTATGTATTATATGTATGTATTTATGTCCACATAAATCTACAAATATACTGAATATTCTTTGCAACTATTTTCAAGCTCTTTTCTTTCCTGTTTTGACTTTTGAGGCAGAAGGTCCTTGAATAAAGTGATTTTGTTCAATGTCAGTTCATTCAAGTTCATTTCATTCCAACATGGATGAAGAAAAAAAAGTAATTCAGTCAGGATCATGACCTACGTGGAGTTTGCAATTTCCCCCATGATTTCCAGGGGTTCTTTCAAGTATCCCGCTTTCCTCCCATATCCCAAAGATGTATGTGTTAGTTGTATGGATCAAGAGCACCCGCTGAGTTGCAGAAGAGGCTGTGGTAACCCACAACTCTGAGTTGAAAAGGAAGAATTGGAAGCTGAATGAATGAAGAATACAAATAACTGTTGAATGGTCAAAGTATTTTAGATCCTTATTTAGAAGTTTGGTGATGTTTTTGCTTTTTTTTTTTGGTAGGGGGGTCTCAACTAGAGATGCTTAGGGGTTACTCCTGGCTCTGAACTCAGGAACTACTCCTGGAGGTGCTTGGGGGACCTTATGGGATGCTGGGAACTGAACTCGGGTCAGCCGCATGCAAGGCAAATACCCTACCCACTGTGCTATTGCTCCAGCCCCTGGTGATGTTTTTGAGACCAGAAATAAAGTGTAGAAACTGAACTCTAGTTTATATATATATATCATTTAGTCTATTGTCAAATTTGTTTTCTTCTACATCATATCATTTAGAGTCACAGTATTGAGAGGCTTAGTGTGTACTTCCACTACCCAGCCGTCGCCACACTCCAGGATGCTTTCCGGACCCGCGCGGCAGCTCCGGCCGAGACCCACGCACAACTGAAGACCCACAGAACAAGCCGTCGCCACACTCCAGGACGCTTTCCGGACCCGCGCGGCAGCTCCGGCCGAGACCCACGCACAACTGAAGACCCACAGAACAAGGTAAGCGGAACTCTCTGAGACCTTGGACTCCAGGCTCGGCGGACCCAGGGACAGAGCTTCTCTGCGTGCTCCCACCACCACAGGTGACAAAGGGATTCTAATCAGGAGCCCCACCCTACCCTGCCCTGTCTGCTTCCATCAACCACCCAGGGATCGAATTGTGCACAGGAGACCCACCCTACCCAGATAAATACCCCACTGGCAGACTTCCACTCTCGACACTACTTCCACTACCCAGCCGTCGCCACACTCCAGGACGCTTTCCGGACCCGCGCGGCCGCAAGTGGCCGCGCGACACATCATAAGACACTAAATACCCGTCTTCTGGAATTGTCGTACCATATTTGATAGGGTTCAAATATGGTAACACCTACAAGGGTGATTAGAGGTCACCCCAAAAGCCTCTATACCTCTCGGAAAGACTGGCAAGCTACCGAGAGTATTCCGCCCGCACGGAAGAGCCTGGCAAGCTATCCGCTGTGTATTCGATATGCCAAAACCAGTAACTACAACTGGTCTCATTCACCTGACCCTGAAGGCTTCACCGACATGGCAGCACTGAGAAGGATGAGAAAGGAGAGGCCGACAAAATCTCAAGGCCGACCTAGGCTGCCACAACGAAGGAAGACAAAAATGATCGTCTGTACTTTCAATGCACGTACGCTAGCATCAGATGCATCCATCGAGGACCTGATGGTACAAGCGCGAATGATCAAGTACGACATCATTGGTCTGACCGAGACAAGAAGACACGAATCTCACCATGCCGTTTTCGACACTGGAGAAGAATTGTTCCTCGGAACATGCGATAAAAGAGGTGTTGGAGGCGTCGGTGTCCTTATCAACACAAACTTGGCCAAGAGCATTGATTCATTCGAATGCCTAACAACCCGAATCGGACGTTTACATTTGAATAGATGTGGCTCACTGCCTGCAGTTTCTATCTTCGTTGTCTACGCACCAACATCTCATTATGATGAAAGAGAAATCGAGAAGTTCTACATGGAGCTAGAGAAATTCTATAAAGAAGACCACACCTTCTACAAGATCATTGTGGGTGATTTTAATGCCAAGATAGGACCGAGAAGATCAGCTGAAGAACTTCACATCGGAACCCATGGCCTAGAATGGAACGAACAGGGTGAGAGACTGTCTGAGTTCATCATGTCGACCAAGACCATTCATGGTAACTCACAGTTCCAGAAGGCAGAATCTAAACGATGGACATGGGAGTCTCCCGGTGGACGATTCCACAACGAAATAGACCACATCATATTCAATCGACGGTTTTGCCTGACTGATGTCGCTGTTGTCCCAAAATTTCGAACGGGATCGGACCACCATCTCCTTCGTGCAAAATTCTACTTCACAGAGCGGGGAGAAAGGGCTGCAAAGTTCAAAAAGAGAACTCCCAGAATGACCACCAACTGGGAACTCTTTGGTACTATTGCGGCAACATGGGAAGATGCCATTGTTGACAACATTGACGAGGAATACGATCGACTGTTTCAGCACCTCCATGAATGTGCGAGGAACGCCAAGAGAGAGATAGCCACAAAAAGTCGCCTATCTTCGAAAACTCTTGAGCTAATTCGCCAGCGTGGTTTGGTGCATGCCTCAGGCAACCGCAAGCTAACGTCCGAGCTTGCAAAGCAGTGCAGAGATGCGATCAAGGAAGACCTCAAAGAGAGAAGAGCAGAAGTACTGGTAGATGCGGCAGAAGCCGGGAAAAGTATTCGTAACGCCCGCCTGTCCTTCGCCAACTATAAGACCAAGATGACTGCCCTCCGACGTCCTGATGGATCCATCACATCCTCCAGAACGGCAATGGAGAAGATTATCCATGACTTCTACTCAAATCTCTTCGATAGCCATGTCCACTTGCCGACATACCAAATTCCACAGGATGGGTATGTCGTTCCCAACGTTCTCCCTTCCGAAATCCGACACGCCATTTCGTCAGTAAAGAAGCAAACAGCACCCGGCCCAGACAAGGTCAGACCTGAACACCTGAAGAACCTGCCGTCAGTACTCATCAATACACTGGCTCGGCTCTTCACTCGCTACCTGTCTGAATGCAAGGTTCCATCTCAATGGAAAACCAGCAGGACCGTACTACTGTTCAAGAAGGGAGACATCCATGACATTGGCAACTATCGCCCGATCTGCCTATTGTCTGTCATCTACAAGTTGTTCACTCGAGTCATCCTGAATAGGATTGGCAGAACACTAGATGAAGGACAACCATGTGAGCAAGCAGGGTTCCGCAAAGGATTCAGCACCATCGACCATATCCACACGATAACCAAACTCATTGAGGTTTCTCGGGAGTTCAAGATGCCGCTCTGCTTAACGTTCATTGATTTAAAGAAGGCCTTTGATTCTGTTGAGACGGAAGCGGTCATTGAAGCCCTAGCCAATCAGGGCATACAAGCCCAATACATCAGGATCCTCCGTGAGCTGTATTGCGGATTCACTACCAGGATCTCACCATTCTACAAAGAAGTGATCGTTGATGTCAAGAGAGGGGTGCGGCAGGGTGATACCATTTCACCAAAACTCTTCAGTGCCACCCTCGAGAACATCATGCGACGACTGGAATGGGAAGGAATGGGAGTGAAGATAGATGGTCGGCAACTACACCACCTCCGCTTTGCTGATGACATTGTTTTAATAACACCAAACATCAGCCAAGCGGCACAAATGCTGGCCGACTTTGACCGTGAGTGTGGAAAGGTAGGACTACAGCTGAATCTTACGAAGACAATGTTTATGAGAAACAGCCTTGTTCCTGACGCCCCATTCGCTCTCAATGGAACGACCATCTCCGAATGCAACAGCTATGTGTACCTAGGTCGAGAGGTCAACATGACAAATGACCTGGCACCCGAGCTGCGCAGGAGGAAGAGAGCGGCTTGGAACGCCTTCAAGAACGTCGAAGAAATAGCTAAGAGGACGAAGAACCTCCGGCTCCGGGCACATCTCTTTGATTCCACTGTTCTTCCTGCATTAACATATGCCTCAGAGACCTGGGCCCTACGCAAACAAGATGAGAACGCCATTCAGGTCTCCCAAAGAAGAATAGAAAGAGCTATGCTTGGAATATCACGTTTCACTCAAATGAGAGAACGAATCCGGAGTTCTGACATCCGTCGACGATCAAGGATCAGGGACGCTGTCTCATTTGCCAAGGTGTCGAAAATCAGATGGGCTGGTCACGTAATGAGATTTAAAGACGACCGTTGGACTAGAGCTGTTACTGATTGGATTCCACGGGATGTCAAGAGACCGCGTGGCCGCCCACCTACCAGATGGTCAGACTTCTTTGTCAAGGTCATGAACGATCGGTTTGAGGCCCTCCATGTTCCCGGAGCGAAGAGATGCCATTGGGCTACACTAGCACGCGACAGGGACAAATGGAGACGTTACTGGCGCCCGCTCGAGCAAATCGACGACTAACGGGAAGTTAAGTGATTAAGTGATTATTAAGTGTGTATTACTTTAATAAAGAATGTTCTCCCTTATCTCATTTCTGAAGTAGGTCTCTGCTGCAGTCATCCCCCATACATCTTAGGCGCTTGTGACTGTATATGGAGTGTCCTTTCTGGAATGTACATGGAAGATCTTTCAACTGACTGACTGAGGTTCCTTTTCAGCCTTGCATCCTCAGCAAGGACCTGGGACCTAGGGATGAGTCACGGGGGATGACAGGTGGGGAAGGATGGTGTCTGAACCCAAGCCTGTGCGTATTATGGAGGCACTGGGACTGGCTGAGAAGCCCAGGCTCTTCCAAACATCCTCGAGTACTCAGTCTTCTTGAAACTTTCCCGTCTGTGTTTGCCTCCCTAGTTCAACAATGTAAGGATAGAGGAAGCCATAGCCCTGAAAGTGACAAACCTCAACCCTTTCTAATCCTTCCTACTTGCCTCTTATAGCCCATTCACTTCACTCTATCAGTGACCAGCTCCTCCCTGAAACTAAAAACAATCCCAGATTTTTAGTTTCTTAAATAATTATTTTTGATTTTACAATCCTGTAGAATTTCATGGAATGTAATTTCACACCCCTATATGTGTATAACACTCAACACCACCAGTTCCAGGGCCATGCCGCCACTAATATGACCCCCCTGCCCACTTCTCATATGCCTTCCTCTTTCCCATCAGTGACCACCATCAATTTCACCAAGTCGAGGAGATGGTTTCGTTAGGGTTTTTTTTTCTCACTTTTTTTGCTGCATTTATTTATTTTCCACACAAGTAAAACATCTGGCCATTGTCTTTCACTTCTTGGTTTATTTCACTTTGCATAATCACCTCAAATTCCATCCATTTTATCCCAAATGACACAATCTTATCCCTTTAATAGCAAGCTGTACTCAATTATGTATACAGACCACAGCTTCTTTATCTGCTCATCTGTTGATGGCTATTTTGATTGATCTCATGGTTCAGCTGTGGTGAAGACTGCAGCTATGTACACAGTTCTGCAAATATCTTTTCCAATTAGTGGCTTCTTATCTTTCAAACAAAGGCCTGGGAATAGCTGTGATGAATCACATGGAATTTTTATTTTTTAAGGACTCTCCACAGTTTTCCTTAGAGGGCAGCAATTTCTATTTCCAATAACAGTGTAGTCAAGTTCCCTTTCCACCATATACTTGCCAACATGTATTATTTTTCAATTCTTTTTAATATAGACCACTCTCACTGGTGTGAAGTGATATCTCAGATTATTTTGATTTATATTTTCCTTATAATAGAGAACTAGAGTGATTTAAACTTTTGAGGGGCACACTTTTGGTTTCTTCCTGCCTCTGTGCCCAGTGGTCATTCCTGGTGGTGCTCAGGGAACCTTCGCAATGCTGAAGATTGAACCTAGGTCAGCCTGGAGGAGTAACAAAAGCACTTTATCCACTTTTCTATCTCTCCAGCCTGATTCGAACTTTTTCCTTCCCATTTATTCTTGGGCTACCTGTATGTCTTCTTTGGAGAGCTGTCTATTCTTCTGTCCATATTTTTACTGGCATTGATACAGGGAAGGCAATGTGGGGAAACTACTATAAGAAATCAAGAGGCGGGCGGAGAGATAGTATAGTCAATATGGCACTTGCCTTTTAGGCAACCAACCCGGGTTTGAACCCCAGTATCCCATATGATCCCCTGCACATCAGGAAACCATTCAGGAGTAAATTCTGAGTACAGAGACAGGTGCAGCCCCCAAACAAGACGACAACAACAAAAACAAGCAAACAAAAAGAACTATATCTTGTGTCTAAAGATCACACACACACACACACACACACACACACACACACACACACACAGACTCTGAGTTTCTAACGTAGACAACCATATGGTTACTAACTTCCTGAAAAAGAGAGACCTTTGGAGAACCTGTTTCAGTCAGTTGGTGGAGCATGCTCAATGATTAATGAAAGATGAATGTTTCACTTTTCTACTTGTAAATCCAAATACACATTAACTTACATGACCTCTAGCTGCATAATTAGATGATAATTATATATGCCACACATGAGCAAGCATGTAGCCTTATAAGCCTGTGCATCCCTCAGTCACATTATTCATGCCCAACCCTTATGCATATTGTTTTCCTTATTTAACATACTCTTTAAAAATGCTTACTTCAGGGGCCAGAGTGATAGTACAACTGGTAGGGCGCTTGTCATGCATGTGGTCAACCTGGGTTCAATCCCTGACACAATTTCTCAAGCTCTGCCAGGAATGATCCCTGACTCAGAGCCAGGAGTCAGCTCTGAGCATGGTCAAGATAGCCCCCGCAAACAAAAAAAATGCTTAGTGCAAAACCTAGCATGTGTCTCTCTCCCTTGAGAGCTTCTACATCCACAGAGGGTGTACTGCCCCTTTAATAAATCCCCTTCTACTATCAACACTTGGATTCTTTCCAAGTAAGAAATGAAGTACCCCAGACCCCAGTGCCACTTCCCTTCATCCCTGTGACAGGTATAGATTCTTTTTTTTTTATGTAGGAGTACTGCTATTTTATTTATTCAGCCACTGATTAGCTGATTGAATTGGGCATGAACTCCACCTTACTTTTTTTTTCATAATTTTATTTTTTTCTTCTTATATTTATTTATTGAATCACTGCGGGAAAAGCTACAAAGCTTTCAGGTCTAAGTCTCAGTCATACAATGATCAAACACCTTTCCCTTCACCAGAGCTCACCTTTCACCACCAAGAACCCCAATATACTTCCCTCCCACCCCTCCCAATGCCTGGGAGGCAGATGATCTCCACCCAACTCTTCTCTACATTGATTACATTCATTATTTCGACAAAAGATGCACCATTATTGTTTAGAATTCCCCCCCCCCCCCGCCCCCAACAATCAGAATTGCTGAAAAGGCATTGTGAAATACTTTGTTTTCTATAGCTGGTTATGAGAATCATATAATGTCCCGTGGATTTCTGCAAAGAGCCAGATAATTAAGAAATTGGTTTCTGTGTGTCTGGTGTTATGGCTGTGCCGGAGAGCCACTCGTGGGGGGCAACTCGTGACCTCGGTAGGGCAGGAAGGATGAGCCGGTACTGCCCCCCCTTCCCATGAGACTGCAGTTGCCCCATCACCGCTGGCTCATACCTGGCTTTCCAATAAGCTCTGAGGCGGCAGCCACCTTGCTGCTTGGGGGGGGGAAAGGCGGAAGGGAGCAACACTCTTTCCCTCCCGGGGAGGCATGGTGCCGCAGTTTAACGCATGGTCCATTCACTTTTCTGCCACAACCTCCTGGGCTCTGGATTAAGTCCTTTTGCCTCTGGAGCCATGGCCATGCCAGAGAGCTGCTCGTGGGGGGCAACTCGTGACCTTGGTAGGGCGTGAAGGACGAGTCAGGCATAAGTTCTTTACATCTTCTCTAGATGATTCCCTGGTTGTTAATTTGATGTGCAAATGTGTTCTCTCAACTTCTGCTTTCCTTCTCCCAGTTGCCATTTTGCTTTCGCAGTAGTTTGTTTCACTGTCTAGAGGCCTTTTAAATGGAAGTAATTCAGTTTGTTTGTTTTGCTTTTGTTTCCCGTGTGATGGAAGTCTAGTTTCCAAATACAGCTTTGATGCTGGAACACAGCACCTATTTTTTTTCTATGTGATTTATGGTTCGGGGTCTAATCTGCAAGTCCATAATTTATCTTGAGTTAATGTCTGTGTATGATGTTAATCAGTGATCTCGTTTCATTTTGTTCTTTTGTGGAAGTCCAGATTTCCTAACATCATTTGTTAGACTTTCCTTTGTCCACCATAAGATCTTGGCTTATTTATCTTATATGAGCCAGTATATGTGTGTCGTTATTTATGGGATCTCTTTTCTTTTGGTCAATGTGCCTGTTCTCATTTCAGGACCTTACTGCTTTCGCTACTGTTGTTTGGGAATATAGTTTGAAGTCAGGAAATAAGATGCTTCATTATTCCTTCTTTATCTCTCAAAACTGTTCTGGGTACTCATGGTCTTTTTCCAAGTAGTGACATTTTGCTTTGACTTCTTTCTACAACTTTTCCAATCAGAAAAGGTTTTAATTACATTTGTGTTTTGAGCCTTTAATGCCTTCAGGCAAAAATTTAGTAATTTTTGACTTTTAGACCTCCTAAAAGTGGACAATAGGTCTTTTGGTATTGTCCTGATCATACAGGGTTTCTTTGCCCTTTGCCACCTGGCTCCCTACAATCAGACCTATTCTTTTCCAGTGCTGGTTCTGGAAGTTTCTGGGATGCAAAACGGTCACCCCATCCCTAAATAGGCTTGGAAGGACTGGGGTTCTCTAGAGAAGTTAAGGGTCAGATCTCCTCACAAGTTCCTCTTGTGCAAGTTATTCGGAAGAAGGTACAGAGCTCTGAAATAGTGTCCCTTCCTTATGTTTTTCAAGATAAGGTTGTTCTCTCCACCCCAGATTCTTGAACAACTTTTGGGAAATACAGGCCGAGATGAGCACAATATTTAGGATCTAGTTGAACAATTCTCTGACTTTTCCTGAAAAGAGCCAAAACACTAGCTCCCTCCCCCTACTACCCTGGGTGGAAGGTGAAGGGGGTTTGGGGAGGAAATAATTCCCCAAGTGACAGAGACCAGAACCTTGGCAAATGGATCTTGCCTCCTGCCAGCTGATCTGATGATCTTGAGTAACTCCTGAGGAAAACCACAAAAGTTAAGAGACTCCTGTTTTTCCATTCTCCCACAGAGGTTGCCACCTGGGGCTCGGGAGGAAACCTACGCATGAGCCGACATCGCCACCTAGCTATGCCAGAGGGTACTCAAGAAAGAAGGTTTGGTGTTTTTGTTTTTCCAACACCAGAAAAGGGGGTTTCCATTCCATTCACAGAGTTCTGGGAAGTAGATTTTGTATAAAATGCTTACACGGGATGGAAAAAATTATTATCATCTAATGAGTGAAGTTAGCCCAAATGCAATAGTTATCAAAACTTAGAAGTTTATGTCTCTCTTTTAAAATTCAGCTGAGACTACGAGTGTCTGTTTCAAAAAAGAACTTGATTCTGCCTTAAGTTATAGATTTTGAAATTGACAATGAGCTATCATGTACTTGTTCCTTTTCTTCCTTTATTACCCCCGATTGAGAGTTTCTTCGGAATGACCCTAAAAGGAACAGGGACTAATGCAGGACAGGATTCAGCATGGAAAGAGAGGAACAGCGGAGTTAAGGGGCATGGTGACAGTTCTCATATAACTGTGCCCCTTTGTATTAAAGAAAGTGAGACGTGGTTTCCCCTGCTCCGACAAACAACCCCACCAGGAGACCCCTGCTAAGTACCTGAAACCGAAACCCGGAGGAGACTCAGGTAAGCTCCTCAGCCCCCCATTCCCTCTGGATCGGAGAGAGCCCTGCCTGGAAGGTCGAAGACCTTGTCCTCTCGAAGGGAGAAATCTGTGGGATACAAACCCAGGGCTGCTTCTACACTTCCAGGAGTTTGACGACCACAGTGAGAAGAGACTAACTTTGCCTTCGAAAGGGTGTGGAGAACGCAGGTGCTGTGAACAGGTACTCTGGAGCCCAAAGCCTCGGTTCCGCGCTTGCGTGGGATGCTGACGCCAGCCTCACTGGTCCGTGAGGATGACTCCAGGACCTACTCCATCTGCGTTTTGTGAAGATTAGGGAAGAGAAGCCATACACCGCGCTGAGGATGAAACAGGTCAGGGGATACTGGTGAAAGGATCTTGAAATGCTGGTGGAGTGACTGGTGTAGTAGTTCTGCAACTAAATAATAACGGCTTCGATACTATCGTAAACAATGATGCGTCAATTTAGAATGTTTAAGTAAGTTAAATAAATCAAATACTTTTTATGCACAAAGAGAGGTATGTTTTGTGCTACCACATCGCAGTCTGTGATGTGTATGTAGTTTCTCACCCTCTCCCTCACACACACTCCTTACATTTTTCTAAATAAAACTGCTACTTGACTCCAAAAAATACTTGGCACAGAGAAAACACTCAAAAATGCCTTAATGATTTCAAATAGGGAAATAAACTTAATACTTTAGTCATCTTAGAATTTAATGAAATAAACCTGAGTTTCTTTGTAGCTTATTAAACTCAATTATGGGGTCACAGTGATGAGTTGTGCATTTGCCTTGCCCATAGTTGATCTGGGTTCAAACCCTGGCACTCTATATGGTCCCGTGAGCACTGCTAGAAGTAATTCCTGAGTGCAGAGCCAGCAGTAGCCCCTGACCATTACTGGGTGACCCAAAAATCAGCATAATTTTTTAAAAATAAAATAAACCAATCATGTTCCTTGGTTACACCTAAGCAATCAAACTTAATTAGTTACCATAGCAAATTGTGCTTGTGTAGAAACTTCGGTGATCCCCACATTGGTATCAATTAAAAACATTTAAAATATATATTTAAAACTACTCTTACTCACCAATATGTGGTATATTTTAAAAAAGCAGGGAAGGGGGAGTATAGGAGTTAAGGCACAGGGACCTCAGATTCTGGCACCACATGGTCTACTGAGCCTCACTGGCAATAGCCCTGGTGGCCCTCAGCACCATCCGGCCCAACCATCGAACCATCCAGAATGGTTGGCCAAGTATTCCCAGGTGTGCTCTCAGAGGCTCCTGAGCAAGGGGTGGGAGCACCAGCCGTCACGATGAAATGAAGCATAGGTATGAGCAATGTCCAGTGAAGACAAACCTTTGGGCTATATGTCAGGGGGCACTGAATGGGCCCAGTGGACTGTGGTGGAGGAATCTGGACATAGTGGTGGTGGTTTTGGTATGGTAACATATAAGTTTATAAGTATGTAAGTTTTTATACATTTTGTAAAACAATATCACCACAATAAAAAATACATTTAAAAAACATTCTTCATGGACAGATAGGACTGGAGAGATAGCTTAATGGGTTGAGTGATGCATTGCATGCAGGAGGCCAGTGTTTGATTCATGGCAATGTATGGTCCCCTGAGCACTGCATGGAATAATCCCAAATACAGAGCCTCTAAGCAACACTAAGTGTGACCAAAAAAATATCTTTTTAGGAGGAAGTATATAAAAAGTTTGAAGACCACTGATCTATCTCAAATGGGTGTTCAGTTAAAGCAGTTAACTGACTGATCCTCAGACCAGCTTCTTTCTACTTGTCATCACACCATTCTTCCAACCCCAACCCCATCTTAGGCAGATTCAATGAACTTTCATGACCAACCCTATAGCAACTGGCATTATTTCATGCTTCATTTATTAAATTTTAAGTTACTCAAGTGAAGGGATACCAGCTGGCCATTCTATACAGTTAAGCTAACTCGAGATTGTAATTTTGAATTAAAATAGTCTAGAACCAATAATAATAATTGTAAGAATAATCTATTTTTCTGAATCAAATTAACATGATTAATAGTGAGATATTTAGTAGTCTACCAAAATAACAGTATAGTCAACTGGGAAAAAAGCCTTAATTTTCAGTTATCTCTTAATGGTCAACTTCTATGTACCATGATTGATTCTGAATAATTATTGTGAATGCATTTCATGAATCAAATTAAACACAATATTCTCAACAACCCCCTTTTTCAGAAATGACAAATTAATAGTCTTTTCCCAAAAGGTAAGGGCCTAAAGAATTTCCAGAAATTCTGGCCTCACTGACACAATGAGTAATGCCAAATGAAACAACACTTTATCTTTAGAAAATATGGGATACATGTCAAAATGTAAGAATTCTAAAGCTTGAAGTCAAAACCTCCTAGTGCTTCACTGACTGTGATAAATTAGCTTGTGCTCAGGCATTAGTGCTGGGAAAATGGCTTGACAAGTATCATTTATCTAGTATCTCTAGGCTTCATGTAATTTTTTACTATCTTGTTTAATTTTTACTGCAAAATTAAAGATTATATGAGTGTTTTATAAAAATCACATTTAGAACTACAAATCACTCTTCAAAGAGCTCTGTAGCTTAGCAACAAGAAATTAAATAAACAAAAGCACTTTTCTGTGACATATGGAATGAGATGACAGAGACAAGAGATTATAGATATTATTTCAGTTCAGTTAAAATAAAAATGTTAGAACTACAGTCCCTGAAGTTTTGTTTCTTATCACCTTCAAAAGTTCCTTTTTTAAATTTTTACTAACTATACAGTTAATAAGTCTTTTAAATTTTTAAATGTTTTTATTTTTTTAATTTCTTTAATTTTTAAATGAATCATCATGCGGTAGTTACAGACTTAAAAACTTTTGTGCTTACATTTCAGTCATACAATGATTGAGTACTCATCCCTCCACCAGTGCCCATTCTCCACCACCAATGATCCCAGTATCCCTCCCACCACCCCCACCCTGCCTCTGTGGCAGAGATTTTTTGTCTTTTGTTGTCTACTTTTGGGTGTTGTGGTTTGCAATATAGATATTGAGTGGCCATCGTGTTCTGTCTAACATTTTAATAAGTTTAAGTCAGTGTTCATAAAAATTTTTAATTTTTGAAAAGACAATTATCATTAGTTTGATCAAAAAGTAATCTATGCTCTTTCCTTTGTTTTATGCTCATCCTGTATATGATCACAGTCTCACTGTAACTGGATCAATAGCATTGATAAAAAATATATTCTTACAAACTCTGTATAAATGAAAAAAAATTAGTATAAAGGCACTTGCTACTGCTCTATTACATAGCATTTGCCTCCAGATCTAGCTGCATGGTTTTAATAGGCATACCCACAAATGTAGCCTTCATTAATTTATGTTGACATAGTCATGTAACACTAATTGCTATCCTTGATCTCTTCTGACTCAGCAGCAGCTGCTCAGTTGATATCTCTTTTCATCACAATTTCAGCACGGGTTCTCCTTCCATGTCATTATCAGTTGAGATATATTGGAGAATGGCTAGAACTACTGTCTTCATGCACCTATATAGCAAGCCAACTCCTTGCTTCTACATGCCCTGATGATCTAAGGAAGTATCACATTCATCTGTGTGGTTGTGAATATGTGGTCAAGACAGACACAAACACTTGGAGAGACTAAATGTTTTAATTCAATAAAAATATCCCTAAAATTTGTGAAAATTCAAGCTGATTTGTATATATATACATATATATGAATATATACACACAAGAACACATGCACATGTACATATACATACACGATATATATATATATATATCATATATATACATAAGAACAAAAAACCGAGAATAGCTCAACACTCAAATGGAAGAACCATATGGGAACACTTCCCTTCCGGATATTAAAATTATTCTACGGCTCCAGCCATTAATGGTATTATGGGGAAAAACATACAGATAAACCAGTGTGGCAGAACGCAGAAATAGACCACACATGCATATTAATTAGTCTGTATTTATCCTACTTCTTGTATTATATGTGGGGGAAGTATGAATTTTTTCTACATATGAGTAACAAGTCTCACAATTTGTTGTGAGACGTTACTGGTGCCTGCTCGAGCAAATCGATGAACAACTGGAGGATAGTGTTACAGTGCGATGAGTTTGGAAAAAACAAATTATCCATATGTTTAAAAAATAAAAATAGAAAGATGGCGGCCGCATGGAAGCCTTGTGAACAGCAGGTATGAGCCGGGGGTCGGGGGCGACAAAAACCTCATGGGAAGGGGGGGCGTTCCGGCCCATCCTTCATGCCCTACCAAGGTCACCAGTTGCCCCCCACGAGCGGCTCTCCGGCACGGCCATGGCCCCAGAAGCACGAGGACTTAATGCAGAAAACCAGCAGCTTGGAGCAGAAAAGTGAACGGACTATGCATTAAACCATGCCATCATGCCTGCCCGGAGGGGAAAGGGTGTTGCCCCATTCGCCCTCTCCTCTCTGGAAAGAAAGATGGCGGCTGCATGGGAGCCTTGTGGACAGCAGGTATGAGCCAGGGGTCAGGGGCAACAAAACCCTCATGGGAAGGGGGGTATTCTGGCCCATCCTTCACGCCCTACCAAGGTCACCAGTTGCCCCCCACGAACGGCTCTCCGGCACGGCCATGACTCCAGAGCACAGAAACCAATCTCTTAATTATCTGACTTTTAGTAGAAATACTTCCAGGGTTAATAAGTAAAATAGCAGAAATCCAAAACCGCAATAGCGGCCGCGCGACAACATTTAATTCTTGAACCCAGCTGTAGAAAGCAAATCATTTCACAACACTTTTTCAGCATGTCTGATGGGGGGGGGGGGTAAACTCTAAATAATAATGGTGCACCTTTTATCAAAACAATGAATCTAGTCAAAGTAGATAGAGTGTTAACTAGAACTCATCTGCCTCACAGGAATTGGGAGGGGTGGGAGGTGGGGTTCTATTGGGGTTTGTGGTGAAAAATAAGTATTGATAAAGGGAAATGTGTTTGATACTTACATGACTGAGACCTAAACCTGAAAGCTCTGTAACTTTTCCCACAGTGATTCAATAAATAAATAAATTATAAAAATAATAATAAAAAAATAAAATTAAAATAACCCCTCATACCACATATGAAGGCAATTTCTAAGTGTGCAAAAAAACTTAAGTATAAAAAGTAAACATGAAATGTACTGAAGATTTATAGAATTGTTTTTTATTTTTTGGTTTATAAATATTTCCTTAAGGGGCTGTAGAGATCGTACAGGGAGTAAGGTCCTTCCTTACAAGCAGGTGATCAGGTTCGGTCCACAGAACTGCATGTAGTCCTGAAAAAGTTTAAAGCCTAACAGGAGTGTTCCCTGAGCACAGAGCCAGGTGTAAACCCAAAAAACCACCAGGTGTGGCCCAAACAAAACAAAACAAAAATTCCCTTGGAAAAAAAATGCTGCAAATTCTTAAAATCGCCTACATTAAAATTAAGAGCTTATGCTCCATTACAGAACACCATAATAAAAGTGAAAAAGGTGAATCCAAAACAGGGAGAAGGTATCTGCTACTCAAAGGATTCATTTCCAGAATACCTAAAAGAAATCCTGCAAAGCAACTTAAACAAACCAACAAAAAAGCAAACAATCCAACTGACAAATGGCAAAAGTACTAAAGGTGCCTCCTTCACCAAAGAGAAGGAAATGTACAAGCACACACAGAGTGCCTGAGTGTTATTAAAAGGTAGGGGCATAAATAAATTAAAACTCAATGATCAAACACCATTTTGTTTGCATGCAAGCAGTGAGAATCCATAACATTCCTATAGTTACTGAAAATTTAAAGCAATAGTTATACCAGTGTGGAAAATAGTTTGATATCACTAGTAAATTAGAGAAATAACTGAAATCTCTGAAATTAGGGAGAGTTCTTCCAAGGGAGAGACTAAGAAACTTTTGTACTGTGTACTGGAGACATGGAAAAAAACATTTATAGCAGCACTGTTTGCATGGTAATTTTCAGGAAAAAAAAACCTGAAACCAGACCAAATGTTAATAAACAAATAGATAAATACATTGTGATATAGTCACAGTGAATATATCAATGAACAAATCAAAAAGTTACATTCAACAGAGATGGAATTCAGAAAGAAAATGCTGAGTAAGAAACAAAAACAAAAAATAAGAATAAATGAAGAATGAGTTCATTTATGGAACATTTGAAAACATGAAAAACAACATATTCTTGGGAGAATAAATACATGGTCAAGTCTAGAAAGAAAAGCAAGAGGGTGATGAATACAAAAATCTAGGTGGTTACTGATGAGAGGAAGGGACAAGGGAAGGAGAACTTTGAAATTTTCCAAAACAATGGCCATGCCCTTGTTCTTACAAGTGGGGGGTTGGCAATGAATTTTTGTTGTATTCTTATTGTTTCAGCTCTCCCAATGTTTCAGGATCTTAATTTTGAAATAATTTTATATTTATATTGACATTTCAAATAGAACTGTTAGTTCCTTTGTATCCTGTTCACATGATGCAATGTGTCTCTCCAATGATGTCACTTAACAAACCCTAGTTCCACTAACAAAATCAGGGAACTGACTTGGTATAATACTTTAATCTAAACTTTATTGATTTTTTATTGATTTTTAATTAGATTGAAAATATGTGTTTATTTGTGTGTCACTATGGTACAGTAGTGTTCTTTCTGTGTATCGATTTATGTGATCACCACCACCTTCAAGATACAGAACTGTCTCATTAACACACAGAACCATCTGAGACTCATACTCTCTTCCCAACACTCACCCCTGGAAAACTTTGTTACCACTGTGACTTTTGTGACGTACATATTTTAAATCAACTATGTAATAATTTGGGGCCATATCCATTAATGCAGAGCAGCTGCTCCTGACTCTCTACTCACAGGTCACTTCTGGTAGTGCTTGGGGGCAATGCAGTGCCAGACATCCAATCAGGGTCGGCAGCATGCAAGTCAAGTATCTTAACCCATATCTATTTCTCTAGCCCCTATATAATAATTTTTTCTTATATTTATTTATTGAATCACTGTGGGAAAAGTTACTAAGCTTTCAGGTTTAAGTCTCGGTCATACAATGATCAAACACCTCTCCCTTCACCAGTATTCATTTTTCACCACCCAAAACCCCTCCCACCCCTTCCAATGCCTGTAAGGCAGATGATTTCCACTTAACGCTTCTCTACATTGATTACATTCATTATTTCGACAAAAGATGCACCATTATTGTTTAGAATTCCCCCCCCCCCCCAACAATCAGAATTGCTGAAAAGGCATTGTGAAATACTTTGTTTCTATAGCTGGTTATGAGAATCATATAATCTTCCGTGGCCGCAATAGCGGCCTCGTGATTTTGGATTTCTGCAAAGAGTCAGATAATCACGAGATTGGTTTCTGTGCATCTGGTGTTATGGCTGTGCCAGAGAGACACCCGTGGGGGGCAACTTGTGACCTCGGTAGGGTGTGAAGGATGAGCCGATACCGTCCCCAGTCCCATGAGTCTGCAGTTGCACCGTCACCGCCAGCTCATACCTGGATTTCCTATAATCTCTGAGGCGGGGGCCACCTTGCTGCTTGGGGGGGGGGGGAGGCGGAAGGGAGCAACACTCTTTCCCTCCCGGGGAGGCATGGCGCCATGGTTTAATGCATGGTCCATTCACTTTTCTGCCGCAAGCTGCTGGGCTCTGGACTAAGTCCTTTTGCCTCTGGAGCCATGGCCATGCTGGAGAGCCGCTTGTGGGGGGCAACTCGTGACCTCGGTAGGATGTGAAGGACGAGCCAGTACTGCCCCCCTTCCCATGAGACTGCAGTTGCCCTGTCACCGCTGGCTCATACCTGGCTTTCCAATAAGCTCTGAGGCGGCAGCCACCTTTCTGCTGGGCGGGAAAAAGGAGGAAGGGAGCAACACCCTTTCTCTCCCAGGGAGGCATGGCGCCGTAGTTTAACGCATGGTCCATTCACTTTTCTGCCACAAGCTGCGGGGCTCTGGATTAAGTCCTTTTTGCCTCTGGAGCCATCTGGTGAGGCCCCATGTGTCTTGTCACTGCAGGCCCAAGCCTGACTGTCCAGTGTCCTCTGGAGGATGGTGGTCACCGGGCCACCAAGGGGAACAGGCCAAGGCATGAAACCTATTCCCACCTGGAATGGCCCAGCGCCAGTAACCTACTGCAGGAACAGGATGCATTTCTGCCACAAGCCTTTGGGTTCTGAGATTCATTTCTGAATCTCTGGGATCATGGCTGTTAAGCAGTTTGATCAGGAACCAGAGTGGCCATGCCTCCAATTATATAGCTGAGCCAGAGGTGGTTTGTGGGTGTGTCTCCCACATACCTAACTTTTAGCCGTTTACTTTCTTGGTAAACTTTGCTCCAAGTTTTTGGGGTCTGACCAAAGGCACAGCAGCAATTTTGGGGTATCTGAAAGTCTGACAGTGCCAGCAGGCTGCTGATGCACTCGCCTCACAGGTACAGATTGACCTGCTGGTGGCAACATACCCCCCTATAATAATTGTTTAACTTCAACAAAGGAACCAAAAAGTTGCCCATGACTGATTCAGGTTCAATCCTGACACTCCATAAGGCCCCCTGAGCACCACCAGGAATGATCTCTGAGTGCAGAGCCAGGAGTAAGCCCTCAGCATTCCTGGGTGTGCCCCAACCCCCAACAAAAGAAAAACAACAAAAACTCAACTTCAGAAAGTTGAAAATGTTTAGACACATAAAGGTTCTCCCCATCGTCTATTTATAATAGATCTGGTGAAACTTCTTGGGAGTCAGAAAATTGCCACATACATCATATTGACCCCAGAACACCTCTCACCCCTTCCAAAGAAGCTGAGGGGAAAACATGTACAATCCTTTCCCCTCTCCTCTCTAAAGGGTCATCCAAAGACCACCTGTCTTCCTCTGCTTGGTCCTCCCTCTTGACCTCAGGCCAGGGCAGGACAACAACTTTGTAGATCTGTTTCAGAGGATGATGTTAGTCTGGCATGGGTGAAGTTTCCCAAACAAATGAGACCCAGATGAAGAAATAACGGCTACACTGCAAACCATCTGATCTCCACTGACAGACAGACTCACATTTGAGTCACGCTCTGCAATAGCAACCCTTGCCCCCGGGCTGGCTGGCTCCAGCCTGGGCAGAATCCCTGGGAGATCTCAGACTCCTGTGGTCTGGCTGCTCCAGACGGGGCCAGAGTCAGTTCAACACAAAGTCCTATTCACCTGAACCCCAGTCTAGTTGCCTCTCTCTCCCAGAATCTCCCCCATCGTTTAATTAATGCTCCCCCTCCTGGGGACAAAGCCTTCCACTACTCTGCCTCTGTATTTACAAGCACACTTATTTTTTGGAGGCTTCAGTGAACCCCCTGGTCTTTATTTCATCTTTCAAACCTGGATCAAGATGCCCTGACCCCCTCCTTCCCCTCCCACTACTCTTTCTTTTTTTTTTTTTAATTAGTGAAACACCATGAGGTACAGTTGTAGATTTACAAATTTTTGTGCTTGGATCTCGGTCATACCACGATCAAATACCCATCCCTCCACCAGTGCCCATTTTCCACCACCAGGATAATATCCCTCCCCCCCATCCCCCCATCCCCCCCCGCCACTGTGGCAGGGCATTCCCTTTTGTTCTCTCTCTCCTTTTACTCTTTCAAATTGAGGTGTGTTTGGTTTTGTTTCCATTTTACAGTGCTCAGCTTAGACATGTATAGGCAGACCCTGTTTTGCCACAATCAATCAGTTCTTGGAGTCTTTCGCATGAAGGGAATTGCATTTCCTTCTAAGAACAATGCCTTAATTGGAGGGTGCATTCCTGAAGAAAGCCCAACCACAAATGAGTACATGTGCTCCTTGGAATATTATCATGTGACTTGAGGGAAGGGTTTGCGGACAAATGAATCTGGAAACACTGGATTTAACATTGCCCTGAATTCCCAACCCCTGCCACTGTAGGAAAGCTCGGATTTCTTTTTTATGTGACCCACAGACCTTTTGGAGAGAAGAAAGGGAGGTTTTTAATGGGTATAGGCTTAATAGGTATAGGCTTAATGAGTATAGACACACACACACATATGTGTGTGTACACAGACACACACAATGAATCTTTTATTAAAGGCAAAGGTAAAAATAAATAAAGGCAAAGGTACAAGCGCCAACAGTACTGTTCCGTATTCCTATAAAAAGAAGTATATACAAGCTGTGATCATACTCTTCTGGTGCTCTGGTCACCCCCTCCACGCAGCTGTCTGCCACCATGCTGATCTGCTCTCAATGGGTTTCCTGACTTTTCACTCAGGCCTCTTCTACAAAGGCTAATCCCCCAAATACTTTTCAATAATTGACTTCCTCAGAACTCAACCTGTAACCACTGATGGCTTCATACTGTATATGGAAAGTAACAGACCCCTCTCTCCAGCTTACGTTCAGTTTCTAAAGAAATTAGTTTCTATTCCTCTGATCTATTCCTGGCCTGTCTGGGGTTGGGGGAGAAGGAGAGTTATATTTATCCTTTTTGGACATACTATCTTAATCATGACCTGTAAAATCTCCTCTATGGAAACTAAGGAAATTGCTTTCTCCAACATACATGTACACAAGTATGTTCATAAGTACACAATACACAGGATATTTCCCATCCAGTCATGGTCCCTGTCAAATTAGGATCAGTACTTGATAAATATTTAATCCTGGCTATACATAAATGACAAATACATCCCACCTATGTCATATAACTGTTTTTTCATCTAATTGTATTTTCCATTCACGTTTTAGTCCCCAAAATTAGTATCTTGCTTTTTCATTTGCTTAGAATTAGTTTCCAAATATTCTCCCAGTAAATCTGCTCTTAACACATTCAAATTAATTATTCCATCAACTTCATCTTCTTGAAGATGTCTCATTTAGTGCCTTCTGACCTGCACTGATCAGAACTAATTGATTAATGGGGCTGATTGATTACTAGGACTGATTGATTGATTGATTGCTTACTAAGCTGATTACTAAAACTGATTGATTGATTGATTGATTGATTAGTAGGACTAACTCCTATTCGTTTTCTTGGAATCTCCCCACCCCTCAGCTTCCCCATCATTTACTATTTCCCTTATATCTCTCATTTTTTTTCTGGTTATTGGGCCACACCTGGAGGTGCTCAGGGTTACTCCTGGCTCTGCACTCAGGGATCACTCCTGGTAAGCTCAGGAAACCATGTGGGTGCCAGGATCAAACCTAGTGGCTGCAAGGCAAGCACCCTCCCTGCTATACTGTTTTTCCATACCCCCTTTGCATCTTTTTGGCATTTCTTCTTTTCCCTTTATTGGCTGCTTCCTTGTTTTGGTGACACACACCTTTCAGGACTTTGCATAGAAATGGTATCTGGGAGTTAAAATTTGGGGTCAAGGTCACACCTGGCTGTGCTTGGGGGCTGTTCCATGCTCTGCTCCAGGCTCACTCCCAGAAAAAGTTCAAGAGGCTGGACTACAAACATCGCATGTGAGAGACCTGGCAGATTCTATCCTTGGCACTGCCTGCTCTCCTGAGCACCGCCAGTGTGGGCACAAATCCTCCAAAAATTGAATAAGTAAAAACATACCGAAAAAAAGGGAAAAAATACACAGAAAAAAATAGTTGTATCAGCTATTGCTGCATTTGAACAAATTTGAACAAATTTGAACAAAGTTCTATGAGGAAAATCAGGTAAAATAATGTGTAAGTATTAAAAGGAATGTATTTCTCTATTTTTCACTTAAAGCCCCCAAAGAACAATACTTTACATACATGTTTAAATGGAAGCAGTGTCCAATGTGAGCCAGGCATTGCTAGGCCCTAGATCTTCCATTTGTGCAGTTCAAAATGTCAACAAAAGGCGAGTGGTTGCCAAGGAAGGAAGATGATTCCAGAGCATGATGGGATAACACTGCCTGGTACTCTACGACAGAGAAGGCTCACCAGAGATGGAGTCTGAGAATACAGAAATACCAAGTGAACTGTAGCTAAGGCTGGATTCTGTGTTTTTCCTGAGTCCCTACAGGTTCACTACAGCAAAGGCACCATGCCCGTGGGGAATGTTGGTCTTGGTGTTGCTGTGCTTGGGGGTTCAGGGGTGTTTGAGAAATCTCTGTGCTTTGCCCTGGATTTTTGCTGTATACCGAGAGCTTCTCTAATGACACTAAGGGACTGAGCTGTTGTCTGCATCTCCTCCTTCTCTCACTGAAAACCGGGCATGAGACAGCTACAACCTTGCCGGTCTGACCAGGTCTGAGGAGAGGTGGGTGTCCCCAGGGTCACACACACTGGTTCTCCTCAGCTGAGATCCTGGGCACTGAGGACAGAGAGCCCCCAACCACCACCCTGGCCTGAGGCTCCTCTGTGCTAAATCTAGGACATAAAAGAACTGGTGGGGGGGGAGCTAAAGCGATAGCATAGAGTAGGATGTTTGCCTTGCACAAGGCCTACCCGGGTTCGAATCCCATATGGTCCCCTGAGCATTGCCAGGAATAATTCCTGAGGGCAGAGCCAGGAATAACCCCAGTGCATTGCCAAGTATGACCCCACAAAAGCAAAAAAATAAATAAATAAATAATAGTGGGGACTTCAGAGATAGCACCTGGCTGAAATGCCTGCCTTGCACGTGGGTGAACACCAGCTCCATTGCCAGAGCAGCCCACCTGCGCTCTTTGCTTTGGGAAACCCCTCACTGCTTGGGGGTGTGGGAAGCTGGAGAGTGTAAGCACGACAACTAAAATGTGTGACATCAAGTGAGCAGAACTGAAAAAGGTGTGAGCACCACAATCAGGAGTGCGACTCCAAGAAGCATGAGTGAAAGCGGCACGGAGACCCCAAGAACTCTACCATCACAATGTACATGACCCCTGTAGGTCAAATGTGGACCCCCCAAGAGAGTACCGTGTCCAAGTGTCCACGCACCGCTAACAGCTGTGCAGACCCCGGGGAGCACCACAGCCCAGGGAGCATGTGAACCCGAGTCACCACAGCAAGGAACAGAGGTGGGGGTCGGAGGGGCACATTAGGTAGCTTGGTTTTTTGGTTTGATTTTCCCCCCAGTGATGCTAATAAATGGATTTGGACCAACTTTCCACTTTCCCTGCCTCATTTTAAATGTTTTTCCACCAAAAACCTGGCCTGATCCTCACCTTTCCATTCAAAGGAACATTTTCCAGGTACTGCGCAGCACTTGCCTGAACAAATCAAAATGGACACGTATGTGGGAGCAGAACTCTCTGGAACCAGCTGAGGCCTAGGGGTCACATCAGAGCTCCAGGCCTGACTGAAGACACTTCCCTCACAAGCAGGAGGACTTCTTTCCACCAACCTTGCATGGATGTCACACGGCTAACCTAACCTTTCTGTGTCTTAATTACACAATGGAAATCACAGTTGTGTCTGTTATCAGAAGTAGCTAAAGCAGCATTCTAAGGGATAAATGATCTTTCTTTTGCCATCTTTAACACACACACACACACACACACACACACACACTCAATGGTCATTCGGCCTGTGCTGCTTGGACACTTCCCAGGAATGTGGAAAAGTCTGTGAAAGGCATCCTAGTGATTCACCTTTGCCCACCTTGCAGGGCCATCAGAGGATGACACAGCACAGCACTGTCAGCAACGGCAAAGGTGCTGATCACACTAGGGTGGCTCTCGGGTCTGACATGAGACTTGGGGCTAAACTTCAGTCTTCCCTCACCCCATGACTGAACATTATGAAACCTCAAGGACTACTAGTCTACCTGTGCACTTGGTGGACTTCACCACAGAGCCTGGCCTCTAGGGTGGGAATGAGCAGAACTGAACGCAAGCTCCCTTCTTCCAAATTGTCTCAGCACACAGACATCAGATAGATAACAGGGCGTGTGGCTTCATGCAAGGGCTGTCTCTCTTTCTCTCTGCCACCTTACCAGTGTCTCTGGCAGCCCTGATATCTGGCACACAATAAGCTTTCCGCAAATGTAATTGTTTCTTTTGGGGGCTTCTCGAATTCTTTCCTTACTTGTTCAATCTTGTATGACTCAAGGCCTTTTCAAAGTTCGTTTGCATATTTTCAAGGAAGCAACTAAAAACTTGAGTTGCACCAGGAAATTTACCTTACCAGGATGTCTCTGTGACTTATTGGGGTAGAGGAGGGTACACAGAAGACAACATATTCGGGGACACACCAGTGGGAAGGAATGTGGGTTTGCACGACCTAGGGAATACCCAGATTTAAATTTATGCAAAAATAACCCATGTGGTTACTGCTGGTGTGTGTCAGAGCTGGGGCTGGGGAGAAGGTGGTCAAGTCCTATAATGTCAGACTTTTCTCTTGGCAACAAGTTGGAAATTTTGAAGCAAATTTCCCTAAGAAGACTGTTTCGTTAAAAGGGGTCACTAGGGGGCGCCTTACGCTCTGTTTGCTGCTTGCCAGGCTTCAGACAAAAGGTCTGGCAAGTACCTCTGGACCTTTCAAAAGCAGAGCTACATCTCTGAGTCAGGTTATGAGGTCTTCAGCTGACCCCAGGGGCTTTGATTCCCAAAGTCTTCATTTCTGCTGAGTGAGTTACTCCCATCAAAGAGTGTCCAATTTCCCCCATCAAAGAAATTAGACGTTTGAAATGTAGATGATGTGAAGGGTTGACTAATTTATCCTCCCACCAAAAGCACTTAATGACCAACACTTTCATTAACATTGAGCATGATTAATCTTCTAACAGTGCAGTTTAAGAAAATTTCCTTGTCTTTAATAAGCATCTTCATTTTTATCTTCTCTTAACCTATCAAAGACGTTCCAAGAATATCCAGTGCATACCAAAAACTGCAGAGGTACACTCTATGTACTCATTTTCCCCCTCATTCACACTTAGGATAAAGCTTATATAGTTTTATGCATACTAAGATATTAACAGCAGTTGTAAAGGTAAGGTAAAGGCCCTCCCGTTGATCGTCGATTTGCTCGAGCGGGCCCAGTAACGTCTCCATTGGAGACTTTGTTGTTACTGTGTTTGGCATATCGAATACTCTCGGTAGCTTGCCGGGCTCTCCGAGAGGGGCGGAGGAATCGAACTCAGGTTGGCCATGTTGGCCGCTTGTAAGGCGAACACCCTACCACTGTGCTATCGCTCCAGCCAGTTGTAAAATAGAAAAATTATAACATACTGTAATAAATGTTTTATAAATGTGGTCAATCTCATTCTCAAAATATATTATTGTAGGTAATATTTCTGTATCATAATTGACCACTGAAACCTCAGATCAGACTAAGCACAATATTCTTTGAAGAGTAAAGAAAGAATCTCCTCATTTAAAAAAAATTCACAAGTTTTCCCAGTACAAAGTTAATTTGTTTCTAGTAGACTACAGTCCAAATATGATGGCCACTTACTACCTTTATTGCAAACCATAACACCCAAAACGAGAGAGAATAAAAGGGAACGTGCCTGCCACAGAGGCGGGGGTGCGGAGGGGAAGTTGGGAAGGAATGGGATGGGTTGGTAGGAGGGATACTGGGAACATTGGTGGTAGAGAATGTGCACTGGTGGAGGGATGGGTACTCGATCATTGTGTGACTGAAATGTAATCATGAAAGTTTGTAAGTCTGTAACTATCTCAGGGTGATTCGTTAAAAAAATAAATAAATAAGTAAATATGGTTTCCATCTAGTTCTTCTCAAAATACCCAATCACTATGTTCTGACCTATATTCCCTTCTACATTCTACATATTCCCTATATTCTACATTCTGCTTGTCCTTTTGCCAAGAAACAGTCCACACTGCATTTGCTTCCTTCTCATCATTTTGTGATTGAGTCGGACAACATATTAGTATTGTTTCTGTAGACTAAAACCTCAGAAGACACAGTTCATGTTTTGTCTCTGTCCAGGAAACTATACAATTAAGGAGCTGGAGAGATTGTCCAGCAGGTAAGGTAACTCTGCATGCTGCTAACTCTGATTCTATTTCAGCATCATATACAGCTCCCCCAAGCACCAACAGGAGTATGTCCTGAACACCATGGGGTGTAGCCAAAAAAAGAAAAAGAGTGGAAGTATTCATTAGGTACTGTAAAACAAAGACATTGTTCAAACTGGATTTCTCCTTCCCCAAAGAATATATCTAATTTACATGATTCAGACTAGAATAATATGTAAAATAGGGAATTTGGCTAGCCGCTGTTCTGTGAGAAAAGATAAGTATGGAAGTACAGAGCTGCCCTCTGCTGATTAAAAATGAAATTTACCAACATAACTTCAAATACAACAACCATAGCAATTTATAAATGACATTTTCAAGTGTCAGCTCTGGTTTCAAATAATCAAAAGAGTTCTTTTTCACTTAAAACTCTTTTAAGTATTTGATATATTGAGAAAAATATCTTTAAGATGACACATTCCTGGGAAACTTGATGGAATAAGTTACATCTGGAAACCATCCCCGTAAAGCACAACCAGTAACCAAGTATCTCACGCAATTCACCCCACCTTATCACGGTGAGTCACCTGAACACTCATCGCCTGTGCCAGAGAGGTGGGTGACTGTGGCATTGAGTGAGGCATGTGTCACTGGACAAACTGGGGGGAGCTGACACAGTTCACCTTGTAGCTAGGGCAAAGTGGAAATCCATGGTCAAATGTGGGCCAAGCTGGTGGACTTTAGGACGTCCATGTCTCCAATACCCTGGGAGCTCCTCCCCAGCAGAAGAAAGCTGCATATTGCCTGCTAAGTCAAGTGCCATGCCAGCAGTCTACACCAATAATTTTCACAGGCAGCACCGGACAGGCATTTTCCCTCTTCTGGTCCTTCTAGGGAGGCTTGCCTCCAGCACAAAGTGGACACTGTCAGGGGCTCTAGAAACTGCCACGTGGCTCAGGCCCAGAAGAGGGGAGAGAATGTAGATCAAGCAGGGGGAAGGATGTCTGTGGGTTCCCAATTCTCTCAGACCCCAGTGAATTCCTTCAGAGGAGGGAAGATCCACATGCCTCCCCAGGCTGAAGTGCTATAACCAAAAATCATGTAAGATTTCAGCACAAGCCAGTGTGGCAGCCTGAGTCACCCACCTCGGAAGTGCAGAGTCTGTCTTCAGAACAAGTTATCACCAGCTGTGCGCACCAGCAGAACTTTGCTCAAGGAAGGTCTTCTGGAACCGCGGACTCAGTGCTCTAACTGGGAACAGGTCTAGGCATAAGGGGAGAGATGACAGAGTCATTTGCTATGTAGACTGGTTCTACCTCTCACCCTTCCCACATGGCACCATAAGTTAAAAAAAAAATCTCAGGGATTAGCCTTTCTCACGCCACACACAGGAGATTCTGAAAACAAAACAATCAAATCATAACTGCAAAACTAGAGTCCTACCACCTCCTGCTGGAAAAATAAAGCAAATAACAAAAATGTTTAGTGGGGATAGACAGATAAGAAAGATGAATCTTCAGAAGTCAGCCTTAATAACCTGGGGGTGAGAAGTATCATGGACAACAAAACTAAAATTACTGTGAAGAAAAAAAAAAACGAAACGCACACCAACACGGAACAGAACTTGAATGAAATTAAGAAAGGGAATGCAACAGGAGAAGGAGATCTTTATCAAGGAGAGCGAAGTCATAAAAAGAAAATTCAAAGGGAGAAAGATCAGGGTTTGAAAGTGCTACTCTGCACCCACAAAGCCCTGAGTTTGATCCCCGGTACTGCATGGCACCCCGAGAAGCACTAGGTATAGCGTCTGAGCACCACTGGGGTGGCCCTGGTGGCCACCAGCATTGCAAGTCTTTAGCAGCGAACCAGCCAGCCCAGCTAGCCTGAGTAGCACTAGAAATGGCCTGTGGGTTCCCTGAGCATTGCTTTGGAAGCTCAATAAGAAAACAGAATAAGACACAGAATAGGAAAAACACTGAATGTAATGAAAATTCCCATAACAACCAGATGGCAGCCAGGAGTAATCACACAGAGAAAAGAATCAACAAAACGAAAGATAAAATTCTAGTAATGGCTCAAATGGAAAAGGAAAGGTTTAGGAATAATGAAGGAAACTCATTAGAAATATTAAACTCCATGAAAAGAAGAAACAAAAAGATAATGTGTAGAAGTTAATAGAGAAGGAAACAGACCTTATTTAAAGAAATATTAATTAAGAGCTTCCAACTCTAAGAAAATAACAACAGAAGGACTGATAGAACACCTAAATTTATAAATTCAAACAGACATATACTAAGATAATTAATTGTTAAACTATCAAAAATAAACACTAAATAAAATAAACCAAAGGTTGGTAGAAGAAGAAAAGAGAGTAGAGTAGGTCCCCCACATTTTATAGCCTTTAGTCTGAAATTATCACAAGTGTATATAGCCTGGGATCACTAAAACTGTTAGGAAGTATGCAAGATTTCTGTCCAGAAAAAAACAAAAATGGAAATTTTTTGGAAACAGAAGGAGGAAGTCACACACACACACACACACACAACACACACACACACACACACACACTTAGAGAGAACGAAACCAATACTTCATATTTAAGGTCTACACCAATAAGTGGATAATCTCTGAACCATACTTATACAAAACAAACTCAATGCAGTCTACTTAAAGTTTTAAAAAAAATCTGATTAGTACCAGGAGTTTTGCTCCATGGCTTGGAGGCCAGCCACAACGGAAAAGGGAGTTCAGATAGAGAAAGGAGCACCAAATAAAGGGTGTTGGGAGGATCCTCCCAGGATGGGAGAAGAATGCTGAAGTAGACTATAGACAAAACATGATTGCCACTCAATGCCTCTTTCTCAAACCACAATACCCCAAAGGAGAGAGAGAACAAAAAGGAATGCCCTGCCACAGAGGCAGGGTGAGATGGGGGGATGGGGGGTGGGAGGGATACTGGAACCCGTGGTGGTGGAAAATGGGCACTGGTGGAGGGATGGGGGAAACCCAAGCACAAATATTTGTAAATCTACAACTGTACCTCATGGTATTTCACTAATAAAAAGATAGCACAGCGGTAGGGCGTTTGCCTTGCACGCAGCCAACATGGCCGACCCGAGTTCGATTCCTCCGCCCCTCTCGGAGAGCCCGGCAAGCTACCGAGAGTATCTCGCCCGCACAGCAGAGCCTGGCAAGCTACCCGTGATGTATTCAATATGCCAGACACAGTAACAACAAAGTCTCCAATGGAGACGTTACTGGGCCCACTCGAGCAAAATAAATAAATAAATAAATAAATAAAATCTGAACTTTTTGAGAGGCTATCAATTGTGAATGAAACAAATTTTTCAGTTCAAGAATGCATGGACCATATTAGTTGATCATCCAAAAATAAAGCCTGGGGCCCAGAGATTAAGTACAGGGATTAAGGCACTTCTTTGCACATGGTTGACTATGGTTTGATCCCCACATGACATATGATGGTCCCTAGAGCACACAGTGTATGACCCCAAAACATCTCTCCTCAAAAAACTCTCAGTTAAAAAAGATGCCACTAAAGGAATATAATTGATTCAAGTCTTAGCAATGTAGTATGTATATTTTGTACAATTTTCACGTTGCATTTCAAAATTATTTGACAACCACACACACACACACACACACACACACACACACACACATAAACACAAATCAGGAGATTGTGGTGCATTCTCATAAGAAACACCAAAAAGGACTAATCCAAAGAATACCTAAATGGTAAAATAATTAAGCATTGCTTTAAATGTATTTGTAATACATTACGGCAATGAGATCAAGGAAATATATCCCAAATGGTCTAGGTGGTAGGAAATGTCACAAGAGTATGCTGAAATGGAAAAGGGTAAAATTCCAGAATTAAAAGAATTTCAGAATTAAAATTAAAAGAGCATCCATGATGAAATTCTTTTCTCCCTCAAGATGTTATTTTATTAAAGCACAGTGAGTTACAAAGTTATTCATAGATGGGTTTTTGATATACAGTATTCCACCAGTGTCAACTTCCCTCCACCAATGTCCTCAGATTCCCTCTCCTACCCCCTGACCCCACCCCTGAGGTCCAGCCTGCCATCTTGACAAGCACCTTTTAAGTTTGGTTATTGAAGTTCGGGTCTCATGGTTTCAGTGTTGTTGACTCTCTGGTCGGATATTTAGTTCTACTATTCCTTAAAACCACCGAGGTGCCTGAGTCCCCCTGCTATAGTTGCTTCTCATCTATCTCTTCCCCCCTTCCCCTTCACTTTTTTCTTTCCTTCTCCTCTCTGTACTCTGGGACAAACGGTGATGTAGGCATGTTGACTTTGAACCATTGCATTTAAACCATTCTTCAAGCATCAGGAATAAGATATGGATTCTACTCTCACTATGACTAGTTAACAGTTTTGAAATTTTTAGTCGAAGCAATTAGGCAGTGAAAAGATAGAAAATAAAACCAACTTGGAAAATGAAGGTGATAAAACTTGGGAATGGAGAGATAGTGCAAAGGGCTGGAAATTATGCTTTGCAAAAGGGAGGGTTGGGATTAATTCCCCAAACCACCTGATTCCCCAAGGAGTCAGCTAGGAGTAGCCCTCACGCACTACTAGTGGTGGCCCATCCCCCCAAAAGTAGTAAAACTCAATATTTGTAGGTAAAATTATTATATTGAAATAAAAACTACAAAAACTCCACAAATAAAACTAGTAGAAGTGATGAATTAATATAGAAAATAATATAAAAATCAATATAAAAACCCAGTTGTTGGGGCTGGAGTGATAGCACAGCGAGTAGGGGATTTGCCTTGCACATGGCCAACCCGGGTTCAATTCTCAGCATCCCATATGGTCCCCTGAGCACCGCCAGGAGTAATTCCTGAGTGCAGAGCCAGGAATAACCCCTGTGCATTGCCAGGTGTGAGCCAGAAAGCAAAAAGGGAAAAAAAGCCAATTGTTTTTATATTAGAAAATAACGAAATAGATGAAAGAGAAATTAAGAAATCCAACTTAAAACTATTTCATAAAGAATAAATTGCCATGTTATACATTTAACACAAGATTTTTGAAAGATTTTTAAGTTGAAAACTAAAAGATGCCTTTAAAAGAAACAGAAGACACACCTGACAGTACTCAGGGCTCACCCCTGGCTCTACACTCAGGGATCACTCCAGGCAGGGTTCAGGGCTCCAGGCTGATGCATGCAAGGCAAATGCCTTAATGGCTCTATTATTTCTCCATCTACCAAATATATATATATATATGTATATATATATATTAAAAACTAGGAGGCTGGAGAGATAGTACAGCATGTAGGGCACTTACCTTACAAACTGCAGACCCTGTATGGTCCCTGAGCATTGCCAGGAATACTTCCTGAGTGCAAAGGCAGGAGTAACCCCTGAGCATCACCAGATATGGCAAAAAACCAACCAACCAAACAAACAAAAAACACTTAAAGGCATAGAATAATAAGCAGAAGAACGATTCTAGAGGGTGCCTACAACTGAGAAGAAGGGAAGAACATGGAGTAAGTTTTACTTCAAATTAAACAAGCACAATAAAATAAAAAACAGAGATAGTGACATATCTCTGATAAACATAAGTGCAAAAAATCCTCAAAAAAATCTTGTAATACTAAACACTATAATACATTATAAACTTTAAAACCAAGCTCCCGGAAGAGAGGGAGCCGTGTAACCAACTTCCATGTAACCTCTTCAATGGCCAGGACCCAGAGACTCCAAAACCAAGCTCCCAGAAGCCCACGGCCGCAATTGCGGCCGCATGACCTCTTATTATTTAGTTCTCACTTTCAGAGAACCTGGCAGGCTACTGAGAATATCATACCTGCCTATATACCTGACTAGGAACACCTGTAAAAGTGATTAGAGGCTGCCCCAAAAGCTTTCATCCCTCTCAGAGAGCCCAGCAAGCTACCAAGAGTATCCCGCCCACACGGCAGAGCCTGACAAGCTAACCATGACGTACTTGATATATCAAAAACAGTAACAATGAATGGTCCTCATTTCCCTGACCCTGAAGGAGCCCCCAATATGTCATCGGGCTACACTAGTACATGACAGGGACGAATGGAGATGTTACTGGGCCCACTCAAGCAAATCAAAGAACAACGGGGTGATAGTGATAGTGATAGTGATAATACATTAAGAGAATCATTCTTCATGAGTAAGTGGGAATCATTTCAGGGATGCAAACTGCTCAACAGATACAATATAATTAATGCAATGAACCATATCTATGAAAGAAAAAATAAAATCAGATGATCATTTTAACAGGTACTAGAAAAGCATTTGATAAGATTCAACATGATTCAACACATGTTTATGACAAAAAAACTTTCAATAAATTAGAGTAGAAGGATCACTTGATCACTTGATCACTTGACTTCCCATTAATCGTCGATTTGCTTGAGCAGGCGCCAGTAACGTCTCCATTTGTCCCTGTTGCGTGCTAGTGTAGCCCAATGGCGTCTGTTCATTCTAGGTAGATGAAGAGCCTCAAACCGATTGTTCATGATCTTGATGAAGAAGTCTGACCATCTGGTAGGTGGGTGGCCACACGGTCTTTTGACATTCCGTGGAATCCAGTCTGTAACAGCTCTAGTCCAGCGGTTGTCTTTAAATCTCATTACGTGACCAGCCCATCTGATTTTTGACACCTTGGCAAACGAGACGGCGTCCCTGATTCTTGATCGTTGACGGAGGTTGGAACTCCGGATTTTTTCTCTCATTTGAGTGAAACGTGATATTCCAAGCATAGCTCTTTCAATTCCTCATTGGGAGACCCGAATAGCATTTTCATCCTGTTTGCGTAGGGCCCAGGTCTCTGAGGCATATGTTAATGCAGGAAGAACAGTGGAATCAAAGAGATGTGCCTGGAGCCGGAGGTTCTTCGTCCTCTTAGCTATTTCTTCGGCTCTCTTGAAGGCGTTCTAAGCCGCTCTCTTCCTCCTGTGCAGCTTCGGGTGCCAGGTCATTTGTCATGTTGACTTCTCGACCTAGGTACACATAGCTGTTGCATTCGGAGATGGTCGTTCCGTTGAGAGTGAATGGGGTGTCAGGAACGAGGCTGTTTCTCATAAACATTGTCTTCGTAAGATTCAGCTGTAGTACGACCTTTCCACACTCACGGTCGAAGTCGGCCAGCATTTGTGCCGTTTGGCTAATGTTTGGTGTTATTAAAACAATGTCATCAGCAAAGCGGAGGTGGTGTAGTTGCCGACCATCTATCTTCACTCCCTTTCCTTCCCATTCCAGTCGTCGCATGATGTTCTCGAGGGTGGCACTGAAGAGTTTTGGTGAAATAGTATCACCCTGCCGAACCCCTCTCTTGACATCAATGATTACTTCTTTGTAGAATGGTGAGATCCTGGCAATGAATCCGTAATACAGCTCATGGAGGATCTTGATATATTGAGCTTGAATGCCCTGATTGGCTAGAGTAGAAGGAACATACCTGAAAATAATAAAGACCTTATGTGACAAACCCATAATTCTCAATGTTGAAAAATTAAAAGGTTTCCCCCTAAAATCAGGAACAAAACAAGAATATTCCCTTTCACAAACACTGTTCGACATAATTTTAGAACCATTGTCAGAAAAATTAGATAAGAAAATTACACAATAAGAATACTAATTATAACAAGAAAAGTAAAAATATCTCATTTTGCTGAGACATGATAACATGCACAGAAAATCCAACAGACTCTACTGAAAACTAGTAGAAATTATAAATACAGAACCGTGGCAGGGCCCAAAAACAATATACAAAAATACATCGCATTTCTTTATGCAAACACTGACTTAGAGGAAAGAAAAGATTAAGAACCAAGTCTGTTTAAGATTCCATTGGAAAGGATAAAATAAAAAAATGAAATAACAATAGCCAGGAAAAGACCTGTATGCTGAAAACTATGTGACAGCTTGAAGGAAAAAGAAGACTCAAAGAGATAGGAAGGTACCTCATGTTCGTGTGTGCTTAGATGTGAAGATGAGAATGTGCCAAGCACACTCTCCATCAAATTAAAATGCAAAGACTTGTCATTGCGTAACTGAAACCCAAGCACAAAAATTTGTAAGTCTACAACTGTACCTCATGGTGTTTCACTAATAAAATTAAAATAAATAAAATAAAATGCAAAGGCTTTCAGAACAGCTTATTTTGCTGGGTTTTGTTTGGGAGTCACACCCAGTGGTGCTCATAGTTTACTCCTGGCTTTGTATTCCTGGCTTACTCCTGACAGACCTGGGAGGCAAGGGAACCATATGCAGTGCCAGGGATCAAACCCAAGTGGGCTGTGTGTGAGGCAAGCACCTTATCTTCTGTAACTTCTCTCTGGGAGAAGAGCTTTTTTTTCTTAGTCCTAACTACATAATATCTATAAGAGATGCTATTTTTTAAATACAAATAGATGCAGCAATCTTGTACATCTATACCATAAACTATTGTAACAATGTTACCTAAGCTATAGAAAAATTAAATAAGTGCAAACAAGACTTTGGACTTATTTATTCAAGTTTAGCAAATAGTTTTTAAAAGTTTCAAAATTTCCCATCTAACTCTCTAAAGTACTTCCCTTTTGACTGCATTAATGTTCTATCCTTAGCGTTAACTACTAAAACATCACTCATATTTCTTATTTCCGCAAACATCAGTCCAAGGGAATAAAGAAGCTAAACAAAAACATATTCAACATCTTTCCTAAAGTCTCTGGGGAAAAACCTAAAAGTTCTTCCCATTGTCTAATTTCTGGGATCTGGTGTGACCACAGTAATAATATCCAGGAGAAGGTAGAACATGCAAACTAAATCAGTCCATCAATCGATCTCCAAGTAATAACAAATGAATCCTTCAGAAGTATTAAGGATAATGTTATCCTTCACTTTAGTTCACTTAATAGATAATGAGAGGAAATCAATCTATTAGTAATTACGAGGAATTCTATGAAATTATAAAGCATGAAAGTTCCATTTGATTCTCTAATGCTCAGGATCTTCCTTCATCATTTCTGGCTTCTTTTAAGAGTAAAAACTTTTTATAGTTAGAAGTGATAATTAATCAAACTTTATAAGTTTTATCTAGTTATTGTGGGGTGAGTCACACCCGGGGTACTCAGGACTTAGTCTTAACTCTGTGCTCAGAGGTCACTTCTGGAGGGCTCCTGGGACCACATGGGATCAAATCCAGGTTGGCTATATGAAAGGCAAGTACCTTACCCACTATATTGCCACTCTGGCACTTTATGATAAATTTTAGATAAAACTTTTGGAAGTCCTACTCTGTTTTTCCAGCACAAAATAACATTTTAATTTTCATTAAATTTCTTGTAAATAATCTACATATTATTACCAGTCATCAGTTATCAATAAAACAGCATGCCTTAAGAACTTAAAGTGAATTATGAGAATGTCAAATGTGACAGTATGCCAACTAAATAGAGTTCTTAACTAGGAGAGTATTTGTAAATCAGTATCCATTACTCATCTGATGAAATGATGTCTTCTCCCAATCCCCAATTCCTGAGATCTCCATCATTTTGCTTGCTTAATACTGCCCAACCTATAGTTATGTCTTGACACTAGTTAAATCAAATCATAATTAGATTTCACAATCTACAGAGTTATTTCAGATATCAACAGCTATCCCTATACCCATTTACTTATTTCTATCTCTGACAGTTCTAGAACTATTTTTTCCCCTGAGAAGCTGGATAGGATTGGTCAGTGTGGCCAGACCAGTGGGGCTGGACATAGTTTCAGCTCATGTCTCTCCTGCAGCTATTATACATGGCAATGCAATTCTGTTTTTAACTTTATTTATTTCATTCCTGGGCTGGAGCGATGGCAGAGCGGGTAGGGTATTTGCCTTGCACATGGCCAACCAGACCGATCTGGGTTCGATTCCTCTGTTCCTCTCAGAGAGCCTGGCAAGCTACCAAGAATATCTCACCCGCACGGCAAAAGCCTGGCAAGCTACCCATGACATATTCGATATGTCAAACACAGTAACAAGTCTCACAATGGAGACAGTACTGGGCCTGCTCAAGCAAATTGATGAACAACAGGAGGACACTGACAGTGATATTTCATTCCTTGTTTATTCTTGGGCTAGAAGTTCTTGTTTCTTCAGTTTCTTTTGTTATATACTTTTCTTCCATGCAACCTCCTCCTCAGGTTTAGGAATAATCTGTCCTTTTTCAGGAAAGGTCCTCTCCACAGGCTGTGAAGTCAAGTCAGGGTGAATCAGCCCATTTTGAGACACAGTGTGGATGCTCTGTTCTCTTGGATGTACTCAGTGACAAGTGACTCTACATCCAAACCCTTAAGTTGAGTCTAACTCTCTGGGTTTTGAAGCACGTGCATGAAAAACTCAGCACTCTTTTGAGGAGACCACTAACTATGTCCAGCCCCACTGGTCTGGCCACACTGACCAATACTGCTATAGTAGCACAGAATGGCCTACGATGCTTCTGAGAGTGACAGCCATCAGATACTTGGTGGCTTTTCAGCTATGAATGCTTTCAAAGGCCAGTGTAGTTTCCCGTGTTTGAATCTCTTCATTTGCATGATTTTGTAGGGTTTTCCAGGACACAAACCATCTTGAGACCACCTATGGCAGCTTATAGAGGAGAGAGTATTTCTGATGGAAAATGGAAGATAGGAGATGAATTGGGATCACTCTCTTTTCCTCAAACCTGATATCCAACTTAAAGATTGCATCATTCAGTTAATATGAAGAAGAGAAAGATAGAGTTTGAACTTGGATATGTTGATTTGATGTGTTGATGTGTAAATATAATGCCCTGGAGGGTATATAAAATCAAATGAAGGGGAAGGCAGATTTGATGGCCATCAGTGCACAGGTGACTCGGGAATCAGAGTGAGGTTATGAGGACTAGAGCAGCAAAGTGGATTAAAAGGCTATCAAGGATGGAGCTGCAGGACCGTGCCAATATTTAAGGAGTAAACAGAGAGAAAGAAGCCCAGGAGGGTGATAGAAAGAAAGTCAAGGAAGTGGGGGGGGGGGGGGTAGAGGTGGAGAGAGTCATGCTACCGAAATCAGACGAAGAGAAAAATGTTAGGGCAGGTGTGAAATGAAGCAGAATACATATGTATCTTTCCAACATAATCCTGTCAATGCTAAGCAAGGGATGATATTTCAGTTCATTGCTCAACAGGTCACTGGTATCATTTCAGCCATTTTCTGCACAATTTTTGAAAATGATCTTTGGAATACAACCTGATTGGATAGTCATAACACATCACCACAAATTGAGTGCTTGGAAACCAATGTAGAAGCCTTGTAGAAGCCTTAAGCCTGAAATCAACTGTGTCAGCATCTGAGTTCCTCCTGCTGAATATGTTTGTATCTTTCACCTAGCTGGTTGCCAGCAATCCTTGTCATTCCTTGTTACAAGGAATCTTATCTGTTTCCACAAGCACTGGCTTTCTCTCTCGGAGTCTGTCCAAATCTCCCTCCTCTTACAAGGAAAGCAGCCCCTGGGTCAATTCAATCTGATCTCACTTCACCACAATTAAATTAGCAAAAAGTGTTTCCATGTAAGGATCATCTTCAAAGCCCTAATGCACTATGATAAGCATAAGATCACACATTTACAGGGCTATAGCAACTGACTCTAGAAAGAGGGAAAATTCTAAGAAACTAGAATAGTATGCAAAGTAAGTTAATTTTTTTGTGCGCACCATATTTTTATACCTATCTCCCTCTATATATAGTAGGAGAACAAAGTCAGTTAAGCCTCAGTTTGTAGAAATTCTTTATATCAAATTTTTATTTCCAACATCCTCTGCTCTAAGAGATTTCCCTTTGAATTATTTTTATAAACAACAAATTCACTTTTTTTTTTGTCCATACACTGAATATACACAGAATCAAAACCCTTCTAAATCCTTTGGGACCCCTCTTAACTGGGTTGCCATAGCACTGAAAAAGACTAAGCTAATGGACTCTGCAACTTTTAATGAGAGGTGTGGCCAAGGACCATAATTTATTTAGACATAAGTACCTTTTCCTCATAATCATCAAATATTTAGATGCATCATGGATCTGTGGTACCACCAAGTACTTAAATGTCTTTAAGACTTTAAAATAAAGTTATTCCTCTGGAATAACATGGAAGAAGAGAAAAATAAAGTAAAATTAAAAGAAACAAATGGAACGTGTCATTATTCTGACATTTCGAGTTGCTCAGGAAATCCTGAAATGATTGTGAACACACCATTAATGGGCAATACTTCATCGCTCTTGTTTCTGCCCCACCCCCACCGTCCAGTTCATCCATGCACGATGCTCTCTTTCCTAGAGCCTACACCAGAACCAGACTGGGTTTAACAAGCGCCTTGCACTTGCCTCATTTTACCGTGGTCTCCTGGAGACCAGCTTAGCCTAGAGGTGGCCACAGAAGCACTTGGGATGCTTTCCGTTGGGCTGCAATGCAGATAGTTATAAAGCAGTGCAGCTGTTTTGACCGCCTCTGTTTGAAGCATGTATTTTCAAGACTGGGTGGCAGTTTTGTTTGTTGCTATTTTGTGCCACACCCAGCTGTGCTCAAGGTTTACTTCAGGCTCTACACTCAGGGTTCACTCCTAGCGGCTCAGGATGACATAAGAATTCTCTGCTGTGCGCATGGCAAGTAAGTAACATACCCTCTGTACTCTGTCTCCAGTCCCTGGCAGACATTTTTAAGGGGAAAGGTAAGTCGGGGTGTAGCAGAAGTAGGTCTTAAGGAAACAAAGGTGGTGGAAATGTGCTGCAAAACTCCTGGCAGGGCTTTTCTAGGTAAGAAGAACTGGAATCCGACAACTATGTTCAAACAGAATTTGATAGCTTTAATATGTAAAACTGTTATATCAACCAGAAACATTAGATTTTTCATGTAAGCACTATTCCATCATCTTCTTTGTCAGGCTTAAAGTAGCCTTCTGCCTATTCCTCTCAGACTCATGTTTAATTTCAATTTCTCAGGTTTCAGCAAATAAATTTAAAATAGCACCCAATCCCCAGAGCCAGAAGTAAGGCCTGAGCATAGGCAGTTGTGGCCCAAAATTGTAAAAAAAAAAAAAAAAAAAAAAGGAAGTGGGGAATTGATGTATGGAGAGATAGCATAGAGATAGCATAGCAGGTAGGATACTTGCCTTGCTCGGGGCCTACTCAGGTTCTATCCCTGCCATGCTTTATTGTCCCTGGAGCCTGGCAGGAGTGATCCCTTAGTGCAGAACCAGGAGTAAGCCCTAAGCATCACTCTGTGTGGCCCCCAGACCAAAATACTATTGTAGTAGCACTGTCCTCCCATTGTTCATTGATTTGCTCGAGCGGGCACCAGTAACGTCTCCATTGTGAGACTTGTTGTTACTGCTTTTTGGCATATGAAATACGCCACGGGGAGCTTGCCAGGCTCTGCTGTGTGGGCGGGATACTCTTAGTAGCTTGCCGGGCTCTCTGAGAGGGGTGGAGGAATTGAACCTGGGTCAGCCACGTGCAAGGCAAACACTCTACTCACTGTGCTATCACTCCAGCCCAAAACACTCAAAATACTACTACTACTACTGCACTGCACTGTCCTCCCGTTGCTCATCGATTTGCTTAAGTGGGCCCCTTAACGTCTTCATTGTAAGACTTATTGTTAGTCTGTTTGGCATATGAAATACGTCATGGGTAGCTTGCCAGGCTTTGCCGTGTGGGCGAAATACTCCCTGTAGTCTGCCAGGCTCTCCAAGAGGGACGGAGGAATTGAACCCGGCTCGGCCCGGCCGGCCCCACGCAAGGCAAATGCCCTACTGCTGTGCTCTCGCTCCAGCCCACTACTACTACTACTAATAATAATAATAATTGTGAAAATACCACACGCAGGCTGTGTAAGCCTTCTCGCGTGGGGATTACACATGAAAGGATGTTTGCGAGCTCTCTTGCCGCCCGCCTTCTGTGCTCTAGAGTCACTTCTCCACCCGGGACGGCTGTTGCTTTGGATGGACGAAGGAAGAATGAAGGCCAAGCTGGTTGCTGATTAGTTGCCATTTATTCAATCTCTCATTTCTCCCAGCTCTCTCCAACTCCCTTAAGATGTGTTTCTCCTCTCCTTCGACCTGCAACTTAATTAGCATCTTTAATTCTCCTTCCTAATTTTTACCATTCTGTATGGACCCAGCAATAGACAATTTTAGGCTTGTAGGGTGACTCTCCTGGGGACATCTCACCACAGACTCAGACTATAGTGTTCAGGCCGGATTAATCATTCCTAACCTCAGCAGGGTCCAAATTTAGTTATTACTTTTGGATAATGACAGAATTTGTCTATGACCAAGCTCTTAACTTATAGTTAAGTATTATGGCACTTTGGCCAGGCCCATTTCGATGTCAGGGTCACAGCTCACTGCTTTCCCTGGGTCCATCCAGTCCCTCATCGGGACCCTGCTTTTGGGGGATCTAGGAAGTAAGGGCAACTGAGGCTTAAAAGTTGAGAGAACAGTTGTCCAGGAGGGAATATTATCTGGAGTCAATCAACTCCCAAGCCACAGACTTGTCTTTTTAACTGTCTTCCTGTATCCGTACAAAAGCAATTGCTCTGAAATAGCTAACCATGCAAAGGACATTAAGGAGAAGAGAAAGACAATATTTACAAGTCAGAGTCTGATCAGGAAACAAAGGTAATTGACAGCTGGGGGTGGGGGCAGATAATCAGCAAATACAAGCTCCCAATGGCCAGGGAGGAAGGGCAAACCAACATTATCCTACAAATCATCATCATCATCAACATCATCAAAATAGTATCAATAATAGTAATACCCAGTCCCTCTAGGGTGTTGTCATCTGAAAACAGTTTTTTTGTTTTTGCTTTTTGGGTCACACCTGGTGATGCTCAGGGGTTACTCCTGGCTCTGCACTCAGGAATTACTCCTGGCGGTGCTCAGGGGACCATACGGGATGCAGGGAATAGAACCTGGGTCGGCGATGTGCAAGGCAAATGCCCTACCTGCTGTGCTATTACTCCAGTTCCTGAAAACAATTTTTGTGGCATCTTTTTCCTTAGGGGAAAGGGGTGTTATCAAACACTGTTCATGTAGCCTGGTGGTCACTCCCTGTGAGAGGGTAGCAAAAACAGTTCAATGACCATCAGGCCCATCAGGGCTGTGAGTCACCAGGGCCTCGGGGATTGTGCTGGGGGGAAAGAGGGGAGCTCCAGAGCTACAAAGTCTTTGGTAGGGGAGGGGGGCAATGTAATGCTGGGGATCGAACTTGGGGCCTAGCAGTCGCAAGCCATTCACCACTGACATTTGGGTTATAGCCTCTGCACTAAGGCAGATAGTTGGCGAGTGTGGATAAAAGAGCAAAGTATAGACGGGGCGCTGGTACACTGCCAGAAGCGTTTCTGCGGGGGGAGCCCAAGGCTGCAGTGTCGGGGCGGAGGCTCTAACCGCCGCCTTCGTGGGTCTCCGAGTCCCGCGCGCCTCGCCCAGTGGCCACGGCCGGGCCGGGAGAATCTGGACGCGCACAAGGGCCTGGGGCCCGCCGGGTTTTCAGTTTCCATTTGGGCTTCCCGGGCCGCTCCCACTTCCTCCGAGTCTCCGCCCGCCCGGATCCCCGGGGGCCGCACCTTCCCTGAAGGCCGTGTCCACTCCCGCGGGGTCCCGGCCGCCTCCCCGGGGACCGACAGGAGGCGAATTCCTGCGGGTCTCCGAAGGGCCGAGAGTGCGCGGCCAGACGGGAAATTGCAAAAGGCCGCGGCCCCGGGCCCGCCCCCCCCGCGATCTTCCCGTCAGCTCCCGCCCCCCTCGGCGCTCGCCCCGCGGCTGATTCATAGCCTGGGAGTGCGCGGGGCCGCCACTGCCCCTCCAGTCCGGCCGCCCACACCCGCGCGCGGGGCCAGCCCGGCACGGCCCGTCTAGCCCGACCTTCCACACCCGCGCGCGGGACCAGCCCGGCACGTCCAGTCCAGCCGTCCACACCCGCGCGCGGGGCCTCCGCGGTACGTCCAGCCCGGGCGTCCACCCCCGCGCGCGGGGTCAACCCGGCACGTCCAGCCCGAGCGTCCCCACGAAGACTCGGCCCCCGCGTGAGTACCCCGCGCCCCGCGCCCCCGCAGCTCCCCGCCGCCACCCGTGGCTTTCTCCGACAGCTGGCGCGGGTCCCACTCGGGCCACTGTGCAGCGCGTCCCGGGGAGCCCCCTCACCCCCACCCACCCCCCGCGCCCCGCGATTCCTGGGACTCCCAGCGTGAGTTCGCCCCGGGTGCGCTTTCCTCGTCTGCCGTGGTGCGGGTAAGCCGCGTCTCTCCCTGCCTTTGCCTCGCTCCCAGCTCCGTGCGGGAGTTTCTTGTTGTCCCGAATCTTTCCGCTCCCACCAGCCTGTCGCCTGCTTGGATGTAACCTTGAACCCTCCCTTCTCACCGCCGGGATCCAGGCGCCAGCACCAGCACCCTGCCAGGGGAGGAGGGCCCTGATGGGGGGCGGTGGGGGGGAAACCCTGCTTGTGCCCACACTTGCGCCCACCTGCAGCATCTCAGGCCACCCACACGTGGCCACTGCGCCCTCCCCACTCGTTCAAACACAAACCCAGACCTGGAGGGCTGGAGGGCTTCAGGGATGGATCTGGTAGGGCTGCCCCAGCCCCGGCTTCCTGCTTTTAGATGGTTCTTGACCTGGCCTTGACCCGCGCCTGTATGGACCACCAGGGCCTTCTGCCTCTTTGCCAGAGGCGGAGGGGGGTGGGGGGGGAGGAGCGCGGTGCTTTTTTGGAATGACTAAGGAAAAGAGTTTTAGTCACTACGTAGGGAGCAAATGGGGTGGGGGAGGAGAGAGGAGAGGAGAGGAGACAGGTGGTAGCATTAAGGTGTTGGGAAATAGAATCCAACGTGGTATTGGATTTGGAGCTAGAAGGAACAAAGCTTTGAACCTTATTTTCCCACCCCTCAAGCCCACTGTGGAATTAGTTGTCATTAATTCAACTGTTCTTGGGACTTGGACCAAGTAAAGTATTGCCTCTTAGCCTCAGTTATCTCGTCTGCAAAATAATAATGCTTTGCCCTACTCTTAGTACTTTACCTATGCTAGGTCACTTAAGGCAGCTCTGCAATTGTGTTAATTAAACCACATTCAAGTGGTGATATTCACTGGCGTTAATGTGTGCAGTCTCAACAAAGTACTGGTTTACTCATTTGCATCCTACCCATGGAGACACTCAGGCCGAGAGGTTAAATGATTTGTCCAAGGTCACAGGGCTAGGAGGCAGGAGAGTGAGGGTGTGTCTATGGAGTCCACTGTGCTGGGCTTGAAACTCTGGCCCACGTGGGAGTGCCCAGGAAGAGGCACTGCCTATGCACCTGCTTTATCTCTCCCAGACTTTCTCTTTCTTTCTTTCTTTCTTTCTTTCTTTCTTTCTTTCTTTCTTTCTTTCTTTCTTTCTTTCCTTCCTTCCTTCCTTCCTTCCTTCCTTTCTCTCTCTCTCTCTCTCTCTCTCTTTCTTTCTTTCTTTCTTTCTTTCTTTCTTTCTTTTGTTCTTTGTATTTTTTCTAATTGAATCACCCTGAGATACACAGTTACAAAAATTGTTCATGATCCAGTCTCAGTCATGGAACGTTCCAACGTCCTCCCCTCCCCTCCCCTCCCCTCTCCTCCCCTCTCCTCCCCTCCCTTTTCCTCCCCTCCCCTCCCCTCCCTTCCCCAGCCCCCGCCTCCCTCTCCCTCTCCTTCTCCCTCTCCCTCTCCCTCTCCCTCTCCCTCTCCCTCTCCCTCTCCCTCTCTCTCCCTCTCTCTGTGTCTCTCTGTCTCTCTCTCTGTCTCTCTCTCTCTCTCTCTCTCTCTCTCTCTCATTTTCCTCTTAGGCACTTGGTTTGCAATTCTGTTACCAAAAGGACCCTAGACTGCTTTAAACTGTCCTTAGAGGTGTGAGGCTGAAGAGCCCTCCAATATCATGTGCCCCAGAGTTCCCATGCTTGCTGTGTCTCAGAGTCATATTCCTGGAGCTCAGCCCTAACATTTCACTGCTGATCAGCCCTAATTTGTGGCTGTAACATGCTTCCTTGAGACTTACATCTGGGTCCTCTAGTGCCTACTGCCCCACAAATGTGCTAAATCTTTGGTATCAGTGGCCATTGTGACAGAAAAGGGCTGATTTTAGACATCGTAGGTCTCAAGCTACAGACGGGACATCACTTAACATCCCGTTGCTTCCTGTTGCTCTTTCCTTAACTGTTTTTTTTTTATTTTTTTGCTTTTTTGGGTCACACCCAGTAATACTCAGGGGTTACTCCTGGCTTTGCACTCAGGAATCACTCCTGGCGGTGCTCGGGGAACCATATGAGATGCTGGGAATTGAACATGGGTCGGCCGCGTGCAAGACAAACGCCCTACCCACTGTGCTATTGCTCCAGCCCCTTTCCTGAACTGTTCTTACACCGAATGACCAACCAGGAGTACTCACAAAATTACCCACAGGGGTTACCTTGGGGGCATCCCAGAGCCTCTAAGTTTTCTTAGACTCCTAATTCTGAAAAAGAAACTAAGGATGATTACAGTTCTGTTTTTTGTTTTTCATTTGTTGGTGGTTGGTTGGTTTGGGGGCCACACCGTCTTGCTCAGGGCTTACTCTTAGCTCTGTGCTCAGGGATCACTCTTGGTGGGTCTCTGGGGACCATATTTGGTGCCAAGGGACCATATGTAATGCCAGGGATTGAACCTGCCTAAGCCACTCATGTGCAAGGCAAGTGCCCTACCCACTGTAGTATCTTATCTCTTGGTCTCTGATTACAGAAAACTCAGTCCATGGTGTGGTGATGAGACAAAGAGTGTTTTCCTTGTGGGAATTGGGCAGGGCCTTGCTGGCTCAGAGAAGGAAGTCTTCATGAATGCCATCTTCCTCATATCATAAACCCTGACAACTCCTTTTCTTGAGGTGTGGGGAACCTTCTTCAACTTTAAAATTATATGTAAAATGTGTGTAGGGAAGTGGAATGGGGGTATGATAAAACAAATAGGAGAGTCTGGGCTTCCTCAACAAAAAAACTGTCTCTCCTGCACTTCCATGTAGCTACCCAAAGCAGGAGTTTCTCTTCCAGCTATTATGTCTTTGACTTCAAAGGCTTCCAAATCTCAGAACTCTTTCTAAGTCAGTACTTAGCTTCTTTGTTAATGGTCACAGCAGAAATGTAACGTAGCCTGATTCAATTAAAAACTAAAACTTAAAAAAAAAAAGAAATGTAATGTATTCATTCTATATTTTCAGGGGGTGGCAGAGGGAGTTGGGGCGTATCTAGTACCCAGGGTTACTCCTAACTTCGTACTTGGGGATCACTCCTAGCAGGGCTCAAGGTACTATATGCCATGCCAGGGATTGAATACAGCTCAGCTATGCAAAGCAAGTGCCCTCTGTGCTGTACTATCACTTCGAACCCCATCCTTCCCTTTATTGATAGACATTTGACTTTTAGCAGTTACTCAGCGTTAGCAATGGTGCTCTCGTGCATTTATCTTTGTACTAGAGCCTGAGTATTTTGGTGGAGTAGCGTGCTGCAAAAGTCATCTTTGGGTCCAATATTACAGTCTGGTAAATGAGTGAGATTCAGTCTGGAATTTTAATTCATATTTCACTGATTGCTACTGTGATTCAATCTCTAAATATTTATGGGTCATTTGTGTGGGTCTCTGAGTTACCTGTTCATATCTTTTGCTCCTTTTTATGTTGAGTTGCATTTTCTTATGCCTGTTGATTACAAAAGACCTATACCTGTACAGAATCCTAAGCTTTTGTTGTAGATGAGGCTAATATTTCTTCTTGTGTGCTGCTATTCCTCCCCACTCCGGCACTGTTTTCCAGAAATGCAGAAAAGAATATTTTATCATGATAACCATTTTTTCTTGTGGAGGGGTGTATTCCTGGCAGTGCTCAGGGTTTACTCATCTCTCTGTGCACAGGAATCAATCCTGGCAGACTTGGGGGACCATATGGGATGCCAGGTTGAACCCAGTTCAGCTGCATGTTAGGCAAGCATCCTACCCATTGTACTATTGATCTTGCCCCATGATAAATTTTCTTAAGCTTACATGCCAGTCACATTTATCTTGTCCATTTATCTTGTTGTATAGTCACTGCCATTATCCATCTCTAGGACTCTGCATCTTGCAAAATTCGAGCCTTGCAAAAGGGTACAAAATTGTACCCATTCAACACAAATTCTCAGTTATGGAAAGATAGTATAGGAGTGAAGACACTTGCTTGGCATTTTGCTTTACAACCTGATTCTAGCCCCAGCGCCCAAATGGTCTCTAAGCACTGCCAGAAGTTACCCTTAAGCAAGAGCCAGGAATAGCATTTGAACATCTCAGGGTGTGACCCAAATCTGCCCCCCACAACAAACTCCCACTTTCCCCAGCTCCCAACTTTCAACTTTCTGATGATTTCACTATGCAAAATCAAAGTGCATCAGGTAAATGGAGGAAACATTTGATATATGACAAAGATATCACCTGCCATTTGGTGGCTGACTTTGATTTAGGTTAGCAAATTGTACTCATCCATATTATAGCAAGTACATAATTTTCTACCATTTTTTCAGACTAAATAATATTCCATGGCCTGTATATAACCCATCTTGCATATCCAGTCATAACACTTTGGTTGGTTTTAATATATTTTGCGCAAAAATTTTACATGTAAACTCCCTTGATTTTTGTGTTTCATTTAGCTTAGTGAGGTCCTTTTTACCTAAAAAATATATTCTTAATATTCTCATTTTCTTCTAATACTTCCACTATTTTTGGTTTTTACACTTAACTATTCATGGGATTTTTGGGGGGGTTTGGGGTCACACCAGCCGATGTTCAGGGGTTACTTCTAGCTCTGCACTCAGGAATCACTCTTGGCAGTACTCAAGGAAACCATGTGGGGTGCCAGGGATCAAACCCTGGTCGGCACCATGCAAGACAAACACCCTCCCCACTGTACTATTGCTCTAGCCTCTCCATGGGATTTTTATAAGGTAAAAGGTATGGATGTAATTTAATGGATGTAATTTTCCTGAAGTTTTAGGCATTTATCCAATATCCTTTATTTACTATCATTTATTTAGCCATGTATCCTCTTTTTAGTTCACTGGAAATTCTTTTGCTTTTGTTCTTTTGGTTCTGGTTCTGGTTTTTAAATAGAGGTTACAACCTTTGGTAGTCAAGAGGCTATGAGGTATAGCAGGAATCAAACTCATGGCCTCATACACACAAAAAGAATTTTATATAATACTTGCACTACATCTCCTGGGTTTCTAAAATTGTTTTTGTTTTGGAATTTTTGAGTGGGAGGTCACACGTGTTCCTGGTAATACTGAGGAAATGAGACAATGTCATGACTTGATCCCACAGCTACAACAGAAGGGGCCTCCAGCTCATTGAGCTATCTCTTTGGCCCTAATTTTGTTCTCTGTAAGAAGGTGGTGGTTTGGACAGTACGTGGCATTTCACAGGAACTATTCTTGGCTCATTACACAATAATGACTTCTAGTGGTACTCAGGTATTCATATGTGGTACCAGAATTGTACCAGTGGTATTCACATGTGGTACCAGAATTGGAACCAGGTTTGGCCCATCAAGGCAAGTGCTTTACCTCCTATATTATATTTCTGACCCTAGAATTTTTTTATAGTCAAGTAATTCATTTTTTGATTCAACTTATGCAAGTACTCAATAGTTCAGCTTTATAGTATATTTTAAGCTCCATTTAGATATTCATCTCTATATAAACATCTATGTATAGATATTTATTTCTATATATTAATATATCTATTTGTGCACTTTGATATCTAGATATTTGTACTTTAAAAAAGAATACATTTGTACTTTATTTTTCAATAAATAGTGGGCATTTTTATTAATTTATTTAATTTTGCAGTACCAGAGGTTAAACCCAGGGCCTCACTTTTATAAGGTAAGTGCTATACCACTGAGCTATATCCTTCACATAAAAATATATATATATATTTATTTTTAAATCTGGTCCATTTTGTATTTCATATAAACTTTGCAAACAGCTCGTTAAGTTTAAGAAAATCCTGCTGGAATTTTTCTTAACAGTTTCCTGGGTTTGCCATTGTTGATGAATTGCTTTATGCCTCATGTCCATTTTGCTATGCAGACTTGAAGAAAGCACTATGATTTGGAAAGAAATGTTCTGGGGAGTGAAATGACTCACCCAGTTTCATATTCTGGAATACTTTGTCAACCTAGACATGTTCTTTTTAACCTTTCTTTGCCTTAATTTCCTAATTTATGTATTGAGATAATAGGATCTCTTTCATAGGCTATTGTGAGGAATCAGTTAATAAATTATTGAAAGTCACCTGGAAAAACCAAAGGCAGAGAAAGTTGGCATCCAATACAGGCTAGGTGCAACCATTTCCATTTTGATCCCCAGTTTCTACTGGGGGCCTGACATGATGCCTTCTCAGAAAAGGAACTGGTACTTCTTTTCTTTCTTTGGAGAGGATCAGAATTCTATGCAACTTAAACATGGAATTCATATTGAAAATAGTAGTGTCTCTCTGAACTGCCTGGCTTCTCAAATAGTAGTGTTTCTCAAGAAAATGACTCAATGAATGTTCTGTTGTCATATACATGTCATTTTTTAATCCAGTTGGCTGAAGAAGCAACCTGAGATTTTTAACAAGCTCCTGGGTGATGTCAGTAGTGCTGGTCCTTCATCCAGCTCTAGACTTGGAATCTAGAGTCTTCTTCTGATACACTGATATTTAAAAGATAGAGAAAAGATAGAGATGTTGGTAATGATGGTATATCCCATGAGGACAGAGATGACTGGAAGGACATATAAACTGCCTGGCTTTCATGTATGCTAAAGAAGTAAGTTACAGTGGTGGTGTCCTTTATTTCCTTTTCCTCTGTTAAAGGAAAGAGGATGAGTGAGCATGCTAACTATGTCTAATTCTATTCTAAGATTTGAAATCACTGAGGCAGTTACTTCTCTGGAATAGTTAAAACTGTTGACTTAGGAGGACGACTGTCACATTACATTCATCAGCCTAAGAATAAAATCTAAAGTCAGCTCTGAGAAAGTCACAATTGCAAGTGGAAAATGTCAAAAACAAGAAACACTGGGGGCATGTAGGATAAAAAGAACTCTTGGCAAACAGGGATGCATGTTCCTGTGTGTGATCACTTACATCGGGCGAGCCCTGGAAGAGATGGAAATGGACAGGTGGGACTCCTCGTGGAGTCATTTGTCCAGACTCTGGCTTCCCTCACCATGACCTCTCCTGTTCCTGATCTCCCCAGAGGGAGACTTGGAGCTAGTGAACCTCACAAAATTGGCGTCTGACATGATCAGTGTCTGAATCAACCAACACTGTCAGCTGGTTGAACCCTCTTGGGGTATGTGGCTCAAATGTGGAAATAATGGAATCCCTGTAACCTGCATAAAACTGAACTCAACACAAGAAACACACGTATTAAAGGCAGCATTTTCCTCATTCCGTGGCCCCCTTCACCAGATGGCAGGCTTACCATTCCGGATAGTAGTTCAGTGTGTCTTTCTCTCTCTTCCCTTCCTTCCCCTCCCTCCCCTTTCCTTTGTGTGCTTGCTATTTCTGTGTTGGTGGGGAGGATGGGGAACAAACCAGTGGCAGTGTCCCTGCATGCCCCCTCAGCACACCCTTGATTATGGGGTCTCAGGAGTTGCACTCATGAGTTGTGGCATGGGGGCTGAGGGTGGTTCATAGCCTCACCCATTGCCCAGAAGGAGCTGCCCAGTGACACCCTTCTAGAGCCCGGGCTAGACCTTCTGAGCCCAGTTTGGAATCTGCAGTGCAGAAGCCTGCACAGGAGCTTCATTTGGGGCTTGTGGGGAAGCACAGTGAGAGATAAAGGGAAAAGGGAGCAGCAAGGGCAGTGACGGCCTCTCTGCACCCCGCGGGACACCAGAAAAGGACAGGGAAGAAGGAACCTGGGCATAAGGGCTTACAGTCACTGGGCAGTTCTGAGAGTGCTTAGGCCACGGATTTGCCCTTTGGGGAAGCACCCTGTGTGACTGAAATGTCTCTGCTTGTTCTTGGGTTTGGAGCAGTGGCGTGGCCATGTTTAGGTGCCAAGAGCCGTGGGCAGCAGGAGAGGCTGCCAGGCAGTTGTGCCCAGACTCTGTTGGAAGAAGCTCAGAGTGGCAGGATCACACGGAGCCACACACCTCCCCTGAGCTGGTTTTGTGCACACGGAACATTGTTGAGATGTCTGTGCTTGGGTCTCTTTCTTTTCAACTCATTCTTAGTAATTCTTTATAAAAAATGCTCCCTGCTTCCGGATTCTAGTTTCTTGTGGTGAACATTTAGACTTTTTATTTTTCTTTCTATACACAATGCAGTAATGAATAAGACAAACTTGATAAAGCTAAAATCTCAGGGCTAGGATGAAGGAGACATTACTGGTGCCTGCTCGAGGCAATCACTGAACAACAGGATGACAGTGATACAGTGATAAAGCTACACCTTTTGACCATCAGTAACAATCCCTGTGGGGCGGGTGTGACAGCCTTGTTAAGCATAGACAGATACACACCTACAGAGATAGACAGATAAGCATGGGGCACACACAGTCCCTGTTTTCGTTTGTTTTCATTCAAAGTGGTCACAACCAGTTTTTCTTCATTCTCTTTTGATTATTGATATTTCTTCCAAATGACAGATCCATGCCATCTGCCAGTTTCTCTAGAACACTTCTTGCTTATCTCTTATTTTTTCTCTTGTATTTCTCTAATTGCTCGAGCAGGCCCAGTAAGATTGTGAGACTTTTTACTGTGTTTGGCATATTGAATACGTCATGGGTAGCTTGCCAGGCTCTGCCATGCAGGCGAGATACTCTCAATAGCTTGACGGGCTCTCGGAGAGGGGCGGAGGAATCCAACTCAGGTCGGCTAGGTCGGCCGCGTGCAAGGCAAATACCTACCTGCACTCACCCACACGGCAGAGCCTGACAAGCCACCCGTGATGTGTTCTATATGCCAGACACAGTAACAACAAGTCTCACAATGGAGACAGTACTGGGCCTGCTCGAGCAAATCAATGAACAACGAGAGGACAGTGCAGTACTTCTGGATTTCTCTTATTAATTTCTTTTTGTCATTGTGTATAAAAACAAATGTTTCCACTTTGGTATTGGACCAATTTTAGTATTTTTTTTGTTTGGGGGCTACACCTGTGTGGTGGTCAGGGTTTGTTCCTAGCTCCATGCTCAGAAATCCTACTGTGGGTCTCAGGGGACCCTATGGGGTGCTAAGGATGGAATCCAGATCGACCACATGCAAGGCAAGCTCCCTACCCACTGGACTATTGCTCTAGCTCCCACTTAGAGTATTAAATATTTTAGAAGTATATTTAACCAGTATAATAGTCTATATTTGTTGCTTTGGGGTTACTTATCATACTCAGATCAGATAAACTTTCGATCATATTTCATTGTAGTAATTGCAATAGTCTTATTTATTGCAGTTTTATCATTCTCTCCCCAGAATTAATTCTGTTAGAAGGGAATGAAGCAATAGCAACAGTGATAAAGTTAATATGGTTTTATTTTGTATGTGTTTGTATGTGTTCTTATAAACTCATTTAATCATCCTGTCAACCCTATTAGGGTTGGTTCTTTATTCTCATTCTACGGAAATGGAGAACTGATACTTAGATGGATTAAGAAATTTATCTATGACACTTTGAAAGTAAGGAGGTATAGTAACTGTAGTAACATCAAAAACATAAGTGTTAACAATGTTATGGTCATGATACCTAAACTAAATAATAAATAAATAAAATAAACGTGTCCATGCCCACACCATTGTGGTTCTGATTTGGTTCTGAGTAGTCTGTGTTAGAACCTGTGTACTGTTATGTTTAGGCTGTTGCTCCAGGAGTCAGGCTTTTTTCTTTTTTCTGGCTTCACTTACCAATTACAAAACTCAACTTTGTTTCTTTGCTTATTTTTCTTATTTTTTTGGAGGAAGGGGTCATTGCTCACACACACAAAGCAAGTCCTCGACTTTTTTTTTTTTTTTTTTGCTTTTTGGGTCACACCTTGCTATGCTCAGGGGCTACTCCTGGCTCTGCACTCAGGAATTACTCCTGGCAGTGCTCAGGGGACCATATGGGATGCTGGGATTCGAACCCGGGTTGACCGCGTGCAAGGCAAACGCCCTACCCGCTGTGCTATTGCTCCAGCTCTGTGCTCTACTTTTGAGCCACCACTCAGCCTCAATACACTCAGTTTAAATTCTGTTATTACAAATCCCAGGAAGCTTTTATTGCATGTTTCTTTTTTAAAAAAGAGAGATAGAGAGAGAGAAATGAATTGTCTGAAAGCCCATTAGGAGACATAAAGTAGGTTTAGCCATTAAAAAATAGAGAGAGACTCTTGGCTTGCTCTTCAAGCCTGTATTCTTTCTCTCTTGAGCACGTATCTTGCTTGTCTCTGTATAGCTTCACTTGCTTGCTTTTTCCACTCTGGAGAAGCCTGTGTTCTCTCTTGAACATATATTTCCTCTACTCTCTCCTCACTGCTTTTCTAAATGAACTTAATTAAAAAAAAAAAAAACTACCTTCTCAAAAAAAAAAAAACTAAAATGGAAAACATGTAGAAACTTTTTTTTTTTTTTATATAATTTATTTATTTATTGAATCACTGTGGGAAAAGTTACAGAGCTTTCGGGTTTAGGTCTCAGTCATGTAGATACCGAACACATTTCCCTTTACCAATACTCATTTTTAACCCCGAACCCCAATAGACCCCCACCTCCCACCCCTCCCAATTCTTGTGAGGCAGATGAGTTCTAGTTAATACTCTATCTACTTTGACTAGATAGATTATTTCGATAGAAGATGCACAACTATTGTTTAGAGCTTACGACCCACCCCCCCCCAACCAGACATGCTGAAACAGCGTTGTGAAATGATTTGCTTTCTACAACTTGGTTTAAGAATAAAATGAGGTCGCGCGGCCGCGATAGCGGCCGCGCGGTTTTGAATTTCTGCTATTTTACTTATTGACCCTGGAAGAATTTCTATTAAAAGTTAGCTAGTTAAGAGATTGGTTTCTGTGCCCTGGAGTCGTGGCCGTGCCGGAGAGCCGCTCGTGGGGGGCAGCTGGCGACCTTGGTGGGGCGTGGGGGACGGCCCACAAAGCCCCCCTTCCCATGAGGTCCCCGCCGCTCCCCCGAGCCCGGCTCAAACCCGCTTTACACAAGGCTCCCGTGCGGCCGCCATCTTTCTTTCCAGAGAGGAGCAGGCGGGCTGGTCAACGCCCTTCCCCCTCCGGGCAGGCTTGGTGGCGCGGATCAACACAAGTCCATTTGCTTTTCTGCTCCAAGCGGCTGGTTCTCTGTGCTAAGTCCTTGTGCCTCCTGGGCCGTGGCCGTGCCGGAGAGCCGCTCGTGGGGGGCAGCTGGCGACCTTGGTGGGGCGTGGGGGACGGCCCACAAAGCCCCCCTTCCCATGAGGTCCCCGCCGCTCCCCCGAGCCCGGCTCAAACCCGCTTTACACAAGGCTCCCGTGCGGCCGCCATCTTTCTTTCCAGAGAGGAGCAGGCGGGCTGGTCAACGCCCTTCCCCCTCCGGGCAGGCTTGGTGGCGCGGATCAACACAAGTCCATTTGCTTTTCTGCTCCAAGCGGCTGGTTCTCTGTGCTAAGTCCTTGTGCCTCCTGGGCCGTGGCCGTGCCGGAGAGCCGCTCGTGGGGGGCAGCTGGCGACCTTGGTGGGGCGTGGGGGACGGCCCACAAAGCCCCCCTTCCCATGAGGTCCCCGCCGCTCCCCCGAGCCCGGCTCAAACCCGCTTTACACAAGGCTCCCGTGCGGCCGCCATCTTTCTTTCCAGAGAGGAGCAGGCGGGCTGGTCAACGCCCTTCCCCCTCCGGGCAGGCTTGGTGGCGCGGATCAACACAAGTCCATTTGCTTTTCTGCTCCAAGCGGCTGGTTCTCTGTGCTAAGTCCTTGTGCCTCCTGGGCCGTGGCCGTGCCGGAGAGCCGCTCGTGGGGGGCAGCTGGCGACCTTGGTGGGGCGTGGGGGACGGCCCACAAAGCCCCCCTTCCCATGAGGTCCCCGCCGCTCCCCCGAGCCCGGCTCAAACCCGCTTTACACAAGGCTCCCGTGCGGCCGCCATCTTTCTTTCCAGAGAGGAGCAGGCGGGCTGGTCAACGCCCTTCCCCCTCCGGGCAGGCTTGGTGGCGCGGATCAACACAAGTCCATTTGCTTTTCTGCTCCAAGCGGCTGGTTCTCTGTGCTAAGTCCTTGTGCCTCCTGGGCCGTGGCCGTGCCGGAGAGCCGCTCGTGGGGGGCAGCTGGCGACCTTGGTGGGGCGTGGGGGACGGCCCACAAAGCCCCCCTTCCCATGAGGTCCCCGCCGCTCCCCCGAGCCCGGCTCAAACCCGCTTTCCACAAGGCTCCCGTGCGGCCGCCATCTTTCTTTCCAGAGAGGAGCAGGCGGGCTGGTCAACGCCCTTCCCCCTCCGGGCAGGCTTGGTGGCGCGGATCAACACAAGTCCATTTGCTTTTCTGCTCCAAGTGGCTGGTTCTCTGTGCTAAGTCCTTGTGCCTCCGGGGCCGTGGCCGTGCCGGAGAGCCGCTCGTGGGGGGCAGCTGGCGACCTTGGTGGGGCGTGGGGGACGGCCCACAAAGCCCCCCTTCCCATGAGGTCCCCGCCGCTCCCCCGAGCCCGGCTCAAACCCGCTTTACACAAGGCTCCCGTGCGGCCGCCATCTTTCTTTCCAGAGAGGAGCAGGCGGGCTGGTCAACGCCCTTCCCCCTCCGGGCAGGCTTGGTGGCGCGGATCAACACAAGTCCATTTGCTTTTCTGCTCCAAGCGGCTGGTTCTCTGTGCTAAGTCCTTGTGCCTCCTGGGCCGTGGCCGTGCCGGAGAGCCGCTCGTGGGGGGCAGCTGGCGACCTTGGTGGGGCGTGGGGGACGGCCCACAAAGCCCCCCTTCCCATGAGGTCCCCGCCGCTCCCCCGAGCCCGGCTCAAACCCGCTTTACACAAGGCTCCCGTGCGGCCGCCATCTTTCTTTCCAGAGAGGAGCAGGCGGGCTGGTCAACGCCCTTCCCCCTCCGGGCAGGCTTGGTGGCGCGGATCAACACAAGTCCATTTGCTTTTCTGCTCCAAGCGGCTGGTTCTCTGTGCTAAGTCCTTGTGCCTCCTGGGCCGTGGCCGTGCCGGAGAGCCGCTCGTGGGGGGCAGCTGGCGACCTTGGTGGGGCGTGGGGGACGGCCCACAAAGCCCCCCTTCCCATGAGGTCCCCGCCGCTCCCCCGAGCCCGGCTCAAACCCGCTTTACACAAGGCTCCCGTGCGGCCGCCATCTTTCTTTCCAGAGAGGAGCAGGCGGGCTGGTCAACGCCCTTCCCCCTCCGGGCAGGCTTGGTGGCGCGGATCAACACAAGTCCATTTGCTTTTCTGCTCCAAGCGGCTGGTTCTCTGTGCTAAGTCCTTGTGCCTCCTGGGCCGTGGCCGTGCCGGAGAGCCGCTCGTGGGGGGCAGCTGGCGACCTTGGTGGGGCGTGGGGGACGGCCCACAAAGCCCCCCTTCCCATGAGGTCCCCGCCGCTCCCCCGAGCCCGGCTCAAACCCGCTTTCCACAAGGCTCCCGTGCGGCCGCCATCTTTCTTTCCAGAGAGGAGCAGGCGGGCTGGTCAACGCCCTTCCCCCTCCGGGCAGGCTTGGTGGCGCGGATCAACACAAGTCCATTTGCTTTTCTGCTCCAAGCGGCTGGTTCTCTGTGCTAAGTCCTTGTGCCTCCTGGGCCGTGGCCGTGCCGGAGAGCCGCTCGTGGGGGGCAGCTGGCGACCTTGGTGGGGCGTGGGGGACGGCCCACAAAGCCCCCCTTCCCATGAGGTCCCCGCCGCTCCCCCGAGCCCGGCTCAAACCCGCTTTCCACAAGGCTCCCGTGCGGCCGCCATCTTTCTTTCCAGAGAGGAGCAGGCGGGCTGGTCAACGCCCTTCCCCCTCCGGGCAGGCTTGGTGGCGCGGATCAACACAAGTCCATTTGCTTTTCTGCTCCAAGTGGCTGGTTCTCTGTGCTAAGTCCTTGTGCCTCCGGGGCCGTGGCCGTGCCGGAGAGCCGCTCGTGGGGGGCAGCTGGCGACCTTGGTGGGGCGTGGGGGACGGCCCACAAAGCCCCCCTTCCCATGAGGTCCCCGCCGCTCCCCCGAGCCCGGCTCAAACCCGCTTTCCACAAGGCTCCCGTGCGGCCGCCATCTTTCTTTCCAGAGAGGAGCAGGCGGGCTGGTCAACGCCCTTCCCCCTCCGGGCAGGCTTGGTGGCGCGGATCAACACAAGTCCATTTGCTTTTCTGCTCCAAGCGGCTGGTTCTCTGTGCTAAGTCCTTGTGCCTCCGGGGCCGTGGCCGTGCCGGAGAGCCGCTCGTGGGGGGCAGCTGGCGACCTTGGTGGGGCGTGGGGGACGGCCCACAAAGCCCCCCTTCCCATGAGGTCCCCGCCGCTCCCCCGAGCCCGGCTCAAACCCGCTTTCCACAAGGCTGCCGTGCGGCCGCCATCTTTCTTTCCAGAGAGGAGCAGGCGGGCTGGTCAACGCCCTTCCCCCTCCGGGCAGGCTTGGTGGCGCGGATCAACACAAGTCCATTTGCTTTTCTGCTCCAAGCGGCTGGTTCTCTGTGCTAAGTCCTTGTGCCTCCTGGGCCGTGGCCGTGCCGGAGAGCCGCTCGTGGGGGGCAGCTGGCGACCTTGGTGGGGCGTGGGGGACGGCCCACAAAGCCCCCCTTCCCATGAGGTCCCCGCCGCTCCCCCGAGCCCGGCTCAAACCCGCTTTCCACAAGGCTCCCGTGCGGCCGCCATCTTTCTTTCCAGAGAGGAGCAGGCGGGCTGGTCAACGCCCTTCCCCCTCCGGGCAGGCTTGGTGGCGCGGATCAACACAAGTCCATTTGCTTTTCTGCTCCAAGCGGCTGGTTCTCTGTGCTAAGTCCTTGTGCCTCCTGGGCCGTGGCCGTGCCGGAGAGCCGCTCGTGGGGGGCAGCTGGCGACCTTGGTGGGGCGTGGGGGACGGCCCACAAAGCCCCCCTTCCCATGAGGTCCCCGCCGCTCCCCCGAGCCCGGCTCAAACCCGCTTTCCACAAGGCTCCCGTGCGGCCGCCATCTTTCTTTCCAGAGAGGAGCAGGCGGGCTGGTCAACGCCCTTCCCCCTCCGGGCAGGCTTGGTGGCGCGGATCAACACAAGTCCATTTGCTTTTCTGCTCCAAGCGGCTGGTTCTCTGTGCTAAGTCCTTGTGCCTCCTGGGCCGTGGCCGTGCCGGAGAGCCGCTCGTGGGGGGCAGCTGGCGACCTTGGTGGGGCGTGGGGGACGGCCCACAAAGCCCCCCTTCCCATGAGGTCCCCGCCGCTCCCCCGAGCCCGGCTCAAACCCGCTTTCCACAAGGCTCCCGTGCGGCCGCCATCTTTCTTTCCAGAGAGGAGCAGGCGGGCTGGTCAACGCCCTTCCCCCTCCGGGCAGGCTTGGTGGCGCGGATCAACACAAGTCCATTTGCTTTTCTGCTCCAAGCGGCTGGTTCTCTGTGCTAAGTCCTTGTGCCTCCGGGGCCGTAGCCGTGCCGAGAGCCGCTCGTGGGGGGCAGCTGGCGACCTTGGTGGGGCGTGGGGGACGGCCCACAAAGCCCCCCTTCCCATGAGGTCCCCGCCGCTCCCCCGAGCCCGGCTCAAACCCGCTTTCCACAAGGCTCCCGTGCGGCCGCCATCTTTCTTTCCAGAGAGGAGCAGGCGGGCTGGTCAACGCCCTTCCCCCTCCGGGCAGGCTTGGTGGCGCGGATCAACACAAGTCCATTTGCTTTTCTGCTCCAAGTGGCTGGTTCTCTGTGCTAAGTCCTTGTGCCTCCGGGGCCGTGGCCGTGCCGGAGAGCCGCTCGTGGGGGGCAGCTGGCGACCTTGGTGGGGCGTGGGGGACGGCCCACAAAGCCCCCCTTCCCATGAGGTCCCCGCCGCTCCCCCGAGCCCGGCTCAAACCCGCTTTCCACAAGGCTCCCGTGCGGCCGCCATCTTTCTTTCCAGAGAGGAGCAGGCGGGCTGGTCAACGCCCTTCCCCCTCCGGGCAGGCTTGGTGGCGCGGATCAACATAAGTCCATTTGCTTTTCTGCTCCAAGCGGCTGGTTCTCTGTGCTAAGTCCTTGTGCCTCCGGGGCCGTGGCCGTGCCGGAGAGCCGCTCGTGGGGGGCAGCTGGCGACCTTGGTGGGGCGTGGGGGACGGCCCACAAAGCCCCCCTTCCCATGAGGTCCCCGCCGCTCCCCCGAGCCCGGCTCAAACCCGCTTTCCACAAGGCTCCCGTGCGGCCGCCATCTTTCTTTCCAGAGAGGAGCAGGCGGGCTGGTCAACGCCCTTCCCCCTCCGGGCAGGCTTGGTGGCGCGGATCAACACAAGTCCATTTGCTTTTCTGCTCCAAGCGGCTGGTTCTCTGTGCTAAGTCCTTGTGCCTCCGGGGCCGTGGCCGTGCCGGAGAGCCGCTCGTGGGGGGCAGCTGGCGACCTTGGTGGGGCGTGGGGGACGGCCCACAAAGCCCCCCTTCCCATGAGGTCCCCGCCGCTCCCCCGAGCCCGGCTCAAACCCGCTTTCCACAAGGCTCCCGTGCGGCCGCCATCTTTCTTTCCAGAGAGGAGCAGGCGGGCTGGTCAACGCCCTTCCCCCTCCGGGCAGGCTTGGTGGCGCGGATCAACACAAGTCCATTTGCTTTTCTGCTCCAAGCGGCTGGTTCTCTGTGCTAAGTCCTTGTGCCTCCTGGGCCGTGGCCGTGCCGGAGAGCCGCTCGTGGGGGGCAGCTGGCGACCTTGGTGGGGCGTGGGGGACGGCCCACAAAGCCCCCCTTCCCATGAGGTCCCCGCCGCTCCCCCGAGCCCGGCTCAAACCCGCTTTCCACAAGGCTCCCGTGCGGCCGCCATCTTTCTTTCCAGAGAGGAGCAGGCGGGCTGGTCAACGCCCTTCCCCCTCCGGGCAGGCTTGGTGGCGCGGATCAACACAAGTCCATTTGCTTTTCTGCTCCAAGCGGCTGGTTCTCTGTGCTAAGTCCTTGTGCCTCCTGGGCCGTGGCCGTGCCGGAGAGCCGCTCGTGGGGGGCAGCTGGCGACCTTGGTGGGGCGTGGGGGACGGCCCACAAAGCCCCCCTTCCCATGAGGTCCCCGCCGCTCCCCCGAGCCCGGCTCAAACCCGCTTTCCACAAGGCTCCCGTGCGGCCGCCATCTTTCTTTCCAGAGAGGAGCAGGCGGGCTGGTCAACGCCCTTCCCCCTCCGGGCAGGCTTGGTGGCGCGGATCAACACAAGTCCATTTGCTTTTCTGCTCCAAGCGGCTGGTTCTCTGTGCTAAGTCCTTGTGCCTCCGGGGCCGTAGCCGTGCCGGAGAGCCGCTCGTGGGGGGCAGCTGGCGACCTTGGTGGGGCGTGGGGGACGGCCCACAAAGCCCCCCTTCCCATGAGGTCCCCGCCGCTCCCCCGAGCCCGGCTCAAACCCGCTTTCCACAAGGCTCCCGTGCGGCCGCCATCTTTCTTTCCAGAGAGGAGCAGGCGGGCTGGTCAACGCCCTTCCCCCTCCGGGCAGGCTTGGTGGCGCGGATCAACACAAGTCCATTTGCTTTTCTGCTCCAAGCGGCTGGTTCTCTGTGCTAAGTCCTTGTGCCTCCTGGGCCGTGGCCGTGCCGGAGAGCCGCTCGTGGGGGGCAGCTGGCGACCTTGGTGGGGCGTGGGGGACGGCCCACAAAGCCCCCCTTCCCATGAGGTCCCCGCCGCTCCCCCGAGCCCGGCTCAAACCCGCTTTCCACAAGGCTCCCGTGCGGCCGCCATCTTTCTTTCCAGAGAGGAGCAGGCGGGCTGGTCAACGCCCTTCCCCCTCCGGGCAGGCTTGGTGGCGCGGATCAACACAAGTCCATTTGCTTTTCTGCTCCAAGCGGCTGGTTCTCTGTGCTAAGTCCTTGTGCCTCCGGGGCCGTGGCCGTGCCGGAGAGCCGCTCGTGGGGGGCAGCTGGCGACCTTGGTGGGGCGTGGGGGACGGCCCACAAAGCCCCCCTTCCCATGAGGTCCCCGCCGCTCCCCCGAGCCCGGCTCAAACCCGCTTTACACAAGGCTCCCGTGCGGCCGCCATCTTTCTTTCCAGAGAGGAGCAGGCGGGCTGGTCAACGCCCTTCCCCCTCCGGGCAGGCTTGGTGGCGCGGATCAACACAAGTCCATTTGCTTTTCTGCTCCAAGTGGCTGGTTCTCTGTGCTAAGTCCTTGTGCCTCCGGGGCCGTGGCCGTGCCGGAGAGCCGCTCGTGGGGGGCAGCTGGCGACCTTGGTGGGGCGTGGGGGACGGCCCACAAAGCCCCCCTTCCCATGAGGTCCCCGCCGCTCCCCCGAGCCCGGCTCAAACCCGCTTTCCACAAGGCTCCCGTGCGGCCGCCATCTTTCTTTCCAGAGAGGAGCAGGCGGGCTGGTCAACGCCCTTCCCCCTCCGGGCAGGCTTGGTGGCGCGGATCAACACAAGTCCATTTGCTTTTCTGCTCCAAGTGGCTGGTTCTCTGTGCTAAGTCCTTGTGCCTCCGGGGCCGTGGCCGTGCCGGAGAGCCGCTCGTGGGGGGCAGCTGGCGACCTTGGTGGGGCGTGGGGGACGGCCCACAAAGCCCCCCTTCCCATGAGGTCCCCGCCGCTCCCCCGAGCCCGGCTCAAACCCGCTTTCCACAAGGCTCCCGTGCGGCCGCCATCTTTCTTTCCAGAGAGGAGCAGGCGGGCTGGTCAACGCCCTTCCCCCTCCGGGCAGGCTTGGTGGCGCGGATCAACACAAGTCCATTTGCTTTTCTGCTCCAAGCGGCTGGTTCTCTGTGCTAAGTCCTTGTGCCTCCGGGGCCGTGGCCGTGCCGGAGAGCCGCTCGTGGGGGGCAGCTGGCGACCTTGGTGGGGCGTGGGGGACGGCCCACAAAGCCCCCCTTCCCATGAGGTCCCCGCCGCTCCCCCGAGCCCGGCTCAAACCCGCTTTCCACAAGGCTCCCGTGCGGCCGCCATCTTTCTTTCCAGAGAGGAGCAGGCCACATGTAGAAACTTTTAACCGAGAATGTTTGAGAGCAAGAGAAGGAGCATGGCACCTCAGTGTGGGATGTTCCCAGGTGTAAAACCTTTTGCAATAACCCGATTTGCTACCTGGGTTCTAGCCACAGCACTGCATGGTCCCCTGAGCAACCCCACGGGACCTCTCCCCAAATACAAGAAACAACCCAAATGCTCTTGTCATGAGGATCCTTTCAAAGGGGGCGCCCAAGGACAACCAGCGCAGTTCTTGTTTGTTTGCAAGGAAAATAAATATATTCAAGAACTAAAGAGAGCTAAAGAGAGAGACATGTGCTCCAAAGAGAACACGGGCTTCTTCAGAGTGGAAAATACAAGGTACACATCCCAAGCCAGGACGTCGGGGGGGGGGGGGGGGGGCATTTCCCCAGAATAGGGAAATGTGCCCTCAAGTAAGAAAGTCCACATCTCAAGAGGAGATATGAGCAAGTACTGAGTGTTGGCAATGGTTTTAACAGAGAGAGAGAGAGAGAGAGAGAGAGAAAGAGAGAGCGCCAAGAAGTTAGCTCAAAGGGTTGGAGCCTGCACCTGGCATGCTCAAGGCTTCAAGTTCAATCCCCTAGGCTACATACTTGCCTCACTGCCAGCCCCCAGTACCACAGATACAGAGTAACACTGAAATGGTCCCATTGGGCCCAAACGCTGAACCATCAGGCCTATAGAGCTAGGCTGTATATTGAATACTGATGGGAGTGAGGTCTGGGCATCCTGGCAATGCTTGGGAGCTTCTTCCCCCAGAAAGCAAGCAAGCAAGCCAGAAAGGAAGCCGAGAAACCAAGTGAGGAGGGTGAGGCCCCTGGAGGAAGCCACATGCAACTGGATACTGCCCTGTGAATCTCTCCCAGGTGCTCATTGGACCCCTCCTCCCCTCCTCTCCATGCTTCCTGGATGAACAGCTTCTTCCTTTAAAACAGCATTTGCATATGACATCATCGAACACCCAGCCAGGCAGGTTTTTAAAGAGTTTGGCAATACACCTACTTTCTTGGGAAGCAAATGACTGATGATGCTGCTTCTCCTGGGGATTATTTACAAGGGAGAACCTTCCCTGGAATAAAGACTTTAATTTTTCCAGGAAAGGAGCTCCAGTGAAGAAGGGTAGGTGGACAGTGCTTTGGAAAGTTTGTTTGAATTAGGCACGTGCTTTTTGCCCAGAGGGATAGTCAAAGGCATCTTCGTTTTGCAAGGAACTAAGATTGGAGTGAGAAGCTAGACACAGTCATGCCTTCCTGCCCTTCCCAACCTCCAAAGAAAGGCCAAGGAATTAGGCACTATTGGAGCCATAGACAAAGTCAAAATACTTAGCAAGGAGTCTATGTGAGTTAAAACGAACTTGAAAGCACAGAAGAACAAACATGAGAATGTTGGTACCCACCTGCATTCATTCACCAGACACTCACCAGGTAGCGTTTGTGTGTCCTAGGCTGTGATGAGCCATGGAAAACAAGACTCAGACCTGTTGTCGGGCAGCCTGGGGTCTGGCTGAGCAGGAAGAGGGTCTGGAAAACAGAGCAAGGTGGGGGAAAGGCCCAGGTGTGGAGCAGACAATGGAGTGGGATTTTCCTCCCAAGTTCCACTCCGCCATAGGTTGGCTTCCTTCTGCCGTTGACCGTTGGACGCAGCACTGCACCTTGCCGATGCCTGGCCAGAGGGAAAGCCTGTTGTCAGAACCGGGGCTCTGTGGCCTGTCTGTGTCCGAGGTCGCGCTTTGAGGGAGCTTCTCCCGGCGAGGGCAGCCTGCAATCCCTGGCACACAGCCCGCTTCAGTCCTGCATCTGAATTGCTCTTCATGTGGGCCGCGTAGAGCAGTGCTCAGGCCTCTCTCTGTTCTGTGCTCCCTCATCTCGTCTCCATCTGGCCCTGTGGATGACATTCCACACTGAAGATGTCCCGGTTTCCAAGCTGGGAAGCTCCAGTCCTGTGTCCAGCCAGCGACTTGCTGTCTGCACTCGGCGAGCACATCTGCAGCATCTCAAACGCCACACACAGGATGCCGACTGAGCCCTGGATGCCGGCCACTGTGTCCGCTCTGCTTTTTCTCCATAGCCTTTCCTTTCTTCCAGCTGCTCAGGCCCAAATTCTCAGCACCATTCAGGGTGTGAGGCATGACAGGTCACTGCCCCACTTGCTGCCAGTCCCATCTTTAATGTCTCTCCCAAATTCCATCCCTATCATGCCCCTGGGCCCAACTGGTGCCATTCTTCACTAACCGATGGCTGTTAAGTTCCTTAGTGTGCTCTCTTTCTCTCTCCCCCTCCCTCTGTCTCTCATGTTCCTGTCCCCTCATTTCTTCTGATAGTGCTTCCTTCCTGGTCAGTCACACCATGTTTGTCATGGCCTCACACTGTCCAGTGGCCCGTCTTGCTCTAAGCAGAAGCCAAGATGAAGAAAACTCTTTGTGTGTGTGTGTGTGTGTGTGTGTGTGTGTCTGTCTGTCTGTCTGTCTGTGCGTGCGTATGCTCGGCCTGGTCCCAGTCCCCTCAAACCCCCTGCAGCCTCAGTCCAGCTCCCACAACATCTCCCGGTTCTGAGAACAGGCCAAACACTCTAGCTTGAGGTGGTCACCGAGTCAGACAGCATTCCACAGAGAAACAGCTGCACGTGTCTCTCAGGGCAGCAAGAGATGAAAATGGAAATGCCCAGACTCACGCAAATTTACTAGGAACTAAAAGGGAAACACCAAAGCGGGAGGATTTCCAGGGCAGAATATCCAGGGGAGGGAGTGGTGGCCCTAAAGGGAAAGAAAGGGGAGCAGGGCTTTTTAAAATCTTCTCAGTTACCTAGACGCAGCCAGCCAGACTCCATTCTCAAGGCGCCTCCAAACTTTCTATCAGGATGAAGGCAGGCAGGAAGGAAGATGGCTCCTGCCTGGCTTTTTGTGCTGTCAGGCCCAGCGTGACATTCCACCCTCATATTCCACACAGGGGAAAGGGCGGTCTCTCACCTGTGGCCTGCAAGCAGCTACCTGGACTATTGCCCTTATTCATCCCATGAACACCAGGCCACCCGTTCAGGTGGCATCTTCACAGTGTCTCTGAGGGCAAACTTGATTGCCTTGACCAATTGTGTTAAGACAGAAGCTACAGCTCTGTCATAACACAGAGTCTGCAAGCAGTCCTGGGGACCTGGACTATAGTGACTGTGAGTGCCTGGCCATGCCACCAGAGACCACTGCTTGGGTCTCATAGGCAAGGACCACAGTGCTCAGCTGCCCAGTCTAATCCCATCAGCGGGATATCTGGAAGGAAAGACAGTCCCTGTGCCGGGATTCACCTCCTATTCCCAGGATCCAAGATGGTGGGTTAGGTCGGCCCCCAGGCAGGATGGTTCTGAGATCAAACCCCCCAGTCCTGGACTTGCTAAATACTCCTCTTTTTAACTCTGGTTGTGTGACAACTTTTCAATCTTTAATTTTGGACTCTCCTTTCTTAAAAATTGGCTTTCAAGATTTTGTAATTTTTCTGCCCCTGAAATGGGCTTAATTTTTTTTATAAACATTGAGTCAAATAGCACAGGTAAAATATTTGACTTACTAGACTGGTATCTTTTTAGACACTGTGTGAACAGTTAGTTCATACAGAGAACATGAGGCAGTACCCCTGTTCCACTCCCCCCATCACCCCCCTCCCCGCTGTCTGTTAGAATTCAAGGGCTCAATATGACCTCCCTCTGGGAATGAGAGCTCAGGGGGAGAAGAGAGGCAGTGCCCCTAGAGTGAACCAGTTGCTTGGCGTTGGACACCTCACTTGCTGTTTCCCTTTGCTCCCCCCCCCCCACCCCGGGTTCTGAGCAGTCTTCTTCCTCTCCCATTCGTGTTCTGACACTCAGAACTTCCCTGTGACTTTGCTGTTTAGGTGTAGTGGGAACATTGTTAGGGTGGTAAGCAGAGGCTTTGAGGAGGTGGCATGAGCTGGCGGCCAAACGCCGGAGCGGCGGAGGCAGTGCCGAGAGGAACACCGAGGCTGCAGTTAGTGGACTTGAGCTTTTGCGGCATTTGACCTTTCTTAGGAAGCAGCTTGGAGCCCCTGGAATAGTTTAATGGTAGGTTTTACCCTCTTCCTGTCTTCACTGTTATTCTTATTTACTTATAAATACTATTTTGAACAGTAAATGCAGGCTAGCACAGAGTGGATGGTGAACATTGTTGTGGTTCGCTGAAGGTTTTGTTTAGATGGGATCCAAGTAAGCAAAAATGGACTTGATTATTTCATTGCTGCTTGCTGGGATGAGTCAGAGTTTAGAGTAGAAAAGTGAAATTCAATGTTTCCGGTGACTGATGCGTTTATTGTTCAGTTAAGAACATCTCCTTCTTGAGGTCACTCAGACTTCTGCTTCGTCCCCTGGTCCAGAGGACAAATCCACGATTCCCTTTAGTCTGTAGGTTAAAATATTCTTCTACGAGAAGAAGTGAAAATTTATTTTGAACAATGGAAAACTTTTTCCTTAGGTGGAATGGTCTTTTTTTTTTCTTCAGCACAGTGTTTTAAATGCAGTAACATTGATTAACATCATAAAGATTTCAGGTGTCCAGACTTAAAAAATCAGCTTCTCTGCTTCTATTACGCTCACCACCAGAAGTCTGGTTTCCATTTAGCCCCCTGGTGGGATTTTATTCCCTTCGATTTTTATTTAGATACTGGTGATTTACAATGTTGTTAATAATTAAGTCTCAGGGATACATAGTACCAATGCCCGCCCATCACCGGAGTACCAGCAACCCTCCACCAGTGTCTCTATGTCCCCTGCTATCTTTCCGCCCCCAACCTCTTAGTAAGCTCAGTTCTGCAGGCTGATTCTCACTCACGATGTTACCACTGGCTGTTTGTTATTCTGCTACCATGTTCCTTTATAATTCTCATATGAAAGCCATCGTTCTGTATGTATTCCTTCCTTCTGACTGACTACACTTAACATGATACCCACTAGCTCCATGTAGCGTGAAATTCATGATTTCATGGATGTTGTATAGCTGAGTAGTCTCTCTTTCTCTCTCCCTTCCTCCCTCCCTCCTTACACCAGTCAACATATATATAGGTGGGATTTTAACAAGAAAGGCAGAGAACAAGTGTTTGGACTCTCTCCTGAGTAATTAACTCGCATGTAGTCCCCTGACAGTGGCATCTGCTCGCTCTTTTTTTTTTCCTTGTTTGGTCACACCCAGCAATGCTCAGGGGTCACTCCTGGCTCTGAACTCAGGAATTACTCCTGGCGGTGCTTGGGGGACCATATGGGATGCTGAGGATCGAACCCGGGCCAGCCACATGCAAGGCAAACGCCCTACCCGCTGTGCTGTTGCTCCGGCCCCTCTGCTCTCTTTCCAACCAGAGTTTCCTTTCATATTTCACCTTAATTCCTCTGCTCTTCCTTTCTTCACCAATCTTTTCTTGGCGCAATGCAACTCTGGATGAGTTTTCTGTAGCCGCAAAGCCTGAGTGGTGCATGGCAGGAACCCTGGGGCATCCTCAGCTGGGATCAGCCCTTCTTGGCCGTGGCACAGCCCAGCTGCTGACTGACCTGGGCCGGCTCCAGCTGGAGTAGCTGAGCTTAACTCAGTCCTACCTCTCCTGTTGTTCTTCCTTCCCCTGGCTCCAGCAGGCCGGCCCAGACACACCCTTTTCAGGCCAAAGTTGGAAACGCTCAAGAGCGAGCAGGAGTCTTTGCGATCCCTTCAAGCCCAGGTGGCATACTGGCAGGCAATCATCTGCCTCATTTATAGCCAAAGGAAGACTTGCAGAAAGGGAAGTGGGACTTTTATTCAGTGGCAGAAGTCGGAGGGCTCCAGAGTTACACAGGCAGGAATATGGATACAGGGAGGAGAGAAGAATGAGACACTTTAATGCCGTTTTCTAAAAACAACAACAACAAAAATGGCTCAAGGAGACCTGTTCAGAGTGAAATTCAAATGTTGCTTCTGTGTGATTTCTCTTTTTCAGGACGCCAGAACCGATGGCTGCCCTTGTCCTCTTTCAGCCAATGTTCCTCTTGGCATTGCTGTGCTTGAAAATTTATCAGAGTGAAGGTAAGACATGGAAAGAGCAGCGAAGATATAAGCACACTAAAAAAAAAAATGAAGCAATAGCAATAAGAGTATTTTTCCTTTGAAGGTGACTGTTATTCTCATGCATAGATGTATCACTTTCTCAAAGCAATGGTTACCTTGGTTTTGACTTCTTTCATCTTGACTATCTATTTTAGCAAGCCATATCATGACCCTAATTTTCCTGGTCAGCGCACTGATCAATGGACTGCTTGTAAAGTGGTCTGAATAGGAGAACTTCTTCACTATTGTGCTTCACCCAGAGTCCCAACATCATTTATAGCCAAAATCAGAATCCTGAGCTTGGCAGGAAATGGAAGGAGCCATGAAGCTTCTCAGACATTTCACTGCCGATGACCTCTGATTGGGAAAAGTGGCCTGTCTTAATGGTTGGGGAACAATACAGTCTAGGGGAAGCCAGCTTATTTTTTTAAATCTATATTTAATTTCCATATAACTATGTCTGGTTATTTAGCCTCGCTGTTATTTCATTTCCTTGTCTATAACTATTCACTGCCTCCCAGCTTGTAGAGGTATCCCAGGAGAACACTTGGTAGCATGCTCACTGCTATGTGCTCAGCACTACTGCTATCATTTTTACCTCCCTATGGAAAATAATGCACTTCTAGAATGACAACTTTGAAACATTCTTCAGTATTGGATAGTGCTTTCTGTTTTATTGATAGAAGAGGAAGTACTTTCTTGCTTTTCATACTAAGTGCCAGAGGATTTCATATAAGGAAAGTACCCATAGAACTAGAAAAACAAATGCTTAGAAGATATCTGTTTTGTACCATATCCTGTAAAGCCCAGATCATTTTTTTCAATTTTTTAAAATTTTTAATAGTGAGACATCATGAGGTACAGTTACAGACACACATTTTTGTGCTTGGGTTTCAATTATACAATGATCAAATACTCATCCCTTCACCAGTGCCCATTTCCCACTACCATGGATCCCAGTATCCCTCCCACCCCCCAACCCCCCATCCCCCCCCCTCCCCGCCTCTGTGGCAGGGCATTCCCTTTTGTTCTCTCTCTCTTACTGGGTGTTGTGGTTTGCAAAAGAGGCAATGGGTTGGGACCTTAATCTTCCAAAACCTCCACATGACTTCCAACTCACATCAGACCTTCTCAAACCAAGCCACAACACCAGTTGAATCAATAATCCCTTTGGAATATGTGAGGTGTTCCCCTGTCATAAGTAAAAAAGCAGTAGTTTATTCTTGTCTAAGAATCAGCAGTGATTTAACTCCCTTTCAGGACTTATCTTCAATTTGGGGCTGTTTCCTAAGTTTGCTGGCAACCTGTTTCCTGTTTGACTCTCAAGTCTTTTTTGAGTCTGTTATGGAAGTAAATTCTCAGTGCTTGTTCAAGATGTTCAGTGAATTCTCATTAAAGGGGTGTGTGTGTGTGTGTGTGTGTGTGTGTGTGTGTGTGTTGTGTGTGTGTGTGTTTTAAAGTTAAAAAATTGGCTTACAAAATTTTTTTTAATTTGATGCCAGTAATTTAGGCTTTATAGCAAAAGAGCCTTCATTATTTATAGCCTTTCTATAAATTTCTAAACCAGTGAAATTGCCTGGTAAGGTACTCTTTGGTTTAACTGTTTATCCATTTGTTAACTTGCATGCATGACGTTGTTGAATAAGTCATTTCACTTTTCTGGATCTTAATTTCTTCACCTGCCAAGTGATTTCCAAATTTCTTTTCAACTTTTAAAGGTATGTGATTCTAGATGCGCAAGTTAGCCATATTTTCACTAAGTTAAATATCAATAATATTTAATAGTCTAGTGATTGTGACCATACAAATCATATGGTTATTAAATGGTCACATCTCATTTTGATCTTTCAGCCTTGCCTGAGCCTTTGTCATTGATTCCTGGATCCCTGAAAGTAACCACCAGTTCTTCCCAGCAGCGCTTACATTTACGATGGAATGTCCACAACCTTTCTAATGATCAAGTAGACCACTTAAAAATGATTTTCCAGATTGAGATCAGTAGAGTTAACACATCCAATGTCATATGGGTGGTAAGATTTTTAATCAATATTTAAATTTTACTGTTCTGATGCAATGATTTGTCCTTTATAACAAAAGAATTTCCAACATGGAAAAATTATAGCAGCTTAGTAAAGGTATGTGATTCTAGGAGCGCACGTGAGCCATATTTTCACTAAGCTAAATATCAATAATATTTAATAGTCTAATGATTGTGACCATCCAAATCATGTGCTTAGTTTTCCCAAACAATTGTATTTCTGTTTTTAGCTAAGAGGAAGGATGTAGGACAAAGTTATGTAACAGCTTTCATTTGTAATTTGGATGGAATGTGTTAAGAAAATAGACCATTTCCTGGTACTAATTTGTCCACGGGAAGATTCTTGGGTATGTATTCCAAAAAGTGGTTGATCCATGAATATCCATGAAGTTCAGCCTCTTTATTCCTGTCCCTTACCTGTCTACTAGAAATTTTCCTAAATTAAATGTCATAGTTTGACATTGTTTGGCATACTTTGGCATAGTTTTATGCCACTGAAACATACTAGTCAGTTTCTTTGCTTATATATTGAACTGAAATGCAAAGGACAAATGAATGCTAATGCTGTATGTTCTAACCAACAGAAGTACTTCATGGACCTATCATGCAGAAGAGTAGCTTCTGTCTTTTGTACCTTACATGAGGCAAATTAAGAACATTCTTAGTGTCATACTACTTTAGTCTTTAAATGATTTGGATCATTTGTCTTGGTTCAAGCTATGATTGTGTCTATTTTGCCTAATATTTCCTCACCCTAAACATTGGAACACTTAGGTGATGTCTTGCAATTTTCCATTATGTTCTGAGGAGTGAATACACATCTCTCTGAGGAACCTTAATAATGGACATACATACATGTTCATTCATGTTCATGAACCATTGGATGTTATCTCATTGAAGAAAGCTCCATTTGGAGGGAAGGGGGACTCAGAAAGGTATCTTTGCCAGGGGCCTCTCTCAGCCCAAGGGATGTTACTCTTCTCTCACAACAGTGAAGACCTGGATGCAGAGATCCTGAAAGATCCTATGTCAAAGCATATAGGACATTAATTTTGTTAGTTCATTTTGATTTGGGGCCAGGGATTATTTTTCAGGGATTATTCTTGGTTCTGACCTCTGGAATGCCTCTTGGCAGTGCTCAGGGGTCCATATGCTGCTGGGGATCGAACCCAGATCAGCTTTGTGCAAGGTAAGCGCTGTACTATCTTTGGCCAGAGACCACTAATTTTAAAGACTGTTACACTCCTTCTCCATTACTGCATTTGAGCTCTGAGTGAGTGACCTGATTCTTAGACTCTAACAATTAGACTCTATTTAGGATTGGCCACAGGTCTAAACTCTACCAAGGCCCATAATTCTGTCAAAGGGTCATTTGCCACAAGGAGTGTTGTTTAGTGTTCTGGTTGCAAGCAGCGGCAAAACTTGTGTGTGGTGTTCACTTCCCCTACCAGCACCTCATCCCACTATCCCACCTCTTACTAACAGTTTTGATTGTTTGTTTTTGTTTTGTTTTGTTTTGGTGAACCTTCTGGCTGTTATTATGGGCCCAGTAAAATTTTTACCATGGATCACATTTAGGCTGAGAAAGAAAAAGAAATTCGAGAAAAATGCTGAAGAAATTTGTGAAACACTAACACTCACCACGAATAGAGAAAGTCCACAGACTGAGTTCGCCCCATTGTCCATTTCCCCAGAAAACAGGACTTCCTGTTCTGGGGGTGAAATCACGCCGCCCCAGACCCTGTGGACCCTGTCCTTTCTCCTCCTCACACACAGGTGTCCTTATCTGTTCACCTGCGACTTACTAGTTCTCTTTTCAAGATCAGAGTGAAAGCTACTCGTGTATCCCATAGAAGTTGGAGATCTATTAAAAGTTTTGCCTTTCTGTTGTTCTGTCCCCATAATTCCAGCTCACCATGACCCCAAAGGAGCTCAGAAAACCAAATGGAAGACGTTGGCTGTGTCAGAGCCAGGGTCACGCCCTCCCATTGTCCTTATGCCCAGACAGCAGTGATGCCCCATCCTGCCAGCCAGTTCCCAGGGACTATGAGTCCTAGACAGAGGGAAGCCTGAGATGCCGTGATCTGAAAATGTCTCAGGCTAACATCAAGAGGGACATGAGGGACATTAGATCCTTCAGTTTAGGATGCAGTAAGAGGCCTGATGCTGCCTCATTCTTGGAAAAAGGAGGAAGCTTCACACTCCATGCCTCTGATTATTGCATTTCCCAGCAAATCAAAGGCGACTGCTATCCCAGTGCTCCCTCTGAACCTGGGGCATATAGTTATTTCCCATCAGTGCTGGCCATCCAACGTCACCAGGCTCTGCGCATCCTTTCCAGTGCCTGGTTTTATGATTCAGCCATGGGCAGGAGGCGAGCAGTATAAGTGCTCTAGCTTGGACAGAAGCCTGGCATGGCCGCCAGCGGGGGAGAAGCACACGCCTCAGGCACACATGTGACTTCAGCTGGATTTGTGTGTTATGTCTGCGCCAGTTTCATCTGACTGACTGCTGCTGTCTTCTCTGGGCCAAATTAAACTCACCATCTGAATCAAAGAAAACAACCCAAACCCAATTTAGCACATAAAAAAAAAATCACCGAATCAATGCATTCAAGAAAAGTTCTGCCTCCTCATGACAAAGCTGTGAAAACCACAAAGGCAAGTTGAGGTTGCACAGAATGCACACAGTGTCTGGGAGGAATAAAGTGCATGCCAGCCCAGGAGCTGGTGGAATCAGCCAGACTGTAGACTAGAGACTGAGGTCCAGGCATTATTTAGATCTGGACCCTTAGCCCCGAGCCTGAGGAGGTGCAGCCGCAAGTGTGAGCACCAGGCTGCTTTGGGAGGGTTAGGGGGGGCATCAGAAGCCACTGACCCTGGAGGTGGGGTTAGGCCTGTTCTCCAACATCAGGGAGGAAGGACAGTTGGAGCCAAAATGTGGAATTAGGAGCTGCTGGAGCGGGAGGCATGGAGAGGAATGTTTTGGGGGAGATGCAGCAACTCTGAGCTCCTGTGGGCAGGAGGGGGTGGGTGTCCCAGCTCAAAAGACTCGATGGCAGGTGGGGTCCAGGCCTGCCATGCAGTAGCCTGGGAGCCATGCTCAGACTTTGTTTCTGATCCTGAAAGTAAGAAGAAGTGGGGATTGGATAGAAGGAGATCTGATTGGATGTTTCCTGATAGCCAGCTGAGCTGCATGGTGGAGAGCATTGGGGGGACCAGGAGTCATCCACTCTGGGCCAGGCGGGCCGGTCTGGTGAAGGGGTCAAGTCAATCTGTGACTTGGTGACATGATAGTAAGGTCTCCATTGTTGATGTCGTTCCTTTTGTAAAATTTCCTTTTTTGGACATGGACTTTTTAAACACTTTTAGTCACTGTGAATTGCAAAGTTATTTATGACTGTGTTTCAGGCATGCAGTGTTCCAACACTTATCCCTTCGCCAGTGTCCATTTCTCTCCACCAATGTCCTGGTTTCCTTCCTGCACACCAGCCTGTCTCCATGATAGGGTCTTTTTGATTTGTTAATTTTTTTTTGAGCCACACCTGGCTTCCTCCTGGCTCTGGCTTAGAGATTACTCTTAAGAGGGCTTAGGAGACCATATGGGAAGCCAGGGATCGAAGCAGGCTGGCCGTATTGCAAGGAAAGCTCCCTGTCTGCTGTACTATCACTCTGGCCATAAGGTGCTTTTCAAATAAATTTGGGGCACTGTGTTTTTTTTAAGTAATGTTAATGATAGGGTTTATGACACTGACTTTGAACCATATTTAAACAAAATGCCCTTGAGGTTGCCCTCATTAACTATTGAAAGGCACATGGATCAGAAGTCAAAACTCATGATACAAAAGTTTTGTTTTATAGTAATGCCAGTTATGCAATAAACTGAAATGCAACAAATCTTCCTAAGTTGCAGTTCCCTACAGAGAGTGAAAAAACACCCGTAAGAATAGGCTTGTTCTCACACAAGGGCCTGTGTAGTCTGTCATGGGCACAGGCTTATTCTTCCTGTTATCTGGGGGAAGGAGCTCTCCTCAGGGTGCTCAGTGGCCATCAGGACTACACCTAGTGGTGCTCAGAGTCGGTGTGGAGGACACGTACAGGAGGGAAAGCCAAGATGAGGGAAAGTCTTCAGGTTTGCTGACTCTGGGGCAATTGAGGTGTGTGTGGCTCCAACCCCTTGCTGTACGAAACAAGAAGGTGAGCTCCATTTCTTCAAGAAGCACAAAATGCTGTTGCCCTTACCTTCCACCTAGAAGGATGGACAGCGACTGTCCTGGCAGGGTCCAAGAGCAGCCTGAGTGCCAGAGCGTTGGGTGGTTTGAGGCAGAAATGTGCCTCTCCACTCCCTCAGAGCCACGCTCACATCAGGGAAGCAGCCCCAGGTGAGATGCCAATAATTGAACCCAGTGTAAACAAGGCCCTTGGGACGGTATTAGAGGAAAGCACAAGAAAGACTCTGGGAAGGAGAGGGGGAATGGTGGGGGCTTGAAGTACAGGACATGTTCCCATTGCAGAGTGCCCCAAATCCAGGGACAGTGTGAAAGAGCATTGAGGTGTACATGCGTGTTGCTATCCCAAATGAGTGGGGTCCAGGGAGAATATTCCTGCTGGGGTTGGTAGGTTCCAATATGCCCGAAGAGGGGCACGGAGAGACGCAGAGGGAAGAGAATGACAGGGGAGGGGAGGGGCCTTTGCAGGCTGTGGAAATGGAGAACATTTGGATGCGATCATAAGATAACCGCTTCCTTTTTTTTTTCTTTTGGGGTCACACTGAGCGATGCGCAGGAGTTACTTCTGGCTCATGCACTCAGGAATTATTTCTGGCGATGCTCGGGGACTATATGGGATGCTGGGGAAGGAACCCGGGTCGACTGCGTGCAAAGCAAACATCCTACCTGCTGCGCTATCACTCTAGCCCCAAGATAACTGGTTCTTGAGTTAGAATCAGAGAGCCAGTGTTTTAGAAAATTAGGATGAAAGTCCATGCCTAAAGAACAAATAGCAGTTCAGCGTCTCAGTTTCTCAGGGAGCAATGTAAGATGCTTCTATATGAGTGACATCTCTGGCGAACAGAGATCCTGATAAAGCAGAGATTCCCATGCTGATTTAAGCCCTCACCCCTTTTTCACATACACACACAGGATGATCATTGTGCCCCCTAGAAACTACCTTTTAAAAGCAAACAAGCAGAAAGTAACTAGCCGCATTACCACCCCCTAGATTTTTTCAGTTACACCTCCCCCCCTCTCCCCCCCCCCCCCCGGAGTGCACCAGTCACTTCGGAAGACACACTTGGGAAACACTGAGAAACGGAGTTCAAGGAGGTTCATGGGGACACCACATCTGAAAAAAAAATACGAGACAAAAAGACAAGGAAGATATGGAAAGTCTTGACTTCTCAGAGGCAATGGAACTCGCCAGTACCATCCACAACTACCCTCTACTGAGATGTAACCAGCGTGGTTTGACCTGCTTAAAAATTCATCAATCTAACTGACTTTTGAAAAACAGATTAGCAAGGGTTGGAACAATAGTACAGCAGGTAGGTTGCTTGCCTCACATGCAGCTGACTCGGTTTCGATCCCCTGCACCCTATATGGTTTTCTGAGCCCTGCCAGGAGTGATCCCTGAATGCAGAACCAGGAGTAAGCCCTGAGCACTGCCATGCATGGTTCATCACCTAAAAAATGTTAAAAATAAATGCTTTTGTTGGCAAGAATACTCTTGTCAGCTTCTATGTGGCCAGTACCTTCTGTCTCTTTCCTCAAGATTTGCATAGCTTTAATTTTCTGAGAAAGAATCCTGAGTTCCGACCTCCATCAATAGTCAAGAATCAGGGACGCTGTCTTGTTTGCCAAGGTGTCAAAAATCAGATGGGCTGGAAACATAGTAAGATTTGGAGACAACCACTGGACTAGAGCCGTTACTGACTGGATTCTACGGGACGTCAAAAGATTGCATGGCCGCCCACCTATGAGATGGTCAGACTTCTTCGTCAAGACCCTGAACGATCGGTTTGAGGCTCTTCGTGTTCCTAGAATGAACAGACACCATTGGGCTACATAGCACGTGACAGGGACGAATGGAGACGTTACTGGTGCCTGCTCGAGCAAATCGATGAGTAACGGGAAGTCAAGTGATCAAGTGATCAATTTTCTCTCATGTGGCTCACATTAATCCTTGGAATCCAATGGCATTGGGTACTAAGTTTTCAAAGACAAAGGACTATAGCAATTCTAATTGAGACTTTGGGTATGCAGAGAGTGGATGGGCTATAATGTACTGCACTTGTTTATAATGTGGTACAGCAGTAGAATCTCAAGTGTGTATGTTAGGTAAGTTGAGTCAAGTAATTTTCCAGGAAAGCACAGCCAAATGTTTCCAAATCTCACTATTTCTAGGAGAACTATACCACTACATTGAACCACATTCTGCAGTGGAGCTGGGAATCCGAGCTACCATTGGAATGTGCCACCCACTTTGTAAGAATAAGAAGTTTGATGGGTGATGCCAACAGCATAAAGTGGAGGGTCTGGAATGAATGGAGTTCCTGGAAGGAAGTTCAAGGTAAGAAGTAAGGCCATCAGAGCATGAAGAGATGTAGCATCTAATATTATTTGGGATCCATTGTCAAATAATGGAAGTTCCCCCCATGAGGAACTTGGGGGAGGCAGAGACATTATTTTTCTTTGGTTCCTACCAGAACTAAAAAGCATGGGTTAGAAACTTGTTAGAGAGACAGGCATCCAAAGTGCCACATAATTTATTCATTGAGATAATTATGCAAATTATGATAACTTTGTGTTCATTTCACAACTACATAAGGTGTGTTCATTATAGAGTGCTAAGGGATACCTAAAGTGTGTATGTTTTTGTTCAGAACAAAACAAAATGTGCATGTATCTAGAGCAACAGTGGGGAGTTTTCTCTGCAAAGGGCAAATGTGAACTATTTTAGGCCTTGTAGACTATAAGCTTTGACTTCTGTTCTGCTGTTGCAATGTGTAAGCAGTCACAATCAATGTGTCAATCAAATACCACCAGACTTGTATTCTAATAAAACTTTATTTACAAAAACAGATGGAAGCTGCACTTGGCCCTAGACGATGTCTTACCATTACCCAATATAAATGGATGAGAGAAATAGGGAAAAATTGAACTAATTCTTCATTTGAATAGTTATAAAAATCTCTTAATTTGGGTTATTTTTGATATAAGATTTAGAGTAAGTTTTGCCACAGTTTGGTTTTATACTTCAGCTAAGCCAATAGTTATGTCTGTGGCAAAAGCATTTGGTGCTCTCAGGTAGATAAGGTAGGTCCTTTGAAAACCCTGCCATGCCTTTGTTGAATGTTTAAGCAATTTTAAAAATCTAAACTGACAGCTCATTGATTCATGACTGTCCTAATGATTAATGATTATGATATTTCATAGTAGTAAGAGAATCAAATATGCAGCCCAGTCACTGACTTAAGCGTTAAACACATACTAGTTTAATCTCTTGTGGACCCCTAGAGATATGGGTTATTGTTCTCTAATGTCATAAATGAAGAAATTGAGGCACAGATAGCTTAAAGAACTCCAGCAAATTCATCACGGCCCTCAGCGATAGGTTTGGAATTCTTCCCCAGTCCATGATAAAAGTCTTTGGGGGGCCCCAAAAGAGATCATGGCTCAGAGGCCATGCTCCTTTTTTCTTGCCTTTGTTTTGGGACCACACCAGCAATCTGGGTGCGTTACTCCAGCCTGGTGCTTGGGGGCTGCTCTCTGCTGTACCTGGGGGTCCATTGTTTTGCGGGTAGTTAGACCAGGCCTCCTCCATGCTAGGTAGATGCTCATCCCTTTGATCCCTTTTATGAGACCCCAGAAACTTTTGCCATAGCATCTTCCTGCTGACAGAGCGGTGCCCTGAAAGAAAATGTAAGGATTAAGAAAATAGTGAAAGAAAGGGAAGTTGGGCAGAGGCAGTCAAGTGACAGATCACAGCCAAGCATGGGAAAGGTAGACTATGTGGTCTCGCTCAGGTCATGCCGGAGCCCCACTTTGAGCAAAACCCTAGTGGTGTCCCCTACTACCACCCTACTGCCCCGAGCACAACCAAGAGGTACTGAATACTCAGACCTCTGAGCATCAGTGGGAGTGTCCATGAGCCACTGCAGGGCCACACAGAGGGAGAAACTGCAGAAGGGGATATTTGAGGTATTTGTGAGAAGGTGGGAATTACTGTGAGCTACAGCACAGATTAGTGACTGGGAGGGACAGATGGCTTTGGGGCTGAGCAGACATGGTGAGTGTAAACATGCTATCTGAGCAGACAAACTGGGCTACAGTCTTGCCCATCTCATTATTGTTAGATAAGGATGGTGATGGATAATGCACAGAAGTCATTAAACATGGTTTCCTCAGGACCAGGATCAATTCAACACCCCCTCTGTCACAATAACCCCATGGTGGCAAAATATCATTGAGGTGGCAATCTTAAAGCCATTGTTTTGGTAAGACTAGCAGAGGACTTTATGTAATAAAGTTGAGAGTGAGGTGAAAAAGAGGTGATTTGAATTTGGAGTGAAATTCTAACTCTCTCTTGTTTTTGCAGTACTGGATTCATTTGCACAGAAACCACTATTGGTTTTCCCTAAAGAAAAGGTGGTGGAAGAAGGCTCCAATGTCACCATGTGCTACATTTCTAGGAATCATCAAAACAACGTATCATGTTATTCGGAAACTGTACAGATATACGGAGAACAGCTTGACTCAAATGTTGCTGTGTTGCACTTGATACATGTTCCTTTCATTAGATCAACAGGAACGAATATCTATTGTGAAAGCAGCAACGGGGTCAGCAACACAGTTTATGATGGCTTTGTTCTCTATGTCATTAGTAAGTATGCTCATTCCTCTGACCCTCACTTCCCATTACTGACGGAATAAAGGAATCTCCTTTGCCAGAGGACACTAAGCTTTTCTATTCCTGATCTCAATTTTCCTTTGTTTACTAAATCTTCTAGAATAGATTTTGACAATGTCTGTTTTATACTTGCAGGATTTCCTGCTGCATTCTTGAGCTTCCTGACAGTTTATTCCTAAAAGTCAAGACTATAGAAGGGATGAAATTTCAAGGCATGACCTAGGAAAATCGCTTGCTTTGTTTCAGTCTTATGGGGATTAACATGAGATTCTAAGGGAGGAGAGGGGTCCCCAGGAGATGCCAAGGTTGAAGACATGGACAGGAACCTTTTTCCTGTGCCTAGGTGTGCTCGCTTGGCCAGTTTCTAGTCCCTCAGAGTCTTTTTCTTCCCCTATGTGCCAATTATGGTGGTTGTGAGCATAGACAGGACCTGTCCCTATCACAGTAGCTGCACATAGTAGGTCTTGTCAGACAATGAGACCACTTCAGTTCTTCACTGAGTGGGGGAATTGTCAGAAGCTTCCGGTGGTGACCTAGTGGAGAGGAAACATTTTAGGGTGCAATTCCAAGGGCCTCCTACATCTTATAGCCTCTCTTCTCCTTTACTGATGGCATTCATTCATTCTCTCGTTCATCTGAGGTGCCAGTCAGCATTATGTTTCAGTGCCTTACAGCAGGCTCGAGATGCAGCTGCCACCCCATGGACATAGTGCATGCCCACCATTTGCAGAATATCCACCATACCAACCCTCACTGCATCCTAGGAAAGCTTAGGCATGGGTGGAGGAGAGCCAAGGGGATATGAGGCCTGAAATGCGGCTTTCTGGAGCTGCTAATAAGTGGGCTTCCATTTTAGTTCTCCTTCCCTCATTGAGAGTAACTGTGGCCTCAGACCCCAAAGATTGCTCTCCACTTCCTTGTCTTTCCATAAAGGTTTCACTGGGTCTTTCATCTGTTTTTCTTTGATTGGACAGAAAAACTTAAGGACTTTTCTTGTGAAACTCAGGACTTCAAGACTTTGACCTGTACTTGGGATCCAGGAACTGACTTAGCTCATGAGCAGCTTTCTGTAACTTATACTCTACTGGAATCGTAAGTTACCTCTGTGTGTACTATGACAGACTGTTCCCTGTGTAAAGCACTTGTATTGATATCACAAAAGCCGCACTTTGCTATTGCAGAAACCTTGAACGTATATAGTAAAGCTACCCTTTCCAAGTCAGGAAGAATTCAAGAGATCTCTGTGTGCAATACTTTCTATGTGAGCTTTGTTAAAATAAAGCAAAACAAAAACAGATAATCTAAAAATGAAAAGACAGTTCCTGGTACAAAAATACTTCCCAGCTGGTGATCTGGGCCTACATAATTTCTCAATTTTTAAGATTATTCCACATTGGACCAGAGATAGTACAGGAGGATGCTGGTTCCATCCCCAGCATCATATATGGTCCTCTGAGCACACCAGGCACAATCCCTGAGCTCAGAGCTAAGCTGCGAGTATAGCTGAGTATATATCTATATCTATTTAGATATTTGTTATCAATTATGTATATCTATTTAGATATTTGTTATCAATTTATTGGTATATCTATTTTGGGGCTGGAGCAATAGCATAGTGGTAGAGCATTTGCCTTGCGCGCAGCGAGCCAGCCTGAACGAGCCGGGTTGGATTCCTCCACCCCTCTCGGAGAGCCCGGCAAGCTACCGAGAGTATCTCGCCCGCACGGCAAAGCCTGGCTAGCTACCCGTGACGTATTCAATATGCCAAACACAGTAACAACAAGTCTCAAAATGGAGACGTTACTGGGCCCACTCGAGCAAAATCGATGAACAACGGGAGGACAGTGTTTGTTTGACAGTGTTTGTTATCTATTTTGGGGGTTTCCCAGTGGGGCTCTGAAAGCCTGGATGCCCCCCCCCAGGAATTCCCAGCCACCTGGAAACCAGGGATTGAACCAGGGTTGGTTGTATGCCAGACGAGTGCCTTAACCGCCCCTCCCCCCCCATACAGTCTCTCTGGCGCCTCATTACACACTGTACCATTTTCATCAAATATGTTGAAACAGCTTTTTTATTGCAAGTATTTATTGTGTTATTGGTGATGGGCCATGCTGTCATCTGGATTTGTACTGAGTGGGCTTTGAAAAAAAAAAAGCAGAATTAGACATCTGTGTTGACTAAAGGGTAAACCCTGACATTGTTTTTTTTTTTTTTAAGAATTTCTGGGAATAAGATCCTTTGTCAACACAAAAACTGTTGCAATTGGCAAATAACTCAAGACTCACAAGAAATGTATAACTTCACCCTTGTGGCTGAATACAGCTCAGGAAGGACAAGTGCCAATATTGGCTTTAACCTGACTCATCGAGGTAGGTGAGAGAGTGCCACAGGCCCCCTGGATTCTTAACACCCCTTGTTTGACACACTGTGTACCTGATTAAATGCACAGTAGAATTAGCCTCATTCACATCCCAAGTGACAGTTTTCCTTTACTGCTCTCACTCAGCCACTTTATTTCAGGGGTGTAGTCACAGTCATGGGCCCGAGTCTCTTGTTTGTTGGTTTCATCATCACACCAAGTACCAAAGAGTTGATGGCTCAACTTCAAAACTAGAGCTCTGATAATAACTTATTTCACTTTCTATTCTACTCTCATCCTGCTCCTTTTACTAAGATAATTACAGATTCCAACACACATATGTTCTCATTTATTTTGCAATCCTAAAAGGATTACTTTTATTTTGTTTGGTTTTGGCATATACAAAAGATAGCAAGCTGTCTTTAATAATAGAGTAACTCCTTATATAAAATATGAAATGGCTAAGATTTGCCCATAGATTGAGTGCTGCTGTTTTTCATTTTCTCTGCGCCAGAGTATGTCGTTGTATAAATATTTTACTTATGCATATGATTAATGAATTTTTAGGTTATGTCAAGGGTTTTTTATTCTTGGCTACAGTGTGAATATAAATATTTTATATATGCATGAATACATATCTACAGTGTTTTTCTACAAGTGGAATTGGTCCTCACATAACAAGTGGAATTGGTCCTCACATAACAATTCTACAATACATAACAATTTCACATAACAATTTCTACAAGTGGAATTGGTCCTCACATAACAATTGGTCCTCACATATTCAGTTTGTGAGGAAATGCCAAAAGATCACCCAAATGACTCACTTCTCCAATTGTAGCCTTACCCTGTATTATGATATTCTTTCTTAATTAAGATGTCTCTCTTTTCATTTTATTCTATTTGGATGGGTATATTATAGCATTTCACATCCCTGGAAGAAAAAAAAAGAGTCCTCTGTATTTACCACATTACAAACAATACTTATTGTTTATTGTTATAGTATTTATTGGTCTTCCTTCATATATTGTTCTTGTGCCCTTTATCAATCTCTCTAGTGATTTTTGGCTTTCTAGAATTCTTATTTTTCTATTTTTTTAGCTAGAAAATTGGGAATTTTGATACTTCACATTCATTCCTTCATGCCCAGGATTAAAGGACAGACTTAGTGGGGGACAGTGGATTTGGGGGCCATCCATGGTGTTGCTCAAGACCTATTCCTGGCATGGTGCTTAGTGGGGTTTTCTGGGCATTGCTTCAGGGGGACTATATGCAGTGCCAGGGATTGAATCAGGATTTTCCACATGAGAAACAAGTGCCTTAGTCCCTTCACTGGCCCCCCAGAGACAGATTTTGTAAAAATTGAAGTCGATTGACCACCAATTCAGTAATCCTTCACATTTTGGTCTTCTCTAGTTTGCCTGCTGCTCTTAACCTCTCAAGTGTTCCAACAGTTTCCCCTTACATGGAGTCAGTTCACAGTTTTTCACAGCATAGACACTTGGGAAATCTTTTCAAGACCTGAGCATCATCTAGACCATTTTCATTTGAGATCTGCTTTTGTTCCAAAATTTCTATGTGACTATTTAAAAGTAATTTCTAGAGCCTAGAGCAATAGCAGAGCAGATAGGTCATTTGCCTTGCATACGACCGACCCATGTTCAATTCCCAGCAACCCATATGGTCCCCTGAGCACTGCCAGGAGTAATTCCTGAGTGCATGAGCCAGGTGTGACCCCTGTGCATTGTCGGGTATGACTCAAAAAGAAAAAAAAAGTAATTTCTAGTTTTTCATTGGAAAGTGTTTTTTTCTCCTTTCATTTCAGATGTGTTTTCCATTACCTCGTGGATCTGTTTTAAAATCTGTAATAAATAAATCTGTTTTAAAATCTAGTAATTGCAGCATCTTAAGAGAGTCCTCTTAGTATTCGCATCTGTTGGTCATGGAAGTTGGTAGAATTTTCTTATTTTTGCACATTGAATACTTTTGGTCTATATCCTTGACTTTTGTTGTTGTTGTTTTGTTTTGGATCACACCTGACCATGCTCAGGAGTTAACTCCTGGCTCTGCACTCAGGAATCATTCCTGGGGGTGCTTGGGGTACCATACAGGATGGTGGAACACAACTCGGGTCTATCCTTGACATTATTAATGTTGTTTGTTTTAAACTTTGTGTCATTCTGTTTTATTCTCCTCATGGGCTGTTTCTCAAGTTCTGACTTCTCTTTTGCTTAATTTTAAGGGTCTCAAGTATCTTTTTTCTTTTCAAGTATATTTTTTTACAGTTTTCTAATATGTATGTGGGGATTGGAGGTGAAGCTATAGTTAGTTTATTGCTGTAAATCTGGTTTATGTGCCCTTTTCTCAAAAATAAATATTTATTGAGTAAATAAGTGAAGATGTGAACTATTTACCATGATATTTTTAGATTTGTGCTCAATTTTTTTTTCACTTTGCTTTCTTTTCTTGACAGTCCACCCAAAGGCTCCTTTTAATTTATTCTCTAAAGATGTCACAGCCAGAAATGCCACCATAACTTGGAAGGTACACTCACTTGGGAATAAGTCTTCACTTTTGTGTCAGCTTGAACTTCAACATGAAGGAACAGTCAGACAAGTAAGAATGCTGCTTAATTTTCTTTGCCGTGATTTGTTATTTACAAAATTATTCATTCTAGAGTTTCAGGCATACAGTGTTCCACACTAGCCCCTTTACCAACATCAACTTCCCTCTACGAATGTTTCCAGGTTCCCTCCCACTGCCCAGCCGGCCTCCTTAGCAAACACTATTTTAAGTTTGATCTTTGTCATTTGGGTCTCATTCTTATAGTGTTGTTGACTCTGTTTTTTTTTTAAAGAATTATTTATTTATTTATTTATTTATTTGCTTCCTTTGGGTCACACCCAGCGATGCTCTGGGGTTACTTCTTGCTCTGGACTCAGGAATTACTCTTGGCAGTGCTTTGGGGACCATATGAGATGCCAGGGATTGAACTCTTTTCCTTCCCTGTCCTTCTCATTTCTAAGATCAAAGGTCAAGGTTAATCTAGGCATTCCCCCCCCCTCGAGTCCCTTGACTTTCTTTGTCTGTTATTCCATATACCATAGAAAAGTGGTATCCTTCGGTATCTTTACTTCTTCTGATTTACTTCACTTAACATGGTATCCTCCAGTTCCATCCAAGTTGCAGTGAGCTGCATAATTTCATCATTCCTGGTAGCTGTATAGTTCGTGTGTGTGTGTGTGTGTGTGTGTGTGTGTGTGTGTGTGTGTATTCACTACACCTTCATCTCATATTTATTTGTTGTTGGACACCTGGCTGATTCTATACCCCCTCTATTGAGCAAAGTGTTGCAATGAGTAATGGTGTGCATATGGCCTTTTAAATGTATGTTTCTGTGTCTTGAAGGACTTTTCTATATTTAAGAACCTCTTCTGTGTCCTAAACAGAGAATCTTTCAATTCTTATTTTCATGTGGTTCAGATGGTATGGGTTATCTATGAAGTTAAAACACTATAAAGTGAGCCATAGATTTTTAAGACTTCAGAAAAGTGTCTTAGGGATTTTTTTCCCTAAAAACAATTCATACTACGAATCATTATTTGCAATCTTAGGATTTGTCTTTACAATGAAGTATGCACACCAACATTTCTTCTCTGTCTCTGTCTCTCTCTCTCTTTCTCTCAAATCAAGCACAATGTTTCCATCAAAGTGGATGGTGAGTACCTCTGGAAAGATCTGGAACCTTCCACAGAGTATGTGGTGCAGGTGCGCTGTGCTGATTCCAATCACTTCTGGAAATGGAGCGAAACAGTTGCTCAGAATTTCAGCACACTTGAAACTGGTATGTTCACTCCCTCACATTTAATCCAAGGTCCTGAACTGACTTGTAGGAGAAAATTGGTACCCCTGAGTGCTTTTGATTCTACTAATAACTGAGGAGAAAATAGTTAGATCAGGGGCTGGAAACCATCTTTTAAAAATAATAAATTGAATGCCTAATAGTTGTGAGAAAAGTTCAAACATTTGCCTTTGGTATTATTTATTTTGTACAGTTTCTCTCTGATCTTTGCTTTTGCCAAAACTGGCTTATTAGCTATTGTTGTTGCTGCATTCATGCTGGGCTTGGCACTCGATTGGTGATTATCAACTCTTAACTAGGACTGGGGAAGATCGTAGTGTTCATGCCATGGGAAGCGCTGGTCTCATCAGTCAGTTCAAGCTGTTTGAAAATGAAGTTGTGTTTGGATCTTCCCTGAGAAGGAAAGGCTGAGCCCTGAATTGTAGAGTGCAAGCTGACCCCAGGGCTCCTAATGACTTAAAAAAAATTTTTTTTTCATTTAGTCACTGTGAAATTACAAAGTAATAGAGTGATTTCTTATGATCTTTGCAAATGGGGCCAGGAAGCAGCAGTGGCCTGATGCTCCTATAATGTTAAACACTGGGAAATTTACTCAAATGATCTAGTATCAGGCCAACAAATGATTACAAAATTCTCTTGAAGCTTCCAGAAGCTCTGAGGCTTGGTGATCATAAGGGTTTTCCATTTTCTTGCCTGCTCAAATGCAACTGACTTTTTATAAGTCACATGGCATGTGCCTGGGGAGGTGTGAAGAGTGGCCTTGAACAAGTGGGTAGAAGTAAAAGAAGGTCAAAAAAGAAAAATGCTAAGCAAGATTCTACAGGCCAGGGGCACTTGGTAGACTGTTAGGAAAGTGTTGAAGGCATTTCTTTCTGTACATACTGTGACCCAAGGACGTCTTTGTCTTCTAAAGCTCCCTCAGAGGCTCTTGATGTCTGGAGAATGGTTGAATCCACGCAAGAACAATATAATGTGACTTTATTCTGGAAGGTAAGACTCACAGAAGCTAACAACAGGCTTGCTTGGCACTATATTGGGCAACACAGGACAAGACTTTCTTGCCGTTACCAGCTGAGAGGCCACCAGGAGACAGCCTTCCCTCTGAGGAAGAATCCCAGCTCTGCGGCACTGGATTGGGACTCCTACTTTTTGGCAACTGTGGCACGGATGGGCTTTTGTGGGTGCTAGAACCTGCATCTCAGCAACCCCTCCCCCAGACTTCTGCAAATGGAGAGAATTACAAACCAGTTTTTACAAATTATGCAGAGTTTAATCACTATCACTATCACTATCACTATCACTATCACTATCACTATCACCATCACCCTGTTGTTCTTCAGTTCGCTCGAGCGGGCCCAGTAACGTCTCCATTTGTCCCTGTCACGTGCAAGTGTAGCCTGATAACATATTGGGGCTCCTTCAGGGTCAGGGGAATGAGGACCATTCATTGTTACTGTTTTTGACATATCGAGTATGCCACGGGTAGCTTGTCAGGCTCTGCCGTACGGGCGGGATACTCTCGGTAGCTTGCCAGGCTCTCCGAGACAGATGGAGGCTTTTGGGACAGCCCCTAATCACCTTTATAGGTGTTCTTAGTCAGGCATATAGGCAGGTATGATACTCTCAGTAGCCTGCCGGGTTCTCTGAGAGTGAGAACTAGAGAATAAGAGGTCAAGCAGTTGCAAATGTGGCTGCGTGCTTCAGGGAGCTTGGTTTTAGTCTCTGGATGGCTGTTGATGGGGTTACAAGGCAGTTGTGGGTGTAACTGTCTAGCTACAGGAAGGTGGGGGGAGCTGGGTGGAGGAGGCCCATTCCTGAACTGAGTAGGCTTGAAGATCTCAGCCCCGGGTCCCGCACATCTGGGTTCCTCTGCCAGTTCCTCGTCCAAGTGTGTGGAGAGTGGTCTCAGCATGGCTTTGGCTGGGTTTAATACTTCCACATATTAAAAATTTATGATAAGCTAAGAAATTGTGATACTAAAAGTTTTGCCCTTCTACCTTAACTGGCATGCCTTTATCACAGCCTGCAAGGCCAAGTTCCAGTTCCGTTGCCTCACAGTCCTGGGTGTTTCCTACCCACACTTGACCGTAATGGGAGGCTTGACCTTCGTTCACAGACTAGCTTTCTCTACTTCCCACCTCTTCCCTGGCCTTCTGCATGCAAGCCCTGTGCCCATACCTGCACCCCTGCCGATCTCCATGTTCAGATTCTGCCTCTAACCAGGCAGTCAGCCCCATAGCCTGTTGTCAGAGCTTGGTCTACGCACACCAGGGCACCATCTGTCCTTGCAGGCAAGGGCAAAGAGACACAGTCTCTGTGAGAATCTGGTGCAGGGAATTCTCTGCAACCTGGAAGGTAGCAAGGCTGGATCATGAGCTCCAGTGCAGCTGTTCAGGGAGGCCACAGCTGGAGGACAGAGAGAGGCCTGGAGAAAGCCCTCACTGAGGTTACTGGGTGAAAGATTTCCCCTCATACCTCCTCCCCTTGTTGTCAGGGAGTATTTGTTTTAATTGGTCCCTGAGTTTATTTCATTGCTTCTCCATTATTTTTATGTTATAGAATGTATGGGCTGTAGTATGGCCTCTCTGTAGGTATATAGAATTCACTCTACCTGCTACCAAAGTTCCATGTTCCAGTGCTACCCCACTACCATTGCTTACACCAAATTTAGGAGTTATCTTTTTTGATTTTGCCTGTTTACTTGCTTCATTTATTTATAGTTCACATGTGAGTAATAAACAACCAGTAATTGTCTTCTATATATTTCATGGGTATAATCACCTCAAGATCCATCAGTTTGTCCCAAATGACAATATGTTGTCTTTTGACTCGCATCATAATATTCCCTTGAGCAAACAGACCACTGTTTCTTTATCCAACCTTCTGAAAATGAGCATTTAAATAACTTATTGTTTTGGCTATTGTGTATAATGCTTCCCTAAACAGAGGGATGCAAATGTTCTGAATTAATATTATCTTTTCCTGCAGATAAATGGCATTTCCCCCCTTTTTTCAAAAGAATTGCCATATTACTTTTTATAACATCTACACCAACTTACAGTGTTCAAGAATCCCTTTTTTTCTCTACATCTCTGTCAATACTTTTAAGTTATGATCTTTTCTTATATAGGCCATTCTAATTGGTGATATCTTGTTGTGATTTGAATTTCCCTAATGAGTGATGCTGCAAATTTCTTTTCATATATCTTTAGAGAATTTCATATTTAGATCTTTTGCCCATTTAAAAAATTGGATTGTTTGCTTTTTAGATGTTTTATGTGGATTATTTGTCTATTTTTGATAGCAATACTGTATTAGACATATGATATATAAATAGCTTCTTCCAATTGTTATACTGCCTTTCAGTCTCTGTGGGAGTTTATTTCACTGCGTAGAAGCTTTTTTCATTCACTGTAAATCCATTTGTTTTAAGTCTCCAAATGCATCTTTAAAAGTTAAGATCATACAGTATATCACCTATGTTTTCCTCTACACAGTTTATGGTTTGGGGTCTTGAGTCCTTTATGATAGGTTAGATACACATGTATGTGTGGATGTATTTCAGGGCTCTGTTCTATTGATTGGTCTCTACACAATCTTTTTTGTGCCAGTACTATCTTGTTACTGTTTTGTAATATTGTTCAAAGTCAAGGGGTGTGATGTCATTTTAAAACAGAGCTAAAGAGTCTCCTTACTTTCAAGTCCTGTCCTGACCCCACTTTTATCTGTACACATAGTCTTGTGAAATATATTCCCCCAAATCCTGGACTTCTGTTAGTGCCTGCCTGAAACTGGTCTAGAGCGCTATTGTATTTATTAAACTGTTTTGATCTGTCTTATGGCTGCATGCTCTCTATCCCTGTTTCTCTCCCTTTCTCTCTCTCTTTCTTTTTTTAGAGTGAATTCTTTTTTTTTAAATTTTTTTTATTAGTGAAACACCATGAGGTACAGTTGTAGATTTACAATTTTTTGTGCTTGGGTTTGATTATACAATGATCAGATACCCATCCCTCCACCAGTGCCCATTTTCCACCACCATGGATAATATCCCCCCCACCCCCATCCCCCCATCCCCCCCTGCCTCTGTGGCAGGGCAATCCCCTGTGTTCTCTCTCTCCTTTTGGGTGTTGTGGTCTGCAAAAGAGGCACTGAGTGGCAAACATGTTCAGTCCATAGTCCACTTTCGACATGCATCTCCCCTCCTGGGAGGATCCTCCAAACACCCTTTATTTGGTGTTCCCTTCTCTATCTGAGCTGCCCTTTCCTCTAGAATGCCCGACTGGCCACTAAGCTATGGAGTAATCCTCCTGGTGCTGATCTCAGCTATTCTTGGGTATTAATCTCATATTTTGTTACTTTATGTCCCCCAGATGAATATCCCTCTCTTTCTGACTCATTTCGCTTAGCATGATACTTTCCATGTTGTACCACTTGTATGTAAATTTCATGACTTCATCTTTTCTAACAGCTACATAGTACTCCATTGTGTAGATGTACCAAAGTTTCTTTAACCAGTCATCTGTTCTTGGGCATTCAGGTTTCTTCCAGTTTCTGGTATTGTAAAGAGTGCTGCAATGAACAAACAAGTGCAGATGTCACTTCGACTATACATTTTTGCCTCTCTGGGATATATTCCCAGGAGTGGTATTGCTGGGTCAAATGGGAGCTCAATTTCTAATTTTTTGAGAATCGTCCATACTGTTTTCCAGAAGGGCTGAACCAGTGGACATTCCCACCAACAGTGAAGGAGTGTCCCTTTCTCGCCACATCCACGCCAGCATCGGTTGCTTTTGTTCTTTTGAATGTGGGCCAGTCTCTGAGGTGTGAGATGGTATCTCATTGTGGTTTTGATCTGCATCTCCCTGATGATTAATGATGTAGAGCATTTTCTCATGTGCTTTTTTGCCATTCTTATTTCTTCTTTGAGAAAGTTTCTGTTCATTTCGTTGCCCCATTTTTGGATGGGGTTGGATGTTTTCTTCTTGTGGAGTTTAACCAGTATTTTGTATATCCTGGATATCAACCCCTTGTCAGATGTGTATTCGGCAAATATCCTTTCCCATTCTGTAGACTGTCTTTGTATTTTGGTCACTGTTTCTTTGGAGGTGCAGAAGCTTCTTAGTTTCAGATAGTCCCATTTATCTATCTCTGTTTTCACTTGCTCAGACAGTGGCGTGGCATCTTTGAAGATACCATTAGCTTCAATGTCATGGAGGGTTTTGCCAACTTTGTTTTCAATGTACCTTATGGTTTCTGGTCTGATGTTGAGGTCTTTAATCCATTTTGATCTTACTTTTGTACATGGTGTTAGGCAGAGTTCTGAGCCCATTTTTTTTGCATGTAGCCGTCCAGTGATGCTAGCACAATTTGTTAAAGAGGCTTTCCTTACTCCACTTCACATTACTTGCACCTTTATCAAAGATTAGATGATCATATGATTGAGAGGAGATGTCAGTGTATTCAACCCTGTTCCATTGGTCTGCAGTTCTGCCTTTGTTCCAGTACCATGCTGTTTTAATTATTACTGCTTTGTAGTACAGTTTGAAGTTCGGGTGGTTGATTCCTCCCATTTTCTTTTTCTCAAGAATTGCTTTAGCTATTCGTGGGGGCTTATTGTTCCATATAAATTTCAGGAGTGTTTGCTCCATTTCTTTGAAGAATGTCATGGGTATCCTTATAGGGATTGCATTGAATTTATACAATGCTTTCGGTAGTATTGCCATTTTGACAATGTTAAGTCTCCCGACCCATGAGCAGGGGATATCTTTCCATTTCCTCATGTCCTCTTTTATTTCCTGAAGTAGGGTTTTGTACTTTTCTTTGTACAGGTCCTTTACTTCCTTAGTTAAGCTGATTCCTAAGTACTTGATTTTCTGGGGCACAATTGTGAACGGGATTGTTTTTTTCATGTTGCTTTCTTCTCTCTCACTGTTTGCATATAGGAAAGTCATGGACTTTTGGCTATTGATTTTATAGCCTGCAACTTTACTATACAAGTCTATTGTTTCTAGGAGTTTTTTGGTGGAGATTATTGGGTTCTCTAAGTATAGTATCATATCATCTGCGAAGAGTGAGAGCTTGATTTCTTCCTTTCCTACCTGAATGCCCTTAATATCTTTTTCTTGCCTAATCGCTATTGCAAGTACTTTCAGTACTATATTGAACAGCAGTGGAGAGAGTGGGCATCCTTGTCTCGTCCCTGATCTTAGAGGGAAGGCTCTCAGTTTTTCCCCATTGAGGAATGATGCTTGCTGTAGGCTTGTGGTAGATTTTCCCCATTGAGGATGGTGTGGTAGTTTTCCCCATTGAGGAATGATGTGTGGTAGTTTTCCCCATTGAGGAATGATGTGTGGTAGTTTTCCCCATTGAGGAATGATGCTTGCTGTAGGGTTGTGGTAGATTTTCCCCATTGAGGATGGTGTGGTAGTTTTTCCCCATTGAGGATGATGCTTGCTGTAGGCTTGTGGTAGATGGCTTTAATTATGTTGAGGAAGGTCCCCTCTATACCCATTTTGGCTAGGGTTTTCATCATAAAGGGGTGCTGGATCTTGTCAAATGCTTTCTCTGCATCTATTGATATAATCATATGCTTTTTATCTTTTCTTTTGTTGATATGATGGATTATGTTGATTGATTTCCGAATGTTGAACCATCCTTGCCTCCCTGGGATGAATCCTACTTGGTCATGGTGTATGATCTTTTTGATGAGTAGTTGGATTCTATTTGCTAGTAGTTTGTTGAGGATCTTTGCATCTGTGTTCATCAGGGATATCGGTCTGTAATTCTCTTTCTTTGTGGTATCTCTGTCTGCTTTTGGTATCAGTGTGATATTTGCTTCGTAGAAACTGTTCAGAAGTGTTTCTGATATTTCAATTTCATGGAAAAGCTTAAAGAGCATTGGGAGTAAGTCCTCTTTAAAGATTTGGAAGAATTCACTAGTGAATCCATCCGGGCCAGGACTTTTGTGCTTGGGGAGACTTTTTATTACCATTTCAATTTCCTTGATGGTGATATGTCTGTTCAGGTATTCCAGGTCTTCTTGGTTCAGCCTTGGGAGTCTGTAGGAGTCTAGGAATTTATCCATTTCCTCGAGGTTTTGATGTTCCGTGGCATATAGTTTCTCAAAGTACTCCCTGAGGATCCTTTGAATTTCTGTAGTTTCTGTTGTAATGACCCCCTTTTCATTTCTGATTCGGTTTATTAGGGTTTTCTCTCTCCCTTTCTTTGTGAGTTTTGCTAGAGGCTTATCAATCTTGTTTATTTTCTAGAAGAACCAGCTCTTGGTTTCATTGATCTCTCGGATTGTTTTTTTGGGTTTCCATCTCGTTAATCTCTGCTCTGAGTTTTATTATTTCCTTTCTCCTGTTTGGTTTGTGCTCCTTTTTTGGGTCCTTCTCCAAGCTCTTAAGCTGTGAGGTTAGGTTACTTATGTGTGCTCGCTCCTCCTTCCTGAGGAATGCTTGTAGAGCTATAAACTTTCCTCTTAACACAGCTTTTGTTGTGTCCCATAAGTTTTGGTAACTCGTGTTCTCATTTTCATTCGTTTCTAGGAATCTTTTGATTTCCTCTTTGATTTCCTGTCTAAGCCACTCGTTGTTCAATAGAGCACTGTTTAATTTCCAGGTGTTTGATTTAGTTTTCTGTTTTTGTATGTGATTTACTTCTAATTTTAGCGCATTATGGTCTGAGAAGATTGTCGATACAATCTCTATCTTCTTAATTTTTTTGAGGCATGTTTTGTGGCTCAGCATGTAGTCTGTCTTGGAGAATGTTCCATGTACGCTTGAGAAGAATGTGTATTCAGCTTTTTGTGGATGAAGTGCCCTGTATATATCTACTAAGTCCCTTTCTTCCATTGTTTCCCTCAGATGAAGTATGTCCTTGCTAAACTTGAGTCTGGTTGATCTATCAAGAGGTGACAAAGCAGTGTTGAAGTCTCCCACTAGTATTGTGTTGCTATTGATGTCTTTTTCCAAATCTATGAGTAGTTGTTTTAAGTATTTTGCTGGTTTCTCATTAGGTGCATATACATTTATTATTGTAAGTTCTTCCTGTTGTACAGATCCTTTGATCAATAAGAAATGGCCTTCATTGTCTCTTATGACCTTCCTCACTCTGAAATCGATGTGGTCTGATATTAGGATGGCTACCCCAGCTTTTTTATGGGAGCTGTTTGCCTGTAGGATTGTTTTCCAGCCTTTGACTCTGAGTCTGTGTTTGCTTTGACTATTGAGATGCGTTTCTTGCAGGCAGCAGAATGTTGGGTTCAATTTTCTAATCCATACTGCCACTCTATGTCTTTTAATTGGTGCGTTTAGCCCATTGACATTGAGAGAGATTATTGTTATGCGATTTTGTCCCATTGTTCTGTTGAAATTTGGTGTATTTGAGGGGCCTTTCTTGCCTTAAAGTAGCCCATTTAGTTGTTCTTGTAACCACGGTTTTGAGTCTATGAAGTTCCTGAGCTGTTGTTTGTCTGTGAAACTGTGTGTTGTTCCTTCTATTATGAATGAGAGTCTTGCTGGGTAAAGTATTTTTGGGGAGGCATTTATTTCATTGAGTTTTTTCACTATGTCCCACCACTGTTTTCGGGCCCTGAGGGTTTCATCAGAAAAATCAGCTGTGAATTTTAAGGATGCTCCTTTGTAAGAGATTTCTTTCTTCGATCTTGCTGCTTTCAGAATTTTGTCTCTGTCTAAGGTTTTGGTCATTTTGATCAGAATGTGTCTTGGGGTATTTTTATTCGGATTTCTTCTAGCTGGTACCCTTCGGGCCTCCTGAATATGGTCACAAGTTTTCTTCAGCTCTGGAAACGTTGTAGCAATGATGTCTTTGACAGTTTCTTCTTCATCAAGGTTTTCTTCCTGTACCTCTGGGACTTCAATAATTCTTATGTTACCCCTCTTGGCTTCATCACGATCTTCTCTTGCCATCTGTTCCCGAATTGTGAGTCTCTTTTCCATTTTCTGCTCTTTTCTGTAGAGTCTCTGAACTTCATCTTCGAGCTCACTGATTCTGTTCTCAGCAGCTCTTACTCTGCTGCTGAGGCCTTCCACTGAGTTTTTCAATTCGCCTACGAGATTTTTCAGGTCTGACATTTCTGATTGCATTTTCCTCATTTCTGCCTTCAAATCCTCTTGTCTTCTATTGGCATTGCTTTCCATTGTTTCTGTTAGTTCCCTAAGCATCCTAAGTAGCTCCCTCCTGAATTCCTTGTCAGAGAGGTTGTCTAACACTGCAGTACTGTTGTTGTCATCTGGGCTAGACTCTTCAATAAGAAAGTTTGGTGGGCTTTTGCGTTGCTTTACCATTGTGAAAAGTGTGGTTTAGTCCTTCACGTTCACTGTTACTATTCTGCTTGATATGCAGTGTGAGTTAAGATAGGCTTATGAGTTATTGGCTACTGTGTTTCTAGTGACTGAGCTAAACTAGAGAAGTTTCCATCGAAGAAGGTAGGTTATGGTTCCTATGGCATATTTAGTGGGAAAATATTTCCCGCTAACGCGGCCGCGGATCCAGAAAGAGTCCCTAGCTCTGAGCAAGGAGTTGGGAATGTCGATGGAGCTAGTTGTGCATGCGCAGAGAGGGTCCCAGGCCCTTGGGGGCGGGCTGTACCTGGTTGGAATAGGAGCCGTTCAGCTTGGTTGCCCAGAGCTGGGCCTCCGTGCCCATCCCGCGCAGATCAGGGGAGAAAACCGGCTTTCTAGGAGGTGGAGCTAGCTGTGCATGCGCACAGAGGGTCCCAGGCCCTTGGGGGCGGGCTGTACCTGGTTGGAATAGGAGCCATTCAGCTTGGTTGCCCAGAGCTGGGCCTCCGTGCCCGTCCCGCGCAGATCCGTGAATTCTCTTTTAAGGCAAAGAAAAACAGAAAAAAAATGAAAAAGTAACTACACAAACTCTTCTAGAGGAATTCTTCTAGAGGAAAACCCATTTTGAAACAAATAACAATATTTTTTTCAGCCTCTATCAAGATTACATACCAATGGGAAGATTCTCTTTTATAACATAACTACAAAAAATCTATACAAACCATATGAGGTACACTTGGACTCCATTCCTTTTCCGGCCCATAGCAAGACGCTAACCCTCAAGCGGTCCTCTTACGAAATCCTTGTCACAGCGACCAACAGTGCAGGCTCATCTCCTGCTTCAGTCCTTGTCATCTCTGGAGATCCCGAAAACAGTGAGTCTGGTTTCATTTGCTTTTGAACCTCAAGAAGAGTGTGGATGGTGTTAATGAGTTGCATAGTTAGAAAGATGGCAACCTGGGAAGACAAAATGTCTTGCTGCCAAACGCCACTGTGCCATTTCATGCTGGTCCAAGAATGGCAGCAGTTTCCTGAGAGAGTGCTCTTTAGTGTGGGAAGAATGGCATTTCAGCCATAGTTCAGGACATTGCTTCAACCAATGTAGGAAACTACCTGGCATTCACTCAAGTTAATGCCACTGCACAAGTTAGAGCTGATATCAATGTGCTCTGGGGTTTATGCAATCTGAGTTGTGTTTATGATATTGTATATTGTCAGTCTTCAACTCTCAAGAGTCCATCAGCATTTCCAGTGATCATAAGGACAAATGGCATCATCTTTCAAATGGTACTTTGCCTATACCGAAGAATCAGAGCTGATACTAGGCACACCCCTTGTCTGCCTGGAAGAGCAAATAGGATGGAAATTGCATGATTTCATCTTTTTTTTTAATGTAGGAGTACTGCTATTTATTCAGCCATTGATTAAGCTGATTGAATTGAGCATGAACTCCACATTACTTTTTTTTAATCACCGTGAGACACAGTTACAATACTTTTATGTTTGAGATTCGGCCATTCAATGATCAAACACCCATCTCTGAACCAGTGAACGCTTTCTACCACCAGTGTCCCCAGTGTATTCCCACCCCCATCCCAGTCCTCACCCTGCCTTCTTTGCAGGCAATTTCCCCAATACTCTCTCTCTACTTTTGGGCATTATGTTTTGCTCAAATTTTCCCATCATTCAAGCCTGCCTGCCCGGGGCAGAGATTTCATCTTTCCTTATAGCTGAGTGGTATTCCAGCAGAGAGATAGCACAGCAATAGCACATTTGTCTTGTGCGCAGCCAGCCTGGCCGAGCCGGGTTCGATTCCTCCACCCCTCTCGGAGAGCCTGGGAAGCTACCGAGAGTATCTTGCCCACACGGCAAAGCCTGGCAAGCTACCATATGACGTATTGGATATGCCAAACACAGTAACAAGAAGTCTCACAGTGGAGACATTACTGGGCCCGCTCGAGCAAAATCGATGAACAACGGGAGGACAGTGTTTGACAGTGTTATCTGTTCTTGGATACTTGGGTTGTTTCCAGATGGCTGTTGTGAACACAGGAGTGTCAATGTCCTTTTGGAATAGAGTTTTTGGGTCCTTGGGGAAGAAGCCAAGAAAAACTAACCCTGTTTCATAAAGTCCCCAAAGTGACGGTCCTGTTCGTAAGTTGCCATAAGGACTGCACACAGCCAGGTGTCATTGGATTTAGTACATCTGAGAATTGTTTTCTCTTTTGTCCTCAGTTCCTACCCCTGACATCTCAGGAGCTGTAGTTAGTTCAGGGGATGGTCAGTAGTACATGATGGGAACAGAGTTGATCTCTGGCTCCAGAGCCCCGACCTCTGCCCAGAGCCCTCCCTGAGTTTGCCCTGAATACTGCCAGGTGTGGCCCCCCAACCAAAGAAACAGAGAAATTTAAAAGCATTTTTAAAAATCTGAAGCTTTACTCTACCTATCCAAAAGATGTTAAAGAAGAAAGAGTTAATGGCACAAAGGAAGGAATCATGCTGTCCTGGAAACCTCAGTCAGATGCCATCAGCTTTGTGGTGGAGTGGTGTGAGGGTTCCTGGGACCAGACCTGTCATCTCCAGTGGAAAAAATTGGGCCCCAACACCACAAGCACAGTCATCAGCTCAGGTAAGAAACACTTTCCTTAAAACCATCTTCCTGGGGGCTTTTATATGTTTTTTGAGTCACAATGGGAATGCTCATGGGTTACTCCTGGGTATGCACTCAGGAGTTACTCCTGTCAGTGCTCATGGGACTACATAGGATGCCAGGGATCGAACACCAGTCAGCTGTGTGCAAAGCAAATGCCCTATCCACTGTACTATTGCTCTAGCTCCCTGAAGAGTAGAGTTTGTGGGGCTTTTCTCGCACACAGCTGGCACTGCATATGGACTCAGGAATAAGCACTGAGCATCACTAGGTGTGGCCCCCAAGCAAACAAAACGAAGGTCATGCAAAGGATTTCTGGAGTGACTCGCCAAGATTTGGTGCTAAACCAAATGTTTTGAAAGTATAAATGCAGCATGCTTTCTAGGAGCTCACATTATTCAATGAGGTGACCTAAGACTTGACCTACATTTACCCAGACTAGGTGGAGTTCAGACTGGGTTTCCATGTCGTTCTTTTTCCCCCCCCAAACTGGTGGCCAGAGAGGAATGGCACAGGGCTACTGTAGCAGCAGTCCCAAGAGTTTCACAAAATTGGTAGAGATTTAGCACATAGAGTGGATTGGAATCAATCAACAGCTCTTTCAGCACCAGTGGAATATTTCGTACTTGAACAGTTGTTTCCTTACATATTTGATCTGCCGTTTCAAGATTGCTAGAAACAACAAGCCGTTTCAAGATTGTTAGAAACAACAAGCCGTTTCAAGATTGCTAGAAACAACAAAGAGTTATAGCAAAGGAGCCCAGGTTTCTGGTTTAAGCATGGGTATTGGTTGCGCCATCTGCTGGCTACTTGTGTGAATTGCAGAGGTGCCGGTGAGACAGAAGCGATAATTTGGAAGCAAAAGTCACTGGATGGACTTGCCTGGACAAGAGAGAGGGTGTTGGATTCAGGGCAGAGAAGGAGGAGACGAAGTACATAAACCCTTACCGGAAAGCATGAAGCAACACCAGTTCCCTCTGTCTTCTTTTCAGAAATAAATACAATGTCACTCTGTATTATTTAATAATCTCTTGACTTTTCTTTTCTAGATGCTTTCAGAGCAGGGGTCCAATATAACTTCAGGATTTATAAGATTTCTACCAAAAAAATTGCTTATTTATTAGAGAACAAAAAAGGCTACACCGAAGAACTGGGTAAGTCTGGAGTTATTTCATATATCTGTGGGCAGAGCTGTTCAAAACAATCCGAAGATGAACGCTGTTGATTTTAGAAAGAATACTACATCCTTCCTAATTTTCAGTGTTCCACTGATTCTGGTAATTTTTAATTTTTTTTTATCTTTTTTGCTTGCTTCTGGACCACATCCAGCAGTGCTCAGGGCTTAATCCTTGCTCTGCTCTCAGGGATCACTCCTGGCAGACCCTGGGGACCATAAGCGGGTGCTGTGGATGAACCCGGGTGGGCTGCAAGTTAGGCAATGCAGCCCACAAATTATTTTTCAGTCATACAAACATAAAGCATTTTAATTAAAGATAATTTATAAAAGTCTTTGCCTGAGAGGATAAAATCACTGCTGTTTTGTCACCTCAAAACAAATATCCAGATTCAATGTATTTCTCTTCTATTGTATACTCAGCATTTAAATTAACCAGATCTTACTCTTATCTTATGTAATGTATCAAGTGACTTTTTGACTTATGTCACTAAATATTATTTTAAGTATATAATTTTTTAAAGTTTTATTTATTTATTTGGGCTTTGGGGTAACACCCAGCAATGCACAGGGGTTTCTCCTGACTCTGTACTCATAAATTACTCCTCGCGATGCTCGGGGGACCATATGGGATGCTGGGGATCGAACCCAGGTCAGCCGCGTACAAGGTAAATGCCTTACCACTGTATTATCACTCCAGCCCAAGTGTATAATTTTTACAATTGCAGAGTGCCTTGTTGTTTGCATGTCAGATCACCTGCCCTTGGACCAATATTTTTCAACAATATACTATAAATTTTCTCTTTAGAAATCTGCCAGTTCTTTTTCACCCCAACCCCCGACGCATACTTTTTTCTCTCAATCTTTCCCTTTTATCCAATCTGAGTCCCTAGTCATTTTATCTAAGCCTTTGTCCAATTCCACGATAATGTTATTTATTTTATTCTAGTAATATTGACTTATAAGACCGTGTTTGTTTTAGGAGTACAATGTTATTATCTGCATCCAGCAGCAATATCCCTCACTAGACTTCATTGTACCATGACCCTTTTAAACCACTTCTTCCACTTTGGTAATCTCAGTTTTGTGATTAAAGTCTAAGGGCTTTTTTTCTTTGGTTTACTTCCTGTTTTCATTCTTTATATTCCACATATGCATGAGGTCAGCCAATGTTTGTCTTTCACCTTCTAACTCATTTCTCCTCACATGACCCCTTCCAGTTCTACCCATGTTGTAACAAAAGGCAAGCCTTGATTTATTCTTATCGGTGACTTGTAGTCTGTGTGTAATTCAGTTTCTTATCCACTCATCTCTCATTGGATTCTTGGGTTATTTCCAGATCTTAGCTATTATAAACAGCACATTAATATATGTACATAGATGTACACATATTTCTTCCTATTGGTGTTTTGTATTCTTCTGCAGGAGTGAATTGCTGCTATCTCAGTTTTTAATATTTTGATCATATTTAAATTTTAATATTTAATAGCATCCATATTCTCTTTGAGATTAGATAAGTTTACATTTTCACTAGTGAATGAAAGTTCTTTTTTGTCTATACTACCGACACTTATTGTTTCTTACCTTTTTTAATATATACCTTGATAATGGCATTTAAATAAAATCCTAATGGTAGGCGACTTTGGGGCAACACATCTGAACTTCTTAAATATTTTTAAATTCCCTTTACAGTTCTTAAGGTGTTTCATACATACTGTGAGCCTGTCTCCCAGGGATACAAAGATTCTACCAGCAGAATCAAGTACTTTTAAAATTTCCTTGTAGTGGTTTATTCTTTTTTTTTTTTGGATTCCAGAGTCTCATACCTGCTGGGCTGTTGCACTAAACAGATCAACTGGTGGGGCAGGGTATTCACTGGGTGGGAGCTGGGTGTGTATTGTGAGGTTGGTGAGCAGAGATTGGAGGTACACAAGAGTATATGGACACACAGGCTCAGGGAAACCTTTGGGATAAATATTACTGGATTTTCCTCGGGTGCCTGGATATTGTCAAAACCTGGAAACTCAGGGCTTCACATTTCCTTCCCTTCTCTTTTTAAGTTCTTTCTCCTCCCCATTCTCCCCACTTCAGTCTGGGTCTTCTCTCAAACACTGTGTAGGATTCAGGAACAGAATTAGGTCTAAGGAAGTCTGTGCAAGGTCCAGCATCCACCTGAGCATTCATTTCCACTTGTCTGAAAGGCCAAGCTTACCCCTGAAGATGTGACACCCCTTTCTAGTGTTTGTGAAAGGTGGAGAGTCACAAATCCTCTTGAGGAAAAGATAAAATGTCTGAACTTGATAGCAACTCCTATGGCCCTGGAGTCGGTTAGTTGGCTGTACTTTAATGTTTACACAAATATTCTGAGTCAGGTCCAACTTGTGGCTCTTGTCTTACCCAACTTCCTTTCCCAGCTCCCAGAGACAACCCTCAAGTGCATGTGAGTAAACTGACACCCCACTCCTTCACTCTGAGTTGGAAGAACTATTCCCCTGATGCTGCCTCCCAGCCTGGTTTTATCCGCGGGTACCTAGTCTATCTGAAATCCAACGAGGAGCACTGCCACAAAGGATTTCAAAAGGAGGTTCTTTCAGGTAAAATTTATTTTTTAAATGTTTTTGTTCCGGACCTCATTTGAAAATTGAAAAGGCAGCCACCTCTGAATCCTTCTTGCATGCTTAAATGATCAAACAGGGTTCTTTTATTTTTGTATTTTTGGGGTCACAACCAGAGGTGTTCAGGGGTTACTCCTGGCTCTGCACTGAGCAGTCACTTCTGACAGTGCTCAAGGGACCATATGGGGTACTGGGGATCAAATCCGGGTGAGCCATGTACAGATGTATCCAGAGTCCTACCATATGTACTATTGCTCTTGCCTAGAGTTCTAAAACAAATAAGTTGTGTGAGAGGAAGATTGTAGGAACCAACTTATGCAACAATATGGCCTGGTTAGAAGCAGTCCTGATATCATCAGGTACTTTAAGAAAGCCTGTCACGCTTAAAAAAAAAAAAATCTGTTGCTGTTTGCAGTTCTGTATGCAAACAACTCGAAAAAAACAAAGCAATGAGGGGGCTGGAGCAATAGCACAACGGGTAGGGCGTTTGCCTTGCATGCGGCCAACCCGGGTTCGATTCCCAGCATCCCATATGGTCACCTGAGCACCGCCAGGAGTGATTCCTGAGTGCAGAGCCAGGAGTAAGCCCTGTGCATCGCCAGGTGTGACCCAAAAATCCAAAAAAAAAAAAAAAAAGCAATGAAACAGTCTCTTTATAATTTTATACCCCCAGAAAAATCCATGTACCTAGCAATCAATTTAACGAATGTGGTTGAAAGGCTTTTCCATCAAAAAACTATTAAGCCACTATCAAGAGAGACACAAAGAAATGTAAAGTATTCCATGTTCATGGATTTGGAGAATATTGCTAAAATGACCATTTTGGACAGTGGAGATAGGATAAATGGAGACCACATGCCTAGTATGTGCAGGGTTCTTGCCTGATTCCTGGCAACACATATGTCTCTCATGCACCACAAGGTCTAGCCTTGGTGGCCCCACCAACACCAGCATGAGTACCCTGGACCAAACTCTGCTGGAAATGGCCCCTAACAGTTTTTCAAATACATAAATTACCATCCTTCTCAAAGCATTGCACAGAATCAGTGCAATTCGTATCAAAATTCTAATGGCATTTTTCAAGGACATAGAACCAGAACTACTAAAATGTGTATTATTGTACAAAATCTGCCAAAAAGCCAATCAAATCCTGAGGGAGGGGGGAATGAGGATGGGAGCTATCACATTCCCAGTTTAAGTGTCTGCACTGCGAAAAAAAACTGTAATTAAACCAAAATGACATTGTACTTTATGGGACAAAAGAGTCACACACTTGACAAAGAACTGCTGTCCGAGATAAATAAATACTTACAGAACTCAGCGACAACACAAAAGCCAAACAACCCCATCAAAAATGGGGAGACGAGCCGAATAGACTCCTCTCCCCATTTTTTTCCTTCTTTGCTGAAGAAGACAGAGAGATGGACAAGAGACATATGAAAAAATTCTCATCATCACTGACTAGCAGGGAAATGAAATCAAAATGACAATGAGGTATCATCTCTACTATAGAAAATGTACTATATCCAGGAGGCCAGAAACAAGTGTTGACAGGGGTGTGGAGTAAAAGAAACTCTCACTCATTGTTGGTGAGGATATAAACCGGTTTAGCCTCAACAGAGAATAGTATTGTGATTTCTCAAAAAATTAAAAAATATCCCACTCTCTGCTGTCTATCCAAAGTTCACAAATCATTACTCAAAGGATAATTGCATCATTATTTACAAAGCCAAGCTACAGACACAACCTAAATGCCCAATGACAGATACGTGGATAAAGAAGTTGCAGTGTATATATATGTATGTGTATATACACGGGCTGGAGCGATAGCACAGTGGGTAGGGCGTTTGCCTTGCACGCAGCCAACATGGCCGACCCAAGTTCGAATCCTGTGCCCCTCTCGGAGAGCCCGGCAAGCTACCGAGAGTATCTTGCCCGCACGGCGGAGCCTGGCAAGCTACCCGTGATGTATTCGATATGCCAAACACAGTAACAACAAAAGTCTCCAATGGAGACGTTACTGGGCCTGCATGAGCAAATCGATGAACAACAGGAGGACAGTGACAGTGTATATACACATATATGTATATTTATATACATACACATACAATGGATATTACTCAGCTACAGGAAAAATTGGGGATCTAGAGAGATCATACAAGGGTTAAGGCACTTGCCTTGCGCATAGCAGACCTCAATCGGAACCCCTGACATCACATATGGGGACACCCTTAGCCCACAAGTAGTGATCCTTGGGCACAGAACCAGGAATAACCGCAGCCAAAAAAAAACCAAAACAGTAATTGAAATGTTTACCCTTTGTGAATGCAAGGGGTGGGGGTGGTATGCTATTATGTAAAGTAAGTTGGAAGGACAAGGACAAATACCAAACAAACTCATATGTAGCAAATAGAGAGACAAAGCAAGGAAACAATATCTAATGAAAGTAAATCCTTAGCTTTCCTCCACAGGATTGATCAGCAGAAAAAGTGGGCTGAAAATGCCTTATGGAATGTGGAGGAGGGCTACATGCACTGTGTGGTGGGGTATATGGGAACAGGATACCCATAGGCTTTGTAAAGCTCACATCAAGGTCAAATTAATTAAAAACCTTCCATTTATGAAACATTATTGCCAGCCCCCTTTTCTTTTTGCTTTTTGTTAAACGTCACTAGAATCTATTTTAAACTTCATCTCACATATTTGTGTTCTCTCTCTTGGTCACCAGCAATCCTTATTTGTTGGATGTTTTTTCCTTTTATCGCCCTTTCCTGAAAATTGCACAAAAGTAATGAAATCATGATTCATACTGGTTGGTTTATAGATGTGAACTGGCTGAATCAACAAGAAGATTGGCACACAACTCTCTATAAGACCTTTGCTGCACTCCTGGTTTTAATTTTCTCATATATATGAGAAAATGTGTGTGTATATATATGTATATATACACATATTTATATACATATTTATGTAAGTATATATAAATGTGTATATATACATGAATGAATATATACATATTTACATGAAAATATACATATTTTTTAACCACAGATCGCTCAGTATGTTGCAAATACAAAATCGACAATCCACATCAAAAGATATTTGAAGTGGATAACCTCCAGCCAGAATCCTATGAATTCCTCGTCACTTCATACAACAGTGCTGGTGAGGGCCCTCAGGATGCTTTCAGAAAGGTCTTAACTCCAGCGGAGCATTGTGAGTATTTCCCCTGTCAGAACTCTGTCCTCTATCATTTCTGGAAAGCCAACACACACACACACACACACACACACACACACACACACACACACACCGGGTTTCAGAATTTTTACAACCTCAAACAGATAAGCATGGAGCTCATCTGACAAGTCTATGGGCTGAAACTTGCTTCTTGTCTCTTTACAGCCCTTGAAATAATTCTCAGAACACAGGACCAGAGTAGTCTGAAAATCACTGGTAGCATATTGATGGCTATCCCAGACAACAAGGGTTGATTCTGACCCGACTTCTCAGCAGCACTGACTTTCAGAGAGTGTAGAGAGTGGGAGAGGAAGAGGGACAGAGATTGTGTGTGTGTGTGTGTGTGTGTGTGTGGTGTGTTGTGTGTGTGTGCGCGCACATACTGTGCAGAGGTGAGGGTGGGGTGGGGTGGCGGAGTTGTTGCTGGGAGTCAGTCAGATGTGGTGGCTGGACAGGAAGTGTTGGGGTGAGGAGAGGGAGAGGTGACATTTGAAAAATGCATTTGGCTTGGGAGAGGGAGGAAGAAGGAGAAAAGGGAGCAGGAACTGGTTAGTGATAGATTGAGATTTTTGTGGTTAACCCCTTATCTCCAATAATAGGAGGGTGGTGAGAGAAAAAAAATACCGGGGAAAAAAAGATTTTTCATGAGGATAGCACAGATAATCCATAATGGAAAAGAACCCTGGAGATTTCCTTAGGATAAAGCAGAACTCAGAATCCAATTAAAATTCCTGTCAACCATCTATATGACTTGAGCTCTCTTGCCATTTTAATGTCAGGGTATTTTTCAGGTTGTCTTTCTTCCAGCTTTGGCATTTACTTAACTGGTGAAGACAAGTCAAGGTACAAAAATTATGTTGTATATACATGTAATTACATTTTCTAGGTTTCATTTATCACATTTTTTTTTGTTTTTGTTTTGGGGCCACACCTGCATACTCAGGGATCACTCCGGGTGGTGCTCAGGGACCATATGTGGTACCAGGGATCAAACTGGGTTGGCTGTGTGCAAAGCCTTACCCTCTATACTATCTCTCTGGACCCTGTTTCTCCTTTATTCATATTAAACCTCATTATCTTATAGTTGTAGTTATGAAATTAACTATTAAAATTACTATAGAGAAAATATTTTATATAGAAATATCTTACTCCTTTTAAGAAAAGATTTTACATACATAAATTATCTTACATTTTTTAAGTAAGATATTCAGTGATCAGCATACAATTTACTGTACCTCAGAACTTGTGAAATAGGAATAATATAGGTGTCTGCCAAAATGGCTAAGAGGACGAAACAAAACTATAACTTATGTGGAAGTGGAGTTGCAAAATTGTGCACAAATTTCATTCTGTTGCTACTGCTTAAAACAATTCCTTCTCTTTGTGTAGACTAAAGACAGATAAGAGACACAAGAAGATGAACGGTATCTTTAGAGCCTTGTCCGGAGTCTCTTCTGGTTTAGAAGTCTGTCTCTCTTCCCCCCACCTCAATTCATAATGCTGAAAGCTTACTCCCCAAAGCTGATGGTAATAGGATACAAAATCTTTGGGAGGTGCTTTGTATGGATTGAGATAACATCCACCACCATTAATTTCTTTTTCTGTATTTGGACATTTTGGTGCTATAATTTCCTCCTGATTTTACTAAACAGAACAGTAATTTTGTAACCCCTAAATTTAGAAGTAGTTGACAATATGGGAAACTGGACTTCTATCATGTCTTGCTAGTAGGAATACACTGCTAAAGACAATTTTGGAAAGTTAGTCATGTTTTATTACTTGAAATTCAAGTGAAAAACCCAGGTATATACTCTACAGCAGGGATGGGGAACCTTTTGTCTGCCAAGGGCCATTTGGATATTTATAGCATCATTCGCATGCCATACAATAGAGCAGATGGGCTGTGGGAAGCTGACAGGAAGCACACATGTCTGCCTACAAAGACCTGCTCAAATGTCTGTGGCAGCCCAGTAAAGGTAAAGGTAAAGGCCCTCCCGTTGATCATCGATTTGCTCGAGCGGGCCCAGTAACGTCTCCATTGGAGACTTTGTTGTTACTGTGTCAGCCCAGTAACAAGTAAAAAGCCTCAACTGATGTGGTGCACTCAGAGGTGTTAGGTGATTTGAATGGTTCCCCAAAAAGCACTTTTCCTAGGGTTTCCCGAAAGATGTCAGGCGGGAGAGTGAGGAAGTAGGGGAGTGAGAGAGATGGAGAGTGCTACTGCCTTTCTGTTCTCCCCAGGGAAGTGTGTGGGTGCAGGCCTGGGGGGAGTCTGCAGAGAACACCTGCATGGCCTGGATGCCAGGGTCCCACCAGCACTGATGGGCCGGCACCATGCTCCACGTGAGGCCCACTTACCTCACAGGACAGGGACTGGTCCCCATCCAAGTCCTCGTGCAGGTGCAGCCGCAGGTTGGAGGAAGGAATTGCTCTTTGCAGGAAAGTCAATCATGACTTTATTTTGATTAATAGTTAATCATGACCCCCACCTGGATTCCCAGGGCTCTTTGTCATCAACCATTAAAGAAAAGAGTTTGAGGAGGGGACATAGAGTGAAGTAAAATAGTTTTTCTTAGGGAAAGGAAGAAGGGGTGCTGAGGAGGGAGAAACACAGGGAAAAAACAAATGTGAGAGAGACTTCTCCAGAGGGGAGGAAGCCAGGGTTCCAGATTCCAAGTCGAGATGCAGGTGACACCAGGATGGCTGTGCAACACATTCACCTTGACAAAACTGTTCTTACACGTCTCCCCCAAACTGCTCCTGCTTGGGGCTTGCCACGAATCTGTGGTTAGGGTGTTGTCAGGGAGTAGAGATTAGAACCTTTGGTCATCTTCTAGTTCTTATCACAGCCATTTGTTTTTGCTAAAGCCCCTCCTCCAGCCTTCAGTGGGCACTTTTTCCTGCATCCACAAAGGGATCCTGCCTTATTTAGGGCTGGTGACAGTCACTTCTTTAATTCATGTTGGTTTTATTATGTCTCAAGAATTTTGCTGTCCGCCTCTATGCTGCACCTCTCCTTCACCCCCCTCCCGCCCCTCCCCCATCTGCCTGCATGTGATTCTGGCTATAGAGAGCAAATAGCATTTATGTTGTCGAAAGGCAAGATGAGTGGTCGCCTTGGGCACTGATCCTGATTGGGTGGGGATGCAAAAGGGGCTGAGGAGCTGGTCACATTCTTTTTTTTTTTTTTTTTTTTTTTTAGTGAAACACCCAGGATCTCCTGTTTACTAGACAGGCCCCTCCGCCCCTCTCGGAGAGCCCGGCAAGCTACCGAGAGTATCTCGCCCGCACGGCAGAGCCTGGCAAGCTACCCGTGATGTATTCGATATGCCAGACACAGTAACAACAAAGTCTCCAATGGAGACGTTACTGGGCCCGCTCAAGCAAATCGATGATCAACGGGAGGGCCTTTACTTACTTACTTTACTAGTGAAACACCATGAGGTACAGTTGTAGACTTACAATTTTTTGTGCTTGGTTTTTAATTATACAATGATCAAATACCCATCCCTCCACCAGTGCCCATTCTCCACCACCACTAATGCCAGTATCCCTCCCAATCCCCATCCCTCCCATCCCACCCTGTCTCTGTGGCAGGGCATTCCCTTTTGTTCCCTCTCTCCTTTTGGGTGTTGTGGTCTGCAAAAGAGGCATTGAGTGGCAATCATGTTCGACCCATAGTCTACTTTCAACATGCATCTTCCATCCTGGGAGTATCCTCCAAACACCCTTTATTTGGTGCTCCCTAATCTATTTGAGCTGCCCTTTCCCCTAGAATACCCGGCTGGCCTCTAAGCCATGGAGTAATTCTCCTGGTAATGATCTCGGCTATTCTTGGGTATTAATCTCCTATTTTGTTACTTTATGGCCCCCCAGATGAATGCAATCTTTTTATGTCTATCCCTCTCTTTCTGACTCATTTCACTTTGAGCATGATACTTTCCATGTAGTACCACTTGTATGTAAATTTCATGACTTCATCTTTTCTAACAGCTACATAGTACTCCATTGTGTAGATGTGCTGGTCACATTCTTTTTCTTCATCTGGGTGCTGGTTAAATTTAGTTTGGTTACCTCTTGGGAATATATCCCAGAGAGGCAAAAATGTATAGTCGAAGTGACATCTGCACTTGTTTGTTCATTGCAGCCCTCTTTACAATAGCCAGAAACTGGAAGAAACCTGAATGCCCAAGAACAGATGACTGGTTAAAGAAACTTTGGTACATCTACACAATGGAGTACTATGTAGCTCTTAGAAAAGATGAAGTCATGAAATTTACATACAAGTGGTACAATATGGAAAGTATCATGCTAAGCGAAATGAGTCAGAAAGAGAGGGATAGACATAGAAAGATTGCATTCATCTGGGGGATATAAAGTAACAAAGTATGAGATTAATACCCAAGAATAGCTGAGATCAGCACCAGGAGGATTACTCCATAACTTAGAGGCCAGCCGGGTATCCTAGAGGAAAGGGCTATTCAGATAGAGAAGGGAGCACCAAATAAAGGATGTTTGGAGGATCCTCCCAGGAGGGGAGATGCATGTCGAAAGTAGACTATGGACTGAACATGTTTGCCACTCAATGCCTCTTTTGCAGACCACAACACCCAAAAGGAGAGAGAGAACACAGGGGATTGCCCTGCCACAGAGACGGGGGGATGGGGGGATGGGGGTGGGAGGGATATTATCCATGGTGGTGGAAAATGGGCACTGGTGGAGGGATGGGTATCTGATCATTGTATAATTGAAACCAAAGCACAAAAAATTGTAAATCTACAACTTTAAAAAAAATAAAATAAAATAAAGGGGAAAAAAAAAATTTAGTTTGGTTACCAGACCTGTTCAATTTGCAGAAATTCATTGAGCTATACATTGTAGCATACACAGATGTTTCAGAAGTTTCCCCTATGTATCTGTCCATGGTTTCAGTTACCTCTGACAACAACAGTCCATTGTGTCGTATAAAGGAATATTTTGAGATCAAAGACCACATTCACCTTTGATTACTGTATCTTGTCATAAGTTCTATTTAATTATTGCTTATCTTTTGCCATGCCTAATTTATAAATAAAACTATAGCAGGCATGTGCACAAAAGAAAACGCAAGAAATGGCAAGTTCCGGGGTTTGGAACTATCTGCGTTTACAAGGATCTTCTGTGACACCTGCTGGAACTATTTCCCAGGGTTACGTGGGGTAGGACTACCACAAACTTCTGTCAAGTTTCTTTAGCAAAGCTATTTAAAACTGTAAAATCAGTCATCTTCACCATCGGAATTCCTATGACTCTTAGACATATGAGAACAAGTTTTTCTTTTTTTGCGCTTGGGTTGGCTGATCTAGGCGGAGCCTGCCTAGACTCCAGATTTCAGTCAAGTTTCGGTTTGCTCTACATCATATCCCTGCAAGGCATGGGCTAAGGAGCAGTGCTGGAGATAAATGCTCTTCAGAGTGGCTCCCAGAGCACTGCTAGAGAAGCCAACAGTGCAAGGCCATTTTAAACGGCCACCATGAGGCTGAGATCCACAACAAGGGCAGAGAACCCACACAGCTGCCATGAATCTTGGCAGAGGAGGGCGTACAGTTGTGCTAAAAAGAGGGAGTCATGCTCAGTCTGTGAAAGGGGACCCTCTGGAATGTCAGAGTGCGGGCGCAAGGAGTGCCCTGGGTTGGCTCAGGGGTTGGACTGGCAGAACGCTTGCTGACGCTCACTCACAGAGACATTTGAGGAATTAAAATCGCTTGCAATCTTGTCTTTGAGGGAGTCCTCATTTTAAAAAATCCCTTTCATTTTTTCTTCTACAGCCCATATGCTGATGTACATCATAATCCCCATGATTGTTGGCGTTTTAGTCATGATGGCTATATGCTACCTGAAAAGTGAATGGTAAGTGTGTGAGGCAGATTTTAATCAGGGAGAGTCAGGAACATTTAGAAAGGAACTGAAAAGATTAAAAATTTAAAAAATCACGTTGAATAATATGAGAAAAAAGTGCTGGAAAGAGTAAAAAGGCTTAGATGAGAATATGAAACCTTTTGCTTCCAGGTCAATACAAAACAGTAATTTAAAATAAAAGCATTGCAAAATATGTCCAATAATAGTTAATAGTTGTATCAGTGTTCTAAGTGGTTTAGATAAAGCAGATTCACTTGCTTCTCACACCATCTCTGTAAATGCTATAATTTTATTGCTTCATAGAGGAGATTCAAGCATGCGTGGGTCAAGTGGCCAGCCCAAGCAGCTACTAAGTGAGGCAAAGATTAGCTCTTCTTTTACTTGAATTCCTGCTCTAAACTATTAACACTGCAAAGTCCAGTCTAACTGTCACTTTTTTCTAGGATGAAGGAAAAATGTTATCCTGATATTCCCGATCCTTACAAGAGCAGTGTCCTGTCATTAATAAAATCCAAGGTAAATGCTGGTAAACTCTGGCTACCTCAAAGTCTAACCCAGGAATGCAGCTATAATTGTCCTTTCCTCGGCCTCCTTAGGAAACTAGAACAAAGCAAAGGTCATTTCTCTTCCCATAGCTACCAAGATGATAGAAGCAGTTTCAACTTCTTTCTTCAACCAGGGGAAGGCTTTTGGTTTACACATTGCCTCCCGCTAACTTGTGACCAGGATGAAACATGAACAAAACCTGTCCAAGTGCATTTACATGTTTTATATACTTGATACACACACACCCTCCCTTATCATAATTACACATTTTTGTTTGTTCCAGGAGAATCCTCGTCTAACAATAATGAACATCAAGGACTGCATTCCAGATGCTATTGAAGTTATAAAGAAGCCGGAAGGGAGCAAGATACAGTTCTTAAGTACTAGGAAGTCAGTCACAGAAACGGAACCAAAACCTGCTTACCTTTATCTCCTCCCAACAGAAAACTCTTCCAACTCTGGACCTTGTATCTGTTTTGAGAATTTTACCTATAACCAGACAGTTTCTGGCTCTGGTTGTCGTGCCCATGTCCCAGTACCTCCCGAAGCCCTGCCCAGTCACCTGGAATTATTAACTTCACCTGAAAATGTACTAAAGGCACTGAAAAAAGACTATGTGAATTCCCTGGGAGAAATTGCAGCTGGAGAAACTAGTTTGAATTATGTGTCCCAGTTGGCATCACCCATTTCTAGAGACAAGGATAGTGTGCCAACGAATCCTCCACTACCAGAACTCTGTTCTGAGTATAAAATGCAAATGGCTATACCTTCCTCGACCCAGAGGGAGGACACCAGTGTCCCCTCCAGTACCCTCCCAGATCCAGGTGAACACTTCCGCTAACACTCCCAGCACTATCATTTCATACCTTCATGCTACGTAAAGCAAGCACAGCCAGCACCATTCCAGCCCAGATGCCTTGGTGCTTGATCCCAGTGAACTGTCAGTTTACAGATCAGGTTTATGGGCAACCTCTATAGTCTTGCCAGGTTTTATAGGTCAGAAGACTTAAGAACCTCTCTCCCCTGCCCCCGCACGTCATGGGGCAAGCTTGCTGTAGGAGCCGGAGCATGGGAACAGACTCACCTTGCTGCCATTGAGTTCCAAGTTCACTGGTGTAACTGGAGCTACCACTTGACACTGGTAGAATCTGTTTCCTCGACAAGGCGGCTCTCAAACTAGAAGTTTGGTTTTTAATGAGAAGCTATTTTCATTCATTTTAAACGCATGTTTAATAGCTTCAGGGTTAAAGCAAGTTGACTTAACGCTTCAACTGAGGCCATAGATCTGTCACCAAAACATCAATTATCAATGTTAATTTATCAATGCTAATTTACTCTGGATGTCTGCAGTGAACAAGACACAGATGTTTTAGACTTGCCGGGTCTAAAATCTGTTGAATAGAATTGATAGTTCATTTAACCCAGTAAAATGAACTCTTGTGGGGCACAGGCCTTTTCTGATAGGTAAGGTATGTCAATAAAAAAGGCCAATGCCCCTCTAGCATCACTATGAGAGGGGGGCTGGCCAGAACTCCAGACTTAATAGTAACAGGACTCCTTTTCAGTAGACACTAGTCTTGTACCTTAACTTTTGACTACTACCTCATAATAAAGGAAAATTGATCACTAAGTAATTCATCACATTGTGTCTTTCCCCAAGAACAATAATACATATCCATTTACAATCCTTTATACTCTACTAGGTTGTCCAAATCAATAGAATACCATTACTATTTCACTTAAAGTCCTAGTATGCTAACATAATAAAAAAAATTAAAGCATATGGTTGGATACTGTTTAGACAAAACTATGAAAAGTTGCATATAGTGGGAAATTCTGTTGGCTCAACAATGCCTTTGTCGCCTTGAATATGTCATGCAATTGGTACATAACATACATTTTATAGATGTTAATTCCTGAATGCACCTAGAGCCTCTCCGTCTCTTCTGCCATGTTCTCACTGGGACCTGGAAGAGGGTCCTCACTGGACTATGCTAGTTGGCCCAGCTACAGAAGTGTTCGAAATAAACCTTTATTTGTCCCTCTAGGTCTGTGGTATTTTGTTACAGCAGACTGAATGGGCTAACACAGTACTTCATTTGGGGCAGGCGGTGGTATGGGTGGGTAGGAGCACACCAAGTGGTGCTCAGGGATCACTGCCGGTATGGTTCGGCGAAACACATGTAGCGCCAGGGATGGAACCCAGGTCTGCTGAGAGCTGTAAAACCCTGTACTCTCTTTCTCTGGTCACTACCTTTTTTTTTTTTTCATAATTTTTATTATACTTACTTTTTAATGCAACAAAATTTCTTAAGTTCTTCTGTTATCCATTTTGCCAAATTTCAGCTGATGATTGTGTGCATTTTTAGTTTTGAAATTAAACTGTATTTCTATTTCAGAAACAGTCCTACTTATAGTGGAAATGGGAAAATGTTAAGACATATACTTTAAAAAATGAAACAACTCCAAATAAACTTTTATCTTGTGACACACATATTTCGCTATAATCATTTATATTCCACTGAATTTTACTGTCCAAGGTTGGCAATTTCCCTTACGGCATTTTCTTTTGCCACGAAGTGGTGGTAAGTTAGGCTATCTGATTAACTAGGCGAGTTTCTGCTTGAGAAAGTGATTGTCTTCTACAGAAAAGTCATCTTACTACCTAGTGGGTCTGGAGTGATAGCACAGCGGTAGGGCGTTTGCCTTGCACGCAGCCAGCCTGGCCTAGCCAGGTTTGATTCTTCCGCCCCTCTTGGAGAGCCCGGAAAGCTACCGAGAGGATCTCACCCACACGGCAAAGCCTGGCAAGCTATCCGTGACGTATTCAATATGCCAAACACAGTAACAACAAGTCTCAAAATAGAGACTTACTGGGCCCGCTCGAGCAAATCGACGAACGGGAGGAAAGTGCTTGTGTTTGATAACCTATTGATTCCTCAAAATATTAAGAACTAAAGATTCTAAAGATATATTTTATTATTACATAGATTCATTTTCCAAACCCTTTATAGTGACTTGAGATTAAGAAATAAAAACTATGAAACCATGTTTGATTATGAAGAATATTTAAGAAGTATAAACAGCGATTTAAAAACATTTGGAACTGTCACAAATGTGTAAAGCTGTTACGCATGAGTGGAACCTAAAAGTCGCTTTTTCCTGGAAGCCATGCTATCAGCTCCAGCGGCACACTCTTCAAATCAAGAGTCTGTTTCAAATAACCACAACACAAGTTTTAAGAATTTTAAGTATATTTTATTAACAACGTATCCCTTTGATAAGATTATGTTTCAGGAGGCTTTTCAATGCCCTTGACATAAACTGTACACATTATACAAAATCAAGAAAACCACAAAAAAAAAAATCAAGGTGAGCAAAACCATTTGCAATAAACCTTATTTAAATTATACACAACTCAATGAAATATTCTTACGGAAAATATATAAATATTTTTCTTTCTATGTTACAGTTATACAATATAAATCATATTTCAATGTCTGTTCAGTGACCTACAAACACCAGAACCTCCAAATATTTAGCAGCGTATTACTAAAAAAAAAAAAAAATCATGTGGTTAGGGAGAATTAAGTAATTTTTTTCACAGTCCCTTACCACTTTCAAAACTTAATTTACACCATCTTTTACAATGCAGCTTTAGGGTTTTTGACAGGCCATAAATGGAATATTTTCAACTATTATCTATGAATTTTTTTGTCCCCCTCCCCCAAGACTTTGCATTTTGTGCTAAATCAACCTATTTAGTGGCAAAAGTACAAGGTATACTTTTTGGCATAAATTATATTTTTCAAATTAAACATTTTATAAAGAAATTCAAACAAAAATGTGCAATTATGCATGTTGTGGCATAGCTATCCACCTACATTACAAAAATACTCCAAACAGGGGGGTGGGGGGACAAAGTTTACATGAATCATTTAAAACTTAATCTGAATGAAAAATACCCTGGGAACCTGGAACTAAAAGAAAGAATGCCTTTAGAAAGATCCTCACAGATTTCAGTATTTTTTGATCAGCATCGCTGTTAATCTAACGAAACTCTTACTGTAGTGATAACTCTTGAAAGAAGCTGAAAATAATGTATTTCCTGAATACAGAGACAAGAGACTTTCCCAACCTCCAGTTCAGAAAATCTGAAATGTTCTTTTATGCCAGCAGTTGTTCTCATTGAACTATTTCAAATCAATTCTAGTTTTTCTTTTTAATCCATGCTAAAATGGATTGTGAAATATGAGACAAAACTGGAGTATATGACAAAAGGGTGTGTGTGGGGAAACCTTACTTCCAAAAGACATTTCCCCAGGTAGTTATAAATGTCATCTCACACAAAATTGGCACCTCATTCTTACCATGCAAAAATAATTAGTTATAATCTGGATAAGTTTTTACTAGTTTTATTGCTAAATGATCTGTGCTTTAATGTAGAGATAAAAGGCATCCTCTGAATGGAATGAAAACATTTTTTAAATATAAATAGCAGTAGACGAATCTAAATAAGCATTGGTATTTGTTGGACACTATGCCACTGTTAACATGCGCTGACAAACTCAACTTTAATTATCTCAGGCTCTGAATAAAAGAGCTGGAAACTACTCAAATCACCAATTCAAAAGGGCTTGTCTATAGAGTTTATGTTTCTCTATAGAGTTTAAAGTCACTGTCTTACAGAATGTTCTTATGCTATCAATCTTTGTTAGAAAATTTTTAATTAGGTGAGGATTTCTAATTAGAGAGTTTAACTGGGGTGAGGGATTACAGACCCCCCACCCCAAATCTATATAAGCATAAACAGAAAACTGAAATATAAGAATTTGAGATTTTAATTATGAATACTAAATTCCTAACTTCCTAATTTATCAGTATTTACTTAGTACGTGAAGCTGAAATATGTTCTTAAAAAAATTTTCCATTAGAAATGACAATTCACTTTACAATTAGAAATTCACAGTTTACAACCAGCACAATTGCCCAAATTCCTCCAAATTATTCAATAATTATCAATAGTATAAATTTAAATGGTCTAAGGTTAATTTTAAAATCTTGAAAAAAAACAACCTATACAGTATTGACATTCTGGTATTCTATAGTCTGCTACTATTTATAAATTATTTTCTCAATTATTTCTACTATCATTGACATCATTCCTAACTTTTTCTGCTATAATTTAATGTTCTTAAACACATAAGTTAATCACTTGGCACTGCCTATCAGCATTTTTCATCATAAAAGTCTTTTTATTTATAGAAACAAGTACTTAAAGAAAAAGTATTAAACCTGTCAGTGAGACATGAATAAACCAAATAGCAGTACAAACTTAGTTTTGACATTTTTTTCTTAGTTTACGGATAACCACAAAGCTCTGTCTCCCCAAAGTAAGTGCTACAGGCAAATATTATGACATACACACATACGTCTTTTTAAGTAATAATAACCGAAAAAATCAGTTCACTTCAGAATGAATAAATGAGGTGGGGTTCAGGGATGGGATGGCTGTGGGTACCACCCCTACTCCCCCAAAAAGTTACCTTTTGAGAGATTAAACCACAGATTTTATAGTCTATGTTAACTGAGGTAGTGTTTAAAACAAATGTCTAAAATATGTTAACCCCATTATGGATATGATTACTAATAACCTCCTTTGGAGTTTTTAACCACTATTTGGTCTAGTATCTCTGACATTTGGTTCTCTGGAAGGCAGTTTAATCATCCAAAACCAAAGATCAAGGTGACAGGCAATGTTCCTAGAAGTACTGTTGACATTTAAATAAATGCATTCAGTAATAAATTAAAAGTTAAAAAAAGCATGTTTTATCTTCAATTGGATTTTATGAGGGAAAATCTGAAGAACTACTTTTAAACATAAGCAGAAGCTTATAGCCCTTGTCTGCTTTGTTATAAATTGCTACACAGTGCACACAAGAACAATTCACTGAAGTGCAGTTAAAGAGGTGTTATGAAGTGAGATGAAATGCTTCATCCCAATTAGAACTTTCAGTGCCAGTTAAGTTAAAAACAAAAACAAAAAAACAAAAACAAGTATCTCTGAGTTTTGTTTTCTAGTTCACAGGGTTCTTTACAGAGATCGCAAAGAACTAGCCCATTATTAAAAGAATCTGAGCATGGGAAAATATCAATCAATGCACTATCACTGTGTCAAAGCGGGTATGTAATTATAAAAATGGTATGATAAATGAATTAAAAAAAGGGTCCTAATCAGTCCAGCTGGAATTTTTCTATCTCTATACAGACCTCAAAAAAGATAATCCTTTCATTTACAAGCATTCTAGCGATGATGGCCATGCTATTTTTATGTACAAATTTGCATATATGTTTTTTTCCCACAAAGATTTCCAAATATCCTTAGACATACAAGCTGAACAAAACCTTGCCTGTATCAATTTTATTTCACAAATGTGATAAAGGCAATTACTGTATTCATAAATTTACCTACCAAGGCATTTAGTCTGTGCAAAATAAGAACACTGATACAAAACTAAAATTACTGCTGCTTTAAAATTTGGTACTTTAGGCTTTTCACTACAATTTTTAGTTGGAATAACAAGTTCCACTAATGATTTTTTAAAGGAAATATGGCTCTTCTTTCCCACGGAATGTAAATATTGTAGGCAGACTCATCTTTTCATCAGGAGAGTCAAAGCATTACTTAATGCTTTCTTTTGCTTAGGTCTATACAGTGCTTATTTGAGTTTACGTGTTTTATTTTTTTTTCCATTCTGCTTTGTGGTGCCAGGGACCAAACCAAAAGCCTCACAAATGCAAGGGAAGTATGCTATTATGCTATGCCAAGCTACATCCCTCAAGTTTTATTTTACAATGCTGAAATGGGAAGTTGATGAAAACATGTCTATTAAAAATATATGTATTCTATAAATAAAAAATACTTTTGACTTATAAAGGACTTTCTGATTTTAATCAGGAACTGTAGTGAAAAACCTTAATCAGTTCAAATAGTCTATGATAACACATTGCAACAAAACTGAAGAGATGGAAACAAATAAACTTTATGCAAGTCTAGTAACATGACAATAATTTATAAGTCCTGGGTTGTTGAGGCTCTTCTTTCGCTCTGAGGTTACAAACCTCTGAAGTAGTGTTTCAAACGCTAAGAAAAATGCGGAAGGGCTTAAGTTCCTTCTCAATACCAGCAGTTACAGCACACCTCACTGCGGTACAGGAGGCACCTCAGAGACACTGACTCCTGGTTTCCATGAATTAGTTAACAAACAAGGCATCTTTCTACCACTCTAAAATGCTTTCAGAAATAACTGCGTGAAAGGTACTTCTGCATATCCTGTTACTGTCTCACTATTACTATGATCTTAAAATGGAAAAACAGAACACCTGTTCAGGTCATCAGCGCTTGGCTCCTGCAAACGATGGTAATTAGAACTCTTCAAACTGTGGCAATGAACACTGAAACCCCCCCAAGGGCTCAATGAATGTGACAGGAAGTTATTTTGGTTAGGAAATTCTGCAGTTCCAGCTGTCCATGTACCAGTAATTGCTGGAACAGTGTACAGAAGCTACTCCTCTTTTTGCTGTCCAGTCTGTCAGCGCTTTCTGAAGCTCTTATGAAATCCACAAAGATTAATACATATCGCTTGTATCTATAGACGTCATAAGTACGTGGTCAGGATTCAGCAGATGTATCAATGACAGGTTGCTTTGGTAGTGTTGCCAACACAGCCTCCGCTTCTTCATGCATCTAGAAAATAAGTGGTCACTATTCATGAGTTTCAGGTATGAACAACTTGTCTCCCCTAGCTAAAACACGAACCTCTTGAAAGATTTCAGAACTATAAACCCTACTTACTTGTAAAAACTGTACATCTTGAAATAATTCTTGTATGAACCTTCGACATGGAAGTCTAAATGTGCAGTGTGACAGCAAATGGGAAACCTCAGAGTAAAGACATATGTCATCAAATGTTTGAGGATACTTCTCCTTAATTCTACAATGAAAGAAGAGACTGTTAGTATGCTAATAATGCAATAACTTAGCTATTTTTCTGAAAGGTATCACCTTTTAAGTAGTTTCCTCTCTCTGGATAAACTAACATACTTAGGATGACAGGATAAGAATACGAAATATCGCCCGCACGGCAGAGCCTGGCAAGCTCCCCGTGACGTATTCGATATGCCAAACACAGTAACAACAAAGTCTCCAATGGAGACGTTACTGGGCCCGCTCGAGCAAATCGATGATCAACGGGAGGGCCTTTACCTTTTTTACCTCACACAAACTATGTATTTTTAACTTGGAATTACCCCTACAACCCAAACCAATTTTTTCTTGAAAAAACTAGATTTTTTTCCATTCGCATAAATTGCAAAACTTTAATTAGACTAGGGATGATTTATATTCAAAATGAAAACATTAAAAAAATTAAATATATATTTTTTAAAACTTGGGCTGAAGTTACTAAAATACTCAGGATTTGGGCTGTCTATATTTGTTTTGTTGTTTTTGGGGTCTTGTCCGCTGTACTATCACTCCAGCCCGTCTACATCTTTTTAACCTTTAAACAATGGCTTTTAACAAGACCTCAAAATTAGCTATGGGATAAGATGAGGAAATACACATGTGGGTTAAAGACTGTTCTTGGAACTCTTGCAAGGTCTGTGAGTGGAACTCTGATGGCTATGTTAAGGGCCCAATTTAATTCCACAAGATATCCTGAGGTGCATTTCTTTTGAGATCACTGCTTTAAGTAGTGCAAATAAAAGACAGTGAAAGTTCAATCTGTAACTTGTTTTATCACAATAACAGTGTAATTTGGAGGGGGGCAGGGGCGGGAACCCTTCACTTCCATTAAGAGAAAGAAAAAAAATAGGAAAAAAATTAAGTCAAGAAAACATCAGTTGCATCATGGTATCAAGATTCTCCCTGACTGCTGGGTAGGAGGCCAATGGGAGTAGGGCAGGGCACTGGTGGGGGAAGAGGACACTGGTAAAGAGATCAGTGTTGGAACACCGTATGCCTGAAACCCAATCATGAACAACTTTTTAATTACAGTAATTAAATTTAAAAAATAAAAATCTTTAAAAAAAGATTCTCTCAAAAATCATATGGGGGGGTGGTAGTCATAACCATCAGTAACTATGATACGAAAAATTAAACTTTCAAAGAATTAAGAATTACAAATCAAATTAATAGTGCTTTCACTATTAATTAATAGTAACTAAATTACAAATCAAATTAACAGTGCCCCTTATCTCTGTCACAGATGTATCCTTTTTCTTTATGATGAATTCTTCCACTTCGGAGACTGGCTCCAATTTCTCCTGAGATGTGCATTCTCAGTCTTTTTCCCTCTGGAGAAGTCCATATTCTCTTCTGAATATGCATCTTTCTCATCCTTTATATTTCTCCAAGAAAGCCTTTCTAAATATAACTATTTTATTTCAATTTAGCAAATAATGGATTATTTTATTTAGTTTTGTTTCTTTGTTTTAGTTTTTGTTTCCCAGTGATGTTCAGGGATTGCTTCTGGCTCTGCATTCAGGGATCATTTCTGGCAGTGTTTGGGGGACCATATGGGATGCCGGGAATTAAACCCAGGTCCACTCCATGGAAGACAAACACCCTACCTTTTGTACTATCTCTCCAGCCCCAGTGATTAATTTTCAATCTACCACACATATATATATATATATGTATATACTTTTACTGAAAAGTATTTCCTAAAATTGAAAAAGTAGGATGAGTAGGGTTGTGTTCCAATACCACTGTTATGGTTTTGCAGATCTCTTTAAAGTCTACCTTAATAGAAGATAGCTGGAATCACATGTCTGCTTCTGTATTTAATCTGTTATCACTTTACTTTGGTTGAAATATTTAAAAAGTTTGCACCCAGATACCCCATGTCATTGAGAACCACAGATGAGTTACTTAATCTAATGTCAAGTATTTCAAATATCTTTTTCACCACGAAAAGCAGAATACTACACACACTCTTAAGTTTACTTACGTTAAAAGCCCAGTTTCATGACATTTTGTTGAAACTGAACTACTCAAGTTAACAACTAATCTTAGAACTTCTTTGCGAAGGAGTATACGGCACATTGGTGTATCATCAGGAATTGTTTTAACACCTGGAAAGAAGATTAAAATATCTGTGTAACAGTAATAAAAGGCTATAACACAGAATCTGTTCTTAAACTGTACTTAAACATCTCAAACTGAGATAAGCTATGCATTACCTACCATTTTTGGAGCAAAATTCTTTATATAAAAGCAGAGAGTGAAGTAGTTAACTATATATATCATCAACAACAAAACTAGTTTTAGTAACAATGTTTAGACTTCAATCTGAAAACTTACCTAACAGCAATTCTGTGCTTTTCGTGCTACTGGCTGAGCCTTCTTGAGACACTCCATCACTGCATCCAGAAATCCCTGAAAACTTAGAAGGAACAACTTCCAGAGGATTATGGATAGTCTGCTCACACCAATCAGAATATGGAATGTCTTGAAGGTCTGAAGAAGACATTAATTATTTCATTAAATTACCAGAATGGCTTATTTTCAATCCCAGCATTCACAGGATAGTGGAGATGATTCCTTGTCATTTCTTTCCGGTGATCAACAAATTAGCACGCCATTATGATTTCAACCTGCTATTTGTACGGATTAGTAAAAATACATTAAATTCTCAAGATGCTTTATACACAATTTTACAAAATTAAAAGTAATATGTCTATACAACAATTTAGAAAATTCTAATAGAAGTGGAAGATATAGTATGGGAGTTAAGGAATTTGCACGAGACTGAGTCAGAAACAATCTCTGGCACTGCACAAGGAATCCTGAACACTGCCGGGAATGACCTTCAAGCTGAGGCAAGAATAGCCTCCAATTTAGAGATGTTGAACAGTATAAAAAATGAAGGCACCTTTTTCTAAGCCCTCTCCCAGCCTCCTTTCACCCAAACTGTTTTTGGGAGGAGGGCCCCTCCTGGTGGTGATAGAAAACCATGCAGGGTTGAGGATCAAACCTGAGACTAACTCCCACAGGCAAAGGATGTGCTCTACAGCTCTTTGAGCTAGCTCCCTGGCCGCCACCACAAACCTAACAGCACCGTGGGGTAAATAAATAACATTCAGATCTTATGCTATTTTAAATATCTATCTCTTGCTTTCTGGGTATATAATATTATACTACACTTATTTTCCAACTTGCTGCTCCTCCTATTTAATAATTACCAACATAAGAACTACACTTTCTTAGCTTATTAGTTCATGCCTTAGAATTAAACTTTCTAGACTACCCTTGCACAGTTAATGTATTCCTAAAGGGGATTTTGAAGTCAACCAAATACTTAAGTGTTGCTGACATGAATCAACCTTTTCAAAATTAAATTTCCTGAACCGAATGATGAGAAAAAAATGGAAATAAAAATAAAGCTCCCAGAAGAGAGGGCCGAAGAATTTCCTGGACCTCTTACACTCTCTCTCACTTACTTATCAAAAGTAGCACACATTTGTTTGGTTTTAAAATACCTCCAGAATGAAATACAAGAACTTTCACATACTTCTCTCTTATTGTGGTGGGAAGATGCTCAGTGGAGGGACTGGTGTTTAAGTATTATCTATAATAAACTATCATGAACTATTTTTATGAAAAAAATACATGAAAGATAAAAATAACACCGCTCATCTGTAAAATCACACATCTTAGGGGCTGGAGAGATAATACAGTGGCTAGAACACTTGCCTTGAATGTGGTAAACCTGCTGGCATTTTATATGGTCCCCCCAAACACTGCCAGGAGAGTGATCTGTATTTGTCAAGCATCTGAAAGTAAAACGTATTGTCTAGGGGCCGGAAAGACAGTACTGTAAGCAGGGAGCTTGCCTTGCGCAGTTAACCTGGGTTCAATCCCCATCACCCTTTGTTCCCCTAAGCTAGGGGATCAGGAGTGATCCGAGTGCAGAATCAAGAGAACGCCCTCACCACAGCCAGTCGTGGCCCCAAAATACAAAAAAAGAAAAGAAAATGTTACTAAAAGTATACACTGATAAAAAAATAGATTAACAAAAAGGTAAGAAGTAAAGATTTACATAAAAAATCAGTAATGCTAAAAAAAAGAACTATAATAAATTTCTATGATAAGAGGCCAAGAGGGATAGTACAGCAGGCAGGACTTGATTCCTGGCACCCCACATGGTCCCCTGCGCCCACCAGGAGTAGCTCCTGAGTACAGAGTAGAGAGGAACTACTCGCTACAGCTGGGTGTGGCCCCAAAGCAAAAACGAACAAAAATACATGTTAATTTTAAGAGTCAGTTGATAAGTTACCAGAGTATGAAAAATTATGTTATACACCCATGTTTCAGATAGTTTCAGCTACTTTATACATACACAATCATTTTTTTGAAGGTTACAAAGTAGTTTCAGCTTCATGTTTAAGGAGTGAAAGCTTCCGACTTTTGTTTTTGGTGTGGGGGATGAAGGGATTTGGCCAAACACAGCTGTGCTCAGGGATTACTCCGGGCGGGGCTCAGAGGATCAGAGGCAGAGACGGACTGACTGATCCTGGATCGTGGATCGAATGCAGACAAGCACCACACCCGCAGTGCTAACTCTCCAGTCCCTCTATAGTTTCAATCTGTTAGAACTGCAAGCTTTTGCTAGAGATGTCATTCACGCTCCTTTTCGAACCCATTCCTCTAGGTAAGCAAAGGTTCAAAATAGTTTGTTCCATTTGGGGCTATGAAGCATCTTAAGTATAATGTATAATGGTAACAGAATGCTTTAAGGCACACAGTTTTGGGTTTATTTTTTTTAGTGAAACATGTGATACTATAGGAATAAAATAATTCAGATGTTAAATGAAACATCAGAGAACATGTGGGCAGAATATGGCAACTATTTATGTACACAAATACTCCTTTATATACAAAATTTTTCATGTGGCTTGTAGCAGCATTTCTTGAACTCTGCCAACAAGTAACCCAGAAGTCTTTTAAAAGTACAGATTCTGAGTCTGTTTATAAGGGTGGAGCTAACCTTCTAAGAAATTTTCAAGTAAAACTGAGGGAGCTGGTCTGCTGATACTATACTCTGAGCAGCCAAAATTCACTAAAGCTCTCTCTCCCCACGCCCCCTCTAACTGAGCTACATAGAAAATAGCTGTTTTACTATAGTTCAAAATTGAAGATAAACCCCTCTTTAAAAAAAGCACTATCATAAAGCTAAAAACCCTGTAATTTCTGCTTTAAGAAGATCTCCTGATGATTTCAACTTTTAAGCGTTTATTAGACTCTAAGTGTATCAATACAAAGAATTACTATTTCCCCATAAAGGAAACTAAGATAGACCTGTCTGCAAATTAAATTTACAAAGGACCAGTTACCTGCTTCTGAAAATATTATAATTTATACACAACATTTGCTCCACACTTTTGTTCTAGGGCACACCCAAAGGTGCTCAGGGTTTACTCCTGACTCTGTGCTCAGGGATCACTCCTGGTGGGGTTCTGGGGATCATATCAAATACTGAGAATTGAACCTGAACGAGGCGTGTGGAAGGAAAGTACATGACCCACTGTTATTTATTTTTTCATTTTTTCAAACCAAAGCAACATATCCCTGGTTAACAGAGAATAAGAGTAATTAGGGTAATTCTGAAACCAGATTCTTTCAAGGCTAATCGGGTCTCCTTTCCCCTCCTTTCTGGTTCATAGTCTCACAGGTTGCCTCTATGATCCATTTCACACTCACGACCATCAGAGATCCTCTGCTGATGTTGTTTTATCTTAGAACTTTCTATATAACCTACTCATTCCTTGTACAACAGATCTACATGTCTTCTCTTTCAATTGCTTGCTTGATTATTTTAGTCCTTAACTAATAACATATACCTACCCTGATAGTATTTGCAACAAATGCAGACTGTTTTTCTGTATTTATTACACATGAATCATGTATAATAGTTATGAATTGATCAGTTTCATTCTTCACTAAATAAAACTCCAAACATGAGAGAATAGGCTCTTCCTTCCCTGCCCCCCACAACTGTTTTCCGAGCATCTAGTGTAAAGCCCTATGAACTAACTTTTAACAATCAGCTTCTCTACCTTCATATCTCTGAGACAGCTATCGTAGACTTATAATAATCCCAATTAAGAGTTATTTTCCATCTGATGCGCCTCACACTAGCACTTCAAGTAAGAAGAAAACAGTTTAACAAAGCTCCATAGATTTTAAGTACTTGCTGAATGAGAAGAGAAGCAGAATTTGCAGGAACTAAAATTTCATAAACTATATAGCCGAATTATCAACATAGCACCTCCTTTACTACGTGAAGCACTTAGTAAAGAAGTAATACTCCCAAAGCTTTTCACTTATAGGAAAACAATTTTAAGATAGTTGGACTTCCAGAGATAATACAGGGGGTAGAAGAGTTGCTTTGCATGCAGCCATCCAGGTTCAATCCCCAGATCCCATATGGTTCCCTAAACACTACCAAGAGTAATTCCTGGCTACAGAGCCAGGAATAACTCCTGAGCAGCACCAGGTATGGCTCCCTGTTGGATATTAATCCTAAATATTTTATGCTTCATGTGAATTGCCCCTTTTCATCCTCCCAGAGCTTTTACTGCGCTCTTGCAAGCATCCCTAATTTAGTTAATGTTTATCCTTTCCTTTGTGTTTTACCTCTCATTGTCATAGTTTCCCAAGTCAGTCTTTATTACTTATAAGACTAAACTTTGTGGTAATTCTGGACTTTGTATTTGTAGTGCATTGTATTTGAAGTGCTGTATATTTGAACCCACTTTCCTATTTCCCCTATACCCTTTTTCTATTTTACTATAGAGCAACGTTCTTTGGTTAGCACAGAAAGACCATTATTGTTATGCTCCTAATATTTGGGAGTTGAATGATTCTGAAATATATCTACTCCTGGGCATTGGTCATAAGTACTTGACTCAAGCTTTAGTTGCTGTAGTTCCTAACACCCCAAAAGGGAAGTCATGCCATGGGACTGGGATGGACCTGGGGCAAATGACAAAGCTACTCCGGCATTGAAATGGGAGAGTTAAGAAAGCATAAATGCATGGTTTTGATGCAAGCTGTCATGACTTAAGAGACAGGACCTCTATGGGGAAGGACAGGCTGAAATGGCCTGAGACTTAGTCAGGGATTTAGGGTAAAAGCCTTGCTTGCTCTCAGAGTACAGAGAACTAAGTTTTAGAATCTTTGTCTCTTACTGTGTTTATCCAAACAACTGTAAGTATTGATAAGAAGTAAACTTAATTGTTTAATATATACAACTCGAAGGAAAGACAAAAGTAACGTAGATGACCCTGGGAGACAGAGTAACTCCTTGAGTTACGCTCAAGAGAACTGTCTCTGCCAAATATCTTATCTCTATAAATGGTCAATCACAACGTCCTACACCTCAACGCCCCCTACAATGTTCTCTAAGTATGCGAGTAGCTCTGCATTAAAAGGGCCATTTTCACAATCAGTCTGTGGTCCTCCATCTCTCTGTCTCTCAGCTGGGGATGCCTGGGGAGGACAGGAGGCAGCTCTCAGCCACCGAATGCACACCTCACAAAGCACCCTACACCCTACACTTCGTGAACTCACAGCCCCCAATTCTTCCCCACAGCTAAAAAGATACTGTGACCCTGGACAAGACTATTCATTAGGAAAAGTATAGTCCTGTGGTTTGTCAAAACTAGGTCTTACTAAGTATGGGACCACTGAAGGGATTAATACTCCAATAGACCCAAGTCCTATTTATGATTTATGCATTATCAGTGTGCTACGACCCATAAGCACACTTCCCAACCCAACAATTGGGAAGTACTGAATAAGAATACTAAGGAGAAACTTAGGAAAGCAGTCCAGAGAACTTTGGTAATTTTTTCTTTGAGTGGTTGAAAAGGTATCAATAATTCCGCTTTTATATGAATCTGAAATTGCTAATACACACCGCGTGTTAAATCACACACAAGAGCTGAATTATGCTGTATATTTACTTTATCACAAAATACATACTAAGTGCCTACTATGCAAAGCAATACACAACTAAGTATTATAAATATAAAAGTGAAAGAGACTATAACCTGAAGGATAATCAAGTAATAATCATTATAAGAGATCTAAGTATTAAGGGGGATGAGAGTAGAGAGGAAAGAGTATAAACATCCAACCAAGAGTCAGAGAAAGCTTCACAAATAAATTATTCCTGGATGAGGTTGAACCTGCCAAATAAGATGATTTGCATCTGTGTATGTAAAATAAAGAGTCAAGAGGGAATAGCAAACAAAACACATTTTTGATTCCTTAAATCACAGAAAAATACAGTTTGTTCAAAAAATTTTAAGCCAGCAAAATGGTATATAAATTAAAAGAGAGAATAGGAAAAAAAAAAAGAGACAGATGACAAGCAATCTTGAGTGACAAGCAAAATTAGAGTCTGTGAACAAAAAAAAAAATTTAAAAAATTAAAAAAAAATAAAGAATCTGTGAAAAGATCAATTCTAAGCAAAAGTATAAACTTAAAGAGGCCAAACTGAAGACTGAAACACTAAGATTCCAAGAGGGAGATATAGAGTAAATGAATAAAGGCTAAGTTTGTGACATGGATAAAGAGTGCTGAGAGATGACTTTCAACTAGAACAGATTTAAATTCAAATGGATTTATCAAGAAGGACTTTATTTACTCACTCACCTGAATGGCTACATATTGCACTTAGTTGATTACTGGGCTGGAAACCCAGAATTTCAATACAAACACAATAAAGGCAATTATCATCTGTATGCTCCTGTAGTCCAGTGTCTTCTGTACTTTCTAAAAATAAAGAAGCATCCGAATGGATTGAATTCATTATTTCCGTAAGACTCATCTGATGTCGTAGCAAGTGAAAAGAGTTTTTCACAAGACCTCCAGTTCCAGAAGGAAGACCTGTATATACGTAAATACAGAAGATAAACCTGATAAAGATCAATGACCCCTTTCTTAAGGAACTTTAAACAATGTGAAATTTCAGATGTTAAGAAAATGAACTCTTTTATGACTCAAAATCTAATTTTAGCCAGGGATGAAAAAGGGACAATTTTCTTTACAGCATGAAAATAAAATCAGCAGATGTTTACATTGCATAAAATGCACTTTCAACAAATTAGAAATTCAGGATTATATAATTAAGACACCATTTTTGTTAGATTCAATATTTGCACAGAGTAGCAGTTCTAAGTTTAAAGTACTTGCAAAAAAGAAAAAAATCAAGGTGGTGTCGAAAAGACAGTAAGTAAGGTTTGTCTTACATGGAGCCAGCCAGGAGTAAGCCCCAAGCACAGCTGGGTGTGGTCCTAAAACCAAACCAGTCAATCAATATGACTGATTTGTTCAGTGTGGCTGATGTGCATATATTTATTAAAATATTAGCTAATAAAGCAAAATTATACAATGATAAAGTACATCATTTTATTTTCTACTCCTCTCCCCATACCTTTTTTCTCAGTGTGTTGTTTAACACCATTAAAAACTATTGTAATTTACCCCTGTGCATAGCCAGGTGTGACCCAAAAAGCAAAAACAAAAACAAACAAAAAAAACTATTGTGATTTAAAAAAACTGTGCCTTGTTTAACTTAATTATTTTGATATAATTTTTAAGGTAAAGGTAAAGGCCCTCCCGTTGATCGTCGATTTGCTCGAGCGGGCCCAGTAACGTCTCCATTGGAGACTTTGTTGTTACTGTGTCTGGCATATCGAATACTCTCGGTAGCTTGCCGGGCTCTCCGAGAGGGGCGGAGGAATCGAACTCGGGTCGGCCATGTTCGCCGCGTGTAAGGCGAACGCCCTACCCGCTGTGCTAAGCTAACCGAAATTAAATATACCTGGATTTTTGTGTAGTTTACTCAGAACATTAAAAATATATATATAAACGAGTCTTCTTATGAGAACAATAATCATACATTACCTCCTGCATCATGGGCAAATACTTTTGTACCTCGGTCATCATGTGGAGGTAGGTTTTTTGTCTGAAAATAGGGAATATCCTTTACCTAAAATGATATACATCATGGTAAGTCTTTCTATAAAAAGAATTCCACCTTATAAATATTAGCAAAATTAAAAGAAAGGCAATTTAAACAGAAGTATCATATGATTTGTTAATAAACAGAATGACCACTCATCCCAACTACTCGAGTTAACCGCTTGTCTGATCAACAGCAGTGACAACTGGCTGAACTCTCATTTTTCCGTTTTATACATTACACTCTGCACATGACATTTCACTTCATGAGTGACATGGAAGTGAGTTTATAAAAGGGAACTAATGATATCATTAGGATATGAAAGAAGGGACATAACAACATTGCCTCCTGCACAAGAAATATTCTAGTGTTAGAGAATTTATCACAGTGGGACCCATTTAGAGGTCCAGAGCTGCTAGCCACAAAAACTGAAGGGCATTAAAATTACCCAATGATCATATCATATTGAAAAAAAAAAAGCAGAATGACACAATGTTTTAGTAAGCACATGAACCTACAGTGAAAAGTATACTGGAGTTAAATTACTATAGCTTTACAAAGTAACAACACCTTAAATTTCTGTTCTTTGTGACTTAAATGAATATTAAAACACTTTAGCACTTATCTAAATTGTGTTTCCACTTCAGAGTAAACATGTGGTTTTAAAAACCACCTATGTTTTCAGCTTAGGTTGTGTGTGTGTGGGTGGGTGGGTGGGTGGGGAAGAAGGTTGGGAGGGATTAGAACTATAGTTTTAGTTGGGCCTTACTGTTGGTTCTGAATCCAAGGATCATTCTGGGCAGAGTATCGATGACCATATACAATGTGGGGCTATAGAATCCAGATTAGTAAGTAGCAAGGTAAGCACTTGAACTCTCTCTGGCCCCCCAAAATATTTTATTCTGTTTTTGTTCTGGGCCACACTGTAGTGTTCAGGGATCACTCCTGGGAAGGCTCTGGGGTTTGTATGCAATGCCAGGACTGAAGTGGGGTCAGTCAAATACAAGCAAGTGTCTTAACCCCTCTATTATCTCTCCTGACCCAAATCTTATCTATTTAATGTAGATGTGTGATTGTCTCATGGGATCAGGGTCATCTTGTGTGAGTGGGCACAACATGGCTGCATGATACAGGATAACTAAGATCAAGGATTGAAAAATCAAAAATACACTGTATATGTCAAACATGTGATAAGTTTGGCATATACTGTATATTCTACGTATTATATATTTTACAACTATATATAGTAGATGCTATATGAATTACATTATATACTACAGTTAAGACTAAAAAAGTTAATTTGCTACATTTCTAAAACAAAATTCACTAAATTTCTATACAGAAAATACTGATAAATTAAACAAAAAAAATAATGAAATGTCTTTAAACTGCACTCAAAAAAATCATCTTTAATCACAATCCATATTCACTCTAAATTATTTCTGTAAGTTATTCTATAACATGGTAAAAAGGGAAATTATTTCATAAGAAAAGAATTTATGATACCTGGAAGATGTCATTGATGTCTACTGGAAGAGCAAGACCAATATAGTCATCTGAGCAACCGTATGTTGCACTGGATACCATGGACCTCACTGAGGAGGATCGCTGCAGGGTATTCTGGTTAATAGGACTTAATAAGTCTTCTTTATCTAATGAAGCATAACTTAAAGCTTTCATGAACCTATAATACCATAAAAAAGAAAACCACATGTGTCAGTTTCTTAACCGGTAATATTGATATAAATTTATTTTCATATTTTCATAGAAGACAAGAAGCTAGCCATAAACTTTTAAATTGTTTTAATAAATTGTTTTAACTAAAAGCTAAAAAATATTTAGCTGTTACAAACTGCTATGAAAAAGATCATCAGCAATGTTAACCGTTATCCAAATAACTTTTATGGTTTCCAGGTAAAAGTGAAAAGACAAGCAAGTAGGTAAGTTTCAATACATCACAAGCAAAAGAAGAAACTGTCTTCAAAAGTCAGAGTTATGACCCAAGGACTATCTTTTCAAAACCACCTGAGAATACTAAATTTGCTAACACAAAGAAAAGGGTATATTCTTTCACCTTTATAAAAATACATCATCTTTTTCATGTGGCAATTTAATTCCTTATCAATAAGATTTATGTGATATAAAGGACAAATAGTAAAAATGTTCACTGTAAATATCACAAAAAGCCTTATGATATACTGGTATTTTCTTAACACACTCCTATTTATGATTCCAAGACAAATATGGCATAATGGTGCTTCCATAAGATGCATCCTTCTCACAGAGATTCTTATTCATGCAATAAACTATTTCATAGTAACCTCTGTATAAGCATTAAGCAAGTTCCACTGTTCATATGTTCACAATACTGCTTTTACGAAAGTCATCTGCAAATGTACTAAGAAGCATATAAAACAGCGAAGAATTTTTTTTCTTAATTTAAGATAAGTGCTTCCTAAGCACTATTAAAATTTCCTGGTATACTTTCAACTTGAGTTTGAACCCTGGCTCTCCATGGTTGTCCTCAAAATTAGTAGACGTGACCCTGGAGACACCTCGAGCACCTTCAGGTGTGGTTCTAGTGGCCCCTCACACCTTTGGACCTGAGCAGCATGGCGTCACTACTGGTTAAATACTACTAGGTATGGGCTTCACAGGTCCTTGAGCACTGATCGGGAAGCCAAAATAAATATACACACATGGGCTGGAGCGATAGCACAGCAGTAGGGCATTTGCCTTGCATGCACGCAGCCAATGTGGCCGACCTGAGTTCGATTCCTCCGCCCCTCTCGGAGAGCCCAGCAAGCTACCGAGAGTATCTCGCCCGCACGGCAGAGCCTGGCAAGCTCCCCGTGACGTATTCGATATGCCACACACAGTAACAACAAATTCTCCAATGGAGACGTTACTGGGCCCGCTCGAGCAAATTGATGAACAACGGGAGGACAGTGATGATATATACACACATACATATATACATATGCATTTAATCAGCAATAAACACTCCTACTTTCTAATTCTCACCCCCCCACACACAAAAAAAAACCTTCTAATTTACACATTTTATTATAAAGGTCAGTGCTGTTATTTTTCTTTTAAACTGTTCTGTTATACCAGAGACTCCATAAAACAAAAGTGCTACTGGAGTGAAGCTGTCTTCCAACCTTATATCAATCAGAGTAGTTCATTTTTATCTATTCTACATACTCAGTTTAATAAGACACAGATTTGTGTTTCTGTAAAAATGTGTTTCTGTACTTAAAAAATAACATTTGAAAGCACTGGTAAAATCCAATCTCCACCAGATGAGGCAACCAAGACTTAAACATTTCCAAACTCATGAACTTTAAAGATTTCTGACTTTTTAAAGAAAATCCTCCCTCCCATCCCCCCCCCACACACACCCAAGAAAAAAACACTGCATATCTTAATCTGGATTTCAAAACAATTAAAGTAATAAAGTAAACTGGAAAGTATTTTATACCACTTTCATCATTTCTGGACTAGCCAAAGGACATAAGAACAGGAAGACTGATACAAAAGTATTTTTTGTTCTGTCTTTGTGCTACACCAGGTGGTGCTCAGGGTTTATTTCTGTCTCAGTGCTCAAGGATCACTCCTGGAAGGCTTGGGGGACCATAGAGAGTGCTGGAGGTCAAATCTAGGTCAACCACTTGCCAGGTAAGCATCCTGACCACTGTATTATCTCTCCAGTCCCCCAACACCAACTTTCGCTCAACACCTTTCACAGTTAAGTAGTAAATAAAATTTGAAGAATGTATTGATGGATAAATTACAGTCTTATTTCTTATGTTTTTATTTTTACCCCTCTCAAGTAATTAAAAATATCCACTGATCCCTTATAATGGTAATAATGTGGCATTTTACTCACAGAGTAAAATTTCTAAATGTTCTACTCTTGACACAAACTAGAGGAAGTAAGATTCTTAGAACCCAGATTTAGTTAGCAAATAAGAGATTGAGGCTAACTGATTTTTCCAGTTAGTGAGTAATTAAGCATCACATGTAGTATTTTCTTATCCTTCAATGAACTTAAAAAAGTAGAACGCTTCAGCAAAATTTAATAAATCCAACTGGATGGTTCAGAGTTAATACAGTAAGTGCTCTCTGTTTCTGAGTCACAGCCAGAGAAGCTCAGGGATCACTCCTGGCAGTATTCAATGAACCATATGCAGTACTAGGGATCAAAACCAGGTCAGCCAAGTACAAGGCAAGTACCTTGCCCGCTGTACTTTTATCCAGCCAGTACTGCTTATTTTGCTGAGCTACACTATACTACTGATTGAATGCTATAAGCCTTTGAATTCTCACTTTACTGTATTAAACACTTTTCTTTTGCTATTAATTTTATTAGCTGTCCTATCTACTACAATGTGCCTATCAGTAGAAACTCCTAGTTTTTTTTTATAGGCCAGAAAACCTGATAGCCACTTTAGTTTAACTTCATTAGAATAGCAACAAACAAATGTGAAACAAAACTACCAACTCCGAATAAAATTCATTAACTTTACTACATAAATGTATACTGGTGAGCAATTAGTAAATTTCCATAGTTTTTTCCTGAATTATCAGAATGCCAATGATATAAGTTTCAGATGAGAAATTACTTCGTAACAGAAATTCTAAAAAGGAGGCATTACTAAAAACAATGCATACTGCGTAATAACTTCTTAAAAAAAAAACTTGATTATACAATAGCCAAATGGATTAAAGATGTAACTACTGATAATGATAACTCTTATTGTATACCCAATGTGTCAGATACTTTTCCAGGCACTTCACAAAAACTAATCCATCTGAATAAATATAAATGAATACTCTAAAACTAAAAATGTTTTTTTAAGTATCTAGCCAAAACACATTTTACAAAATAGATACAAAAAATAGATACAAAACTTTTTCAACAATAAAATTTAACACTGTATATTTTTTAAAGAACTAAATTAGTTTATTCCATCAGATTAAGTAATATTTAGATATGGCAAAGAATGCCCCTAAATTTTCTTGAGTATAAACTGCTACTGCTGAATTACAAGCTCCAAATAATTCTTATTCATTAGGTTTCAACTTAATAATCACAGCTACTTTAAGTAAACTGAAAAGAATTTCAGTTATCTTTAAAAAAAAAAAAAAGTCAACTTTTGGAGCCTTAAATTGACCTACCTGAAAAGGTTGTTTGTTATTGTAGGTCTTAAGCTCCTGATTCCCCCGACATGCTTCTTTTTAAAATCGATCCTTGCAGAAGCGAGAAATAAATAAAAAAAAGCTTGTAACTTGTGTGTCCTAGTGAAGCATATGTATTAAATTTTAGGGTCTAAAGGAGTTTCTTTCCCCCCTCGCAGCTGCAAGAATCCATTTAAAATCATATCGGGTAACTCGGAGCTTCTAGCCTACCATAGTAAACAATTTTAACAGGCCCGTTCTGCAGCCTGTGAGATGTAAAACCTGGCTAAAGCATTATGTTTAAATCTGTTAGATGCAACCATAATTGTTGATTACTAAGTGCGTATTTGCTCACCTGCTTGGTGTTAACCTGGAATCAAAGCTGTTTGCCTTCATGGTGATGGTATCCGTAAACAAGACATCTTTTGCAGGAGATGCCAAAGCTTCAGAATGAGATAAGGACGCATGCATTCTTTGCTGCTGTAATCTTTTCAGTGTAGCATATCCAAAAGCATCTCGAGAACTTGTGTAGCTAAAGTTATAATCTGCTAGACTTTTAATTGTAGCAATAGAGGGTGCTTTAAGTGACTGTGCTCTTCTAGGAAGTGTATGAGAAGAACCTGGAGGTACCAGGGATACTGAGTTTGATTTAGAGAGAGAGAGATGGTTAGACTGTGGTGTCAAAAAGTGGCTTGTCTTAACAGTTTTAGTACTTACCACAGTACTCATACTTCCACAGTCTGTGTCCATAGTTGTAGCATCTACACCTACAGTCTCTCGTGAAGGACTTGAGCTCATTGAACTTATGCCACTTGTTGTAGTGTCTGTATTAAAACTCTGACTACGTATCTTCATATGGGAATTTGTTGAACTTTCTACAACTAACCTCTCTCGGCTTGTGTTTTCTCTGTGATTCTCTGTACCGAGACTCTTGGTGAATTTCAAGTCATTCTCTCCAATACTTGGAGTACTACCAGTGTCTTCAATGTGCTTATTTCCAACAAATGAAGTTTCTAATTGCAATGTTTTCTGTACTGTAGACATGGGCGTGAAATCATCACTGTGATTAATATCCACACTGGGCTCTGTAAGAGTTCTGACGCGCCTGTTGCTGCTCTTATTTTCAGATGACGATTTCCCTCCTTTTGTATCACTAGTACTACGATGTTTTTTACTAGGCAAAGTAAGAGAACTTAAGATCCGGTTCTTCATTAGTTTACTAGAAGCAAAGAAAGTCAATGAATTTTTATCCTTTATAGGTCCCGGTCGATCATAAAATGCTGGTTCCGTATCTTCATTGATGTCAAGGAAGAATGTACTTGTAGAGCTGCTGCCAAACCGGTCATCCTCCATTGTGAACATACCTATTTGAAGGAGTAATAAAAGGTAACCTTAAAAAAAAAAAAAAAGACGAAGGACCAGAGAAATAGTACAGTGGGTAAAGCACTTGTCTTGCACATGGCTGATCCAGGTTCGATCCCCAGCACTACATATGGTTCCCTAAGCCTTGGCAGAAGTGATCCCTCATCACTCAGCCAGGAGTAAACCCTGAGTACCATAGGGTGCCAAATCATGGTAACTGAAAATCATATATTTCATAAAAAGCATTTTGGTAGTCCTCTGGGGGAAATGTTTAAAAATGAATTTAGAGTTAAACCACTAAGCCACTATGTAGAGCTTCCTGGGTCTTTCAAAGAGGAGAATCCAAGACATTACTTAGGGGGTGTGAGAGTCTCTCCCATCTAGTCTTAGTGGTTCAATGCAAGGACCCGGGTATGGAGTGCTGCTCAGACCCTGCAGTACAGAGCAGGACTATGTGGGTCAGCAAGTGACCAGCAATGCTGGATTGACAGGGCCTCCAGAGCTGCACCCTGCGATTCTTGAGGGATCATGTGGGCTACATACAGGACTTGTGACTTCACCCCTATACTGTCTCTCTGGTCTTCCCAAATGGGTCTGACCTGCATAAAGTGTATTGTGTCAATATGAGAATCTTCTGTAATCTCCAAAGTCAATCTACAGGATAACTTACAGCACAGCTAAAACATGAAATGTCTTTTGATTGTTCTAGTTGGTCTCCAAAATCTCAGCATATTCCGGATAAAATTACAGACAAAAGGAGTGTTGCCATGGATGTCTACTGTACTGCAATAAGACTTCTGATAGTTAACCTTCTCCAAGTCAAAATAGGCCTGAGAAAGTAATCTTAAAAGAAAAAAAAATGTACTTACAAAGAACCAAGTCAAATTTAATTAGTTTATTTGGAGGAAGGTTTGGCCACATACTATGGTGCTCTGGGCTCTACAGTCACTCTCAGTAATGCTTTGAGGACCAGGGGGTTCTGGTTTAAATAGATGTTTATTTCAATTATATTTCTTATTTTCCTTTAAGATGTTTACTAAGAAACATCTAAATTCAAAGTCTGATTCAATATTAGTCCATTTAAAATGAACATTTTTCAAGTTTAATTATATTCAAAACCACAGTGTCTACAACCAGAAATATGTTCTAGTGTAATAAGCAAAATTTTCTTTCTTTTCAGTGTCACACAAAAATACAGATGCATTTTCCAGTTTATACCATCTTAAACCTGGCAAAACCTGGTTTGATAAATATCACTTGTTCTTAAAAAGAATTAGGTCTTGGGAAGGGAGCAACATGATGCCCGCCACAGCCATGCCACTGGACCCCAACACCAGGCTATTTCACTTGGGGCGCCCCAGAGGGGGGCGGGTGAGACCCCTCCCTGCCCCAGGGGACCCAGCCCCAGCAACCAAAAACCTCCAGAATCCAACCGCCACCATGATTAAGGCTGCTCCCCCACAGGCTCGAGTCAAGCCTCACGTATGAGTGAAGTTCGACAAAATACACATATTCCTGGCCCGAGAGGCCTAAAATAAGTCACTCCCTACCCACTGTCTAAGAGTACCACAACACATTTGATGGGATTCAAACAGTAGCCAACCAATCAAAGAGGGAAATGTGTGTGTGTGTGTGTGTGTGTGTGTGTGCGCTTATACATATTGTAATATATATATGTATGTATGTATGTATACAAAAGTTCACATCACTCAACCTTTAACAACATGTTAGTTATATCCTAAAGAATGCACTGGCCCCTGCCAAAATAAAACAATCTTCACACTGTTTCCTTTATGAATAACGTTTTGTAGCATTTTCAGCGGTTTTTCATAACAAATATAAAATACATTATTCCAGTTGTACTTTGGGACAGGAATTGGGTGGGAAGGTGTAATCGTGGTGAGATTGGTGTTTGAATATTAAATGTAATCAAATACTGTGAACTAGCTTATAAATTTTTTTTAATTAGGTCTGAATTTTATATACCTGGTAGTTAAAAATCCCAAGTAATTTTTTATAAGAGATTCCTTAAACATTTACTACTTCTATCCAAAATGAAGATAAAATGACTTCTTGACAGTATATTCTATTTCAACAATCTCTATTTGAAGAATGAGTTAATAGACGTGTATTTCAATTATATAGAAATAAAAAAGTAGGCAAACACAATGAATTTACCTTTCCTAACAGCAAAAAATGAGAAGATATCTTTTGATATATGTCTTAGTATATATATGTCTTAGTATAAAGGACAGTTAAGTATATGAAGAATTTTCAAAAGTTTTTTTATTTAGAAGGTGGAGAAAGCAGCATATACCGATGGCTTATATTTTGTTATTAAAAGATACATATTATTCAAAAGTTATCACTGTCAAATAATGGTTCTAAAACATGAAAATGAAAAATACAACATGCTATTATAACCATGTCACCTATAATTTCACTAAATAAAAAGTATTTTTAATAACTATTATTTCACTAAATAAAAAGTATTTTTAATATCCTTAAATTTTGCTATTTTAAATACATATAATTTTGACTAACTTCATGTGATGTTGTCATGATACTCACTTGATGGTGCAGATTCACTTTCACTGTTATGTCTAGAGCTGGTTGACTCTGAGTTCAGACTTAGGGTACTTGGAATAGATGAGAGTTCATTACAGAGCTGCTCCACATCATCTGGAACCACTGGCCATAGGTGTTTGCGACTGTGCCTTACAGAATCCCAGTTGTGACATTTTAGAATATCACAGCCTTGCTTGGTTTTGGCTATGAGCCCAAGAACATACACACAGGTCCTGTATGTAAAAGATATAGCAATGAAAGCTGATACTTATTAAAGCAAAAAAGAATATTGTTGTGGTATATACATTTGAATTATTTTTAAGGCATTTGAAGGAAACTATTTTGCTATAGGGGCACATATTATTAACTAGTTAGAAATAAGAAGCAATAAGAAATATTAAAAGCATTAAATAATTTAAAAGAAAACAAGGCAACCTTAGGAAGAAAAGATATATATGACTTTTCATCAGGTAATTTTCAAATAAGCAGACTTCTATACTACTAGAACATTTAGACACTACACTGACACTGCAGAATAAACTTCAACCGTATAATGGTAAAACTGAGTAATATTAAACACAAAGTTTCCTAGGATATTCAACTTTTAAGATTATTTTGTCATTAGAACTTTCACTGAATTACTATTTCAAATGGACTGACTATGGCTGTCATATGATACTCTTGTCTTACACCTATTTATGAACATTATATACACTAGAAAGATTTCTGAGTTAAATGACATACCCTCTAATGGAAAGAACCTCACACTGTTTTGCAAGTTTTAGAATGTCTGGAATCACATTTTCTTCCTGTAGCAAATTGAGACCCCAATTTGATGAGCCAATATTTCCCTGAAAGAAGAGAGATTAAATGTTTACAGAAATACTCTTTCAAGACACTTGAAATAACAGCTAAAACAAGTCAAAATAGAAAATGAACTCCATCTATGAGAGAATACGAATAAAAAACCAAAACCTTCAAATAAAAGGAGTAGAAATTTTGTATGTTCCATTTGTCTTAGCAAGAAAGTCAACAGTTTATTCACCTATTATTTTCAATCATTAAAATTCATTTAAAATGGGTAAAAATAATCTTTGGTTTCAAATAATCTTCACTTATCCAGTATTAATGAAGAAATTAGAAAAATCTAAAAATTACAAAGACCTTATAAAAAGTGTATTAATAGAGCCAGAAAGACAGCACAGTGGGTAGGTTGTTTGCTGTGCACAGTGAACCCGAGTTCAAACCTGACATCCCATATGGTGGCCCGAGCCTACTAGGAGTGATCCCAGAGTGCTGAGAAAAGAGGAAACCCTGAGGAAAGAGGAAACCCTGAGAAATACAAGGGATGACCCCTCCCCAAAGTAAATAAAAAACAAAAAAATGTATATTACAAACCAAGGCCCAAAGAGATGCTTTTAATTTTTTAATTTCTTCCCACTTATCCAAATCTGGTGTGCGAACATTGTGACAGAGTTCCGTAATAATACTCTGGAGGAAGGAAAAACATATCATATGAATAACTGTTTTAATGCACATTCTTATGCATATGAATATGTACTGAATGTTTCCCATTAAGCAATTTTTACGTATTTAAAATTCTAAAAATATAGATGTAAAAGTTTATGTAAATGAAGTAGCACTAGTAATATGAGGCTGAGGAGTTAGTGCTTATGTAGCTAGGTGGCCTTGCACAAATTCTTTGATGTCTCCCTGCTTTGATGTCTGAATCTCTAAGGTTTGAAAACTGAATGAACTATTCCATTTAAAGTGCTTAACAAAGCCTTTTGTACCTTGTATTACAAAAGCGTTAGCTGCAATTCTTTTAAATAGAAAACTACTAAATTAATGCCCTGATCTCATCATACTATAGGTGATGTCACTGAGAAAGTATTTAAATTTTTAGTGAATTAAAATTAATTCATGTGCAAAACATTAAATACAGAAAACTACAGAATAGAGGTACTTAATAGAGGTACTCTTCCTACAGAAGAGGATAGTGCTACAGTGCTACATACGTATGACACTGGATTATCTACACATCTTCACCAGGCTACTTTCTTTATAAAGTGCAAAAAGTGAAATTTATATCAGAGAAATGTATGAAATCCAGTAGTATTTTTAAAGATTTTAAATACAGAATAGCTAACTCAACTGTATGACTGACCTCTTTAAGGTGATTATGCTACAAATTTTAAGGCTTCTGGGTTTTTATACAAAAATGTATCTTGCCACTACAAAGTGTTTTTCCCTCTGTTGCCGTTAGAATAAGCAAATTTTGCCTTACCCTGTCTTCCAACAGCTGACAGCCTGTTTTGTGGTGTACAAGTTGTCCATAAAGGTGTACAGGTAAGTAGACATGAGGACGCTGTAATCTGTATAATAAAATGATGGATAAAGTAATGTATTCAAAATATGCTAATTAAAATAATTAATATAAAATACTAGATAAACAAAATAAAATATAATCTTCCAGCATAAAGAAAACATTAAAATAGAAAATTAAGTTTAGCGAATCTCCAAGCAATGATATAAAAGCTGAAACTGTTAGACTGGGATTAAAGCATAAGTGTATCTGAGTAATGTATCAGTATCTGTATTCAGCATGCTACACAAAGGTCACTGGAATTTTAAGAGGAACAAATACTGTACTTTAAGACACAAGGACTTAATCCAGAGCCCGGCAGTTTGTGGCAGAAAAGTGAATGGACTATGCGTTAAACTATGGTACCATGCCTTCCTGGGAGGGAAAGGGTGTTGCTCCCTTCCCCCCCCCCCCCCCCCCTCCCGGGCAGCAAGGTGGCTGCCGCTTCAGAGCTTATTGGAAAGCCAAGTATGAGCCGGCGGTGATGGGGCAACCGCAGTCCCATGGGAAGCAGGGCAGTCCTTCACACCCTTCTGAGGTCACGAGTTCCCTCCCACGAGTGGCTCTCAGGTACGGCCATAACACCAGATGCACAGAAAACAATCTCATAATTATCTGGCTCTTGGCAGAAATCCCTCCAGACTTACCTAGTAAAATATCAGAAATCCAAAATCGCACAGCCGCTATTGCGGCCGCATATATCATATGGTTCTCATAGCCAGCTATAGAAAACTAGCAGTTCTGACTGTTGGGGGGAAATCCTAAACAATAATGGTGCTTTTGTCAAAATAATGAATGTATTCAAAGTAGAGAGAGAGTTAAGTAGAAATCATCTGCCTCACAGGCATTGGGAAGGGTGGGAGGGGGGTATATTGGGGTTCTTGGTGAAAAATAAGTACTGGTGAAGGGCAAAGTGTTTGATTATTGCATGACTGAGACTTAATCTTAAAAGCTTTGTAACTTTTCCCACAGTGATTCAATAAATAAATATAACAACAACAAAAAAAGATTTTTCCCATATTGGTGTCAGAAAGAGAATAAAAGTCCTTGAACTAGAAAACCAAAAATTATTAATACAAACAGGTTAAAAATTTTGTATTTGAGGATTAGCATAAAGTATTCGAAGAAGTAAAATGTACCTTTGGTTACTCCGACGAACATAGTTATCACCATCAATTGGCTTTCGATAAGTAGTAAGTGCTTCATTAAGTTGTTCCTCAATCAAGTCAACATACTTTGAATTATATTCCTACAAGATAATATTTTATTGTATACATTATCACAAATCCATCCCTAAATTTATGTTAGGTACTCAGCAAATCCTGAAAGCATAATTATGAGAAAAATAAATGACTTTAGAAAATTAAGAAATCTCTGACATGGGTAAAACAAGGTATTGTGAATGTAAGTTAAATGCTTAAGCCTTCTGCTTATGTCTTTTTTCCCTATTTTCAATTAATTTTTTCCAAAGCCAAGAGAATGAAGATCTTATTTAAATCCCTTCACTATCAACCTCCCCCCCGCCACACACATACATATATATAAACCTAGCTGCTTAATAATAAAGCTTAAAGGAGAAATTTTACAGAAATTAATTGAACTCTATCTTTTGGTATCAGTTATCATTTCCCACACTTAAGTAATTAGATCAAATATAAAACATATGTCCACTGATGAAAAAATTCTACTTAAATTCTTTAAAATGAGACTTTTGTATTTTGATGCCAGACTGGTGGTACTCAGGGGTCATTCTTAGTGGGGCTAGGAGATCCACATATCTGACGCCAGTGTTCAACCCAGGTCAGCTGTTGCAAGGCAAGCCACCTTCCTTGCTATACTTAACACCCAAGCCCCTACACTTTTAACTTCTTAGGAAAATTTTGTGAAACAACTTCTTTAGAAGATAATTTCGAAGTATTGATCAAAAGCTAAAATTCACATACTCTAGACACACAGTTAAACTTCACCAAATTCAGTTAGAAATGTTTGCAACAAGTATGTTAAAATACACATTTAAGAATATCAAGCAACTTGCTTTGTAGGTGGTCAACCTGGGTTTGATTCCAAGCATCCCATATAGTCCCTGGAGCACCACCAGGAGAGTCAAGAGCCAGGTGTGGCCCCCAAAATAAAAACCAAACAAAGAGAATATCCATCAAATACTATTTAGAAAACTAAAAGCTGAAAGTAATAGGATCAGCTGTAAAATTTAATATAAATTCACATAATGTAACTGTGATCATTAAAAAGAGGTAGGTCTACTGTATAGCTCTGAAAATAATTTCATAGACTGCTAAATAAAGTTTTATCTATACTTGTAAATAAAATTTATCTTATCTAATTTCTATAAGAAAAATATGTACTTCTAGATGTATAGGACTTTTTAAAATGCCTATATATAAGAAGAGTTACCATAATTACCTTCAGAAAAGAACAGAGCAAGGGGACTGGGAAGCATTTTTCATTTTAGATACCTGAATTGGTGGGTTTCCTTGACTTACTATATTTTAGGTTTCAACTACCATTAAACACTGCTAACTCCCAGGCTATCATTTTCAACACCTGTCCACTACTCCCTATTTCTAACATTTCCCTTTTATCTACAAAACAGTAACAAGTATGTTCATATTAACAGATGTCACATCCTTAAATAAAGCTTAAACATTATTTTATCAACTTAGTGACGCTGATTTTATTTAGAAAAATTGTTTGAGGTTTAGCTTAAAAGAGCTCACACAAAGGTATGGGCTGTGTAAGAGAACCAAGAATTAAAAGAATGATGATAAATAGTTGACTAGCTATAAGTCCAGTAGATTGTATCAATTAAGCAGAAAGCAAAATTTTATAGAATATACACAGTCATTTGTAACAAAATAGACAACACTTAAAAATAATGATCACTTCATTTAAATGTTTAACTTCAAAGTTTTTAATGTTAAATCTAATCCCCAAGATAAAAATAAATTTAGATTTCAATTAAGAGACCTCATTTATAAGAAGTTACCTTGCTCCACTTTTCCAATTGTTTTGTTACATAACCTCTTTCATTCAGATAGGAAAACCCCTTTGGAATAGAGAGAAACCTGTAAATGAAAGCAAACAGATATCTTAAACAAAATGTTTAATGAACCAAAAGACTAGGAATTTCCCTTTCCTAAAACTAAAAGGTTCGTTCATTTCTACTGACATTTTAATAACAGTCATAATAATGTTTGCAAAAAGAAGATTCTAATCACTGTAATAGTGAAGAAAAAAAGAACTGACACAGAAATATGAAAAGAAATATTAAGGGTGACAGAGAGTACAGGGGTTAAGCCCTCACATGCTGCCAAACCTGATTTGATTTCTGGCAGGGCTCCCAGGAATGCAGGGTGCAGATGTGGAGAAGCTCTGGGGGTGTGGCCCTACTGGTCATGAGAACTACTCAAGAAATCCTCAGCACTAAGGACCCAAGCAGCATCACCACCCTAGACATTTGCACTGACCTCCAGCCTGGCTGGCTAAAAATCACTGGTCTCCAAGCACCACCTGAAGACCCCAAAAGAGAATCACTAAAGAAAATAACAAAATAAACAGTCTCTATATTAAAAGATGTGCATAGTTCTAAAGCAGGCCCTTTTCAGAAATCAACAGGTAAAATAGTTCTTCAGTTGAAAACTGAATTCGGGGGCCTGGAGAGAGAGTTCAGACACTAAGGCACTTGCCTTGCCCATGACCAACCTGGGTTCAATTCCAGGTACCACAATAAGGTTCCCTGAGCCCCATGAGGAGTGATTCCTGTGCATAGAGACAACAGCAAGCTCTAAGCACAGCTGGGTATGACTAAAAAATAAAAAACAAGAAAACAAAACCAAAACTGAATTTGGCTTTAATGTACATTGCCAGAACAAATATAACAGAAAGTATAACTAAAAGAAAAATTTACTTAAAATTTACCTTAGGAGGAGAAGTAAACCCTTATCCCCAAGATGGGATAAAGCTGGCTTCATCTGAATAAGAGCATGAAGATTGGCCTAAAAAGAAATGAGCAGGAAGCATATTAATAGCTGCACAGAGAGTACTTCTAAAATTCTGATATTTTTCATATATTGCAATTTAAGGTAAGTTATGTCCAGATATAGGGCCAGAGTAATAGCATAGCAGAGTAGGGTGTTTGCCTTGTACAAGGCCGACCAGGGTTCGATTCCTACGCCCCTCTTGGAGAGCCTGGCAAGCGACCCGTGACATATTCGATACGCCAAAAACAGTATCAAGTCTCACAGTGGAGATGTTACTGCTACCCGCTCAAGCAAATTGATGAACAACAGGAGGACAGTGTGCTACAATGCGATGCATGTACAGAAATACTTGAGTAACTCATGTATTTTACTATAAAATTAAAACATCACCTTGTCTTCACATGCTTCATCAAGAATATCAAGAGCTTCAGAAGAGATTGTTTTGTTTTTATCATGTAGTTGGGTTACTAATAATTCAATTCCCCAATTATTAAAGAATTCAACATTAGCTCTTAGTAATACTCTTAAATGTTTTGTTGCATACAATCGGCAGGCCTATAAAGATAGACAAAACATCAAAAAATCAAATCTTCATCATAGATTGCAGTCTGACTTTGCTTTGGGGACAGTTCTACTTGAAAAGAACAGAGAATTTGAACTTGATGGTCTAGCCCAAAGATTCCCAAACTTATGTGGTCTACTAGCTTTTCATAAAAATAATTATCAGAGCCCCCCCCTACATATGCATTTTTAAAAAATGAAAAAGCAGAAAATGTCTCTCAATTATATCCAAATCTACTATTCCCTATCCCAAAATACCAGTCCCAACCCGGGGGGTGGGGAGGGGGAGGAGGAGAACAACTGCCCACTTTGGCAAACAATAGCCATATGCTTAAGACAGTACTAATAAAATAACTTAATTCCTAAATAAATTCTTCCCTTTTATAGAAAAATATGGGTAATGTATTGAGTTTTTTTTCTGGGAGATTTTAATATAAAATTAATGCATCTCATATTCTTAACATTTAAAAATGTTTTATTTGGCTTTTTACTTATAAAATACACAGCAAGAAAAATAAGAGTATTATTACCTACGTTATACTTACATCAGTGGCTGCAGTTAAGATTTTGGAAAGGATGACTCTAGCCAACCCATCTCTGCTATAGTCTAAGCTAGAAACTGTCAGTTTTAGTAAGTGATCTTGGTTTTTCAAGGAGCAAAGGTTAAGGAGACTTAAAAAAAAAAAAGAAAAAGAATGAAAATTACTAGACATTACTCCACTGAGTCATTCAAAAAGTATTTAAAAATATATACAAGTATCAATGCATCTAGTCAATTCAAATTATGCTTTCATGTTTTAACAAAAGTTACTGAACATACACAGACAGATCAGATTACTACCAATACTGTTTATAGAAACATTAAAAGAGAAATTTAGGTATATCAAAATAGTATGGATACTCACCACTGAAAAACACTGCATTTTTCTAGCATTTTAACTCCATGAGGGTGACAAGAAAGTGTTCCAATGAATAAAAAGTAGTGTTGACTAAGCGTAGTCAATAAGCCATTATTCTGAAGACTTCTTTCAGGTTTCATTCCAGATGAGGCATTGAGCCACTGAACAATATCCTTTACCAAATCTTCTAAGTATCCTTGACCATCCTAAAAATAAATACATTATTACGGCTTTTTCTTTTGAAAAGCTATGTCTATGATTAGAAAATCAAACAACTTTAGCCAAGTATTTAAAAAAAAAAAGAAAATGACTACAATCACTGCTATTTGCATCCAATTCCAATCAACACCATACTCCAAACAAATGGTATTTTTTTATTTATGAAAAAGACATATCTTCAAGAAGACAAACAACTCACCAAAAGTCACATAACAACTTAATAAATTTAAGTGTGGATTGAAATCTGAGTCTGGGCTCATTCCCTATGTTTTAAAACATAACATGCATATTCATAAATAACAGAAAAGAAAATTCAATTTAAAGTATTTCCTCTGGAAAATACTCAAGGAGCTTATTACCTCTTCAGACTCAAGAAGAAATTCTGTAAATTGACAACCCACAACTGTGAGCTGCTTGGATTTGGCAAAATCCAGATCCAGGTTGGCATATAATTTACTACTGGGCTTGTAAAAATAAAGTAATCTTCGTACAAACCTAAGGATCAAAATAAAATTAGAAACAAGGTAAGACCCCAAACAATTTGGAATGTTTTGCATAGTGGATAATATTTGGATATAAATTACTTTCACTTGGGTAAATAACAAATTTAATAAACATACTTAATGGACTGCATCTATATACCAAATTAAGAGAATCTAGACTAGCAGGAAAAAATGTAAATATAATACAGCTACATAATAAAGTTGAATTTACTATGAGGAAGTCACATATTCATACACTTATATATTATGAATTACTTTTTCTCATGACTAATAATTTACTAGGTAAACAAATGTTATCATACTATGGTTTTGTGACTTTTTCACAATTAAGACAAAAGCAAAGCATAAATGCTACAAGTAAATATAGCAGTTGAATTTATGAAGCAATGAATGAAAAAATGATATCCCAATCTTACAACTTAAACATAATTTTCTAAGTTACCAAGTAATTTAGTTTATTTTCATTTCACATACTACAATCCAATAAAGGTGCCAAATCAAGGAGTTTGAAAAACAAAGTAGAATGAGACATCATCATTGTTCTTAAAGAGGATAAAAGTACTCTGATTCCTTAGCCAAGATAAGTACTACAAGGTTCTCTCCATGGCTTGGAGGCCAGCCGCACATGCTGAGGGAGAAGGCAGCTTGGATCGAGAGGGGAGCACCAAGTAAAGGGTGTTGGGAGGACTCTCACAGGATGAGAGATGCATGCTGAAAACAGACTATAGACCGAACATGATAGCCACTCAATGCCTCTTTTGCAAACCATAGTACCCAAAAGGAGAGAACAAAAGGAAATGCCCTGCCACAGGGGTGGGGTGGAATGGAGGGGTGGGAGGGGTGGGAGGGATGCTGGGAGCATTGGAGGTGGGGAATGGGCAAGGTGGAGGGATGGGTACTCAATCACTGTATAATTGAAACCCAAGCACAAAAATTTCTAAGTCTACAACTGTACCTCATGGTGTTTCACTAATAAAAATTTTTAAAAAATAGTAAAATAAAATTTAAAAAAAAGTACTCTGATTCTTAAATCTAATGTAAATTATACATTCTGTGTATTTCTCAAAGCAATACAGATAAGTAAGGTAAATATCATTGGTAGATAAATCAAATAATGTTAATGTAATTAATTTACCAAGCACAAAAGTCATCTTAAGAAGACTGGTAACTGATTGGTAAGTATAAACTTAAAAGAAATAAAAACATATAAGCGTACTAGAAAACAGCATTGGAGCTTGAAGAGCTGTCCATTCTATAAACACTGACATGTTTTATGGAAGGTATAAAGAGTTATTTATGGAAAATACACAGAGGAAGAAAGATAACCTAGCCAGATGCAAGTGGAAGTATTTAAACAGCTATTATTTTACAAAGAAAGTATACTATCCTTTTTATGTCGTCCTCCTCTATTAGACTGAAGATAATTATATGGCTGACTATCACGGTCACGGTCCTCACACTGTTCATCGATTTGCTTGAGCGGGCCCAGTAACGTCTCCATCATGAGACTTGTTGTTACTGTGTTTGGCATATCAAATACGTCTCGGGTAGCTTGCCAGGCTCTGACGTGTGGACGAGATACTCTCGGTAGCTTGCCGGACTCTCGGAGAGGGGCGGAGGAATTGAACTCGGGTCGGTCATATTGGCCACATGCAAGGCAAACGCCCTACCCGCTGTGCTATCGCTCCAGCCCAAAGTGGACATATGTATACTTAAAATGACAATTATTACTTTAACAGGCATTAGATAAAATATTATTAAAATCAAAGATTTTAAATTTAAATGAAAAACAGTTCTTACATACCGGTGGAGCTGTTCATCTTTATAGTTTCTGAGATTTACATTTGGCCACTAGAAAAACAAAATATGTTACGTATGTACTTATCAATACCCAAACATTTAATTATTAATTACAATGAATAATAAAATGAAGACAATCCACTACCAAAAAGTGTCTTGTCATACCTTAAGAATGGTCCCTATAAGATTCCAATTCCATTCAAGATTCTCTTTATGTTGAAGGACTTGGCTATCCCTAAGGTTCATTAAGAGAGCTTCTTCTGTATCCTAAAAAAAGTCAAATTGCCCTCGTGTCAGAAAAACGATACATTAAATTCGTAAAATATTTTCCTGTAAGGATAAATTAACCTTGCTTTTTACAAAGTTAAAACACTGGGGTTGAAGAGATAGTATACTGGTAAGGTTTGTTTTGTACAGATGACCCTTGGTTGACTCACAATATCCCATATGGTCCTCTGGGCACCACAATTCCTGAGTGCAGAACCAAAAGTAAACCCAGAACATTACCAGGTGTGGGCCAAACATAAAAATATTAAAACACTGTGAAATATGTCAATTGCCTAGTGTGGAACACACACACACACGCACACACACACATACACACCACACACAGACACATACAACACACACAGACACACAGACACACACACACACACACACACACACACACCCCACCACCAATATAATAAGTATACCATACTAATACCATACTAAATACAATCTGGAGGTTAAGAATTAAGATGCAAAGCTAAAAAAAAAATCACTATTTCATGTCAGTACCTTAAGAACAAATATATCTTTCTGAACACGAAGATATTGATCCCGCTTCTGATGTGTTGCAATTGCTTTTTGAATAATATGATCTAAATGAAGACTATAAGGCTTAGGTCCTCTTTTCTTCATTTCATGAAAACGCTTTAAACAGTTTAAGGCTGCACTGGCTCGCCTAGTAAGAAAAGAATGCAAAATTTAAAGAGATTACTTTGGCAACTCTTCTATAGAACTTTATATAAATTCAAGGCCAGATACATTTTCCCTGAAAAGAAATCTATTCAGGTTTGCAATCACAAAGAAAAAATAAACAATACGACAGATTTGCATACAAATGTGATTAGATAAAGATGTACTTACTTTCTTTTAAGGTAGTTGGCACCTTTGGCATATCATTTTTTTTTAAATTTAGCATTTTACTGGTAAGTTCCTAATTCATCTGAAACTGGTTTTTGTTTGTTATAGAATGGTATATAATTTCATTTTTTTCCACATAAATAATCTATATTTTTAGCTCAATTTTGCTATTTCCTACTGATAATCTCAACTGTATCCTTCTAAAAATTATTTTCAGTTCATGTGTATGGCATACAAAAGTCCATTTTTCAAAAATATGGTAGCAATCAAGTTCAGTACTTCCGGCAAATACAAACTGGATTTAAAACTTTAAAACCATGGGCTGGAGAGATAGTACAGCAGTAAGGTGTTTCCATGCATGAGGCCTACTATGATTTGATCATCAGCATCTCCAAGTGGCCCCCAGGAGTGATCTCTGACCACAGTCAGGAATAAATCCTGAGTACAGCCCGGGTGTGCACTGCCCCAAGTTAAAAGAACCCAAAAATATAAAATTTTTAAACCTTGAGATATGTTAGACTATTAAGTATTTACTTTCAGGCACAAAGAATACAATGAGCTGAAAGCAAACACACAAAACATACAAAAAAAAAAACCCACAAAAACTTGTAAGCAAGCACACAAAAATATCATTACTGACATTCTGAAATTTAACGGGAATTCTTAATGAACAATAAAATCTACAGTCAGATGTTGACAGTGTGTTTAAAGCTACCATGCTCTGAGGAAAATAAATTTTCCACAAATTAACGGGACTAATTAAAATTAAGAGCTAGTAATGTAAGCCCATAGTCAGAACTGGGATGGTCTCTAATGTTTCTCTAAGGGAGAAACACCTAGACAACATTTACCAAATAAGAAAAGATTTCTAAGAAGGGTCAGAGTGATAGTACAGTGGTAGGACATTTGTTTTTTTAATTATAAGTTTCCAATACCTTCTTCAATGTTGAGTGTTGAATTCACTTTCTTCAATGCCTGTATTATGGGCTACTGTACTGCAAACTTTTTAACCATACATATAAAACAACTATGCTGCTAATTTGTATGTTTTCTTAATTAAAACTATTCATTTAAAATAAAAACAAGTCTGAATTGCTGCTCAAAACAATCTGAAAAATAGACTAATACACCAATTTTCAAATATTTGAGAATAATTTTTCTCTAATTTGTGGTATCTCTAACTCCTCAAAGAACCTGCAAGTATAATCTATACATTTTACATTTTTAAAGAAGATAAGATCATCTAAGTGGGGGCTGAATCCACAAACACAATCTTTGCTGGAACTCATGGTACTCACAGTCTCTTTTCTTTAGGGATATCAAAAGATGCAGCCATATTCATTAGGGTTGGCAGGCAGTGTAAATGATGGCTATGTGAATGAGGAAGAATTGTGTTTGCCTAAAAGAATACAAAACATACAAGAATTGAGAAATCTAAAAGAACTAAGAGGCAAAACATCTATTTCGTACTGTTATGTTAAAAAACAACATTAAATGACATGACATTATCACTTATAAAAGTCAAGACTTTACAAAATATCTCCCAGAAACAGTAAATTTATAAAGTGGCAGTCTCAATGTGCAGAAATCCATAATATTTCTTATGCAAACAACAAAGCAGAAGAGAGAAATTTAAAACAATCTCATTCACAATTGGACCTTGCAAACATAAAATACATGGGAATTGGGTTAAACGAAAGAGTTTAAGAGACTCATAAGAGAAAAATATAAATCATTATTAAAGAAACAAAAGACACAGGAAATAGACCTTTGTTCAAGAGTGGAAGGATATTGTCAAAATGACATTTCTATGCAAAGCACCATACAGATTCAATGCAGTCCCTCTGAAAATACCATGACTTCTTAAAAAAAAAAATCACCCCGGAGGCACAAGGACTACTTAGCACAGAGAACCAGCCGCTTGGAGCAGAAAAGCAAATGGACTATGTGTTAAACAGCGCCACCAAGCCTGCCCGGAGGGGAAAGGGTGTTGACCGGCCCGCCCGCTCCTCTCTGGAAAGAAAGATGGCGGCCTCACGGGAGCCTTGTGGACAGCAGGTTTGAGCTGGGCTCGGCGGGAGCGGCGGGGACCTCATGGGAAGGGGGGCTTTGTGGGCCATCCCCCACGCCCCACCGAGGTCGCCGCAGCCCACGAGCGGCTCTCCGGCACGGCCACGACTCCAGGGCACAGAAACCAATCTCTTAACTATCTAACTTTTAATAGAAATTCTTCCAGGGTCAATAAGTAAAATAGCAGAAATTCAAAACCGCGCGGGCGCGATAGCGGCCGCGCGACATCATTTTATTCTTAAACCAAGTTGTAGAAAGCAAATCATTTCACAACGCTGTTTCAGCATGTCTGATTGTGGGGGGTGGGTCGTAAACTCTAAACAATAATTGTGCATCTTCTATCGAAACAATCTATCTAGTCAAAGTAGATAGAGTATTAACTAGAACTCATCTGCCTCACAAGAATTGGGAGGGGTGGGGGGAGGTGGGGGTCTATTGGGGTTCGGGGTTAAAAATAAGTATTGGTAAAGGGAAATGTGTTTGATATTTACATGACTGAGACCTAAACCCGAAAGCTCTGTAACTTTTCCCACAGTGATTCAATAAATAAACAAATTATAAAAAAAAAATCAAATCTGAAATTCATATAGGGCAACAGATTTATTGAAATTTATATAGAATAATGAATGCCCTCAAATAGCCAAAGCTATCCTAAGGAAAAAGATGGAAGGCTTCTCTTTCCCCAACTTCAAATTGTACTCGAAAGTTGTAATAATCAAAACAGTGTTGTATTGGAATGAAGACAGATTCTCAAACCAATGGAATAGAGAACCTAGAAAAAGATTCTCAGGTATATGGACAGCTAATCAAAGAGGCAGAGAGTAGTAAGTGGAGCATGGAAAGTCACTTCAACAAATGATGCTGGGAAAACCAACCATCATATGAGAAAAATAAACTCAGACTGTCCCCCACCTTCTAATTCTATGCACAAAAATCAATTCAAAATAGATTAAAGGCCTCTATATCAGACCTGAATCTATAAATTATATTGAAATAAACAAAGGAAAAACATTTCATTACACAACCTGTAAATATTACTTTCACTGATAGGATTCAACGCCAATGGCTAATCAAACAGAAACAAAGAAACAAATAAGAAAGGACCACATCAAACGGAAAAGGTCTGTACTGCAAAAGAAATAATGACCAGAATGAAAAGACATACCTCAGATTGGGAGAAAATTATTTGCCTACCACAAATCTAACAATGGATTAATATCCAAGTTATATGAAGCATGGGTAGAACTTTATCAAAAAAAAAAAACACCAGACTATTCCCATCAAAAAACAGAGGGAAGAGATGAACAGACCTAGAGATGATCAACAGGTATATAATAAAATGATCTTTATCACTTTATCCGCGGGGAAATGCAAATCGAGACAACAATGAGATATCTCAACCAGGGAGACCAGCAGACATCACAAAGAAAACAACCAACCAGTGTTGGTGTGGCTATGGATAAAAAGGAACCATCATTCACTGCTGGTGGGAATGCCAACTGATTCAACCTCTTTGGAAAACATTATGTCCCCTCTCAAAAAAACTTAAGAAATGAGCATCTGTGTGGACTCAGACATTGCACTTCTTAGCATCTACCCAAAGGGCCCCCAAATTCTATTCAGAAAGACATCTGTACGTCTATGTTCATTGCAGCACTATCCACAATAGCCACAATCTAGAAACAATCTTGAGTGCCTAAGAACAGATGACTAGATAAAGAAAACATGCTACATATACACAATGGAATACCACTCACTTTTAAGAAAAGACAAAAGCGTCCAGTTTGCTGCTACAGTACGTGAAGAACTGGAGAGTTATCATGCTGAGTGAAGTTAGTCAGAAAGAGAGTGACAAGCAGAGAATGGTCTCTCTCATATATTGGATATCAAGAAACACAGTAAAGAATAACAAATGTGCAAAGGCAACAGAAACTGAGAACTGGTCTTCAGTAGAAAGCTTCCCAAGGTGGAGGGATGGGGGACGAGACAAGATGGGGGTGAGGGGAACAGTGGAAGGAACAATGGTGGAAGGAACCGGACACTCTGGTGGAGGATGTGGTGCTGAAAGGTTTTATGCATGAAACCCTTCTATTGACAGTGTTGTAAAGGTGTTTAAAGTTAAAATTTAAAATAACAGAATTTGAAAACTCAGATGTAGTATCATGGTATATGACTTGATTTCACCGAGTTTCAAAAATCATCTCAAAACAAACATCTCATATTCCTATAATCTTGAAAAATAAAAAACTTAACTCTATGGTCTATCAATATATACCGGTGAAGATAATTAAACGTGAAAATTAAGAGGATTTAAAGTTAATAAGCAATAAACACTGCTCTCTCGTTCTCTCTAAATACATATATATATATATATATATATATATATATATATATATCTCCTAATCATTAAAGAGAATCACAATTCTGGTAATGGGGGAAGGGGACACGAAATTTATAAAATTTATTTCATTTAAAATAAAATAAATAAAAGGTAAAGGCCCTCCCGTTGATCGTCAATTTGCTCGAGCGGGCCCAGTAACGTCTCCATTGGAGACTTTGTTGTTACTGTGTTTGGCATATCAAATACTCTCGGTAGCTTGCCGGGCTCTCTGAGAGGGGCGGAGGAATCGAACTCGGGTCGGCCATGTTGGCCGCTTGTAAGGCGAACGCCCTACCGCTGTGCTATCGCTCCAGTCCTCTGGAAATTGGTATCCTTCTAGTAAATGACATTTTGATAAAAAAAAATCAGAACTGAGAAGCTATAATATCCTTATAATCAAGATGGGCAGAAGGAGCTGGAGTGATAGAACAGCGGGTAGGGCATTTGCCTTGCATGCGGCTGACCTGGGTTTGATTCCCAGCATCCCATATGGTTCTCCAAGCACTGCCAGGAGTAATTCCTGATTGCAGAGCCAGGAGTAACCCCTGTGAATCCCTGGGTGTGACCCAAAAAGCAAAAAAAATAAATAAATAAAAATTAAAAAAAATAAAAAAGATGGGGTGAAGAAGAATGAAACAAGTAGCTAAACAGTTCACTGATATAGGAAAGACAATAATATTAAACTATCTTTATCTCACTCACATGGCCCAGCTGTGGAGGAAAAGTAATTGTGGCGGGAAACTGAAATAAGAACAAAAACTGCTCTGACAACAGCAGGCCATACACAAGTTTAAAAAGATTTTCATGAGGTTATATCTAACTTAAGTTTAAAGTGGTTCCTTCTCTCTATCTTACAATTGATCAAAGTTACCCCATACTTCACCTGCAGGCAGCAAAGAACACATCATTTTTATAATCCTCCTTTCCAAAGTTACTTATTCTATAAAATCATGGCCCCAAAATGTTCCCAACCTCTGACTCTCAAAATACAAATTTAGAGAGAAGACTGTGTTCAAGTATGTTTTACACCGTAGCACTGTCCCAAGGGGCACCAGTAACATCTCCACTATGAGACTTGTTACTGTTTTTGGCATATTGAATACACTATGGGGAGCTTGCCAGGTTCTGCCGTGTGGGCGGGATATTCTTGGTAGCTTGCTGGGCTCTCCGAGAGGGACGGAGAGATGGAACCCGGGTCAGTCACATGTAAGGCATACACCCTACCTGCTGTGCTATGGCTCCAGCTCATATATATATATATATATATACATATATATATATATACATATATATATATGTTTCACTAATTTTAGAATTCTTGTTATAAAGGGTCACACCTGGTGCTGCTTGGTTCTACAGTAGTTGGGAGCCTCTATGGTCACAATGGCAGTACCAGCTCTCTAGTAGCTCTGGGTAAGAGAGTATGAAGAAGGGTAAGTGAGTGCAAAACATGAATGTTCAGAACCTTTCATTTTCTATACTTTTCTATTTATAAAACTATCATTGTGTGTATGACAATATAAGACATCAAATATTCTTTGTAATATAAAACCACTCAGATAATGCAAACTATTTTTTTAGATAACACTTAACCTGTTTCAGGGGTCCAGAGAAACAGAACAGTAGTAAGGCACGTGCTTTACATGCGGCTGACCTGGGTTCTACCCGTGGCACCCTATATGGTCCTCTGAGCCCACCAGGAGTGATATCAGAGCCAGGAGTTAGCCTGAAGCACAGACAGATGTGGCAGGAAAAAAAAATTGGGGGGAGTGGGGAGCCCACTTGTTTTATAATTTAAAACATGGAAGGTATGAAAACTATAATCTGAATTTGTTCAACTTACCATATGTAAAAGTTCTCCTAGAAGGATGGTAGCTCTAACTGAGATATGGTCATCACTGTTTGTTATGACTTCAACCAAACCCTTTGAAAATAAAAAGATAACACTATTTCAAAACAGCATAGATAAATATTTTGTGTACCATATATGCCTTTTTCTCTGAGGGTACTACTAAAGGAAATAAATAAAATGAAAAATTTATAAGTCTTACTTCTAAAAGTCCATTACGAATAAAGGCAGAGAGTACCAGTGCCAAATAATTATCCATGAGGTCTGGTCTGGAAATAAACACAACATAGATGCAATTTAAATAATGTTTGTATGTTTGATTACAGCATAATTAAACACACAAACAATAATGAAATGAATCTAATGCATTTTCACTTCTGCTTCTACCTGGATCTGGCACGATGGGGAAGAATAGTTTTTGCCTCTGCTGCTACAAAGCCATCTGAAAGCCTCCAACTGTCTTGAAATCTACCAGGATCTAAAATGTGAAAACATGTATTAAGTAAATTATGGATCACTAATGTATGACTAGTGACACAGAATCACCAGCTTGCCAAGCTAGAAATAATTTTAGTATTGGTTTAAAACTCAGTTATTAAAATAGGCTCTGAAAGATAGGAGGGAAAGTATGCAAACAGACCTAATGTTCTTCAACTGGACGCTTAGGAATTATCTGGTAAAAATCAGAATTAGATTTTCTAATCTCATAATTTTACACTCTTATTATTCACTTCTCATGGCATCTTTCTGGTTTTGGGGGTGAGGTTGTTTGGGTTTCTGTTTTGGGTATACACCTGGTGGTTTTCAGGGATTACTCCTGGCTCTGCACTGAGGAATCATACTGGCTGTGCTCAAGGGACTATTTGGGATAATGGGATGACACCTGGGTTGGCTGCGTGTAAGGAAGCATCTCACCCACTTTACTATCACTCGAGCCCTCATTACATCTTTCTGTTAATACCAATGCTCATCTATAAGAAAGAACTAGAGACAACAGGGAAAAAATTAAATTTTTCTACTTTTGAGAAACTCTTTTATTTTTTATATTAATTCCCGCTAAATAATGAAAAGATAGTATTATTTAGTAGTTCAGTATTTTTCTTTTGAGGGATTCTGTTTCCATGAGATAAGTCACTTTAAATTTAGAATATTACAATGAATACAAGCAGCCTTTTGATACTTACCTACACTAAGCAGTGCTTCTATAAACTCTTCAGTGACAACCGGCAGAGGAAGACGAAATATATCATAAAGTACTTCAAGCAAACCTCGCTGTAAGAACAAACCACACATAGTTATTTCCCTTTGGGGGAATAAATCCTTCTTTAAAGTTTTAATAATATTTTATGCATAGAACTTAAAAATCTGATAAAAAAAACTTTTCTATGTGAGAAAACAACTGTACCTGGCCAATATTAACAAGGGGAAATTACTGAATGCTCACAACCCAAACTTTAAACTTTTCATTAATTTTTAATTATAACCATGTACAAATGAACAGACTGAAAGACTAAAAAAGCAATTTTCCCATATTCATGTCAATAATAAAACCAGCAGTCAAATGTCCATTGAACTTATTTCAAAGAACATTTTCTTTCCCAACTGTAGAATAAGAAGTGAATTGAATGAACTGCCGCAACTTTTAATTCTCAGCTTATAGTTTTTCATCAATAATCAGTCTTTCATTTACAATGTCTGAATGCTTTCCAATGCACATTTAAGGCACCCTTGGCTATTATTTTCTGTTATTTTTCAAGTTCAGTTCAGGTTCAAACACTGTCCTGTTGTTCATCGATTTGCTTGAGCGGGCCCAGTAACATCTCCATTGTGAGACTTCTTGTTACTGTGCTTGGCATATTGAATACTTTCGTAGCTTGCCAGGCCGGTCCGAGAGGGGTGGAGGAATCCAACCCGGCTCGGCCGGGCTGGCTGCGCGCAAGGCAAATGCCCTACCGCTGTGCTATCCTTTAATTAAACATATTTAACTTTAATTTAATTTTTAACAATTTTAAAGATATTTAAAAATTATCAAATTAAAAAACTGGAGATTTTTAATTTGAAATCTGAAAACTGGAGATTTTTAATTTGAAATCTGATTTTCAATTTACTATCACTCCACAGAGGTAGGGCATTTGCCTTGAACGCAGTCAGCCCGGCTAAGCCGGGTTGGATTCCTCAACCCCTCGGAGAGCCCGGCAAGCTACCAAGAGTATCTCGCCCGCGGGGCAAAGCCTGGCAAGTCCCTGTGACGTATTCAATATGCCAAACACAGTAACAACAAGTCTCAAAAATGGAGATGTTACTGGGCGCGCTGGAGAAAATCGATGAACAACAGGAGGACAGACAGTGACAGTTGAGGTTCACATAAGAAAGTAAAGTAAAGTAAAGGCCCTCCCATTGATCGTCGATTTGCTCGAGCGGGCCCAGTAACGTCTCCATTGGAGACTTTGTTGTTACTGTGTCTGGCATATCGAATACTCTCGGTAGCTTGCCGGGCTCTCCGAGAGGGGCGGAGGAATCGAACTCAGGTAGGCCATGTTGGCTGCGTGCAAGGCAGATGCCCTACCCGCTGTACTATAAGGAAATTTATTTTTTTTCCTTTTTGGGTCACACCCAGCGATGCACAGGGGTTACTTCTGGCTCACTCAGGAATTACTCCTGGTGGTACTCAGGGGACAATATGGATGGTGGAAATCAAACCCAGGTCAGCAGCCTACAAGGCAAACACTCTACCAGCTGTACTATCGCTCCAGCCCCAGAAATTTTTATCCTTTGAACAAAATTTAAGAAAGAATATTTAAGAAGAAAAAGAAAGGATTAGAGTTAATTTTTGTCCACAGTTTCAATTTGTTTTAGATATGTAATACAAGTTCCTATGCACTAGTAATTTAGGAATTTGACAATCACATTAACACTAACAATATTAATTTTCATTAAAACCAACACTCACACTATAATTTCAAAGTCAAAAGTCATAAGATGTATACTTTACTCCTAGATATAGTTCTGTACTATTTGAATCTTTTGTAACCCTTAAGTAGTATTTGTATTTTTCAATGAATAAAGCACAATTAATCTCACTGTGCTGAATAACATTACCATCACTCCTAATCATTATAATTGGGTTCAAATAAAAAAAATTTTTTAAATGTTCAATGATACAAATGACTGATGAGAAAAGAGCACCGCCTGAAATCATTTTTTATAATTAATTCCATTCACAAAAAGTCCAGAAATAAGACAGTAAGAATAGTTTTATTTACCCTTATTTCCATATTTGGAATACATAGTACTCCAATTAGAGACTGAATCCCAGAGTTTCCAGGTTTACATAAATTAATAATACCTAAATAGGATTAAAAAAAGAAAATTATTAATTTGCATTTTTAAAAGAAATCTAAAATACTGCATTGTATAAATAAAATCTGCAAAATTCTTCTATCTAAATTATACTATCACATTGTCTGGTTATCATAAATGACAGAATATTCAAAATTCTTCTATCTAAATTATACTATCACATTGTGTGGTTATCATCACTTAACCACACTTATCACTCAACTTCCCGTTAGTCGTCGATTTGCTTGAGCGGGCGCCAGTAACGTCTCCATTTGTCCCTGTCGCGTGCTAGTGTAGCCCAATGGCATCTGTTCGCTCCGGGAACATGAAGGGCCTCAAACCGATCGCTCATGATCTTGACGAAGAAGTCTGACCATCTGGTAGGTGGGCGGCCACGCGGTCTTTTGACATCCCGTGGAATCCAGTCGGTAACAGCTCTAGTTCAGCGGTCATCTTTAAATCTCATTATGTGACCAGCCCATCTGATTTTCGACACCTTGGCAAATGAGACAGCGTCCCTGATTCTTGATCGTCGACGGATGTCAGAACTCTGGATTCTTTCTGTCATTTGAGTGAAACGTGATATTCCAAGCATAGCTCTTTCTATTCTTCTTTGGGAGACCTGAATAGTGTTCTCATCTTGTTTGCGTAGGGCCCAGGTCTCTGAGGCATATGTTAATGCAGGAAGAACAGTGGAATCAAAGAGATGTGCCCGGAGCCAGAGGTTCTTCGTCCTTATCTATTTCTTCGACGTTCTTGAAGGCGTTCCAAGCCGCTCTCTTCCTCCTGCGCAGCTCGGGTGCCAGGTCATTTGTCATGTTGACCTCTCGACCTAGGTACACATAGCTGTTGCATTCGGAGATGGTCGTTCCGTTGAGAGCGAATGGGGCGTCAGGAACGAGGCTGTTTCTCATAAACACTGTCTTCGTAAGATTCAGCTGTAGTCCTACCTTTCCACACTCACAGTCAAAGTCGGCCAGCATTTGTGCCGCTTGGCTGATGTTTGGTGTTATTAAAACAATGTCATCAGCAAAGCGGAGGTGGTGTAGTTGCCGACCATCTATCTTCACTCCCATTCCTTCCCATTCCAGTCGTCGCATGATGTTCTCGAGGGTGGCACTGAAGAGTTTCGGTGAAATGGTATCACCCTGCCGCATCCCTCTCTTGACATCAACAATCACTTCTTTGTAGAATGGTGAGATCCTGGTAGTGAATCCGCAATACAGTTCACAGAGGATCCTGATGTATTGGGCTTGAACGCCCTGATTGGCTAGGGCTTCAATGACCGCTTCCGTCTCAACAGAATCAAAGGCCTTCTTTAAATCAATGAACATTAAACAGAGCGGCATCTTGAACTCCCGAGAAACCTCAATGAGCTTGGTTATCGTGTGGATATGGTCGATGGTGCTGAATCCTTTGCGGAACCCGGCTTGCTCGCATGGTTGTCCTTCATCTAGTGTTCTGCCAATCCTATTTAGGATGACTCGAGTGAACAACTTGTAGATGACAGACAATAGGCAGATCGAGCGATAGTAAATGACAACTTGTAGATGACAGACAATAGGCAGATCTTGGCCAAGAGCATTGATTCATTCGAATGCCTAACAACCCGAATCGGACGTTTACATTTGAATAGATGTGGCTCACTACCTGCAGTTTCTATCTTCGTTGTCTACGCACCAACATCTCATTATGATGAAAGAGAAATCGAGAAGTTCTACATGGAGCTAGAGAAGTTCTATAAAGAAGACCACACCTTCTACAAGATCATTATGGGTGATTTTAATGCCAAGATAGGACCGAGAAGATCAGCTGAAGAACTTCACATCGGGACCCATGGCCTAGAATGGAACGAACAGGGTGAGAGACTGTCTGAGTTCATCATGTCGACCAAGACCATTCATGGTAGCTCACAGTTCCAGAAGGCAGAATCTAAACGATGGACATGGGAGTCTCCCGGTGGACGATTCCACAACGAAATAGACCACATCATATTCAATCGACGGTTTTGCCTGACTGATGTCGCTGTTGTCCCAAAATTTCGAACGGGATCGGACCACCGTCTCCTTCGTGCAAAATTCTACTTCACAGAGCGGGGAGAAAGGGCTGCAAAGTTCAAAAAGAGAACTCCCAGAATGACCACCAACTGGGAACTCTTTGGTACTATTGCGGCAACATGGGAAGATGCCATTGTTGACAACATTGACGAGGAATACGATCGACTGGTTCAGCACCTCCATGAATGTGCGAGGAACACCAAGAGAGAGATAGCCACAAAAAATCGCCTATCTTCGAAAACTCTTGAGCTAATTCGCCAGTGTGGTTTGGCACATGCCTCAGGCAACCGCAAGCTAACGTCCGAGCTTGCAAAGCAGTGCAGAGATGCGATCAAGGAAGACCTCAAAGAGAGAAGAGCAGAAGTACTGGTAGATGCGGCAGAAGCCGGGAAAAGTATTCGTAAGGCCCGCCTGTCCTTCGCCAACTACAAGACCAAGATGACTGCCCTCCAACGTCCTAATGGATCCATCACATCCTCCAGAACAGCAATGGAGAAGATTATCCATGACTTCTACTCAAATCTCTTCGATAGCCATGTCCACTTGCCAACATGCCAAATTCCACAGGATGGATATGTCGTTCCCAACGTTCTCCCTTCCGAAATCTGACACGCCATTTCATCGGTAAAGAAACAAACAGCACCCGGTCCAGACAAGGTCAGACCTGAACACCTAAAGAACCTGCCGTCAGTACTCATCAATACGCTAGCTCGGCTCTTCACTCGCTACCTGTCTGAATGCAAGGTTCCATCCCAATAGAAAACCAGCAGGACCGTACTACTGTTCAAAAAGGGAGACATCCATGACATTGGCAACTATTGCCCGATCTGCCTATTGTCTGGTTATCATAAATGACAGAATATTCAAACATTCTCAGTTATTTCCATACTGGTTAGACATAATCAATTATTTTATCACTTAATTTACTTCTTTGATTTGTTTCATACTAAAGAATTTCATGGATCTGATTGCCTGTTACTCCCATTTACCAGTGAGGAATTCTTGGGAAGTAAGGATATTAGTGAGAATTAAGACAATAGTGTATCATCCTTTAATTTCTCTTAGCCTATTACAAAACTTTGCTTGGAATTTGTCTTAAGTATTTATTCCTGAAATTTACTGACTGCACAGGAGAGTATAACCTACAGACTTCAAATAAGTTATATGAATCAAAAACTTTATGTGATTAAACAAAGCCTAGCAATTTAAAACATATTAGAATTATGTCACAAAGGAAGAAATACAAAGAAAGAGCCAATAAGATATACAAAGTACTCAATGTAATTAGTTTGTTATAGTTCACTGCAACATATGTATGAAACAGATAGCATCATTAAGGCAAGTAAGTAAGAGGAAGGTCAAATGCCAGATGATCCCACTCACCTACCTTTTACAGAGAGAAAAAAACAACATCAAAGAAACAAACAGTATCAAATGAGGAAAAACCCTTGGCACTGGATTAAAAACTCAGATTGGGGCTGGAGCAATAGCACGGGTAGCGCATTTGCCTTGCACGCGGCCGACCAGGGTTCAAATCCCAGCATCCCATATGGTCCCCTGAGCACTGCCAGGAGTGTACTTGAGTGTAGAGCCAGGAGTAACCCTGAGCATTGCTGAGTGTGACTCAAAAAGCAAAAAAACAAAAAACAAAAAACAAACCTCAGATTAACAAATACTGAAGGAGGAAGGAATGAAGAGGTAGACTGGAAAGAACATAAGGATAGTGCTGTAGGGTCTTCAGCACTTTGTAAGTGTAGCTGACATAAATATAACACATGTTAATGCTACTGTAATCCTATTACCTAAGCTACAATAAAAAAATTACTTTAAAAAAAAAAAGGAGGGGCCAGAGCAACAGTCAGCAGGTTGGGCATTTGTCTTGAACGCAACCAACCTGGACTCCATCCCCGGCATCCCATATGTTCCCAGGAATTGCCAGGAGTGACTTCTGAGTGCAGAGCCCAGAAGTAACCCCTGAGCATCACTGGGTGTGACTCAAAAAGCAAAAAAAAAAAAAAAAAAAAAGGAAAGAAAGAGGGACTGGAGAATTAAAATAGCACAGTGGGTAGGGCGCTTACCTTTCATCCCATTTGGTCCCCTGAGTACTGCCAGGAGTAATTCCTGAGCCCAGAGCAAGGAGTAGGCCCTAAGCATCATGGGGTATGGACCCAAAACAAAACAAAAAACACCCCCCAAAAACCCCACAAGCCAGGAAAACACACATTCTCTCTCCATTTGTATTATAAAATTTGTGACCAGGGAAATAAAACTTGTCACAAGGTAACACCACATTTCCTACTCTAGCTAAAATTCAAGACTGACTATGCCAATTGTTTGACAAGGCTGCAAACTAAGTGGAATTCTCACGTACAATGATGACTGTCACTGTTACTGTCACTCCGTTGTTCACTGATTTGCTCGAGCAGGCACCAGTAACGTCTCCATTCATCCCTGTCACATGCTAGTATAACCCGATGGCATACGGGGGGCTCTTTCAGGGTCAGGGGAATGAGGACCACCATTGTTACTGGTTTTGGCATATCAAGTATGCCACAGGTAGTTTGCCAGGCTCTGCCGTGCGGACAGGATACTCTCAGTAGCTTGCTAGGCTCTCCGAGAGGGATGGAGGCTTTGGGGGGCAGTCTCTAATCACCTTTCAGGTGTTCCCAGTCAGGCATATATGCGGGCAGGATACTTTTGGTAGTCTGCTGGGTTCTCTGAGAGCAAAAACTAGACAATAAAAGGTCAATGATGACAGGAATACAAATTTGTATATTTTCAAGAAAAAATCTGGCAGCTTCTTATAAAAATAAAGTTATATCTACTCTGTGACCTAACAATTTCATTCTGGTGTTTACCCAAGAGAAAGGGTCATTCTGGAAGTAAAGGTGTAAGGACTGCTAATGGTAGTTTCATTGAGAACTGTCAAAATCGTTAATTAGTTATGTTCTACAGCAGACCAAGAGCTAAAAGCACTGCCTTATTCACTAAATATACCATAACTCTATAAAATATTTACTATGGTTGGTACAGTCACATAGAAAGAAATATCTGGTTTACTAGGTACATGGGCATATCTAAGTAAAATATCCATTTTTTCTTTTTTACTGTCACATCCTTTTGTATAGAATCCCTTAGTTTGCAAGGATCATAGTAACTTAATTATTTATTTTGGAAGGGGGCTGTGAGAGAAGGGGACCTTGGACCATTCCTGATTGTATTCAGGGTTTACTCCTGGCTCTGTGCTTATGGATTCTTGGCAAGCACAAAGTTCCATATAAGTTGCTAAGAATGGAACCCAGGTTACACATATGCAAAATAAGTGCCTTATTCAACAAACTATACAGAGTTCTTCATTACTTTAAGAAAGATGTTTGTAAGGCAGCTATGCTCACCACTATACGGTAGGAGGGATACTGGGATCAGTGGTGGTGGAGAATGGGCACTGGTGGAGGGATGGGTATTCGATCATTGTATAACTGAAACCCAAACACAAAAATTTGTAAGTCTACAACTGTACCTCATGGTGTTTCACTAATAAAATTTTAAAAAATAATAATAATATGTTTGTATTTTATTTCACAAAAAGAATACAACCTTTTTTTCTCAAAAAAATTGGGATTACTTGTGGCTTACTTGGCTTATCTGGTATTTAATACCTCATACTTTAAAGTAAACTTTAATTCTATATAAGTTAAAACTCCTGAATGGCTTCTTTGTCATTTTAATAGATCACTTAAAAAAATGACACCCAAATAATCACTAGCACAGAAATTACAAGTACTCAGCAAATCTGCATATACTATATATATTACCAGCTGTTTCCTTTTGACATGACAGTTTTACTTTAATAAATTTGGACAAATTCCTTTGGTTCTAATAATTATCTAACCTGAGTTAACATATAAATTAGAAACTACAATAACAACTAAAAGTCATTTTTTTTCTTTTTTTTTTGCTTTTTGGGTCACACTCAGCGATGCAGAGGGATTACTCCTGGTTTATGCACTAAGGAGTTACTCCTGGTGGTGCTCCGGGGGACCATATAGGATGCTGGGAATCAAACCCGGGTCGGTTGCGTGCAAGGCAAACGCCCTACCTGCTGTATTATCGCTCCAGCCCCTAAAAAGGTCATTTTTCTAGATGGATGTTATAAAACAGCAGAGCATGACTTACCTGCCCATGACCGGAATGTAGCTATGATTCCCATTTTACTGGCTAGAAATCTTGCTTCTCTGTCTTCTCTGCTTAACAGGGTAGGGAAAAGTTGGGAGATGCATGTGTATGGGGAAGAGGAAAATGAAAAATAAAATGTTAGATGAAATGTATGTTTCCTACTTCTGTGTAAAAATAAGATTTATGACTGTTAACATTTAAATATTCACATAAAAGTTTAGATAACCCATTAGAAACTAAATTATATACTGACTGTAATTTAAAATTCATCAGTGATTTTTACATAAATTTTAATTGTGCTATTACATTTCATTCTACATTTTCTGAAAATTCTTAGTTCATTAACATCTTTAAGTGAGCATAAGAGAGCACTGTCCTTAGTAAGTACCTCCATTGTAAGAACTCCGTTAATGCAAAGAAAATTACCACAAAACCTTTACTTTTACCATATACATTCACTTCAATATTCTATCCCCAAACATCTGTATTTCCAACAAGTGAACTCAAAAATTCATACATTCACAGAAATGTTCTTATACATTAGCTACTTGACACTTAATATTATCAGTTATTTCATTCTTTTATAAGCATTTATCCAATCATCTCACAGGCTGAACAATTAGAGAACAGTACTGTGTGGCTTATGTATAAATACTTAATAGCAATCTTGTACTCTACTTATGCTACCCTCAACCATCTTTCCCTTTTGTCCACTGTTTCTGTCCATTCTCCCCCCCCCCCCGACCCCCCGTCCTTGTACCAATCAAATCCTTAACAGTTGTGAGAATACAGAAATCCACAGAAGAATGTGTATGTGTGGGGAAGTGGGAGGTGGGCGATGAGGGTTAAAGAGCCATCAACAATCAAGGGTCTATGGATGAGGAAAGAAACACAAAGCCAGACTAGTTCTATGGCACCAACCAAATGAGAACATAACAGAAACTGAAATGCAGGTGGTGGGCTAAGTAAGACTAGGACAACTGTATGACTAAGTTTTCAGCACACGTCTTTAAAAAGTTAGTAACAGGGGCCAAAGTGATGGTACAGAGGGGGAAGGAGCCAGTCTTGCAAGCTAGCCTTGCTAGTGAAGGCTAACCTGGATTGGCCCAAGTCATCCGAAACCCTTGAGGTGTGATGCTGAGGGAGGAGCCAGGAATAAGCCCTGAGCCATAAACTGGGTATAGCCCAAAATACCAAAACAAGCAAAAAAAAGTTAATAACATACTGATTGGTAATGTGTTCTCCAATTTACTATATAAATTTGTGCAATTTTTTAAAAAATCACTAATTTACTTGCTCCCTGGCTATAATGTAACCCTACTCAGAAACTGCCCATATTCTAGAAATTTGGTAAAAGCATGAAAAGCCCCTCCGCCTCTAATTCTAATTATCCAGGTTCCTCTCTTGCTCATACTGGGGGCAGAAGGAAAATGTACATATTAAAATAACCACCCTTCCAAGCCCCAAAGTTCCCACTGCCTTTATCAGTGAGACCTTGTCCCTTAATATATCACTGCTATGACTTTGATCAGGTTAAAGTTATTTATGTAACACAAGAGAATTTAAAATAGGAGAAAGCCTGATCTAACTGGAGAGTTTCCTTAGCTGGTGGTAGGAAATTAGTGAGATTCAAAGAATTTGAAGAATTCTCACTGCTTTTAAAGATGGAGGGGAGAGCTATGTACTAAGGGAAACGGGTGGCCTCTAGAATCTCAGAGCAGGCCACAACTGACAGTAAGGAAACAGGGAGCCCACAGTTGTACAAGAAGGAAGTTAATTCTGCCAACAACCTGAACGAGCTTGGAAACGGATTGTTCACCACAGCCGCCAGATAAGAGCCATGCCAGACTTTTGACCTACTGAACTATGAGCTAATAAACCATGTTATTTTAAACTGTTACATTTGTAGTATATTGTGGTGCTGCAATAGAAAACCCTAATTACCCAGCAACAGACAATATTTAAGTATAGTAAGAGGAAGCCAAGAAAGGAGCAAAAGAATCTCAGCTCAGTTCATACTTGAGTTACCTGGAATTAAGTTTAAGAAATCTTATATCACATCTATTTTAATTCCTTAGCTCAGGTCAAGAAAAGTTAGGGTCTGATATATGCACAATGGTGTACCTAATTAAAGAGGCAAAATCACTACATTTCACTCAAGAGAAAAATAGCCATTAGGAACTACATGTTCCAAATATAATAAGGAATTTTAGAAAAATATAAAGTATTAGTGAAAAATTTAAAATATGTAGTATCAATAAAAACAAGCAAACATGTTTAAAATCCAACAATTCTATCAGAAATACCCCTAATAATGTATTTGCTAGAATTATGTCATTTGTCAAATTTTCAGGGCTGGAGCGATAGCACAGTGGGTAGGGCGTCTGCCTTGCATGCAGCAGACCAGGCCAAGCCGGGTTCGATTCCTCTGCCCCTCTAGGCAAGCTACCGAGTATCTAGCCCGTACAGTAAAGCCTGGCAAGCTCCCCGTGACGTATTCAATATGCCAAACACAGTAACAACAAGTCTCACAATGGAGACGTTACTGGGCCCGCTCGAGCAACTCAATGAACAATGGGAGGACAGTGCTACAGTCAAATTTTCAGGAATCCTAAACAAATTTAGTAAGAAGTTATAACGTAATACCCCATGGATATGTACACTTTCCTCCAAAAGACTACAAACTTTTCTAACTCCTTTCAAGAAATAAACCTGTATTCTCCCTTTATTTCCCTATTGAACTTAATCTCAAATTTTTACAAGTACACCTTCCACTTCTCAATTTGGTAAGGAAACTCTTTCTATTGTTATCTTTTATTTCACTCTATTTTATGACATTCTCGATGTAACTATTGTACCTTTATAATATAAACAATTCAAAAAAACACTATTTCAACTGTAGCCCATCTTACATTTTAAGAAAGAAATTGTAAGAATCCCTTGCACGTGGTGAGGCTCTGAGTTCGATTCCCATTAACACAATCCCCGCCCCCAAGCATTATCATCTGTGGCCCTCATAATCCTCAGCACTGCTGGGAGTGGTCTTCAGGCCCTGATCGTTGCCAGGAGTGGCCTCCACAACAGTAAAGGAGAACATTTTTTAAATAATTAAAAAATTAATTGCTGGGGCTGGAGGAATAGCAGAGTGGGAGGCCACCTGCTTTGCGTATGGCTGACCTGGGTTCAATCCCTGGCACACATATCCCTTGAGCCCTGCCTGAAGTTATTGCTGAATGTAAATCCAGAAGTCCTGAGCATGCTGGTAGAAGCTCAAACACACATACACTCTCCCTCCCTACCCCTCATTATAAACAAATAGTACTTACTTGAGTTGTCCTTCAGCTGTATCTGGACTATGTCTGTAGTGAAAATCAGTATAGGGCGCTAAAATTCGCTAATTAAAAAAAAAAGTTTATTGTAAAATACATTCTTCTTGTAAAAGTTAAAATTCCTCCACTCTGCTTTTTAATTTGACATACTATTTAATAGATATACTTCTTCAAATACATTATTGAAAATAGGTTGAGTTCTACTGAATTTTGACCCATTTATAATATAACTTCTGACCTATTTATAATATAATTTCCTCGAACTAAGCAAAATCATGTAACTAGGATCAGGTGAAGAAAATAACATCGTTTAACCTGTGGGTTCTCGACCCTCATAGGGTCACTTTACTTTTAAAAACTGTTATAAAATAAAACTGATTTCTTATCAATAAATGTTTGTGATCTGTTGTCTATTTTATATAACTTCATACCTGGGATTGTCTAAGTTTTTCAGGTGAAGAAAGTGTAAGTGGAATAAAAGTTTAAGAAGTCCTGATTCTAACACTGATTTAGTTTTGCCTCTTTTTAACCATTTATTATACTAATGTTCTCTTTGTTATAATTTTAAAAAATACAAGTTATTTTATTTCCCTTGTATTCAGCAACCGTGTTAAAATCATTATTTTAGAACTTTGAAACAGCATATCCTATTTACCAAATCTCATGCCTCACTCTATTAGGTATTCAGAATTAGACTAACATGTTACCAATATTACTTGAAAATTAGTGGGTTTTTCCCCCAATTTTATCATACATATCCCTCTTCATTTCTTCCTACATTTCCTTGTTTCTCTTAATTTTCCTTCTGAGACTTCTTTAATCCTTTCTTTGTATCTGCCTCATTTTTTAAGCAACAATCAAGATGTAAATAATTTGTGTGAGTCAAGCATCTAGGAACCAGCAGTTTATTCTGATGCAGCAAACACTGGTCAGAGTTAGAGTCATCTGAAAACTTAATGGGAGGTGGAGTATGTGCTCCAGTTGTTGACAGTAAGGGCTCAGTTCCCCTCCACATGTACCTTGAGTTGCTTAGCCATTCTACGGCATAAAGCTAGCAATCCAAGAGTATGTTTCTTTAAATTGCCCTTAGTCCTTTCCTCTTTTTTTTTGCGTTTAAAAAGTATTTTCTCAGGGCTAGAGCGAGAGTGCAGTGGGTAGGGCATTTGCCTTGCACACGGTTGATCCGGGTTCGATTCTCAGCACCGCCAGGAATAATTCCTAAGTGCAGAGCCAGGAGTAACTAACCCCTGTGCATTGCCAGGTGTGACCCCAAAAAGCTAAAATAAATAAATAAGTAAATAAAAGGTATGTTGTCAAGGCTAGCCTAGTATTATTTTCTTTCAGCACCCTACGAATACTTTATTTCTGGTTTCCTTTATTTTCACTGAAAAACCAGCAGTCAGATTTCCCTCTAGGAAGTAATGCATTTATTTTTCTTAGTTACTACTATTTATTTGCCTGGGCAAGAGAGATAGTACAGGAGTTATTGGCTGAGCCCAGTTTGTTCTCCAGCATCATATATGGTCCCCCAAGCACCACCAGGAGTGACCCCTGAGCACAGAGCCCAAAATAAGTTCTGAGCATTACTGGGAGCAGCCCAACACCCACTCCATCCCCAGAAAATGTGTGGAAATTTATTATCTTTGATTTCAGCAATCATATCATGACAGTGATTATTAAACTGTTTTCTTTTTTATTACCTTATTTTTTCTGAAGAAACTTTGTGGACACAAAGTTTCAGCAAACTTCTGGCCACTGTCTAGCTATATGCTGTTGTTCGTATTTTTTTCTCCAAAGTCTAAAGTCTTTGATTCTGTTCTATCTACTTTTTCTTCTGATTGTGGAGTAACATCAGGCTATGCTAACGATGGTACTCAGACAGAACCCAAGTCAGCTGCATGCGAAGTAAGCATCTTACCTATTGTATTAATCTCTCAGGCCTTGTTCTGTTTTTTTACTGAGTTTTTTTCTTTATTCACTTATTTTGGGAAATCAATGAAAAAGTTTTTTAAAGAGCCAAAGTGAATGAAATAATAGAGAAAAAATATTATTAAATAAAACACTGAGTCATAAAGACAGTACAGCAAGAGTTAAGGTGTTTACCTTGCGGACAGCTGACCCTGGTTCGATTTCTGGCACAGCATATGGCCCCAGAGCACTACCAGGAATGATCTACTGAGCAGAGCCCTGCATAAGCCCTGAATACTGCAAGGTATAGCAATAAAACCAGTAATATCAAAATAATAATAACAATGATAATAATACAGTTTTAAAGCCATTTGTTGTGTTCCATTGACTTTTTCCTTCTGTGCTTTCCTCTCATTTTAACTGGCCCTTTTTCAGTTTACTAATGATATTTTTTTGATCAGGTGCAATTTTTAAATTTTACTGCATTTCAAATTTCAGGCAAATTTTTAGGCAATTCTAGAAATGCCTCCTACTTGATTCAATTTGTATATGTCAATTATCTAGTAAAAAATTCCATTATTTAATCTATTATATTCCTCTTTTTCTCTATTTTCTTGAAAGTAAGAATGGCTGGAATGTTTTAAAGTCTTTTCCCTCTAACTACAATATCTGGAATCAGAATTCTTAAACCTTTTCCACTTGTCACTGAAAAAATTCTCATGCAACCAGAGATATGTAGTTACATGGTATAGATTAAGAAATCAAGTATTTGCTGCAGACAAATCATTAAAAAAATTTATACTGAATTTTTTTTTGGGGGGGGGAGCTTCAGATGGTGATGCTCAGGGATTACTCTTGGCTTTGTGCTCGGAAATTACTTCTGGCAGTGTTTGAGGGGGGGCATGTGGGATGCTTGGGATCAAACCCAGGTGGGCCACAAGCAAGGCGAGGACACCACTCAGTGAACCATCTCTCCAGTCCCTGAACTGTTTTTTTAAAGTTATATTACCCCATATGGAAACGCAGCTCATAGTTTAAGCAGTCAGAATTTAGATCACCCATAGGCGTATTTCTACAGGGTGCCTCAACCAATGACACTGGGATTTTCTGTCATAAATTGATATTTTCCCTCCCTTCCTCCCTCCTTTTCTACCTCCTCCCACCCTCCCTATATTTTTGTCAGACAATGTAAATTCTGTAACTAGCTCCAAGTGACATCTGCACTTAAACTGGTTCACTCTTTCCTCTGTTGCTTTAATTGGGCTGATGATCTAACCACCAAATGAAACTGAGATTATGCTGCAATTCTAACAACACTGAATGTTTTTGATTTCTCATATTTCTAAAAATAATACTCTAATTTTTCAATTGAAATATTAGCAAGTATTTTTCTCTTCAGTAGTAAGAAACAAATTTTTCTCCATGAAATTTCTAAGTACTAGACGATGGAGAGAGCACAGCAGGTAGGGCACTTGCCTTGCATGCTACTGGCCTGGGTTCAATCCCTGACATCCCATTTAGTCATCCTGAGCACTACAAGGGGTAACTACTGAGTGCAGAGCAATAGTAACCTCTGAGCATCACTGGTGTGACAAATAAATAATCCCTCTTACCCCTACCCCCAAGCACTGAGCTTATTCACCCAGAAATAGTTTTAGAACTTAGGTAATGTCAGGAACAGGAAATCAGTTATAGAGAACTTCGTCACTTTAGCAACAGACAACTACTAAAAGTTTTTCCTGTTTTTTAACCCAACAAAAGCATTATCTGGATTTTCAACTTCTGAATAAAACCAAATCAGTATATGACCCACGGGAAGAAAAAACAAACAAACAAACAATGATATCTAATCAATTCAGTTTCCTAGAGAGGTCTTTTAACTTCTGTATATGAAGCCCTAATAAAATCAGAACTATGACATCTAAAATAAATGTGAAAAATTTAGAAAAAAATACTAGGGGAAATACGTTATATGATAGAACATCTACAATAGACAACATTGTAGTGTATTTATGCTAGGAAATAGAATAGAACACATGTAGTTATTCTATTTCAACTTTCACTACACACTTTAAAGAAGAGCATATTCTCTACATACTCTTCTTTTAGAATAACTAAAAATTAGCAAATTAATAAAAAATTTAAACTAAATTATTTATTTCTTTCGAGTTTATATGATCACTATTTGCTAACAGTATGTTTCCAAATTCAGACTATTAGCACGAAGTGTATAAATAACTGAAGCTATTTACATAGAGATCATTCAACTATTTCACCAATATTCATAAAGCCTTTCAAAACAGTCTCTTTAAAAAAAAATTATCTTACATAACTGTACCTGTGCTAATTTGCTTATTAGCAAGCTGTTCACAGATAATTTAAAAATTTACTGTCATATAATTATTTGAATTATTTAAAAGTATAAAATATTTAAGAGTATTTTCAATTGAGACCAAATAAAATGAGAAACAAAATACTTCTAGGAATGTCAGTTACTTTAGGTTTGATAATGAGAACCATGCTGCAATAAAAAGGATCTATTTAAACACAAATTTAAAAACTAGAAGACAGTTAAAAATTCCTACCTCTAATTCTACATCAGCTCGCACATATTGTCGGGTTTTTGGATGATTAAGGAGATGTAAAATTGTAGTAATGAGAGCCTCGTTTATTCGACTTAATTGGCAATCAATAACATTTTTCAAGATGGTATTTAATCCACCTCTAAGAGCCACCACCTCTGGATTCTGAAGTGCTGAAAGAAGAAAGAAAAACTTAATATATTGTACTTGGAGACAATTATCTACAAAACAAGAAATTTGAAATATTTTAATACTTATATTAATTTCTGATATGAAATCAATTCTAGTCAATGACATGTGGATAAGCATATATAATATGAGCTCATGAATAAACTTTGCCATACCCTAAAATTTTTCATGCCCTGTATTTTTTATATCCTTCACATGTACTAGAAGTAATTCTTCCTATTAATTGCAAGTTGTTATTTATAGAGTGGGAATATTAACACTTTACATGTTTTAAATAATCTAACTGATTTGTAATTTCACTTTATAAGAATATGCTTTAAACTCAAACTCCTACCTTACTCTGAAGACAAGTATTTGCTCTGCATGGGTATGCGTATGTATTTTAAATAAGTTCATGTTAACATTACTGTTTTCTGTCAGGAACTGGGATTTGGCTAACTATAAATAAAAGTTATAAACTTTTATTCAAATGCTTAAACTTAATTTTGTGTTTTTGATATCACTATATCACTGTCATCCAGTTTTTCATCGATTTACTTGAACGGGCACCAGTTAACATCTCATTTATCCCAGCCCTGAGATTTTAGGAGATTCTCCTTACTCGTCTTTCCCAATGCTGCTATATTGGAGGCTCTTTCAGGGTCAGGGGAATGAGGCCCGTTATTGTTACTGTTTTTGGCATCTCAAATGTGCCACGGGTAGCTTCCCAGGCTCTGCCATGCGGGCGGGATACTTTCGGTAGCTTGCTAGGCTTTCCAAGAGGAACAGAGAATATAAGCTAGTATGTCATCTCGGCCATGTGCTCCAGGAAATACTGCATCATTCTCTTCCGGGAGCTTTGTTTTATGGTCTTTGTATTGTGGCTGTTGAAGAGATTACATGGTGCCTGGGGCAGTTTGCGGGGTGGCAGTCAAGCTACTGGAAAACGGAGGATCTGGGTGGAGGAGGCCCAGTTCAGAACGGAGCAGGCTTGGAGATCTCAGCCATGGGTCCCACATACCTGGGTTCCTCTGCCGGTTCCTTTATGCGTGAGGCTCGTCCGAGCATGTGGAGAGTGGCCTTGAGCACAGCTGTGGCTGAGCTCTGGAGGTTTTCAGCTGCTGGGGTTCTGCTTGGGGTGGGGAGGGAAACTCAACTCACCTCTCTCCAAAGGGCCCCCTTGAAAACAGCCTGGTGTGGGGGTTGAGGTTCGGCCATTTTTGATATATGAAATATTTTTATATTTTTGATATATATTTTAAATATATAAGGGTTTATAACAAGAATTCTTCATCGTCTTATCTCTTGATAACCTGGTTTAACAGTTCATTAAATAAACTTGAGGAAAAATATCTTGCCTTTTACCTCCATTTCTTTCTCAAAGATGTTCTCATGTTTGTTCCTTTCCTTTATATTCATTTAGTTGAATTTCAGAATAAAGACTTCTTTTTTCTAAATTGAAGCTTACTTACAGTGAAATGTGCAGGCCTTAGTGGTATACCATTCAATAGCATTTGAACAATGTCTCTACATTTATAACCAACAACCCAAACTAAGTATAAAACCTTCATAAAAAGCAAGTGATCATCAACATAAAGAGAGGGGCTCGGCAGAGTGATACCATTTCACCAAAACTCTTCAGTGCCACCCTTGAGAACATCATGTGATGACTGGAATGGGAAGAATGGGAGTGAAGATAGACAGTCGGCAACTACACCACCCCTGCTTCGCTGATGACTTCATTCTAATAACTCCAAACATTAGCCAAGTGGCACAAATGCTGGCCAACTTTGACCTTGAGTGTGGAAAGGTCGGACTGCAGCTGAATCTCAGCAAGACAATGTTCATGAGAAAACGGACTCATTCCTGACATTCCATTCGCTCTCAACGGAATGAACATCTCCGAATGCAGCAGCTATGTGTACCTAGGTCGAGAACTCAACATGACGAACAACCTGGCAACCTGAACTGAGTAGGAGGAAGAGAAGGCATGGAACGCCTTCAAGAGCAGTGAAGAAACAGCTCCGGCTCTGGGCACATCTTTTCGACTCCACCGTTCTTCCTGCATTAACATATGCCTCAGAGACCTGGGCCCTATGGAAACAGGATGAGAACGCTATTTGGGTCTCCCAACGAGGAACTGAAAGAGCCATGCTTGGAATATCACACTTCACTCAAGTGAGAGAAGGAATCCAGAGTTCCAACTTCCGTCGACGATCAAGAATCAGAGACGCTGTCTCATTTGCCAAGGCATTGAAAATCAGATGGGCTGGACATGTAATGAGATTTGGAGACAACTGCTGGACCGACTGGGTTCCATGGGACATCAAAAGATCGTGTGGCCGGCCACCTATGAGATGGTCAGACTTCTTTGTCAAGATCCTGAACAATCGGTTTGAGGCTCTTCGTGTTCCTGGAGCGAGCAGATGCCATTGGGCTACACTAGCATGCGACAGGGACTAATGGAGACGTTATTGGCGCCCGCTCAAGCAAATCGATGAGTAACAGGATGTCAAGTGATAAAATTCCTTCGCATCACTTTTCAATGCACAAACGCAAATCTCTCTTCTACCTGTATCAATAGCCATAGCTTCTTCAGAACAATTAAAATGAATTCAAAATTATCTTCTAAGTATGCATACAACTTATGTTTATTTCATTCTTTTCTACTTTAGAATAAGTTTCATTTTTTCTATTATATACGCATAAGATATCAAGTCTGTTATTTTTCACATTTCCACTATAATGAATATTAATTTGCCTTTCAGTTATCTTCTAGATACATAATTTATAGTGTCTTCTTTCCAATATGCAAGCTTATGTTTTATATTATGCTTAAAAGATCTTAAATAATATTAAATAAAAGAATATGAATTTTATACAGAGCCTTAAAACTATTTTTTTAAAAACTACATAATTTGGTCATTTTTACTAACTACTTCTTTGGAGTTTTTTGTTTGTTTTTGCTTCCTTATGGCCATACCTTGCTGTCTTCGGGGCTTACTCCTGGCTCTGCACTCAAGGACTAATCACTCCTGACAGTGTTGGGGGACCATGTATGGTGCTAGACATTTAACAGGAATTGCTGCATGCAAGGCCAGTGCCCTACCTGCTGTATCAGTTTTATGGTTTTTGATCCACAGTACTTTCTAAACTGTAAATTAGAACTTTTTCATCAAAAACCATTAATTTCAGTACAAGTCTCAAACATACGTGCACTCTTACAAAAAAATTGGTATTTCTTTGTTTTTATATATTTTCTATATCTAATCTGCATTTCATACATTTACATATATTTGTATATTACTTTCTTTTATACAGGATAAACAATGGATTTTGTTTTCTGAGACTCAATTTTACTCTAACATTCCTCCTGATGACCTTGAAATATTTTTCTATTTATGGAGTTCAGCTCATTCATTTATTTTCAATAATTTGTGCCAAATTACAAAACTGCTACGATCAAAGGCTAACTCTTGAGATACAGATTTCCAAGCGTCCCATCATTTATATATAGTCAAATTTTTATAATTTTCAAAATTTTTATCATATTCCTGACTGTGTCTATAAACCGAGGCTGCAGATAGCATTTTTTACTTTAATAATGATTATTTTATCTCAATGGCATCTTGGATCTCCTTTTGTTTCTTCTGTTTAAAACCCTTATTAACTTTTTAGACAAAGAACAAATGTGATCAACACTATTTCTAGTTTGGGCAGGAAAAAAATGTATTTTTCTATCATTTAAAATTATATTTATGGGCTGGAGACAATACAGGGGTTAATGTGCTTGCCTTGCTAAAACCAACTCAGATCCCTAGTACTGCATACAGTTCCAAAGAATATGGCTCAGGCTTCATTCCTGAGCACAGAGTCAGGAGCATCTGAGCATCACTGAGCATGGCACCACATCCCAAGGGAATACATGAATAAATAAGTGAATAAATAATATTGCTGTTGTTTAGCAATGAGGAAGAAACTGCAAATATGTTGATTAGTCATGAATTTCATTGAGATATAGTTCTCCTATTGATTCTATATAAAATATTTACCTATTACCTTTGTTACATTTATTCCTTTTTATGGCATTAATACTTGTCTTCTTTATAAACTTTCAATAATTCACATTTTCTTACAATAAACAAATACCGAACCATGCTTTTTAACAGTTTTGCATGTAAAACTCATTCTTGTAAACTATTATTTTTGAATCCTCATGAAGATATAATAGTGTGCTTAATGGGTATGCTTGAGTCCAATTTTAAGAAACTGTATTCTAATTACTAGAATTTGGATAGTTCCTACATAAACTTCATGAGTAAAACTTTGAAATTTATTAAATATTAGGTCACTTTTACTTACATATTTCCAAACAAGTCCTTTACTTCCTATCAAGAATGTTCTTTACTCATATCTTTGTACAATAATTAATTTATTAAAGGTATTAAGAAATGTTACATATTTTTCCTAAAAGCAGTTTATTATTTGAAGAAAATTCTGACCTAGTTCACAGATAATAGCAATGCATGCTCGGACCATTCTGTCTCTTTCTTGAAGTCCATCATTTCCAACTGCTATTAAGGAGTTAGCCACAGAGCTAGGAAATAAGGAAGCATTCACAGTAATCATCTGTAACAGGGAGAAGTCAGAAAAATGAGTTATTTTCACTATAATACATTTTAAAACCTCTTTTATTCAAAGTGAGGTATTTATGCCCTTATAATATTTGTTCAAATACAGGAATCAACTTTAAATGTATCCTATGGACATTTCCATACATACAAAGAATACAAATAATAACTGCTACAATAAATATTAATAATGATTGCTAATAAGATGTGCTGACTCTTCTATAACTGAGAATGCTTTACTCTTACATCAATGAATATTCAAAAAAGAAAAAGAATTATTATTGGAATAAAAAAAACTAATGATTTTTGGCATGACAAGACAGATATAAACAAGCAAATTGAAGATTATGAGTAGGTAATTTGTAAACTTCCCATAAGGAATTAAGAGAAACTCTGAGTTTTCTAAGAGTATCAAAACTGAAACCCAAGCACAAAAATTTATAAGTCTATAACTGTACCTCATGGTGTTTCACTAATAAAAAAAGAAAAAAAAAGAAAAAAATTTGAGCAGAGAATGCAGAATGAACATAATATAAAGTAGGGTGGAAATAAAGAGCAGGAAAGAAGAAATGATAAAAAAGCAGCAGCTGTATATAATACTTTGTTTACACACATAATGGTATACTGAGATAAAGTCATTTCTGGTTCATCTCAAAGTGGATTCTTAATATCAAAGTAAAAAAAAAAGAAGCATTTAACATCAACAAAACCTAGGAGTCCAATGAGGGTTTGGGAATTTGGGAAACTGAATTTTCACTCTGGATTTTTCAATATTTTTATATGTAATAAAGAATGGTGATTCCCCTAAATGTATCCTTTCAAATGAAAAAAATGTGACATATTCTTACTACAAAAATTAAAAATATTAATACTTACGTTCTTCCAGCTTTGGATACTAACTGCTTATAGAAACTATAAAGTAGTTACAAGAGAACAGCTGTCCAAGATTCAGAATTTTTTTTAAAAAAATGGAGCATGTGTATTACATGGTCAATATCTTCACTCTAACTCTCTAACTTGACTATGAGACTAACCATTCCTCCCTGCTTTAACATGCTTAAGAAGCCATCTGAGGGGAGATGGCGGGTGGGGGGTGGGGAGAGGTTAGTGATCACATCCACAAAGCAGTACTGTTTTAGCAGCACCCAACCTGTTTAAGCCTTCCACTGTTAGAGATGTGAGGTTATATGATATACTTTATGCTCGTAACAGATGTGGCTGGAGAATTGGTATTGAACCTATAGCATCAGTAGAACAGAAAATGTGATGTATTTTATGCATGTCAAAAAAGGAATGACCAATTAGAGTAGGCATTAGACTATATTGATTTAAAATTATTTGAATTTTTTTATTTACATAGGTGAAAATCAAATAGCAATAAAGAATCACAAATTGAGAAAAAAAAAAAAGGAATGACCAGTTCATGTTCTACAGAGAATGGAAACTGGTTTACTGTATTCCAAAATAGGGCTTCAAACTTTTTTTTTTTCATTTAAATTGTTAGGAGGCTTGGAGCTATTAGTTAATCTATCTTCCAATATACTGTTTAATACAGCGCTGAATGAATGACGAAAGTTGTCAATGGATGAGTGATCAACTAATAGCTCTGCTAGTAATCATTTTTTCTTCAATAAAGTTGCATAATCCAAAAAAATTCAAAATATATCTCTAATATTACTCTAATTATGAACCTTTAATTGTTATTGCTGTCAAGGTAACTCACTGTTAGAGAGTCGATGAAAGCTAGGGCAAAGCATATGCAAAGCATGTGCTCTACCGATTGACCTATATCCCCACCAGCTGCAAACATCTTTAAGTCAATCTCCTGAATATGCTCCCTCTACATACTATATGTACAACTGGGAGAAACTAGAAAAAGAGGAAATGACCTATATAATCCCTAATCCAACAGCCCACAATCCTAGGATACAAGGTGAATTCAAAGGTGGGGATGGAGTAAAACTAGAAACTGTAGATGTCTTTACAGTAAAAGAAACCTCTATTACAAGGCCTCATGAATAAAGTTTTGTATACATTAAAATTCTTACTCAACTTGCTTCTAATCGAGTTAATTTTCAGGTGACTATTCAGCAATCAGGGATCACATTACAGTAACAACAATGAAAATATTTCTTAAAGACATTTTCATTAGACGCATCATGAATTTTCCTTAATACCCTCTCCTCTCGTGAAGAATTTAGATTATGACCATTTATCCTATATAGTGGTATGAACTATTTATTTCAACTGCCAATGGACAGTATTTAAATACACCTTTAAAACAACCAACTTGTAACTATTTGTTACATCCATTCAGTAACATTAACTCCAAGAATATAATTAAGAAAGAAAAAAATCAAGGTGGGAAGCAAGTAATCCTCTTTCTTTAAATATTTTTATTTAAAACATATTCTTCCTTTAAAATCCCCTAATTGCTGAACAGTCACATGAAAACTAACTCGATTAGAAGCAAGTTGAATAAGAATTTTAACGTATACAAAAAACATAAACTATTATGTTTCATTTATACTTCTTGTGGGATAATACATATATTTTTTAGTCTGAGTTAAAAGTATTCAAATACTACCCCCAGCTTGTGGTCAGGGAACCAGGTGGTGTGAAGATTAAACCCAAACCTCTGCTTTGACAAAGCATGAACTCCAGTCATTTGAGTTATCTCTCTAGTAGCATTTTGGGGAATATTCGTTTATAATAAACAATTTGGAGATCTCCAAGCCTACTCGGATCGGATCGGGGCTGAGCATCCTCCACCCAGATCCTCCAAATTCCAGTAGGCGGGGGTCACACCCACCAACTGGCCCCCTGGTACGTGTAATCCCATCAACGGCCAAGACTCAGAGACTATAAAACCCAACTCCCGAACATCTTATTATCTCATTCCTACTTTGGACAAACTGGCAGGCTACCAAATGTAACCTGCCCACACGGCAGAGTCTGGCAAACTCCCCGTGGTGTACCCAATATGCCAAATACCAGTAACAATGATGGGTCTCATTCTCCTAACTCTGAAAGAGCCTTGAATTTGGCACTTTTTTAAAAATCTCAGGGCTAGGACAAAGGAGACGTTCCTGGGGCCGGTTCGAGGCAATCAACGAATAACAGGGTGGTCGTGATCGTGAATAAACAATTTATGAAACATACTGTCATAGCTATATATCCAATCATATAACACTATAAATGCTCACTCTGAATTTTAATAGATCTATATTAACTCAACATAATAGAATTAAAATAATAGGAATTTAGTCTTTACGTTTTATTCTTTTTGCTATTCCAGAGACTGAACCCAGGACCAGCACAAGACAAGATCTATCACTGAGCTATCTATATCCCTGGTCCCTCATTTTTAAATCTTAATCTGTAACAATTAACATGAAAATAAAAAAAATTTTGATCAGTAACAACATGAAAATAGTATCACAAACTCTCAATAAATTATGAAAAATAAATATGCACAATTAGCATACCTTTCTGACTAATCGAAGTGCTTGTGTCCTCTCTACCTCGTTGCTCTGCTGTATGTCAATGCACCTAAATGACACACAAAATATACAATTATTGGTAAAAATCTTATTATAAATATTTTTTTGTATACCACAAAACCAGGCCCACTTGCAATGTAAATCTGGTATATAAAATTTTTACTACATAAGAATTTCCAGTGTCACCTTAGTTAATATATTTCCAACAATCTCTAGTGATAAATATTTGCTATAATAAACATTTCACATTTCATTTAGAATTGCAGGGTAGAAAAATACAGTACATTTATAGGTGTTATGTGTGTCTGTATGTGTGTGAGTAGATGTATCCTCTTTTGCTCCAAAACACAAAGCATATATATGTATTCAGCTCACCGAATGAACAAACTCACACCCCCTTACCTATTTTTTAAAACTCAGAACACCTGCGAATTTGGTTGTAATTTCTCTATAACATTTAAATTTTAGTTTACATGCTGCCAAACCATACACACAGAATAATATGTAACACATTCTACACAAATAATAAACATAGAGCAAAGCATCAGCAACTTACCAAAGAATATACTCATCAGTGTTCTTAAATAGAATTCTCAAATATTAAATAAAAAATTTCAGGGAATCTGAGAATGTCTTAGTTTGTAAATTTAATGAGGACCTAAATTTTATACCATTAATGGTTAAAAGTTATGTGATGTACTATTCACAATAATTCAATTTTATTAAAATATAATTTCAAATATAAGTTCACTTTATAAATTAAATCTTAAATACTATTTAGTTGAAATTTATTTGCACAACTTATAAATTTATTTAGAAAGTATTTGTTTTATGGAGCAAAATTATTCATTTTTGTTTATGCAGTTTAACTATAATAAAGTACCAGTACTTATTTACGTGTATATCTCAGACAGTAGTCAACAATATATAGTTGAAATACAAGAGGATAGGGCAAAATTTAAAAGAAAAAAACCCTTATAAAACAGTAAGAAAAAGATTTATCACTCACAAAGAAGCAAAAGAGAAACCACTTGATCTTAATAGGTTAATAAATAAGCAAGACAGTAACTTACTGAGACCATTGAAAAATAATAAATGTGGGGGAAGGCACAGACAAGATGGTAGAAAAGGAAGCAAAATGAAAACGCTCCAAGGGTCTCCTAACAAAAGCAGTCCTATAAATAGAATTTTTTGAAGGACCTTTTCCAGAAATTTAATTTAATGAGAGTGGTCAGTGACCTATAATAAGACATCTCTACATCAGAGAAAACAGTGAACAGAAACTGGTGGCCCAAATGAAGAGCTGCTACCCTCCACTGAAAGGGAGAGAAAAAGGCCAAGACAGAATACAAAGGTCCCTCAGAAGCGTGTGAGCCCGAGGAGAAAGCTGTGAATGTGTTCTGTGGCTAAAGCTCCAGCACCTCCAGTGGTTTCTTGAGAGGGAGACTAAGAGACGAACAGATGGGCTCACTAGAAACTTTGGGAAGACACAAGGAAAGAAACACACCAGGACAAACAAACTTGAACTGGTGGCACAGTCAGGAGGGAAAACAAATCACAATAAAGTATCCCAGGAACTCTGTACTGAGAAAAAGTTAGGTATTCTTTCCAAGATGCCTCAATGAATACGAAACACACTGTAATCAAAATGGCAAGAACGAAAAACAGAGAAGGACCCCTTAAAGCAGCAAGAAAGAAGGAGATTCACCTACAAGTGGGAAACACTGGATTCACATTAGATTGCTTGATGCAATTTTACAAGAAGAGAAGGGATTAAGGTATTAAAAGGAATAAAACCTCCAACAAAAAATCCTGCACCCCGAAAAGTTATCATTCAGATCTGAAGGAATGATAAAAATATTCTACACAAACAACTGCTGAAGGTATTTGTCACATCTAAAACACTCTGCTAGGGACACTGGATGTCCTTCTCAAGTAACAAGCAATGGTCAAATGACAAAAGTAACCAAAACTCTCAAGAAGAAATGGCAACAAATTCCTTCTTAATAATTTCTCTAAGCATCCCATTAAAACAGACACATAGACATATTCCTTTGTTCAATCAGGAGACAAAACCCAATCTTCTGCAGTGTACACAAGATACACATACCTAAACTCTCCCAGTAAATACACGCCAGTAAAAGGCTGTAGCACTGTCCTCCCATTGTTTATCAATTTGCTCGAGCAGGCCCAGTAATGTCTCCATCATGAGACTTGTTACTGTGTTTGGAATATAGAATACGTCATGGGTAGCTTGCCAGGCTTTGCTGTGCAGGCAAGGTACTCTCGGTAGCTTGTCAGGCTCTCCGAGAGGGACGGAGGAATTGAACTTGGGTCGGCCGCATGGGCCGTGTGCTAGGCAAATGCTCTACGTGCTGTGCTATTGCTCCAGTGAAAGGCTAGGAAACAATAATATAGGTTAATGGTAAACTAAAAAAAGCATCAACAGCATACTTGTACCTGACCGAGTGTACAATCTAAAGAAGTAAAAGAGAGAGTCAATACATATTGGTTAGGAAATCAATAGATCAGTGAACTTAATTCATCAGTATATTTGCACCAAACAAATGGGCATCAGAATCTATAAAGCAACTGCTGAAAGATAAAGAATAAACCAGTGCCAACACAAAGGACAGTGAAAGGCTTTTAATACTTTTACAGAAGAATTTTTTTTTTTTGCTTTTTGGGTTACACCCGGTTGATGCACAGGGGTTATTCCTGACTATGCACTCAGGAATCACCTCTGGCAGTGCTCAGGGGACCATATGGGATGCTGGGAATCGAACCTGGGTTGGCCGCGTGCAAGGCAAACGCCCTACCCGCTGAGCTATAGCTCCAGTCCCTAAACAAGAATTTAAGCTCTTGCCCAGGGACTCAAGCAAAGAGAGAAAATCGAAAAAAATAGTATCTGGGATTGAAAGGGGGGAAAAATTACAAAATACCTGAGGGGGGAAAAAAATACCTTAAGAAGGTACAAAACTGCTTGCACCAAACTACAGAACTAAGAATATGGATACATTTTTAGAACTATCACATGAAAATCAATCAGGAGGAAGTAGAAAACCTGAACAGATGCATAGTAAGAAAATTAAAATAGTAATTTAAATTTTATTAAGGACACTGGTTAAAAGGATACTGACAATGGTGGTAAATTTGGGACGCTGCAAGCCTGAACCTTTATTACTAATATGACTGTAAATCACAATGTCTGAATTAAAAAAAAAATTAACTGCAAAAGAACAAAAGCCCAGGATCAAATGGGTTCACCAATAAGTCCTACCAAACGTTCAAGGATACTTATTGCCTATATTCCTCAAGTTCTTTCAAAATATTCAAGAAATGAGAATCATTTCTAAAAGCTTACTAAAGTAAAAACTACCCTATACCAAAAACATGCAAAGATAATACTGAAAAATAAAATTTCAGGCATAAAATCTTAGCAAATAGATTAAAAGGATCAGAAAGAAGTCAGGGACTGGAGCAATAGTACAGCGAGTAGAGTGCTGACCTGTGTTTAATTCCCAACACCCCATATGGTGCCCCAAACAGCACTAGGAGTGATCCCTAAGTACAGAGCCAGGACTAAGTCCTGAATACTGCTTGTATTGGTCCCAAAGCAAAACCAAAAAAGAAGAAAAAAAAACAATAACAAGAAAGAATGGTGGTGGGAAATGTACACTGGTGGAGGAATGGATGTTGGAACACTGCATGACTGAAATCCAATAATGAACAACTTTGTAACTGTATCTCACAGTGACTCAATTTTTTAAAAAAGAAAGAAAATAAAAATGAAGCAAAGAAGTGACAAAGGCAATTCCATTTAAAATGATGTAAGAAAACATTTAGAACCTAGGAATCAACAAAAGATATGACAAACTTACACAATGAAAAAGTCACTACAGAAGTAGAAGAGGTAATCCGGAAAATAGAAAAATGCTCTATATACAAGGATTAGAAAAATTAACATTATCAAAATTACTATCCTATTCTAAGGATTCATTTAATCCCTATCAAAATTTTAAAGACTTTCTTGAAGGATACAGAACAAAGACTAGTAAAATTGGTGTGGAATCACAATACTCCTTAAATAGCCAAAGAAATCTGAGAAAAAAGAAGATAGGTGATATGGCATTTATTGCTGCTCCTAACTTTAACCTATATCACCGGTTTACAGTAATCAAAACTGTATGGTGTCTCATTGCTGTGCTGCCCTTCTCTGTAGGTTCATCGGTCAGAACGTCCCTGCCCGGAGCGCCCCACGCACCCCTTCCCGGCACCACACCCCCACCACTGGGAAGCTGGACTGGACCTGGGCCTAGCATCTGGGACTGGATGGGGGTGTGGCCTCCACCACAGAGGGCATGGCCTCCACAGAAGTGGGCGTGCCTTCTGTGTGGCCAGCGGCCACAGAGGCAGTTCATTTCCCCATTCCCAGCACCCTCAACTCATATGCCAACCTGTATCACCTAATTCTGTGTAAAACATTTTGGCTGCCTCAAACACAATTGCGGTAACAATCCACTGGCCCGCACCAACTCCATTAGAAGACCAGTGTACACAAAATCCTTACAACTCCTATATAAAAGGGCACATCCTCCAATGTTTCACTGGATATCTATCATAAGTCACAGAATAATTTCTGAGAGGAAGGACGTATTCTAGAAGGGGAGAAGGGTGACCACCATCAACCAAGCTCATTAAGAACCCTTTCCCACAGTAAGAGGGAACTGTACTAGTGAACTTCAAGGTTCTATCTCTATACAACCAGAACAACATGAAGAAACACCTATAAGCACAACCAACCCCTACAGTAAGATGTAAAACCCCCATGACAATAATCTCTCTCAATGTTAATGGTCTAAACACAGAGTGGCAAAATGGATCCAGAAACTGAAACCAACATTCTGCTGCCTACAAGAAACACATCTGAACAGTCAGAGCAAACAAAGACTCAAAGTAAAAGAATGGAAAACAATCCTGCAAGCAAAGAGCTCCCTCAAAAAAAAGCTGGGGTGGCCATACTAGTATCCGACAACACAGATTTCAAGTTGAAAAAGATTAGAAGGGACTGCGAAGGCCATTTTTTATTTATCAAGGGGTATGTTCAACAGGAAGAAATCACACTCTTAAATGCACACACACACCTAATGAAGGACCAGCTTAATACTTAAAACAACTGCTAACAAACTTTAAGGAGGACACTGATAGCAATACAATAGTAGCCGGAGACATCAACACCACCTTATCACCTCTGGATAGATCAACAAGAACAAAACTCAGCAAGGAAACATTGGCTTTGAAGGAAGAAATAGAAGAAAGAGGGCTAATCACATTCTTTCACAGTGCACATGGAACATTTTCCAAAATGACCACATGCTAGGCCACAAAACATACCTTAATAGAATCAGTAAGATAGAAATAGTTTCAACAATCTTTTCAGACCACAATGTGCTTAAGATAGAAGCAAATCACACACAGACGCGGAAAACCAAATCAAACACCTGGAAATTAAACAACTCAACATTGAACAACGAGTGGGTCAGGAAGGAAGTCAAGGACGAAATCAAAAGATACCTGGAAACAAATGAGAATGAAGACAAGAGCTACCAGAACCTAGAGCCTGGCAAGCTCCCCGTGACGTATTCGATATGCCAAACACAGTAACAGTAACAACTAAATCCTCAAGAGGAAAATTTATAGCTTTGCAAGCATTCCTAAGGAAGAAAGGGCCTACAGATAACCTGACCTCACAGCTCAAGAACTTAGAAAAAGACCAACAAAAAGAACCCAAATCCGGCCAAAGGAAAGAAATAATAAAACTAAGAGCAGAAATTAGCGACATGGAAACCCAAAAAACAATCCGAAAGGTCAATGAAACCAAGAGCTGGCTCCTTGAGAAAATAAATAAGATTGATAAACCACTAGCAAAACTCACAGAGAGTGAGAACCCTAATAAACTGAGTAAGAAATGAAAATGGGGACATCAAAACAGAAACCAATGAAATTCAAAAGATGATCAGAGACTACTTTGAGAGTCTGTATGCCACAAAACAAGAGAACCTAGAAGAAATGAAAAAACTCCTGGATTCCTATAATCTCCCAAGATTGAACCAAGATTGAAGACTTAGAATACCTGAATATACCCATTCATATCAAGGAAATTGAAACTGTAATCAAAAGTCTTCCCAAAAACAAAAGCCCAGGCCCTGATAGATTCCCTAGCGAATTCTTCCAAACATTTAAACAGGATCTGTTGTCAGTTCTCCTTGAGCTTTTCCAGGAAACTGGAAAAAAAAAAAAAAACCCGGAATTCTCCCAAACAGTTTCTATGAGGCACATATCTCCCTAATACCAAAAGCAAACAAAGACACCACTAACAAAGAAAACTATAGACCAATATCCCTCATGAACACCAGGCGAAGATCCTCAACAAAATATTAGCAAATAGAATCCAACAATTCATCAAAAAGATCATACACCACAACCAAGTGGGATTCATTTCGTGGATGCAAGGATGGTTTAACATTCGGAAATCAATCAACATAATCCATCATATCAACAAAAGTAAAGATTAAAGCCATATGATCATATCAATAAATGCAGAGAAAGTAAATGACAAGATATACCACCTGTTTTTGATGAAAACTCTCACCAAAATGGGTTTAGAAGGAACCTTCTTCAAGATAGTCAAAGCCATTTACAAAAAACCTACGGCAAGCATTATCCTCAATGTGGAAAAACTAAGGGCCTTCCTGTAAGATAAGGGATAAGACAAGGATGCTCACTCTCACCACTTCTGTTCAATATAGTACTGGAAGTACTTGCAATAGTGGTTAGGGAAGAAAAAGGTATTAAGGACATCCAAATAGGAAAGGAAGAAATCAAGCTCCCACTATTCGCAGATGTTATGAAACTATACCTAGAGAATCCTAAAGCCTATGCCAAGAAACTCCTAAAAACAATAGACTTGTACAGCAAAATCACAGCTGTAAAATCAATACCCAAAAACCCATGGCCTTCTATATGCAAATAACGAGACAGAGGAAAGAGACATGAAAAAAAGCAATCCCGATCACAATCGTGGCCCAGAAAATCAAGTACGTCGGAATCAGCCTAACTAAGGAGGTAACGGACCTCTACAAAGAAAACTACAAAATGCTACTGCACAAAATAAAAGAGGACATAAGGAAATGGAAACATGCCCTCTATTCATGGATAAGGTAAAAGGTAAAGGCCCTCCCGTTGATCGTCGATTTGCTCGAGCGGGCCCAGTAACGTCTCCATTGGAGACTTTGTTGTTACTGTGTCTGGCATATCGAATACTCTCAGTAGCTTGCCGGGCTCTCCGAGAGGGGCGGAGGAATCGAACTCGGGTCGGCCATGTTGGCCGCCTGTAAGGCGAACGCCCTACCCGCTGTGCTATCGGAAGAATTAACATTGTCAAAATGGCAATACTCCCCAAAGCTTTATATAGATTCAATGCGATCCCTCTAAGGATACCCATGAAATTCTTCAAAAAAAAAAAAAGATCAAGCACTCCTGAAATTCATTTGGAACAACAAACACCCACAAACAGCTAAAGCGATTCTTGGGAAAAAGACTTAGGGAGGCATTACCCTCCCCAACTCAAACTCTGCTACAAAGCGGTAATAATTAAAACAGCATGGTACTGGAACAAAGGCAGAACCACAGACCAATGGAACAGGGTGAAATATCCTCACACACAACCACAAATGTATGGACACCTAATCTTTGATAAGGGAGCAAGAAATGTGAAGTGGAGCAAGGAAAGTCTCTTTAACAAAAGGGGATGGCATTACTGGACAACGACATGCAAAAAAGTGGGCTTAGACCTCGACCTAACACCATGCACAAAAGTCAGATCAAAATGGATTAAAATATCAACATCAGGCCAGAATCCATAAGGTACACTGGAGACAAGGTCAGCAAAACCCTCCACAAAATTGAGGCTAAGGGTATCTTCAAAGACAACATTCCACTGACCAACCAAGTGGAAACAGAGATAAACAAATGGGAATATCTTAAAACTAAGAAGCTTCAGTACCGCAAAAGACACAGTGACCAAAATACAAAGACAATCTACAGAATGGTTAAGGATATTCACCAATACCCATTGGACAAAGGGTTGATATCAAGGATATATATAAAGCACTGGTTGAACTCTGCAAGAAGAAAACATCCAACCCCATTAGAAAATGGGGTGATGAAATGAACAGAAACTTTCTCAAGGAAGGAATATGAATGGCAAAAAGGTACATGAAAAAATGTACTTCATCACTAATCATCAGGGAGATGCAGATCAAAACAACAATAAGATATCATCTCATACCACAGAGACTGGCACACATCCAAAAGAACAAAAAGCAACTGGTGTTGGTGTGGATGTGAGGAGTAAGAGATCCTCCTACACTGCTGGTGGGAATGCAACTAGTTCAGCCCCTCTGGAAAACAGTATGGACTCAAAAAATTAGAAATTGAGCTCCCATTTGACCCAGCAATATATATCCCAGAGAGGCAAAAAAGTATAGTCGAAGTGACATATGCACTTGTTTGTTCATTGCAGCACTGTTTACAATAGTCAGAATCTGGAAAAAACCCAAGTGCCCAAGAACAGATGACTGGTTAAAGAAACTTTGGTACATCTACACAATGGAATACTATGCAGCTGTTAGAAAAGATTAAGTCATGAAATTTACATACAAGTGGTTCTACATGGAAAGTATCATGCTAAGTGAAATGAGTCAGAAAGAGAGGGGAAGACATAGAAAGACTGCATTCATTTGTGGAATATAAAGTAACAAAATAGGAGACTTACACCCAAGAATAGTCTAGATAAATACCAGGACTTCGCTCCATGGCTTGGAGTCCAGCCACACATGCTGGGGGAAAAGGCAGCTCAGATAGAGAAGGGAACACCTAATAAAGAGTGTTGGGAGGATCCTCCCAGGATGGGAGATGCATGCTGAAAGTAGACTATAGACTGAATATGATTGCCACTCAATACCTCTATTGCAAACCACAATACCCAAAAGGAGAGAGAGAACAAAAGGGAATGCTCTGCCACAGAGGTGGAGTGAGATGGGGGAGGGCGGGTGGAAGGGATACTGGGATCACTGGTGGTGGAGAATGGGCACTGCTGGATGGATTGGTACTCAATCACTGTATAACCGAAACCCAAGCACAAAAATTTGTAAGTCTACAACTGTACCTCATAGTGTTTCACTAATTAAAACAACAACAACAACAACAACAACAACAACAACCTGTATGGTACTTGAATAAATGGAAGAGATCATTGGAACAGAACTAAGACTCCAAAGACAAACCTCAGCTGTACAGTTAATTTATGATAAAGGAGCTGGTACAATGAAGTGGAACAAGGAACTACTCCTCCAGATGGTGTTAAGAGGACCTTCTGCTTGCTGCTATCACTCCAGGTGTGGTGGGCCTAGGCTGATATCACTGGGCCTTCTCTGGAATGAGAGGCAGAGCACCCCCCTCCCCACCTTACTGGCTAGAGCCCAGCAGCTTCCTGAGTCATAGTAAGGGCCCACAACGCTGGCTGCTTATACAGCCACACACAGATCTACTTAACAAATTACAAGCTGAAAGTTATGTTTCCTATCATTAATGAGGACAGGTAGAGAGAGAGCAAACCAGAGCTAACCCCTCAACATTTTCTGGTAGGTCTAATTGCAAAGACTCACCTTCAGCCAGCAAGGACACAAGCAAACCAACGGGGAAAGCATGCAGAAGCCCACAATGTTCAATGAGCAAAAACAGCATCATTAAAGATGTAAACAAACCAAACCAGCTCAGTAAATTCTGAATGTCTTCAATGACACGATGATAAGGATTTTCCATGGGCTCAGAGAAATGTGGCTCAGGCAGTAAAGTGCAAGAAAGTATAAGAGTCAAAATGAAACAACTACTACAATCAGAAATGATAGAAATAAAGAACATGGTAGGTGATTTAAAAAAAAACTCAACTGGGGGTGGAGCAATAGTACAGGAGGCAGGCCAGCATCATCGAGGAGAGTGATTCCTGGGCAAAGAGTCAGGAGTAACCCATGGGTATCACCAGCTGTCACACAACCACCACCACCCCCACAGAAGCTCTGAATAGCAGAGTAAGAGTAACTAAGCACAAGATCAAGAAGTCCCAAGGAGAAAAGAAAACCACTAGGAATCAGCAAAAGGTGGAAAAAGGTCTGAAAAGAAATAAACAATAGATGAGAGAACTCAAGAGGAGTAATATCGGAATCATCAGAGTCCCTGAAGAACAGGAAGGCTACTTGTTTGTCTATTGAGAAAAAGAGTTGAAGAAATCAACAAGAATTTCCCACAGTAAGAGGAACAGACACCTAGATCCAAGAGATCCAAAGGGTCAAAGCAAAAATAGACCTAATAGAAAAGCTCTAAGACACTATACTCAAATGACAAAAGTCAAAGACAGAAAAATACTGAATGCAGCAGGATAAAATAAACAAGACAATACAAAACAAACAAACAAAAATATACCTTACATACAAAAAAAAGTAGATTAACTGCAGATCTATTAAAGACTGAGCCAGAAGAGCAAGTAAGGATACAGTACAGAAACAACAAAATGAACATCTTGCCAAGAATATTCTATCCTACTAAATTATCATTCAGATTTGAAGACACCAATACAGAGATTCATCGACAAGCAACAGCTTAGAAATTCATAGTACTAAAAGCAGTTTTGCAGGAAGCATTAAGCGCTCCTTTAAAGGAGAAGCTTCCTAACATGTGTCACTGAGTACTGTACTCACTAATGGTGCATATGGTTGCCCGCTACTAGACAAAGAAAAATTAAGAACAGGAATAAATCACCACAAACTGACTTTCACTGATTTATTTTCTGATAATTCCATTTGCTATTCCTTTAAGTTTTGCTGGAGCAAGTAATATGAAATAAATTTGTTATATACCTGCCAATTTGTTATATACCTGCCAATTTGTTATATACCTGCCAATTTGTTATATACCTGCTGGAGCGATAGCACAGCGGTAGGGCGTTTGCCTTGCACGCAGCCAACATGGCCGACCCGAGTTCGATTCCTCCGCCCCTCTCGGAGAGCCCGGCAAGCTACCGAGAGTATTCGATATGCCAGACACAGTAACAACAAAGTCTCCAATGGAGACCTTACTGGGCCCACTCGAGCAAATCGATGATCAACGGGAGGGCCTTTACTTTACTTTACTTATACCTGCCAAGAGAGAAGGCTGGGAGGAAACCTGGAGGCATTGCTGGTGAGATTGGTGTTAGGACACTGTATGCCTGAAACAACTATTATGAAGAACTCTGTAAATCATGGTGTCTTGATACAAAATTTTAAATAATCATAAAAATTTTTAAATAAAAAGGTTTAAATGGAAGTGGAAAAAAAGGGAAATGATGCCTAGAAGAACAGGATACATGTATTTTTTAAAAACCAAAAAATTGGACCTGTATCTCATACTATACTCAAAGTATACTGAAGATCTATAGATTAGACCAAAATATATACATTAAAGCAGAACTTTTGAGGGTACAGTTTTCATAGATATAGTCAACAAAATAACTCCGAAGTTAAAGACAACAAAAGGCCGCCTGCTCCTCTCTGGAAAGAAAGATGGCGGCCGCACGGGAGCCTTGTGGACAGCAGGTTTGAGCCGGGGGCGGGGGGGGGGGGGGGCAGCAGGGGCCTCATGGGGAGGGGGGCGTTCCGTCCTTCACGCCCGACCGAGGTCACCAGCTGCCCCCCACGAGCGGCTCTCCGGCACGGCCACGACTCCAGAGCACAGAAACCAATCTCTTAACTATCTAACTTTTAATAGAAATACTTCCAGGGTTAATAAGTGAAACAGCAGAAATCCAAAACCGCGCGGCCGCGATAGCATTTTATTCTTAAACCAAGCTGTAGAAAGCAAATCATTTCACAACACTGTTTCAGCATATCTGATTGGGGGGGGGTCGTAAACTCTAAACAATAATTGTGTATCTTCTATCGAAACAATGTATCTAGTCAAAGTAGATAGAGTATTAACTAGAACTCATCTGCCTCACAGGAATTGGGAGGGGTGGGAGGTGGGGTTCTATTGGGGTTCGCGGTTAAAAGTAAGTATTGGTAAAGGGAAATGTGTTTGATACTAACATGACTGAGACCTAAACCCGAAAGCTCTGTAACTTTTCCCACAGTGATTCAATAAAGAAATAAACCATTAAAAAAAAAAAGACAACAAAAGGCAAAAAAATAAATGTGTTGGGGGTAGGGGGGTTATCAAGCTAAAAAGGTTTTACCTGGCAAAAGGAACTCAAGCCAAGTATATTTCACCTATAGCACTGTAGCACTGTCTTCCCGTTGTTCATCGATTTGCTCGAGTGGGTCCAGTAATGTCTCCATTGTGAGACTTGTTACTAGGGTTTACATATTGAATACGTCACAGGTAGCTTGCCAGCTTTACCATGCAGGCGAGATACCCTTGGGTAGCTTGCCGGGCTGTCTGAGAGGGAAGGAGGAATTGAACCCGGCTCAGTCGCCCACGTGCAAGACAAACGCCTACCACTGTGTTATTGCTCCAGCCCTATATTTCACCTACTCAGTAAAATACAGTATTTGCATACCATATATCAGATAAAGGGCTCAAAACCAAGACTTATGAAACACTTAAAAAGCTCAACAGCTCAACAACAACCAAAAAAAATCAATAACCCTGATCAAATACCCATCCCTCCACCGGTGCCCATTTCCCACCACCATGGATCCCAGTCATTTGATCATTGTATAATTGAAACCCAAGCACAGAAATGTGTAAGTCTGCAACTGTACCTCATGATGTCTATTAAAAAAATTTTTAATAAAAAAAATCAATAACCCCATCAAAAAAATGGGGAGAGGAAATGAATAGATACTTCTCCAAGGAGGTCATACAGTAAACCAATAGACACATGAAAACGCCATCATTTGTTGATGAATAAATGATGAAATGAAAATCAAATCAGCAATGAAATTTCAGCTCACATCAATGAGAAGACTAGAAACAAACATGTTGACAGGGACATAGTTAAAAAGGAACCTGCATTCACTGCTGGTGGGAATGTCCTCTGGTTCAGATTCTATGGGAAATGGGTATGGACAAGTCTCAACAAAGCACAAGCAGGGCTTCCATATGACTCACCAATTCCAGATCAATATAAAAACATTAATTTGAAAAGATGCACGCATACCTATGATTCACACTGTGGCACCATGTAAAATATCCAAGATATAGAAATAACCCAAATATCCAATAACAGATGAGTAAGTTGTGAAATACTTATAAAATACTAGTCGGCTGGAAAAAAAAATGAAATATTACAGTTTCCTGCAACTTGGGTGGAGCTAGGGTGAGTATGTTAAGTAAAATAAATGCTGGATGACTTCATTTATCTGTGGTTATACAGAGGAGAAAAAAAAACCAATAAAATAGAGAACAAATGAGAATAAACCCTTGGTCTTTGATATATCCACATTTATAAGGTAGCTAACAACAAAGACAGAAATCTAATACAACAAACTGTCAATAACTGATGTCAGTATTTACTGGCTATCCATAAAGATACAAATGAATCATGACCTGCTGATATGTACTAAACATTAACAGGACTACTTCTTTGGAAGTAAAGGTATACCTTTCAAGGAGACCAAAATTACTATAAGACTCCTACATTTAAGTTTAATAAGAATAGTGAAAGGCAAGGCAGACTGATTTTAAAAAGATATTTTCAACATACACAACTGAATGGGATCAAATCTAAAAGACTTTCAAGAGTTCCTATACAACAAAATCCAATTTACAAATGAGTAAAATTTCTAGGGAGGATAGCCAATGCAAGGTGCTTAACACTATTAATTATTAGAGAAACGCCAATTAAAGCCACAATGGTATAACTCACAATGTGCAGAAAGGCTGTAATTAAAGACTGAAGAGCAAGTGCTATGAGGATACAGAGAGTTGACAAATATTGCTAGAAGAGCAAATTGGTACTATCACTTTGGAAAATTGTTCAACATTATCTATTAAAACTAAATATGCATAATCCTTAAGACCCAACAATTCAATTCCTGTATATATATATATATATATATATATATATATATGAAAACAGTATAGTCTACCAAAAGACTTGTACAAGAATATTCAAGAGTAGTTTTATTCAGAACAGTCAAATGCTGAAAAGAAACTGAGAAATCCATCAACAGAATGAAACTGAGATCTATCTATTCATAACATGAAACTGTAAAATGCAGTGTTTTTAAAAATCAAGACACATAAATCTCACAGATTGGGAAAAATAGTGTAATAAAAAAACCTCACAGACTGCGAAAAAGTGTCACTGTGTGCTTTCAATATATAATGCTAAAGTCATTAATAGTTTTTCTATTAGTCAAAGATAAAGAATTTGAATAAGATGCTAAAACTATATTCTGCATCTTATTTAGACTAATTATGTACTGGATGAAAATAATGTAAAAATCATGAGGTTTTATAATAAAAAATTTAAACCTTATGAATCTATACTGAAAGAACAATTGCTTTAAGTATGTAAAAACAAAGCTTTAAGAAAATTACCTAGCTATTAAATAGTCCACTTTTAATTTTAGCACCTTCTGCAAAATACTGGAGTCTTGGATGAGATATCGAAGAGCTCGGAGCCCTGCTGCTCGCACTTCTTTTGCTTCATTCAATAAAGCTAGTCGCAAACTGCATGAAAACAAAAATTTTGCCACATGAGTATCAAATAAACAATTTAAACACCATAGTTTTCTTCAGTTATCCTTTGCAAAACAGCAAGTCATTTGACCTATGTAAAAAGCATTAACTGTAAGCTATGTAATTTAAACTAACTTTTTTAAATCTTGATCTCAATTCCTATATATATATATATGTACAAAAATTGGTACATATTCACCAATCTAAAAAACGAATGTTATGATTAGCTCTACCTTCTGTGTTTTTATTACATATCAATATAAAACCAAATATTCTTTTTTCAATCTGTATTATAAATACCACTATAATCTCTTCCCCTATTTTTATAACTGTTTCCATTTTTCTGAAAAAAATCACAGGTTAAACCAATAAATAATGCTTTATTATGACAGTAGGCATACTGTCTCTCAATTTTAATTGCTAAGCTTACTTTAAAAAAAAAAGGTTATGGAACATAATGCAATATCAATATCCCTGTGGGTGGGCAAAGGTAAATCAAGTTTACCATAAAGATCTAATTCTACAGGTTCTTATTTTCTGAATAACATGAAAACTTTTATAAATTTTAGAATTTTTAAATTTTGAAGTTTAAATCAAGATAGAGTGAGAAAGAGAACTGAACTATACTTACCAGATTATAATATCCTCATAATTAAAACCCAGCTTTTCTTCACTGTGGCCAATATCACAAAGAAGCTGTCAGGAAAACAAAACAAGTATGTGTATATGTATTTGTCTAATAATATACACCATTTTGAAACAAAATAAAGTTTTCCTTAATAAAATGTTGATAACTATACAACCAAATTTTCAGATACTTGTCTATTTTTTATCATCTTTTTATTTTTTGTTTCATTTTAATCAGAGGTCCCCAAACTTATTTAGCAGCCTATGAAAATTAATAGTGCCTCCTTGGAAAGGTACCTTCTTTAAGAAAACAAATAGAAAGTACCCACAGCTATACCTGAGGCTACTACCAACCCCCATGGATCATTCCACTGACCCTAGGGGAGAGTATTTCCCACTCTGGGAAAGATTGGTTTTCATTAACAAATTACTTTTTTACTACTCCATTTTCTCCTAATAATTTTGTTTTAAAAATGATTTGCTCAGAAGTTAGCACTGAGATTCTAATGTTCATTGTTGATTTAGTACAATCTAGGCAAAAATAATACTTTACCACATTCTCAAAATTATTTTAATTTTCAACACTAATAGAATTCTCTAGCTTTTTACTTTAGTTTTGTTTCTGCCCTTTAAAGCCATGAGATACTGCTGCTATTTCTGTTCAGAGTTTCATCAGTATCAATTTCTCTTTACTCACATACTTACCTTACCATTATTCTTCACTTCAATGATGACATAAAGGGATAGTTGAAAAATCCTTAGTTTACTGTTAATGTGTTTTATTACTATTTCTCTTGTTAAACTTTTAGCCAACACTGCTGTTAACAAATTCTTTGGGTTTTTTTTCTGAAAATAATTTTTTTCACTGTTACTAGAAGCATTATGCTGCTAGTTTTATAGCTTTTAAGGGTTAGCTACTCTTTTCTTAGTCTTAAGATGGCTTCCATTGTTCCTGTTACACTCTTTAACTGCTGACTCTTTGGGAAGATCATGTGAAGATCATGTCTTACATGATCTTACTACATTCAAGATATTTTTTCTTTGATTTTCAACAAAAGAGTTCAGATATGGGTTTTTTTTTGGGGGGGGTATCCATACCATTTAGGGAAAACAGACACTCTCAAATTAAAAAAAAAGTATATTTTACCAGTTCCAGAAAATTCTATGGCTTACTATAAAATTTTAGCAGTAAAGTAAAGTAAAGTAAAGGCCCTCCCGTTGATCGTCGATTTGCTCGAGCGGGCCCAGTAACGTCTCCATTGGAGACTTTGTCCTTACTGTGTCTGGCATATCGAATACTCTCGGTAGCTTGCTGGGCTCTCCGAGAGGGGCGGAGGAATCGAACTCAGGGCGGCCATGTTAGCCGCTTGTAAGGCGAACGCCCTACCACTGTGCTATCACAGCGGGTAGGGCGTCTGCCTTGCACGCAGCCAACATGGCCGTCCCGAGTTCGATTCCTCTGCCCCTCTCGGAGAGCCCGGCAAGCTACCGAGAGTATTCGATATGCCAGACACAGTAACAACAAAGTCTCCAATGGAGACGTTACTGGGCCCGCTCGAGCAAAATTTTAGCAAATTGGGAATAATCCTTCCACCTAGTTCTCTCTCACCTCTCTCCTTTAAGTAATCTAAATGTTAGAGCATTTTATATACAACCGTAGCACTGTAGCACTGTCCTCCCGTTGTTTATCGATTTGCTCAAAAGGGTACCAATAACGTCTCCATTGTGAGACTTGCTGTTACTATTTATGGCATATTGGATAAAACACGGGTAGCTTGACAGACTCTGCCATGTGCGTGTGATACGCTTGGTAGCTTGCCAGGCTCTCCAAGAGGGACAGAGGGATCGAACCCAGGTTGGCTGCTTGCAAGGCAAACACCCTACCCGCTGTACTATCGTTCCAACCCCTTCATATACAACCCTTTCATATACAACACCAATCTCAAAATCCTCTTTTCTGTCTTCTTCAGGTTTCCTTTATCTACTTCAGCTGAATGGCATTTGTTCCTTCTTGATTTTTTTTTTCATTTAAATTTGTGCATATTCCACTTTCTGTATTTTCAAATCTTTTTATTTTTCAGTACTCTATCCTCTTTCATTTTTTTGCTTTTTGGGTCACACCTGGCAATGCACAGGGGTTACTCCTGGCTCTGCACTAAGGAATTACTCCTGGCGGTGCTCAGGGATCCATATGGGATGCTGGGACACGAACCCAGGTCGGCCACGTGAAAGGCAAACACACTACCCGCTGTGCTATCGCTCCAGCCCCCAGTACTCTATTTTCTTAATCTAATTAATTATAACTTAAATACTTAACATACTTTTTATCTAAATAGATGTGAGAGTCTCCTGCCCCCGCGCCTGGCTGTCCTCGCCAGGGCCCCTTGGAGGGTGGCGGGTTGAGTTTCCCTCCCCGCCCCGAGCAGAGCTCTGGCAGCCGAAGACCTCCAGAATCAGCCACAACCATGCTGAGACCACTCTCCACACACATGAAGGTACTGGCAGAGGAACAAAGGCATGCGGGTCCTGGGGCTGAGATCTCCAAGCCTGCTCAGATCGGGGCTGAGCATCCTCCACCCAGATCCTCCATCTTCCAGTAGGCAGGGGTCACACCCACCAACTGGCCCCCTGGCGCCGTGTAATCCCATCAATGGCCAAGACCCAGAGACTATAAAGCCCAGCTCCCGGAAGCACGTGGCCGCGCAACATCTTATTATCTCATTCTTACTTTGGACAACCTGGCAGGCTACCAAATGTGGCCTTCCCACATGGCAGAGTCTGGCAAACTCCCCATGGTGTACCCAATATGACAAATACCAGTAACAATGATGGGTCTCATTCTCCTAACCCTCAAAGAGCCTTGAATATGGCACTTGTTAAAAATCTCAGGGCTACGACAAATTTGACGTTACTGGGGCCTACTTGAGGCAATCGACGAACAACAGGATGATCGTGATTGTGAAATGTGAGTGGTACTGATCATCTCTGAATCATTTTCAATAACTCTTATCTACTAATTTTGTCTTTTGGCAAATCTTATCATCTTTACATAAAAACTTGAGTAGCTTTCCAATGACGTTATTTTTTCCAACAAAGGATTAATCGTCCACTATATTAGGTCTCTGGACAACACTGAATGTAGATTAGCTGCTGCCCTGGTTAAGAGACCGGGTTTATCTAGTTTTTATTTTCCTTCACTTCCCCACAAGTTGTTATTAGGAAAGCAAGTATTAAGCAAATGACACATCTAATTATTCTCTTATAAGTTCCACTCTGAATTTCAAAATTTTTTTCCTGGTTTTCTAAATTTCCCTTACTGACCAGTACCAGGATTCAACAAATATTCTAAGGGAAGAAATAATTTTTATATTCAATTCCCTCTAGTCTCAATCAAAAACTGTCTGTGCTCTCTGGTATTCAAAGATATTTTTCTCTTTCAGCAACAGGATACCTGGACTTGAAGAATATACTCTTAGCTACTTGCCCATAGCCCACAGAGGCCAAATATCTCCTAGGTAAAAGTTATTGGGGACATTCACATTCGCTCAATTCTCTCCTGTTGCCTGAGCAACTTCCTTTTGTGACACAAATCTTACCTGGATAACTTACGTAGCATCTTAACCCATTCTTTAGTTTTTAAAACTAATTTTTAACTTGAAAGTTACATAAAGGTTTTTCAAATTATTAATGGACCTAGCTGAAATGGATGAAAAGAGACCATCATTAAGACAGATTAATCAACAGCGCCTCCAAGAAGTTATTCCTTAGTATGAAATTATGAGTATCTGTGCCATAAAGAATAAATTAAGTGACCAACACATCTGCCTCTACAAAGAAATGTACCCACAAATACTGCAGCAAAAAAGAGGAGAGATGAGAGAGACACAGACAGGCAGGCAGGCAGCAGGCAAACAAGTTTAAAGCGCACTAGGGTAGACCAGTATTTTATTTTTTTATTTTTATTTTTTTGGCTTTCTGGGTCACACCTGGCGATGCACAGGGGTTTCTCCTGGCTCATGCACTCAATAACTACTCCTTGTGGTGCTCAGGGATGTTGGGAATAGAACCTGGGTGGGCCACGTGCAAGGCAAATGCACTACCTGCTGTGCTATCGTTCCAGCCCCCTAGACAGTGTTTTAAAAGTACTACCACGCACTCCCAGAAGAATCACGGAAGTGGTAGTAGTCTCAGTGCACAGGAGGAGGCCGAAGAAGGGTGTACACTATTTATTCTCTTAAGGTAGATTTTCAGGAGGGTGCTGTAGCACTGTAGCACTGTTCTCCCGTTGTTCATTGATTTGCTCGAGTGGGCACCAGTAAAGTCTCACAACAAACTGTGAGACTTGTTACTATTTTTGGCATATCGAATACATCCTGGGTAGCTTGCCAGGTTTTGCCATGGGGCAAGATACTCTCAGTAGCTTCCCGGGCTCTCCAAGAGGGAGGGAGGGAGGAATCAAACCCGGGTTGGCTGCGTACAAAGCAAATGCCCTACCCGCTGCGCTATGAGAAAAAAAAATTTTTTTTTCTTCTAAAAAAAAGAGCAATAGGCCAAATAAGTTTGGGGGTTTCTGGGGCTTAAAAGATAAGAATAGCTCTCAGATATTACAGTTTTTTTAACAGCAGAATATAGACTATATAAGCGATTACTTCCTGTACCAAGAAATGCTGTGTTAAATAGGTAGATAGGCAAAACACACTAAAAAGTGGTCTCCACAGCCATTTACCTGAAATGGTTTACCATTATTTCTATAAAATTCCTAAAATTTTGAATTAGGAGACAGTTCAAAGGGCTGGAGTACAAGCTCTGTCAAGTGAAAGAATTCCAGCCTTAGAACCACCTGGGGCTTCTGAAAACTGCCAGTGTAGTCATGGATCCCTGGAGCACTTCTGGGGTGGCCCTGGTAGCTGTCAGTACCCCAGGGCCCAAGCAGCACCACAGCACAGGGTCGTGCACTCACCATCTGCACAGCTGGCTGAGTACTACCAGGAACAGCCCCCAGGTCTACTGAGCACTGCTTGAGTTTCCCCCCAACAAAATTAATTCATCACAAATTTTAATTGCAGAGCAAGGTAGATTCAGAAGACAATTCTAAAAGCTTTAAAATCAAAAGCACAAGTGCTCTTAGCAAATAATAACAACACTTGTAAAATACTATTCTAAATAAAAAATGTAGGCAAGCATTACTGTGTTACTTACTTAAAATCTATTTTAATGGTGCAATGATTAAAATAAACAATGGTACATATATACACAGAGAAATATTGATACACATGATTATATATATATATGCACATATATGGGCAAACATACATCTATCCACCTATATCCAACTATAAAAAAGTAATCAATATTTACAAAAAGAAAAGGTTTCTATGGTAAGTCTGGTGGTCTCATAAAATCCCATATACAGGGGTGGAGAAAGAACATAGTGAGCAGGGCCCTTGCCTTGCACTTGGCTGACCAGAATACGATCTCCGGTATCCCATATCGTTGCCTGAGTATTGCCAGGAACGATTCCTGAGTGCAAAGCCAGAAATAATCTCCCCAACATCGCCAGGTATGGCCCAAAAAAAAAAGAGAAAAAAAAACATAGACATATATAACAAATGACAAATATGCTTAACACGATTATTAAATAGGAATTTTCTAGTGGGTTAAGCTCACATAATTTTCACAATTCAATGAAAAAACAAAAAAAACCCATACATACATGTTTATAACTACATCAGAGAAGGAAAAATACCTTCTAGTGGTTAGCTACACCAGGAGAACGAAACTTTGTGGATAGAAATGTATGTCAGAGAAGACTTCATGTTTTATAACACATACTTCTGTAACTTCTTAATTGTTTATATTTAGCTTTTATTATTTTTTACACTTTGAAAAACAATCAAGATTCCTTTGGGAGGTTTCAATATAAATAGATGAATTAAATATAGAAGATATTTTTAGAATGTCAAAGCTACAATATTTTCATCTTTAAAAAGCAGCTCTTTAGATTATGAGCATGTTGTATTAAAAATAGAATACTAAGATTATATTCATCAGCAGTCTGCTACACACTACTCTATCCAGTGAAATGAGGTCAGAAGACAAGCATGGGTATGTGACATTCACATGGTAATAGACTCACATCACCAGCACCTTCCCTTCATACCTTAAAAGGAGGTTTAATTCTGGAGGTGACGTTTACTATAAACAACAGTTTAGCCCTGCTGTCTACTATTTCAACTTAAGCCTAATAACTAGGTGTATACTTAATAACAAAAGAAATGTGACTATAATAAAAACATATGCAAAATGTAAAGTCTATGGAATATAATACAATATCTTTAATTAAACATTTTTTATGTGCCAGGGGTAGATAGGGACATAAGGATGAAAAAAATTCTTTCTTATGCTTAAGAAAATCAAGCTTAGGGGCTGGAGGGATAGAACAGTGGGTAGGGTGTTTGCTTTGCACGCGGTAGACCCATGTTCAATTCCCAGCATCCCATATGGTCCCCTGAGCACCACCAGGAGTAATTCCTGATTGCAGAACCAGGAGGAACCCCTATGTACCACGCGACCCAAAAATAAATAGAAAGAAAGAAAGAAAGAAAGAAAGAAAGAAAGAAAGAAAGAAAGAAAGAGAGAGAGAGAGAGAAAAAGAAAGGTAAATGGACCTTTTAGGTGGGTTCATCTCTCCAGGGTAACATCAGCTCCATGAGGACAAGACTACAAGAGAAAGTAAATTAAAGCAGTGCTGTGAACCCAGTGAGGACCTAAAACTTCTTTTCCTTCGATAGTGGAGTTTTTATTGAAAGAAATGTACTTAGGGGGCTGGAGTGATAGCACAGCGGGTAGGGCGTTTGCCTTGCACGCGCCCGACCCGGGTTCAATTCCCAGCATCCCATATGGTCCCATGAGCACCGCCACGGGTGACTCCTGGGTGCAGAGCCAGGAGTAACCCCTGTGAGTCACTGGGTGTGACCCAAAAAGCAAAATAAATAAATAAATAAAATAAATTTTAAAAAAAGTAAAAAAAATAAAAGAAATGTACTTAGATGTGAGGTGAAAGACAGGAATATGTGTTCAAGAGAAAACATGGGTTCTTCCAAAGGGAAAAAGAGAGATAGATATTCAAATAGAGCCTGAAACTTCTCTTTAAGAAAACCTAACACTAAAAATTAAGTCACATGTCTGTTAACTTGGAACATTTTTTTACAGTGGCTAGTAAAAGCAGAAATCAGCACTTTGTTTAATCAGCACCCTAAAGAAAGGAACAAAAAAGTTTATGCTATGGCTACCATTCTCTTGTTTAAACACATTCTGGCCCCCTTGGGCCAGAGAAAGCTTTTCTCCACCACCAGGGCCAAATATTTTGTGTTAAGTTATTTATGCAAATGAGAACAGACATTTTACCGTAAATAATTTGAATTTCTTTATATAGGCTAACAATCATCACAAACTGACTTCTATTTATTTATTTTCTGAAAATTCCATTTTCCATTCCTTTATGTTTTGTTGGAGCAAGGAATAGGAAGCAGTTTACTATATGCCTGCCAAGGAAACAGGCTGGGGAGTAGAAAGGAACCCGAGGGCATCTACAGAATAAAGGGTATACAGGTGGTGGGATTGGAACATTGTATGCCCTGAAATAACTATTATGAACAACTTCGTAAATCATAACATCTTAAAAGGTCCTCCCGTTGTTCATCGATTTGCTCGAGCGGGCCCAGTAACGTCTCCATTGGAGACTTTGTTGTTACTGTGTCTGGCATATCGAATACATCACGGGGAGCTTGCCAGGCTCTGCCGTGCGGGCGAGATACTCTCGGTAGCTTGCCGGGCTCTCCGAGAGGGGCGGAGGAATCGAACTCGGGTCGGCCATGTTGGCTGCGTGCAAGGCAAACGCCCTACTGCTGTGCTATCACTCCAGCCCTATCTTAATAAAATTAAAATTTTAAAAAGTCTAATCTATCTGATTTCCCTTTCACACTGACAGCTCTAAAAATCCAATAAACCACTGCCTGGGCCCCATTAGTACTAAGTTAGCAGAGTCTTCACTCCCTTACACAGGGTAGGTTCTGTGTCCTTTCATCAGCAAGAGGAACTTAGAGAAGATAAACTAGACTATCACCCACATGTTATTTAACAGATTTAGGGGGTGACGTTTGGGAGCGGAGAAATGTTGCAGGCAGACAGGTAGAAGGGCCTTGGTGATGAAGTTTTGAGAAATAATAAACTTAACCACCACCCACCCCCCCCCCCCCAGTGGAGTTGCCCTGAAGTTATCCATGACCAAAGGATGAAAACCGCACCTCTTTTATATGCAAATCCTGAAATCTTTTCAAGGGATGAAACTGAGGCCCCATCTCAGTTCTGAAGGATGGACCCTTCAGAAAATGGAAGCTACAGAAGAACAAGATCTCCTGATGAGATTAAAAGAGGCCCATCAACAATGCATGGCATTCCTGTAAGGATGCCCAGATTAACTTTTATGTATGTGCAGAACTCCAGGCCAAGTTCATTTGGAGGAATTGTAAATAACTTCCCAGAAAAACACTGCTGGCTTGCTTACTTTTCAAATCAAAGTTCTCTCTTGAACACTGATTTCTCTCTTTTGTCTTTTTCTACTCTGGAGAAACCGATGTTCTCTCTTGAACACGTGCTACTCTTTTTTTCTCCCCTCAGATCTAAGTCGGCTGGAGCGATAGCACAGCAGTAGGGCGTTAGCACAGCAGCAGAGCTGGGTTCAATTCCTCCGTCCCTCTCGGAGAGCCCTGCAAGCTACCCAGAGTATCCCGCCCGCACAGCAAAGCCTGGTAAGCTATTACGTGACGTATTCGATATGCCAAACACAGTAACAACAAGTCTCACATTGGAGACGTTACTGGGCCCGCTTGAGCAACTCGATGAACAACGGGAGGACAGTGCTATAGTGCTTCAAAAATCATACTAGTGCCCCAATGCAAAAAACCAAAACAATGCCATTCTTGCATCCAACCCCAAATAAGAATCCTATTTGGCAAGAATTCTAAAACTACCTATTTGGTTGTCAACTTGATTGTGACAAAGTGGACCAGGAGTTCATACCACCACATAAGTCTCTATTAAATTATTTCTGGGGACTGGAGCCATAAAATAGCAGGCTGCTTGCCTTGCATGCAGCTGACCAAGGTTCAAGTCCTGGAAAATTACTGCCAGGAGTAATTCCTGACTGCAGAGTCAGGAATGACCCATGAGTACAGTCAGGTGTGGACACCCCCCCAAAAAATTATTTCTAACAATAAAATCTAGGCAAGATTTACAACCTGACAGCACTGAGAATGGTAAAATAAAACTAAGGAATTTAATATAAGATGCAATTTTGCACCCTCAAGACAACTTTACACTTAACAATATCTGACTAGGACACTGAAATATAACACCATTTTTATTTATATAACAAAAACAAATATTAAATTTTTTAGATATTAAAAAATCTCCACAAGAAGAAAACATCCAACCCCATCAAAAAATGGGGCAATGAAATGAACAGAAACTTTCTCAAGGAAGAAATCCGAATGGCAAAAAAGCACATGAGAAAATGCTCTACATCATTAATCATCAGGGAGATGCAGATCAAAACCACAATGAGATACCATCTCACACCTCAGAGACTGGCCCACATTCAAAAGAACAAAAGCAACCGATGCTGGCGCGGATGTGGCGAGAAAGGGACACTCCTTCACTGTTGGTGGGAATGCCGACTGGTTCAGCCCTTTTGGAAAACAGTATGGACGTTCCTCAAAAAATTAGAAATTGAGCTCCCATTTGACCCAGCGATACCACTCCTGGGAATATATCCCAGAGAGGCAAAAATGTGTAGCCGAAGTGACATCTGCACTTGTTTGTTCATTGCAGCACTCTTTACAGTAGCCAGAAACTGGAAGAGACCTGAATGCCCAAGAACAGATGACTGGTTAAAGAAACTTTGGTACATCTACACAATGGAGTACTATGTGGCTCTTAGAAAAGATGAAGTCATGAACTTTACATACAAGTGGTACAATATGGAAAGTATCATGCTAAGCGAAATGAGTCAGAAAGAGAGGGATAGACATAGAAAGATAGCATTCATCTGGGGGATATAAAATAATAAAATATGAGATTAATACCCAAGAATAGCTGAGAGCAACACCAGGAGAATTACTCCATAACTTAGAGGCCAGCTGGGTATTCTAGGGGAAAGGACAATTCAGATAGAAAGGGGAACACCAAGTGGAGGTTGTTTGGAGGATCCTCCCAGGAGGGGAGATGCAGGTTGAAAGTAGACTGGGCTGAACAATTTTGCCACTCAATGCCTCTTTGGTTGATCACAACACCCAGGAGGAGAGAGAAAACAAAAGGGAATGCCCTGCCACAGTGGCAGGGGGGTATGGGGGGATGGGAGGATGGGGGGGAGGGATATTATCCTGGTGGTGGAAAATGGGCACTGGTGGAGGGATGGGTATTTGATCGTGGTAGGACCGAGATCCAAGCACAAAAATTTGTAAATCTACAACTGTACCTCATGGTGTTTCACTAATAAAAAATAAATAAATAAATAAATAAAAAATAAAAAAATAAAAAATCTATAGCACCAAATTCAATGTTGTGGAAAGTTATTCTTAAAACAACAACTTTATATTATTCCATATATAAAATTATTTTCTCTTCTATTATATGAGAAGAAAAAATAAAGGTTTTTCAAAACTTCACTAAGGAAAATAAATGCATATTTACTTGCTTTCTCATGGGAAAATAACCTACTTTATAATCATTACGCGACCTCAAGTTAAAAAAAATTCATGTTTTTTATACTCATCTCCTTATATCTTTCTATAAAAACAAATCCAAATCACAGCAGCTAAGAATTAAACATTTTGGAAGGATTAATAGTGCCACCCAAACTTTAACAAACTCATAAATTCACTTAAGTATCTAAAAAGATCTCTTTCAATAGGTCAGGGTTGGAGCAAAAGAAAAAACAGTGCATTTCAAATATGCACCATGGAGATAGTACAGTGGGTAGTATGTTTGCCTGGTACACAACTGACCCAGGTTCAATTCCCAGGCATCCCATATGGTCCCCCAAGTTCCATCAGGAGTAATTCTTGAGCACAGAGGCAGGAGCAATCACCTGGGCATTGCTGGATGTGGCCCAAAAACAAAAACAAAACAGTATGTACCACATATGGCACCAGCACCACATTGGTCCTATGAGTTTGGAAGGAGTGATCCCTGAGCAAAGACCCAGAAGTAACTCTGAAAACTGCAAATGTGGTCACGAAAAAAAAAAAAAACCATACAAATTCATCAACAGTCAACAATTTTGTTAACAGAGACCAAGTCAGTATTTGAGACACACGGCCCTAGTTTACCTTGCTTGGATTATAATTGAGGTCCCCATGATGTGAAAAGAACATCAGAGAAGGGGGATGTGTTATACTATTTCTCTGGGAATAATGGTTATGCCTATGAAATATACTTATACTGATATATAAATGCTTATATATACAGTATCATATAAAAGTAACTAGAAAAAGACAAAAGAAAGTTTATTCATTGTATAAATAAACATGAAAACCAGATTATAGATTATCTCTAAGAGTTTTTCCCTTTATTCTTTTCTGAAATTACCAAATTTTCTATAACAAACATCTGGCAAAATTCATGAGAGTCAGCAAAGGAAAGCTCTAATGTTGAATTTCATACTCAAGAACTTTTATTGATGATTACACTAAGAAGCATTTATTAAGTGACAGAATTTTAGATTATAATAATAAGACATATATAACTTACCTTAGTAAAATTATTCAAATGGCCTAGTTTTCTCATATTTGATACTCCTTGCAATTTGGCCACATTTTGGAGAATCTCCCTTAAGTTGTCCGAAGGTTCTAAAATAAAGACAAGACAGCATTAAGCATATTTCTAACCAAAACAAAAAAAATGAAATAAAAAAACATCACAATTGGTTCTTGTTCATTTTTTGGTCAAGTTTTACTCTCCACTATAAAGCCACCTACTTGATGACTTCAAAGTCCATACGGATGACTCATTCAATGATTTTCAGATCTCTAATCCATTCATACCTATGGTTCTATTGCGTATACTTGGATTTATTTAATACAAACCTTTACTCTTAACATCCCAACTTTCATTTCTGGATACAAAGCAGCTAAAAGGCACTAAAAACATCTTATTTGGAAGGGAGGAAGGGAAGGTGAGAGGGAGGGAAAGTAAAGAAAGACATCAGGAAGTGGAAAATAATGATCCCTGAGAGATGAGAAACAAACAAGAACACTCTACAAATCATGCCGCTTTACATAAAAGCTTCAAGGCCATGCAAATTACCTGAGTCAAAAAAACAAAGTTCAGAGTTTAAGGAGACCTTAATAAATGGAGGAGAGAGCAGTACACAAAACTCTGCTCTACAAAGCGACCTCTCCACAGAATAGTAAATACACAGATGTGAGGAAATTTGCCACTTAAAAAATTATTTAGTTCTTCCATTTGGAAGAGTATCTGCATTCATCAGGATAGGGAGCACTCCCATTCCTATCAGGCAGACTAAAAAACTGTATATATAGCTCATGAGACCTTAAAATCTAAGCTCAGTAGTGGGGATAAATTAGATATAAATTATTTAAACCCAAAGCAAGATTAATTCTGGAAAAAAAATATTGCTCACAAGGAACTAAAGTGTGCCTGATAAAAGCTCAAAAAAACTAGTAATACATGTTTATGTATGTGTATATATGAAGCAAAATTTTTCTTTAGCATGTGGTTGAAAGTTATCAGGGATACAAGAATAGTAGAGATAAGTACCAGAAGGATTATTCCACAGCTTAGAAGCCGGCCTCACATGCTGGGGGAAAAGGCAGCTCAGATAGAGAAGGGACCACCAAGTAAAGGGTGCTAGGAGGACCCACAGAGATGCAGGCTGAAAGTAGACTATAGACCATACATGACGGCCACTTAATACCTCTATTGCAAACCACAACACCCAAAAAGAGGGGGAGAGCAAAAGGGAATGCCCTGTCACAGAGGCGGGGTAGGGTGGAAGGGACAGGGTGGGGGTGGGGGGAGGGATGCTGGGACCATTGGTGGTGGAAAATGGGCACTGGTGGACGGATGGGTACTTGATCACTGTATGACAGAAACGCAAGCACTAAAGTTGTAAGCCTGTAACTGTACCTCACGGTGATTCACTAATAAAAAAATTTTTAAAAATAATTACCAGGGATGCAAAAGAGCAAAAAAAAGACATGACCCATAATGAGCAGAAAAATAAATCGACTGAAAAAAATCCAGAACTGATCCAGATGTTAGAATTAGCAGAAAGGATATTTAAAATGTTTGTAATTGAGGCCAAAGAGCTAGTACAATGTGTTGAGCATTTCCCCATACACATGGCTGTGGCCAACACAGGTTTGATCCCCAGCATCACATATGATTGCTCGAGCACAGTCAGTAGTATTCCCTGAGTACTGAACCAAGAGTAGTACCCAAGCACCAACCGATATATCTGACAAACAATGTTCCTAACGTTTTTAGATTAAAATGTATCGATGAAAATATACTAGACTACTGAAGTAACATTCTCTCCTCTCCTCCCCCTTCTTCCCCCCCCCCACTTTGTGCTCTACCACTGAGTCATCATCAGCTCTCATAATTGCTTTTATAGAAGGTTACACATAATGAACATACTAAAAAGTATACAAAATTCAACACAGTATAAACTTAAGATAATCAGTTAATTGTGAATTTTCAAATAGCCTAGTACAATTTGTAACTAGAATCAAGGAAGGGAGGGAGGGATGGAGGGTAAAGGAAAAGAAATGGGGGAGGGGGTAAGAAAAATATAAAGAAATAATAAACTGGACGTAAAGATGATCAGGCTCTGGGCCCATTAAACCCAAGGTTGGCTGGGCTGATCTTGCTAGCTAGATGGGTGTCCCCTTTCTCCCTCATCACTCCATGTGCTTCCCTCCCGTAGCTGTGAGCTCAGTCTAAGAGGACAGGCCTTCCCTGGAAATAAATAATAAATTAAAACTTTGAAAATAAGCTAGGAGAGGCAAGATCCTCAGCTACAAGCACATGAAACATGAGAAAAATTAGACTGAGGAACAAATTATCAAACTGCACAAAATGAGGGATAAGAGAAAAATCTTAAAAGCAACTAGCTAGAGAAGTTCAGCCATGTTAGAAAGGTGCAAAGAATAACAGGTTTTTGAGCGACAGCACAGCGGGTAACGCATTTGCCTTGCACACGGTCGGCCCAGGTTTAATTCATCCATGCCTCTCAGAGAGCCTGGCAAGCTACCGAGAGTATCCCGCCTGCACAGCCAAGCCTGGCAAGCTCCCCGTGACATATTCTATATGCCAAAAACAGTAACAAGTCTCACAATGAAGACATTACTCGTGCCCGCTCGAGTAAATCGATGAACGATGGGAGGACAGTGCTATAGTGCTAATAGCAAACTAGGCAAATAATACATTAGTGCACCGTCTTTAAAATAGCACTGCAGCACTGTCCTCCCATTGGTCATTGATTTGCTCGAACGAGCCCAGTAACATCTCCATTGTGAGACTTGTTGTTACTGTGTTTGGCATATCGAAGACGTCACGGGGAGCTTGCCAGGCTTTGCCGTGCGAGTGAGATACTCTTGGTAGCAGCTTGCCGGGCTCTCGGAGAGGAGCAGAGGAATTGAGCCTGCAGCAGGGCCAGCCATGCGCATAAGGCAAATGCCCTACCGCTGTGCTATTGCTCCAGCCCATCTTAACAGAAAAGTACTAAGGGAAAATGCTATAAAAATTTAAAAATGGAGGGCTGGAGAGAGAGTACAACAGGTAGGGTGCTTGCATTGCAGCCAGCAAACCTGGGTTCAGTCCCGAGTATCCCTTACGGCCCCTGAACCCTGCCAGGAGTGATCCCTGAAGACAGAGCCAGAAATAAGCCCTGAGCACAGTCAAATATAGCCCAAAATCCAAAATAATAAAGAAATTAAAAATGAAAATGAATGGAGACGTTACTGGGCCCGCTCGAGCAAATCGACGATCAACGGGAGGGCCTTTACTTACTTACTTACCGAAGAGATAGTACAGAAGGCAAGGCAGTTGACTTGCACACTGCCAATCTGGGTTCAATTCCCAGCATCACATATGGTCTTTAAAGACCGCCAAGAGTGACTCCCGAGTAAGAGTGGGCACTACTGGGTGTGGCTCAAAAGCAAATTATTTATACACACACCCTACTACTAGTTTACTTCCTTAAAAGAAAGAGGCACAGACAGATGGTCAGGTGTATAGAGTAAGTAAACTCATGGTCAATAGACTTGTCAACTCAATAAAATAAGGCGGCAGTTTCCTCAGTTTACAACAGGCCAACTTCCTAAAATACATTTGACATTCTATTTATTTTAACAAAAAAAAGAACAATCAAAAGAAGGGGAACAAGTTAGTACCATATTACTGTCATTTTAAGAGTTATATATAACATCCTTTGGTATTTTTATTTATTAACTGAAAACAGTTTTTAAATTAATGTTTTCTTTGGGGCTGGAGAGGTAGTACTGCAGTAGGGCATTATAGCCATCCTAGGTTCAATCCCTGGCACCCCACTATCAGAGATGGGCCCTGTTTGGAGACCCTGACATGGGCCCAAAACAAACAAAAAGTAGTGTTTTCCTTAGCACATGAAATTGTTTGTATTATCTTGTTTTACAATTAGCTGGTAACTGCCTACCTTCTTACATTATGATTGTTGGACATAACAAATACAAATTGGCTTGTGTTAAACCACTAATGCTACTACTTATCCTAGTAATTTTATTTCCAATCACGCTGAAATTACAACATACTGAGATGATCATTTGATTTTAGAGCTTTTATTAATTATGTATTTCTCTAAATACATGAAATTCAATCTAATTTTAGGTGGCTTAGGAAATGCCTTTATAAATTCTCTTAAAAGTGGAATGAAATGTCATTAGCTAGGCAGGATCAAATTTCATTAAACTTAATAAAGACAAAAGTAACCGTTAGTATTTTAGTACTCTTTTTAAAGTATTTTACTTGTCTTTTTTTTTTTTTTTTTTTTGCTTTTTGGGTCACACCCGGCTATGTTCAGGGGTTACTCCTGGCTTTGCACTCAAGAATCACCCCTGGCGGTGCTCAGAAGACCATATGGGATGCTGGGAATCGAACTCGGGTTGGCCGTGTGTAAGGCAAACGCCCTACCCGCTGTGCTATTGCTCCAGCCCCCGGATTTTAGTATTTTATTTTGGTCACATGATTAACAATTTCACAATACTATAGGTTACCACCAGTTGAACATAGTAATAGAGTTATGTTACTACAAATGGTGAAGACTGAGGAAGAGAAATTAAAAACAAGCCAACAGTGTCAACATGACTTAACTGTACCTGAGACCTTCATAAAAGTTTTACAACAATTCTGAAGATAATTTACAACCCATGGCAATTTGTAGTTAAAGGATTAAAGCGAGTTAAAATTTACCTTATGTAATACATGATCTAATCATTTTAGATCAAATGACAATTAAGTTGTTCAGGTATCAAACAAGTTGTTTAAAAAAGTGACCACAAATTTACTACCACTATGAAATGATCAAACAGGAATAACAGCAAAGATTAATTTCCGCAAATACTATTTTTCCAAAAAGCTTACAGACTTCTAATTGTTTTCTAGGTACAGATTGCAATTATTTTTTAAAAACTGCAGATGTTTTCAAAACCACAATGTAAATTCTCATTTCTTAGCTATTTATACAAGTATTAACTGAACACCTATAGTGGTCCAGTACTGTTTAGGAACTGGGAATATATCTACCAACAAGATAATTCTTTCACAAATGGACTTAATTTATAATGGGAAAAAAAACGACACAAAAGAAAAAGAAAAAATAACACAACTATCCACAGGATTTGAAAAATGATAGATGCTAATAAAAGAATGCTACAGTCAAAATTTTATCCAACAATAAATATAAAATGAACCTATGAAATGCAAATGACTATCACTGCCAATCCAAGTCCAAATAAACCAACCTTTCTCAACATCTTTCCCTTCCCTCACCACTTTTGTCTTTTTATGTAAATACTAGGAAACCCAAATCATGAATAAATTTCCGTTTCTTCATCATATACTTGCTGGAAGACACGCCATGCTCCCACAAACTATGATGCTTCCCAGAACAATTCAAAATAGTATTAAAATCATTTTATTCTAGACAGATTAAAATCATTTTATTCTGGAGCGATAGCACAGCAGATAGGGCATTTGCCTTGCAAGCTGCCGACCAGGCTGACCCAAGTTCGATTTCTCCGCCCCTCTCGGAGAGCCCGGCAAACTACCAAGAGTATCTCGCCCGCAGGGCAAAGCATGGCAGGCTACCCGTTACGTAGTCGATATGCCAAACAGAGTAACAATTGTCACAATGGAGACGTTACCGGGCCCGCTCGAGCAAATTGATGAACAACGGGAGGACAGTGCTACAGTGCTATTCTAAACAAGAAATACAATTCGATGCGCAAATGCTATAATAATCTAGAGGAAACTCTGACTTATTTTCTGAATTAAATGAGAAATCCTGCTTTCTTTCTCTCCCGTTAGAACAGGAGTTGGCAAACTAAAAACCCAAACATATTTTAGATGGTGTGGGTTTAAAGGTTGTATTCTGTTAAAATTATCTGTCTCTGCTACTGTACCAAGAAAGCAACTATAAAACACATGAATGAATGAATGTGCTATATTTTAATAACTTGGCACATGAGCAAGGGTTAGCCAATTCCCCAATTCCTATGCTATAGTGAGAATTTTAGCCTGGAGGAAGAATGGGCAAGGGTAAATGAGGTATGTATGAGAGGACAGAAGAGGGGGAAAAAAGTCTAAGAGGCTTATCTTTCCATTCTCACTTAATGCTTCCTATTTACCTCCTCTAAAACTCCAGAATAGTGGTATATGCAAAGTATAATGCACAATTATCTACTGAGGTAGTCTGAAAACTTTAAACTTAACAGAACTCACAGCTGCACTAAGGAAAAAAAATGTGGCAGGTTGGTGATGGCCAACCATTCAAATGCAAGGAAATGGAAACACAAAAGAATTACTAGAATTACAGTAGGTCTTTTCCTCTTATTGTGTAACTCATAATTCTTATGCATGTTCATGATGAATCTCTCTAAAGGTAATGAAACAGCAGCCAACTCTAAAGATAGCAACTTAGTATTATATAAATATATACATAATACTACAAACATAAAACCTGGACACCAGGAGAAAAGTACAGTGAATAAAGCTTTTATCTGTGCATATGTACCTACAGGTACAACTGTTATACATATTTAATATGCTTCCCCTTCCTGGCTTAGCTCTCTCTGTACATGTGAATATGTAAAAGTGTATAGGTAAATATTCATTATTTTAAAGTATGTTCAATATGATACTGCTTTGTATCTTGATGCAACAAACTATTTTAACATGTAATGAGCATATAACAAAAACTGATTTTTAAATAAATTTTGATTCAATTACATATAGTAATCCCACAGACAAAATCTATACTGGCAGACAACTATTTAAAAATAAGAAAACAACTTTGAAGTTAAAAAAAAAATTTAATGACCAAAAAGGACTGACTCTAGCTTATTCACCTATAAATTACATAGTTTAAGCTTAGCTACTTAACTTCATAGACATCTATTTTCTCATATTAACAATGAAATCATAATTACCTTGAAAGCATTGTTAAAAGACATGAGACATAACATGGTGTTTAGCCCATAAGAAAATAATAATAGTAATTACAATTAAAAGCTTTTTGTGAGACAAAACCATTTTTATAAATTAATCGTATGACAGGTAAGTTAGTCCAAGCAAATTTTTAAACCATATATTAGTGTCTAAATAAATTTTTGTTGCTATTTAGTGCATCATTCTTGTGGTTTAATAGCTCATTTTTACAGTATAAACTTCTGTCTTCTTTGCCTTCCTAAAAGAGAAATCAGATGTAAAAGAGCTGAACTGTACTTTCTGATTTATTTGTGAGTATACTTGAGCAAACATCAGAATATAAACCATCACAAAGTTTAGCATAAATGGATTGTTATACAAATTTAAATAACTCATAAACTTCATACATAATTTTCCACGGGAGGGAGTGTGGCTTTTAGGCTACAACCTGTGTTGCTCAAGGCTTACTCTTGGCTTCTGTGCAAAGGGATCACTCCTGGCAGTGCTGGGACACCACATGTGGTACCAGCGATGGAATCACTGTTGGGTGCGTACAATACAAATGCTTTAGCCACTATATAATCTCTCCAGCCCCTACATTAAGTTTTTTACGCAACACTGATCTACAATAGTATAAATGTCTATGTGCTTTAGTGTATAAAGTTACCCACACACTACACCAACCACCAAAGTGTCAACATCTTCCATCAAATGTACTGGTCTCTTTTAGCACCCCCGCCTGACTAAGGTCTTTAACAGTAACAGTGGCATTACACAATGGGAACAAGGTTCCCCTCTAGAGTGTATTTAGTTGTCGAATATTTATAAAATTAAAAAATAAGTATATCCATAAAAAAACTAAATGTTTTATATAACAATTTGATCTATTCTAGGAGTAAATAATGTTTAAATTTGTAAGTTTTATTCACCTGAGTATTTTATTTATTTATTTGCTTTTTTTGGGTCACACCCGACATAGGGTCACACCTGGCACAGGGGCTACTCCTGGCTCATGCACTCAGAAATTACTCCTGGCAGTCTAGGAGGGCCATATGGGATGCTGGGAATCGAACCTGGGTCAGTCGCATGCAAAGCAAACGTCCTACCTGCTATGCTATCACTCCAGCCCCTCAGCTGAGTATTTTAGCTTTTACTTTATGTCATATACTATGCTGAATGAAGAATTTTAATAAATGTATAATATCAACTCTAGAAGTCAAACTTAACTGAAAAAGAAACACACATTAAGTATACAAAGAAATTAAACAAGGGCAGGTAATAAGTATTATGAAGTGCTTCACAGAAACTTCTCATGACTAGAAGACAAATGAACACAGGAATCCTGTCTCTCTTATTCACACAAACATCACTCGCCTGATACAAGGCCATGCACATGTTGAATTCTTAATAAACCCTCTCTGAAATAAAGACCAAGCAGGTGTTTGAAACAAGCTGTTATTTGAGAATGGCTTGACATGGAAGTTAATTAAATTTTATTTAATTTACAGGTTTTGGGGTCACACCCACCTATGCTCAGGATTACTCTTGGTGGGGACCCAGGTGAGCTGCATGAAAGAGAAGCACATTACCTGTGTACTCTATCTCCAGCCCCAGGTAGTTTGTTTGATAACAAGCAGCAAATCTTCTAGGTGCATATAATGGAAAGAACAGTATGTAAAAACATGTGAAAATAATATCTCTCTCAAGGAAAAGCAAGACAATCTATACTCCCCCCCAAAAAAATGAGAAGGAAAAATGGAAAATGAAGCTACATTTCAAATGGCTAATAAAGACCATTATGCAAGTTGATGTTAAATTAGCACTATGTATTAAAAAGAACACTTAGGAACAAAGAAACTATAGAAACAAAAAAAGTAAGTTTAAATACAGATTACAAATAATATTCCATGCAAGAAAATTCATCTATTATAGATCAAAGATTAGAGAAAACATAAAGGAAGAAATAAAAATAAATCCAGGTTTCTGAGTTAGGTAAATATTATAATACTACTCACTGGAAATCAGATTTAGGGGACTAATTTTTAACTATTTGGAAAAAATACATGCACAAAAACAAATAATTAAACCTGCACAATATATGCCAAACACCCATAGGTTCAAAGATGATATCAACAAAGAAATAAAGGGGCCAGAGCAACAGTACAGTGGGTAGGGCACTTGCTTTGCACATGGCTGAGCTGGTTGGATCCCAGGCATCCCGTTTGGTCTCCCAAGCACCACCAGAAGTAATTCCTGAATGAAGAGCCAGGAGTAATCCCAAAGAAGAAATAAAAATATTCCTCAAAACAAACAATGAAGACACAAACTACCAGAATACATGGGGCACAGCAAAAGCAGTATGAGGAAGGGGTGGGAAGTTCATGGCAATACAAGCTAAATAATAAGAAAAAAGTTTTACTTCACGGCCTGAGAAAAATAAAAATATAAAACAATCCAAAGTACGTAGAAGAAAGGAAATAAAAATTGAGCCGAAATCTTGCTGTAGATATTAAGACAACAGGGGCTGGAGGAAATAGTACAGCACATACAGTGTTGGCCTTGCAAGCAGCTGCCCTGAGTCTGACCTATGGCACCATACAGGGGCCCCTGAACCACACCAAGAATGATTCCTGAGCACAGAAACAGTGCTCCAACAGTGTGCCCTGAGCACTGATGGGTGTACCTCAAACCCCCAAGAAAATTAAGACAAAAAGTAAATGAAAGTAGGAGCTGGTGTTTTGAAAAAAAAAAAAAATTACTCTCAGCCACACTCACAAGGAAGAGAAAAAACCTAAATTGGGTCAGAGATGAATGGGGAGATATTACAACACTGTAATTTTATATGCAAACAACTAGAACATTCAAAACGAAAAATACTTTAAAATAGTATCCCTAACTATTAAGTATCAACTTAAAAGATGTACATATTTATACATTGAAAACTATGCCACTACTGGAAAAACTAGGATACAAGGAAACAGAAAAATCCTCCACATTCATGGGCTAAAGAATTTAACCAGTCAAAAGGACTATCCTGCTTGCTCAAAGGATTATACAGAATCAATGAAACCTCCATCAAAATTCTGATAACATTTTTCAAGGAAATACTACTACTAAAATTTGGATAAGATCATAAAATTTCTCAAAACACCAAAGCAATTCTGGGAAATAAAAGATGAAAGGTATTGCTTTCAGGCAGACTTTCAGACAATTGAAATAGAACTGAGAGCCAACAGATAAACTGTCAGATAATGGACAGTTAATCTATGACAAAAGAACTGGGTGTGTTAAATGGAACTAGGAAAGTCTCTTCAATAAATGATGCTGGAAAAGCTGGATAGCGAAATGCCAAAAAAGAAGAAAGAAACTAGATTCCAATCTTACATCACACATGAGTTAAAATAAAGCCCTACAGTTTAGATCAGAACCCATACTATACTCTGAGGATTATAAATTCAGAATTCTCAAAATGTGGGCCTCATATGTCTTCAATGACTTCTAATACAAAAACAAAAAAAAAATGAACAAATTACAAAACATTGCAATGAAAATGTTTTGTACACACACACACACACACACACACACACACACACACACACACAGAACTCAAAAAAGACACCCCACTGAACAGGAAAAATATACACAATACATGAGATAAAGGGCTAATATCCAAAATATTTAAGGCACTCAAAATGCTCAACCACAGAAAAATCCAGTAATGCTGTCCCCCTCAAAAAATGTATTGTGTGTGTTTGTGGAGGGGGGAGTGTTAAAGGGGGGTACTGGCCCTTATCTACAACAGATGACCAGTAGGCCATGAAAATGTTCATCATCCCATATCAGAAAAAATGCAAATCGGGGCCAGAGCAATAGTACAATGGACAGGGTATTTGTTTGCCTTACATTCAGCTGACCTGGTTTCAATCCCCAGCATCCCATACGGTTGTCCAAGCCCTGCCAGGGGTAATTCCTGCATGCAGAGCCAGTAGTAACCCAACACTGCTGGGTGTGACGCAAAAGGAAAAAAAAAAGTAAATCAAAACAATGTGCTGTCCCACACAATGAGAATGGTATATATCAAAAAGAGTGGAAACCAACACTGTCAGTGATGTGCTTGAATGAGAAGCCCTCATTCACCATTGGTGAGAATGTCATATATGAAAAATAGTATGGAGTCTTCCCAGAAAAATATAGAGGATCCATAAGACTCAGTGACTCCCTTCTTGGCACACCTAACTCTTGAACACAAAACATTACTTAAAAAAGATACACACACACACACACACACACACACACATAATGTTTACTGCAGTGCCAAAAGTACAATGGATATGGAAACAACCCAAATGTCAGAAGATGAATGAATAAATGACAGAAGAATGAATAAAGAAGTTATGATAAATATAGACAATGAAAAAATACTACTTAAGAGGGACAGACATAGAATGACTGCACTCGTTTGTGAAATATAAATATAAACCTAATGCAGACTAAAACCCATGATGGTAGAGGTAAAGGCCAGGAGGATCATTCCACAGCTTGGAAACCGGCCTCACATGCTGGGGGAAAGCACTGCTGGGATAGAGAAGGGACCACTAAGTAAATGATGCTTGGAAGGCTTGCTCAGGACAGGAGATGTGAGCTGAAAGTAGACTATGGACCAAACATGAGGGCCACTTAGTACCTGTACTGCAAACCATAACACCAAAAAGGGGGGGGGGGGAGGGGAGAGAGAGAGAGAAACGGAATGAGTCTGACACAGAGGAAGCGGGATTTGGGGTGGGGGTGGCAGGAGGGATACTGGGATCATTGGTGGTAGAGAACGGGCATTGTTGGAGGGATGGGTACTTGATAACTGTGTGACTGAAACGTAATCACGAAAGTTTATAAGTCCATAACTGTATTTCATGGTGATTCATTAAAATATATATAAAATTTAAAAAATAGTAAGTCTTATTTAAAAAAAGGAAAAAATACTACTCAGTTATATGAAAAAATGAAGCCTTGTGGTTTGCTACAATTTGGACAACTGGAGGGCATGATGGTAACTGACAGAAAAATAAATCAATGGAATGGATATTATAAAATGATAAGTCTTTAATTAAAAAATTAATAAATTACAAGATTATTATTAAAATTAATGAAATCAATCAAGATTAAAACTGAGATTACCAAGAAATGGGAAGAGGAGGAAGAGCTACAGGACAGAAATGATACAGGACAGTGTTGGAGGATTTTGGACACACTGGTGGTAGTGAGGTAATTTTGTATATTTAAAACCATTCAGGGTTGGAGCGATAGCACAGCGGATTGGGCGTTTGCCTTGCACACAGCCAACATGGCCAACCGGAGTTCGATTCCTCTGCCCCTCTCAGAGAGTCTGGCAAGCTACCGAGTGTATCTCGCCAGCACGGCAAAGCCTGGCAAGCTACCCATGACTATTCAATATGCCAAACACAGTAACAACTGTCACAATGGAGAAGTTACTGGGTCCGCTCCAGCAAATTGATGAACAACGGGAGGACATTGACAGTGCTAAAACCATTCAATGTTAAAAATAAATAAAACGATCAATGTTAACACTATTATAATCATGCTTTCTAAACTTCAAGTTTTAAAGAAACCTATTGTAAGAAATATGCTTTTGTATCACTTTCAAATAACATTACAATATGAAACAAGCAATACCCACTGACACAAAAACAAGTTACTAATAGTATCTACAATACTGTGTCAATTATTTATATCCAAGTCTTTAATCTCTATAGCAGCCTTCTAAGATAGTATGATACTTCTATTATCCCCATGTTAAGAGTCTGGAGACATTTGCTTACTTGCCTAGAGCTTAGCTTCTTAAAACTGAGGCTGTGACCCCATAACCGCAGAACTGAATTGGGGGGAGAGGGGGTCAGCAAAAACATTGGCAAGTGGGTGCAATGTGGAGAACTTAAGGACACTGGTGGCAGGACTGGTGCTGGAACACAGTGTACCTATAATTCAACTATGAGCAACTTTGTAAATCACAGTGTATTAATTTTTAATTAAATTTTTGAAAAATTGGCAACAGTAATATGTTCTGACTACAACCCATATGAGACACTGCTTGTTTGTACTGCATTTCTCCAGTACAAAAAGGAACCACAAGTGTTAACAAGAGTTAAGAAACTCTAGCCTATAGTCACATAAATAAGTAGCAATTGGATTTAAAAATAAGCAGTCTGATTTAAGCCTATTAAATCTATCTCATTATCCTGGCTATCACAATGCATATCAGTTGATAATTAATTACTCATTTGCATGATTACTGAAGCTTATCTCCCAATACTATAAATTCATTTTTCTCACCACTGTAATATTATCTTAATACTTATAACTATGGCTGACTCCTAACATCTAATTTAAAATATTTTTGGAATAAATATGTATACCTTTCAGATACACATAAAACCTAACTTATATCAAAGCTCTGTTTCTTGATCTAGTTACTAATTTCAATAATGTTTCAATGTTCAATGTTAATATAAGAAAATTATGGCGCAATATACCTGCATTCACTTTTCTCTAGGTATAATTCAGTCAATAGTCAATAAACATTTTTGTATATAATACATATAATAGACTGATACGATCTTTTATAAAAGGCAAGAATTTGCTACTTCAACTTGACTTCTTCATTACAACTTATATGTGAACTTTAGTGTTAATACAAAAATGTAATAATTTGCAGTAAAGTACAATAACAATAGCTGCAGTATAGATATATGTATAAGAGAAGCAAAAAGAGCACACTGCTTTAAAATGTATATACACATGAAACCTTATCACTTACAGTATTGTGAATTGTACTGCCTAAAATTTTGAAACTTTAAAAATAAACAAAGGTATCTATTTGTAAATAGCTCCCATAAAACCTAACCAAACCTTCTGCACGGCTCTGAAAAGAATTCTCACTAAGAACAAAATCATTTAAAGTGATTAACAATGTGACTTTCTTGAAGAAAATTGCCAAATATAAAAATTTAAATGATACCTATGAACATGAAAAAAAAATCAACAGAAATTTAAGTCTGCTCTCAGTCTTCAGAAAAACACCCCCTAAATCAAACCTTTTCCACCACCTTTACCCACCTATACCCTGCCAAGCATTAATACACTCATGTGCTAAAAATAGTACTCCCAAGGCGCATTATTGACATAAAAAAAACCTAATGACTTATCCTATTGAAATCTTCTAATTATATAACTATATTTTTACATTGTAAGTAATCTTTAAATTTATTATGAAGAATTTTGTGGTAAAGATGGTTCATGTTTAAGGTAGTAGCAAATAGGTGAGCGCTATTTATTAGAAAAAAGGGTTATCAAGTGCTTTCTTACAGTTCATCTTTCCCTTTCAAACAGTAAAGTTAGAAATCAGTGGAATGCTTGGGCTCTTAATACTTTTTATGTGATAATCTGTGAAAGACAACAGTAATTAACTTAATAAACCAGTTTTATTTTGTAACTAAATACAAAGTACAACAAGTGCATATAAACAAATATATAAAATATGTATGTATAGGCCATTCATGGGCTACAGAAAGAACTGTCCAAGACATCTTTGGTGTGACACTTCCTCAAATGTTTTTTTTTTCCTCCAGAAAAACACTATGAAAGTCTGCATCTAGAACAGTTTCTAAAATAGTAAAAATAACTAAAAGCAATTACTGAAGATTATAATCACTGGATGTTCTGTTAAAATTTGACTTAATCTATTATATTTTACAAAGCTATTTGTAAAATCACTAGGTTTCCACAGTCTCCTAATTAGAAATCTTCTATTATACGGGAAAAATTGTTTGAAACAATTCACTATGCAAATGAACCCTAGAAAATAATAGAACAGCTGTTCCCAAAGGCTGAGACAGTTGTGATATATACTCAGTCTATTCAAATTATTCAGAAGCTAGTTGAAGATTTGGCTTGTACAGCTACTTCGTTTCTTTTTTCTCTATAAAACATGACTGTAGGTCAGATCACCTGTCTGACAAGTGACTTATATGAATGTAGCTAAAGAACCGGTTCCCCTCTTAGTATCAAAGAACATATACTTTTTCCATAAGACAGTTCATTTGAGTATAGGCTTAAAATCTAAAACATTTTTCTCGTTGATTCTGGCCGCCTTTACTAGCTCTTTTACTTGTAGTAACAAGAATGTATTTTTCTACTTCTGAATTGTATACCATACTATAAAATCAATTGTTAAAAATAAGTTTAAAACAGGTGTCCTTTAGCTGTTCCCCATTTTTTAAGAGATGCTACCTGTTTACCAATTCTCTAAAATTCAAGTTAACTTATTCTTGCATTTTCCACTTCCTAAAATCCACCCATCAGATTTCAAAGGCACTGGAAAAACCAAAGTTGTCGTTTCTTTTTTCTTTTTCTCAGCTTTTCAAATTTAATGCTGGTATCTATAGTACTGGCCACTGTTGGCCAAATCCACGCTCTCATCCTTGATTTCTGCAATTAAACTGCCTTCATCTTATTGCATGTATTCAAACCTATTTCTCACCATTCACTATGTGTAACCTGTAAAAGTTGGTATTCCCTTCCCCAGTTTCTTAATCTTTAGTACTCCCTAAATTTCTATCCTTTGCTCTTAAATGTCTGTATTCACTGTCTCAATAAACTCTAAGAATGTATTAACTCAAATTTTCAATCCTATACTTAATCTTCTAATTAAAGCAACACATCTCAGTATATCAATTGATTATCTACGTAAATTCAGTCTGTCCTGCAACCACGTCAATTCATCCTTCATCCTTTTCTTAAAGTTTCCAGAAGTTCCTTCTTCAGGCAATAGTACTACTACCATGTAAACAAGAAAAAGTATGCCCAGGTATCCAACAAACGCAATTTCTTTTTTCCTGGCAGTTCCTGGGAGCTAACCCAGGAACTACATGTAAAGCAAGTGCTCTAATGCTAAGCTACATTTTAATACATGTACCTTAAGCACTTCTTGTGCATAAACTGTTTTTAATATACAAAATGCTGAATCAGCACTTCGATGATATTCCATATTTAGCAATCTTTTCAGTGGTTTATGCAGTTAAATATAATAAATTTATACACAACTCACTTAAAATTATCAGAATGAAAACAAGGCTAATACTGCATTCCATACATGAAAGGGATTAAGCTGTTTCATAAACCCTTGACAATGATGATCTTAACCAAGCAAAAGTACCTAATCCTTCTTCCTGTATTTCACTTGAGCAGGCATAACTACTGTATTAGGGCTGGAGCGATAGCACAGCGGGTAGGGCATTTGCCTTACAAGCAGCCAACTATGGCCGACCCGAGCTCGATTCCTCCGCCCCTCTCGGAGAGCCCGGCAAGCTACCGAGAGTATTCGATATGCCAGACACAGTAACAACAAAGTCTCCAATGGAGACGTTACTGGGCCCGCTCGAGCAAATCGACGATCAACGGGAGGGCCTTTACCTATTAATCAAAATACAAAAGCAAGAGAGAGTGAATGTGTCTGTGTGTTTCTCTGTGTGTGTGTGTGTGTGTGTGTGTGTGTTTGTGTGTGTGTGCGTGTGTGTGTGTTCCACCAGATGAAACCCAGGGCCTCAAGTGAACTTGAGTTTAACCTTTAAAAGCTTTGAGTCAATAAATAAGCAATAAATAAAACCAATATAACACATTTCATTAGCTCTTATATAAACTGATTTAAACATGATCCTGTAATTGATTAACTATTTATGCATTTCAATACCCACTGTGCTGTAGTGATAGCACAGCGGTAGGGCATTTGTCTTGCGTGCAGCCAGCCCGGCCTAGCCGGGTTCTATTCCTTCGCCCCTCTTGGAGTGCCTGGCAAGCTACCGAGAGTATCTCGCCCATACAGCAAAGCCTGGCAAGCTACCGGGACGTATTCAATATGCCAAACACAGTAACAAGTCTCAAAATGGAGACGTTACTGGGCCCGCTCGAGCAAACTGATGAACAACGGGAGGACAGTGTTTATGCATTTCAATAGTTCTTTAAGGATAGGTACTCTCCAACTTCTGCTACAGAGTTATGACTCTTCATGTGGGATCCTGAATAAAACAAGTTTAGAAATTCAAAAGTGTGGCGGTTCTGTTTGGGGGACAGTGGTATTTGTTTTGGTCCACACCCGGCTGTACTCCTAGCTCTGCAATCGTGCGTAAAATTTCCAAGAGAAAGGTGTGGTGGGGTACACAGGGCACACAGGGGACTCAAGCCGAGAGTTGTTTCCCCAGGCTGGCCAATGGCAGCGGCAACGGACGAACAAGGACTGGAGAAACTGGGACTGGGCCCCAGGCTGGTCTGTAGACAGTTTCTCTCTCTCTCCTCCCTGGTGTAGTCTGATCTCTCCACTTACAGCAAAATCATGGATACAGCTTTCGTTGTAGTCCCAGTCATTCATTCGAACATCCTAGTCTCCTCGTAGACCTCAAAGTCTTCTACTTCATTTTATCTTCTTCCTCATCTTGTCGTAGTCTCATAGTCCTCTACTTCCAGTCACCGTCTTCATCTAGTCCTCCTTCTACTCCTTAAAGTCCCAAAGTCTCCAAAGTCTCAGTTCTCATTCTCCTAGTCATCAACTTTCTAGTTCTGGAAGATCTCAAAGTCCCAAAGTCCCTGTTCTCCTCTGGTCTTCAACCTCTAGTCTCCTCTTACCTCTTATAGCATAGCTATATCGAAATCATGAAGGGTGGGGATACACAAAGGTGGGGTTGAACATTATCATAACAACAAATAGATGTAAAGCCACTCCTTCAGGAGATTAACTTGAGGACAAAATCTCATTTGAGATTACTCCACATTACTAGGGCGGGATTCCATCTAGGTTGTATTGCTTCCTCCTTTCCTCAGCTAATAATCCATTTAAATAATCATAGTAAATTTACTTCTTATACTATTTCTAGTCATTTTGTATGAACAGTAAGAGATGAATTAAGCTTAAAGGCTTAAAGGTTGGCTCATCCTGGGGATATCTCTCTATATATTCTGGACCACAGTCCTCAGGCCAGGTTAGTCTTTCCTAACCCTAGCAGAGTCCTCCTTATTCAGTTACCTCTTCTTGAGTCATGACAGAGTTTGTCCATGACCATCTCTTAGTTTATACTTACGGCGCTTAGCTTTTCTCTTTTCAATGTCAGGGTAGTTTACAGCTTGCCCTGGGTCCATCCAGTCCCTTCGTCGGGATCCTGCTCTTGGTGCTAGGAAGTAAGGGCAACTGAGGCTTAAGTCAAGTAAAAATGGATGCTCAGGAATTAATACTATTTTGAAGTCAATTAACTCCCATATTACAAAGCATAGTATCAACTGTCTTCCTGTGTCTATACAAAAAAGACACTGCTAAATAAGCCATGCAAATGACATAAAGGAAAGAGAAAAGAAATACAGGATTATTAGTGCTTGATGGAATTGGGTGTGCCTCAGGGGCACTGCTGTGGGAGTAGCTCAATAAACCTAAGCTGGGGGGTGAGGGGGAACAAGGACAACCCAATGTTATCTAACACTCATGGATCACTGCTGGCGGGGATTGGAGAACTAAAGGGTGGCAGGGATGGAACCCAGGTAGGCTTCATGCAAGGGAAAAAATGCTACCTGTATTATCACTCTGTCCTGAAATTTAAGATTTTATCTTCAAATATACCATAGAGGGTTAGAAAGATAGTATTGGATTAAAGTGCTCTGCCTTGCATGTACCCAAGTTCAGTGTGATCCCTGAGTACAAAAGCAAAAGTAAGTCCTGAATACTGCTAGGTATGATCCAAAACCTCACTCCACCCCTCTACACAGCCCTCGAACATAAACACAAATACCACAGAAATAACATGGTTAGGGGTGGCATGACATATTCACATACACTTTTTGGGATCAGGAGAACAACTAAGTAGACAAACACTATAAATCTTAGTCAGGTTTTGCTGCCAAAGGAGTCAAGATGTAGTTAGTTAGCCTTTGTTCAATTAAGTTATTTATAGAAATAGCTTACATTTTCAGAATTCAGAGTTTTGAGGTTCTTAAAGTTGTAGATAAGAGATTATGGGTCTGGATAATTAGTATCACTAACACTCCCAAATCCTGAACTCCTTTTCTAACATCACAGTTATGGAAAACATCTTTTTCACTCTCACAGAGGCACAAAATAATCTTATTCAAGTTAAATAAGGTTAAAAAAATAGATCATAAATCACCACCTGTCAGTACCCAGAATTTTATACTCAAAAATTTTCTACCAATTTAAATTTAAAACATGCTGAAGATAAAACCATTAATGGAAAGGATTTCCGGCCTTCAGAGCAAAAACTGAGTTACCAAAGTCTATCAGTTAACTACTAATATGAATTCTAACTAAAAGCATGTTACTGTCAGGCAGAGACTGCAATTTGACAAGTTCCAATGAAAATCCTGGGGATTGAATCTCTGACCAAGGATAAAATTTATTCCCCAAGAAAAGGAAGTATCCCCTACGTAACCACACAAGAAGCAGGAAGGAGCGGAGTTCCCTAATGCGTACCTTTTTTCTCTGCGGGTTTTGTGTTATGTGCTTTGCCATGAGAAATCCTCCTAACAGATTATCAAACTCAGACCAGAGAGGTGACTCAAATGATTCAGCACATGCTTTGCACGGGAAAGACAAAAGTAATCTCTGGCTCCATAAGGTTTCTGTGTACTAGAAAGCCTCCAGGCAGAGAGCCAGAGAACTCTCCAAGCACCACTACTGTGGCTGAGTTCTAGTCACCTGAGTGAAAAAGCACTGAACGTGAGCATGGTCAGAAGAACTTACAAAGTGTGAGGAGCACTAACTGTGCGACAATGCAAGATACTCATTTGGAATAAAATCAGACCTTAGGATAGAATACACCCGAGGAAGAAGTATATATTAGAATACTCAGCCAACAGAGACAGAAAGAAAAGAAAAGCAGCTCTATAAAAAGTTTATTTTTGGGAAAATAAAGTCACTTTTCTAAGACTCTGAAACCCTCTCACATGACCTTTGGAGCCTTGGTTTCCTCCAGAAGTCCCAATGTGAGAATTTAATTTAGACTCTGGTCTGCAGAACTCCCAGGAAGGAAGCAAAAGCAAATTAAGCACCCTGACCTAACCAACTACTGCCCAACAAGTTAAGCACCCTCAAACTGGGAAGCCTAATAAATTTAAATGTACAAACAAAAGTCAAAAACAATGAATGTGAAAATGTACCTTCATAAAGAATGAAGTTTTTTAATTCTGAAATCCTAAAGTTACTATGATTAGTACATACATACAATGAAATAATGTTTTACATATCTAAAGCAAGGGTGTTGGCAAACTACTATTAAAAAATCACATCATATTTTAGACTTTAAAGGCAATACATATCTGTTTCAACTATTTGAATCAGCAATTGTCCATGCCAAACAAGCCATAAACAATGTTTAAAGTAAAATGGTTAGGACCGATAAAAATATTTACAAATGCAGCCTTTAAAAGTAATTTTACAAGACTTACATACATATGGTAACTTACAAACCTAGGTTTAAAATAACTGATAACTTCATGGGGCCAGAGTGATAGAACAGCGGGTAGGGCGTTTGCCTTGCACCCGGCCGACCTCGGTTCAATCCTGAACCGCCAGGAGTAATTCCTGAGTGCAGAGTCAGGAATAACCCCTGAGCATCACTGGGTGTGACCCAAAAAGAAAAAAAAATAATAATAACTGATAACTTCAGATTTAAAAGCATGTGATTTTTTTTTTCAATTACATCTATCCAAGCTAAGCTTGAAATAAAACTCAATGAGGAGATAAACAATTAACACATCCAATGGAAGAATTAAGAAACTAAGTCTTATCTGGAGATATAATACAGATGGATTGAGACTGTCTTTAATGTTTACAATGTTTGAAGTGGAATGTGAAATGTATTACAAAATGAGGATTTGTAGTATTTACTCTGTGTGTATATCTGAAATTTTAATGGAAGTGATCATATCAAAATGTTGACAAACATGTCGATCAAAGGTAACTCCTACATAATTCAATATATACAAACAACTGAGTACAGGGATTCATGCATACAGACTCTGTTTAAAATCAATGTTTATGCATAATAACAAGAGTACAATCCACCAAAATTGCCCATGAGAAAAATGAAGGGTAACTATCATTTAAAAATTTAAAATTGCACATTGAGGGTCAAAGATATAGTACAGAAGACAAGCAGACAACCCAGGTTCAATCCCTGACACCCCGCAAGGTCACCAAATTCCACCAGTAGTGATTCCTGAGAACCGCCAGATGTGGATTAAAATCTGAAAGAAAGAAAAAAAATCCCCCAAAACTGTCCTTTGGGTTTTTACCTAAGCATCTGCCAAATATCAATGCATAATATTACAGCCTTTCTACAAGAAAACTTACACTGAGAAAATTTAAATACAATGTATTTATTTATTTACCTGCAAATTATGCTGCAAGAATCTGAATCCTGACCTTCCCTATTACAATTTAGTTTTCATTTCACAGCTATAATTAAGAATGTGTATTTTCAAAAAGGAAATATACTCATTTTCTAAAGCTAAACCACCTAAAATATTTGAAATGTTTATATTATGAAAATACTATGAAAAACCATAGCTATTCGGGCGTGCAAAAATTATTAATACCTGAAACATTTTCTACATAACTTCTAAGTCCTATGTGTGTAAACAGAAATATAAAGCCAAGAGGAAGACAGAGGTAAACATCTTAATATTGGTATTAAGTCTCCTCAAAGTACAGTAAGAGCAGACCTACTATTAGTACTAAGAAAGGCCCGTATTTAAAAAAAAAAAAAAAAAAAAAAAAACACTCACCACATTGTTATCTCTAAAGCAAGGGTAGAGATAACACTTTTTGCCATTTGGATATTTAACATCATTCATGGACCATACAATACAGGCAGAATGCAACAAGAAGCATGTGTCCAGTCATGTACTAAGGCCAGACCACATGATTTTGCAGACCTAACATTCCAGACCCCTGGTCTAATTAAAGTTTCTGCAAACTCTAAACTATAAGTACTTACTCAGTTTCAGCTTTAATGTTCTACAGCAGTAATCTTCAACTATACTATTTCAAAAGACTTGAAGAACTCTTTTAGCGTAAAGCTTGGTTTAAAAAATGCTGAGTATCAAATAAATAACAGCATTAGTTAAAAATCACACGCATATTGTAAATGTTCAACTGTGTATACAAATACTTTCATCTACCAATTATCTTTTAAAAGCAGACCACTTGTGTAATTATTCATAATCTTTCTCTTATATTATGTCCTTATTACCAACAGTGCAATACATCTGTCCATCAACAAACCGAAATCCAAACATTATATAATCTGTTATGGACAAAGAGGTTTTAATACCAGCACCAACCCTAATGTCCCCAGGAAAGCTGTATTGAGAATTATGAAACCTATTTTGCTCAGAGAAAAAGTGTCATGACTACAGAGTGCCTTCTTCCACAGCACATACACAACATTTGTGAATCCAACAGTTTTATTTTAGTTTTGCAAAGACACAAACATGTTTATGCTATAACTTCTTTAAAAAATATTCAGAACCCAGAACACCACTGGCACATAAGAATTAATATTTGTAAATACATTCATCTACAAAATCAAGAAGTTAATCAGTAGAGGGCCAAAGAGAAAGGGGTTAAAAAACATGACTTACATGTGGTTGCCTCCTATTCGATTCTCAGCGCCACATAGTGCATCCAAGCATTGCAAGAAGCAGGCCCAGAGTCCCACACAGAGGGAGGCCGTGGTAATCCCCAGAACTGTGGGGCCTGGCAGCACCAGCACATCCTTGGGCCCTCTTATTGGACAGCTGACCCAGAACTGCAGTGAAGGACCCCAGCCTCCTAATACCAGGGAGTATATGTATTAGGTTAATAAAAAGGGGAGGAGGAATTCTTAGCACCACTGGTGAGACCTGCAATATCACTTAATCACTTAATTTTTAAAGGTTAAAAAAAGATTTTTAAAATACACGAAGTGAACTTACTCTTATACCAAGTTCCTCCCACATGAAGAGTTCCTTTTCCTTTCTCTTCTAATTTCCAATAAACTTTTCTACTTTCCAATAAATAAAATAAAATACAAGATGTTCCTTCTACATTCCCCTTTTCATCTTCACACAGTACCTCATCAGTTCTGTATTAAACTATCACTGCCTCAAAGAAGCCTTCTCTGATAATTCCCCCAATTATCAGTCAACTTTCATATTACCAGTTTTTTATTATTCAAATCATTAAAATTAGAAAACAACAGTGCTACCTCAAATGATGGCTGCTATTTTGTTGCCTGATATTGAAGAATAAACATGGACATAAGAAAATTCACAATGAAGATGGCCGTTACCTCTCTATAATAGATAGGGGGTTGGGGGAGGGCACACTTGGCAGTGCTCAGGGCTTATTCTTGGCTTTGTGATCAGGATTTAATCCCGGCAGTGCTCAAGGAGCGAAGTCATGTGGGGTTAGCCACATGCAAGGCAAGTGCCTTACCTGCTGTACTCTCTCTACGCCCACTGTGACAGATACTTGTTTCATGCAAGTTACAAGAATCATTTTCTACATATAAACAATAGGCATGTATAGGTAAATCTGACAGGTATATACATTCTTATAAATTGCCAAAAATAATGTCAGAATATGTATGAAAAGTACCCACAAAATTTTGAATAAATTAACCCTATTAGAATCACTGTCACTATCACTGTCCACTATCCTGTTGTTCATCAATTTCCTCAAGCAGGCACCAGTAAGGTCTCCATTCGTTTTTTAAAAGCAGACCAAAAGAGATTTTAGCAAGTGCCATATTGGAGGCTCTTTCAGGGTTAGGGAAATGAGACCCATCACTGCTACTGGGTTTTGGCATATCGTATATGCCACGGGGAGCTTGCCACTCTGCCATGCAGGCAGGATACACGCAGTAGCTTGCCGGGTTCTCCATGAGTGGGAACTAGACAATAAGCTTGAACTAGACAAGTTTCCGGGAGCTTGGTTTTATAGTCTCTGGATCTTGGCCATTGATGGGATGTAAACCCTATTAGAATAGTGTTTAAAAATAATTACTGTCTATACTTTAAAAGGAAAAATAATTACTACATTGATCCCTAGGTCCCATACCTTTTTGAGTGAATTGTTTATACTAGATTATTTCATATGTCTTTGAATACAGACTTATAAATAGTGTCAATTTTTATTCCACCTCAGTGTTCTTTTTTCTTTTACTTAATTCATCGAGTACTATTTTTATGATACCAGCTGAGTTTTTAATAGCTGCTTTTATTAGATTGAATATTATTAGTTCTTCCTAAATTGCTGTTTGCGTCCTGTGTGGATATTAATTTTGTTGAAGGCTCTTTATTTTTGCATATAATCAAGAGAACGACAAATTGTTCCATCAGTGATGATTTATGTGGAAAAACACTTCATACTGCTTTGCTAAGATTCACTTCATTAATAGAGAGATGGATGTGGCGTCTAAGTTTAAAAGCAACAGAATATAATTTTCTTTCCTAGCATTATTTTTGTTACTCTAATTTAATTCTTTATTTTGATACTGGTATCCAAAATGAGTTTCAAAAGTTTTTTGGAAAAAAAAATGAAGGACTATATTTTAAGCTTCAGCTATCTGCACCCTGTTTTAAATGTTTGAACAGTGATCTGCACCCTTTTTTAAATGTTTGAACAGTGATATTAACAGTAATGTTGGGAGAGAATCTTGCTCAAGTTGGTGGTACTGAGGGGTGATAACTGTATGCATTAAGATCATAAAAGAACTACTGTAAATACGTCAAACTATAACAATGAAATATTTTTTAAAGTAGACCAGTAGGGGCTGGAGCTATAGTCCAACAGGGAGGGTTTTTGCCTTGCACGTGCCCGACCTGGATTCAATCCCTGGCATCCCATATGGTCCCCCAAGCACCACAAGGAGTAATTCCTGAGTGTAGAGCCAGGAGCAAACCCTGAGCACTGCCAGATGTGACGTCTCCATTGGAGACTTTGTTGTTACTGTGTCTGGCATATCAAATACGTTACGGGCGGCTTGCCAGGCTCTGCTGTGCGGACGAGATACTCTCGGTAGCTTGCCGGGCTCTCCGAGAGGGGCGGAGGAATCGAACTCGGGTCGGCCATGTTGGCTGCGTGCAAGGCAAATGCCCTACCGCTGTGCTATCGCTCCAGCCCAAAAATTAAAATCTACATTTCAGATCTCAGCCAATAACTTGCTTCCTAAAGATTCCAAACCTATATACTCTGGTTTCTCTTCAGATCGCATAAATCTTTCGCCTTTTACTAAAGATTCCAAACCTATCCTATTGTTTTTATAAAAGTACAGCCTATAAAATATAAAATGACTCACATAAATTATTCCAGCAATATAATTTATCTTCTATTCTACTTGAGTTAGGAAGACTATAAAGGGCTCGATGCTTCGGTTTTAGAATCTCAGTGATTACTAGTAATTACAATAAATTAGATATAAAAGATAAAGTATCTAGATAACTAAAATATAGATAAAACTATAGGTCCTTTTTATATATGGAGTACATAGGAGTATTTATGTAAATGTCATAGGTAGCACTGTAGAACTGTCCTCCCATTGTTCATAGATTTACTCATCAGGGCTCAGTAACGTCTCCATTGTGAGACTTGCTGTTACTGTGTCTGGCATATTGAATACTTCACGGGTAGCTTCCCAGGTTTTGCTGTACAGGCTAAGTACTCTCGGTAGCTTGCCGGGCTCTCCAAGAGGGGCGGAGGAATCCAACGCAGCTCGGCCAGGCCAGCAGCTTGCAAGGCAAACGCCCTACCACTGTGCTATCGCTCCAACCACAAGTAGGAAAGCTAAATGTGTTTAACAGTTAAAAATGTTTTAACAGAAAAAAAATGTTTGAGATAAAGTCTACACTGATGCTATTCTGTATAATCAAAGACTGTTTCTTAAACATTTAGCAATCAATCTAAACCCCTTGGTAACTGGCCTACATGCTAGCAAGGGTAGAAATTATGTTGTTGTTGTTTGTTTTGTTTGTTTGTTAGCTCTGACAGTGTTCAGAGCTAACTCCTCCTCAGACATAATTCCTGGTGGGGCTTGGAGGACCATGTAGGGTTCAGGGCATCAAACCCGTATCAGCTACCTAGAAGGCAATCACCCCACCTATACATATATCAGTATCCAACCTAGTTATACCTATTGCATTTTATCTGCACATAGTTATAGAACAGAAGAATGAAAATGCCATTTTAAAAAGATCAAGCAGTGTTCCACAAAGGATTCAGCACCATCGACCATATCCACACGATAACCAAGCTCATTGAGGTTTCTCAGGAGTTCAAGATGCCGCTCTGCATAATGTTCATTGATTTAAAGAAGGACTTTGATTCTGTTGAGACGGAAGCGGTCATTGAAGCCCTAGCCAATCAGGGCATTCAAGCCCAATACATCAGGATCCTCCGTGAGCTGTATTGCGGATTCACTACCAGGATCTCACCATTCTACAAAGAAGTGATCGTTGATGTCAAGAGAGGGGTGCGGCAGGGTGATACCATTTCACCGAAACTCTTCAGTGCCACCCTCGAGAACATCATGCGACGACTGGAATGGGAAGGAATGGGAGTGAAGATAGATGGTCGGCAACTACACCACCTCCGCCTTGCTGATGACATTGTTTTAATAACACCAAACATCAGCCAAGCGGCACAAATGCTGGCCGACTTTGACCGTGAGTGTGGAAAGGTAGGACTACAGCTGAATCTCACGAAGACAATGTTTATGAGAAACAGCCTTGTTCCTGACGCCCCATTCGCTCTCAATGGAACGACCATCTCCGAATGCAACAGCTATGTGTACCTAGGTCGAGAGGTCAACATGACAAATGACCTGGCACCCGAGCTGCGCAGGAGGAAGAGAGCGGCTTGGAACGCCTTCAAGAATGTCGAAGAAATAGCTAAGAGGACGAAGAACCTCCGGCTCCGGGCACATCTCTTTGATTCCACTGTTCTTCCTGCATTAACATATGCCTCAGAGACCTGGGCCCTACGCAAACTAGATGAGAACGCCATTCAGGTCTCCCAAAGAAGAATAGAAAGAGCCATGCTTGGAATATCACGTTTCACTCAAATGAGAGAAAGAATCCGGAGTTCTGACATCCGTCGACGATCAAGGATCAGGGACGCTGTCTCATTTGCCAAGGTGTCGAAAATCAGATGGGCTGGTCACGTAATGAGATTTAAAGACGACCGTTGGACTAGAGCTGTTACTGATTGGATTCCACGGGATGTCAAGAGACCACGTGGCCGCCCACCTACCAGATGGTCAGACTTCTTCGTCAAGATCATGAACGATCGGTTTGAGGCTCTTCATATTCCCGGAGCGAACAGATGCCATTGGGCTACACTAGCCCGCGACAGGGACAAATGGAGACGTTACTGGCGCCCGCTCGAGCAAATCGACGACTAATGGGAAGTTAAGTGATTAAGTGATTACAATTTTGGCTAATTTGATAATTTTAATATCAAGATTGGTTCAACATAGGAGCAAATAACTGCAAATAAGATGCTCTCAATGATGAGTGACAACTGTCAGATAATATACAGAAAACGTGTTTGTTTTTTGTTTGGAGATCACACCCAGCTCTGCTCAGGGCTTACTCCTTGTTCTGCACTCAGGGGTCACTGGATGGCTCAAGATTCATAAGTAGTGCCAGAACTGCCAAGTCAGCTGAATGCAAGGTAAGTGCCTTACCCACTGTATTATCTCTCCAGCCCGTATTTCTGTTTAGAGTAGGACAAATAAAACATTTCCTGGAGTCCAACTATGCTTCAAATATTTCTTTACAAATGCCAAATCCATGATATTCAAATACGCAGAGAAACATTTAACATTATTTTGTTTATTTTATAATTACTTTATGATATTGTTCAATGCAGGAACAATGACTAAAATCAGTGAAAATGTTTTTATGTGATTTAAAAATAAAGTCTAGGGGCTGGAGCAATAGCACAGCAGGTAGGGCGTCTGCCTTGCACAGAGCCAACCTGGGTTTGATTCCCAGCATCCCATTTGGTCCCCTGAGCATCACCAGGAGTAATTCCTGAGTGCCTGAGCCAGGAGTAACCTCTGTGCATCGGTGGGTGGGACCCAAAAATAAAATAAATAAACAATAAAGTCTAAACTTTGACAATAAAACAAAATATTTTTAAAAAACAGTAATATAGTAAAAGGTAACTGTGAGCTTATCCAAATCTCTTTACCTCCCTTAGAAGAATGCTAAGCACCTTTTGAATTGATTTTTTGCTAGGTAACACAATTTTATGTACTTTATTTATTTATTTTTGCTTTTTGGGTCACACCCAGCAATGCACAGGGGTTATTCCTGGCTCATGTACTCAGGAACTGCTCATGGCGGTGCTTGGGGGACCATATGGGATACTGGGAATCGAACCCAGGTCAGCTGCATGCAAGGCAAATACCCTCCCCGCTGTGCTATCACTCCAGCCCCCAATTTTATGTACTTTAAACAAAAACATGAAAACTGAAATATGAACTTACCACCAAATCCTACCATGACAAAGTTAGAAAACAGCAATTTTAAGGTGCTTATTAAAATAATTTGATTTAAACATGCTAAGGCTATATTAATCTATAATTTATATATTTATATTCAACTATTAAAACTTTACAATACCTAAGAATTATTCCTAAATTATGTAAAGTCTTAAAACATAAAAATTAATCTCGATTTGCATTTCACCACCTCATGCCATTCAAAAATACTAGAAATTACAGCCTGTAGTAATAAAATGAACCCAAAACCACTATAAAGTAGAAAAGAAATGTTTATATTCAAACATCTCAGTATCACAGATTCATACTAATACGATGGGGCGGATATGACTGACTTACCTACAACATATGCTAAATAAAACATTCTACTTGCAACCTGATAATACACATGAACTGCCAGAGAACTAAATATTAGAGTTCATAACTCACCTACCTCCAACCACTGGAGTCTTCTCTTTCTGCAACTTTATCCCCCTATTTTCTTTCTCTTTTTCTCTTGGGAAAGGGGGCTAGTAGTGATGGCAAGTAAAAGTTATGGAATGCACTACACAAGATTATGAGGGGTGGGGGTAAGGAGGGAAGACAGCAATGAAATTTTGGAATATGAAATAACACTTAATACCGACATAACTAGCAATACTGTTTTAATATGTGATTTAGTAAAATATAATTGAAAAAATGTGTACACATCAAAAAGTAACTACACACTTTATGTGAGAAACTGTTCTTTCTTAGTGGCTAATGTCCATGGCAACCTTTCTTGTTTCAAATTTGTTTCTTCTCTCTTCTTTATTAGGAAAAACACCAAAAAAATGACATTAGAGTCTCAACAAGATTACTAAATTCTCTGAAAGTAGCAATTCAAGTATCATTCTGCTGGTTTATTAGAGTAATAATTTCCCAAATATTGTTTAACACTTATCCAAACATTAGATGGCTGGGCAGAATGTACAGATTTGAAAAGGAAATGTTTCGGGTTTTTAGGATAATCTTGATTTCAAATATTCTTACTCACTATAAGATCACATGTACTCAAATTTTGAGATGAGAAAATAAGACCACTCACTTCAGTGTAAAAAGTAACAAAAGCACTACCAATCCCAATGACAGACTCTTTCCAAATTGAACACATCTAGAATAATGCTCGTTAACGAATAACAAAGACTCTGAACATGCAATATTAATGAGGGAAAAGACACAAATGAAACATGACATGAAAAATATTATTTATGCTTAGGTTTAAAATGCCACCAAGCACTTATATACTCTTAGTCACAAGCACACAGTAACTTCCGAATACGCATAAAACCTCAAATCCAGCATGATTTTCAAAAGGCATAAAGCCCTAGGTTGAAATGTAACCCATTTCAATAGTAAAAGGACTCACACATAGAATTCATCAATTTTATCTCAATTCCAACTTCAAATATTGAGTAATATTCCAGGAAAATGACAGTTCACAAAAAAGCAGTGATCCACAGTTCTATTGAAATGTTATCTCTTTACACAGATGTCTTACAGGTGCCAACATTCCTATGAGTTCTTTATATTATTCCATATTTATCTCCCTTTTAAAAGTTTTTGTTTCTTTTAACCTGATTTATAAAGGTAAGGGGCAGTCAGTTCAAATACTATTATTTTATGCTGCGTATACAGATATACTCCAACTATAATATAAATTCCTTGAAGCCAAGAAATTATGTCCTCCTAATTTAGAGAGATAGTAAAGCAGGCAGGTGCTTGCCTTACACGTGGCCAACCTGGATTCAATGCTTGGCACTACATATGGTACCTTGAGCAGTCAGAAGCAATCCCTGAGCAAAGAGTAAGACCTGAGTACTGCCAGGTCTGGCCCAAATACAAATAACAAACAAAATAGAATGGTGCCTTCTCATTTATTTCATAGTAACATTATTAACCTGATTATGTAGCAAATTCAACAAAAATATGCTGGTTATTAAAACAAAAATTATTCTACATATTAGGGTTTTTTTTTTAAAAAAAAAGTAACAAAAACAGGTGAACTGAAGGAATCAGATTCTTTAAAATCCAGGTAAAGAAGGTTAAAAAACTCTTTTCTGAATTTTTTACTAAATTCTATCGACTCCTTGAATATATGATTCCTGGATACGTTTAATGCCTCTACATTTTCCCAATTTCATTATACTTTAAATAAATTTCAGTATTGTCAGACACACTGCTCAGTTTGTGAAATCTGGCTAGACAACTCTGAATGAATTTTTTTTGTTTTATTTTGGTTTTTGGGCCACACCCAGTGATGCTGAGGGGTTTCCTGGCTCTGCACTCCGCACTCAGGAATCACTCCTGGCAGCACTTGGGGGACACAAGGAATCACGTTCCTCTAAGAAGAAATTTAAGAATGTTCTTAGGTTTAGGTTCTCTTTCAACCCTATGACTTAATATTAACAATAACATTGTATTTAGCAATGTTTATGTAATTATTTTCAACTTAGTTAAATATCTGTATAATGTCAGAACTGCATTCATTATAAAGATATAATTTTTAACTAGATATTTAACATTCACCTGACCACACTGAAAAGCACATTAAATACAAAACAAGATGATCCAAAGAAGCATTAACAGTCAACTCTCAATTATTCAAATGTGAACAGTCTAATAAATATTTATCCTGTTTACTTGCTTGTTATTCTGATAGGATCTGATTAGTACCAAAAAATTTGTGCTAATAAATTCAAGTAAAAGAAAAGATACAGAAATCTTTTGAGGATGGGAGGTATGAGGAGCGGAAATAAAAATATAAAAATCGTCCAAAGTCACATATTAATGTATTCATGTTATGTATTTGGTCACCTTCCACCCGTTACTCAACTTTTCAAAGTGCAGATAACTGAGAGTGGACTGTATTTTACTTGGTGATAGAGATACAGATACACAGGCATGCAAACCATTCACTCACCCCACTGTGCTTTTCAGAGCCCTATTTCAGTAGCCTGAAACCTGGGGGGGAGGAGGCACCAAGTCACTGTAGATTATCATGTAAAAGGAAATTGAGAGTTGACTATAATTTACATTTCAAGTGCTATGAAATACAATTACTCCTACAGGTATTCATTACTGTTTATGGAACTACTTCAAGGAGATTTAACAAGATCATAAATGCTTTCTCTTTAACTTTAGATATCCCAGGAACACAGTACTACCTGAAAACTACACAGATAGATGAACAGTGAAATTGTTACAAATAATATACCATGATTATCCTCAGATTAAAGAAGAGAAGTTTTCCAGAACTCACCTTTAATGTTTGTGGGTTTTTGTTTTGTTTTTTTTGTATCAACCCAGCGATGCACAGGGGTTACTCCTGGTGGTGCTCAGGGGACGATATGGGATGCTGGGAATTGAACCCAGGTTGGCCCGTGCAAGACAAACGCCCTACCTCTGTATTATCTCTCCAGCCCCCTAATGTTATATTTTCTTTAATACCGTCAAACCAAAACTCCTCCTGAATTCAGGTCATAATCTAATTTTCACTTCTACTAGTCCCCTTCTTCTTATTTATTCTTGCCTTATGACATATCCTTTAAACAGATAATCCTCTTAACATTTAAATCTTCATCTCTTTCTCCACTTACATATTTTTCTCTCAAAACCCTTTGCAGAGAACAATCACATCACAAATCAGAACTACTAAAATTTCCATTCCAGCACTTGCTGCTAACATCACATCTCTGAGAGTAAATCACCCAGAATTCAGAGTGCAAAGTCTAACTCATCATCATTCCTCCCTGAATGATTTCTCCATTTCATGACCATCACTTTCCTGGTTCCTCAGGACTGCAGATTTAAAATGCTCTTACTTCTACTCTCAATATTATACTACCTTTCCCCCTATCTTTTTCCACTCTTTCATTCCATAAAAATCTGAGTTACAATTTTATGATAATATAGAAGTAAATTAACACCTACTGAGAAAGAAAAACTGGACAAAACTTAAATTGGACAATGGTACTATTGTAAATACTATTTAGAAGTAAAGAGATGATAAAAATATCTCAAAGAGCTGGAGTGCATGATCCCCAGCAACTCATGGTCACTTGAGCACTGCCAGGGGTGGCACTGGCAGTCACTAGCACCACTGGGCCTCAAGCAACACCACATCCATATCACCAGCACAATACTAACCCATCTGTCACACACGGCCAGGCCAATACTTATACAACTGGTCCGAGGGCCCCCTGAGCACTTGTGGAAGTCCCCTCCCCATAGAAAGAAAAAAGAGGAAGAGAGATTGTAGAAAAGTGGAGGACAGAGGCTAGAGTCCAGTACAATTTATAACTCTCCCCTCTTGCACACTGTCAATCCGGGTGTGATCTCCAGCACTACATACAGTTCCCCAAGGTCTGTCAGGATTTCTGAGCAGAGATAGGTGTAAGCCTTGAGCACAGCCAGGTGTGGCCCAAATCCCCCACCCTCAGAGAAATATCAATTTCAATATAGAATTTCAATATAGAATGGGGGAAAGGAAATTCTAAGCAGAGGAAGCAACCTATAAAAAAATAAACAAAAATTGCATGCCACATAAGAAGAGTTAACAGTCATCTTTGACTAAAGCAATAATTTTCAACCAAGGCAAAATACAATTGGGGGAGGAGACAGGGAAGAGGAGGTTGAGAACTGTCATGTGGAAAGGGAGGTGCTAAATAAGTGAACTCTGTGTTGTCAGATATATTTAGAATACTACAGTTAAGATAGTGTAGAAGAAAGAAAAACCATTCAAGGCTTTCAATGAGTCTGGAATTTATTCTGTAGCAAAAATGAGCCTGAAAGTTGACTCTGAGGCTGGGTTTTTTTGTTGTTGTTTTTTTTTTTAACGAAATGACATGGATCAGATCTGCATTCTGGGAAAGAAAACTGGCAAAAAGAAGTGGAAAAAAAGAGGAGAGAAAGGATTTTATTTACTCTAACCACGGAGATAATTAGGGTATAAACAAGATTGATGACAATGGGAATGATAGGAAAGATTGGACTGGACATTTATTTCAAAAATTACACTGGAGGAATGTGGTGATTTAAAGAGAAGTAGATCACTATTCTTGAATAACAAGACAACAGTGGTAACAAAGTAAAAATGAGTATCTTGGGCCTAAAATGTCGCTCAAGTGGCAGAGTACATCCTTTGCACCCAGGTCCTGGGTTTAATACTAAGCACAACATGCGCCCTGAGTAACACTGGATGTGGCCACAAGAATTTTTTAAAATAACGAAAAAAATTTTAGTTGGGTATTCTTTGGAACACAAAGTTTTACCCATCACATATTTAAAATTACTAGACACATATGCTAATTTGTTTTGCAAGCTTAAAAGGAAGTATCAGAATAAAAATGATATAATCCTGACCACCACAATTCACAGATTTCTGAAGCAATAAATGAAAACTATTCTTTGGGAGGTAGCACTATTACAAAAAATAAAAAGGAAGAAAATAAGGAGAGAATATAATAATGAACAAAATCAGAGAGGGCTCACTTGCTTATGGAGCTAGAAAAACCATCCAGTTTTAAAAAAGAAACAAAAACGCAGTAAAGAGAGATAGGAAAAGAGTCAGAAAAATATTCTACCAAAGTGATGGAAATTGCAAAAAATGGCAGTAGTGTAAAAGCTTACAAGTGCTTGATCTGAGTTAGTCACTAACCCTGTGACCTTGATGCAATTACTTGCCTAAGAAATTTTAGTCCCTTAGAATTTCAAAAACGAAACCCTCAATTGTACAGCAGTAAGATCCTCAGAGATTCTCAGAGTTGAGACTTAAATATATTTTGATGACAAATAAAATTTTAACATACAGAAAAATGACTGTGATTTTGCACGAAGTTATTTTTTAAATGATTTAAGAAAGAGTTTTCACAGACCGGAGATATTGTACAGCGGGAGATATTGTACAGCTTTGCAGGCAGCCCATCGGGGCTGGATCCCCGATACTCCATACAATCCCCTGAGAACTACCAGGTGTGAGCCCAGAGTACTAAGCCAGGAGTAAGCCTGAGTCCAAACACACACACACACACACACACACACACACACACACACACCCCAATTTTCAGTACAGAGGAAGATCTACATCTGTAAGACTACAGAAGTTAAGAAAGCTGTGGAGTGAGGATATTGTAGAATCTGCGGAAAAATAGTTTTGGCAATCTTTGTCATTTTATATCTCCTACCCTCATTCTAATCCTAGTCTATTATGTGGTCCACATACATATATATTATCTATTATCCGCCACGTACCCACCATCTCAGGTGGTTGACCCGGGTTCAAATGCCCAGCACCACATACAGTCCTCCAAGCACCACATACGGTCCTCCAAGCACCACCAGTCATGCCGTCAAAGGACAGAGCAAGAAATAAGCCCTGAACACTGCTGGTGTAACCAAAAAAATAATCTTCTAGCCTTTCTAAATATTAAGCAGCAGCCAGGACTTTTAACTTTTTATTATTAATGAACTAAAAAAAAGGGTGAGATAAAAAAAATTACTGTTTTAAAATAAATTATATATAAACTATATTATATATGTTACATATAATGAAATATGGATAATAGGTAAATTATTTGGACTGGACAAGTGGAAATTCACTTTTACTAGCAAATTATACTAGAAGGGCTTACACAGGAATACTGTCTTTTCATAAAGTTATTCTGAATAAGAAAGAGATGCACCATAGGAGTGGTAAAAATGTATCCAATACTTCCACTATCCTTGCAGTGTAAGTGGCTACAAAAAGTATCTGGACTTCAAAATAGATTCTGCTATGCAAAAATAAGTATGACTATCTAGTGATATCAATAGCAAATTATCAGGGGCTTTCACAAATTAAGTACAGTAACTACCTAAAACCGAAAACATCACCAATAAGTTGATGGTTCAACTCTAGTATAATGAAGTTTCTAAACTAGTTCAAAACCTATCAACAATTTTTAATTCAGGCACACTACTTATGAACTATAGCACTTCAACCAGCACTGCGTAACCTCAGTGACAGTACAAGGGTTAAGGCACTTGCCTTGTATGCAACCAACACAGCATATGGTACCCAAAGCACCTGTCAGGACAGATCCCTAAGCAGAGCCAGGAGTAGCCCCTCAGGCTCCACCAGCTGTGGCCTCCAAACAAAAACAGTAAATAAAGTCTGTACCAAGACAAAGAAACTTAAGGCTGCTCAAGAAACTTGCAAGACTATGTACATCAAGGAGAAAATGTCTAAGGGTCTTTAAAATAGAACATTTTATCTCACTCACAACATTTTATCTCACATACAACATTTTATCTCACATACATATTGTTCTTTGATTACAGTTAATATATTGGCAATCTCAGAGATTACATTTTACGGCTGTTGTACGCAATACTCTACTTTTTATAGAGTACTTAGATAGGCCATAATCAATAACAGTATGTCTCCAAAAAATTGAAATGTCAACATCAGAATTCCTTAACGAGTTTATAATATTCAATATTAAATTTAATATTAAAATAATTAGTTGAGCTATTTTATTGTAATATGAATTTTGATTCTTCGGTGTAGTTAAGACAACTGACATTTAGTTAACATCACTCACCAAGTATCAGATCCTGTACTGAGTACTAATTAAGCACTAGTTTATTTACTTCCCACATCTTAATAACCTTTGAAGTTTATCTCTTCTTTTTAAGATGAAGAAACTAAGAGTTAAGCAAGATGAAATAACTAGCTCCAAATCAACCATTTAAGGATCACAGCTGAGATTAAAATACATAACTAACTGGCTTGACAGTGCTCTCTTATCCCCCATATAGTGATGGCTTCCTCAGGTATATTATAAAGACAGTGACCCGTTTTCATGAGTTATACAATAAATGTCTTAAAAGTTACAGAGAAATAATTAGAAAAAGTGCAAACAATGCATTAGTACTAAATATATGTATCTGTGTTGTTCAAATGTTTCCTAAAGCTTAATATTACTCAAACCGCAAACATCTTTCCTTGCACAGCAACCCCACCATCAATGATCTCAAATTATTACAATAAGTTAAATTTCTCATGAACTTTTCCTCATTCAGATCCACAAAACTTTTAGTAATGATGTGTTTCTTAGAACAGCAGTTTCTTAAACAGCATCACTATATAATGAATCCATAATGAAACTCATTCCTTTTTTTTATCCTAAACTTCTTTTTCCCACAACCATCAGGATCATTTTTATCAAAAATACAAAAAGTAGCAGACTGATGTAGAGAATGTGTGCAGATGTGGAGAATCTGGAACCCTCATACACTGACGGGAAAAATGAAGCACTGGTTGCTCCTGAAAAGTTAAACAAGGTAGAACTACTGGCCCAACAATTAGAATTTTGGGGAAAAACCTAAGGAATTCAGGAACATCCCACTGAACCCCCCACTCCTGGCTTACAGCCTTTGTGATCAGTTTCAAATGGCTGTGTATTCCAAACTAAACAGGGAAAGCAGAAATAGTATGTACTACATTTTCAGTATTAACCCAAGAAATGCGTAGGAACATATGAATTTACTAAATGCTCAGTGAATATAGCATTTTAAATAGTAAACACAACTGTTCGTGTACTTGTAAAACTTAGTAATTAAAAGGTAATAAATCACATGTGTATATAAGTTCTTTATAACCAAACAGCAAAGAAATGACTGTTATACAGCAATTCATACATTTATATATCAATCAGTAAACTCAATACTTAATTACAACTTATTTCCGGTATTACATAAAATCGGGCTTTTACTGCACAAGTTAGTGACAAATCTAATAAATGCATTTCACTTCATCTAAATCAGATGCTCATACAGAAATTAAATCACTAATAAGCAGTATGTCGCATAACTGAAATGCTAGATTGGAGCCCACCGAAATGTCTCCTTGTTAGAAAATTTACTGGAAAAACTTTTACCATACACGCTTTTTTCTTTTCAGTTTTGAGGCTACAGTCGGTGGAGCTCAGGGATCACTTCTGGCAGTGTCTCAGGGGATCATCGGCGGTGCAGGGTCCCAGGTGGGTGCGCAAGGTATGTGTGCCCGCCACCCACCGTACTTCTCTCTGGCCCCTTCCACATACATATCTTAGAAGATTTCTGGTGTGTGCGATATGTTGACAAGTTTTCAAACTGTGATATCAAATATTCGTGTATCTTTGTACAGTAATTGTCAAACCTAAGAAGCTGGGGGCGGGGCGGGGGGGGGGGGGATTGTCGACAGTTCAGTGAAACAGTGATCTAATTAGCGGTCCTGTCTATTAAGCAGCTGTAGGGTGTATTTTAGAAATCATCTGCCCAGGTTCACCCAAAACTAAGCCCCTCAACTTTCAGTATAAAATGCTGTTACAAAAAAAAAGTACTCTTGTAAAATAAAACGAAACCAAATAAAAACGAACCCTCTCTTTCCATAAAGGCTGCCTTACAGCAGGATACGAAAATAAAACCAATTAGAGAACGCACTGGGCTTCCACTACAAAGGGAGTCTCAACAATGGGAGCCACTGTGCAAGGCAATCCGTCCTGTCCCACCTAGGTAGATTTGTTTTTAACGTGCACACGAAATGTTTACAATTTTTTTTCTCCTTTTTCAACTTCCTAACGCGTTTTGGCAGTGCTCAAAAAAAAAAAAAAAAGAAGAAAAGGAAACTGATTCTGCACTGGGGAGCCCATGCAAACTGTAAAGCTACAACCCCTGAGCTCAGATGACTTCTTAGGAATCGGTCGAGCGGATCCTGTTTACCCTCGGAGAAGAGGGTGGGGGGGAGAGGAGAGAAACACACACACACATACACGCGCACACACACACACATAAGCACACACACCCTAGTCTAACGACCGCTCGATCTTTTCTGCTCCAGCGCCCCGCGGAAACTCTACGAGCTAAGCGCATCGCGGCGGCCAGAGCCCGAGCCCGCTCGCGAGCCCCTCCCCGCGGCTCTTCACCCCGTTTCCGAGGTGTAAACAAACCCCCCGCCGCTGCGGGAGGTAAACAATGAACCTGCCGCCAGGGCTGGGGGGGCGGTGTTGGTCGAGTCGGGCTGGGCGGCGGGGGTCCGAGCGGAGACTTAAAACCATCAGCGGAGGGCTCCCTCCTCCACTTTAGCAGAGCACTGAGGGGCACCTCACGACCTGGGGGGGAGTTTAGACTGGGGGGGAGGGGGAGGAGAGGAACGCGAGACGGAGCGGCGAGCCGAGCGTGTCCGGCTCGGGGTCCCGGCCTCGGGCGGGCAGGATGTGGTCGCCCAGCCCTCAGACATCCTCCGGCAGCCCCAGTAACCAGCCTCTCCGTCTCGCCCTCGCGGCCGCCCCCCCCTCCTCCCCCCCCCCCACACACCCGGACTCGGCGGCGCGGGCTCGGGAGAGCCGGGCAACGCCGTCGCGGGGCGGGGATGGCCGGCTCCGCCGAGTGCCGCCCGCGTTCCAGCAGGGCACCCGCAGCCCCCCGAGGCCCCGCGCAGGGGAGGCTCGAGGCGAGGCCCGCGGCCCCCGGGGAGGGGGGATGGGCACAGGGAGGTGGCCCCGGGTCCGGCTCCCGCGGGCCGGCAGGCGGGGCTCGGGCTCCAGCCTCTCCCGCTCGCCGCCCCGAGAAAGCCCCCCTCCCCCGGCCCCCCAGCCCCCGGCGCCTCCGCCCCCCGCCGCGCGCCTCGCCGGCGCCCCGCGTTACCTCGGGTCAGATCCAGCGGGACGTTCTCCTCGCCGCTGTCATTCCGCCCTGCGCGAAACAGACACACAGCCCCGATTAGGATTCGCTCGCCAGGCCAGCGGCGGCAGCCCTGACTCTGGCCAGCGCCCCGGCTCGCTGCCCCCACCCAGGGCCAGGGGAAGCCGAGCGCCGACGGGGTAGCGGACGCCGAGCGCCGGGAGGGTGAGAGCGGCCAGCGGGCTTACCTCGTATTCGGAGGTTCTTCAGCGAGCGGCCGCGGCCGATCGCCGCCATATTGACGGGTTTCAGTCACAACACCGGAAACCTCGCCCAATCGCGCGAGAACCCCTTCCCCTCCCCGCGCGCCGCGCCCGCCCCCCGCGGCATCCACACACACGCGCACACACACGCACACACGCACACACGCACACACACACACACACACACACACACACACACGCTCTCCTCGCCCCCGCCCCTCCGGCGTGGCGGGCGGCTGGCAGCGGGGTGTCGCGGGCTCAGCTCCCGGCCCGCGGGAAGTGCCTCCTCCAAACTCGGGTCCCCCACCCTGGGAGCGACACACACACACACACACACACACACACACACACACACACACACATGCGCGCGCGCCTCGTCTTAGGCCACCGGGCCACCCTCCAGAGCTCGTGTGGCGGGAGGGGGCATTTCCCAGGAGGGGAATCCCATTGATGCGAGCGCAGCGCGGGGCGGGAGGCTTCCCCCCCGCCCGGCCGAAAACGTAATCCGAACCGAAGGGAGCTGGAGGAAGGCGGGGATGCGGCGGGCCGGCCACCTGCTGGAACCGTCCTGCCCGGCTCTCCGGGTGGCCTTTTTAGAGCCCTGGGATAGAGAACGCCCGCTTCCTGCTGCCTGGGATTGGGAGGAGGCTTGTTTCTGTTTTGTTTGGTCTTGCGCACGTGCGCTCGCTCTCGCACTCGCTCGGATCCCCTTTCGGGACTCGCTCTGCTCCCCCCGCCCCCCAAACCTCAGCGGAACCGCAGAGCCGTTTTGTTTGCACCCCTGGCTGGGACCCGCGGGCCGAGGACCGCCTGCACTCGAGCTTCAAAGCTCCGCTCCCGCCGCGCTGGGGAGCTGCTTCCGAGCCGACGTGGAAGGTTGCGAAGCCCTGTTTGTAACGGCCCTCGCGCAAGGCGCCGGGCACGGACGAGCCCGAGTGCAGGGTGGTCCTCCGGGAGGCGCGGTGGGGATCCGGGCTGAGCGTGAGCGCCCGTGGCAGCGCGAGCACGGGAAGGCCGGAGAGAGGGTTTCCTCCCGGCCAGGAACCGGTCGCCGAGCCCTCGGTCCGAGGGATGGGTCTGTCTTTGCTCCCAGATCAGTCGCCCGTGTTGATGCCCTCCATTAATATTTTTGAATGCATCGAATAAACACTTCAGTTTTGCCTTGTAGGAACTGCCTTAGCCGCTTCATATATAAACCTGGCTCCTGACCCACAGCTTAGTATATGGTCATTAATAAAATATGTAATGCATGCACGTACACCTGGCTCTTGACCCAGAACTTTCTCTTAAGGAAAGTTGGAAGGGAAGTTGTGACCGTTTTGTCCCTCCGGAGTTCTTCAGAAGGGATCTTCATTGGTAGTAGGGATCTTGCCTTAACCACCTGTCTTTTCCCAGCCCCCAGTTCAGTGCTGTGTTCAGTACAAATAAAAGGTCTGTTGTAGGAGGAAATGCCCCGAATTCCTTCTTTATCCAAATGCTTTAAATGCTTTCAAGCAATATGGAAAGTACTGTTTGCAATCGTTAATACTACTGAACATTTGGAAATACTTAAAATGACCAAAAGCAGGGATTGCGTAAATTATTGAAATATCAGTACTATGAATTTTAAATGACTATACGGAGCTAGTGCATTTATAGGAAATAACGCCCATGAAACTCACTCTAGCAAGAGATTATGAGGCTCCCATTTTTATAAATCTTTGAAAAACATAGCAAATTAAAGGTGTACTTTATAAAATAGTGTAGACGTACTTACAGAGAAAAAACTGAAAAGTTCACAACAGACTATTAATTGATTTCCTAACTCCAGTAGTAGAATTAAACATTTGGTTTATTTTCTGGTTTACTTTTCTTTACCTTGTAAATGCCCTATGATCAAAATATTAATGTAAAGAATTAAAACTTTTAAGAACATGGAGTAGGACCATCAGGAAAAGTGAGAGAGGAGAGCGAGAGAGAATATGAGAGAGAGAGAGAGTGAAAGAGAAAGAGGAGAGAGAGAGAGAGCCACTTTCCTTATTAGTATGCTATTTCACATTCTTACTGGCTCTGCAATGAGAGATACCTGTTGTTAGTACTATTCTTGAATTCAATGATGCAACAAAGAATGTTGTTTTTTTATGGCATTTCTGGTAACAATATTAACAATAACTTGATTCCTGTCCCATAGCATTTGTCTTGATGCAAATTATTTATTCTAGTACAGCCTAAGGCAGAAATCACAAAACTTGAAAAGTCTGCTTAGGATCTTAAAACTTTTTATCCTCCATTTCACCAATTTAAGAAGTAGAAAACTGATTAGAAAGTCAACCAAACTCTTATAATTGTACCAATTTTCAACCAACCCTTTTATTTCCATTTTTATCCCTATCCTAAATCAAATCCTTCCTAATAACAATTTAAATTTATTTTCTCTTTCATCCTATCTACAAAATTGAGTGTCCCTGTTCCACTTTTAAATTACTTAGACTACATGAGAACCTGAATCCAACAGCCTTTCATCTATATAAATGTAACTGTTTATTCCTATTTAGAGATCATTATCCAATTACTCCACCTCTGGGGTGGAGGAGAGTGCAAAATGCCTTGCTCCCTCCCACCTTACAGTGAAACTAGTTTTTCCTCTGTTACTTGAGGACTCTGCTGCCCATATTTGAGTGACTGTTGTCTACATTGGTTCTCAAGATGAACAGCCTATCTGGTAAAAAGAACAAGTCCTTAGTGTTTGCAAATGGCACTCAACTTGGAAGCAGGAACTTAGGTAAATTTTGGCAAAGCATACATTTCACAACATTGAATTTGCTTTTTAAACAACACATTATTGATCCTTAATCAACTTGTTTTGTGGAAATTCCTAAGTTCTCTTTTATTCTTGCCATTAGGTAGTCATTCCTCTTTTGAAACTTGTTTTTCTTCCTTGTTTGTTTTAGCTTACCCTCATGTCTTACTCCTTTTGTTTTCTTCTTAATACTTCTCCAATTTTCCTGGTCATTTTGATTCTAATCTGGTCATTGAGAATTTGGCTTCCTCTTATTAGGTTTCATTTCCCTTCTAGGTTTCATTTGCTATGTGAATGAATTTTTTTCTCATAGTATTAGTCATTGATAAAACAAAAAAACAAAAACAAAAAAAATGTTTTATGAGACTTGGTCCAGAGCCACACCTCTAAGAGATAACTGCTTGATTCTGAAGATAACAATGACTTCATTGATAGTCACTCTCTAGAGTCTATTCTCTATTGCACACAGTAAATAACTCAAATATAGACCATATTTTATCAGTTTCACTTATAGTTGTAATGTTGAACAGAAACAAAGCCTTGCCAAAATTTTAGTTCCCTTTATCTGTTTGCCCTATAACATAGGCCACATGAAAATAAAACTAGTAAAAACCACAACATTTGTTCAGTCTATTTTTCAGTAATTTCTCTTGGTAAATAAACCACATATTTGACATCCAGATAAAGATATTAAGAAGACAATCAATGGGCTAAATTAAATGAGTGTTCTCATCCTACACATGACTGACTGTGATGATTTAACCCTGGTCAGAACCTGAAGGACAAACTTTGTCTTGTTATTTATTGTAAATTTTAATCTGTCCCAAAACCTGATTTTAAAGAATCTCATTGTGAAAAGAATGCAAATATTTATAAAATAAAATCTTGAAAGGTTTCACCAATGATTATCTGACTGAGTTTTGAGCAATTTCTATTTTTCTTTTCCTTGTGAAAATTGTTCTAAAGTAAGTTTTTATTACACATTCTTTTTTAGAATAGAATAAAACACTTTAGAGAAATGTTGAATGCCTGAGACCACAAGATAATATATTTGACTAAAATTATGTGTTAATTCTCAGATCTATCAAAATTATTTGTATTTCTCATCATTTCAAAAGAAAAAGTTCATGCCACAAAACATGTATATTTTCTTTCTCATTAAATTAAAATATAAAACAGATAAATACATAAAGAAAATTTTATTTTTATTTTTTAGTAATGCAAGTAAAATAGGACTGGGTATACCTTATTTTAAACTTTTTTGTTAAAACATTTAGTACTAAATTCTAAGCAACTTTATTTTGATATTTCAGCTCATACATCTAACAAAATTCAAAGCTAAAAGTTGAAGAGCTATTCAATTTGACTATAATTTCTAAATCTTGCATTTGTTTTTCAATCCCACCCATCATTTATATATGTTTTTTGTGTGCATTATTTAGTATCTACTTTCTTTTTTTGTTGTTCATGATGATTTATTATAGGCATTCAGTATTCCAACATCAGTCCCATCAATATTATCACCATCTCAATCTGTTTTCATAGCAATCTAGAGGGAATAACATTTAGAAATTTCAAATAGTTTCATAACTTCATCTAAAAGATTTTAAGTTTAGAAAACTCTATTTTCATGATTTATTGGTGTGTAAATGTATAAAAGTTTTTATAGGTAATATATATTTTGAAATATTTTAAAAATATAAAAAATGAATGCATTTCTAAATAACTTCAAAAAGTTCTCTTCTTAAAACAACTTTTTAATTAATAACTTGTAGTTAATTTTGTCATACTTGCCTGAAAGGAAAAAATTAGTTTTAATGTTGTTTTGAAGTAATAAGCTACTGGAAACTACCTTTCATATAAAAAAAAAGAGACTTGCATTTAAATAAGTAACAAATATCACACAATGCAAAATTTTTTCATAGTCACTCCACTTCTCATTTCATATTGCAAAAATTACATTTTAAAGTGATAAAACTTTAACAAATGGTATTATGCCTATTCACCTACCAATTCCTTAATTTCTTTGTTTAATTTGTGCCAAGACCTCATACATGTCAAGTATTCGTTCATCCTTTAAGTGTATCTCAACATGTCACTCTCTTTAAAAATATTATTTATAACACCTACTTCACTGATTTTTTTAGAAAACAATACTTTAATTCAGGAAGGTGTTATGTACAAGTATGTATGCTTTTTGAGTTCTTTACTTTGGTGGTACAGAAAAAAAGGAGCTATTACTGAACTAAATCCAGCAAACCATTAAGTGAAACAAGTACAGAAGTATCTATGCCTCCTTCCAACTACACAACAATGTTTTAATAATACTATTTTTTCAAAAATGCTTTCTTCAAATATTCAGCTTTCTTACCCTTTGACTATCATGGTTGACTAGTGGAACAACGTTTTAGTTTCATCAACAAATTGTTGGGGGTTTTTTTGCATTCTTTTTTAAGTTACTTTAAAAAAAGAAAAGAAAACCATAGCAGGAAATGAAACATATCCCCTGCCGATATATGTATTTTTGTTTGTTGCTAAAAAGAAGTCTGTCTTTTTGCAAAGTAATGGACTCAATATCCCCTAAGTCTAACATCACTGAAAAAAAACCAGAAAAAATTCTCTGATATTCTGAATGTGTATTTTAAAGTTGCTATTAACAATTTTTTATCATTTGTTAAAATCTCAAAGAACCACTACATAGTTAAGTACATAAATTAATATTTCAAATATTCAATTTCTAAAATATTGTATCTGGCTATCTGACATCTGCTATATTACAATTGTGCTTTTCATTAAATGAACTAGATATAGTGCTAATATCAGGAGTAGAAATAACTGGTCTTTTATTTAGTACATTCTTGTGCTTCTGCTTTCATTATATGTGTCTCATACAATTTTTGGTTTTTCAGTTGTTATATTTGCAATATTTAAAAAGCCACATAGGGGCTGGAACGATTGTACAGCAGGTAGGGCATTTGCCTTGCACGCGGCTGACCTGGGTTCGATTCCCAGAGTCCCATATGGTCCCCTGAGCACCACCAGGGGTAATTCCTGAGTGCAGAGCTAGGAGTAACCCCTGTGCATTGCCGGGTGTGACCCAAAATAATAATTAAAAAGAAACTAAAAAAAAAAGCCATGAAATGTGAAAAGCATTTTTAACAATACTCATTAAATGCGCTTATCTGGATGTAATATATGGTCACATGCCGAAATGGAAAAAATTCTGGAGGAAGAAGAGAATGGTTGTAGGCTCTTCTGAGTTTCAGACATCACAGTCTTCTCTTAAAATACCTTGTATGATTGCTTAATCTACTGAACAAATGACAGCTTCATTGCTTAATGTCTGATATATGCAAAGTTTATTTTTGTCTCTCACTAAAAATTTCTTTACTAAATGTCTCACTAAAAATAAGGGCCACATGGATCGCTGCACATCTTGGAAGCCGCTCTTACGTGCTGAGGTAAAAGGCAGCTGGGATAGAGAAGGGACCGCTAAGTAAATGACGGTTGGAGGGCTCACTCGGGATGGGAGATTCGTGATGAAAGTAGACTATAGACCAAACATGATGATTGCTTAGTACCTGTATTGCGAACGATAGCCCCCAAGAGAGAAAGAGGGAATGTACCTGCCAGAGAGGCAGGGGGTGGTGAGAGAGATACTGAGAACCAGTGGTGGTGAAGAATGGGAATTGGTAATCATGAGAGTTTATAAAACTGTAAAAAAATAAATAAATGTTTTTCAAAATTTTCTTCAAAGGGTTGGAATGATATACAGTGGGTAGGGCATTTTCCTTGCACACGGCTGACCTGGGTAAGATTTCTAGCATACCATATGGTCCCCTGAGCATCACCAGGAGTAATTCCTGAATACAGAGCCTGGAGTAACCCCTGAGCATCGCCGGGTGTGACCCCCCCAAAAAAAAATTTAAAAAATGTAAAAGTGCCAAATAAACACCTTTAAAAAATTTCTTCAAAATTTCTTCGCCAAGACCATAAAAATAAAACAGCATTAAAATTAGATGAATAGTGAGAAAACTGGAAAAGACGAACTATCTAGAAAGCAAATGCCTGTAGTATATCTGAGATCTGGAGATAAAGCTGCCATATCAGAAAGAAAAGAGTAGAACTTGGGAGTCCAGCACTAAGCCCAACTTTAGCACTTAGCCAAACCAGACCCAGGTTGGTAGCACCCCCTAACTTCTAGCAGTTGTAATTATCAATCCTTTCCAGAGAAAAGTGTGTACCCTATCAATTCCTAGAATTCTCAAAAATCAAGATCAATCAAATTACTTGCTGGAAAAAATTCACCATATATAATAGCCAGTAAAAATAAAAATCAGATGGACTTCTTTCCATTGACTTCTGATATTGATGATCAGAAACAGAATATTATTTTAAAAAAACTATGTAAGAAAATATTTTCTTAAATGAACAATTTCATGATGGAGAATAGATGTGGAATTTATATTTCCAAAAAAGAAATCTATTGCTCTAGATAAAATATATAAACAACTGTTTTTAGGCATTGATCTGTGTAAGACCTTGAAATAAAAGAAACAAACAAGGTAAGATACACTTTTGGGGGGGAGGGGGGCTTGGATCACACCCAGTAACACTCAGGAATCACTCCTGGAGGTGCTCAGGGGACCATATGGGATGCCAAGGATCGAACCCGAGTCCGCACTGTGCTTTATAGTCTTTTGTACCTTTTCTAGTCAGAGTCCTATTAGTTCACTCTTTACATCTCTTTTCTTTGAACTCTCCAACCATACTTATAAAAGTGTGCTAATTCCATATCTGGATTTTGTTCTATTCTTATCAATTTTTCATCACGATGATACATTTTTCTGATTTGTTACATATAATAACTTTTAAATTGAATATTAGACATTGTAAATAAGTTTAGAAAGTGGGATTTTTTTCATAATTCTATTTTTTTCTTCTTATATTTATTTATTGAGTCTCTGTGGGAAAAGTTACAAAGTTTTCAGGTTTAAGTCTCGGTCATACAATGATCAAACACCTTTCCCTTCACCAGTACTCATTTTTCACCACCAAGAACCCCAATATACCCCCCTTTCACCCCTCCCAATGCCTGTGAGGCAGATGATTTCTATTTAACTCTTCTCTACATTTATTACACTCATTATTTCGACAAAAGATGCACCGTTATTGTTTCGAATTTCCCCCCCAACAATCAGAATTGCTGAAAAGACATTGTGAAATACTTTGTTTTCTATAGCTGGTTATGAGAATCATATAATGTCGATTTTGGATTTCTGCAAAGAGCCAGATAATTATGAGATTGGTTTCTGTGTGTCCGGTGTTATGGCTGTGCTGGAGAGCCACTCGTGGAGGGCAACTCATGACCTTGGTAGGGCATGAAGGATGAGCCAGTACCGTCTCCCTTCCCATGAGTCTGCAGTTGCCCTGTCACCACCGGCTCATACCTGACTTTCCAATAAGCTCTGAGGCAGCGGCCACCTTGCTGCGGGGGGGGTGGGGGGGGGGAGGCGGAAGGGAGCAACACTCTTTCCCTCCCGGGGAGGCATGGCTGCCGGAGTTTAACGCATGGTTCATTCACTTTTCTGTTGCAAGCTGCCGGGCTCTGGATTAAGTCCTTTTGCCTCTGGAGCCATGGCCATGCCGGAGAGCTGCTCGTGGGGGGCGACTTGTGACCTCGGTAGGGTATGAAGGACTAGCTGGTACCGTCCCCCTTCCCATGAGACTGCAGTTGCCCCGTCACTGCCGGCTCATACCTGGCGTTCCAATAAGCTCTGAGGCAGCGGCCACCTTGTATGCGGTCCAGATGCATTTCTGCCAAAAGCCGCTGGGTTTCGAGATTTGTTTCTGAGTCTCTGAGATCATGGCCATTTATCAGCTTAATCAAGAGCCAGAGAGGCCGTTTGTAGACGGCGACTTGGGGTCTTGCTGGATTGGGGAGGAAAGGGCAGGTTCCACCCTCATATGGTGAGGCCCTGCGTGTCTCATCACTGCAGGCCCAAACCTGACTGTCCAGTGGCCTCTAGAGGATGGCGGTCACTGGGCCACCAGGGGTAACAGGCCAAGGCACAAAACCTATTCCCACCAGCGCCAGTAACCTACTGCAGGAACAGGATGCATTTCTGCCAAAAGCCCTTGAGTTCTGAGATTCATTTCTGAGTCTTTGGGATCATGGTCATTAAGCAGTTCGATCAGGAACCAGAGAGACCATGCCTCCAATTATATAGGTAAGCCGGAGGTGGTTTGTGGGTGTGTCTCCCACATACCTAACTTTTGGCGGTTTACTTTTTTTTTTTTTTGGCCATTTACTTTCTTGGTAAACTTTGCCCCAAGTTTTTGGGGTCTGGCCAAAGGTACAGCAGCAATTTTGGGGTATCGGAAAGCCTGACAGTGCCATCAGGCTGCTGATTGCTGATGCACTCACCTCACAGGTACAGATTGACCTGCTGGTGGCACCATATGCCCATGGGATAGTCTTTTTTTTTCTTTTATTTTTATTGGGGAGAAGGTGCCAGTAATTGAACACAGAACCTCATAAATGTTAAGTGCTCTACCATTGAGCTATATCCGAGTTTCTCTCACTGTCAGTTTAAACAAACTTTTGGGGAGTTTAAAATTTTTTTAGGTTTCACACCCCACCATCTTTCCATCTAATCCTGCCACTTCTCTTCAAATATCCCTAGTTCTGTTATCAATGTCTGTTGTGTTTTGCTTCATTTTTGGTTTTTGAGCCACACCTGGTGATGCTCAGGGGTAACTCCTATCTCTAAACTCAGGAATTACTCCTAGCAGTGCTCAGAAGACCATATGGGGTGCCAAGGATTGAACGCTGGCTGGGTTCAAGCAAGGCAAGTGACCACTCACTTCAGCCCCACTTTTGGGTAGATGTGATGAGTACTATACACAGAAGTTACACTCCTCAAATTTAATAATACTCTAAATAAATGATAGATTCATAAAAAAATAACCTCTAACATTAAAATATCAAAAATATAACGAATGAATAACTGAGGCTGGAGCAATAGTACAGCTGGCAGGGAGTTTGCCTTGCACATGGCCAACCCAGGTTTGATTCCTGGCAACCCATATGCTTCCCCAGCACTGCCAGGAGTAGTTCCTGAGTACAGAGCCAGAAATAACCCCTGAGCATTGCCAGGGTTACAATGCCAACCCAAAAAGCAAGCAAACAAACAAAAATAATGTATAACTGGTGTCCCAAGAGAAGTGAAGAGAGAAATTGGGTGATAGAATGTTTGATAAAGATGTTTAAGTTCCAGGCTCAAAAAGCTAAGTGCATCAAAAGCAAAACCAAAGTAAAACAAAACTATTGCAAAGCATAGTTTAGAAAAATGACAAATATGAAAGATAAAAGCAGGGAAGAAAGATAGCGCAAGTGGTAAGGCACATGCATAGCACTTGTGAGACCCTGAGCTTGATCTCTGTCCTCACATAACCCTGAGCACCACCAGTGCTAGCCCTGGTGACGCCCAAATATTTCAAAAAATGACCCAAATTAAAAAAATAAAATAAAAGGGAAATATTAAAAGTAATTAGAGAGCAAAAGCAAATTAACTATGAACAACAATAATAATGCAATTTATCAAATGAGACTCCATGAGTCAAGAGAAAATAGTTAAACAAACAACAACAAAGAACACCTCAATGAAACAAATACTGCACCAAGAATACTGTGTCCATGAGGGCCAAAGAGATTGTACATCGGGTCAGGTGCTTGCCTTGCAAGCAACTGTCCTGTGCTCAATCCTTGGCATCCTACATAATCCCCCAAGGACCACTGGGAGTGATTCCTGAGTGCAGAGCCAGGAGTAACCTCTAAGCATCACCATGTGTGGTCCAAACTACCTCTACCTGCTCTCCCCTCTGCCCCTCTGCCCCCTCCCCCCAGTAATGCTGAGACCAGCTAGATTCGCTTTCAGAATTAAAGGAATGATTCAAAGCTCCATGGATAGGCAACAGTATAGGGAGCTCATAGCTCTGAAACTAGTTTTGCAAAAAAGTATTAAAGAATCCTTTTTAAAAAGACAAGACAAACTTCTCAACACTTTGCCATTCAGTATGGCAGTTACTCATGATGCTTATTATTATTATTATTATTATTATTATTATTATGACACCCTCTACTAAAGAAAGGTCTGTTTATTCCTAACTTGCTAAGGGTTTTATATGTTTAAATAATGAATTAATGTTTTATTTATAGCTGATGTTTTATGTCTGCTCAAATGAATTTTTAAACGTCTATAGAGATTTTTTAAATTTACTAATTAATTCTGGTACTTAATATTATCTATGATACTACATTTTCTAACATAAAGCAAACTATTCCTTTTTTAGGACAAAACATAATTTTCTGCTATTATATGCCAATTCAGGTTTTCCTTTAAAGTTTTAAATCTTTTCTCCTCATTCTTACTATGTTGTGTATTTCTAGGAATTATTTATTTTACGTAATACAAAATACAGTTTTGGGAAAAAATGTATTAACTTATCATTGATTTAAAATTTTGCAAAATTTTAGGAGTTTCACTTTATTCATTCATCTATATGTGTATTGGTATTCCCACCTCCACAACCACTCCAAAGTTATTTCCCTCATATGTGGGGTACTAAAAAAGTATAATATAGGAACAACAAATAGCCAAAGATATGAGAACTGTAGATTTTTTTTTCTACAGAGCTGCCCTTACCTGGGGGTGGGGAGTCGGAAGTCACCCTTGGGATACTGGTGGAGGGAAGGGGGCTTTTTGGTGTTGGGTGTTGATGTTGGAGTGATGTTGGCATAAAAAAATACAGTTAGCCATATTTTAAATAACAATGCCTCAATAAAAATAGTAAAGAAAAGGTAAAAATAAAAAGAGAATAAGGGCAGTGCTAGTCATCCAACTCATGCCTCCTCCACGCAAATCATTCACTCAGCCCTTCGAGCTAGCTCTGACGCATCAGTGGTACATGTTAGGACTTTCACCTTAATACATTTATTTTTTAGTGTAATTAAAACTTTATCCTTTTACTTTATAGGCCATATATCATTACATTTAAGAGTTTAATAATCCTATATTCCCTTTATTTTGTGAGAGCTGTATTATGCTACTTTTTTTTCATTCTTGACATTGATTATTTTTGTGCTTACTTTTTTTTTTAATTTGAGAATTCTCCCCAGGGTCACATCAATTTTATTTCTCTTCAATAGCTAAATTGTAGGCCATTATTATAAATTTTTAAGTAAGTAATCTATTGGAGTTAGAAGTCAGAGAAATGACCAAATTTCTCTTGCAATAGTAATAATGGTAAGATAGTATAATGAAGGCTTCAGGGCAATGATAATATTCTCATTGCTGATTAGGGTGTTGCTTACAAAAATGTTCATTTTTTTAAAAAATTCTATTGGTCTGTTTACTTAATTATGCGTGATTTTTTTCCCTGTATGTATGAAATGTTTCGATAAAAATCACCTTGAGAGCTATGGATGTAGTTCTGTGTATGAATGCATGTGGAGAATTTGGGTTTAATCTCCAACACCTGAAAATAAAATTCTTTCGGAAATAAAATGGAAAAAAAACCCAAAATTCAAATAATTGAATCTCCTTAGTAAAAACAATATATATGCCAGCAATCAGGGAGAAAATATCTTTAATACACTAAATAGCTGTCTACAAAACTTGTATTTTAAAAATAAAATTGAAAAATAAAGACACTTATAGTAGAGCAGTTATTATGGGCTTTTTTTTTCTTTTCCTTTTTTGGGGTCATACCTGATGGTGCTCAGTGCTTATTCCTGGCTATGTGCTCAGGGATCACTCCTGGCAGTGCTCAGGGGACCATATGGAGAACCAGAGACTGAAGCCAGGTCAGCTGCATGCAAGGCAAGTGCCCTATCTGCTATACTATCTCTTCGTCCCCTCATTATATGCATTTAATGAACAAAATGATATGGTGAGATAGTTGAGATTTAAGAAAGAATATTCAATAAAGGCATTGATAAATCAAATAAATTAATTTAAATAAAATATTCAATATTTAATAACCTTCATATTTGGGACTGGAGGACTAGTATAATGCATAGGGCCTTTGCCTTGCACATGACTGACCCAGGTTCAAAGCAGCACAAACCACATGGTCCCCCAAGCCCAACAGGAGTGATCCCTGAGCGCAGAACCAGGAATAAGCCTTGAGAACAGCTGGGGATGGTCCACCCCACCCAATAAAATAAGGTAATAAAATAATATTTTAACACTGGTTATTACAACAGAAAAATGTAAACATTGACAACAATAGCTTGTTGTTTAGGAGTGGGAAAAAATGTTTAAATTTAATTAAACTTAAGCTCTTACAATGTTTGAAGAAGAGACTAAATAAATGATCAACTTTAGAGTTTGAAAACACTGCAAGAAAAGTATAAGATGACTTCCCAAAAGAGCAGAAAATAAGCATGAAACTTGAACTTTAGGGTGGAGATGGTGGAAATAAAATATGAAATATCAGCGAAGCAAGAAACATCAATCTCAAGCTAGACAAAGAGAACAGAAACCTAGAAAGAATTTCAACAATAGAAAGGACAATTTAAAATAGAAAATAAGTTCAAATATTTATACATGGTGCGCTGGAGCGATAGCACAGCGGGTAGGGCATTTGCCTTGCATGCGTCTGACCAAGGTTCGATTCCTCCCTCCCTCTCCAAGAGCCCAGCAATCTACTGAGAGTTTCCCGCCCGTACAGCAGAGCCTGGCAAGCTACTGTGGCATATTGATATGCCAAAAACAGTAACAACAAGTCTCACTTTGTGTTCCTGGAGTGAGCAGATGCCATTGGGCTACACTAGCAGGCGACAGGGACGAATGGAGATGTTTCTGGTGCCTGCTCAAGCAAATCGATGAACAGCGGGATGACAGTGCAGTACAGTGCAGTGCAGATTTATACATGGCTATAATGTTTACTTAAATTTAAAAAACTTACCAGCTAACAGGCAGAGATTGTTAGATTATTTCCTAAAACCTAACTATATACTATTGATGAGATAGACACAAATACAAAATGTTAAAAATGTAATGATGAAAATGTATATAAAACAAAAGGAGTCTGTTGCTTTAATAGTAGAGAAACAAGATAATTTAAGAAAGGTAATTTGTGGGGCCAGAGAGTACAGTGGGAAAAGTTCTCACTTTGCCTGCTGCTGACCTGGTGAGACCCACAGCACCCTATATCCCTATGTGGTTCTCTGAGCTCTGTTAGGAGTGATTCCTGAGCACAGAGCCAGGAGCAAACTCAAAGTACAGCTAGCTATACCCAACTCCAACATCCCCCTCCCCGCAAAAAAAAAAAGAAAAAAGAAAAAAAAACTACTTGTGTCTGAAAATCCTAATGTAATGAAAAGAGGAAAAACTACAAAGAATGACAATTACGGGGTTGGAGAACTAGCACAACAAGTAAAGGCACACAAAGATCAGTGATGACTTGATAAAGAAATAAGCAGGATTCCTAAGCAAAGAAGCTCAAAATTGTTGTTTTGTCTAAATTTGTTTTTTGAAATGATGATGCATTTATTTAAATTGATTCACCTTCTCTTTCCTTTTGTTGTTCCAGTGACAGGGTCACAGACACTAGTTTATAGTGTTTACACTCATGGATTTGGGGAGGGGGGTGGTCACACTCTTAGTTGTGGTGCTGGCATGTTCTTGGTTGCAGTGTGCCTGAGACCTCACACTTCGTTGTGGTGTCAGGAACCCAAAAAACAGTGACACCAGGATTAATCTTGGTGCATGTGGAATGGTGCCAGGAATCAAACTTGGGCTCTCATGCTTGCTAGGCAGGCATTTTTGCCATCAATCTATCCTGGTGTCTCTATCCTAATGTCCTTGATTTAGTTTTAGTATACTTCCAGCAGAGATACAGCCACTTTCAGTGAGAGAGCCTTAAGAGAGAGCCAGGGGATCATGACTTAGCAAACAAAGGTGACACTCTGTGAGATTTCACATTTTCAAAAGAAGAGCAGAACACAATAGGATAAATATTATTGGATTTCCATTCTATTTTTGTAATTTCCTGAAGATTTGGCTCTAATCTATACACATAAAATATTTTATATACCAAAACAATTTATAAATGGAATAACTTTTCTATGACTGATTTATTTTCATTCTTCTGCCATCACCTCCTTCTAGACACACCCAAGAAACTGAGTTAGTGACCAGAACATTAGTTGTTTGGCATAGAATTAGAGAAACTATTTTTAATAATAAATTAAGAAAATTGTTTAGGTAACACGGCTACAATAGTATTAACATTTATGTAGAGTTTTGGTGTAGAGTTACTGCATCTAACCATCAAAACGCCCAAGACCCTCCACCAAGGCCAGTATCACCTCTAATCCAACTCTTCTTTTCTTCACCTCTTCCTACTGCTTGGTAATCTCAGTTTTGTGATTCAGGGTCAAAGGTTTGTTATTCAATACTGTGTATTCCCTTGTTTTGTCTCTATTTTGCAGATGAGCGAGATTACGTAGTATTTGTCTTTCTTCCTCTGAGTTATTTTATTTAACACAACACCCTTCATTTTCGCCCATATCACAAGTCCTTATTTTTTTCTTAAATGAGGAAACTTTTAAAAAGGTGTATTTTGCTGTTTTACATTTTTACAAGTTATATCTAATGTTTTTAATAAACTTCTGACCTCACTTTCTAATTAGCATTTTCCCTTTCCTCTTAAGGAATATGAATTAATTAAGGAATTAATTCTTCAGTTTGCTGTCAATTATGAGATTTTAAAAATTATTATAGATTGTCCTTAGTCGTAAATTAACATTATTGAATAGTTTTATGTAAATAGCTGTTCAGAAACTTGTCCATGTTAATTTATTTTCTGGAAAAGTTTTGTTAATTGTGTTCTTGAAAAGCCTGGGCCATGAGTTTGCTTAAATTTCGGGCAGTGTGAGGTACAGCTCGCCCCCAAGGGCCCGGGACCCTCTCTGGGCATGCACAGCTAGCTCCACCTCCTACAAAGCCGGTTTTCTCCCCTGATCTGCGCGGGACGGGCACGGAGGCCCAGCTCTGGGCAACAAAGCTGAACGGCTCCTCATTCCAACCAGGAGACGTTCCCAACTCCTCGCCCAGTGCCAAGGACTCTTTCCGGAGCTGCGGCCGCATTAGCGGGAAATATTTTCCCACTACATATGCCATAGGAACCATAAGCTACCTTCTTAGATGGAAACTTCTCTAGTTTAGCTCAGCCACTAGAAATACAGTAGCCAATAACTCATAAGCCTATCTTAACTCACACTGCATATCAAGCAGAATAGTAACAGTGAACGTGAAGGACTAAACCACACCTCTCACAATGGTAAAGCAACGCAAAAGCCCACCAAACTTTCTTATTGAAGAGTCTAGCCCAGATGACACTAACAGTACTGCAGTGTTAGACAACCTTTCTGACAAGGAATTCAGAAGGGAGCTACTTAGGATGCTTAGGGAACTAAAAGAAACAATGGAAAGCAATGCCAATAGAAGACAAGAGGTCTTGAAGACAGAAATGAGGAAAATGCAATCGGAAATGTCAGACCTGAAAAATCTCGTAGGCGAATTGAAAAACTCAGTGGAAGGCCTCAGCAGCAGAGTAACAGCTGCTGAGAACAGAATCAGTGAGCTCGAAGATGAAGTTCAGAGACTCTCCAGAAAAGAGCAGAAAACGGAAAAGAGACTCACAATTCGGGAACAGATGGCAAGAGATGATCGTGATGAAGCCAAGAGGGGTAATATAAGAATTATTGGAGTCCCAGAGGTACAGGAAGAAAACCTTGATGAAGAAGAAACTGTCAAAGACATCATTGCTACAACGTTTCCAGAGCTGAAGAAAACTTGTGACCACATTCAGGAGGCCTGAAGGGTACCAGCTAGAAGAAATCCGAATAAAAATACCCCAAGACACATTCTGATCAAAATGACCAAAACCTTAGACAGAGACAAAATTATGAAAGCAGCAAGATCGAAGAAAGAAATCTCTTACAAAGGAGCATCCTTAAAATTCACAGCTGATTTTTCTGATGAAACCCTCATGGCCCGAAAACAGTGGTGGGACATAGTGAAAAAACTCAATGAAATAAATGCCTCCCCAAAAATACTTTACCCAGTGAGACTCTCATTCATAATAGAAGGAACAACACGCAGTTTCACAGACAAACAACAGCTCAGGAACTTCATAGACTCAAAACCATGGTTACAAGAACAACTAAATGGGCTACTTTAAGGCAAGAAAGGTCCCTCAAATACACCAAATTTCAACAGAACAATGGGACAAAATCCCATAACAATAATCTCTCTCAATGTCAATGGGCTAAACGCACCAATTAAAAGACATAGAGTGGCAGGATAGATTAGAAAATTGAACCCAACATTCTGCTGCCCACAAGAAACACATCTCAATAGTCAAAGCAAACACAGACTCAGAGTCAAAGGCTGGAAAACAATCCTACAGGCAAACAGCTCCCATAAAAAAAGCTGGGGTGGCCATCCTAATATCAGACCACATCGATTTCAGAGTGAAGAAGGTCATAAGAGACAGTGAAGGCCATTTCTTATTGATCAAAGGATCTGTACAACAGGAAGAACTTACAATAATAAATGTATATGCACCTAATGAGAGACCAGCAAAGTACTTAAAACAACTACTCATAGATTTGGAAAAAGACATCAATAGCAACACAATACTAGTGGGAGACTTCAACACCGCTTTGTCACCTCTTGATAGATCAACCAGACTCAAGCTTAGCAAGGACATACTTCATCTGAGGGAAACAATGGAAGAAAGGGACTTAGTAGATATATACAGGACACTTCATCCACAAAAAGCTGAATACACATTCTTCTCAAGCGTACATGGAACATTCTCCAAGATAGACCACATGCTGAGCCACAAAACATGCCTCCATAAAATTAAGAAGATAGAGATTGTATCAACAATCTTCTCAGACCATAATGCGCTGAAATTAGAAGTAAATCACACACAAAAACAGAAAACTAAATCAAACACCTGGAAATTAAACAGTGCGCTATTGAACAACCAGTGGCTTAGACAGGAAATCAAAGAGGAAATCAAAAGATTCCTAGAAACGAATGAAAATGAGAACACGAGTTACCAAAACTTATGGGACACAGCAAAAGCTGTCTTAAGAGGAAAGTTTATAGCTCTACAAGCATTCCTCAGGAAGGAGGAGCGAGCACACATAAGTAACCTAACCTCACAGCTTGAGAGCTTGGAGAAGGACCAAAAAAAGGAGCACAACCCGAACAGGAGAAAGGAAATAATAAAACTCAGAGCAGAGATTAACGAGATGGAAACCCAAAAAACAATCCGAAAGATCAATGAAACCAAGAGCTGGTTCTTCGAGAAAATTAACAAGGTTGATAAGCCTCTAGCAAAACTCACAAAGAAAGGGAGAGAGAAAACCCTAATAAACTGAATCAGAAATGAAAAGGGGGTCATTACAACAGAAACTACAGAAATTCAAAGGACCCTCAAGGAGTACTTTGAGAAGCTTTATGCCATGGAACATCAAAACCTCAAGGAAATGGATAAATTCCTAGACTCCTACAGACTCCCAAGGCTGAACCAAGAAGACCTGGAATACCTGAACAGACCTATCACCATCAAGGAAATTGAAATGGTAATAAAAAGTCTCCCCAAGCACAAAAGTCCTGGCCCGGATGGATTCACTAGTGAATTCTTCCAAATCTTTAAAGAGGACTTACTCCCAATGCTCTTTAAGCTTTTCCACGAAATTGAAATATCAAAAACACTTCCGAACAGTTTCTATGAAGCAAATATCACACTGACACCAAAAGCAGACAGAGATACCACAAAGAAAGAGAATTACAGGCCGATATCCCTGATGAACACAGATGCAAAGATCCTCAACAAACTACTAGCAAATAGAATCCAACTACTCATCAAAAAGATCATACACCATGACGAAGTAGGATTCATCCCAGGGATGCAAGGATGGTTTAACATTCGAAAATCAATCAACATAATCCATCATATCAACAAAAGAAAAGATAAAAAGCATATGATTATATCAATAGATGCAGAGAAAGCATTTGACAAGATCCAGCACCCCTTTATGATGAAAACCCTAGCCAAAATGGGTATAGAGGGGACCTTCCTCAACATAATTAAAGTCATCTACCACAAGCCTACAGCAAGCATCATTCTCAATGGGGAAAAACTGAGAGCCTTCCCTCTAAGATCAGGGACGAGACAGGGATGCCCACTCTCTCCACTGCTGTTCAATATAGTACTGGAAGTACTTGCAATAGCGATTAGGCAAGAAAAAGATATTAAGGGCATTCAGGTAGGAAAGGAAGAAATCAAGCTCTCACTATTCGCAGATGATATGATACTCTACTTAGAGAACCCAATAACCTCCACCAAAAAACTCCTAGAAACAATAGACTCGTATAGTAAAGTTGCAGGTTATAAAATCAATACCCAAAAGTCCATGGCTTTCCTATACGCAAACAGTGAGAGAGAAGAAAGCAACATGAAAAAAACAATCCCGTTCACAATTGTGCCCCAGAAAATCAAGTACTTAGGAATCAGCTTAACTAAGGAAGTAAAGGACCTGTACAAAGAAAACTACAAAACGCTACTTCAGGAAATAAAAGAGGACATGAGGAAATGGAAAGATATCCCCTGCTCATGGGTCGGGAGACTTAACATTGTCAAAATGGCAATACTACCGAAAGCATTGTATAAATTCAATGCAATCCCTATAAGGATACCCATGACATTCTTCAAAGAAATGGAGCAAACACTCCTGAAATTTATATGGAAATCAGAAAATCAATGGAAAAAAATTTCGGGCAGTGAACACCTTGATATTCTGATAGTAAGTGTTAATTTGGTCTGCAATGAGCAGTAATCCATTCTGGGCAGGGGCTGGGGATATTTTAAAGGTATGGACAAATCCTCCTCAAGGAGTAAGTATTCTCTTTATCTCTGCCACTGAGTGTTCTCCTCCTAATGCTTCTCCAATACTGATAGTTCTGCTGCTGCTTACTGTGCTTCTTAGGTGTGAGAGGGAGAAGGGGTTTGGGGCAACACCTGGCAGTGCTGAAGCTTAATTCTGACTGTGCTTAGGGGTCATTCCTGGTAGGGTTCAGGTAACCATTTAAGGTGCAGAGGACTGAAAGGGGAAAGCTGCATGCAAGGCAAGAACCTTACCCCTGTACCTTCTCTCCAGCTTCGAGCTTTTTCTGTCTATTATCATGGTCTGTAAGGCACAGCTGGTTTTATGCCTTAAGGGTGGTTCAGAGTTTGTGATTTCCAAGTAGAATGGGCGGGGATAATTGGGTCACACAGCTGTGCTCTGGTCTTGCTCTAGTTCAGGGATCACTCCTGGATGTCTTTAGTCCAACACGTACGATGACAGGGATTCAAACCAGGGTTGGTGACATGCAAAACCAGCATATTATTCCCTAGTTTCTTTTTAATAAATTTTAATTGATAAAGAAAATCATGAAAATTATCGGTGAGACACAATAAGTGAAATATTAGGAAAATGATTCTTTACCTACATTAACACACAGATAAAGTTATTTGTGTTGAATAAGGTAAAAGAACCATTTCAAAGGAGAAAATTATAAGATGAAAATTAAATATAATTCACATTAGCTAACAAATGTACCATAAACAGTAACAATAAACATGTGTCACAATTACAAAAAAGGTCATTAGAACAAAGTCACTGAATAGGTATATGAGCAATTACAGGAGAGTGGTAAGAGAGATAAACATTTTCTTTCTCAAGAGGATGAGTGTTCCAGACAATGAGGACAGCAAGTAAAAGCTCGTTAAAGTGCCTGGTGTGTTTGAAAAACAGCAAGGAGCAGAGTGAGCAGGGTAGAGGAAAGATGAAATCTGATTTACACTGAAAATAATCCTTCTAGGAATGGATGTTGGAACATTATATGACTGAAACCCAATCATGAACAACTTTGTAGCTGTTTATCTCACTGTGATTCAATTAAAAATAAAGAAATAAAACAACAAAAAAGGAAAAAAGCTTTCTCTCTATTATGAGGAATAAAGAAATGAGAGGAAAGGAGAAAAACAGGAACCAAGTTTAATTCAGTAACATAGGAAAAAGGAAAAAAAAACTCAATTCAGGCAGTGTAGTAGTAACTTTGAAAAATGACCAAATTCTGGATTTATTTTGACAGTATATCCAACAATTTGTTGTCAAATTGGATATGGAATGTGAGAGGAAGAGTCAAAGATTACTCCAAGATTTTTTGTTCTCCACAGCAGATATAATAGTTTCCATTTTTTTTTAATAGGAAAAGAGTATTAGGCACAAGTTTTATTTGGAGATGGGGGAAGGAATAGTTAGGATTAGAAGTTTGAGGAATGTTCTATGGATAATTTTTGCCATCCAAAGAAATGAGTAAAAGTTGCAGGCTACTAATAAGTAGACTTTCAGTTGCCTCCTAATTTACCCAGTGGAGGTGATGTTGCCGCTGAAATGTTTGGGATGTTGACAGCACCCTGAACCACTGGGACAGTCCCACAATGATGTGAGGAGCTTTAGAATTTAATGCACAAAAATAGATACTTTATGCCCTTCCTATTTTATGAGAACCATTTGATGTCTGATCTATCCCTGTAATCCTTTTCAGCAGAGGTAGACATTTTAAATCCGCACCTTAGAAATTTTGTCCAGAGATGCATAGGATTGAGGCAAGTGGGGGAGGAAGCCTCCTGGGGCAGACAAGTCTGACTTTTTGGCCTCAGAGGGTATGTATGACTCAGTGGTTCCATTCCTGTTGCAGAGCTTCACCCAGAAATAGTCTGAGACTCCCCTCCTTTGCCTGATTTTCTCCCTTTCTCCCTGCAGCCTCGCTCATCACTCTTACAGGTTTTTCCTGTGAGCTCTCCCTCAACAAATCCCTCACACAAGAATTCCCTTCTCCAGTTCTGCTTTTAAGGAAGCCAACTTCAGAAACCATCGAGAATCCCTTTCCCTAGCTGTACCTGTTTTGTGTTTTTCATCTATATGAATGCAGATACCTTTGCATGTCCTTGAGTATTTTGTGACTTTGGTTTTCAACTCTATATACTTAGATTTCAGAGGCTAGTAACCATGATAGCTTAGAGAAGAAGAACACCTTCTTTCCTTCATGTGCTCCTCTCTCCTGGCCCCCATTTATATAGGATTTTCGACTGAGACCCCCTTCAAATATCTGGGAGACCCACAGGGAGCCATGTGATCCCCAATTGAGAAACAATGCTTAGAGCACTACTTTTGGAATATGCATAAGTAAAACTGGCACATACAGATCTTAAACCAAAGGTAAACTGTGGTCCCTGAGGCATGTGGGAGGCAATAGCATTTCAGTGCTTTTCTTAACACAGCTCTACCATTTAGGATGAAGTTCTGACAAGCATATAATATTAGCTCAAGTACAATAACCTATATTTCATCCTAATTTTAAAAAGGCTTACTTTCAGTACTGCTGCAAGAGATGTTATTATTAGGGTGTTAAGCTTCAGTATTTGCTGAGATGTGTTTGACTATACATTTGAAAAAGTCAATATTATGTACCATGCCCAAATTAAGTTCCTAAATTTTATTAAAATTTTCAAAGTATAGAAGTATAGTCCAAAAGATAGTACAGGGTTAGTAAAGTTCTTTTTACACACACACACACACACACACACACACACACACACACACACACACCATTTAATTCCCTGCACTCCTGCACTACATATCATTGCTTGAGCATCACCATGAATAATCTCTGAGCACAGAACCAGAAGTAAGTCCTGAGCACAGTCAGGTGTAGCACAACTTTTTCCGATCCTTAAAAAGCAAACAAACCAAATAAAAACCACAATACTTCAAAGATCAGTTTCCAAGAACTGATGTGAGAAAGTTGACATTGGTGATTATCCAATGTATTTCCTTGGTCTCCTTTGCTGATAAGAACCTGGCCACTAACAGATGATACATATTAGCTGTTGCATATCATCTTATTTGGACAAGTTCCAAACCACAAGTAATCTTGAGACTTTTCTTTGGCTCTAGGTAGTGATGTTTGCAACATATTAGAGTTCTCAGTTAAAGAATCTGTATGAGGCAACTTTTATGTTTGCAGGCCTTAGAGTTCTCAGTTATATTTGGTGATACTAATGAAGATGGAATCTGGATGTCGTAAACAATTAATGAAGCTTGTCCATCATTCACGTACAAAAATACTCCTCAGGTAAGGTGGCAGTAGGGGTGGGAATGAGGTTAGAATATTGTATGCCTATAACAAATGCATCATGAACAAACAACCTTGTAGATCACAGTGTTTAAATAAAGAGGGAAAAGTGCCCCTCACAATGATTGGCAAAGTTAGGTTGAGAATGGTTCATGCTTCATCTGATTATGTGACTAATTATAAATGACTCATGGGCTGGAGCGATAGCACAGAGGATAGGGCATTTGCCTTGCATGGGTTTGGTTCTTCCTTCCCTCTCGAAGAGCCTGGCAAGCTACCGAGAATATCCCACGCACACGGTAAAGTATTCGATATGCCAAAAACAGTAACAAGAAGTCTCACAATAGAGACGTTATGGTGCCTGCTTGAGCAAATTGATGAACGACTGGATGACAGTGCTACAGTACATGTGGCAGACTGATGAAATGCATCGAATCTGGACTGCTAGATAATTGTTCTGCACTAAATAATGCATTTAAGAAATATTGACAATAAAATAAGTAAGTAGGAATATTATGTTCATGTGTATATGTAGTTGTGCATGTAACTTCTTTTGAAAAACTGGAGTCGATTGACATTTTTTTCTAATCTACCGGCAAGCTACCGAGAGTATTCGATATGCCAAATACAGTAACAACAAAATCTCCAATGGAGACATTACTGGGCCCGCTCGAGCAAATCGACGATCAACGGGAGGGCCTTTACCTTACCTTTACTACAGTTATTAGAGTGGTTCCCAAGCAGTAAGTAAATGACAAACATGAGTGAAAAATTTAGAGATGATTAAATAAGTGACGTTTTGTAAATTTGAATAGTGTGAAAAGAAAGGTCAAAGGGTAGCCACCTGAAATGAATGGCCTCAAGAAGCAGCTCTGGTGTTAAAAGGCCAAGGAAGAGTCACACGTTGGACACAATCAGCCCAATGAGGAGAAACTTGTTTCAGAGAGCTATAGCCAAGAGGAGAGAAGACCTCCAGCACCTGATGATGCCTTACAAAAGACCTGGGAAGAATAAATATCCAAACTTTACTCTTTGTCCTTCCAATTGCCAAACTCATAGTTTGTCAAATGTAACTGGAAGTTGTATGTTAAGGGAGCCTCTTGTAGTCTAAAAAGCTTAGTCATGAAGGATCAGAGTAGGTAAAATATGGGATTCTAGAAATTCAAATAGAAGATAGTAAAGGGAATTAGTGAGTCACTCCTATAGACAGAGCTAATATTTTGTGCTTTGTTACAAACTCCAATATTCTCTATTCCCATGCCAAAGCTGAACATCAATTGCTACAGATCGCCATGTTAGCACCATGGTGGTTCTTATAGGACAGGTCTATTTCACTGTCAATGTCTTTGTCAAAGGAGAGTAAGGAAAGATTAGAGAATTAAATCTGCAAAAATAAATAAATAAAAGCTAAACTGAGAAACATGTCTTTTCTTATTGAAGAAAAATAATATTATGTGTGTAATGTATGTATAATATATTCTCCCATCTCAGACAAGTGCCTGTTGGACAAATTCACTGAGAGAGTTGCAGACTGTGGCTATGATCCAGACTATTCTAGGAGAACATACAGAATCTAATATTTTCCACCTATGAAATGCAGCAAAAAACTCATGAAATTACAATACAAATGTCAAATTTCTGTATTGTGAAAGTCAGGATGGCTTTCTCGCTTTAGTGGAAACTTGCTGAAAATGACAATCAGAAGTTGTATATTAAGTTGTAGTCCAAAAAGGTTAGTTATGAAGGATCAGAGTAGGTGAAAGATGGGCTCCCTGCTCCCAGCCCTATCACAAACACACACACACATGCACACATATACACATGCATACGCAAACACACTCTGGTCCTGGCAAAAAGGATACATCGCTCAGATGCAAGAAATTTATATTTTACATCATCTATTTATATACAAATTTCTACATTTTCATTAACTTAGAGCTTTGTGGTTTATTTCTTTCATCTTTTCCTCCCAGCTAAATTGTTTTCATCAGTAATTTTCTTTTTGTGAGGGAGGTTTTTGGGTTATACGTAGATGAGCTTGGAATCACTCCTGGATCTGTGCTCAGGGACCACATCTGTGATGCTCAGGGGACCACATGTGGTTCTGGGATTTGAGCCAGGTTTGTGGCTGCACCTATACACTAGGAAAATGCCTTAACTTTTTTTCTATCTCTTCAGTCCCTGTTCTCAGTTTTTTAGTTCAGTTTTAGATGCCAAACAATTCCACCTAACAACATTTCAAAAGATATTTTCACTTACATAAGATTCCTCATTTATATGGCAATATTTTTGGAAGGATGTGTCTCGATTCATTTGTGGACATTATCTAATTTTGGAGAAAAGATATACCTGTGTATTTGGTGTCCTTGATTTCCAGCATTTGTCTGGTGTCTTCCACCACCAACCAACAGGGTTCAGACTCCCAAGGTCTCTTTCTGTCTCAGACATTGCTCACAAGTCCAGGCTGCCACCTGTGTCCTGATCAAGCATCTACAGAATGAAGGTTCCATGACCTCCATCTCAGACTTCGTGTTCCCTTTGCCAGCCCAGGGAATTAACTTGGCTATCTGTCAGACATTCTCCCCAATTTCCATTAATTTGCTGAGTAGATCAGACAACTTTACAGAACTCATTTCCACACTAGGCCACCAGTTTATAACAAAAGATCTAACTCAGGAACAGCCAGAAAGAAAAGATAGGTGAGGTAAGGTATGAAAGAACAGTATGGAGCTTTTTTCGTGTTGCCAATCTTTGTAAAATTCCATGTGTTGACCAACATGAACTCCTTAAAAACCCTCCTTTTGGGCTTATGGAAGCTTCAATATCTAGATAATGTTCAACTCTTTTGCCTTTGTCATTTCAACTCTACCTCCAACCCCTCCCCCAAGAGGTCAGGATGTAGGACTAGGATCCAACCTTCTCTCCATGTTGATTTTCCTGGTATTTACCCTCCATACTCAGGTGAGGGAAAAGGAGGAGGGGACCCTAAGATAATGGTGGAATAACCATAAAACACTGGTAGATTTGGAGTAGTAGCTTCGCAACAGCAAAACCATTGCATGCAATTGACACTGCAACTTGAAAATAATTTTTAAAAGCCACATTCATTAACATCACAAGAGATACCTTCATTTCTCAAAGTACTTAGGAAACTTCAAGGCTTTGGGGATCTGTGAGTCAGGAAGTATAGATGAAGTCCAAATTGGATGAGAGATGTATTTTGGTCATCAGAATGAGCAGAGAGACATTTCCTTTCAGTCACAATACTGCAGGTCATCCAGGAGAGGCTGTCTGCCCACCAGAGAGGAGTCTGTGGAACCACACCCACTGTCTCTCCTGAGTCCATCTCAGCTTGAGTCATGGCCCACAGTCACACCCTTCTGAGGGTGGCCTGCATTTGGTGATCAGCAAGAAGGGAATAAAAAGACTTGCTTTTCCGCTCTGAAGGAAGAAAACTTTTTATTTTTTTGTTTGGTTTGTTTTTTGGTCACACCCAGCAGGGCTCAGGGCTTACCACTGGCTCTGAGCTCAGGGATGACTCCTAGTGGTGTTGCTAGGGACCAAAATCCCATTCCAAAGCCAACTGCAAGGCAAGCAATTGACCTTCTATATTATCTCCGAATGTCGGAAGATAATTTCTTTTTTTTTTTGAATCACCGTGGGATACAGTTGCAAAGCTTTCATGATTGAGTTTCAGTCATAAAATTATCGAACATCCATCCCCCCCCACCAGTGCACATTTTCCACCATCTCTGTCCCCAGTGCACAGCAGAGCCTGGCAAGCTCCCCGTGGCGTATTCGATATGCCAAAACCAGTAACAATAATGGGTCTCATTCCCCTGACCATGACAGAGCCTCCAGTACGAAAGTGTTGGGAAGGACGAGTAAGGAGAGGCTGCTAAAATCTCAGGGCTGGGACAAATAGAGACGATACTGGTGCCCGCTCAAGCAAATCGATGAATAGCGGGATGGCAGTGATACAGTGATGTTCCCAGTATCCCTCCTGCCACCCCCACCTTGCCCCACCCCCTGCCTCTATGGCAGACAATTTCCTTCTTATTCTCTCTTTACTTTTGGACATTTTCTTTGGGCATTATCATCTACCTTTTTTTTTTTTATTGGGTTTGTAATACAGATACTTCTTTGGTCTTTTATCTACTTTCAGCACACATCTCCCATCCCGAGCAATCTCTCCAACCATCACTAACTTAACGATCCCTTCTCCGTCCCAGCTGCCTTCTCCCCCAGGTCATGAGACAGGCTCCCAATTGTGGAACAAGGAAGATAATTCTTAAGGGTAGCATGAAAATGTCTAGTGACTAAATATTAATTGTGCATTAGTGTTAATAGAAAGCAGAATCAGAAGTTCTTCCCCTAAGATTCTGATTCAATTGATCTGAGCAGGAATATGGACATTCATACATACAAACAAACTCTCCAGATGTACTCTGTCCTGAACCTCTGAAAAGCAGATACAAATTACATCATTATATATATATATATATATATATATATATATATATAACACCTTTGGGTGGCAAAAACATTTGATAAGAGGAAATGGGAAGGAGGCAGGGAAGACAGGAGGAGCCATCAGTCAAGTCTGACAGCAGTGAATGAGGATGGTGAGGTAGAAGTGTGTCAGAGTGCTAGGCAGGGTGAGGAAATTTTAGTCTGGCTATAGGGGAGTCCTTAAACAAAGGCTTATAGCACTTTGTTCTATTATCTTCCAGGAAGGGTCCAGCCATGCTCAGCCATTAACTTGGAAGCATTAGTTGAAGTCATGGCACCAATACAAACGTAGTGATGGACTTCAGCCAGAAGTTGAGTCTTGGATCAATTAAGCTTCCCATAGTTCGGGTCTATATGAGACATATTCTCAGACTGCCCCACTTTTTTTTTTAAATTTTTTTTTATTAGTGAAACACCATGAGGTACAGTTGTAGATTTACAATTTTTTGTGCTTTGGTTTCAATTATACAATGATCAGATACCCATCCCTCCACCAGTGCCCATTTTCCACCACCATGGATAATATCCCTCCCACCCCCATCCCCCCATCCCCCCTGTCTCTGTGGCAGGGCAATCCCCTGTGTTCTCTCTCTCCTTTTGAGACTGCCCCACTTTTAATGAGTAATGAGGTAATAAAAGGTAAATAGAAAAGGACTATAGTTAGGTATTTGGGTATTTCATGTTTTTTAATGCAAAGCAATATTTTATATTTCTTAATGGAAAAATGTGAAGACTTCATTATGCTTGTAAGTGCAGAGAAGGGAATCTTCACAAAAAGAGAAGTTAAAGATTAGAAACAAGGGAAGGGGTGAAAGAGAGAAATTGGGAAGACAGTAAGTGAATGTGTGAGAAAGAGAGGGAAAGAGGGAGGGAAAAGAGTGGAGGGAAGTGAATGAAAGAAGAGTTAGAAGGAGGAAAGGAAAGGAGAGGAAAGGAAGAGTAAGATTTAAGGAGAAGGGAGGATAGGAGAGAAAACAATTTCAGAAGAAGTTTCTAAAGAGGGCAGACAGAAGTCAGATAATAGATTATGACTTATATCGGAGGAACTGGTATGCTGCTTGGAGGGATAGTGTTTGGATGTAGCTTAAGGATGAATGTTTTATGAAGCTGAACGTAAACTACCTCAATTTTTAGCAGAAAACAGACGGCAAAATATCAGGGACACTGCTGGAACAGTTGGCTTTTGAACATGACATGACACATCCCTTGAGGCTGTGAGGGAGGTAAGGATGGTTCAGAGGAAGATACTTTTGTAAGACCAAATTATGAGAAAGACTGATGGTCTCAATTTTTTTTGAAAAGAAAGGAGGCAAAGCCAATTGCTGATGGCATCATTTATTTCTCATCTTTTCACAGGACACAATTTCATAGATAAAAATGTGACAAAAATAACATTTGTATATTAGAGTCAATGCCTCAAATACATCTTTATTTTAGGATGATTACTACATAAATATTTCATACGCATTTGTGTACCCCTTTCTTGGTGATAAACCCTAATTTCAAAATATTCTCTTGATTTAATTTGGACTATAAAAGACTGACATTGTATTAGCTTTATGCCATTCTCAATTTAACAAATTGTTGGAAATAAATTGTCAGTATGTTAAATATATTGGCAATTTTTAACCACTCTGAACAGCATCATTTAATGGAATATTATGTAGATTCATCATATGAGTACATATTGGCTTACCCTATCAGAAATCTGACATCGACATATTTCATAATTAAAGATTAATAGTTTAAGATTAGTGACTTTTGATCTGGGGTCTCAGAATCCTTGAATCTATAAATTATTGAACAGCGGAAATTGATGATCTTTCCAAATTTTCACACACCTACCTCATAGAAATTTTGCTTTTCACATGTGAAAAATTTGAGTTTCTTTACAATTATTTGAACTTTTAAAAAATTCAGTGGGATTTATTCTTCAGAAACTTAAATAGGTCATAGCAATATTAAAACATGACCAATGCATAATCATTACTTATTAGAAAATTTTGAAATTTCTGACACATGGGACTAGAATAGGAAAGAATTACAGAAGTGTAGATAATTGGCAGTGAAAAACAGTTTAATCTCATAATTTATAAATGAAAAAACTGAAAGGGTAAGTGATTTACTCAAATGTCACATCATGGTTCACTGGTTTCAAAACCAGTGTTATTTTGAAAGTGTGAAAAAGTTGTCTACTATGGCATTTTCTTGGGTGAATGCAGTTCTGAATTTTGTATTATGGTGTTTAAGTGTTTTTAGCATTTGGAATCCAATGTTTCAGATTTCATTTTGGGGGTTGTTTTAGGAATGAGTATGTATTAATAGAGAGTGGATATAGATCAATATGTGAGGGGTTTTAAGAAACTCCAATATTAGGGGTTTTAAATTTTTTATTCCTGCTACTGGCCAACTACCTAATAAAGTAGCAAAAAATAAAAAGCTGTTTAGCATTAATTAAAAATAAAAACAAGTACTTAAGAGTCTTCATAGTAAAGAGAGTGCAGCAAAAGACTAGTTAATTTCCAAGAATATGCTATATTCTTCACAATTTTAAGATTGTCTTCCTTGGTATCTAATCTAATTACAATAGGACTTTAAGCAGAGTACGGATTTAAACTGTTAGTAAGAATTCACAAAATGAATCTTCAAAATGACCCCTACAGTTTTAATTTCAGGTGTTAATAAATGTATGCTTTCATATCAAATACATACTCACATATTCACAAATTCACATATTTATAGGGTAAAACTTTATAAAAATGCTCTGCTACTACAATAATTTTCAAAAATATTTAGTCCACCAACAGAAGAGAAGATATTTCTGCTTTTTTGAACAGAGATAATTAGATAGATAATATAATACTATCATAATCAGAAGTGCAAAAACAGCTTTGGGGGAATTGTATTAAAATTTCTTTCTTCTTCTTCTTCTTCTTCTTCTTCTTCTTCTTCTTCTTCTTCTTCTTCTTCTTCTTCTATTTCTTCTTAAATGAATTTTTTTAGAAAGCTGGAATTATTTATTGATGATCTAAAAGAAGCACCTTCTTAATTGTGGGTGAAACCAAAATGGGATATTAAATAATTCTTATACTCACTGATGCAGTTCTTGAGATGTTCATTAAGGAAGAGACCATCTTCTAAAAATTTGGAAGTGTTTTAAACTTGAAAATTTTTAAAATTTGATGAAGATAATAAATTTTTGTAATTTATGGTAATGAGTAGTTTTGTATATTTATTTCTATGTTGTCAATGGAGATGTTACTGGGTCTGCTCGAGCAAATCGATGAACAATGCGAGGACAGTGACAGTGACAGTTGTCAATTAAAATTTGGACATCATATTGACATTAAATGAACATAGCAGAATAATCAAAGCTGATAGCTAGTCATTGTCATAGATGCAACCTGAAAGTGAAAAAAAATACAAACTTAAACATATTTAAAGAAAAACAAATATTCTCAAGGTGTTATATGGTTGGATAGGTGAGTGATTTATAACAGAGTGTATTGGGATTTGAATGGTAGAACTGGCTTGCTTGATGAAAAAAAATCAGTTAAACAGGATGTCATTTATTTAATTTTCACTGTTAAATATAAATTACAACAAAGTTTATGGAAAAGATTTATTCACTGTCAGGTAAAACTCAACATTATTTCATTTTACCTGGTGACTTATTACATGTATTTCTTTGTATTCATTTTAATGATGTTGAAATATTAAATGTCAGCAAGAACCATATATTTAAAAGGAGTCTAAGTGGCAACGTGCAGACTTCCATGCTGTACTTCAGCTAGGGTTAGTTTTTTTTTCCCCTTTCCTCTTTTGCAGTGTCAGAAATTGAACCTAGGACTATATACATGCTCAGCAAGGGCTCTATGGCTGAGCTACATACATCCCCCATGCTTAGGTTACTTTTTTTTTAGATTATAGCTTAGAAACATATGGTGTTATGTAAAAGCACTAATTTGAAAGGACATTTCACCTCATATTTATAGCAGCATTGTTCACAATAGCCAAAACATGGACTCAATCTAAATGCCCATTTAAAAATGACTAGATATAGCAGCTATGGTATTTATACTCAGGAATAATGCTCAACTACTGGGGGAAAAGAGAGAAAATTGTGCCTTTTGGGACAAATGGATGATTCTTAAAGTGTTTGTGCTAAGTGAAGTAAGGAAGTGAAGGAAAATTATTGAATGGTTTCTCTAATGTGTAGAATATGGATTTAAAAAACCCCTACAATTTCTGGACTCATGAAAACTGTGGTGGTCCCCAAAGGGAAGCAGGAGGTGGGTGGGAGGAATAAAAGAGGAGTCTTTTGGATGTGGGGAAGCACATTAAAATTTTGGTGGTCGAAGTGGTGGGAACTATCCATAGAGAATGAGAAGCTAAACACCTCAAATTCCATAATATTGCAAAATAATAAATCAAAAATAAATTAAAAGAGATAATACAATATTTAGAGAATATTAGTTTTTATGATTGAAAATGAAAAGTGCCTGTTATTTGTCCAAGTATACATATTATTTGTGATCAAAGCAATTCTTATTAAGATTCATGATATAATAAAAAATCCACTATTTCAAGAAAATTTCAAGAGATTCTTTTCTCATTTCCCATCATGTGTAAAAATATAGGGTGTAAACTATTTCTGATTTTCTCAAATGATGCAAAATTCACCACAAATTAAAAGACTCACATTATTTCATTAAGATATTTTGGTATACTGGTTTTTTTTTTGTTTTTATTTGTTTCTGGGCAATACCTGGCAGTGCTCGAGGCTTACTCCTGGCTCTCTGCTCAAGGGTCACACCTGGTGGGGTTCAGGGGGACCACATAGGGTGCAGAAGATCAAACCTGGGTCGACCTCCTGTAAGGCAAGCATCTTGCCCCCGTACGATAGGTTCAGCCTCATTTTGTATTTCTAAGAACAGTGATTCCACCACCACTGTCTTTTCACGGTGAATGCCAAATTCGTATGGTGAATGCCATAGAAGACTTACCATCAGCAATATCATCGTAGATCTCTCCATCACTGAAAATAAAGAAAACCCTTTTTATTTTAAAGAAAAATACCTTAACATGAAGCCAATATTTTGAAAAGGTTATGTAAAATTATGTTATTATTTTATATAACAATTTAGGTAGTTAAGGGTAAAAATCACATGTTATGTATTTATAAAGAAGAAGAAATTTGATATTCATCTGCATCTTTTTTTATTGTCTTAGTCTGTCTCTGTTTCACTCTAAAAATAAAACTGAACAACTTCTTCTGTACCAAGAATAATGGAAACACGTCTCAAGATCTCAAACAGTGTCTTATTTATCTTTAGACCCAATCTAGAACACAGCTCAGCTTGCTAAGTTCTTGTTGAAATAAAAAAAACTGAACCTCTGGGGCATAATGCTTCACTGTGGACCCTAATCCTAAACTGCCAGAAAGTCTTGATGTCTGTTTGTATCAGATTTATACGTTCATTTGAACACTCAGTGTTGAATGAAACATAACAATATCTAGCAGAGGAAATGAGTGTATCATTTTCAAATAGCTCTAATTATAATGTATATACATGAATCATAAAATTTATTACAAAAGAAGTAACCACGTTCCGGCTAACACAGTGTTTCTTTATGTTAAATGATGCTAAAAGCATTTATGGCTACAGGCAGTGCCTATAATCATAGTGCTGACTACTTTTACACATTTAGGATTTCATCTGGCCCCCGGTGTGTATGAAACATTCTACTTTACACACAGAGCAGGAGGCAGAAGCCTTTGATTCAGTTGATAAGCTAATGGTGGAGTAGATGACAGACAGGTAATTAAAATAGAAAGTATTATAAATATTAGCAGAGCCTTGAAGAGCAGGATACAGTTACAAAATTCAGAAGCACAGGGCCTTGTCACATAGACCAGACCCTTCTTGGTTCCTGGGATGCTCTGTGCTTTAATCATGGAAACAGCAGCAGGCTCTTCAAATTGCTGCCAAGTGTGGCAGATGCTGTGAGTTCTCTATGTCTTCTGTTTGGATCCTTTCTGAGACTGAGAGTCTGGCTAATGGAAATCTGATGATAGATTCTTTCTCCCCCCTATCAATCACTCACTGAAATTTTTTAAGCATTCGCTTCAATAGGTGGTAGATCCATAATTGCAAAACTATGCTTCTTTAATCTCTTGAAAGCTCCTAGTAAAGTTATCCTAACATTTGCATACACTCTTTTCTTGAAATTTGCACTGGTTGTAGAACAAAACCTATTGGAAAGTCTCATGCTGAACTCCAGGACTAAGGTTCTGAGGAAAACAAAGGTATTATTATCATTTGGACACTTCACTAGCTTGCTGAGGGAGCACTGATTTGTCTCTTTTAGACCAATGTCAGGCTGTTCATGGATACTGTTTGTGAATCTGCCTTGATTTTTTTTTTAATTATGCTGTTCTGTGTGAATCTGTGTATTTGGTATATAAACCCTACCCTGGTAATGGGGTTCATTTCCTGCTCTGGTTTACTTGGGACAGAATGTTATTACTTCTTTGCTGCACTCAATAGTACACCAGTACTAGGCTGTGACAACGTCTTATTCATAGGAATAGAAGAATCATTGATAACTCTCTTTTTACTGGCATGCTTCCAAAAACGCAACTTAATACTCTACTATTCCTGGTGTGAGTAAAGAGAAATCCTCAATTAGGGGCCAAGCTACAAACTGCGCATGGGTGATGGTAGTATCTACTGCGTGGATACTATTGCTTTCGGATCAATTCAAACAACTGTATTCTTAGCAAGTGAAATGAGAGTTTTAATAAAAGTGTTGGTGGCTTTGCCTTGTCTGTCTCTGGTGTTTGCAATGCCTGTCTGTGTTAAATGACTGTATAAAATTCTGAACTGTATAATAATGAATGAGAAGTTCTTTTTGTTGACTTAAGATACAAAATTGAAATCTTAACTTCGGGCTCATTCTCCACCCTGGAGACTGACCTGCATCTTGCCCTGAGATGTGCACTCGGCTTTTCCCCTTCTAGAGAAGATGACATTCTCTCTCTCTCTCTCTCTCTCTCTCTCTCTCTCTCTCTCTCTCTCTCTCTCTCTCTCTCTCTCTTAACATTCTTCTAAGTAATTTTTAAATACAATTTTATAAAAAAAATACCCAACTTTTTAATTGTTCCTTCTACCATACTGACATGAGTGTGACTGTTTTTAAAATAGAACCATAGATTATAAGTCTTAAAAATTATTAGCAATGCAGCCTTAAAAAAAGATAAAATTTTGTCTGTTTGTTTCATATTTGGTCCACACCCAATTCAGGGTTTATTTCTGGCTCTGTGCTTAGGGATCACACCTGGCAGGTTTGGAGGACCATATGAGATGTCAGAGATCAACCCGGGTTGGCTGCATGCAAGGCGAATGCCTTACCCACTGTACTATCGCTCTAGCCCCAATTTCTACAAGTGAAACAGTAGAAGAAATGAACTTACTTGTCCACCAAGTAACTACGAAGGACATAACCATCTGTTAAAGAAAGAAAATAAATTATTATGAGAACAAACTTGAAAATATTTACTACTTCTTTGATGACATTAAATATAATCGAATAATATAATATCTCGAGTAATTCTATTCATCTGAAAATACAAATCATTTTTCTTATTTATATTCATCCCTCCTTTTTTCCCACTCAATTGATAATCTTTGCTCCTTTCTTGATAAATTAAAAAAAATTTCTTCTCAGAGCAACTGCAGAACTTAACACAACAGTCTCAATTTTTGAATCTACTTCTTTGTGTATTACCCATATGATCCCACTTCCAAGAAGAATTCATTAAACACAGTTTCTTTGATTACAAAACTAGGTCACTAATAGTTATTCTAGGTATCTCCAAATTAAGACTTAATCTTTCAAATATTACCATATTTGAAATATTACACGTGGCATATCTTCCACTACCGTTTTGCTTTCTGCCAGTGTTTACACTTGCATTTTCACTTTCATTGGACAAACACATTATAGAAGAATACAACTAGGGATTTTAGTGATTCCCTGGCTAAGTGGATTAGGGTTTCTTCAAACGTTTTTTCCATGAGTGAACTTTTTATTAGTTAAAATTCGTGGTTCTGTTTTTATGAAGTTCAGAATTGAGGTGATTAATACAATCACTGTTTTCAAAAATTAAAGCTTTTCTCTTTCCTGTGTTTTAGGTCATCTTTAAAACTTACAGGTTAAAACTGTATAGATCAGATAAAATATTATCAATAGCATGAAAGCAGGCATGATCAAAGTTAATAATACATGATGTACAGTTTAATTAACTTTGTAAAATATTCTGCTGGGTTCTGAACCCCTTCTACACTTCTGATAGCTTGCCTGTTCCAGAGTCCTAAAGACAAGCTTCTCTTTTGCTAAGTGATCTGTTGTTCCTGTTGCTGTGTGTGAAATATGTAAATATCAATGGTTGTAAATACTATTGAGGACAACTCTATCATTGAGATGGAGTGTGCTGCTACTATACTGCATTCCTGAAATGATATGGCTATTTTCAGTTTCATAGCTATAAAATCACTATTATATAATATTTTTACAAGGTTAATGAATTTTTAACCTTGTAGAAATATCGGGCTGGAGCGACAGCACAGTGGGAAGGGCGTTTTTCTTGCACGCAGCTGACCCGGGTTCAATTCCTCCATCTCTATCAAAGAACCCAGCAAGCTATGGAGAATATTCTGCCGGCAGGCAGAGCCTGGCAAGCTTCCCGAATCGTATTTGGTATACCAAAAACAGTAGCAACAAGTCTCACAATGGCGATGTTACTGGTGCCTGCTTGAGCAAACTGATGAACAATGGGAGGGCAGTGCTACAGACAGAATGAATTTTTATACAGAATAGGTTTTTGCTGTCTAGTACCTTAAAAAGCCTTTGCTCACTATATAGTCTCAATACCTATTATATTAAAGAAAAACCTTTGCTAAAATTGTTATCTTCTAAAAAGTATGATTCATGACAATGTCAAAACAAGTGACTTACCATGAATTTTTATATAATCTCTCTTTTATTATTCCTGGAAATAATAGTTTTCATAAAAAATCCTCTCTTTGCTCACATGTTCTATGTGTGTCTATCAGAGGAAATATTAATGAACCACACACAAAGTTAAATAAATAAAATATAAGCTTGGTTGTGTACCATGTGGAATGACTTCCATGTTCAGTTACCTTGTCATGGTGTGGGTGCTGGTATTCAAGGAATTCTTACACTTAATATGAAGCTAATTTTTTAAATTCTCACTTTCACAGAGCAGAACACAGTGACTTGAAACAAATGTTTTGAAATATGTGGCAGGGTAGAGTTGATTATAAAAGTAACGCCCACTGCCCCATATGTGCCAGTAAATTTCTTCTCAAAATGTTTGTGTGCCACAGTGCGGATGTGTCCTGGGATAAATGACTCACCTTTCAGAAGGGTGCTGTAAACAGAAAATTACCGAGCAAACAAAAAAATTTTTTATGGAAAAATAAAAACTACTTTGATTGCAATGTTTTCAAAAATTTGATTAAAATGACACCTTTTATTATTTCCTTTTCTTTCATTTGCTGTGAATAATAATAATTAAAACATCTTCAGTTAAGTCAGTATTGTTTTAAAATTGGCAACAAAATTGCTTAGGAAATAATTGACTGGAAAAATCTAAATTCAAAACATTCCTTATATTCCCCTTTCTTTGACACTCAGAAGAAATAGAATATTTTGGCTACAAAAAGCACCAAGACCATGTCTGATTCTATACTTATTTAGGCACAACCTTTTCCTCCAGTGACATAAGGTGGGAAACCTAAAATTTATGAATTTGTGGAACATGTAAAAATATTGGTGAGAAACTCTTTAGGAATGTTCCAGATACATATACTTAAGATCTCAACACCTACAAATTGATTATTACAAGTTAGTGGGTAAGAATTGATCAGATATGATATTGCCTTCACAATGAGAAGTCATTATGATTAATGCTTCAACCATTAATTTCTATCTTTACAAATTTGGTGTATCAAAACTATGTTTTCTTTTCTTCGATGAATTAGAAAAGAATTGAGAGTATGGTACAGTCTCCACAGTTTTAGATTACAAATGTCTTTACAGCTAATCAAAAGATGCAGGGCAAAGGTACTGAAAGATATAGAGACTTCCAAACAATACACAACACATGATCCAGGGTGACTAACTAAGGGAAGAGAAGCTGTTCTAACAAGTTTAACTATTCAACAGGCATCTTTCTGCAAATGTCTTTGTGAAAGTGTCTTGAAAGTGATTAACTTTCACCTGTTACTCACTTGCAATCTACAATTTTTTACACTGAACTCAGCAAATACCAAACAAGGTGCTAGACATTGTAGAATGTGCTGGCGACATGATGTTGAGAATATTTTACTGAAGCTATTACTCTCAAGCTCAGCATCAAGCAAGAATAATAGACTGATAAAATAGTAAGAACCTTTATGCACAAAAATAGTATGGTGGGGCAGGGCAGCACTTAATTGTGACCAGGTATAGGAAGCCCAGAATAAATATGATTTTAACTTTAGATGGCAAATGAGATTGGTTTTCATAGACAATTTTGGATATTCCCTATTTTATAGAATAAAGTAAAAAGATGAATAAATAGCATGATTTGTTCAAGGAATGAAAAATAAGGAGCTCGCATTTTGGGAGGGTCAGTTGCAGATGGGAAATATTTGGTAACTGAGAGGCATAATCTTAAAAGGTTGGTGAGTTGCCTAATGATTTTGTGATTTTAGTTATAATATTTGGCAGCCAGATCCTAGATATAGCTCAAAGGACTGAGTGTATGAAGACTCCAGTACCACACGGATCTGTAGCACTTCCGGGGTGACTCCTGAGCACAGAGTTGGGGTTGTCTCATAATACTTGGATAACATTACTGAAAGTGGATTTTTAAAACAGAAGAAATTATCTCAGGTTTCTAAGAACACATCTGGGGCAAGATGTGCCTGAGACTTATGCTGGAAGGAAGAACCACATAAAAAAAATACTAGGACAGTTATCTGTTCTGAAAAATGTAGAGAAATTTTTCAAAGCAGAGGAAAGAAAACATAGTATTTTAGATGCATCACCATATTTGGTTATTATTAACAATCTACTTCAACCTTTCTTCTCTCCATTCCATTTTTCTGCCTTGCCACGTCCCTGTTATAGTTTCTACATAACCGTGAATTCTCACAAATTTTCTTCTTATTTATCTTTCTATTATGTCATGAGAATTCCCTTATGCTCGTATCATGTCAAAGAATCATGTCAAAACTTTAATTTGATATATTTTATAACATATTAAATTATTAGTGAAAATTTTGAACATTTTAATGCATATTTTTCTTCAATTAAAGCTATTTCTTAGGGAATATCCTCAAAATTGCGAGTCTGAATTGGGGGTTTCTTTATTTCTGGAACACCGTGCATATATTTTCTCCAGTAAGGCTTTGAGTCTTTGTTGTTTTTTTTTTTTTGAGCTGCACCTGGCAGTGTTAAGAGGCCACTCCTGGCAGTGCTCAGGGGACCATATGCATGTGGTGCTGGGTTTTCAAATGGTTGGCAGGTGTTTTATTCCTTGAAATATCTCTCTGATCCATAAATGTTGAATCTCTGTTACTAAACTACTTCCACATCCACATTCCACTCAATTGCACCTCCCCCAGGATAACTTTAGGTCCTTATTTCCACCATTAACTCATCATGCTTTATTTTTAAAAAATAATTTCAGTTTTAAACCCCTGAGTCACGTTCTTGTCATTGAAATTTGACTCGGAGTTCATGCTTTTCATGCCCAATGGGTTGATATGGACAGTCATGTAGCACTGAAGCACTGTCCTTCCATTGCTCATCGATTTTCTCGAGCAGGCACCAGTAACATCTCCATTGTGAGACTTGTTACTGTTTTTGGAATATTGAATACGTCATGGGTAGCTTGCCAGGCTTTGCCATGCAGCTTGAATACTCTTGGTAGCTTGCCGGGCTCTCTAAGAGGGGTGGAGGAATCAAACCCAGGTTGGCCACGTGCAAGGCAAATGCCCTATCACTATGCTATTGCTCTGGCCAGACAATGTAATTTATGTAACTGTTCTCTCGGTTTTCAATAAAATAGGCATCCTTTAGAAATTGGACAAAAGTATTTCCAACTGTTGCCTTTAGTAACTGAAAAAAGTCAAAAAGGACAAGATTCTCTCACTCACTCACTCTCTCTCTCTTTCATTGTTTAGATTGTATTTTATTATAGGCACTGTGGTTTACAAATTTTGTTAATAGTAGGACTTCTTGGATAAATCATTCCAGTATCACACCCTTCACCACAGTGCCAGCTTCACTCCATCATTGTCCCAGTGTGTCCGTCCCCCACCGTCGCCATTCTATTCCACTCCCTTTTCTTCTCTTCCCCAAGAGGAGTTTCCCCCTGCAAACCAGCTCTCACGTCCTGTTGCCTTTGGGCATTTGTTTTTCCCTACTATGTTTCTTTATGTGCCACACATGAGAAAGATCATTCTGTGTCTGTCCCTCTCTTTGAAAACAAGAACTCTACTGTATTGAATGTGAATAATAAACGATAGTGAGTGTATTTAATATTATAAACAGTGACTTACATTTTCCATCTTCATTCCTGCAGAGAACTTTTGTATCGTCTGTACTTTGTATAACTTCCAGAGCTTCCCCAGGCTTTACCTGTAGATCTCTATTCCCCCATTTTTTAGATGTAAAGGAAGAGGCAACTCTGGTTGAATAGAGGACCCGAATTTCACCATCATACTGTGAACATACAGAAAAACATATACATTATAGATTGATAACTATTACTAAACAAATACCATTACTTTAGTAATTTCTATATGAAGAAAGTTTACACTAAATAGTCCTAATTTTCAAAACATATTGACAAAGCCATTAAAAAATGTATTTTGGGGAATATTTTCTCATAACCCTATGAAAGTAATTTAACTTTAAAATTAAAAAAATAATTTTAAGCTGAATATATATGTGTTAATTTGATATATTAAATATTATAAAATCATAAGCATTATTTTGCCAGCTAATAGTTCTATTAATTTACCAAAAATACCATTTCTTTTTTGTGATGAAAACAACTAAGATATAATCTTTTAGCAACCATCACATATATGCTAACAATAATCACTGTTGTACACAGTATTCCCCCAACTTACTAATTATACCTAAAGGTATGTATCCGTTAGCACATGCCTTATTTCCATCCATGTCTCCACCCCTCCACCCTTCAGACCATTCCACTCTGTTTCTGTGATTTTGGGTTTTCTTAGATCCCACATATAAGTGATTTTCAGTACTTTTTTCCATCTTATAATGGACTCTAAGTTTATCTATGGAGACTCTAGAAGAAGAAACTTATTTTCTGAAGTTTAGTAATATTCCATTGAAATAATATACAGTATATATCACATTTAAAAATTATCCTTTACAATACTGTTAATAATAGGAATAATAATAATAATAATAATAATAATAGCACTGTAGCACTTTCCTCCCATTGCTCATCAATTTGCTCAAGCGGGCACCAGTAACGTCTCCGTTGTGAGACTTGTTGTTACTGTTTTTGGCATATCGAATACACCAGGTTTTGCACTGTGGGCAGGATACTCTGGGTGGCTTGCTGGAGTCTCTGAGAGGAGTGGAGGAATCGAACCTGGGTTGGCCGCATGCAAGGCCCTACCCTCTGTGCTATCGTTGCAGCCCAATAATAATAATAATAGGAAGAACAATAGGAACAGGAATAAATATCACACTTTTATTCATTCTACTGAGTGTGGAGCCACACTTAATGATGCATAGGGCTTACTCCTGGATTTGTGCTCAGGGATTACGCCTGGTGGGATTCAGGGGAGCATATATAAGTACCAGGGATTGAACCGAGATCAGCTGTGTGCTAGTCAAGCACTTTAACCGTGTGTTATCTAGTTTTCACAGTGTTTGTGATAGTTGTCTAAGTTGATATAAGAATAAATTTTTGTTTAAAATAAATTTTGTAGAAAATCAGGGATTTATATAGATGACTATAATAATTTCACTTATATATTGTTCATTTTGGTGTTAGACATGAACATATTTGAAATCCATATTTTCATCTGTGCTTTGAATTTTGTATGTTATTAAATATGACATACTTTAAATTTTTTCCTGAATTCCTTTTCTTCTTTTTCTTGCTTTCTTAACTTCTTAAGGTCCTTTTCTTGTGTCTTAGCTTTGACTTCTTGACTAGGAAGGAAGAACATATAATGTTTTCTTTCAAAAATATAAAAACGGTAATACATAGTAAACTTTAATTCACAATATTACATCTTTGCTTTATCTTTTATTCATTATTTTCTTAGAATGTATAAAATGCATTAACTGTTATAAATTACACCATTTCACAAAGCAGAAGAGAGTCTTTACAAGCATAAGATATGTCCAGGAACTCAGCTACTGCCCAAGGCCCTGGGAGCCTTTCTTGCACTACAAAACCACCACTGTGCCTCTGGCCAGACTCTGTCACATTAGGACTAGGCCTCCTGAGACACTAATCTGCTGAAAACGTCAGGTACATGGGTCCTTATGACCAAAAACTCCAGGCCTTCTTAGAGTTAAAAATTAAATGCTAGCAGGTCTGCTCAGTTGAGAATTCTGGATTTTCTGGAGTGATATCTCCAATATCTAGCACACTGATATCCCATTAGTAGATGGATGAGAGGTAACGTGGAAACCAACCGATTTCTACTAACAAAAACATTAACACAGAAGGTTAACATGCTGCAACAGCTTAAACTCTCAGACAAGGACATAATGTCCCCATGGTGAGATTCAACAACTTTTCTTTCATGGAAATTTTCTTTCATGGAAATATTTTGTGATCATTCCGGTAGCCATTTAGGGGTAACAAGCAATATAAAATAAATTATTGTCAGCCTGCTAAGGGGGTAGGCTTGAGGGGTCGTTGAGAAAATAATGACAATGGTGAAGGGAAGGTGACAGTGGTCATGGGGTTGATGTTGAAATATTGAATGCCTGTAACAAATCATCATGAACAACTTTGTAAACCATGGTGTTTAAATAAAGTGGGGCATGAAGGAATAAATAAATTAAATATATATATATATATACATACACACATATATATACATATCCAATAACAACTACAACAACAAAAACAGAAGGAATATAAGATTTGGAAGAAATCTAAATAAGACATTATGTTGAACTATGCAAACAAGGATACTTAAGAGCAATTTCTTGTGATTCAGTCAACTTTTAAAATTTTTGGTTTGGGGGCCACACCCAGGTGTGCTCCGGGCTTACTACTGGCTCTGAGCTTGGGATCACTTCTGGCTGGGCCTAGGAGACCATATGGGATATAGGGGATCATTAAAGATCCACGTCCAACCTGGTGTACAGGCCCATGTTTCAGTCTATACTTGATGAGTCCCCTATCTTTTTCAAAACTTCTTACATAACTAAGTGACTTAATTAATGTTGTAAACAATGCTTTTTAAAAGAAAGTATTTCAAAAACTTGATTTTTATAGTTTATAAAGCTGAGATATATATTAATATTTTCAAAACTACTCAAATGGAAGCAAGATCAGAAGCAGAAAATGTAGGTTAATGATAAAATTTTAGGAAAAATTCTTTAGATCTTAGAAAAGGAATTTTCTTAATCACTTTATCAATTACCCATTGTGTGTTTATGTTGGGCTGGAGCGATAGCACAGTGGTAGGGCCTTTCAAGTTGCTGGCCTGGTCGAGCTGGGTTCGATTCCTCCGCCCTTCTTGGAGAGCCTGGCAAGCTACCGAGAGTATATCTCCTGCATGGCAAGCTACCTATGACGTATTCGATATGCCAAACACAGTAACAAGTCTCACAATGGAGACGTTACTGGGCCCACTCAAACAAATCGATGAACAACGGGAGGACAGTGCTACAGTGCTACAGTGTTTATGTTGATGTGTATGTGTATGTATGAGAGAGACAGAAAAAAATCTGATTAGTAAATGTATTTAATATTCAAAATGACATAAAATCTAGGCACGAATACCATGTATACCAATTGAGTAAAGACAATTATAGGAAATCAGGAGCATAGGTAAGTAATTGTCCAAAATATCCACATTTAGAGTCATGTGGAAGTCATTTAAAAAATTCTATGCCCTGGGACTGGAGCGATAGCACAGCGGGTAGGGCATTTGCCTTGCACGTGGCTGACCCAGGTTCGATTCTCAGCATCCCATATGGTCCCCTGAGCACTGCCAGGAGTGATTCCTGAGTGCATGAGCCAGGAGTTATGCCTGTGCATTGCTGGGCGTGACCCAAAAACAAAACAACAACAACAACAAAATACAATGCCTTTGCCCAATTCCCCAAAATTCTAATTAAGTTGAATAAATAAATTTCTAATTAATTATATTTAGTTGGGTCCAGGCTTTAAAATATATATTTAAAAGTCTACCCACATGACATTAACTTACAACAAAGTTTGAGAACCAACCACTAGGTTTAGATATTATAGGGAGCTGAAGAGATAGTCCAGTGGGTAGGACTCTTGCCTTGCATGTCTCCAACCCAGGTTCAACCAGGACTAATCTCTGAGTGCAGAGCCAGCAGTAAACTCTGAGCACTGCCACAGGACAAAACCCAAAAACTAAATGTCAGAAATAAAAGTGACTGGTCTTTGTTGAGGTCTGGTGAGAGGGTAAGGAACATTTAAACTTATATTATATTACTGAAAATTTCATTTTCCTATCCTGGAGAACTGAAAAGGAGTGATTCTCCTTTCATCTTTTGTGTTTGTTTTGCTTATAAGACTTGATCTTCATATATGAAAGCACATTTCCCCTTCAGTTACTTTTATCTTGATACTGTCTCATGCTTGGTAAAATGAGTTTAACAATGCTGATTAAAAATACTTAGAATTCACACTTGCAGTTTTACTATTATAGCTCCAAAGTTGCCACTTAGTCTCTTCCACTTATGTTACTTTTATCCTTTAACAAATTAAGTCCAAGTTTTTTTTTACTAACCTTTTAAAAAAATTTTTTTGCAAATGCTAGAGAAATATTCTGGTTTATTCTGGGTTTTTATACCCAGAATAAACCAGAAACACACTATAGAGTATAAAAAGCATCCTACAATGCTATTTTCTATTTAAAAAGAAAAGTTTAAAAGGTATTCCATTTGTATGAATGGATTTTATATTTTCTTACAATTTATGCCCAAATTAAATAGAAACTTTAGGTGAGCTGAAGAATGTCATTATACATTCTTACATGCAGCTGACCCAATGTCATATATATATATATATCATTAAACTGACTTTAAAAACTGAATGGAATCTTTAAGAATCTGATACTTTTGTGAAAAGACATAACTAAAAGCCATGGTTAAAAAACAGTTTAAAGTATAAAAGGAATCACTCTTCTTATGGAGAAAGGAGAGCCTTGAACCTGGTTGGTAAAAGTTGGAATATAAACTAAGAAGTAAAAAGGTTTTCGTAAAAAAAAGTGAAAAATTGAAATGAATGGGAGAAGATGACTCAATGTAATGAGAAAGTAACAAGAGTCTTAAATATTCTCCCAGTGAATGAATAGATGAATACTGATGAGTCACAGGCTGGAGTGTTATCAGGGAAGAAGGGACAAAACTTCTGGAAATGAGGAGGAGGGAATAAGATGTTGGTGGAGGAAGAAAGAAGGAGCAGGAGGAGGAATAGAAAGAGGAGGAAGAGCAGCAAGAAGAGGGGGAGGAGGGGCCAGAGTAAGGAATGGGAAGGAACAAGAGGAGAGACAGGAGCAGGAAGAGGGGAGGAGCAGAAGATGGAGGAGAAATAGATGAAGAGAGGAGGAGGAAGATGAAGAGTAGTAAGAGGAGTGGAAAGAGGAGAAAAAGAGTGGAAAGAAGGAGAGAGGAGTAGAAGGAAAAAGAAAAAGAGGAGGAGTAAAAGAGAAGGAAGAGGAGAAAGAGGAGGAGAGGAGGAAGGGAAGGATTGCCACTGGACTGGACTGCCAATTTGCAGTTCTCGAAGAATTGTTAGAACTGGGATCAAAGAGAGCGCAGAGGATCACAGTCAGCAGACCTGCTCTCCATCAGGGTTTTATTGTAGTTGAATTTCCTGAGCACTTTCATTAAAAAAATTACTTTTGGTTTGGGGTCTACACCTGGCAATGCTCAGGGATCAGTACTCCTGGCTTTGTTCTCAGGGATCACTTCTGGCAGGCTCAGAATTATGGGAGGCTGGGAATTGAACTTGGCTCAGCAGCATGCAAGGCAAGCGCCCTTCCCACTGTACTATTTCTCTGGCCTTAAGAACCTCATTTTTGTTACCCCTTCGTAATGAAAACATTTGAGTTACCTCACTTCTAAAGGAGGAGCAGGAAAGTCAGTGGCATCCACGTCATCATAGACTTCATCTCCTATCAAAAGACATAAAAGCAAATGTTAAAGTACAGTTCACTTAAATATTGCTGCTTATAATGAAAAAACAGCTTGAATGATAGCACAGCGGGTAGGGCATTTGCCTTGCATGCAGTGGACCCGGGTTTGATTCCTCCGCCCCTCTTGGAGACCCTGGTAAGCTACGGAGAGTATCCCGCCCACAGGGCAAAGCCTGGCAAGCTCCCCATGGCTTATTTGAAGAAAACACCCAACCCCACCAAAAAATGGGGCGAGGAAATAAACAGAAACTTTTGCAAAGAAGAAATCCGAATGGCAAAAAGGCACATGAGAAAATGCTCTATATCACTAATCATCAGGGAGATGCAGATCAAAACAACAATGAGATATCATTTCACACCACAGAGACTGGCCCACATCCAAAAGAAGAAAAGCAACCAGTGCTGGCGCGGATGTGGCGAGAAAGGGACCTCCTTCACTGCTGGTGGGAATGCCAACTGGTCTAACCCTTCTGGAAAACAGTATGGATGATTCTCAAAAAATTAGAATTTGATCTCCCATTTGACCCAGCAATACCACTCCTGGGAATATATCCCAGAGAGGCAAAAAAGTATAGTCAAAGTGACATCTGCACTTGTTTGTTCTGTTCATTGCAGCACTCTTTACAATAGCCAGAATCTGGAAAAAACCTGAGTGCCCAAGAACAGATGACTGGTTAAAGAAACTCTGGTACATTTACAGAATGGAGTACTATGTAGCTGTTAGAAAAGATGATGTCATGAAATTTATATACAAGTGGTACTACATGGAAAGTATCATGTTAAGCGAAATGAGTCAGAAAGAATGGGATAGACACAGAAAAATATCATTCATCTGGGGAACATAAAGCAACAAAATCGGAGACTAACACCCAGGAGTGGCCGAGATTAGTACCAGGAATTTTGCTCCATGACTTGGAGGCCAGCCACATGTGCTAGGGGAAAAGGAAGCTCAGATAGAGAAAGGAGCACCAAATAAAGGATGTTGGAAGGATCCTCCCAGGATGGGAGAAGCATTCTGAAAGTAGACTATAGACCAAACATGATTGCCACTCAATGCTTCTCTTGAAAACCACAGGACTCAAAAGAAGAGAGAGAGAGAGAGAGAGAGAGAGAGAGAGAGAGAGAGAGAGAGAGAACAAAAGGGAATGCCCTGCCACAGAGGCAGGGTGGGATGGGGGTACGGGGGGTGGGAGGGATGCTGGGACCCGTGGTGGTGGAGGATGGGCACTGGTGGAGGGATGGGTACTTGATCATTGTATAACTGAAACCCAAGCACAAAAATTTGTAAGTCTAAAATAAAAAAATAAAAACTAATTTTAAAAAAATTAGTGTAAACAAAAGAAAAAAACAAAAGTAACGATTCCCTTTTATACCTGTTAAGATGCTGCATGGCAGATTAAACTGAAGAGATGAGCTGAAATACTTGCTAATGTTTTAAAACTATGTAGTTTTTGTAACATGATTACAAGAGTGTTATTGTTTATACATTTGATGTGCTAAAGTTACTGCATTTCCATCACCACTGAAGAGCCAAAGACCCTCCAGTGATGTCCTTATAGTCACTTCTAAACATTTACGTCCTCATTTTCCACCTGCTTTTCCCTACCACTTGGTAACCTCAGTTTTGCAGTTAAAATTCCATAGATAATTTAGATAATTTTATTCCTTTGTTCTATTTCTTTGGGCTGGAGCGATAGCATAGCGGGTAGGGCGTTTGCCTTGCACGCAGCCAACATGGCCAACCCGAGTTCGATTCCTTTGCCCTCTCAGAGAGCCCGGTAAGCTACCAAAAGTATCTCGCCCGCACGGCAAAGCCTGGCAAGCTACCCATGACGTATTGGATATGCCAAACACAGTAACAAGAAGTCTCACAATGGAGACGTTACTGGGCCCGCTCGAGCAAATTGATGAACAACAGGAGGACAGTGGACAGTGGACAGCTCTATTTCTTCATATACCACATCAATGAGATCATCCTCTGTTTTAATCCTTCTGACTTATTTCAATATGACCCCCTCTAGCTCCATCCAAGTTATAGAAAAAGGCAACATTTTAATCTTTTCTTATATCTGAGTAGTTTTTAGTTATCTTTCTATACCACAATATCTTTATCAACTCATTTGTCATTGGACATTTTGATTGTTTTCAGATCTTGGTTATTGTAAGCCATGCTGCAGTGTCTATAAGTATACTGTATCACTGAGACTTCATGTTTTTGTTTTCTTGGACATGTGATGCAGAGTGGGATCACAGGACCATCTTAAGAGGTGAATATTATAGGAAGTCAGAATATTCTCTACTAATGGCAAGGATTTGACTTACTTTTAAGATGTCTTTATAGTACAGTGGTTAGGGTGCTTGCTTTGAATGCGGCCTACCTGGGTTTGATCCCAAGCATTCCATAAGGTCTCCTAAGCCATGCCAGGAGTGATCCCTGAGCAAAGAGCCAGGAGGAATCCCTAAGCACCACAGAGTGTAGGCCCCAAAGCCAAAAATCAACAACAACAAAAAAACTATATTCACATATATATGAATGTGTGTATTATTCATCATCTATCTATGCATGTATCATCTACTAGTAGCGACTAAATTAGTGCATATGTATGCCTACGAATGCACACATAAACATGCACACATGTATGTACAGTTGCATTCTTCCCACACTTAGATAACATTTCATAGGATAAGAACAAAATAAGCAAGCTATCATCTAGATAACTCAAGTGGTAGACATGCTTGGCATATGCCAGGCCTTGAGTTCAATGCCCAGTACTATAAGCTCCAGTACTCTGCTCGAGTGACCTCTGCCTCTGGGGATTGCTGAGTGGGACCACAATTAAAAATTACTCATTGCAGAGGTCTTTTTAGACATACACTTTAATTTCTTTTAATAACTAAAGTTTAATTGTTGGATACTAAGCTAAGTGCATACTTAACAATTTAAGAAATTGCTCCCAAGGGTGATTATGTGATTTCACACTTCTACTATAATATATAGTAGTATAACCATGCTTTCCCACTATCCTAAGTATAAGGAGTTAGATATAAAATATGCGATTAGATTTTATTACTTACCCAATTGTTTTGGAGGAGAAGGAAAACTGGAAAGAAAATAAGAACAACTACAATCAGTCTAATATAAACACAAATGGAGTGTTTTTGAGAGCCACGAAAAAATAAAAGCATGGATAAATTAATAAATTCACTGACTGTCATTCCTTTCTCATCCTCCGTTTCTCCACAAAGTCACAGTTTCTATCCAGTAATCTGAAATTTACCAAGGTTTTTTTGAGCTCCAATATTAGCCCCCAAAATGAAGAGTCAAGATATCCCATGGTTTATTTTCCCCATAGTCTAAGGCCATTTTTTTTTCACATTTTTTCCATGAAGTTTGGGCATATTGTCATACCAGAGGAAATAAAATGAACTCTGTTTTGAAGCAATTGTGGATAGATTTGGCCACAAACTTCATATGCAGAGTCAAAAATCCAATGAGAGTCACAGTAATCTGTGACGACATTTGCACACTATGTATATGTACATATACATACAGGAGAACGGTGAGTAAGAGAGGAATATCTATTGAAATAAGAGTGATGGCTTATTAATAAGACTGATCTGAAATCAGGGTTGAGTGGAACTTAGTTGCAAAAGAAAAAACCTTTTACTTTCATTACTTTTTAAACTTTGAACACAGACACATACATAACACACAAAAATCACTGGGAGAACAGTGCACAGTTACACAAAAGTGTGAAAGAATATATTAGTTCAAACCACCCAAAATCAGAACTGGTAATTGGTGATGTGTAATTGAGGCAGACAAAATAACTCTGTTTTATTTTTAAAGCAAGGATGACATTTGAGCAACACTACATCAAGAGATTTCTCATTATCTTCATTTAAAAATTTTAAGTGTTGGTCTGAAGTGATAGCACAGCAGGTAGGGCGTTTGCCTTGCGCGCGGCCGACTGGGTTCTATTCCCAGCATCCCATATGGTCTCCTGAGCACAGCCAGGAGTAATTCCTGAGTGCATGAGCCAGGAGTAACCCCTGTGCAATGCTGGGTATGACCCCCAAAACAAACAAAAAGCAAAACAAAAAAACTTAAGTGTCCTGGGGCTTGAGCATTAATACAGGTACGCTTGCCTTGCCTGTGACTTACCGGGGTTTGATCCCCGCACCCTATATGGTCCACTGAGCCCTGCCAGGAGTGATTCCTGAGCACAGAACCAGGAGTAAGTACTGAGCATAACCAAGAGTGGCTCCCAAACAAGCAAAATTTTAAGTCTTTTTTTGAGTATTGTTTTAGTGTCTCATACAGTGTCCTAAAATCAGGGAATCTATGTAGAATTAATATATGTAAACTTATGTATTATGATTATATAAAAGAGAATATTTTATAAAAGCAAATGTGATTAAGAGATTTTAAATTCATATATACATATAAATTTATATTTAAAGTGTTATGTGAGGGATGGGAAAAGAAAATATAGGCTCTGGTTTTGACATTGAGTATTTTAAACTATATATACAATTTTAATATAGTAAAATACATTAATATAGTAAAATACATTATCCAAAGAGAATTTAATATACTACATTGTGGAACAGAGAAACAAAGACTTTAAATGCTGTATTTAGATAAAGGAAATTCCAAATTGTGTTGTTTATTTCTGACAAATTCATTTAAAAAATGAAAGTATATTTTAAGAGCAGTCAGTATAAAACTTTATATAATCTTTATATAATAAAATACAGCATTGGGATTGTTAGCTTTTAGATATGATGCTAAAGTTAAAAAAGTCCCAGTAAATCTAATATGTGACTATGTATACCCATTTGTATTAAATGTTAAATTTGTGTGGAAAGTTTCAACTGAGTGTCAGGAAGTGTGTGTGTGTGTGTGTGTGTGTGTGTGTGTGTGTGCGCGCGCACATGTTTCTAGAGAAAGCAAAATATGTCTTCACACTCTTCTTACATAAATGCTTGAGTTTAAGGGTGACACCAAGAACAGAGTGATGGTTAATGGAGGAAAACAAATGGTTTATGTATTTAGAATCTGGTTATTGGTTATGAAATATTAGTAAAAGCTGATTAAATTAATATTAGTGTAGTTATTGTGCACTGGATTTGGTTGGTGGGCTCTTACGATGAACCTTCATTATTGTCTGACTCAGACTCTTTAGGTTTCACCCGTATACTTTTCTTTTTCTCATCTTTTCCCTTTAACATCTTCAAAATTCCCCAGGACCAGGTGTTACTCTTCTCTTCAGCTTGTTGCATGGCGCTTTGGAGCATGCAGGCATTGATCAAATGGCACAATCAGCGGGATTTGAAGACATAGGTGGATATTCAGATTTAAAAATCATTCTACTATTATCATGCTACTTAACAGGATGATGCCACTAGGCTTCAGGGCATGGTCTTTAAATATTGTTGCTACTAGACAAGTAATAGAAAAGTTAGTATTTTTTTCTACTTGGAGACATTCTTCTTGGTTCTTGGTATAGCAAATTAAGTCAGGATTAAGTTTTAAACATCAATTCAACTTTACTCTGTGATTAAGATAAAAAAATAAATCTTGAATTTTCAAAATACCATTTCAAGTTTAGAAGCTTAAAAATTAAATATTCATTACTGATTATTCTGCAAATAGCATAATTTTAATTTGTTTGAATTGCCTACGATTATATGCATTGCTCAAAGGATAGCTACATAACTCTTTAGAAATTTTAAAAGAAAATCAGTACTGATCAATAAATAATTGGAAAAAGTGTAAAAATATGTATACCATCTATAATTATTTATTATTTTCCCATTTCCTTTGGTAGTTTTTGTGATTCTTTTAATCTATATGCTCAGTTGTTAGATGTTCAGTTATTGTCTACTACTGTTTCCAATTTAAACATTGGTAATACAATAAAAAATTATCATTTTTATGCTTACTCTACATGAAAATAGAAAGCATACTTCAGCATATATGGCAAAAAATTTACACAAAGGTAATTTACTGATTATTCTTACCCATCATTGGCTTCTTCCTCTTCTATTCCATCATAAATATCATCGTCTGGAGGTGGGGGGAATATCCCTTTATTCAGATTAAAAGAGGGGAAATCTTTTAGTTTTATAATTTCACCATATAAAGGTTTACTCAAAAATTGATAATGATGTTAGTTTTCTTTTACATGCAGAAAATATCCGTTTTTATTTGGGGTATTACTATTATTAGGGAACATGGTTTATAATAGTATTAATAAATGACATAGATGTCCAGCATTACTACTACGTTACCTGTATCCTCCCACCAGTGACCCTAGAACTTTTATCCTACCCCACCCTCTCCTTTCTCTCCTTTGCCATCAGAGTTTTATCAGAGTCTAAGAACTTGTTTTTCAATGGTCATTATCTTGCTTTGTTTATTTATATAACACATTAGTGAGACCATTGTCTTTTAAATTATGACTTATTTCATGTAAAAGAATACTTTCTATCCCGGCTGTAGCAAAATGCAAGATCTTATTTTGTAAATGAATTTTTAAAAAGGTTCTTTTGAATTTTAGAGCCACACCAGCTGTGCTCAAAGTTTATTTCTGGCTCTGTGCTCAGGGATCACTCCAAGTGGGCACAGAGACAACATGGGGTGCCAGGGATGGAACCTGGGTTGGCTGTATGCAGGGCAAGAGCCCTACCGACTGTATTATATCTCCAACTCCAAAACACTATTTTTGGTGGTTTGCTTGTGGGCCATACCCAGTAGTACTCAGGGCTTATTCCTGGTTCTACAGTCAGGGATTACCCTGATGGGGCTCTGGGGACCATATTGGGTGCCAGGGATTGATCTAGGGTCTGGTCCATGTAAAACAAGCACCTCTTCAGCCCAAGATTTTATTTTTTTTAAGTTAAGTAGAATTGATCATTTATATATATATACCAGTAACAATGATGGATCTCATTCTCCTAAAGAACCTTGAATATAATCTCAGGGCTAGGATGAAGGAGACGTTACTGGGGCCTGCTCAAGGCAATCAACGAATAACAGGATGATTTGTGATTTTGTGATTGTGATATATAAATGTATATATAAATGTATATATATAAATGTATATATATATAAATGTGTATATATAGCAGAAGAACTTTATCTATTGTTGAGCACTTGAATTGTTTCCAGATCTTGACTACTATAAGCTGTGCTACCACAGACACAGGTGAATTATTCCTTATAAAATAATAACCACATAAATAAAAATCAACTTTGTTTTCTACCTCTCACATATTTGAAATTTTTTTCTTATTTTAAAAGTAATTTTTAGAACTCTAATGTAATAAGGGTACAGCGATGAGAAAAGGTACAGTGTACCTTCATCTCCAGAGAAATGAAAGGAATGGGGAGAATATGAATAGAGTTAAATATTCATTGCAAGAAAAAGAAAAGGAAGGAGGTAATTAAGAGAATTTAGTTAATAATAAATATTCAGGAAGCATACTGATGAAGATATAAATAAATACCCAAATGTATAAAGGTCAACTTATAAATACTGATGGAAGCTGCGACAAATAAACAAAGAAAAGCAGACCTGTTCTGTATTTCATTTCATCAAAGTGATATTTAATTTGTTATATTCACTTTCTGTTTCTTTTTTTTTCTTTTTTTGCTTTTTGGGTCACCCCTGATGATGCTGAGGAATTACTGCTGGCGGTGCTTGGGGGACCATATGGAATATGGATTGGGGGACCATATAGGATGCTGGGAATTGAACCCAGATCAGCTGTGTGCAAGGTAAACGCCCTACCACTGTACTATCATGCCAGTCCCTTACTTTCTGTTTCAACTTGTTAGCCTACTCTCTTCAGGCTCCTAATTCTTTCACATTTAATTAGTAGTTGATCTGTGCAGAAATAGAAACAACAAACTAGAAAATTCACTTTTAATATGAGAATAATAGCAGCTAGGTGTTAGTAAAATTTTCTTTTTCTGTTGATAACAAAATCAGGGATCTTTACCACGCCTGATAGCACAGCGGATAGGGCGTTCACCTTACAAGTGGCCAACATGGCCGACCTGAGTTCGATTCCTCCGTCCCTCTTGGAGAGCCCGGCAAGCTACCGAGAGTATTCGATATGCCAGACACAGTAACAACAAAGTCTCCAATGGAGACGTTACTGGGCCCGCTCGAGCAAATCGACGATCAACGGGAGGGCCTTTACCTTTACCTTTAGAAGCTATAGCTAAGAAGATCAAATAAGTAATCATTTATGCAAGCATATTTCTGAAAGATACATGCTAAGAATCCTGCTCAGATAATTGGAATAAATTAAGACTTCACTGGGCACTGTGAATTTATAGTCATCTTAGGACTCATAGCAAATTTAGAAGTGACTTGCTGAAAATTATTCACTGGCTAGGATGGACGTGAGGTCATTGGTTTCCAGCTCAGTGTTTATTTGCAAATATCCTCATTATTTGCAAATAAAATCACTCTGTCATGAATAAACACCAAAATGTTGAAGATTTGTTAGAGAAATTGTAGATAGAAGTATATGACTTACCTCCACTTCCACTATGACTGTGGCTGGAAAAAAATACATACAAATTAAATTAGCATGAGTTATTTAGCGCTCACAAAAAGATGTACGAATATATATCACTTGTATAAAATGAAAATTCCATTTTGTTACGTGGAAGAAAAGAGAAAGAAAAGTTGACCCTTATAGGAATAAATGAATAGTAACAATTAAATGGAAACAAAACAAACTCGGAACCAGATTTTTTCTTCTTTAAAGTCAAGATAAAATAAATTAATTTGGGTCAGAAAGATAGCTCAATAGGCAGACAAGCTTTTACATGGAGGTGACTGGAGTTCGATCTCCTGCACTTCATGGTTTTGCAGTATCTCCTGAACACTGAGACTGGAGTAACTCATGAGCACTGTGAGGGGTGATAGTCGCTCTGCCCCCTCCCCAAAGAGTTAATCTGACATAGATCTACAGTTAATTTTGAAATAAAAATCTTGCTAATGAAACTTTGTAGAAAAACATGTTGGAAATTACAATATAAGAGAGAATTTAAAAAAAAATTTTTTTTGGACCATACCTGATTGTGCTCAGGGCTTACACTCAGGGATCAGACCTGGTGGGGTTTGGGGGACCATAAGGGGTGCTGCGGTTGATGCTGGATTTACTGTAAGCAAGCCAAGCACCTCACCCACAATACTATCTGTCTGGACCCCAAGAAAATGATCTTTGATGAGGTTTAGTATATTTTTCACTTGCTTAAGTGCTATCATCACATTCATTTTCTGTGCTATTTCCCTTTGAGCTTGAAACAAGCAGCTGGAAATATGTAGAGTTGTGACTTTGTGTGATTTTCATTCCTGGCAGATTTATTCCATCTTGCAGATTCTGCTTGCCAATTTCTAAAGATCAGGGTTCAAAATAATCAGGAGCAATGCCACAAACACATTATTTCATTCCTAGAACAATTCTTTGACTTCCTAAAATGGTCAGTTCAGAATGTAAACTATTTAACTGGCAATGGAGGAGGAAAAAAAAGGAGATTGTGAGGGAAGAGAAAGAAGAAAAGGTTAAAGGAAGGCAGCGAGACATGTGCTGCAGAATGCGTGTTATGTGATGGAGTGGTATTTTTATTTATAACTTCCTGTCTTTGAATGTTTCCTATTTAATATAGAAATAACTGTTATTGAGAGAAAAAAAAAAAGAAAGAACAGATTTTAGGACCTGGGTTTTTAGCCTCTTGCCTTCTCAGAATTTGAAATCCCCGTAGGGAGCCATCCTAACCCTGGAGATATAGGGGCAGAGCAGGGAAAGACAGCAAGGTACCAGGAGCATCTGGAGAAGGGAGAAAGGATGGTGCCTCTGCTCACTCTTGCCAGAGCAAGCTGCCAGCTAGGCTCAGCATCATTCCTATTTCTCTAAGGACAAAGTGTGTTCTGTTAGGAGGGCTCAGCCAGCAGCAGCTGGAGTTTCAAATATAAAACTTGCATAAAAATTATGTTTCTTATTTCATTTGCTTATTAAATATACATAAGGGGAATTGATTCTAGTAAATGTTTTGATGCAAGACTTGCTTCAGGTATTGAATATGAAAATCATACACGTCCTCCTCCATTTTATTAAATACAACACTCTTTTTCTGCACCATGTTAACTAAAGCCGGTCATTGACAACTGGGTATTTACAGGTGACTCAATAGAATTAAAAAGATCCTAGTATTATTTTTGGGAATTACCCCTCATGATTAAAGAATGCTATGTTTTAAGCAAATCATTCCTCCTTTCATGGAGTGATCTCTTATATTTCCCTGAATATGGAAATTAGCTTAAAATGTATTTATCAATAAACTAGAGTTTTTTAATCCCCAGACAAGAGAAATGTGGTTTTTAATTAAAAATAAGATAAAGCATTTGCATTGATACTATGTGTTGTATGACACACTTGTATCCAGACATTCTGTAAATCACATACACATACACAGAAAATTTTGCTTTCATAATATGTCAATTGTAAAGCCAACAGCCCCTCAGACTGACATTTACTAACTTGCACAGTATGTTTATGTGTTTTCTATAACAAAAGCCAATTTATGAGCTGGAGTCCCTGTGCACCCATTTTATTTTTTGATCTATGTTGAAAAACTTGTGTTGAACAGGATAAAAGAGAGGCATCTCAGGTTGTCATTCCTTTTGAATATATAAAATTTCCCGACTGCAACATAACAAGTCTAAATAATAAGAAAAAAAGTACACATGAGGGAAAGCTGATCCCTTACATGTCTTGGAAGCATATCAACATGTTGTTTTTATTTTTGGTCCACGCCCAGCGGTGCTCAGGGATCACTCCTAGCGGACCACATGGGATGGGGAAATCAAACTGGGGAATCAAACTGGGGTTGGAGCGTGCACAGCAAGCGACACACCCTCTGTATTATCTCTCTGGCCCTCATAGCACTATTTTAATAGTTTTACATTTTTTAGATAGTTACTAATTAAACTGTTTTTTCCTTTGGAATTTGAGCTATGAAGAACGTGGACAATTTTTTACCCAAGGCAATGCTAGCCCTGACCATGTCTGGTTTCTGGGGAAGAATTCCACATTCACAGCGTAAATGTCAATAAATAATTTTTCTTGACAGAGCTGAGATTTTCCTCCTTTTCTATTATTAGTTGGAGATTATGACTTTCCTAGTTGGAGAGGGAAGTATACTGGAGGAAAGAAGAATTAAAAGGAGAAGGGGCATGGAAAAATCAGGATAGATAAATGACAAAGGAAGATGCGAGATAAGGGAAAGAGAGACATGGAGAAAAGAAGTCAAAGGTAAGAAGAGAAAGCAAAGAAGAAAAAGGTGCTGCAAGTTGACTGACACATCACCTCACCTCACCTCACCTCACCTCACCTCACCTCACCTCACATCTTATCATATAACACAACTGACCAATGACCAAAACTTATAACTGATGCTCTGGGGTCCTCAGCACACCTCTATAAACTGGGCTGGTGCAAGGTAGGGGTTCTAGAGATGTGCCCTGCTGGCTCCCCAGGAAGTCCCACATGGATTTTGAAATGGAGTAAGCAAGACTTCTGAAGTTTCGTCTTCCTCCTCTTTCCCTCCTCATCCCGACTCCTCATGTCCAGCCCTGGGCTTATTTGGACAATCTGCCTGGACACAAGCAGGATTTTCTGTTTGGGTCATCCCTCCCAGTGCTGGAGACTAAAGGGTTTTCAGTCCAGTGGCTCTCTAATAAAGGCTGCGCTCCTCTCTGACCTGCTGCCAGGAAGAAAATGAACTTCATTCTGTGGTTTCAAGGAAGAAGAATCACACACCCTTTTTTGCTCTCCTAAAAGCTCATTCCTGCAGAGGTCCTGCCCACTCCAATTTCACAAGCACCTATAATTCAGCAGGTGATCTCAGCCTCCACACACACACATAGTCCTCTCCAGCTCAGAGCAAGCGAGGTGGAGGGTGCTGGGGAGCACTGTGGGGAGAGCAGCACCTATCTCCCCCTAAGAACACCTTTTTGACTCTCTGGGTGCTGCTGGTGCTGCTCAGAGGCTCCAAGATTTGCAGCTGCCTTCTGCTTTCCTCTCGCGTGAGCTATGGCTGGCATAGGCACTGGTTGCCTGGATTCAGGCCCTAACAAAAATATGCACTGTTGGAAGTTATCCTTGACCACCATCCCCTGCCATCACACTGAGATGCAAGTTGCTGACCATGTCAGAGTAAAATCTCAGTGATGACAGGAAATTAAGATTTCACTTTGCAACATCAAGGTAGAGCTGTAGGAAAAAGAATTCATTTTTCTATAATTTATTTACTTATTTGGTTTTTGGCCTGTATCTGGCAGTACTCAAGGCTTATTCCTGGTTCTGTGCTCATGGATAACCTCCTGGTGGTGCTCAGAGGACAATAGGGGGCACCATGGAGGATGAAACCCAGATTGCAGCTGAAGTGATTGCACCCAGGAAACCACCTTAGCTCTGGGACTATGTTGCCAGCCCTTTTTCCTTTTTCACATATAAACAACAGGTGCATTAAGAGTTAGATATTTCAGTATAAAAATTTTGGGGTAATTTTTCAGAGCTTAAGTTTATATTTTATGCTTTGTACATGCGTGTGGAGAGTGGTCTCAGCATGGTGGTGGCTCTCCACACACATGAAGGTACCGGCCGAGGAACAAAGGCATGCGGGTCCAGGGCCTGAGCTCTCCAAACCTGCTCGGATCAGGGCTGAGCATCCTCCACCCAGATCCTCCAAATTCCAGTAGGCAGGGGTCACACCCACCAACTGGCCCCCTGGCGCCGTGTAACCCAGCTCCCAGAAGCGCGGCTGCATTCGCCGCCCCACAACATTGTGACATCTTGTTATCTCATTCCTTCTTTGGACAAACTGGCAGGCTACCGAATGTAACCTGCCCACACGGCAGAGTCTGGCAAACTCCCCGTGGCATACCCAATATGCCAAATACCAGTAACAATGATGGTCTCATTCTCCTAATTTTGAAAGAGCCTTTAATATGGCACTTTTTAAAAAATCTCAGGGCTAGGACGAAGGAGACGTTACTGGGGCCTGCTCAAGGCAATCGATGAACAACAGGATGGTCGTGATCGTGATCGTGATCGCTTTGTACATATGCTTTTTATAATCAGGGTCCCACTTGGCATGGTTCTAGGGAATCAAACTCAGGGCCTCACCTATCCTTGAAATGTGCTCTTTTTGGGGGATCTATCTTCCCAACCCTTCAAGCTTCATATTTTACACAATGTTATTTTCTTGGCACATCCCTAAGATAAAAATCAGGGATGGTGGGAGGGATACTGGGAACACTGGTGGTGGAGAATGGAGAATGGGCACTGGTGGAGGAATGGGTATTTGATCATTGTATGACTGAAATGTAAGCTTGAAAGTTTGAAAGTTTGTAAGTCTGTAACTGTATCTCACGGTGATTCATTAAAAAATAAAAATAAAATAAATTAAAAATAAATAAATAAATAAATAAAAATTAAATAAAAATTTAAAAAAAGTAGAATGAAGATTCTATGACAGCGTATTGGAATGACCATACATTTGACAAGATCTGACAAACGGGCCATCATCTGCAAGCTGTCATATATATATATATGACATATATATATATATGATCACTGTCCTCCCGTTGTTCATCGATTTTCTCGAGCGGGCCCAGTAACGTCTCCATCGGAGACTTTGTTGTTACTGTGATTGGCATATCAAATACATCACAGGTAGCTTGCCAGGCTCTGCCGTCCGGGCGAGATACTCTCGGTAGCTTGCTGGGCTCTCCGAGAGGGGCGGAGGAATCGAACTCGGGTCGGCCATGTTGGCTGTGTGCAAGGCAAATGCCCTACTGCTGTGCTATCGTTCCAGAACCAGAGAGAAAGAGAGAGAGAGAGAGAGAGAGAGAGAGAGAGAGAGAGAGAGAGAGAGAGAGAGAGAGAGAAAGGGAACACTGTGTAATTTTGCATGACCTTAATCCACGGCAGAGCTACTATAAATGGTCATTTCATTGAAATGAAAATTGAAAATTTCAGGCTCTTAAACAGTGACCAGCAGATAGTTCTGCCACTTTTACAAGGTATCTCTGTACATACATACCTGTTGGTGGTGTCCTGCTCTACAACATCATCATAGAGTTCCTGGTCATCCTCTGCAGGTCTGGGTGAAAGGGCACCAAAAGAGGTCTTTTTCCGTTTCAAAGAATCATAATCAATCTCTACAGCAGTTGTTTTAATATAGCCATCTGCCAACAGGAGAATGATTCATGTTCAGCCAAAAGGTGTTTAAATATTTCTAAGCTGTCAAATTGCACATTTGGTCTTTAAAGTTTTCCCTCATTTATTTCAGAGGTGGGGAACATTTGGTCTAGGGGGTCGTGGAAAGCCTCCCAAATCATGTGATCTGGTCCATAAGGAAACAGACATGTATGCTTCTTGGTGGCTGCCTGTCGCCTGTCTGCCTATATGGTATGCTCCCAGAATAAAGTTATAAATATTTAAAGGACTATTGGCAGAAAAAAAAAATTCCCATCCCTGAATTTGCTTGCAATTCTGATTGATAGACTTGCCACACAGGTTTTAGTATACTTAATAAAAGTCTTATAGTGTTGTTTGGAGTCAGACTAGAATTGATTTTAAAGATTTCAAGGGATTAACATAGATCATTTTTAGCCTGTTAAACAGTGAAGAATCCAAGGTTTTCACTTCTTGCTGTAGTAATATAAATGTTTACATTGTTCCCCCACTAAAAAAAATAGCATAGATGAGGTGAAGATGGAGCCATACTTGTCCCTGTCATTTGAAATCTTCCTATCTTTGTCTAAGTGCCACATACCCTAACTTAATTTGGGAGGATTTGAAACATTTAATATTGGCTTCAAAAGCAAACACTTTGAAATCACAGAAGCATTTGCACTCACATGACCCCCTTGCTGTTCTGCCCAACCATTTCCCTTCAGGGTTGTCTGTGATGCGGATAATTTCAATTTGCTCCCCTTGCTTGAAGCTCAATTCATTCTTTCCTCCTTTGACATCACAGCAAGCTTTAGCATGATGGATGACTTGAATAGGGCCTGTTAGCTGCAAAGGGAAGAAAAAAATCGTAACAGGTTTTCTTCCTATTTGAAAAAATCTTTAAGGAATGCAGTTTTGAAAGACAATACATCCATAATTTCCCATCTTGCCTATTTTCAACATTCATGCTTTGAAATGAAAATTGAGGGTGAATGCCATTCTTGGTGAATGCTCTTATCACAGAAGAGATAGAGAGGAATCACAAAGGTTAAGCTGGTTTCAGCAACAAACAAGAAAGCACGTGGGTGGGGTCCAACTCAGGGGCAATAAAAATTCTGTGAAAGATTTGCAAAAGCAGACACCAGTATCAGGATATTACTCATGTATGACAAGCCATGATAAATGCCCTGTGTTTCTGTGAAATATGATAGCAATCTGTCTGGTAAATGGACACTTTCCACATTTGTAATTTATAGTTATTCTGCTGGTTCTATGCAGATCTGAAACAATAAAGAGAAAGGTAGGTGATAATAATGGTTTGTGTGTATAGGGAAAAAGCATTTCCTCTTTGTAGTACTCACATATCCATAAACTGGAAGCAGATGTTACCTGCTATAAATAAAAACAACATTCTAGAAATAGCTTTCTAAAAAATATTATACATCTGTTTTATGTAGTTGTAAGAAAAGATGAGATCATGCTGTTCATTGCAACATGGATGGAACTGGAGGATATCATGTTAAGCAAAAGAAATCGGGGAGAGGAATAAATACTGCATGATCTCATTTATCTGTGGCATAGAGGGAGAGAAAACAGGGAAGTATACAGTATTAAACAATGACAAACCCTTGGGCATAGACTACAGAATTGATTACCAGACTGTGGGAGAGGAGTTGGGGAAGCTAGTTAATGAAGATCAGGATAGCAATGACACAGAGATAGTGGTGGAGGGCCTTGGGCACCTGGATGGAGGTTGGGGTGTAGTAACTTTGCATATCAATACCACGAAATTTGATACTATTGTAACCATATTACCTAAGCTTTAATAAAAATGTTTAAATAGCAATAAAAGAAAATATTCTATGGGACTTTAAAACGTAATAGCCTATTTGTGTTATTTAGGGGAATAATCTAGTTTAAATCCTAAACTCTTAATTTCCTAATGCTAAATACATGTCTTTTAAAGAGAATATCTTGTATATTTTTTTCGTGGGGGAAGACCTGGTGTTGCTCTGAGTTTACTCCTGTATATATGCTTAGGGACCAGTTCCGACAGATCAGAGGTCTAAAAGGAATGCTGGGGATGGAACCCGGGTCAGCCCCATGTGAAGACGAATTCCCTACACACTGTAGCTCTGGCCCCTCCTGTATCTTTTTTCTTTTTTTTTGCTTTTTGGGTCACACCCGGCCATGCACAGGGGTTATTCCTGGCTCATGCACACAGAAATTACTCCTGGCAGTGCTCGGGGGACCCTATGGGATGCTGGGAATCGAACCTGGGTCGGCCGCGTGCAAGGCAAACGCCCTCCCCGCTGTGCTATTGCTCCCGCCCCCCTCCTGTATCTTTTGACATGCAATATGAGTTGCAAGTTTTGAATAAGCTCAACCTTATTTTATTGAGCCCACAGTGCTATAAATTGTGATGTTTATTATTCAACACTAAGAAATGCAAAGCAACTTAAATTAGATTATTTTCTACTGATGATTTTAAGAGATGGAGTGATAGCACAGCGGGTAGAGAGTTTGCCTTGCACGTGACCGACACGCCTGACCAGAGTTCAATTTTTCTGCTCCTCTCAGAGAGCCCGGCAAGCTACCGAGACTATCTCACCTGCACGACAAAACCTGGCAAGCTACCCATGACGTATTCCATATGCCAAACACAGTAACAAGTCTCACAATGTTATTGGGCCCGCTCAAGCAAATTGATGAACAACAGGAGGACAGTGACAGTGACAGTGATGATTTTAATATGCATTCCAATTTCAGAATTTTTAAATATCGAATAATTTATCTTCAAACTAATGAATGATGATAAGAAATAACAGTTCACACATTGATCTAATTTTAATATCAATTAACATTTTGTGGGAAAACTATAGCTTGTGACACACTCATCTTGATAAGATTGTGAGTTTATATTCAGTGGTATGTTTTTATCTCTTATTTTGTCATTAAAAATCTGATTTGAAGGAATGTGTCAGGCAACCAAAACCAACTTTTCCAAAAGAACCGTACAGAACTATTTCACACCCATCTACCAACACTAAAACAAGTCTCCATAAAAAGTGAAGGGGCCAGGGAGATAGTTCAGGGTTTTGGGTGCATGTCTGATCCATGTTCAATCCCTGGTACCACGTGGCTCCCAGAGCATTACAGGTATAGCCCTTAGACCCCCTACTATAGCTGAGGTGATTTGGGTAATCCATGGCATAGCAAAGCTGAGCAGCACTGTGTCTTTCATTCTAACACTGAACCAAAGATTCTGTTGACCGAGTATCACTGGAAGTGACTCTTGGACCCCTGAGCACTGCTTGGAAGTTCATTCCACACCAAAAAAGTGCAATTGAGATAATTATGCAATAAATTCATTTTTCAAATTTTCCATTTGAAAAGCAAAGATGTACCTCTAAAATCTATTAATAAAATTTTAATAAAAATATTCTAATTTTCCTCATATTAATTGTTAATAAACTTAAAATTTAATAAATTTTAATAAAATGAACTCACTCTCAAAGAACCCGGCACGCTATTGAGAGCATTCTGCCCGCATGTATGCCTGACTGGGAACACCTGTAAAGGTGATTAGACGGTGCCCCAAAAGGTCCATCCCTCTCGGAGAGCCCAGCAAGTTACTGAAAGTATCCCATTCGCACGGCAGAGCCTAGCAAGCTACCAGTGGCATATTCGATATGCCAAAAACAGTAACAATGATGGTCCTCATTCCCCTGACCCTGAAAGAGACCCCAGTATGCCATTGGGCTACACTAGCACGTGACAGGGATGAATGGAGATGTTACTAGTGCCTGCTAGAGCAAATCAATGAACAATGGGGTTATAGTGATAGTGATACTAATTTTGCTCATATAAATTTTTAATAAAACTAATGAGAACTCTTAAGAGATATGGTGCCATATGTATACTACTTTACTTAATTCCACAATAAAGTTTTAATAATATCATTTACTGTCTCTTTCAAGAAGATAAGGCAGGGGCTGGAGTCATAGCACAGCAGGTAGGATGTTTGCTCTGCATGTGGCTGACCTGGGTTCGATTCCCAGAATCCCATATGGTCCCCTGGAGGCAGAGCCAGGATTAACCCCTGCGCATTGCCGGGTGTGACCCAAAAGCAAAGATAAATAAATAAATAAATAAATAAATAAAAATAAAGAAGATAAGGTGCTTTCTAAGGTGCCTAAGTACCGTAATTTTTATGTGCAACTGGAATTTAAACCCACATCTAACCAACTGAATCTAATTTTTGTTTTCTTTCACCATGTTGTTGAACTTACTTTTTAAAAATATCAATCAAATTTATATAATTTGACCCAATATTGAATATTACAGATGAAAGAAATATTTAAAAAACTTGATCTGAATCCTTTTTTGACATAAGAATAATTTTACAATTTAGACGATTACCCAAATATAGCTGATATACTAGACTCCTCCTCCCCTCTTGGAGAGCCCAGCAAGCTACCAAGAGTATCTCGCCTGCACTGCAAAGCCTGGCAAGATGCCCGTAATGTATTTGATATGCCAAAAACAGTAACAACAAGTCTCACAGTTTGTTGTGAGACGTTATACTGGTGCCTGCTTGAGCAAACTGATGAACAACGGGGGGACAGGACTATAGTGCTACTAGACCTAAAATACATGAATCAGCTCATTAAAGATGGTGCAGAGCAACAGTACAGCTAGGAGGGCATTTGCTTTGCACACAGCTGACCTGGGTTTGATCCCTGGCATCCATTGTGGTCCCCCGAGCACTGTCAGGAGTAATTCCTGAGTGTAAAGCCAGGAGTAACTCCTGAGCATTGCCAGGTGTGATCCAAAAAGCCAAAGAGCCACTCCCCGATAATAATAATAAAATAAAGATGGTGCAATGATGCAGCTAGGGCTGGAGAGATGGAGCAGGAGTGAGGCATTTGCTGTGCCTTCAGGACATCCCCGATGCATGGTCCTCCAGCACTGCCAGGGGTCACTATTGAACACAGAGCTAAGAAGAGCCCAAGTACTACTGTGTTCCTACTCCTTCTCCCCTACAATGTGGTACAGCTAAGAGTATAGCCTGCAAATGCAGTGGTAGCAATAAGTCACCATAGAAATAAAAATCGGAGTTCAAAGAAGACAGAGTAAAAAAAAAATTCACATAGACAAAGGGGAATTAGAAACAGCAGGGATCAGAAGTCAAAATCTGAGGGGGTGGGTGGGTGGAGGGAAACCCGGAACACTGGTGATGGGAAATGTGCACTGGTTAAGGGTCGGGTGTTGGAATATTGTATGACTGAAACCCAATCATGAAAAACTTTGTAAATGCATAGCTTACAGTGATTCAACAAAAAATATTTTTTTTTAAAAAAAAGGAAGTCAAAATATAGGTAGGTCTAAAATAAAGGTAAAGATGTAAGATGCCAGTAATTGTAGTAGTTTAAAGAAATTTTATTCCAGACAGATAAAGTTTAGCTGTGGGCATTTGTGTCTTTTTACCCTATCATACATGCTACAGTGAGATCCATGTGTGCGGTCCGAAACTCAAAGTTTAAGTAGGAAAATATGAAAATATGTAATAGAGGGAAAATATGTAATAAAGGGATCCAAGATGAGTTTGAGTAAGTAAATATTCACTCATTCAATCAACATGTGATTTCCTGAACACCCAGTAGTCACAAAACAATAACTACGTTGTTTTGGAGCTACACTCACTGGTACTCAGGTTTTACTCCTGGCTCTGCTCTCCTGATCACTCCTGGTGGGGCTTGGAGGACCATATGGAGTGCTGGTGGGATCAAACCTGAGCTGGACTTGTGGAAACACCTATCAACTGTACTTTTTGCTCCAGACCCATATTGTATTATAATTTTTATGCAGGGATAAAAAATACATTAGGAAAAAACTGCTGTTTTGAAAGGTGGCACTTGTGTAGAAAACGATAACTAAACCAATCATGTATAGCTTCAAAATAGTTCCCCTCTAGAGTGTGTTATAAAGCTCTTCTTTTTTTTGTCTGTTTTTTTTTCTTTTTTTGCTTTTTGGGTCACACCTGGCAATGCACATGGGTTACTGCTGGCGGTGCTCAGGGGACCATATGGGATGCTGGGAATTGAACCCGGGTCTGCCACATGCCAGGCAAATGCCCGCCCTACCCCTGTGCTATTGCTCCAGCCCTAAAGTTTTGTTTGTTTGTTTTTTAAAAAGCCATAAGCAAGAAAGATCTTACTTTAAACTTCTTCCTAATCTCTTGTTCTTTCTTTTCTCTCTCTTTCTGTTCCTTTTTCTCCAGTTCTAGTCTCTTCTTTTCCTCCTTCTCTCTTTTCTTCTCTCGTTCTTTGGTTGCTTCTCTGTGAATAAAATTGTTCAGCATTTGCAAGTGTTAATGTTTTCATTATCCAGAGAGGTTTCTACCCACAATAGGAGGGTGTCTGAAGTAAAGATGTTAGTGAAGCTCTCTGAGATCTGTGTGACATAGATTAATTCCCAGGCCTTGTAGATAGCATGGAACTTGGATGAAGTTTGGTGGTTGCCTTGAGAGGCTGAGAGAACCTTAGCATCTGCAGTGGACAGTAGCTCACCCTGTCTTTACTGGTCTTGACCTCTTATTGCATCCTTCATCAGTGTCAATACAATTATAATAAATTGTTTATGGGGAAAAAAAGATGTTAGTGAAAGGCCAAGGGTTGTCAACATAGCTGGATATGGAAGAGTGTCACTCAAATCATAAGGAAACATATAACTGAGAATACCTTTTAATAATTCTGCTTCTTCTTCTAATACTTTTTTGGGGGTGGTAGGGGTGGGGACAGGGAACAGGAGTGTCACTAGCTTATTTAGTCTCCTGGGAGACTACTCCAGGTGGCTCTTCATCAACTAGGTTGATATTTTAGTGAAAGGGTCCCAGATATGGACACAGCCATATGAAGCCAGGCATATGGCTTCACGTGTTTATGTGTCAGCCCACTCCCTTTTCTACTGTGCCAGCAAGTGAAAGTCATTGTTTACAATGGCCCCGTTCTTACTCATGTCAGCCTGAGTGGAATTCATATCTTTACATAAACTTACACATAAAGGTACAAGAACATATATATGTAAGCCTTGATTCAGAAACTTCCTTCAGAATTAACTGAACCAAAAAAAAAAGTAGATATTTGAAGTCATCATAAGAAACATGTTTATATTTTCAAGAATGTGTTGGTCCTGGGCTACTCAAAAATCATTTTAGAGTGCCTCTGGCATATCTTTTTCTTTTACTTTGGCATCTGTGCCGCGATAAATTATTTCTCATACCACTGGGAGAGGAAAGCACCGCTCAGAGGAGGAAGTTATAAATAAATTAATGTAGTTATCTAACAACACACCTAAAGGTAAAACTTGGCTCTCGATTCTTGCCTGTGACTGTCCTAGTAGACTATATTTCTCTCAAATCTTTACTGATAGATTTTTGAGAGTTTTCTATAAAAAATTTTAGAGAAGTAAAGAATATCTAATCCTTTCTACTGAAATACAATGATCATTAAATGTGAGTCAGTTGAACTTTCCCATGCTGTATATGCACTTTCCCACATAATGAAATATTACAATCAACTTAGAAAGGATATAAGATGAAAAGTATTACACATACATGTCTTCATAGGTTTCTCCTTCACTTTCTTCCTGTTGATAAAGCATAAATCATGATAAATTTTAATTATTCAAAAAGACATCAGACACATATTACAGTAATCAAATACTTAGTGAAGCAAACTCAAATTTAAGTGTATGTAAATTTGGCTTTTAAAAAATGTTTTCCCTTTAAGAAATAGCCTGAGAAGGTGAACACAAAATATTTCATTTTATGTCTTTCCCTACAAACCAGATGTGTAGCCAGAATTAAGTTCTGTGATGATGCTATAAATCAGTGTAATAATGAACATTTAATGTTTCAAATATTTTAGGTAAAATAGATTTTAAAAAGAAAATGTCATAATTACTCACATAATTTAAATTTGATTTATACTATTAGAGCGTAAATCATAATAATTACTAAATGTTTTGTCACAGCCATACACATAAGAAGAAAAAAAATCCAACCTCATCTATATTTCCAGCACCTGAAAGGTTAAAAAAGAATAAAATTAAGGTACTATATTTAAGAAGCAATATGATACAAATAATCACACATAATATTCAAAGCAGTTCATAATAACATATCTTGTCAAAGATATGTAAAATATATGTATATATTTTTAATACTTAAATATTTTTAATACTTTAATACTTTTTAATACCGTTTATGACTTAGCTATAGCACAGCGGTAGGGCGTTCACCTTACAAGCAGCCAACATGGCCGACCCGAGTTCGATTCCTCCGCCCCTCTCGGAGAGCCTGGCAAGCTACCGAGAGTATCTCGCCCGCACGGCAGAGCCTGGCAAGCTCCCTGTGACGTATTCGATATGCCAGACACAGTAACAACAAAGTCTCCAATGGAGACGTTACTGGGCCCGCTCGAGCAAATCGACGATCAACGGGAGGGCCTAATTTCACTAAATTTTATAAAATCCAAAAATTAATGAAGACAACTTTTAGTCTTGTATGAAAGACATGCACATCTGGTTCAGTGGTCTTGTGTAGAACAACAATACTAAAAAAATTTTAACTAGTGTCTAATGCCAACTGCTTCAGCCTCTGTGGAAAATATCAATTAGTTATTATCTTACATCAGTGAGATGGTCAGACATCACAAATATAAAAACAACCAGAGTTGGTGCAGATGTAGGGAAAAAGGAATGTTCATCCACCACTGGTGGTAATGTCAAATGGCTCAATCATTTTTTTTTTTTTTTGCTTTTTGGGTCACACCCGGCAATGCACAGGGGTTATTCCTGGCTCATGCACTCAGGAATTACTCCTGGCGGTGCTCGGGGGACCATATGGGGTGCTGGGAATCGAATCTGGGTCGGCTGCGTGCAAGGCAAACACCCTACCCGCTGTGCTATCGCTCCAACCCCTGACTCAATCATTTTGGAAAACAAAATGGACAGTTCACAAAAAACTAAGACTTTTAAGCTTCCCTATGACACAACAACTCCATTTTTTTGCATCTAACCCAAAATACTACTTTGAAAAGACATATGTGCTCACAACAGTATCGTTCACATTAGCTTTCATCTGGTAACACTCCAAGTGCCCAAGAACTTAAAACTGGATGAAGAACTTGTGGTATATGTGCACAATGGAATGCTGCTACTCAGTTATAAGAAAAATTGGAATCATGAAGTTCCCTGCTATGTATCTAGAACTAGAGGGTATCAAGCTGAAAGAAGTCAGTTAGAAGGAGAGGGATAAAGATAGAATGAACTCTTTCATTTGTAGAATATAAAGAAATATAGTAAGGTATGGTATTGGAATTATGTCCATCAGAAACCGTTGTTAATGGTATTGTAAGGCAAAAAAATCTAAAAACTTAAAAATTAAAAAAGAAACATAACAAGGAAATAGCAAATGGCAAAAAGTAACAGAACCTAAAAGTTAACCCACAGAACTGGATTTACCAAGAGGTAGAGAAGTGGGTAGATGAGAGGGGACCCTGGGACATTGGTGGAGGGAGGTGGACACTTTAGTAGTGGGTGTAAAGTTAGAACATTGTAATCATGAACCACTATTATTAACAAATTATAAATCATGGTGCCTCAATCAAATCTGAAAAAAAAAAAGGAACACTACAACTATTTCATACCTTTCATTTGTTATTTGTTCCAAAGGGCTTCCTTTCATGAATCAAATCAAGTTAATAAGATTAAAATATTTTACTGCTTAAGTGTTTAGAAATATCAACTAATTATAAAATATTAAGATAAATACCAATATCAATAAAAAGCGTGATTTTGGTATTAGAAAAATAGACCAATGGAATAGATTTTAGAATTAAAAGTTAAATTTACATAGATATGTATATATAATGTGTATACATAGATAAACGTAGACACATAGAGTTGAAGAGTATAAAGGTGGTACACAAACTAATAAGAGAAAAATAACATTCAGAATATGGTAATAAGAAAACTGAATCCTTAATTGAGGATATAAAATGGGCTTTCTACTAACTCCTCATAGATGATCTGCAAAGAGAAAAACAAAAAAACAACTGAATACCACTTATGGTAGAGTGAGTTAGAGAGAAAATGTCTATGCATGAAATGCATACCAGGGAGTGCTTTCCGTGCATGTTAACAGCACAAATTAAATATGCACAGAGCATGGATCTCCCCCAAAATCATCCTGTTGAATAAAGATAAGATCAAAGAAAGCTAGAAGCATATAAATTGAAATGTGTTCCCACATGCTATTGTATCTGAAGAAAATATAGATATCTACACTTTCAATACATTAAAATATTTGTTTCAGTAAGAAGAGAGGAAAAGGAGCAGATCGTGGAGGGAAAAAGGGAATAAACAAGTAATACAAGTGCTATATAGACTGGTACTCATGCTGATGACCCACTATCCTAAGAGAATAATTAATTCAAACTTCTGTGTATGAGATCATTGAAAAATAGAAAATATTTTTGCCCCTTACCATCTGAGTGCATGACAGCATCTTGATTTTCTTCATTTACAGGACTTCTAAAACAATAAAGAAAAAGTTAGAGAATCAGCAGCTATCCACATTTCAAGGTAAAATAGAAAAGAACAAGATCAGGATTTTAAAAAATAGATTTTTAAAAATTAAATCACTGTGAGATACAAAGTTGTTCATGATTGGGTTTCAGTCAAGCCATGTTCCAACACATGTCCCTTCACCAGTGTACATTTCCTACCACCACCAGTGTTCCCAGTTTCCCTCTAGGCCCTTCAGCCTGCCTCTTGGTAGACACTTTTCTTTTCTTTTTCCCCTTTTTTTTATCTTTTAGGCACTGTGGTTTGCAATATTGTCACTGAAAGATATCATGCATATCACTACATCCACTTTCATTCAGGACGTTGTTCTTGTCCAGATCGATCATTTCCAACTATTAGTGTCAAGTGGTCCTTTCTCTGTCCTAATTGCACTCCCCATAACTTTTGACAAGCTTCCTACCAGGGACCAGTCCTCCTGGCCTTCCATTGTCTTTGGGAATTATTCTCATACTATGTTTTTTCATATCCTGCAAATGAGGGCAATCTTTTTTTTTATAATTTATTTCTTTATTGAATCACTGTGGGAAAAGTTACAGAGCTTTCGGGTTTAGGTCTCAGTCATGTAAATATCAAACACATTTCCCTTTACCAATACTTATTTTTAACCGCGAACCCCAATAGAACCCCACCTCCCACCCCTCCCAATTCCTGTGAGGCAGATTAGTTCTAGTTAATACTCTATCTACTTTGGCTAGATACGTTGTTTCGATAGAAGATGCACAATTATTGTTTAGAGTTTACGACCCCCCACCCCAATCAGACATGCTGAAACAGCGTTGTCAAATGATTTGCTTTCTACAACTTGGTTTAAGAATAAAATGATGTTTTGGATTTCTGCTATTTTACTTATTAACCCTGGAAGAATTTCTATTAAAAGTTAGATAGTTAAGAGATTGGTTTCTGTGCTCTGGGGCCGCTCGTGGGGGGCAGCTGGCGACCTCGGTCGGGCGTGAAGGACGGCCCATTACGCCCCCCTTCCCATGAGGTCCCTGCCGCTCCCACCACCCCCGGCTCAAACCTGCTTTCCACAAGGCTCCCGTGCGGCCGCCATCTTTCTTTCCAGAGAGGAGCGGTCGAGCGGGTCAACACCCTTTCCCCTCCGGGCAGGCATGCTGGCGCGGTTTAACACATACTCCATTTGCTTTTCTGCTCCAAGCGGGTGGCTCTCTGTGCTAAGTCCTTGTGCCTCCGGGGCCGTGGCCGTGCCGGAGAGCCGCTCGTGGGGGGCAGCTGGTGACCTCGATCGGGCGTGGAAAACGGCCCAGAACGCCCCCCTTCCCATGAGGTCCCTGGAGGGCAATCATTTTATGTCAATCCTTCCCTCTGACTCATTTCATTCAGCATGAGACTCGTCATGTCCCTCTATTTATAAACAAATTTCATGACTTCATTTTTCCTAACAGCTGCATAGTATATAATATAAATATAATACAATGATATTATTATGTTATTGTATTGATGTACCATAGTTGCTTTACAGGATCAGATTTTGAATGACTATTTTCTCTTTCATTTCTTCTCAGATTTAATACTTCAGGTGCCATTAGAGTAGAATTTTGCTTTATCTTTATGATGCTACTGCAAACACATGGAGAAATGAAGAACTTGAGTCTTGCAAAGGCAATGGCTTCTTTGTGTCAGGGCAGTGATAAGTTTCCCAATCAAGTGGCAGTAACTAATTTTACAGCACTGGGATCCTTAAGGCATTCTACTGATTCAATGATTGCTGTTACCAGAGAAGCAGTTCTAATCCTTGACTCCATCCTTTTTTTTCCTGACATTTTCCAGCTGGCTTTACTTCTATCACTAGTGACTTCGACTCCACACTACTTAGTTCCAATCATTTTAATACTTCTTAAAAAGTATTGGCACCTGAGATCCCAAATTCCCCCTAATATCTTACAGAATGAAATTTCTTTCCCATTTCTATTCTCAGGTTGATTGCAAAGCAAGAGAGAATTGCCATTTTATCAAATGTGAATATTACAAATAATTGACATTCCATCTCAATACTAATCTACAATCTCATCATAATTTTTTCCAGTTGGCCTACTTTTGTACTTTTCCCTTATTTCACTGATAAAATAGTAAGCTGTTATATGTGAATTCTCTTAAGAAAATACTTTTCTTTAGCCCCCATTCTTACCTACATCTACACCCATCCTCGCCATCATTCTGTCAAAGTTCTTTCTACCTCTGTTCTGAATACTACATGAAATCTCAGTAATTTTACTCCTAAAATGTTTTGTTATTGTTTTTGGGCCATAGCCATCAGTTCTTACTCCTCATTCATTGCTCAGGAATCACTCCTGCTGATGCAGGGATGAAACTGGGGTCAGAAGCATGCAAAGAAAGCACCTTAACGCCTGTATTCTCTCTCCAGCCCCTCCTTGAAAATTTTTACTCTTTTAATATCTGCTGGTTCTTTGTGTTATGGGCTGGAGCGATAGCACAGCGGGTAGGGTGTTTGCCTTGCACGCAGCCAACATGGCCGACCCGAGCTCGATTCCTCCGCCCCTCTCGGAGAGCCCGGCAAGCTACCCAGAGTATTCGATATGCCAGACACAGTAACAACAAAGTCTCCAATGGAGACGTTACTGGGCCCGCTCGAGCAAATTGATGATCAATGGGAGGGCCTTTACTTTACTTTACTTTTACTTTGTGTTATATTATTTACAATAGTATTATTATGCCTTTTTGTTTACTTCCCATGCCTAAGCCCCACTGTTTTCTTCCTCAGTTCAGTTTACTCTTGCTCATAAATAACAAATGCTTTTTACTGTTCTAAAGTCTCCAGAAGATAATTCTCCTAGGGCCAGAAAGAGTACAGCGGGTAGAGCTTTTTGCCTTGCACATGCTAGTACAGATTTGATCCCCAGCATCCCATATGGTCCCTGGAGCATCACCAGGAGTAATTCCTGAGTGCAGAGCCAGGAGTAATCCCTAAACATTGACAGGTTTGGCCCATCCTCCCACCCTGCCAAAAAAATACCCATAAAAAAATAACCAAGATAATTTTTTTTTCCAGTCAAACTGAGGAAGCCCATTTATATTCACTGAGCTGACTTCTTCCCCACTTTAAATCATTAAAGCAATGTTCTGTTTTGTTTCGGTTTTGTTTGTGTGCGTGCATGGAGGGTGCATACTTGGTGTCCAGGACTCACTTCTGTTTTTGCATTCAAGGATAGTCGTGGCAGGGCTTTGAGGCATGTTAGGGGATGTCAGGCATCGAACTCGTGTTGGCAGTGTGCTTGGCAAGCCCTCTACTGATTGTACTATCACTCTGCCCCCCTAAAGTGATTGTTTTTAATTTTAAAAAATGATATGATAATTGTTTTCAGGTTTCTTTTAATACTTAATACACTTTGCTAGTTAATTTCTTACTGTCATTTTAAGAAAGCTATGAAAATAATTTTTGTCATGTGTATGATTTAATGATGTCTTAGTCACCGTCACTGTCTCTGTCCTCCCATTGTTCATCAATTTTCTCAAGCAGGCCCAGTAATGTCTCCATTGTAATATTAAGAAAGTAAATAAACTTTTATTGCTAAAGTAAATGGTTTATTATCACTGTCACTGTCACTGTCCTCCTGTTGTTCATGGATTTGCTCAAGCAGGCCCATAATGTCTCCATTATGACAATTGTTACTGTTTGGCATATCGAATACATCACGGGTCGCTTCCCAGGTTTTCCCGTTTGGGCGAGATACTCTCGGTAGCTTGCCGGACTCTCTGAGAGGGGCAGAGGAATCAAACTCGGATTGGCCATGTTGGCTGCGTGCAAGGCAAACGCCTTACCTGCTGTGCTATCGCTCCAGCCCAGGTTTATTATCATTTGGAAAAAAGAATGTGAAATCAGATAACTGAATTTGCAATTTATTTCCTGCATTACCTGCATGAATAACAAATCCTCACAAAATGATGGATATCTGTTGAGCATATTCCTATGTACATGCCAGCACATTTATGAAAACCATTTATTACCTGTTGGCATGCACACAATGATTCAGGGGCCCACATAAATCTTGCTTATCATACATGGGTCTGAATTTATAGTAATAATAATAATAATAACAACAATAATATATACAACATTAAAGCATTCAATAAATATTTGCTCGAGCGGGCCCAGTAACATCTCCATTGGAGACTTTGTTGTTACTGTGTCTGGCATATCGAATACTCTCGGTAGCTTGCCGGGCTCTCCGAGAGGGGCGGAGGAATCGAACTCGGGTCGGCCATGTTGGCCGCTTGTAAGGCGAACGCCCTACCCGCTGTGCTATGCCTCCAGCCCTCAATAAATATGAAATAGTAAAAATAGAAATGGTTGTGAGGAATAAAAGGAAAAGAAAATGTGGAAGAAATAAAGGTGAATGTCAGGGGGGCGGATCAAACTATGGTTAATTACTGAAAAAAATCAGTTCTAAATTGAGAAAAGTCTTTCAAAGAAGTTAAAAAGACAGTGAACTTAGTTACAACTCAAATCACAGAAAGTCAATCAGAGGGAACAGGTAAAGAAGAAGAGAAAACATCTTAGTTGTTAGAGTAATACTTAGAAAGGTCTTTTGTTTTCCTGGTATAAATCAAAAGGAATGCATGGAATGTGTATAACTCAAGAGGAAAAGGGAAGTTTATTTAATATGGCTATCATTTAAATTTTAATTTAGTTTTTGGTTTCTGGGCCACACCTAGCGGTGTTCAGGGCTTACTCCTGACTGCAGGAAGGGATCCTTCTTGGTGGTGCTCAGGAAAACATATGCAATGCTGAGGATTAAACCCCAATCAGCTGGTTGCAAGGCATGTGCCTTACCCACTGTGCTATCTCTCTCGTCCTGATTGTTATTTTTAGAAACCTATTAGAGTTCTAGTTTCCAACTTTAAATATGCAAAGCAGTTGAACTTTATATTGTATTTAATATTCATAACCAGCTTTTCATTTCTGGATTCTTTTATTTTTATTTTATTTATTTTTTTGCTTTTTTGGGTCACACCAGGCGATGCACAGGGGTTATTCCTGGCTCTGCACTCAGGAGTTACTCCTGGCGGTGCTCAGGGAACCATCTGGGATGCTGGAAATCAAACCTGGGTTGGCCGCGTGCAAGGCAAACACCCTACCCGCTATGCAATCTCTCCAGCCCCTGGATTCTTTTTAAAAAAGGAAGAAATCTAGGTGATATAAAATTTTGTTCTGTACCTGCAGTTACTAAGAATGAAATCCTGTGAACTTCTCTCCAGAACATGGTTTCCTATAGTTAATACATGAAGAACTTTCAAACGAGGGCTTGTGTCAAACAATGTTTTCCAAATGGAGGTAGATATCAATATCTGCTTTTGTACAACTGATCTAAGTTCCAAATTCCAGAAAATTTGAAGCATTTCTAGTTGATATAAATGTTTCAATGGTAAACTCTTACTTTTCCTCTAATTGTAGAGCACAGACTCTTACACTCTGAATGACCTCAGGATTAGAACTGTTTAATCTTTCCTTTTTCCAACCTTAGTCACTTCTCATTATTTATTATCTCTTATGATTTCACTTTTCCTGTCTGATTACTATTAATAACCACATACGTGTTTAGTATACCAAAGTTCTTGGTTCTGTTTTCCATATTTAGAAGATTCTGTTATAATGTTAAAATGATAGACAATTTTAAAAAATGGTTCCAAGAAATGTGTGTCACTAAAGATGTTGATTTGAACACCACTTGTGATAAGCATCTTCTTTTGACCTCCCTGGATGTCTAAGTAGCTAAAAATGTAATTTGCTGATTTCTCACCACTAGGTGGGGAAACAATACAGTTTAAAATACTACATAAACTGTTGGTATAAGTTTAAAAATATATCTTTATAATTTCTAATTTTCATCCAGTTTTCAATATTGTCCATCCCTAACGAATCCTGATTGGAATAACAATTACAATGGACTTCTGGGAAGCAGACATAACTGGCTGCAGGAACTCTATATCCCAGAAAGAACTATAAACCTTATCAGTTATTTACTCTCTTGGGAAGCCAGTGTTTCTTCTGAGCTCAAGATCCCAGTTGCTCTCATCCTTGGCTTCCAGATTTCTCTCCTCTTTACCATAATCATTCTCTCCTCTCACTGGATTATTCCCACCAGCCCACAAACAAACTGTTATTTCTTCCATCTGAAAAAAAAGTCTTGATTCCATTTTTACCAAGAGTAACTGCCATGCTTCTCTTTTCTTTTGTAAAATAATATCAACTTGGATATCAAGCAGCATCTGAGTGCTCCAGGATCGGCTCTTCTCTAGGTATTCTCATCCCCATTTTTATCTTAAACAGCCTCATGATTTAAAGTGTGGTGTGTGTGTATATATACACATATATATGTATTTATCTATATGCGTGTGACTCAAACATGTAAAATATATAGACATATGTAACACATACATGGTATATAATGCATTTAGGTGTGTTATTATTTCTTATAGGCAATATATATTGCTCAAGCGGGCCTAGTAATGTCTTCATTTCTGAGACTTGTTGTTACTGTGTTTGGCATATTGAATACGTCATGAGTAGCTTGCCAGGCATTGCTGTGCGGGCGAGATACTCTCCATAGCTTGCCGGGCTCTCCGAGAGGGGCAGAGGAATTGAACTCGGGTCGGCCATATTGGCTGCGTGCAAGGCAAATGCCCTACCACTGTGCTATCGCTTCAGCCCAGATATTTAATGATCTTTAATAAATATAATAATATAATAATCTTTAATAAATATAATAATATTTAATATAGCATGACCGCTATAACTTAATTGTACCTCTGGCCCTCAAATTTACATTTTTAATCCAGGACTGTATCTTCAGTTCTTTACCTTTTATACTCAATAAATTACCTCTTCGACATCTCTGCTTGGATATTTAAGAGACACCTCAGGCTGAATATTGTCCTTACTCCGATCTATCTTCAAACTTGTTCAACTGTAACTTTCCCTTGTCAGTGGATGGAACATCATCCATACAGATCCTCAGACCACAAGTCTTCCTTTATGGACCACATTCATCTTTATTTACTTTCTAATCCAGATTCCTGTGTCTTCAAAAAGTATCCAGAATCTCGACTCCTTTCCCCATTTTCACTGAAACCCCCCAATGTGAGGCACCTCCACATAAGTGTTTCTCAGGGCTTCCTCGCTCTGTAGTTAGGGATCACTACTGGCAGACTCTGGGACCCTACGGGGTGCCAGAGATCAAGCCTGGTTGGCTGCATGCATAACTAACTCCCTACCTGTTGGACTATCCCTCTGGCTCCACTACCTTCACATCTTCTCTGTCTTGACTACTTCAGCATAGCTATTAAGGTCATATTTACAAAACACACAGTAAGAAACACTCCTGTCCTACTCAATTCTTAATAGCTTCCACCGCTCTTAGGGAAAAACCCATAATCTCTACCATCTACCACAAGGGCTGTGGGCTGATTCTTCTCTCATTTCTCTTTCCCTTGCTGGCTCTATTTCAGACTCAGCTATGTCCATCCCAGCTTGAACATTTGAAGACTTTGTTTCATCTGCTTTCCTCTGCCTCTAATAATCTTCCTCCACCTCTCTGCCTATCTTCTTTGCTTCCTTGAGCATTTAAGGATTTCTCTACAAAGATACACCCACTTCTCTGTTTGAAATTGCAACACAGTACTGGGGATGCCACCCTCAGACCGCACCACCTAACCCTAATCTATTTTCTCCCATAGCACTAGATACTTTCTTCATAGTGTATCCTTCCCTGTTTATTATTTTTCATTCTTGGTTCTCTTCCTCCCTATTTTACATGGGAAGGGATATTTGCTTTGTTTACTGATATTCCCTGAGTGCCTATTATAAAGGCACAAAGCAGTGAGTTAAGAAAAAAATTATTGAATGAGTGAAAAAAGTTAGATTTTGATTGAGATCTTTGATTAGAATGGAGGAAAAGCATCAACAGGCCAGCAGAGGGAGCACCACAGAAGCTCCCAAGTCTGCACGTTGAAGGGTGATGGAGCAAGGGAAAGAAAAAGGACAGAAACAGCGTATCACACTACTTTACTTAAACATAATTCCATAAACTTCTCCCTCACACAAAATATAAACTTTTGAGCCTAACCATCAAGGCCCGTTTTTCTTTCATTTCCCTTTGCATCTTATCTAACTTCCCCTACTTGGAGAAAGTTTCTAACTCAGCTATTTCTTCACTTTGGAATTATCTAGATCTCTCCAGGGGAACTTTTTAAGCATCCAACTCTCCATTACATTTTCAGTTGGAAAAGAGAAAAAACATTCTTATAGTCCCTTGGCTTTCATTCCCTCTATTCCTCTGTCTCAAAATGATAGATATGTTGATTAGTTTATGTAGGAATTATAGCATATAAAACTATTTCTCTTCATCTTTTTTTTGAGAACATACATTTGTGGAGAATACTCTTAGATGAGTAAGACTTTCTAATTAGGACTACTCAATAATACGTGAATGCGAAATAAAGTTTATTTTAATGAGTAGGTTTCGCTAACTTATGATGAGATTGGTACAAGTACTGACTTAAGCCTGCTGGGTTTGCCCCTTTCAACTTCACAAGAATTCCCTAAAATATTGGTAAATTAATCTCCTTCTGTGAAAGGTAGCAATAAATACCACTGGACTGTTTCTGAAATTCTATTTTCATTCCACAACTGTCTACCTGCATTTATTTTAGGGATTAAGTTGCAGAAAAGAGTTAATATAGCAGATGTAAGGCTGCATATTACTTGGAGAAATGTACTGTCAAGATTGGACCTGGACTTGTATCTGGAAATTCTACTTCCAAAACCCTACCTAGACTGATAGCAAAAGAATTAATGAATGAATTAATTGATTCATTAATTCTCTTCTATGCCTAGACAATATGACTCATGGTGAGCATCTGCTTTCCTTTTAAAAGTCTGGCATTTTGAGAGTTGTTAGGTAGGTGATGCCTCTGTGACAAGCTCTCAAAAAAAAAAAAGGTCCCTGTGGGCTTCCCTGAAACATACTGTTCCGTATGTTGAAGTTTGGTAGCAGGACAAAGAAGTACTCTTGGTGTGTCTGCTTCCAGGAGTGTCTCCTCTGAAAGGAGAATGTTGTGGTAATAAATTTTAACCAGGAACAAATACTACTATAAGATGAGTCCTTTTAGTAAATTATAGAACATGTGAGAGGTCTTCCAGCTGGAAAGAATAGTGAAAGATACTCCTTGTCACAATTTCTTCAATCCAATTGCCATTATTCTTCCAAGGTCTCAGGAATTCACCCTCAAGTTATTTATCATAACTTATCACTATAATTACACAGGATCAATAAGGTTAATTGAAGTCAAAAGCTGTGATAGGGTCACATAATAAAATTCAAAAATATTAAGATAAAATCTAATAACATAGATTTTTTTCCCACTCTGGAAAAAAATTCATGTTTTCTCTGGAGCACGTATTTCTTTCTTTCTATCCTCTCACACTTCTCTAAGGAAATTTCTTTCAATAAAAACTTCTGATTCACTAAAAACAAACTACTAGAGTAGGAAAAATTAAGAAAAAGCAACAGGATTTAATGCACATGAATACAAACTAATTTACATAGATATCAGTTGTTTATAAGATCATATATTATTTTAACTAAACAAGACTTTAGGTCTTATAAGTTAGTAGGTAGATGTTTTAGAGTTTAATTTGACAGTTAGATATCATGGGTATTTGTCTTTAAATTACTATTTATAAACTCAAATATCTCAAAGAATATGCAATTCACTTAAGTGCACAATGAAGGCTATATATGATACAATCACTAAGATGCTGTCACAAAATCTAGTTATTTCCCTTTAACTGCCAAATTTAAATTATAGTCTTAAGCCTATAATTCAAATAAGGCACAATACCATAAAACACAGAGGAGGCTACCCACAACAAATGTGTTTTTAACTTTTGTTGTGAATAGTTTTATGATTAAAGGAAAGCTATTAGATATATTTATTAAAGGATTCTACTTTGAATGTAGAAAGTAACAACTATCAACCTAATATGGGGATTGAAACTAATATGGGAAAAACAAACTCCAGCTAAATATTTGGGGAAATTAATTATTTGTACTAAAGGAAAATCACGTAAAGCAGCTTTCTATAAGGTTGAAGGGAATATCTAGTCAAATTTACCCTAAGAATGCATATTCACTATTATTTAAATATTTCTTTTTAGAGACAGCATTTTACTCTATTTCATTTTTCTTATTTTTCCCTCAACCATCTATTTTAGCCAATCATGAAGAAGGAGTCCATGCCCAGAAATCCACATGGTTTAGACATTTCTAAAAAGTACCAAGAAAATATAAGCAGCAATAGACTTGAGTGAGTTTCCTGGTATTTAACACACAATTGAAAAATCTGAAAGATGAGAGACATGTGCATTGGCTCATTTTCAAAATATCAATAAAAAGTAAGAGATCTTGCAGAATTTCCTCATCTGTGAAATGATAATGCTGTGCAATCAATAATTTACAGGAATTATATCTGAAGGTTCCTGGCATATGAATCTTCAATATGGCAGTGATGGTGATGATGATAATGGTGGTGGAGGTGATGGGGCGGTGGTGGTGCTGCTCTGAAGGATGACTCAGAACTGGAAAAACAGCACTGAAGATATTCTCTAAATGAACCCTTAAGGGAAAAATCAACTAGAAAACATGAAACACATTGCTCAGGGGGTTGTGGGGGTATGAAAGCAGTCTGCTTAGCCGTCTCTTCTTCCCTGCTAGCTGCCTTCCTTTGAGGTCTCTGCTGGCTACCATGGAACCCTGAGCCTCCAGGCAAGCCTACTCGGTAACCTGGCTGGCAGAAGACTGCCAAGAAATGTAAGATCTGGGGCTGGAAAGATAGTACGGCAGGTCAGGTGCTTGCCTTGCCCGCAGCTGACCTGGGTTCCATCCCTGGCATTCCCTATAGACCCACAAACACTGCCAGGAGTAATCCTTGAACATCCCTGGGTGTGGACCCAAAACAAAAACAAACTATCAAACAACTGCAACAAGAAATGGTAAGATGACGTTTTCCCTACCATAGGTAAGATAACTGCAACAAGAAATGGTAAGTTAATGTTTTGCCTACTTTAGGTCTAAGGGAGGTTTCATGTTTCTTGGAGGTAGACTTGGGACTGATGACTGCGCTGGGTGAGATGCTGGTAATGGTGGCTGAGAGGACGGATGGGTTGCTGGAGGTGGTGGTGCGGGAGCTGTTGAGTCAGATGCTTGGGCTTTGCCAGTACCTAAGGGGTAAAGCAAAAATAGCATTAAAATTGAGAGAAACATTCGAAACATAAAAAACGGACTAATCGGAATTATTTGAAAATAAGAAATACACCCTAAATTTGAATGAATGCTTTAGCACATAATAATGTAAATATTCGGAGACGTGATAGTTTAAACGTTTCCTTCCCCTTATTTAACTGAGGAAAAATTGACTTATAGAATTAAAAAATGTTTAAAGAGTTTAAAATTATGACTCTATGTACATATATTATGAAAATTCCTCCATCAACTTAATTAACAATTATCACCTCAAACATTTATTTTCCAGCGAGGAACTTTTACTTTCTTTTTGTTGACAAATATTTATTATACAACACTTATTAACTATAGTCATGTTTTACATCGGACCATCAAACTAATATCAGAGAAAAGGTTTGTACTTTAAAAAATTAACCTCAGGGCTAGGCAATAGTACAACAGAGAGGGCATTAGTCTTGCAAGTGGCCAACCCAGGTTCAATCCTTAGCATCCCATCTGGTCTCTTGAGCACCACCAGGAGTAATTACTGCATGCCGAGCCAGGAGTAACCCCTAAACATCATTGGGTGTGACCCTAAAAGCCCAAGAATCAAACAAATAATTCGGCTCATCTTATTTCCCCTGTGACGTATATTCGATATGCCAAACACAGTAACAAGTCTCACAATGTTACTGGGCCTGCTCGAGCAAATCGATGAACAACAGGAGGATAGTGATATTGATAGTGATATTTCTCCCACCCCAGCCCCTGGCAACCACTTTTCTATTTTTTTTACAAGATGATTTTTAAAAAATAAAATAGGTTTTGTACATAGTGCTGCAATTTAGTATTGGTTTTTCTCTGCCAGATTTAGCATAATGTCCCTGAAGTTTATCCATGTTGATGCAAATGACAGAATTGCCTTTCTTTGGAAGAATGAATGAATGAAACTCCATTTTAAACATAGTTATGTTTCACTTAGCGAAGAAGCACATATTTAATGATCGTCTAATGGAATATGACAAATAGCCTACAGGTGTTGTAGATGATGCTATCTAGATTTTTAGAGTTATACTCTATGACCCCGTTTCTTAAACTGTGGGTTATAAACCCACATGGGGGTCACATAACTGAACGTGGGTGTTACAAAAAAAATATCAACTCTAAAAGGTCTCTAAATATGCAATGACTAAGCATTATTGTAAAATAAACTGTGTAAGGGAAATGAAGTACTTCTGGCAGCACTCACATCAGGATATCTTTGATGAAAAGGGATCATGAGTGGGAAAAGTTTAAGATCCTGGCTCTAGGATATTTATTGAAATTACATAATGATATATTTTTCAGAATGCATTCCTATTGTTAAGTAATATATGATTGCATATACCACATTTTCTTAATCCATTCATCCACTGATGGATATTTAGTTATTTTTCCACACCTTATTACTTTATTTACTGTCACTGATATTGTGATAAATATGAAAGTGCAGATATTTTTGAAGATAATCTGTTTCACATATGTGTGTATATGTGTATATACAGAGGTAGAATTTCTAGATTATATTGTTGTTCTACTTTTTTAGTGAAGTAAATAGTTTTTATTTTCTTGAACAGAATTTACTTAAAAAGATGTGGGATAGAAAGAAAGAGGTGTTCAATAGAAAATATGGTCTTTTTCAGAATGGGAAAAGCAGTAAATGACAGAGAGGGAGAGAGAAAAAGAGAGAGAGAGAGACAGACAGACAGACAGACAGACAGAGACAGAGAGAGACGGGGATAGAGAGGTGTTCAGGGAAGAGCACAGCTTGAAAGAGCAAGCTGTAAAATAGTTTTATTCAGAGAAATCTACTAAGAAACATAGAAGAAGAGAGAGGGAGAAAGAGTTACAAAATTCTGGTGGCTGGAGAGATAGTAGAGCATCTTAATGTGCATATAGCCAACTGGAATCCAATCCCCAAAACCTCATATGGGCTCCTGATACCACCAGGAATGACCTCTGGACCCAGGAGTAAGTCCCAAGCACTGCCCGAATGAGTCCTGAGCATAGAGTAAAATTAATCCCTGAGCAACAGCTTTGAGTGTGGCCCCAATCAAAAAAGTGAAAAAGAAACAGAGACAGATTTGAAAAGCTACAGTAGACATCTTAGGTTGAGGTGTGGGTTTATTTCCCAAGTGGAGAATGCCTGTTAGTTCTATTTCCAGTTTCTTGCAAATGCCCCTCTACACGGGGGCTAGACCCATTTCCGTGCCCATGAGCGGTGCACACTTGTTATATCTGCCATTTGATAAAAGTGATTCTTGCAGCTGTGAGGTGCTCTCACACCGTGGATTTGATTTGAATTTCACTGATTAGTGATGTTGGTAAATGTTTTGTTTCTTGAGTTGGATCAGCTCTTTGAACTGAATTCCTCCATTAATAATGATCTCTTTGTTGAGGGAGGAAGAAGTGGGGGCTCGTAAGAAATGTCAGGGTTGTGGGGGCAACCCCAGTGATACACAGCGACCACACCTGCCATGATGCTCAGGGGCTTCCAGGTCTTCTGGGGGGCTGCCGAGCCACCACTGCAGTGATGAGTGGCTACATTGCGCTGTAACTAAACCACAGCATGACCCCTAACCTATGTACTATTTTTCCTGGTCTGAGGATTTCTATCTTTTCTGTCTTGAAACTTTGATATCACATCTATGATTTCCAAACATTATTTTTCATCTAACCCTTACTTTTAGAAAAGAAGGTTAGTTTTTTGTGCCTGCTTTCATGTCTAATATTCTTGTTTTCAATGACATATTTGATCTTCAATAAAACAAGTGTTTTGTTAGAGGTGTGGCTTTAATTTTGATTTTTTCCTTTTGGGGGAAGGATTAGGCCATACTCAAGAGATGCTCTGGACGAACTCCTGACTCTCTGCTCAGGGATCACTCCTGGCTCAGGGGACCATATGGGAATCAAACTGGGACAGGTATCCAAGATAGAGTCCGATGGTTTGCTTTCTTGTTATCTGTTCTTTCCTTTGTTAGGACAATTTTGACTCCTCAGAGAGTAGTCTGCTTGCTTTCCCACTGATTTTGGGACTGAAACAGGGTGCTGATGCAGCCTGCAGGGACCTTCTCAGCACCGAGATGACCTGCCTGTGAGTGCAGCCAAAGCAGTGCAAAGCAGGGCTGAGTGGTGAAGAACACAATGGGTATTAAAAATATTTAATTTGGAGGGTTGGGGAGATAGCTCAAAGGGCAGAGGTACATGCCACACAAGGAAGGTCTGAGTTTCATCTCATATTCCCCCAAACTCCTCAGGATGTGGCCTTGTGGTTCGTGGGCATCTCTGAGGTGGCCTTGATGGCCTCCAGAACCTCTGGGCCTGAGCAGCACTATATGAACCATCTGGCCAGCAAAGTCATCACTGGAAGTGGTGCCAAGTGCCCTGAGTCATTCAGTATCTCTGGGAGTGGCCCCAAGATCCCCAGGGCACTGACTTGCAATACCCACATCCCTCCAAATTTATCGTTGGAAAATTGTTACAGATAATTTGAAAGACTTCAATGAGGCACCAAACTAATTGTTTAAGCATCCTGTTAAGCTTGGGAGAACATATGCTAAATTCCTCTCAAGTAATAATATTCAGTGGTGAGTTTTTTTTTTGCAAAAACTCTGGTCACATTCAAATACCACAAGGAATGCATTTGCATACATACAAAGTAATTCAAAGAAAAAAACTTCCTTATATTTCAGGGAAAAAAACAAGTAGACTCACTTTGATCTGACTGACTGTTACTCTTGACTTTATAAATTATACCAAAATATGACTTTTCTTTGAATTTTCAAAAGCAGAAATATACTCTGTTGTGGATAAAAGAGTGGTGGTTGGTAAAGAAATATGATAAAATCAATAAAGAAGAAATAAATAGTACATACGTAGGAAAACATTAGAGAAATAATAACATTAATTAGTGACATTTTGTCAGGCTGCATTTTGTACATGTTTAATATTTATAATAACACTTTGAGGTATTTGTTCTTGTCTAGTTTCTCTTTCATAGTTGGAAAACTTCTCAGTTAGTAAGCAATAGAGGTGAAGTTAACACTTAGAATCATATTTATTGATTTTATGTTCTTACTACTATGTTCTGTTCATGTCATGAGATGGAAAATTAAAAAGTTCCATCAATAACCACCTTTCCATAAGATCTGAGTATAGGCCCTAGTCTTTTGGATTGATTCCTTTCCTTTTACTGGTTCCATTTTCTTTTCTTTTTTTTTGTTGTATTTCAGATATTTTTTATTTCTCAAAATTTTGTTATTTATCAGGAGTGACTGAAATAAAAAATATAATTGGGTCCCATCATTGTTGTGGAAATGGTTTTGCTAGAGATCTGGTCAGATGAATATTATTGTTTCCCGTTTTCAACCAGTCTTAAGTTGCCACTGATAAATAGACAGCAGTTAAGAATGCTCAAGCTACGTTACATAATACAACATGCCTGTTCTGAGGAGAAACCTAGGAAATAATTTATGTGTACTTCTTGATTTCATCATACAAACTGGGTGGTGTAGACAAGAGCACCCAGTTTGGGAGCTACTTTGCTGGCAATCTGGCATCAGGGGGTGCCGCTGGGGTCACTTCCTTGTGCTTTTCCTATCCCCTTGATTTTGCCCATACTGGTTCTATTTTCGATTTCACCAAAGGAGAAATGACTTTAGAGAAAGTTACTTGTAAAAACATACACACATATACCTCAGAATTTAATTTTGTATATTAAAATTTTTTGTTTATACTGATGGGCTACAGCAATAGCACAGCGGGTAGGGTATTTGCCTTGCATGTGGCCAACCCGGCTGACCCGAGTTCAATTCCTCCGCCCCTCCCTCAGAGAGTTCGGCAAGCTATTGAGAGTATCTTGCCCACACAGCAAAGTCTGGCAAGCTACCCGTGACATATTTAATATGCCAAACACAGTAACAACAAGTCTCACAATGGAGACGTTACTGGGCCCACTCAAGCATATTGATGAGCAACGGGAGGACAGTGCTACAGTGCTACTAATAGAGGGAAGTTGTCACTGGTAATGAGATTGGTGCTATAACATTATATGCCTGTAACTCAACTATGAATAACTTTGTAAATCACAGTGTCTTAATAATAATAATAATAATAATAATAAATAATAATATTAAAATTGAAATCATGAAATATCCCTAAATGTCAAATGAGCAAAGTTTAAATTTTTAAAAAATTGTATTGATTTATTTTATAGGGCCCAAGGCTACTCTTGGTGATGTCTGAGTGAAGGAGTAGGCCTGAAGGTTTGATGCTTGAATCAGTGATGCTTGGAGGCTGCACCACTATATCCAGTTTGCTCGGGGAATGGGGGCCTGTGGTACCAGGAATTAAACTCCGGGTCTAGAGGGGATCAGTCCATGGCTGGAAACCTGCCTCGGGTGCTAGGGGAGAAGGCAGTTGAGATAGAGAAGGAACCAGTATAGCAGTGATAGTTGGAAATGATCACTCTGGATAAGAACTGCATGCTGACAAGGCTCAACCTTTAACATGTTAGTGATTTCTTACAGAAGGGCTTAATGGTACCTGGGTGAAATACAACAATCTTCACACTCTTTCCTTTAAGGATACTTTTTTGTAGCATTTTCAGCGGTTTTTCATAACAAACAATGCAAAATATATTATTTTGTTTCTGCTTTGGGGCAGGGATTGGGGTTTGGGATGGAAACACGCAATAGATATATGGTGGTGGGAAGGTGTAATGGTGGTGGGATTTGTTTGATTATTAAATGTAGCTAAATATTGTAAACTACTTTATAAAATTAAAAAAAATTAAGACTGGAGCAATAGCACAGCGGGTAGAGTGTTTGCCTTGCACGCGGCTGACCCGCGTTCAATCCTCGGCATCCCATATAGTCCTCCAAGCACCGCCAGGAGTAATTCCTGAGTGCAGAGCCAGGAGTAACCCTGAGTATTGCTGGGTGTGACCCAAAAAAGAAAAAAAATAATTTAAAGAGTTTAAAAAAATAGAATTGCATGCTTAAAGTAGGAAAGGAACAAACATGATAATCTCTCAGTATCTGCATTGCAAAACACAGTGCCCAAAAGGAGAGAGGGGGAGAAAGGGGAGAGAGAGAGAGAGAGAGAGAGAGAGAGAGAGAGAGAGAGAGAGAGACAGAGAGAGAGAGAGAGAGAGAGAAAGAGAGAAAGAAGAAAAGTGCCTACCATAGAGGAAGGAGGAGGAGGAGGACAAGGAGGAGAAGGAGGAGGACAAGGAGAAGGAGGAGGAAGACAAGGAGGAGGAGGAGGAGGAGGAGGAGAAGAAGAAGAAGAAGAAGAAGAAGAAGAAGAAGAAGAAGAAGAAGAAGAAGAAGAAGAAGAAGAAGAAGAACAACAACAACAACAACAACAACAACAACAACAACAACAACTCTGGGTCTTGTCTATACAAAACTTGTGCTCTGTAACTTGAGTTATCTTCCCTGGGCCAGAATTTCATTTTGGCAACTAGATAGCTGGAAACAAACATTTTGTTTGTTTGTGGAACATAGGCCCTCAAAAATGAATGACTTAGGGCTGGAACGATAGCACAGCACGTAGGGCATTTGCCTTGCACACGGCTGACCCGGGTTCAATCCCCAGCATCCCATATTGTCCCCCAAGCACTGCCAGAAGTAATTCCTGAAAATTCACTTGATTAGAGCAGTAGTACTCCTTCAATTTTCAACTTACAGCCCATTCTCATCTAAAGTCAAATAAAGGTTGGCTTCAGGAAGGAGCTACTAGGTGATTTGCTGAAAAATCAAGTGGGAGCTTGAGATACCTTTGCTGTAATATTTGAGCACTCACAAGAGTGATGATAATTTTGGTAATTAAATATTAAAAAGTTTGACAAATAGCAACACTGACAGAAAACTCACTGGTGTTGTATTAGGGAACAGTTGAAACCAGTTGCAGAAAAAAATAGGGAAGGCTGGGTGTGAAGGGGAGAGAAAGGACAAAACTCAGGACATGAAACCAGTGGTCAAGAATCTGGGAAGTTAACAATCCCCTTTGCAGACTTTTTATTCTCTAATTTTGGAAGTTCAGAAGAGGCCTTGCCCACATCAGGTGGCCCTTAGTTAGGCATGCCAGGATGGGTGGGACCCCATGGTCATTTTACCAGGAGGAAATGACTAGGAGGGGTCCTTTATGAGTCAGAGGGTGCCCGAGGTTATCTGGGCCTGCCTGGAGGGTGGTTCCAGGTTCATTGAAAAGCTAGCTACCCAGAGTGGTGATGTTTGGTCAAGATCCCAAATCCTATACATGAAGAAACAGAAGTGAGGACAGGGAAAGAAGAGACGGAGAGGGGATGATTAGAGAAGACACCAAGAGGCAGGAGGCATGGTCAGACAGAAAGCAGGAATTGGATTATTTCACCAACTCTGCACATCACATTTTCCTACCAACCAAGCACTGATTTTTTGGAATGTGTTTATTGCCACAATTCTTCTGTAACACAAAGATCTATGAGAACTCAGGAAATCCATCTCACAGATTGACATTTGTGACTTTTGATTAAGAATAGCTTCTATGTCCTAATGGCTATAAGGAACATCTACAGTTGGGGTTTTCAATTTTCTTTTTAAATATGGATTTTTTTTCCTTTTTGGGTCACACCTGGTGATGTTCAGGGGTTACTCCTGGTTCTGCACTCAGGAATTACTCTTTGAGATGCTTGGGGGTCGAACCCGGGTCGGTCACATGCAAGACAAACGCCCTACCTACTGTGCTATTGCTCCAGCCCCAAATATGGATTTTTTTTACAAAACCAAAGACATTGTATCATATGCCCCCAAGTGACCCTCAAAACTCCCTCTTAGACCAAGGAATTTCTAATTCTTGTTTTGTTGACATGACTTAGAATTGGATCAAGCCCCAGAAAACTTTTATTTTATCACCGGTTCTGTCACCAAAGAGTTCTTTGTCTTAGACGAATAAGTTAAATTTCACGTGATTTAAGTTTCTCCGTATGTCCAATGGGAGTAATCTGATCCCAGCTGTTTCCTAGGGGATTAAGTAAGCTTGTGTATACAGGCATCCTGAAAAGTCTAAGACATCATATAAAAATAAAAGATGATCAGGCAAGGATGAGGAAAGCCACAAATAAAGTCATTGTTAAGTAATCTTGACTTAAAACATTTGAAATCACTTATATGAAATTGTTTACTTATTTGGGAAGTATTAAGTATGGCGACAGGATTAGACTTGGAATGTAGACTTACTTTCTCTGGGCCTGGGGAGGCACATAGTTGCTGCCTACCCAAACAGGAAGCAAAGCTCTAGCAACAGTCTGACATTTTCGGAGTCTGGACAATGAACTCTGTGCCAATTTACAAAACTATCTAGGGACAGAATTAATTGGCCCCCTTCAGGTTACATGCCTGTGCACATCTGTTCATACTCAATGTAACAAGGGCTTTCTCAGGACAGAGTCTCACTGAGATTTTGACTCATTTCTGATACTGGTTGTTTCAAATCTTCCCACATTCCCAGCCCTATCCAGTCCTTCCCTGTTCACCATTTCTAGCCTAACCTTTGATTTACTAAGAATATGCGGACTATGTTGAATGAGTACTCCTACTAGCTCTTCCTTCTAAACTCAACTCTCCTTTTATTTACTCTTCTTCATTTCCTTTGCTTCTGAATATCTGGGAAAATATCTTGAAATTCTTATCAGTGCCTGCTTCCTTATAGACCCTGCCTCATTAATAATTAACTTCTTCCTTTGCATCAAGCAGGACGTGTTTATTAAACATTTACTATGTGTGCTGGACTATGTTTCTTCCCTTATGATGCACTTCCAATCATGAACATGCTCTGACCTTCTTCCTCTAAAGAATCTCACTACTGGAGCTTCAAAGGTGGCTCAAAGGGTGGGCACAAGCTTTGCGTGCAGGAGACTGGTTAGATCTCTGGCATGTACAGTCCCCTGAGCACGACTGTGAGTGATCAGGGCCAAGAGTAGAACACCGCTGGGTGTAGGCCCCCAAACAAAATCTCAAACCAAACCAAACAAACAAAAGAATCACAACATTCTTTCTTGCCCTTTTCCCTCACTGTAGTTGCTAGGTGATTTTTTTTTCTCCATCCTTTCACTTCTTCAAACAAAAGTCTATTTTCCACGGTCTCTCATTGCTGCGCCTGGTGGCTTCACGGCAAAGCAGGGAAGGGAGGGATTCTGGGAGGGAGCAGCTTGGTTTGAATTCAGACTCCAAGACTCAACATGGGGTCCTGGGAAATTACTTGGCTTCTCTGAACTCTTCATGGTCTCATTAAACGAAAACAACAAAACAAATATAAAAACCAAAAACAAACCCACAACTTTTTCTCCAAACCAACCTTGCCAGTTTCTGGGTCTACTAGGATATCTTAGAATGAACTAAGATCAGAAAGTTAATTAAAGCTTTAAAGTCATCCTGTTAGGTATCAAAACAAACAAATGCTCCTTTTCCCTCCTTCATTTTAAAACATACCAAAAGCATTCCCCCCTCCCATTTTATTAAAGGGCCATGATTTTCAAAGTTATTGATAGCTGAGTTTTAGACATAGTGTTGTTCTTATCACCAATCCCACCATGAATGTCAGCTTCTCTCCACTAGCATCTCTCCCAACTTTTTTCCCACCCTCTTTCTGTTCTCTCTTCCTGTTCCCTCTACCTCAGTCCCTGTCCCTTCTTCAAGTCTACCACTTTGACAGGCACATTTTAAAGTTTGGTTGTAGATTGAACCTCATGTTTTCAGTATTAGCTCTGTGGCTTGGATATACAGCTATACCACTCTCCCACACTACTTATGTACTCAGGGCCTCTCACCCCTGCTCCCTGTTACTTCCCCTTCCATCTTCTTACTTCTCCCCTTGTTTTCCCCCAAACATTTTTTTTTTTAAAAACAAGGGAAGCTGAATAGTTTGGTAGTAAGCCAAGTCATCCTGCAGGAGTAATTCAGACTTGACTTGGAGCTTAGCTAGTGTCTCAGTTTAATCCCCTTTAAAAATTAATCCTTCAGGACAAAATTGAGATGCTGCAAAACTTTATGAGGAAGCAGTAGCAAGCAGAGGTTTCCCGTTAATTATGTAAATGCAAAAATCAACATCCATAGGTGAAATGGGTTAGGTAGGATTAAATGCCCACTTAATTGACAAAGGATAGCAGCATTTGGAAATGGCATAAGTATGCATGTAGACACACACATACACACACACACACACACACACATATATTTCTGAATGAATAGAGAAAGAGCACCTTGTTGTATTTAAAAATAATTTTGGGGACAGGAAAGATAGTGCAGGCGTTAAGGTGTTGTGACCCAAAATCAAGCACTGCACTGCACTGTTGTACCGTTGTTCATCGATTTGCTTGAGTGGACCAGTAACGTCTCCATTGTGAGACTTGTTGTTACTGTTTTTGTGAGACTTTTTGTCACTGTTTTTGGCATATTGAATACGCGACAGGGTGCTTGCCAGGCTCTGCCACACAGGTGGGATATTCTCAGTAGCTTGTCAGGCTCTCCGAGAGGGATGGAGGAATCGATCGAATCTGTCCCTCTGTCCCCCCTCCTCCGACCCAAAATTAAATAAAACAGCAATTCTACTTAAATTTAGAGCATAGCATGCTTTCCTTGTTTTCTATGAATATCAGAATCCCCTGTGGGGAAAGGGGATAGTGGTAGGAGGAATACTGTGGACATTGGTGGTGGGAAATGTACACTGGTGGAGGGATGGGTGTTGGAACACTGTATGACTGAAACCTGATCATAAACAGTTCTGTAACTGTATATCTCCTGGTGACTCAATTTAAAAAGAAAACAATAGTTTTTTTAAAAGAAAAAAAGAGACAGCCCGCAAAAGAAAGTCTATAAAATAACTCAAAACTTAATTATTGGACAGGTTTGAGAATATGGTTGTCTATGCAAACACTGATGTTAGGATATATATTAGAATATATAATTCTAAAGAATATTAATTTTCATCTATCTTTTATTAATATTAATATTATTTATCTATATAATTATTTTATTAATTTTATAATAATATTAATATCATTGATATTTAATATAATATTAATTTTATTTATCTATCTATCCAAAAGGATTCAGCACGATCAACCATATCCACATGATAACCAAGCTCATTGAGGTTTCTCGGGAGTTCAAGATGCTGCTCTGTCAAACGTTCATTAATTTAAAGAAGGCCTTTGATTTTGTTGAGAATGAAGTGGTCATCAAAGCCCTATCCAAACAGTTCGTTCAAACTCAATACATCAGGATCCTCTGTGAGCTGTATTACGGATTCACTACCAGGTGATCTCACCATTCTATAAGCAAGTGATTATCCATGTCAAGAGAGAGGTTCAGCAGGGTGATACCATTTCACCAAAACTCTTCAGTGCCACCCTCGAGAATGTCATGCGACAACTGGAATGGGAAGGAATGGGAGTGAAGATAGACGGTTGGCAACTATAACACCTCTGCTTCGCTGATGACATTGTTCTAATAACACCAAACATTAGCCAAGTGGCACAAATGCTGGCCGAATTCGACCATGAGTGTGGAAAGGTTGGACTACAGCTGAATCTCTCTTAAGACAATGTTTATGAGAAACGGTCTCATTCCTGACGTTCCATTTGCTCTCAACAGGAGGAACGTCTCTGAATGCAACAGTTATCTGTACCTAGGTCGAGAAGTCAACATGACAAATGACCTGGCACCTGAGTTGCGCAGGAGGAAGAGAGCGGCTTGGAATGCCTTCAAGAACATCGAAGAAATAGCCAAGAGGACGAAGAACCTCTGGCTCCAGGCACATCTCTTTGATTCCACTGTTCTTCCTGAATTAATATACGCCTCAGAGACCTGGGCCCTACAAAAACAGGATGAGAACGCTATTCGGGTCTCCCAAAGAGGAATCAAAAAAGCTATGCTTGGAATATCACGCTTCACTCAAATGAGAGAAAGAATTCGAAGTTCTGACTTCCATCGATGATCATGAATCAGGAATGCTGTCTCGTTTGTCAAGGCATCGAAAATCAGATGGGCTGGACACGTAATGAGATTTGGAGATGACCACTGGACTAGAGCCATTACCGACTGGATTCCATGGCATGTCAAAAGATTGCATGGCCACCCACCTATGAGATGGTCAGACTTCTTCTTCAAGACCCTGAATGATCGGTTTGAGGCTCTTTGTGCTCCTAGAACGAGCAGACACCATTGGGCTACATTAGCACGCAACAGGGATGAATGAAGACGTTACTGGCGCCCACTCGGGCAAATTGATGAGTAACGGGATGTCAAGTGATCAAGTGAAGATCTATTTTTTAATATATGAAGAAAGTAACTAGTTTTCTATAATCTCACTAGTATCATGCATGATCATACTGTTTTTGTTTTGTGGGGGCCCAGGGGTAACACAGAGTGGTGCTCAGGGCTTGTTCCTGACTCTAGCTCAAGGATCCCTCCTGGTGGACTTGGGGGACATTATGGGGTACCAAGGATCAAATTGGGGTCGATTGTATGCAAGTATCCTACTCACTGTACTATCACTCTGGTTCCTCATACATTTTTTTGTCTTAACAATTCTCATGGGTAAAAATTGACACACAATTTTAATTTGCATTTCTATATTTATAATCAAGATTATTATTTTTATAATCATTCTTGCAAGACAAACATCCAGCCCACTGTACTCTCTCCAGGCACAAGATGAGGTTCTTTAATATGTTCATAAGATATTCTCTCTGTGTGCCTGTGACCCTTATCCAGAACTTTAGAGACTATGATTGACATTTTCCTAATATAGAATATCATATACAGTATAGGCAAATAACTAGATATTACTATTTATTCAAAATATATTTTTTCAGTTTTTATTTAAAATTTAAAAAATTATTGTAGTCTAAGAAATATGGTTACAATGTGTTTTAGTTTACAGTATTGATGGACAAAGTTACTGCACATCACCAAGACCTAAATGCCCCATAGCCCTCCACCATTGTCCTCATATCACCTCTGATCTGGTCTTCATTTTCCCCTTTTATTCTTCCCCTTGTTTATTAATGAGTTTTCTAATAAGAATTGACTCCTTACAAATATCTACATATATCTCATTCCTATAAAATTTTCAAAGGAGTGCTCAGTTAAAGGTGGGCCCTAGTTTATGGTCCTTTTTTCTGGCAAAATACATATAAATCTGTAAAGTTTACTTTGTCCATAAAACAGCTAAAAAAAATTAGTAAGACACTTATTGTAAGACTGAGCTTCCTAACCCATCAAATTTTAGAAAGGAATTTGAAGTGCTTATTCCCATGAGACTAAAGTGAGAGAAACAGATGGAAATAAAGACCCACAGGAAAGATACCACAGAGGCATTAAGGCAGGGGTGAGATGAATGAGCAATGGGATATGAGCTGCAGGAAAGAACACAGAAACCCACGGTATCAGCCTGAACCTGGATAGAAACTCCGCAGAGACAGGTGACCAACACTCACCTTGAGGGCAGCCACAGTCAAGACTTCTTTCCTTGCATCCTTCAATTTCTATATTCTTAGATCCAGAATGCTTAGATCCAATCAAAACAGTAGGTTCAGGAATCTAAGGTCAAGGGTTTGTCATTTTCCAATAGTGTCCATTCCCTTGCTTTGTCTATTGCACAGATGAGGGAGAACATGTGGCACTTGTTCTCCTTCCTCTGTTATGTTAAAGAATCTTAAAATTTTTCTAAGGGCACCAGCAGACTTCAAAGGGAAGCACTTGACACCTCTTGGTCACAGAATTAGAAAATTTAGTTTTACGGACTTTTTCCTCGCCCTAATTCGAAGCTATCTGTTCTTATCTTCAAAGGATAAATCATAATAAATGGGAAATTTTCAAAACCAATTTAACTAAAAACCAAGGCACTGTACTTATGTTAGTAAGAAACCATTTACTATGAAGGCAAGCGACTGGTATGCTAGCTAGCTTAGAAAAAAATCCATCAAAATGGAAAGAAAAGTAATTTTGAAACATCAGTGTTTGCATAGACAATAAAAGCAGAAATTAGGATAGGTAAAAAAGCAGAGGTAGTTCCAGAGAGATAGTAAGCCCTGACATTTCTGGGCGTGGGCCCCAAATTAAAAATGAACAGAGATAAAAACGAATATGATCAATTTTTAAAAAATAGTACAGAAAGACTGAAATTTCTCTGTTTCAAGTTAACTTTCACATATTTCCGAATTTTTTTTTCTTTTTGGGTCACACCCAAAGATGCACAGGGGTTATTCCTGTCTCATGCACTCAGGAATTACTCCTGGTGGTGCTCAGGGATCATATGGGATGGTGGGAATCGAACCCTGGTTGGCCACGTGTAAGGCAAATGCCCTACCCACTGAGCTATCGCTCCAGCCCCTGAATTTTTTTTTAATTCTTAAAGATAAACTCAAAATAACTTTGTTGTCTTAAATTTTTCATTCATTTAATTGGAATTTGCTCGAGCGGGCCCAGTAACGTCTCCATTGGAGACTTTTGTTGTTACTGTGTCTGGCATAGCAAATACTCTCGGTAGCTTGCCGGGCTCTCCGAGAGGGGCGGAGGAATCGAACTCGGGTCGGCCATGTTGGCTGCGTGCAAGGCAGACGCCCTACCCGCTGTGCTATCGCTCCTATCATAGAACTCTTCCACATAATTATACATATCATGACATGTAAATTATTTTTATAAATTGCTGCTTCAATGAATAAAATAACATGAAATTAAATTAAGCAAAATTTGACAAAATTGCTAACTTTGGTATCCCCTTTTATAGACTGTTCACCACAAAAAAGTGGTGGACACTTAAAGGACACTAAACCAAAGTTATCTGAGGGAACCCAGAAGACATGAGAATTTATGCCCTACCTAAAAACCCTTTACCACATTCCTTGTATGCTTTGACAAAATGAAATTACCTAAACTTATCTTACTCTTACAAATTGTTCCATGGTGTTAACTTTGACCAAATCTCCAAGGCATAAACTGTCAAAGGTATGTACTTAGCCTTGATTCTTGGGTCGTACCTGCTGTAGCCTTATAAAATAAGAATTTTATTTAAATTATCCTGAATAAGTTAGTAAGTACTAAAATAATATTAGGCAGACAGAAGTATAATGAAATTACTTAAGTTAATTTAAATTTAAGTGACAAAAACTATCATGCAATGGAAAAAATATTTTCTGTAAGCATAGAAAAAAATATTTAAGATACCATTCTGTTGTGTATGAACTACTAATACATTATATATTTTTTTGCTCGAGCGGGCCTAGTAACGTCTCCATCATGAGACTTGTTACTGTGTTTGGCATATCGAATACGTCACAGGTAACTTGCCAGGCTCTGCTGTGCGGGCGAGATACTCTCAGTAGCTTGCCGGGCTCTCCGAGAGGGGCAGAGGAATCGAACTTGGGTCGGCCATGTTGGCCGCTTGTAAGGCAAACGCCTACTGCTGTGCTATCACTCCAGCCCTATATATTATTTAAAAACTAGAAATCAATTTTAGGTATTTTAGATATTTGAAGTATTTTAGATCTTTGAACTTAAGTATGTGTCCTACTTCCAGGAAGGTATTATATTTAGACTTTTATTGCATTGTCAGAATTCAACTGTTAGAATTGATTACTTGCAAAATCAGTTTTAAAATGTAAAGCATCATGAAGAAACTAGTAACTTCAAGTCCTCATTGTACTACTTTTTTTTTATTTTTTAAATTTTTATTAGTGAAACATCATGAGGTACAGTTGTAGACTTACAAATTTTTGTGCTTGGGTTTCAGTTATACAACGATCGAATACCCATCCCTCCACAAGTGCCCATTCTCCACCACCACTGATCCCAGTATCCCTCCCACCCCCCCACCCTCCCCCCAATCCCACCCTGCCTCTGTGGCAGGGTATTCCCTTTTGTTCTCTCTTTCCTTTTGGGTGCTGTGGTTTGCAAAAAAGGCATTGAGTGGCATTGAGTGGCAATCATGTTCAGTCTATAGTCTACTCTCAGCACGCATCTCCCATCCTGGGAGAATCTCCCAACACCCTTTATTTGGTGCTTACAGCTATATCAGGAGGGTCTGTGTGTCCTCAATCCGTACAGCCCCTGCTTCTTATTTTAAATGGTTTTTAATTACTAAACTAAAAACCCATTATTAGAAATATGTCACTTTGAGTTAATAAAAAAAATCATATGGTGGAAAAAAGGATAAAATTCCCTAGAGATGAGGAAAAACATCAACCATCAGCTAATCATATCGTGGAGGACTGACTATTGGAATCACAAAATATAAGGTATATTCTTTTTTTCACTGGGTCATTGTACTACTAATGTGTGTGACTTGTTGTGTAAAATATATATCTCCTTCAGTCTTAAAGCATAACTTATTTATTTTTTATTCTCGAAAATACTGCATGGGGTGGGGGCAGAGCAGGCGCAGCAGGTGGGCCTTGTACAAAGCCAGGAGTAATTCCTGAATGCAGATCCGGGAGTAACCCTGAGCATTTCTAGGTTTCACCCAAAAAAACCAAGAATCAGTTACCAGCTGCCACCACTTTCAGTGAATATTTCATTCTCTGAGTGATCCTTTTCATTGTCAAATGTCTCCCTCAACTTGGGTCTTTGATGTTGTCACTGTTGAGGTGCGCTAGGCATCGCATACATTTGGTTGTGTCATGGATTAGGGGATCAAACTGGCACACGAACCTAGATGGCACCCTGGAATGTAGGGAATCTCACTGAAACTCATTGGAATCTCCTTGAAATTTATAAACTGAGCATGCAAGACAGCCATTCTGCCATCAACCCACCTTTTCTGTTTTTGTTTTTTTGAGAGGGGAGGGCACATAATAAGAATAAGGGCACATCCAGCAGTGCTCAGGGGTTACTCTTGGCTCTGCTTGCAAAGGCAAACGCCCTACCTGCTCAGGGGACCACATGGGGTGCTTGGTCAATAGTGCACAAGGCTAATGTCCTATCAGCTGTACTACTACTTTGGCCCCTGAGCTACATTTTCTGGACCATATATTTACATTTATTTATTTATTTATTTATTTATTTATTCTGTGAGTGGGGAGAACCATGCGGCAAATAATAAGAAAAGTCTCATTAAGATGCAATGGCACTGGGGCCACAGTGGTAGTACAGTGGGTAGGGCATTTGCCTTGTGTGTGGTTGATCTCAGTTCGATCCTTGGCATCCCATATGGTCCCCTGAGCAAGATCATGAGTAATTTCTGAGTGCAGAGCCAGGGGTAACCCCTCAGCATTGTCAGGTGTTACCAAAAAGCAAGCAAGCAAACAAAAACAAACAACCAAAATGCATTGGAACTACCTTTTTAAAAAAAATGAATGATGGAAAAGAGGCAAGTAGTAAGTAGTTTATGATGGGGACCATAAATAAGCTCAGAATGACTTTAGAAGATGTCATGAGAGTCACAGAAAGAGAGCCACGCCAGGCAGAGCACACACAGTCAGGGATGGAATTCCTTTGGATCCCCTGCCCTGTACTACATGCTGAGGAAATGACCATGCAATGACAACTTTTGTTCTGAAAAACAGAATTCAGAGACTGACAAAATTCAAAAATAGAAAGCCTTTGTGAACTTATACTTCCAGTGCCTTTCACGTTCTTCTCAAGTGAAACTCTTGAATATTTATTATTATTTTTGTTATGAGGCCATGGCTAGCAGTGGTCGGGGCTTACTCCTGGCTCTGTCTGTGCTCAGGGGCCACTCGTGATGTGGCTCAGGGAACCAGATGTGGTGCCAGTGCTTGTACCCAGGCTGGCCAAGTGCAAGGCAAGAGCCCTCCCGCTCTACTATTGCTCCAGCCCAACACTCTTGATTATTTATCAAGTCATTTTAATGCTCTTATCTAGTAATTTAAAACACCCAAAGAGATAATCATTTAGTCTTAGGAATGATTAGCATATGGTAAGTCTTTAAAGAGCCTTTCACAAGGATCAGAGATAAGGACTCTGCAGTCCAGATAGTGATTGAGTCCAGATCAAAGCGTACAGTCATGAGATCCAAGGCTTTTGTTCTATCCCACAAAATAAAACCATCTTCTCGCCTCCCCATCTCTGTCTCTGTCTGTCTGACTGTCTCTGTCTCTGTCGCTGTCTCTATTTCTCTCTTTCTATCTCTCTCTTTCTCTCCCTCCCCAGGTTACTTCCCCACTGACTTGTTATATAAAAACTAACTAAAGGAAGACATTTGATCTCTGAGTTAAAATAAGCAGTTTAGAAGAGACAACGTAAAAGAGAAAAACAACAAGGAATAAAATAAGACTACTATAGCAGGCAGAACTCTTCCCCTATAGAGAAACAAATCTCACAGTTTTTTTGTGAAGACGAATACTTGACAATTTCCCCAAGGCCATGACTAGATGCATATACTTGCCCATACATCTATATCCATACATGTGGTGACCTGATTGCTAATTAACTTCTGAGGGGGGGGGGGGAATGGAACCATATCTAAACAGGAGAGAAAGGCAGTGGGTGCAAAAAGAAAAAAAGGGAGCAAAATAGACATGATGAGGGAGGTATTGGATGGTTTACAGTGACTGGATTAGAGATCTATTTGATAGGGTTTGGAGAAGCTCCCTGTTGATCTGTCTGGGGTCCTGACAGAAGCAGAGCTGAGAAGGGTTGGATTGAAACTGTTCTCATATAAGAATGGCTCATACAGGGGGTTGAGGTGAGGGGATGATGACTTGATGGTTGTACCTGGGGGCTTCTTATGAACTCACTGGAAAAACCCTGCTTTCATCCAGAGGTCAAAATCGAACAAGGTGAAGAGAGACAAAGTGAAAATAGGCATCATCATGGCTCTATAATTTTACAATGAACTCCTCTGTTTGTGTGACTTTTACATGAAGGTTTCCTGAAGAGTAGGACGTTTCTAAGAGATTTCATTTTATTTTGTTTCGATTGAGGCGGCCATGCCTAGGGTGCTATACTTCTGTATGCTCTGGGGACCATGCAGCACCAGGAATTAAACCCAGGGCTCCTGCACACAAAGCAGGTAATCCAACCCTTTGGGCCATCATCTGCTCAGCTTTCAATGGCAGGATCAGAACTGCCCAGCCTGGTGCTCTTCTTGGTCATTTTTTTATAGAACGCTGGACCGACCAAAAGGCATCTCAAGGTGCATCTACTGCTGGCTTCAAGTGGGAGTGGGGCACCATCAGCTTCCAAGAAGAAATTTACAATTGGGGGGAGGTAGGGGGAAGGGATTGCAAGGGCTAGTTAGTGCATGGGTTTTTAGCATCTAGAGGTCAATTACTGCTGGAGTCAGGGCAGTTCCTCTTGATGAGGACAAGTGTTTGTGGAGAACAGAAGTGTCATATGGCCCGGAGGCAAATACAGAGACTATCTGCTTCCCCTACATATAGCACTGCAGCATCCTACCAGAGCTCATTCTGCTGTTCATAGGCACTTTGTCATTTTTTCTTCTAAGTCATTTTATATCTACCTAAGAATAATATGATCACCAAGCAGCACTGCTACTGTAACACTTGTAAACAGAAGGATGACCACACTTGCAAACATAGGAGACCTGTGCAACTTTGATGATCCTCTGATCTATTTTCATTTGGCACCAGATACTGCAGGAGCAACATGAAAGTGTCAGTCTTTGATAAGATAAACGTCTATCTCACATGATGGCAATCATGAGAGACAGTGAAGGCAATAACAGAGTTTTTCAGAAGTGAGCTCCCCCCAACCCCCTTTTTTTGTTCAATTAAAAGTAAAGTAAAAATAGCAACAAAACTTCCTGATTGCCGACTCAAGTTGTTTTGCTTGCAAGTAATTTGGCTTGGCTTTTCAAACCATTTTAACTAAGACAGTGTAGGCAGTGAAAAGCACTCTGGTAACCCCAGCAAAGTTTCACCTAGAAAAGTAAGGGTTAAAATTAAAATTTTAGAGATTGGGGTGGATAAAATTTCATTTAGGTTTTGTTAACCCCTGGGAGGAAGTCAAGTCTCTTCATTGCCACATGTATTATTCTTAGGGAAGCTGCCTCTTAAGATATTTTGCAAAGACACTGGAATTAAACTTTTAGACAGCTGTCATATTTTGAGCACTGGTGGTCCCCACTTACTATTTCAAGTACCGCCCTGAATTTAGTAACATTATATAGCAACCCTGAAGGCTAGAGGCTTGTCACCTATCTGGTTTCCTGAGGTCTGTGGCTAACCCCCCGCCCCCCCCCCCCAACCCGGTTTATTGTTTTTGTTGCTGCTTTTTCACTACAATGCTCAAGAGGCCTCTATTTCTTTCAATGATTAACAAACAGAACCTTCTTATTTCTTTAACTTCACAGCTCTCTAGAACTGGAAGGCAACATTTATGGGTGGTCTAATTTAACTCTTTGATTTTGCAAGTGAGAATGTGGTTAATGAAACTAAATGAGAAATTAAGTGTTCAACTTTCAGTAGTGTAAATTTAATGTTATGAAGAAGTTGATGTATAATAATACATGCCTGGAACACAATGGCACATCAATTTTTCTTCAACAAGAAAAGGAAATTAACTGTCCAAGATCATCCAAAATGGATGGAGCTGAGCCAGACAGAAATTTCTCACCATCAGACCCAACTCCATGCGTAAAAGTGACTAGATTCAGAGTGATTAGATTCATTCTGATTTATGGTGTTCCAATTGTTGACAGGCATACAATAGGGAATACTTAAGAATGCAAAATTTCAGTAAGTTTTTTAACTATTGCAAATGATGTACTTCAAAATTTTGAACCACACAAAGTTTCATTTATGAGATGCCACCAGAAGGCCCCAACTCTTCCTTGTCTCCCCTTCTTTGAGGTTGTATGTGCGTGGCTGTGCTTTTTGAGATCAATGCCTTGCAGCTCTGGTTCTAAAGAACAAAGTTGCTGAAGCTGTTAGAAGCTGCAAGAATACCCACTTCCTACTTCACTGGTGACATATTTTTGCAGAGCTGTTCTCACTCAGCTTCCCCATCTCAAGCAAATTAAAATTTAGAACAATAACTTCAAGTTCCTTTTTATGCAGCTTCTGCTCTGCAAAGTAAAACACTTTTCTCAGCCAACACAAAAGGCTTTTCTGCAATGAATTTGACTTGTGAAAACATTATGTTACTCTGCATGTTTTCCTTATATTGCATTTATCTCTTGCAGCACATGCTCCAAAGTGAGTTCCTGGGATTGCCGAGAAATTTTGAAGGGGAAAAAAACGTTCTGTGGTCAAATATGACTTGGAAACTGCTCAAAACCCCATTCTGCTTTTGCTCTTAGAGTGCTCAACTTTATAGGAAAAACAAAATTAAACTTGCTTAACTAAGCATTTTCTGAATATACTTGGATTATTTTTGCCTATGACAGTAGTTAATATCTCCTAGGGCTGCCAGTAGACGGGCAATGCTGAGACAAGCAGGTGACCTTTGTGGGGTGCGTTATATGTACCTCCTTGTGCTCTAAGCACCTTATGGAAATGAAGCATTTTTAAAGTGGTTTTTGTGTGTATGGGGGGTGGGTAGGGTGGGGGCTCCTAATCAGTGCTCAATGGTCCTGGGGGTAACTTCCAGCAATTCTCAGCCCATCAGGCTAGCAACTCAGTATTCAGCCTGAGAGTGTGGTGCTGCTCAGCCTGGTACCACCAGATTCCAGGATCACCATTGATGATTCTCTGGAGACCATGGGTGCCAAGACTGAACCCTGGTCGGTCACTATACTGTCTCCTGGTCCCAAAACAAAGAATTTTTTACGGCTCGTGTACTGGAACACAAAGTCTGTAGTGAAAAAGGCTTGGGATTCACTTTCGGCCACACCTCTTAGTGGTTACGTAACTTCGGATATTACCTAATCACTGTCAGTGTCTTCCGAGCAAAATGGGGAAAATAAGAAGAGCCTGGGGGAAAAAAGTGTGGTAAAACATATTCAAATATAGTAGAATAACATGGGAAATGCCCAAGCTTGTGTTCAGATATTGTTCCAGACCAGGCATGGGTGCTGGGGCTCAAGCCTGATGCGTTGGCTGCATTTGCAAGGCAAGCGCCTGAATTCTTGTGCTATCTTTCTGGCTGATCCTTAGGTGGTGTTGTTGTTGTTGTTTTTAACTACACCAAGATCAAAATATTACAGAAGTACTATCAATTAGGTTTATGATAAAAACAGGAGCTAAAAGGCAGGTGGGGGTGGGGGTTGAAGGGTTGTGGGAGAGAAACTGGGGACATTATGGTGGTAGGAATGGGCATTGGTGAAATGATGACTGAACCCCAATGAAGAACAACTTTGCAACTTTGTCTCACCGTAATTAAACAAAAATAAAAAACCAAACTAAAACAAAAAAAGGGCTAATTTTTTTTTTAGTCTTTACAAAATATCACTTTGGATTTCATGATTGTGTGTAATAAGATAACTTTATTTTTCCCAAATATCCCAATATATTACTATGGTTTCTCTGAAAGGTATCTGATTCTTTTTTCCCCCAGAACCTTAGGAACACTCTCCTTTTAGGAAACATGTCATATTGTGGAGCACACAGAAAACTGCTCAATTTTATTTCTTTTCCCACTCTGGTGTCTAATCATGTAAGGAGCCTACCACTGCAAATGTCAACCGGGGGTCAACTCTAGTTACTACTTTCTCACCTCATCTTCCACCCGGGACATCATGGCCTTTGAATCCTGGACCAGTGAGGCCGTGGCCACTGCCAGCTTCAGAGACAGGGGCGGATGGGCCTCAAGGAGCAGGTTCAGATTGTCCATATCGTTCCTATCGTCAATGGCACACCATTCACTTCCAGAACCACACCTCCCTCTTGTAGGCCTGCTTGGGCCACAGTCCCTCTTGGGTCACCTGGCTGTGGGGGAGTGGGGGTGGGGGAACAGATGACGTACATCATCCTGGGTAACTGAGCTCTGTACTGAGGGTTGGGGGGGAACACAGGGAGAAATGAAGGGCAAAAAAAAGTTCCATTAGTTAGCAAGAGATTTTGCAGTCCCTAATAATAGGTCATCTTTGTAGAGCACTTGCCATGTACAAAACACTGTTCTCAAAGTTCTGCTTATGAAAATATTCATGTAATTCCTAACCTTAGAAGATAGGGAGGTAGGGAGCATTATTTTTCTCAGGTGTAGGTTTGAATTAAGTACAAGTTATTAACTTGCTCACTCTGACAGTGCTGAGACTGCAGAACTGGAATTCTTACCCTGATAACTCAGCTTCAAGTGTGCAAATTTGACCTGACCGCAGCATAGTAAATCTTTAATTAATGTCTTTGCATTCTTAGAAATTGACACTGCTACAGCCAAATTAATAACAAAAGCAAGTCCTTAAATAATGTCAGTTTGAAAAATATCTAACTAAATTGCTTTTTCTCATCAAGAGGGTAACTAAACAATGTTATTCCAGGATCTGTTTAGCTATTTTGAATCCCTTTTGATAAGTGAGAAGCATTGGGCCAAGCAGAAAAGGAAAGATAGGACCTTTTCCCTTTCTAGAAGAGAAGGGTTATGTGGGGTGTGTAGTTTGTGGAGGGTAACCTTCACAGTAGAGAACAGCACAGAGTCTCCTGCCCCTGCGCCTGGCCGTCCTTGCCGGGGCCCCTTGGAGGGGAGCAGGTTGAGTTTCCCCCTCCCCCCGCCCCAACCAGGGTTCCGGCAGACGAAGACCTCCAGAACCAGCCACCACCATGCTGAGACCACTCTCTGCACACATGAAGGTACCGGCAGAGGAACAAAGGCATGCAGGTCCCAGGGCTGAGATCTCCAAACCTACTCGTATCGGGGCTGAGCATCCTCCACCCAGATCCTCCAAATTCCAGTAGGCAGGGATCACACCCACCAACTGGCCCCCTGGCGCCGTGTAATCCCATCAACGGCCAAGACTCAGAGACTATAAAACCCAGCTCCCGGAAGTCATCTTATCATCTCATTCCTACTTTGGACAACCTGGCAGGCTACCGAATGTAACCTACCCACATGGCAGAGTCTGGCAAACTCCCCGTGGCGTACCCAATATGCCAAATACCAGTAACAATGAAGGGCCTCATTCTCCTAACTCTGAAAGAGCCTTGAATATGGCACTTTTTTTTTTAAATCTCAGGGCTAGGACAAAGGAGATGTTACTGGGGCCTGCTTGAGGCAATCGACGAATAATAGGATGGTTGCGATTGTGTGATTATGAACCTTCACAGTAATTTACTTCCCACTCCTCACTGCTTCTCCCCCTCATGCTAAAAGCTCATTGCCCCAAACTACCACTTTCTCCCTTCTCTTCAGATGCTTCCATGAATTTATGTATTCTCCTCCAGCTCTGATATTTTTCTCCTCTTCTCTCACTGGTCTGATTGATACTGACTTTTTCTTTGGGGCTCTGGTCAAGCAGCTATTTCATTTGGAATTTTCCCCAACCTTCTAGGAATATGTAAGCCCCTGAGCACCCAAGCAGCCTGCACTTTCCTGAGAACTTATCCCAGGGTAATATAAGCACCCAGTGATGTGTTACCCGTCATGTTTTAGGAAAGAGAGTTGGAGGTGTTGTTCTCTCAATTAGTGACTATTACCACCCCTGCCTGCATCGTTCTTCATAGGTCCAGCTGGTCATTTCTGACCTACTATTTCCTACTTCCTACTGCACACATTGGAAAATTCGATCAAGCCTCTCATGTTGGGAGAAAAAAGGATGGGTGGGCTTCTACCCAGGCTCTGCCTCTCTTGTCCTTTTCTATTCTCATGCCCCACATTATTTTCTGGGGCTCTCCATTAGCGCTCACCTACTATTCCAATCATATCTCCTGTTCTGATGTATGAGACATGAGAATACTCTTGATAAGAATATTCAGGATGAGACTTGGCCCAGACTCTCAGAAAAGTCTCTATCGTGACATGACCAGTCCCAGGAAGACAATGTGGGCAGGACTCTCACCACCACTATGGTTTTCTGGCAAGTATCCTGGCCTCTTATGGGCAGGACATCTGAGAGATGGAAGCAGCGCTGCTCTAGCAGCAGATATTATTGTGCTGCTGTTTTCGTGAAGTGAGAAACAGAGGCAGGTATAAACCACTAAATGCAGAGCAAGTTGAAACTGAGTCGAGTTGGGGCCCAAGACAACTAGAGAGGACGCCGTTTCATTTCTCTGCCCTCTTGCTTCTATTTTGCTTATGTTATAACTGTATGTGATAAACTCAAGTCTTATCCCCCACCTCTGATTTTTTTTGCATTTCCTTTTCCAAAAACAATTTTACAAACCAGAATATATTACTCTACATTTAGAATGTTTTGTAACTATTTTGTCAGTTGAAACCCAAGAAATTTCATATATGGTTATTTAAATTTCTGGAAGAGAATTTCTGGTATTGAATCACTGAGTTATTCATGCAACCAGTATAATTTTACATACACATTTTGCTGACTGTGGGGAATCTGAGCTTGACTGGGACAAGGCTCTTGCTTTCATGGAACTCAACAAACAAGCATCTAGGCACTGAAAGAAACGTTCGCCATCTAGAATCTAATTTGTCTGATATTGTGGGAAATGTTGATTCAGTTTTGGAGATGGAGGAACTGAGACTTCAGCAGGTCATTAAACCAGTACTGTCAAGTAGAATATTCTGGCTTGTTAGAAATGTTCGATACCTATTTTGTCTTATACTAGAATGACTACTGTGGTTATTCAAGTTTTAAATTTTAGCTAACTACAAAGCTAAAAATTTAAATTTTATTTAATAGCTACCTATAGATAGTGGTTATAGAAATTGGACAATATAGGTCTCAATAATAGTATATCAGAAAAATAAAAACAGGAACTGGAATGGTAGTACAGTGGGTAGGGCACTTGCCTTGCACACAGTCAACCAGGGTTTGACTCGTGTCATCCCATATGGTCTCCCAAGTACTTCCAGGAGTGAACTCTGAGCATAGAGCCAGGAGTAAACAGAATTGCTAGGTGTGTCCATTTAAAACAAAACCACCACTACCACCACCACCACCAACAACAAAGAAAGGTAAAAATAGAAGAAATGTGAGTTCCAAGAGGCAGATAAAGTATCAATACTGTAGAGAGAGCACTGAAGCTCTAATGAGCTCCAGAACTCCTATTAAGTATTTGACATATCAAATACTCTTCTAATTGAACACCTTCAGAATAAAATTATGGCCCTACCACTTAGCTAACCCATGATTTTCTAATTCGTGTGTCTTTCAGACCCATCTTCTCCCACTACCTTTCTCGTTCAAGGTCCTGCTTCTCATGATGCCAAGCTCTCCTGCTTCTTTATATAGCTTCTAGAACAATCCTTCCCAAGCATCAGTTGCTATATTTAGGCAACAGTCTCAAGCTTTCAACATGGCCTATCAGGTTTATCTTCCACCTTAGTTCTGTATTTTACTTCTCTTATTCCATTCTGTCCATTGCAATCCTATTTGTCATGTTGTTCATCAGGTAATACTGACACTACTAAAAGTAGGTGGCAAATACAATTTTGTGTGTGTGTGAGTGCAAAATTTACTACACCATTATCACATACTTTTAATAAAATTTGAGGGAGCTCCCAAAGGTACTATGCAGGTGTACTAAAAATAAATGTATTCATTTCAGTGTGAGGCTTAACTTTGTCTAATATACATTTCGGTTAGATGAAAAACTTTCAAAGAGACTCGGGTCATGCACATCATTTTAACTGGGTTAGTGTGGCTCACATAAGTGACAAGGGAAAACTGAGCTTATTTTAGCACCATCATATTCATGCAAACTAGTTCATCACAGACTCCAATTAGGGTGATATTTGGAGCTAAAATTTAAGGTCTCTGAAGGTCAGAATAGTAGGTATGTGATGCCAGGGATTGAACCCCAGTGGGTGCTTACAAGGCAAATGCCATACGCTCTATCTTTTGGCCCTAGAACCAATCTTAAAAGTACATGATTCTAGCATGAGGATTGACTTTAATTCCTTGTACAAAGGAAGAATGAGAACCCTCAAAAAGTTTTCTGTGCACTGCACAAGTAAACTGCCAGATGCTGGGAGTTCCAGTGGCACTTGAGGCCAGCCCAGATAGTCTGAAATGTCTAGTCCAACTTCATGGTTTACAAGATTCCCTTAGCCTTAATACCAACAGCTTCCAGCCCTTCATTCAAGTTCTCTAAGAAAAATCAGCTACGAAAACTGCTTAAAACAAACTGGTTTTACTCAAAAGGAGAGAGAGAACACAAGGGATTGCCCTGCCACAGAGGCAGGGTGAGATGGGAGGGATGGGGGTGGGAGGGATATTATCCATGGTGGTGGAAAATGAGCACTGGTGGAGGGATGGGTATTTGATCATTGTATAATTGAAACCCAAGCACAAAAAATTGTAAATCTACAACTGTACCTCATGGTGTTTCACTAAAAATAAAAAATAAATTAAAAAAAAAACTGGTTTAGACTAAAAACTATTTTTAAGGTATTGGTCATTTTAAAGATGGGGTCAAGATGGGTACAATGGGAGTGCTTATCTTCCATGTGTGAAGCTCTGGATTTGACCCCACAGAAAATATATATCACATTCATATACATGGGCTGGAGCGATAGCATAGTGGTAAGGCGTTTTCCTTGCACGCATCTGACTCGGCCAACCTGAGTTCAAGTCCTCCGCCCCTCTCGAAGAGCCTGGGAATCTACCTAGACTATCTCGCCCACATGGCAGAGCCTGGCAAGCTATCCATGACGTATTCAATATGCCAAACACAGTAACAACAAGTATCCCGATGGAGACGTTACTGGGCCCGCTTGAGCAAATCGATGAACAACGGGAGAACAGTGCTACAGTGCTATTCATATACATATTAAAAAGAAGGGTGAATTTGAGTTCATTTCCCTCTTGGTTGTCAGTATGCATAAAGATCTCATGGGAAAATAATTGAGAATGGAACTACTTAGGTCCCTGAACCAGAAGTCCTGATTCAGAAAGGGAACAATGCTGGTGGTGAGGTTGGGGGATGGGGCAGTTATTTCAAATTTTCAAAAGTGCCTAAGCCCATTCTACTGTAGCTGGCTTACAGACTACAGTGGGAGGAACTGTGCCTAGTATAATGATGGCCGAAAGGAGATTTTATAACACATATCAGTTGAGTTATTTTGAGAGGATAAAAATGAACTTCAAATAATGACAAACCTGGTCTACTGAGTAACTCAGGAGAAAAACCTACTTTTAATTTCTAGAAAGAACACAGTAATAAATTAAAAACTAATTTTCTAGGCTAATTTGGGGGCCATATAAAAATGTGATCACATTGTTTATAAAATGATCTAAAGTAGTTAGTTGCCAAGGTTTTGAGGTAAGTTATACAATGCAGTGAAGTCTGAAACATTTTGTAATGCTGTACTTGTAGGAGAATAACAAAAAGTTAAAATAACATACAGTTCAAATGTTTTAACTAAAACAACATTTTAAGAGTTTTCTTCCACAAAGGGTGTACTTAAGTCAACAAAATTGTGGAATATTTAAATAATTTTAAGAGTAAATTAAAATCTGAAAATTTGAAAGCAAAGTTATACAGGTATTTTGGTGAAATTACACTAAAAAATTCTAAATGAGTATGCAATAAAATTTAGAATATCTCTTTTCTCTATATATTCACTGACCACGGATACTTTAAATTTTCCTGATTTTTAAATAAATTCCTAAAGAATTTCCACTTTGGTTAATAAGTCCAATTAATAGAAAGAGAAATTTCTCATTTGCAGTTTATACTTTTAGACTGTGAGAATTGGGATTTTACTTTAACCTTTCTGCATCAGAATGATGACATAAGTTTCATCAGCTCACTGGGGTGACTTTAAAAGTAAATGTGTATATTTCATGATTTGAAAGCAAACTAATTATACTGATACGCAGAGAAATTCGTTCAATATCACAAAGAAATTTGTGAAATTAATGAGCTCCCTTCCTAAAGCGAAAACTGCCTAAGTGTTCTGACTGAACAATAAAATTTTATTAAAATTAATTAATATCTGTCTCAACTTTAATTTACATATTCACATTCCAATAAATGAAAAACAATATAGGTAAAATGAGTTAACTAACAATATAAGTAAAATGAGTTAACTTTGGTTCTGGTTTATATGTTGTTAAGAGTTTTTGCCTTAAATATGGAATATAAGTCAAAATTCTTTTCTGCAGAGAGAGACAGAAAGAGGGAACAAACCCAAGGTTGCTCAGAGGCCACAAGGAATCATAGACTTGAGGACTATGAGAGATAATAGAACAGTTAAGACACACTTGCCTTGCATACAGCTGACCCAGGTTCGATCCCTGGTACCACATATTGTCCACTGAGCAGCTCTAGGAGTCATGCCTGAGCACAGAACCAGGAATAAACCCTGAGCACTCTCAAGTGTGACACAAACACCTCCCCCCACAAACAGATTTGAAGAGAAATCAGTTGAAAATAAAATAGAAGCCTAAAGAAATTGTCAGAACAGAGATGGAGCACCACACATACTAGCGTTCTGGAGACAGGCAGGGGTCCAGGGCCCACAGTAGAATGCAGCAGGGACAGGGCTAGCAGGTGCCGGGCGGGGGGAGGGGGGTCGTGGTGAGGAGTGTGGGTTATACTTCTACCCAACAGGAGAGCTAATATTCTGGACAACAAAATCCCTGCCCCGAACACTCTCCAATGAAAAGCAATTGTGTAAGTTCTCACGTTATTAAAAATAAAGAGCATGCTCTATCTTTAAAGTACATCTTCTCATGGATCAATAAGTGTTCACAGGGGTTTCTGCAAGCTTTCTTATCAAGTTCACAGTCAGGTGAAAAAGAAAGTTTCCAGTTTACAGAAGCACAGAAACAAGCTTGAAAAAATACCCGCTTTTATCAAAGTCACATCTGCTTCTTTCTTTCTTTCTTTCTTTCTTTCTTTCTTTCTTTCTTTCTTTCTTTCTTTCTTTCTATCACTAGGCTCATCGATGAAAAAATCTGTCATAACATCAGAACTTGAGACTGCTTTTCTTCAGATTCACATTACCTTTAAAGACCAACAAAAAACAAGGTAGAGGAAAAGTACCCTAAGTTTTATGACAGCTCCCAGGCTGTCTTTTGCACTGGTCTAATTTCTTTGAAGGACTATATGAACATGGTCTAATTTTGAAGATTAGCTAGTTACTACACTAGATGTTGCTGAAGAAATATAAAAGATACTACTCAGATGAGTTATCTATCTGTGGAGTAACTAGGAGGGTATAAAGTTGTTATTGGGATCTAATTATATTCAGAGCATAGAAGGTCATAATGTTTTCAGTTCTGCACTCTGCTCATCCTCTAGTTCCCTGGTCAATTTTGGGAAAAGGAGTGCTCTTTGGGGACTTCCTAAGGGAAGAGCCACGGACAGCAAGTCCATAGTGGTTCTACCTGTAGCACAGAGTTATTCAGATAAGTCTATTGATACTAGTACTTTTATTTTTTTCTTTGTCTGAGTATTGTCCACTGTGGCAAGTTTGAATTTTTATGTAATGAACAGTCGTGACATATGACATGACATATGACATAGTGTTCTTCACATATGACATGTGAAGAACACTATTCTTACTACTATAAGAACACTAAGAACACTATCATGAGCTAAACAGGAGATCACTGCAGGGCAGAGGGAAGAAAAACAATGAAAAGGTGAATAGAGAATAGAAAAAACGGAAGAAAGCAAAAAGAGAGCAAGAGTGACAAGAGTCCTCGGTTACAGATGTCTGGTTGGGGAGACACTGTGCCTCTCTGGGTTGAAGCTCAGGGACAGCTGGTGTGGATGGTTGAACCACAGATGGTTGTAGCAGTGAACAAGCTACATACTTTGAAGGGATCTGTTCAGACAACACTCAGAAACACCTACACTGTTGCATGATCTAACAACTAAAGGCTTAAGCCTAAAACAGCAAAGAAATGTTAGGGCTCTGAGGCCAGTCACCCAGGTGTGAAGTATTTTAATATTACCTTTGGACTTTCCTTAAGTTAGAAAATGTTAATATTGATCCTAAGATACTACCTGTTTACTTAATAGGTCCCATGCTCATTTCCATGTTTTGATGAGATCACTGACTGTGTGTCCCTTCCCAGTGTGGTAGCATTTCTTTGGAATAGTTTCGAAGTATCTGCAGGTCACACACGCCTAGGCCGATATACTAATGAAGGCCCTGGCTCACAGTCGGGAGGATGGCTCCTCCCAGCATGACGAAGAGCCAGCGGAGCCACAAAATTTCTGCTTGAGACCACAACACCCAAAAGGAGAGAGAGAACACAGGGGATTGCCCTGCCACAGAGGCGGGGGGGGGGGGGGGGGGATGGGGGGATGGGGGTGGGGGGGATATTATCCATGGTGGTGGAAAATAGGCACTGGTGGAGGGATGGGTATCTGATCATTGTATAACCAAACCCAAGCACAAAAAATTGTAAATCTACAACTGTACCTCATGGTGTTTCACTAATAAAAAAAAAATTTAAAAAAAATTTCTGCTTGAGGGAACGTGGGTGCCCTTTCGATATTCTAACTCAGGGAGAACACCATGAAACAAAACCAGTGGCAACAGAGTTTTGTTTGTTTGTTTGTTTTGTTTTTTAAATGAATCACCATGAGATACTATTACAGACTCACAAACTTTTGTGATTACATTTCAGTCATACAATGATCAAGCACCCATCTCTCCACTAGTGCCCATTCTCCACCACCAATGTTCCCAGTATCCCTCCCACCACTCCACCCGAGCCCCCCACTGCCTCTGTGGCAAGCACATTCCTTCTTACTCTCTCTCTCTCCTTTTGGGTGCTATGCTTTGCAATACAGGTATTAAGTGGCCATCATGTTTGGTCCATAGTATACTTTCAGTGGGCTGGAGCGATAGCAGAGTGGGTAGGGTGTTTGTCTTGCACGTGGCCGACCTGGACCAAGCCAGGTTAGATTCCTCCGCCCCTCTCGGAGAGCCTAGCAAGCTACCAAGAGTATCCCACCTGCACGGCAGGGCCTAGCAAGCTCCCCGTAGCATATTCGATATGCCAAAAACAGTAACAAAAAGCTTCACAATGGGTACGTTAGTGGTGCCTGCTTGAGCAAATCGATGAATAATGGGAAGACAGTGCTACAGTGCTAATTTTTATTAGTGAATCACCGTGGGGTACAGTTACAGACTTAGAAACTTTCATGCTTGAATTTCAGTCATACAATGGTCGAGTACCCATCCCTCCACCGATGCCCATTTTCCACCACCAATGGTCCCAGCATCCCTCCCAGTACCCCCGCCCCATCCTCTCTACCCCACCCTGCCTCTACGGCAGGGCATTACCTTTTGTTCTCTCTCTCCTTTTGGGTGTTGTGGTTTGCAGTAAAGGTATTAAGTGGCCATCATGCTTGGTCTATAGTTTACTTTCAGTCCTCATCTCCCATCCTGAGCGGACCCTCCTAGCACCCTTGGTAGTCCCTTCTCTATCTGAGCTCCCTTTTCCCCCAGCATGCGAGGCCAAGCCAACAGTTTTAAGGGGCCTGAATGCGGCTCTTCAGATTCCACTAGGTATGGAGTGATGGCACACAGGTGTTGAGATCTCAGAGTTGAGGAGGTGCTCTGGGTCCCCACCATGGGGCAGGGTGGCCCCATGCCATGTCCTCCCCAGACCAGCCTGTGTGGCCCACTGAACATTATGGATGAAGACCTCCTTGAGCGCCAAATGTCTTGAGACCAAAGGTGGGGGCATATGGCCTGTGAAGTGCTGCTGGACTGGGGGCGGCAGCCCGCCCAGAGTGTCCACACTGTGTACTGCAGCAGTCCTGGGCCCAGTCCTGGTCCCTGCGGGGTCCACTGCTATGACCACTACTGGGGCCCCGAGGCACAGCGCTGCCTGCAGGTCAACTTGGACTCACAGCACGAGTGCATCTGCAGCCTGATGGTGCCCTCAGGCTTCCTGATACCTCCAAATCGCCCTTGTGCCTCTGGACAGATTTCAACAACTCAGAATCAAGTTTCCTGAGAAAGTAAACCACTAAAAGTTGGTATGTGGGAGCCACGCCCACAAAACAACCTTAGCTCAGCGTACACGCTCATTTATCAGGCTTGCTTCAGAGATCAATAAAAAAATCTTGAAAGATATCAGAAGCCACAGTTAATCTTGGACCCTTGCAAAGTTATTATAACACGTTACATAGGAGGGGGGGTGGGTTTGCCAGTGCATGCCCAAGCAGAGCCCCTGGCTGCCACTTTCTTCCCTGATCCAGCCCTAATTGACTACCTTACCTTGCAACAGTTCCCCAGGCTGGACTCCACCATTTTGGGATGGACTTTGCCAAGATATTAATCTGCTGAAAATTTAGGTACGTGGGTTCTGTTACTGAAATCTTTAGGCTCTCTCAGGGTTGGGATGGGCTACCTCCCCCACCACCCTGTACCTCCAGAAGCCCTGGCCATTATGATCACAACCCAAAGCTGTACCCCCCCACCCCAGTTGCAAACCATAATCATAAGAGGGAGAACAAGAAGAAAGGTGCCTGCCACGGAGACAGATGTGGGTGGGGTGGAGGGTTGGGACGAGGGTAGAGGCGTGGAGGGAGAGTGTTGTATGACTGAAACCTAATCATGAATAACTTTGTGCTGATCACAGTGATTCACTTATACAAACAAACAAGCAAGCAAACAAACAACAACAACACAACAAAACTGACCCTAGCCCTCCCCACCATCTCCCTTCCCTTTCCCTGCATCATAATGAACAGTGCTTCTCAATGTGATCTAGAAACAGCCTGCCATAGGTACACTGGATGGTATTGATTCTTGGGTTCCCACTCAGATTTCCTGAATTAGAAACCGTAGGGGATTTCTTATGTTATTTTAAGTTTAAGACCTTGTGTATGGTCTATTGTCTACTTTCAACATGCTTCTCCCAACTGTAACTCATGGTGTCTCACTAATAAAAATTAAAAAAAAAAAGTCTTGAAGTATGCAAAAACAAAAAGAATCCTTAGAAATAGAGAAATAAAAGTTTCATTAAGAAATACTTTTAGTTGAAATAAAAGTGATAGAAAAAAAAAAGACCCTTTGTGTGGCTAAGTCTCAAGATTGGTGTCCTACTGCTCTTTCTGAGTATAAGACATCAGGGCTGGAAATAGTGCAGTAGGTAAGACACTTTTTCCCAAACATGCAGCCAAAGCAGATTTGGTCCCTAAGCAGCATATGTGGTTTCCTGAGCATTGCCAGGTGTGATTCCTGAACACAGAGCCAGGAGTAAGGCCTGAATACCTTTGGCTGTGATCCAAAACCCTCTTTGCACTCTCCAAAAGAATAGAAGATTTCCACATTAAAGTCTAACCACTTTGACCATCTTTCTCACTAGAGGCCCATTTAATGTCACAACTTCTTAAGAAGACTGGTAAGGGATGCTAGTTTTTATGATTGTCCTTGTAATATTTTAACTGGGGAGGTAGAGAAACATGAAATTTTTAAATCCCACATCAGGTAGAAGCAAACTACTTTCTAGCAATCATAGTTTTTGATGACATCTTGGTTATTAGGCACTAAAATTAGACAATCTGACTGTCACACCAATTTGGAGCAATTCTAGTCCCACACTCCTGAGTAGATCAATCAAACTCTCCTGCATGTGTTTTATTCATTGGTAGTTTGTTTTTAGAAATTCAATGGCTATCAACATCAAATTTCCTCCCTCGAGGCTATTCCTTCAGTAATTTAGATGTATAGGCAAATGAAGGAAACAGCAGAGTTTAAGGTCTGGACTGGGAGACAGCTGAACTATTCTGAATGAGAAAATAGAGAAAGCTTTACTCCTTTTTACTTTGCCATTGGGAAGCAGAGGTCAAAGGAATGAGGAAAGGGAGAAGAGGTCAAGCAACAAAACACCCAGTGCTTTGGAAGACTCATGGTTGCCAATATTCCACTTTAAGTTTCTAGTCACAAAACTATCCTGACTCCTCTCTGTTAGCACACAGACTGTGAGACTTGTCAAGAACACAAATGACTGCAATGAGCAGTTTGCACTGAAAACTCAGGGGAGGAGCCAAGTCTTGGTTGTGTGACGGATGTATGACACAGAGGTAGGGAGGCAACTCTTTGATCCAAGTTAGAGAAAGCAGGAGCTGAAAGCCAGAGGGACCTTTAGAATCCAAGACACTTAGTCATGTATTGTTTTCCCCATAGGGAACACTTAATTTTCCCATAAAATACAAACTGGTGGATAGGAATGAACTTCATCTAGATTCTTTAGGGAGATACCAATACATTTTTTCACATAATAGCCTTTCCAATTTAAAATTATATTGATGTTTGCAATTCTCTATGCTCTTAATATTTTAAAATTTGGTGACTTCTTTAAATACCCTGCCTTTTTTTATATGCTCAGCATATTTCGTGAATTTTGCTTAAAGATTTCACCGACTGCAAGGAAAGATTTTTAGCAATGGTAGGATAGCACAGCAGGTAGGGAGTTTGCCTTGCACGCGGCTGACCCAGGCAACCGGAGTTCGATTCCTCCGCCCCTCTCGGAGGGCCGGGCAAGCTGCCGAGAGTATCTCACCCGCACGGCAAAGCCTGGCAAGCTACCCATGACGTATTCGATGTGCCAAGCACAGTAACAACAAGTCTCAAAATGGAGATGTTACTGGGCCCACTCGAGCAAATTGATGAACAACAGGAGGGTATTGCTACAGTGCTACAGGGAAGAAGGGAGAAGAAGATGAGAGTAAAGAACAAAATGGGGGAAAAAGGAAGAGAAAGACAGTCAGGAGAGTGGTGGATAGTCATCTGCTAGGCTGAGTGGCCTGGCTGATCAGCTAGAGACTGGATATTTGTATCCCCCCAACCCAACTCGTTGATGGCGGCATGGAGGTGGGGCGTTTAGGAGCTTATGGCACCCTCCTGAATGGAACTAGAAGAGACCCCAAAGAGTGCCTCATCCCTTCCACCATACAAGGGCACAGTGAAGACAGTCATCTATGAAACAGGAAGTGGGCTCTCAGCAGACACCAAATCTGCGGGGACCTTGATCTTGGACTTCTCAACCTCCAGAACTGTGAAAATATATTTTTGTTGTTTAGAAGGCACCCAGTCTGTGGTATTTTTATAAAAGGAGCCCTAACAGACGCCTTAACCTTGCAGCAGCTCATCCAAATTAGATAACAACTTCATGTTAGTGGGAAAACCAAAAGTTTCTAATGGATTAGAGACTTAGGCAAAAATCCTGAAATCCTGAAACCTGAGCTGGTTTGATCTGTCAGATCACAGTTCATTTCTCTACACTACCAGGAATTTGCAGCATTGGAGAAGTCAAAGACAGCCTCTTCCTGCAAGCAGGGGAGGTATCCTGCTCATTAAAGGCCCAGTAGTGAACCTTAGACTATTCGCTTTAATTTAGAGTAAAATGAAAAACTGAAATGCATTTTTGTGAATTTAGCTTCTTTCACAGAAAACTGCATTTAAAAAAATGTCCGTTTTTAGTCATCGGGTTATGCTAATCATATCACCCTATAATTAGATGAGTGATCTAGTTGCTCTGAGACTAATGAAAAAAATCCAGAGAAGAGTGAGGTATCACAAAAGATGGAAAGAAACTTTATTGTGCCCTGGCTTGCCACAATAGCCTTACTGCCACTCAGCTGGCAGACACTGGCCTTTGGCTGAAAAGGCCATTGTGGGATACAACGGTGCAGCTGTAGAGAGAGGCAGACTGTTAAAATAAACACAAACAGCTGATTCTACAGCCCAAATTCTTACTTTGGAGAAAGAGAAACCTCATCGTTTTCTGTTCAGATTTTCTAAAAATAACCAGATGCCTCGTCTCAGTTGCATTCTTCTGATAGTATCTATGGCTATTGACTGTCTTAAATTTTCTCCTACCCTTGATATGCTAGACAAAATGAAGTGAAAAATTTTTCCTTAATAGTAATTTAAATGAGGAGGAATATGTTTCTTGTTTATCTATTTACTATTGGTTAATAAGTAGTGAAATACACTCACTACACCCAAGTTTTGAGCTGTTTTCTCTTGTTTCTTAGGTATTGAAAAAACAAATGATCTGCTGTTTTATATGGTTTCCTGGGGCTTGGAGACTGACTTATCATAATTGTGCTTTCCTTCTAAGGATAGGAAATTTCCAGATATTTGTGTAAAAATAGATAGCTAGATTTCTTTTCCAAAGGCATAAACTTATTCCTTCAATAACTGAAATTATTCTTGTCTTATAAAAGTTAATTTCATTTTGTTTTGAAACAAATTTGAACCAAGAGGTGCTTTTTAACATATGAACCCATCATATTCAAAAGCAGTTTTCATGAAATGATACTTTGGAGGAAAATAAATATTATAAAAATGAAAATCATTCATATAAGGGTTTATATAACCAAACTTGGACATTAGTTTAGCTGATTATATGAAGGCAAGACCCTCCTTTCCACTGAGAAAAATGAATTATGACATTCATCTTTGCCATTTACCCATTCCATTATCATTCTTTTGTTTTGTTTTTTGGGCCATACCCCATGGTGCTCAGGCTTACTTTGACTCTGCACTCAGGGATCACTCCTGGTGGGCTTGGGGAACCATATGGGGTATCAAGGATTGAACCCAAGTCAGCCATGTGTAATACAAATGCCCTATCTGCCTATATTATTGTTTTGGCCCTCTTAAAAATTTCTTTTATACATGTAAGAAAATTTTATTTAATCAAAATTAACTTTTATATATTTGATTATTAGATGTGTAAAAAGGCCCTCCCGTTGATCATCGATTTGCTCGAGCGGGCCCAGTAACGTCTCCATTGGAGACTTTGTTGTTACTGTGTTTGGCATATCGAATATGTCATGGGGAGCTTGCCAGGCTCTACCGTGCGGGCGAGGTACTCTCGGTAGCTTGCCGGGCTCTCCAAGAGTGGCGGAGGAATCGAACTCTGGTCAGCCATGTTGGCTGCGTGCAAGGCAAACGCCCTACCACTGTGCTATCGCTCCAGATGTGTATTGTACCTAATAAGTAGAGTTCTCTTTTGTTTTCAATCTCAAGTAAATTGCAATTTTATTTTAATGCATACGAGTTATGTCACCATTTTGACAATATGTAATTGATATGACCCAAGGCTGATATAATGTTAATTGATTGGGCAATTTTTCTATATTTTCCTCTATAGGCAACTTTTAATATATACTAACTTCTGGGATTGGAGAGAAAGTAAAATAGGTAGAGCATTTACCGTATGCATGGTCAATCTGGGTCTTATTTTGGCAACCCATAGGGTGCCTCAAGCATTGCTAGGAGTGATCCCTGAGTGCAGGGCCAAGAGGGAGCCTGAACACTTCTGACTGTGGCCCCAAAGTGTATATATATATATATATATATATATATATATATACTTATATATAGAGAGAGAGAAAGAGGAGAGAGAGAGAGAGAGAGAGAGAGAGAGAGAGAGAGAGAGGAGAGAGAGAACCACAGGCAGAATTATTACAACAGGCTCTAATACCGTTATGTTGACAAAAACTTCTCTTCCCATCAGAGAAACAATGTTCTTTCCTGTAAATGACTGTCCCTGCAGGGTGTTCTCCTATATAATGACTAAGCATGAACTAGTATTTTAAAAAAAAAAAACTAGTTGGTGCTGGACCAATTCTGGAAAAAAAATTTTGCCAGAATTTTCTGGAAAAAATTTCTGGATCAGAATTAAAAAAAAAAGTGTTGGGATAGAGAAGAGAACAGTATGACAATAATAGAAATGATAACTCAAGACAAAAACTGAATGTTGAAAGTAGGTTAAAGGGATATACATGATAACCTTTCAGTATCTGTATTGCAAACCATAATGCATAGGAGAGAGGGAGAGCAAGAGAGAGAGAGCAAGAGCGAGCGAGCGAGAGAGAGAGAGAGAAGAGAGAGAGAACCACAGGCAGAATTATTACAACAGGCTCTAATACCGTTATGTTGACAAAAACTTCTCTTCCCATCAGAGAAACAATGTTCTTTCCTGTAAATGACTGTCCCTGCAGGGTGTTCTCCTATATAATGACTAAGCATGAACTAGTATTTAAAAAAAAAATCTAGTTGGTGCTGGACCAATTCTGGAAAAAAAATTTTGCCAGAATTTTCTGGAAAAAATTTCTGGATCAGAATTTAAAAAAAAAGTGTTGGGATAGAGAAGAGAACAGTATGACAATAATAGAAATGATAACTCAAGACAAAAACTGAATGTTGAAAGTAGGTTAAAGGGATATACATGATAACCTTTCAGTATCTGTATTGCAAACCATAATGCATAGGAGAGAGGGAGAGCAAGAGAGAGAGAGCAAGAGCGAGCGAGCGAGCGAGAGAGAGAGAGAGAGAGAGAGAGAGAGTAGAAGAAAAATGCCTGCCATAGACTCAGGTGATGAGGGAGGGTGGGAATGGATGTTGGGAAATGGAAATGGGACATATATTTGGTGGTGGGAAATATGGTGGTGGGAAATATACACTGGTGAAAGGACGGGTGTTGGAGCATTATATGACTGAAACCCGATCACTAACAACTTGGTAACTGTGTATCTCATTGTAGTTACCTAAATAATAATAATAAACAACTGAGAGGCTCATAAAAATAAAATTGAGGGATTGGGGAGAAAACAGTAGAAATTTTATGATGTAGCATGGGGAAAATCATTTACTTATCTTCTCATATCTGCTCATGTCTCCTCTCTTGACTACAGTCCTTTGTTACCCCCTCTCTCTTTTCCCAACTTTTCTTTTCTCTTCTAAAATGCACAGAAGTCCAGAAAACCTCAAATCTTCTCATTAAACTGCTTACCTAAACCTTTCCTGGCCACCTAAAACTGTTTGGAGAATGCATCAACCACAAAGACAGTGATTTTGCCTTTCCCACAGGTCGGCCTCTGGGCTCCTCTGCTGATGGCTCATTTTCTGATCCAGAATTTTATTGCACTCCTAGTGTAAATATAAACTGCTGTGCTAAAAAAGACTTAAATATGACAGTGCTCGGGCTCTTGACAAGCTAGCAGAGGTAAAGCATCCTTCAGGAAGCTAGACGTTCTCTCGGGCCACCTTGATCATCACCTGAAGACTCCTCAGCGAAGGAGGCTTGGGAAAATATTAGGAACTGATCCTCTCTCTGAGAGTCCAGGCTGGAGGACATGAAACAAAATCCACATGAGATTCCTGTCTGCCCCATTGCTACCCACCTCCCAAAGGGGTCAAACGATGTTTGTTTGGTCATATTTCTGACTCCTTAATTATACTGAAATATCTAGTTATGCTCAGGTGGCTGGAGTACGTGTTTGTTTTTGTATGTTTGCACCTGGAATTTGATCCCTGGCACATGTGTGTTAGCCATCAGCCAGGTCAAAAGGAACAGTGTGACCTCTGCACATGTAAATCGGAAAATCTTGGGGACAAGAGGGAATGTCGCTGAGAAAATGTTGACAACAGAGATAGCTCAACAGGCTGAGAGTGTGGGTCACATGCAGGAGGACTGGGTTCGATTATAAGCAACTTCTAAGCACAGAGTTGGAAGTAGCCCCAGAACACCACCAGGTGTAATACCAAAAGAGATCAAAACAATCAAAAACCCCACTGATGATAAAATGGGAGCTAGAGACTTGGTTAACTTTTTTAAACCTCTAGGATGGAGATTTCTTTGAAATTGCAGACAGAAAAGAAAATCATTTTCAGAAGAAATATCTTTCAGATTGGTCCCCCCAAAAGCAAATTAAAGAAAATAAATGGCAGAACAGAAAACTTAAGACCATGTAGATAACTTACAAAAAAGGATAAGGATATGGGGCTTTATAAAGGACAAAGGATGCTCCCTGCAAAAATGATGGTTCTGTGGACTGGCCCCTCCCCCACCAGAACCATCTCCCCTACCCCAAACCCAATCTTTAAGAAAATCCATGGTTAGATCAAGGAACTGGTTTACTTTAGAAGAGTTGGGAATAGAAGATAAGAATTCAGAGAAATATGAAGAATAGCAAGCTCCTAAGATATGAATGGAGACTTGTGTGGATGAAAGGAGGGAGTCTCACAGATACTCAAAGACAACCCAGGTAAGCTGCATAATTAACAGGGGTTCTTCTGAAGTTTCACGCTGGAAAAAGATGATGGGTAAAACAGATAGCTCAGCTGCAGCTAGAAGGAGGAGTGACACCAGGCTTAAAGTGTGCCCCAAGCACCTGGAGGTTCAAAAGTCTTTAGTACCACTTGAAATAGAACCACCTTTTCAGGAGTATTAGCTTCAGTCTGTGCTCTGAAGCACTTTGCCTCCAAATTCTCTATTCTGAAATAGCCCATTCCGTGAATTGTTCCAGAAACAGTGTCTGAAATCTGTTTCTCAGGGACTTGGACCTAAGATTCCAAGTGCACAATAGGCTGCCAACATTTGAGATTGCTGTTAAAAGCTTGGGTTTCTTTGGGGGGTGTGAGCAGAGTCATCTTTTCTAGAATTCCTAGTAACATACACTGAGTTAAAATGCTTTCAATCTATGGCTATCAAATAGGGTTTTTATTTATTTATTTGTTTGTTTGCTTGCTTGTTTGTTTATGTTTTGGGTTGGCCGTGTGGAGGTAAATGCCCTACCACTGTACTATCACTCTGACCTCCAAGTAGGTTTATTTTAGGAGAAGACAAGTGAAAGAAGAGTGAAGGGAAAAAAAAATGGTGAGGCCTTCGGAGTCTAGGAAGGAAATTATTATCTGTGTCCTAGAACCAAGTTAACTTCTAGCAAGACTTTCCCAAGAATCTTTGAGTTCCCAGGTAGTGTAAGACCAGGAGGAAGGTTCGTGATAGGCCATGCGCACACATCCTTGCCGTGCATGTGTGAGTTCCTGAATTTTGATACGCAGCCTTGCAATACTAACCAATTAACAAAGTAAATAAATGACTATATAAACTCTCCAGCAAATAGCTGTAAACTGAAATATTTACATTGCTGCTTTAGGAGATCCTGAGCAGCTCAGTGTACCAGTGAGCCTTTGCAGATGTCTTCTGGACCTGGCTTTAGTTATGAAGATAGTTCAATATACTATCTTATAGCTAACCTATGGAACAATGAGCATCAGTTTCTTTCCAGTACTAAGAACCAGAATAGAAAAAGGCACAGATTGAACATTACCTAGCAGGTTTCTACTAACTCCTAATTGAATCATTAAGCCAGGGGAGGTGTGCACGCCCATTCTTGGAGTGATCCTTCCACTGCTGTGGACCAAAAGGAACCAGAGAAAAGATTTGTTCAAAAGGCACTTTGAGATTTTGAATTTGTACTTTTTATTTTATTTTTTTAATTTTATGCTTTTGTAACGGTTCTGACATGGGCAAAATGGTTCTGCAGCAGAGAAAAATGTGATAAACTGCATGGTTAGAAAAGCACCATACTGGGTTGAAACTATAGTATAGGGCTTAAGGCATTTGCTTGCATACTGTGGATCCCAGTTTGCTTATAGGAACCACATGGTTTTCCCATACTGCCAGGAGCAACCGCAGACCACAGAGCCAGGAGTAGCCCCTGAGACTGCTAGGTGTGGCCCAAACCCTGTCCCAACCCTCAAGAGAGAAAAACACTATGTTCGATTCAATTTTATGGTTTGCAAGTAAGTTGACTAGGTGGACGGTAGGAAGCCTGTGTGTATTATTTTCTTTGCATCTGAGCTCTATTGAGCTCCTGCCAGTCTGTGAGCAGGAGTTCTCTAATTTAAGATAATTCTTAAATGTGGAAGTTATTAATACTAAAATTCTGGTTCAATAGACTTTGATCAGATGACAAATATGAGAAACAACTAGTCATATTATTTATGGACTACAACTAACAGTAAGCAGATAAGTATCTGTCTTCATATACTCAAAGTGATATTTATAATGAAAAACAAACAAAAAATCCACCAAGAATTTCAAACAAGAACAGAGAAACGAAATGAGTATTTTATTTTGGATTTCATTTGTGCTTGATTTGTTGCCTCTTGCTATTCTGTATTTAGAGAGGCAGCCCAGACGGAGAGGTGGCAGAAGACAGGGGATCTGGAATACAGAGACTTAAAGTATGATCGTTTGTCAGTATCCTTCATCCTCCTCACAATAAACAACAGTTGCACATTATTTCGCTAAAATAACAACTATGCAAGACCAAAAATTTTTATGGTCACTATGCAGGGTTACAAATATTTCCCAAGTCTTCAGTTTCAAAACTGATTCCTTTGCCATGGGGTTGTGGTAACATCTCTGGTAGATGTTATTTGCCCAGAGGAGAATAATGCATGTGAGGCCTGACTTACTTTTCTGAATACATACTACCTTACAAAGCAGATCAACAGAAGCAGAGAAACAGAAGGCAGCATGTACCATTGTCAATCTGACCACCTCTTACTGAATGCAGCACCTTGGAAACTTACTTTGAGTTTATGGACTTTGAAAATCACTTGGAGAGAGCTCCTGCCACTAATGGCATCCGGAGATGGGCAACTCAGGGCTGTGCAGGGCACTACTGGCCTTGCTCTGTGCTCAACAGGATCACTACCCTGACCCACTAGAGGCTAGTAAACACCCTCAAGTTCTGACAATCAAAATACCTTCTGACATATCCACATACTCCTGTTTGAGAGTCACTGATTAGAGGTTTCCTCCTCTGACTTCTGAGTGGTGGGAGGGCAACACAGCTCAGCCCTATGCAACATTCTGGAACCCAACTAAGGAAGGGAAATGGTTATCATGAAGCAAAACAACTTATCAATCACATCTATTTCTCCCTACATTCCAGAGTCAACCCACCAAAGAACTTTCTCACAGAGAGCTTCCGCAGAACCAACTAGGTTTTTGTTTGTTTGTTTGTTTGTTTTTTGACATTTACTGAACTTTGACAACTCTGATTTGCCTTTTCTCCCACTAAGAAATGTCAGCATACACTCAGCAGTATCAAAGATACGGTCATTTCTTGTTAAGAATGTTTTTCCTCATTGTATGTCTACCCAACTATGAATAACTTTGTAAATCGTGGTGCTTTAATAAAATAAAACAAAAGAACTAAAGCATGTTTCCTCAGAAGCACAAATGCCCTCAACTCTGGAACAAAATAAATATGAAAGAAGAAAAAAACCAAAACTTACTGTTTGCAGAAGCAGCTTTTAGGAACCTTGTCAGGTCCACATGTGGGGGTCTGTTAGGTTTTGGTGGAGGTGGGCCCAAGGTGAACAAGGCAGGCAGGGGCTTCTGTTTTGGGGTGCCCGGGCTCTTGTCACCCTTGTCCTTTTCTTGGCCTTGGGCCCAGGGCCCTCCTATGACCAGCTTGGAAGGCGTCTTAGGGAATTTGGTGGGAGGCGTCCCTGAGGCCGACTCCTCCTGGTTTATCTTGTTCAGGAAGATGTTCTTAGCGGCATCCACCTTCCCCTCTTCCTTTTTCTCCTCAGCATTCTTGGGGAGCCCTCTGCTTCCAGCCGGCCTCAAAACTACTCCAGGAAAATGTGGACTGGCCACCTCGCCTCCATGGTCTTTATTTCCCAGCTCATCCTGGGCTGACTTGCCCGGGCCTGCTTTTAACTTGGCTGCTGCTGGGCTGGGGAACCCTTTCTTTGTGGGGGTCTCCTCTTCATGGGAGTGTTCAGGATTCACGGATGCTCTCGGGAAGACGGGCTTGGGGAAGAGAGGCTTGGCGTCCTGCTCCTGGGAGGCTGACATGAACCTGCTCTTGACCCCGCTGGCCTTGGGGAATCCCGCTCTCTGTTCATTCTCTTGGGCAAAAGTGTTGGACCTGGGCTTCGGGCCTGGTGGCGGCAGGTCATGGTTTTGGCTGGACCCAGGAAATGAAGGCTTGTTCCCAGGAGGTGGAGGGAACCCAGGTTTGTAATCTTCTTTGGGCAGGTGGATGGGCTTGGGGGTTGACTTTGGAAATCCAGGTTTTGCCTCGGCGTCTCTAGTGGCCGTGTTGGCCTGGGCTGCAAATCTTTGGCCTACTCCGGTGGGCTTGAGTAACGGGGGCTTGGCCTCCCTGTCAGGCTTGTCCTCTGAAGGCTTCACCCCCAAAGGGGGCTTGGGAGACACAGTCTTGGGTGCACTGCTCAGTCCTCCAGGGGCACAGGGTTCCCCCTGGGCGCTGAATAAGTTCTTTTTAGCCACGGCTCCAGAGGGAGAGTTTTGCCTTGGGATCTTCAAGGGCCGGATGGGCACTATGGGGATGTCCTCCGTTGGGGTGGCCACGGTGTTAAACTTCGCCATGAGAGACTTCACATCTGCTTTTCCATCCTACAAGCATAGGGAACAAAAACTAGCTGAGCTCCAGAAGCTTGCACAGTTCAAACTACTACACTTTACAGGGTTTCCTGGTTTGAGGCTTGCAGCGTTGCTGATTGGTTCAGGAGATATTGTAACATTTATCTTCCTCTATGGCAAAAGAAGTTGTGTGAATGTCTTTGAAAGTGGGGGTGTGCTTTTGTGGTGCACAGACTTTAAAAAAAAATATTGTGTGAGACTGAGTTGCTGATTTTGTGTAAAGATTTATCCCTCTCCTCTCAGTTTCCCTAGCTAGGCTACTGGATTTATCCTAAGATTAGTATTTCTTATTTTGTTGAACCTGATTTAAAAAAAAAAAAAAACAGAAGAGTGACTAACAAATGACTTCTATATTTGACCGTTGAGATGCTTAAATAGAAACTGTACTTTAAGAAAAAAAAAAGAACGAAAGAAAGAAAGAAAGCTTAGTCAGGTCGTGAGCTTTAGACTGTGGCCTTGTTTAACATCTCTGTGGTTGGCACTCCCGCTAAGGTCTGTCTGTTTGCCAACAGGGATATGAAGCAACAAATTCCCTTGTTTTTATGTTTTTTTTTAAAGATAGTAAAATAATCTTTTCTCTTTCTTTATAAATATAGAGTGCTCATGACTGTACTGAAACCAGACTGGCAGGCAGAATGTGCTCAGTTTCAGGACCCCTGCTGTGGTGGGGGACTCAGTCTGGGAGGGGACACAGGAAAGGTGACAAGAAGGAAGGAACAGAGAACGACTGGAAAGCTGTGTTTCCAGACTTCCTGTTTTGTTCATCTATTTACTTCTCAAATGACATGTGTGCTGTTCCTTAGAAGTCCTGCTACAGATGCTGCCCTCCTTGTTTCGTGAAATCAAGGGGATACTTAGGAAAGATAGCAGGGTGGCACCCTTCTCGTGACTGCAACCCTGCTTAATCTAGGAGCATTCTCTGAATTTGATCTCCCAGAAGCAAGCAATTGATCTTTGCTGGTTCGTTCATAAGTATTTCAAGATCCAAGTGCAGGAATCAGAGAGATAGCACAATGAGTAAGACCAGCATCCCATTTGGTCCCCAGAGCATCTCTAGGAGTGATTCCTGAGTGCAGAACCAGGTGTGCCCCCAAACCCAAATACATATATATAAAAGGGATATATATATATATCACTATCTCTCTCTCTCTCTCTATATATATATATGTATATATATATATATATATATATATATATATATATCTCACTGTCACTATCACTGTCCTCCCACTGTTCAATTTGATTTACTCGAGCGGGCCCAGTAACATTGTGAGACTTGTTACTGTGTTTGGCATATCGAATATGTCATGGGCAGCTTGCCAGGCTTTGCTGTGCGGGTGAGATACTCTCGGTAGCTTGCTGGGCTCTCCGAGAGGGGCGGAGGAATCAAACTCGGGTTGGCCATGTTGACTGTGTGCAAGGCAAATGCCCTACCCGCTGTGCTATGTATACATATATATATATGTATATATATATATATATTATAGGCAAGAAAATCATGAAACAAGTGGCCATGACAATTCTACTTTTTGTTTCAAATTCTGCCTAAAAGATATTTATTTTTTACTTCCTATGCCCATCTATTGTTGCCACATACATTTCATCTTTTAAGACCCTGATCAAATAATAGAAAAAAAGGAAGATTTATTCCCTTGTCTTAAGTCACATAGCTTTTTTGGACCCTTTATTATGTTCTATGTGACTTCCTTTCATGCTAACAGGATCCACCATGTAGAATGTAAACACTTGTGCTTTATTCTGGATCATGCATTGCATCTCTATGTATGGCCTCATCTATTTCTTTAAGTGATAGTGTTACTAACTCTGTATCACAGAAAAGTGAGGTTAGAATTGCAGGAGGAAATTGTGGGAAAATTATGAAGCTGGGTATAAATTCTAATTTATTAATAGGATCAGTTACATAATGACACTTTAATAATGACACATCTCCTGGAATTGTCACATGCATTAGAGATTGAATTTGTAAAGTGTTTGCTTGAACTTTATTTTGCATGAGCTCGATATACGAAAACAAATATTAGTTGGTTAAACAGCATATGCAAGGGTTCACAAGAAGGAAATATGAACACAGAGATGCTTGTTTAGGTATGTCTAAGACTCCAAAGTCCAAAAACTTTCTTATTCCTTTTTGTATCCCTAGTTTCTAGGTCAGGGTGTTCACTTGGTTCTGATAAATATTGAGAGAGTAAAGATTGAGTACTGTAAATTTTGGCTGGAATCACTGAAATTCCCAAGTGTCTGTAAACACCTTGTATTTTATCCTTCCTCCCTCTACGCTTTGTTATTCCCATGATTTTCTCAAATCCCTAAGAAATCCCTGAAAACAATAGACAGGAAGATAGCGGACTTAGAGAGAGTTTGACTAGGGATTGTGAGAGGAGGTAAGAGGTGTGTCTATGGAGACCCTGGCTAACTGTGGACTTGTACTTTAAAGCAAGAAGCAGATCAGAAAGTCAGAGGGGAAAAAATTGCCTCCTGCTGGGAAAGAAGCTTCTCTCCAGGGGAATTTTCCTCAATTCTAAACTTACTCTGTATTTTTTGTGATTTATATTTTAGAGCTATGCTTGATTCTAGATTCACAAGAAAAGGTTGTGCAGCTGAGTGGCAAAGAGCCTAAAAGACTGGTAGCTAGACTATGTGAGTTTAAAATCTATGACTAAGGACTATTTAACCTCAGACACAGTACATGATTTCTCTGGGTCTTGGTTTGCTCATGTCCATTATGGGAATGAAAACTTCTGGTCACAGGGCTGTTAAGATTAAACAAATTAACTTATTTAAGGTATCTTAAGACATGGAACATAACAGGTTTCCCCAAAGTCCTCTCTATGATCTCTCTCATTTCACTGGTGAGGGAACAGAAATAAGGACTTAAAAAAAATCTTTATTTCCCTGTAGCTATTTTTCATCTTGGACTTCACTGGGGAAATCCCAGGAGATATGCTGACCCACAATCAGCCTTCACGTTCTGGTCTAAGTTGAGAAAATGCAGAAGTGTGGAGTTAGAACATACATTGTTGGCTGTTGATTCTGGCCCAGGCCAGCACACAGAACAATGTCCTAGGCAATAGGACAGGTCTTGGGTTTACTGACTTTGACTTAAAATCTTGATTTTGTAGCTCTGTAGACCTGTTATCTTTCATGTTACTTAACCTCTCTAAGATACTCACTTTTCTTTGCCTATAAAGTGAAAATAATAGTTCATTTTTTGCTTTTTGGATCACACCCAGTGATGCTCAGTTGTTAATCCTGGCTCTGCACTCTGAAATTACTCCTGGCAGTGCTCGGGGGACCATATGGGACACTGGGGACTGAACCCAGGTCAGCAGCATGCAAGGGAAATGCCCTATCTGCTGCACTGTCTCTCCAGGCCCCAGTAGTGTCTATTTCTAACAGGGTCTATTTCTGAATAGTGACAGTTATTAAGGGATTTCTTTCACCATTGTGTCTTCTAAGTTATTAGTCAGATTGCAACTTCAGATGATGAAATCTAAAGCTACAATTGCTAATTTATGTCCAAATTTTAAGTCAATATGCTTGAATAGACACAGAGCTGGAAAATGTAATACGTTTGAGTTTGACTTATCCACACTCTGAAATGGTTCACTGGATGTTAAAAGACAGAAAAGAACAATCTATAATGTTGTTAAGCAGGATACTTAGAAAACAGTAATAGTGCTGCTACTGAGCATTAAGCAAATTAATAACCTAAACTCTACAACCCTTTCATCACTGTTTAGCTTTAGAAGTTGTTTGGTTATTATTCTTGTTAGTAAGATTTTTTGTCATTTTTTATTCATATTGATAGGTCATATTAAAAATACTTTATGCATTCACTAATGTAGCCTAATAGATATTTTATTTTAAGGAATTTATATTATATTACACACATTTATGCAAGTATATAATTATTTAATGTCTAAAATGTTGATGTAATCAACGTTCACACAGATTTTAAAACAATTCAGCAATGGTTTTATATTTTATTTATTTATTTATTTATTTTTGGGGTAACACCCGGCAATGCTCAGGGGTTACTCCTTGCTTTGTACTCAGTAATTACTCCTGGCGGTGCTCAGGAAATCATGTGGAATGCTAGGAATTGAACCCTGGTCGGCTGCGCACAAGGCAAACGCCCTACCTGCTGTACTATCCCCTAAGCAGTTTTTATGCACAATTGTTTGTAAGAAGTATGTAATGGGAAAATGTAAAGAAAGGAGGGAAGCAGAAAGAAAAGAAACATATAGCTGCTCATATATTGTATTGTTAGTAAATTTAATTGAAAAAAAATTAACATCCAACTTCACCCTTAATCACATAACAGTAGCTAGATTTTGTTGTTTATGATAATAGACAAAAATCATAAACTTAAAAAAATTCTCTCATCCTGATTTTATTATATATTTAGTACTAATTTTTTTCCTTAACCAGGGCTCTTTTTAATTTAAAGCAAAAGAAGGGGCTGGAGCAATAGCACAGTGGGTCGGGCATTTGCCTTGCAAGCAGCTGACCTGGGTTTGATTCCCAGCATCCCATTTGATCCCCCAAGCACCACCAGGAGTAATTTCTGAATGCAAAGCCATGGAGTAGGCCCTGAACATCATCAGGTGTGACCCAAAAAGCAAAAAAAAAAAAAAAAAGCAGAAGAGGCCAGGATCAATATACCATGGTGTGATGCAGTAAAAAGAAAGTCTGCTCCAAATTCTAATGCTCCTGACCCTAGTGCCGCAGTTACTCAGAGTAATCAGATATCTTGACTTGTCTGTAAGTGCATGTTTATGACTATTATACAGTCTGAAATAACTTTAATAACATTCTCTTCTACTCTCAAAATTGACCTGTTTTAAACAGTACATTATGTGGTGAACTTGGTGAACTTGGTCACTTCCTTATAAGAAACAACCACTGATATCATTTTCTTCTGCCTGTCTCTAAACTATGAATTTACAAATATATATGATATATATGTATGTTCTCCCGGAAGAGAACAGCGCAGTCTCCTGCTTCTGCACCTGGCTGTCCTCACCAGGGCCCCTTGGAGGAGGGTGGGTCGAGTTTCCCTCCCCACTCCGAGCAGAGCCCCGGCAGCTGAAGACCTCCAGTTCCAGCCACAGCCATGCTTAAGACCACTCTCCACACATTCGGACGAGCCTCACGCATGAAGGAACCGGCAGAGGAACACAGGTGTGCGGGACCTGGAGTGTAGATCTTCAAGCCTGCTCGGATTGGGACTGGGCCTCCTCCACCCAGATCCCCCACCTTCCAGTATGTAGGTGTTACACCCACCAACTGCCCCCCCCCCCCCCCCCCCCCGCATCGTGTAATCCCATCAACGGCCAAGACCCAGAGACTATAAAACCCAGCTCCTGGAAGTGGTCACACAACATCTTATTATCTAGGTTTTACTCTAGAGAACCTGGCAGGCTACCAAAAGTATCCTGCCCACACGGCAGAGTCTGGCAAACTCCCCATGGCATATTCAATATGCCAAAAACCAGTAACAATGATGGGTCTCATTCTCCTGACCCTGAAAGAGCCTCGAATGTGACACTTTCTAAAATATCAGGGCTAGGACGAAGGAGACGTTACTGGGGCCTGCTCAAGGCAATCGATGACCAACAGGATGATAGTATATACATATATATGTGTATATGTATATATAACCATCCAGAGACACACTCACAAACACACAGAATTCCCATCCTTTATGCAGGAATGGGAATTCCTGCTTTGCATCTTTCTTCCAGAGTTGATATTTAGTTAAACTATACTAACATAGTTAGACATATATTCGACAACATTTCCAATTATTTGTTACCTTTGCAATTTCAGTTGTTAAATATTTTAAAGATTAACTCTTTCGTATCCTCTTCCCTAATTAAGAGGAGTTAATTAATGGATGTTATTTGCAGGACTTACTTTTTTCTTTTCAGCACAAGAGATTGAAATCAGGGCCTCACCCATGAAAGTCGTATACTCCTACTACTTAGCCACATCTCCAGTCCCAGCGCCTTTTGTTTTTGTCGAGGGAGGCTGTACTCAAGGGTGCTTGGGGTTCCATTCTCAGTTAACCTATGCGAGGTTCCAGGATGGGGTGCTGCACAGTCCACGCAGCACTAGGGATTACCAGGGCAATACCAGCAATGCTGGGGAGGCCTTCAGGGCTGTACTCCATAATGTCCAGGGGAACTAGGCAACATCAAGCACTGTACCAGGGTCAGCCATATGCAGAGCTCCAATCTTTGCACTATACCTGTCTCCCAATCAACAGATTTTTTTTGTGGGGGGGGGGGGGGTCACACCCGGCGAAGCACAGGGCTTACTCCTGGCTCTGCACTCTGGAATTACTATTAGCGGTGCTGGAGAGGGGGGGCGGGGGAGACCATATGGGATGGTGGGAATCGAACCTGGATCAGCCACGTGCAAGGCAAACGCCCTATCCATTGTGCTATCGCTCAAGCCCCATCCACAGACTTTTTTAAAAATGATTTTACTGTTTTATTTTTTAAGGACAGGTTTACATTTATAGGAATACAAAGAATTGTCATCTAGTTGTATCCCTTTGCTGTTACAACTTTTCATTAATTTGTAGGATCTTTCAAATGTTTAGTAAAAATTGGGCTTCTGCTCATTCCTTTTTTTTTTCTTTTTGGGTCACACTTGGCAATGCACAGGGGTTACTCCTGGCTCTGCACTCAGAAACTACCCCTGGCGGTGCTCAGAGGACCATATGGGATGCTGGGAATTGAACCCAGGTCGGCCGCGTGCCAGGTAAATACCCTACTCACTGTGTTATTGCTCCAGCCCCTTCTTCTCATTCTTTAGAAGAGATATTTCATTATCTAGATGGTCTTTAGAGTTTAGAATACTTTAAACAAAACATTTTGTCTCAAATTACTTGAGAATTCTTTTCCAAAATGATTTGAAGTAATTCACTATTATTTCCATCCTTTACATAATTATATTTACATATATAACCCAAAGGCCTCAAGTATATTGCTCTATAATTTCATGGATGTGATCATAGGAATGTTCTTGATAGAAATGAATTTCCTTTGGCCACCACATAGTTTTCCTTCCTCAAAATTATATAACTTCACTGCTTAAAAATTTAACATGTTTGCCACAGACTCTGGGATGATGACTGCTAGCAGACATGCTTTTGTTACCCCCTCTGGATTTCCAGTTAACTATTCCAAATTATGGAAAATCTTATCTTACATTTAGGAATCTACAGAAAGATAAGAAATCAGATACACGGTGCTTAGGAACTTAAGAAACTGTACACACTAAAATCTTTTTTTGTAGTTTGTCTACATTTTTTTAAATTCAGAAAACTGTAAGTATTCTATCACAATTATTGGTAACTTGTTTGGTTTTGTATCTATTTTCATACTATTCAAGTTTTTATGTCTTAGACATTGCATATCCAGTGGTCCTCAACCAAGGGAAATTTGAATAATGTTTGGGGTTAACTGAAATTACTCACAGAAGGGAAGTTGTTGTCAGCAACTACTGAGCTGAGACCAAGGATATTGCTAAATGACCTATAAGGCACACAATAGTCCCCCCCCCCCCCCTTATGCCCCAACAAGTAGAGTTGAAACACATTCATTCTGGATCATTGAAAACACCTTTAAAAAAATCTACTTTTACTTTCAAAGAGTATAATACATCCTAAAACTTATATATAGCCATATAGAATCTAAACAGTACAAAGAGGCTTCCACTAAAGATGGTTTTCAAGGTAGCCTGTCTTTGAAAGCCTCACTCTTGTAAAGTTTCACTTTGCAGAGTACAAAAAAGACAGTACAAACAGCGTTTGGTAGAGTAACTAATGAATTTATAAAAAAGCATTAACATTGGATTTTACCCCTTCAAGATGCATTGGTGTCGCCTTTGTAACTAAAGTAGAAGAGTGAATCACACTTATAGATGCTGCTATTTTTCCTAATAAAGCCCAAGGATAAAGAAAGAAATGACTTTGTTGTATTGCATACAGTGCTTCAGTCACACAAGGAAGATAGTAAATAATAACAATAGTCTACCCAAATTGCACTGTCACTGTTCTCTTCTTTCATCTTTGATCCACTGTGTGCAGTTTTCTTTTTCTCTCTCTCTCTTTCTTTCTTTCTTTCTTTCTTTCTTTCTTTCTTTCTTTCTTTCTTTCTCTTTCCTTCTTTCTTTCTAGATTGCAATGAAAGTGGATGACTTGCTAAACCTGAACAAATCTTTGTCCATGGCCAAGCCCTGCATGGCTTCCCCAGCATCTTCCTAGCAAGCGCGCGCGCGCGCGCACACACACACACACACACACACACACACACACACACACACACATTAAGATGTCTTATTGTCCTTTTTAATCATGGAGACCATTCCCAGCAGCATTGGGCCATGTCAGAAATGGGAACCAGGGTCTCCCATGCTGCAAATCATGTATTCTATCACCTAAGCTGCATCCCTGGTCTAACAAATGGTTTTGAATATTTAAAGATATTTGATCCTCTATAGTCAAAAATCTTACAAAGGGGAATCATTTGAATCTGAGAATAACATTTTCTCAAAAATTTTATTATTGGAAAAAATACAGTGAAAATACTTTACTTTTCACTTTAAAAAAAAAAGTTTGTGAAAATTGACTGAATGTGTAACAAAATCCTTCCACAATAAGATGAGAAATGGAAAGTTCAATATTTCTAAATGAAACTTCAGGAAACTTTTCACTCCCATTCACATTGTGTAATATTTAAATATTTGATGAATCCTAATTTGTGTTCTTAACGTGCATGTTAAGTTTCCTCAAAGAGATGTAAAAACAGGAACTGGCTTTATTTTTCGTCCTCCAAAGAAGCATCTCTCCACCACCACCCACCCACATTAGACTCTTTCCTAATGTCTGGGAGGTTTCTAGTTATAATATGTGTTAAACGTTTGGACTGGTGGACTGAATGTACTAGAATGTCACCATAATTGATCACACAGGTGATAGCTGGAAAATTATTTTCTCAATTTCTTCAAGAGTGTTGAAGAATCCTAATTGTGAATCCTTTCTTTAAGAATTCTCTGTCTCGTTAAAGTTCTTTCATTGCAATGGGCTGTGAAGGATTCCAGTTGGTTCTATTCTCTTTGGAGAGGGGGTCAGACCCCTGTTTAACAGGATGTGGGAACATGCCTCTCACCACAGATTTAGTCTTTGGGGCAAGAGCAGAAAGCTATCGACTGGGCAAAGGCTCAGAAAGGAAGAACTGGTAGCAGAAACAGTGGTGGTAAACTTGATCGTGATAAAAGATACTTACTTTTTAAAACAAATTTCAGTGATGGAGATCTGTGACAACCCAGCATTCAACTTTGTCCTCTTGTCATACCTTCAGTTGTGAGGTATCACGGAATAAGAAGAAAGTACCTGGCACATGGAGGGTCTCTGACAAATGTGTGCTACTCTTTGCTCAGTGCAGGAGAATTTGTTCATGCTCTCTCAAGAGACTGGCAGAGACATTGAAAGAAAACCTCTGCCACCATAATCGTTTCATGACTTCTCTCCTCTATTATCTCCTGCACCTGCAGGGCTGGAGTGATAGCACAGCGGGTAGGGCGTTTGCCTTGCACGCGGCCAACCAGGCCAACCCAAGTTCAATTCCTCCGCCCCTCTCAGGGAGCCCGACAAGCTACCAAGAGCATTTCGCCTGCATGCCAAAGCCTGGCAAGTTACCCATGACTTATTCAATATGCCAAACACAGTAACAACAAGTCTTACAATGTTACCGGGCCCGCTCGAGCAAATTGATGAACAATGGGAGGACAGTGACAGTGACAGTGACCTGCAGATCTGACCTGTTCTATGTTCCTCCTGTGTTCTTTCTGGGGAAATGAAGCAGAAGAAGGTTGCTGGAACTTGTTCACATGGGAAGATTTCTCAAGATGTGTGAACCCCCTTTTGAGTACCTTTGGTCTTTAGAAACAAGGCACTTGAAGCTCTGCATTGTACTAATCTATAAAGTAAGGATTCTTTATAGATAAGAACCTTCAGACCTTGTCTTTCAGATTTTCCTACCAACTAACTATCTCTTGTGCAATTACAGTTTGACTTTGGTATGACCTCAGATGATTTCAGCATGAACAAATGAGGAAACTAAAGGTGACTTTTCATGTATTTCTTATGTTGATTGTACCATCTTATGTGAATAGAGGGATGATAAGACATGGAGAACATAGAGCAGCTATTAACAATGAACTGTTCTGTAGCCATTTATTTACTTTTGCCTTTCTAATTTATACCATTTTTATAGCAAATTTAGCTTATCTTGGCATATAATTTAGTTACCATGAATTTAACAAATGTTCCAAATTATCAGAGAAATTTATAATTTGACTAATGAACTGTAGATAATCAATCTGTTTCCTGCCTTTTGGGGGAGAAAAAGGGAGAACAAACTGTGCTCAGAACTTACTCCTTGCTTTGTGCTCAGGGATCATGCCTAGCAGCTCCAGGAACTATATGGTTGCTGGGAATTGAACCGGGGTCTGCCATGTGCAGGGCAAACACCCTGTCCACTGTACAAAAAATAAAAAACACCCTGATAATTGAGTGTCTTTATAGTGTCTTGCTAGTGGTTTATTTAGATCTGAGAAAAAAATAATACTTTATAAAGCATAATACAATATACATTGTTTTAGTTTCTTTGTACTAGCTTCAATTGTATTAAACTCCAAAGATAGTGATCTTGTCTCCTAATATTCATTTTATTCAACTAAGTAACAATAGATAATAAGAAAACTCATCAGCAAAAGAAACTTCATGTTGCTAAAACCATGAAATTTGTACTAAAAATTCTTTACAGTTGAAAAAGTTCTGCTTGACAAGAGAAAGAGAAAACTGTTATTGTCTCTTTCCACCCTGACCTACAAATTTCTCCCCACACAGAGAAAGGTGCACAGACACAGGTGCCTGGACTGTGAAACTCTTTTCTGAGCTTGTCGAGAAGTTAGAAACTGAAAGTATATGATCTGCATGGAGTGGGGTGGGGGTGGGGGGATTAAGCCCATTTCTGGGTTTCTAGACACTTCCTTCCCAGCATATGAAAAGATCTGATGTAAAGAGAACTGCTCGAAAGAGGAAGGATCAACAAACAGAAGACAGGTGACAGCTGTCACTGTGATGTGAAGAACTCAGAAATGGAGGTTTCTAGAAGATTCTACAACTAAGTTGGAGAGTTGTTTGAGTCCTTACTTTATAGATTAGGACAATGCAGAATCCTCTCCTTTACCTCCTGTTACTCCCCATTTCCACTGGGTCTTTTCTACTGATGAATTAAAACACATTTGTGGATAAATGATCGAGAAGTTACAGTATGCGTATACAATGGAATACTATGCATCTGTAAGAAAAGATAAATTCATGCATGATATGTTGCTATATGATGGATCTAGAGTGAAGTCAGTCAGGAGAGAGATACAGAATGATCTCTTTGATACATGAGATATAAAGGGACATAAGAAAAGGTTTAAATAGCCAAAGACTGGAGAGTTAGTTTATAAAATTGAGCTTACCTGCGTGGGGGAGGGGAGGGCGTTGGGTGGGAAGGGTTCAGGAGTGACTGGCAGAGAGAGTGGGTGCTCTGGTGGTGAGTGTGGTGTTGCAACCGCTGATGCACCAAACTGTCAGTAATGATTAATGACATTCTAAGTCACAGTATCTCAATAAAAAGTGTGTCTGTGGTGGGGGGAAGGGGCATAGAATGGGGGCTGAATCATTGTTCTGACTAGAAAGAAAAAGAACGAAAATACATTCAGCATTGAGCAACAAGGGTTAAATAAAATAATCACCTCACAGTTCTTCTCTCACTTTTCCTGTCTTTTATGTTGCAGTACCAAGATCCTGCCTTAAGATGAGCAATTTTCTCTCACCTCTGTCATCATGAGGCTCTTTACTTTGGGTTACACCTTTTCTTGTTAAAATTGTGATGTTCTCATTTTCCAGCAGTTCATGGTGTAGCTCCTGCTCGAAAGGCCTCGCCACCGGCTTTGCCCAGTTTCTCTCATTCTACTGGGGTGCTTCATGACTTCAGCCACTTCAGGCCTTTGCTTATGAATTCTTTAATGCATTCTTTCACTTTCTTTCAATTGTACCGGCAACAACTTCCTTAGGGGTTACCTCTGGGATGTGGCCCTTTGCCACAATAGAATTTAAACCCCGTATTTTAATTAACCAATTAAAAATTTTGGGCCTCTTAAAGTGGTGCTCCAGGAAAGCTGGGGACCCTTCTAGACTCAGTGATTCTCTGTTCATGGGGATGCAGATCAATATGCAGGTCACAGGATGCAGAGCTGCTGTGCTGCTGGGAACCTCCGAGTTTCTCCTGCAGTGCTTGAGGATCTCCAGGCTACACCCAGGGATTTTGGAGGGATCAGAACATCAGGAAGAGAGCCAGGGTCAGCAACATGCAAGGCATGACCTTAACTCATAAAGAACACTCATTTCAAGTTACAAGTGGCCTATTTCCTCTTCAGATTTACATACTCTCCTATCATGAGCAAAAACTTCTGGCATCTGATATTGTACATCTATTACTATTTTAAATGTTAGAACTATAATCATATTTTAAGCTTAGAAAATCAAATTTATAAGATCTATTATCTCATGAATCCTCCCATTACCTGAATACTTCTATTTGTCTCGGTTTTTGTTTTGTTTGGGGGCCACGCCTGGCAGTGCTCAGGGCTTACGCCTGGCTCTGCACTCAGGGATCACTCTGGGCAACTTGGTGGACCAAATGGGGTGCCTGGGATCAAACCTGGGTCTGATGTCTGTAAGGACACGCCTTACCTTCTATGCTATCACTCCGGTATCCTTCTCATAGTTGTAGAGATAAATTAAGTCAGGCAGATGGCAGAGAGGATAACCAAACCTAGGTTTCCTCTAAACCATATGCTCACTCTAACATATCAACAGAATATGGAATAGCTATAATTTTGAGTAAAACTTCTCAGTTCATACTCAACTCTCAGTTTCCTATTTTGCTAATCCTCCCCCTCTGCACCCCACTTCCCCCCACCAATTTTTTCCATCTAACACTAGTCATTTAACTTCTGTCCAGGAGTCCCCCATCTATACCAGTGATGTGTTCATGTTTACTGTGCCTGTGGTGGTGATTATAGAGGTTCCATCTAAGCAAGCAAGACTTACAGGGTGTAGATCTCAAGGTCAAAGCATTCTGATTGATTCAGAAAGCTTCCAGGCAATCTGGAAAGGGAAACAACTTGGAGAAGAGAAATAATTGGGGTCTATGTTTTGAGGGTCTCTGTGTGTGTGTGGCATCCTCAGGACTAAGGTGTTTGAGGAGAGGATTATGCAAGGCTTATTTTCACCCACAAAGTTGATCATCAGCTAAGCAGTATCCTCCAGCAGTATCCTGCGGGATGAGGAAAGTTTTGATCTGTTGCCCGAGAAACCCCCCTGAATCCACACAGCTATGGGTTACTTCATCTCAGGCAACAGACTCTTTCCCTCCAGGACATGTTTTATTAGTGATTATCCTTCACCACAGGAAACAGAAACACAAAGTAAAAACAACAACAAGAGTTGGCAAGGCTATGTAAAGCAAGCCCTTGTGTATTGCTGGTTAAATGGAGCTATGGAAAGCAGTAAAGTGGTTCCTCCAAAAATCAAATGGAAGCAACCTATGATCTGGCAAGTCTACTCCTGAGTCAATACCCAGAACTGAAAGCACAAATGCAAACAACCACACGTGTGTCCATGTGTGTGGAAGCTTTACTCACAAAAGAAAATGGTAGAAGCAACCCATGAGTCATCAGTGTAGGAAAGGGGAAACAAACGTGGTCATAACACAGTGGACTGGAAGACAGCATAATTGTAGAATAGTGGTTTCCAGAAACTCTGGATGGGGTGTTAGTGTCTAATGGTCAAAATTTCTATTGAAGAAAACAGAAAATGCTATGGATATAGATGGTGGTGTTGGTTGTATATTCACATGAATGAACTTAAGGCCTAGAACTGTACAATGTAAATCATTAACATGGCAAAATTCATGAATTATATATTATTGTAGCACTGTAGCACTGTAGTGCTGTTCTCCCATTGTTCATTGAGTTGCTCGAGTGGGCCCAGTAACGTCTCCATTGTGAGACTTGTTGTTACTGTGTTTGGCATATTGAATAGTCACGGGTAGCTTGCCAGGCTTTGCCGTGCAGGCAAGATACTCATGGTAGCTTGCCGGGCTCTCTGAGAGGGGTGGAGGAATCGAACCTGGGTCAGCCAGGTCAGCTGCGTGCAAGGCGTGCCCTACCGATGTGCTACCGCTCCAGCCAAAAATTTAGTAAAACTACTTAAAAAGCAGTTTTTGGAGAATAATGAAATGAAAATGCTTCATATGAGGTAAGCTTGAATAAACATATGTTTTCATTCCTAAATAATTTCTTTTTTCTTAGTTTTAGCTATTTGGAAGGGAAAAATAGAAATGACTTAAAAAGAAAGAGAAATATTATTTTAGTAAAATCAACCTTATAGGTATTTTACTTGCAAATGTAGATTGCTTTGATTTAAAATATTTTGTAAACCTCAAAAAATTTTTTAAAAATTACATATAAGTGTAGTCAAAAATAGAAAATGGGTCAATGTCAAATATCTATGAATAAAAACAATAAAATTACTTGAGAGACTCAAGCTCATCTTGACTAAAGTTAGTTTTGATTGGCAGAGTAAGTAAACATATTTTGAGGGTCTCCCCTTGAAATGAGAACAGAAGGGCAGAGGGTACAAAGCCCAGAACAGGGCAGAATCACATGGAATTTTCTCAGGTCACGGTCACCCATGCCCTGTGACTCTGCGATTCCTCTCACGGTCCACTCAGAGTTTCTCTATGGCGAATCACCAGCCCAGCCAGCCATGGTTGCCAATGGACGTTCCATGGGGATATGGGTGCAAAAATAATCAAAAACCTTTGCACTCTTGGCACCCACTTGTTCTTTTTGTTTTTGGGGTAGATGCTCAGGGGTCACTCCGTCTCTGCACTCAGGAATTAACAACTCCTGGAAGTGCTCCAGAGACCATGTGGGATTCCGCGCATGTGCACTATCACTCCAGCCCCCTAAATGTGACCTTATATAGAAAAAGCATTTTATGGATGTAATTAGGAAGCAGATAATAAGATTGTCCTGAATTTTCCAGGTGGCTCTAGATCTAACGTGTCTCTATGAAATAGAAATGGACAAGACAAGAGGGAGGACAAGTTAAATACTGAAAGAGCAGGTCCACCTTTCTCTCTCTGGTAATCCTGAAATATCCTTGGTGGAAAATGAGATTTTTTTTTAAGGAGTCTAGGAAAGCGTCCAAGAAATTGCCTGTGCTAACGTTCACACCACTAGGTGTCAGTGTGACCACTCCGTGACACAGCCACAATTTTAAAGAGGGCAGAATTTCTTCAGAAACCAGCCGAATTGAGCTCTGAACCCAAGCGAGGAGCCCCTGGACTCAAACAGGAGTAGGGCCCCGCTATAAGCCTACTGGTAGTTGAAGGGCTGGAAAGAACCAGCAGGCAGCTTGCAATGAAACCTCTCAAAAGATTTTTAAAGAGAAATGAATTCCTTCAAAACAGAAGACCAGCTTCTCCATAGGGTCCCTCAAAGAGCCCACAGTTCTTTTAATCACCATCACCTATACCGGAACATTTTAAGTTTTATTTTGGTTTTACTAGTAATAACCGCCACCTTGGGGTTGGAGCGATAGTACAAGGGGGTGGGGGGTGGGGGGTAGTTTCCTTGCACGTGAGTGATCCTGGTTCCACCCCCAGCTCCACAGAGAGTCCCCGGAGCCCAACCAGGAATTATCATGGATTATTAATTTGGGGGCTCATAGGATATTTGAGATTCATGTCTCTCTTTATATAGACGCACGTCCAGCTCTTCATAAGACCTCCCTGCAGCTTGTGGCAGACACAGAACAGCCAAGCCAGGGCTGTGCCTGCTTGTTCACACACAGCTGTGTTTCCACACAGACTGATTCCTACCCACTGCCAAAATGTTGAAGGCATCACATAGAATGACTTATCTTATTACACACTTGTGGTTAACAAATATATATGCTATTATACTCAAAGAAGCCTTGCGAAGTAAATACTATTTTCTGTTTTGGTTTTTGGACCACACCCACCCATGATCAAGGGTTTGCTACTGGCTGCAATCAAAAATCACTCCTGGTGGTGCTCAGGTGACCATATGAGGTGCCAGGGATCAAACCCGGGTCTCCTGCATGCAAGGCAAGCAGTGGGGGTCCTGGCTGTACTATTCTCTGCCCCTAAATACTGTCCTCTCAGTGTTCATCGATTTGCTCGAGCAGGCACCATAACGTCTCCATTGTGAGACTTGTTACTGTTTTTGGCATACCGGATACGTCACGGGTAGCTTGCCAGGCTTTGCTGTGCAAGCGAGTTACCCTCAGTAGCTTGCCAAGCTCTCCAAGAGGGTCGGAGGAATCGAGCCCAGGTCCGCCGCGTGCAAGGCAAACGCCCTACCCGCTGTGCTATCGCTTCAGCCCCTAAATACTATTTTTTTTATTTTTTATTTTTAAGAAAAGGAAACAAAAACACAGAGAGGCTGTCACTTATCAAAAGTCACAACGCAGGTAGGAAGCAGAGAAGCTTTTCTTATCTGACTATAAATGTAACTAATGGTGGTGGAGGGGTCCCATGACTACCTTAGAAATGACAGCAGTTCATACAAAGGGGCCAAAGACTCCAGTCCAATTTTCAGTTATTGATTCCTTTGCAAGATTTCCTTGATTAAATTTCATTGTCATTTGTGGCAGTTTTCCAGATTTCTTCAGTGAAAGCAGGACAGGGCCAAAGGGAAGGTACTTGTCTTGCATTCCACCCTTCCATCCTTTCTATTCCCCACACGGCATATGCCCACCTCCCTCCCTGCAATACGACCAAGGGTCACTCCTGAACTATACCATCAGAAATAGCCCCGAGAATCTATGGGTATGAAAGAAACTCCATCTCCCCCGACTTTTCAAAAAAAAAAAAAAGGCAGCATTGATCCGCAGAACCTCCTCTGCCACGTTGGTGGCAACATTTCTGTGTTCACGTTTCTCATGAGCTCCGCTCCCTGCCAGATCTCTCATGAAGGGGAAGTTCAAATCATTCCTCTTTCCCCAAAGGCAGGACGCTCACGTGCGAAGGGAGCCCTTCTCTGCGTGGCCAAGCCCCGGGGAGCCCTGCAGGAGACTCCCCTTTCCCACAGTGAGCCGCAGGCACCATCACCCTGTGTATGACATCAGGTCTGCTCCTTTCCAGCGCACATGCTTTCCTTCTGCCCCTGTGGTTCTCATGGCGGGAGATGGAAGGGAGCACCTCTCTGTGCTGTCAAGGCTGGCATGTTTTTGAAAGAATACACATGGGCATAGCCATGGCCAGGCCCCTGCAGAATAAGATGGGCTAATGGCCTCCTCCAGCAAGTCGTTCTGGAACTGGGGTCTGCTGTCCCCGTTTGGGCTGCTGTGATGCTCAGGGTGCAGAATCCAAGAGTGGGGTGCACCTTCAGGTGCCTGGGTAGAGAGGGGGCGTCTAGGAGAATATCCAAGTGACCAGCTCCTCCCTCTTCCCCATGAGGCTTAGAAAAAACGCTACTAGGCCTGCAAGATATTGAGTAAGAAGAGGAAGAAAGAGAGGAACTAGAAAGTGTCTATTCAGCTCGGACACTTCTGCTGACTTTTTCAACTGTCAGGTGATATGTAAGAGAGCAAAACCGAAGCAAGGTTCTCTTGCCACACCACACTGTACAAATACATCAGCCTGAAAAGCTCTGCCAGCACCTCAGATTTGTCCATCAGTGTTGATTTGGCGGGGGGGGGGGGTGCGGGGGGGGCGGGGGGGACATGATCACAGAGCACATGATCACTTGGGTTGCCTCCCACCCAAGAAGCACCACTTGGGTTGGGAGGAGAGGCGGGTGCTTACTCTAAGGACTATAGGGGGATGCACATGGTGAGAAGTCCAGTGGACTCATTCTTGTCTGCTCCTCATTACGTTTTCTTCAAAGTCTGGAGAAAATGGGAAATTTATATAGCAGTCCATGGCAAGAGATGTTTGTTGGGACAGAATAGGATTTTAACTCACCGTGGTTCTGTATTGTTATGTATCTTTCTTCTATTCATTATAAAAATTAAGCTCCTTCTTATGTCAGGAAATAGAAGGTGAGTTAAGCAATTTAACTTCTGAGAGATGTAAATAAATTTTGCTTTATAAGATTGGGAAGAGATGCAATACATGCATTTGGAAAGATTTTGTTTAAAAGACTGTTATATTTGATGTGGTTAGATGCTATGCTTGCTGGTAGCGTATGAAAAATAAAAAATGCCCTGAGATGAATTTGGTAACATGATGAAATGTTACCAAAAGAGTGGAAGTGAAGATACTATTCTAAATCTCTCTTAAAGCAAACAGTAGGAAGGAGGGTATTACTATGTATTACTACTATTAATATGGAATACTAAAGAGACACAAACAAATCTCAGAACCAAGCAGCTCACTGCAGAGATGCCTCTGGACTTTGCAATAGGCTACTTTCATCAGGCTACTCCAGATGAGAGCAGGTGCTGTCCCTCCCTCTGTCTGCCCCCTAAGAATCCCAGTGACATGCATCTCCCAGAACGCAGTGAGAAGCCCAGATACATGGGAGCAGTAAAGGGAAATGCCAGGCCTCAAGGGATGGGGGAGGAGCTAGTCCCTCTTGTCCCTCTGCCCCATGTGACCCTAAGATGCTATCCATGAACTGCCCATGACTACTTATTAAGCTCCTTAATAGCCATGATCCAGAGACACACAATCAAAATGTAACCGAGTGACTCACTGCAGAGATCTCTACAGATTCTAATTATTACGGGGTCACGGTCCTCCTGTTATTCATCGATTTGCTCAAGCGGGCCCAGTAACATCTCCATCGTGAGACTTGTTGTTACTGTGTTTGGTATATTGAATACGTCAGAGCTTGCCAGGCTCTGCCGTGCGGGCAAGATACTCTCGGTAGCTTGCCAGGCTCTTTGAGAGGGGCGGAGGAATCAAACTCGGGTCGGCCATATTGGCCGCTTGCAAGGCAAACGAAGATTTTAGAATTCCAGGATCTCACAGCTGCTCCTTAGGCCACGTGACATCATATGCTATTTATAACAAGCAATACAAAACGAACTGTCTAGCATTGCCTTTTCAGCAGGTTTGAGTAGTGGTGGGAAAATTCCAAATAATAATGGTGGAACGGGTGTCAAAATATTGAATGTGAATGTAATTAAAGTAGAGAGAAAGTATTGTGGAAGTTGTCTGCCACATAGTTGGGGGAAGGGTTGGGATGCGGAGGGATACTGAGGATTTTGATGGTAGAAAATGTGCACAGGTAAAGAGACGGGTATTTGATCAATGTATGACCGAAACTCAAACATGAAAGCCTTGTAACTGTATCTCACAATGATTCAATTTAAAAAAATAATAATAAAAATAAATAAATAATAATAATGTGGATTACTGAACACAATTTTTAAGTCTTTGCTCACAAAGAATAATACAAACAATAATCCCTTAGTATTTTAAAACAACAAAATGATAGTTACTATATTAATTGCATTTCACTGTCCCTATGCCTTTCACCTGGGGAATGGAGGGGAGCTTGACCCATAGCTGGTGGTGCTCAGAGATACTCCTGGCAGGGTTCCAGGGACCATATATGGTGCCACAGATGGAAATGGGATCAGTCACATGCAAGGAAGTTTCCTTAAGCCCGATATGTCTCTGACGCTGACACACCCCCCAAGCACTTTTCTATCATCAATAAAGTAAAAAAACAAAAGTATTGTTTTCGATGTAATTCTATTTCTCTTTGTGCTCAGAACATAAGCAACCAATTTTCTGAATCAGGAAAGCTAGGCTAAGGCATTTAAGATACCCTGTAGTGGCAATGTTTCTTTCCTTTATCCACCCCCCCCATAAAAACCTTAACAGTGTTGCAAACACATGGTAGAATTTAAAAAAAAAATTAGTTTCGTTAATGTTTTAAAAGGAGACCAGAATTCCAACAGGTACAGCCCGCCCCCAAGGGCCTGGGTTCCTCTCTGGGCACGCGCAGCTAGAAACAGCCCCTAGACAGCCGGTTTTCAACCCCTGATCCGCGTGGGACGGGCACAGAGGCCCAGCTCTGGGCAACAAAGCTGAACGGCTCCAATTCCAACAGGTACAACCCGCCCCCAAGGGCCTGGATTCCTCTCTGGGCACGCGCAGCTAGAAACAGCCCCTAGACAGCCGGTTTTCAACCCCTGATCCGCGTGGGACGGGCACAGAGGCCCAGCTCTGGGCAACAAAGCTGAACGGCTCCAATTCCAACAGGTACAGCCCGCCCCCAAGGGCCTGGGTTCCTCTCTGGGCACGCGCAGCTGGAAACAGCCCCTAGACAGCCGGTTTTCAACCCCTGATCCGCGTGGGACGGGCACAGAGGCCCAGCTCTGGGCAACAAAGCTGAACGGCTCCAATTCCAACAGGTACAACCCGCCCCCAAGGGCCTGGGTTCCTCTCTGGGCACGGGCAGCTAGAAACAGCCCCTAGACAGCCGGTTTTCAACCCCTGATCCGCGTGGGACTGGCACAGAGGCCCAGCTCTGGGCAACAAAGCTGAACGGCTCCAATTCCAACAGGTACAACCCGCCCCCAAGGGCCTGGGTTCCTCTCTGGGCACGCGCAGCTAGAAACAGCCCCTAGACAGCCGGTTTTCAACCCCTGATCCGCGTGGGATGGGCACAGAGGCCCAGCTCTGGGCAACAAAGCTGAACGGCTCCAATTCCAACAGGTACAGCCCGCCCCCAAGGGCCTGGGTTCCTCTCTGGGCACGCGCAGCTAGAAACAGCCCCTAGACAGCCGGTTTTCAACCCCTGATCCGTGTGGGACGGGCACAGAGGCCCAGCTCTGGGCAACAAAGCTGAACGGCTCCAATTCCAAACAGGAGACCTTCCCAACTCCTCGCCCAGTGCCAGGGACTGTTTCCGGAGCCGCAGCCGCTAACACGGCCATGAAATATTTTCCCACTACATATGCCATAGGAACCATAAGCTAACTTCTTAGATGGAAACTTCTCTATTTTAGCTCAGCCACTAGAAACACAGTTGCCAATAACTCATAAGCCTATCTTAACTCACACTGCATATCAAGCAGAATAGTAACACTGAACATGAAGGACTAAACCACACCTCTCACAATGGTAAAGCAACGCAAAAGCCCACCAAACATTCACATTGAAGAGTCTAGCCCAGATGACACCAACAGTACTGTAGTGTTAGACAACCTCTCTGACAAGGAATTCAGAAGGGAGCTACTTAGGATGCTTAGGGAATTAAAAGAAACAATGGAAAGCAATGCCAATAGAAGACAAGAGGATCTGAAGGCAGAAATGAGGAAAATGCAATCAGAAATGTCAGACCTGAAAAATCTCGTAGGCGAATTGAAAAGCTCAGTGGAAGGCCTCAGCAGCAGAGTAAGAGCGGCTGAGAACAGAATCAGTGAGCTCGAAGATGAAGTTCAGAGACTCTCCAGAAAAGAGCAGAAAATGGAAAAGAGACTCACAATTCGGGAACAGATGGCAAGAGAAGATCGTGATGAAGCCAAGAGGGGTAACATAAGAATTATTGGAGTCCCAGAGGGACAGGAAGAAAACCTCGATGAAGAAGAAACTGTCAAAGACATCATTGCTACAACATTTCCAGAGCTGAAGAAAACTTGTGACCACATTCAGGAGGCCCGAAGGGTACCAGCTAGAAGAAATCCGAATAAAAATACCCCAAGACACATTCTGATCAAAATGACCAAAACCTTAGACAGAGACAAAATTCTGAAAGCAGCAAGATCGAAGAAAGAAATTTCTTACAAAGGAGCATCCTTAAAATTCACAGCTGATTTTTCTGATGAAACCCTCATGGCCCGAAAACAGTGGTGGGACATAGTGAAAAAACTCAATGAAATAAATGCCTCTCCAAAAATACTTTACCCAGCGAGACTCTCATTCATAATAGAAGGAACAACACACAGTTTCACAGACAAACAACAGCTCAGGAACTTCATAGACTCAAAACCATGGTTACAAGAACAACTAAATGGGCTACTTTAAGGCAAGAAAGGCCCCTCAAATACACCAAATTTTAACAGAACAATGGGACAAAATCCCATAACAATAATCTCTCTCAATGTCAATGGGCTAAATGCACCAATTAAAAGACATAGAGTGGCAGGATGGATTAGAAAATTGAACCCAACATTCTGCTGCCTGCAAGAAACGCATCTCAATAGTCAAAGCAAACACAGACTCAGAGTCAAAGGCTGGAAAACAATCCTACAGGCAAACAGCTCCCATAAAAAAGCTGGGGTCGCCATCCTTATATCAGACCACATCGATTTCAGAGTGAAGAAGGTCATAAGAGACAGTGAAGGCCATTTCTTATTGATCAGAGGATCTGTACAACAGGAAGAACTTACAATAATAAATGTATATGCACCTAATGAGAGACCAGCAAAGTACTTAAAACAACTACTCATAGATTTGGAAAAAGACATCAATAGCAACACAATACTAGTGGGAGACTTCAACACTGCTTTGTCACCTCTTGATAGATCAACCAGACTCAAGCTTAGCAAGGACATACTTCATTTGAGGAAAACAATGGAAGAAAGGGACTTAGTAGATATATACAGGACACTTCATCCACAAAAAGCTGAATACACATTCTTCTCAAGTGTACATGGAACATTCTCCAAGATAGACCACATGCTGAGCCACAAAACATGCCTCCATAAAATTAAGAAGGTAGAGATTGTATCAACAATCTTCTCAGACCATAATGCGCTGAAATTAGAAGTAAATCACACACAAAAACAGAAAACTAAATCAAACACCTGGAAATTAAACAGTGCACTATTGAACAACGAGTGGATTAGACAGGAAATCAAAGAGGAAATCAAAAGATTCCTAGAAACGAATGAAAATGAGAACACGAGTTACCAAAACTTATGGGACACAGCAAAGGCTGTGTTAAGAGGAAAGTTTATAGCTCTACAAGCATTCCTTAGGAAGGAGGAGCGAGCACACATAAGTAACCTAACCTCACAGCTTAAGAGCTTGGAGAAGGACCAAAAAAAGGAGCACAACCCGAACAGGAGAAAGGAAATAATAAAACTCAGAGCAGAGATTAACGAGATGGAAACCCATAAAACAATCCGAAAGATCAATGAAACCAAGAGGTGGTTCTTTGAGAAAATTAACAAGATCGATAAGCCTCTAGCAAAACTCACAAAGAAAGGGAGAGAGAAAACCCTAATAAACCGAATCAGAAATGAAAAGGGGGTCATTACAACAGAAACCACAGAAATTCAGAGGATCCTCAGGGAGTACTTTGAGAAGCTTTATGCCACGGAACATCAAAACCTCGAGGAAATGGATAAATTCCTAGACTCCTACAGACTCCCAAGGCTGAACCAAGAAGACCTGGAATACCTGAACAGACCTATCACCATCAAGGAAATTGAAATCGTAATAAAAAGTCTCCCCAAGCACAAAAGTCCTGGCCCGGATGGATTCACTAGTGAATTCTTCCAAATCTTTAAAGAGGACTTACTCCCAATGCTCTTTAAGCTTTTCCACGAAATTGAAATATCAAAAACACTTCCAAACAGTTTCTACGAAGCAAATATCACACTGATACCAAAAGCAGACAGAGATTCCACGAAGAAAGAGAATTACAGGCCGATATCCCTGATGAACACAGATGCAAAGATCCTCAACAAACTACTAGCAAATAGAATCCAACTACTCATTAAAAAGATCATACACCATGACCAAGTAGGATTCATCCCAGGGATGCAAGGATGGTTTAACATTCGGAAATCAATCAACATAATCCACCATATTAACAAAAGAAAAGATAAAAAGCATATGATCATATCAATAGATGCAGAGAAAGCATTTGATAAGATCCAGCACCCCTTTATGATGAAAACCCTAGCCAAAATGGGTATAGAGGGGACCTTCCTCAACATAATTAAAGCCATCTACCACAAGCCTACAGCAAGCATCATCCTCAATGGGGAAAAACTGAGAGCCTTCCCTCTAAGATCAGGGACGAGACAGGGATGCTCACTCTCTCCACTGCTGTTCAATATAGTACTGGAAGTACTTGCAATAGCGATTAGGCAGGAAAAAGATATTAAGGGCATTCAGGTAGGAAAGGAAGAAATCAAGCTCTCACTATTCGCAGATGATATGATACTCTACTTAGAGAACCCAATAACTTCCACCAAAAAACTCCTAGAAACATTAGACTCGTATAGTAAAGTTGCAGGTTATAAAATCAATACCCAAAAGTCCATGGCTTTCCTATACGCAAACAGTGAGAGAGAAGAAAGCAACATGAAAAAAACAATCCCATTCACAATTGTGCCCCAGAAAATCAAGTACCTAGGAATCAGCTTAACTAAGGAAGTAAAGGACCTGTACAAAGAAAACTACAAAACGCTACTTCAGGAAATAAAAGAGGACATGAGGAAATGGAAAGATATCCCCTGCTCATGGGTCGGGAGACTTAACATTGTCAAAATGGCAATACTACCGAAAGCATTGTATAAATTCAATGGAATCCCTATAAGGATACCCATGACATTCTTCAAAGAAATGGAGCAAACACTCTTGAAATTTATATGGAACAATAAGCCCCCACGAATAGCTAAATCAATTCTTGGGAAAAAGAAAATGGGAGGAATCAACCTCCCGAACTTCAAACTGTACTACAAAGCAGTAATAATTAAAACAGCATGGTACTGGAACAAAGGCAGAACTGCAGACCAATGGAACAGGGTTGAATACACTGACATCTCTCCTCAATCATATGCTCATCTAATCTTTGATAAAGGTGCAAGTAATGTGAAGTGGAGTAAGGAAAGCCTCTTTAATAAATTGTGTTGGCATCACTGGACGGCTACATGCAAAAAAATAGGCTCAGAACTCTGCCTAACACCATGTACAAAAGTAAGATCAAAATGGATTAAAGACCTCAACATCAGACCAGAAACCATAAGGTACATTGAAGATAAAGTTGGCAAAACCCTCCATGACATTGAAGCTAATGGTATCTTCAAAGATGCCACGCCACTGGCCGAGCAAGTGAAAACAGAGATAGATAAATGGGACTATCTTAAACTAAGAAGCTTCTGCACCTCCAAAGAAACAGTGACCAAAATACAAAGACAGTCTACAGAATGGGAAAGGATATTCACCGAATACACATCTGACAAGGGGTTGATATCCAGGATATACAAAATACTGGTTAAACTCCACAAGAAGAAAACATCCAACCCCATCCAAAAATGGGGCAATGAAATGAACAGAAACTTTCTCAAAGAAGAAATCCGAATGGCAAAAAAGCACATGAGAAAATGCTCTACATCATTAATCATCAGGGAGATGCAGATCAAAACCACAATGAGATACCATCTCACACCTCAGAGACTGGCCCACATTCAAAAGAACAAAAGCAACCGATGCTGGCGTGGATGTGGCGAGAAAGGGACACTCCTTCACTGTTGGTGGGAATGTCCATTGGTTCAGCCCTTCTGGAAAACAGTATGGACGATTCTCAAAAAATTAGAAATTGAGCTCCCATTTGACCCAGCAATACCACTCCTAGGAATATATCCCAGAGAGGCAAAAATGTATAGTCGAAGTGACATCTGCACTTGTTTGTTCATTGCAGCACTCTTTACAATAGCCAGAAACTGGAAGAAACCTGAATGCCCAAGAACAGATGACTGGTTAAAGAAACTTTGGTACATCTACACAATGGAGTACTATGTAGCTCTTAGAAAAGATGAAGTCATGAAATTTACATACAAGTGGTACAATATGGAAACTATCATGCTAAGCGAAATGAGTCAGAAAGAGAGGGATAGACATAGAAAGATTGCATTCATCTGGGGGATATAAAGTAACAAAGTATGAGATTAATACCCAAGAATAGCTGAGATCAGCACCAGGAGGATTACTCCATAACTTAGAGGCCAGCCGGGTATCCTAGAGGAAAGGGCTGTTCAGATAGAGAAGGGAGCACCAAATAAAGGATGTTTGGAGGATCCTCCCAGGAGGGGAGATGCATGTCGAAAGTAGACTATGGACTGAACATGTTTGCCACTCAATGCCTCTTTTGCAGACCACAACACCCAAAAGGAGAGAGAGAACACAGGGGATTGCCCTGCCACAGAGACAGGTGGGAGGGGGGGATGGGGGTGGGAGGGATATTATCCATGGTGGTGGAAAATGGGCACTGGTGGAGGGATGGGTATCTGATCATTGTATAATTGAAACCAAAGCACAAAAAATTGTAAATCTACAACTTTAAAAAAAATAAAATAAAATAAAGGGGGAAAAAAAAACTGGAAAAAAAAAAAAGGAGACCAATCATGTAATACTCAGTTATTCATTGAATATCAACTTTTCCTAATTTCCACTAAAGCTTTTCATAAATTACAAGGAAACCCGAGCAATTAATGAATAAATCATTCAAAGACTCCTTAAGCTGTGTAGCAGGTCTTACATAACACCTTTGTGCATCTGTTACTTTCTTAGTTCATATTTTTATTAATACACATTTTATTAGGACTCTTTGTCTCCCCCTGCCAGAGCAAGCCTAAGCAAACCCAGGACTTGAACACTAGGCTTTTTATTTCTCATTCTGTGCAGGTCTTTTTTGTAGCACAGGAAATAAAATAACAGAGGGGAAACTAGTGAATTTGGGGATGAAGATGAAGAAAGTCCTATTCAAGTCATTAGAATTTTCTTCCTGTAATCTAGGCAAGTTCTGCAATAAATATCTCATCCCACCCCCTAACTCAGGTTAAGAAATTCTGCCCCAAGGGCAGAGGGAGTAAGGGGGAACTGCCTGCCACAGAGGCAGGGGGTGGGAAGGGGTGGGGGTGTCGGGAGGGATACTGGGAACATTGGTGGTGGAGAATGGGTACTGGTGAAGGGATGGGTACTTGAACGTTGTTTGACTCAAACACAATCATCAAAGTTTGTAAGTTTGTAACTATCTCATGGCAATTCATTAAAACAAGAAAAATAAAAAAATGAAAAGATAAAATAAAGAAATGCTGCCTGTGGGGCTGAAGTGTGGCTCGGTGGCTGAAGCAGCATCTCCACGTGAATTATGTTGGGCCCCCTTTGCTCCCAGGCTCCCAGCGAGTGTGATCTGACCCCTGATGTGCCTGGCAGCTCTGCTGTTTGGGCTCCCTGGGCTTGGCACAAATTTCCGACCAGCCAGTGGCCCAGTGTGTATAAGTTCGGTAACTAAAAGGCGGCTGAGCTCAGTACACACCACGGCTGAGTGTCTAGAGCACCCTGGCCCTGTCTATGTCACCCCTAGCCACTGAAGCATCAAGAAGGTGAGGAAGAGAAGGGGGACGATGAACTCCTAAGAGGAAGAGGACCCTACCCTGTTTCCTTCAGGTTGGTAGAATACTGTGGCATTGGCCTGTTTACACTTACATCTTGTCAATATATTTGCTTCTCTGTTTTCTAAATTAAAATTTATAATGCTTATTATTGATGTGATAGCACAGTGGTAGGGCGTTTGCCTTGCACGCAGCCAGCCGGACCAAGCCGGGTTCGATTCCTCTGCCCCTCTTGGAGAGCCCGGCAAGCTACCAAGAGTATCTCACCCGCGCGGCAATGCCAAACACAGTAACAAGTCTCAAAATGGAGAACGTTACTGGGCCCAATCGAGAAAATCTATGAACAACAACGGGAGGACAGTGTTTGTTTGTCTGTTTGTTGATTATTGATATGTTTACACTTTTAACAGGGGTAACTTTCATTTTGTCCTTAATTATAAACAGTTTTTCATTATAGCAGTTCTTTTCAGCTTAGTTTTAGTTTAGATTCCCCAGCTGTGCTCAGGGGGCCCCATGTGGTGCTGAGGATCAAACACTGGTTGTGTCACATGCAAGACAAGACCCCCCCAACCCCCCCCCCCCCCACTATCGCTCCAGGCCAAATTCTTAAAGCCACCAGAGATGTGAAGCTAACAGATCCCACACCAGAGCAGCCATCTGGTAGAGTGGCTATGTCAGGCCTGTGATGCCATCTAAAGCCATTGATAACTTATCAACAATGTATTTGGCAATGAAAACCTTCTGGTCTTGAATCAGGCTTTGGGACCATTCTGATGGCTTCTTTTTCTTGGAGGCTGGACACAGTTGGGAGGACTTCCATCATCTGCTTGCTAAAGCAAGGGAGTGCATTTGGCGGGAAAGGCCAGAATGGCACCTGCCGCAGACTAATGAGAGCAGATACAAAGCAAATCTGGTTGTCAGGAGTTTTGTTTTTCAGTCAATCCCATGCCCGGCACACGTCAGCCAAAGTGTGTATTCCTCAGGAGAACCCAGAAACAGACACGTGGATTATTGGGACGAGGGTGGGTCTCAGTGCAGAGAAGTGGAGAAAGAGGTTCTGCTTCGCTTCTTTTCTTTTCTTTTCTTTTCTTTTCTTTTCTTTTCTTTTCTTTTCTTTTCTTTTCTTTTCCTTTCTTTTCTTTTTGCAACCACTGCCCTTTCCTCCTCTCAAACTCTTGAATGCAAATCAGAGAAGCATTGGGGCTGGAATGATGGTGCAGCGGGTAGGGTGTTTGCCTTGCATGTGGCAGACTCAGGTTTGATTCCCAGCTTCCCATATGGTTCCCTGAGCACTGCCTGGAATAATTCCTGAGTGTAAAGCCAGGAGTAACCCCTGAGCATCGCTGGATGTGACCCGAAAAGAAAAAAAAATATCAGAGAAGCATCTCAAGCTGCCAGGGGCAGGACTGGCTCTCATAGAATACCTGAAACAAGGGTGGACTTCCTGTTTCCTTCTGATGCCAACTTCCCTTCTCTCACTTGCCCCTTTTGACTTCCTGCAAAGTAAAAGCAAGCAAACAACAAAAAAAGGAGATTTTCCAAAATCTAATGTAAAAAGTCTTTCCCACAGGAATAAGGGTTAAAACAGCAACAACAACAACAACAAAACTTTCAGCAATTCTGCAAGATGTGGGTCTCCCAGCATGTGGAAACTGTGTTGCTGTTGTTGTTGTTGAATTTTGAACCCACAGCTGGGTGCCAGGAGTTGAATCCAGCCACTTGGGAGATGATCCTTTAGAAAGGTGCTAGAGGCCCTTAGAATACTGTATAGGAGCCTTACTCAGTCCCTTACTTTTGTCCTGAATTTTTGCCCTACAGACAATGGTGATTATGGGTTTTTTAGTGGTATGTAGATAGCAAGAAAAAAAATTGAACAAACACCTCTAATATGTGGATATTTTATCATCGGACCCTATATACACAGATGACCTAGCAAATATACGTTCACTGTAAACCATGAACAAAGGGCAGGAAAGCTAGCTCAATAGGAAACGCATGTGCTTTGAACGCTGAGAGGCTTGGGTTTGAGCTCCAGCACCACCTAATGCTCTGAGCACCCCAGTGTAGAGCTGGGGGTAGCCCAGAAACAGGTATGGTTATCCCCTCCCCCAAAGTAAAAATAAAATAGAAAATAAAAGATGAGATTGTTAAAGTACAGTGTTTCTAGCAATTTGTCCTCAATGCCCATGAATTGTCACCAATCCTCCTTTTTTCTTTATTGTCTTCCCTTGGGAGACCGCTTTGAAGAAAAATCAGAGCAGAGAAGTAGGCAAACAATTCAATGAGCTTAATCAATGGCTGAATAAATAGCAGTACTCCTACATTTAAAAAAAAAAGTAGGCAAAGGACACAGGGATTAATTGTCTCAACAAAACCAGAGGGAGTTCCCTGAAGGTTGGTTCCATCCCTTCAATTTGGTTAAGGAGTTTCTTTCCTTGCTGGGAATTGAACGTGGGTATGCCACATGCAAGGCAAACACCCTACCCCTGCAAGTGCAATCTTGGGTCAGATTCAAAGCAGTCTGCCCTAGAGGCAAAGCCTCTCCAGAGTTCCCAGGCTGAGTTCTAAGATTCTCCTTTTTTGCTCTCCAGACCAAGTCAACTGCCTAAGGGTTTTCCCTGAATGACAAAGGTCATGCATTTACTTAAGTCCAAAATAGGAGCTGAATGGCCAAAACAATCCAGAACACACAGCCCAAAATAGCCCCTGATTCCCATCAGGTGTGGCCAAAAAAGCAAAGGCAAGCAAATAGACCAAAATATGAACAAACAAACCAAAAAATATCAATATTAGATGGGCTTCTCTGACTGCCACACGCACGTCTCACCAGCATGTTTGGCCACTTCTATCTTCCAAGGATCTTTCAAATCCAGGCATGTTCCGGCCTTCCCTGTGCTCTGGGTCATTTCCTGCCTTTTCACTAGCAGTAGCTTCTTAGAGAATTGCTCTGCCTCTGAACACTTACCCCAAGGTCTGTGAAGCAGATTCTCTGCTCACCGACTGGACCTAGTAGGTTAAAAGTACTTCAGTGGCTCTTCGCCTCCTCCTCAGAAAGAAGAAAACTCTCTACGGCTCAGTCAGTAGTCACTCATTTATAATTCTCATTTGTGAAAAAGAATGAAATCTTGCCCTTTGGGGCCATCCGGATGGATCTAAGTGAAATCTCAAAATAGTGGAAACAGATACCATATTATTTCACTTGTAGGTGAAACCTCAACACTTCATTTCCAATGGAGGGAAACAGGCCTGAAACCAGTATATGAATAAGCAAAACAAAGCAAAACTCATGGGCAAGCTGGGTGAAGATAGCAGCATGCGAATGACCAGTTAGACAGTGAACAAAGCCTGGGGAAGCAACATAAGGTCCAGTGAACTCTAGTCAAGAATAACGTACGGCACATTTGCAAGTTGTATTGTTATGCTGACAAAAGATGACCAGACTCGTCGTTGTGGTTATTACGATATGTCTACAAATATCAAGCTGCCATATTGGTCATCTAAAACTATCACGTCAATCAAACAAAACAAAACTCTTTCACATGGCATAGAACCTTTCCTTTATCTACCTTGCCACATCTCCAGTATCACGTGGTGCCGCTTCTGTTTCTCTCACTTCTTTGCCTTCTTTCTTCTGTGCCTGGCTAGCCCAGCCTTCTTCAACTATATTCTGAGCTCACCTTAGAGGCCACGGAAGTCTTCTCTTCCCTCTGTTGGGGCTGTGGGGTGGGGCTTGCTCTAGGACTTATCAGGGGTGGGACTACTTCTTAAATTACATATCTCTTTAAAACATTTCTCCAGGGGATGGAGAGATCTTGCAGTAGATAAGGTGCTTGCCTAGGCTGGGGCTGACCCAGGTTTGATCCCTGACACCTCATGTGGGTCCCCAGCCACACCAGCAGTGATCCTTAAGCACAAAGCTAAAAGTTAGCCCTGAACACTGTCCGGTATGGCCCCCAAACCAAACAAAAACATAAAATAGTCTTCCAGATTTAGTATTCAGAAGAGTAATGGAAGTGCTCTTAAAAGTATAGATTTCAATGAATATCACTAAAAAATATAGGAATAGAACTGTATGACCCAGAGATATCCATGACTCAGAGATACCAATTTTTGCCGTTTACCCCCCAAACACAAAAGCATTAATTTGAAATGATATGTGGATTTCTATGTTCATAACAGCACTTAGTACAATAGCTAAGATATGGAAAAAACCTTGGATGAATGGATCAAGAACTTATGGTATACATACACAAAGGAATACTGTGCAACTCTAAGAAAGAACAAAATCGTGCAATTTGCCACAACATGGAACTAAAGATTATCATACTGAGTGAAGTCAGTCAGAAGGAAAGGGATAGGGATAAGGATAGGCACAGAATGATCTCTCTCAGATGTGGGACTTTGATACACAGCAAGGTGGCAACAAAAATACAAAGACAACAGACAGAAGAATTGATCCACAGAATCAAGATTGAGGAGGTGGGGGCTTGAATTTGGGGGCACTGGAAATCCGGAAGAGGGATGTGTGAACAATAGTGATGGACATGATGATGTTGAAATTATGTACACATGAAAGGATCAGTAACAGTATTATAAATCACAATATATTTCAATCAATAAAATAATTTTTTAGGGACTTGAGCAATAGCACAGCAGTTAGGTACACACAGTACCTAACACAGGCATTACTCCTGGTTCATGTACCCAGGAATTACCCTTGGCAGTGCTCAGGGGACCATATGGGATGCTGGAAATCAAACTGGATCGGCCTCGTGCAAGGCAAATGCCCTACCCGCTGTGTTATTGCTCCAGCCCCCACCCCCAATTTTTTTTTTAATGTGTAGATTACACAAAACTCAACTATAAGGAAAGATGAAATCCTGCCATTCACAGCATAGATGCCAATTAGAATATTATGCTCAGCGAAATAAACCAGATAGAAAAAGACAAATAGGATTTCACTGATAGATGAGATATAAAGAATTATGAGAAAAATAAACAAATTAAAAAATAAAAATTTAAAAAGTCTCAGTACCAAATTGAGGAGATTTTTGTGCTACCTGGAAATCTGTTTTTGTGACTAGTCTGCTACCCCATCTGTTCCTCATTTAACTTATCCCTAGAGCTCACCAGCCTAAGGTCACAATCAAAAGCAATAGAAGATTACTTTCTTTTTCATCTTTTATCTTTACTGGCCTGATAAGTGGATATACTAATACAAGAGAGAAAATACAAGAGACAAAAAACACATTGACTAGGCCCATGGCAATGGGACTTTTGATGAACTCCATCTGGGTTAAGAAATATAACCCATAGCAGTACAATGTGGACTCTGCATTTGCCCTCCTGGTCTGTGTGAGATTGTACACAGAGACAAAATTATGCAAACCTTGGTTATTACCAACAATTAAAATTGTTTTGAAAAGCATAAAAATCTGTAGGATTGAGGCTGGAGAGAGATTATAGGGATTAGGATGCATCTCTGCAGTGTGTGAGATTTTGGTTCAGTCCCCAATACCACATAGCACAGCACTCCCTGAGCACTGCTGGGTATAGCGCTAGAGGTCCTGAAATCTCTCAGGGGTGATCCTAGTGTTCCCAGTACTGCAGGACCTCAATAGCATTCTCAGGTCCTCACATTGAATCACTGATACAGTTGGTTTATCATTTCTGAGAGTGGTCCCCATCTTTGAGCATTGCTTGGGTCCCTTAAAGGGAGAATATCTTTGCTAAATTAAAAGACACCAAAAGGGGTATATAGTCAAGTGTAATATCTATATAAACTAGATTAAATCCTGGTTTGAACAACAACAATATGTGATTTTTTTTCTTGGCAATTGGAAAATTTAATATAGAGAAATAAAAAACCTTATTTTTCTATGTTTAGTATTTTATGCATAACATAGAGATTGGCCTTATTTTTATTTGTTGTTTTTGTTTTGGGGTCATACCCAGTGGTGATCAAGACTTATTCTTGGCTCTGTGTCAGGGATCACTCCTGGCAGTGTTCACGGGGCTTGAGGGGATATATGGGGTGCTAGAGATTGAAACCAGGTTTGTGTGTGTTTGGCAAGTACCATACTTGCTGTACTATCTTTTTAGCCCCATGACTTTATTCTTTTTTCCCCTCTCTCTTATTTTTTTAAAAATTTTTTAATGAATCATTGTGAGGTACAGCTACAGACTTACAAACTTTCATGATTACGTTTCAGTCATACAATGATCGAGTACCCATCCCCCCACCAGTGCCTGTTCTCTACCACAAATGTTCCTAGTATCCCTCCTGCCACCCCCATCCCATCACGCCTCCCTCCATCCCCCCTCCCTGACCTGCCTCTGTGGCAGGTACATTCCCTTTTTCTCTCTGTCTCCTTTTAGGGGTTATGGTTTGCAATACAGGTATTAAGTGGCCATCATGTTCAGTTTATAGTCTACTTTCAGCAAGCATCTCTTATCCTGAGTGAGCCCTCCATGCATCCTTTACTTGGTGGGCCCTTCTCTATCTCAGCTGCCTTTTCCCTCAGTATGTGAGGCCAGCTTCCAAGCTGTGTAGCAATTCTCCTGGTCCTTATCTCTACTATCCTTGGGTGTTAGTCTCCCATTCTGTTACTTTATATTCCATAAATGAGTGCAGTCCTATGTCTGTCCCTCTCTTTCTGACTCATTTCACTTAGCATGATATTCTCCATGTTGATCCACTTATGTGCAAATTTCATGACTTCATTGTTCCTTATAGCTGCATAGTATTCTACTGTGTAGATGTATCAAAGTTTCTTTAACCAGTTGTCTGTTCTCGGGCACTCAAGTTTTTTCCAGATTCTGGCTATTGTAAATAATGCTGCAATAAACATACAAGTGTAGATGTAATTTCCACTATACTTTTTCTGCCTCTCTGGGATATATTACTGGGTCAAATGGGAGTTCAATTTCTAATGTTTGGAGAAAGGTCCATATTGTTTTCCAAAAGGACTGAACCAGTTGGCATTCCCACCAGCAGTGAAAGAGAGTCCCCCTTCTCCCCACATCCACACCAACACTGGTTGCTTTTCCTCTTTTGGATTTGTGCCAGGCTCTGTAGTGTCAGCTGATATCTCGTTGCTTTGATCTGCATCTCTCTGATGATTAGTGATGAAGAGCAGTTTTATTTTTTTCATGTAGCTTTTTGCCATTTGTATTTCTTCTTTGAGAAAGTTCCTGCTCATTTCGTTGTCCCACCATGACCTTATTCTTAAGAGATACATTCTGAGGTTTCTAGAGGTGAATTGTCATGAATTTTGTGATGTATACTCATGTGGAAAGACAATTAACAATCAGAGAAATATAGTTATTTTCTGTACTACTGTCTGTTGGTTTAGAATTTTAAATACGGTACAGAAAATAATAAAAAGATGTAAAACTGGAATGATTTTAACTAGCCATCTGTTTTTTTTTTTCCTTAAAAAAATCTAGTTACGGCTCAGATAGAGAGTATGGCAGGGAAGGAAACTGCCTGGCATGCAGCAGATCTGGGTTCAGTTCCAGCACCGTCAAGGTCCTTTGAACCTTGACAGGATTGATTCCTGAGTGTAGGGCTGTGTAATCTCCGGGGTGACCAGGGACCCCTGTCCCCCCCCTCCCCACCACCCCTCCCCATCCGCCTGGGGTGACCGTGACTGGGCAGATGAAGGAGGAAACATGGGCCTGGCTGGTTGATGATCAGTTGCCGTCTATTCCATTCTCCCCACATGCCTGTTCCAGTCTCACTGAGCTCCCCGTACTAGTCTCACACGGCCCCTCATTCCCGTCTCCTCCTGTCTCTCCCACTCATCTCTCCATGCTCCCTCTTGCAGCTATGTCTCTCATGTCTTCACGCGCCTGCGCCTGCATTATTCCCCTACATTCTTCTCCCTCTGTCCCCCTTGCTAGTCTCTCCATGCTCCATCTTGCTGTCCCTGGTCTCTCTCTCATCTCTTCCCAACTCCCCCACATTGGGGGTAGACAATATATATATATATATACATATACATATACATATGTATATATATATTAAAGGCCCTTCCCGATCGCCCATCAGGCTGAAGAGTAGAAATACTACCTAGGGGTGTTTCTCCTTTCCTTAATCCATAAACTTAATTAACATCACAACATCTTAATTCTACTTCTTAATATTAGTTATTTTGTATGCACACAATAAGAGATACATTAAGCTTGTAGGGTGGCTTTCCTGGAGACATCTTACTATAGATCTCAGACTACAGTGCTCAGGCCAGGTTAATCATTCCTAACTCTAGCAGGGTCAGATTCTGGTTATTACTTTTTGGATCATGACAGAATTTGTCTATGACCATGCTCTTATAGTTAAGTATTATGGCCCTTTTCCTGGACAATTTACATGCCAGGGTTGCCCTGGGTCTATCCAGTCCCTTGTTGGGACCCTGTTTTGGGGGTTCTAGGAAATAAGGGCAACTGAGGCTTAAGTCGAGAGAACAGATGCCCAGGAGGTATTATCTGGAGTCAACTAACTCCCAAGTTACAACAGCATAGCATTAACTGTCTTCCTGTGTCTATACAAAAAGAACACTGCCCTGAATTAACTATGCAAAGGACTTAAGGAGAATAGAAAAGCAATGTTTACAAGTTAACAGAGCACAAAAAAAGAGGTTACAAATAAACACAAAGGAATGGGAGCATGGTGATGGGAGTAACCCAAAAAACCTAATCTCCCTGTGGCAAGGCAGAAAGAACAAACCAATGTTATCCTACATCAAGCCAGGAGTAAGACCTGAGTGTGCCTCAAAAGCAAATAAACCAAAATAAATTTGATTCCAAAAGCAACAATGAGCTATTGAATCTTTGTAGTTTGCCTTATTTAGTCCAAGAAGTCACTGGTTGGCAGTGACTTGTTCTGCTGGGGACAGTAGGTTTGCATATAGGGACAGCACGGAAATTCTTGAAATTCACCTTCTACTTCCTTTTGATCAGATTGCTTTCTTGGATTCCTTAGATTCTCCTCAAGTCTCTTCTACGAGGGAAGAATTTACACCTTGAGAGTATTGAGTGGGAACCATAGAAGGGCTTGGCCTGGTCATGTTCCATGCATGTTCTTATCATGCACATATAAACTAAGCCTAGCACATCTCTAAGGCCAGGGTGAAGTATGAGATGAAAGAATTTACCAGTAACCAGGGATGGGAGATTTTTCTCTCTCTTGATTTTTTAATTTTTTAAATTTTTTATAGAATCAACATATTGGAGGCTTTTTCAGAGTCAGGAGAATGAGACCCATTATTATTAGTGTTTTTGGCATATCGAATACTCCATGAGTAGCTTGCCAGGCTCTTCTGTGCGAGCGGGATACTCGGTAGCTTGCCGGGCTCTCTGAGATGGATGGAATTTTACAGGTGTTCCCAGTCTACCAAATGTAAGCTTTTGGTTGACTGGCTTGTTGTAAGGGAGCTTTAGTTTATAGTCTCTGAATCTTGGCCATTGATGAGATTACATGGAGCTGGGAGCAGTTTGTGGGTGTGACTGCCAAGCTACTGGAAAACTGGGGATCTGGGTGGTGGAGGCCCAGTCCCAATCCAAGCAGGCTTGGAGATCTCAGCCACAGGTCCTGCATACCTGGGTTCCTCTGCCAGTTCCTTCATGGGTGAGGCTCGCCCGAGCTTGTGGAGAGTGGCCTTGAGCATGGCTGTGACTGGTTTCTGGAGGTTTTCGGCTGCTGGGGCTCTGCTGGAGGCTGGGAGGAAAACTCAACCGGCCCCCCTCCAAGGGGACCCCAGTGAAGACAGCCTGGCACGGGGGCAGGAGATTCTCAATAGAGTTGGGAAGGTTGAGAGGAGAGGATGTTAAAATCTCAGGGCTGGGACGAATGAAGACGTTACTGGCGCCTTCTCAAGCAAGTCGATGAACAACAGAATGACAGTGCTACAGTGCTATGGCAGTGCTTTATAGGATCAACATCCAACAGTGATCTGAATACTTAGGAACACTTTTTAGGTTAGGTTTACACCTAGGAGCACCCTCCTGGGTGTTGGGATGGTGGCAGTCACACAGCTCTGGAGATTGAACTCAGGGCTCACACTCTAGGTACATGTCCTGCCACTTGAGATCTCTCTTGCCAGCCCCCCAAAAGCTGGATCATTATTCTGATGGTCTGGACGCTGGGGTCCCGGTCTCAGAAATCTGAGCAGCACTGACTTTGTCTGGTAGTTAAAGAAATAAATCCAAAAGAATCATAGTGAAATCATGACAGAGACTATTTTCAGGAAATATTAGTGGGAAATAGATCTGATGGGGAATGAAATGGATTTCAGCATTATGCATACCATGATTTTTTTTTCATATTAGAAAAGACATCAAACAAATATGGCAAAGTTCTTCGTGATGGATGCTTTGGTATTTGTGACATATTTCTTTGTCCTTAACTTCTCACGATCATGACCACGACCATCCTGTTATTCGTCGATTGCCTCAAGCAGGCCCCAGTAATGTCTCCTTCGTCCTAGCCCTGCGATTTTTAAAAAAGTGCCATATTCAAGGCTCTTTCAGAGTTAGGAGAATGAGACCCATCATTGTTACTGGTATTTGGCATATTGGGTACGCCACGGGGAGTTTGCCAGACTCTGCCGTGTGGGCAGGTTACATTCGGTAGCCTGCCAGTTTGTCCAAAGTAGGAATGAGATAATAAGATGTCACAATAAGATGTCAAGTGGCAGCGAATGCGGCCGCACGCTTCCGGGAGCTGGGTTTTATGGTCTCTGAGTGTTGGCCGTTGATGGGATTACAGGGCGCCAGGGGGCCAGTTGGTGGGTGTGACCCCCGCCTACTGGAATTTGGAGGATCTGGGTGGAGGATGCTCAGCCCCGATCCGAGTAGGCTTGGAGATCTCAGTCCCGGGACCCGGGACCTTAACTTCTATTTTAAAAAAAATTCCCCAGCTAGTAAGAAGAATTGGATGAGAAGTAGCAGGGGTAAGGACCTGGGGCATCAGGCACATTATTGATATAGAGGGTTGGTATGTATATACATCTAAACCGTAGAGCCAGATACACTTTAAGCATGAGGATTAAATATAACAAGCCAACTTAAAAATGTGCCTGCTAAGGAAGCAGGTGAGGGGGTGGAAAAAGAACTTCATAACACTATTGGAGGGAAGTGGACACTGGTGCTGACTGAGACTGGTGTTGTATCACTCTTCACCTAAACCGCAACCATAAAAAAAAACAACAAATTAAAAAAATAACCTATGTAAACAATAGTGCCTTCATACTAAAACTTTTTAATGGAATTTTAATTTTGGTGTGCTCAGGAAAACGTATGGGGTATAAGAGATGGAATTTGGGTCAGCAATATGTAAGGCAAACACTTTACTCACTGGAGTATTATTCAAGCCCCAAAAAGATAGGCTCTAGTTAATTATACTTATTAATTTATTTTCAGGGCTGGAGTGTTAGTACAGCAGGCAGGGTGTTTGCCTTGCATGTGGCCGACACAGCCAACCCGAGTTCAATTCCTCCACCCCTCTAGGAGAGCCCAACAAGCTACCAAGAGTATTTCACCTGCACGACAAAGCCTGGCAAGCTACCCGTGACATATTCGCTATGCCAAACACAGTTACAAGTCTCACAGTGTTACTAGGCCCGCTGGAGCAAATCGATGAATAATGGGAGGACAGTGATAGTGACAGTGAAATTTTCCTTTAAGGGGGGCTGGAACACAGTGGATCAGGCATTTGCCTTCTTGGCCAACCCGGGTTTGATTCGCAGCATCCCATATGGTCCCCCGAGCACCACCAGGAGTTCCTGAGTGCATGAGCCAGGAGTAACCCCTGTGCATCGCTGGGTGTGACCCAAAAAGCAAAAAAAAAAACCAAAAACAACAAAAAAAACCTTTCAAGGTCTAGGGGAATAGTGCAGTGGCATAGGAAGCCTGGTTTGCAAATGTAAAGTGATTTAAACTCTTGCTAGCATGGGAGATCAATCCTCACATGTGCTGAGTGCAAATCCGGACAGGTCTGCTGTTTGAGCTCAGAAGCTCTGAAATCTGGCATCTCCAGCCTTGCAAGTGATTTCCCGTAGTACTCCAGCCTGGGTGTAGGTAGGAGCACCACAATGAAATAGGTGCAACTCTCCCCCCACCCATGAGCACCACCAACGGATGTTCACAAACCACAGCAGGAAGTGCAGCCTTTGATGAGCACCTATGTGGCTCTGTAGCCGTTCCAGGCCAGCATGATGAGCAGGTGGTTTGAGAGCCCTTTGCTAAAGGGTGGTCCCCATGAGCATGTGTGCTCTCATCACATCGACAAAGAGCAATCTGGGCAAGCACTGGCGCTAAGTGGGCAGCACCACAGCTTGATGTGCCACTCCTCTGAGCACCACTAAAGTGTGCCAGCACCACAGTTAACGTGTGTGTGCATATGTGTGTGTGTGTGCACATGTGTGTGTGTGGGCGGGGGCCCTATCATGGCATCAACGATGACAATAACAACATAACAATAATGGGAGGGGAAGAGGAAATTAAAAAAAAAAAACAATGCAAATACTGCTTCTGTCTCACATGTATCGGAAAGATTTCTACAAGGCTGATCTTCCACTGACATGATAACTTTAGAAACATCACAGAATCATTTACTATCAGTCACTACAGGATAGAAGTAGAAGGCTCTTAACTGTCCTGAGGATTAAGAATCCAAAAGTGAATTTTAAATCACAAGGGCTGACATCACTTTGATAGATATAGTAAGTAGCACTGTCCTCCCATTGATCATCGATTTGTTAGAGGAGGCACCAGTAACGTCTCCACTGTGAGACTTGCTGTCACTGTTTTTGGCATATTGAATATGCCAGGGGAAGCTTGCCAGGCTCAGGATACTCTCTGTAGCTTGCCAGACTCTCTGAGAGGTGTGGAGGAATCAAACCCGGGTTGGCGGAATGCAAGGTAAACGCCCCACCCTCTGTGCTATTGCTCCAGCCTGGATATAGTAAGATATAGTAGGTATATCCCTTACTTCCCCAGCAGCTGGGGAGAGTCAACAAAGGGAAAATAAGACAAAACCAGGAACTCTTTCTTATATTAGATGCAAAATACTTTTTATCTAATTTCCTTTCACTTAAGAAAATGGGGTGGGCGGGGGCGGGGGGAGGTCTTCCAAACTGTGCTCTGGGAACCTGAGGACCTCTCCTGGGAAGCTTTTCCTGGCGCTACTTGGGTCAGCAGTTCAGGGAGCCACTAGGTTCCCCAAGGTGCTCAGGGGACCATGCAGAGCTGAGAAACCAATTTGGGGTTTTTTGGGGGCAGCCCACACAGGTGATCCAGCTCTTTGAATTGTCTCTCTAGCCCTCCTTTCCCTTTATTCTGAATTAGAATCTAGATTCTTCACTTGTACTGTAATATTCCCCCTCCTCCATTTTGTTAAACTTTGGAAACTATTAAAAAATTTTAAAACACAATTATGTATACAATTGTTGGCTCTCTTAGCTTTAGTCAAAAATAGTTCATTTTCTCACTATGAAATCAAGATGTTTCTTCTTGCCCAATCTAATCCTTAGCAGTGCTTGAAAATTAAATGGGATGGTCTAACTGCTACATGAAGGCAAACATGGAGCAAAAAATGGGGAAAGAGTGTGGAACTTCTCTGCCTTCTTTAGAGACACAATTCTCCTCAAATCTCCACACATTCACCCTCTTGGATGCTCTGTCAACGCCCCCTTTTGTACTTTTATGGTGACTTTGTAACATAGGCATGATTAATGAACTCACTGATATGGGAAATTCAACTCAGCCTGGAGCTCAGTGTTTCCTGAACTGGATGACACCACCCCCAGGGGAAGCTGTCACCATCCAGAGCAGGTGGAGCCCGAGGTGAGAGATGAGAGGGCTTGTTCTGTTCTTAAAGATTAATCTCAAAGAGCAAAATAAATAAATAAATAAAGAAAGAAAGAAAGAAAGAAAGAAAGAAAGAAAGAAAGATTAGTCTCCAAGGCTTGAGTAGTACAGGAGGTTGAATGCTTGCTCTGTGCACAGATGAGCTGGGTTCAATCCCCTTTATGGTTCCCTGAGCACTGCCAGAAGAGTTCCTTGATTGTAGAGGCAGCAGTAAGCTGCTCACCAGGTATGGCCCCAAAACAAAAAATAAAATAGGTTTCCAGAGGAGCTCTGAGAAAGTTTTCTTTTTCCTTGAAAAGGGGATGGCAGATAGCAGACCAAATAAATTTGGCATCTTCAGTGCTAGCCCTTCCCCCCTCCCAGATGTGGAGACAAGACTGAATACTCCAACCCTCTAATCACATAGTTGCTTCTCTAGACTAGGTTCTCATCCTTATATATTTTCCCAAAATCACTACATTCACAAAACACATGACACCTTTTTAATTTTCAACACTAAGGACATTTCCAGACTTTTGGAAGTTGTGAGCCAGAAACCGTCATCTGATGGACAAAATATATATATGTCCTATAAATCACAAGATCACACCAGGCAGTAAATGATTAAGCACTGAACTGAACTTGAAATGCCATTGAGTCATGGGTATGACTGAGTGAAAAGAGAAACCAGGAGAACAGAGTAAATAATCAGAGGAGTAGGAAGCAGGGGAACCCACAGAATACATAATTTTCATAATTCTTACACTGCTAAGAGGTGAACAGGGGTGCAGATAAGCATTCGTCTTTCACTGTGTGGGACAGGGAACTGAGACCAGGAGATCTAACTTCTCACAGAGTCAGCAATTCCCACTTGCACTCTCATCAGCTCTACTGCATATATTAGGCCTCCCTGCTACCAGCCTTGTGTGTGATATCTTTGCAAGGCTGTCTTGGTATTATTGTTGTACCCAAGTATAATAGCTACTGAGGTGAGAGAACTCAAAAATCGATTTAGCACATTTAGAAAAGCATACCATCATGGGTTTTGTTTGTTTGTTTGTTTAAATCAAGCTCTGTTATCTAGAAAATGTATTAGTCCCAAATCACTAGGAGTGGTACTTAGCTTGAGTTGAAGATAAGATTTGTTGAAATGCGGAAACTGAATGGTATCTATTCGAGAACATAGACGGATACATATGCAAACCAATTCCTTTTAGTCACCAGTTTGTATTAAAATGGAAAATCTATTCTGGCATTAAAAAAAGATAAATTTAATAAAAACATTCCTGGTATCATTAACATGTATCACCAAAAGTATAAGTCACACGGAGCTTTATAAACTCATAATCCATGGGGAGGATGAGTCAAAGCTGATTTGTGCATGAGGCTATCTATTCTTGCTGCAATCACCCACAGATGACGTACATGGTCTTAGACATGGCATCTGTGTACTGTGGTCACACACATCCAACCTCAGCCCAGGCAGCCAACTGACTGAACTACATAAATGAAAAATGAATCCTGACTTAAGCTGGAGAGATAGTACAAATGGTAGGGTGCTTGACTTGCACAAGACCAACCCGGATTTCATCCCTGTCATCCCATATGGTCCCCTGTGCACCCCCCTGGGAGTAATTCCTGACTACAGAGCCAGGAGTAACCCCTGAGCATCACATGTGGCTCAAAACCCAAACCCAAACCTAACAAAAAATAAAACCATTTTAAGTGCAATGTTTTGTAATATATTGAACTAAACAAAATCATCTGTATACAACAGGAAGTACTTAGGAAATACTTGGCTGGGCAAATGAATGGTTTAGTTCATGCGACAAGAGAAAGTAAGAGTTAGATGAAGCCTCTAGAGATCTGAGGGTAATTTGTTGATTGTATGGAACACCATGGTCAGCATCTTTAGATTAGTCATCTCCAGTGTCGAATCAGGGTGCAATTTGCTTTTTCCTTTTTTGGTTAGTCATTATCAAAAAGACCATGTTTCTTAAGTCTGTACTCATCATATTCCATAACAGTGATTCTCAGACTTACTAGATTTAAAATTTTGCAATTTTACAAGCCTAAAATTATTGGATGATCTGAGAGCTTTTGTTAGTGTGGTTACTAACTGAGAAAAAATTATGAAAATAACAAAAACCTTATATTAACAAGAATAACACATGGAAATTTGTTTCCAAAAATTAAAAATGTAGTAAAAGGAATAGTACTATTTTATATTTTTTCAAATGTCTTTTAATTCTTGTGTAATAGAAGACAAGCTGTATTCTCATGTCTGCATTTGGTCTGTCATGAGATGTTGTTTTGGTTGAAGTACCTAGAGAGCGAAGTTTTGGTTGAAGTACCTAGTGGGCTGGAGCGATAGCACAGCGGGTAGGGCGTTCGCCTTACAAGCGGCCAACATGGCCGACCCGAGTTCGATTCCTCCGCCCCTCTCGGAGATCCCGGCAAGCTACCGAGAGTATTCAATATGCCAGACACAGTAACAACAAAGTCTCCAATGGAGACGTTACTGGGCCCGCTCGAGCAAATCGACGATCAACGGGAGGGCCTTTACCTTTACCTTTTACCTAGAGAAAAGGTCTCATGCAGATAAGTCACTGGAAAAGGGAAGAATATCATGAAGCTCTATAGCTTCTGAACATTCCAAGATACCACTGAACATTCATGAGAGAACGAGAATGAAACTGTCAAACAACATCATAGTATTACTAGACAGTACTGAGCTTGTGGAGTTCTAGAAAGGGATTCGGTTATCCCCAGAGATCCTTGACCTCACTTTGAAAACCACAGCTCTATATGAGCCAGATGAATCTCCCGAGAATGTAAGGTTTCCTGTTTCTGTGAATGATTCTTCAAGTAAACTGTGGTCTCTACGTGTATCACATTGTCGGCTGTAAGTTATATGCATCTGTGGAGGAGGAGGAAGAAGTGGGGAAAGAGGCACAGGTCATATGAAGGGGACAATCTCTTGTGTCTAAAGAAAAACAAAGGAAACTTCAGACAAAAGGATCTTAAGGAAGCCTTGAAGTTACCAACTTTTTCACAGAGGACAGGAAGGGTGGGTGAGAGAAAAATGAAAAGGGGACCTTGATAGAGAAACACCACCTGGCATTCCAACCCATAAGACCTGGCCCAAAAGTTAAGGAAATGCTTAGCCTAGCAGACTCACTCTGGCCACACTCCGTGATGCTGTGCGCAGTGTGTAGCTGACCCCTCTGTGAAACTTTCGCTGGAGATGCTAAAACCGGGAAGGGAAAATTGAGCTCTCTGTGCATACAAAGTCTTTGTCATTCCTCAGGTATGTGCCTGGGCAGCCCTCCTAGGAGGATCAAACCCCCGCAGACTCCAAGGTGGAAGACCCTCCCCGGGGGCGGAGCATGCTAAGTGGAGGGCGGAGCCAAAACAGTAGGCTAGGAAGTACATGCGAATAAAAGATGCCCCCAACTTTCTTGGGTCATCATTTCTCCCTGGGTCCACTGCTATGTGCCCAGGGTCCTTTTGGCTTATAGCAAACAAAACCTCTGTCTGCTTCCAATGACCGAGTCTCCTGGCTGAATTCCTGCCCTCAGGCTAGACCGCTTTTCCTGGTGACAGAATTGGAGCTGTGCCAAGGGATAACGTCCTAGGTGAGATGTCTTTCCTTTACGCATCACCCTCACTACCCCCTGATTATTTCACCCGCATGCTTTTTGTTCAGGCTTTTTCTGGGACCTCTCCGTTCATCTCACCTGGCTTCTTGCAGTCACCTCTACTTCCTCTGGCTGGGTGTGTGCTCCTGCTTTCTGCTTCAGGGCAACGAATCCAGGTTCTTCTGAACCCCGTTTAGTGGACTCTCCTCTCCCACCTTGCCCGGTCACCCTCTCACTCCCCACTCCCCTCAACCCACACAATTCCACCGAGAGTCCTACCCCACCATCTCTCTTTCCTGACTCCACTCACTCCTGACCCGAGCTTTTGTGAGCTTGACTTTTCCTGGGAAAAGAGCCCAGATACCCGGTTCTCTGAGCTCATCTACAAAAACCCATTTAGGAGGGTGACTTGGGACTTGGAAAGGTACTGTAACTGGAGGGATGATTTTTGTTTGTGTGTTTGGCTCCACCTGGGTAATGCTCTGGGTAACTCCTACCTCTGCACTCAAGGGTCACTCTTGGTGGTGCTCAGGGGCCAATATGGGATATAGCAGATCCAACCTATAAGGATTGCATCCAAGGTAAGTGCCCTACCCGCTGTACTATCACTATAGTCTCTGGAAGATGCTTTTTATTGGGAAATAAGCCCTAACCCTGGTCACGGTTTTGTTGTTGTGTTTATGTGTGTCACAAACTTTATCACTTGTCAAAGTTGAGTCTTCGTGGGTCTGGAGTATAGAAAGACTGACTAGGGTGAGGGGTACCAGACAGCCCCTGGTGCCTACAGGTCCACTACTGTGGGGGACACCACTAAGGGTGCTGTCTCCACTCTTGAAGTTGGGCAATTCCCTTCTGGGGTGTCTCCAGCAGCAATGAGAAACCACTCATCATCCCATAAAAGGCACCACATTTTTCTCTCCATAGTGATTGGTCACAGTATATACATGATAATTGGGAATCTTGGCTAGAGAGAAGGAATTTAATGTATGAACACTTTTCTTGTTGGATCTATTTTGTTAGGGGCAGGGAGGAAGGTGGTGGACAAGTCATCAGAGGTCCCATTTGTCCAAATGTTGATGGCTTTAAGAAAAAAATCTAGATTTGTGTCCTCTTGCAAGGTTAATTTCAGTCTTTTGGGAGGCCCTAGTCACTTTGAAATTTTCCCCAGTGACACTGAGATGATTTTAGAGTTAAGGGCAGCAGAGATAGACACCAGGTAGGGAAGCAGTTGTCTTGCATGCAGCCCACCCAGTTTGGGTCTCCAACATCCCAGATGGTCCTACGAACACTACCAGGAGTAATTCCTGAACACTGAGCCAGGAATAAGCTCTGAGCATCTCTGGGTGTAGCTGCCAAAACAAAAACAAACAATAACAGATTCACTTGGAGTCTGTGGTTTCTGCCTCAGGGCCACTTCCCTTTCTCCTGAGCCCCCAATTCTTTGCCGCCTTATCCTGGAACTTGGCCTTTGCCTCTGACTCCTGAACTGCTAGATCCACATTATTTACTATCCCTATAGAAAACTCCTGGTCACCAGTCGGTTTGATCACAGATCTCCTCTTGCAGATCCTAGCCCAGATTAAACGAGTCCTGAGTAGCTTTACAGGTGACACAGGATTTTGGAAGGATTCCAACATCTTCAATCTAACTTTCGATTTAAATATGGAAAGAATTACATTTTACTTTAGGGCAAGCTCTTGAACAGAAAAGGAGAAGGTATGGACAGCTGCAATTAATTATGGGGATGGTCACTACATAACTTAATATTCCAGGCAACACAATCTCCCCAGAGGCACTGTCGCAATACCCCACCTAGATCCAAATAGTGACTATTAGTCTCCTCGGGTACATAGGATAGCAAAAAGGATGATTCTGGGCTCACAGAAGATTTAAGGCAAAGTTGAGAGAAGGGAGTAAACTATAAACCTCATTTTTTTTTTTGGTTTGTTTTGTGTGTGTGTGAGCGTGGCTTTTTAGGGTAACACCTGATGATGCTCAGGCTTACTCTTGCCTGGCTCTGTACTCAGGGTTACTCACTCAGGGGTGCAGTCCTGGTGCTGCTCTTATCCTCTCATTACTTGAAATATAATTTCTCCCAGAGAGAGAGAGAGAGAGAGAGAGAGAGACAGAGAGAGACAGAGAGAGACAGAGACAGAGACAGAGACAGAGACAGACAGACAGACAGATAGATTTGGTGGTACAGGGATGACCTGGTTGTAATTGCTGCCTGAGCCTTATTGGCAAAGTTCTTAGCAGGTGAGGTCTTAGATACTCTAAGATTCCATCAAATATCAGTGCTATTAGAGCAAATAGGACCTTATTGTTTGCTGATGTAAAACAGGTCACTAAAATATCAGTCATTATTTTAGAAAATCCAAAAGTGGTTATCAAAAGGTTCTAAGTTCTTTATTTTTTGGCTATACCCAGCAATGCTCAGGGGTTACTCCTGGTCCTACACTCACAAGTCACTCCTGGCTGTGCTCAGGAAACCATATAGGATGCCAGGGATTGAATCAAGGCCAGCTGCATGCATGCAAGCTCTTCCAAGTTCTTGAACCAGCTTCTTTAGTTCCTACGCAGGAAAGAAATAAACATTTTCCATTTGTGGGGCTGGAGCGATAACACAGCAGGTAGGGTGTTTGCCTTGCATGCGGTCGACCCGGTTTTGATTCCCAGCATCTCATATGGTTCCCTGAGCACCGCCAGGGATACTTCCTGAGTGCAGAGCCAGGAGGAACCCCTGTGCATCACCAGGTGTGACCCAAAAAGAAAAAAAAATTTTTCCATTTGTGCGGTGAGGGAATTAACTGCATGTAGGCTATCAGGTCTGATCTCCAAGATTCGCCTCTGATTAATCCAACCATCATTTGGTTTTCAGGTGGCATGAGTTATGTGTCTTGAGGGGATTGTGAGGTTTCCTGGGTATTTAATTATCTCTCTCAAAGACGTTATTAATGACAAGGCTTTTTCCCCAGGCAGTTCTGCCCAATTAGAAGAATTTGTCATTTTAATTAGAGCTGTGGAACTGGCTCAAGGTCAGCACTAACTGCACTGATTCTCTTTGTTCTTCATGCCCATGCAGCCATCTGAATGGAAAAGGGAGTATTTACAACAGCACAACTCTATTAATGATGGCCTTCAAAATTGTTTTTGGTGTGTATGGGGGATGGTTGAGGCTACACTCAGTGTAGCTCAAGAACTACTGCTGGTTCTGTGCTCAGGAGTGACCATATGCAGTGCCAGAAACTGGGTTTGAAAGGATTTAAGGCAATCCTTAACCCTGTACTATTTCTCTGGCCCCTCAAATCTTGAAACTATTAGGTGCAGTCTCTCTAAAGAAATAGCAATAATTAATTGTAAAGAACACGAAAAAGGAATTAAAAATGTGGCTCAAAGAAATCTCAGAGCTGACAGGACAGCCCAGAAGTTGTAGGAAGGAGAGGGTCATGGGACTTTTACTCAACGCCTCATGACTGCTCTCATCCCCTCACTACTTGAAGTGTAGATTCTCCAAAATCACACTTCAAGGAGTGTGGAATGGTCGCTAGGCAGAGGCTCTTCAGAACGATACAATAAGGGTGGAAAAGAGCAAAACATATTGCACCTTCCCCCAATTTCCCACTGGCAGATTTTTAAAGTCTTGTGTCTTTACCTAATGTCTTTATCTTACTGTGCCAATGACACTCTGGCATGGGTATTTGGGGACTTGCTTACTTGGAAGAGCCTATCAGCCATTACTGAGAAAGCATACCTCAGTAATATCATATATGCATATAACAACTTAGAGGTTTTGGCCACTGCACTGGCACAACGTGACAAAAGTCACAACATATTTCCAGAAGTTTGGCAAATAGACTAAACCCAAGTGCCTACTTGCTATGACTACAAGTATCTCCTTGCCTCATTGGATACTTTTCCTGGATGGGTAGAGGCCTTCCCCACTAGGACTGAAGAGGTCTCAGAAGTGGCTAAACTTCTCCTTAAAGAATTACCTTTCTTTGGCTGCTTTCAGTCTTTATGAAGTGATAATGATGCTGTTTTTCTTTGCCAAACCTCACAGCAGGTTGCTAAATGCCTGGGAATTAATTTTTCCCTCCTCTCTGCCTGGTGATCCCAGTCCTCAAGGAAAGTTGAAAGTAGACAGACTCTTTTTTTCTTTTTGGCTCTTTGGGTTACACCCTGTGATATTCAGGCGTTACTCCTGGCTCTGCACTCAGGAATTACTTCTAGCCATGCTCGGCGAACCACATGTGATGCCTGGGATCAAACTCTGGTAGAAAGCATACAAAGTAAACGCCCTCTCCCTGTACTATCCTCCTGTCCTGAAGGTAGACAGACTCTTAAAAAAGGGAAAAAATTCTGGATAAAGTAAGCCAAGCGACTTTAGAGTCCTGGTTTTCTTTGCTTCCCACAGTATGCCTCAGGCTACACTTATTCCCGACAGACCCCTAAGTCACTGGACAGGATGCCCTTTCTTTACTAAGGCTGTTTAGTAGATCCTGATACCTCTGCTCTCTCAGTAGCACCGCACTGTAACACTGTCCTCCCATTGTTCATCAATTTGCTTGAGTGGGCACCAGTAATGTCTCCATTGTGAGACTTGTTACTGTTTTTGGCATATCGAATATTTCACGGGTAGCTTGCAGGCTTTGCTGTGCAGGCGGAATAGTCTCTGTAGCTTACCGGGCTCTCTGAGAGGGATGGAGGAATTGAACCTGGGTTAGCAGCGTGCAAAGCAAATGTAGGTAGGTCAGCTTTTTGGGCCAAGTTCAAGGCAATTCAAAAATACTGGACCAGGGCTAGAGTCATAGACAGCGGGTAGGACCTTTGCCTTGCATGCAGCTGACCCGGGTTTGATTCCCAGCATCCCATATGGTCCCCCAGCACTGCCAGGAGTAATTTCTGAGAGCAGAGCCAGGAGTAACCCCTGTGCATCACCGGGTATGAGCCAATAAGCAAAAACAAACAAACAAATAAAACCACACACACACACACACACACACACACACACACACACGCGCGCAAATAAAACCAAAAATACTGGACCAGAGTCAGCTCTACTTCTGCTCTTTCTAATGCCCTTCACAGAATTCTACCAAACAGAGATGCAGGTCCCAATCACAGCTGGAAGGATGGGTCCCAGGGGTCCCAACTAATTTTAGTGTGGAAAGACCCATTCTTATTTCTCTTTTCCATCTCTAAGGTTATCGAGATACTGAGAATCAACAGCAGGATCATCAAACCTGTTTGAAGGCCTCTGGAAGAAAAAGAAGAAAGCAAAACTCCAAACCCAGTTTATGACTCAGTAGTGGAAGATTTAAAACTTCTACTCCTTTGCTGACTCACTATCAGCAAAAAGATAAGTGCATGCCTGCACCCTCTGGCCCACAGAGGAACGTCTCGGATTATATTTTTCTATACTGCACCTTCCTTTAATTGACTTATTGTTAGTCTTTATTCTTCTTTTGAACACACCCACCAGCACGACTGCTTTTTTCCCCCAATTTAAAATTTCTCCCAATTTAAACCATGAGGTACTTTGTCATATGTCTCCTTTTCTCCTCTATAAGCTTCACTTTATGTTCTGACTGGAAAAAAAATGTACTAGTTACTTTTTCCAAACTACTTGCTCAGGGAGGAAATCTGACTGATTGTTGGATATGCTACCAGGATCCCTTAGACTCAATAGAGACTCGTCAATATGTGGCCTTCCCTGTCAACTTCACTATTATTGAAAATGAGGACTCGCATCTGACATTGAATATACAACAATCCAATTTCACAGTTCATGCTCTGACTCATGACTACAATGCAACACCCCAATTCAATACAGATCCTCTGCATATTTATTCACTTCCGGGTCCATTTTCTATCCTTAGTCCCTCTCCTCTGAAAGTAGTGACCGATTCAAGTGTAATTCAGAGGGGAGCCTGTAATGAAACAACTTGTTGTTTAGATGAACCTCATGGGGGAGTCTGTGGAAGTGGGTATGTCCCCCAGCAGAATTGTCCTGAAAATTGCACTTTTCAGGGATTCCTCTTCAAAAATAAGACTGGTGACTGTCCGTATATGGTCTGGACAGGACAATTGGAAACTCGGAGAATTTTTTATAATGACTCCCATGGTCTGAGTGAGCCCCATGAAGGGTCAGAACAATGTTATTTGTTTACTAATCATTCTGTATGGGACATCCAATCACCTAAGGGCTTTAATGAAACCAGATTGTTCAATGATAGTGGAAAAAAGTATAAACATATACTGGGCACCTTTACCTGGTGGAACCCTTTAACTACCCCTCTACCCTCCATCAAAGCTCTGGATTTCTCACACCCCAATAAGACTCGGGAAATTTGTGCACCCCATGGATTCTATTTTCTGTGTGCACCCAAACAGCCCATTTGGGTTGATCGTCATATCCAGAATGTTCCTAGAGATAGGTTAGTACTTGCGTACCCTTGCCTAACCAATCAATGGCATAGAAGTACATGTGGTCTGGGCATGCTCAGCTGGACAACTGTCTCCATCTTTAGTTCTGGGAACTTCTTCTCCATTCATCACACTTACCTCCAGTTTGACCAGTCTTCCCTTGAAAGGCTGGGTAGTATTGGGCTCTCTGTGGGAACATTATCCCCATGGGGAGGACTTTCACAGGAAGACAGTCTCCGGAATCTGAGTCAACAGCTTGGAGATGTGGCTTTTGACCCAGATTTTGAGTTTTCACCGCCTCAAGTTGATGCTATCTACTCACTTACTAATATGGTTTTGAATTACCGCTTGACTTTTGAGTATTTATTGGCTAAACAACGTGAAGTTTGTGTCGATTTGGGCATAGCCTGCTGCACATATATAAACAACTCAAGTATGGTAGAGGAAGATTCAAAAATTTTAAATGAAAAGGGAAAATGGCAATAAGACTTTTGATTAGTAAGGTATCTCCCTTTCTTGGCACCTCTAATCAAAGTAATATTACTCATTTTTGGATCTAAATCTCAATGCTGAATTTGTTTCTTCTCACATTCAGGCCATCAAAAAAGCAACTTATACTTCAGCCTGAACACTGGAATCTGTACCAGTCTTCTCTCAACCAAGCTGGATTCTGTTTCCACCGTCCTCTACTCCATTGTCCACCACTGTGTACTATGGTGTCCTCTCATGGACAGTGAGCAAGGAGCAGAACTCAGATTACCCTACGACGCCCCCTTCCAGCAGGAAGTAGCTAGATGATTTCGTTGCCCCATTCCCTGAAAGATTTCAGAGTCTCTGCTCCTTTAGGGATGGTGTATATGTGTAGAGGATGTTATAGGTAGGTAGTTAGATGGGTGCCATGGAGGAGTGGGTGAAAAGGGGCAAAGAGAAACAGTGTAGGGAAGCTTGTTAATAAATGGAGGGAAGGTGGGGTGTGTGAGAGAGGAAAATCACAAGGGGACACTGATACAGAAATACTACGTGGCATAATTAGAACAACCTGGTCCTAAAGTTGAGAATGCTTAGCTTAGCAGACCTACTGTGGCCATGTCTGCACAGCACTCTGAGAAAGATTAGGGTTGACTTTGAGCCAAGTTATAGCTGACCATTATATGAAACTCCTTTATATGAAACTCCTAGTAGGAATAGAAAATAAACTATCTGTGCAAGCACATAGCCTCCTGTGGCACATGCCTGGCATTCCTCTTAAGACCACCAAACTGCACGGACTTCAAGGTGGAGGAGCATGTTAAGTCAAAGCAGGGTTCAGTACTGGAAAGCCAGGAAGTGAGTGGGAATAAAAAATGTCCCAAACCGTACAGGACATTATTTCTCCCTGGGTCCACTTGTGTACTATGATGTACTTTTCCTCCAATAAATATCATCTCTTTCTGATTTTAATGACCGAGTCTCATGACTGAATTATTTGCTTCAGAAAAATGAATAACTGAGGTCCAGAAGGATCTCAGGGCCCTGCACCTAGTTCCCCGATAACATGTAATACCCAGTTTCATTTTTTAATATTTTTATTTATTTATTTATTTATTTATTTATGTAGGAGCATTGCTATTCGTTCAGCCATTGATTAGGCTGATTGAATTGGGCATGAACTCTACCCACTTTCATTTTTGAGTCTTCAAATAGACTCCACAGATTTTACAACTGCCCCATCTCACAGGAAACATCAGGTAGTCTGATTTTGCATATAAGCATAAGGATTCGGAGAGATTCTCACTTACCATTGTTTCGTCACTCATCATTTGTTTTGGGTGAAAAAAGCTAGCAGTCCTGGGGTTCCTGGATTAAAATCTAGCCCGTGGAGCCATTTCCCTGGTCTGATTATCTGCATTTTTATTAAAATATCTTTGATTCTCAATAGACTTAATTTCAGTAAAGAAGGTACATTTGTTAATTTTACTTCATTTATGTGTACACAAAACAGCAAGTATGCATATATATACATAGCATATTTATTGCCTGCCTACTATGATACCATGTTGTTGGTAATGAGATTGTAACACTACATCAAGCAATTCTGTTGTGACAGGAAGTTTGCTATCAGTGAAATACAAAGAGATAATTACAAAATCACAAAGTTCATAAGCACAAACTCAATTATCAATTTAAATTCTCTGGAAGAAAAGAGCAATGTGCTTAAGGAGCCAAGAAACTGATTTCCTGTTCATAATATAAATGGAGGCAAGGAATGATAAGTGTCAGAAGGCCTGAAATGAAGAAGGAATTATAGCTACTACCCCAAGAACAGATTTTCCTTTCGAAGTCAGACATGATCTTAAAAATATTTTTCTTGAGAAATGAACAAAGGTGACATTTTTTACCCTTTGGGCTTAGAAAAGGGTCAGAGCACATTTCAAAAATAAATAACTCTTGACTGATTTGATGCAGATGTCATCTACAGCTGTCTAAGCAGGGGCAGAGGAGGTGTCAACAGTCTGCCAGATTTACATTTAGCTTGTTGGCACAATCCATGAACTGTGACTACTTGTTTACAGAATAGTTTGTTTCTCTTTCTGCTCCTTAAATCTTTTTTACCCTCTGTTTAATGATGGCAGATAGCTGAGTATTGGGTAGGAGCTACCATCTTTAAACATTTATTAAACGTTTTGGGGGCATTTAATAGGTAACAGGCGTTACACTTAAGTGAAGACTGACAAAAATACAGAAAGTGAGAGAAGCTTCACAGAAAATGCAGTGGGTAAATCCACTGACATAGAAACACCTAAGTATTATAGGGCACAACTTTTTTTTTTGCTTTTTGGGTCACACCCAGTGATGCACAGGGGTTCCTCTTGATGCTGCACTCAGGAATTACCCCTGGCTTTGCTTAGGGGACCATATGGGATGCTGGGAATCGAACCCGGCTCAGCCGCATGCAAGGCAAACCCTCTACCCGCTGTGCTATCACTCCAGCCCCCTAGGGCACACATTTTTTGCAATAAAAGGTTCTCAGCACAGTTGGACATAAAAGCTATACAGCAGTACAAGAACCAGAATAGTAAAGGATTATATGTGATTTGAAGTGAGATTGAGATTAGCTTGGGCTGGAGCGATAGCACAACAGGTAGGGCGTTTGTCTTGCACATGGCCCACCCGGGTTTGATTCCTTCACCCCTCTCGGAGAGCCCGGCAAGCTACAGAGAGTATCTCACCTGCACCGAAGATCCTGGCAAGCTCCTCATGGCTTATTCAATATGCCAAAAACAAAAGCAACAAGTCTCACAATGGAGAAGTTACTGGTGCCCAGTCCAGCAAATCGGTGAACAGTGGGAGGACAGTGGTACAGTGGTGCCGTACAGCTCTTTGCAACCTTATTAATATTCTCATTAGTCATATCAGGTAACCTGATTTTCGACTTGATATTATGCAAAATTGGGACATATTACAATATTAGTCTGGATGGAAGGTTGCTGTGAAGACTAGCTTAGGACCCAACACATAGTATGTACTCAAGACTGTATGATTTGTCAGTACTTATGATGATTAACTCCTACTTCCAGTATCTTCTGGAAGCAAAGCAAATACCAAAAAAGTGATAATGTTGGCAGAAGGCAGGAATAGTGAATTTCACTTGAATAGAGAATGTTGGAGGACATGATCAAACTTTTAACTTTGACAAGTAGGATGGCTCCACTTAGAACCTGATGAAAGTATTTGAGTTTGATTCATAGATAATGAGAAATAACTATAGCTTCATAGCAAATGAGATAGGTTACTAGATTAGTCAATAGTACCACCAAAGATAATCTAGGGAAAAGTAGAGGAAAACATTGCAATATTATAATAACTACTTTCATAATTACAATTATTATTACAAAGGATGAGATAATAACCTTGACTAAAATGGTAACTGCAGAAATAGAAAAAAAAGGACAAGCATAAGAGACAATTTCATTTTTAAATTTTTTGTGGGACACTCCTGGCCATGCTCAGGGGTTACTCAGAACTCTGCTTAGAAATTACTACTGGAGGTGCTTGGGGACCATATGAGATGCCAGGGGTTGAACCTGGGTTGTCTGTGTGCACAGCAATTGCCGTACTGGCTGTACTATCTCTCTGGCCCCATAATGATATTTTGAAAACAAAATAAATTTGAACTTTCCAATGTGTGTGCCTGATTATTAGAGGTGAGTTAAGATATTCTCCACAAAGACCTTGCTGGCTATGGGGTGCACCCTACCTCTCATCTGACAATTCCTTCTGGATACAAGTAGTACAAGTAGTTCCCTCCCGTCCCCTGCCCTCCCCTCCCCTCCCTTCCCCTCCCCTCCCTTCCCCTCCCCTCCCCTCCCCTCCTCTCCCCTCCCTTCCTTCCTCCCTCCCTCCCTCTCTCCTTTCCCTCTCTCCCTCCCTCCCTCCCTCCCTCCCTCCCTCCCTCCCTCCCTCCTTTCCCTCCCTCCCTCCCTCCCTCCCTCCTTCCTTCCTTCCTTCCTTCCTTCCTTCCTTCCTTCCTTCCTTCCTTCCTTCCTTCGTTTCTTCTTTTCCTTTTTTCTGCTTTTTCGGCCACACTGAGCAATGCCCAGATCTTACTCATGGTTCTGTCTGTGCTAAGGAATCACTCCAGGTGGGGCTTGTCGGACCATATGGGTTCAATTCCTCCGCCCCTCTCGGAGAGCCTGGGAAGCTACCAAGAGTATCTCGCCCGCATGGCAGAGCCTGGCAAGCTACCCGTGATGTATTTGATATGCCAAACACAGTAACAACAAAGTCTCCAGTGGAGATGTTACTGGGTCTGCTCGAGCAGATTGATGAACAACGGGAGGACAGTGACAGTGACAGTGATGGGTTGCCCAAGATTAAAACACTGGTTGGCCTTGTGCAAGCCAAGCACTCTTTCTACTGCTGGAGTGAAATGCCTTTCACTTTTACCTTGGATACAAGTAGTTTTGTTTGTTTATTTAGTCAATCTAACATCATCTTCATATGTAAGATGTGACATGGAAAAGTTCTGATAATTGTAAAATTGAGTCTCAGTGTTATAGGATATAAGAAAGAAGGGGAAAAAGATTGAAAATGATGGTAATACTTCATCCTTGAGACAAGATGGGTGATGCTGACAGAAATGGCACTGGAAACTGGTTTGGAGAATTTAATTTTTAACATTTCAGTTGTTGTGAATATGAATTTTTTACATAGGTAAGTTGAATAATTAGATTAGAACAACGATGAGTGGATTTTTAAGATGGAGAGGTTTGCACTGATCACAGAACAGATGCAAAATGTTGGAGCATAAAGGATTATTATCAACCTGTCTTTATCTCCCTTGCCTTTAAGTCTTAAAAAATATTTTTAAAAGTTTTAATTTTCATCTTAGACAAAGATTCAGATATTTTCAAGTCATACAAATATGGGAGAAACAGATAAAATTGATATAATTATCATAATTATTTGTTGACCCTAAACTGAGATAAAAAATTATCAAGTGCACCCAATGCAAATGTACTTAATGCCACTGAACTTTTTTTTCTCTGTATATACATACATATCACACACACACAAACACACACACATACACTATTTACATTTTAATGAAGTCAAAGAAGGAAAAGATAATGCTTTAATCTTTTGTTAAAGTTTCAGTTTCTTCCCCTGGACTTCACCTAAAGAATTCACTTGTAATTTGCAGACCAAAACATTCCATCAAGCTAAGATTAATTTGTTTGTTTCCACCCACACAGCAGAGCCTGGCAAGGTCTCTGTGGTGTATTCGATATGTCAAAAACAGTAACAACAAGACTCACAATGGAGACGTTATTGGTGCCCACTTGAGAAAATTGATGAACAATGGGAAGACAGTGCTGCAGTGTAGTGCTACTTTTGCAGGCTAACCTACTGGTAAGCTGAAGAAGGTAACAGGAGGGGGAAAAAGCACCTATTGTGTGAGGAAAAAGCTGAATGAAGACAAAGAGATTTTGGTAATCAAACACAGAAACATTATAGGGGTGCATGAAGAGAAAAAATTAAGAGAGAAGCTTTCAGTCTTTCTGAGTATCTGTGCAAATTCTACAACCACCCCCATCAAATTAGAAAAGTGTGGATAGGATAGGTTAGTGACCTATCCAAAATTGTTAAATAAAAGTTAAGTGCAGAAAGATTTCAATGTTTGTAGAAAGTATCAGGCACCTAGGAAAGTCAGGAGTATATGAGGGTGGGACTTTATGTTTTGTTTACCTTCTGCCTCCAAGGGCTAAGCTTTCAAACCACTTCCCCTTCTAACCTATAAAAACCTCTTTGTTGTGTGTGAGAACTCTAAAGGTTTCTGCATATGCCAATGCACCTATTTGGTCAGCCTATTTTGCTTCTGCAGATAAAGGGGGATCACTCTCAAGGAAGTGTAATACAACCCTTGGTCTACTAGCTTCTTGATTCTGCCAGTAGTACGGGACAAAAGCTTAAGTTGCACAACTGGACTTTGGAGTTACATATTTTCAAGTCTGCTTATTTTCTGGATCTTTCTATTTATACCCACCCACTTCCCTCTTTCTCTTGTTCCTCAAAACCTGCAGTTGTAAAGAGATAGCAAAAGGAGAGGCAAATGAGTATGGGAGATTGAGAATGGGCGTGAAGGTCCATCTTCCTTCTCCTTTCAAGGATGGTTTTGTGCAGGTACAGCCTTGGGTGTAGTTAAGGTGACTATGCTCTGTAAAACTCTAGGGGGCGCCATTCACAATGGGATATATAATACCTGCCATTTTCCAGTGAGAAAACTACCTTATCTGAAAAACACTGGAAAAGAGCCTTATGATTTTGATTCATCTAAATTCTTCTTGCTATAGTATCAGATCCCCTTTTTGTAGGAGGGCACCTATTTATAGCTGTTTGTTCAGAAAATTTATGATTTCAAGTGGCAGTCTTTTCTTGCACATTTATGTTAAAGCCCAAAAGGAAATTTTATTGGGCCAGGAATTTTGCATTATGTTCCATCTCAGTGGTATTCACCTTTAGCCCCCAAATTTTACAGCCATCCTGAGGGTTTGCTTCTGGGAATCTTCAGAATGACTGCATTGTTTTTAGTTTAAAAACTGTTCAAAAATTTTGGTTAAAATAATTCCAGTGTTCTTAGGTTTCTTTCAAGCTTTTCTTTTCAATGTATTTCAGCAGTTTCCTGAAAGTTGTCAAATGCTGTTGTCCAGAATCATGAAAGATATGTGTCTGCTTTATCATAATTTAAGAGACAGTAGTGTGGAGGAATAGTGTGCCTGTGTGTGTGTGTGTGTGTGTGTGTGTGTGTGTGTGTGTTGGGGTGGGGCTTTTCAAGTCTGTAAGGAGATATTTTTCCAACTCAAAACTAGACTCAAAAAAATTATCATAAAACTTGTACATTTTCATTGAACAGATAGTCAGTGTTTACTAATATTTGTGTGGCTGGGTACACAGCTTTGGGAAGATGAGAAAGAGGTGATGAACAGCATAATAATTAGAACCAAGAAGATGGTGACAGTTGATTCATTGGTTGGGTGTGTGTTATTGGTTTGTGTGTGTGTGTGTGTGTGTGTATGTATGTGTTGTTTCTGTGTGTGTGCATGTATGTGTATATATTGCTTGTTTGTGTGTGTGTGTGTATGTGTATTTGTTGTTTTTGGCTACCAAGTGGTGCTCAGGACTTAACTCCTGACTCTCTCTGTATTCAGAGATCACTCCTGGCTCTGTGCTTAGGGATCATTTCTAGTTGTGCTTGGGGAACCATATGTGGTATTGGAGATTCAATCTGAACAGCAAGCATCTTTCTTGCAAGACAAGCATTCTGCCAGCTGCAGCATCTCACCAGCCCCCTGTTGTGTATATCTGAGTGAGTTCCAATAGAAAATCCACTCTTATCTCACTCACATTGCCCCAGATGTTCCTCAGAGATGAAAAGGCAGAGGACATTGGAGGGAAAGCTTAACCAGGCAGCATTATGAGGAAGAGACTTTTATATGGATTCGCAAATAGAGTGAAGTGCTAGCGGGCATGGGACTGTTCTTTAAAAACAAGTTCACATGGTAAGCCTTGAAGGTAATGTTTGGTTTTACTTTTACTTGTTTTTGCTTTCAACATTTCACAACTTATTGTGCCAAAGGGGAGAAAGAGAGGAGTCTTTTTTTTTTTTTAATTTTCTCTCCTCTGACTTTTTTTTTCTATACCTAATCTAGAAAAAGAAAGACAATGCACCTCTATTTAGTTTGAAGTAAACTAGGTGATAAAAATGACAAAACTTTAGAATCAGAGAATTTAGAGGCAGAGACTTTGGTGACAGAGGGATCTTAAGAGAGTTTCTAAATCCCATAACAATAATCTCTCTCAATGTCAATGGGCTGAACGCACCAATTAAAAGACACAGACTGGCAGGATGGATTAGAAAATTGAACCCAACATTCTGCTGCCTGCAAGAAACACATCTCAATAGTCAAAGCAAACACAGACTCAGAGTCAAAGGCTGGAAAACAATCCTACAGGCAAACAGCTCCCAGAAAAAAGCTGGGGTAGCCATCCTAATATCAGACCACATCGATTTCAGAGTGAAGAAGGTCATAAGAGACAGTGAAGGCCATTTCTTATTGATCAAAGAATCTGTACAACAGGAAGAACTTACAATAATAAATGTATATGCACCTAATGAGAGACCAGCAAAGTACTTAAAACAACTACTCATAGATTTGGAAAAAGACATCAATAGCAACACAATACTAGTGGGAGACTTCAACACCACTTTGTCACCTCTTGATAGATCAATCAGACTCAAGCTTAGCAAGGACATACTTCATCTGAGGGAAACAATGGAAGAAAGGGACTTAGTAGGTATATACAGGACACTTCATCCACAAAAAGCTGAGTACACATTCTTCTCAAGCGTACATGGAACATTCTCCAAGATAGACCACATGCTGAGCCACAAAACATGCCTCCATAAAATTAAGAAGATAGAGATTATATCAACAATCTTCTCAGACCATAATGCGCTGAAATTAGAAGTAAATCACACACAAAAACAGAAAACTAATTCAAACACCTGGAAATTAAACAGTGTGCTACTGAACAATGAGTGGCTTAGACAGGAAATTAAAGAGGAAATCAAAAGATTCCTAGAAACAAATGAAAATGAGGACACGAGTTACCAAAACTTATGGGACACAGCAAAAGCTGTCTTAAGAGGAAAGTTTATAGCTCTACAAGCATTCCTCAGAAAGGAGGAGCGAGCCCACATAAATAAACTAACCTCACAGCTTAAGAACTTGGAGAAGGACCAACAAAAGGAGCACAACCCTTACAGGAGGAAGGAAATAATAAAACTCAGAGCAGAGATTAACGAGATGGAAACTGAAAAAACAATCCGAAAGATCAATGAAACCAAGAGCTGGTTCTTCGAGAAAATTAACAAGATCGATAAGCCCCTAGCAAAACGAACAAAGAAAGCGAGAGAGAAAACCCGAATAAACCGAATCAGAAATGAAAAGGGGATCATTACAACAGAAACTACAGAAATTCAAAGGATCCTCAGGGAATACTTTGAGAAGCTTTATGCCACGGAACATCAAAACCTCGAGGAAATGGATAAATTCCTAGACTCCTACAGACTCCCAAGGCTGAACCAAGAAGACCTGGAACACCTGAACAGACCTATCACCATCAAGGAAATTGAAATGGTAATAAAAAGTCTCCCCAAGCACAAAAGCCCTGGCCCGGATGGATTCACCAGTGAATTCTTCCAAATCTTTAAAGAAGACTTACTCCCAATCCTCTTTAAGCTTTCCCACGAAATTGAAATATCAAATACACTTCCGAACAGTTTCTATGAAGCAAATATCACACTGATACCAAAAGCAAACAGAGATAACACAAAGAAAGAGAACTACAGACCGATATCCCTGATGAACACAGATGCAAAGATCCTCAACAAACTACTAGCAAATAGAATCCAACTACTCATCAAAAAGATCATACACCATGACCAAGTAGGATTCATCCCAGGGATGCAAGGATGGTTTAACATTCGGAAATCAATCAACATAATCCATCATATCAACAAAAGAAAAGATAAAAAGCATATGATCATATCAATAGATGCAGAGAAAGCATTTGACAAGATCCAGCACCCCTTTATGATGAAAACCCTAGCCAAAATGGGGATAGAGGGGACTTTCCTTAACATAGTTAAAGCCATCTACCACAAGCCTACAGCAAGCATCATCCTCAATGGGGAAAAACTGAGAGCCTTCCCTCTAAGATCAGGGACAAGACAAGGATGCCCACTCTCTCCACTGCTGTTCAATATAGTACTGGAAGTACTTGCAATAGCAATTAGGCAAGAAAAAGATATTAAGGGCATTCAGGTAGGAAAGGAAGAAATCAAGCTCTCACTATTCGCAGATGATATGATACTCTACTTAGAGAACCCAATAACCTCCACCAAAAAACTCCTAGAAACAATAGACTCGTATAGTAAAGTTGCAGGCTATAAAATCAATACCCAAAAGTCCATGGCTTTCCTATACGCAAACAGTGAGAGAGAGGAAAGCTATATGAAAAAATCAATCCCGTTCACAATTGTGCCCCAGAAAATCAAGTACCTAGGAATCAGCTTAACTAAGGAAGTAAAGGACCTGTACAAAGAAAACTACAAAACGCTACTTCAGGAAATAAAAGAGGGCATGAGAAAATGGAAAGATATCCCCTGCTCATGGGTCGGGAGACTTAACATTGTCAAAATGGCAATACTACCGAAAGCACTGTACAAATTCAATGCAATTCCTATAAGGATACCCATGACATTCTTCAAAGAAATGGAGCAAACACTCCTGAAATTTATATGGAACAATAAGCCCCCACGAATAGCTAAAGCAATTCTTGGGAAAAAGAAAATGGGAGGAATCAACCTCCCTAACTTCAAACTTTACTACAAAGCGGTAATAATCAAAACAGCATGGTACTGGAACAAAGGCAGAACTGCAGACCAATGGAACAGAATTGAATACACGGACATCTCCCCTCAATCATATGATCATCTAATCTTTGACAAAGGTGCAAGAAACGTGAAGTGGAGTAAGGAAAGCCTCTTTAACAAATTGTGCTGGCATCAGTGGACGCTACATACAAAAAAATGGGCTCAGAACTCTGCCTAACGCCATGTACAAAGGTAAGATAAAAATGGATTAAAGACCTCAACATCAGACCAGAAACCATAAGGTACATTGAAGACAAAGTTGGCAAAACCCTCCATGACATTGAGGCTAATGGTATTTTTAAAGATGCCACGCCACTGGCCGAGCAAGTGAAAACAGAGATAGATAAATGGGATTATCTTAAACTAAGAAGCTTCTGCACCTCCAAAGAAACAGTGACCAAAATACAAAGGCAGTCTACAGAATGGGAAAGAATATTCGCCAAATACACATATGACAAGGGGTTGATATCAAGGATATACAAAATACTGGTTGAACTCCACAAGAAGAAAACATCCAACCCCATTAAAAATGGGGCAAGGAAATGAACAGAGACTTTCTCAAAGAAGAAATCCGAATGGCAAAAAAGCACATGAGAAAATGCTCTACATCATTAATCATCAGGGAGATGCAGATCAAAACCACAATGAGATACCATCTCACACCTCAGAGACTGGCCCACATTCAAAAGAACAAAAGCAACCGTTGCTGGTGCGGATGTGGCGAGAAAGGGACACTCCTTCACTGTTGGTGGGAATGCGGACTGGTTCAGCCTTTTGGAAAACAGTACGGACATTCCTCAAAAAATTAGAAATTGAGCTCCCATTTGACCCAGCAATACCACTCCTGGGAATATATCCCAGAGAGGCAAAAATGTGTAGCCGAAGTGACATCTGCACTTGTTTGTTCATTGCAGCACTCTTTACAGTAGCCAGAAACTGGAAAAGACCTGAGTGCCCAAGAACAGATGACTGGTTAAAGAAACTTTGGTACATCTACACAATGGAGTACTATGTAGCTCTTAGAAAAGATGAAGTCATAAAATTTACATACAAGTGGTACAATATGGAAAGTATCATGCTAAGCGAAATGAGTCAGAAAGAGAGGGATAGACATAGAAAGATTGCATTCATCTGGGGGATATAAAATAACAAAATATGAGATTAATACCCAAGAATAGCTGAGATCAACACCAGGAGGATTACTCCATAGCTTAGAGGCCAACCGGGTATTCTAGGGGAAAGGACAGTTCAGATAGAGAAGGGAGCACCAAATGGAGGGTGTTTGGAGGATCCTCCCAGGAGGGGAGATGCAGGTTGAAAGTAGACTGGACTGAACATGTTTGCCACTCAGTGCCTCTTTTACTGATCACAACACCCAAAAGGAGAGAGAAAACAAAAGGAAATGCCCTGCCACAGTGGCAGGGGGGGATGGGAGGAAAGGGGGTGGAGGGATTTTATCCTTGTTGATGGAAAATGGGCACTGGTGGAGGGATGGGTATTTGATCATGGTATGACCAAAATCCAAGCACAAAAATTTGTAAGTCTACAACTGTACCTCATGGTGTTTCACTAATAAAAATTAAAAAAAAAAAAAGAGAGTTTCTAAGGTAGGAATTGTTCTATGAGCTCATCACTGTGTCCACTGAACCATCAAACTGGATGTTCAAATTAATTAATTTTTATTTTATTTGCGTTTTGGGCCACACCCAGCAGTCTCAGGGCATATCATAATTGTGCACTTAAGAATCATTCTTGTTGGGGCTTTGGGGATCATCTGGGTGATACTGACTGAACCAGTCATCTGAGTGCAAGGCACGCACCCATTGGATCCCTCTAGTCTTTTAAACTCTAGATTTTTTAAAGTACCAATAAAAAAACTTTAGTTTTTGTAGTATGATAATTAGCAAATGTGATGTATATATTCTTACCAAGCATAATTGGTTATAGGTCAGCTTGAGAATATTACCTGCCAATTGCATTTTTACCACAAAAATAACTGAACTGATTTTTTTAATAACATTACCTGAAACTATGGAATCCTCTTTGAACTCTCTTTGGATGCCTAGGAGAAATGCAAATACCATTTTCTTCTATGAAAGTTTCAGATTAAACTGCTCTTAACCCTTTTCCACAATTCTTTTGTTAAGTTCTCAGGTAATAGTTCTGAGAGTTGAAAGTCATTTTGATAGTGGAAAAGTTAACATGCAAAGTCCTTACTTAGGGAGCAGGTCAGACAGCATGTGGTCTAGTCAAGGAGATACTACTTGGCTAACTTAGCTTCCAAAATGATAGCATAGACTCTGTCAATGGAAAGATGCTCATGTTCAAGTTGCATGACAAAGAAATTCTGGGAAAATGATGATTTGATCTTGTCAAAGCTGAAAAGCACTCAAGCTTGTAGTCCTTACCCTGGGGCAGACTGCCTGGGTTTGAACACTAGTTCTGAGAATTGCTTTTTCTGAGAAGGCAAAGTTACTTCAATCTCATTTGAAGCTGTAATAATAATAACAGTGTTAATTCTTACAGAATTATGTAAACATAGGACAATGCCACACACATAAGTCTTTCAGTTTATATATGCTCTGAAAGGTTGACTTCTCAAACATATCACTTTGTTGCCTGATGGGTTACAGTACCCAGATCCTAGCTTTTGAAATATTTTAAAGATTTTTTTACTTTGATTGTTTAGTTTTGTTTGCATCTCCAGAACTGATAATATTTATATAACATGAGTATGTAAAAGTTATCCTCACATAATTTCATCACATGATAAAATCTTTAGTTTGTTTTTACAAAGAGTTCAATATTCTATTACCTTAAACTCTGATTCTGAAATAGATTTAAACGTGCATAACAATTTATACTTTGGGCATAATTCAGTGATTAACATCCCAAGTGGTAAGTAGATGACTTAAAAAAAATCCTCCTAAAAGAATAGAAAGATAGCTTCTATAAAATATCCTTTACATTAGACATTTCTTACCCTAGAAGTATTTATAGAAACTTTTCTCAACATGTGAACTGTGATATTTTACCTTTTTTTGATGCATTAAATGAAAAAAGCAAATATATCCATTGTTAATTTTAACAAACTTCACCATTTGTTAATCATTCAGTTCGTGCCACCATCACACTGAGCTTTTAAGGAAATTTGGTTTATAAGCATTTGGAGGTTTGACCCATTGGCAATAATTTCTAAATTCTGGTTGTACTTTTCTGTTTTTCTTTTTTTTTAGAAAGTCTATTTCCCTCTTCTGAATTCTTGGAAAATTGGTCCAGCAGCTTAGAAGGAGTCAAAACAAGCTGCTTTGGTTGATCAGATGTTAAAGTGGATAATTATTCCCATTCAAAGGAGGACCCTCCCTTCCCAGCTAGAAGTTGGGGAGGAGGTCAGAGACAGGTGGAACCACATCATAAAAATTCATTTTACAGCCTCAAAGTACCTGATTCAAATTCACTGGGTTTATTTGGTTCTTTCCTCCCCTCAAATTCCCCACAAACGCCAGATGTTTCTAAGCATTGTTGAAAAACAGGTCACAGTTAATGTTTTTTAAAATAAAAAAATTTGAGCCCCTCAAAACCATTTGGGAAGAATTTCAGTTCTATTGATTTTAAGGTAAGGATTTAGAAGCATTTACTTTGAAAAAAATTTAACAGAAACAAAATAGGAAACAGGGGTGGAAAATAGTGCAAAGGGATGAAGCATAAATTCAAGGCCCCAGGTTCTTACAGTGCCTCTCTCTCCACTTCCCAGCACACTGCCACATTGCTCTCCTAGCCCCAAGAGTCCTGTGGAGCCAAGTAGCACCGCACGGTTGGACCTTAGCAGCAGACAATCAGGCCCATTGTAAGTTTAGTATTGCTGGGAGTGTCTAGGGCAGGATGTAAAACCCCTGGGAAGTGCTTTCTTCAACCTGCCCCCACCCCCAACCTCCCTTCCCAAACAGGAAACATTCTGAACTCTCTAACACAGTCCTCAATGATTTGCAGTAGGAAACTGGAACTTCTGTTTGCCCCAATCATACAGAGTGGAAAATGAGCTGCTGAGGGGGACAGGACTTTCTCAAGGTGAAGCAGGGTGCAAAAGTCAGATCTTGAACTTGCCCACAGTTTTCAGGGGCTGACGACTGCTCATGGTCATTCTCCAAATTCCCTGTGCAAGTGCCTTAGACAGATGATTCTCAGGAGCCTGTGTATGACTGACTTATTGGTAGGATAAAAGATACCTGATAGAGCATATCAAGCAGTGTCTCGCTTTATTTTTTTTTAGCTTTTCTCTACAATCTTTTTTTAAAAATTTTTTTAAAATTATTTTTTTATTTTTTTTATTCTTTTTGCTTTTTGGGTCACACCCGGCAATGCATAGGGGTTACTCCTGGCTCTGCACTCAGGAATCATTCCTGGCGGTGCTCAGGACCATATGGGATGCTGGGAATCAAACCCAGGTCGGCCGCGTGCAAGGCAAATGCCCTACCCGCTGTGCTATCGCTCCAGCCCCTACAATCTTTTTTTTAAAATTTTTATTAGTGAAACACCATGAGGTACTGTTGTAGATTTACAATTTTTTGTGCTTGAGTTTCGATTATGCAATGATCAAATGCCCATCCCTCCACCAGTGCCCATTTTCCACCACCATGGATAATATCCCTCCCACCCCCATCCCCCCCATCCCACTCTGCCTCTGTGGCAGGGCATTCCCTTTTGTTCTCTCTCTCCTTTTGGGTGTTGTGGTCTGCAAAAGAGGCATTGAGTGGCAAACATGTTCAGTCCATAGTCTACTTTCAACTCTTTTTTTAAAAAAAAATTTTTTTTGTTTGTTGTTGAATCACAGTGAGAAACACAGTTACAAGGTTGTTCATGATTGATTTCCATTATATCATGTTCCAACACTCATCCCTTCACTAATGTACATTTCCTACCACCAAGTGCCCAGTTTTCCTCCCGCTTCCATGCTCCTGCATCTGTTTCTCTCTCTATGTCTCTCTCTCTCTCTCTCTCTCTCTCTCTCTCTCTCTCCCCTCCCCTTTTGGATACAATCTCTTAATTTACAGGAATAAATTATCAGATTATGCATAAAATATTAAAGCATTAAAGCTGCTTGAGTTCTCTTAAAATCAGCTTAACGTCTTTTCTTTTTCCCTTCATTTTCCCTCCCACACATCTTTCTAACCTTCTCTTTTTTGCTCCATCCATCCTTGTTCCTCTTTCATTTGCTTTCTTCATTCTTTCCCATCTCTCCCCTCCCTCCCATCTTTCCTCCCATCCATCCATCTTTCTTTCTTTCTTTCTTTCTTTCTTTCTTTCTTTCTTTCTTTCTTTCTTTCTTTCTTTCTTTCTCTATCTCATTCTTTCTCTCTTTCTCTCTTTCTTTCTTTCTTTCTTTCTTTCTCTATCTCATTCTTTCTCTCTCTCTTTCTCTCTCTCTTTCTCTCTCTCTTTCTCTTTCTCTCTCTTTCTTTCTCTCTCTTTCTTTCTTTCTTCCTTTCTTTCTTTCTTTCTTTCTTTCTTTCTTTCTTTCTTTCTTTCTTTCTTCTTTTCTTTCTCCATACCAGCTGTGCCAGAGCTTACTTCTGACTCTCTGATCAAGGGTCACTCCTGGCAGTATTCAAAAGATTATACAAAGTGCCTGGGAACAAACTGGGGTTAGTCTAGTGCACGTGCCTTAACACTGAGTGCATGTTAAGTGCTTTAACTCCTGGACTATCTCAAAAGTCCAAACTTCATTTTTTTTAAAATTTGAGGATATAATGCACTTTGAACTGTCACTGTCACTGTCACTGTCCTCCCGTTGTTCATCAATTTGCTCGACAGGCACAGTAACATCTCCATTGTGGCACTTGTTACTGCTTGGCACATCAAATATGTTATGGGTAGCTTGCCAGGCTTTGCTGTACGAGATACTCTTGGTAGCTTGCTGGGCTCTCCGAAAGGGGTGGAGAAATTTGAACTTGGGTTTGATCCTGGGTTGGCCCGGTCGACCGTGTGCAAGGCAAACGCCCCACCCGCTGTTTTATAGCTCCAGCCCCAACTTTGAACTAATTTTTTAAAAAGAGCTTTCCATTCTACACAGGTAATAAAGAGGTCTAGAAAAATTAATACTGAAGTTGTAACTAGGAAAAGGATAAATTTGTAGCTTTGCTTCCAAACTATGAGCATTATGTGTAGTTTAAATTATTGACTGATTTTGAAATATACCTAACTTGTTTAGATTCTCAGGGATTTTCAGAATTGAGTGTGACCGTTTTTTATTTTTAAGAGCTGTTAATTGTTGTTTATATAAAAGTGAACAATTTCATTCAGGTTTGTGAAAGATAATAAAAAACTAACTTTTTGGGATATCCTTTGTTTAGATCACATACAGTCTGCACAAACAAATGCCAAATAAATAGTTTAAGGGTTTAGATATCTTAATAGTGTAAGGGTTTAGTCAAGGATTAGTACAAGGAGCTGATGTGCTTTCAAAGACAGAATGAACACATTTCACAGAGATCAAACCAATAGGAGTGATTGTGGATTCCTCTTTGCTATTTTTAGAGGAGTACAGCATTTTGGTAGTCTCAAAGATGCCATTAAAGCAGTAAGATGGGTGGGTGGGGGGTGCCTTATTTAGCAAGTAATAAAATCAAGATGTGGTTCAAAGAAATGACTTTCACCAGCCCTAAACTAGAGAACCGAGTTCGATTCCTCCGCCCCTCTCAGAGAGCCCGGCAAGCTACTGAGAGTATTCGATATGCCAGACACAGTAACAAACTAGAGAAGGCTGAGCTCACTTTGTACCCACAAGACTTGGTACCAAGCCTGGCCCACAGGAGGCTGGACCTCCATTCCAGAGAGAAGTTCCAGCTGAAATAAGGACATGAAGGTGAACCACAAACAGTTCAAACTCCTTCCTCGTGACAGTGCCCTCACTATGGACTCCTCTCCATACAAACACCATGTGGGATCAATTTTGGAGAAAATCTTTGAAGCCAACTGTGCAGAAGCAAGCGTTGTACATTTCCCAACTTGGAGATTCATCCTTATCTCAAACTGAGGTGTTTACTCTTGGTTCCCTACCTTCTCTACCTTCTCCATCCTCTCTTGATGTTTCTCTCTTGCTGTCATCAGATATGTAAATAAAACTGCTTTCTTTTGCTATTCATTAACTCCTGAAATGTGCAGGTACTTGTGGCATAATTTGTTAGTCCTGACCCATCTAAGCATCTCCTCAAGAGACTGAGGTGGGTAAAGAAGAAAGAGGTAGACTCCCTCCTCAGGCTGCCAACAATTTTTTTCCCAGTTCACATATGTCACCTACAACACCATTATGAAAATGAATTTTCAAGTTTGTGAACAGGTAATTATACACAATTCTAATTTTTCCAGGGAGAAATTAATCCAATCAGAGGTGAGGAGGCATAGAGGCAAATAGGATATTTTAGCACTTGAGTGAGCCATCATTTTCAATTTGTCAAAAAACTATGAGCCAAGATGAGAAAGGGGCCCTCCTTCACTGCTGGAGGAAATGAAGACTGGTTCAGCCCTTTTGGAAAACAGTATAGATGATTCTCGGATAATTAGAAATTGAGCTCCCATTTGACCCTGCAATATTACTCCTGGGAATATATCCTGGAGAGGCAAAAAAATACAGTCGAAATGACATCTGCATTTCTATGTTCATTGCTACACTGTTCACAATAACCAAAATTTGGAAAAAACCCGAGTACCCAAGAACAGATGATTGGTTAAAGAAACTTTGGTACATCTACATAATGGCCTACTATGCACTATTAGAAAACATGAAGTCATGAAATTTACATAGAAGTGGTTCTACATGGAAAATATCATGCTAAGTGAAATGAGCCAGAAAGAGAGGGACAGACATAGAAAGATTGCATTCATCTGGGGAATATAAAGTAACAGAATGGGAGTCAAACACCCAAGAATAGTTGAGATAAGTACCAGGAGGTCTGCTTGGAAGTCAGCAGCGCATGCTGGGGGAAAAGGCAGCTCAGATAGAGAAAGGAACACCAAGTAAAGGATGTTTGGAGAACTCGCTCAGGATGCGAGATGCATGCTGAAAGTAGACTATAAACTGAACAGGGTGGCCACTCAATACCTCTATTCAAACTACAACACCCTAAAGGAAAAAGTGAGCAAAAGGGAGTGCCCTGCCACAGAAGCGAGGTGAAGGGTGGGGGATGGGGTGGGGGGGGGTGGGAGGGCTACTGGGATCATTGGTGGAGGAGAATGGGCACAGATGGAGGGATGGGTACTTGATCATTGTATAACTGAAACCCAAGCATGAAAGTTTTAAGTCTACAACTGTACCTCATGGTGTTTCACTAATAACAGTAATAAACCAAAACTATGAGCCAAGAAACTCACATGTTGAATAATAAGTTTGCATGTGGCATTAGTTGATTTGATAAACAGTAATTAAAGTTCTGGCATATTTCAGCAACTGGGTTAGGGACTTTTAAAGCAGAGATAAATTGCACAAGTCTCATATTTTGAGACTGTTGTTTTGAGGTTTAGGGAAAACAAATCAGAATCAGAAGGAAAAGTTTCTTGGTAATATGATGGCACAGCACACAAAAGTAGGATATTCACTTCTTTTTAAGAATATCAGGGCTCGTGAATAGAAAAGCCATCTTAGGAAAGGTGACCCAGAGTTGAAGCAATAGTACAGCAGGTAGGGTGCTTGCCTTGCTCATGGCCAATTTATATTCAATCCCTTGAATCCCAGATGGTCCCTTGAGTACCCCCAAGAGTAACTCCTGAGTGCAGAGCCAGGAGTAACCCCAAAGCATCATCTTGTGTGATACAAATATAATTAAAAATTAATAAGAGAAGAAAAAGAAAGAGTAAGAGAAAGAAAAAGTGACCCTTAGTTAACTTAGAAGTACTAGCATTTCCCATTTGAACATAGCATTCAAAATATTCTCTCTGGAATGAATGAGAAATGGTTGGGGACACAATCTAATTCAACATTATTAAATGTAAAAAATACTTAAACACCTTAAGTTTATACTTGAGCTAATTAACATAAGATAAAATACTGGGGACAGAATGATAGTACAGTGGGTAGGGTGTTTGCCTTGCATGTGGCTGGCCTGGGTCCTATTCCTGGCACCCCATACAGTCCCTTGAGCACCAATAGAAGTAATTCCTGAGTCCAAAACCAGGAGCAAACCCTGAGCATTGCTGAACCCCTCCAAAAAAAAAAGCCTCCCAAACACAATCAGTACCCAGTAGCACTTTATCTGCACATTTACTTTAAAAAAATTTATTTATTTATTTATTTATTTATTTTTTCATCTGCACATTTTATTATTTTTAGTAGTCCATATAGATTTATTATATACATATAACATTTTATAATTATACAAATAATTAATATATGATTATATATGTTAGCATATTATATGTATAGTTATGTACATAAGATATATGTATAATATATCTTATATATTATGTATGAGTTTTTAAAAATTTTTTAATTTTTATTAGTGAGACATCATGAGGTACAGTTGTAGACTTACAAATCTGAGCTGCCTTTTCCCCTAGCATGTGCGTCTGGCCTCCAAGCCATGGAGTGAACCTCCTGGTACTTATCTCGGCTATTCTTGGGTGTTAGTCTCCTATTTTGTTACTTTATGTTCCCCATTGGAGAGTTTGTTGTTACTGTGTCTGGCATATCAAATACTCTCGGTAGCTTGCCGGGCTCTCCGAGAGGGGCAGAGGAATCGAACTCGGGTCGGCCATGTTGGCCGCTTGTAAGGCGAATGCCCTACCCGCTGTGCTATCGCTCCACCCAGATGAATGCAATCTTTCTATGTCTATCGCTCTCTTTCTGAGTCATTTCACTTAACATGATACTTTCCATGTAGTACCACTTGTATGTAAATTTCATGACTTCATCTTTTCTAGGGCTGGAGCGATAGCACAGCAGGTAGGGCGTCTGCCTTACACGCAGCCAACATGGCCGACCCGAGTTCGATTCCTCCGCCCCTCTCGGAGAGCGTGGCAAGCTACCGAGAGTATTCGATATGCCAGACACAGTAACAACAAAGTCTCCAATGGAGACGTTACTGGGCCCGCTCGAGCAAATCGACGATCAACGGGAGGGCCTTTACTTTACTTACTTTACATCTTTTCTAACAGCTACATAGTACTCCATTGTGTAGATGTATCAAAGTTTCTTTAACCAGTCATCTGTTCTCGGACACTCAAGTCATCTGCACATTTTAAGGGTCTGGAGCAATAGCATAGTGGGTAGGGCATTTGCCTTGCATGCAGCCAACCCAGGTTCGATTCCTCTGCCCTTCTCGGAGAGCCCAGCAAGCTACCTGGGATGTATTTGATATGCCAAAAACAGTATAACAGCAAGTCTCAGAATGGAGAGGTTACTGGTGCCTGCTCAAGAAAATCGATGAACAACAGGACAGTGCTACAGTGTTACAGTGCACATTTTAAGAGCTCAGTAGCCCTACATATATGTGGCTCAAGATTGTGCAGGCAGACATTGAGCTCTCATCAAAGAAGTTTCTTCTGGCCACTACAAGCAAACATGCACCTCTAGAGGACAAATATTAAGGTGAGCTTTTGGCAAGAGCCAAGCCTGGTGAGAGTGGTTACAGTAAAAGAATAGAGCTCTCACTATCATGCCACATGTTAAGACTCGATCTGCAGGTCAGGAATCCACAACCTTCTTCTGTAAAGGGCTCTTGAGACCTCATGGTGATTGCCCAAAAGATGCAACTCTAATGCTCTAACATAAGATAAAGCACCATGGTCATGTTCCAAATACACTTATTGTATAAACTGGCAATGAGCTGGATTTGGCCTATAGACCATCATTTACTGATAACACTAGACTTTTAACAATCACCCAAGGATTTAATGTATTTAAATGTGTGCTTTAGAGAGACAATTCAAGCAACAGAATGAGGATGGAATTAAGTGTACTATGTAAAATTCTTAGTATTTAAGTCCAAGAGGATAGAGACTTTGATTCTAAATATAGTCTATTGAATATGGTAAAAGAGATGTTTATGTGTATATGTTTCTATGTTGGATGATGGGGTAGTCATAACAATAGAGAAATGTAAAATGAGTTGGAAGTCTAAGACTGGGTGACTGGGTACATGGTGTCTACCTACATGCTCCGAGTTACAGGACATAAGAACAGATGTTGGGAATGATGATGTCTTCAGTTGAGGTCTGTGGTATTTGAGGTGCCAGACATGTGACTCATCAGCAGAGGGGTAACAACTAAAATTTTGGCAGAAAATATTCATACAGAGCAGGTAGATTAAGGAGATAAGAATTTTTTGAGTTTAAACAAAATGGAAGGTAGAGGTAATGCTGAAGTCAGGACCTTTAAGTGCCATTGAGAAGACTAAAAAGTTTCTGTAAGTTTGTGATTAGATACATTTTTTGAATTGGATAGATACCAACACAAAACAAAACAAAATCACAAAATTTTCTGGAACATCTGTTCTGTAATATGACTCAGTGCTGTATAATAGCTATGACTTTTCATGGTCGAGTTTTTTCCTTTTGTGTTACCTGTTAGGATTACATAAAATCAGGGGGATGAATATGATCATTTCATGATTATATGTTCAGTGGTATCGCTTGGGGGTAGAAGAGATCTTGCTGGTTTACCAAGGTGTTCTCTGTGTAGAACTTCCTGGGTGAGCCTCAATCTGTGAATGCTGCAAAGTGGCTAGATAACATCTGCAACTATCATAGTTTCTAATTTTAGGGTTCTTGGAACAAAACATAGTAGGTTTTTAAGACAAAGAATTCTAGAATTTTATTCAATAATGTCTTTTGATATATATACATTTACACACATAAACGTGTTATTCTGAAGCTACCTTATTTAAAAAAATCAAATTATTGACAGTTTTAGGATAGAATATCATGATACAGGAGTGTTCTATTTCACAATTTAATGGTCAAAGGATCAGTCATCACTCAAGTGGAGGGGTTTCAAATGATGACTTGAAAAGGTTTATATGAGAAAATATTATGCATGCCTGGTGGATGAGTATCCCACTCAAACTTTGAATGTTTTGTTGTTTAAAATTTTGTTTTAAAGCATGGAAAATATGACAAAAATGTGTTCACAGTTTTCAGAAGAGTTTCTTCAGAGAATAAGAACTAGAACTAGTATTGTTTCTGAAAGAATTGTTTAGCATATAAATCTAAGCATCTAATGTAAGAATATACTTATAAGCAGTTAGGCACCTCCTTATCAGTCCCCAGAAATACTTGTCCTGGTTGCTTTCTAAGTTGCTGAGCCAGTTGCTGGGTTCTATTCTTGTTAGGGATCCCAAACAGCAGGACTATCAGGATCACCTTAGTGCATGTAGCAACACTGGGATTTGAACTCAGGGTCTCGTGTTCACTGGATAAGCTAAGCTATTAGGCTGCCTTCCAAGGCCTCTGAAGTCCCATATTCAGAGCGCTGGTGCTACACTGACAGAGGGAACGAGAAGTACCACAAATACAATGACAAAAGGAACTTGTGGAAGATCTGATATTCTGTCTACAGGTAAATTTAGAAAAATACAGGTAAATTTAGAAAAATACTAAAACACCAATTGTAGCTTGGAAGATTTAAAAAAGAATTCATATGTTCTTGCATCAACCCCCTCTCCCCCCAAAAATATCCCAACTAACTAGTACAGTGGGAAGGGCACTTGCTTTGCACACAACCGATCTGGGTTTGATCCTTGGTACCAATATAGTCATTCAAGCCACAACAGGACTAATCTCTGAGCACAGTGTCAGGAGCAGGCCCTGAGCATTGCTGGGTGTGGCCCCCAAACAAAAAAATTTATATCAAAAAGAAATCATCATCATGCATCTCATTTTCACAAGAGGGAAAAAGATAAAGCCATTTCTGGCCCACATCCACAAGAACAAAAGCAACCGGTGCTGGCGCGGATGTGGCGAGAAAGGGACCCTCCTTCACTGCTGGTGGGAATGCCGGCTGGTCCAACCCTTTTGGAAAACTGTATGGACGACTCTCAAAAAATTAGAATTTGATCTGCCATTTGACCCAGCTATAGCACTCCTGGGAATATATCCCAGAGAGGCAAAAAGGTATAGTCGAAGTGACATCTGCAATTGTTTGTTCATTGCAGCACTCTTTACAATAGCCAGAATCTGGAAAAAACCTGAGTGCCCAAGAACAGATGACTGGTTAAAGAAACTTTGGTACATTTACACAATGGAGTACTATGTAGCTGTTAGAAAAGATGAAGTTATGAAATTTACATACAAGTGGTACTACATGGAAAGTATCATGTTAAGCGAAATGAGTCAGAAAGAGCTGGATAGACACAGAAAGATTGCATTCATCTGGGGAACATAAAGCAACAAAAAGGGAGATTAACACCCAGGAATGGCTGAGATTAGTACCAGGAATTTTGCTCCATGAAAGAAGGCCAGCCACAGGCTCTAGGTGAAAAGGAAGCTCAGATAGAGAAGAGAGTACCAAATGAAGGGTGTTGTGAGGGCCCTCCCAGGGTGGGAGAAGCATGCTAAAAGTAGTCGATAGACCAAACATGATTGCCACTCAAAGCCTCTCTTGCAAAACACAGTACCCAAAAGAAGAGAGAGAGAACAAGGGGGAATACCCTGCCACAGAGGCAGGATGGGACGGGGGGGGGGGGGAAGAGGGTGGGGGGGGGATGCTGGGACCCATGGGGATGGATGACGGGCACTGGTGGAGGGATGGGCACTTGATCATTGTATAACTGAAACCCAAGCACAAAATTTGTAAGCCTATAACTGTACCTCATGGTTTTTCACTAATAAAAAAAAAAAATAAAAGTAATAAAACAAACAAACAACAACCAAAAAAAAAAAAAGATAAAGCCATTTGTATATAGAAGGGAAAATTTTACATAAGATACCATAGTATAAAATAGTAGATATATAGTATATAAGATACAGTAGTTAATATAGAAAATGGATTGTATTATGCTAAAATTCCCAGCTCCATTTTCTCAGTCTGTTCAGCATACATACCCCCAATTTCATTATAAAATATTTCAAACATATCAAAAAATTGGCAGAGTCTCCTGCCCCTGTGCCAGGCTGTCCTTGCTGGGGCCCCTTGGAAGGGAGCGGGTTGAGTTTCCCTCCCTGCCCCAACCAGGGCTCTGGCAGCCGAAGACCTCCAGAACCAGCCACCACCATGCTGAGACCACTCTCCACAAGCATGAAGGTACCGACAGAGAAACAAAGGCATGCGGTCCCGGGGCTGAGATCTCCAAGCCTACTTGGATCGTGGCTGAGCATCCTCCACCCAGATCCTCCATCTTCCAGTAGGCTGGGGTCACACCCACCAATTGGTCCCCTGCTCTGTGTAATCCCATCAACGGCAAAGACCCAGAGACTCTAAAACCCAGCTCCCAGAAGAGAACAGCGCAGAGTCTCCTACCCCAGAATCTTACTATCTCATTCTTACTTTGGACAATCTGGCAGGCTACTGAATGTAACCTGCCCACATGGCAGAGTCTGGCAAACTCCCCGTGGCGTATCCAATATGCCAAATACCAGTAACAATGACGGGTCTCATTCTCCTAAAGTTCCTAACCCTGTTAAAGCCTTGAATATGGCACTTTTAAAATCTCAGGGCTAGGACGAAGGAGACGTTACTGGTGCCTGCTCGAGGCAATCGACAAACAACAGGATGATTGTGATCGTGATAAAAAAATTGAGTTAGAAATTAAATATTAATATCACCTCCTAGATTCTATAATTGTTAGTGTTGCTATTGTTTTGTTTTATAACATCCTTTCATATATTCATTTACCTTTGTCTTTTTTTGATACATTTAAAGGTGAATTGCAGGCACTAATATTTTACTTAATATAAAATAAATCAAATTTCCTGTGCATATACATAGACATTCCCACCCCATGTTATTGTTTATTTAAATATGATATACTTGCTCAGATCTAGAAAGTTTCCAAGCTAAACAGGTCAAAATATGTCAAAATATCTGCCACAGAACGGGTAGGCAAAGTTTGTCAAACCTTATCCTGACTTTTTCTACATTTATAGACTTTGTCGTTAATTCAACATACACAATATTAAATCCAGAAAGAGAAACAAGCTAATCTGAGGTCATCGACTATGGTGTTTCCAGAAACAGGGAGATAATATAACAAGTGGCTATCTCATGTAACATAATCTAGTGAATCTGATATCCATTATCAGATTTATCTAAATCAGATTGTTTATTCTCAACATGGGAGGCATCAAGTGGAAGCAATAGCTTTTGAGAGACAAGAATTAATTGTCTGGCCAAAATGACTAGCACTGACCTTCTCTTTACAGTATTGTGATCAGAAGGTCTCCTTTTGTCTCCTCTCTGAGTCTCAGACATCTCAGGCACAAATTTATTAGAATAACCAAACTTTTATAAACTAAACTACACTGTTATGCAGAATCTCTACAGAGAGATTTATTGGTGCAGTATTTATAGCAGTTCAGTTAACAATGGAAGACAGTAATACAGCTATTACAAATTCAATATGTGCCATGTTTCATATAGCTTAAGAAAAAGTTACTTGCTCAAGAGGCAATATACTTTCATTTCTGGATTGGAGTATTTGTAACAAACCCAAGAAACAGAAAAACCAATTAACTCACTGAAGAGTTACAACATAGGGCTGGAGCGATAGCACAGCGGGTAGGGCGTTTGCCTTGCATGCAGCCAACATGGCCGACCCGAGTTCGATTCCTCCGCCCCTCTCGGAGAGCCCGGCAAGCTACCGAGAGTATTCGATATGCCAGACACAGTAACAACAAAGTCTCCAATGGAGACGTTACTGGGCCCGCTCGAGCAAATCGACGATCAACGGGAGGGCCTTTACCTTTACCTTACCTTCTAACTAACGTACTGTGAGAGAGAGAGAGAGAGAGAGAGGGAGGGAGGGAGAGAGAGAGGGAGAGAGAGAGAACAAGAAACAGAGACAGAGAGAGGAGATGTGAAAGAGAACTGAGGAATCAGGATATATAGAAATTATATCTCTGGTTTGTCTTATTAGACTAGCTACTAAAGCATGGCTATTCTAACCATTTTTGGGAACTTCCTCTCTCTGTTCTGCTTCTCAAATCGGATCAACACACTCAGGTTGACTTTTACACACCTATTGAAAACTGAAACACCAGTGTTCTACAAACCTCGTAACTACAATGGACTTTGATTAAAAATCAGAAGTTGCAGAATTCCCCACTCACAGGCTTTACTTTGCTGGATAATTACACAGAGTCCGGAAATCCCCCTTTTTGGTTCCCCCTTTTCTGCCCCTCCTCACCCATCAGTAACCTAATCCGAACCATGTGTCTTCTGGGGCCTTATGTGCCAGGGCAGCTCTGCTCTGCTAGTACAAAATCCCCTCGCAACCATGAAATGCTGTCTCATGCAGTGGTGGTAAGTGGGATAAAATTAGTTTCTTTTGGAGGAATGTCTTCTTTTGATAAAATAAACTCAACAGTTCTTAGAAAGTGCTAGTAGTTCTTTTGGATCATGTGCAAGCACTGGCAGCTCAAAATGTTTTCATGAAAATGAATCTTCCAAATGTCTATTAAAGTGCTTTTACTAGATTCATATGAATTAAACTTATCTGAGCTTTCAAATTCAAGAGACATTTATTTCAACTCCATTTATTTTGATCTCTACTCAGATTTACATAACGGCTGAATTTATTATAGGTTTAGCAGTTTTTATAGCTTAAATATGACCATATATTAGAGATTCTGAATTCTGATTTTATATTTATTCTAGCTGGTTTTAAAAGGCATGTAATGCGATTTTGATTTTTTTTTTCCTGAACCATGCCTGCTGGTGCTTAGGGATTAAGTCTCACTCTGTGCTTAAAAGCGGTGCTGGGGATTCTAACTGAGAGGTTTAAGACAAGTGCATCTGCCTCTATGCTATTTCTATTTCTAATGCCAAAAATTTTGAAATTTTTAGTGAAAAATATTAATTTTTATGGAATAAATATTTTAAAGAGCATATAGTGTTTTTTGTTTTGTTTTGTTTTTGTTTTTGTTTTGCATATAGTGTTTTGTACTTGTGTGAAAGTGGGACGAATAAAGCAAAAAATCCCAGTCTTTAAAAAGGGAAACAATTATTAAAATCTTATTTTTAAAATAAAAATAAAAACTTATTCTTAAAATCTGATTTTTTAAAACGATGCAGGGACTCACACATCCAGAGAAAATGCTATATTATTGATCTACATCCCTATCCCTGGGAAATATTCTTTAAACATTTACCAAAACTTCTCAAAACACTTATTTTAACTTTGTTTTTAAAGTGCATATTTGACTCAAAACACAGTTTTGGCTATATGACAGGCTTTATTTAGTAGACATCTATATACAAATCTATGTAATTCTTACAAAGCATCTTATAGATTTTTGCTTCTTTTTTATACATATGAAGAAACTGAGGCACAGAATGACGTTATTCAATGTTACACAACTGGAGCAATCGATAGCACAGCGGTAGGACGGTTGCCTTGCGCGCAGCCAGCCTGGCCGAGCCAGGCAGGCTACCCATGATGTATTCAATATGCCAAACACAGTAACAACAAGTCTCAAAAATGGAGACGTTACTGGGCCTGCTCGAGCAAATCGATGAACAATGGGAGGACAGTGCTACAGTGCTACACAGCTAGCCGATTATAGGCAGCACTGAGATTCAAGACAAACAAGTCTAACTCTGGATCAATTTCATTTCAAGCTTTTTTTTACTAAAAGTTAGACAATATGGTCTTGCTTGTCAAGCCTGTGTTCTCTCTTAAACACCTCTCACTTGCTTTTTCCACTCTGGAGAAGTCCATGTTCTCTCTTGATCATGTACTTCCTCTCTTTTTCTCCCCTCAGTATCTTTATCATTCCATCAAAACAAATCTAATTAATTAATTAATTAAATAAAATAGAATTTTAACAATTTTTCCTAAGAATTTTGAAATACTGGATTAGAATTGGTATGGTTATCATCAAAGAGGGCCCAAACAGTAAATGAATGACTAAAGCAAGCTCGGGCTAGATATTTGAGTCCTTTGGGCAACTTAAAAGAAAAAATTCTTAAGACTGAACCAGGTTAGTTGAATCAGAATCATTGAGGGTGGGGTTCACACAACTGTGAATTTTATAATTCAACAGGTGACAGTTTCCCTATGCAGGCTGAGAAGCATTGAGTCAAATATTTTCAGCTAAATCATACAAGGACTCTCAAACGTTAACTTGCATCAGAATCTCCTGGGAGACTTATTAGTACAGAGGTTTCTGGATCCTTTCCTGGAACCTTTTACTAAGCTGATCTTGAATAGATCCAAGGAATTTCTGCTAAGTTCCCAGATGATGGAGATGCTGAAATGCAAGATCCATACTTAGAGAATCAGTTTTAATAGGTTGAAATAGGATGATGATGGAGACTGAAGAAAATGGACTATTTCTCCCAATATCTCTTGAATCCTGATGCTCACACATTTCCTTTCCTTTGTTGATTCACCCAAAGCTACTGACCAAGGATTAGGAAAAAAAAAACAGAAAAAAAAAGATATGACACTAAAGGGAAGTGAGGAAAAATAGAGACGAGGCATCAAATTCTGCTCCATGAACTAAAGTTTTGTGTGATTCTCACTGATCTTACACAATTCAAAACCAAATAAAAATTTGAAATGAGAATAAAAAATAGCCATACTCCAAAGAATAAAACCCTTATGATCTTAGAAACAGAATAGAAAGACAAGCAGGAGGAAGCAGGAAGGGTGGGCATGGCAGACTGTTGGTTCAGGTGACAGAAGCATTTGTTCATTTAGTTCTTTCCTATAGGATAACCTGAAAACCTGAGCTAGGGTCAGTCTTTGAAACTCAGAGCAGAAACATAAATGCTGTTTCTTAACCTTAATATTTTGGGGGAAAAATTAGATGTTCTACTGCTAAAAATTGCCTTGCAACAGACCTGTGGTTCTCAATTGAGGATGGTTTTAACAAGGAAAGGAGTGTGGGAGTGTGGGTGCTATTAATACCAAGTGGTTGTAGACCACAGATAAGGCTACACTTTTCACAATACACAACAGTATTGACATTGAGAAACTGTATTAGACATGACTTCAAAGTCACGACCTGAACCAAGGCATACCAGTTGATTTAGTAATGGATATACGAAAATATACATTATTGTAAAGCCTTGATCATAGAACTAGTTAGTATAAACTGGGTTCTGGCCTAAGTCCTCAGAGAGAAGTAGAAGAAATCAGCACCACAAAATAAAGATGCAGAGCATAACATCTTATAGCAAAGAATAGAATTTTGGCTACCAGGAATGACAACTAATCTTGGTAGCTCACTTACATCAGCAGTGGAAGAAGTCAGAAGCTAATGGAACAAGTCAATCAAATGCTAAGAACGTAGTTAACAATGTGGAATGTTTTGACGCAGCTCTACTCTTATTTAAAAGTCAGGGCTAGGGCTGGGCGAGAGCCTATGTGGTAGAGAATGTGGCATGTCCGAGCTTCTGAGTTCATCCCTCAAGTGCATTGCCAGGAGCAGCCTTGCTGGCACCCAATTATTTCTGGGCGTGACTCCACAACCTCAGCACTGCAGGAGTGACTGAGAATGACTAGATGTGGCCCTGTCACCACAACCAGAATCCTTGGTTGTGATCCCTAGTAAAAGTAAAGAGAAAATGGTAATTTTCATCACACATAGTCCAATGTAAGTATAGTATGTGATATTTTGATAGTATTCTTTTTTCAAATGAGTACTCAGTTCGTTTCGTTTCGGCCCCAAGACTTCTAATCATTCGCTTTACCAGATAAAACTGCGCGACGGCCGGGTATGGGCCTGACGCTCCAGCGCCATCCATTTTCAGGGCTACTTCCACTACCCAGCCATCGCCACACTCCAGGACACTTTCTGAACGCTTTCCGGACCCGCGCGGCCACAAAGCGGCCGCGCAACACATCATAAGACACTAAATACCCATCTTCTGGAATTGTCGTACCATATTTGATAGGGTTCAAATATGGTAACACCTACAAGGGTGATTAGAGGTCGCCCCAAAAGCCTCTATCCCTCTTGGAAAGACTGGCAAGCTACCGAGAGTATTCCGCCTGCAGGGAAGAGCCTGGCAAGCTATCCGTTGTGTATTCAATATGCCAAAACCAGTAACTACAACTGGTCTCATTCACCTGACCCTGAAGGCTTCACTGACATGGCAGCACTGAGAAGGATGAGAAAGGAGAGGCCGACAAAATCTCAAGGCTGACCTAGGCTGTCACAATGAAGGAAGACAAAAATGATCATCTGTACTTTCAATGCACGTACGCTAGCATCAGATGCATCCATCGAGGACCTGATGGTATAAGCGCGAATGATCAAGTACGACATCATTGGTCTGACCGAGACAAGAAGGCACGAATCTCACCATGCCGTTTTCGACACAGGAGAAGAATTGTTCCTTGGAACATGCGATAAAAGAGGTGTTGGAGGCGTCGGTGTCCTTGTCAACACAAACTTGGCCAAGAGCATTGATTCATTCGAATGCCTAACAACCCAAATCGGACGTTTACATTTGAATAGATGTGGCTCACTGCCTGCAGTTTCTATCTTCGTTGTCTACGCACCAACATCTCATTATGATGAAAGAGAAATCGAGAAGTTCTACATGGAGCTAGAGAAGTTCTATAAAGAAGACCACACCTTCTACAAGATCATTGTGGGTGATTTTAATGCCAAGATAGGACCGAGAAGATCAGCTGAAGAACTTCACATCGGGACCCATGGCCTAGAATGGAATGAACAGGGTGAGAGACTGTCTGAGTTCATCATGTCGACCAAGACCATCCATGGTAACTCACAGTTCCAGAAGGCAAAATCTAAACGTTGGACATGGGAGTCTCCCGGTGGACGATTCCACAATGAAATAGACCACATCATATTCAATCGACGGTTTTGCCTGACCGATGTCGCTGTTGTCCCAAAATTTCGAACGGGATCGGACCACCGTCTCCTTCGTGCAAAATTCTACTTCACAGAGCGGGGAGAAAGGGCTGCAAAGTTTAAAAAGAGAACTCCCAGAATGACCACCAACTGGGAACTCTTTGGTACTATTGCGGCAACATGGGAAGATGCCATTGTTGACAACATTGATGAGGAATACGATCGACTGGTTCAGCACCTCCATGAATGTGCAAGGAACGCCAAGAGAGAGATAGCCACAAAAAATCACCTATCTTCGAAAACTCTTGAGCTAATTCGCCAACGTGGTTTGGCGCATGCCTCAGGCAACTGCAAGCTAATGTCTGAGCTCGCAAAGCAGTGCAGAGATGCGATCAAGGAAGACCTCAAAGAGAGAAGAGCAGAAGTACTGGTAGATGCGGCAGAAGCTGGAAAAAATATTCGTAACGCCCGCCTGTCCTTCGCCAACTACAAGACCAAGATGACTGCCCTCCGACGTCCTGATGGATCCATCACATCCTCCAGAACGGCAATGGAGAAGATTATCCATGACTTCCACTCAAATCTCTTCGATAGCCATGTCCACTTGCCGACATACCAAATTCCACAGGATGGATATGTCGTTCCCAACGTTCTCCCTTCCAAAATCTGACACGCCATTTCGTCGGTAAAGAAACAAACAGCACCCGGCCCAGACAAGGTCAGACCTGAACACCTGAAGAACCTGCCGTCAGTACTCATCAATACACTGGCTCGGCTCTTCACTCGCTACCTGTCTGGATGCAAGGTTCCGTCCCAATGGAAAACCAGCAGGACCGTACTACTGTTCAAGAAGGGAGACATCCATGACATTGGCAACTATCGCCCGATCTGCCTATTGTCTGTCATCTACAAGTTGTTCACTCGAGTCATCCTAAATAGGATTGGCAGAACACTAGATGAAGGACAACCATGAGAGCAAGCCAGGTTCCGCAAAGGATTCAGCACCATCGACCATATCCACACGATAACCAAGCTCATTGAGGTTTCTCGGGAGTTCAAGATGCCGCTCTGTCTAACGTTCATTGATTTAAAGAAGGTCTTTGATTCTGTTGAGATGGAAGCAGTCATTGAAGCCCTTGCCAATCAGGGCATTCAAGCCCAATACATCAGGATCCTCTGTGAGCTGTATTGCAGATTCACTACTAGGATCTCACCATTCTACAAAGAAGTGATCGTTGATGTCAAGAGAGGGGTGCGGCAGGGTGATACCATTTCACCGAAACTCTTCAGTGCCACCCTCGAGAACATCATGCGAGGACTGAAATGGGAAGGAATGGGAGTGAAGATACATGGTAGGCAACTACACCACCTCCGCTTTGCTGATGACATTCTTTTAATAACACCAAACATCAGCCAAGCGGCACAAATGTTGGCCGACTTTGACCGTGAGTGTGGAAAGGTAGGACTACAGCTGAATCTTATGAAGACAATGTTTATGAGAAACAGCCTCATTCCTGACACCCCATTCGCTCTCAACGGAACGACCCTCTCCGAATGCAACAGCTATGTGTACCTAGGTCGAGAGGTCAACATGACAAATGATCTGGCACCCGAGCTGCGCAGGAGGAAGAGAGCAGCTTGGAATGCCTTCAAGAACGTCGAAGAAATAGCTAAGAGGACTAAGAACTTCCGGCTCCAGACACATCTCTTTGATTGCACTGTTCTTCCTGCATTAACATATGCCTCAGAGACCGGGCCCTACGCAAACAAGATGAGAATGCTATTCAGGTCTCCCAAAGAAGAATAGAAAGAGCTATGCTTGGAATATCACGTTTCACTCAAATGAGAGAAAGAATCCGGAGTTCTGACATCTGTCGATGATCAAGAATCAGGGACGCTGTCTCATTTGCCAAGGTGTCGAAAATCAGATGGGCTGGTCACGTAATGAGATTTAAAGACGACTGCTGGACTAGAGCTGTTACCGACGGGATTCCACGGGATGTCAAAAAACCGCGTGGCTGCCCACCTACCAGATGGTCAGACTTCTTCATCAAGATCATGAATGATCGGTTTGAGGCCCTTCATGTTCCCGGAGCGAACAGATGCCATTGGGCTACACTAGCACGTGACAGGGACAAATGGAGACGTTACTGGCTCCTGCTCGAGCAAATCGATGACTAACGGGAAGTTAAGTGATTAAGTGATTACTCAGTTCAGCCATTACTTACAATGTATTTCTCCTATCCTTAATTAAGGCAATAATATGACTCATTTTGACCCATTAGCTGGGAATGAAAGTAATTTTGTTTCTCCCAAACTCAAGTTTGAAGAACAAGAAATTGGGGGCTGGGAAGATGAATGCTGGGCTGGAAGGCGTACTTGCATGCCAGGTACCCAGCTTTGCTTTCTGATACTGGATGGTTCCTGAGAAATGCTGGAAGAAAACCCTGAGCACCCCTTTGTGGGTAGCAAGTGAGCTCTGCTGGGGGTGACCCAAAGCACTCCGACCCTCCAAAAAGGAGGGAAAGTAAAGAACACTTTAAAATAATCTATTTTAAAATTTGATAGCATTAAGACAGACTGGTTTTGTTCATTTGTTTGTTTATGAAAGCCTGGTGGTGTTCAGGGCTTAGTCCTGACTTTGCACTCAAGGACCACTCCTGATGGTGCTTGGGGGATCATGTTTGGTGCTGGAAATCACACCCAGGTCATGTGCAAGCAAACACCTTACCCACTGTCCTATCTCTTTGGCCCCCAAGACAGAAAGCTTCTGTATAAAAGAGACACCAAAAAACAAACTGATGGGGTTGTAGAGATAGTACAGTGATTAAGGTACTTGCTTTGCAACCCTAGTTCTTCCCCAGAACCACATATAGACCCCAAGTTTCACGAGGAATAATCCTTGAGCACAGAGCCAAGAGTAATTTCCAAGCAGTGGTGGTTGTAGTCCCAAATAACCTTTGCCCTGAAAATGTGAAAAAGAAGCCATTGGTTAGGACAATACCATTTGCAATGCCTATAACTTACAGGATCAAGTCCAGGAAATATGAGGAATTCAATCAACATGAAAGGATAACTGATAAAAAAAAAAAAAGTAAACAGAGTGGCCAGGGAAGTAGTACAGGGCTTAAAGCATTTGCTTTGCAAACAGCTGACCATTGTTTAATCCCCAGGGCCATATATGGTACACCAAGCATTGCTAAGAATGATCTCTAAGCACAGAATCAAAGAAAGCATTGAGTATCACCAGATATAACCCTGTAAAAAAACACAAAAAAGCCAAATAAACAAATATAAGACATAATGGATAGGCTAGAGAGATATAACAGTGGGAAAGGAACTTGCCTTGCACTAGGCTGACAGGGATTCCATTTCCAGCACCACGTATTTCCCAAGTCCTGCCAGAAGTGATCCTCGAACACAGAGCCAAGAAGAAGCCCTGAGTCCCTACAGGGTGTGGCCCCCCAAACAGAAATAAACCAACCAAGGTGAACAGTGAGTGCATATGGAAAAGTTGAAAGGTGTTCTGAATGTAGAAAAAACATGCCTAATTTCAGTAGGAATCAGGAAAATTAAAACAATGGAGAAAGCTTTGCATATAATGAACTCTTACAATAAACTCTGTTAATAAACCTGGCAAACCAAGCGTTGGGTGGTTGGGTGGGGATGGGGGTTATGCAGAAGAGCCACAGTGCTCAGGCAACGAGGGTGAGTGGTGAGTGTTACACAGTTTGAAGAGCCATCGCCTGGAAACTTCCCAGACCCTTGGTGTTCCTTCTGGCTCTGCAAGAATGTATGATGACAAACTAAGTGGTAGGGCTGAGATGAATGATCACAGCACGAAGGCACCGCAATCCAATAGCTTGTACCAGAGCTATAAGCATACAAATAAGTATATCTAGGAGGATTTTAAAAGGAAAATGCAGAAATCATTAAACAACAACAGCAGCAGCAACAACAAAAACAAAACCAGCAAAATAGACTGTGTACCATTTTATGTACATACATATGAAAATCAAATATAAAAAACCATGGCTGTGAAGAGGCCATGGCACAAGATGCCACCTTCAGATCAGAAGCTCTTCTGCTCTGGGAAGTGGAAGTAAGGGACATGACACTGGGATGCCAAAAGAGAAGTATTCAGCTTTGTTCTTTTTTTTTTCTGAAAAGATGGCAAAATTGCATTATATCTGATATCTGGGTGGTGAGCATTTGTTATTTGTTTCATAACAAACCATAATTAAAAAAGAGAAGGGTGTGAAGCAAAGAAAGGGCAAATGAAATGGACCTCCAAGAATAGGGAAGTATTTCTGAAGTTACCAAACCGGTAAGGAGCCCCACACCCACTCCTGTCCAGAAGAGTGCCACATACGGGCATGGGCTGATGTAGCTACGAAGTGGCTCTTGTTGCTTCTCCATGCACTAACAGTGGATGAAAACCCCCTAGTGGGACCTCTTTTCCTTGGCTTAAAACTTGCTTGTCATATCACATGTGTGGTATGTGTGTGTGAGTGTGCTTGGGCTAGACCTTGCAATAAAATGTTTATTCTTGCAAAAGAGGAGAATAACTATAGACTGAAGAAGAGTGATGGTGGGAGGAAACTTGTGGAAGTGAATGAATGTCTATTTGGGGATATTAGCATATCACTCAAGACTGTCAGGTATACTCTTCAGTTTACATGAAAAGAATAAGAACAAGCTTGGAGGGAAGAAGCTCAGCTGTCAAAATCTCTTAGGTTCAATCTTGTATTCTCAGACACCCCAGGGTCCCCGGCTCTCAACTGAACCCCAGTGCAACCAACCAGGTCTTGACAGATTTTCAAGTCCATTTCCTTCAAACTCCTATTTTTTGCAAACTGGGTTCTGTTCAAATTTGGGGATACACTTGGAAGAGCAGGAGACAAAAAATTCTACACCTAAGTCCCAGACCACACTCAAAGTTGTAGGGCTTGGCGGCAGCTGTCCCTTCTCATCACCCCACCTGCTTGTGGTCCTGTCTGTCATGCCCACAGTCAGCCTGTGGGCACCAGCTCAGGGCATCAACAACCTTGATCCAGAGACTCCCAAATGAAACTCAAAACAGATCTCTACAGAGATGTCTCTGGTCCCCAACCATTTACAATTTGAAAATCTAGAAGCTCTTATGATACTCATAATATGTACGGTCATGGTCACCGTCCTCCCGTTGTTCATTGATTTGCTCGAGCGGGCCCAGTAATGTCTTCATTGTGACACATGTTACTGTGTTTGGCATATCAAATATGTCACGGGGAGCTTGCCAGGCTCTCCGAGAGGGGCGGAGGAATCGAACTCAGGTCGGCCATGTTGACTGCATGCAAGGAAAATGCCCTATCCCTGTGCTATCGCTCCAGCCCATAATATGCAATTGTAAATAAATTACCTAGCATCTGCCCCTGGCAGGCAGGCTTGACTGGTGGTGGGAAAATTAAAAATGGTGGTGGTGGGAAGGTGTAATGGTGGTGGGATAGGTATTGAAATATTGAATGTAACCAATGTGAACAATCTTATGAAAATAAAATAAAAAAAATAGGTTGTAGTCCTCTGAGGCATGTCACTGAAGTAAGACTGATCTCAGAGTGAACAGGATCCTGGCACAAACTCTATGCTTAGAGCCTCCATGAACTGCCATGGTGGACAAAATAAAATAATGCCTAGTTATGGCCTTCAAGATCAAGCTGTTATATGGTCACTTCATGTCTCTGGAAGCCACTTCCTGCTACACCTCTCAAACTCTCCAGGGCTTTTGGCAGATCCAGGTTCTCCCCTGCTGCGGTTCTTGTACCCCCGCTATTTCCTCTTCTTGAAGTGGTTTCTGCTACCATCACTCCCATGGCCAGCTCCTTCTCACTCTTGGGTTTTACTCTTCCTACCCACCAGCCCCCCATTCTATCTCCAGGTTTCAATTTTTCTGGTCTCAGTTGGCACCTTGAGAACTGAAATCTTCTCAGTTGCTCAAGTGATTCTTAATATATGGTCAGAGTTGAGAACCACTGTTTTAGCTTCTGCATCACCTGTTCAGAGACCAGGACCCTATTGAAAGAGGAGCGTCTGCTTAACTATTTTATCTCAGCTCTGTGCTTTAAGTATTTGTTTCTTTCTGGTTTGCTTTTCATCTCTTCTTTTCACAGCACAGAATTTTCTAGGAGCTGAGACGAGTAGCACCAGCATCAGCTAGCTGGAAATGCATGAATAAAGTGTGTGCTTGGTTCATTGGGACTTAGATTCATCCTCCAGGTAATTTAAACTCATCCTAAACAATGAAACTCTCCAGTAAGTGGAAGCTGCAGGAAGTGATACCAGACTCCCCAAAATGAAGACAAAAAATTAAGCAAACAAACAAGCCAAGCACAGTAAATTCTTCTGGGCAGGGATTGCTGAGGATAGTGTTCCTGGGACTGGAGAGATAGTACAGTGGGTAGTGTGTTTGCCTTGCATGTGGCTGACCTGGGTTTGTCCCTGGCATCCCATGTGGTCCTGTGAGCACTGACAGGAGTAATCCCTGCGGACAGAGCTAGAAGCAACCCTAAACATCACCTGGTGTTGCCCTCAAGGGGGAAAAAAACAGTGTTCCTCATCTTGTTCTTCCCTAAAAGTTTGTCACAAGATTTAGAACATAAGGCTTGAGCACTGATGCCATGGATGACTTGGTCACAAGAGAATTACTGACCATGTTGGCATCCACCAGCCTGCAACTAGCGCTTGATAACTGAAGGGCTAATTCCTGCTTTTTTGACCGTATAAACAACTTTTCATGGGCTTGGAGGCAAGGATGCTTATGGAGGCTGTGTGTCTGTCATTGTCCAACCTACCACCTCGATATTAATGATGCTTTTTCTTCACTCCCCACCTCATCTCTCATTAGATTGGTCCCTCGAATGGCAGCAGAACAGGACTCTCCCTCATACAAGCAAACAAACAAGCCAAGCACAGTAAATTCTTCTGGGCAGGGATTGCTGAGGATAGTGTTCCTGGGACTGGAGAGATAGTACAGTGGGTAGTGTGTTTCCCTCATAGAGATGTAAGAAGCCTCATGTGTTGTGCACTCTGTATTCTCATCTAGCAGAACCCCAAGATGAAGTAGGGGCTGAGTCATCCTGTACACTGAATCTCTATGGCATAGCACATTTCTTTTGTCAGTAGCTCATGAGTGAAGTGAAAGTGAATGAAATGAGCAGATCAAGCAACCGTCTCCCTCCACCAACATTGTTAAATCCTTTCTTGTAATTTCTAATGGCTGTTCATTTTGAAAAAGAGTTTTTTAGAGCCTCAATAAGCATGGCCCTATAAAATTATGTTTAATGCTGATTGGATAGTCCTTCATGTTTTTCATAAAATATTACGGAGCCTGGCAAGCTACCGAGAGTATTCGATATGCCAGACACAGTAACAACAAAGTCTCCAATGGAGACGTTACTGGGCCCCCTCGAGCAAATCGACGATCAACGGGAGGGCCTTTACCTTTACAAATTGAAACTTACCTAAAAATACTTATGTCAACAGATATCATTCTATTATTTCTTGTTTTAGGAACATGGAATAGCTGAAGTTAAAGTCCATTTTAGTAGAGGCACATAATTGAGAGGTAGAATCCTATGTTCTCCTGAGATGTGAAATATATTATCCAAAGGGAACACCTAGATCAATGCTGTGCTTTAGTAAGCAGCTTGGGAGAGACCTGGAAGGACCCAAGCAAGAGCCCCCAGGCATCACATGATGACTGCGCTTGGATCTAGCCTCCAACCATATCCTAATACCCAAGGATTTAATTAATTAATTAATTATTAATAATTTTTTCTTATTGAATCACCGTGAGATACTTCATTACAAAGCTGTTCATGATTAGGTTTCAATCATAGAGCTTCCAACACCCATCCCTCCACCAGTGTACATTTCCCACCATCAATGTGTCCAGTTTTCCCTCCCCCCAATTACCCCCCCTCTATAGCAGACACTTTTCCTCTCTCTCTCTCTCTCTCTCTCTCTCTCTCTCTCTCTCTCTTAAACCCACCAATTTAACAGCATTTGCTTCTCTTCATAAAACTCATGTACCTCATTCCCACAGGGTCCTAGTCACCACTTGGCTTCGACAGGGTTTTATTTTCTGAAAACTACACTCCTGTCCCAGTCACATCAGTAACAAAACCCCTCAGGGGAGCTTGCATGGGAGAAAGGGAATATTTGACCACTTCATTCAATACCCCCCAACCCCCATTCCAAGTTCTGGGGTGGAGAGCCCCATCTCAGATTCTTTGAGATTTCAGTAAAGAAAGCATTTTGAGACTCTAACAACATGAGGGCTCTAGAGATAGTATAGGGGTTAAGGCATATGCTCTGCATGCTCTGGTCTCTGGTTGTTCTCAAGTGCCACATACAGCCCCCTGAGCACTGCTAGGAGTGAACCCTGAGGACCACCAGATATGGTCTCACCTCCTTACCTTTTCCAAACAAACAAATGAAATTATGACTATTTATAAGACAGTCACAGGAGCATCTAGGCCCTATTATTCCCAGAGCTAACAAGTCTGGTCCTTGTCCTGCTGAAAGCACCTTCGACCACTTAAAGATCAGTCCAGTTCTGGGTATTCTTGTACCAACATACTATTTTCTCTGAGGACCTACTTTTTCTGAGGCAATATAACACAGAAAAGATCAGGCTCTGAGAGCAAATTTGGTGCTTACATTTAAGTTCCAGTACTTAGTAGGCATGAGACTATGACCAAGTGACTATGACCTTTTCCATGTCTTGGTGTACTCAGCTAGAAAATTGGGTGTAGCAGGAATATTCTGTAAGTGTTGTTAGGGATAATGTGTGTTAGAGATGACAGATGCTAACTGCTAGTAGTTTTCTCCTGTGTTCAGAGAGTCTCCATGCTTCTTAGCACATTATTTATTTATGGTAGGGTAGGGGGGTGATAGTCAACATGCATCCAGACCCAGGTTGGTCCCTGCACTATAATAGGTGCCTTTAATTGCAACCTGATTTATCTTTACAATAGCACTGTGGGATCATGACCACCATCGTCAACAATGCCAGGGATAAGGAAAGTAAGATAGAGTTTAACCGATTTAGGAATAAACAAGCATAAAAGACAATAATCTTGTCAACTGTGCTATTTATTAGGTGTTCCATGGAGAAAAGGTAGAATCGTTTTCTCTCCTTTAATATGCTATGTGGCTTTCTGCAATAGGTCACACAGTATCAGGGGTAATGTTGAGACAAGGGAAATTAAGCAAAACCAACTTCCTCTTTAAGTATATCCTTGATATTAGTCTATAAAGAACACTACAAAGAATGGCATGTTGGTATCATATTTGAGACTGGGACATTTATTTACCAGGCCACTCTCATAGTAAGTAGTGTTAAACTGTTTTGTTAAGACTTACAACACAAGAAAGTATCTTGTGTTGTAAGTCTCAGTTGATCTACCTATGAAAAATAGTCAGGCAATGATAATAAAACACACTTTGCAACAGTTTTGTCTCTTCTATCATAAGAAAAAATAAATTAGTAACTCAAATGTCCAACTCTATTGAAGCGATTAAAATGAATTTTGGGATTAAGGTGATTGATTATAGGAATGGTATCACAGCTCCTAAATTACTCAAGACATTTTAGCTGAAATAAGATAAGAAAATGTTCTTATAGAGTGTGGTAACACTCTAGAAATTATAAAGTGTACTTTAATATGATAGTATTCTGAAAAGTCTGTGCTTACTTAATAATAGTCCCCTAAGTGATAGAACTGAAGAAAATGTGTATTGTTTTATTTTTATCTATATTCTGAAGAAAATTTCTTAGATAATATTTTTCTTTCACAATAAAAACCATAGTAATAGTATAAAAAGCATCTCTGGAGCCAGAGAGTTAGTGCAGTGGGTAAAGCACTTGTGTGTATGGTGACTAGTTTCAACCCCTAGTGTCATTACATACCATATCTCAAACCTCTCAGAAGTCATCCCAGAATGCAAAGTGGGAGTAAGCCCTAAAAGTTGCCAGCTGTGGCCCTGAGCCTCTAAACAAACAGACAAAACCCAAAAGCATTCTTTATCTGTTACACCAAACACATACCATCCAGTTCAACTTTTTTTCTTGCTACTATCTCATTTTCTTCAAGAAAATACAAGTCATTCTTTCTTTTCTTGGGCCATGCCCAGAGGCATTCAGGATTTATGCTTGACTCTCTAACTCAGGGATTATTTTAAGTGATTTTCAGGGGACCTTCTGGGGTGCTGGGGATTAAATCCAGGTTGGCAGTGTGCAAAGCAAATACTCTACCTGCTATATTAACTTTCAAGCCCTCAAGTGAAAAATTTAAACCTTAGTATCTTCTTTTGCTTTTGAAGAGAATTTAGCAATCGAGGGCAATTGGTTCAAAGAAGTGTAGAGTAAAAGATTCAGTTTGAGCCACTCAGAGGCCTTGCAGAGGACAACCTTCATGTCCAGCTGAGGCTGTGGGTCTTGTGAGCTTTCATTGTCCTCACAACCTCCTCCATTCCTCTCCCCTGTGACTATGCAACTTTGACCCCAATTCACCTCTTCGCCCTTCCTCTCCCCACCCTAGGGCAAGGTTGTACTCTCACCTTTACAGCTTTATTCTGGTTCAAGAGATTCCAAACTAGAAATATTCATCTTATTAGTACCAGTAATTTTACTCCATGACTTGGAGGCCAACCACACATACTAGGGGAAAAGGGAGCTCTGATAAAGAGGGGAACACCAAATAAAGGTGTTGGGAGGATCCTCCCAGGATGGGAGAAGCATGCGGAAAGTAGACTATAGACTAAACATGATTGTCACCCATTGCCTCTTTTGCAAAGCACAACACACAATAAGAGAGAGAGAACAAAAGCGAATGCCCTGCCACAGAGGCAGGGTGGGATGGGGGGAATGGTGGGTGGGAGGGATACTGGGATCCATGGTGGTGGGAAATGGGTGCCGGTGGAGGGATGGGTATTTGATCATTGTATAATTGAAACCCAAGCACAAAAATGTGTAAGTCTGCAAGTGTACCTCATGATGCCTCACTATTAAAAAATTGTTTAATAAAAAAAAAATATTCATCTTATAAAACCTGTAGCACTGTCTGTAGCACTGTCCTCCCATTGTTCATTGATTTGCTCTAGTGGGCACCAGTAACGTCTCCATTGTGAGAATTGTTGTTTTAGTTTTTGGCATATCAAATACATCATGAGTAGCTTTCCAGGCTTTGCCCTGAAGGTGAGATACTCTCCGTAGCTTGCTGGGTTCTCCTAGAGGAGCGGAGGGATTGAACCCGGGTTGCCCTACCCATTGTGCTATTGCTCATAAAACCTATGTCCTCTCTATTCCAATGCCTGAAAAACGTGCCCTCCTCAACCAACAAAATACGGTAAGACTCAAGGTCTCAGTTCCTGTTTTTATTGGGGCAGGGAAAAGGAGGTATCCTCTCCTTAATGACAGAAGGAAAAACCAATCTCTTTTTCTAGGGGCTGCAGAGCTGGGAAAGGGCTGTAGGTTAGAAAATGGATTCCTTCTACACTCTTTAAATTATAAGTATATTATATACAGTTAGCTATAAATATATCACAAAATTTTACAGAACAACAATTTCTGGAAGCTAGCAGAGTCTGCTGTAGTTGAGCTACTACTTTATGGTGACACTACTTGTTATGGATGGCACAACTGACATCCTGTCCTCTATTATCCATGTTTTCTAAATAATAGCTCTTAATAAACTTTTGGAAAATTACTGATCCCTAAGGTTTGAACTGTTTGTTTGCTTTCCTTAATTAAAACAATAAAATGTATTTTTCCTTAAATCAAAAGAGCTTCTTCTACAAAATTCACTGCTTGTCAGAGTGGTACATGTCATCAGACATACCCAAAATATAATACAGGAATTATCTTCTGGGATCCAAAGTGCTCCTAATTGGCAATAACTATGTTGCTGGTCCTGGCAGTCAGGCCATCCTAAAAGACAGTATATCAAATAATATGTTTTCTTTCCATAAACATAACCCTTCCTCTATTCTGAAGATTAGAATCAGAATAAGAAGTATCCGCCCTTACAAGTCTCACAGCTGGTATATTAAGAACTCAGCAGCTTTCTTAGCACGTGGAACAACCATGGAGCAAGCAGAAATCGCCTGAGCCTGGAAGATCGAGCTGTGGCGTCCTGTCCTCTGCTCTACTCCCCCTAGACAACCAGAGAGAGACGGGGGGGCCGGGAAAGAAAGAGTCAAGTTGATTACTTACCATTTTGTTTGAAGAACTGAGGTGCCTGGCACACAATGACCCGAAGATGCTGTAACTCTGACAGTGAATGTGCAAGTTAGCTTTGCAGCCTGTACTTCCTTTTTTGAACTGTGTGGTCTGTCCAGTCTTCACACACTGATACGTAAGGTGGCATTTGCATGTTATCTCAGCCCTCAGAGCATTTGTATAACTGGGCAGGTTTATTCAGTTACTACACCTTTGTAATATGAATATAGGTACAGGGGAAGCTTTGAAGTCTAAAAGATTGATACGAAATTTAAAGGGGAAAAATGCCTGTGCATTATGTTCAGCATGAAGTATTAACTTGTTTCAAATAAAATCTGTATTTGTGGGCCAGAGCGATAATACAGCAGATAGGGCATTTACACAGCCGACCCGGGTTCGATTCCAAAGCAGCCCATATGGTCCCCTGAGCAGAAACAGGAGTAATTCCTGAGAGCAGAGCCAGGAGTAACCCCAGTGCATAGCCGGGCGTGACCCCCCTTCCCCAATATATTTGTTAATCAATCCATTTGCCTATGTAAATATATATGCATATTTGTAGGTATCTACTTATTTTTCTACCTACCTTCTTATTTATTTATTTGTCTGTTTCTGTTTTTTGGAGGGGTCACACCTTGCTATGCTAAGGATTTACTCCTGGCTCAGGGATCACTCTTGGTGGATCATATGTGGTGCTAGAGATTGAATCCCAATTTGGGTGCATGCAAGGCAAGCAGTTTCCACTATGCTATCTATCCTTATCATTTATCTGCCACCTGCCTACAAATGAAATACTCAAAAATGTAAGCAGTGATTCACTGAAGTGAAAGTCTTATCACAAATTCTTGTTTTGTTCTTATCTGAAGATGAAATATTCAAATGAACATATATATATTTCATTTTGAGCACTAGTTGAAAATAAATATAATCTTAAAAAGAATACAAGATCATGAAAATGCTAATTAACAATGTCAAAACTATTTAAACCTGCCTAGTCAATATTTAAGTGGTGGAAATAATTATAATTTTATCATAGACTGTTTTTCATTTTATTAAAAAAAAGTAAGATATATTGGGCTGGAAAGATAGTACAGTGGGTAGGGCACTTGCTTTGCATGTGGCCGCCTTGGTTTGACTGGTCCCAGACAGCAGGTACCACATACATTCCTCCCCCCCAAACCTCATGCTTTTCAGGAGCGATTCCTGAGCAAAAAACCAGGAGTAAGCCATGAGTACAGTTTGGTGTGACCCAAAACAAGAAAAAAGAAAAAAATCCACTAAAATGCACCCCAAACATAAAGGATATGTTGGGACTGTATATACAGCTGAATGGACTGAACACAGGCTATATATATATATATATATATTAATATATATATGTATATGAGTCAATCCTGGCACCACATGGTCCCACAATCATCACAGAAAGTGACTCCTGAGCACTAAGTCAGAAGCAGCCCCTGAGATCCTGCTGGGTATGGCCCCAAACAAAATACATATATTGTTTATGTTAATCTGGATTCATATGTTGTGTTTATTGTTCTTTTGGTTTAGTTTAGGTGACATCAAATGACTTACACTGGTATAGTATTATAGAATAGTATAGAATTTAGCTAAGGACATGGCTCTTGAGCCCTAGAGTTGATTTCCTAAGATTTCTATGAAACACTTCTCTGAATACATCCTGTGCCCTATTATTTGAAAATTGTTCTTATTTTGATTTGGGGGCTATACCTGTCAGCGCTCAGGCCTTACTCCTGGCTCTGTTCTGTCAGGTAAACTCCTGCAACTCTCTGGAGACAGTCTATAGTACTGGGGATTCAACCAGAGTTGGAAGGATTTAAGGCGAGCACCTTAAAATCATACACATTAAAATCACCAAGGAGCCTGTTAAATGTCCTGTTCCTGCCTGGAGTCTAATAGTACAGAGGTTAAGTGCTGCCATGCTGCCAACCCTGCTTAGATTCTGATCCCCCAAGCATCACTTGAGGGCAGAGAGCCAGGAATAGACTCTGAGCACTCTCAGGTACGACTCAAAAACCAAACAAATCAAAAACTATCTCCAGTTCTCAGGATGCATCAGGTGACTAAATAAAAACCTTTAGGCATCAGCTTGTCTTAAAATTCCCCAGGTGATTCCAAGGTACAGACCTATTTTCTGGAAGGAAGAGTGAGTGAAGCTTTGCAGGGAGAAATAGTCCTGACCCTCTGATACTGAGTTTATCAATCTATTTCACCACATGCAAAATAATAATGGCCTATTCCTGGTCATCTTGTGGTTTTTCTCTTTGTACTAGTAACTTGAATAACAATTGTTTAATAGGGGGGCTGGAGCTATAGTACAGTGGGTAGGGCAATTGCCTTATATGTGGCTGATCCGGGTTCGATATGACTGCCACCTTGAGTATTTCATTTGTAGGTAGACATCCCATATGATCCGTGGTGCACTGCCAGGAGCAATTCCTAAGTTCAGAGTCAGGAGTATCCCCTGAGCATTGCCAGGTATGGTCCAACGAAAAACAACAAAATTGTTCAACAGAAATCTGACCATTTTATTTACTGACAGAGTCTCTGGTTAATAAGATTTTGAATTTCACCTCATTAATTTGAACTCCAGTCAATTTAAGCTTAGTTTTCAATGTAGATTAAGGTAATTCTTAGTTGTTATTAAATCAAATTCATCAGTCATTAAAAAACGTGTTTAAGAGAATTTCTTTTGTTTATGTGCTTTTTAACCCTTGTGACTAAGAAAAGCAGTTAATGACTGAGGTTCTGAACCATAATTTATGATCTATCAAGAAATGTACTTTTTGTTGGGTGGGTGGGGGGCATAAACACTTTAATTAAAAAAATACTTTAGATATCATGTGAGTACACTTCCTTTAAGTACACTTCCATTAAGTCTGAAAGTCCCACAGCAGGAAGTCCCAAAACAGGAAATGCAGTAAAGATGACAAACAACATAGTGATACAATCTCTTTTTTTTTTTCTCTTTTGGTTTTTAGGTCACACTAGGTAGGTGGTGCTCAGGGCTTACTCCTGCCTCTGCCACTGCATGCAGGGATTACTCCAGGTGGGCTTGAGGGACCATCTGGAGCGCTACAGATCAAATCTGGGTCTGCTGCATGTAAGGTAAGAAAGCTACTGTTGTATTTTCTCTCAAACCTGGTGATACCATCATAGGAGGAGAAGTTATATTTTTGTGATCTAGGCCCTGTTAATATTCCTGCTGAGAGAAAAGGGAGAATGCAAAAGTGGTTATAATTCTTTGAATCTTTGGGGACATATTCTCTTTCCATGAATTTGCATTTTCGATACCATATTAGGCCAATTATGTTAGAATAGTGAGTCAGCCACTTGGGTGCTCTCTAGAGTCACTGATAGATGGGCACTGTGAGGTCTAGACTTGCTTGGTGGCTTGCTCATACCAGCTTAATTTTTTTAAAGTATACTGTGCAAGTCAATGGAGATAAACACACACACAGACAAATTTAAGGGAACATGAAATACTGATCATTTGAAAACATTGTCAGTGTTGCAGCCAGAGAAATAGTATAGTGGGTAGGGTATTTGCCTTGCATACGGTCGACCAGGGTTCAATCCCCAGGATACCATATGGTACCTAAGCACTGCCAGGAGTAATTCCTGAGTGTAGAGCCAGGAGTAACCTCTTAACATTGCTGGGTGTGATCCAAAAAGAAAAAAAATAAGGAAAACATTGTCAGAGTTGTACATACCAACTTTTAAAGCAAACATGGTTAAGAAGGTTAAACATCTCCATCAAAAAATAGGGGAAGAGATGAACAGAAACTTCCTCAAGTAAGGCATAGAGGTAAACAAAGGTATGTGACTAATTCTCCACATAATTTATCATCAGAGAAATGCAAGTAACCAACAATGAGATATCATCTCACACCAGTGAGACTGGCACACATCACAAAGAACAAAAAATCCCAGTGTTGGTGTGGAAATAGGAAAAAGGGACCCTCATTCACTGCTGATGGCAATGTTGATTGGTTCAGCTTCTTTGGAAAGCCCTATAGATACTTCTCAAACAAATTAGGAATTGAGATTTCACAAAACCAAGAATTACACTTCTTGGTATCAATCCCAAAGGCCCCAAAACTCTATTCAATAAAGACATTTTTTACTTTTTTGTTCATTGTAGCACTATTTACAATAGCCCAAACCTAGGAACAACGCAATTGCCCAAGAACAGATGACCGGAAAAAGAAGCTATGTACATATATTACACAATGGAATACTATTCAGCTTTAAGAAAAAATGAAATTATGCAAATCATGCAATTTGCTACTACATGGAGAGTATTTGGAGAATATCTTGCTAAGTGAAATTAGTTAGGAGAGGAATAGATACAGAATGATCTCTCTCATATGCGGTATATAAAGAAACATAGTAGGGAAATAACAAGTGTGCAAAGGTAACAGAAACTGAGAATGTCTTCAGTAGGAGGCTTACCTCGAGGGTCACTGGAACAACAGTGGAAGGAAGCAGGCACTAAGGTGGAGGGTGCAGTGCTGGGATGTTTTATGTCTTAATCCTACCAACAACAGTTCTGTAAACCATAGTGCCTAAAATAAAATCTTACAAAGATTATTAGTATCATGATCACGATCACGATCATCCTGTTGTTTGTCGATTGCCTTGAGCAGGCACCAGTAACGTCTCCTTCGTTGTAGCCCTGAGATTTTAAAAAGTGCCATATTCAAGGCTCTTTCAGGTTTAGGAGAATGAGACCCATCATTGTTACTGGTATTTGGCATATTAGGTACGCCACGAGGAGTTTGCCAGACTCTGCCGTGTGGGCAGGTTACATTCGGTAGCCTGCCAGGTTGTCCAAAGTAAGAATGAGATAATAAGATGTCGCGCGGCGCGAATGTGGCCGCACGCTTCCGGGAGCTGGGTTTTATAATCTCTGGGTCTTGGCCGTTGATGGGATTACACGGGGGGTCAGTTGGTGGGTGTGACCCCTGCCTACTGGAAGATGGAGGATCTGGATGGAGGATGCTCAGCCCCGATCCGAGCAGGAGGCAGAGTCTCCTGCCTGTGCACCTGGCTGTCCTCACCGGGGCCCTTTGGAGGTGGGCGGGTTGAGTTTCCCTCCCCACCCCAAGCAGAGCTCCAGTAACTGAAGACCTCCAGAACCAGTCACAACCATGCTGAGACCACTCACCACACGCATGAAGGTACCGGTAGAAGAACAAAGGCATGCGGGTCCTGGGGTTGAGATCTCCAAGCCTGCTATTAGTCTTTTTTCATTCATTCATTCATTCATCATCCTGTTATTCATCGATTGCCTCGAGCAGGCCCCAGTAATGTCTCTTTCATCCTAGCCCTGAGATTATATTCAAGGCTCTTTAGGAGAATGAGACCCATCATTGTTACTATTAGTCTAGTGGGTTGGAAATGCTTTCTAAGTGATGAGTCATAGAGGAAGAAACACATGATCAGTTATGGTGAGTACTCAACACTAACGTTGTTGAACATGACCCCTAAGAGAAGAGAACAGAGGAAGGTGGAGTCTCACATCCTCCAGGAAGCCTATGTACTGTTTGCTTTCTGCTCTCCTTTTTAGCTGAAAAATTGCATCGTGGTAACAAAAAACACTTTGATCTGTTTGCCTGTTATCTTCAGCTTGACAACCCAACTAGATTTGATACTCCTCTAGGATGAATTAATTTTCCTATTCCCTTCAGTACTCAAGACAGTAGTTTTAAATTTTAATATTTTGGTTTCTGGACCACGCTTGGTTCTGCTCAGGGATTACTCCTGGCTCTGAGCTCTGGGATCACTCCTGGTAGGAGTCTAAGAGCCATATGGGGCTTTAGGAATTGGATATGGATTGGTTGCATGAGCAAAGGAAATGCCCTACCTGCTGTACTGTCTCTCCAGACCCTAGATTTTAATTTTTAGAACCTTCTTGGTATCCTGTTTCTTTCCCGTTCCTTTCAGAATTTGATGGTTGCAGTAAGCACTTTGCACACTAATTCTACATGGTTACAATTTCTTTTGAAGCCCAACATTTATGGGAAACTGTAGGAAAAATCTTTGTTCAAATGTTGCAAAATATGAGGAGATGAGGGATAGTTACTGATCTTTGATGGTGGAGCTAAAGCACAGGCATGTTAAGGGACCCTGCGAGTTTCCAGACCAGGATATAGATCAGCTAAAACACTTGTCTTTTTTTTTTCTTTTTAAAAAATCAACATGCCTGCTGGCAAAGAACAACTCAAACTCACAAAATAGACTTGTGGAAATACCAGGAAATTCTGGTCTCCCTGTTGGGCTAGATATGGACTAGCTAGCTGGAAAGAAGCAGGGAGGAAAGCGGGATAAGAATAGGCATGGTCAGAAAGGCTGGGGAGGAGGAAATAGGCAGTCCCGTGATTGGGACTAATTTCTCTTTCACTTTTCGTTTTGAAAACAAAATGAATTTTTTTTTCACTCGTGTATTTTTCTTCCACCCTTGTATTTTTAAAAGAAGAACTTCAATGGTCTAGAAGAAGCAACTTGTCAAATTCAGGAAAAAAATGAACTGATCTTCCAATAGCAAGTTTTAGATGGGAATTCAAGGACAGAAAACAATTTGTCTTCAGAGCTTAAACCCACTCCCAGAAAAATGTTTGCTAAACTCTGAAAGAACTGCTGAAGTTGTTGGAGAAATCTGACCAGAAACAGGTAGTTCCTGAGAAGTCCGAGGGAGACAATCTAGTGTCACTGTGCATGCAGAATCGACTCAACTGTCACCAACATGAGACCACAAGCCTGGAAGGAGGTTCGTGAAGAACTTGAATAGGCTACTTATGGGCTATGTATCTCTAGGGGAAATACTTTTCACTCAACACATACAGTGCTTGCTAACCTACACAATAATTGGTACAATAAGTGATTAGTTCAATTTGTTCTAAGTTGTATACAGACATTTACTAATTAATTGTTTCTGTAACCCTCACACAACCTGATCAGACTCTCTCCCTGGTTCTTCTTGTGCCTTTGTGATTTATGACCTATTTATCTTTGCCCAACTCCTAGAATAGGTCACTTAGAGGTCCTTCTTCAAATTCCCCCTCTTCTGCCTCTAATTTTCCCACTTCAAAATAGAACTTGATCACTTGATCACTTGACATCCCATTACTCATCGATTTGCTCAAGAGGGTGCCAATAATATCTCCATTCGTCCCTATCATGTGTAAGTGTAGCCCAATGGAGTCTGCTTGTTCTAGGAACACGAAGAGCCTCAAACCGATCATTCAGGGTCTTGATGAAGAAGTCTGACCATCTCGTAGGTGGACGGCCGCACTATCTTTTGACGTCCCATGGAATCCAGTCAGCAATGGCTCTAGTCCAGCGGTCATCTCCAAATCTCATTACGTGTCCAGCCCATCTGATTATTGACGCCTTGGCAAACAAGACAGTGTCCCTGATTCTTGAGGTCAGAACTCCAGATTCTTTCTCTCATTTGAATGAAACGTGATACTCCAAGCATAGCTCTTTGACTCCTCTTTGGGAGACCAGAATAGCATTCTCATCCTGTTTTCATAGGGTCCCTGTCTCTGAGGCGTATGTTAATGCAGCAAAAACAATGGAATCCAAGAGATGAGCCTGGAACTGGAGGTTCTTCATCCTCTTAGCTATTTCTTCTATGCTCTTGAAGGCGCTCCAAGCTGCTCTCTTCCTCCTGCACAACTCAGGTGCCAGGTCATTCGTCATGTTGACTTCTCGACCCAGGTACACAAAACTGTTGCATTCGGAGATGTTCGTTACGTTGAGAGTGAATGGAACACCAGGAACAAGACTGTTTCTCATAAACATTGTCTTTGGTAAGATTCAGCTGTAGTCCTACCTTTCCAAACTCATGGTCAAAGTCGGCCAGCATTTTTGCTGCTTGGCTAATGTTTGGTTTTATTAGAACAATGACATCAGCAAAACAGAGGTGGTATAGTTGCCGACCATCTATCTTCACTCCCATTCCTTCCCATTCCAGTTGTCGCATGATGTTCTCGAGGGTGGCACTGAAGAGTTTTGGTGAAATGGTATCACCATGCCGAACCCCTCTCTTGACATCAATGATTACTTCTTTGTAGAATGGTGAGATCCTGGTAGTGAATCAGTAATACAGCTCTCAGAGGATCCCGATGTATTGAGATTGAACACCCTGTTTGGCTAGGGCTTTGATGACTTTGAATGTTCAAAATAGAACATTGGACATAAAAATCATAATTTTGCTTAAGTCTTTTATCAAAAGAACTTGGAGAGAAAGGTTAATAAAACAATTTAAGGATGAAAGAGTGTTGTGTTTTAATTTACTTGCTACTCTTTGGGTGGTTTTGGATATAGTCTATATCTTGTTCTCTAGAATCTACAGGATTCATGGGTGGAAGGGGGGGCACTAGGTGAGAGGTGAGAACACTGGTGATGGTTGTGTTGTTTGAATTACGTGCATGAGGAACCATCATGGACAGCATTGAAAACTACAACATTATTCCCAACAGCAGAAATGTGATAGGAACCCAAGTGTCCATAAGCAGTACATTAAAAAAATATGGTATACATACACGGTCACGGTCACGGTCCTCCCGTTGTTCATCGATTTGCTCGAGCGGGCCCAGTAACGTCTCCATTGGAGACTTTGTTGTTACTGTGTTTGGCATATCGAATACATCACGGGGAGCTTGCCAGGCTCTGCCATGCGGGTGAGATACTCTCGGTAGCTTGCCAGGCTCTCAGAGAAGGGCGGAGGAATCGAACTCGGGTCGGCCATATTGGCTGCGTGCAAGGCAAACGCCCTACCACTGTGCTATCACACAATGAAATATTATTCAACTTTAAAAACAATTTTTTTAAAATTGTTTTGGGTTTCAGGTCTGGTGCCACATGAAGGTACAGATTGAACCCAGTGAAATAAATCATATGAAAATGAGTAGTGTTCTATTAATCCATTTATACAATGTATCTAAAATAGTCAAATTCAGAGGTAGAAACTAGAATGGTACCAGTTCTGAGGAAATAGAGAATACAGAGCTATTGTTTAACAGGTCCAGAGTTTCAGTTTAGAATAATAACATTTTAGAGATGGATAGCAATGATAGTTACAGAGTAATGTGAATATACTTAATGCTATAAACTGTACCATTAAGTATGGTTCCAATGATAGATTTCATGCACTGTATATTTTGTCACAATAAAAAATTGCAACTCCAAAATTTTTACTGAGCGTATGATTTATTTAGAGAAGAGTACTAAGCCTCTGCTATTATATTCAGTTTTTAGATTTAATCTTCTTGGTCACTGAATGTCACAAATATTACAAACAAAATTGAAAGGGTTTTTAATCTACAGTCTTGCAGGAGAGCAAGAGCAATAGCCACTATTTGTTGCTTGTTCTTTAGGTGCCAAAGCTAACATCATTCTAACAATTCTATTAAGGAAATAGATATAATTGTTTCTGGGGATATCTTCGGTTCAGTGCCTTGCGATTGTTTAGTGACTCATTTGTTATATGTTACAACAGTCAGTTCTTTTGAACCATTCTACTATTTTTTTTTATCACAGTAGAGAATAATGAAATGGAAAGGGGGGACTTGGAAAAGATGGGGATGACAGAGGCAAGTAGAGTTAGATATTTGTCCTGGAAGGTATATGTGTTTATTTGTGAGTGTGTGAGAGAGAAATAATTTACTTCAAATAAACTAAGTTGAGTCTAATCTTTTATCCATCATTCATTGGGGCTGTTTTTCATAAATAACTTTTGCAAATCTTCCCCAGGAGCTGCTATTTGTGGAGCTGTAGCAACAATGTTGGTTGTTAATTGATTAGTGAATAACAATTAACTATTAATCCATGTATACAATATATCTAAAATAGTCAAATTCATGAGATAAAAACTAGAATGACCTGCAGGTCTGAGGAAGTAGGGAAGAAAGAGCTATTGCCTAGCATGTACAGGAGTTCAATTAAGGATGATAAAGTTCTAGAGATGGATAGTGATGATAGTTGTACAATAATGTGAATGTCCTTAATGCTATTAAACTGTACCATGTACCATGGTACTGCTGTTGTGGAGCTGTAATCAAAATCTTGTCTCTAATCTTAGTGTCCCACTTGTTCACCATCTCTGGGTCTTGTAGAGACCTTGGTTCACAGTCAGCAAGAGGTTGCTGACCTACCGACAAAAGCTAAAAGGTCAGCAGCTCTAGCTTGATTGTCCCCCAGGTGATCCAAAGAATGACTAAGCAACCTGAGTTTTAAGTATAAAAAAGAAAAAGAATGAGCAACCCCTTTCCCCCCATTAGTATCAAGGGAACATGATGCATATCCCACTTCTCCAATCCTTTAGTAAAGGCCAGGGCTCATACTATTTTCTGAACATAGCCCCTGAACTTCAGAGGGCTGTTCCCCATGTGTGCATGTCTTTGAATCTGTGTGAGTGTGTGTGCCCTGCTTTGAGACCATGTGAATGTGGGTGGTTGTTACACTACACTCAGAAGATCAAACTATCCCTTCCTCCAGAATTTGTTTTTTCCCAATGACAATCAGGCCGTGACATTTAATGGCAGGCAGCCAAGACATCTCATCTCTCTCAATTTTCCCTATTGTCCAGTTTTCTCTTCTTACTCCTGTCTTGAGACTTTCTTTCAATGCTGATCCCTCTAGGGCAATTTCTGGTGTCTCAATGGTGCACCCTGCTGGAAATGCTCTGCCAGATACACCACCTTGGAAGGACGCTGGAGAATCTACCAGCAGTAAACCCTGTTGCTAGTGAAGGGATCTTGATAAATCATTGAGCTGACTAAAGGACCTGCTACAGGCTTAACTCGTTTTTTCCTTGACATTTGCAGTTTGAAAGGGTGCAGAGAATTCCAGTGGTCACTAGGATGACTTTCCCCTGACCAGATGTCCTATGTCAAAAAACTCTCAACCAGTGGGTTGTCAAAGACCAAAGGTCTGTGTTAGGATGGAACAGATACCAATTCTTTATGAATTCTGATGAAAGGGAACAGGAATGCTCCTGAACTCTCTTGGCTATATATTTTTATAAAGGTGGCAGGTAATTTCAGTTATACAGCTCCATCTCCATATCACTTCTCACATAAAAATCCATCTGTGTTATTAGTACAGTGAGTAAGGCATTTTCCTTGTACAGTTGACCTAGCTTCAATCCCCAGCACCACATATGGTTCCCTAAGCATCTCTAGGAGTCAGTGCTGAGCACACTGGGTGTGAACCCAAAGATAATAAGTAAGCCAATTTTACTGTGGATCTATCAAATAATTTTACTTGCAGTTGAAAAAATTTGTAAATTACTATATTTTTAAAAATTTTTTAATGGTTTTGGGGCTGGAGCAATAGCACAGTGGGTAGGGCGTTTGCCTTCCACGCGGCCGACCTGAGTTTGATTCCCAGCATCCCATATGGTCCCCTGAGCGCCACCAGGAGTAATTCCTGAGTGCAGAGCCAGGAATAACCCCTGTGCATTGCCGGGTGTGACCCAAAAAGCAAAAAAAAATTTCTTTTAATAGTTTGTCAAAAATCATTTATTATTACTGAACAATCATTTGTATTCTTGAAAATTGCTGGGAAGTGAGAAAAATGTACTTAAAATTTATTTATAAATGCATTAAATCTTGGTTAATATCAAGTAAAATAATCATGGGGCCAGAGCAATAGAACAACCGGTGGGGTGTATGCCTTGCACATGACCAATCAAGGTTTTATTGCCAGGACTTCAAATGGTCTCCAAGAACTGCAAGGAATAATTTCTGAGCACAGAGCTAGGAGTAACCCCTGAGAATCTCCAGGTGTGGTCCAAAAACAAACAAAACAATTTAAAAAATCAATAGAGTGATATCATAATGTTGATTTTAATTATTTTTTGTGTTTAGTATGTCTCCTTTTGCCTTTTGGGCCCCTCTCTCTCTCTCTCTCTCTCTCTCTCTCTCTCTCTCTGTCATTTTTGAGGATTATCAAACCTTTTAAAAAATCTTCAGGCTTTTAGTACCACATTCTCTAAAAGATAAAATACAGTCCATTCCTTTAGCCAGCTCCTTATATGGGTAGGCTTACCTTCTGAAATGTATAAAGCTTACATTTATGGAATATAAAGTAACATAATGGAGAATAACACCTGAGGTAGTAGAGATAAGGACCAGGAGGATTCTCCATGGTTTGGAAGCTGGCCTCACATGCTGGGGGAAAAGACAGCTGAGATAGAGAAGGGACCACCAAGCAAAGGATGCTTGGAGGGCTCTCTCAGGATGGAAGCTGCGGGCTAAAAGTAGAGTACAGGCCGAACATGACGGCCACTTATTACCTGTATTGCAAGCCACAACACCCAAAAAGATAGAGTAAAAGGGAATGTTCCTGCCACAGAGGCGGGGGCAGGGGGAATTGGGGTGGGGGTGGTAGGAGGGATACTGGGAACACAGGTGGTGGAGAATGGGCACTGGTAGAGGGATGGGTATACAATCATTGTGTGACTGAAACGTAATCACAAAAGTGTGTAAATCTGTAATTGTATCTCATGTTGTTTCATTAAAAATTTTTTAAAAAAAATATAAAGCTTAAAGGCAATAGCCACAGAAGTTGACTGCAGTGTTGAGGGGGCCAGAAGGGAAATTGGGGACATTGGTGGAGGGTAATGGGCACTAGTGAAAGGACTGGTATTGGAACATTGCATGACCGAAATTCAATCATAAATATCTTTGTAACTTTGTAATTAATGGTGATTCAATAAAATTTTAAAAAATCAAATGGCTAAAACTAGGAATTGCAATGGACTTAGGATATTGCTAACCTCTTTTTTTTCCTTGGTAAAATATGATTGAATACAGGCAGTTTCACATGATTTAAGCTGATAGCTTTTGGTTGCACATACATTTTTTCCTTGGAGGTGGTGTCTTGAGCTGGAGAACTAAGACTAACAAGAGCAGAGTGTTGTGCCTGTGGTGGTGCTCAGGATTTGCCAAAAGAGTACATGCACTTATAGACGGATGACCAAACAAGGCACAATTATGCAAACAAGAGTGAAGCCATACAGTCCAGACTTGTGGTAATGGAAATAGTGGAACATATTAATCATACAAAGCACTTTGGCACTGACTTTAAAGCCTTTTAACCAATGTTCTCTTTTTAATTTAATTTTGTTTTGTTAGGGAGAGATTGGCATTGCCTGTGGGAGAAAGCAGTGCTGGCATATTTCACTGCTGACTCTCCTCATTAGGGCAGAACAAATGAAAACATCATAGGAGCTTAAGGAGGAAAAGAAACATTCTGGATAGAGGAGAGAGGAGACTTCAGATGCCGGTGAGATTTTCAGAAAGCACTTTGCTTCTTCCTTTGGCACCAAGAATTATCTCAAGGGGCAGGATCATATACTGGCTGATCCAAGTGTTTTTTTTTCTTTTTATAGGATCCCAGGGAAGCCAACAGCTCTATTCTCTTCTTGGCCCCGAATTCTAGAAACAAACAAACAAAAAGCATGGTAAAATCTAAATAATGACTAGAACGTTAGTTTTGAGTTCATCCACCCATCTTTTATTCCTCCTCTTTACTTCTGCATTATGATATACCAGATAGAATGAGGTCCTGGGAACAGAATGAGATCTGAGCTAGAAGACATCTTTCTGAAATAGAGGAGCCAATTATTTATTGTAGGCCGAGTAGAAGGGCTTAGTGTTGGAGAAGCATATGAAGAAAGGGGCTCTGGGAGAACAGATACAGAATAGATTTCTGAAAATACTGGAGGAGATTTCACTAAAGAGATGTCTATTGACCTGAATATGGAATAGAAGTTTCAAATGTGACTTGGTTTGGTAATCAGAGGATTAGGAAATGAAAGAACAGAAGGAAGGAAAGAAAGAGAAATAGGAAAGAAGGGAAGAAGGAAGGAAAAGGAGGTAGGAAGACACGTCTAGGAAGAATCCACCTCAGGGATTGTGGATCCCTTGAGTTGGGATGAACAACTGATTTATTTTGCTTTGGGGTTTGCCACTTTGAAAAAGCTAATAAAGTAGATCTCATGAGCAACCAGGTAAAGAACCCTCAGTTTGGAATAAACTCGCATGGTGAATAAAGGAAAGGGAAGCAGGATTGGTTGAGGGGGAAAAAAAGATGTAGAACACATCAGGTTCAGTGAATCACATGTGAAAAGAAAGATTATGAGTACAGTTTTTAGCTTCAGATGGACTCAGGCCAGGGAAGATAAAACTGGACATTCAGAGAACTGATGCACAGCAGATTTTTCCTTAGAAAAACGATTTGAGATAAAGGTTTCATCACAGTCTAAGGTCTTAGTAAATTCTTTTGGCATTAGCAACAGGAAAACTTTATTTTTTCTTGTGAAAAAGTAAAAACAATATCCGAAAGTATTAGCTGTAAAACACAGTGCAAAAATCTGTTTTCAGATCTTCACATTCTTAAAGTTAAAATTGCAAAATTTAACAAATACTATTTGTGAAAAGTTAAAAAACATCGAAAGCAATATCAAATAGTTTTATTGTTACATGTGTCCTTTTGTATACAAATTCAAAACTACAGGCTGAAAAGTGTGCACACTAACTTAAGGGAAACAATCACATTTGAACAATGTATATGATAGATAAGAGGCAATAGGGACTTTTATTTTACAGGAGAAGAGATGTAATCCAAAGTACCCTCTACTATATCTATCATCTTAAAAGGGCTTTAAAGTACATATATAAGTGTGCACACACATGTTTTATATAAATTTGCTTATATATGATGTGTACATATAATCTACATGTTTGGCATCTGTTATTCTGATTGTTTTTTGGTCATTATATTGTGCAAACTTTTTTTTCACATTAATATTTTTCCAACAATTGCAATTCATTACTCTTTAGAGTTCTGGTTAAATATTGAGTTTGATATTATGACTGCCAAATGACAAATAAAGGGGGTTGTGACCATTTTAAGCTTTGCATTCCAGTTTTTGTCATCTGTTCACATGGAATCTAGCAGTTTAGTGAGAATTAATTTAAGAATGAGCCTTCAACGTAAATAACTTCATCAGGGGCCCGCTTTAAAAAAAGAGAGAAATTGAGGCCAGAGTGATGGTCCAGCAGGTAGGGCATTTGCCTTTCATGCTGCTGACCCGGGTTCAATCCCTGGCATCCCATATGGTACCTCAAGCACCTCCAGGAGTAATTCCTGAGTGCAGAGCCAGGAGAACTCCTGAATATCACTGGGTATTACCTAAAAGGCCAAAATAAATAAATAAAAGAGAAATTAATGACATTTAAAAAGTGGTTCTCACCTGAGAAGGAACGTTTTGTTTCCTTCTTTCACAAGCCAGTCCCTCAAAGTTGACTGGGCACATACATGAGCACTGCCCATCCATCAGAACCGCTGTGCCTGCATTCTGGCATGGGTGACATTTTCTTGCATCAAATTCAGAGATATAATCTCTAATGGCTTTTTCCAAATTTTGCTTCTTTTGGTGGGCATCTTTTATTTTTAGTGGGACCAAATTATATATCGGAGATAGCTTAAAGAAAATAAAACATTTAGATTATTCAGATTGTAAGAAAGCAAAACAAAATATCTCTTGGATATAGGAAATAAATACACTGTAGCACTGTCCTGTAGCACTGTCCTCCCATTGGTCATCGATTTGCTCGAGTGGGCACCAGTAACGTCTCCATCGTGAGACTTGTTGTTACTGTTTTTTGCATATCAAATACGCCACAGGGAGCTTGCCAGACTCTGCTGTGTGGGAGGGATACTCTTGGTAGCTTGTGGGGCTCTCTGAGAGGGATGGAGGAATAGAACCCGGGTCGGCTGTGTGCAAGGCAAATGCCCTACCTGCTGTGCTATCGCTCCAGTCCAGGAAATAACTGTAAGAAAGCAAAAAAAAAAAAAAGCCTGTAGGTTTTTTTTCACAGATAGAGTTTGACAGGACACTTCACTCAATTGTTTGTATATCTATTCACTGATCACTTGATCACATGATATCCCATTACAATTTGCTTGAGTGGGAGTCAGTAACGTCTCCATTTGTTCCTGTCGCATGTTAGTGTAGCTTAGTGATGTCTGCTCGCTCCAGGAAGACAAAGAGCCTCAAATTGTTCTTTCAGGGTCTTGATGAAGAAGTCTGACCATTTTGTAGGTGAGTGACCATGCGTTCTTTTGACATCATGTGGAATCCAGTCAGTAACAACTCTAGTCCAGCAGTCATCTTCAAATTGCATTGTGTGTCCAGCCCATCTGATTTTTGATGCCTTGGCAAATGAGACAGCATCCCGGATTCTCAATCATCAATGGAGGTCGAAACTCCGGATCCCTTCTCTCTCTTGAGTAAAGCATGATACTCCAAGCTTAGCTCTTTTGATTCCTCTCTGGGTGAACCCGAATAGCGTTCTCATCCTGTTTTCGTAGGACCCAGGTCTCTGAGGTGTTTGTTAGTGCAGGGAGAACGATGGAGTCAAAGAGATGTGCCTGGAGCCATTCATCTTCTTAGCTATTTCTTCGATGCTCTTGAAGGCGTTCCACACTGCTCTCTTCCTCCTGCACAGCTCAGGTGACAGGTCGTTTGTCAATGTTGAGTTCTCGACCTAGGTACACATAATTGCTGCATTCGAAGATGTTCATTCTGTTGAGAGCAAATGGAACATCAGGAACTAGTCCGTTTTTCATTAACATTGTCTTCGTGAGATTCAGTTGCAGTCCAACCTTTCCACACTCACGTTCAAAGTCGGCCAGCATCTGTGCCACTTGGCTAATGTTTGGTCTTATTAGAACGATGTCATCAGCAAAGCGGAGGTGGTGTAGTTGCCGACGGTCTATTTTCACTCCCATTCCTTTCCATTCCAGTCTTCACATGACATTCTCGAGGGTGGCACTGAAGAGTTTTGGTGAAATGGTATCACCCTGCTGAACCCCTCTCTTGACATGGATGATCACTTCTTTGTAGAATGGTGAGATCCTTGTAGTGAATCTGTAATACAGCTCATAGAGGATCATGACGTACTGAGTTTGAACTCCCTGTTTGGCTAGGGCTTCGATGACCACTTCCGTCTCAACAGAATCAAAGACCTTCTTTAAATAGATCAACGTTAGACAGAGCGGCATCTTGAACTCCCAAGAAACCTCAATGAGCTTGGTCACTGTACGGATATGGTTGATCGTATTGAATCCTTTTCGGAACCTGGCTTGCTTGCGTGGTTCTCCTTTATCTAGTGTTCTGCCAATTCTATTCAGGATGACTCGAGTGAACAGCTTGTAGATGATGGACCACAGGCAGATCTGGCAGTAGTTGCCAATGTCATGAATGTCTCCCTTCTTACACAATAGAATGGTCCTGCTAGTTTTTCATTGGAACAGAACCTGGCATTCAGACAGGTAGTGTGTGAAAAGCCTAGCCAGTGTATTGACGAGTACTAATAGCAGATTCTTCAGGTGTTCAGGTCTGACCTTGTCTGGGCCGGGTGCTGTACACTTTTTTACCAACAAAATGGTGTGTCGAATTTCAAAAGGGAGAAGTTTGGGAATGACATATTCATCCTGTGGAATTTGGTATATGGGCAGATGAATGTGTCTCTCAAAGAGATCTGAGTAGAAGTCATGGATAATCTTCTCCATTGCCCTTCTGGAAGATGTGATACATCCATCAGGACTTCGGAGGGCAGTCATCTTGGTCTTGTAGTTGGCGAAGGACAGGCGGGCATTGCAAATAATTTTCTCAGATTCTGCTGCATTGGCCAGCACTGCTCCTCTTCTCTCGTTGAGGTCTTCTTTTTTGGCTTCTCTGCACTGCTTTGTGAGCTCAGACGTTAGCTTGTGGTTGCCTGAGGCTCATGCCAAGCCACATTGGCAAATGAGCTCGAGAGTTTCCAAAGACAGGCGTCTTTTTGTGGCTTTCTATCTCTTGGCATTTCTCGCACAATCATGGAGGTACTGAACCAGTTGATCATGTTCCTCGTCGATGTCATCAACGATAGTATCTTCCCATGTTGCCTCAATAGTGCCAGTTGGTGGTCGTTCTGGGAGTTCTCTTCTTAAACTTTGTAGCCTTCTCTCCCCACTCTGTGATGTAGAATTTTGCACGAAGGAGACAGTGGTCCGATCCCACTTGGAATTTTGGGACAACAGCGACATCGGTCAGACAAAACTGACGATTGAATATGATGTGGTCAATTCGTTGTGGAACTTTCCACCAGGAGACTCCCATTTCCAGCATTTAGATTTGGCCTTCTGGAACTGTGAGTATCCATGGATGGTCTTGGTTGACATGATGAACTCAGACAGTCTTTCACCCTTTTCGTTCCATTCTAGGCCATAGGTCCCAATGTGGAGTTCTTTGGGCTAACTTCTTGGTCCTATCTTGGCATTAAAATCACCGACAATGATCTTGTAGAAAATGTGATCTTTTTTATAGAACTTCTCCAACTCCATGTAGAACTTCTCAATTTCTTCGTCATCATAGTTGGATATTGGTGCATAGACGAAAACAGAAACTGCTGGCAATGAGCCACATCTATTCAAGCATAATTGTCTGATTCGTGTTGTTAGGTATTCGAATGAATCAATGCTCGTGGTCAAGTTCATGTTGACAAGGACACGGACACCACTGATGCCTCTTTCGTCGCATGTTCCAAGGAAGAGTTCTTCTCCGGTGTCGAAAATGGTGTGATGTGGTTAATGCATTCTCGCCTTGGTCAGATAAATGATGTCATAGTTGATCTTCTGTGCTTGCACCATCAGGTCCTCGATGGATGCTTCTGATGCCAGCATACGTGCATTGAAAGTACAAACAGTCATTTTAGTCTTTCTTCATTTTGGCAGCCTAGTTCAGCCCTGAGATTTTATCATCCTCTCCTTGCTCATTAGTATCTATTCATTAGTTTAACAAAATTGAATTAATATTGTTATGGCTATTAAATGATTATTATTCAGATTATGTCAGATGTAATGTTAGCATTTTGGGGGGCAGAACCATGTCCACCAGTGATGGGAGTTTTTCCCTGTGCAGTGATACTCAGCACTTTCTGAGTATCACTCAGAGCAATCTTCCTGGTCCTATAATTTTAGTGATTAAGACAAAATTAGTTGGTGACACGGGGACAGTGGTGGAGAATCATCGATATTGGTCCTGGTGGTGGGGTGTAGTAACTTTGTACCTCAATACCATGAACTTTAACACTATTACAATCATATTGCTTAAACTATATAAAAAGTAGCAAGTCAATGCAGAGAAAAAATTTTTAAAAAACTATACTAGAGGGCCACAGAGATAGTTTAGTGGACTGAGAACAGGCCTTGTGTACAGCAGACCTGAGTTAGAACTCCAGCATCAGATGGTCTCCTAAGTACTGTATGGTCTCTAGAGAACTTCCAGGATTACCACTGGCCCCCAAGACAAAAGACTCTGCCAGTGACTCAATCTAGTTACCATTTTTATGGTCACAAAGATGGATATTAAAATAATTATACATATTATTTAAAAATAAAAGCTGTGACATATGTTATAAAAGATAGACATACATACTTTTAAAATAAATAACCTGGGTTTAAACTTTTGGAAGGTTAATTTGGTGACATATTATTTTGTGAATTGTTTAGTACACCTTCTTCTTGCTTCCCCTGTTTCATCCCATGTGTTGGATAACACTGGGTTGTCTTTGTTGCTCCTGCAGGAAGCTTAAGGTTTACTGAGCCACTCCTAGAACAGTGCAACTGAGGCACAACTAATAATGCTATATTGCTTTTTCTCTTTCCTTTATGTCATTTGTATCATTTATTTAGCAATGTCCTTTTTGTATAGACACAGGAAGACAGTTGATGCTATGCTACGTAACATGGGAGTTCACAGATCACAGATCATCCTGTTATTCGTCGATTGCCTCGAGCAGGCCCCAGTAACATCTCCTTCATCCTGGCCCTGAGGTTATATTCAAAGCTCTTTAGGAGAATGAGACCCATCATTTTTACTGGTATTTGGCATATTGGGTGCGCCACGGGGAGTTTGCCAGACTCTGCCGTGTGGGCAGGCTACATTCGGTAGCCTGCCAGTTTGTCAAAGTAGGAATGAAAAAACATGGGAGTTAATTGACTCCAAAACAATATTTACTCCTGTGCATCCATATTTACTTGACGTAAGCCTCAGTTGCCCTTAGTTCCTAGCACTCCAAGAATAGGGTCCTGACGAGGGACTTATGGACCCAGGGCAAGCCGTGAGCTACTTTGGCATCAAAATGGGCCAGGACAAGCGCCATAGTACTTAAGTATAAGTTAAGACCATGGTCATGGACAAACTCTGTCATGACCCAAAAAAAGAGGTACCTGAATAAGGACCCTGCTGGGATTAGGAAGACGAACTTGGCCTGAAGACTGTGGTCTGGAATATATAATGAGATGTTCCCAGGAAGAACCAAACTTTAAGCTTAATATATCTCTGTGCTCATACAAAATGACATTACTAAATAAATCATAAAAATGACATAAAGGAGGGGCTGGAGAGATAGCACAGCGGGTAGGGCGTTTGCCTTGCACGCGGCCGACCCAGGTTCGATTTCCAGCATCTCATATGGTCCCTTGAGCACCGCCAGGTGTAACTCCTGAGTGCAGAGCCAGGAGTAACCCCTGCGCATCACTGGGTGTGACCCAAAAAGCAAAAAAAAAATGCCATAAAGGAAAGAGAAAAGCATGATAGTATTATTAGTTGTGCCTCAGTTGCACTATTGTAGGAGTGGCTCAATAAACCTTAAGCTCCCTGTGGGAGCAGCGAAGACAACCCAGTGTTATCCAGCACCCATGGCTCATACATGTCATCTTTTATCAAAGAGAATGTCTGTGCACAGGGGCAGATCTAGAATATCCCTCAAGGAAAATTCACCTGGGCACTTTTACTTTAATGTTTGCTTGTTTGTCTTTCTTGGCCAATACTGTTGGGGGTTACTTTGAGATAATTTGAGATGATTAGTCCTCCAAAGCAAGCAAGCAAAAACAAACGAACAAACAAACAAAAAACAACCAAAAACAAACCAAAAAACTAAAACCAAAACCGAAAATCAAAATCCTGAAGGATAATATATAGGAGAGTATTTTCCAGACCTAGAGGTTCCTTTGAAAGACCAAATCAGATGCAGAAGCTCTAACTATAATAAACATAACATATCTGCATCAAAATGTAAAATATCTGAATTCCTGATGTGATATACTATAGCACTGTAGCACTGTCCTCCCGTTGTTCATCGATTTGCTCAAGCGGGCATCAGTAGCATCTCTATTGCGAGACTTGTTACTGTTTTTGGCATATTGAATATGCCATGGGGAGCTTGCCAGGCTCTGCCATGTGGGCAGGATACTCTCGGGAGCTTGCCAGGCTCTCCGAGAGGGAGAAAGGAAAAAATCATTTCTGTAGTATTCTTACCCAAATTCATAACTTAACCCATTCTTTGTTTTATTGAATCACCATGAGATACAGTCACAAAGCTTTCATGTTTGAGCTTCAGTCATACAATGGTCAAACACTCATCCCTCCACCAGTCCACATTCTCCACTTCCAATGTCCCAATATACCCTTGCCCCACCTTTTCCAACCCTCCCTCTGCCTCTATGGCAAACAATCTCCCCCATACCCTCTCTCTATTTTTGGGCATTATAGTTTGCAATACAGATACTGAGAGGTTATCATGTTTGGTCCTTTACTTTCATCACACATCTCCCGTCCTGAGCGATTCCTCCAATCATCATTGTCTTAGTGATCTCTTCTCTATTCCAGCTGCCTTCTCCCCCAGTTCATGAGACAGGCTTCCAACTATGGAGCAATATTCCTTGTGTCTACTGTTCTTGGGTATCACTCTCATGTTCTGTTATTTTGTATTCCATCAATGAGCTACTCTTAGCCTCAACTGAGAAATGTTTGACACAGTAACTGATCAGTACTCCTCATAGACTGAAGACTAATATAACATAACTAAATGTAAATGATGAAATGAAAATGTAATATAGGCTTCTAATTGGGTTTAAACAGCAACAATAACATTGCAAACTGGGAACAAATTGGTGATTTTTTTTTATTTTTGAGTCACACCTCATGTTGCACAGGTGTTATTCCTGAATCTACACTCAGGAATTACTCCTGGTGGTGCTCGGGGGACCATATGGGATGCTGGGAATTGAACCCGGGTTGGTTGCATGTAAGGCAAATGCCCTACACCCCTACCCACGTACTATCACTCCAGCCCCTAAAACTGGTGAAATTCACATAAGCTCTGGGATTCAGTCCATGTTCATTTTCTGATTTTGGTAAGTGCACTGTGGTTGTGCATGTTGTTAACATTTAAGGGCTGTGGGATGTAGGCTTTTTTTGTGAACTCAGTACTGTTTTTGCAATTTTACAGCCTACTATTTGTAAACTTTTACTCTAAAGTCTAAAGTTATTTCAAAATCAAAAATAAAAGAGGACAACTGTAATCAAAGATTCCATTAAGAGGGAAAAAGGCATCTTGAGAGAGATGTTTACAATAGTTTTTGGTGAGTATGCACTCATATACAAACTATATCAAGAACTTCTACAAAGCCAAAAAAAACTGTACACCAGATCATTCTTTTATAAATTCGTATGAAGGATTCAGATTTCAGCTATGTTCTATTTATCTGGAAAAAGAAACATCTTACCAACATTACCATATTGGCACAAACAACATAAGCATGTGGTGGAGTCATTAGGATGTTTCAGACAAGAAAATCATCTTGTTTTACCCTTCAAAGGAAAATCAAGGCCAGATAATCTGAGGTACAGGAATAAAGGGTCATGGAGAAAACATAATTGGGATGAAAAGCATAAACGGCATTCAAATAGATAAGGATGAAGGCCATGAAATGGCATTGGTTTCAAAGGACCCAAGAACTCTGAAGCCAAAAATCCTACAAGAAGACAAAGAACAATTAAAATGTATTCCTTGAAGTTTTCCTGAGCAGCCCAAAGATTTTTCTCTTGTATTTTTGAACTTTTAGGTAATAAGAATTTCCTTTAGGTATCATAAAACACATAAAATAAATAATATTACAGAATATTAATTGCATTTTTAAGCTTTAGGCTTGCAACTTAAATTATATGTCAACTGTAGTTTTGTTTTTAAGTTAGAATGTGTCACTTTTATTCCTGGAGAAGAGAATTAGGAAAAGATTTTCTCTATGCTACTATAACTGTGTTATACATAGAACACTGGTCCTATGGTTCTTTAGTACACTGATGCTTTTTAACATCTGATAAATCACTGTTAAAAGTTTCACAATACTATAGGATAAAAATGATAATTGAATTAGTTTGTTATTACCCATGTTGCCCCAGTAAATTCCCAGGTAGACAGATAAGAGTGGTTCAGTGGTTGAGGGAAATATATAAAGAACAAGAAAAAATGAAAAAGGCAAGATGGAGGTAAAAGCAACACAGTTGTACAAAATTCATCCCAGGAGGAAATTTATACATTTGTTCTAGTGATATAGATATGCTTTCTACAACTTTCTTAGTATTGACTAAGGCAAATCAACTTAATGATCATACGCACATAAGGAAAATTTACCTGAGTACCAAGAAAAATTAAATAACTGAAAAAAGACCAATTTCTCCATTAGTTCATATATAAGTAATATTACATATTGTCACTGTCACTGTCACTGTCCTCCCGTTGTTCATCGATTTGCTCGAGTGGGCCCAGTAACGTCTCCATTGTAGACTTTGCTGTTACTGTGTTTGGCATATTGAATACGTCATGGGTAGCTTGCCAGGCTCTGCCGTGCGGGCGAGATACTCTTGGTAGTTTGCTGGGCTCTTCAAGAGGGGCGGAGGAATCGAACTCGGGTCGGCCATGTTGGCTGCGTGCAAGGCAAACGCCCTACTGCTGTGTTATCGCTCCAGCCCAATATTACATATTATAATATATCACCACATACTTTTAGGAACTAAAGCAATGGATTAAATATCTTTTGATTTTGATAATGCCAGAACAAAATTTTATGGAAAGCCAATAATACTATTTGCAAATTATACTGATCACTATAGCTATTTCGAAGAAATAATAAACATTATACTTATTTAGAAATTGTGATCACTTGATCACTTGACTTCCCGTTAATCGTCGATTTGCTCAAGCGGGCACCAGTAACGTCTCCATTTGTCCCTGTCGTGTTCTAGTGTAGCCCAATGGCGTCTGTTCATTCTAGGAACATGAAGAACCTCAAACCGATTGTTCATGATCTTGATGAAGAAGTCTGACCACCTGCTAGGTGGGCAACCACACGGTCTTTTGACGTCTCGTGGAATCCAGTCAGCAATGGCTCTAGTCCAGCGGTCATCTCTAGATCTCATTACATGTCCAGCCCATCTGATTTTTGACGCCTTGGCAAACAAGACAGTGTCCCTGATTCTTGATCATCGATGGAGGTCAGAACTCCAGATTCTCTCTCAATTGAGTGAAGTGTGATACTCCAAGCATAGCTCTTTTGACTCCTCTTTGGGAGACCCGAATAGTGTTCTCATCCTGTTTTCATAGAGCCCAGGTCTCTGAGGCATATGTTAATGCAGGAAAAACAATGGAATCCAAGAGATGAGCCTAGAACTGGAGATTCTTCATCCTCTTAGCTATTTCTTCTATGCTGTTGAAGGCGTTCCAAGATGCTCTCTTCCTCCTGCACAACTCAGGTGCCATGTCATTCGTCATGTTGACTTCTTGACCCAGGTACACAAAACTGTTGCATTTAGTGATGTTCATTCCATTGAGAGCGAATGGAACACCAGGAACAAGACTGTTTCTCATAAACATTGTCTTTGGTAAGATTCAGCTGTAGTCCGACCTTTCCACACTCACGGTCGAAGTCGGCCAGCATTTTTGCTGCTTGGCTAATGTTTGGTGTTATTAGAACAATGACATCAGCAAAGCAGAGGTGGTGTAGTTGCCGACCATCTATATTCACTCCCATTCCTTCCCATTCCAGTCGTCGCATGATGCTCTCGAGGGTGACACTGAAGAGTTTTGGTGAAATGGTATCACCATGCCGAACCCCTCTCTTGACATCAATGATTACTTCTTTGTAGAATGGTGAGATCCTGGTAGTGAATCTGTAATACAGCTCATGGAGGATCCTGATGTATTGACTTTGATTGCCCTGATTAGCTAGGGCTTCAATGACCGCTTCCATCTCAACAGAATCAAAGGCCTTCTTTAAATCAATGAACGTAAGACAGAGCAGAGAAATCTCAATGAGCTTGGTTATCATGTGAATATGGTCGATGGTGCTGAATTCTTTGTGGAACCTGGCTTGCTCACATGGTTGTCCTTCATCTAGTGTTCTGCCAATCCTGTTCAGGATGACTCGAGAACAGCTTGTAGATGACAGACAATAGGAAAATTGGGCGGTAGTTGTCAATGTCGTGGATGTCTCCCTTTTTGTACAGTAGTACAGTTCTGCTGGTTTTCCATTGGGACGGAACATTGCATTCAGACAGGTAGGGTGTGAAGAGCCGAGCCAGCGTATTGATGAGTACTGATGGCTGGTTCTTCAGGTGTTCAGGTCTAACCTTGTCTGGGCCGGGTGCTGTTCATTTCTTTACCGACAAAATGGCATGTCGGATTTCAGAAGGGAGAACATTGGGAATGACATATCCGTCCTGTGGAATTTGGTATGTGGGCAGGTGGACATGGCTATCGAAGAGATCTGAGTAGAAGTCATGGATAATCTTCTCCATTGACCTTCTGGAAGATGTGATACATCCGTCAGGACTTCGGAGGGCAGTCATCTTGGTCTTGTAGTTGGCGAAGGACAGGCGGGCATTACCAGTGCTTTTCCCTGTTTCTGCCGCATTTACCAGCACTTCTGCTCTTCTCTCTTTGAGGTCTTCCTTGATCACATCTCTGCACTGCTTTGTGAGCTCGGACATTCGCTTGCGGTTGCCTGAAGCATGCACCAAAACACGTTGTCGAATAAACTCAAGAATTTGGATATTGTGAATAATTAAAATTTCCTTCAGCAGACTTTTTTATAACTAGTGTATAGCAGTTAACTAGAGAATAAATCCAAGTTTCATTATTTTGTTGAGATAAAATCTAGACTCTTTGTATCAACATTTAGGCAAGCTGGAAATACAATTAATGTAATTCCTCAAAATGCGAATTCTATGACAAAAATAAACACTGAAAGAGAGGCCCAGTCTATCTATTCTGCGTGGAGTATGGGCCAAGAGAAAATTCTTTGGCTCACTCCTCAAGAAGTGATTTATGGACTGTTGAAACATACAAATTATGGGAGAATTAGGACCACAGAATTCTACTTAATAGAAGAACATCTAGTATAGAAAGGAGTATGTAAATATACATGTGACTATACCGAGAGTATTCGATATGCCAGATACAGTAACAACAAAGTCTCCAATGGAGACGTTACTGGGTCCGCTCGAGCAAATCTATATTCATATATATGAAAATATGTGCATATGTATAACATGACATACAAGCATATGTATATATTTATATAGATCACCAAGAATTTTGCTTAGAAAATCTCAACACCCTGACCCCACACACGCAGCCCGCCGAGCGAGCCCCGCCGCCGGAGGACAGCGCGGACCCCAGCCCCCAGCCCCAGTGCGCATCCAGCTCTGGACCAGTGCACACAGCAGCCCACCGGCCCCCCGAATCCAGGTGGGTTGGAGGAGCCCAGCGGAGCCCCGCCCCTGACCCCACACCCCCTGACCCCACACGCGCCGCCCGCCGAGCGAGCCCCGCCGCCGGAGGACAGCGCGGACCCCAGCACGCATCCAGCTCCGGATCAGTACGCACAGCAGCCCACCGGCCCCCCGAATCCAGGTGGGTTGGAGGAGCCCAGCGCCACCCGCCGAGCGAGCCCCGCCGCCGGAGGACAGCGCGGACCCCAGCCCCCAGCCCCAGCGCGCATCCAGCTCCGGACCAGTACGCACAGCAGCCCACCGGCCCCCCGAATCCAGGTGGGTTGGAGGAGCCCAGCGGAGCCCCGCCCCTGACCCCACACACGCCCGCCCGCCGAGCGAGCCCCGCAGGAGGACAGCCCCGATCCCAGGATCCTGGGAGGGAGTGGCCTGGGACTGGCTAGGGGCGTGGCCTCTAAGAAGGGGGCATGGCCTCTTAAAAGTGGGCGTGGCCTGCTTCCGGGTGGGCTGCCGCTTACGCGGCCGCAGGTATATCACTCACTCCAAGCAATTTGGACCTTCATTCTTTCATCCTTTTCATCAACTTGTTACCTAATACCAACCAAAATTTCTCACCTCTTCTACTACAATTCAACAAAATCCCACTCGCCTACTCCATTTCCAACAAAAGTTCTGTTTGAAAATAGCTATACAAGCTCAGTAGTAAATAGCAACTCCTCCAAAAGTTTCACTCAATGTCAGTTATAAAACAAAGAATAACGCCGGATTCAGAAGAAGGTTAGACTCAGAAAGGTAGAAGAGGCGCATCTAGCAGCAACAAAGCTGAACGGCTCCTGTCAGTCTCTCCTCACTCAACCAGAACAGTAGCAGCGAGTGTGAAGGACCAAACCACACTGGTCACAATGGTAAAGCAACGCAAAAGCCCACCAAACTTTCTTATTCACGAGGCTAGCCCAGAAGACACCAACAGTACTATAGCGTTAGACAACCTCTCTGACAAGGAATTCAGAATGGAGCTATTCAGGATGCTTAGGGAACTAAAAGAAACAATGGAAATCAATGCCAATAAAAGACAAGAGGATTTGAAGGCAGAAATGAGGAAAATGCAATCGGAAATGTCGGATCTGAAAAACCTGGTAGCCGAATTGAAAACCACAGTGGAAGGCCTCAGCAGCAGAGTAACAGCGGCTGAGAACAGAATCAGTGAGCTCGAAGATCAAGTTCAGAGTCTTGTCGGAAAAGAGCAGAAAATGGAAAAGAGACTCACAGTTCGAGAACAGATGGCAAGAGAAGATCGTGATGAAGCCAAGAGGGGTAACATAAGAATTATTGGAGTCCCAGAGGGACAGGAAGAAAACCTTGATGAAGAAGAAATCGTTGCTACAACGTTTCCAGAGCTGAAGAAAACTTGTGACCACATCCAGGAGGCCCCAAGGGTACCGGCTAGAAGAAATCCAAATAAAAATACCCCAAGACACATCCTGATCAAAATGACCAAAACCTTAGACACAGACAAAATACTGAAAACAGCAATATCGAAGAAAGAAATCTCTTACAAAGGAGCATCCTTAAAATTCACAGCTGATTTTTCTGATGAAACCCTCAGGGCCCGAAAACAGTGGTGGGACATAGTGAAAAAACTCAATGAAATAAATGCTTCTCCAAAAATACTTTACCCAGTGAGACTCTCATTCATAATAGAAGGAACAACACACAGTTTCACAGACAAACAACAGCTCAGGAACTTCAGAGACTCAAAACCATGGTTACAAGTACAACTAAATGGGCTACTTTAAGGCAAGACAGGCCTCTCAAATACACCAAATTTCAACGGAACAATGGGACAAAATCCCATAACAATAATCTCTCTCAATGTCAATGGGCTAAATGCACCAAGTAAAAGACATAGAGTGGCAGGATGGATTAGAAAATTGAACCCAACATTCTGCTGCCTGCAAGAAACACATCTCAATAGCCAAAGCAAACACAGACTCAGAGTCAAAGGCTGGAAAACAATCCTACAGGCAAACAGCTCCCATAAAAAAGCTAGGGTAGCCATCCTAATATCAGACCACATCGATTTGAGAGTGAAGAAGGTCACAAGGGACAATGAAGGCCATTTCTTATTGACCAAAGGATCTGTACAACAGGAAGAACTTACAATAATAAATGTATATGCACCTAATGAGAGACCAGCAAAGTACTTAAAACAACTACTCATAGACTTCGAGAAAGACATCGATAGCAACACAATACTAGTGGGAGACTTCAACACCGCTTTGTCACCTCTTGATAGATCAACCAGACTCAAGCTTAGCAAGGACATACTTCATCTGAGGGAAACAATGGAAGAAAGGGACTTAGTAGGTATATACAGGACACTTCATCCACAAAAAGCTGAGTACACTTTCTTCTCAAGCATACATGGAACGTTCTCCAAGATAGACCACATGCTGAGCCACAAAACATGCCTCCATAAAATTAAGAAGATAGAGATTATATCAACAATCTTCTCAGACCATAATGCGCTGAAATTAGAAGTAAATCACACACAAAAACAGAAAACTAAATTAAACACATGGAAATTAAACAATGTGCTACTGAACAACGAGTGGCTTAGACAGGAAATTAAAGAGGAAATCAAAAGATTCCTAGAAACAAATGAAAATGAGGACACGAGTTACCAAAACTTATGGGACACAGCAAAAGCGGTCTTAAGAGGAAAGTTTATAGCTCTACAAGCATTCCTCAGAAAGGAGGAGGGAGCCCACATAAATAAACTAACCTCACAGCTTAAGAACTTGGAGAAGGACCAACAAAAGGAGCACAACCCTTACAGGAGGAAGGAAATAATAAAACTCAGAGCAGAGATTAACGAGATGGAAACCCAGAAAACAATCCGAAAGATCAATGAAACCAAGAGCTGGTTCTTTGAGAAAATTAACAAAATCGATAAGCCCCTAGCAAAACTAACAAAGAAAGGGAGAGAGAAAACCCTAATAAACCGAATCAGAAATGAAAAGGGGGTCATTACAACAGAAACTACAGAAATTCAAAGGATCCTCAGGGAGTACTTTGAGAAACTGTATGCCACGGAACATCAAAACCTCGAGGAAATGGATAAATTCCTAGACTCCTACAGACTCCCAAGGCTGAACCAAGAATACCTGGAATACCTGAACAGACCTATCACCATCAAGGAAATTAAAATGGTAATAAAAAGTCTCCCCAAGCACAAAAGCCCTGGCCCGGATGGATTCACCAGTGAATTCTTCCAAATCTTTAAAGAAGACTTACTCCCAATCCTCTTTAAGCTTTTCCATGAAATTGAAATATCAAATACACTTCCGAACAGTTTCTATGAAGCAAATATCACACTGATACCAAATGCAGACAGAGATAACACAAAGAAAGAGAACTACAGGCCGATATCCCTGATGAACACAGATGCAAAGATCCTCAACAAACTACTAGCAAATAGAATCCAACTACTCATCAAAAAGATCATACACCATGACCAAGTAGGATTCATCCCAGGGATGCAAGGATGGTTTAACATTCGGAAATCAATCAACATAATCCATCATATCAACAAAAGAAAAGATAAAAAGCATATGATCATATCAATAGATACAGAGAAAGCATTTGACAAGATCCAGCACCCCTTTATGATGAAAACCCTAGCCAAAATGGGTATAGAGGGGACTTTCCTCAACATAGTTAAAGCCATCTACCACAAGCCTACAGCAAGCATCATCCTCAATGGGGAAAACCTGAGAGCCTTCCCTCTAAGATCAGGGACAAGACAAGGATGCCCACTCTCTCCACTGCTGTTCAATATAGTACTGGAAGTACTTGCAATAGCAATTAGGCAAGAAAAAGATATTAAGGGCATTCAGGTAGGAAAGGAAGAAATAAAGCTCTCACTATTCGCAGATGATATGATACTATACTTAGAGAACCCAATAACCTCCACCAAAAAACTCCTAGAAACAATAGACTTGTATAGTAAAGTAGCAGGCTATAAAATCAATACCCAAAAATCCATGGCTTTCCTATACGCAAACAGTGAGAGAGAGGAAAGCTATATGAAAAAATCAATCCCGTTCACAATTGTGCCCCAGAAAATCAAGTACCTAGGAATCAGCTTAACTAAGGAAGTAAAGGACCTGTACAAAGAAAACTACAAAACGCTACTTCAGGAAATAAAAGAGGGCATGAGAAAATGGAAAGACATCCCCTGCTCATGGGTTGGGAGACTTAACATTGTCAAAATGGCAATACTACCAAAAGCACTGTACAAATTCAATGCAATTCCTATAAGGATACCCATGACATTCTTCAAAGAAATGGAGCAAACATTCCTGAAATTTATATGGAACAATAAGCCCCCACGAATAGCTAAAGCAATTCTTGGGAAAAAGAAAATCGGAGGAATCAACCTCCCTAACTTCAAACTTTACTACAAAGCGGTAATAATCAAAACAGCATGATACTGGAACAAAGGCAGAACTGCAGACCAATGGAACAGAGTTGAATACACTGACATCTCCCCTCAATCATATGATCATCTAATCTTTGATAAACGTGCAAGAAATGTGAAGTGGAGTAAGGAAAGCCTCTTTAACAAATTGTGCTGACATCACTGGATGGCTACATGCAAAAAAATGGGCTCAGAACTCTGCCTAACACCATGTACAAAGGTAAGATCAAAATGGATTAAAGACCTCAACATCAGACCAGAAACCATAAGATACATTGAAGACAAAGTTGGCAAAACCCTCCATGACATTGAGGTTAATGGTATGTTCAAAGATGACACGCCACTGGCTGAGCAAGTGAAAACAGAGATAGATAAATGGGACTATCTTAAACTAAGAAGCTTCTGTACCTCCAAAGAAACAGTGACCAAAATACAAAGACAGTCTACAGAATGGGAAAGAATATTCGCCGAATACACATCTGGCAAGGGGTTGATATCAAGGATATACAAAATACTGGTTGAACTCCACAAGAAGAAAACATCCAACCCCATCAAAAAATGGGGCAATGAAATGAACAGAAACTTTCTCAAGGAAGAAATCCGAATGGCAAAAAAGCACATGAGAAAATGCTCTACATCATTAATCATCAGGGAGATGCAGATCAAAACCACAATGAGATACCATCTCACACCTCAGAGACTGGCCCACATTCAAAAGAACAAAAGCAACCGTTGCTGGTGCGGATGTGGCGAGAAAGGGACACTCCTTCACTGTTGGTGGGAATGCCGACTGGTTCAGCCCTTTTGGAAAACAGTATGGACGTTCCTCAAAAAATTAGAAATTGAGCTCCCATTTGACCCAGCTATACCACTCCTGGGAATATATCCCAGAGAGGCAAAAATGTGTAGCCGAAGTGACATCTGCACTTGTTAGTTCATTGCAGCACTCTTTACAGTAGCCAGAAACTGGAAGAGACCTGAGTGCCCAAGAACAGATGACTGGTTAAAGAAACTTTGGTACATCTACACAATGGAGTACTATGTAGCTGTTAGAAAAGATGAAGTCATGAAATTTATGTACAAGTGGTACAACATGGAAAGTATCATGCTAAGCGAAATGAGTCAGAAAGAGAGGGATAGACATAGAAAGATTGCATTCATCTGGGGGATATAAAGTAACAAAATATGAGATTAATACCCAAGAATAGCTGAGATCAACACCAGGAGAATTACTCCATAACTTAGAGGCCAGTCGGGTATTCTAGGGGAAAGGACAATTCAGATAGAAAGGGGAACACCAAGTGGAGTGTGTTTGGAGGATCCTCCCAGGAGGGGAGATGCAGGCGTTGAAAGTAGACTGGACTGAACATGTTCGCCACTCAATGCCTCTTTTGCTGATCACAACACCCAAAAGGAGAGAGAGAACAGAAGGGAATGCCCTGCCACAGTGGCAGGGGGGCATGGGGGGATGGGGGGGAGGGATATTATCCTGGTGGTGGAAAATGGGCACTCGTGGAGGGATGGGTATTTGATCTTGGTATGACCGAGATCCAAGCACAAAAATTTGTAAATCTACAACTGTACCTCACGGTGTTTCACTAATAATAAAAAAAAAGAAAAGAAAAGAAATAAAAAAAAAAAAGAAAATCTCACCAGTAGATCTAGGGCATAGCTCAGTGGAAAAGTGCTTGCCATGCATGTGAAAAGCCCTGAGTTTGTCCCCCGGTACCATTAAAAAAAGAGCACTGTAGCAGTGTAGCACTGTCCTCCCATTGTTCATCGATTTGCTCGAGTGGGCTCGAGTCTTCATCCTGAGACTTGTTGCTACTGTGTTTGGCATATCGAATATGCCACAGGGAGCTTGCCAGGCTCTGCCGTGCGGGTGGAATACTCTCAGTAGCTTGCTGGGCTCTCCAAGAGGGGTGGAGGAATAGAACTCGGGTTGGCCGGGTTCGCCGTGTGCAAGACAGAATAATATCTTAGCATATATTCATAATTATTTATAAAAGCTTCAGGGTAATATAATTTTAGTCTCTCCTCTAAAACCAACTGTTCACAATATAGGTACCTACCTAATTGATTTAGTTTGTCACAGAGAATCAAAGATAAGCAGATAAAGGTTTATGGTGTGTAGAGATAAATCTTAACAATTATTTAAATAATTATATAGGAGGGTTAGCTATTTCAATATAAGATCAGCTCCAATGTTTGAATTTGTCATTTTTTTAAACAACAAAAAGCTTATCAAAGAATGAGTTAGTGATTATAGATTGTGTAATTATCTCATGGAAACATCTTCCTATTAACCAAAAGACAGTTCAACTGAATTAATAAGTACAAGCTTTCCTATATCTTATATCTTTTCTGGGAGCTAAAAGTCACTAAAAGTATTTTATTGTTTTCTAAGCTTCAGATACAGAAACATAATTTTACAAAACAATGCATGATATACTAAATATAACTGACATTTTCTTAGGTACAAAAGCTCACTTTTCCCAGTTTGTGAAAAAATATACTAAAATTTATAATTTGTATTAAATGTCTACTAATCAAAAACCTGGGGTCTATAGTTGCTCTTAAAAATAAACTATGTGTGAGTTTTCCCGCCGCTTCTCGAACCCGGGATTTGGATTTTCACCGTGCAAGCCCCAGGCATCCCCTGGAGGCCGGGAGACAAAGCAAATCTGAGCCTCTCTGCCTCTCCCTTTCCACAGCCCAAGCTGAGCTGGTCTCTTCTTCCCACTCACCCAGGTCAGTTTTGCCGCTGCTTCTCGAACCCGGGACTTGAATTTCATCGTGCAAGCCCTGAGGCGTCCCCCGGAGGCCAGGATACAAAGCAGATCTGAGCCCCTCTGCCTCTCCCTTTCCGCTGCGGAAGCCGATTGGTCTCTTCTACCCACCCAGTCTTTACTCTCGGGAGACACACCAGGTCTCCGTGCGGGTGTGGCTACTTTAAAAGAGGGCATGGCTTTAAAAAGTGGGCGTGGCCTAATTTTGGGCGGGACAACGCTTACGCGGCCCCAAGTAGTTTATTCAAACCAAGAAATCTAACCCCTACACCTACATAACAACATGAAGAAACAACGCAAATCCCCGCCACAGAAAGAGGACGAGGAAACAAGTCCAGAAGCCTTCGTAGGTGCTAGCCACCTTAGGGACCTCTCTGACAAAGAATTCAGATATGAAGTCATTAAGATGTTCAATTGACTCAATGAAACAGTCAGACAGATATCCACTAAATTGAAAGAGGACATGAAAGAAACAATCGATCGCACAATCGACAAAATACAGGAAGAAATGAGAGCAGAAATTGGAAAGCTTTGCACAGAAATGGCACGGATCAGAGATTCCATAGATAAAATCAAAAACCCAGTCTGTGCCCTCAAAAATAGAATGACCACAGGTGAGAAAAGAATCAGTGAGCTGGAAGATCAGCTGCACCAAGCCAGCACGCAACAACAAACAATGGCAAAGGACCTCAAAATAGCTCTACAGAGAATCAGAGTCCTAGGAGACAATTCCAAAAGAAACAACATTAGAATCATTGGACTACCAGAAGTTCAGGGAAACAATCCCATTGAAAAAACCATGGTTAAACAAATCATCGCCGAGAAATTCCCAGAGCTCCACAATACAATTCAGATTCAAGAAGCCCGAAGGGTGCCAGCTAAAAGAGACCCTAACAGAAACACTCCAAGACATATTATAGTTAGAATGATCGATGCTGCCGATAGAGACACAATACTGCAAGCAGCAAGGGCAAAAAAGAAAATCACATACAAAGGAGCACCCCTTAGATTCACAGCAGACCTCTCAGAGGAAACCCTCCAAGCCCGAAGGCAGTGGAGAGATATAGTCAAAAAACTCACTGAAATGAATGCTTCACCAAGAATACTCTATCCAGCTAAACTCTCACTCAACATTAAAGGAACGTTACACTATTTTCTAGATAAACAGCAGTTCAGGAACTTCATAGACTCAAAACCAAACCTAAAACAAGGGCTAAAGGGGCTACTATAAGACAAGACAAACCCCACAAGCACAACACACCCTTACAGAAAGATGACACAAAATCCCATAACCATACTCTCTCTCAATGTCAACGGTTTAAATTCACCATTTAAGAGACACAGAGTGACAAAATGGATACAGAGACAGAACCCAACATTCTGCTGCCTACAAGAAACTCATCTCAACACTCAGAGAAAACACAGACTCAAAGTCAAAGCATGGAAAACAATCCTGCAAGCAAACAGCTCCTGCAAAAAAGCTGGGGTAGCCATACTAGTATCCGACAACATTAATTTCACCTTGAAAAAGACTAGAAGGGACAGTGAAGGCTATTTTCTCTTCATCAAGGTATATGTACAACAGGAAGAAATCACACTCTTAAATGTATATGCATCTAATGAGAGAACAGCTAAATATTTAAAACAACTGCTAACAGATTTTAAGGAGGACATTGCAAGCAACACAATAGTACTTGGAGACTTCAACATCGCCCTATCATCTCTGGGCAGATCAACAAGAACAAAACCCAGCAAGGAATCATTGGCTTTGAAAGAAGAAATAGAAGAGAGAGGATTTATAGACCTATACAGGGCTTTACACCCCCAAAAGAAAGAATACACATTCTTCTCCAGTGCACATGGAACATTTTCCAAAATAGACCATGTGCTAGGACATAAAACATACCTCAACAGAATCAGGAAGATAGAAATAGTATCAGCCATCTTTTCAGACCATGATGCACTGAGGATAGAAGTGAATCACACACAGACACAGAGAAACAAATCAAACACCTGGAAATTAAACAACTCAATGCTGAACAACGAGTGGGTCAGGAACAAAGTCAAGGACGAAATCAAAAGATACCTGGAAACAAATGAGAATGAAGACACGAGCTACCAGAACCTATGGGATGCAGCGAAAGCCATACGAAGGGGAAAATTTATAGCTCTGCAAGCATATCTCAAGACGGAAGAAAGAATGCACATAAACAACTTGACCTCACAACTCAAGAACTTAGAAAAGGATCAACAGAAAGAGCCTAAATCAGGTAGAAGGAAAGAGATCATAAAACTTAGAGCAGAAATCAATGACATGGAAACCAAAGAAACAATCCGAAAGATCAATAAAACCAAGAGCTGGTTCTTCGAGAAAATAAACAAGATAGATAAACCACTAGCAACACTCACAAAGAAACAGAGAAAGAGAGAACCCTAATAAACCAAATCAGAAATGAGAAGGGGGATGTCACAACAGAAACCAAAGAAATAAAAAAAATCATCAGAGACTACTTTGAAAGTCTGCATGCCACAAAACAAGAGAACCTAGAAGAAATGGACAAATTCCTGGACTCCTATAATCTCCCAAAGCTGAATCAAGAAGATCTGGAGTATCTGAGTAGACCTATTAACATCAACGAAATCGAAACTGTAATCAAAAGTCTTCCCAAAAACAAAAGCCCTGGTTCAGATGGATTCACTAGCGAATTTTTCCAAACATTTAAAAAGGGCCTACTGCCAGTCCTTCTCAAGCTTTTCCAGGAAATTGAAAAAATGGAAACTCTCCCAAACAGTTTCTATGAAGCCCATATCTCTATAATACCAAAAGGAAACAAAGACACCACGAGAAAAGAAAACTACAGGCCGATATCCCTGATGAACACGAATGCGAAGATTCTCAACAAAATACTAGCAAATAGAATTCAACTACTCATCAAAAACACCATGGCCAAGAAGGATTCATCCCAGGGAGGCAAGACTTGTTTAACACTTGAAAATCAACCAACATAATCCACCATATCAACAAAAGAAAAGATAAAAATCATATGATCATATCAATAGATGCAGAGAAAGCATTTGACAAGATCCAGCACCCATTTATGATGAAAATCCTAGCCAAAATGGGGATAGAGGGGACTTTCCTCAATATAGTTAAAGCCATCTACCACAAGCCTACAGCAAGAATCGTCCTCAATGGCGAAAAGCTGAGAGCCTTCCCTCTAAGATCAGGGACGAGACAAGGATGTCCACTCTTTCCACTGCTATTCAATATAGTACTGGAAGTACTTGCAATAGCGATTAGGCAAGAAAAAGATATTAGGAGCATCCAGGTAGGAAAGGAAGAAATCAAGCTCTCACTATTCGCGGATGATATGATACTATACTTAGAGAATCCTAAAACCTCTACCAAGTAACTTCTAGAAACAATAGGCTTGTATAGTAAAGTAGCAGGCTATAAAATCAATACCCAAAAGTTCATGGCTTTCCTATATGCAAATAGTGAAAGAGAAGAAAGTGACATGAAGAAAACAATCCCGTTTACAATTGTGCCCCAGAAAATCAAATACCTAGGAATCAGCTAAACTAAGGAAGTAAAGGACCTGTACAAAGAAAACTACAAAACATTACTTCAGTAAATAAAAGAGGATACGAGGAAATGGAAAAATATCCCCTGTTCATGGATCGGGAGAATTAACATTGTCAAAATGGCAATACTTTCCAAAGCACTGTATAAATTCAACGCAATCCCTATTAGGATACCCATGACATTCTTCAAAGAAGTGGAGCAAACACTCCTGAAATTTATATAAAACAATAAGCCCCCACAAATAGCTAAAGCAATTCTTGGGAAAAAGAAAATGGGAGGAATCAACCTCCCTAACTTCAAACTCTACTACAAGGCAGTAATAATTAAAACAGCATGTACTGGAACAAAGGCAGAGCTGTAGACCAATGGAACAGAGTTGAATATACTGACATCTCCCCCTAAGCATACAAGCATCTAATCTTCGATAAGGGGGCAAGAAAAGTGAAGTGGAGCAGGGAAAGCCTGTTTAACAAATTGTGCTGGCAAAACTGGACGGCTACATGCAAAAAAATGGGCTCAGATCTCTGCCTAACTCCATGTACAAAAGTAAGATCTAAGTGGATTAAAGACCTCAATACCAGACCGGAATCTATAAGGTACATTGAGGAAAAAGTTGGCAAAACCGTCCATGACATAGAAGCTAATGGTGTCTTCAAAGATGTCACACCGCTGGCCAAGCAAGTGAAAACAGAGATAGACAAATGGGACTATCTTAAACTAAGAAGCTTCTGCACCTCAAAAGAAACCTTGACCAAAATACAAAGACAGTCTACAGAATGGGAAAGGATATTCGCCAAATACACTTCCGATAAGGGGTTAATGTCAAGGATATACAAAGTACTGGTTGAACTCCACAAAATCCAACCCCATCAAAAAATGGGGAGATGAAATGAATAGAAACTTTCACAAAGAAGAAATCCGAATGGCTAAAAGGCACATGAGAAAATGCTCCACATCATTAATCACCAGGGAGATGCAGATAAAAACCACAATGAGATATCATTTCACATCACAGAGACTGGCCTATATCCACAAGAACAAAAGCAACCAGTGCTGGCGCGGATGTGGTGAGAAAGGGACACTCCTTCACTGTTGGTGGGAATGCCGACTGGTTCAGCCCTTTTGGAAAACAGTATGGAAGATTCTCAAAAAATTAGAAATATACTTCTCTCTTTCTCTCATTTCACATCTTTCTAAATAAACTTGAACAAAAACTATCTTGCTTCACACAAAAAAGGCTAAACTACTACGTTTCGAATACAGTCAGTAGGATTATACCAATAGAGTCGATCAAGGTCCTTGAATAGTTCCAGTAGATCTAATAGCAATCTTTTAGCAAACATTTTGTTTACTTAAGATTTAAATTTCAACTCTATCATATGCTTATCTATAATTAAGATAGCCTTAAATAACAACTTTAGATCCATATAAGAAAACTATATTTCTTTTGTAGACATGAGAAAGCAAACGTCTGGAGTTGTCCATGTAGATGTTAACATCTATAAGATACATTTTTTCCTTAATTTACAATTTACTACCATTACTATCATAGTGGGCTGGAGTGATAGCACAGCGGGTAGGGCGTTTGCCTTGCACGCAGCCAACATGGCCAACCCGAGTTCGATTCCTCCGCCCCTCTCGGAGAGCCCGGCAAGCTACCGAGAGTATTCGATATGCCAGACACAGTAACAACAAAGTCTCCAATGGAGACGTTACTGGGCCCGCTCGAGCAAATCGATGATCAACGGGAGGGCCTTTACCTTTACCTTTACCTTATTTCTTTTTAATTAAATCACAGTGTGATACAGTTACAAAGTTGTTCATGACTGGTTTTCAGTCATATAATGTTCCAAGACCTTGCACGCGGCTGACCTGGGTTTGGTTCCTCCACCCCTCTTGGAGAGCCCAGCAAGCTATGAGACTATCCCGTCCGCATGGCAGAGCCTGGCAAGCTACCCGTGACGTATTTGATACACCAAAAACAGTAACAGCAAGTCTCATAATGGAGATGTTACTAGTGCCCGCTCAAACAAATCGATGAACAATGGGAGTACAGTGCTACAGTGCTAATGTTCCAACACCTGTCCCTTCTCCACTGTACATTTTCCAACAGCAATGTCCCTGGTTTCCCTTTGGTAACTTTCCTGCCCCACCTGCCTCTATGGCAGGCACTTCTCTCTCTCTCTCTCTCTCTCTCTCTCTCTCTCTCTCTCTCTCTCTCTCTCTCTCTCCTTTTTCTTCTCTCTCTGTCTCTGTCTCTCTCTCTGTCTCTCTCTCTGTCTCTGTCTCTCTCTGTCTCTCTATCTCTGTCTCTCTCTCTCCTCTTGGGACCGTCTTCTGTCTCTTCTGACTCCAGTAAATATATGGGCATATTAATTTGACCACAGTTTTTCTTACATTAGTCCTGCTTTATAAACAAACTATGTGGTCTCATAGATATTCTTACATATCTATAAAGAACTAGTCTCTATAATTAAAAGGGAGTAGTTTTTCCAGTCTCTGAGTTCCTTTCTCACGTAAATGAGGTAGTTTTATTTATTTATTTATTTATTTATTTATGAGTGAGGGACACACCAGGCAATGCCCAGATCTTAGTTCTGACTCTGTGCTCAGGGGTCACCCCTGGCAGGGTTCTGGGGACCATCTGGGGTGTTGACAATTGAACTTGGGTCAGCTAAGCATGTCTCCTACTCTCAGCCCATATGAGGTAGTTTTACATGGTATTTTTTACTTACTAGTTACAAACAGTAAAATAGAATGTGAGAACAAAATTCCTTAATAAGTGCCAAAAAAGTCAAATGTTTGCTATTAAGTTAAACTAGTAAAGTTGACTTGAAGAATATAACTGACAAAATTTCCAGGGAAAATTGAAAGATATCCAAGGAAGTAGGAAAAGAGCACATTCTAATAATTTTTGAAACAAAATAAGAAGTTAGGGAAAATGGGCTAGAGCTATAGTACAGCGGGTAGGGTGTTTGCCTTGCATGTGACCTACCTGGGTTAGATCCCCAGCATCCTATATGGTTCCCCAAGCACTGCCAGGATTAATTCCTGAGTGCAGAGCCAGGACTAACCCCTGAGCATCGCTGGGTGTGACCCAAAAAGAAAAAAAAAAGAAAAAGAAAAAAAGAAGTTAGGGAAAATAAGTAACTATTAAAAGTCATTTAGAGAAAGAAGGATAAGACTAAATAACACTAAAATGCATAATTTTATAGTTATATACAACTTTCTTATCCCCCCCAATCCCCAAGCCAGGAATAATTGAAGACTATTTAAGAGATAAGATGGTAAGTATTTCCTGACCATAAGAATACTCATTCTTAGGGCTGGAGAAATAGCACAGGATGTAAAGCACTTGCCTTACATGCAGCTAGCCCTGGTTCCATCCCCGGCTCCCCATATGGTCCCCTGAGCATCTGCAGGAGTGATCCCTGAGTTCAGAGCCATATGAGCACTGTAAGATGCAGCCCAGAAATAAATTAAGAAAGGGTGTTTATCCTTGGTCTTACTTTCAGAGACCTTATTAGCTTCCTCTTATTTTCAGACCATGCGAAATTCCCTTCACAAAAACCCTCCTGTATCAAAAGCATCAGTACAAAGCTTTGAGAAGGCAAGGGATAGCTAGAGCCAGATGTAAGAGAAGGAGTAATTCTATAATATACTTTCAGCATGCATCTTTCAACACAAATGGGTCCACCCAACATCCTTTACTTGGTGTTCCCTTCTCTATCTGAGCTTCCTTTTTCCCCAGCATGTGAGGCCGGTTTCCAAGTCATGGAGCAGATCTCCTGGTCCTTATCTGTTCTTATCTCTACTGTTCTTGGGTGTTAGTCTCCCATTCTGTTACTTTATATTCCACAGATGACTGCAATCTTTCTATGTCTGTCCCTCTCTTTCTGACTCATTTCACTTAACATGATACTTTCCATGTTGATCCACTTAAATGCAAATTTCATGACTTCATCTTTTCTAACAGATGCATAATATTTCATAGTGTAGATGTACCAAAGTTTCTTTAACCAGTCATCTGTTCTTGGGCACTAGGGTTTTTTCCAGATTTTTGCTATTGTAAACAGTGTAGCAGTGAACATACAAGTACAGATGTCACTACGATTATATTTTTTTTTTTTTGCCTCTCTGGGATATATTCCCAAGAGTGGTATTGCTGGGTCAAATGGGAACTCAATTTCTAATTTTTTGAGAATGGTCCATACTGTTTTCCAAAAGGGCTGAACCAGTTGGCATTCCCACCAGCAGTGAAGGAGAGTGGAGGTGGTGAGAAGGATGCTGGGTCCATTGGTGGTGGAAAATGGGCACTGTGGAGGGATGAGTACTCTACAATTGTATGAATGAAATGCAAGTGCAAAAGTTTGTAAGTTTATAACTGTACCTCACAGTGATTCACTAATAAAAAAAATTAATTAAAAAAAAGATAAGGAATAATTCATGAAACCCTAGGATTTTTGTGCCAGTCTGAGCTGTTATTTCTTACAAGCAACCTGACTAAATCTTCAGAATAACTGTAGAGCCCAGGGATTTTAGTGTTGTCAAAGGCAGAAAATATCACATATTCAGCGAGGAACAAAGCCCCGCACTCAACCAGGGTTGGTATGACCCCAAACCTATTCCTCTAGGGTATGCTTCTTTCCAAGGATAAGATAGCAGAGCATTTGAGTGTCTGCATGTCTTTCAAATGAAGTTAACTACTTATTGAACTATGTGACATTTATTAACCATAGTGATTAAGTAAACAAGAAAACAAATTTAAAAACCACCTATTGGAAAATAAACTTTTCTTACTTGTTGATTTATGAGCACAGGAGCATCACTTAAGGAAGTGGCCCAATTTACGAAGTCAGTCACATCAATTGCCTTGGCTCTGAGAAGCTTTTCTTTCAGTTCAATTGTGTATTTGCTTGTTCCTCCTCTTATCAGTGAAATAACATCATCTATGTAGTGACCATCGCTCACGTTTTCTGAGAAAAGGAGAAATGAATGACTACGTATCTGTGATTTTTAAAAATATATTTTACATGTATTTTTACATTTTTACGTTTCACCTAGATTTTGACAAAATATACTACATAAGTTTGTGGTTATGTAGTATATTTATGACAAAATATATGATTAAAAAGTATGACATGATATATGACAAAAATACTACATAAATTTGCATTGTTACTGTTTCATACTGTATATATGTAGTGCAAAATAATTACCACAATTAATTAGGTTGTTGACTTATTCTTGGCCTCACATAATAACCATACTATTTGTTATAGTTGTTATAATGAGAACATTTAAATTCTATTCTCAAAAAAATTTTCAAGCATACAATAGGATAGTAACTAAAATCTGTGATATTTGACAAATATTCATTAAACCCAATTATTCAATGCTGTTTATAAAAGTTATAGATGAAAATTTACTTCCAGCTTTGTAAAGATAACTTTCCTTAGTCACCAATTGTAGACTTCAATTATTTTTCTAATAAAATTTAAATGATAGGATGATTTAGATACCTTGGAATTGAAAGCTTATCACATATTTGCATATTTGGCAACTATGACTTACTTCTGTACATACATATATTTTTCATATTGAGGATTTGCTTCATATTGTAATATTTTGTATAGGCTTGCTTTAGGTTAACATAATCAGTTGAAGTATAAGAGCTGATAAGTGACTCGGAGGTGAAACACACCCTGCATGCATGGATGAAGGTTTGATCATCAGCATCACATATAGAAAAAATAAAGATAATAAGAAAAGAAAAGTAAAGAGAATAAAAAAGAAAAGAAAAGAAAAGAAAAGAAGAGAAAAGAAAAGAAGGGGTTGGAATGGCAGTACAGTTGCTAAGGGGATTGCCTTACAGGCAGACAACTTGGGTTTGATTTCCATCACCACATATGCTTCCCCAGGACCACCAGTGGTGATCACTGAGCTCAGAGCCAAAGTTAAGTAAGCTATGGGCCAAAATCCAAAAAATGAAAAAAAATGTTTTTAATATGCTGGGAATGCGACTCAGTGGTAAATCACTGGCTTTGTATATATGGGACCTGGGTTTGATCCCTAACATTGCAAATTTCAAAATTTTTAATTAAAAGTAATGAAAATAATAAAGTAAAAACTCAAAAATTCTTTCTACTCTAAATTCTTACTCATCTCTTTTTCCTTATAAAACAGTATTTTTTTTTTGTTGTTGAACATTTTAGCTGTTTATTTTCAGAACTGGAAAGGAACTTTGAGATACTTTAGTTTGATTTTTGCAAGTTTTTTTTATTATGAGAAAATGGAGACTTAAATGAAAGAACTAGCATGAAATCATAGAGTTAAGAATGAAGTACTAAAATCATGACATTTAACCGTGCTTCATTTTCTTTTCATTTCATTGGTGGTTTCCAACTGTGGTCACAGATTGATGGTTAGTATGCTTTTAAAAATACCAACCTGTCCACTTCATTGCCTCCCTGATACCATCTGATTGTTTACAGATGATTCTCAGGGGCTGGAGAGATAATACAAGGTGCTTTCCTTGCATGTGACTGACTCCGGTTTCAATCCTATTACCACATCTAGTTCCCTGAGCACTGCCAGGACTGATGCTTGCACACAGGTAAGAGTAAGCCCTGAGTATTGTCAGGATGGCCTCAAAACCAAGATCAAAATTGAAACATAAAAGTGCTTCTCAAATATTTGTATTTCTGAGAATGCTCTTAGATATTTCTTTCTCTTTTTTTCATTTTTATTATTTTTTCATTTTTATTTATTTATTTATTTATTTGCTTTTTGGGTCACACCCAGCTATGCTCAGGGGTTATTCCTGGCTCTGCACTCTAGAACCATTCCTGGTGGTGCTCGGTTGACCATATGGGATGCTGGGAATCGAACCTGGGGCAGCCATGTGCAAGGCAAACTGCTGTGCTACCACGCCAGTCCCTTTTATTTTTATTTTTACTTTATTCCCCAGTCAGGTACCATGACTTACAAAGCTGTTCACCATAGGATTTCGTGCATACAAAGTTCTAGCACCACACCGTCCACCAGAGTGTCTGTTTCCCTTTACCAAGGTCTCAGGGTTCCCCCACATCCCCACCTCATTAACCCTCACCCCAACCCACTTCCTGCACAATTGCAAGCCCGGTTCTGAATAGTTCCATCATATTCTTTTGAACAACTTCCTACCTCTCCGCTAAGCTGTCCTAAGCTCACTGCAATGAATACTGAAAACACCACAAAACATCTCAGATATTCCTGAGGAGAATAAGTGTCAAGACTCTATCACTACCTCAATTTTGAAAAATGACGGAAAAAATATTTATCCCAGAGACATATTTTCTAAAAGGCTATTCACTGATGAAATGTTAGGGATAGATTAGGGAGTTTAATCTTGTATTTTGCTGTTGGTCTATTCTTTATGCCACAGTAAATAGACTCATCTGCAGCGACCAGACTTCACAGAGCAGCAACACTACATAGAGAAATATCAGTGACTGCATTCATGTCTATTGAATCACAGGACAGAAACCAGTGTAAGAGGAAATGGTTTTAATCACTTTTAGTTTTTTTTTCCCAATAAAGCACTGCACTGTAGCCCTGTAGCACTGTCCTCCTGTTGTTCATCGATTTTCTCTAGTGGGCACAAGTAATGACTCCATTGTGAGACTTGTTGTTACTGTTTTTGGCATATTGAATACATCACAAGGAGCTTTCCAGACTCTGCCCTGCGGGCGGGATGCTCTCTGTAGCTTGCCGGGCTCTCTGAGAGGGACGGAGGAATAGAACCTGGGTCAGCCACCACATGCAAGGCAAACGCCCTACCTGCTTTGCTATTGCTCCAGCCCTTTCTAATAAAGAGGGTCAACAATAAATAGGGTACATAATGGAAGACCTGAGCTCTCACTGACCTCTTTCCTGGACCCAATTTTTTGGCTTGAGAAGCTATGCACTACTTACCCTTGTTATCTTTTTTCTCTGTTAGACAAGACTTGCTACTAATATTTGCTGAGGCTTCAACTGCAAAGCTCAAAGAAATTCTTGCTTCAAATCCGAGGCACCTCCGTACATCCCTTAGTTCAACACCTGTATTTAGTTGAAAATGATGAAATACTGTCTATCAATCTCACACATACATTTCAGTTTTATTATTTTGTAAGAAATAGATTTTTTTCTATGCCTAGACATCACTACTACTAGACTCAAAAGCAAGGTCTTACCTGCTTTGATTTGTCTTCATATTAGAACCTATTGACCTCCTTTTTGGCTTTACTTATCAACTTGGTTGCAAAAGGCATATCAATTTACTCTTATTTAAAAAGACATAAAGGGCCTGAGAGAGTATGACTTGTTAGGTGCTCGCCTTACATGCAGCTGACACAGGTTCAGTTCCTAGCATTCTATACAGTCTCCTAAGCCTGTTCAGAACTTAGCTCTTAGCACAGAGATCAAAAAAAGTGCTTTTTCTGACAAAAGAAAAAATTTGATGCCTAAGGAAGTACTCCAAAACTAACAGAGAAGAGAGAAGATATACACTATTATTTATATCCTCTTGAAGTAATAATTAGTAACTATTACTTATAAAATGAACAATTAAATTTATTAATAGACAAGTTATATTTATATTATTTTTACAAAATTTAATAAATTGCTGCAGAGCCAGGAAATTTGTAGCACAGAAACCTCTCCTGTACATATTAAAGACATTGGGGTGCTACCAAGACCCTTTTTCTAGTGATTTTTTGTTTGTGTTTGACCACACCCAGCGATGCTCAGAATGACTCCTGGTTCTGTGCTCAAGGATCACTCTGTATGGGGGAGTTTTAGAGATTGAGCCCAGGACAGCTGCATGCAAGTCAAGTGCCCTGATTGCTGTACTATTTCTTTAGCCCCTTCTTGGTATCGATTTTAAGTGTGACCAGGAATCTATTGAACATAGACTTAAATCAATTACCATCATGTTCAGAATTGTCATGAGATGAGGTAAAGCTAATTTTCTACATTTTTTGGGGGGTCACAGCCGGCAATGCACAGGGGTCAGTCCTGGCTCATGCACTCAGGAACTACTCCTGGTGATGCTTGGGGGACCATATGGGATGCTGGGAATTGAACCCGGGTTGGCCGCATGCAAGGCAAATGCCCTACCTGCTGTGCTATAGCTCCAGCCCCAATTTTATACATTTTTTAAAAAAATATGTTACACTTATAAAATGCTCACATTGCCTCTTCATTAAAAATTCAGAACAATATTTCCCTTTTAATATTGAAAAGTACTTTGGAAGAACATGGTCATTCATATTATCAAATTAGTCTGCTGATTAAAGTTAGTCAGTTATGTAACTTATCTGCTCACATCTATAAACCTTTAAACAGCATTTTTACTAAAAATATCATTGTCAAATAATATTGTTATAATACAGTTTTTATTTGCTTTTTATTTTTCAGAATGCTGCTGAGTTGTATATCACCAAATCATTACATTAAAGGCGAAAATCAGTTTATCACTTGATAGAATTTTAGATGCAAAGGTCGGGAAGAAAATTCTCTCCAAGGAGCTCATTACAGGGCTGCTCTAAGCTGTTAAGCAGTGTAAAATATTAGTAATATAAAAAAAAGTTTGGTTAAAGCAGTATCATAAGTTGGAAACTCTATTTCTAGGTATACCTTGTCTTCGCATGGAAGCTTTATCCAAAACATATACTAGTTCATATAGTCCTCCTACAGACCCAGAGTGACTGTAGTGGGTTCCATAGGTTTCCAAAAATGAAAAATATTCTCCTTTTTCATAGGCAACTGGAAGAGCTTTTATATCATCCAAGAAAGCTGTTGTCACCATGACATCCCGATTTCTCATCATAAATCTTCCCAGATGAACTACTCCTTTTACATGCATAAATACTTTACCCTTTATTGTAAAGCAAACAAGAGAAACACGAGTTTCATTAGCATGGTTTCACATTACAAGCTTGGAACATTCAGAATTTGAATAAGGCAGTAATTTTTTTCAGAAGTACCCATGAGATACTTTAGCCCAATAGAGAGACTAAATTTAAAAAATATTACCAAGGGGCCAGAGAGTATGGGGGTGAGGTACTTTCCTTGCTTGTGGTTTACCATGGTTCTATCCTTGGCACCACAGATGGTTTCCTGGGTACTACCAGGAGTGATCCCTGAGCCCAGAGTCAGAAGTAAGACCTGAGTATTGCTGGAATTGATCCCTAAATCCAGAAGGGATCCCTAATCCCCCAAATACCTCCAATACCAATATCATTTTGGAAAACCGTTGGGCAGTTTCTTATAAAGTAAACTCACATTTGACCTATAGTCAGTCAGAAATTCTGCTTCACATCTTCCTTAAATAAAATTCATACACACACAAACACACATACACACACACACCTTACAGAATGTTTTTAGAGTAATTTTAGGACTGGAGCGATAGCACAGCAGTAGGGCGTTCGCCTTACAAGCGGCCAACATGGCCGACCCGAGTTCGATTCCTCCGCCCCTCTCGGAGAGCCCTGCAAACTACCAAGAGTATTCGATATGCCAGACACAGTAACAACAAAGTCTCCAATGGAGATGTTACTGGGCCGCTGGAGCAAATTTTAGTTAGAATATCTTAAAATTAGAAACAGTGTGAATTTCAATGGGGAATCTGTAAACATTGTAACATACTCTTTAAAAAAGAATTAAGCTATGTGAGGGTACGGTGCCGCCAGCAGGTCAGTCTGTATCTGTGAGGCGAGTGCATCAGCAGCCTCATGGCACGCACCTTCAGACTTCCAGATACCCCAAAATTGCTGCTGTGCCTTTGGCCAGACCCCAAAAACTTGGGGCAAAGTTTACCAAGAAAGTAAACGGCCAAAAGTTAGGTATGTGAGAAACACCCACAAACCACCTCCGGCTCAGCTATATAATTGGAGGCACGGCCTCTCTGGTTCCTGATTGAACTGCTTAATGGCCATGATCCCAGAGACTCAGAAACAAATCTCGAAACACAGTGGCTTTTGACAGAAATGCATCCAGACCCCATAGTATGTTACTGTCGCCAGGCCACCCCAGGGAGGAAAAGTTGTTGTCACTCCGCCTGCTCCCCCTTGGCGGCTTAGTGGCCGTCATCCTCCAGAGGCCATTGGACAGTCAGGCTTGGGCCCACAGTGACAAAACTTGTTGGGCCTCACGGGACTGGGGGGGGGGGGGAGCCGGGTCTGTCCTCCCCACCCCAACAAGACCCCAAGTCATTGCCCACGAATGGCCTCTCTGGCTCCTGATCAAGCTGCTTAACGGCCATGATCCTAGAGACTCAGAAACAAATCTGGAAACCCAGCGACTTTTGGCAGAACTGCGGCTGGACCCCGCAGTAGGTTACTGTTGCTGGGTCACCCCAGGAGGGAAAGGGTGCTATCCCTCTGTCTGCTTCCCCCTGGCGGCTCGGTGGCCGTCATCCTCCAGAGGCCATTGGATAGTCAGGCTTGGGCCTGCAGTAACAAAACTTGTTGGGCCTCACAGGATGGGGGTGGAGCCGGGCCTGTACTCCCCACCCCAACGAGACCCCAAGTCATCGCCCACGAACGGCCTCTCTGGCTCCTGGTCAAGCTGCTCAACAGCCATGATTCCAGAGACTCAGGAGCAAATATCGAAACCCAGTGGCTTTTGGCAGAAATCCCTCCAGATTTAAGTATTAAAATTTTGGAATTTCAAAATCACATGACCCTACTGCAGCCACGGACATCATATGTTATTCATAACCAGCAATAGAACACAAACTGTCTACTGTTGCCTTTTCAGCAGATCTGAGTGTTGGGGTAAAATCTCAAATAATAATGGTGGGTCTGGTGTCAAAAAAAAAAAAGAATTAAGCTATGAAGTAACAAGTTACTAATACATGCAAGAATATAACTAAGTTTTAAAAATGCTACATTGCATAAAAGAGTATATGTTGTATGATTAGATTTAGATGAAATTCCAGAAGCAGAGAAAAACATTTATGGTCAGAGAAATTGAGCCAGTGATTAGCTCTTGGTGACAGAGAACTAACTATAAAAGGTTTCAGAGAATTTTGTGATGGGAAAGTTTTTACACCCTGTTTGAGAAGGTGGATGTACAGGTGGATGAGGCCGTCAGAACTCATGAATGTATTTGCTTAAATATACATAATTATTATTGTAAATGATACCTCATTAATCTAAAAGTGTTACCTAGAGAAGAAAATGGCGACATTAAATGAGACCCAATCTCCTTATTTTGTAGATAAGAAAACTCTTATCCAGTAGAATCAAGTTATTTGATTCTACACAAACCACACAAAGTAGAATTGAGAGCATTAGTACTTAAAACCCAGATCTTAACCCACACCCTTTCAGTAATGCTGCAGGACAGACAATGTTTTAAGAAATGGGTTCAAGTTGATGTATAAATAACAATTCAATGCTCCCAGGAATGACTGATTAAATTTCCAAGAGAAAAATGGGACAGCAACCAGAATTCTGTCACTCAGTTCAGTCTCAATAAAAAATAAAATGCAATTAAGACCGATTATATAGATCAGTTATTCTTTTAAAGTACTCCTATCATGGATTTGATGAGTACATATTGATTGCCTGGAAATTTAAAACTTTTAGATAATTTAAATCCTTTATCTTTTAAGGCATATGTCCCATTTCCAAGACTTGTATAACAATGATGCAAGCCAACTATGTAATTTTAAATATGACTGTTTGAGTTTCTCTTCTTTAATCTTTGTTCATATCTTATCTCTTTAACTAAGGTTGAGCTTCCTTTCTTTTTGGGTGAGGGGTTTGGGGGTCGGAGCCATACCGAAGGATGATGAACTATTCCTGGCTCTGTGCTCAGGAGTGACTCCTGGTACTACCTGCAGGACCATATGTAGTGCAGTGGATTTGAATCAAGGTTATCTGCAAGGTTATCTCCTGAATTATCTCTCAAGTCCTTGATCTTCCTTTTTAATACTGCCACATGTCCTGCAAGTCTATTTCTCTTGTTACTCTGTTTCTTTTTATTCCATTGCATTTATCACTCATTTCTAATGAGTATACAACTTCAAGCTTATCATTTTGTCTCTGTATCCCTATTTAATTTTCAGCTCATGAGGAAATGCATTTCATGGGTATGGTTCCCTAATATATTCTATCACTAGTATAGACCAATGTGCTTGTCCACATAGTAAATTCACAAATATTTATTGGCTAAGAATTTTCTACCCAAATCTATGCTATTGTGAATACACATGTGAATGTAGAGGCAATGTCAAGAAATAAAATAATTGTGAAATTAGCAATAATGTATGTAACTGGATGAATTTTTATTATTTAATTTTTGCTTTGAGGCCATACCTGACTTGGTGCTAGGGACTATTTTCCTGGAGGAACTCAGGGGACCAGATGGCATTGCAGACTGGACCTGGATCTCCAGCATGCAGAGCATATTCTCTGAGCTCTCTTCTGTTCGTTTGGGTTTTTTTTTTGCTTTTGTTTTTATTTTTTGAACTACACCCAACTGTGCTTAGAACTTCTCCAGTTCAGAGTTCAGGAGACAAGGTTCATTGTCACTGTCCTCCCATTGTTCATCGATTTGATTGAGCAGGCCCAGTTACATTGCGAGACTTGTTACTGTGTTTTGGCATATCAAATACCTCACGGGTAGCTTGCCAGGCCTTGCTGTGCGGGCGAGATACTCTTGGTAGCTTGCCGGGCTCTCCAAGAGGGGTGGAGGAATTGAACTCAGGTCAGCCATGTTGGCTGCTTGCAAGGCAAACGCCCTACCCGCTATGCTATCACTCCAGTCCAAGAGACACGGTTCATGGTAGCAAAATCAGAGATTCTGCATGCAAAATGCGCTCAAGCCCTTTGAGCTACTTTCCTGGCCTTGAATTATTGTTAAATTGGGACAAGGATATGCTTTTATTGGATTGTTACTTTACAGAAATCCTCTGTGATAGATAGTCATTATTCTAAGCCAATAGAAAGAATTACAAAAATTCTTCAAATTTTCCTTTGTAATTCAAAGGATCCTATAAACAGTCTATTACTAACTCAGTCAAATATCACTCATTATTTTCTTCAGTTATCATTATTTCAGTCTGACCTTCTGATTACATATCTGAAAAGGATTTGTTGATTATTCTTTTCTTCCTGTGATCTATCCCTATCTGCTCTAGACATTTAAATTTAAAGAGAGATTAGGTTAGTTTGTAATATCCTATTATTTTCTTTAGATTAAGTGCTTAGTCTTACCGTCTGAGCAGAATATGACAGTAACCTTTGTATAGTTTCATTTTTTGAATATGAAAATTGAAGTTTACTGTCAAACTTTAAAGGAATTGAGGAGTTTGAGGGTGTTGTGTTTGTAGGAGAGTCTTCAGATTTTGTCAGATGTTGAATTGTTTCAGTAGGTGTGAATTTCAGACTAAAACCTGCATTAAAAGTTTTTATCTTCTCTCGGACAAACTTTTTGAATGATTCAATTTGATCTTCATAAAACTCAGTCCTGAAATTTTTATCAGCTTTGGTCTGAAATAGAATAACAGTATAGTTAAAAATCCATCCAAAATAAATAGCAAGAAGAAAAAATCAAGAAATTAGTTGAAAGGCCATAGAGCAAAGGACTGAAGAGCTAAGACAATGAAGTCAGACTCTGGGATTCACATGCAGGCTCCATAACTTTGAGGCTATCCCTCAATAATCTCTCTTGACTGATCTCATTCCTGAGCCTCATATGAGCCTTATGTAAGAGCCAGACTCACTACATCTATCAACCGAAAGATGATGAGGATTTCATATGATATAATACATAGAAAAGACAGAAAAGAGCAAGCTTTCAAAAGTTATTATAATTGAAAGTCATTTGAATAAAAAATACACATTATACCTTAGTTTGCAATTTTTTAAAGAAGAAAAACTAAATCATTAAAAATGTATATCCAAGTCCTATATTTTATACATGTTAACTTAAGTAGAATTGTCAGCACTTTAATCTTCTTAACCTTTATACTTTAGGCAGAAGTTTCTGTAAGCACACCTTATATAGTGTCCCTTGGAAACACCAACATACAATGCTGATACAAGCATGGATCATACAAGACCAAAAAGCAAGAAGACTGATAATATAATATAATATAGTTGAAATGGATCTATTGTTGCTAGAGGAATAAGAGGGTGGAGAAACAAGTGATAATAAGTGAGAAATGGATTATAAAGAACCAGAGATATATAGGTAGGATCCAAATATATAAGTGGTTATAAATAAGCATGCAATTTGGATGAGTTGGTGTTGAATGTTGGATTCCAGGAACAGCATAGTTTTTTTTTTAATTTTTTAAAATTTTTTAAAATTTTTATTAGTGAAACACCATGAGATACAGTTGTAGACTTACAAAATTTTGTGTTTGGGTTTCAGTTATACAATAATTGAGTATCCATCCCCCCACCAGTGCCCATTTTCTTTCGTTTTTTATATTTCTTCTTTTTTTCTTATTAATTTTATTGAATCATCATGAGATAGTTATAAGCTTTAATTTTAGGGTTATAATCACACAATGATCAAACACCCATCCCTCCAACAGTGCACATTCCCCAACCACCAATATCCCCAGTATAACCCCCCTTTCCCACCCTCCCTCTGCCTCCATGGCAGATATGATTCCCCATAATCTCTCTCTACTTTTGGGCATAATGTTTTGCAATACAGATCCTGAGGGGTTATCATGTTTGGTCCTTTATCTACTTTCTGCACACATCTCCCATCCCAACTAGTTCCTCCAGCCATCTTTTTCTTAGTGATACCTTCTATAATCCACCTGCCTTCTCCCCTTAGCTCATGAGGCAGGTTCCCAGCTATGGAACCAGTGCCCATTTTCCACCACCAATGATCCCAGTATCCTTCCCCCCCACCCGTCCCCCCCCCACCCCACCCTGCCTCTGTGGCAGGGCATTCCTTTTTGTTCTCTCTCTCCTTTTGGGTGCTATGGTTTGCAAAAGAGGCATTGAGTGGCAATCATGTTTGGTCTATAGTCTACTTTCAGCATACATGTCCCATTCTGGGCAACACCCTTTACTTGGTGTTCCCTTTGCTATCTGAGCTGCCTTTCCCCCTTCCATGTACAGCTGGCCTCCAAGACATGGAGTGAATCTCCTGGTACTTATCTTGACTATTCTTGGATGTTAGTCTCCTATTTTGTTACTTTATATTCCCCAGATGAATGCAATATTTCTATGTTTGTTCCTCTTTTTCTGACTTATTTCACTTAGCATGATACTTTCCATGTAGTACCACTTGTATGTAAATTTCATGACTTCATCTTTTCTACCAGCTGCATAGTACTCCATTGTGTAGATGTACCAAAGTTTCTTTAACCAGTCATCTGTTCTTGGGCACGCGGGTTTTTTCCAGATTTTGGCTATTGTGAACAATGCAGCAATGAACATACAAGTGCAAATGTCATTTCGACTGTACTTTTTTCCTTGCCGGGATATATTCCCAGGAGTGGTATTGTTGGGTCAAATGGGAGCTCAATTTCTAATTTTTTGAGAATCGCCCATACTGTTTTCCAAAAGGGCTGAATCAGTCAGCATTCCCACCAGCAGTGGAGAGTCCCTTTCTCACCACATCCACGCCAACACTGGTTGCTTTTGTTCAATTGGATGTGGGCCAATCTCTGTGGTGTGAGATGATATCTCATTGTTACTTTGATCTGCATCTACCTGATTAATGATGTAGAACATTTTCTCATGTGCCTTTTTGCCATTCGGATTTCTTCTTTGAGAAAGTTTCTGTTCATTTTGTCGCCCCATTTTTTGATGAGGAACAGCATAATTTTAAAGAACAAAAATTCTAGTATCTGTCTAGAGATATTGCAATTAAGTATACTAGATATAGAAAATTAAGAAGGTAGCAAGAAATTTTTGGCAGTTCATATGATAGGAAAGTTGAGATTTTTGGCAGGATTTGAGACCAAAGGATGATTATAATCTGGGCATAATTTACAAATTTTTGTTAAATTTTCAAATAAAATTAAAAAACTTATTATTCTTATTGTTATTATTTCTGGGCTACACACTATGATGCTCAGGGGATCATATATGGTACCATAAATCAATCAAATTAGGGTCAGCTGAATCAACCATATGAAATACAAGTGACTTATTTTCTGTATTATATCTCCAGACCTCTCAAAATTTAAGAGAAATTATTGTTTAAAACAATACAATAAAAACTTAAAATATCATTTACATCTCTAAATTCTTTCAGCAACTAAAATGTGGGTGGGGAAACCAAAAAAACACAAGTAAAAAAGAAATTAATTCATATATACATGTGGTCATCCAGCTCTGGAGCGATAGCACAGCGGGTAGGGCGCTTGCCTTACACGAGGCCAACCCAGGTTCTGTTCCTCCGTCCCTCTCGCAGAGCCCAGCAAGCTACCAAGAGCATCTCATCTGCACGGCAGAGCCTAGCAAGCTCCCCGTGGTGCACTCAATATGCCAAAAACAGTAGCAACAAGTCTCACAATGGAGACGTTACTTGTACCTGCTCAAACAAATGGATGAACAATGGGAGGACAGTGCCACAGTGTGATACATGATCATCACTTCTGAAAAGACGTAATTATAAGCTTCAGTTATTCTTCGCCATTACTTCTGACTTTAAGTGGTCAGCAAATTTGATTTAATTTATCTACAAAGTGTACACTAATTGTGTTTGCACCAGTATCTAAGTCTGTTATTAACTACATTTTAAAAAAGAAGGGCCACTAGTTAGTACCCTGGGTAAGGCACTTGCCTTGTGCAATGCCACTACCCACCATTCTCTCCCAGCACAACTTTATCAACCTTTTACTCAATTGATGTCAAATCAATATTCAAGTCTATGATTCCCCTCACCCATGCTATAAAAAATATAAAAATGCCCAGGAATGAAACTCACTTGGTCCATTTATTTGATCTGAACTGATAAAAAGTTACTTGCATCTTTATTTCTACTACTTTGCTATAAAAATACAGTGTTTGATTATGCGATGCAACTACTAATTCATCTGGAGTTTCAGTAATATACAGGTAAGCATGCACAAGGCCTGCAGTTTGATGCCCAGTCCAGCATACTGCTCACCCCAGCGTCACTGAGTGTGGCCCTAGTGGCCCCCCAGCTCTGCTGGGTCCTAATAGTACTGAAATTCTGGACCCTAGCATTGAACCATTGGACCTGACTGAATAGTGTCAGAAGAGACCCCAGGGCTTTTGGAGCAATGTTTAGGAGCTTCCACACGCAAACAAAATGAGAACAAACAGTAACAGAAGCAAGTCGAATGTGTACTGTTTTCTGAGGACACTTACTTCATAAGCCAGAGTTGCCACATTCCAAGGTTTCCGGTAGTAATTTAAAGTATTTCCATCTCGAATTCGGTCACAGAGACCATGGTAGTACTCATTGTCAAAAGGGGTGGAGAGCGGATCCATCCCTAAAATGTTCATGCTGAGAACAAAGAGAGAAGCACCAGGTATGAAGCTAGCAGGAGCTCATGAAAGACAGAGCTCAGAGAATAAGGAGAAGGGCAGTTACAGGGGTCCATTTCCTCAGTGCCCAACAGACACGCAGCGCAATCAGGAGAGAGCCTATCCAGTTGGGTCTTGTCTCTGGCAAAAAGCATGTTGTTTTAAGCAATGTGGGGCACAGTTGAAAGCACACTGAAAAAATGCAATAAGACAGAAGCAAGGGACCATTTGGTTCCCAAAGACTAAATTCCATTGCTATAACGTCCCTGAGTGGTACTAAAAGCCAATGTTGTTATACCAACCATTTAAATAATTTGAGAACATTGCATCTCAAAGAGACTGTATAGCATATGCATGACATTTTCAATCTGTGAATCAACCTGAAGGCTCTTTTTTTTCCCTTTCTCTCTACACTTTAGTCCTTTGCTCCAGCTGTCTCACAGCTTGTCAAGAACCACATTCCTCTAGGTTTTTATATTATTTCTTTTATACTTACTAAGAAGAACACAAACATTTCAGCATTCCTATAAAGCATTCTTTAGAGTTGGGCATTTTTTTCCTTGCAAAAATGTCTTTATTTGGCAAGTTTTGACTCAGATTTTGGAATCTTGCTTCATTTCAAGAATGTTACATTTGATTTGTCGGTTTAAAAAAATACATGAGCAAGAAGCAGTTCATTTTTTATAAAGCAGATTTTAAAAAATGGAGCAACAATTGTATTCAAGGTAGAAAGCTAGATATTCAATCACCAATTTCAAGAAATAGTCTAAGGAAGAATACAGGTGTGTCACACGAATACGAAATGTAAGAGTTGTACAAATTTCTAGGAGGGAAAGATCAACATCTTTTGATGGGTCACCAAAAAGAGCCTCAGAACTAGGAGGACTTGATAGAATTTGTTTTTGTTTACTCTATTATTTGATCAAAGTTTTATATCAAAAGATAGGTCACCTCTTAATCTTTCATCAAAAATCATTTTACAATCCTCTCTGACAATTGATTAGGAAATTGTTCAATGTGCTTCTTGATAAAAAAAAACTGGAGGCTACTTTATGTACATGTTTTAGAGTATAATTGTATACAATATTTAGAGTTGTATACCAATATTTAGAGTACAGCCCACAGTGAAAGTTGAGATGAGTGAGGGGTGTTCTCTTAGAAAGTTGGAGTTAGGTGACCATAAGGAGCAGTTGACAAAGGACAATGGGTTTCAAAACTTGAATGCCATCAAGTCACCAGGCTCATTGATTTTTTTGAAAATTATATACATAAGGACTTGGGGTTTACTATTAGGATGGTGAAGTAAGTAATAGTCATCCTAGCTATAATCTTAAAACATGCCAATCCCTCCTTGGAATGATTTTTTGCACCTTACGACAGGTAAATATCCCAGTTGGAAGACTTTTATTTCTCAGAACAGCAAATTGACCTGTTGGCTGGATCCATCTGGAAAGTTACAATGCAATTGATCCACAGTCTGAGGCACAAGTAAGGAAGAAATGTTTCAAAATTTTGACTTGGTTCCACTGCTAAAGAGACAGCCAGTCTAGTCTAGAATGAGCCAATTTTTTCTTTTTCACCAAGAAACATGAAAACTTCTCATGGATGGAATGTCATCGCCTGGGAAATAAAAAACATGTGTTCTTTGGCAAAACACAGAGATGCCTGTTTCCATACCTGCATCTAGAACCACAGACACTTCCAATTTACCAGGTGAACTAAAGAGAAAGCTCCTGCCACAGAAGTGGTATTATGCTTAGATCACACAGAAATGGCATTCCCTGTCTCTTGTACACCACTGCAGCCAGCTTGCATTTATATTTTTTCAATGAATGCAAGATGGGTTGGGGATTTCCCTAAACTCTTCTGAAGAATCTCAGAATCTACAGGACAAGAGGTTAAAGCATTTATGATACAACTGAACAATCTTGTGTTAAGAATTTGAAAGACAGATTAAGTCAAATGAATAAGAGCATAAATTAATTACCAGAGTGCTTGTTACTTTCATGTTTAAGAGAATCTGTATGTTACCGCTGAGGTATGACAGATTGGATTTTATAGAAACAGTCTGTAGGATGTTGCTATAACTTCTATTCAATACAGGCCCCTAATCTCATGTAAGTGTAATGGTGATGTTTAGTAAATATATATGTAATGTTAACAGTAATGAAGAATATTGAATGTCTAATAAGGCTTTCTATACTCTTAATTCCATTATTTGGGTAATAGTTTAGGAGTTCCCAGGAGTAATTCCTTGTTTCTTTTTCTTTCTTTCTTTTTTTCTTTCTTTCTTTTTTTTTTTTTTTTGCTTTTTGTGTCATACCTGGTGATGCACAGGGGTTACTCCTGGCTCTGCACTCAGAAATTACCCCTGTCGGTGATCGGGACCATATGGGATGCTGGGAATTGAACCCAGGTCGGCTGCATGCAAGGCAAATGCCCTACCCACTGTACTATAATTCCACTCACCAATTCCTTGTTTCTTTGAGCTCCTTAAACATTCACAAAAATTTTTTTGTTGCTAGGTGTAACCCTCCTCCCACACACACACACCACAACAAAACAAAACCAAACAAACAAAAAAGATGGAGTGTTCCAAAGAATTCAGACAAAAAGTTGCCAGAGCATTTTATAACAAGTAGATAAATATTGCTGTTCATTCCCATCACTGTCACTGTCACTGCCCTCCTGTTGTTCATCGATTTGCTTGAGCGGACATCAGTAACGTCTCCACTGTGAGACTTGTTGTTACTGTTTCTGGCACATTGAATGTGCAATGGGGAGCTTGCCAGGCTCTGCTCTGCGGACGGGATACTTTTGGTAGCTTGCTGGGCTCTCCGAGAGGGACGGAGGAATCAAACCTGGGTTGGCCACGTGCAAGGCAAACACCCTACCCTCTGTGCTGTTGCTCCTGTCCATTGGAAACCATTCATTGCTATGGAAAATTTAATAAAAATTGTTGCTGAACTAATTATATCAGTGCTTAGCTCATTTCCTACCTCTTCATCTGACTTCCCTCTAGGGTGGTACCCCACCCACATTCCCTCTTCCCTCGTCCTGAGGGCTCAGACTGGGAGATTCCCCAAACCAGCCCCGACTGTGGGAAATTGAGAGGTATTTCAGGAGTTCTGGCTAGCACCACACTGTGACATTTTCTTGCAAATTCTAGGTAAAATTTTCCCCTTCATGAACAAATAAACCCAATATGTTAGGAATATTTTTTTTCCAGTTAAATGGACCAAGATTTTGGCATGAGACATCTTTATAAAACAAAGGAAAACTTGTATTGTGAAAAGCCCTTTTGTTTAAGTTACGAGGAAAATTATAAAGCCAGATAAAAGCATGATGGCAATTACCATCAGTTATAAGTTCTTCATGATGAAAATGACAAGGAAAGTCAGAAGCCAGATGCTAATCTGTTATAAAGTTTTGGGCAACACCCATTCTGCTTATTGCAAAGTGTTAAGAGGGCCTCTGCTGGGCTTGGGAACCAAGACCATTTATTCAGAATTCTTACCTTTAGGCAAGAGGTCAAAGTCACTGTGAGAAGCAATTGCAAAATCTTGACCTATTAGACCACATTTTAGAAAACTGAGTAAAGAATGTGTAAAATGTTTTAACTGGCTTATAACTCTTACTACCCTAAAAGTTTTTCTTCTTATTTTTAAAGGAGTGGGAGAGGGTGAAGAGGGAGGAAGTGTCTTCATTTTTTTGTCAAACTTGATATAAAGGTGATCTCAGAAAAGATTCAGTGTTGTACTGTAAATTTCTCAACCTCAGAATGACAGACGGTTTGGGCCCAGCTGTCTTGTGCATTGTAGGATACTTGGTCATCATTCAGGCCCGCTGCACCACTGGCTGTCAGAAGAGCTCGTCGAGTTCTCTAAGCCTCTCCACTTCACATCCTATAGTTGTAACCACCAAAACCCTCTCCAGGGATCAGCATATGGATCCTTGGGTGGAAACCCACTTCTACTTGAGAACTACAACTTTAGTTCCTTCAGAAACCTTGCTCTTCCCTTCATTTCAATCCTATCTTTTTTCCCCTCTTCCCATCCCCATTTCAAGATCTGGAGTCCTGAATCTGAATTTCTTTCTAGGTACATAGTTTTCGTCTGATGTCAATGAACAGTAGCACTATCCTCCCGTTGTTCATCAATTTGCTCGAGCGGCACAGTAATGTCTCCATTTTGAGACTTGTTGTTACTGTGTTTGGCATATTGGCATACTGAATACATCATGGGTAGCTTGCCAGGCTTTGCTCTGCGGTCGAGATACTCTTGGTAGCTTTCCCGGCTCTCTGAGAGGAGCAGAGGAATCAAACCCAGCTCGGACGGGCTTGCTGCGCGCAAGGCAAACGCCCTACCGCTGTGCTATCGCTCCAGCCCTCCAATAAACAGTATTTTAGAAAAATGTTATTTCTCACTGAGAATCAGACACTAGAATTATAAAGATGATGAAGTGCTTTGCATGGTCAAGAATGCAACAGTGGGTGGGGGAAGAGGGTGTTTCTATTGGTGACAATATTTTAACAAATCCACCCAAGGTGCCTTTACAGAAATATCTAGTGAAGTTGTGTATCATTCCTTCAAATCTGAATGAGAATGTGGCTGGGTAAAGTATTGTTGGTGAGACATTAATTTCATTGAGGTTTTTAACAAATTTCTTTTTTCTTTTGTTTTCTTTCTTTCTTTCTTTCTTTCTTTCTTTCTTTTCTTTTCTTTTCTTTTTTTTACTATTTCCAACCATTGTCTTCAGGCCCAATGGATTTTATTTGATAAATCTGCTATAAATCATATGAATACCCCTTTGCATATAATTTCATTTTCTGATCTTGCTGCTTTTAGTATTCTGTCCCTGTCTTTGAATTTCATCATTCTGATTAGGATATGTCTTGGAGTATTTTTTAGCGGTATCCCCTTTTTTATTTTTTATTTTTTAAAAATTTTTATTAGTGAGACACCATGAGGTACAGTTGTAGACTTACAAATTTTTGTGCTTGGGTTTCAATTATACAATGATCAAATACCCATCCCTCAACCAGTGCCCATTTCCCACCACCACGGATCCCAGTATCCCTCATCCCCCCATCTCACCCTGCCTCTGTGGCAGGGCATTCCCTTTTGTTCTCTCTTCTTTTGGGTGTTGTGGTTTGCAAAAGAGGCATTGAGTGGCAATCATGTTTGGTCTATACTCTACTTTCAGCATGCTTCTCCCATCCTGGGAGGATCCTCTCAACACCCTTTATTTGGTGCTCCCTTCTCTATCTGAGCTGCCTTTTTCCCCTAGTATGTGTGGTTGGCCTCCAAGCCATGGAGCAAACCTCCTGGTACTAATCCTGGCCACTCTTGGGTGTTAGTCTCCTGGAGCGATAGCACAGTGGTAGGGCTTTTGCCTTGCACTCAGTCAACATGGCCGACCCAAGTTCGATTCCTCCGCCCCTCTCAGAGAGCCCAGCAAGCTACCGAGAGTATCTCACCCGCACGGCAGAGCCCGGCAAGCTCCCAGTGACATATTCGATATGCCAAACACAGTAACAACAAAGTCTCCAATGGAGACGTTACTGGGCCCGCTCGAGCAAATTGATGATCAATGGGAGGGCCTTTACCTTTTACCTTTATGTTCTCCAGATGAATGCAATCTTTCTATGTCTATCCCTTTCTTTCTGACTCATTTCGCTTAGCATGATACTTTCCATGTAGTACCACTTGTATGTAAATTTCATTACTTCATCTTTTCTAACCGCTATATAGTACTCCATTGTGTAAATGTACCAGAGTTTCTTTAACCAGTCATCTGTTCTCGGGCACTCAGGTTTTTTCCAGATTTTGGCTATTGTAAAGAGTGCTGCAATGGGAGGAATCAACCTCCCTAACTTCAAACTCTACTACAAGGCAGTAATAATTAAAACATCATGGTACTGGAACAAAGGCAGAGCTGTAGACCAATAGTACAGGGTTGATATACCAACATCTCCCCCCAAGCATATGGTCATCTAATTTTTGATAAGGAGGCAAGAAAAGTGAAGTGGAGCAAGGAAAGCCTCTTTAACAAATTGTGTTGGCAAAACTGGATGGCTAAATGCAAAAAAGTGGGCTCAGATCTCTGCCTAACGCCATGTACAAAAGTAAGATCAAAGTGGATTAAAGACCTCAACATCAGACCGGAATCCATAAGGTACATTGAAGAAAAAGTTGGCAAAACCCTCCATGACATTGAAGCTAATGGTATCTTCAAAGATGTCGCGCCACTGGCCAAGTAAGTGAAAACAGAGATAGACAAATGGGACTATCTTAAACTAAGAAGCTTCTGCACCTCAAAAGAAACAGTGACCAAAATACAAAGACAGTCTACAGAATGGGAAAGGATATTTGCCGAATACACATCCGACAAGGGGTTGATATCAAGGATATACAAAGTACTGGTTGAACTCCACAAGAAGAAAACATCCAATCCCATCAAAAAATGGGGCAATGAAATGAACAGAAACTTTCTCAAAGAAGAAACCCGAATGGCTAAAAGACACATGAGAAAATGCTCTACATCATTAATCATCAGGGAGATGCAGATCAAAACCACAATGAGATATCATTTTACACCACAGACATTGGCCCACATCCAAAAGAACAAAAGCAACCGGTGCTGACATGGATGTGGCAAGAAAGGAACCCTTCTTCACTGCTGGTGGGAATGCAGACTGGTTCAGCCCTTTTGGAAAACAGTATGGATGATTCTCAAAAAATTAGAAATTGAGCTCCCATTTGACCCAGCAATACCACTCCTGGGACTATAAAAAGTATAGTTGAAGTGACATCTGCACTTGTTTGTTTTAGTGGGATCCCTTTTAACTGATCCCCTTTGGGCCTTCTGGGTCTGGGTGCATGTGCTCTCCAGTCGTGGGAATTTCCAGCAATGATGGCTTTGACTGCTGCTTCTTTATTAGGGATGCCTTCTTAGACCTCTGGGACACTGAAGATCTCTATGTTGTTCCTAATGAACTCACCCCAAAATTCTCTTGTCAACTGTTGCTTATTTTGGGGCTCCCCCCATGTTTTGCTGTTGTATGGAGAATTTCTGCATTTTATCTTGGAGCTCACTGATTCTGTCCACAGAAGCTGTTACTTTGATGGTAAGGCCATCCAACAAGTTTTTCATTTCACCTACCAGGTTTTTCAGTTTTGTCATTTCTTTCTTATTTATGCTCTCATATCCTCTTATTTTACTGGTGGTCAGTTCCATCATTTCTTTGAGCTCCTTAAACATCCTCAACATTTCCTCTATCAGAGAGGCTCTATAGCTATTATTACTGGTTGAATCTTTAAGGCTACCATCTTTAGTTACTAAGAGTGGTGGGGTTCTGTGTTGCTTCCGCATTGCGACTTTTGCAGCTGGGGGTGTTTCTTGTGTGTTGTTGCATGGCTAGGTAATTAGAGTTAGATTTTCTTTGTACGCTCGTGGTGAGATATGAAGAGGGGAGGAAATGCCTGACTGCAGCTCTTTGGACTTCCTAACCAGGGGACAAAATGCTGATCTTGAGGAACACAGTGTTCCCAGAGGCTGCATTGCTTCCATTTCTTGGGACTGGGGCTGGGAGGAGTCAAGTCAGGACAGCTGGCAGTTTCCTGCTTCCCCTCTGCTTTGAAGGGCCCTTCACAGAAAACATCTCAGAAGGGACTGGTGCAATGGTACAGTATGTAGGAAGCTTTTCTTGCATTTGGTTAACCTGGGTTTGATCACTGGAACCTCATGCAGTCCCCTGAGGCCTGACAAGAGTGATTTCTGAGCACAGAGCCAGGAGTAAACACTTAGCGGCTCACAAACAAACAAACAAACAAAATGAAAGAATAGCTAGTGGGGACTATGATGTATATATTCCTGTAAAATTCTCTATGAAGCAGAACAAAAGAGAACCTCAGACCTAAGTTATTTTCTTAACTCTAAGAACACAGATCTCTGAAAATAGTCTCTGTTGTGTATAATCTTGAAATCTAAACTGCTTGAGATGTCTCATATATGTTACTTGTTCTGACTCCGTTGTGACTACTGTTTGACTATGCATATATGATCACCCTGTTGTGACTATACATACATGGAAAAAAATAAAAAAAAGACACTTCAATACTCAGCAGAACCAACATTTCAGCCCATTTAACACCTGGCATCAGAACTCAACCTCAGAATGCTGGAATCTCCTGAGGATTTATGACCAGGTAGAGTTCAAGAGGTATTCCAGTGGAAAGCAGTCTTTCTGAAAATTCAAATATTTTAACCAAATTGTCAGAACTGGCAACTTTATTTCAAATGTTAATAAGTCATGTCAATATTGCAATAGTCTTCCAGGGTTTAGTAATGAGATGGTCTCAGAAGTACTTTAACAAAAGGATTGTCTAATACACTCAAGAGATTTCTCTCCTGCACAGACGTTTTACACCCTCTCAAAATACTTATTCAGCACTTACCTTATTTCAAGCTCAAATGAAATTTAAACAAAATAGACCTTTCAAAAGCTATTTTTTGTACCAGCTCAGATCCTCGAGCTTTCTGTCAAGGCAGGGAAGTTGGAGATCTTTATCAAGCTTTTTCACCTAGAAACATTCAAGTGGTTGGGCTGGAGTGATAGTCTAGTGGGTAGGGCTCTTGCCTTGCATGTGGCATACCTGAATTCAATTTCTGGCACCTCATATGGTCCCTTGAGCAGTCAGGAGTAATCCCTCTGCAGAGACCTAAGAATAAGCCCTGAGCATTGAGGGATGTGCCCCACCTCTCAAAAAATAGAAATATTCGGGAGGGATACTGGGAACATTAGTGGTGGAGAATGGGCACTGGTGGAGGGATGGGTACTTGATCGTTGTATGAGTGGGATGTAATCATGAAAGTTTGTAAGTCTGTAACTGTACCTTACAGTGATTCATTAAAAATAAAAACAACCAAACGAACAAAAAATAGAAAGATTTAAGTGAAATACAGACCCAAAGCCTGCTGTCCTGGCCAGTTCCGACTCTTCCACTACCTTACCACGGCAGGGGGGCTGGGGATCCTTTTCACAATTATCCTCATCTGAAAAATCTCCACAGTCATTGTCGTCATTACACAGAAGACGCTTCTTTATACACCTGCCTGCAATCACAAACAGGGAATACTTGTATCATGCTGAACAGCCTCTTTCTAAAGTATTTAAGCATACTTTGATTCTGCAGGGGGAGGGAATATATACACTTGACATTTTTTTGTACAGGATTGATTAGATAATCCTTTCCCAGTAAGTTGTGAGTTTCTGGAGTGGGACATGAACGTCAGTGCTCAGGGATTACTCTTGGTGTTGCTTGGGGAACCATATCAGTGCCAGGGATTAGACCGGGATGGCAGCCAATAAGGCAACGATATTGAGTCCTGTACTACTTCTCCAGTTCCTCTGTTCTCACTTGGTAAAGGGTGAGTATTTGGCTTTTTTGCTTATCAGTGCTCACATTCACCTGAAACTAAAGAAAGAGAGCAAGGAAATACCTGTATCACACTTGAAGTCATTTCCACACTCATCCTCAGGCTCTTCACAGGTCCGAGTGGGAAAACATTCTTTCCTGTCTCCCAGGGCATCAAGACACTTTTGCCCATTAAATTGTCCAAAGGCCTCAATGGTTCGTGAACGAAACTGCACAAAACCAATGAAATCATCAGATTGTTCTAAGGCCATAAAATATATGATCCCAAACTGCATCCACACCACTGAAACCCTCCAAACACTGTTAAGTCAATGGATGAAACCCACAAAAGTGGTTCATACTCCTGAGTTGACAATCTCTTCTGTATTATATGCTCCAATGACACTCATGCCATAGACTCGTGACATTTAGATTTTCCTTTTTTTTTTTTTTAGCACACTCACTTCAATATTTATCTTCTTCTTTTCTCACGATCCTGACATTAACATTTCTATGTGGGGACTTCAGGGGCAATGAATGCTTACCATTTGTTTGAGGCAAGGATCACACTCTGACCATGCGCTCCAGGGGCTCATTCTGCAGTCGATGGGCTCTGGAGTGCCCCTGTTTCCTCCTGACTCGGTGACATAACTAGGAGAGTAGAACATGTCAACCTCTAATGTAATTTTGTAAGCTTGTTTCCAAGAAGTCTTTACAAATTTTCCCTCTTCCAAATCATAGTACACATCCTTTTGCTCTACCTCTCATTTGATGCTTGACCACATACCATTTTGAATTTTCAACAGTTTGTCTTTTTTTTTTTTACTTTCTAAACTGTATTGTAATTTTTCAATACAATGGTAATTTTTCAATACAATGGTGGTGATGAGGAAAACTAGCAAGCAACCCTGCTAGATGTTTCACATTGATCAATCTTGAAATTCTAACTAGCTTATGAATGTAACTAAGTTATAAATCTTGTTTCTGCTGCTACTTTGATGGATCAGTGTGAAATTCCCTTATGTGGAGCTATGTTAACTCTTTCACTCCAGAATTACACATAAAAAAGGGTGTTCAAGGGCTCTCAGGGTGGCTCTCTTTTGCCGCCCACGTTTGGTGGTCTCGAACCGCTTTCCCACCCAAACAGTTATTGCCTCAGATGGATGAAGGAAGAACACGGGCAAGCATGGCTGCTGATTAGTTGCTGTTTATTAAATCTCTTGTCTCTCCCAGCTCTCTCCAATCCTCTCTCTAACTCGCTCTACAACTCTCTGGGACTCCTCTCAATCTCTCCAGCCACTCTTACTCTCAGCCTTCTCTCTAACTTGGTATCTCTTGTAATCTCCTATCCTCTTCTGTTTCTATCTCTCTGTAACCGTATATCTTTCTCTTTCCTCTCTCTACCCCCAGTGCAACCTTTCTCTTCCTCCTTGTAGCCGCTCTTTTTCTTCTCTCACCACACCTCACCAACCACGCCTCCCCATGGGAATCCGTGATCAACATGTTTTTTTCCAGTCTTCCTGACTACCTGCACCTCACGAGAGCAAAACAGTCCTTAAGGTTGTTTCTCCTCTTCTTAGACCAGCAACTTAATTAACATTTTTAATTCTACTTCCTAAAATTTACCATTCTGTATGGACATAGTACTCACTGTAGTGATAGCACAGCGGGTAGGCTGTTTGCCTTGCACGCGGCTGACCCAGGTTCTATTCCTTTGTTCCTCTCAGAGTGTCCGGCAAGCTACCAAGAGTATCCCACCCGCACAACAAAGCCTGGCAAGCTCCCTGTGACGTATTCGATATGACAAAAACAGTAACAACAAGTCTCACAATGGAGGCTTTACTGGTGCCCACTCAAGCAAAATCGATGAACAACGGGAGGACAGTGACAGTGATGGACACAGTAATAGACACTTTTAGGCTTGTAGGGTGACTCTCCTAGGGACATCTCACCACAAACCCAGACTACAGTGCTCAGACTGGATCAATCATTCCTAACCCCATCACGGCCCAAATCTAGTTATCACTTTTTGTATGATGGCAGATTTGTCCATGACCAAGCTCTTAACTTATAGCTAAGCATTATGGCACCTTTTCCCCCTTCTTATATTTATTTATTCAATCACTGTGGGAAAAGTTATAAAGCTTTCAGGTTTAAGTCTCAGTCATAAAATGATCAAACACCTTTCCCTTCACCAGTATTCATTTTTCACCACCAAGAACCCCATTATGGCACTTTGGCTAGGCCTATTTTGATACCAGGGTACCTAGCTCACCAGTTGCCCTGGATCCATCCAGTCCTTTGTCGGGACTCTGCTTTTTGGGGATCTAGGAAGTAAGAGCAACTGAGGCGTAAATCGAGAGAGCAGATGTTCAGGAGATAATATTCTCTGGAGTCAATCAACTCCCAAGCCATTGGCTTGTCTTTTTAACTGTCTTCCTGTATCCATACAGAAAGTAATTGCTCTGAAATAGCTAACTATGCAAAGGACATTAAGGAGAAGAGAAAGATAATATTTATTTACAAGTCAGAGTCTGATCAGCAGAAAAAGGTAATTGACAAGTTGGGGTGCAATCAACAAACACAAGCTCCCAGCAGCCAGGGAGGAAGGGCAAACCATTATTATCCTACAGATCAGAGAGTGTCATGCTGAGTGAAGTCAGTTCCAAGGTGAGGGACCGATACAGCATGACCTCTTTCTTAAGTGGGGTGAAAATAAATATAATAAAAAAAAATAACAAATGGCTAAAGGCAACAGCCTGAGAAGTGGTCTATAGAACTGATCTGACTGTGGTAGGGGATAGAGGGTGGGGGACAGGAGAAGAGGACATTCTGTGGGCATTAACAGTTTCATTGTGTGCACAAAACTCTATCATTAATAATATTGTAAATCTCAGTGTGTAAAATTTTTAGAAAGAAATAATAATAATAAAAAAGAAATCTTGTTTCACTTTGTTCTTTCTCCCCCATTCCCAGCAAGTCTGGCAAAGCCTGAGTGGCCTGGCTCTCTTGCAAATTTAGTTTAGCCAGCTGGCACCGCCATTCCTATAAGAATCACTTCATAAATCAAGTTTTTCCTCCTCTGCATTTTGTATGTCTTCAGCTGGAAGGTTACCACTTCATGACTTATTCCTCATCTTTCTGAATTTCAACATCATATGTATTTTGGCACATTTGGTCTTCTCTCCCATTCCAAATCCCCATGCTCAGCAGTGCTTTTCTGTCTCTGAACTTTTCTTCTCTCTTGGTTGTCCAGTGAATAGCTTCCATTTGTAACACTACCTTGAATTACTGTCTCATTTAGAGACAGAAAGAAGCTACCAGATAAGTATCGTATGAATTTCCCCGAAGTGGCACCTATCCTTTTCACAGAGTAGCTGCTTACTCCAAAGAGATGGTCATTTCCTCCCCAGCTCCTAATTAGGTCAATTAAATATCTTTCCTGTGTTAAAGTGTCCTCACTGGGACTGGAGAGATAGTACAGCGGGTAGGGTGCTTGCCTTAAGTGTGACTGACTCGGGTTCTATTTCCTGTGTTCCATATGGTCTCTCAAGCACCACCAGGATGAATTTCACAGAGCCAGGAGTAATCCCTATGCATCAATGGGTATGGACCAAGAACCAAAAAATCAATTAATTAATTAATTAAGAAACTGTCTTCACTATTCCTTTCCATTCGTCATATACCATCTGTCCAAAGTTTGGGGCATTATGCATACTTTTAATTAAATCATGTGTAGTGTATATATATATATATGTATATTTCTGTCTTATCCAAAAATCAACCTTATAAATGTACGTCCTACTAGTAACCTTTATAATCTTACATGTCCCTTTAGCCACATCCTGAAATATGTTCATCTTGTAACCATGTTACTGTGAAAATTAATTTGCATCCTATTTTGTTTCTTATTTTGCCATCCTCAAAGTGATGGCTTAAGCCAAATCCAGTGGTGATTGCCATGTGTTTCATTTGGCTTTTTTCTATCCTACTTTACTGTATTTTCTCAGTAGTCAATGTGGTTGACACTCGTGCTTGTCACTCTCTTGTCTTAGAGTAATCAGTATCAGAACTTTTTATTTCTTTTATCTCATCTGCCCATTTCTCATATTCTGAATTTTTCTTACTCTCCACACTTGGCCCAGAACCTTGGTATTCAAGTATATGCTAATGACATCCTGAGATAAGGCTGCAGTCCAGACAACTCTCCTGAACTTTAAACACTTAGAAATAACTCTCAGCTGAGCTTATGCACTTGGATGCCTTCATGGCCCATTGAACACAATGTAGTATTCCCCAAACAAAAGCAGTCCTTCCAAAAATTGTTCCTACGCCTGCATTAGTGTCTTAGAAAATAGCATTTCCGTTTATGCAATCATTCTAGCCAGAGACTTGAGTGTTATTTGTTTTATCTTGCATCACCCATGTTCATCTCCCACTTAAACTTTTTTTTATTGTAATCTGGTAAATGATTCTCAAATCCATTCATGTTTCACATTTTCCAGGCATTTTTCTGATTTATAACCAAACTGCCTTTCTCTTGCATGACAAAGATTTCTTTCTTAGATTGTAAAGATCATTTGGAGGGCTCTTTTAGAAAATATAAATTTGATCATATGTATCCACTTCAGTAACCACCCATTGTCCTTCAGATGAAGTCCAATATTTTCTAATATATGGTATAGATAAAAGCATAAATATTCTCAAAGATGTCTAGACTTAATGCCTCAAATATGTGATTATTACCTTACACAGCAGAGAGGACTGTAAGACAGATATGTTTAATAGAATATTATACTCCATTATTATCTGGGTGGGCCCATTCCAATCATTTATGCTTTTAAAAGCAGAAATGTGCATCAGAAAGATGTGAAGAATGAAGAAGCAAGGAAATTCAAAGCATGGAAAAAGACACCACCCACTGTTGCTGGCTCTGACAATGGAAGGAGGCCAGGAGCCAAGGAATGCGGCAGCCACTAGAAGCTGGAATAGTCAAGAAAATGAATTTTCCCCTGGAGCTTCCAGAAAGTTCAGTCCTGTATTCACAGTCCTGCTTCTGCCACCTTAGTTTTTACCTCCAGTGAGACTTACTTAAGACTGACGACCTATAGAACTGTCAGATTAATTTGTATTGTTTTCATGGCTTATTTGAGGGAAATTTTTATAGCTCTTAGAGGAAACTAAGACACATGACCTAGAGTATTCCACTTAGCCTTTCTCCTTTCTGATTCTCCCTCTTTATGTACTTTACTCCATCCAAGTAAATTCAATTTGAATTCCCAAGCCATTTCCCCCTATAATATCAGGCCTTTCAACCTATTTTTTTCTCAACAACACTACATTTACCTTGGATATAATTCTTTTCTAGCACCTTGAGTCTTCCTTAACCCCCTTATGTTATTTGCTTTTCAGTTTCTTTCTTTCTTTCTTTCTTTCTTTCTTTCTTTCTTTCTTTCTTTCCTTTAGTCCATTCCTTCCTTCCTTCCTTCCTTCTTTCCTCCTCCTCCTCCTCCTCCTTCCCCTCCCTCCCTCCCTCCCTCCCTCCCTCCCTCCCTCCTTTCTTTCTTTCTTTCTTTCTTTCTTTCTTTCTTTCTTTCTTTCTTTCTTTCTTTCTCTCTCTCCCTTCCTTCCTTCCTTCATCCCTCCCTCCCTCCTTCCTTCCTTCCTTCCTTCCTTCCTTTCTTTTTTTCATTCTTTCTTTTTCCTTCTTTCTTTAAATTTGAGCCACACCTGGCAGTGTTCAAGGCTTACTCCTAGCTCTATGCTCAGGGATCATTCCTGGCAGGGCTCAGGGGACAATATAAAGTTCTGGGGATCAAACTGCAGTAGGTCTGAATATAAGGCAAATGTTTTAACCCCTGTGTTATCATCTCTCTAGTCCTAGGTAAATATTCTTTTCATATTCTGTTATCCCCTATGTCATAAGCACTTTTGTTTTATTGATTGATTCATACATTAATTTATCAAGCATTTAGTATTTCTTATTTTCTAGGCAATATATTCCTTGGGATATTGTGATGTGCAAAGCAGTGAAATAAAGTAAAACAAAGAGCATGATCCCCAAACCAATGGAGCTCTTTATTCAATATTAAAAAATGCCAGTGAAGTTCCAAGGAGATAGTACAGCCAGTAGGGAACTTGCCTTGCACTCAGCTGACCCAGGTTTTATTCCTGGCATCCCGTAAGATCCCTTGACCTCACCAGGATTGTTACCTGAGTGCACAGCCAGTAGTAAGACCCCCCAGATAAGAACAAAAAAAACCCAAAACATTGGAGAGATAAGATAATTTTCAGTTTTGCTCAGCCTGCATATCAAGTGTCTGAAACACATTTACAAAACAATGCATTATAAATGTTTTATAAATGAAAAAGTTTAATAAGAGGAAGGAAGTCTTTGACAATGTGTACTTAGACAGACTGCGTTTCTTTAGGTGATGATTTCTACTGAACCACTGACATCATATTTGTACAGTTGATTGTCAGTAAAGCACGTCTAGAGGCATGATTTTTTTCTAAGCCTGCTTTCTATCTACAGAAAAATCAAAAGATCTGATCAGAGTTTCAATCATCTAAAAAAGACAAGTTAAAAATGTATTGCATGAATTGCAAACCATAAGGTCCAAAAGGAAAGCGAGAAAGAGAGCAAGAGATAGAAAGAAGAAAAGTATTTGTTGTAGAAGCAGATTAGGAGTGGGGAGTGGATGAAGGGAAACTGGGGACTTTGGCCGTGGGAAAAGCACACTGGTGAAGGGATGGGTGTTGGAACATTGTGTGACCAAAACCCGATCATGAACGATGAAGCCCAATCATGTAACTGTGTATTTTAAGGTGATTCAATAAAAAATAATTTTAAAAAGTCATAAAAATTAAAATAAACTGTTCTAAATTCTCAAAGCAATGCATCACATATACTTTGAAACTAAATAAAGCAGGGCTTATCAGAATTATTAGGAGAAAATAGCAGATGATGCAATAAAATGTGTTGGTGAAATGATACACAACCTAAAAATTCAGAAAGACGATAGCTGAACTTAGCTCCTTTTAAGTCCAACACCTCCACCCTAGTCCCCTTGACTAACTAGACAGATAATACTTTGCGTCTCAAGGACTTTGTATGTACAATATTCACTACCTGTACTTTGCCCTGCTGAACTATTAGACTTAAATGAAGAAGTATTTGAAAAGTACTTTCTGGATACTTAAATGAAGTTTGTTTATTAAGTAAAACCTATCTGCAAGTGTTTTCATCTCAACTGCAAAATCACTTTCTAGACCAAAGTGACACAGCAGGAGGTATAAATCTGGGTCAGCAACGCATGAAATGAAGGGTCATTGGTGTACGCCTGGTCTCCTTACTCTGCCAGGAAGGGTCTCCTCACTCTGCCAGGAAGAGACATTCCTATCTTTAGAAAAAAAGACAACCTCAGGCACTGCTCACACTCCAGGACATTTTATCATGGGCTCAGGCAGGAAAACAATTGCTCTAAGGTGTCAACAAATAACATGTGACCCTTTGAGTGGAGAAATAAAAGCAACCACGACCGCATTCTTAACCCATGAATCTGTGTGTTTGTTTAGTTTATGCGATTCATCAAGACAAAAAGATAATATAATAATAATGTTTAACACTCTAATTTTGTTTCAGGACTTTTCCTGATTTCCCATCTTAGTGAAGAGCCCTGTTCATCAATCTTTATGGAAGGTCTTCTCTGTCGTTAGGAATTATCCTAGTGACTAGGTGGCTAGGACCATGATGGCCAACATTCTAGTGGCTGAGATCTAATAAATGTGAGTTACCTGAAAATATAATATACGATATCAGTAAAGATATATAAGAAGTTCCTAAGGAGAATCAGTTATTCTACACCTCCAGCTGTTTAGTTCGTCCCAGCTCAGGTGAAAGATCATCATGTTTGCCTCAATCCCACTCACCATCTGACAGCGTTTGAGTGGAAATCCATGACTGTGCTCAATGGATTTCAGTTAACTGAAAGATTCATAAATCAAAGAAATAATTGTCATTATTTTAGTTGCTATAGTGATTTGAAGTGGTTTATTGCACAGCAAAAAAGCCCAGAACAGGAAGTGGTATTTAAATAGTTGCCTGAATGAATTTAGAGACAAGCTATATGAGTTTCTAAAAGAAGAATGTTCTTAGTCAAGAAAAATTAGTGCAGAGATTCTGTGGTGTAATATTAGAGGCATAACAGGTATATCAAATCAGAGTGCACGAAGAGGGGAGTGGTAGATGCACTCAGAAAGGCTTGAAGCAGTTCAGACCTTGTAGGCTTATGAGTAGTTTACATTTGATTATGAGCTTGATGGGACCCTCTAGTGGAGTATGAGGTAGCGGTAATACTCAGATTTATGTTTTTCAAAAGATTGCTCTAGCTGATGTATAGCAAACTGAAGTGTGTGTGTGTGTGTGTGTGTGTGTGTGTGTGTGTGTTTATACAAGAATGGATATACAGGCCAGGAAATAGTGATTTGCTGGGGGTATGGTGTATGGTGTATGGGCTCCTGCAGGGAAAGTGCATCAGCAGCCTGATGGTGCCTTCAGGCTACCTGATACCCCCAAATTGCCACTGTATCTTTGGTCGGACCCAACAACTTGGGGCGAGGTTTACCAAGAAATTAAATGGCCAAAAGTTAGATTTGTGAGAGCCACACCCACAAACCACCTCCAGCTTAGCTATACAAGCTCATTTGTTGGCCTTATTTCAGAGACCCATAAATCTTTTTTGGGGGGGTCACACCTGGCGATTCACAGGGGTTACTCCTGGCTCATGTGCTCAGGAATTACTCCTGGTGGTGCTCAGGGGACCATATGGGATGAACCTGGGCCGGACCCCAACAACTTGGGGCCAGGTTTACCAAGAAATTAAATGGCCAAAAGTTAGGCATGTGAGAGCCACACCCACAAACCACCTCCAACTTAGCTATACAAGCTCATTTGTTGGCCTTATTTCAGAGACCCATAAATCTTCTTTTTTGGGGGGCAGAGTCACACCTGGTGATTCACAGGGGTTACTCCTGGCTCATGCGCTGGAGCGATAGCACAGTGGTAGGGCGTTCGCCTTACAAGCGGCCAACATGGCCGACCCGAGTTCGATTCCTCCGCCCCTCTCGGAGAGCCCGGCAAGCTACCGAGAGTATTCGATATGCCAAACACAGTAACAACAAAGTCTCCAATGGAGACGTTACTGGGCCCGCTCGAGCAAATCGACGATCAACGGGAGGGCCATGCGCTCAGGAATTACTCCTGGTGGTGCTCAGAGAACCATATGGGATGAACCAGGGTCAGCTGCGTGCATTCCCTAACCACTTTGTTATCGCTCCAGCCTCCGACCCATAAATCTTGAAGGAGGTTAAAAACTGCAGTTAGGGCCAGAGATGCGGTTGGGCACACTGAGGGGTGAGTGGGTGCATCCTGCAGGGCATATGCCAATAGTTTATTTCTCTGGAAAAGATGGAAACAAGACCCAGAGACACACAATAGAATCTCCAACTGAGTGAGCACCTTGCTGCAGAGATGTCCCTGGACTTTAAGCCAGGCCGACTTCACTGGGATGCCTAAAAAACCCTGGAAGCTGCCAACTTCCAGAACCAAATGAGAAGTGCTGGTATGCCGGTGCAGTGACTGCAAATTCCAGGCATCAAGGGATGGGGGATGGGCCAGTTCTTCTCATCCCCTGTCTCCATGGGACCCTGGAGGTGATACCCACAAATTGCCTCTGGTTCCTACTTAAGCTCCTTGGCGGTCATGATCAAGGGACACACAAAAGAATCCCTGAACTGATCAGCTTGCTGCAGAGATTTCTCCAGACCCTAATTATCTGGAATATTATAGTTCCAGGAGCACACGGCCACTTTGCAGCTGTGTGACATCTTATGCTATTCAGAACAAGCAATACAACAGAGAGTATGGGGGAGATTGTCTGCCATAGAGGCAGAGAGAGGGGTGGAATGGTGGGGAGACTGGGGTTCTTGGTGGTGGAAGATATGCAGTTGTGGAGGGTTGGGTGTTCGATCACTTTATGACTCAAACAGGAAAGCTTTGTAACTGTATCTTATGGTGATTAAAAAAAATAATAATGCAGGGCTGGAGTGATTTACAGTGGGTAAGGCATTTGCTTTGCACGTGGCCAACCCGGGTTCTATCCTTGATATCCCATATGGTCCCCTGAGCACTGCCAGGAATAATTCCTGAATGCAGAGCCAGAAGGAACACCCGAGCATCACTGGGTGTGACCCAAAAAGCAAATAATAATTATATTAGTAATAATAATAATAAGAAGAGTGATTTGCGATGAACAACACTTGCTGTTATATTGCAAGTGGAAATAGGGGAGTCAGTATGATTCCCTCATTATTTTCCCTGGATAGTTCAGGGAATCAATGATACAGATTATGTGAAGAAAAAAATTAATGAATGATTTCTTTATACAAAGGGAGAAATCCTTAGCTATGTTTTGAACTGATGAGTTTAGGGTACCTGTTAGAGTTTCAAGAAGAGATGTTGATCTAGTAACTGGACAGTGAGCTTAGGGAATAGGTGGGCAACATAACCGATTTGAAAGTTGTTAGAATGTAAGTGGTATTCATACCATGAGACTGAATATGAGTGAGTGTGTTCATCAGAGGTTTCCAGACTTACATGGCCTCCCTTTCAAGAAAAAACAAAAAAGTCACTTTGTATTCCTGGGAAATCCAAGTGAACTAACAGTGTCATACAATTGCACCTGAGACCACTACACAATATCCTCCACCCCAACCATATCCCTGCCCGTTATTTCAGCACACACTCCAGGGGACATCCACTTTGGGAAACAACGAGTTTTGGGAGAGCAGGGATAGAATTAATGAAGCAAGTCCTTGATGCAGCCAGAGCTTTAAGTTAGCAAGTCCTATGAGAAAGCCCATAGGAGCCTGAGTCCCTTAGCACCTGGGCTTCTCTGAGAGAATGTGGCTGAACTGCAATCCCCATTTACTTCTTTATATTCTTCACTAGACGCAAATTCAGTGAGAGCTGGGACTCTGCTAATGTATGCAGTTTTATACTGCAGGTCCTGAAACAACAGTGAACCCATGTTGCAAACTCAATAATCACTTGCTTTAGTAAGCGGTGAACAAGCAAATGACCATGCATGGCTGCTGCTAGTCAAAATAAACATTTTTAACTTATATTTGACATGGATGTAAAAATACAGGCAGATATTATATACATATATGCTTAAAAGAAGAAACTGAGATGCCAAATTTACTAGTTAAGCCCAATATTTCCATTTTAAATATTTAGGAATTTTTGGAGATTGCTGAGATCAACATAATTAAAGTAAATGAAGTAACCTAACACTTATAAGTGCTTAATTATGAGCTCTTGTAAACCTTACATTCAGTATCTCAGTTGATTTTTACCTCAGCCCTCTAGCTGCTACTGATATGGTAACACATTAAAGAGGAGGACTGAACTACAGAGACAGAAATGCCTTTCTTCTGCAGCTATTTGGTGCCAGAGTTGGGGTTCCAAACCAAGCAGTTTCTATCTAAAGTCCATCGAGTGAGCCACTCTCAACACTTCTAACACCCAGGCTAGAAATCTCTTTATTTTTTTAAAAAAGAAAAATTTGTAAAGAAAATATGAACGCTATACATTGTAGCTACACAAATACACAACACATTTATAGGCCAAAGAGTGACAAACTGAGCAACATATTGGCAATTCACATCTGACACAAAGATCTGAGTTAGTAAGTGAGCCTAGAAATCCTTAAGAGAAAGAGGAAACTCAGTAGGGAAATGTACAAAGGCACAGACAGTGTACAAAGAAAAACATACAGTGGTGTTAAAACATATGAGGTGATGTGTGACCTGACTTAATGAGACAGGCAAATCAAAATGACTCCAAGACACAATTTTTCATCTATGAAATTGGTAACTATCAAAGAGTTGGGCTAGTGTTCTGCTGGTTAGGCTTGATGGAAAGGCACTTAAATACTCTGTTGACAAAGTGTAAAATAATACTAACTTCACTGGACCATGGAGTAATTTGAGCAAAGTTACAAAGGTGAATGACTTTTGACCTGTTACATCATTTCTGGGAATTCCTGAGATTCAGTAACCCACTTGCAAAAGGATATATGAATAAGGCTGCTCATTGCAACACTTGTTTATAGAACAGAAAGTAGGAAATAACCGTAAAGTTCAATAAGAGATGGGTTATCTGTTCTCTATCAGGCACATAATGGGATATTACATGAGGGGTGACTGAAGGGGAATGAGAAAGTCTTTCCATAAGAGTGTATAAAAGTTTCCAGGATATATTGGTAAGAGAAAAAGAAAAAGGAAAAGTATAAGATAGTGAGTAAAAAAAGGGCGGGGGAGGGGCAAAGATCTGATACTAGATGACTGCTTTGGTAAAAGGTAAAGGCCCTCCCGTTGATCGTCGATTTGCTCGAGCGGGCCCAGTAACGTCTCCATTGGAGACTTTGTTGTTACTGTGTCTGGCATATCGAATACTCTCGGTAGCTTGCCGGGCTCTCCGAGAGGGGCGGAGGAATCGAACTCGGGTCGGCCATGTTGGCTGCTTGTAAGGCGAACGCCCTACCTCTGTGCTATCGATCCAGCCCCAATGGATGACTTCTTTATCTACACTAAATCTTATAGAGGTGCTGGAGCATGTAGAGCATATAGGGTGTTTGTCTTGCACATGGCTGACCCGGGTTTAATACCAGCATCTCATGTGGTCCCTGAACACCACCAGAAGTAATTTTTGAGTGCAGAGGCAGGAGTAACTCATAAGCATTGCCAGGTATGGCCCTTTCACCATCCCCCCAAAAAGAAAAGATTTTGGAATATACACGGAAAATATAAAGGTGACAAGCAAAGAAGTGAGGAACAGGAGGAGTGATAAAACTCCATGTACTTTTCACATCATAACATAAATATCATGAAAAAATACCATGAAAAATTATGAGTGGGCAAAGCAAGACTTCTCGGTGTAACTCCTATTTTTTTAACCTTTGGACTACATAATATTTTATTACTTACAAACTAAAAGTAAAATATAATGATAGCTACACTCACAGAGCCCTTAGGCAATTTTCATTTAAGCATGTTGCATTTGTAAGCTCAGGGATTTCTCACAGTTGGTCACATTTTAATGCCCATTTTACAAATGAGGAACAGGTTTCATAAAGAAAAGGAATTTCCCCAGGGTTACATGGTTAGTCAGTTGTAGATCCCGGAATCAGACTCCAGCCACCTGTCTCCAGAATCCACCTTCTGAGCTATCACTTGACTGACTCAGTGGTTTTCAACAGTTTTTTGCTACCTCGAAAGATGCAGAAGGTGAGGGCTCCTGGTATTCACTCAGAGTACACACTTATATTTGGAAATGAGTGATCATCAAAATCCCCCAACAGTAGCACTGTATCAACTGTCCTCCCATTGTTCATCCATTTTGCTTGAGTGGTCACCAGTAATGTCTCCATTGTGAGACTTGTTACTGTTTTTGGCATATCGAATACAACATGGGGAGCTTGCCAGGCTTTGCTGTGTGGGCAAGATACTCTTGGTAGCTTGCTGAACTCTCCGAGAGGGGCAGAGGAATCAAACCCGGGTCGGCCATGTACAAGGCAAACGCCCTCCCTGTTGCGCTATTGCTCCAGCCATTCTGTGGCTTAAAATGAAAGGTATAGGGGCCAGAGCAATAGTATAGTGGGTAGGGTGTTTACTTTGCACATTGTCAACCTTGGTTCAATCCCCAACATCTCATATGTTCCCCCAGGCACCACCAGGAATAATTCCTGAGTGCAGAACCAGGAGTAACCCCTGAGCATTAATGGGTGTAATCCAAAGAGACAAAAAAAAAAACCCGAAAAGAAAGGTGACATTCTCTGAACCCCACTCACTGCAACCCCAAACTTTTTAAACCAGAAAGCATAGCAAATTAAAAGTAACATCTAAGGTTTTATTTAAAAAAAAATCACATGAACTGAGTTCTTATCATTTGCAAAGGACAGAGGTGGTATGTTCCATTTATCATGACTTATTGTTCACATTGTCTCCACCAGGGCCCAACAGCTGAAGACCACCGAGGCCCAGCCAAGGCCTTGCTGGGAGCACTCTCCACACACTTGGATGAGCCTCACGCATAAAAGAACTGACAGAGGAACCCAGGTGTGTGGGACCCGGGGCTGAGATCTCCAAGCCTGTACAGTTTGGGACTGGACCTGCCAGTAACTAGACAGTTACACCCACCAACTGCCGTGTAACTCCAACAACGGCCAGGATCCAGAGATTATCACACTCAGCTCCCGGAAGCGCGCGGCCGCGTTCGCGGCCGCGCAACATCTTATCATCTCATTCCTAATTCGGTCAAACTGGCAGGCTACCAAATGTAACATGCCCACACGGCAGAGTCTGGCAAACTCCCCGTGGTATACCCAATATGCCAAATACCAGTAACAATGATGGGTCTCATTCTCCTAACCCTGAAAAAGCCTTGAATATGGCACTTTAAAAAAAAAAGAATCTCAGGGCTAGGACGAAGAAGACGTTACTGGCACCTGCTCGAGGCAATCGACGAACAACAGGGTGGTCGTGATCGTGATCGTGATTGTTCACAGAAAACCCTATCAACTAGATGCGATATTGTTCATTGATACAGAGTTAACTGTGTTCCTCCTCCAAATTATTCTGAAATTCTAATTCCGTTCATTCAGGATGTGACTTTTCAGAGGTTATAGAATTAAAATGAGGTTAATAGAATAGTCCTAATCCAATCTGACTGGTACCCTGATAAAAGGGGAAATTTGGACCCCGTCTAATATGCCCAGAGGGAAGATGATGTGAAGTTAACCATGAGATTGAAGATGACAAAGGCAGTGATGAGAGCAATGTCATAACCAACCAGGCATGCCAAGGATTGTTGGCCTCCACCAGACATCTGGAAGGATCGGTTGCGGAGACTCAGAGGAAGTACGGCTTTGCCAACACTTCAGCTTCAGATTCCAGAACTGTGACACTCAGTTTCTGCTATTTAATGTCTCCCAGTTTGTGGTACTAAGAAATCAATAGTCATTCTCTTATAGATGAAGGGAAGTGCAAGGTACAGAGAGCTTCAGCAATTTGCTCAGATTCCATGGTTGGTTAGGAAGGAATGGCGCCCTGACCTGAGCTCAGGGAGCCTGGTTCCAGAAGACAGCACACTCTGTTACGATCAAAGTTTCTCAGCTATTAGAAAACAATGAAATCTTGCCTTTGGTGACAGTATGGTCTGAGCTCAAGGTGATTAGGCTGAACAAACTAAGACAAAAAAATGAAAGGCAAATGCCAGATGGCCTCACTTTGTTTATCAAAAAACAAAAATACCTAGCAAAAACACTGCAGAAATTACTCTTAGATGCTGAGAAATAGATTGTGGTTACAGAGAGAAAGGGCAAAGAAAAAAAGTCTAGGGGTCAGTTTAGCAGTCTGAGGTTCTAGAAATTTGGTGGTGGGTATGATTTGTTATGAGCATACATCTAGGTGTGAAACTATCCCCCAGCCTTAGATTATAAGTATTATAAGCAAATGACAAGCCAATAAAACTTTATTAAAAAAAAACCAAAAGCAAATTTGATTCTTGCAAGCATTTGTATATATCATGCTTATAGTTAAAAATATTTTTAAAAAATCATTTGTGTACCTCAGTTCTTTGGCAGAATGATGTGTTTCACTTCTTGACCAACCTGAATATCTTTTTGACCTCAATTTTGTTTCAAGTGTGTCAGAGCCTCAAGTGCTCAGAGTAGGATAAGCCCCCCCAAACTGGCAAGTACATGAAGTCTGATCCAGCTTAGTATTATAGCTGGTCAGAACTGAGGATGGGGCTCATTCAGGGGTCTCTCATCTTCCTGGAGAAGGCTAACCATGGCCAGGACTCAGGGGTTCAGGCATCAAAGCAGCATAAGCCTTTTCCACAGTTTCTCATTTTTGATCAGCAGGCATTGTCCCAGTCCAGGAATGCAGGCTGTTTAAATTATTATTATTTTTAGCTTAAGAAAAGGTCAGACAAGTGCAGCGGGCTAAAACAACTTTCATTAACTACCTTCCCAAGTCCCCACTGTATCGGTTGCCCAGTAAATGGACATATTTGCTAAATGGAGTCATGTTTCGTAGATCTTCAACCACAAAGTAATGGCAATCTGCCAGTGTAGAAAGGTTGAAACCTCTGGTCTACCTGCTCTATGGACCAGTGCAGGGGAAAGGTATAGGTCTGCAGAGATTAAAAAGTTGAGGGGTAGTTATGGATAACACAGGAAGAGAAAGTGATGGGAAGGAGAGCCTGGTGAGAGACTTGGCCCAGGGCTGATACAAGTGTGGACATTTATCCTTTCATGTGCTTCTCCTATAAGATGAGGCCTATGAGCAAATTGTATACCTAGACTGGCACTTGGTGGAATGATTATCTCTTCTGCAGTGGAGAAGAAGTAAAAGGTGGGCTTGAGATGGATACTAGAATCCAAAACAGAAAATTGGCTAAACAAAGAGTGAAAATGACTAGTAGGAAATTGAATTGCAGGTCACAGTTGTCCACATAGCAGAATTATTTGGGTGGATATTTCTCCCAGGACCACATCTTATGGAATGACTCAGGTCTGTGTGTTTCCCAGCAACGCTGGGAACAGTGTGGGTATTCAAAGTCAGCATGAGTATCAAGTTTATTTTTGCTAAAGTCTGGGCCTCACCTGGACTTTGTGTTCCCAGTTAGGACCAAAACAAAAAAAGTTTTTGCTGAAAGCATGGCCAATAGTTCTGTACTGTGAGTAATTTTTTCTTATTTATTTTTATTTTACTTTAGGCATCATGATTTATAATACTTAATGATAGGGGTTCATACATAAAAGATTCCAGAATCACATGCCCCCAAACAACATGTCAGCTTCCCTCCACCATTGTCCCAGTGTTCCCCCCTCCACCCCCCACTCCCCATTCTGTCTTCTTCTTACCTTCCACATCATGGCGATTCTTTTTTTTTTTTTTATTAGTGAGACACCATGAGGTACAGTTGTAGACTTACAAATTTTGTGCTTGGGTTTCAATTATACAATGATCAAATACCCATCCCTCCATCAGTGCTCATTTCCCACCACTACGAATCCCAGTATCCCTCCTACTCCCTATTCCCGTCATCCCACCCTGCCTCTGTGGCAGGGCATTCCCCTCTATTCTATCTCTCCTTTTTGGTGCTGTGGTTTGCAAAAGAGGCATTGAGTGGCAATCATGTTTGGTCTATAGTCTACTTTCAGCATGCTTCTCCCATCCTGGGAGGATCCTCCCAACACCCTTTATTTGGTTCTCCCTTCTCTATCTGAGCTGCCTTTTCCCTTAGCATGTGTGACTGGCCTCCAAGCCATGGAGCAAAATTCCTGATACTAATCTCAGCATGGCGATTCTTAAGTAAAAGAAACAGAACCTTAAACACAGAACAAAGTTGGGCTACTAGACATATCTTAGGATAGTGAGGAGAAGCAAAATGATTCCTCTTTGCCTGATGTGAGGGCAAAAAGGAGATGTACCCGATAGTTGAGAGTGTTTACATTAAGATGGAGTGCAAAGAAGGTTAATTTTCTTAATTTTAAACTGCAGATGTTAGAGACTGAAGAACCGAGGTTTATCTTAGATACTCTGGTAAAAAGCCAGCTTTATCTCATAAACTAGATGACTTAAAGAAAGTGTTAGGGGCTGGATAGATAATACAAGGGTTAAGGTGCTTACCCTGCATTTCTGGCATTGGAACCCCATTCCTGGCACTGCATATGGTCCCCAAGTACCAGTAGGGGTCACTTCACTGCACAGTGCGAGGAATATAGCCTTGATCCTCAATAAAACACACTCACTCCCCCCAAATAGAAAAGGGACATTTCAGCTTTTACATTTAACCCTTTTTCTTTCAATTTTCACAAATTATTTTACTGAAATTTTTTTAATTAAAAATTTTTTTAATAGTGAGACATCATGAGGTACAGTTGCAGACTTACCCATTTTTGTGCTTGGGTTTCAATTATACAATGATCAAATACCCATTCTTCCACTGGTGCCCATTTTCCACCACCACGGATCCCAGTATCCCTCCCACCCCCCATCCCCCCACCCCACCCTACCTCTGTGGCAGGGCATTCCCTTTTGTTCTCTCTCTCTTATTGCATTTAACCCCTTTTTAAATTTTTTTTAAAGAAAGAGTAACTGGTTTTCTCAGAAAACTTTCAGACACATCTCATATTTTGACTTACCCTTTTTCAAAGTCTCAATTCTGAGACCTCATTGCAATGTCGATTACAATGTTTATCTAATTTTTCTGCTAAGAAGAAGACCTTAAAATATCAACAGCCTCACCCTCCACATGTGCATGTTCACACACAGACAGATACAGAGACAGATAGACAGACAGACACACACACAGAGTGAAATTTCAGAAACAAACAAAAGCAACTCACCTAGGAGTAGGACCTGCTGCCAGGACGCTTATTTCTAAAATGAAAATGGCAAAAGCAAAACTCTGGCTGGCAGACATGTTGCTCTAGTTAGTCAGTCCCAAACTCCAAGTGGAATGGCCAGATGGGTTGGCTAAACAAATGTTAAGGGCCAGAGGACTGGGGAACAATTAGTGTTTGCTTTTGATTTGAATTTTTGTCAATTTGAGCTTCTTAGGAAGTCCAATCAGAGAAGAGTTGTTGTGTAATTTCTTGCCCTACTGTTTTCCTATATTAACAAGTGTTTTAATTCCTCATTGGTTCAGATTAGCAGCAGTGGTGCATTAAAAACAAAAAGAACAACAAGCCAATGGTCTCAGTGACTCTCATTTTGGGAGATCCTGGGAGGAGCATGAAGAAGCTTGTCAATTGGAGATCTAAGATCTATGGATGATTTCCACAGAGGCATAAGCTCAAGTTGGCAAATATGCTACACTGGTTGAATAAGTAGGCCTAAACAGAGATGTTCAAATCTTCAGTGAACTGTGTGCGATATTTCCATATAGACAAGACAAAGGAGTAAAAGGTATTTGCAAACTTGCCTTCTGCATTGACATAGTAGAAGGATCATTTTTTTAAAAATCCAGAACATGCATCTAGAATGATAGTAAAACAGGCCAGGCATTTGTCTTTCATGTAGATTTCCCAACTTTCATCTGTGGTACCACGTATGGTCCCCTGAGCACCACCAAAAGTGATTTCTGAGAACAGAGATGAAAGTAAGGCCTGAGCGCCGGCAGGTGTGGCCCTCAAACCCCAAACAACAAGACAAAACTAAGAATCCAGGACAACTTCTTATGGTATTTATAAATAATCTCCTTGCCTCATAAGTACACCTAAAAGCAAAATAGATTGAGATGACGCAATTTTCTCCAACCCATGAGGAGATTCCTCCTGGCTCTTACATGTTCTCTGGGACTGTGGAAAGAGTAAGTTAACTTTTGAAGTATAGGAGAATGTGGACATCACAGTTGCTCTTAAATACAAGTTGCACAACAGAGTGGCCAGGGAAACTTTGATCAAATGTTGGTGCCTGTCCTTGTTCCCCTGACTCCAGTTTAGTGCAGCTGGGTTGGGACACTGCCTCAGTCCTTAAAGCTTGCTAGGTTACTCAGATCTACAGCCAGACTGAGAATGAACACCTTGAGGAGAAACACGTGTGATGTCATCAAATTTGAACTTGCTAACACAAGATTTCAGGGGTTTTCATGAGAATTTATTAATTACAAATAAACAACTTGTAAACTCTAGCAAATTAAAGAGATAAAAGTGAAGGTTGTCTGAGGAGATAAGTTTTATTCCAGTGTTGGCTTTCCTGGCTGGTCCTACTTAGAGTAAAAGTTATCTGTTCTCACCACTCTCTTTCTTTTCTATGTTTTTGCTTTTTAGGTCATGCCTGGTGATGCTCAGGGTTTACTCCTGGCTCTGAACTCAGGAATTACTCCTGGTGGTGCTCAGGAGATCATATGGGATGCTGGGAATCGAACCCGGGTCGGCCTCGTGCAAGGCAAATGCCCTATAGGCTGTGCTATTGCTCCAGCTCCTCTTTCTTATTCCCTTTTCTTTTTAGGCAGAGAGCTTGAGGTCGGTTTCTAAAAGGTTTAATTTTGAAGATTCATGGTTTTGTTGAATTTCTATGATTGCTGTGTAGGTCTGGTAGAATTGCCAAGTCACAAAATAATTTTAATATCTAAGGCAACATTTATGAATGTCTTAAGGCACTTTGAATGTCTAAGGCAACACTTTGAATGTCTAAAGGAAACATCAGTGAATTCATCTATCCCCAAAAGACACTTCTTGAGAGGCTGAGGTAATTAATTGCAAATGGACTACATCCAGATACCACAGTATGGATTCGTGGATTTGTCAAATCTAATGGAACAATGCTGAAGACTCTTCCTTGGCCTCTCTGGACCTCTGGGAAGGCCTTGGAAGTAAACAGGGTGGGATCATGTCTTACGTTAATTGTATTGAGCGATAATTGAGTAGGATTTGTGATAATGACTTAATAATTAAGCGTTATTGGCATTGAAGAAACACTTGTCTTTTTGGAGAAGATAATGGGGCTGGAGTTGAAGAGGTCAGTTCTCATCTGACTTGAATAACATATTACATTGTATACATCTATTTATTTTCTCTCCACGGTTTGGGTTAACTTAATATAACAAAATAAAGAAAGCATCAAAGTATAATAATAATCTATTAATTACATAATCATTATGCATAAAATAGATAAATATTAACATGTTATATTAACATTTTTGTAGTGTCATTAAGTCTTCCTTGCTCTTACTATCTATCATCCAACATATTTTGAAATAAGATTTATATTTTGGCATGGTAACTAGGGGAAATGAAGCATCCTGATACACTAGTATAGAGAAGTGAAACGAATAGCAGTTTTATTTATATAACACTTAATGACTTCCAGAGAACAGAATGAATAAATGTTCATGAAACCCCTATAATGTGGCAGACTCTTAATCTTTCTTTCTCTCTCTCTCTCTCTCTCTCTCTCTCTCTCTCTCTCTCTCTCTCTCTCTCTTTTAATGTAGGAGTACTGCTATTTGTTCAGCCACTGATTAGCTGATTGAATTGGGCATGAACTCCACCTTACTTTTCTTTTCATTGTTTATAATTGTATTTATTGAATCACCATGAGAGCAGTTACAAAGCTTTCGGGTTTAAGTCTCGGTCATACCATGAAACACCCGTACCTTCACCAGTGCCCATTCTCCACCACCCAAAACCCCAGTATACCCCATCTCACACCCTTCTCCTACTTGTGGGGCAGATGATTTCCATATTACTCTCTCTCTACTTTGATTATATTCAATATTTTGACACCAGACCCACCATTATTATTTGGGATTTTATCCCAACACTCAGATCTGCTGAAAAGGCAACAGTAGACAATTTGTTTTCTATTGCTGGTTATGAATAACATATGATGTTGTGTGGGTGCAGTAGTGGCCGCACAATTTTGAAATTCTAAAATTTTAACACTTAAATCTGGAGGGATTTCTGCCAAAATCTGCTGAGTTCCAAGATTTGTTCCTGAGTCTTTGGGACCATGGCCGTTAAGCAGCTTGATCAGGAGCCAGAAAGGCCGTTCATGGGCGACGACTTGGGGACCCATGTGTCTCGACACTGAGGGCCCAAACCTGACTGTCCAATGGCCTCTGGAGGATGGCAGCTATCGAGCTGCCTAGGGGGAGCAGGTGGAGGGGCAGAACCCTTTCACCCTTGGGGAGGCCCAGCGACAGCAGCCTACTGCAGGTCCAGACACATTTCTGCCAAAAGCCACTGGGTTTCGAGATTTGTTTCTGAGACTCTGGAATCATGGCCTTTAAGCAGCTTGATCAGGAGCCAGAGAGGCTGTTCATGGGCAGCGACTCGGTGTCTCATTGGGTCGGGAGGAAAGACATCCCATGAAACTCCACGTGTCTCATCACTGAGGGCCCAAACCTGACTGTCCAGTAGCCTCTGAAGGATGGCGGCCACCGGGCTGCCAGGGGGAACAGGCCAAGGCACAAAACCTATTCCCACCTGGGGTGGCCCAGTGCCTGTAACCTATTAAAGGGACTGGACGCATTTCTGCCAAAAGCCGTTGAGTTTCGAGATTTGTTTCTGAGTCTCTGGGATCATGGCCGTTAAGCAGTTCAATGAGGAACCAGAGAGGCCATGCCTCCAATTATATAGCTGAGCTGGAGGTGGTTTGTGGGTTTGTATCCCACATACCTAACTTTAGGCTGTTTACTTTCTTGGTAAACTTTGCCCCAAGTTTTTGGGGTCTGGCCAAAGGCACAGCAGGAATTTTGAGGTATCTGGAAGTCTGAAGGCGCCATCAGGCTGCTAATGCACTCGCCTCACAGGTACACATTGACCTGCTGGCGGCACTATATCCCCGTCTTTCTCTCTTTAGAGAATTTATAGATAAGGGGCATTTTATTATAGAATTTCATTTAATTATTAAAATAAACTATTTTTTAGTTGAAGAAATAGGAGCACTGGTTCAATGACAGTCCCATCTCCACCCTCAGGTAGTGATTATGTGGGTCTGAACTCAGTATGCTTGGGTCCACCTTTTAGGCTCGTCATAAACCCACTATCTGTTCTGCTTCTATTAATTTAATTATGTAATGTTGATAGCATACTTTGTTATAAAATACTCATTAACTTTTCCTAACTCCAAGGACTGGAGCAATAGTACAGTGAGTCAGGTACTTGCATGTGGCCGATCTGGGTTCCATCTCCGGCCCACCAGGAATGATCTCTGAGTACAGAGCGGGAGTAGGCCCTGAGCACCCCCCAAAACAAACAGCAAAAACAAACAAAATACTTGTTTTCAAATAATAAGGGGTAAGCTTTTATTCTGTCTGAACAGATAAGACTCAAAGAAATATCCAGGGCTAGATATAATAATAGCAAAGCACTGGAGCACTGTTCTCCTGTTGTTCATTGATTTGCTCAAGTGGGCCCAGTAACATCTCCATTGTGACACTTGTTTTTACTATGTCTGGCATATCGAATACATCAAGGTTAGCTTACCAGGCTTTGCTGTGCGAGTGAGATACTTTCATTAGCTTGCCGGGCTTTCCAAGAGGGGCAGAGGAATCAAACCCAGGTTGGCTGGGTCAGCTGCATGCAAGACAAATGCCCTACTGCTGTGCATTTTTGATAAAATGATCATGTTTTCAAATACTAATTTCAGGGTTTTCTACTCTACTAGGTCTCTCAAAGTTTTCAACACTAAGGAGTTTTGTGTTTTTGTTTTTGCTTATGAACCACAGTCAGATACACAGTTACAAAATTGTTCATGATTTGGTTTCAGTCATACAATGTTCCATCCTTTTACCAGTGTACATTTCCCACCGCCAATGTGCCCAGTTTCCCTGCCCCGTTGCCTTGCTTCTATAATGAACACTTTTCTTCTCTCTTTCTCTCTCTCTCTCTTTCTCTCACTCTCTCTCTCTGTCTCTCTCTCTCTTTCTTTTTAGGCATTATGGTTTGTGATACTATTACTGAAAGGATATCATGTATATCTTTTTAACCTCCTTTCAGCACTCAGTTATTGTCCAGAGTGATCATTTCCAACTAGCATTTTCATAGTGCACTGAGTTTTAATATATGAATATATATTTTTCTTTTTAATTTCAGTTTTTTTGGTAACTTGGTGGTATTAAGTTATATTTATTTCACATAAATATTCCTTTATTCCCCATGAAGGGTGTTTGGCTCACCCTTCACAATAAGAATTCCTGGGGTTAAGAGTTGTTTCCAATCACATGGCCATTACAGTGTTCAATTATTACATCACTCTTTATTTCCAAAAAAGGTTCAATGTTAATATTTTTCTTTTTGAGGTTCATGTATCTTTCTTTGCCACCTTCTACCCCCACTTGCCAACACTCTTGATTGCCTATATTTGCTGGGAGTTTACATTGCTTTAGCTACTTTGCATAGAAGGCAGCAACCAGATAGATGAGGTATGTGCTGTAGAGACTGGAGGAGCCAGAGGACAGAATATGGCCAGTTGTATGATCTAAGCCCCCTCTCCACACCCATATGCCTCCTCTATGCCCCAAGACTAAACACCATGGTGGAGAGGAAAATTATACTTATGGGCACATATCTCAGTAAGGCAGGGTTATTGCAAGATGGGGGTGTCCCAGGGATGAGGTAAATTAAAAGCTGCAAGTAAAATGTTCATATTCATACACAGCAAGGTAAAGACTTCTGAAGAAAATCAGGTTTGTGAAAAAAAAAAAAGGGGGGGTCAAGACGCTACATTTTCTCTGAAGTCAAATGTAGTATATTTCTCTAGACTGTTTTAGAAGTATATTGTTTTCCAAACACATTTTGCTCATTCCTCTTCTCCAGGGGCAGAACCCATTTTAAACACACACACACACACACACACACACACACACATATATTTTTCAGAGTGGAGGGGGTTTGGAGGGAGTCACACCTGGTGATACTTAGAGGTTATTCCTGACTGCACTCAGGAATCACTTCTGTTGGACCCAGGGATCGAACCCTGGTCAGCGTATGTAAGAAAAGCACCCCACCCACTGTACTATTGCTCCAACCTCAATAACAAATATTTTAAGTCAAGAACTTAGTTCTATATCTGATCAAGCACTACCTCCATGGCCCCTTCTCCCTCTTTACATAATAGTGCCTTTGCTGTCTTGGGATTCTGTGAACATTGTTGAAAGGTTGCAAACTCTGCTTTTTGCTCACTAGGCCAGTTTCCAATTTCTACGTCTCAAGGTTTAGGTGTTTGTCAAATTAACAAGTGAAGAAAGTTATTAGCATTTAATAAAGCTTCGAGGAACTAAGTTGGAGAGATTAAGAAAGCACAGTGTAAAATTATGTGTTGTAGATACTTATCTTTGACCCGGTTCATTCTGAGCATGAGAGCATTGGATGCTAGATTTTGATGAAAGCATTCCACAGTATTACTGTTCTAGAAGGTGAACAGGAAGAGCTTCTATTGCTGATGGTGGAGAGTGTACCTCACCTGATTCTGGGTAGATGCAGGATTGTTCACTTCTTAGGATGTAGAAAAACTAGAAGAAGGTTACCGACAACTCATTTTTATTGCGAGTATCTGAGGCTTAGATTAAAAGCATTTGAATGCTGACGGGAGGTACCTGAGTTAGAATGGACCAGGGATGAGGCTAAATTGATAAGCATCATTGACAACTATAAAAAAAAAACTCAGTCTTTGAAGCAATAACTAATTTATCCTGAAGAAACTCTAGTAAGGGCAACAGAGAACTAACTTGCCTAATTAAAAATAGAAAAAAAAACTTCCCCACTTCTCCATTTTTGTGGTAATCATATTGGTTATGAGGACTGCAAGTGGAGAGAAATAAAGAGAATAAAATGTAATAAATGAATGTAAGCTATGACACCACAAAGGCACCAGTCACTGGATGTAGTGGGGGCGTAAGTGGCAAACATGAGGTGATGTGCAAGGCTTTAGAGATTTGCTATGGCCATTTACTAGCTTTGTGACTTTGGGCAGCTCTTTAAGTTCTTGGAGGCTTGGTGTCCACTCTTTAAAATATCCATGTTATAGAGTTGATACAAAAAATAGAATTTATTATAATATACTCAGAGATAGTCTGAAGCTGATTCAGACATTTGTGGACTAGGACTAAGTTTACTATTCTTTTTCTAAATCTGGTGGCATTGTATTTGCAATGAAATAAGATAGAATTGCAAAAACACTTCAGCAAATAAGAGCTTATGAATTTCACAGGATCCTTCTCCCCAGCCCAATATCCTTCCAATTTTTAAGCACCTTTAAATACTGGTGTTTTGGTTCCAGTCCTCTTCTAATTTTCATTATTTCTGGAAATATATAGAACCCAGTGTTATGCATTCCTTACCTCTCATCTTCTAGTCAAGGTGGCGTTTTTAAGAAAAAGCTCGGGACACACCTGGCTATGTAAAGGGATTACTCTTGGCTCTGCAATCAGGAATTACTCCTAGCAGTGCTCTGGAGACAATATGGGATATGGAGGATGGAACACAGATCAGCTATGTGCAAGCCCAACTGTCCTATCCACTGTACTATCGCTTCAGCCCCTACTCAAGGTAGCTTTGATGAATGCACTCATATGCCTCTCTTCCACCCAGTGGGTTCTCTTGAGTCAGACTGCTGAGATCTGCATTTGGAGCTGGGCCAACTTTGAGTTACACTATCACCTGGGTATAAGAGAGGCACTTAGTTAATCCATCACCATGTCTAAGGTTCTTTTGCCCAGGCTGGCTTAATGATCATGTGACCTATATAGTCTCACAGGGTTCAGCACTCAGAAGTGTCTAATGTATACTTTACAATGCTCTACTGTTTTCATCTTGAAATTCTTTTTTTCCCCTTTTTTGAATTGAGTCACAGTAAAATGCACAGTTACAAAGCTCTTAATGACTTGGTTTCAGTCATACAATGCTCCAACACCCATTGTTCCACTAGTGTATATTTTCCGCCACCAATGTTCTCAGTTTCCTTCAGCCTGCCCATACCCCCTCCCCCCCAGGATGCCTCTATAGGCACTTTTCTCTCTCTCTTTCCTTTTTGGCATTATGGTTTGCATTACAGGTACTGTGTTTGATCCTTTACCTGCTTTCAGTATGTAGTTCTTATCCAGAGTGATCATTTCCACCTACCTTTATTGTAATGATCCCTTCTCTATCCACACTGCCTTCTCCCTGCAACATTGGTCCAAACATGGACCAATCCTCCTGGCCCTTGTTTCTACTGTTGGGTATTAGTCTCATTCTATGTACTTTTTTATAGCTGCTAATGAGTGCAATCGTTCTATGTCCGTCCCTCTACTTCTAACTCGTTTAACTCAGCATGATACTCTCCATGTCTATTCATTTATAAGAGAATTTCATGACTTCATGTTTCCTAGTGGCTATGTAGCATTCCACTGTATAGTTGTATCATAGTTTCTTTATCCGACCATCTGTTCTGGGGCACTCAGGTTGTTTCCAGGTTCTGGCTATTCTGAATTGTACCTCAAGAAATATATAAATGTGGGTGACATTTCTGCTATGTGTTTTTGCACCCCCAGGCATATTTCCAGTAGCAATATTGCTGGGTTTTATGGAAGTTCAATTTCTAAGTTTTTTTGAGAAATACCAATATTTTTTTCTAAAAAAAGGCTGGACCAGTTTACATTCCCACCTACAACAAATGAGAAGCCCTTTCTTCCAGCATCTGCACCAGCATTGGTTTTTCCTGTTATTTTTGATGTGTGTGAGATAATACCTCATTGTTATTTTGATTTGCATATCCCTGATAATTAATATAGAGCATTTTTATGTACCTTTTGGTCATTTTTACTTCTCTGAGTAAGTTTATGTTCATCTCTTCATTTTTTGATAGGGTTGGATGTTTTTTACTTATAAAATTCTACCTTATATATCTTGAATACTAACCCTTTAGCAGATGGGTAGTGGGTAAATAATTTTTCCCATCCCCTGGGCTGTCTTTGCATCATTGTTACCTCAATATTAGACCTGATTCCCCATAAGGCACATGGAAAACGTAGCCAGAACCCTCCATGGCATTGAAGCGAAACATTTTCAAAGATGAAATACCACTGACAAAGCAAGTGGAAGCAAAGATAAACAAAATGGACTACATTAAATTAAGAAGCTTCTGACCTAAAAGAAGCGGTCATCTTGGAATCCTTAATTTTGTCCTTCGACTTTTATTTTGAAAGCAAAGTCTGATGAATGAATGAAGCATGTGTACACAGAGCAAACAGGTACTTTGTGCCCATACAGTGTTGTTACCCAAGAATCATAGAATTAAAGTGGATTCATGATGTCTGGGACCTCAGAGATTCAAAGTCAAAGTGACTTTGAGTTAAGTGTCTTGAACCCAGGGAGTAAAAAGCTAGGAAAAATCTTGTGTTCTTAAGGACCTTATTGGGTTGCTGAGCCAACCCCAGTAACCATCAGCCTACATTTTCTCTCTGAGGAAAGTCTCTCCTACTAATATCAGTTATTGAAAAAAATGCTGAATAGCTTTTCCACTATTCCAATCCAGTCATTACTAATTGCACATAGGTTAGGTATAGACTACTTGTGATCAACGTGTTTCATCAAAAGAGACATCCTTCTAGCCCTATGGTATCTGTTGTCACACTCTGCACCAGTTTCTAATGTCAGTGAGAGAGGCCAGTGTCCTACCATGCTTTCCATTTCCTTTCTCCTTCTTTGTTAGTTCTTGTATTGCCATGTTCACTCAATCCCCTCAACAAAAGGCTCCATGGTGATCAAGCAGTGGAAGGAGGCACTCGGTAGAAGCAATCTCAGACACAGCCCAGAAACATCTACAACTCAGCTTCCGCCAAATCATTCAATGCTATCATCACTTCCCTTTCTTAAAATTAAAGTGAGAATGATAATTATAATAATAACAACTATAAAGTGATGATGATAGTAATAAAATTACCCAGAAAAGTGGTAGTAATAAAATTACCCAGAAAAGGGGAATAGGCAAAAACCATGACACACATCATAAGGAAAACTTCGTCATAAAGAATTTCAGTTACTTTTCCTTTGCTTTTTATAACACTTTGTTCTTGGTCCTCCACCAAGCCCAATTTCTTTACCACCAAGTAGCTCACACTGTTGTCTCCCTAGAGACTGGCACTTGTGCAATTTCAGGACATGGAAGAGGTTTCTTAATTAAGTATATAATTTTAGGGACGCCAGGGTGAGTGAGGGGCTCTGTTTCTCACTCGCTGGGTTGACACATGGCTGGCTCTTGTCTATCTTCATGGCTGTAATTAGGACATGTTAATAGGGCAGCTGCTGTCACATAGATTCATGTGTCCATGTATGGCATGTCAACTTAGCAGCCAGAGTCTGAATTATTTTTAATAAAAGGGAGTTGGTTAAAACTTAACATTTCCCAGCAAAAACTAGGCATTGTGTTATTTAGAAATCTCCTCTGACAGTAATAGCTTAAATATTTACTAAGGACTTTTGAGGGGCTCCTATCTCTCTCTAGAAGATTTTGTAATGAACTATTCCGGGAATAGGGGTCAGAGTCCACACTCATTAGCTTATTGTGGGGTTAACCAGTTTCCCGAGTTAGCTATGTTTTCTGTTCTTTCCTCTCCCTGCTTTCAGCACAGGAAAGACAGACAAACATATTGTTTGACTCTCTCTGAACACCCTGATTAACATTTTGATGGAGATAGTTGAAATCACTGATTGAAAAGATTTCCCATTGAAGATACAATTTTATAATAAAATACCCTGGAAACAGGTTACTTTAGGGTTGAAACATTGCAGCTGTTTTAAAGTGTGGATGACATTCTTAAATGAAGGGAGACAGTAATGGATCTCACCTCACAGGGTTGTGGAAATAATAGGAAGTTATATCATGGAAAGGGTAAATCACTTCACAGGTGCAAGATTGTTTGAGAAAAATTAATATTCTATTTATTTCACATATTGTCTTTATATGAGAAATCGGAGACACAACAGCCATTAAAGTTCAATTTTTAGCTTAGATCTGATTTTAGACTCAAAACTTCTTCTAGGGGTATTGAGTTACTACAGAAGCTGATCTTTGGCACAGAGGTTTGAGTATCATTCTTACTGGAGCTATTGTGAAGAAGACTGTTTCTACATGGCCTCTTCAGAATGTACCTTCAGAAAGTGCCTCTCAGAGAGAGAGAAAGAGAGAAGAAAAGTACCTGTCTGGTGGGGCGGGGGGAGGGAAGGAAGGGGTGGGGCAGGGGAAATTGATAACAGTGAAGGTGAGAAAACCAATCATGAACAAATTTGTATCTCACTGTGATTCAATAAAAAAATAAAGAGAGAAAGAAGAAAGAAAAAAGAAAGAAAAAAAGAAAGAAAGAAAGAAACTCTCACAGCTTGGTAAATAGTAGTTGACTACCACAACAGAATTCTCCATTGCATTAAAATCAGGGTTTGCCCCCCCCACCCTCTTTGAGGACCATTTATCACCAAATATTGTGATGAGGCCAGAAAAAAATAAGATTGGGATACACTGTAGAACATCTGGGTAAGCCTTATCTCTTCAGCTCCTGGAGGCTACTCAAACAGGATGAAATATTAGAATAAACTGATTTGTGAAGACATGACTTTTGCTATTCCAGTTTATTGAAATGAGTAAATTTATAGCTTTATTTGCATACAGAAAAGTGCACAAGAAAAGAAATATGTACAGAACAGTTGTGTGGCTGATCATTACTTTCAAAATCGTATCTACTTTCGAAAATTCAACAAGTTAGAAATAGTTGCCTCCAGTTTAGACATGTAGGTATTTGGACATATAAAATACTATTTCAAGTCTGGTTTTATAATGACTGAGTAGGAAGCCAGATGGAAAATTATGCTGTACATGGTCAGTTATTATCATTAAACAGAAACCACAGGACTTTAGCTTGGACTACTCAGGGTTAATCATAAAGGTTTGAGAGGCCACCAACTTAGATCCTGAGCAGTTCTCTTCTTCCACCTAAAGGTGACGCTGCTATGTGGTGGATTAACACCCACAAGAACCTGAGCATTAGGGGTCAAGAGACAACATTAAAGTACCCAACATGAACAAAACAAAACTTATTTGGCAAGAAGTAGACCTTCAGAATTGCGCTAACAATAGGACTGAAGATAAATCGGGAAGGTTTCTAAGGCTATGAGGAGAAAAATATTGCAGGCATTAGGGATTTTTAGGACAACACCAAATACTTGCTCTTCAGCTGCTTTATTGTTATTATTATTATAATTATTATTATTACTCTTTTCCCATTTTCCTTCCTACTGACTATAAGACTGTGGCTCCCAGAAAATTTTCCAGTTACTCAATAAAGGTCTAGCCTAACCCCAAATAAGCACCTTGTATATTTGGCACAAACACTTTTTAGCTTTGTGAGGTGTTGTTTGCAGATTACAGTCTTCGTTGCTGAGTTGAGTTTTTCTTCCACATTCATTGCTTTTGCTGGAACTTTAGCTCAAGAAGATGGACTCCTCCTCCATAGAAGATAGAAAGGTTGTGCCCATTTGCAATCTTAGTTACTTGGGTTAGCGATTACTGAGAAGGCAGAAAAATCATTAGGCTTTCCTTTTTTTTTCCTTTTGTTCCTTAGAACTCTGCTGCTTGTGCAAGAGAGGGAAACTGCTATATGAAGCCTGGAGATAGACTAACTGAAAAAAGATTGGAGAAAAAAAGCATGAGAGACAAATAATGCTTTTGCCTATTTGAATAGCAAGCAAGAATTTGGAAAAGGGTCAATTTTGCCTTTGAGAGAAAAATGATCTTTAAAAAAGCATCTTAGATCTCATTCCAAACTGCCTACAAAGTTGGACTTGCTTCAATTTTACTGCAAAAATTCTGTGTAAGTGATCGTCTGAAGATTTAATAAAGTTCCTTGTTCTACTGCGATCTTGAGATTTACGCTCTAAAACAGACAACTTTGAACAGCAAGAACTTTAAAATTTATTCAAAATAGTATGATCTGTGCGGCTGCAGTGGCTCTATCTTCCAACCACAGGGCACAAGGCAGAAGGCTTGATATGATTCGAAGGACACAGTAGGCAGGGTTCAAATAGGGAAACTATTTTGATTTTACATTTATGAGAGAGTTCAAGTTCTTAATTTATTTAAAGCCATAAGTTCAATTTGGATTTAACCTAAACAGAGAAAGACATTGTACAAGTGGAAGAGGCCACAAAAAAATAAGGCAGTCGATAATATGTCAAAGCTGGAACAAGGGCAAGGGTCAGGACTTTCTCTGACTATTAGCTTTGTCCTTGACTATGAAGGCCAACCTTTGTGTTCCTCTGGAGAATCAGCATGCCAGGTGCCTGGAGAAGAAATAAAACTCATAGTTGGAATTTTTGGATTGAATATCATTGTGTTAAAAACTATCAAAACATAGGCTGATGTGATAGCTCCACAGGCTGAGCACATGACTTGCAGCGGGGAGAATGGGGGTTCAATCCTGGCACTAATGCATGGGTGGGATAGGAGGCTGACAGCCATTAGGAATGACTCTGCACCACCAGGACTGACACACAGCTAGGAGTAGCTTTGAAACTACTCCCCTTGAGGGTGCAGCTATAGGCTGAGTATATCAAGTGGGAGAACACAGGAAGCCTTGCATGTGTGATATTCTGAGTGTGACAGCCAGTACCAGCACCCTCTGACTACCCCTCTCCCGTCCCCCACTCCCGGGGCCACAACCCAGCGCCATCAGAGTTGGTTCCCAGCACTTCAATAGCATCAATAACTACAGTCAAAACAAGTCACTAAAAATATGCCTATTAATGTCAGTAATAGTATCCCCAAGGTCTATATGAGAATTGAATTTAAAAAATGCAAAACCTGTTATACAGTGATTGATGCAAGTGCTCAAGAACATTAACTCCTTCTGCCTCATCGATTGGCTCATCTGGTTAAAAAAATTATTTTTTTCTTTGTGCACTGAAAAAAAGGGCCTTCAAAGAGGACTCCTGTAAATTCAAATGAATGCACAATTCCTCCAGGAGTTCTACTGTAGCTTATGCCTTTCAGTTTGATCCACTTTCCCTGGAGTCCAGAAGAATGAATCTCACAAAGATCACTAAACCTTTAAATATGTTATTTCAAGGGTTTTATGATCATTAGAAATTATGTGGAGGACTGGGGAGATTGTACCAAGATTATGGTGATTTTCTTGAGTGAGACTAAGCCTTGTTTGATCCCTGGCATTGCATACAGAACTCCAGCACCTCCAAGAGTGACTCTTGAGCACAAATCCAGGAGAGCCCTAAGCACCCCTGTCTTTGGCCCCGAGCATCTCCCCTCACAAGAAGTAATTTAGGAACTGGTTTCAAAGAAGCTCTGCAGGAGTGACTCTCAGAAATTTTCCTTTTCAATAATGTAACTGTAAAACCATGGTGATAAGGTATACCATTAATAATGATAGGGTTAAATTCCAAATAAATTTAGTCTTATTGTTGTATTTGTTTAAGATGTTTTTCTATTTGAAACCACTAACTTGAAGACAGGACAAGATACAGTTCCACTCAGAATGATGCAAGGTTGAAAACAAAAACAAAGGATTAAATTCTTCTTCTTTCTGCGTTTCAGATACTACCAGGTCTGCCAGATGTCCTCTAAAATAAAAAGAAGTCTTCTTCCCCCCCCTCCCCCCCGCTCACTCCTTTTCAGCCAAAGATATTACTACCCACTTTTGGGAATAAAAAGGTTCCATGAGCTCTTCAAGATCTTGGCAGAAGGTGCTATCACCTGATACTTTATTTAGGGTAGAATCCACTAGCAAGAAGAGTTAGTCTATATGTTCATCTTTACTTTTACTAGTTTTGAAAGCAATATTAGCAGCTACTGTCAGTCCTAGATTTAATACCATTGCACTGTTTCAAACTAACTCTGGACCCTCACACACAAAAATACATGTATTTTGGAGCTTACAAGTTGTGCTTATCATCTGTTCTGCTGATGATTTCAGATTTTGATCGTTCTATGGGAGACCAAATTAATTCTAGTACACTTTGCAAAAACCTTGGAAAAAGGTAAAATAATCCCAAATCTGAGGTAGAGTTTTATTTTTATGCAAAACTAAAATATTAAAATATAAGCTAGGATAGATGCCATATCATGTGTTTATTACTGTTTTTGATATTTAAAATAATTCTATTCTAAAATATACAGCCAAGTAGTTATTAAATTGACTAAGTATAGATTCCACATCTGTTATTTCTGAAATATTCTTCTTTCTATGCTAACAAAGATTTAACCTCCTCCTAATTCTAAAATTCACCCTCATCCCATGCCACCCTTTCTCATCACTTCTACCCCCCACTCAATGAGCTGAATAGAATCTTCTACTTACAGAAATTAGGCAAAAGGATTTCCAAAAGGATCCCTATATATACCAGAAGAAGCAAGTTGAGGAGAAGCCATCTAAAGAGATAAAAGTACCCAGTCAATAGGAATAACAATTATTTTAAAAAATTAAGACATTCTAGATCCCATTAATAATTAAGGGGCTAGAAGAGAGCTTAGTGGTAAGCACCTGTCTTCCAACTGAGTCAGGCAACTGAGTCAGAGTAAGGCCTGGTGCTTCCACATGCCCCAAGCAAAAGTCTGGCAGCTCTTCTGTGATCCTTGGCACCACATGTGATTTCTAACTACAAAGCAGCCAGAAGGGTTTGAGCAGAGCAACTATAGGCTGTAGCCCCTGGGAATCACTGCAACTGAAAAGATGTAGAAGCACCATTTGGAAATGTAACTCCTAGCAAGCACATATGTAAGCACCACATTGGCACTCAGTAAGCACCATAACCAGCTGACACACATATCAGCTCAGAACTGAGGGAGTGTGACTCTTAGGAGCACTCCAGTCAAGAGTGTGAGCACAACCAAGGGAAAGCAACCCACTGTCACTGCACACACCACAAAAGGAGGGAGGGAAACAGGAGGAATGTCCCCAGTTTACAGTTAATGAGAGTTAGAATGAGTAACTTGTACTCTCCTGCTAGTACTTGGCCATGAACACTTATGATACATATTAGTGGCATATATTTTATCATTTACATTAAAACCAAGGTCTGTGAACTTGCTTCCAACCAGATGGAAAATATAATGTTAATTATTTTTTATTTACTTATTTTTGAGTTTTTGGGCCTGGCTGTGTTTATGGCTTACTCTTGGTTGTGTACCCAAACTCACTCCTGGCTGGGGTTGGAGACCATATGAGAGCTGGGGATTGAAACTGGTTTGGCTGCATGCAAGGTACATGCCCTACCTGGAGGACTAGCTCTCCAGCCTCAGAAAATGTAATTTTTTTTATGGGCAAAGGAACTATGGGAAAGGAACTTATGTCTTCTCAAGATGTTTTAAGAAAGTATTTCAGCTCAATTTTTCTACCCCAAATGCTCTTGCAAGTTAGATGAAGTGAGAAATAAAATCCGTTTTATATAATCACTTTTCAAATTCAGAACAATAAGTAGTTCTTGCAAAAATAAAAAATAATCCTTTCCCAGTTTGAGTGGGATAATTCTTTGGCTTTGTTTTTTCTTTTTGACTCACACCCGGCAGTGCATAGGGGGTTGCTCCTGGCTCTGCACTCAGGAATTACTCTTAACGGTGCTTGGGGCACCATATGGGATGCTGGGAATCAAATCTGGGTAGGCTGTGTGCAAGGCAAATGCCCTACCCGCTGTGCTATTGCTCCAGCCCCTAGACTGTGATAATTCTTTTTTTTAAAATTTATTTATTTTTTTATTAAAAAAATTTTTTAATAGTGAGACATCATGATGTACAGTTGCAGACTTACACATTTTTGTGCTTGGGTTTCAATTATACAACGATCAAATACCATCCCTCCACCAGTGCCCACTTCCCACCACCATGCATCCCAGTGTCCCTCCCACCCCCCATCCCCCCCATCCCACCCTGGCACTGTGGCAGGGCATTCCCCTCTGTTCTCTCTCTCCTTTTGGGTGTTGTGGTTTGCAAAAGAAACATTGAGTGACAATCATGTTTGGTCTATAGTCTACTTTCAGCATGCTTCTCCCATTCTGGGAGGGTCCTCCCAACACCTTTATTTGGTGTTCCCCTCTTTATCTGAGCTCCCTTTTCCCTAGTATGTGTGGTTGGCCTCCAAGTCATGGAGTAGAATTCCTGGTACTAATCTCGGCCATTCTTGGGTGTTGGTTTCCTATTTTGTTACTTTATGTTCCCCAGATGAATGCAATCTTTCTATGTCTATCCCTTTCTTTCTGAGTCATTAGACTGTGATAATTCTTAACAGTCTTTATTCAAACATCTTTTACCATCAAAAAGTTATTATGAAAGAAAGATTAATTTAGAAGTGGGAAACTTTTTGTGGCACGGACTTGGAGCAGCAGCTTCTAGTAGCTGATACTTACAGAGGATTGTGATGAACTGAAGGAATCTTTAGAGAAAGGGTTCTCAAATGCACTGTCAGCAGATTTGGTAACTGGCGGGATGCCTTGTCTGGTAGTTGGCTTTGGTGGTTCTAAAAGGTGAGAGATCCGAGAAGTCAGCAGATAAGTCTTTGTTCAAAAAGTCACAATTCCCCTCGGAAGATTCAGCTTTGAAATTTTGTTCCATTCTTTGAAAATTTGTATCAATGGAACAAAACTAATAAAACAGATGCTAGTCATCCTGGGGTTTGAAACAGGTAAATCCATCCCTTCTCAAAAAGGTAGGCTGGACCCCTTTACCCCACACAGAAATTTCGATTTGAAGGTCATGGAACATTGTAGAAGTTTTTCTACACAACTGTTCTTAAGAGGCCCTTTTATGAACTGTCACAAGAGGGCAGCATTGAGCCAGTCCTTAGAAACAAATAAGCAAATGACACTTAGGATAAATGTGCTGATAAATCATAACTATTGATTACCAAAAACATTAAGAGCAAGTTTATTGGTGGGTGGGAGTTTATTTCAGGAACTCTGTGGGCTTATATGATCGAGGAAATAGATGTTAGCACAGTAGACAGGGAATTAGGTAACTTACCACTGATCTTTTTCAACAGTTGATTAGCATCAAAGTCATCATGGTCTGCATTCTCCTGAAGAATGCCAACTTTGCTGTTAAAATAATTCGAGAAGGCACTCGAAGTCCCAGAGGAAGACTGCTCTCCCTTCCTGGCAGGCACCACAGGTGGCTGCCGCAGTTGGAAGTCCTTAAACATTTCTTTTACTTCCTTGACTTCTTTATCGGCAAGTGGATCCAAGGCAGTGAAGGCATCGCCGGAGATGTCCTTTGCAGGGCCAGTTCTGGGAGGAGGTTGAGGAGGAGAGACCAGGATAGAGGAGAGCATAGAAGGGGATGGGGCAGACCCAGCAGAAGGTGGGAAAATATTGCTCTGGAAAGGATTCCCCAAAGGACTTGTTGATGACCAAGTATTGGTTGCCACTGGAGTTGATGGGCCCCAACCAGCAGGCGCTGGAGGGGAAATTGAGGCTGCCAAAGAAGGTTGCGGGTTCCAACCTGGAACCGCTGGAGTTGCGGTGAAAACGATTGCTTGACTGAATCCTGAAGGCTGACCACCCATCATGGCTCCTGGGACCACTGGAGTGGGCTGATTAAAGACTAAAGATGTTGGGTTCCACGGTCCTGCCTGAGGGGGTGCAACTGGTACACTGCCTAAAAGAAGAGGGAGCAAGGACTTGTCAGGGCACATGCTTCAAAAGACAAGTTTGAGTTTCAGAAAGTAAAAATGGTGTGCATAAAAGTAACTACACGGAACACATTTTACAAACCCTGGAGGATGATGTGGAAATAAAGGCTCTAAGATATTTAAATGTCTTTAAAAGTTGACTAATACAGTATAGCTACCATATATAGTACTATATATAGTACTAGATATACTATATATATATACTATATATATATATATATATATATATAGCATTGCTATATATGCTATCCTGGTTGCATTTTTAAGCCCATGCCCCTCCACTATTCTCTTTAAAACAAAAAAACAAACAAAACCTAAATAATGCAATCCTTAAGTCACAAAAAAAAAGGAAGACGTTCTTATCATACATATACTGATGAATTTCAAACCACTTGAGTGGGGTTTGTCAATAACACAAATTTATTTGTTGAGTGACACATTTACATATACAAACCAGGCTCATTATAAAGTAGTTAATTACGATAATCCTCTGGGTACAATGAGTCATTGGTTCGGGTTTTACATTTGGCAGCTGGCTCCTGTCTGGAGTCTTATGGAAACCAGCTATCACGCGTGTGCATTAGGCCTCAACATGCTTGTATCCCAAAGAAATCATTTCAAAGTTTCCTTGCTTTTTACTGCTGCCAAGGTTGACACAGTTATATAAAAAGATGATAAAGTTTAGTTGATGCCAAAATAGTTTAAGACTTTTATATATAAAAACGGAGTTGAGTCTGGATATCTTGGGAGAGCTGTTTCAAATAAAAGTGCTTCCTGCCATGTGTCACTCAATAAACCTTGCCAGGGTATTCAGAAGAGGAACAGAAAGAAGACCATGAAAAGAAACAAACATAAACCTTCCAAGGTAACTGTTTGCCTGTCTGTGTCCAGGCACTGAGTTTTTTGGGGCAGAGAGGATCCCCTCATCCTCCACATCCTCACCATGAGGATCAGGAATTAGTAAAGTCGTTAAAATCTACATCTCTCCGATATTTGTACTTCCCACTTTCCTGAGAGGTTCACTGCCTGCATCTTGTTTTAATCACAAGAGCATTTTCTCTCCTGCCTCTTCCCCAGTGAATTAGTGACTCAGTAAAACTATCACTTCTAACAGAAAACCCAAGCTCAGGCTCAGACCACCTCACAAAGAAATAACTTCACTCAAACTCAACTGGCTTTGAGCTTTGGAAGAGAGCCTTCTGTATTCAGGGAGATTTCTGAGCCAACAAAGAAAAGGCCTTCAGGTTTGAGTTAGCAATATTTTCATTTCCAGAGTGATTCATATTTTGAAAATGGCATTCAGAGGCTGATATTTTGCAGTCAGTACTAAAATTGTGTAGCATTGGAGATTGGTATGACCTTGTTCAGTTCCACTGACATTAGTGCTAACCTTCATCTGGTGGCTCTCAGAAATGGTTTCACTAAATTCAAAATGTCTGAGGTAAGGGAACTGAATGCAAGATTTGTAACTATGTAGGATTGTCCTTAGGCTCAATAGTAGAGACTAACAATAGTTTTGCATTGAAGACCCCAATGCTTCTGATTCTATCGCACCCAGAAAAGGGGCAATATTTTAAAACTTGAATGTTAATTCAAATGCCTATTTCAGAGGTATAGAAAAATTTAAATTTCACTTACCTTAAAAAATATACATTCTTCCTTCATGATAACTAATCTAGGGAAATGTTCTCTTAGGTCTGATTAAACAGACTTCTCAAAGTGTATATAGTCTGAAGCAAGTCACAGCTAATATTTTAAAAGAAATTTACTACAAGTCTATTAACCAAAACCAGAATCACTCATTTAATTTCTAGCCTTTGGAGGTGCAAAAATGTAGGGAGGAGTTTTATTATCTTATGTGTTAGATTACTTCCCATTAAGAAAATGTGTGGCTTTAGTCATAGATGGCATTAGTGGGAGTGTTGGTAAAAGAGAATTACCAGGAATTAAAGGCTTTCCTAGTATACATTTATGACTTCTTTCATTCCCATCTACCAGATTCCATATATGCATTATGTTTCTAAGATATTGTATTTTAAGGCCTTACTGAAGAAAATAGGGGCAAAAGTTAAGAAAAAAGGTGTGGGTCTGTTCTATAAAGTAAATTTTATTACCTTCTGATGCTAGAATAAAACACAGGGTAGCTGGTTAAAGCTGAAGGCACCCCTTTCTACAATATCCTCTCCCCACCCCCAGTTCTCCAGAGGAGACAGTCCCCCAGCTGGGTCTAGCGGAAGCCAGACCTACAACCTTCCATAGCTTGGCTGAGGATTCCTGCAAGTGGACAGGGGCTACACTGTAGAGCTCAGTTCGCGTCCCATGTCCAAACTTGGAAGAATCATCAGTATTCTGCAGTTGTCTACCCCAAGGCCTCCACAGGGGCACCTAGCCAAAAAGCTTCACTTCGTCTGAATAAATTAACAGTTATAGGGTCCAGCTGTATTTTCAGGCCGACTTGTTAAATATTGGCTGTAAAAATTCTTCAGGGCATTGATATTAGACTACAAAGCTCCGTGATGTGGTCTAGTCACTAGCAGCACCTGCGAACTCTACGCTCCTGCAAGGCAGAGCACCGAGCACCTCCACCGTGGCTGCAGGAGAGAGACGTACCCCCAGAAGAAACCTTGGTGGTGTAAAAGCAAGTAGAGACCTGGACAGGTTGGGTTCTCATGCCCACATATGGATTTCAGCTATTTAGTAATTAGGAAACAATGCCACACTTGCCACTAACTTCCAGAAAAAATTAAACAGATTTAATATGACAAGACCCAAGTATTTTTTTTTTTTTTTGCTGGAAAATGGCAAAGAGTGTTCTGAGGATGGAACAAGGCAGAGACAGTTCCCCGATCAGATTTTATATAAGGAAGACCTCCTTTAACTATACCCGCCTAATCCTCTCAAGCTGGAATCTATCTGGAGCTTGCAGAGGTACCAAGAGGCAAAAAGGCAAATAATTGAAACCCAAGCACAAAAATGTGTAAGTCTGTAACTGTACCTCATGATATCTCACTATTAAAAATTTAAAAAAAAATCCCATCAGGACAGCAAAGATTCTTAGGGTTCCTGAAAACTATCCCATGTGGTGTTGGGACATTGTGTAACTGAAACCCAACCATGAAAAACTTTGTGACTGTGTATCTCTTGGTGATTCAATAAAATAAGCAAAACACAAAACACAAAACAAAACTATACCATGGAGGCAGGAGACACCTGAGACTGTGGGCAAAGAGGATTAGGGCCAGGCCAGACCTTAGAGCAGTGGCCTCTGTTGTCCTGCTACAACACGACTCGGTGCTTCACATAAGCCATTGACATATTAATAGATGACAGTGAAAGTGCATCCTAAAAATGGGAAAAAAGTCCACGTTTTCCTATATCTCTGTGCTCTTTTAAACTTCAGGCTTCTAGTACACATCTTCTAACACTGTAGCAAGACACTTGGATAGCTAAAAGATTGGCAAGATGCTATCACCGCTTAAATATTTCAGACTGCTCAGAATAGATAACCATCCCAAGAAAATCTTTCACTTGCTTGGGAGCAGAACAGAATTATTTTCTATGATTTTTACTTTCCTGAGACTTATCTCCATTTGGGGACACATCGTTCCCAAGAGAGAAATTAGTTGAATAGGGAATAGTGCTTTGATGGAGATATATCAAATGATAACCAAAAATATACAGGCTGTAACTTTTCCCAATAGAAACATTAGACAAGGGTCTCTCAGCTCAATGTTTTGTCCACCCTCCATGTTAATCTAGGCTCAGGAGTCACCTATTACTGTCTTCAAGAAGTCATTAGCACTTGATACAGGTAAGTGCGATTCTCAAAATAGATTTATTCACAAATCAACTTGTGGAACCAAATGTCAAGGGCAAGTCAGGATATCCAATGAGGGTGGAGTTAACAGAAGAAAAAAGTGGGAGAAGGGCTGCTCAGGATGTACACATCAAAGAATATGCCCTTGAAACTCCATGACTATGAGCCTTCCTTCTTTGCAGTGGCATCTAACGAAAATAACAAAGCAAAGCTGACTGCTATCTTGAGGTACCTACCTAGACCTGCGAGAGGCCCCACGGGGACAGCAGCGTTTGTTTTGAAGAGATCCAGAGGGTTGGTCTGTAAGGTTGCAGCTTGTCCTGTAGGTGATATCTGACCTGGAGGTTCTGAGACGGGAGGAGCAAAGATGTCTGATGCAAGCAAGTCATTTGCTGGAGACTGATAGGGTGGAGAAGGAGATAAAAGAGTTACTTAATAGCAGTAAAATGCATCTTAATTCCATTTCCTAACCCTTTGTGTCTTAAATTTCAGGAGCAAAAGGGAAAAACTTCTTTCTGGTACTGATAGACTCCCATCAAAAAAAAAAAAAAAGACACATCTTTGTAATGAATAGAATATTGGGTCTTGCTGACAGATCAAAGACACCCATAGTGAAATATGCTTTGCCAATTTACACATTTGTAGCTAAGAGCTTGAAGCTGAGATAGACAGATGATTGAAAATCAGTGGCATTAATATTTTTGCCACTGTACTGGTTTTGAAACCAGCCTGCATAAAGATGACACAGCAGCCTAATCATTAGATCAACGAGCTCAACCTGCATGTTCTATTTAAAGAGGTGCTTATAGGAACTGCATTTTCAATTGCTTTTGAGTGGAATGGTTAAGAGTAACATACTAGTTCTCCCAGGACAAAGAATCATTTATTGATATTTTAAAGAGGAGGCAAACTCAGGACCACCACCTGAGACATGAAAAACAGTGAGAGCAGTGTGGAGGTGTGTGTTAGTTTGGGGAAGGGACAAAAGGGATCTATAAGAGCCCTTGCCCTCCCCTCCCAGAACAAGATGATCAAACTTACCGAGGTATAGAAGCATAGCAGCATTAAAAATGGAAAAACTTGTGTTTAGTTAATAATAAGTGACAAGGCATGCAAACGGAAAGCAGGATGTGACAAATACTGCTGAGTGAGAAGCTTAGAAGGGCGACAAATTAGAGGAAGGTATTCTTGGAGAACGATGCGCCTTATCCCACCTTCTATTTTACAGCCACACGGGAAGCTACTATAGCAGCAGGAAAGAGAGCTTGCATCACACCACCCTTTGGTACCGCACATGCACTCTGCCAATGGCTAGGTGGAGAAGACAATTCACCTTAGCAGTCCTTCTGCCTCTTCCTGGTTTGGTACTTTGTGGAGGAGGGATAATGGCAATGGAGTCATGTGTCGAGGACTGGACAGAGCCTTCCAAGTCCTGCTTGACGCCATTCAGTACAGACCGTCCTTGGGGAGGGCTTCCCACAAAAGGGTTCGGGGAGGATTTGATATGGAAGCCGTTCTGTTCTCTTTCAGTTACCCCATTTTGAGTTCTCACTGCCGGCCACGGGCCTGCCTGAGCTTCCTGTTTGCCAGTCCGGTTAGATATTTGGTCAAACTGCTGACCAAAGTAATCAACATCCCCATTCAGGGGCCCATTACTCTGTGGAGAAGACAAGTTCTCTTTCTTCTGATCTGGAGAGTTGAGAGAATCAAACGAAGAGGGTGCCGATTGGTCTGGTTGTGCAAAAGGATCATCACGGAAAGGATCAGGATTAGGGGTGGGAAAGAAATTGAGATTGGCAGAAAAGGCATTCTCAGGCAAGAAAGATGCCTGAGGCTTTGGTCGAGGGAGAGAGCAGGAGGTGGCGATGCCATTTGTTAAGAATGAATTTTCTCTTAAAGAATTCTGATTGGTGTCGATTTCAGAGTTTAGATCCACTAACAGGATATCTTTGCTTTCCTATCACATTTTGGAAAGAAAAAAAAAGAAGCGTTAGTCCATGTTGTGAGTTTAAATAGGAAAAGTTACATAAAACGATCAGGATTATCCAAATTCCCATTTGATTTTGATCTTGACAGACTGGTTGATCAGTCCTTGCTTCATTATACCTCCCCTAAGTTTTCATTAGCTGTTCAACTGCTCCCTCTTTCTGGACTGCACCCCTTCACTGCAGTCTTGATTGGTCCTTCATTAAGTGAGATGTTACTTTGTTGACTTAGTAATGCCTCTGCCTTACAGACTGGTTGTTCATGCTCATCATCGCTTCTATGAGTGATTATCTAAAGTTATCTAGCTCAAAGGAAGGATGACCTCAGAGTCCTAGTTCAGCCTTCAGTCTGATGTTCATCCCTTTCTATTGTGCCTCAGACTCAGTAACATCAGCTCTTTAAATGAGTGAATAATATTCACATTTTATAGTTCTGGTTGTAAAGCTGTGTAAGGGCAAGTATATATTCTGATATTTGGTCTTTCTTTTAGTGGGAGGAAAAATTTTCCCCCTTATGTTACAGCTTTCAAGCAGCATCTTTAACCTTAAGGGTCTTTAAAGTGATAGCCAAGAGAGAGATTATATTCACTTATCTTCACTGTTCAAGTCTTTCCTCTGGACATGCCTTTTCTTTGTTCTTCAAAGAAAGTGATACCCAAAATATTGATATAATCTAACACAATTCATCATAATATTAATCTCCCATGTGAGCTGTTCCCAAACCTAGATTAGAATTGTCTGTGCTGTGATAGTAACCTCATGTCCTTAAAGGATATAGTCAACTAATCTTTATTTTATACATAATCTTGTTCTGAATTCGGTGGAGATATGGATTTAAGATTTCATTTGAAAGACAATAAATGTGAAACTCAAAATTCTACTTCCTATCAATTTTTTTCTGGTCTTTTAATCAAGTCTTGAGTAGTTAGAAAAACATTCTTCTCAACATAAAAGCAGCAAATTTAATAAATCTGACAGGTCTTTCTTTAAGTCAGTGGAATAACTAATTAGGATTCACTGAGGATAGAGCTGTCATATCTTCAGTCCTTCTGATAAACTGATTAAATATTTAGCTAAGATGGCCTATAAGAAAATAATTTAAAAAATTCCTAGTTAAAATGGGAGTTAGAGACCGTCTATTACACTGAACACACAATTTTGATAACTGAGACAAAAGCAATCAAGGAAATATAAAATTCTCAAACTAGCAGCTAAAAAAAATAGGGGCATATATAGTCCTTCTTTGCTTTAATAAAAAAGAAAGAAATTTTTTACAGTGAACGTCCTAAATTGGACTCAAAAGGCATTGTCTTTTGAAATCCTTACCAATATGGAATTTTAGTAACACAGTTTTTAGAAGCCATATTTCTTCTCATTAATCAGAAGAATTTTTCAGAAGAACTGATAATAATTATTTTTTATTTTAAAAAACGATTTCTTTTAATCAAAGAAATAGATTGGAGGATCTCTAGATGTAGGGATCTTTAGCAATCATAAGGAAGGACAAATGTATTACAAAAGTTTGTGATTTTAATATTTATTCATTTATTATGAGCCACCTCTGGATTAGAACAAGTTGGGTGTTCACAGCTCGTAGAGTTCTCCTTTGAGATACTTCAGAAGAAGTCCTTAGGACACCAAACAGGAGCCACAATGTTAGACTTCTGAATAGTCACCCTATAAGTAAAATGCATAGCTCGCCTCAGGTTGAGTTTGTTGTCATTCCAAGATTCAATGTTCAGTTCATAAACTATGGCTCTAAGATTCTTTATCCATCTCCTTGGTAAGAAGTTCATTAATTCTCCGTTGGGTTGTCAACACAGCTTCTATGTGTGACCACCTGAGAGAAAAACACTGGCAACAGGAACAGAATATAGACCCTGCTCTTAAAGAGTTCCAGAAAGAGAGGCAAGTAGGCACAAGATTCATCTGCACTGAGATGAGACTATATTGATTCCACTGACTAGCTTGCTCAACTTATGGTGACTAGCTTCATTGAACCATCCCAGTCTGCTAAATCCTAGACTTCTGTTCCCAATGCCTTTTGGTCATTTCATCCTCCTACCCCTTTAATGAAAATAAACTCCAAAATCTGGATTTTCAAAATGATACACAATCAGAACCAAGTATTTCTAGTACATTTCTAGTCTTCGCATTTTTCTACATACTTTAAAGTACCAACTGAAATTGAGATTCTTCACAAAAAATATCTTCCTACTAATCCCTCTATTTAAACTTGACCTATGCCCACCCATGACACCTTATAGTACATATGACACTTGTACTTTGTGCTCTGACTCCATCCCTGTATCCACTCCTGTCATCTGGATGGAAACTTGTTGGTGAACTTCCTGGCATAGACACTCACTCCAGATAGACATTTGCCTCACTGTGCTAAACTGATGTCTCTCTGGTCTAGGTATTGCCTTATTATTATTTATGTTCAAGTCCAGAAACTAATCACAGGCGTTATCTGAACATCAGGGCTTGATAAATAGCCCCAGCATCAACTTAAATAAGCTTTGTGAGTAGTTTGAATGTTATCATCATGTCACTGACATTGTGCCTCTCACTCATTTCTGTTTCCTGCAAAGAGAAACTACTTAAGACATTGTTAGGTTTATAATGGAAATTGAAATAATTCAATTTATAAATATATAAATTTTATATATTATATAAATAATATAATTATAAATATATAAATTATAGCACAACAAGTAGGGCATTTGCCTTGCACACGGCTGACCCGGGTTTGATTCCCAGCATCCCATATGGTCCCCCAAGCACCATCAGGACTGATTCCTGAGTGCAAAGTCAGGAGTAACCCCTGAGCATCACCGGGTGTGACCCAAAAAAAGCAAAAAAATTTATATCATTCAATATAAAATAATTTCACCTTGAGGCTTGTTATAAAAGGTTTGAATGTTTAGACTTAAGCCTGGATTCTGGACCTCTTCTTAGGAAATAAAATTTTATTCTAACCATCAGTTACTAATTTTAAAGTAAAATATTGTTTCATTTTCACAGAATTGACAGGTCAATCAATATTAAAAAATTATTAAGCTATAAGATCCGATGAAGTATATGCAATTTTTAAAAAGGCAGGTTTTTGTTGAACATAAATTGATTCCCTTGTTTATATCCTACTTCACACCAATCTTATACTCCTAAATCACAAAAGAAAGAATAAGAAGAAAAAAAAAGAAAGAAAAGGCTGGAAGGTTTTACCATGAATTGTTATCAACACACATACTTCCTTCAAATAAGCTGATGCCAAAGATTTTCTTTAAGCTCTTCCTTCTCTTCCTAAGCAATACCAAAACATACTACATTGCCTGACCTGTTGCTCAGATTTAACCACTAAGCAATAATAGTATGCCTAGTTAATGCTTGATGTGTTCCCATGGTGACTTAATATGCAGACTTGTTCTCCTAGTCTTTAACACTTTATGCAGAAAAAAAAGTCAGCCGTCACTTTGCAAGTTTCAATGAACAGATGAAGAGTTCTGATTAACTGCCAATTTGACTTATGTCATTTTCATTACATTGCAAACTTAAAAACAGAGACTTACTGTTGGACTATTTAGGTCAGGAGGTGTAGACATGTCCCCAAACAAATCCATCTGGTCAACACCCTTAAAAAAGTATTTGAATTAGATTCATATGTCTACTAAAAAAGATTATTTTGTATATTGTTGGGTTTTCTAAGGTTCATAAAAATAATTGTCACAGCTGGACCTTAATTTAATTAAAGCAGTTTTAATATAATAATAGGCTATTTAGGTCAGGAAGTGTAGTCATGTCCCCAAATAAATGCATCTGATCCACACCCATAAAAAGGTACTAGTATTAGATTTAGATGTGTCTACTACAAAGATTATATATATTATATATTGACACTAATGTTTAGAAAATTAGTTGTCCCAATTGACTTTTAATATCGATTGAATATAGATTTGGCATTAGCAGTATCTATAGGAAGTAAAACCCACATTCAGGTATGCAAGAATCATAAAACATTACTAATATACATACCAGTCTCAGTTTGTTAGCTTGTTCATCAAAAGTCAGTAGGGGCTCGCTCCCATTCTGAAAAGATGGTAAGTATTTAAGGGTTTAATTGGTGTTTCCCCTAAAGAATTCAGTCTCCTACTTATGAGCCTCATTAGCAGTTATAATTTAAGTTTTGAAAGTTTAACAGTCCATATTTCATGATCAGAAGTATCACAGATACATAGTAATAATCTAGGAGAAATATTACTAAACTTGAGTAGATAAGAGAATGGTTTATACATCATTACATGAGCAATTCCCAAGAAATAAAGATGAATGTTTACCTCTACTGCTTTGTTAGCCTCATCCATCTAAAAAGAAAGACACAAATTCAATGTTAAGTCACTGGAGAGAAAGAGTTAAGCCAAAGAACAAATATATCCTTGGGCTCACAGGCATAACTTAAGAGAATCTTTTATCATTTCTTCCCCACATTACTCTCCCCTTATTTTGTCACTGTTGGGTCTGAATATTTACTGGTCTTTCTTAGTCTTCTAAATCCAATTTCTTAGAATCAATGTAAAGATTATTAGGAGAGAAGACAAGAGTGAGGGACTGAAAATCAGAAGTGCTCGCTATACCATCCATCTATTGCCCCACTGGGATGAATAGATAATACATTTAGAGTGCCTCATCGAAGTCAACTCTTCAAATAGCCTGTAAAGTTACATAACGTTTAACCATGGTCCTCAATATTACCTCAAATTTCAATTGGCCTCCACTGGGTAATACTTAACTTACCTTCTTCTTTTCTTCCTCCTTTTTCTTTACATTATAGATAACTTGAAAAAGATCTTTAAGATCAACAACTAATGGTTCAGCCTAAAGAAAGAGAAAGCATCTTTATCAGTATTTTTTTCTTACTTTCTTTATTTTCTCTCCCCCTACTCCCCAACCCCTGCCAGAAGTTCCTTCCTTTCTCTTATAAATCTTCTGGTTTGTCAGGAGTGATAGACCAATGGACAAGAGTACATGTTTTGCATGAGGAGTCCCTCATTTGATCCATGACACCAACACAGTTTCCAGAATATGGCCAGAGTAGCTCCTAAGCATTGCCAGTTGTGGCTCCAGAACAATCGATACAAAAAAAGTTCTTCTCTGGGTCAGAGAGATAGTCAGTGGGTCAGGTGCTTGCCTGGCACTGCCTAACTGGTTTCAATTCCTGGCACTGCCTATTGTCCCCAGAGTACCGCCAGGATTGATCTCTAAGTGTAGAGTCAGGAGTAAGCTGTGAGCACCACTGGCTGTGCCTCCTCTCCCCAAAATAATGCCTTTGGTATGTGGGGGATTGCCACAACTTCTGTCCTCATTCCCAGGTACATACCGGACAGAAACGTTGCTAAATATTTAGACAAAATAAGAAGCAACAATGATCATTTTCTAAGTCTCTTCACTTTCTGGGAATAATTCATTCCTGTTATAAACTCAATTTTGACCATGAGAAAATCCATTCTAACCATTCTTGAGTTACATGCTACAAAGATATTAATGACATTTGTAAAAAATTATGTAGACCAAAGAAGGTAGTAATCATTTGAATTGCTGTTTACTTTTCTCCCATGCAATTGGCTATACTAGGGTCTGCAGCTATGTATTTTACCTTCTCTACTTTCCTAAGGACAAGGCTCACTTTATGTAAGCATCCAGATTTAGAGCTTACCTGTTGTCCTGTTTTAATGGCAAAAAACTGATGCTGGCCTTCTCCTCCACAGACATAACCAAAAGCTCGGTTGTCTGTCACATCACGGGCAATGAAAGAAATCTTATTTACAGGATGTTCATGCTCGATTACCTAAAAAAGAGCATGAAAACTGATTGAAAAAACTAGAACTTACTTGCAGGTTAGTGCAAGCAAGCATGAGATTCTCAGGCACTTAGGCTAAGATCAAAACAGTTGAAGACAGAATTGTTGGCCTCTGGTTGAAAACTACAGCTCTAGTCACCTTAGATGGGACTTTAAAAGGAAAAAAAAATAATAGGAAAGAAAAGTAAGAAGAATGTAATTTTAGGGTCAGAGCGATAGTACAGCAAGGAGGGCACTTTACTTGCACAGTTGACTCAGATTCAATCCCTGGCACCCCATATGGACCCCCGAGATCTCTAGCAATGAATTATTCCTGACTGTTAAGCTAGGAGTAAGCCCTTTGCACAGCTAAGTCACCCCTACAAAAAAAAAGAATGTAACTTTAAAAAATATTGATACTTGATGGATGATTCATAATAAGCAATACAAAATAAATGATTTAGTATCTGCGTTTGGGCCAGACTTGGGCAGTGGTGGGAAAATCTGAATAATGATGGTGCGAAGGTGTAATGGTGGTGGGGTTGGTGTAGGAATATTGAATGTAATAAACTACTGTGAACAACCACATAGCAACAAAGGACTATTACTAGGAGGCCAAGAATGTCTAAAGTGAAGCTAGAACATATAATCCTCAAATTCACCCTCGTAAGTAACTTTTCTAACTCAAAGATAAAGTCGAGTGAACATCATAATTAAGCTAGGAGGATAAAGGGACAATGGCTATGATAGTCAGACAGCCCTCCTAAATATTACTGGGAACAACTATTCTCCAGAAGGTTTTGGAAATTACCAAATGCTATCATCAAGAATTCCTCAAACTTATAGAAATGGCCCGATGTCATTATCCAGAAATTAGACTTGGTAGGTTGATTATTGGCTTAGTTGTGGCTTTGCCTTTATCTTTTATACACCTCTCTCTTTTTAAAATATATCACAACTGGAAATACTTGATGGGAAAATTACTCTTAGAAAGGTACAGAGTAGGGTATGTCATGCCCGAGACTGAACTCAGGGTCTTGCATATTCAAGGTATGTGTTATTAACACTTCAGCCACATCCTTGGTTCCTTTACCTACACTTGTATTACTTTCATCTGTTCTTTACATTGGATCTCATTTTACTGTGCGAATGATATACAAATTCAGCAGCTATCCTATGGTGATATTACCTGTGTCACATCTCTACCTTTCTTTTTCTTCCGCATACCTATTCCTCTCCCAACTTCCTCAGGGGAGAGGCTGCTAACCCAAAAATAAGAACCCACTTATTTTGATGTGATCGCTGTTGATGGGATTGATTGATCCTATTGAGTAGATGGCAGTGTTAGTTTTTCAAAGATATCTATAAATGGGTAGGATGTGTCTTGGTTTTGTTTCTAAGTGCCCAGGACAACTAAAAAGTCTATCTCATGTATCTTGGGAGATTTTGAGGAGAACAAATGCTTATATGGGAAACCTGCTACCATGTTTGGATGAACTCAGGAAAATAGGAATTGAAAGATGAGAGAGAAAAGAAGCATCTTTACATTAAGACCAGTATGGCCAAGTGAAAAGGATCCCATTTCTAGGAAAGGACAAGTAGTAGCTGATTATCTTCTATAGTACATAGTATTGTAGGATGAATAGTACTACGGTGTTCACATACAACCTTGTTGCAACTATACAATGATAAAAATGAATGACAAACACTGAAAGTGGTTGGATCTAATGTAGAGTAAAGAAAAATAGTTTCCCAAGTCTTGAAGTGTGATTGGCTTTAAAGCAAGAGCATTCACAAGTGATGACAACAGATGTGATTACTGTGAGTTTCATCTGTAAGTTAGTAGTCTATATCCGGAGGAATCATGGGGTGTGACTGGGGAGTAGCGAGTGAGGAGAGGAAAAGAAAGGTAGATGTGACACAGGTAATATTCCCATAGGTTAGTTGCTAAATCTGTCTGTGATCAGCACAGTAAAATAAGACCCAATGTAAAGGACAGATGATAGCAACACTAAGCAGGAATTATAATAATTATCCTAGTTCTGCATGGCTGGGAGCCCAAGTAAAATGCTCAAGTGATATTTATATCACACCTTATTCAAAGATACTAGGTTCACATCCACTGTAGGAAATCAGTCATAAAATAAAATATCATATCTCCTCACCTCTACCCTGATCTCTGCCTTCTACTTTGGGGGAAGCAAAAAAGAAATCTAGTTTTTTCCTACTGACTTTTGTAAACAAAAAAGGGAAAAATGAAATTTCAGTAGCAGCTGTTTGGGTGAGACTCGGGTGGTCAGAAAGGTGTCAGTGAAAGTGAACTCTTACCCCAGTTTTTTCATCAATTATTTTTATTCCTGAAAGAGAAATGTTGACCCAAATCCTTTGTTTGTGTTGTCCCTGAGATCGACCAGCTGCCGCCATTCCCTGATGGGGACCAGAAAACAAGAACAACCCAGTTAAAAGGATAGAAACAAAAGAACAAATACATCAATGACTATCATGTTAAAAGACAGTCAGCTTTGTTTTCAGCTTGGTTTTACATCTTTGGGAGTAGGCATCTTTCCTATGAGACAGAAGGATGGGCTAGAAGAGACTGAGTCAGGGTATTACCTGTAGGTTGCCTTTGCCTCATAATAATTCACTGACAATAATAATAATTCACAAAGCAAATGCACTAGATCTTGAGAGATGTTCTTTATAGGCTTTGTCATTTGTTTGATTAGCTTCAGTGACAAATGTAGAATTTTAAAATTCTTTTTTTTTAAAGGGAGCTAATACTTCAGAACATCAGTTTCCAGCTAGAACCCTTCTTGATTTTATTTGAGTATTTCCAAGATTTGAAATTTGAGGCAAGACTCCTGCTCTGTCTTATTTCATCAAGTGTCTGGACCATTACTGAGTCGTTCAAACCCATGGCTTCTCTTAAGTGTAGCACTCTTGAATTATGGGATCAGAAAAGGCTTTCACAAGATTATAAACATAGGTGAATACAAAAGCCTAAGAGAATTCCCCTGTCAAACATTTGCTTAAAATAAAGATAACACATTCTTTCTCCTTTTACCTTTAGCTTCATCATGGAATCCTGGCTCATTTTATCACCTCTTGCATCTGGCACATCATCAATGCCAATTAGCTTGGCCTTATATTTCACACCATCACCTTTGAATCTGGCCAAAAGATATTCATCTGTCTTTTCAGAGCCTAAAAAAAAACATGTAGGATCCAGTTTATAAATGTAATTAAATATTCATCTCCGTGTGAGCAGTCAAGGTCTAGAATCTCCAAACTGAAGTAGTACAAATACTGAATGTGCTGTCATTGATAAAATATTGCTGTTTCTCACTTTCATTCAGTAAAATCATGTTTAGGAATACTCTGACCATTAGGTGCAAGATAAAGTGAATTATTGAAATGAAAAAATAGGTGAGGTGGGACATTTTCCACCCATTATTTCTAAAAGGATATAAAGAGAATAATACATGTTTTTAAAAGGAAAAAAGAAGTCACCATGTAGTTTTTAACATTTAACATTTTGAACTGTCAAAAATTGTGATTAAATTACTTTGAAAATCAAGCAGATAGCTATCTTTACTGTTTAGGAGAAGCTGAGGCTAAGCTGATGTCAGAGCATGACAGTAGTCAGCTCTTCCTACAACCGAACCTCATCTTTCTCCTGCAGACACTTCCACTAGTCCACACATTAGCTCGAAGAGGGTTGTTCCATACCTTTCTTCTTTTCCTTCTTCGATGGAGCTTTTGTTGCAGCCTGTTGTTGGTCAGGCTGACCATTAGTTGTACTTGTTTCTACTTCGTTAGACATGGTAAGAAAGCAGGCACCAAATTCAAGCACAAACAGACACTTAATGGCACCAGGCGATCACAGATGGGGAAGTTTCAGATGCACATAACCTGCCACAGACACCTGTAGGCAGAATTCATAGACGTAATGAGATCATAATAGAGCAAACCCAGACTCTAGAGCATAATAAGTTCCCAACTAGCCATTAGGGTGCAGTTCTCCAGATACACTCTGTTCTTTCTCCTCAATTAGACTGAACTCTAGGAGCAGGGAAGTGGGTAGGACTATTTACTTTGTAGTCTCCAAAACTACAGAAGAGAAAGAGAGTCTCTAACAGAGCTTCCAATCAGCAACTGATATCCGGTAACAATGATTCTCCAGCCAAGGAATCTGTAATGCTAATTTTGCATTAAAATCTAGAATGAAGGATTTGGATTCAAAAGTGTCATACACGGGAAAATAAGGTTGCATAGCTAATTAGAAATAAATTAAATATGCTGAGACCAGGAAGATTGCAGGTGGTATTCAAAGTTGAGCATTAGACTTTCAAATAAAAAAAGAAGATTTTTAATCATAAAGAAAGTGGAAAGCATAAAGAATTGTGCCACATTTATATTCACAGACACTCTTAAAACTGATAGGATTCTCTTGTTGTGTTTCTTTCGGAGCCACACTCTGCAGTGCTCACAGGGTTTACTCTTGACTCCGTACGCAGGGATCACTCCTGGCTATGTTCTGGGGATCAGATGGCATAACTAGGGGATCAAACCTGGGTTCAGCCACATGCAAGGCAAGTGACGTTCCCACTGTACTATCTCTCCAGCTCCCCAAACTGTTAGGATTCTGTACAGATTTATTCTGCATATGATCTTACAAAAGCCCTATACTTAAAATACAACGAGTTTCACATTCATTCTTACACTATCGGGAAAGGAAAGAAGAATGTGTTATCTATTGTGCTATTCACTGAGGGGAAAGACTTCTGAGCTCCTACATGGCACTGCAGTATAAACATCCTCTAAATAGCTGAGGTGTGTACACTCACAAACCCACTTTCCCTTGCATCATGCTAGGCAAAATGCATGGTCATTGCCAGTTCATTTCAAAAATGTTCTTTCACCTGCTGAGAGTCAATACTTCAATACAGCTGGAAACAGCTAGAGAAAAGTTAACTTTCTACATGGACTGAAGACAGAGGCAAAGAACTATTATTCATAGTTTTGTACCCTCTCCTCTCTTCCCTTTAAAGTGAACCTACGTAGTCCCTGTAGCACTGTAGCACTGTTTTCCCATTGTTCATCTATTTGTTCGAGTGGGCACCAGTAACATCTCCATTGTGAGACTTGTTACTGTTTTTGTATATCCAATAAGCCACAAGGAGCTTGACAGACTCTATCGTGTGGGCAGGATACTCTCAGTAGCTTTCTGGGCTCTCTGAGAGGGGTGGAGGAATGGAACCTGGGTCGGCCACATGCAAGGCAAATGCCCTACCCGCTGTGCTATCACTCCAGCCCAATGTAGTTCCTAATGAAATTAATTTAGAGACATGTGAAGGCAGAAGTGACCAAGTGACCTAGCTCATTGAAGTTTCATGAGAGTTCAAGATGATGCTCTGTCTAACGCCCACAGAATTATAATGAAGGCCTTTGATTCTGTTGAGACGGAAGTGGTCATCGAAGCCCTAGCCAAAAAGGGCATTCAAACTCAGTATGTCAGTATCCTCTGGTGAGCTCTCACCATTCTATAAGGAAGTGATCATTGACGTAAAGAGAGGGGTTTGGCAGGATGATACCATTTCACTGAAACTCTTCAGTGCCACCCTTGAGAATGTCATGCTACGACTGGAATGGGAAGGAATGGGAGTGAAGATAGATGGTCAGCAACTACACCACTTCCACTTTGCTGATGACATCCTTCTAATAACACGAAACATAAGCCAAGCAGCACAAATGTTGGCCAACTTCAACCATGAGTGTGGAAAGTTTTGACTCCTGCTGAATCTCACCAAGATAATGTTCATGAAAAATGAACTAGTCCCTGATGTTCCATTTGCTCTCAATGGAACGAACATCTCTGAACACAGCAGTTATGTGTAACCTGGGTCGAGAACTCAACATGAGGAACGAATTGGCGCCAGAACTGAGCAAGAAGAAGAGAGCTGCATGAAGCACCTTCAAGAGTGTTGAAGAAGTTGTGAAGATCACAAAGAACCTCCAGCTCCGGGCACATCTTTTCGGCTCTACCATTCTTTCTGCACTAACATACGCCTCAGAGACCTGGGCCCTAAGAAAATAGGACGAGAACGCTATTCAGGTCTCCCAAAGAGAAATCAAAAGAGCTGTGCTTGGAGTATCATAATTCACTGAAGTGAGAGAAAGAATCTGGAGTTCTGACCTGTCTTGTTTGCCAAGGCATCAAAAATCAGATGGGCCAGACACGTAATATGATTTAGAGACGACCGCCAGACTAGAGCTGTTACTGACTGGATTCCACAGGACATCAAAAGGACACGTGGTTGCCCACCTACGAGATAGTCAGACTTCTTCGTCAAAACCCTGGACAAACAGTTTGAGATTCTTCGTGTTCCTGTAGCGAGCAGATGCCATTGGGCTACACTAGCATGCGTCAGGGATGAATGTAGATGTTACTGGTGCCCACTCGAGCAAATCCACAATCAACAGGATTACAAGTAACAAGTGATACAAGTGTAGGGAGAAAAAGACAAATCTTAAGAGAGAACAGTCTTCTCCAGAGAGGAAATAGCAAAGAACGGCTTTTGGGGAGAAATCTCTATACAATCCTGTTGAAACCAACCACTCCTCCTCCCACAATCCTTCTAAATCTGTGCCTAAAGCAACCATTTTTAATTCAAGGACCAGGTACAGCCTGCATGGGAACAAATGCCATGCTAGTATTTTAATGACAAAAATTAAGTCTCAACATTTTTACCCTGTCAGCTTAAATTGCATTTAGCTTGCTTCATAAATGTCAGCATGTTTTTCCTGGAGGTCAGCACTTAAGCCCTCTCCCCAGGAGTCTTTACCTAGCTTTACAGTCTTTAGAGACTTAAAACACAAACACAAATACGTAAATCTATGTATGACTAATGTTATCTGAGCTATTTCCTTTGGAGATTAAGAGTTAATTTTGCTCAAAGACACTTGACTGCAGGCAGCCAAGGAGACAGACTTGTTTACTAGTGAATATTTTACAAATAAAAGACTAAAGCCTGAGAAACAGAGAGATAAATCAAAGGGTTTGAGCACAGGTATTGCTTAGGTTGGATCCTGGGTGTGCTGAGTCCCTTAAGCAACATCAGGAGTGGCCTCCACTTCCTGCCACTTAATGAAATGCCCCCTGAGCACCGCCAAGCTGTGGCCTGAAAACAACAAAACAAAGACTTGAAGTCCTATTTAAGACATAGCTGGCACTATTGGCCTTTTATCTGTATTATCTAAAAAAATAAACCTCCTAGAATTGTGATGCAGTATAATTTCAGTTTCCAGAGGAAAAGCCAAGATACAGAGGTTTTAAATTAAATAGTTACTAAAGTAGACCAGGCTTTCTACCTAGACTGTTATGGCCCCATGCTAGAGTTCCTCAAATACTACACTGATGAATCACATCTGAGAAGCCTAGTCTAACTCCAGAAGTGCTCCACCTGTCAGAAATGCCCCATTCCACTTCCAAAAACAGGTCCACGTCCTAAGCTCTGAACACTGGAAAGTGATTTAAAACTAAGTCACTTGGAGCAACTGTCATGAAGTTTAGGAGTTTGAGTTGGCACCATGCAGAAGTTAAAGGGAGTACTGAATCCCATTAACTGATGTCTTTATAAAGAAAAATCAGAGAGACAGTTAAAACATAGAAGCACGTGGAGTATTTGAAAATAGGTGGAGATCGAACTGATACATCTACAAGCCAGGAAGATTGCCAATATCTGCCAGAAACTAGGAAAGAGTCATTGTTCTGCCCGAGACTTCAGACCAGACCCCAAATGAGTTGGTTTTCCTCCTTTTAGGGGTATCTAAGGGCATGAACTAGACACCTGTAAATTTTCATGAATCCTTTTGTCACTAGTTTTTGCTCCCACACAACTTGGAAGATCCAATCCATTGCACTGTGTTGGCTAAATTGGTGTGTGTGTGTGTGTGTGTGTGTGTGTGTGCAGAGGAATCAAACTCAGGACCTTTAACATGCAATGCAAGTGTTCTGCCACTGAGCTAATTCTCCAGCTCTATTCACTAAATTGGAATGATCTGGATTTTAAAAATAATTAAATTCCTCTAGTTCTAGAATAAAACGGGAAGCTTTCCTCATTGATCTTGCAGTGGATCCAACTGCGTTGAGGACAGATTTTGATTTCTTCACTTTGTATGGGAGACTTTTTGCCCCTTGTATCTTCAATATCATTTTCTTTAACTCTTATATACTAACACCAGTTCCTGTTTTCTTTTTTTTTCCAGAGATTTTGTTTGTTGACTTCTTAGCTTTTTAGCCCCTCTTCTCCACTTCCTATTCACTCCAGTTACCCATATTATCTTTAAAAACACTAGTTAAGTCTTTTCCTGAAAATTTCTCCTCCTCCTCTGGAATTCTGGTTGAAAAATAACCTGGAGTAAGAGGTTGTTGATGTGTGTGGATTATTCATACAAGTAACACAACACAAAATACCTCACAACTGAAGACACACTATTGAAGGAGTGTGTTTGAGTGTTGGCAGATGGAGTCACAATAATTTGTTATAAAAATCCTAATGTTTTATTGAAAAATTTTGATCAAAGCAAAAATTCATGTGTGTATGTATATACACATATACACGCACATATATAAATATACATACACACTCATAAACATTGACCTTTCTCCCAAGATTGAAAGAGCAGTTTCCATCACAGACTTTTCAAAGTCTTTTGACATGTAGAAAATGGAAGAAGTCTTACTTAGAAGTCATCATAGAAAAATACTCAACTTGAATCCAATATTAAAATTCAAAGCAAATCCTTCTAACATTGTTACAATCTATCAACATTGCTCTTAAAACCTCGATCAGGTTTTGCAAAGAATTGATTTTTGGCAAGGAATAGGACCTGCAAAAGGAATCTGAGAGCCAAATGGTGCCTTGTGATTTCCTTTGATTACTTTCTCAATCAAACCAGGGCTGTGCAGAATCAAGTATCTATGAGCTCTATTTTATTAATATTATTTTTTTAACAAACAGGTATCACTTTCCCTTTCACTTATCTAATTTTAGATTAATTAACTTTTAATTGAGGTATCATAGTTTACATTACTATAAATCCAATTTATAGTTGCAGAGCTTCTATAACACCAATGTATCAACACTTTAAGTAGAAGCTCTGTTTTAAAATTTTGGTAAATAAAACAGTTTTGTTGTTGCGGTTGTTTAAAATAAAGGGAACTGACGTATATATCCTTCTCACCCTTCTCATTCACTGCGTTTAGTCCCAAGAATCCTTTTGACTAATAAGCACAAAGTAATCAGGAAGAACCCACGAAAATGATGAGTAGTTTTAAATGAAAAATAGGATACATCTGGAAACAGAGAGAGACCTAAAGTTATTCTCTCTGTGTGTGTAAGGTAAGTTTATTGAACAATCCTAGAAATGTGTGAGAGGGTGAGAAGGAAAGAAATATATATTCAAGAGAGAGCATGAGCTTGTAAGCAAGAAAACAAAGAAACAAAGACAAGCAAATGAGAGATGCGTTCAAGGAAGAACACGGTCATGGGAGGGCAAGCCTTATTACACTTCTTGACTCCTTATGCCTAATAGACTCTAGAAAGTGGCAAATGGAATTATGCTGAGTCAAAATTAGCTCCCGACCAAGTGAATATATCGAATTTAGACTTGGGACTAATAGCAACCTCTCAGTAAGAATGTGGGGATTTTCTCTTTCCTTGACCCAAGAATGGGAGGAGTAGGAAAGATTTTAAAGCTGGCAATGTCTATTTTGATTTCTGAGAAGGCTCTGAGAAATATATATTAGAATACTTCATGATTTTTTTGAAGGTAACTAAAAAACTTTCCTCTATTATATTTAGTCCTAAAAGTGATACAAGCACAGGTCTAGTATCTGAACCCTAAAATGCCCAGAGTGGGCACACATGTGTATTGGGGCGTATTTGACTGATATTTTCTTATTTTCGCTTCCCCTTTCCGTCAGTAGAAATGTAATGGCATCAGCAACAATACGACTTATTGATTCCAGGGTTCAAAAAATATTATAACACAGGTTTGCTTCATTCTACTTTTTAGCCTAATTATATAGAGTAAATAGGAATTTTCTGGATAAGTCTCCAAATGCTAGTAAAAAGAATAACTTGAATCAAGAAATTACTTAATAGTAGCCCCATTTCTCAATCAGTAGAAAATGGCTTTAATATCCATGAAAATGGGACAAATGTGTGATAAACACTCAAAACATTTATCCTGACAGCTCTATAAAACAAAATGGGCTTCTAGTTTATGAATAATAAAATGGACTCAGTAGCAAGTAAATATCTTAAGTTACTATGCTCAGAATTGAAGTTTGTTTCTTTTTTATACTTAAATGCACCTTTCATCCATTTTTTAAAAATCCACTAATTCTTAACCTATATTATATAAACTTTTCAAAGTCATAATCCAAATGAATATAACATACCAGTCAACTTTTACAAAGATAGCTAGATAAAAAAGACACAGGGAATGGAATTAAGGAGAGTTTAAGAACAAAGCAACATGAATATCTCTGCTAGAGTGTCCAGTACTTTGTACCAGCCAGAAATGTGCTTCCTTGTCCTTTGGAACTTGATGCGTGTCTCAGCTGAAGTACTGATTCAGGACATGTGAAATATTAACCTCTAAGGCCAACTTTAGGGTCCAAGAGGACAGCAAACAGCCTTCACCACTATCTTCAGAGCAACTCTTTTAAGAATAAGGATGCTGTCAACAGAAAATAAGGGATGATGCAGTGAGATTAGACTTTTTTCTGATTTGCTCTAAAGTCTTTCTCCCTTAACTGTTCGAATTTTTCAGATTTTAGGATGACTTTTTTTTCCTCCCCAAAGGCCAAAAGTAACAACATTGCAGCCTATTTTACTGGGAAAAAAGAGATTTACGCTAATGAACAAGGAAAAGGAGTACTTGTAAGACTGTCTATTAAATACTGACTCTGCTATTAGGAATTTCAGTAACAAAACATGCAAAGTCAAGAGGTATAGACAAGTTACACATTTACACAGAGCATGCATCATTGCTTTTAGCCTTGAAAATGTACATTTTAGGAGGAGGACATCAAAAACCCTGTAGAGGGTGAAAAAACACTTTGTCCTAATTTTGGAGTCACATTAGGCCAGAATGTCCTACAATTCATTCTGAGTAGAGGTGAGAAAACATAACGGCTAAAAATTCAGATTTGGGGGCCCTGATACACACTTTTCACCATTTGCTAGCTATGTGACTTGATGAAACTACGAATCATTTCTGTAGAGACTTTAGCATCTAGCATCCAGAGAGCTATGGTATCTTTGATTATCAATGCTATGTCTGATCATCATCAGCAAATGGTAGCTATGATTATCAAAGCTAGGGTTCATGCATGCTACTTTGTAGACAGTTTGTGCTGTGTAGTCTTGCATCTAATGCTGATTCTCCAGAACAAGTGTTTAAACATTTTTACTCAAACCAATAAATAAATAAAGATGTGACAGTTAGAAACTTGGAGGGATGTAGTACTGTATTTAGTAAAGTGTAGGAGAAGGAATGAGCAAGTAAGCAGTGTTAGAGCTACCTAATGTCCAACTCTGGCTTCTAAGCCTACAGAAGGTAAGTTGTTCATTTTTTTTTTTCTTTTTGGGTCATACCCGGCAATGCTCAGGGGTTACTCCTGGTGGTGCGTGGGGAACCATTGGGATGCGGAAATCTAACCCGGGTTGGCTGCGTGCAAGGCAAACACCCTCCCCATTGTACTATTGCTCCAGCCCCGAGAAGGCAAGTTTTGATGAAGATAGGACCCTGGAAATAAAATTTACTCTTACCAGAGAGGTTTTGAAATGAATCTTGAGTTAAATCTAAACTTACATGATATTCATTGTCTGCTTAGAAAATCTAACTCATAACACCTGTGAAATCTTATGCAGAGATCTTAAAATGAAAAGGTCTATACCATACCTGAATCAATTAAATAAAAATATTGGGGTTAGAGAGAGAACACAGGGGTTAAGGTGCTTTCCCTGCATGCAGCCAACCCTGGTTAGACCCCTGGCACTGCATTTAGTCTATCAAGCTCCTGAATGCTTCTGGGTGTGGCCCAACTGCTACTCCAATCAAAATCAAAGACAAAGACATGTAGGCATCAATGTATCTATAAGGAAAGAGAAAAAAGATATGAATATCAATCTAATTTAAAGATTTTCAGATAGTTTCAACATACTGACAGTTTGAGGTTCAATGATCTACTTCAACAATCCTTTATCCCCTTACAAAAATTAAGTTGGGGGTGATGGTGTTGGAAAGCTAGTACAGCAGGCAGGGTATGTGCCTTGAACGCAGTGGATGAAGGTTCAATCACGGCACAGCATACATTCCCCTTTGTCCCACTAGGAGTGAACCCTGAGCACAAAGCCAGGAATAGGCCCAGAGCATTTCTGGATTTAAACCAAAAAGCAAAACAAAAATAATACCAAGCAGGTAAGAAAGACCTTGAAGTTGTAAGAATACTAGGGAGTAATTTTGTCACAACCTGTTTTAGAAAACCTAGGAAAATAAAAGCAAGAAAGCGCTTAAGACTGGGGACTGGAGAGATAGCACAGTGGGTAGGGTGTTTGCTTTGCACGTGGCTGACCTGGGTTCAATTCCCAGCATCCCATGTGGTTCCCTGAGCACCACCAGAAGTGATTCCTGAATGCAGAGACAGGAGTAACCTCCTGTGCATGGCTGAGGGGTGTGACCCAAAAAAAGGAAAACAAAAAAAGAAAGAAAGAAAGAAAGAAAGAAAGAGCCTATGACATACCTAATTGTTAAGCATCTGGTTGGAGCTAGAACACCTACAAGAAGGAATATTCCAGCATGAGTATTATTCCTGAAAAATACATCAGGTTTTAAAGTGCCATAAATAAGTCTAAACAAAGACCTTTACATCAGACTGAACTGAAACACCTTCTAATTAGTGCAAATGAAAACAAAACAAAAAAAAACTTAGCAGAGTATAGTTTGAAAATAAAATTTCTGAACTAAATCTGAAAAAAAGATTTTAGGGGTTTATGGGTCCGGTTTTCTATTGCTGCCGAAGTTTTAATTTCTATTTGGTGGTGGGCGGGTGTGGAGTGGGTGGGTATTCTAGGAAGCGGGGATCCTTCTTAGTCAAACTGGTGACTAATGTTGGCTGCCCGAGAAAAAATATTTGGCTATGTTTACGACGCAACTCGCAGATCAAAGAATTCAATTTCAGGACATTCTCTACTACACAGTATGTGACTTTTTAGTTCTTTTTCCCCCATGTGTTTTTTTTAACCATGATAGGAAGTTTGAGTCCTTGAGTTGGAAATTTTTAATATACTTGACTTATTATAAGCTCTCTCAATTGTGTACCTATCTCCATCCATTTTTATATATATTTTCTATTTATGTATTTATTTTGCTTTTTGGGTCACACCCGGCAATGCACAGGGGTTACTCCTGGCTCTGCACTCAGGAATCACTTCTGGCGGCTCAGAGGACCATATGGGATGCTAGGAATTGAATCCGGGTCGGCCACAGGAAAGGCAAATGCCCTACCTGCTGTGCTATCACTACAGCCCCCCCCATTTTTATTTTTTGAAATAAATTTATTATAAAGTTCTCCACTAGAGCTTAAAGAACAGCCATGATGATGAGTAGTCGGGTGTTCTTTGTCTTCTCCCCTTCCCTTTCTTGTTATTGCTTCAATGTCCAGCTTTGGCACCACATCCTTGCTGGGTGACCAGATCACAATGAGAGTGCCAGAACTGACACCTGGTGATGTGGGGCAGTGTTTTTGGATCCAACACATATAACGTAGGTGCTCTACCACTGAGCTGCAACTCTAGTGCTCCATTTAAAAAAGTTTACACTTTAAAGGGGAGATTAATTCAACCCAAGTGGAGGTCTATTCTGTAAACTAGGCTAAAACATTAAATTTATGATCAATTTTACAATCATATTACTCAGCTACTTCAGTACAAAGAGTATTAGTTCAGAAACTTAACTAGGGTTGGAAAAAGTGAAAAATGCAGATTCATAATCAGAAAATTCTCTAGCCTGTTGGCAAAGCTGTATACAAGTTAATATGCTAGGAAAATGAGTTTAGAATCCCTCCTAATTTACTCAGAGTCTATGAAAAACACTATTTTTTAATAGTTTTGAAATATGGTTGGTGTATCCCTGATCTATTAAGCAGGTAGGATCTGTAAAATTGGGCAGAGAATACTTGGGTTTGGACTAATTGCCAGAAGAGAGTAGACACCCATCTTGACCTTACTACCTAAGCCAATCATTTTATCTCAGTCTCAAGAATTATCCCCTCTAGCTTAACCCCAGCAAACGAGAAAAAAATGAAATCCAACAGCATCATTTGGGGGTGATGGTGGAGGGTGCGAAATGCTAGAGACTGAACCCAGGGCTTAATACATGCAGAGTACATACTCTAATTTGAACTACATCCCCAGCATTGCAACCATATCCTTTAGTGAATTTCTACAAGAAGACATGGCATCGATACATTGACGATTTAGAAACTTGTTTATGCTACTGTTTTACATGCTGATATTGAATCATTTAGACTATGCTCTGCCATGGTTTTAATACTGCGAACATATTGTAGAGCTTGATGTATATGTACTCTGCAATTCTCAAACATGCGGGGCAGATCATTCTCTTTAACTTAACAGGGAAAGAGAGTGGGGGATTTCTAGTAATAATACATGCATTTCTGCCCAGATCTCTCTACTAATATTGCATATGTTTTCTTATCTGCTGTTGTCCCTTTTGTACTTGTCCTTCAGAAGACATTTGTGGGAGGGAGACTGGCAAAGTAATGATGGCATCCTTGAGCTAAGGTCAGAATATAAAATACCATTTTGAATCACCTCATTAACCTCTTCTCTATTAGAGAGAGAGAAATTTACCTATGAAAGGACCCAGGGGTGATTCACATTAATTCTAAGGAAAAGCTATTAGAAATACAATGCTTTGAAAGGAAGGATAAACAGGACACTTGATGATAGTAGTGGTGGATAAAAGATACCCTTTCTTGGGTAATTTTATATAGTAAGCCAATTTCTAGGAACTGGATAATAAATTGAGATAGTCCAATATGGATGGGCAGGGATAAGGGACGTTTCTAATGGATGGGTGGAATGCAGCACTACATTGAAAGAACTGTAAAGACTACTAAACCCAGTGAGGCACTGTAGTCTCTGCTGAGTGTTTCTCCCTGCTGAACAAGTAAGAGCAGCACCTGCTCTCATCACCAGAGCTTTTGATTTAATACACAAATCCCAAGTATTAGTGGTAGCGCAGTGGCCTAAATAGTACTGTTGTCATAAGGTTGAAGAGTTCATGAAAAAAATAACAATAGAAAAGGTGACTCCATAGGATTTGATTCTTCTAATTCTGAAGTGATCACAACCAAAAAATATACCAAAAATAAAGCATGTACTTGTTGGTGAGTATGATGTTGGAACAACATATACAAGAAACCCTGTCATTAACAATATTGTAGGGGGCTGGAGCAATAGCACAGCGGGTAGGGCATTTTGTCTTGCACACTGCTGATCCGGGTTCGATTCCCAGCATCCCATATGGTCCCCTGAGCATCGCCAGGAGTAATTCCTAAGTACAGAGCCAGGAATAACCTCTGGGCATCACCAGGTGTGACCCAAAAAGGGAAAAAAAAAATATTGTAAACCATGCTGCTTCAAATAAAAAATACATAAATACATGTAGAGCTAGAAGTGTTTTTTTTCTTTTTCCTTTTTTGAGTTACACCCCAAAATCTATGCTCAGGAGATCAAGTGGTACCAGATCCGAGTCCAGGCTTCCAGCATACAAAACATGCATTCAGTCAAATCAGGAAGATTTAGAAAGCTAAAAAGTTCATAGATAACTGAAATGAGTGGACAGAAAGAGCCAGCTACAAAACCTGAATTTAGAAGATCTCTATTTTGTACTATTAGTGACAGTAAAATATGATAATATACCTCATTTAATTCCCCCCCATACTAAATGCAAAAAAGGAAAGGATTCTAAAAATAACTTATATGAACAATTTTTGGATTTACAATGCTTTTTTTTCTTTGATTTACAATGTCTTTTTAAATTCTATAATCAACATAGAAGCTCCAGAATTTTTCTATTGCAGGACAGTGCTTTGAGAAGTCTTATGGGATTCATATAAAACACAAGGAACATACCGATTTTTTCCCCCTCTGAATTTGACACTTCAATGTGCAATGGAGGAGCCGGAGTGACAGTACGGCAGGCAGGTGTTTGTCTAGCATGAGGCCAACCCGGATTCAATCCCTGGCATCCCATATAGTTCCCCAAGCACCTCCAGGAGTAATTCCTGATTGCAGAGCCAGAAGCATCGCTGGGTATGACCCACTGTCACCTGTGATGTATTCAATATGCCAAACACAGTAACAACAAGTCTCACAATGGAGACATTACTGGGCCCACTGGAGCAAATCGATGAACAACGGGAGAACCCAAACAGAAAAAAAAAATGTAATGGATATTATACTTGATCTTGCAGAGCAAACTAGTCAAAGAAGTAATGACTCCAGTGAGGGCAAAGGACTGTCACTGTATTATTTGATTCCATGGTCAATACACTGACATAGTTTAAAATTTCTTTTTTCAATAATCCTCTCTCAAACCTTCCCATTTCTGCATATTATTACAGCAATTGGCCCCAAAATATTTTATTGTTTTCATATTCATCCCTTACTAACTCATTTAGATACTTATTCCAAAATTAATTCTTCTTCCTTATTCAGAGTTTTTCAGCGTGGTATGGGGAATGGCAGGGATTACAGGAGCTAACAACACATTTATTGCAGTGTCAGAGATTACACTCAGCACTTAGAGAGGTGCCAGGGATTGTGTTTAACAGTATGGAATGGTGCTGGGGATGGAACCTAGGGGTTTACACATGCATGACATGCATTTTGTCACCAGGCACAGCCCTGAAGGGAGCCCTCAACTTGGGTTTTCAATGTCTCACATAAAAGCATGCTAAACCCAGTGTTTCCTAAAACACTCAACATCAAACTATGCTTTCTTGATCTCATCTAAAATGATTTTGAGGACTGGAGAGTTAGCTCGTGGAGCTGTAGATCATGCCTTGCATACAGAAGTTCAGGATTTGATCCCTAGCACTCTAGTACTGCCGGAAGCAATACCCCCACCTCACCCCAGGACTGAGCTGGGAATAGACCCTTGAGTAATGCTGGGTGTGTTCCCCAAACAGACAAATAAAAATTCTGATTTGGCATATGGACTTCAGGACACAAGTTTATTTATTTGATTTCACTTATGATGCTTATACACATAAATCTCACCTGCTAAACTTGCTACTCAAGCGTCATTACAATACTACACTGAAAGTCTGTGGATGTTAAAATGGTTATTAAAGAAATCCCCTATTTGAAGCATTTACATTTTAAAAATTAAGCTAAAAGTTAATAGCCACATACACTAATAGAATTCTTTTATGACATACCATATCAGGGCATTTTAAGATCGGGCAGGTAATGCTAAACTTTTCCTGTTCCTAAAACTAGTGCAAGAAAAACTGTCTGATATTTGGTTTCTTCTTTAAAAGGCAGGCTGAATTATATCAAATGCCAAAGTAATTTTTCCTTTCCAGGCAGATCCCATATTTATATAATCCTCTGTAAGTAGTTGAGTGTTTCTGTACCTTTCCAAAACTCATTATTTCAGAAACATGATTTGTCTCAGAGTGTAACATCACAGCCAAACTGAGGTACATACATAGAATTGTATACATAGAATTGTACATAGACCAGTGTAACTTTCTTTGTTAAATTTATGTTTAAAAACCCAAACTAAACCCAAAAACTCCTTATAGTTATCCAGACTCATTAGAAAATTAACTTAAGTGATCTGACTCTGATACAGTTCTGGGTTCTAGATGTTCTTTTATTCTGTAGTATGAATCTTGTTTTAGTGATTAATCTATTCTTAAAGATGATATTAACCTTTCACAAGATATTTGTCATTGATCCATGTGACATGATCATGGATGATCCCATCTAATTTGGTTGAGCAAGACACACAATCAACAGGATATTTGAACTTCACCTCCTAGATTAATGATGACCCTGCTAGCCCCTGTGACAAGAATGACTTTAAAAACCATTTACTATGTACTGTTACCTTATGTGCTTTATATATCAATGATCATTTTAATAATGGTTCTTCATGATTTAGATGATTTCTCATTTTTCTCATAGAAAAGAATTGGTTTATTCCGAATATGAAGGGAAAAGAATCCATATTTTCAGATTCTCTGTAAATTTACAACCTCATAGTATTTTTTCCCTCCCTTGGATTTATACATTAAATTCATGAAAACCTGTCTCAAACTTTCTAGCATACTGAAGATTAAGGCATTTCTGGAATGTGAACTAAAAGGGCAGTGGAGCTCTTTTCTAGAATGAGTAAGAAAATGGTTCATTTGCCTACTTCTTGATTGTTGGGAAATTAGATAGGTTAAGAGATAACAACTCCCTAGCGTATTTCCAGGTCATGGTATACAACAAAGAAAGACAAATTTGACAAAGTTTTTTTTTTTCCATTTTCTTCAAGTTCTGGGCCAGAGCGATAGCATAGCGGGTAGGGCCTTTGCTTTGCTGACCCAGGTTCAATTCCTCCTTCATATTCAGTAGGGCTGACCCAGGTTCAATTCCTCCGCCACTTTTGGAGAGCCCGGCAAACTACTGAGAGTATTCCACCCATACGACAAAGCCTGGCAAGCTACCCGTGACATATTAAATATGCCAAAAACAGTAAGAACAAGTCTCACAATGGAGATGTTACTGGCGCTCGCTCAAGCAAATCAATGAACAATGGGAGGACAGTGCTATAGTGCTATTTCTTCAAGTCTTATTTCGATATTACTTGAGTATTAAAACTTAGTCTCAAGAAAAGTCCTGAAAAGGTCACAGCCATAGTATAGCAGGTAGGGCATTTGGGTTGCATGTAGGTGACTCAGGTTCAATCCCTGGCATCCCATATGGTCTCCCAAACCTGCCAGGCATAATTCCTGAGCACAGAGCAGGATTAAGCTCTGAGCACAGCTGAGGGTGGCCCCAAAACAAAAACAACAAAATTTTTTTAAAAAAAGAAGAAAGAACCTAAAATAACCATCTTACCTGCTTGAAAGTGTACAATCACAATAACTCTAACACTCTGCAGAGTAAGCAGAAGATGGAAAAAAAGGGCAGAAATAGACAAGTATCTTTGAGCTAAAGTTCACATTCTGTCATTTAATTCTTGCATCTTTTGGAAAGTAACATTGGTCTAAATAAGTACATGGGAATAAATGCATGCATTTTTAAAAACAGGGACTGAAAAATTCAAAATCACAGCATATTAACCCATATGAACTGAAACCAATTTTGGATTTTAACTGCTGCATAATGAAAGTAACTAGTGAACAATGAGGTGCTTCATTGTACTGAAATGTATGTGTATAATTCATTAATTGTAGAGAGCGATGAACATAGGGAACTCCTATTATAGTAGAAATCTAACTAAACATGAGACTTTTGCTTATAAAGTTTGAGACAGGTTTTCGTGAATTCAACATATAAATCCTCGTAAATGTAACCAAACTTCGACTTGTTAAATCACATAAATCATCGCTATTAGTTGGTCCTTCCTCAGTCATGTCTAGACATCTATATTAGGGATCATGGAGCACAACAGGCAGGCACATTTGGAAAGAGAAGTTCAAGGAAACTTGTATTTTGTAGAGCTTTCCAAATAAATGTCACCCCTGTGATCCCAAACAAGCATTGTTTCTAATCTAAACAAGCTGTCAGGAAGCTGATTTCTAAGTCACCTTTGGTAATTCACGTAAGTGACATCTACAAATAAGGTTAAAATTGTTGAAAGTGTTTTAGAGAACTAAGAAATGAATTTTTAGGAAATGAAGATACAGTTCATTGATCTTTTCTCTCAGTTGTGATAATCAAAGAACAAATGGAAAGATCTCAAGTATCACCTTACTATTTACAGACTAAAAAATATTATTATAGAACTTAAAGAATGACTGAAGATTTTCTAACTCATATATTCTGCTGATTGTTTTCTTAAGTTATCTCTTTTAACGTTTAACCATTTCAGGACCAAAAAAAAGCCAAATTTGTACCAGCAGTACCAAAAAATTCTCTAAGAAAAATGTCCTGATTGTGTCATTCGACAATTTCAAAGGCTCAGGTCTTGAATAATTCACTTCTATTTTCAAGAATAAACTCCTGAGTTGGCATTAAAAAATAGTTTTGAGGAACTTTAAAAATGTTATTTTTCTTTCCCAAGATCTACATTTTTAAAAACTTCTTATCTAGACATGTTTAAAATTAATTTTGTGTGTTAACTTTAGACGAATATGGATTAGTATTCCATAACTAAGCTCTTTTTTTTTTAAATCAACCTTATATTGCCATCCCAATAAATAACTCAGTTCAGTTTGGACATTTGAAAAAAAAAACTAGGTCATTAACTAAACAAATCACAGACTGCAGAGAGACAGTACAGAGGGTAGGGCATTTGTCTTGCATATGGCCAAACTAAGTTCGATCCTTGGAATCTCATATGGTCACCTAAACACTGCCAGAAGTAATTCCTGAACAGAGCCAGGAGTTACCCCTGAGCATTACCAGGTATGGCCCAAAACCCAAAAAACAAAAACAAAAACAAACCAAGAACAAATCACCACTTCATATAATACCCAAAAAACTGCTCTCTCCCAAAGGGTTTAACTTACATGAAATTATACATTGATATTTTATGAAAATCTAGTTTTCCTGGTTTTCTAGACTATAAAGATGTGTTTTTAAATATCTATGTCTCTGTCTTTATAACATACTATACAAAATCATTCTTAGTTGCAGATAAGTTTAGAACTAATACTGAGCACTCTTCTGCTCCCTCAATGTTAAATGAGCTTGATTTAAATTAATAGTGATAAACAATAAGAATAAATAGATTTTTTTTTGCTTTTTGGGTCACACCAGGCAATGTTCAGGGGTTACTCTTGGCTCTGCACTCAGGAATTATTCCTGGCTGTGCTCAGGGGACCATATGGGATGCTGGGAATTGAACCCAGGTTGGCCTCATGCAAGGCAAATGTCCTACTTGCTGTACTATCACTCCAGACCCCTAGAATAAATTAATTTTAATAACAACATTTGTGCTAAAGGTGAATGTATTGTATTGCTTTCAGTTTCTCAGAGCTTTGGCTAAAATCTGTGCTGGATATCTGTCTTTTGAATTACAAAGCCACCTAGTATGCAGAGTCAAATGTATTCCTTAACTTTGGGACAAGAAGTTGGTTAACAATTATAAGGGGGATTGAGGGCTGAAATCATAGTACAGTGGGTAGGGGACATGCCTTCCGTGTGGTCAATTCAGGTTTGATATCAAAACTCCATATGGTCCCCAAATCTCTCCAGGAGTGATCACTGCACAGTCAGGAATCAGCCCTAAGCTTTTCTAGGTGGGATCAAAAAACAGAGATAGTACAGGGTTAAGGAACTTGTGTTCCTTGTACACAGGTGGCCTGAATTTGATCCCTGGTATGACATATGGTTCCCATCAACTGGAGCAATTCCTGAGCACAGAACAAGGAGTAAGCCTTGATAGATGTGGCCCCAAAACTTGAAACATACCTACCAGGGGACTTTAAGCAAATGAAATGAGGGTTTTTTCTATTCCCAGGCCTACTGAATACACAACATTCCGACTGGGTTTTATTACTTTTTAAAGATGACAAATCATGGTTGTATCATTTGACTCTAGTTCTAGTATGAGATAATCCAGTGGAAATGGTTCCTTATCACTTTACAGGGCTTCCATTGACACTTCCTCTCCATTAGAAATATGTATATTAAACTACAAAAAAACTTTTGGTTAGACTCTACAGGAATGTTAACATCAATGACTCATTGCAAAAGAAGTTCTCTTGGTTCATAATAAAATAGAATATTTAAGCAAGATATTTCATGAGCTTTCAGAGCAATCTCATCTGTTCTCTGAACCATGAATGACCTGTTGCAAAATTTGGTGCCAACTACGTAAATGGCACTTACATACTTAAAGAGAACATGAAACAGATAAAAGTAACTAGAAAAGAGCTCCATGGTGGGTAGAGGAGGGAGAATGGACTCTCTTTATTATGGTCTTAAATAAAAGTAACTTGAGATGAACAATGGGAGGATGGTGCTATGGTGTACGGAGCTGGTCCTTGAGGCTCCATGGTAGCACCGGCTATTTTCTAGTCTAAATTAGGTTTGCATATTTAGCATATTTAGAATGCAATTAGTTTGTTTCCTTAGCTGAACTCTATAGCCCTGTGCAAAGATATGTCTCCTTTGAAAGCCTCTATTAAGTTCCTAATCCAATCTTTATTAAAAATCCTCTATTGTAGACAAGGAGTTTAAAACAAATCCTAAAAGTAATAATGATTATGATGACGATCAAGAACTTCTACAGAAATCTTCTAGTGCAGTGAAATTGGAGTTAGTAATACCTGTAACTGTAGTGTTTTGATTTTTAAATTCTAGGGGCTGGAGTGATAAAACAGTCCATAGAATTTAAAACAGTTAGGACATTACCCTGCATGAGGCCAAGATAGGTTTGGCCCCTTGCACCACATATGGTCTCCCATGCCTGGCCAGAATGATCCCTGAGTGCATAGCCAGGAGGAAGCCTGAGCACTGCTGCGCGTGGCCCAACATCTCTCTCCCTCAAATACAGATGCATGTAACTCATTCACCCAAGAAAACAATGACAAAAACAGCAATGTTAGGGCTTTATTCTGCTTTTAGGGCTAATTATCAGAAATGGAATCAACATCAATATTATTTTTCTCTAAGAAAATCTCCTTGATATTGATGTGCCCTACCATAAATTTCATTCTGTGTTTGTGCCTTTATTTAGAAAATTCTTTTAGAGGGGTCTGAGTGATAGTAAAGTGGGGAGGAATGCAACTGAGCTGGGTTCGATCCCCAGCATTCCATCTGGTTCCCTGTGTGTGACCCAAAGCAGCACACACAAAAAAAAAAACCCAAAAACCAAAAACCAAAAAAAAAAAAACCCTGGAAAAGTGAAGTGGAGGCTGACATTTATCCCCTGGCTCTGTTTGCAGAAAATTCTAAAAAAAAAAAAAAGAGAGAGAAAAGAGGGGCCAGAGTGATAGTCCGGTAGGGAGGGTGTTTGCTTTGCATGCGGTTGACCTGGGTTTGATCACCAGCATCCCATATGGTCCCACAAGCACCACCAGAGATAATTCCTGATTGAAGAGCCAGGAGTAGCCTCTGAGCATCGCTGGGTATGACCTCCCCCCCAAAAAAAACTCCCCCAGAAAATAAAAAACAATAAAAATTTTTAAATAATTTTAAAAAGGAAAAAAGAAAAGAAAATTGCCTTACAGGGGCCAGAGCAATAGCAAAGAGGGTAGGGTATTTCCCTTGCATGCAGACAAACCAGGTTCAATTCCCGATTTTCTATATGGTCCCCAGAGTACCACTAGGAGTAATTCCTGAGTGTAGAGCCTGAGTAAGTCCTGAGCACTGCTGGGTGTGACTCCCAAACAATACAAAACTAAACAAAATTTCCCTTAAAAAATGATAAAAGCAAACACAAACCTTTTGACTCTAGAGTGTATGTCAGCAATATCACTCTGAGTGACTATGCAAGTTGTAGCTGTCATCACTAACTGTTCAGAAGCCAGGTCATCACAAAATATTCAGTGTTCTGATTTCTGTATATGGTGGTTGGTGACTAATTTCTGTTCAAAACTATTTAGAGAGGAAACACAACTGCCTTTGAATGCAGTGATCAGGTTCATCAAGTTAATTCACATAATAAATCTATGTCCCTACTATGTGGCAAATAGTCATCTGAAGCTTTGGATAGAGAGAACAAAGCAAAATGGGTTCCAAATGCAAATTTAGGAGCATTAAACTAGTTTCTTAGGACACAGAAGAAGAATGAACACCGAAAGAATAGCATACGTTTAAGAGTTAAAGTTATGGGCTGGAGTAATAACACAGAGGGTAGGGCGTTGGCCTTGCATGCAGCCAAACCGGGTTCTATTCCCAACATTCCATGTGGTCCCCTGAGCACTGCCAGGGGTAATTCCTGAGTACAGAGCCAGGAGTATCCCCTGTGCCATTGCTGGATGTGACCCAAAAAGCAAAAAAAAAGAAAAGGAAAAGAAAGAAAAAAGTTAAAGTTACTAATGTTTATAATATACTGGGTATGATGCTAAGAATTTCATTTAACCTTATATGGAGGATGCCATCCATTCCCTTGTCTTGACGGAACTAAACAAATGCTCTGAATATCACAGAGATTTCATACATGTGCCCTTCTAAGCTTTATCAGAATAAGCAAGCTCTTCATACAGGTCAATGTACACTCACCAGAAAATACAAACAGGAAAGGGAAATTAGCAGCAATCTGGAAGGACATTTATACCATAAAACAGCTCTGGATACATCAGGGTAAAGGAAGAAAGGTGGGACAAAGTGAATAAGAGGGGGTGACAGAGGTATAATTTTTTCTGTGAAAACTGAGGCTTTGAGCAACAGTGACAAAGTGGAGTACAGAACCTTAGCTACAAAAAGTCAGATCACTGTCACTATCACTATCACTGTATAGTCCCAGGAGATTTCTACTTTGAGAAATTAAACACTACATGTTTCTTTACTTAAGTAAAACTTAGCTAATCGTGAGGAAAGAAAGCCTTTTCTTTTTAATAAAAGGGTTAAGGTCTAACAGCCTCAAATGTCAGCTTCAAGGTTATCCCATCTTGCTTAACTATGCCGCTCAATGACCCTGAGACTTCAATAATAAAAGTGCCCCAAAAGTGGCTTTTGAAAAAGTCAAGGACCATTTGATTTTATAACTTTCATTCTTAGATGCATTTCACCCCCTCCACACAACAAAAGTGTTGGCATTTTTTTTAATGTTTAGAAAAAACTTCTATAAGTGAAATGGTATTTTGAAATGAGAGCACTAAAAGGATGTCTTTTGAAAAGTTATGAGAAAAGCAGTCAGATCACTATAGATCCTTTCATGATGCATGTTGTATAGCTATGTTCCATTTTATGTTTCATAGAATGATTGAAAGGCTAGAAAGCACAGTACCATGAAAGTGCTGGATAAGGAGAGGGTGAGGGGCTAGAGAGACAATACAGCAAGTAGGGCATTTGTCTTGCATGCGGCCCACCCAGATTCATTCCCCTGCATACCACATGGTCCTCCAGCACTTCCAGGAGTATTTTCTGAATGCATATGCAGGAGTAACCCCAGAAAATGGCCTAGTCTGATTCAAAAACAACAAAAAAGAGGGTGAGCTTAGGGTTGAGAAAGAGACCTCTGTTTTTGTGTCTTAAACAGAAGAGTGATATGAGGGGGAAAGATGACTTTCTGTATTTTTAAAATTAAGGCTCTTAGAGGTCTGCTAATTTTTCAGATGCCAATGTTGAAGCTTAAAAAAAAGAATCCTAGAGTATAGGATTCAGTCATGTGAAGTTAAATTTAAAGCTAAGATAAGGTAAAAAGTCAACCTCAACGTATCTGAAAGCATATGGAAACCACCCTCAGCAAGGCTTCCACAGGACAGCCTTTGACGTCATTGGTTGATTTTCTATCTAAAGCTGCTGTGAAATGCTCTAGATATGTATTGTCTTAAGTAAACAAATCTTAAGTCAAATGGTAAGTAGAAATTTTAAATGTTTTATGCTAGGATTTTGAAAGTTGGTCAGGATATGGTCTACTGTTGGTTTTCAGACTGGTATTCTTAGACCAACAGGAGTCTGGGTAGGCAGTAATGAGCTGGCAACCTAATTTAAGCATTTTTAAATGGCCTAATGGATATCACATCTTTACCCACAATACAGCTGCACATTCAAATAAAGAAAAAAGAGCAGCTTTCTTTGATTTGGGCAGAAGTAGTGTTAAGTCAAAAGGAATATCCTAATTATCCAGTACTGAGCCAAATTTTTCATCCATTTGCTCAATTTTTATTAGTTCTTTAGTAAACAGTTTTGCAGGGAATTTTAAAAGGGGAAACAGAAGGATAAGGTTTGGATGAAGTATCAAGTTGAAAACTCTTCACTACTACAATTGATACTGGCCAGGTGATTAGATCTGTTGGCTCAGATAGATATAAAGCTATGATGGATACTCCACTGGTAAGAAGTAAAACCATGAACTTGAAAAGACCACACCATCTGGAGAATTTTAGTAACAGCTTGTCGGCCTTTCTCAAGCCCTAGGCAGATGTAAAGTAGAGGAACATATGGCTATTGCTCATTAGAAATAAGCTTCAAGTTTAAGAAAAAAAGGACTCAGAACTTTTATACTTACACCAATAGATAATAAAGCAAGAGGAATTTCCCATTTTGCTCATTCTATAACAAACTGAAAAATCAATATTGCAAATGAGGGTGGCTTGAATCACCTTGCCATCTGGTTACCGTTAACCAAACACCTACTATGTGCGCTAAGCATGTCATTATGCTGAAGTCAAAGTGACAATATACACATTTTCTCTCCTCTCAGAGGACTCATTGTAGAGGCACTGAGGAGGGGGGAAGCAAGTAATCGTTACACTTAGTGTTAGGGTAGAAAGCTTCATTGCCATTTGATAATGCTGAATGAGAAAAATGAGAAGCACTACTTCATTGAATCCTATATAACTTCCTTTTCTAATGATATCAATCACAGAAAGATGCAAATTCTGTCAAGGGCTCAGTTATCTTCTGCAACAGTTTTAAAATGATATGTACTTAAAACATTAATTAGATAGGCACTGTTTACATTAAATGTTTGAGTCACCCGTGTCTCTACAGAAAGCTGGGAGGACATCAGCCTGAAGAAGCTGGGAGAGAATAATCTTGTGATTGTTTCACTTATTAATTAATATAAATAGTGTATCTTACAAAGTGATTTTCAATTCTGAATCAACTTTTTCCATGAACACCAGAATCACTGCCTATTTGGCATTCAGTTTTGTCATTTCTGAAGTGTAAGCAATTAAGAGATGATATATACCTCTGTTCGGAGACACTCTAAATGATCAGATTTTCTTTCTTTTGTTTTTGTTTTGGGGTCACACCCTTAATGCTCAGTCACTATTGGCTCTGCATTCAGGAATTACTCCTGGCCAGGATCAGGGGACCATATGGGATGTGGGAGATGGAAAGCGGTCTGGTCCTGTACAAGGCAAGCATCTTACTCACTGTATTATCTCTCCAGCCCCAGTGTATCAGATTTTCTTTAAAATTAAAACAAATTTTGTTTGGTTTGGGGGCCACACCCTAGCAGTCTCATGGCCCTCTGGCTCTGTGCTCAGGGATCACTCCTGGTGGGCTTTGGGAACTATTTGGGATTCTGGGATAGAACCCAGTTGGCTGCATGCAAGGCAAATGCCCTACCCACTGTACTATTTCTCCAGCCCTCAACTGTCCGATTTTCTAAGGTTATGATATGGCACTTGCAGATTTGACCTTAGATTATTGAATCTCAAATTTCAAAGAGAAAAACCAACACATGATGGCTTCTTAAAACGCCAGAGTTCAGATCCAAAGGCAGAACATGGTATCATTCATTTATTATTTCTTCATTGTTCTTGTACAGAAAACTGAAAACTTGCTGTCTGTTTTCAGAACAACAGGCCAGACTTCCGACATGGATATAAAAGAGTCACAACAGCATTATGCAGCTTAGCATGAGTTTGTTCGCATGTCTGCGGAACCTGGAAAACTCTTGAGCAACTATTTCCCATAAATGCCTTTATTCCCCTCTTCCTCTCCACTTAAAAATTGTAGGTTTTGGGGCTGGAGCAATAGCACAGCGGGTAGGGCGTTTGCCTTGCACGCAGCCAACATGGCCGACACAGGTTCGATTCCCAGCATCCCATATGATCCCCCGAGTACTGCCAGGAGTGATTCCTGAGTGCATGAGCCAGGAGTAACCCCTGAGCATCGCCGGGTGTGACCCAAAAAGCAAAAAAAAAAAAAAAAAAAAAAAAAGTAGTTTTTTTTTTTTTAATTCTAGCATTCCTTCTCCAATCTTGCCTCATTGCCAATACAAGTTTCTGTCTCTAAAAACCTTACATGAATGGAGCTGGAGCAATAGCACAGCAGGCAGGGCATTCACAGCCAACCCGGGTTCGATTCTCAGCATCCCATATGGTCCCTTGAGCACTGCCAGGAGTAATTTCTGCGGGCAGAGCCAGGAGTAACCCCTGAGCATCACTGGGTGTGACCCCCCCCCCAAAAAAAGCAAAAATAAATAAATAAATAAAAACCTTACATCACTAACATCTGATTCCTTGCATTTAGCTAACTCATTTTACATAAGTTTTAATCCCTATACACAGAGCATAGATATTTCTTTTTTTTTTTTCTTTTTTTTTTTTCTTTTTTATTAGTGAAACGACATGAGGTACAGTTGTAGATTTACAAATTTTTGTGCTTGGATCTCGGTCATACCCCGATCAAATACCCATCCCTCCACCAGTGCCCATTTTCCACCACCAGGATAATATCCCTCCCCCCCCATCCTCCCATCCCCCCATCCCCCCCTGCCACTGTGGCAGGGCATTCCCTTTTGTTTTCTCTCTCCTCCTGGGTGTTGTGATCAGCCAATGAGGCATTGAGTGGCGAACATGTTCAGTCCAGTCTACTTTCAACCTGCATCTCCCCTCCTGGGAGGATCCTCCAAACACCCTCCACTTGGCGTTCCCCTCTCCATCTGAATTGTCCTTTCCCCTAGAATACCCGGCTGGCCTCTAAGTTATGGAGTAATTCTCCTGGTGTGAGCATAGATATTTCTTAATATATTCAAATACATAAAGAAACTTTCTGTAGGTTGAATTACTTATTCAAACTTCTCAACAACATTCACCAAGAATCTGACTTGTAAGAAACTACTTGTAAATGACTGATTTTTGCAGTTGGCTCTATTGCATTTCATGGCTTCTTGGTTTTGTATTATATACCAATACTTAATTTTTCTTCTATTTACAGTCAGAGATTCAAAGTCCTTCATAGGTAGAACATGCTATAGTATGCACATTGGCACAAGCACACCACATACACACACCACACATACACACGCCACCCTCCCCATACACACACACACACACACCATGCTTTCTCACATTGTCTCCCTCACTTGTAACTCTTACTTTGCCCTTCTAGATTTACTGTCATCCAAAATCCACTGCAGTGAAGTTTTCAACCTACCATTTCCCTGTGACCTGTTGCTGCTCTCTGATCTAACAGGAACTCTTTTACAAACTCAATGAGGTTGAGGTCACTGAATCACTTCTCCTACCTTTCTAAGTCTGACAGTCTGTTGAAGTGCAGTGCACTTAAGAGATTATAGGTAATACACACTTTTCAATTTATTCCTTAATATTTAAGTTCTTTGCTGATTTTTCGTGAAATTAAGACTTTTCTTCAATCTTCACTCAAGTCCACTCTGCAAATATATCAGGTTAATTTATGAGTCAGCATTTTATTTTCTTGAATTGAGCTTTTAAAAAGAGCTTCTGCTTAGTAAATAAAGATCTAATTTTTTTTTGCTTTTTTGGGGTCACACCCAATCGATGCTCAGGGGTCATTCCTGGCTCTGCACACAGGAATCACTCCTGGTGGTGCTTGGGGGACCATATGGGATGCCAGGGATCAAAACCAGGTTGGCCCCATGCAAGGCAAATGCCCTACCCGCTGTGCTATCGCTCGACCCCCTAAAGATCTAATTCTTGCCCTGGCATATAAAACTGAGTAAACCCATCCCTTTCTGAATGACAACACCTTTTACTGCTCTCATACTTGTACTTTCTTTTGGCAGGACTAGTGAGACAGTAGTTTTTGTGCATATCCCTACAACACTTGTGTATGTCTTCTACTTTCCCCTCACCATTACCTTTACTGATTTAACTAACTCCACACTTCCTTTAAAAATCAACTCTATTAAGTGCCTCTCTCTGGCCTCTGAAGATTGTACTGTTTATTTTTATCCACCTTCCAATTACCATCAACTTTTTAGTCATAGGCACTTAGTTCCAGTTGGATAAATGAAAAAATCCCAAAGAAAAACCCATCAGAAAACTAAAATCATTTTTTTGCATCAAGGTAATCTCCTGAAAACAGCTTGGAAATTCAGTAAAAATATTCTTCTCATTTAAAGACATGAATGTTTCTGAAAAATCTTAAGTATAATTGAACCTTGACCCAAGCATAAATGAATATTAAACTTCCTTTATTCAACTATAGATAGAAGAAGAATTGAATTACACTTTTATGATATTTAAATTTAGAGGGAATGTTAAAATAGGACCAAAATAAATTCCCATAAAGTAAAAAAACAATGCTACCACCATCAAAAGCTGATGTCACAAGCCAACATGTAGAGCTGACACTTTTGCTTAATTAGAAGATATTTGAGTACCAACTATATACTTCTGATACTCTGGTACAGTGTATGTCTTCCTGCTGAATTACCATTGTGTCCTCAAAACAAAGTGGTTCAAAATTCATTTGACTAAACTTCTGACAAACATTCAAACATATTTTGTATTATTTTGGCTATTATAAATGTTCAAATATCATCTGGCATCTGTATTACATATCACAGAAGACTTAAAAAGCTCTTGGCATCTTAAGATACTTAAAATATGGAAATAAGTGATGTCATTTGGGTAAAATATTTAGAACAAGGAGGGCAGCTGTGGCCAATATGGGCACATTCAATGAAGTTTGCTTCCCTCTCAGGTTCTTTGGCTATAGATTCACTTTGGACCTCTGGAGGACTCAACTGTCCTGTTGAGATTTAAGGAGATCTGAGTGGTAACTTCAAGTGGTTACCATGTGTATATCTGTACTAGGTTTATAAAATACTGACACATTCTACTACTTCATGCAACTCTGAATAGTTTCTTAGTATGTAGAAGATGGTCTCCAATTTCCAGCCTAATTCCTTTTTTAGTTTAGCTTGCTTTAAGCGCAAATAAGAACAAGTTCATGTTCAAATATCAGCTTATGGATAGAGGGGTTATTTTGGTAGGGATATTGCTAGAATTTTTTTCGGGGGCGGCGCTTTTTGGGTCACACCCAGCACAGGGGGGCTTTTTGGGTCACACCCAGTCACTCCTGGCTTATGCACTCAGGAATTACTCCTAAAAGTGCTAGGGAGACCATATGGGGTGCTGGGAATCGAACCTGAGTTGGCCACATGCAAGGCAAACGCCCCACCCACTATCACTGGGCTATCACTCCAGCCCCCTGGGATACTACTAGAATTCTTGTGGTTTGGGTATAGTGAGACTTGAACATAGGAATTTAAAACCGTAGTCCTAAAAATTTATGGTATTTGTAAACAAATGGTAAATTTTAAAAATTCATAAAACAAACCAAAAAAACTTAATTACTGCATTAGGTATTACAGTTTAGAATAGAAATATTTCTGAAGCAGCAGCTTTGAAGAAGCATTTTTATAGCTTCTTTCACATCTGAAAGCAACCCATTTTACTGATAGAAAAAAAAATGTTCAGGCATCATACTTGTCCTAAGTGGCAAAAGCTGGGTTGTAGACAGTCTTTGGTAGCTCAGAGCCCAAGTTGTTAACTATTACCCTATGCTACTTCTCAAAACCAGCGTTCTGATTTTCTACTTCTACAGTATATGACAGTATTTTTCACTCTAGGGAATAATCTCTGCTCAACATCAATATCTGATTAACATCCATCATTCTTAGAGCTCTTTTGCAAGGTGAAGTAACTGAGGGTCAGAGATATTGAGTCATAGGTCTAAGAAATGGCACAATTGTGCTTCCAATGCAGTTCCGTAGGTCAATGCAGACTCTATATCCTAAGTTCTCTGCATCCCATAGTTACTTTCCTCTACAATTTACCTGTTGGCAGTTCTTTCACTGACATCCTTACAACTTAACAAATACTAAACATTCAGCTAGACACCAAAGTTGGAACCACAATGATTCATACTTGAATTCTGGCTCTAGCCTCTTAAAGATAGGGCCTCGGGCAATCTGATAATACTAGAATTAAAAAAAAAAGGAAAGATATCTTTCCTATTGCAAGTTATTTACAGGGAAAGTCAAATGGGAGAAGGGAACAGTGCTTCATAAACCATTAAATGCTATAAAAAGTAAAGTGTCATAGTAGATTCATTCACCAAGATAGAATCTGCCTTCACCAGCACTCTGGGCATGACACAAAATACACACAAAAAACTTTTTGTTGTTGTTGTTGTTGTTGTTTTATATTAGAGGAAATCATTTGGCTCAAGAGCAATAAACTTGTTTACTGGAATTTTTCTTTAAAGAAGCAACTGGGAGAGTCTGCTAATAAATTGAGATTAATTGTGCTCTTCAAGAACCGTAATGGAAGGGGCAGACTGATAGTACAGTGGGTAGATTACTCAATTTGCACATGGTGGACCAACGTTAGAACTCTGGCATCCCAAATGTTCCCTGAGTCCACCAGGAGTGAGTCCTGGTGCAGGAGTGACCCCTGAGGGGGGGAAAAATGTAATGAATTAATTTAGAAATAAAGACAAAGGAAAGGAAAATATTTGGATTGAGGTGATAACATATAACTAGAGAGGGCATCCGTTTTCCTAGAATCAAAAAAAGAAATATTTGAGATATAAGAGAAAAAGTCACAAGCCTATGATTCTTCATCTCTCTGCATTCGAAGATTCTATTAAACTGAACTGCACTTATTTTTTTGCTTTGTTTTTTCCATGACTGTAGGATTGTGGATTATGCTTTCCACCCAACAGAGTTATGAAACAGCTCAATTATGAAAGTTACTCTTCCATCATGTGGAGAGCTTGTTGGAATACAGCTGGATGAGCCCTGCAGCTAGAATTTGGTTCAGGAGATCTGAGATGGAAACCAAGAATTTGAATTTTCAAAATAAATTACCAGGTGGTGCTGCTGTAGTCTGGCAGGGGAATCAAGTCTTGGGGAGTTCTCTCTAGCTATAAAATGCACATTTAGCCAACGCAGTGTCCAATCTTCAGTGGTTAATTAATTTTACCGTTAAATGGGAACTTGTCAGTTTGACACATAAAGATCTAATTCCATTTTAGAGTAACATTTTGTTCAACATTACTCGGGAGAAAGAGGGGAGTTTTATATCTAGGATACTATCAAACCATAAAGCCCTCACCAACATTTTTCACAAGTTGAAAGTGTCCAGTTTTCCCAGGATTATTACTTCCCATTCTATCAGCTTTTTTCTTTTGTTACCTAAAAACAAAAATGACAGCCCTCACTTTACCTACAACTGAACACTTTACCAGACTTCAACTACATCCAAATGCTGATAAGTTTAAGGCAGTTAAAGGTCATCTGCCTTGAGCTAGTTTGAGTGAGTTATGGCCCGGAGGAGAAAAATTGCCAGAATGTTAGCTACTTTGTTGCAACAATAGATTTTGCATTCTTGAAATTTCATAAAACTTAAGAATTAGCAAGGATTAGACAATTAAAGTTAAGAGTTAAGTAAGTTTAGAAGAAGAAAAAGATGAAGTAGGTAGAGAGGAGATTCTACCTTACTTAAAAAAAAAAAAAAAAGCAGCTTCCATTTTTAGACCAGGAAGCAATTTGTTCAGATTTTGCTTATCCCAGATGGCAGGGTTCCGTCCAGGATAGGAGAAGGATTCGGGAAAGGGGAGTAACCATGGCAACTTGCCCAGCTATGTGGGCAAGGACAGTACGGGCTGCACACACTTAGACTTGATTTCTAGCCTAGGCACTCAGTTTAGTATGGGTGGTCCCTCCTTTCCCACTTCCTTCTGCTATAATGCTGACTTCAGGGGAAAGGACTGTTCCTTCTCTGAGGGAATCCGAAGTGGGGGTGTAGGTGAAAGGGGGAGCACTTCATGTTCAAAGAGAAGATTAAGTTGACCAAACCAAACTGCGGCTTTCCAGGAGGAGAACAGAGAGAACTGCCTGTGTGTCGGAGCTTGAGCAAACATAGCAAACACGGAGGGCTTTGTTACTATTATGTGCTTGAATGAGCAACATTTTTCAGGTAAGAGGAAAGGTGTACAATTCTGACAAAGAAATTCTCCACCCTCCCTCCCCACTCTAGTTTAGGAGGTCAAAACCAACACAGAACATACATTTCCCAATTCTGACAAAGAAATTTTCCATCCCCCCCCCTTATATTAGGGGAGTAAAATCAAAACAGATCATACATTTCCCAACTCTGACGAAGAAATTCTCCATTCTCCCTTTAGTTTAGGGGGGCAAAACCAAAACAAAATACATTTCTATGTTAAGCAAGACAATGTCTTAAATGTACTAGATTAAGAGTCTTTACAACAGGCACGAGGCAGGTACTGCTATTCTCTCCAGATAAGAAGTCTAAGTATTGAGAGGTTTTGCAATTTGTCCAAGGTCACACCAGCTGGGAATTAGACTGAGGCAATGGACCTCCAGAGGCATGTTCTATAAGGTATGTGCTAGGGGCAAGGCAGAATCTGACAGAAATCCTTAGTGTGTATACTTAGCATGCTTAGTTCCTCAATCAAAAAATTAGCATGGGGTGGGTGGGGCATTTGCCTTGCCTGCAACTGACCCGGGTTCCAACTCCGGAACCTGTATGGTCTGAACAAGCCTTGCCAAAGAGTGATTCCTGAGGGAAGAATCAGTAGCAAGCCCAGAGAAAAGCTGGGTGTGATCCATAAACAAACAAAAATCTTTTTTTTTGAAAAAATACTGGAAAACCAGCTTTTCCTCTGATTCGAAAGATTAATGCAGTTAGGACACATTACTTGAAGAGGTTCTCTCTATACATATACCTGATGTCACTGATATTTTACCTAACTGATTTGGCTTACCTCTGTGCAAGTCAGAGGCACAGCCCCAGTTGTAGAATTACTCAGAAGTGCCAGAAGAAATTTTAAAATGCCACATTCAATACTCGGGTGTTTTATATTGCCAGTCTGGTTCTTTTTCTCTTTCTGGTTGTTGGGTAGAAAACCATACCTGTTTGGTCAGTTACCCCAAACTCCCCAGACCAATCTGGATTCAGGACTTTCCACCTGGAGAAAAATGTTCTAATAATGACCAGCGAGGCAATCTTCAAACCCCAGAGAGCTCAGACTTTAGCAGTCTTCTCAAATGTTGCAGCATATTAGTCGTAGTACAGTCATAGGGCTTCTGCCTTGCATACACCAACCTGAATTCAATCCCCGGCACTCCACTGGGTCTCCTGAGCTCACTGGGTATGATCCCTTAGTGCTGAACCAGAATAAGCCCTGATCACTACCAGTTATGGTCCCCAAATAAAAACAAACAAACCAAACTATTTCAGCATCTTAGCTCTGATTTTAAGAAAGGCACTGATAAAATTCTCAAGTCAGCAGACACTAAAGAAAGAAAGAAGTATAAAACGTTTAAACCTATCCAGGTTTAAAAATTATAAGCGTAGCAAACTTCTGCTGATGGACCTCTGTGGGAAGAATTAGAAGTCAAGCAACACCTCCTCAGTGTTCCACCAAAATGCAACACATGGGCCGGGAATGATAGTACAGTGGGCAAGGCGTCTTTCTTGCATGCGGCTGATCTTTCTTGCATGATCCCTGGATGGTCCTGCAGCACCACTAGGCATAGTTTCTGAATGCACTGCCAGAAGTAGCCCCTGCGCATCAGTGGGTGTGACTCCCCTCCCTCCTTCCCACATGAAACACATCCTACTGGCCAGGGGACACTCAGCAAGATTTGTTTTCTCTCTGAATCTCCAGGTCTTCGAGGATTGGCTGTGGAGGCCAGTAAACATCAACCCCAACCCGCTGTCAGTAGCTCCCAGGGATCCCTGCACTGCCTGCAAGCCAGCAAGTGTCTAAAAAACAATTCTCTTCAACCCAAACATGGTGACTGAATCCACTCACTCCTCTGAACATGGCAACACATCAATCAGGCTAAGGCAGAGCAATTTGGACATCCAGTTGAAAGTCTAAAAGGTCTTGAAAGAAAATGTGGACTCTGGATTACATTCTTAAACCAGGCAAGGTTTCAGCAGGTGCTGAGATCCTTTTCTCCCTTATGCTCTCAGGTCCAAGACAAGAGACAACTACTAAGACATTCCCCTACTCATTATTTGCATACCTAAAAATTAGAAGAACAGGTTTCTAGGTGAGTCTTGAAATCAGAAGAGTTAGAGATGAGAGTAGAAAGGGTAGGTAGAAGTTAAGGTATTGTCTTGTGACAGAAAAAAAAAATTAGTCTGCCTTGGAAGGAAAATGAGAAGGAATTTAGAAAGCCTGTCCTAGAAATACCCATTGGAAAAGACCATATGGCCTCGAGGGTGTGGTTCTCTAGGAGATTCTCCACATTACACCTGAAATGCTGTGTTAAATATGGAATTGCTCTATTGTCACTATACTTGACAAAAAAGATGGTTCTCCAGAGATTAAGGACTGTTCAATTATCAAATATTCCTAACTTCCTAAAGAAAACTTACGTTTTCATTTTTTATTTATGGGATGTGGGGGTGGGGGATGGTAGGTTTGTTTGGGGCCATACTTGCCTATGCTCAGGGCTTATTCCTGGATACCTGGTGGTATGGGGGACCAGATGCTGTGGTGCTGGGAAATGGATCGAACCAGTGTCAGCCACTTGCAAGGCAAGCAAAGGCAAGCACCTTCACCCACAATCTGATCTCTCTGAGCAATAAACTTTCTAAGAGTGTCTTGGAGGCCTGTCTTCTTCAGTGAGGGCAGAGACAGAACCTGGGTAGATGGGGCGGAGAGCTGAGTCTAATCATGGCCTAGCTGCAGGTGCAAGAAGCAAGCATGCACACAACAAACATGGAGCATGAAGACAAGCCCTTTAGCGGCTGCCATGCCTCAAGCTAGCTGCCCCTCCCAGAAGGCAGTAAATGCATCTGATTGGGAGTCAACCTCACAACCGCACTGCAGGTCAATTCTATGGCTCATCAAAACTATCCCGGAGCTTAGCTGTCTGATACCCTCTGCCATTTCACCCCTTCAGTTTAATTTAGTTCTGTGTTACTTCCTTCTTCCCCCACATCCCTTGCTTTGCCTGATTAGGGCCAGAAATTTTTTCATTAAGTCACTTTATAGAGCAATAACAACATTTACTATTCATGAAGTCGCCCCTCCATAATTTTTAAGTCTTTCCATGTGTCTGGAAGCTTATTTCTGCTCTTCTCGTTTTACAGAGTACCTCTCTTCCTTCCAAACACAAACTCAAAAGAAAGAGGAAAAGGTGGGGGGGAGGGGGGAGAAGGGTGGAGGGGTGGATGTGGGGGGGGGGAGATAACATCCAGATTCTTTAAGTGTTTTTAATCCAGTTACATTTCCCTGGACTCACACAGCTCCCCACTGAAATGGACCGCGGACCTGAATTCCAGGCTAAGAATTAAGTCAAGAGGAAAAGGAGGGCAGAAACAAATAACAGAGTCAGCTCTATGCTATGAAAACCGCTATGTTGACTGGGGCTCCCTGGTTTTAACCCATTCATTTTCCCCCTTTTCTAGCATCCTGACTGGTAATCTTTCCAGTCCCTTTACAGCAAGCGAGCAAACGACATGTTCCCTGCTTCCGAGGAGATTTAAAACAAGTTTGTTCAGTCTCTCGAGCAGATACTTTCTGAAGAATGTGGTGTAAGACGAAGTTCACATTTTAATGTCATAGGTTGTCGGACAGAGTTGTGCTGCTTGTGGGCACAAACCAGGTTCCTACGCAAACATAAACACCCTCGGAGGAGTTAATTTGGCAATCGGCAACCACACTAGTATCCTAGCCGGCTGCCCACGGAGCTTTTAAACACACACACACACACACACACACACACACACACACACACACACGCACGCACGCACAAGGCGCTTGGGAAATGTCAGGAGCTGACATCTGGAAGTCAGTCGGACCCCAAAGGTAAATGGTTCCCGAGGAGGCATTCCTAGGCTGTCAGGCCACAAAAGCATGCAGCCCCCCCTCCCCAATCCCCCAACCGCGTCCATGCAGGCACGGTCTCATCCCCCAGCCCCCACCCCTCACTCCGGCAGTCGTCCCAGGTCTACATCCCAAGAGGAGGAGAGAAAAGTAAAACCAAAAAAAAAAAAAAGGAAAAGAAAAGAGAAAAAAAGCAAAGGAGGAAAGGAGAACGAGGTGGTGGTGGTGGTGGTGGCGGGGACGTGGTGGCAGAGGAGCCCGAGAGGCAGCTCCGCGGCTACTCACCCGCCAGCTAGCGCCGCCGCGAAGCGAGCATGACTCCGCCGCCGCCGAGCCTCGGGGCTGCCGCGCGGCCGACACGGCGGGCCGCGCTTAAATAGCCGCGGGCCCGGGAGCCTCGGAGCGGCGCGGCCACTCCCGGCGAGATATGGTTCTAATCAGATGCTGGCAGCTGAGGACTCCCCTGGAATGCGCCGGGATGTTTTTGCTGCCTGCACTTGGTAACTCCCCCTCAACGTGTCTGCCGAGTCTTCCAAACTTAACTGTTTAGGCACTCGAGCGGCCGCCCAGGGCCGGACCAGCGCCGCCAGCGGGGGGCGGTCGCCAGGAAGCCGCGGGCACCCGGAGAGGAGGGCCAGCACCCCCAGCCACGGCCCCAGGCTCCCCCGAGTGGCCCGGGGGCCGGGGACGGTGCAAATAAGGACAGGAAAGGGAAACTCTCGGCAGGAAAGGGGTGGGATCCAGCCGACCTTCGTTGCACAGATTCCTTCCCGGGGTTGCCACTCGGACAGGGTGGTCCACCCAGTCCTCCGAACCCCTTTTTTGGGGGGACCTTCGGACAAAGGGCCGCCTTTACCCTTGAGTGTCTTGCCTCCGGCCAGAGGCGTCTGATCCTAGTTGAGAGCTGCTCTTTGCCAGGGACGGGCGCAGGATTGCTCCCTTGGAAGGAACCTTCCTGCCGCCTTCTTTGCAGCTGTGGATGAAATTGCTGGGGAATTTCAGGCGAGCGACTGTCATACTCCCCTTCGAGACGAAAACGCGCGTGTCTATATCGCCTTGGTAAATAAACAAGGTTATAAGCTGGCTTCCCTCTCACCCGGCACATCCGCGCCCTCTCCTAAGCCAAGTTCACTTGCACCGATTTCCAGAGCTTCCCCGTCCCTCTATGAGAAAGATAAAATCAGAAATCAAGAATTTGGAAAATAAGTGATAGGCAGTGTGGAGCCATGGATGATGCCTCCAGGATAGACTTGGATGAAGCTGAAGGATCTGAGAATTTTTCTCCATAGTTTGGAAGCACCGCCCCAAAGCTCAGCTGCTTTTTAAGAATTATGGAATGATGCTTTTCATTCTTATGAAAAGCGTGTCTTCCTGTGCTCCCCCCCCTTCTCCCCATCTTTTTGTTTTGGGGGGTGGGTAGAGCCAGAGGCAGTATAGACTAAAAGTGGGAATGTGAAATTGTGGTGCGGAGGGGAAGGAGTTATCGATTTTATTGAGAGAGCTACACACAATGGATTGCATTTTACCTCTGGAAGCTGGAGGTTCAAATCCGGCTCATGGGATTCCAAGGATATAGTTTGTGGTCCCAGCCTAGCCCCGTCGGCAAAGCCACTGTGTAATTTGGGGCAGTGCAATGTGAGTGGCCATCCCTGCTCACAAGTAGGTCAGGCCTGGAACTCCTCCGGAGAAGTGGGGAATAAAGGCCAAAGCAGCACCGCCAGGGGCAACGCGACCTCTCCTGGTCTCCTCCCTCCTTACCTGAGGCGGTGGGAGGGGAGGGGATGGGTTTCCATTTTCTCTGGGATACTTTGGTAGTATTAAAAGAAAAAAAAAAGACTGTGATGAGGATTCTGAGAGATATTACTGAGGTAAGGAGCTTAACTTGTTTGCAGCCACCTCCCCTCCCCCCATTCCATCTCGGACACAGCATAAACTCCCTTGAGCACTGCCGGGAGTGATCCCTAGGCATCTAACCAGGATTAAGCCCTGAGAACCACTGGGTGTGATCCCTAAACCCAAACAAACAAACAAAATAACTGTGGGATGGTAAGAGATATTCAAGCTTTAGTCTTAGATTAGCCTTTTAAAAATGAATCTTTATCTATTTTCTTAAGACACTGTGATTTGCAAAGTTATCCGTGGTTGAGTTTTAGGCATACCATATTCCAGCATGGACAACCTGGCAGGCTATCGAATGTAACCTGCCCACACGGCAGAGTCTGGCAAACTCCCCATGGCGTACCCAATATGCCAAATACCAGTAACAATGATGGGTCTCATTCTCCTAACCCTGCAAGGGCCTTGAATATGGCACTTTAAAATCTCAGGGCTAGGACGAAGGAGATGTTACTGGGGCCTGCTCGAGGCAATCAAGGAACAACAGGATGATCGTGATCATGATATTCCAGCACCAGTTCCACCACCAGAGTCAATTTTCGTTTGCCAGCATCCTGTCCCCAGGTTCCCTCCCACTCATCAAGGTTCCCTCCGCCTCTTTGTTAGGCACTTTTTATTTGTTTGTTTATTGGGGGGAGGTTGGGAAGGGGGGAGCACAACCAGAGATGCTCAGGAGTTGGTCCCAGCTGTGCATTCAGGAATCACTCTTGGTGGTGGTAAGGAGACCCTGTGGGAGGACGGGGATCGAACCCAGGTCAGCTGTGTGCAAGGCAAGCACTGTACCCCGGTACTATCCCTCCAGTCCCAACAGACACATTTTGGGTTGATTGGTTGTTGTAATTTGGATTCCTGCCCTCATTGTTACTGATTCTAATTTGGTTCTAGAGCTATAGGACTCCTCTACACCACCCGTGTACCTGAGGCCCGGCCCCCTGCCCCATTTTACATATCACTGCCATTCAGAACTTGAATTGTAGACATCTCAGGACTTGGTGCTTAATTTTCAAGATCCAGAAATCTGGAAGGGGGGGATTCACTTTCAGAGGCTAAGTAGCTGGGGGAAATGACAGCTGATTTTAGGCAAATAGAGGCTTTGGCGATTGAAAAGAAATGTGACTCCCTTTTAATTAACCTTAATATGTAATACTTTCTCCACTCAGATGGGATCACTCAAACTTATTTAAAAATTTCAAGGCTTTTCAAGAAATGTTAACGTATGTTTGCTCTGCCCTACCAAGTAGAAGGGATTTGTCTAAGAAGCCAGAGGAAGAAAATAATTTCATCCTCAGTGAACTGCAGTTTCAAAGGGCTTTGATGAAAACAGTTCACTTACGAGCACTGGATTCACGCAGCTTAAAACTGACAGCTCTGTTGTTTTATGTGTAAAGCTGAAGCCCACAGTGGAGTGCTCTGATTTGAAATGTATTTTTGTATCTCTAGAGCGCTGATATTGTTTCTGGCAGTGATTCGATGTTCTGCTCACATTAAGGGTGAAAAAAATATCAAAGAGAATAAATTTAACCCCTTTTATTTCTGGTCAAACATTGTCTCTGTTCTCTCAGGACTTCATAGGCTTGTTTTGGGTGAATTTTTTGGGGGGTTCGGGGGGAAGGGAAAGGAAGCAGGAAGGGATCATACCAGGTGGTACTCAGGGCTTACTTCTAGTTCTGTGCTAAGGGATCACTCATAACAGTGCTCAGGGAACATGGGAGATGCCGGGGTTCGAACCAGGGTCAGTCTTGTGCAAGGCGAGCTCCCTACCCAGGGGTTCAGCTTTGGCCCAGAGCTTCTCTTTTTAATGTGTTGAAAATAAACTACCTTGGGGCTAAAGAATCCCACTCAAGCCCACCCAGGCATTAACCCTGCCTAAGCCAAGGTCTTTTCTTATCACCACTGATTGTATATTTATCAAATTAAGGCGAGGACAATTTAATATAGGCTGAGAGAAACTGGTGACTGCATGACTTTTCACTTTGCACAAAACCTGGGAGGGAGAAGGGGGGGAAAACCTGACAACACTGTTCCCAGTCTAGGAAAGCGGTAGTTAATCCCGTGATGGCTTGCTGAAGAATGCATGGTTTATTATTAAAGTAATCTCTTAAGATTTTCCTGGAATGTGCTTCCACAGCAACTCTGCCTGTGTGAGCTATCCTATGTGTGTGTCTTTTCTTCCGTAATTGAGCTGACTTTCCCCCCTTTTGCTCAGAGATCTAGTTCCTCCTCCCTCTTTCTCTCCCTTCTCTTCTTCCATGCTTTTCTCCACTGCTCTTATCTCTCTTGAATGTGCCATTTGGATGCCTTCTATTTGTGGTGGATTGTAAATGGCATTGAAACTTGGCCCTAGAGACGGTGCCTCCTGATACCTTGCTGGGACACTTCACAGATGTTAAAAAAAAAAAAAAAGAAAAGAAAAAAAGTCAAAGGGAGGCCACAGGTAGTACAAAGGTTAAGGCACTCACATGTGACTGTGGCTACTACAGCCCTGGTTCGAGTCCCTGCGCTGCATATAACCCGCCCCCCCACACCCCCCGCCACCAGCACCTCCAGAAGTGACCCTTAAAGAGAAAAATAAAAAAGAACTCCCAAATGAGGATTTAGTCAAGTCTGTGCATCTAGTAAGGTCACAGTTTTTCTTTCCCTCTACTGTGTCCCCCAAAAAGAGAGTACTGTGCCCAAAAATGAGAAAGAGAAGCGAAAGAGAGGGGAGAGAGAGAAAGAGAGAGAGAGAGAGAAAGAGAGAGAGAGAGAAAGAGAGAGAGAGAGAGAGAGAGAGAGAGAGAGAGAGAGAGAGAGAGACTAGTATTGTTCCCAGAAAGCCAGTGAATGTTCTTTGACCTTGACTGGTCCTGCATATTTATAAATGCAGAAAAACTGGCTCTATTAGATTTGACGACTGGCAAGGCCTGACAAACATTGGAGACCTTTCCCTATCCCTATCTATCATCAATCTACTATTGAAAACCTAAACTATTCAGGGTTAGTTTCAGAGAAGGCAATCTGGTTTTATTTTGTTGTGTTGGCTGCTTTTATTTTCTTGGTTTCACCTGCATCGAACCTCAGCACTCAGTATCTATTGTTTGTAATTGAAGTATTAGTGCAAATCAAGTGGTGAGTGCTAATAGTCAGGGTAGTGGAAAGTGAGCAACATTAAAAAAAATTAACACATTTAACATTAAAAATACATAGTAAAAATATATAGCTAATTAAATTTTGCTACCAGTGTAAAAAGTAGAATAATATGCATTTGCTATAAATATAAATTTTTTTGATGGGGAAGGCCACACTTGGCAGTGCTCAGGGCTTACTCCTAGCTCTGTGTTCAGGCAAAACCACTCCTGGTACTATCAGGGATCAAATCCTTATCAGCCATGTGCAAGACCTTCCCCATTGTGCTATCTCCAGAGCTTTGTGAGGGTTTGGCCACAGGTGGCAGTGCTCAGGGATTAGTCCTGATAATACTCAGGGGTATCATATGTGATGCTGAGAACTTAAGTGGGTCAGCAAGACCACACAAGGCAAGTGACTTAGACATTGTGCTATCTCCCTGATATTGCAGGCAATATAAATTTTTACATGAAAAATTCATATGGAGAAAAGAATTACTGGTTAAAATATTGTCGATTTGGAAAGCAAGATGGAAGTAGTTATTAATAACAAAAACATCAAATGATCACGATCATTCTGTTGTTCGTCGATTGCCTTGAGCAGGCACCAGTAACGTCTCCTTCGTCCTAGCCCTGAGATTTTAAAGTGCCATATTCAAGGTTCTTTCAGAATTAGGAGAATGAGACCCATCATTGTTACTGGTATTTGGCATATTGGGTATGCCACGGGAAGTTTGCCAGACACTGCCGTATGGGCAGGTTACTTTCGGTAGCCTGCCAGGTTGTTCAAAAGTAAGAATGAGATAATAAGATGTCGCATGGCGATATAATCCTATAAAACTAAGGACAGAATCACAGTGCAGTTATAACTCATCTGCACAGTGAAATCCTATGCTATTATTTAAAATAATAGATTAAATTGAAGTTAAACTTTGTAATATGGAAAGATTCTAATTAGGTATTGTTGAACGAAGAAAGAAAGAAACAGGAAAAAGAAAAGGAGTAAAATCAGTTTCTTTTTAGGAATGCAAAGGGCAACACCTATCCATACACATTTGATCATATCTATGTTTACCTGTGATGTTCATTTGTATATACATATGATTATAAGAAAGGTAAGACTCGTTTGCAAAACAGGTTATTAGTGACCTGCTGGAGGTGAAAGAAGACAGGGTAGAAAGGGGATGTGACTTGTCCATTGAGAAAAGAATGAGTCTCCAGATACAGGTCACATTTGTCACATTTGAGCAAACTAATAAATGCACAGGTCTGCATCAATTTTTTCTTCGAAAATACACCGAATGACTTTATAATTTAAAAAAAAAGGAGTTATGTAAAAGAAATCTCACAAAACAGCTTCCATTAAACATCTTTCCTCAAAAGCAATTGACTCAAGAGGACAGTCCTCAAACTTAAATGTTCACAAGTCATTCTGAGAGCTTGCTTCGAGGGTAAATTCCTAAGGACTCCCACTGGAAAGGTATGTGTGTGTGGTGGAGGGGACAGAGTGTCCTTGGCGAGAGTCCTTCCCTATGGAATGAAAGTGAATTACTAAAATCACTGCTCATCACTTACGGGATCTCAGGGGCCAGAGTGATAATATATCGGGTGGGGTGTTTGCCTTGCATGTGACTGACCTGGGTCCGATCCCCAGAATCCCATATGGTCTCCTGAACACCACCAGGAGTAATTCCTCAGTGCATAGCCAGGAATAACCCATGAGCATTGCCAGGTGTGACACAAAAATCCAACCCCCCCCCCAAATTTAAAAAATAATAAAGGAATCTTAGCCATTAGTAAGAGCAGGTACTTGCCCTGCTGAGAGCAACGGAGGCAGCTCTCCTTTTTTGCTGCACTTAGCTTCAGTGAAAAGGACCTGTGACTCATTGACAGTTCTCTGTCATGCCTGAAATCACACATCTTGGCTTCAAAGTGGTTGTTGGGCGGACAAGAGACACAGTATCGGGGTGACCAGTATAGCTCTGCAAGCATCCCTAGGTTTGGCCCTGGAGATCCCTCAGCACTGCTGCGCCCCCACCTCCAGCCCCCAGCCCTCTAGTCCCCAAGAAGACACCATCCTCGGGCTCAGCTATTGAACCACAGGCCTGAGAGAATAGGCAGGAAGGATCCCTAACTCAGCCAGGCATCATTTGGGTGTCTCACAAAGAATAAATAGAATAAATTTGGAAACTTAAACTGGAATAGGAGTTGTATTTTGGTGGTAAAGAGTAAAAGTAAAGGCCCTCCCGTTGATCATCGATTTGCTCGAGCGGGCCCAGTAACGTCTCCATTGGAGACTTTGTTGTTACTGTGTCTGGCATATCGAATACGTCACGGGGAGCTTGCCAGGCTCTGCCGTGCGGGCGAGATACTTTCGGTAGTTTGCTGGGCTCTCCGAGAGGGGCAGAGGAATCGAACTCGGGTTGGCCATGTTGGCTGCGTGCAAGGCAAACGCCCTACCGCTGTGCTATCGGTGGTAGAGAACATGTTTCATATGTTTGAGGCCTTGGTTTTCATCTTTGGCACCAACTCTCCTCCCCTCCAAAAGACTAGAAAATGGAAACTACCTAAGGTACATGATTTCCCCTTATGATATAGCAAAGAAAGGTGATATTAGAACTGGGTTAAAGTTTGGTCTCCATCTGCAAGATTTTGGGCAAACCATCTAACTTCTCAAGGACTCGACTGACTTATATAACATAGGGATTGTACCATTTTTTGCTCCCTTCTGACTTTTGGTGGAAAGCAAAGGAAATCATAGCCAAGACAGATCTTTAGCAAGTCTGAGATTTTACTATAAACTATGCAAAAATGATCTAAATGTATTGCAAAGAAGGTACTATAGTCTTAAATGATTTCTATCACCAAAAGCAGAAATTCCATCATTACTAAATTGTGTAAATTGTGTTGGGTAATACACTTTAATGGCAGGAGTAAACTTCCCTAAGGCTTAGGAGGGGTTGGGGGATGGTGAGGGGTGGGGCTCAGATCCTTACTAATCCTGTATTAGTGCAGAATGTTTAAAAGACCAATTTTTCCTGTCAAAGAGAAAGAAGTTTCTGTTGTAAGAGAATATTGGGAATGGGAATGAGAAAGCAAGTGAGAAAATAGACACTAAAGTCAATCTCTTTTCTTTTCTTTTTTCTTTTTTGGTTTTTGGTTCTGAGGTTACTCCTAGGTCTGCATTCAGGAATTTCTCCTGGAGGTGCAGGGGTGGGGGGTTGGGGGATGCTGGGGATCCAATCTGCATGAGCCGCTTGCAAGGCAAGTGACTTACCTGCTGTGCTATTGCTCTGGGCCCTCAATCTCTTTTCTCTGGGGACCTACTGCTAATACTGGTTAAAGGCACCCACCATCCATAGACTCCCCACTCTCAATTTTAAACCCCCACCTCACCCCAGATTTTCACTCTGTTCCAATGATGGCCAAATGCTATTCTTGGCTTTCTGTCCTGACTAAATGCACTCAGTTCTAAATTCAATCTATTCTTTTGTTTGTTTGTTTGTTTGTTTGTTTTGGTAGGGGGTTGGGACCACACCTAACTGTGCTCAGAGCTACTTCTGGCTCTATGCTCCTGGTTGCTCACAGTAGCGCTAGGGGACCCCGTGGTGCCTGGGATTGTACTGGGGACAGCCGCATGCAAGACAAGTACTCTCTGGCCGGCCCCTGTTCTTACATTTTCATAAATCAAGACAGAATTCTATTTGTTGTGTTTATTTAATGTGGAAATCTTAAATCGCTTAATTAGAAAAATGGCAAGATAATGGGTTAGTGCACATGCTTTGTGTTCCTGTTAGAATGCCTGATCTCTGAGCATCTCCTGTATTGACCCTTGATCACTGCCTGAGAGTAGCTCCTGAGCAACACCAAGTGTGCCTTCACACCTGGAATAAACAAATAAATAATAAGAGTAAAAACTTTTTTTTTTTTGCTTTTTGGGTCACACCCAGCGATGCTCAGGGGTTACTCCTGGCTCATGCACTCAGGAATTGCTCCTGGCGGTGCTCGGGGGGACCATATGGGATGCTGGGAATCGAACCTGTGTCGGCCATTTTGGCTGCGTGCTAGGCAAATGCCCTACCCGCTCTACTATCGCTCCAGCCCCAGTAAAAACTTTTGAAAGTAAATAGCTGGTGTATATTCATGCCCAGGCTTCTGCACATTTTCTAGAAAGTTGTACTATAGGTTTCACTAGATTGTCCACAGAACAAATGGCATAAAACCAGGCTAATATAGAGGATATTATGAGTCTGTGGCCATTATATATTCTTTCTTTCCATTTTTATCTGAAGACTTTTTTTTTCTGAATCTTTAGTACCAATCTGATTATTTATCATCAAACCATCATTGTCAAACAAGTTAGGACAGGCAGTTGTATTTCTAAAAGGTGAAGCAGAGGAACCTTGTTTTACTGCTGTTTACAGAGTTAGGGACAGAGCTAGAACTATTGCTCAACTCCCCGGAATGACCTAGAACACATTGCTCAGACATTCATGGCCAAATCAGGACCCGAGTGGCTAGTGATAATATTCAGGGTTCACGGAATGCTACATTGGTCTGTGCACACCTGGAAAAGAATACCTATCCTAGAGAGTCCTTCATGTGGAAGACACTGGCTAATGAGAGGGAGCCCAGAGCAGTGTGACCTGGACATGAGGGAGTGCTCCTAGTGATTAAGAACGTCTGGGAATTCTGCCAGTGTCTAAGTGAACTGGCATCTGTAGTCAGAGTAAGATACACTTTAAGCATGAAAGGTAGGATAGACTCTGCTGCCTGTGAATAATTGAGTTCCTTGAAATATTTGAAGACTTTGCAAATATATGAAGATTAGATTAAACCTCTCTCTAGTCACAGGTGGTAGAGAAGGAGTCTGTATTGGGTTGACGAGTACTCCCTCCTCACAGCCATCAAACCCTTGTCTGCCTGGGACCTCTGAAGGCACCTTATTTATTTATTTAGAGGAAATTCAATATGCAACTGTAATTGGCTGAGATGAGATCATACGGAATTACATGAAGTCTGACTTCAGTGCAACCTTTTTTTTGGCTTGTATTATAATATGTTTTGGTCAGGATACTATTATTTCCTTTTTACATTTAGTACAAGTCCATGGTTTACCAATTGTGGCTTTTGAATAATTTTTTTGTTGTTGTTCTTGTTTGTTTTGTGGACACACCCAGCAGTGCTCAGGGCTACGTTCTGGCTCTGCATTTAGAAATCACTCCTGGAAGAACTTAGAGGACCAAATGTGGTGCCAAGAATCAAAGTCAGGTCAACTGCATGAAAGGCAAGCTCCCTACCTACTGTACAGCCCCAGGTTGTATGACTATTAGGAATATTGTTGAACCTGTTTACAAAGTAAGGGAAAGAATAGAACATCCATTGTGATGTTATTTTATTTTGATGTGACTGTTTGGACACATCTGGCAGTGCTTTAGGATCAATCCTGACTGATCTCAGGGACCGTATGTTGGGCAAGCGACTGAACAGAGGTATTGACATGTCAGGCAAGTGCCTTATCTGCTATGCTATCTCTGTGCCTCAATATTGTGGTGTAAGGAGAACAAAATTAATTGATATTTCTAAAGAACCTGTGATGGTACCATGTAGTAGATACTGATGATATATTTTTTGGAGTATTTTGTAACAGTGAACAAAAAAATAAACCTGGAGATAAAACTTAAATTGCAAATATTTCACTTGTAAATCAATGTATAAGAATGCAAACTCACTTGCCAAAGATATATGTCTTAGGGTTGCTTAGAATAACAACAACAAAAGAAGCAATTTAAGTGACCATCAATAACAGAAGACACAAATAATCAATTCCTATCAATAATAGAAATGACATGGATGTATGACTCAGAAATGCTTGAATCAACACAGATGAGCTACATCATCAGAACAAGGAATCAAAAAAATACAGAAAGCTTGTTGCCATTTATACATTATTTTAATATAAAAATAAAGTTGCTCATTACTTAAAAATACAAATATTCAGGGTCAAAGAGATACTATATCTCTCTCTCTAATATATATATATATATATATATATATATATATATATGAAGCAAGCTTCTTATCTTGCATGCAGCTGACTCAGGTTCAATTTCAGGTACTACACATGATTCTCTGAGCATTGCCAGAATGATCCTCGAGTACAGAGTTAGCAATAAACCCAGAACACCACTGGTGTGATCCAAAAACCAAAGGATAATACTAGGATTTTTCCCCTTAAGACTTGTTGGGGATACATATTGTCTGACATATGTTTTCATATGCGGCTCCACGGCAGAGGCTCATCTCTTCCACTTGCTTGTTCCTCTTTCTGCTCTGCCCTGTCCTGATCCATTGGACTCTGCTTTGTACTTTCTGTTATACTTCTCTTCTTCATAGATCAGTGACCTCACTTTAATTTATTTCTCTGCCTTTGATCATGGCCTCCGCTTTTTTTCAAGACTGCCCTTGGTGATGAGGCTTTTACCCTAAGGAGAAAGTTCTGATCTGATCTGAAGTCTGGCTCTGGTCTCGACTTGACAATAATTGGTGAGAGAGAGAAAGAAAATGGGAAGTTTGTGTACTACTGCTGAGCACAGCACCATGTGGCCACTGAAAAAAGTGTTTTCCTGAGTAAGATTTCAAAGAATGTTGGGTAAAAGTGGAGGTGGTAGGATATGTGTCTGTGTGTGTGTGCACATGCACACACACACACACACACACACACACATGAGCATGTATTAATTTATAATATAAACTGTTGGGCTTTTTATCTTTTTTTTTTTTTAAAACAAGAAATGGGGCTAGAGCAATAGCACAGCAGGTAGGGCATTTGCCTTGCATGTGGCCGACCCTGTTGGCCCAGGTTTGGTTCCTCCTCCCCTCTCAGAGAGCCCGGTCAAGCTACCGAGAGTATCTCACCCACACAGCAAAGCCTGGAAAGCTACCCCTGACATATTCGATATGCCAAACACATTAACAACAATGGAGATGTTACTGGGCCCGCTCGAGTAAATCAATGAACAAAGGGAGGACTGTGACAGTAAGAAATGGTGGATAAAAAATTTATGTACATGAAATGGAACACCATGCAGCTGTATATGACAAGATAGAGTCAGCCTGTTGTATCTAGAGCACAGAGCTAGACGACAGCATGTTAAGGGAAATAAGTCTGAGAAAGGATAAATACTGGATAGTTTCACACATGTGATATAAAGAAGATGCAATAATAAGAAATCATCAGAGTTTTGTTGTTTTGGATTTTGGGGGAGCCACACCTGGCTATGCTCAGGGCTTACCCCTAGACTTGTGCTCAGGAATTATTCTTACATGCTATATTTTCTCTCAGGCCCTAAGAAATCCATAGACCTTGACTACAGAACTGGGGTGACCGAGTGGTATTGTGGAAGGGCTTGGGAATGGTGACAGTGACAATAGGAAGCAGTGGAGAATCTTCGACCCTTTGGTGGTGGAAATGGGGCCATAATTTTATACAAAAAGAGTAGACATTAACAGTACTGCAACTGTGTTATCTCAATGGCAATTTCAAAATGAAAACAAAAGAAATATTCATGGAAGTTACAGATTGTGGGATGAACTCAAAGTCATCAGTAATCTTGAATATTTTTTATCTGACTTTGAGAGATAATCACTCCATTTAAATGGGAGCAACTTAAGTTTGTCCCCCCAGGGAAAAAGAATTGTGCTTAATATTCAGACTAAGACTCCTCCAGACTGATCTCTCCTCAGTGAAAGAACATTCCTCCAGGTCAGCACAGGGAAAGAAACTTCACCCCTTGCTTTTGTTGGGAGAAGCCAAGGTTCCCCGAACCGATAGGTCTCTGCCTGGACTGCCTTAACTTTGGTCCTCCATGGAAGAACTGAGCTCACTCGAAGTGTATTTGCTAAAGAAACAGTCCCTGCAAACGTCTGGTTAGGTTTGGGCTAGAAAACCTGTCTGGAACTCTGCAGTTAAGTCCTCTAGTCGGTTTGCTGTGGCCAACCAGGAAATGTGTACTCATAAATTTTAAAATGTGTTTATCTGTTAAGTGGATACTTTCTATTATTTGGGTTTACACTAAGGCAGATTTTAAATTAATACCCCCATTAACCACGCCCAGTCATTTGATAATGGGTGAATTCCTACTTACCTTCGCCCACCCTTCCTTCTCTCTCTCTCTCTCTCTCTCTCTCTCTCTCTCTCTCTCTCTCTCTCTCTCTCTCATACACACATACCTTTATATTTAGCCATAATTGACTTCAAAGTTTAGGCAAGAAGATGCTGCTAAATGAGGCTTCTGGATAGAAAAGTCGTAATTTATGGGACTATTGATTTCTCTGGGAGAACTACCTCCACAATGGCTTATTTCAGATTCTCAGGTGAGTCTCTGCAGTGAGAGAGAACATGATGGGCCCTGTCAGCTCTTGTGTGCCTCAGCACCAGCTCAGGCACTGTCTTGGTTAGAAGGTATGATTTGCCTCTCTCCTAATGTGCTGCTACTAAAAGGCGCCTTTCACAATATTCCTGGTCAGTGGGAATGACTGGTCGGTCGTTTTCAAAGAAAATTGCCTCAGGAACATGGTATTCAAATATCTGCAAGTTCCATGTTCAGATTTTTCAACAGAAGAAAGGTTGCCTAGTTCCCACAGCAGGTCACAGACAATGCCAACCCATGGAGATCAAGCACACAGAAAAGAGAGCCCTGGCTCTGCTGTTAGCTGTTTGTTAACTGCAGATAAACGGTTTAACCTCTATGAACCTTAGATTTCTTATTTGTAAAATGGACAAACAATACTTGTGCTGCAGTTTTTATTTTGTGGAGTAGACTCCTTAGTAATAAACAAGAAATGCCAAATTGCTGGCAAGCAGAACGTTGAATGGTGCTATCATTGAAAATGGCAAGAAAAAGGAGACACTCATATTCTTATCATTTTAAGATTTTCTCATAAAAAGAATCCTTAGGTCCAGGGAGATAGTTCAGTGGGTAAGGCTTGCAGGTGTCTTGCAGGTAGGTGTCTGACTAGGATTCAAGCCTCTGCATCCCATATGCCCATGTGATTCCCCCTCCCCCACAACACACACACACACACACACACACACACACACACACACACACACAGCCCTTCAAGAGTGATCATTAAATGTAGAGACAGGAGTAATCTCTGACCATCTCTGGGTGTGGCCCTCAAACAAGTAAACAAATAGAATGCTTAATTTTTTGTTGCTGGATTCCATTGTCTGGAATTAATAACTGAAAAAATGGTAGTTTTTGTTTGTTTTTTGTTGGTTTTTTAAGCCACACCTAGCACTGCTCAGGGATTACTCCTGGTTTTGCACTCAAGAATTGCTCCAGGTGGTGTTCTAGGACCATATGGGATGCAGAAGATCTAAGATCGGACCTAGGTGTGCTGCTTGCAAGGCCAGCACTGTTCCCACTGTACTATCTCTCTGGTCCAAGTAAGTCTTAATGGGAAAGCAATGTAGTATTTTCATATAGGAAGATCGTCTGATCATTTTTAAGTATCGCCATAGCTACCCCCTGGTCTGAGCACCTGTGTGTCTTACTAGGATTAGTGAAATAACCTCTATCTATTTTGATTTGTAATGTGACTGCAGTTAGTGAGAAGATAGGGGTCAGTGGGGCTCTCAAAATATGTCCCCTAATATCACACTTTTATTTAGAATCCTTTATAAAACCTTAAAGCCTAAATTCTTAGACATGCTCTCCAAGGCTATATTGATCTGCCCTTCATCTGCCATTACATTGTCACAGCTCTTCCTGATTCTCCTTCCCCACCCAACATGTCACCTGCCACACTCACTCACTCACCTCTCAGATCTTCATGCTTGATAATCTTAACCTGGTCTCTCTTTTTCCAGATTCCTGACTAGTGTAGTTAGATTCTCACTACACTAGAGAGGTGCTCAACTGTTATCTTCTCAGGCAAAGTATTGTCAGTCATAGTGCTGAGTTGAATACTGCCTTTCAAAACTTTATGTCTCCCTGGAAGCTGTGAATGTGACCTAATTTGGAAATAGTTCACAGATATAATCAAGGTAAGATAAGGTCATCTTGGCAAGGGGAAGATAAGGTCTTACTGTTTTAGGGTGGTCCCTAAATCCGATAATTGATGTCCTTTCTTAAGAATTAAAAAATTTGGACACAGGCCCACAGGGAAGAAAGTGATATACTGTAAAGATAGAGGCAGAGGTTGGAATAATGCAGCTGCAAGTGAAGGTACATCAGGATTGCAGATGCTCAGAGAAACCAGGAAAGAAATTTAAAACAGATTCTTCCCTAGGGCATTTGAAAGATTTAAAATCCTGACAATTCCTTGATTTCCAACTTCTAGCTTCCTTAACTAGAGAATAGAATACATTTCTCTCAATTGGTACATGAGGCTGAGAAAGCTAACCAAATCATTTGCTTTTGAAATAGTTTTTCTACTACTCCAGTCTCTCAGGTGTGATTTACATTTTACCCAGAGTGTCTTAGTAACTTCCAGGGACAGATGATTTCTAACATTCCCTTAAGCAATATCTTTCATTGACTGTACCTATCAGTCACCCACTGTGGTCACCAAACACTACTTAGCTTTCCTTCTCACCAACATCTCCAAACTGGAATTGTTTATTCTTAAGTGCATGACATTCCTTTTTTCAGGAATTAGAATACCTGCAAAACTTGCTTGATTTCTACTGTTCCTCTTGTCCCAGGTTGGAGAAGATAGCTACACATATTCAATTATCCTGAGAGATCCATTCAAACAAGTAAAAACAAAAATAGCAAGTGCACAATTGTGGAATATTAATATAACATAGTATGTGACTAATATCCAAGGACAGACAAAACAGATTCAGAGAACTGGTCCATGGTTGGGAGCTTGCCACAAGTTTGTGTGTGTGGTGGTGGGGGGGGGGGGGGCGCAGAGGACAGTTAGAATAAAGAAGGACCACTATGACAATAGTACCTGAAAATTATCATTCTGAACAAGAACTGAGTGCTGAAAGTAGGTAAAAAGGATATGCAAGATAACCTTTCAGTATCTGTATTGCAAACCATTTAATGTCCAAAGAAGTGGGGGATAGAGGAAAAGAGAAAGAGAGAGAGAGAGAGAGAGAGAGAGAGAGAGAGAGAGAGAGAGAGAGAGAGAGAGAGAGAGAGAGAGAACAGAAGTGTCAGGAGGAAAACTGGGGACATTGGTGGTGGGAAATGTGCACTAGTGAGGGGAAGGGTGTCGGAACATTGTATGACTGAAACCCAATCATGAACAACTTTGTAACTGTGTATCTCATGGTGATTCAATTAAAAAAATAGCAAAAACATTATTCAGTTTCATGGTGTGATTTGATATGATAATTAACCTACTACCATCTATACTTGTACACAAACCAAATTAATTCTTGCCATTTGGTGTTTGTTTGTTTAAATACCAGTTTTCTGAGATGCTGTAGGGAGTAGAGTACTAACAAAGAAGTATATTTGAAGTGTTCTAAATCTAATCAAGCCTCTGAATACATCTACCAATTTAGGAGGAAAACATAGGTAATAGAAAATATGAAATCATACCCATCCACCTATCAGCGAAATCCAGACTATGCATGTTCTGCTTGTCAAATGACCTATTTTGTTGTTTTTAATATATGAACAAGTAAAAATAGGCTAGAATGGGAAAGATAGCTACAGTATTTAAGCATAAAATGATAAGATACATGGAACTTGCTTCAAATATAATCGAATACACTCCTAAGAAGAGGGGAAATAGACAAGATTTTTGAAGCAGATTGGATGGATTCACTGCACAATTATCTTTGTCTGTATTTGAAAAATTCTATAATAAAATTAATAAAAGTTCACTGTTGTATTAGGTGTTCTGCGGAATTTATGCAGTCGCTAGACATTTTCCATGTGCCAGTTACTGCTGGGTTGTCTGTGCATGCTGGAGATCAGTAAATCATATTTTCACAGCTTTGTATTTCTCTAATTTGGCTCAGGGAGTTTCCCACATGGAATTACTTCATTGGAATACCAAGATTCTCTCAGCACTGGGAAACTCAGAATTCAGTTTGAATATTTTAGCACCCCTTGATCAAAGGGTGACTTTATTTCCCCAACTTTTCTCCAAAAACATCTGTGTGTGCAGGGAGAGTAGCTTCCCAGTGCAAGGATTAATTGAACCATATTAACCACTCTCCACTCCACATTGGGTCTTATTAGAACAAACTTGTCAGACATGGCTCCTCTTTGATGCTCCTGTCCTCTCAAGTGCTTTTTCTCTAGGTAACTGATTTCCGGCTGGAGTCAGATGATTTACAAAATACCCTTGGCTTTCCTGTCTGGTTCACACCACAGGGGTGAGGAGAACAAATAAGGTACAAAGTCTGTTTGGCTGCTGAACCCTAGTAAGAGGCCGGTATTGCTGTCATGTGCTTGTCTGATGTGATGTTCCAAAGTTGTTTTTATTTTTTCTGGCTTCATAGAGTCAGGAAATTAATCTACAAAACTTCAAGTAGATTTTCTTTCGGGGGCATCTTTTATAGTCAGGGCGTGTTTAAATGATCCCATTCTACACCAATATTGGCAGGGCAGAGGACTTCATTTCTCTTATTCTTTCTGCTGCTCAAGCATTAGTAGCACCTGTAGCACACAGCAGGAAAAGGAATGGCCTAGAAGTTGGAAAAGACTTTGACCTTGGTAAAGATGTTGCTGATTTTTCAGTATTCCAATGCAATTTTACAGTTAACTAAACTTTCAGATATATTCATGTTTGATCTATATGTTCTCCTTGTAAGTTCAACCAGTATAATTGTCTTATTGGCAAGATGATTAAGTCAGATAATAGATATCAGGAAATTCCTTCAAGATCATGTAGATTACTAGTGATGCTGACAAGATTTAACCAAATTCTGATTTTCATTATTCTTCCAACTAAGCTGAATGATCTTTTAAACATTTTATAAAAGAGAAAAAATACATAACATAGATATTCACTGTCACTGTCCTCCTATTGTTCATCAATTTGCTCGAGCGGGCCCAGTAACGTCTCCATTAGAGACTTTGTTGTTAGAAATGTAAAATTAGCAGAAATGCTGTGGATTTAGTGATGATGTTTTTTTCATCTCTAGGTATCTCCAAGCATTAGAAAACCATAGCACTTCCTCCTTCTATTTTGTCTAAAACATTTTAGTTAGATCAGAAAATTATTGTTGTGCTATGGGTAGTACGTGATGCTGCTGGGACTTCTTCCATACAAGTCCTGCTTTAAACAAGTTAACTTCCTGCTATATGTAGGTAAGAACCTTCTGCTTTATGCCTGCTTTTTTTTTAAGAGGATAACTGCCCTTTGTTATTTTGATAAGTGCAAATCTCAGAGTAGTGGTAAATCAGCACACTTGTTCCCCGTGATGAAGGATTACCCGGTGGTTATGTGAAGGGAACATTAATGTCTCTTCATGGCCATCTGGTTCTTTTTAGCTGCGGAATGCTCATGGTTATGGCAGTGCTGAGCACAGCTCATAGGAAGAGATGGAGCTGACAAGCCAACCAAGGAAAACACTGAAGGGACAGAGGTAGGGTTGGCAAGAAAGTACTGTTCACCTTAAAAAGCAAATCCTGAGATGAGTCATGTAGAAAATTCACCATTTGGATTGAAAAATATTTAGTGCTGAAATAATTTATTTTGGAGTTTTTGTACTGTTCATTATAATTAGTCTTCAAACTAAACTGCCATATTAAGTCTGGATATAATAAACAGTCAAGACTTTTTAACACAGTAAAGTTTTATATTAACTAAGGAAGTCAGCAAAGAAGTTTGTTATTTGTCTGTGCGGATCTTAAATCTAAAAGAAGAAACTTACTCTAAAGAACACAATATCAGGTTAATTTATTCTTAACAAGAAAAACTGACATTTGAGATTCCTAATTAGAAGTGATACTTTTTCCAGTCAGATAAAGGTTACATAGGGTGGGGTCATAGTTGTCTTAATGGCTAATACTGGCACAGCCATTACTTTGTGTCTTGTAGGAAATGACTAATCTCTGTGTGTGGTATTCTTAAATTTGAAAAATACCGATTTATTGTGACATGCAGAATTGGTTAAGATAAAATAAATCATGATAGAAATGTCAGATAAAATACTTCTACAGTTGAAGAAGCTATCATATATCATTATATATTTTTGCTGTGAAAGACAGAACTAAACATTGAATTTATGCTTTTAGTTGATGTGTATAAATTGTAAATAACTCTAAATTAGAAATAATTTAGCAACGCTATGAGCTCGGGGTTGGTTTGCTAATTTGGGGAATATAAGCTTGCTTAGTTAGCAAGGTTCGTGTTTATTAACCCCACTCCAAGTTACAAATGAAAGACTAGAGAAATATGTTGTTATTGGCATTCATTATGCAGTCTGCCGTCTGCAGAGTTAGAATAAATACAACCACTTCAAAGCAACTGGTGTTACAAAATTGAAAATAGATTTGACCTGCTTCATCGAGAATAAGAATAAATTATTTGTGTTCCTTAGCAAATAAAAAAGATGGACAACTTTCTGAAAATGCCTATCATTGCAATTTTTGACATTGCATTATAAAAAATATATGAAAAGTGTACCAGCACATATCAACATGTGTGGTCTTACAGTTATAGCAAATATGAAGAATCAAATATTGGGTTAGATAGCAATGAAGTCAGATATTACAATTAAAACTTTCTAGGCAATAATAGTGTGAACTCATTTTTATTTTCCCAATCACTATATGGGTGAATATGGAATTTGAAAAGATATTTTTGCTCTTCTAATAGGTGTGGGATTTATCACATAAATCCTAATTTTACCTACGTCATACCCCTCCAAATTCAGTGTCCATAAAAGCTGAATGTTCAAAATACAAATAACCCATAGTTTCTCTTTAGATTTAGATTTTATCATAATATTACTACTACACACAGCTCACTTATTTATTTATTTTATATGTAGTAGTACTGCTATTTATTCTGCCACTGATTGGGTGATAAAATTGAGCCTGAACTCCACCTTACTTTTTTCTTTTTTCATTTTTTATAATTTGATTTATTGAATCACCGAGAGAGCAGTTACAAAGCTTTTGGGTTTAACTCTTGGTCTCACAATGAAACGCCCATACCTTCACCATTGCCCATTCTCCACTAACAAAAACCCCAGTATACCCCCATCTCCCACCCACCCCCTACCTGTGGGGCAGATAATTTTCACATTACTCTCTCTCTACTTTGATTACATTCAATATTTTGACACCAGACCCACCATTATTATTTGGGATTTTACCCCAACACTCAGATCTGCTGAATAGGAAACAGTAGACATTTTGTTTTCTATTGCTGGTTATGAATAACATATGATCATGGCCATTAAGCAGTTTGATCAGGAACCAGAGAGACCATTCATGGGCAGTGACTCGGGGTCTTGTTGGGACAGGGAGGAAAGGGCCGGCTCCACCCCTATCCCGTGAGACCCCCCATGTCTTGTCACTGTGGGTCCAAACCTGACTGTCCAATAGCCTCTGGAGGATGGCAGCCACCAAGCCACCAAGAGGGAGCAGGTGAAGGGACAGCACCCTTCCCCCCTGCCCAGTGACAGTAACCTACTGTGGGGTCTGGATGCATTTCTGGCAAAAGTCGCTGGGTTTCAAGATTTGTTTCTTCGTCTCTGGGATCATGGCCATTATGCAGCTTGATCAGAAGCCAGAGAGGCCATTAGTGGGTGACTACTTGGGGTCTTGTTGGAATGGGGAGGGAAGGGCCAGCTCCATCCCCATCCCGTGAGGCCCCACATGTTTCATCTCTGCGGGCCCAAACATGACTTTCCAGTGGCCTCTGGAGGATGGCGGCCACTGGGCCGCCAGGGGGAACAGGCCAAGGCATGAAACCTATTCCCACCTGGGGGTGGCCCAGAGCCAGTAACTTACTGCAGGGACTGAATGCATTTCTGCCAAAAGCCGCTGGGTTCTGCAATTTGTTTCTGAGTCTCTGGGATCATGGCCATTAAGCAGCTTGATCAGGAGCCAGAGAGGCCATTCGTTGGAAGCAACTCGGGGTTTCGTTGGGGTGGGGTGGAAAGGGCCATCCCGTGAGGCCCTACGTGTCTCGTCACTGCGGGCCCAAACCTAACTGTCCAATTGCCTCTAGCGGATGGCAGCCACTGAGCTGCCAAGGAGGAGTAAGCGGAGGGACAGCACCCTTTCTCCTCCTTCCGGGTGGCCCGGTGGCAGTAACCTACTGCTTAGTCCAGACACATTTCTGCCAAAAGCCGCTGGGTTTCGAGATTTGTTTCTGAGTCTCTGGGATCATGGCCATTAAGCAGATCGATCAGGAACCAGAGAGGTCATGCCTCCAACTATATAGCTGAGCCGGAGGTGGTTTGTGGGTGTGTCTCCCACATACCTAACTTTTGGCCGTTTGCTTTCTTGGTAAACTTTGCCCCAAGTTTTGGGGGCCTGGCCAAAGACACAGCAGCAATTTTGGGGTTTCTGGAAGTCTGAAGGCGCCATCAGGTTGCTGATGCACTTGCCTTACAGATACAGATTGACCTGCTGGCGGCACCGTACCCCCCACACAGCTCATTTAATACCATAAGAAACATTGTATTTCTTAAGATTACTTTATGGAACTTAGTAAATATAAATCAATGTGTCAGAAAGTTTTGGTTCAAATTACAGGATATATATCATCTTCAGCTTAATGTTTTTTGGGGGAAGGTAGGGTGAAATAAGGCAAGGTGCCTGAGTCTTATCCTCTAAGTGATACTATGGCAATACTACTTGCAATTGAAATTGTAAACGTTAATGAAAGTTTGGAAGATAGCATTTTACCAAAATATCTAAGTTCTGAATAAGACTTGAACCAACCTTTGTACAACATTTAACTCTGAGCAAAACCAGGAGACTTATACATCCAAATAATTCAGTCTTTATTAGAATATAAGCCTAAAGTGAAATGAAAATGATATTTCCTGGATAAATTCCTGGATTCCTATCATCTCCCAAAGCTGAAGCAAGAAGATATAGAGTACCTGAATAGACCTATTCACATCAAGGAAATTGAAACTGTAATCAAAAGTCTTCCCAAAAACAAAAGCCCAGGTCCAGATGGATTTACTAGCGAATTTTTCCAAACATTTAAAGAGGACCTATTGCCAGTTCTTCTCAAGCTTTTCCAGGAAATTGAAAAAACGGAAACTCTCCCAAACAGTTTCTACGAAGCCCATATCTCTCTAATACCAAAAGGAAACAAAGACACCACAAGAAAAGAAAACTACAGGCCAATATCCCTGATGAACACGGATGCAAAGATTCTCAACAAAATACTAGCCAATAGAATTCAACAACTCATCAAAAAGATCATACATCATGACCAAGTAGGATTCATCCCAGGGATGCAAGGATGGTTCAACATTCGGAAATCAATCAACATAATCCATCATATCAACAAAAGAAAAGATAAAAATCATATGATCATATCAATAGATGCAGAAAAAGCATTTGACAAGATCCAGCACCCATTCATGATGAAAACCCTTGCCAAAATGGGGATAGAGGGGACTTTCCTCAATATAGTTAAAGCCATCTACCACAAACCTACAGCAAACATCATCCTCAATGGGGAAAAACTGAGAGCCTTCCCCCTAAGGTCAGGGATGAGACAAGGATGCCCACTCTCTCCACTGCTGTTCAATATAGTACTGGAAGTACTTGTAATAGCGATTAGGCAAGAAAAAGATATTAAGGGCATCCAGATAGGGAAAGAAGAAATTAAGCTCTCACTATTCGCAGATGACATGATACTATACTTAGAGAACCCTAAAACCTCTACCAAGAAACTCCTAGAAACAATAGGCTTGTATAGTAAAGTGGCAGGCTATAAAATCAATACCCAAAAATCCATGGCTTTCCTATATGCAAATAATGAAAGAGAAGAAAGTGACATGAAGAAAACAATTCCATTCACAATTGTGCCCCAGAAAATCAAGTACCTAGGAATCGCCTTAACTAAGGAAGTAAAGGATCTGTACAAAGAAAACTACAAAATGCTACTTCGGGAAATAAAAGAGGACACGAGGAAATGGAAAAATATCCCCTGTTCATGGATGGGGAGAATCAACATTGTCAAAATGGCAATACTTCCCAAGGCACTGTACAAATTCAATGCAATCCCTATAAGGATACCCACGACATTCTTCAAAGAAATGGAGCAAACACTCCTGAAATTTATATGGAACAATAAGCCCCCACGAATAGCTAAAGCAATTCTTGGGAAAAAGAAAATGGGAGGAATCAACCTACCTAACTTCAAGCTCTACTACAAAGTAGTAATAATCAAAACAGCATGGTACTGGAATAAAGGCAGAGTTGCAGACCAATGGAATAGAGTTGAATATACTGACATCTCCTCCCAAACATATAATCATCTAATCTTCGATAAGGGGGCAAGAAAAGTGAAATGGAGCAGGGAAAGCCTCTTTAATAAATTGTGCTGGCAAAACTGGACGGCTACATGCAAAAAAGTGGGCTCAGATCTCTGCCTAACGCCATGCACAACAGTTAGATCGAAATGGATTTATGACCTCAACATCAGACCGGAATCCATAATGTTTATTGAAGACAAAGTTGACAAAACTCTCCACGATATTGAAGTTAGTGGTATCTTCAAAGACGTCACGCCACTGGCCGAGCAAGTGAAAACAGAGATAGACAAATGGGACTATCTTAAACTAAGAAGCTTCTGCACCTCAAAAGAAACAGTGACCAAAATACAAAGACAGCCTACAGAATGGGAAAGAATATTCACCAAATACACATCCGACAAGGGGTTGATTTCAAGGATATACAAGGTACTGGTTAAACTACACAAGAAGAAATCACCCAACCCCATCAAAAAATGGGGCGAGGAAATGAACAGAAACTTTCGCAAAGAAGAAATCCGAATGGCAAAAAGGCACATGAGAAAATGCTCTACATCACTAATCATCAGAGAGATGCAGATCAAAACAACAATGAGATATCATTTCACACCACAGAGACTGGCCCACATCCACAAGAACAAAAGCAACAGGTGCTGGCGCGGATGTGGCGAGAAAGGGACCCTCCTTCACTGCTGGTGGGAATGCAGGCTGGTCCAACCCTTTTGGAAAACAGTATGGACGATTCTCAAAAAATTAGAATTCGATCTCCCATTTGACCCAGCTATAGCACTCCTGGGAATATATCCCAGAGAGGCAAAAAGGTATAGTCGAAGTGACATCTGCAATTGTTTGTTCATTGCAGCACTCTTTACAATAGCCAGAATCTGGAAAAACCTGAGTGCCCGAGAACAGATGACTGGTTAAAGAAGCTTTGGTACATTTACACAATGGAGTACTATGTAGCTGTTAGAAAAGATGAAGTTATGAAATTTACATACAAGTGGTACTACATGGAAAGTATCATGTTAAGCGAAATGAGTCAGAAAGAGCGGGATAGACACAGAAAGATTGCATTCATCTGGGGAACATAAAGCAACAAAACGGGAGACTAACACCCAGGAAGGGCTTAGATTAGTACCAGGAATTTTGCTCCATGATTTGAAGGCCAGCCACATGTGCTAGGTGAGAAGGAAGCTCAGATAGAGAAGAGAACACCAAATAAAGGGTGTTGTGAAGACCCTCCCAGGGTGGGAGAGACATGCTAAAAGTGGTCTATAGACCAAACATGACTGCCACTCAATGCCTCTATGGCAAAACACAGTACCCAAAAGAAGAGAGAGAGAACAGGGAGGAATGCCCTGCCACAGCGGCAGGGTGGGACGGGGGGGGGGGGGGGGGGATGGGGGGTGGGAGGGATGCTAGGACCCATGGTGGGGGAGGATGGGCACTGGTGGAGGGATGGGTACTTGATCATTGTATAACTGAAACCCAAGCACAAAAATTTATAAGTCTATAAGTGTACTTCATGGTGTTTCACTAATAAAAAAATGATAAAAAAAAAAGTATTGCAAATCAGGGTGCCTCAAATAAAATTTTAGAATACAAAAAAAAAAAAAAAGAAATGATATTTCCTTTCACTTTTATCCTTTTTTGCTCCAGAAACAAGAGAGGGAACGGGAAAGAAAAAAGAAAAGAAGGGTAGAATAAAAGAAGAAAGAAAAAAAGCCAAAGTAAAAGAAAAAGAAAGTAAAAATAAAGAAGAAAAGAAAACTAAGTTGAATAAAATAAAAGCTATCAGCACATAGCTTAGGAATGTTGTACACATATGCATGTGTGTTTATGATTGCATGGGTACGTATGTGTATGTTGAATTTCAGCTAGAGAATATTTTCTACATCTCTACAATTTCTACACCAGCTTGAAACCAAATAATATTTAATCACTTCCATAAAAATGCAAAAATAAGAAAAACATGCATGCAAAAGGCAGCAATAAGAAGGCATGCTATATATGTTATAGCTGACCACAAACGTTATTCACAAAACAAGCAAGTGGCCTAAGTAGGAATTTTCCAAAAGCTTTTTTTGGGAGCAGTTAACACCCATACTGGGAGCTTCAAAATAGAAAAGGAAAATGACAGGTTAGGGAGACCCTTTTTACTGATTTATTCCTTAAAATAAAGACCACATCTTGAATTAAAAATTCAAGTGCCTAGAGGATATTTCTAAGAGAGTATTGTAAATAAAACAACTAATCATGACAACCCCTTTCATAGAAATGAAAGCACAGCCTTCCCAACCAGGAAGATGCCTCTGCAAGAGGGTAACACTGCTTTGGTAGGGGCTAGAGCATTAGTATAGCAAGTAGGGCATTTGCCTTGCACACCGCTAACCTGGGTTCCATCCACAGACTCCATGTGATCCTGAGCTCACCAGGAATGATCTATGATTGCAGATGGAGGAATAAGGCCTGAGCACAGCTAGTTGTAGCCCCCATTCCCCCAAAACAAACAAACACAAAACCCTACTCTTCCAGCTCAGCCTATTCCTCCTGCCTCCGAGCTGCATCTGTTTCTGACCCCTCAGCTCACCTTTTGGTGAGTTTAGAGATCAGTCATGGTTATTCAACAAAACATGGCGTTGTTTTATTACAAGACCTCCATTGCTCTAAAATTGCTTGAACAAGGAGGACTAAAATATGTGGTTTTGCTGAAAACTTCACTAAGAGTTTTGAGGTGTAAGGCATAGTATCAGTTTAACATTAGTTACATTGGGGGCGGGGAGGGGAGGATTGAAGTGCTCTGAGTTTGCCGAATTCCCAGAATCATAAACTCCCAGAATCTTCAGGAACCTGGGGGTCATCAAGCCTAGACTCCCCACCAGTACTTAAATTCTTTCTACAGCCCAGTTCTCCTTCCTTAAGAGGTAATTCAGATCACCTAAAAACAAGTTCAGGAAGAGAATTGCCTGAGGCCTTGGTTCTAGTGTGTCCTTACTTAGGGTAAATACCTTTTCTTTTGGTCCTCACCAAAAGCAGATATGGATAAGTTTCAACTTTTTGTCAACCACAGGTCTTGCATGCATTTTTTTTTAAGGCTCAGAGACATTTCACAAAGCTAACCCAGATGTCAACTGATAGTTATGAACTTCAAGTGGAAACCCTGAGTTCCTTCCTGTCTCTCTGTGGATTCTCCAGGGTAGATGATTTATAGTGTTCCTGGCCACTGCCGACTGGGAGCTCGTTTTTTTGCTCCTGTGTTTCCCCCCTCCCTCTCAGACCATGCTTCACTTTGTAGTTCCTTGTCTGCCTTCTCTGTTTTGTACCTTTTCAAATTCAACAACTTCATCAGTTCACTCTATCCTCCTTGTGAAACCCAATAATCAAGACCTTTGTACTTGCAACAGTCTTTTCTAAATGTGTGTAAAAATACTTTGTAATTGTGTATCTCATTATCTCATTGTGATTCAATTAAAAAAATTTTAAAAATCTAGGTTGTGGTTAAAAAATGTGTAAAAATAAACAGCATTCATTTGGACACATTTATTTTTATTTTGATGCATTTAGAATATATCATACTTAATATATTTTGGTATATGTTGATTATGTTAAAGTACCTTCATTTGACATATGTAAGAGTATTATAAATGCATGTACTTGGACATTATGTATATTTGAATACCGTACAACCTCATTATTAAAGTCCTATTCTGGGCTTCTAGGTGGAATCATGCTTTTTTGTCCAGCCCTCAAAATTCCTATACTTTTCATACGCGAAGTGATTTAGAATCCTTGTCTTTGCCTGCTACTAAATTCTTGTTGCTGACTCCAGACGTATCTTTATCTCTTTCACCTTAAGCCTTTTCATACCCTATCCTATCATCCACTCCAAAGGCTTATCCAGACGTTTTAAACAAAACTTGTTTTCTCCTTGAGGGAACACATCTGTGCATATTTAAAACTTTTTTGGTGCTTGAGAATCTTTCCTGTTTTGCCCCATCTAGAGTGCATTTCTTGAGGTTAGAAGGGGAAGGGAAGAATGCAAATAACTGAACAAAAGAATAATAAGTACTAGATTTAACGAAGTGAACTCTCACTACAAAATAAAGAGATTTAAAACCATAGCTGTTGGTTCAGCTGTTCTGTGTCATGTATGAAAATGCAAAAAGATATGACCTTTTGAGCTAAGAGTGGAGATGTTGGCTTGTATCTAGCTTGAAAATTTTTATAAATCTGCAACCACACTCTTTAAATCCTGTGAAGTATTGAAATAAACACTGTGGAGGAACAAAGCAGGGCTGGGGGTGAGAGTTTCTTACCTCAAGTTTTCTGACATTTTGCTATTTCATTTTGGCTTCACTGTCACTGTCACTGTCCTCCCGTTGTTCATCGATTTGCTCGAGTGGGCCCAGTAACGTCTCCATTGGAGACTTTTATTGTTACTGTGTTTGGCATATCGAATACGTCACAGGGAGCTTGCCAGGCTTTGTTGTGTGGGCGAGATACTCTCGGTAGCTTGCCGGGCTCTCCGAGAGGGGCGGAGGAATCGAACTCGGGTTGGCCATGTTGGCCGCGTGCAAGGCAAACGCCCTGCTGCTGTGCTATCGCTCCAGCCATTTTGGCTTATGACTTGAAAAATATAATTTATGCTATATATGTTATAACAATAGAAGAAAGTATAATATAGGTGTTAACTAGTAATTATAAAATAATTCTACTTAAGATAGTTCTATTTACAATGTTCTATATTTGCATCTTTCACACTGTTCATATCATATTTATTAATTTATTGTTCATAAAATGTACATGTTCCACATATGAACCTAAGAAATTATTTGAGGCAAAACACTGCACATCCAAATTGAGAATAAAGCAATCAGGTTTTTTGTTTTCTTTTTGGGCCACCCCCCCCCCGACAATGCTCAGGAATTACTCCTCATGGTGCCATGTGCAAGGCAAAGGCTCTACCCACTGTTCTTTTGCCCCAGCCTCAGGGCATTCAGTTTTAAAGGGGTAGAGAGCCCGGCAAGCTACCGAGAGTATTGGATATGCCAGACACAGTAACAACAAAGTCTCCAATGGAGACGTTACTGGGCCCGCTCGAGCAAATCGACGATCAACGGGAGGGCCTTTACTTTACTTTACTTTACTAGAGTGAACTCATGTTCTTCCCCCTCATTTTCTCCCAAGTTCCCACTAAGCTGTTTTTAAGTGAATAAGAGATTATATACCCAGAAAGTAAAGAGGACTCCCGCAGACAAACATATCATCAAATAATGAAAACTGTATGAAATGACACATTGCTTTGTTAGGGTGGAGGAAGCTAGACAATACCCCTCCCCCCACCTCCGAATCTCCCCATCCCACCTCATTGACTTAAAGAAACTATAGTAGAAGCAGCTTGCACTTTCAGAGCCCTGGAGAGATTTAGTGGATAAAAGTAACTGGTATGGTACATACAGTAAGGTTGGAGTCGAACTAAGGAGTAAATGGAAAAGTCTGATAAGTGGATCCTCTCCAAGGATGAAAGTGAGTGAATCCTTCCAACTCGCTGTTTCCTGCTACAAAGTGAGCATTCATACTTTCTACTCTCTTGACTTTCCATCATCACCACAACTGACCAGAGCATTATTTATTAATTAGAGAAATGGGAGTGACTGATGATTCTAAGACATTAAGTATGGTGGAGGGTTAATGACAATAAGGCTAATTAGGTAGAAACCCTTTTGAGATGGTCAGTTCTGTATCAGATTTCCTGGAGGGAAATCGGTTAACCTTGCTCCTGTGTACTGAAGTTAAAATAGACATACAGATCAATGGGATAGCATTGAAAACCCAGAATTATCCTTTCAGGCATATAATCAGGTAAATTTCAACAAAAAAATAATCATCAGAGAACAGAGAACATTTTCTTGCCAATGAATGGTGTTAGACAGAGTGAATAGCCACTTGCAAAAATAATCAAGCTACAATACTCTCTTATATCATGCACACAAAAATATTAAAAATGCATGAAAGGGTCCAAAGAAATAGTATAGTAGATAGGGCACTAGCCTTGCCACATACAGACTACATATGGTTCTGCAAGCCCCACCATAAGTAAGCCAGAGTCATGAGTAAACCCTGAACACTTCATGGTATGACCCCAAAACCAATTAAACAACATCCAAGCAAACCAAAAAGATTAAAGGTTTGGACATTAGTATTGAAACCATAAAATAAAAGAAACAGTGATGAATTTCACAATACTGGCCTCAATTATATCTTTGGGAGTTCAATTCCAACAGCAAGGAAATAGATAAGCAAGATAAAACAAAATTAAAATCTTCAGGGATGGAGCAATAGTACTGCAAGTAGGGCAATTGTCTTGCACGAGGCCGACCCGGATTCGATTCTCAGCATCCCATATGGTCCCCTGAGCACTGCTAGGAGTAATTTCTGAATGAAGTGTCAGGAGTAACCCTTGTTCATAGTTGGGTGTGACCCAAAAAGCAAAAACAAATCAATAAATAAAAATTTCTCAAAATGGAGACATTACTGGGCCCGCTCGAGCAAATCAATGAACAATGGGATGACAAAACAGAACAGAACAAATGTTCTGCATAGTGAAAGAAACTAGGGACTAAAGAGATAGCACAGAGATTAAGGAGACTGCCTTGCATCTGGCCAGTTCAATCCCCGGTCCCCATTGCATATGGTCCCCAAGCTACTCAAAGAGTGGTCTCTAAGCACAGAGTCAGGAATAAATCTTGAGCACCACAAGATGTGACTCCTCCCCTTAACAAATGAAAAAACATCCTACTGAAAGAGAGGTAATAATATCTGTACAGATTACATCTGAAAATACTAATATTTAAGATAAAGAAATCACACAAGTCAGTAACAAATAATGAATTGAAAAGCTTAACAAACACTTCATAAAAAATACATGCAGATGGCCAACAGGCACATAAAAAAGTTCATTATTGCCAGAGAATGTTTGTTATTAGAAAAATAAAATAAAATATATAAGGAGATATTATTTCATATTTGTGAGAATTACCTATCTCAAAAAAAGGTCAGAAATACTGGCAAGTATATAGAAAAAAGGACCCTCGTATACTGTTAGTGGGAATGCTCATTGCTCCAGATTCTTTAGAAAACAGTGTGAATATTTTCAATATATTAAAAATGGATCTACCATATGATCAGCAGTTCATTCCTAGATATCTCCAAGAACACAAAAATGCTAATTTGAAAATACCTATGCACTTCATTTGTGGTATATAAAAATATATATAGCAGAAGACCAATATCCATGGCCAGGGAAAACAGGGGTTAAGAGGGCTGGTCAATGGTTGGAACCAACACAAGTGTGTGGGGGGCTGAGGGTAGGTAAGATAGAGAAGAGACCAGTATGACAATAATAGCTGAGAATGATCACGCTGGACAATATCTGAGGGTTAAAAGTAGGTAAAGGGATATTCTTGATAAACTTTCAGTACCAATATTGCAAACCACAATGCCCGAAAGGAGAGAGATAGAGAGAGAGAGAAAGAGAGAGAGAGAGAGAGAGAGAGAGAGAGAGAGGAGAGAGGAAAGAGAGTGAGAGAGCGAGGAGAGAGAGGGAGGAGGGGAAAGAGAGGGAGAAAGAGGAGAGAGAGGGAGGAGGGAGAGAGAGAGGGAGAGAGAGAGGAGAGAGAGGGAGGAGGGAGAGAGAGAGGGAGAGAGAGAGGAGAGAGAAAGAGAGAGAGAAAGAGAGAGAGAGAAGAAAGAAGAAAAGCCATAGATCAGTCAGGGGGTGAGGGTGATGGGAGTGAACCTGGGGACACTGGTGCTGGGAAATGTATATTGGTGGAGGCATGGGTGTTGGAATACTGTACGACTTAAATCCAATCATGAACAGTTTTATAAGGGTATGTCTCACAGTGATTCAATAAAAAAGTTTCAATAGAAAAAAAAAAGAAAAGACCTATGCACTTCAATTTTCATCATCACACCTATGCATATCTTTGTGCTATTTGCAATAGCTAACATTTGGTAACTACAGTGCCCAGTGGCGATGATGGAATACTACTTAGCTATATGCATAGTGGAATACCACTGTTTGACTATAAGAAATAATGGTGTCTCGTGTTTTGGATCATGAAAAGTATGTTCATGGAGTGGAGAGAGACATGCTAGATGATGTTATTCAAAAGAAGAAAAACAAATACTAGAAAATCTCGTTTATTATCTGGGAGGGTATAGAGAAGAAAAGCAAAGGAACATATAAAGTCAGATAAAAGCAAATGCTATGATTCTGGCCACAGAAATGAGGGTACCAGTAGTGAGGAGGGGAAGGTATTAAAGGGGAAAAGAAATCTATTGGGCTTTGGTGGACAATATTGATACTTTGATGGTTGATAAATATGCAGAAATGTGACAGAGCACCGATAAAACACATGTGGACTTGCAAACCAGCATTACATAAACAGAACTTTTGTTTTAATGAGTAGTTGCATAAAATAAGATTTAAAAGATAAATTCTAGAAATGGTCCCAAAAGTGAAACTATAAGAGGAGAAGATAAAAAATTTGAATGAGATTAAACATATTGGAAATTTAGGAAGCAGACACCACTCTGATGGAAATTTCAGAGATACTAGAGAGATAAATGCTAAAAAAAATGAAATATTCACAGCAATCGCAGTGCCATTTCAGAAGGTCTGGTTATGAAGAGGACCCACATTTATTACTCACAGTTGTTAAGGCAAAAAATTAGTTGACTTTTATTTGGTTGTGTTGAAATAAGAGGTTTCTTCAGTTTTCGTTTTTGTTTGCTTGGGGTCATATCTGGTGGTGCTCAGGGGCTATTCCCAGCTCAGAGGTTACTTTTGGTGCTACTCAAAGGATAGCGTAGTTCTGAGGATTTAAACCAAAGCTTCCAGCAGGCAAAGCATGCATTCAACCCCACTGAACATCACTCTAGCCTGAAATAACATGTTTTAACTAGATTTCACAAGCCAATCTGCCAGAAGGAGGAAAATTATTGAAAAGAAAAACAGGGATTCTTGTTTCAGGATGTATCATCAGTCAGTTAAGAAAACTTGGAAAGTGGAAAAACCCTCCATGTTCTTAAAGGCCAGGATGCCAAAACCCAAACCCAAATTGGCCATTATAAGGTAAAACCCCTGATTTTGCAAAACCTAGCTCTAAACCAACCCTGGTTAAGTATAATCAAGCAAGGGACAATATTATAGAAGTACTTTTGAGTGAAATAGCAGAAAGTTCAGTCCTAGAAGAAAAGGAAAAAAAAATATCCTATTACTGAACCACTAGTGTAAATCTGAACCCAACAAAGTACTTTAAAATCATAAGAATATTTTACAGTACTCTTAGACACTAGACTGTGCTAAAGAGTATTTGTTTTGGAAAATTGAAAACAAATTGACAGCATTCTTCTTTTAGAAAAGTGGCACTTCCATCAGTGACCTTTGATAATGTACTGTCATGAGTTACTTAACGACTAGGAAATATTTTGAGTAATATGCCATTAGGTAAATTCATTATTATGTAAACATCACAGAGTATAATTACACAAGCCCAGGTGGCATAACTGAGTCTATATGTGTGCTTAGTATGACTAATGACTTATATGCTCTGTGTTGATACAAATATGGTTGATGACACATGACGTACTACATGGAAGGCATAGAAGGTATTGCTCATCCAAAATCAAATGTGTTGGTATCATTACTGCAAATATCCCCTTCTTTTACTACAACTTTACTAAAGGTTCTAATTCTTTATATTTTCTTTGGATTTTATATCATTCTAAATGTTCAAGCCATAAGTATTTCTATAAAAATAATCATGAAAGGGAAAACAGAGGCATAACCCAACAAAGTTTCTGAAAGAGAATAATAATAAGTAAAATTGATATTTGGCAGTAAACTTCTTACAATGGGTAATAGAATCAATTATTTTCCTGAAGGAAAATCTTATCTAAGTCCACCAGAACACCACAAATGTGTGATGCTTATTTAGAGAGATAGATGATAAAAATGCTCATAGATGAACTAAACGTTAGTTTTTATTATAAATCAGTCATGAATGTTATTGTCAAGGGTGGAATTTATATTGTTTTCTTTTTAATTTATGATTCTTAGAGAGCATAAATTTGGACCTCTGGTTCTATGGGCCACCTCATTGTACATTAGAGTAACAAAATTACTGTGATTCTTAGTACAATTTGACTTTTTAGAACTTTATCTTTATAATACATATACATTTTTTGTCTGTTTCTGAGAGTCCAAGTGACTCATAATTGCATTTTTCTGAAGTATTTCTGAGGTCTCTAGAAATATGTCCTATTTCCAAAGAAGTACCATTGTTTTTGTCAAGGTATGAGTCTATGTAATTGGTCCTTCAAGTAAACATGCATCTCCAAATCGAGTCAGTGTTTCTCTAACAAAGATGGTCATTGTAGCCTCCAGCATGCTATTTATTTGGGTGAAGGGAATATTTTATGAAGAAGTGACAGGCTGACATATATTTATTAATGTCTCCCATACTGTGTGACAAAATCTGGCAGAGTAACTGTGAATGGAGCAATTTGTCACACGTTTATGGAATCTTTTCACACAGAGAATTCATGCCTTTGTTCAAGTTACCCGAAGCATTTAAGTTTTCTAGAACATTTTTGGACAAAATTTCCACGATATTTTCCATTTTATTTTCAGCTCTTATATACACAAAATAGCATTTTTCTCCCTCGGAAAATATTTCTTCTCAAGAATATTTTGGAAATATGACTTCAGTCTTCTTAAAAATATTGGATATTTCGATATTTCTAATAAAAGTATTGGATATTTTCTAATAAAAATATTAGTCAAATTATATGTAAGCATTTTCTGGGGACAAATATATTTTTGGGTGTTTTTGCTTATTTGAAGGGTGCACAAGACTGTGCTCAGGGCTTACTTTTGACTTTTCTCAGGGGTCACTCCTGGGATCATATATGATAGTGAGGATTGGATCTAAGTTGTATGGATGTAAGGCAAGTGCCTACCCTGTGCACTATCTCTCTGCTCCTGACAGGTATAGTTTCAAGGATCAATGTCAGTGACAATGTGGTCACAAGTATATGACTAATGACTTGCTTCCTGTTTGTGCCATCAATGCCTCTTGTTGGCTTTTGCTGACTGTACTTCAGTGCTCTTTCTTTTCTTCCTTCCTTCCTTCCTTCCTTCCTTCCTTCCTTCCTTCCTTCCTTCCTTTCTTTTTTTCTTTTTTCTTTCTTTATATGGATGCTATTCCTATAATTTTTGCTCTTTCTTTATATGGATGCTATTTCTCTAATTTTTTTTCATTAGGTTCCTCTACTCTTCTAACTGTGATCACTGAAGCTCTTCCCAGTAATTCTCAGTTTAGTAATTCAGGTATGAGTGTTTGGTGCTCAACCTCAAGGTGTTCAGGGAGGAACAGGCCATGCCAAGTAGTGGTTATGGGTTCATGTGGTGATGGGAATTGATTCTAGGGCTACGCACATACTAGGCATGTACTCTCTAGCTTGTGTTATTTCCTCACTTCTCACTCTTGCGATAGCACAGGGGGTAGGGCGTTCGCCTTGCACGCAGCCAACATGGCCGACCCGAGATCGATTCCTCCACCCCTCTCGGAGAGCCCGGCAAGCTACCGAGAGAGAGTATTCGATATGCCAGACACAGTAACAACAAAGTCTCCAATGGAGACGTTACTGGGCCCGCTTGAGCAAATCGACGATCAACGGGAGGGCCTTTTAAGAAGAAATTAGAAATTCATTATCACTAAGAAAAGGCATGGAATTGAAACAAAACACTCCCCTGATATTTTAGTAGTTATAATATATGTGTGTTTTTAATGTATCTTAAATAAATTTACTATATTTTGTAACATGTGTTATATGCATATATGAATATAATTTAAAATATGGGTATATATGATTTTGTGAAGATAAAGTATCAGACCAATGACAAAATAAGAAAATTCAGTAAATATTTTAGGGAGGGAGAGAGACTGTGATTCAGTATCTGATTTCTTTTTCTTTTTCTGTTTCTTTTTCTTTTTAGGTCACAACCAGTGATGCTCAGGGGTTACTCCTGCCTCTGCACTCAGGAACTACTCCTGACAGTGTTCAGAGGACAATGTGGGATGTTAGGAATCAAAACCAGGTTGGCTGTGTGTGAGGCCCTTCCCATTGTCCTATGGCTCCGGTCCTCAATATCTGATTTCTAAGCATTAGAATTCTCCTACCACAAATAGGGATAATTTAGGGAGTTATGTGGGCTTTTACTCCTAGAGGGATTCAAGCAGAGACTGTTTCCTCTTCATAATTTGCAGGCCAATGCCAAAAGTTCTTTGAGAAGTCTTTTACCTCAGAGACACCATGAAATAAAAGTATCATTTGAGAAAAAAAAATTAACTATATTCTGTTTTTTAACAAAAGAAAGTCTTCTGAATAGATGGAAAAAATGTTAAAATTAGTTAAATACCAAATGTTGTGATTTGGATAGTTTATATAGTTTGGTATTTGTTGTCCAAATGTTTATCTTAGAAGAGATCAAAACCATAAATAGTACTTAATCATGCCTGCATCTCGTAAGCAGGAGTCCTGTTTTGTTAAATTATTTTTTTTTCTTTTTGGGTCACACCTGGCGATGTGCAGGGGTTACTCCTGGCTCTGTATTCAGGAATTACCCCTGGGGGTGCTCAGGGGACTATATGGAATGCTGGGAATAGAACCCGGGCCAACTGTGTGCAAGACAAACACCCTACCGTCTGTGCTATTGCTCCAGCCCCATTCTTAACTAATTTTTAAATCCCCACTCCCACCCTCCAGACTACAAAGGCGCTCTCCTTCTCTCCTTTTTTGATGGACTGAATCATGTCCCTCAAAAAATACAATGAGGTATCCCCTAGAAACTTATGTGGAAATAGGGTCATGGCAGTAAGTCTGTCCTTAACAGAAAGAAGTCCTGTGAAGACAGAGACAGAGATGGGAGTGACGGATCTACAAGTTAAGGAACATTGAAGATGGCTGGCCTTCACCAGGAATGAGAAGAAAAGCACACAACCTTGTCTCCCAGAAGAATGCACCTTCCTTTCAGACTTCTAGACTCCAGTACTGAGAGACAATAAATTTCTGTTGTTTCAAGTCAACTAGTTCAAGGTAGCACAGTGTTAGAAAAACTGGAGGAAGCTGTTAGGTCTTTGTGGGCTATCTCTTTTAAGAGTCATCTATGTATTTGTAGAACTTTGTATGCCTTTATACCACACACGTTTTTATTTCAATGTGAATGGGAAATATACTACAAAACTGCTCTGCATTTGGCTTTTTTTGTTTTTGTTTTGTTTTGGTACCTAAAGTCTAAACCCAAGCCCTCATGCATGCAAAGTACACCAGCTACCACTGAGTAACATTCCTGGTCCCATTGTTTGTCATTTAATTAGCTTAACTGAAGTTTTTTTTCTAGATCAACACAGGAAGAGCTACTTTGTTCTTTCACAGAGCTATTTACTAAACCATTGCATGGACTTAACAATATATGTAACCTACCCTCTATTGACAGTATTCCAATTTTTTAAATACAAACATTGCTGCAGTGGACATTCTTGGATAGATGCCTTTGTAAACACATCCAACTATGTGTATATGATAAATTCCTGGAAGTGAAAAATATCAAGTTCAAGACATATGCATTTTGAAACTTAATATTAGCATTTGAGCAAAACATCTTAAAGGAAAAAAAGGTTGTTCTACTTTACATTCTTACTATAGGAAAAGACTTATTATGTTGATTCCCTCACCAGTACTATACAAATTTACTCTTGGTTCTTTTACTTTTCTTTAACTATGCATGAAACTAAGTATGTTTCCATAATTTTTGTTGTCTGCATTTCATCTCCTTAAAATCTGGCCTCTTTCCCCAATGGAATATTTTTCTTGATATGTAGGAGTTTCTTCTAATTTTTTTATTTCTTTGCCTTATTGAATTGATATGAGATCATCCAGTGAACATTAAAAATGTGAAAGTTTTTTCCTCTTAAAGTGGTTTTTATACATAGAGATTTACTTTTGCTTTAAAGGTTAGTATTCAATTTATTAAAAAATGTAAAGCCTTATTTCTTTCTCTCTTTCAATCTTGATTTTGGGCTATACCTAACACAGTGCTCAGGGCTACACCCAGATTAGTGCTTGGGGATTGGTTGATACCAATGGTTCTTTGGGGTGACATAGTGCTGGGGGAGAAATCCATGCCTATTCTGATTGCAAAGTTAATGATCTAGTCTAGGAAACTATCTCTCTGGATCATGACAAGCATTTTAAAGGACAATTTAGAATACATTTTAAAATTCATTTTGTAAATTTAAATTTTAAATGTATGAATTTTTCATGTAAATTTAAACTTTAAATCCTTTTAAAGAATGTCAGTAATCTAATTGAAAAACTTTCCTGAATACTTATTATTTCTTAAAATCTTAAAACACACACACATACAGTATAATAGAGCTTAATGTCGTTCCATGTTTCAAAGCTTTTATAAACATTATGTTAGAATCATATGACTATATCAACTATTTCATTATGCACTTTAAGTTGAAATGACCTACTTCATCTCTCATTTTAATATGGCATGATTCCTTACATGTAGCTAATATTTTCCAGTGACCAAACATGAATGTTTCACTTAACCAAAGCCATCTTAATAAGATAGTTTTGATCCTCATAAAAATTTCTATACTTCTAAACTTTTTGAGGAATGAAATTCTATTTCCAAACTTAATTCTAAACTATACTTTCAAACTTAACTCTGCTAGCTATTAAATATATATCAACAAAATTTTTTTTTTCTTTTAGAGTCACACCTGGCAATGCTCAGGGGCTACTCCTGGCTCTGCACTCAGGAATTACTCCTGTGCTCAGGGGACCATATGGGAGGCCAGGGGTCTAACCCAGGTTGGCTACGTGTAATGCAAATGTGTCACCCACTGTTCTAAGGGTCTGGCCCCTGTATTTTCTTATGACCTTTTTCTTATTACTCAGTTGCTGCTTGAAAAAAAATTCTACAGACAAAATGAATAGCAGAACGCTGCTTTGAATCCATACATATATTTTAGCTAATCATTTAATTAATTTCTGATTAAAGAGTCTTATATCAGACTATGGGAATCAATTTGAGGTCATACACATATCATAAAAATATATTCACTACTATACAAGAAAGGAGACATCCACGACATTGGCAACTATCGCCCAATCTGCCTATTGTCTGTCATCTACAAACTATTCACTCGAGTCATCCTGAATAGGATTAGAAGAACACTAGATGAAGGACAACCATGTGAACAAGCTGGATTCCGAAAAGGATTCAGTACCATCGACCTATCCACACAATTACTAAGCTCATTGAGGTTTCTCGGGAGTTCAAGATGCCGCTCTGTCTAACGTTCATTGATTTAAAGAAGGCCTTTGATTCTGTTGAGACGGAAGCGGTCATGAAAGCCCTAGCCAATCAGGGCGTACAAACTCAATACATCAGGATCCTTCGTGAGCTCTATTGCGGATTCACTACCAGGATCTCACCATTCTACAAAGAAGTAATCATTGATGTCAAGAGAGGGGTTCGGCAGGGTGATATCATTTCACCAAAACTCTTCAGTGCCACCCTCGAGAACATCATGCGACGACTGGAATGGGAAAGCATGGGAGTGAAGATAGATGGTCGGCAACTACACCACCTCCGCTTTGCTGTTGACATCGTTCTAATAATACCAAACATTAGCCAAGCAGCACAAATGCTGAACGACTTTGACCGCGAATGTGGAAAGGTCGGACTATAGCTGAATCTTACGAAGACAATGTTTATGAGAAACAGCCTTGTTCCTGACGCTCCATTTGCTCTCAACGGAACCACCATCTCCGAATGCAACAGTTATATATACCTAGGTCGAGAAATCAACATGATGAATGACCTGGCACCTGAGTTGCGCAGGAGGAAGAGAGCGGCTTGGAATGCCTTCAAGAGCATTGAAGAAATAACTAAAAGGACAAAGAACCTCCAGCTACGAGCACATCTCTTTGATTCCACTGTTCTTCCTGCATTAACATATGCCTCAGAGACCTGGACCCTATGAAAACGGGACAAAAATGCTATTTGGGTATCTCAAAGAGGAATCGAAAGAACTATGCTTGGAATATCACGATTCACTCAAATGAGAGATAGAATCCGGAGTTCTGATCTTCGTCAATGCTCAAGAATCAGGGACGCTGTTGCATTTGCCAAGACATCAAAAATCAGATGGGCTGGACATGTAATGAGGTTTACAGACAACCGCTGGACTAGAGCCATTACTGATTGGATTCCACGGGACATCAAAAGATCACGTGGACGCCCACCTACAAGATGGTCAGACTTCTTCGTCAAGACCCTAAATGATCGGTTTGAGGCTCTCCATGTTCCTAAAACGAACAGATACCATTGGACTACGCTAGCACGCAACCGGAATGAATGGAGACGTTACTGGCACCTGCTCGAATAAATCGATGAATAACGGGGATTAAGTGATTAAGTGATTAAGTGATATTCACAATAAACATACTTACTAAAACAATTATCCAGAATGCTCCTATTGCATTGCTTTCAAAGATTGGCAGCTTGGTGCAGAGAGAGTTCAAAGGGCTTAGTGCATGTATGGCACACAGAAAGACTGACTTGTCCTTGGCACTTCGTGGCCCCTAAAACCAGTGGGAGTGACTCCCAAGCACCAAGCTGGAAGCAGCCCTTGAGCACTCTTCGGTGTGCCTCCTCTGGGGGGGGGGGGGTTGATCAATCAAAAGGCTTGTCAACAGAAGACATGTCGGAGCACCTATTAAGAGATTACCAGGATTCTGTGGCTGAAGAGATAGTACAGTGTGTAGGGTGCTTGCCTTGCATGCAGCCAACCTGGGTTTGATCCCCTGCAATCCATATGGTCCCCTGAGCACCACCAGGAGCAACTCCTGAGCACAGAGCCAGGAGTTTGCCCTGGACACAGCCAGGTTTAGCCCAAAACACAAACACACAAAAAATAAATAAAGAGGCTCTTCAAAAAAGAGATGCCCAGTATTCTGCTTTATATATCAGGAAGATGAAATTCCTTTGCTCTGAAGCATTGGCCTCTTGCAGGCTCAGCTATAACCTTCTGACTCTGGACTCAGTGATCCTTAGCTCAGAAGGAAGCAGTATGAATTGCTGAGGTAGGTAAGAGAGAAAATGTATTTATAAAGAAAATTGTCATCCTGTTAGTTCATTACTCTGTTCACAGCATTAATGATCCTATCTACTGCTTTCTACACAATAATGGGCATGATGAGAGAATACACAAAACTTGGAAAGAAATGGATCTGAACATCCTTTTCCCACAAAGGGTAGTGTTCAGGATTATAGTTGTCTGTGTGTGTGTGTGTGTGTGTGTATACACATAGATACATATAGGCCTATATTTACACCTATATTTTGTATATTATATTATATATAACAACTTTATATAAAATATTGTATATTTATATAAAAGAGTTCCTTGCGATCTTTGGGGATATTTCTATTTATTTCACCATGATCTGTCATTATAGAGGGAATAATCCCATTCTGTATTGGTAAAGCCATTCTCCAACGCTAAGATATGTCCTTTATAAGGAGGAGAAGCTACATGGGAATATATTGCCAACTCATTCTAGTTTTCTGTTCCTCCATAGTCTTTACCAATAACAAACAAAAAAAGATAAGAAATAGAAAATAAATCATTAAAGCTCTCTACTCATGCTCAGTTGATATTTCTACACTCATTTCAGACAGTGCATCAAATGTGACTGATTTCCTAGAAAAACTAGCCTCAGAAGAAAAAGAATTTCTAATTAGCATCTGTTTCATTTAGACCATGTAAATAGCAAAACCCATTAAGGCAATCTGTCATGTGTCCTGAATTATTTGAAAAGCTGTCTACATTAATCAGATTAATTGTGTAGAGCTAGCCTTTGATTCTCAGACTTTTTTTTTAAAAATATGGATATAAAATGTTTTCACTTGATCTTTTAAAAGTATTTTTAAAAACCTGGTTATGTCTAACAACTTCCCTTCAAAATCCTGTGTTTAGAACAGTCACTGATGACTGTTTCCAATTTTGTTCTCTTCTTGGGCAATTTTATTTAAATCTATGGTCTTAAAAATCACTTATATGCTGACAATTCCTATGTTTATATCTTCTGCTCTAACTTCTCTTTTGAACTCTAGACCAATGTTTCTTGTACGTACTGTTCTAAGAAGCATTTTCAGGGTCAGAGAGCTAGTGTAGCGGTTAAGGGAACTATCTAACCCAGATGTTATCCTTGGCACCACGCAGCTTTCCAAGCCAGGTACAGCTCTAGACATCCATGAGCACCACCATGGTATCCTTGGAGGCCTCTGGTACCATAGGGCCTGAATTGCACCAAATCCTCAGGCCTGGTAATGAACCACTGTCAATTGGTAGAGTACTGCCACATGACTCCTGTGTCCCTTGTGTACATGTTGGGTGTCCCCTTAATTCCTCGAAAAAGAAGTACTTCAGACTATCATGACCAATACATTGTACTGAATTTGCTTTTCCCCATCCCCCCAATCACCCAACTGCTTTCTTTCTTTTCCTTCCTTCCCAGTTGATGATGTTAACATCCTGATGGTTGCTCAGATAAACATTTATAACTCATCTTGGTTGGTCTCTTTCTCTCATTTACCACACTGAGTTCCCCAGTATTTTGAGTAAACTCTATTCACAAAACTTTTTGCAAGTCTATTTTTTTACACCTCCTCAGTTGCATATTCAAATCTTCAAATCAAAGCATATATATCTTTATGTTCCAGCATGATCAGCATGATACTCTCTAGGTCTTTCCATATAGCAGCAAATTTCATGAGTTTAATTTTTTTATGGTCGAGTAATATTCCATTACACAAATATAATCATGCATAACTTTGTAATATCATGGCAACTAAATTTTTTTTAAAAGCATATCTATCATTTCACTCTTAAAGCTAGGAACCTATGTGAAGACCTGAGATACAGCCCAATGGACTAGAAGGTTGCATGCAGGAGAACTGAGTTGGATCTTTCAAGCATAGTCAAGAGTCATTCCTGAGCTTTCAGTCAAGTTTAGCCTCTGAGCTCCACTGAATGTAGACCTAATGGAAAAAAAAAACTAAAACACCAGAACTTATGTAAACATGTATCCATCTCTTCTCTGGTTTGAACTGATCCTCTCCCCCTTTCTTACATGATGGCACAGTCATACTGATTTAATTAATGCTCCTGGCATGACCAACTTTATCCATGTCTTATAAACTTTCATTTTGTTGTGCTTAACTTCCTATTTCTAGAGAATAAATGTCAGGATCCTTTCAGTTCTCTGCTTCATATCCTAAATCCCACTTCCTCTGTTACATTTTATCTGAAACTTTGCCATCCTCAGACTATATATGGGAAAATGAACCCACTCACTCTTAAATATTTAAACATCATGGAACATTGTTTACACATGTGGCAGAAGAACCAAAAAAAGCCAAATACTATGCTAAGATAACCCAGAGTAGAAAGGGCAGATAATCATCACCGGATTTAGGTTGAGAGAAAAAAGAAGAGGCGAACTTAATAAAGTCCGGGGACCACAGTAAAAGTTGGAACCATCAGGCAAGTTTGGGGAGACACTGAGAGGAAATGTGGCCACTGACATCACTAAGGCAAGGAAAGAGAATAAACACTGAGTTCTTTCTTCTTCCAGGGTTCCAAGCTCATGTCATTGATTCCTTTGGTTAAACTTGGTCATCACTAACTTAGTAACCTATAGAACGGAACCTCAATCCACTGTGGTTCACAACAGAACAGGATATGGGAGAGAAATTAATGTCAGTGGAATCATTGCAGAGATAGCCATGCTGCACAATTTAGGATTTTTTTTTATTACAATAGCACTGTAGCACTGCTGCACTGTCCTCCCCGTTGTTCATCGATTTGCTCCAGCAGGCACCAGTAATGTCTCCATTGTGAGACTTGTTGTTACTGTAGCACTGTGGCACTGTTGCACTGCTCAAGCAGTAACATCTCCATTGTGAGACTTGTTGTTACTGTTTTCGGCATATTGAATATGCTATGGGGAACTTGCCAGGCTCTGCAGTGAGGGCGGGATACTCTCAGTAGCTTGCTGGGTTCTCCAAGAGGGAAGGAGGAATCAAACGTTGGGTCAGCCGCGTGCAAGGCAAATGCCCTACTTGCTGTGCTTTCGCTCCAACCCTTTATTACAATACACATCATTATTGCACAATTTCTAATTCATTTTTTTAAATTATCTGTCTCTCTCTAGCTCAGATCATCAAAGCCTCTGGCATATTTAATGAGCTCAAGAAAAGATCATCAAATATACACACTGTAGCACTGTCCTCCCTTTGTTCATCGATTTGTCTGAGTGGGCACCAGTAACATCTCACAACAAATTGTGAGACTTCTTGTTTCTGTTTTTAGCATATCAAGGGTAGCTTGCCGGGCTCTCCAAGAGTGGCAGAGGAATCGAACTCGGGTCGGCCATGTTGGCTGCTTGTAAGGCAAACGCCCTACTGCTGTGCTATCGCTCCAGTCAAGAAACTCTAAAAAAGACTTAAATACTTAAACATTTTAGCATGTCTCCATTTTCTTCAAGTTACCAACTTTACCAAATAGTAATACATTGTGTCCTTGCAATCTATAGCACCCTTAGTGCAAAAATCTCAGCACCCAATCTCAATGCAGTATCGACATATAGTTTAGTGTTACGATGCTACACTACAATTTCAGTTGAGAAACATGAGATTTGGGAATACCAAAAGATCTCTGTCAAGATTTTAGCATGAACCAACCTTAACAAGATAATCAAATCTACTCTCTTTGCTTCCAAACTATTCTTTGAATTATTGAGTTAAAACAGGATCATTGCTAAGTCCTCACTTGTTCAGAACTTTCACAGGAGATTGTAATGACCCATTTTAATAGCATTTATTATTTATAAGTGTTTCTTGATATTTCTTTTGTATCTATCACATAAAATCTTAAGTCCATTTGATGTCATTTCTTTATGACCTGCAACAAATTCCTCAATTTTGTTTGCCTTTTTTCACAGCTGAAATCCTAAAAAAAAATCACAAAAGATCATCACAAAAAATTATATTGCTCTACAGCATTTTAGTTCTCCCCAGAGTAAGGTTCAGTAGTTTTCCAATAGCTGATGTACTAGTTGATGCATGTTTTATACATTTAGAAGTTTCATACTAACCTTTGGTATAGTGCCAAAGGTTCTTTAGAAAGCAAATCATTTGGAAATTTCAGGGCTGTCAGGGGCATCAGGTGTTAAAAGACATTTATTATTTGTCAATATCAGCAAAAATTTTCCCCAGATAATTAAGAGGAGCGAAGATATGCCATTGGGCTACACTAGCATGCGACAGGGACAAATGGAGACGTTACTGGCGCCCGCTCGAGCAAGTCGACGACTAACGGGAAGTTAAGTGATTAAGTGATTAATTAAGAGGGTCAGGACCAAATGCTATGGTAGTATATTTTCTTACTTTATGTTTGCATTCATGTTCCATAGAAGTGTATATGCAGAGAAGTTCTCACTTAGTCAAATTATAATAGCTATGATTGTAATTAAAACTTATTTTGAGTGGAAAAAGTTAAAAAGTGATGAGTAATGTCCTCATGAAACCTACATAATAATTTGGATGAGAGATAATAAAAGTGATAGCAATACTTCAACCTTTATAGAGTACTTAGCGGTCAAACACTAAATCTTTTTCATGTGTTAATTTAATATTGATAATAATTTGATAGATTGGAATTATTACCATCCCATTATAAAAAATGAAAGCTGACTACAAAAACGCTAATTGTCCAAGCACGTAACTGGTAAATGACAATGCTGATGTTTTAAATCCGAGACCTAGGTTCCTAACTACTTAACTACAACTTCTGTGGGTGAAGGGAAGAGAACTTTGTTAGGAAGTGTCCAGGAAATGGCATATGGTGGTACTGGTTTCAGTTCTCACTACAAGGAGAAGTGACTGTTGCTTGCCACAGCAGAGAGAAGACTATTAATCTCCTAGAGGAAACACAGCTGCCAGAAGATGCCAGTCAAATGCTCTACATACAGACGCAGATGAAACACAGGAAAGCTGTGAATAGGATTTGAGGAACTTATTGGAAGGAAGCAAAACTTTCTGGAGAACGCAATTGATAATGATTATGCTTTGAGTGATTTCATAGGTTTAGAAATTATGACATTAAAACAAGAAGTCGAAATAGCAGGCCACATAAAATATTATAATATTATTATAATATACATTATAATATACGTAACAATATACATTATGATATTATTATAATATATATCCAGATTGGTCCCCTGAGCCAGGTTTCAAACCCAGGCCCTCATGCTTTGTTACATCTCCTGTGATGATTTTAAACCAGACATATTTCAAAGTGTGAGATGCAAATTATTAGGATTGGATGATATGAATTGTTTGAATTTTCAGACCAGGTCAAGCAGTGCTCTGGGGCTACTCCCAACTCTTGGGGAATACACTGGGCTTGGCTGCATGTAAGGAAGCACCTTAAACCTTGTATTTGTCTCTTCCTGGGTGATCTTTAAATATGTTAGAAGAAATGTATTGTAAATGCTAGCATTCAAATAAATGATACAGTATAATTTAAATTTGGTGCCTAATTAGGGGCTGGAGCACAGCAGTATGGCACAACAGTAGGGCATTTGCCTTGCATGCGGCCGGCCCGCTGACCCAGGTTCGATACCTCCACCCCTCTTGGAGAGCCTGGCAAGCTACCGAGAGTATCTCGCCCACGCGGCAAAGCCTGGCAAGCTCCCCGTGACATATTCGATATGCCAAACACAGTAACAACAGTCTCTCGATGGAGACGTTACTGCTTGAGCAAATCGATGAACAACGGGAGGACAGTGCTACATCCAGATTACATACTATCATCAGATAGCATCAGATGTGTTCTATAGACTTTAGCCTTATATAAGTCAGTTTTAGACCTAAAATATGTAAGTTAATTATATATTTTATAACTAACTTTGTAGTAAAACAGGTTAATAGTCTTCTTCATAAATTATCATTTACAATTAAAAACCCAAATCACATGCGTTCTCAAGTGTTGTAATCATTTTATTATTTCAAATCTTACACAGGTCTAAGTTAAAACAATGTTTCTATATATTGCTAAATATGAGTTCCTAAATAAAAAAAACAAAGTGAGCACATACTCTGAATTCAGAATTCATTCTGGGTTGATGAGGTTTAAGTTCAACACATTTCAGAGGAGTATTACATATGTCGGCATCATATGATATCCTAAGTTTCAACAATTTCTCTAGCTATTAAATACACATGGCTGGAGTGATAGCACAGCAGTTAGGGCATTTGACTTGCACGTGGCTGACCCGGGTTCGATTTCTCCGTTTCTCTCGAAGAGCCCGGCAAGCTACCAAGAGTATCCCACCCACACAGTAGAGCCTGGCAAGCTCCCTGTGGCATATTCGCTATGCCACAAACAGTAACAAGTCTTACAATGTAGATGTTACTGGAGCCTGGTCAAGCAAATCAATGAACAATGGGAGGACAGTGCTATTAAATACACATACACATAGACACATATAATAATAAATTCAGGGCTGTGGAGACAGCTCTAAAAACTGAAGTTCCAGTTCCCAGCCCTGTCCAACTCCCTTCCCCAGCACAAAGCCAGGAATACCGAGTACCACCAAATGTAGTTCAATCTTTTCCCCAAATAAATATAAATAAATTTGTATATTCTTTCTACAAGCCCAAATCAGTTACCTTGATTATAAAAACTTCCCATAGTCCTTCCTAACCATATAATATCATTTAGAAATTTTACCTAAAATTTTTAAATGATAAACATACCAAAAATCATACTCCCTCACTCATATCCCCCAAGATTGTTGTTTCTGCCAAGAATGACCTATCCAAATATTTTCAAGTTTCAAATCAAGTTTTGGTTCATGAGATGATAATGTCCACTGATCCTAATCTTCCCATCTCTATCCTCCTTTGGTACCTCCAGTGAATATCACTTTGGTAATCAGTTACATGATTCTCCGAACATTGCTGTGTTTCATATGTGTATGACTCATCTGATAAATCAACTCTATATTTCTTGGTGTTAGGAACTGACTCTTCAACTTCTTGCCCTCAATAACTCCTATGGCAAGGCAGACATATAGCTCACTCTCAATGCACAATTGTTTGCAATAAAATGAGTTGAAAGCACTTAATTGTTTTACTTGGGACTTGCTGACGTCAATACGTAAATTATTTTTGAAAGACTTTTTTACCCCCTTGGGTTCCAGAAGGACCTACAGGGCATACATAATATCAGGATCAGAACTGTCTTTAAATCCACTGCTTGCTCAATGAGATTGAGCATATCTTCTTGTCTCCGCAAGCATTTTTTTTTGGGGGGGAGGAGGTAAAGTAAGAAAGTTTTTGAAACTTATTTAGGAAGATATGAGGCGTGAGAATGGGAGACACACACATTTGAGAGACTCTCCAGAGTCGAAGACAGTTAAGCAAAGAAACATATAGACAAGAAACAAGATATGTGTTCAAGGGAGAATGCGGACTTGACAAGCAAGCATCTGCATACTTTTTAATGTGGGTGATGCAAGCATCCTTTGTGCTAGACAAAAAAATCATTTCATGGGGAAGGAAAAGGAGAGGAAAAGTCCTAATATTATGTAAGCATGCAGTTACTTTAATGTAAATATATATTTTTTATCATTTGCAATTGAACTCTCTTATTTGGAGCTGATACCTATGTCAATTTAGGACCACTATTTTTTAAATTTGTTTTTATTTTTGTTTTTGGGACACAGTCACATGTCCTGACATAGTCCTGACTCTGTGCTCAAGAATCAATCCTGGCCATTGCTCAGGGGATCAGATGGATGCTGGGGATCAAACCCAAATCAGTTGCAAGCAAGGCAAGAAATCGCCTGACCCAGTGTATTATAGCTCTGGCCCCAAGCGTTTCAGTAGGAGGCTGTTGGCTATTAAGTAAACTTACAAGAATGAATAAACACAAACTATAAAACAATGAATAAACACAAAATATAAAATTCCCTAATTAATTTAATTAAATAAGAACATTACCATAATGAGATGCCACACTCCCTTCCTTCAGGGGAGAGCATGGATATAGTCCCCCAACCACAAATTATACAGTTGAATTTTTTTATATTTGGGGAAATTGAGGGGTTAGCACATCAAGGTGCAATGTATAAGCCTCATCCTTGGAAAATCACCTTTGTGATCATGGTTTCTGCCTGCCAGGTGCCAGGTAAGTATAAGGTAAAGGTAAAGGTAAAAGCCCTCCCGTTGATCGTCGATTTGCTCGAGCGGGCCCAGTAACGTCTCCATTGGAGACTTTGTTGTTACTGTGTCTGGCATATCGAATACTCTCGGTAGCTTGCCGGGCTCTCCGAGAGGGGCGGAGGAATCGAACTCGGGTCGGCCATGTTGGCCGCTTGTAAGGCGAACGCCCTACCCGCTGTGCTATCGCTCCAGCCAGGTAAGTATAGTCTCAAACATTTTAACCCACATTTATGCCTACAAAACTTGTGGATTCACTGATTTTGAAGTCCTTAGAATTTTCTTCAAATATTTTTTTTTGGCTTGTGCTTTCAACTACCTCTAAAAATGATAATTTTAATATTTTTTTATCATTTAGTGCTTATTTAACAATATATCTTTGTCTCAATCTTTCTGTTCAGTTTTTTCCTCTTCTTCCTCTTTTCTTTTGTTCTGTTATAAATTACTGGCCAACATTCACGGATGTCACAGTCAAATTTGTAATTAGGCCTTTGATTGTTCTTTGGAATTTATCTTTATTTTCTCAGCTTTCAGTACTCTTGAGTGAATTTAGGAAGTTATTTTTTTCCAACACTCAATAAGGTATTACTTCACTTGCATTTCCATGGTAGTTGCACAGTTCTTTATGATCTACTTAAAAAGAGATGATGCTAAAAGGGGAATGGTGCTAAAAATACATCTTGTTGAAGACAGAAACACAGTTTATCTTTGTACAGAAAAGGCATGATCACTCCTTGAACCATACCTCACACATGCCCAGAAGGTCTCCCACATAATGGTTTGATGTATGTATCAATTGTAAAAGTATTAGCATTATAAGTTTAGTTAATATTTTTATAGCTTTGCATTAGTAATAGGATTTTTTTCTGTCTTAAAATAATATGAGTGCACACACGTATTGGACTTATTAGTAGCAACCTGAGGCCAGAGAGATAGTACAGTGTGTAAGGTGAGTGCCCTGTACCTGGCCAACCTAGATTTAATTCTTGGCATCCCATATCATCCCCCAAGCACCACCAGAAGTATTTCCTGAGTGCTGAGCCAGGAGTAACCCTGAACACTGCCAGGTATGTCCCCAAAACATAGGTGTTCCGAATAAGATAAAAAATAAAAACAAGTGAAGCTGCAGGGATATTATTTTCCGAATCATTTTCTTGAGCCCAAATAGTCATTTCAAGTTTTCACTCCCTGTGTCTAACTGAATTAATGGGCCCCTGTGATACATTATTTCCTAGCACAGTGAACACATCACTCTTTATAATTACGCAAGACTTATTGCGTACATGGCTCAAAGGGCTGGAGCGCATATCCGATATACACAGGGTCCCAGCTTAGGTCCCTGGTACCATTAGGTTCCATAGTGCTTTCAGGTTCAGCTGGATCAGTTCTCAGCACCCCTGGAGAGGCCCCTCCCCACAAGTAGCAACTATGCAAGCCTCTTGTCTGTGTATTACTTTGCCTTCTACATTTCTCTCAGCTCAGACTCCCCTGTGACTGCAGTAACCCATGTTCATCATCACTTCTTACTGGCACTAGCGTGGTAACTTTGCAGGCAGTCTGCCTCTAGATCCCTATCCTCCTCCTCTCTCTCTCTCTCCACCCTAGTTCCACAAGTATAAATTTAAATCTGATTGTGTTCCCATTTCCTCTGAATTAAAGCATTCAACATATTCCTTTTGAGTCTATGATGAAAACAAAACTCTTTAGTTGGTCTTCAAGGTCCTATCCCTCCTCTGCTCCATCTCATCAGCATTTCCATGAAGGACTTCATTCTTTGTGATCACCACACCCTTTCATGTCCTCCTTTCGGTGTGTCATGCTTTCTCTTGGCATGTGTATTCCATGGTATACTCTTCCCTCCCTTTAAAAAAAAATGTTGGGTTTGGGACTACACCTGGCAGTGATAGGGACTTACTCCTGCACTATGCTCAGAGATCACTCCTGATGGGGCTTGGGAAACTATAAAAGGTGCCCTGGATTAAAATGAGGTCAGCCATGCGCAGGCAAGTACTTACCTACTGTACTATCTTCCTTACTCTTTCCCTCTCTTCTTAACTAGATGTGCATCCTTCAGAAGTCAGCTTCCTCCTGGGATCTTCTTCCTGTCTTCACATATTAAATGCAGATAATTATGAATTGTCTTATTCCTACACTGTACATTCTAATCCATTTATTCACTTACGTGTTCATTCAAGTAATTCAGCACAATCTATTGAGCAACTCCTCTGTGATAGGCTCTGTGTCAGGCACTAGGCATACTAATTGAGCAAAGTATAAAGGTATTTGAGAGCTGGAGCAATAGTCCAGTATGTAAGGAGCTTGCCCTGCATGTGGTCTATTCAGGTTCAATCCCTGGTATCCTGTGTGGTCCCCAGAACACTGCCAAGAGTAATTTTTGAGTACAGAGTCAAGAGTAATCACTGAAAATTAGCTGGTGTGACCCCCAAATAAAATAAAACAAAACAAAAAGGTATGGTTCCCTAACTCATTGTTCAATACAGAAATCAGAACAGGAGCTTCTCTCCTTTCATGCAATTGGATGCAGGCACAATTACACAGATAATTTTATGAAGTTAGACTTACAGTTTTTCCCCCATATAGACATTAAGTCCTACACCGGCAAGGATTTTTTTTTTCTACCCTGTTGTTTCTAGAACCTAGCGCCACCCCGGCATAAGACAGGCATTCAATAAATATATATTGTTGCCTGAGAAGTTCATGTTAAACTTTTTCTCTTTCTTTCTTTCTTTCTTTCTTTCTTTCTTTCTTTCTTTCTTTCTTTCTTTCTCTCTCTCTCTCTTTCTCTCTCTCTCTCTCTCTCTCTCTCTTTCACTATTTTAGGTCATACCTGCCGATGCACAGGGGTTACTCTTGGCTCTTCATTCAAGAATTAGTCCTGGCAGAGCTCAAGGGACCATCATATGGGATGCTGGGAATCGAACCTGGGTCAGCCACGTGCAAGGCAAATGCCCTAACCACTGTACTATTGCTCCAGCCCTAAACTTTTTGTTAAACTATTTATTTTTCTTGGTCTTGTCATTTCAAAAACTATATCTTATAAATGTGGATTTTTCATGAATTCATTCCAGAATATTTATTTATTGCTTACTGATTGGTGTTGGCATATTCTTCTCTATAATGTCTCCACCTAGAAAATGTTTTATTTTTATTGGTGGGGGGAGAATTTACTCCTGGTAGTACTCAGGGGTTATGCCTCGTGCTGTGCTCAGGAATTGCTGGTGTTCTGGGACTATGGAGAGCCATGGATTAAACCAAGGCCTCCCATACGTAAAGCATGTGCTCCAACTCTTTGAGCTGTATTCTTGCCCTTCAGGTATTAAATAATGTATAGTTTGTGGGAAGTGTCCTGAAATATCTCAGAGCTTTATTTGCTACATAATGCTGCAGGAAATAAGTTCAATCAATCAATAAGCTAATAGTTACTAACCACATTGAGGTTTCTATTTTTAAGCCTCACTCAAAGTTTCTTATTCATATTCAGACATTACAATCAGCCCCACAGTGACTAAAGTTCTAAGACAGATTTTATATTTGCTCTCATTTTCTAAATATATTACACATATTTGCAACTTCCTTTCCCTTTCTTGAGAAAATACCATTTCTTCATTTGTGCTCAAAATGTTTCATGACCAAATACTACTGGGAAAAACTTGCAAAATATTGCTTCTTGCAGTAGCATTTATTAGGACCTTTAAACTGACAATGTCTTAGAGCCTTTAAGACTGTGTGTGTGTATGCATGTGTGTATGCATGTGTGTGTGTGTGTGTGTGTGTGTGTGTGTGTGTGGTGTATAGAAAAATTGTAGTTTTAGAAAGACCAGCTTTATTCAAACATATTTGAGAGCGGGCCTCCTGCTTTCTTGCTGAAAACATTTGTCCAAACACCTTATGAAGTGGTCCTTTTAGTCAGCTTAAATGATTTCAGATGAGGGCTAAAATGCCGGTAGAGCATTGTTTTGGTTTTAGTTAAAAAATGAACTATTTCCATTTTCCTTCTGAAAGTCAACTGACTCATGGAAGAAAGTATGTTCAGTTCAACTCAACACATGGTTCTTATATATCTCTTTATTCAGACTGAGCCCTGACTTAGAAGATACTAGCATCATTCTTGTTCCTGAGGCGTGGGGAAGAGAGAGTAGTTGGAGCTAGGTCACTCTTATGCTCTAGATCTACCACAACATGGAGAAACTGTTGTCCCTGATGAGAAGGGAAGGGGTGCTCAGGATCCCACAGCTGGTGGGAGGCCTGGGAATTGAAACAAGAGCTTACAGGTCTCCCCTTTTACTTGTTCTCTTTGCCTCTAAATTATAATCTTGGGGGGAAAATTACTGAGAATAATCAGAATATTATATAAATGAATAAACTAATCTTTGGAAACCACAGGCGCTATTTTTGTTCTTTCCAGTAGATGACCTTTTCTTTTTTAAACTGGAATTTTGTTGTTGAGATTAGCCAGCAAACCTGTTGCCTTCACCATTCTGTCTTCTTTCAGTGAGTTGTGAAACTTCCACTAATGCAGAAGTAGAACTACTTCTCAGCAAAAAAAAATCATAACTTGTGTTTGTGGTTTATATTGGTGACAGATGTGATTTCCTTTATAAATCTTACAACTGGAAGGAAGTAGAGAGATTGTCCTGAGTTCCCACTCATGCTTAGCCAAGAGAGTTAAAGCCTAGAAAGAGCTAATGAATTGTATTTGTTTAGACTTATGCCAGAATAAAAATATAAGTAAATATTAGTATAAGTGAATATTATAACTGTAACAACTAAATTCTTTGTGGTTAATACCAACAGTATTAATATTAATAATTGTTATCATTAACAATAATTGTAAAACCATAATTTCTGTGTAGTAAAAGTCTATTAGATGCTATGTCTTTTACGACAAGTTGTTATTTTCCTTCACATTATCCTATTTTCAATTAGGGTGTCTGAGGCTCAGAGAAGTAAAATCACTTAGTCTTGGTCAGACAGTCTAGAGCTGAGTAAATTTAATCTGGAAACAGGTTCTTCCCATGTTCTTCCCATTCTCTTTCTGTGCTCTTCCCTGTTTCTAGACTGTGGATTTATCAAGATAAGCAATAAGGAATCAATTTGTTAAATCTCAACCCTAAACCAGATGGAAACATTGAGAGGCCCAAGCAAGCCTTCAAATGACATAAATTACATGTGGTATGATTAAGAACAAGAGGCCTAATTTTAAAAAAATGTCAGAAGTCATTGATCTAAAGTGAGGGAGGGTCCCTCCACACGTACAACATAAAATCAAAATTTCAGTAGTGATACCATAACCTAGAACCATTTTGAAATTATTTATTAACACTTACTTTTGTAACCTACATTAAGACACACACACAAACAAACACACGCATACTCAAAAAAACAACAATAAAAAGACGCAGCTTCATGCAGGTAAAGCATATTCCTTTAAGAGCAGATTTGATCCCCCTCCCCCCATGGTGGGGGAGGAGATGCTGTAGAGCTGAATGAGTGGGGATAGTCTGGGTCAGCAACAATATCATGAGATGAGTATTCGAGATGTAAACTCAAGCATTTGTCCTGAGTTCATCTTTGTGCTGGCATCAAGGGTAGAACCAATGTTATCCAACATTCTCTCAGATCTTCTTGCAATCGGACAGAGTTTCTGATCTCGTCTGTTGATGTTGTGTAAGAGGGAATCTGCATTCAAAAACAGTTCTTATAGGAATAAGAAATCTCTTTATTGTTCTTTTTTTTATTATTAGTGAATGAGGTACATTTGTAGACTTACAAATTTTTGTGCTTGGGTTTCAGTTGTACAATGATCAATGATTGTTCTTTTTTAAATTGTTCTTTATTTCATTTTATGATGATAGATATAGTTACTGGATCATTTTCCATGGTATAATTAGTTTCTTGTTTTGAATCTTAACTAGCTTCAAAGATTCAACTTACTTTAGGGCAACTTATTTCCCCCAAGTCTTTGAACCATTGCATTTGTTTTCTGTTCTAATGCACTAGAATCTAATCAAGTAAGTACATTATTTTAATTTAATTTTATATATATTTTTTACCTTTTGTGATGGGCTGGAGTGATAGCACAGTGGATAGGGTGTTTGCCTCGCACATGACCGACCCGGGTTTGACTCCTTTGTTCCTCTGGGAGAGCCCGGCAAGCTACCGAGAGTATCCCGCCCTCGTGGCAGAGCCTGGCAAGCTCTCTGTGGCATATTGGATATGCCAAAAACATTAACAATGAGAGTTACAATGGAGACGTTACTGGTACCTGCTTGAGCAAATTGATGAACAACTGGAGGACAGTGCTACAGTGCTACCTTTTGTGATATGTTTTGTTATACAAAGACTATACTTTTTGTTTTATTTATTTATTGCTTTTTGGATCACACCCAGCTATGCTTAGAAGTTACTCTTGGCTCTGCACTCAGGAATCACTTCTGGCTGTGCTTGGGGAACCATATGGGGCACATGCAAGGCAAACGCCCTACCCACTGTGCTATTGCTCCAGCCCAAAAGACTATACTTTTTAAAGACAATTTTATAAGTCAATATTAGGTCTTTAGTTATGTTGACTTATTCTGCTTAGTTTCTCTTGGGGATACACTGAAAAATCAAATGCTTTCAAGAGGCAATGCTCTTCTCAATGACTTCCTCATTTTTATATATCTGCTTTCTAAAGTAGAACCAGAGTTCCTGGAAGAGTATTAAATATCTTCCCTTTGACCATATTCACTCTGATCTTTGATGTCCTTGAAAAATACAATTGATTTTTCAAATAGAATTTTTCAAATAGAATTTCAAATAGAATTCAATTTTATATATTTCATTTTTTTCAGGGCTGGAGCGATAGCACAGCGGTAGGGCGTTCGCCTTACAAGCGGCCAACATGGCTGATCCGAGTTCGATTCCTCCGCCCCTCTCGGAGAGCCCGGCAAGCTACCGAGAGTATCTTGCCCTCACGGCAGAGCCTGGCAAGCTCCTCGTGACGTATTCCATATGCCAGACACAGTAACAACAAAGTCTCCAATGGAGACGTTACTGGGCCCGCTCGAGCAAATAGATGATCAACGGGAGGGCCTTTACTTTACTTACTTTACATGTCTTTCCCAACCATACTTGGGGTGAGGCTGGGGAAAACTCCTAGACATATTTGACCTAGTCATTAGAGAAAAATTTAAAAAGTTATATGCATTTTATGGGCTAGATGACATTTCTATTCTACTGCTTTAAAAAGAGACAGATAATTCTTCCTTAAATTTATGATCTGAAATCCCAATGCAATAAAGTTCTGTTGCTGCTGTTTTAAAATAGAGGTCAAGTCAAAGGTATTTACTGAGGGGTGTTTATAAAACACCTACGCTCTGCTGAACCCTTGCGAGATTTTTTTTTTTTCAGCAGTGGTAGGTTAATTCATAGCTATAATTCCATTCAGGGAGAACCTTAGAATAAATTTAGACAATTTGGGTTTACACCTAAATCCTAGAATTTAAAATCTATCTGCTGTAGGCAAAGGAAGTCACTGGTGGGTGGGAGATGGAGTTTTAAAAGGAAATGTGCTGCATCTAGGGAAGACTGGAGAAAACTGCAGAGAGGGTGTCTTTCTACTTTTTCCATCAGAGGGAGGAATGAATTTGGAGGCATGCAAAACCACAAAAAATAAAATACTGCTGGCCAAGAAAATAAACACATTTAGAAATCAGGAAGTTGACCCACTGTTCCAGGAGGCCCCATAATGAAAGGCATATCAGCAATGGAGGTCTTTGAAGGGACAAGGCTGTTTTATATGACTCCTAATGGGAACCTTCGGAAGCATTAGTTCATGATGAGAGACTAGAAAGGTGGGGAGGTCCCCTATGCTAGGGCTTGAGATTTCTATCTCTATTGGAACTCTGTGTATAATTACCTTTGTATCTCTGAATGAACATTTACAGAACATAGCCAGAATTCCAAAATCTGAACACAGTCTACCTTTATCAAAGCAGTCTCATTATCTTGTAAACTTGACAGAGAAAAGCCCTCTGGAAAACAAACTTGAATCTTGTTTTGCACCAAACACAGACAGGGTAATATACTCAGTACAGATGAAAGCAGTCTGGAACTGTGGTCCAACCTAATAGATTATGTATTAGAAAAGTCAAAGTGTGAAGTGTCAGAATTGGTTCAAGGAATAGTTAAAATAGTCAAATGAAAGGATTTCCCTGTTAGATGCTCAAGAAATGCCAATCTCTGTACTTTAGTTTTCTATCGTACCTATCTATAACCCACTTCCTTAACTTCTCACTCAGAGATTTTGATCAATTCCTCCATGTTAGGAATCTTTTTGTTTGTGTATTTGTTTTTGGTTTGGGACCACATAGAGAGTGTTCAGGGCTTACTCTTGAAATCACTCCTGGTGGGGCTGGAGGACCGTATGTGGTGCTCAGGATAGAAACTGGGTCAGCTGCTTCAGTTAAGTGCCTTCCCCCTTCCCCACTGTACTATCTCTCCAGCCCCAGAAATCTATGTGTTTTTGTTCTTGTTTCTAGACCATAACTAGATAATTCTCAGGGCTTGCTCCATGCACTGTGCTTAAGAATCACTCCTGGTGGGCCTTGTGCAAGTTAAATTCCTCACTTTCTGTACTACATCTTCACCCACCTCCCCATATCGCCCCCTCCGCACCCAAAAAGTCTGTTTTTAACAACATCTAGACAGTCAACTTTGGGGACTTCTGTCAAGAGAGCCAGTGTTATGCTTGCCAGTGGTTTTCCATTCTGGTTGTGTATTGAAGCACGTGGGGAAGATTTTTCCAATACCAGTGCTCAGGGTTTCTCTCCCAGGGATTCTGATTTCATTTATCCAAAGTGTGAGTGTCTTAAAAGCCCTGCAGTCATTTTGAAGCCAGGATGGTGAACATGGTCTTAAGCCATTTCTCCATCCCAAATTTTCCATTCTGAGACATTTTACTTTTGAAATAGTGACATCCAATTTTTTAAAATGTCACGTCAATATTTTTACTCTTGATTGAAAAATTCCAAGCATAGGTTTATCTTTAATGTTTATCACATTCATTTTGTGTCCATGACTGTTGACCTTCCTTGGGACATTTATTCCTTGGCTACAGTCACAGTAAGAGTGGGAGAGTCTATGACACAGAAACCCCATTCTCTCAAATGTTCAAATTTTTCTTGCAAATCCTCTAAGGTTTTGTGCTTTTTAAAAGGAGAATTTACTTACTAGAAGGTAGACACAGTGACTCCTGTTCAGGATAGATGTAAGACCGCTTAAACTCCAAAGGCTGGCCAGGAATAAGAAAACTGAGCAGGGTTGCCTTAGTTGTCTTAAGAGAAAAGGCAGCAGAAGACTTCTGGAAACCACAATACTTGCCCGAGTCACCCTGCTGCCAAAGCCAGGCTCTGACTCATTTGACCAAAATCTTCTCTTTCAGACACTCAGACACCATTACTTCACAATTAAACCTGCATTTAAATTTAAGTGAAATTAAAATGCATTTTCTTCACTGCAGTTTAGTCTTTAAGATCCTGGGTTCTGCCAATACCATGACTACATGATCCCTCAATCATTCTATTTAGATCAGTAAAACTTTATATTGTCAACTTGAAGAGTGTAACTGCCTTTACCCATTCTACTGGCCAGTGGACCAAACCCAATAGCTTTTTGGTCTAATCCTATATGGTCATGCCACTCTCTTTCCATGATCTCTGTTCACCTTTTCTTAGACATGGCAATGCTCAGCACTGACAGTAAAGATTTTGGGGTAAGAATTCAGGGACATAACTATTTTGAGTACATGAAGGAATTCTTGCTGTCAGAAGTTTATAGAATGCATGTTGTGAATGAAGCAGTTATAAAAGGCTTCTTGTGACAAACAAAACTTCCAGAAGTGTTTTAGGAAAGGGAGGGTATGGGAAGGGAAGATGATAGTCAACTATCCCAAAATAGCTCGTTTATTACTACAGGAAAAAGATAAGATGGAGGCAGATTAGTCACATTTCCTTATTTGTTATTGTACCACAATTATCCCTCAAATTACAATGTTATTTTTCATTGTTAAGGAGACTTCTTAGATGAAACAAATCTCTGAGAGTGGAATTGAAAAACAAATCAAACCACAAATCTTCATAATATTGTTTGACTAAAGTCATCAATTTGTATTTTCTTCCATCCATTGTCACAAAAGCCACCAGTATTTTATTAAGCTATCTGATTTTATCATATCTAGGAATATAAAGCTGACATTAAACCAACCCTTGAATATTTTATTTTACTTAAAACTTATTTATTTACTTATTTTTTGCTTTGTGGGTCACACCCAGACAATGGCTCAGGAGTTACCCCTGGCTCTGCACTCAGGAATCACTCCTGGCAGTGCTTGGGGGACCATATGGGATGCTGGGAATTGAACCAGGGTCTGCTGTGAGCAAGGCAAACGCCCTACGCGCTGTGCTATTGCTCCAGCCCCCTCAAACTTCTTTTTAATTCATACATATGTGCACATTTCCATCATATCTTCTTGGGCTATAATCAGGTTTCTCATTTATCAGTATAATTATTTAGCATATATTTATTAATCATTCATATTGTGTTAGGTACCACTCTCGAAATTATCCTTTTGGCTCATTTCACCTTATGTGTAGGAGTTCATATATAATAGTAGTGCCCTGGAATTCCTTTTCCGTTTGTAGTTGAAATTATATATAGATTAATCACAATAGCTACTGTGAGGTGAATGCATTAGCAGCCTAATGGTGTCTTCAGACTTCCAGATACCCCAAAATTGCTGCTGTGCCTTTGGCCAGACCCCAAAAACTTGGGGCAAAATTTACCAGGAAAGTAAACAGCCAAAAGTTAGGTATGTGGGAGACACAGTCACAGACCACCTCCAGCTCAGCTATGTAATTGGAGGCATGGCCTCTCTGGTTCCTGATCGAACTGCTTAATGGCCATGATCCCAGAGACTCAGAAACAAATCTCGAAACCCAACGGCTTTTGGCAGAAATACATCCAATTCATATGCAGTAGGTTACAAGTGCTGAGCCACCCCAGGTGGGAATAGGTTTTGTGCCTTGGCCTGTTCCCCCTGTTTGCATGGTGGCCGCCATCCTCCAGAGGCCACTGGACAGTCAGGTTTGGGTCCACAGTTCTGAGACAGGTGGGGCCTCATGAGATAGGGGTGGAGCCGACCCTTTCCTCCCCATCCAAACAAGATCCCAAGTTATGGCCCATGAATGGCCTCTCTGGCTCCTGATCAAGCTGCTTAATGGCCATGATCCCAGTGACTCAGAAACAAATCTCGAAACCCAGTGGCTTTTGACAGAAAAGCATCTGGATCGCACAGTAGGTTACTGTCGCTGGGCCACCCCAGGGGGGAAAGGGTGCTGTCTCTCCCCTGCTCCCTCTTGGCGTCTCTGTGGCCACCATGCGCCAGAGGCCATTGGACAGTCAGGTTTGGGCTCGCAGTGATGAGACACTCAAGGCCTCATGGGATAGGTGAGGAGTTGACCCTTTCCTCTCCAACGAGACCCCGAGTCACTGACCACGAATGGTCTCTCTGGCTCTGTTTAATGACCATGATCCCAGAGACTCAGAAACAAATTGTGGAACCCAGCAGATTTAGTGTATGACATATGGTCTCTAGAGGTCCCAAAGAACGTCCAAGGGAACTAAAGGTAAATATTGCATAGCTGGGGGTAGGGAGTGGGGCATAGCATGAAATTAAAGGGATGGGGAATACAGGAAGAAAAGTAGGTTGGCAGGACTCCATGATCAGGAAAAGTTTGTGAAATACTGTTTTAGAGGTTTTAGATCATTTTTCTAAGAATTGCACAATTATTAAATAGTAGAAATTATTAAATGCAGTGTCACAAGAGTCTATATTCTTTTTGGGAGGCCTCCACAGCAATCCATGACCCCGTAGTGTGGGTTGTCACACTTGATGGTTCGATGCTCAGGCTTGCCAAGGCAGAGCTGTTAAGACTAGCAGTGATGGGGACCCCAAGGGTCATCTCAGCAGTGCTCAGGGGAGCTCAACATGTCACAAATAGAACTCAGGACTTATACTTCTGAGGAATGCACCCCTTGAGCTATGTCCCCCATCCAGTCTATTTACAGAGGAATCTCTCACTTTGTAGACAAATTTCTGCCTTTGCTTCAGCTTAGCCCTCAATGAAGTGATTCTACTTCACTCATTTTAAACTCTCCAGCAGGAATCATAAAGAATATTTGGAACCAAACATACTTTTATTTGTCCACTGCATACTTTTGTTTTCTTTCTTTCTTTCTTTCTTTCTTTCTTTCTTTCTTTCTTTCTTTCTTTCTTTCTTTCTTTTTTTGGTCATACAATCAGTGATGCTCAGGGGTTTCTCCCAGCTCTACACTCAGGAATTATTCCTGGCATTGCTCGGGGGGCCATATGGGACTCAGGGCATCAAAACCGGGTTGGCCACATGCAAGCTAAACGCCCTACCTGCTGTACTATCAATCCAGTCCCCACTGCATACTTTTATTCATCTACTGAAGATAAAATATTTTTTTTCTAAGCAGGTAATATTTTTTCAACAGCATTTAATAGAATGTTTGCTTTTCCCCAAGAGAAGGCTTTATTTTCTTGTTATAAAGATATCATATGTTTCCTTCCTAATTAATTCTAAGATTATTTATTTCTCTAGTGTCAAATGCTTTTCTAAATATGAAATCTCTCTGCGTACTTGATTTTTCTTGGATAATATTTAGCATAATCATTTACACATTAAAAGAGTAAAAGTTGTAATTCAGGTCAAAGCCCTAGAGCATATTTTACAGTTAAATGGCCCCTTTGGGTCAGAAGTTATGCTGATCAGCTCATAAGATGGCATATGGGCCAGTATCAAGTGGCGCGTGAGTCAGTTGTTAGCACTGCTCATTTCTTACTTTCTTGGTTTTTAATGGAACTTCTTCTTCACCCACCAATATTTCTTATGTGCTCATGAAATTATACTAATCCACACTTTTTTTTTCTACCTTTTAACTTGAGCTTACTAAAAGGTTCTAAATATAAAAATACATTAAATAGGATAAAGTTTTTTTCAACATCTTAGAGCTACAAATATTTTCACAATATCCAAAAGATAGTTACTAGACCGTTAAGACGGGGGTGCAGTGCCTGTCTTATAGGTTTGAGGTCTTGAGTTTGGTCTCCAGCACCACCCCACACAGAACCAGTACAATCTCAAAGACACAAGGAGTGTGACAACTCTGGTATACCTCAACCAAGTGAGCAACACCCAGACATTGCTACAAGACAACAACAATAAACAGAAGGAATGGGGGCAGAAAAGCAGAAAAAGAAAATGCTTAAAATATGTCTAGTTACACAAAAAATAAAGGTGTTGAATTTAATTGAGGGTAATTACTTTTGAGGCACACGTGTTTAGAAAGAATTCCCTTGTTGTTGAGCTCTGGGGCCCACATCTGGCTATGTTTAGGACTTATTCCTGACTCTGTGCTGAGGATAGCTACTGAGGCTCCTTGGGAGACCATATGTGGTCCAAGGGGTAAGTCATTTGCAAGGCACGTATACAATCTCTGCAGACTCTGAGAGAGAATTTTGTGTGCATGTTTTAAATATGTTCATTTTCTCATGCAGAGAGAAATTTTTAGTTTTAGAATTCAGGGTACTTGATGGTAGGAACTAGAACATAGCATCTTCCCTGAGTTACATACCCCAAATCTAACTGTGGCATGCATGAGTTACCAAAGAAATCCTAGACATGGGGCTGGAGCAATAGCACAGTGGGGAGGGTGTTTGCTTTGCATGTGGCCAACCTGGGTTCGATTCCCAGCATCCCATATAGTCCCCTGAGCCCGCCAGGAGTAATTCCTGAGTGTAGAGCCAGGAGGAACCCCTATGCATTTCCAGGTGTGACCCAAAAAGCCAAAACAAACAAACAAACAAACAAGCAAAAGAAATCCTACCACACACACACACACACACACACACACACACACACACTCACACACCTCACCTCACTCATGTCTGTAACTGTTTTCTTTCCTTTCTTTTCACCAAAGTCTGTCACATTCTTCTTCAAAATAGGCAGAAGTACGGACAGTTAATTTCTAGTAATTCACTGATTTGAAAACACTACTTGATGGGTTAACTTGACAAATGCCTTCACTTGGAAGTAGTAGCATCCAGACAGAAAGGCAGGAGAAGGCATTGTTGTTCCAGTTTCAGAGGATCCATCTCTGGAGACAGATACATGAAATTATACAAGCAGAAAAAAAAATCACTCTGAAAGCTGAGTAATCCAGTTTGTACTTCTCATTGATCCAATAAACTGGACACATGCCAACTCTCCATTTGATTTTGTGCTGAGTGCCTTTAGTTGGTATGTATTGTGAAAGTTCCCTGGGGTTCCTGGGAGAAAGGCACCCTGTGGTACTATCAGCAGTTTTTCTCCTTCTGACTCGTTATGATAATAAATCTTATTTTTATAGTCAACACTTAGATATTCAGGATAATGTGAAACACTCTAAACTTATGACCCACTTTTTCTAGAACTATCCTGATCTGAAATATTTTATCTTACCACCCTCAAAAATCTTTGTTTACAAAAGGAGACTCTTACAAATGCTTTCTTTGGATGTTAGTGAACTGAAATTTGAACCATAGCTTCTGGGACCATAGGACCATATCTTTAAGTAAGATACTTAAAACTTTAAAATCTCGTTTGTAACATGTTATGACTGAAGCAATCATGAACAACTTTGTAACTGTGTTTCTCAAGGTGACTCAATAAAAAAAACTTATTTTCAATAAAGCCCCCTTCTCATAATTTACAAGAGACTTAAATAATAATATGTATGTTGTAACATAATTGCTAAGATTTAGAAAATGTTCATATATTTCAACCATTAATTTCAATATTTTTGTCATAGTACTTATTTTTACTGTCTTTCACATCCACAAAGTATTTTTTAAATTTTATATATTTTATTTATAAAATAGGATGATGTCTGTAGAGAATGGGAGGTCTATAAAATAGATAATCTTTGTGTTTAATGTAATATTTAGAACTTTCTTCTTCTTGGTTAGAAAGGAATAAGGCCCATTTTGTTAAATGGGCCTATTTGAAAAATAAGTTGTATTCCTTCTTTATTGGTGCTTTAGAAAGTTGGTAACTGAAAGAGTCTAGGAAAAGAAAAAGAGGCAAACAACATAAATAATCAACTGCATAATTTGTTTTCTGAGAATTCAGATAAGACAAAGACATGTTAAAATCATCTCTATTCACTGTAATTGCAACCTAAAATGATTAGGTAATTTTACAGAGGGGGAAATTGAATTATGGAAGTTGAAGAAATAGATTCCCAGCAAATCCTTGACTCCATTTTTAATTGTTTGATAAAGCTGTTTCTTCTAATCACCAAATCACAGTTGATTGGCTAATGTCATTCATTTACTCTTAATGAGTAATGTATCAAGTTTCTGCTAGGGATTTAGGCAGTACTCTAGATGCTGAAAGTAGAGGGATGAACAAAGTAGACTTAAATGCCCAACCTCGTGGACTGACACAATAAATAAGTCAAAACATATTGTGTTGCATAAAACGGTGGATTGAGAAAATTACAGAAAGGAAACAGGATTGGTTATTACATGTTAATGAAGATTCTTGCAGGTAAGACATTTGAATCAAACTTGAAGGATGTGAGAGAGATCTTTGTGGGGTTCTGAAGTATATAAATTTCAGGCAGCAGGAACACCCTGAGCTAAGACTCAGCAGAAATAATATGCAAGTTCTGGAGTAGAATACTGTCCCAAGGTTGAGGGGACAAAGGATGAAGTGATGTGGGACTGGTGTGTAGGACTTGGGTGGACATCAAAGTGGCTTTGGCATTGAGTGGGTGATCAAGTTGTGAAAGTACCCGGAAGTGTCTATGCACAGGATGGACAATATTGCACTTAAATTTTATTGGGATCACTGTGTACTCCGTGGAGAAGAGTTGGTGAGGAGCTAGGACTGAGACAGGAAACAACTCTGAAGTGACTGGAATAATCAGACGTGGGAGGTTGGGAGACCAGTCACTGTGGAAGCAGGAGATGACAGTATTGGCTGAATGTGTTGGATGAGATTGGTGAAAATAAGAGAAGAACTGATTATGACTCCAGGGTTTTTGGCCTAAGAAACAGGAAAGGTTGAGTGGACACTATTATGTGGTTTGCTAAAGAATGCAATGTCTTGGTTCCAAAAATAAAACTGCAAATTTAATCAATGGTAAAATCATTTTACTTGCACAGTACACATTTGAAATGTGTACATTTAATTTGAGTGGGGGTTGAGATGACATCTACAATAGTGTTTTTTTCTAAAAATAATAGATTGCCTAAAGAAATGAACCATATAAACAAGATGCCAGAAAGGATCTTTGGACAAGAATGTGTTTCAGAGTTTACCAGAATGACTTCTAAGCAACCATACTCCCCTGGCTTCATTGTAAACTTGATGATAAAGTAAAGGTGATGGAGGGGGTAGACTGAAGTTTGGGTAGTTAAAGAAATGATTGTTACAATGCACAGGTTCTCAAAACCCAGTCATATTCTTCTCATAGCAACCACTTCCCTTAAGTCTGGTGAAGACTGTTATATTTTATAGTACTAGTCAATGTTAAATGCATGTATAGCAACTTAGAATGGTATATATATACGTATGTATGTATATATATAATAAACCATATACTAGCTCTAGTTTTACATTCCTTAAAGTGACTTGCTTCAGGATCTATCCGCATATTGGAATTACAGTGCTCTTAGAAACTTTGAAACCATCTAGCCCCATAAATAGACTTAATAGTGTGTGCTGAGACTGACAGATTGATGAATGCTTGTTGGAACTCTGTGTTTAAAACATTCTGAGGCAACTTCTGGGGCTAAAACCAAGTTTCTGTGATATATTAGTAAAGTTGCTCACGGGACCAAGATGGAGAGTGACTTTGAATATTCCATGTATCCTACATCTATTCCAATTTCGGCATCTCATTTTAGGGAATTCTGTCTGAACCCCTCCATGTACCCTCCCTCAACTGTCAGAGGTCTCTTTTCTCCAAATCTCTGATTCAATACTACTTCTAGCACACTCCACACACCAAGTCATCTGTATTATGCTAGAAAATAAACATGCCAGCACACACATGTACATATATTTCTACATTTGATAAGCACTTGATTGTTGGAACACAATAGTCTGAAATCCAGATTTTTCACTAATTTAAATATATATGAGTTACTGAGCTTTTACTCTCTGAAGGGCAATTTCCTTGAATTTAAAAGAAACTTTCTGTAGCTTTTATTTGTTTTTACCTTTTGTTTTATTTTATTAAAATGTTTTTATGATATGGAAATGGAAACAATAAAATAAAAACTATATTTTATAGACTTCAGTGGAGTGGATTTACAGCAAAATCTATGATCTACAAAACTGGCATTATATATGTGTATATATATGTATATATATATACATATATATATATATTTCTGTCTCCAGGGCTATGGAATGTAAAGGAAATGGCTGAACAGCAGCTGCAAACAATTACTAAGCATTTTCAATGGTCTTGGGAAATGCTATGAATTCAGAGAATCACTTCAGAAGCCCGTATTGCAAAAGAGCATCACCATTGTGGGAGAAGGGCATAGCTACACATCCAAATAACAGGCAACAACACCGAAAACATGAGATCTAAGCTGCAAGCACTAACTTTGTAATATCTTATCAGGGCTATAGATGGTGTGAGGAGGTTGGGGGATAGAGTATGGGTTCAATGGAGAGGGAACGTTGACAGTGATGATGGGATTGATGTTGAAATATGTGTCTAAAACTCAACTAATCAATAATGTTGTAATTGACGGTTCTTTAAATCAGCACTGCTTATAGATTTGCTCAAGTGGATCCAGTAACGGCTCCATTGTGAGACTTGTTGTTACTATGTTTGGCATATTGAATACGTCAGGGGTAGCTTGCCAAGCTTTGCCGTGCGGGTGAGATACTCTCAGTAGCTTGCCAGGCTCTCCAAGAGGGGCGGAGGAATTGAACCCGGGTTGGTCACATGTAAGGCAAACGTCCTACCTGCTGTGCTATCAGTATATATATATATATATATATATATATATATATATATACACACACATATATAAATATGCTATTGCTATATATATCGCTATATATGATATATATGCTATCGCTATATATATATTGCTATATGATATATATATATATCAGGGTATTTGTATACAAAGTGAAATAAACATGCCCTCTATAATAAATAAAATAATAAATAAATGCATAACTACTGGAAAAACTCTGTTCTGCCACTCCTTGGATCACTTTAATGAGGTGCTGACTTCTGACATCCTTCCTTTTTCCTTCTTGATCTCTTATTACCTTGCCTTCATGCTATCATTCAGAATATATATCTTATGATTATTTTAGTTTTAACACATCACATTTCTTGAATATAGAATCTAGCTTCTTGGGACTCACAAGTTCATTCTGCACATGCAGAAAAAAAATTTTCCTTTGGTCCTGTCCAACACCAGTGAGCTAAGCATGAAACGCTGCCCATAAGAACTTCTTGATAATTGTACTGGGAATTTCTGAGTTTTAGTTGATTTCTGTTAAATATTTTTGGGAGAAACTTAACTCCTAGGACAAACATGAAATTTGCCATGTAAAATTTGCCAATTGTAAAATGCAACTGAAGCATGCATAGTCAATTACGATTTCCATAACTACAACTTGTGTTCAGAAAGAAAATGCTCTGTGAGTGGCTGATAGGAATTGGAGGCCTCAGAGAAAGATCAAAGTGTTAGTGAAAGATTTAATGGGAGGACAAAATGGAATGATGGCATTCCAGGTCTCTTCATAAATATTACAGCTCTTGCTTATCAGATTCTTAAAATTTTGTTTCTTTGTTTGTTTGGGGGCCACACCTGACTGTGCTCAAAGATAACTCTCTGCTGAGTGTTATCACTCCTGGTAGGGCTCCAGACTCTGTATGGAATGCCAGGGATCAAACGCTGGTTGCACATGTAAGGCAAGGACCCTACCAGTGCACTATGACTCCAGTCCCAATTATCAAACTCTTGATTATTGAGAGGCCCCAAGCTATGTTATAGAGACCAAAGAAGGTCAACAATTATGGTCTCATCTTGTCTTTTGTTAACTATTTATCCTTTTGCAATGCTACAGTGAAAGAATAACGTTGCACTGTAATTATTCAACTAACCAGACCAAAAAGCTGGATAAGTAGAAAACTGGCAGAAGCATTAAAAATTATACTTTGATCTCTCCTTAAAAGATACAGAATAACTGAAAAAAAAGATACAGAATAAGTAATTAGAAAATATGAACATTTTTCTTCTGGCTACCCTGTACTCTAATATCCTATGTATAAGAAACAGGTGATAAAAGCCATCTTTGTTAGTTCCGACAAGAAAGGGGTTGGTTTTCTGTCATTTCTTCTGTCTGCCTGAAACATTAGAGTGAGAGGAGGTGTAGACCTCATTATTTTGCCCAGATGCCAGGAGATATTCTTTGTTGATGTCATTTTAATTTTAATATTTTGCATCAGTTGTGCTTGGTGGATACTCCCCACTTGGTGCTCAGAAATCATTCCCAAGTGTATTGGAAAACTATGTGAATACAAAAGTTGAACCCAGAGCTCCATTATGCAAAGTATGTGCTACCTCTTTGTTCTCCACAAGACATATTCTTATCTACCATCAGAAAGAAGCTGAACTGGAGGGGGTAGAGTTAGCACAGTCTTAGGATCATTTTACTTTAATACAGTGGCTTCAGATTCCAGGCAAATTTCATTTAAACTAGTTTGCTTATACTTTTTCTTCTCTATGTGAGTTCAAAGCTAAATAAAATCTACTGATGATCTGTTCTCAAGTATGGAAAATATTCATGATACTATCATATAGTAACTTGAGCAATGAAAAATTTGATTGTAAAGTATCAAAGCTAAACTTCAAAATCAACTGAGAAAGTGGAATTAATGTTTAAATTGGGTGATAAAGCACATAGTTATAAGTCTATATTTAGATTTAGAAAGAAAACTATTTCTGGAACTTAAGTTGACTTTTTAAAAAAAAGGATTTTTAAGTTGCAAAATTCTGAAGCAAGATTTGCTTGCTACCTGTCTCTTTTTTCTGCCCTCTGCTCACATTAGCTGACCCTTGTCTACACACACCATATTTTTTACTAATGGAAAGCTGTTCATTTTTACATCTCCCCACACACTGTGTTACTTTCTAGTGAACCACACGATAGGAAAATTCTTTTTATTGATGATAGACCAACATCGCATAAAAATATGAATCCATTTTCACAACAGGATTTTTGATAATGAATGCTCTCTGAAATTATTTTTTTAGTGCGTTAAATTTTTATTTGTAAATTTTAAAAATTAAATTTAATGTTTATTTGGGGGCCATATCCAGTTGGGCTCAGTTCTTCACTCTGACTTTGCTCTCAAGGATTACTTCTGGCAAGCTGTGGGAAATCATAAGAACTATCGGGGATAGAAGCTGGGTTCACCTGAGTATAAAGCAAGTGCCTTAAACCACTCTACTAACTCTCCAGGTGCTATTTTACATTTTTGAATTTAGTAAGCAATCTATATAAAGAGAAACAGAAAATCTCTGACATATGGTTGTAGGTGTTATGAAGATTTTCAGGAGAAGAACAACTCTCCCGAATTCAAAGAAATACAAGTAGTCCACCACTGCTGAAAGCGAATGGAAACTACCCTCAAAAGAACCATTTGAGTTTAAGCAGCTAAGACTGAGGATGCTGCATTATTATTGAAAGAAATTAAAATCTCTCTTCCTCCCCTTTCTCATCATCTCTATCTTTTTTATTTGATATATATACCAGATTAAATATAAAATAGAATAATTAGATGATGAACTGCTGATGGGAATAGGAAAAAATAAATGAGCTACGGTTGTACTCAGAATTCAAATGAATTAATTGTTTGTTGGACCTGAAGAGAGTAAGTCCTTCCCTTTGTGATTTTTCTCTGTCATTATTACCAGCTCTAAAGATATCTTCACGATCACGATCATCCTGTTTTTCCTTGATCTCCTCGAGCAGGCCCCAGTAATGTCTCCTTTGTCCTAGCCCTGAGATATTAAAAAGTGCCATATTCAAGACTCTTTCAGGGTTAGGATAATGAGAACCATATTTTCAGAAAAGTTATTTATTGTATTAAAATTTGTAACTTGTTTAAGCATATTAACTTAGGTGACTGTTTATTCTCAATCACATTTTACATACAGAACCAGTAAAACCCTCTGAATTTTTTTGTGAGGAAAATAAAATAAATAAAGTGAAAAAGAAACACTTCAGCTCATTATTTTCCTTGTTCTGGAAAAGAAATATGTCTCTTAACCTCAGCAGTAAATTTCCCAATTTTCTGTCATCAGACTCTAGATGTCTTTCATTTAGTCACAAAGGGCTTGATTTCTCCAGATAGGTTCTAATTTTATACATTAACAAGTTAGGTTTAATAAACCAACAACGATTCTTGGGCCAGAGAGGTAGTGTGGAAGGGTAACTAGAGGCATTCAATTAACTTGGTTTCAATTCCTCATACCCCCTAATGGTCATCTGAATCTGCCAGAAATGATCTTTTCATGTTTTCAAATGAAAAAATATTTTCATATGTTCATCAAACATTTCATGTCTCCTTTTTCTTGGTTATAGGACTGTCCAAGGTGTTTTAACTATTTTTCTTCTTTTCCTTATTGATCTGTAAAGTCTGTTTCACATTTTAACATCTAATGTTTTATTAACTATATCTGCATATATGTATCTAACTATATAGATGTATCCTATATCTATATCTATACATTCTAATATTTTCTTCATGAAAGGGAGACTTAGTATCTTGCATCAAAGTGTAATGCTTTTGTTTTGAGTCATATTCAGTAGTATTCAGGGGCTATTCCTAGATCTGCCAGCAGATGTGGCTTTTGGTGGTACTTGGGGAACTATTTGCAGTGCTGGGGATAGAACTGCGTGGGCATGCAAGGCAAGCATCTTACCTCCACTACAATCACTTTGATACCAACAAGGTAGCACTGTTGTAGCACTGTCATCCTGTTGTTCATCAATTTGCTCAAACGGGAACCAGTAATGTCTCCATTGTGAGACTTGTTGTTACTGTTTTTGGCATATTGAATACGCCATGGGGAGCTTGCCAGGCTCTGCCGTGGGGGCGGGATACTCTCGGTAGCTTGCTGGGCTCTCTGAGAGGCACAAAGGAATTGAACCCAGCTCGTCTGCATGCAAGGCAAATGCCCTACACTCTGTGCTATCGCTCCAGTCCGCCAGCAAGCTATAATGATTAATATAAAGACAAGGGTGCAAGTACTTGATAATAATGCTAGTGTGTTTTACTATCACCATGAAAAGTTCATGGGTATGATATAATTTGTAGCTTACTCTTATATCTCTGAAAAAAATGAAAGAAAATTCTATAACCAAAAGGTACCCCAAAGAAAAAGACAAATACCCCATGAAAAAATTTCACTTAGCAGATTTCAAAATTTGACTTAGTGGTGGTGGTCCATAAAGTGTCCAAAGACTCAGAATAAGGAAAAAAATGTAGTTCTTCACTACATTTTGTTTTGTAGGTTTCTATCCTGTCCTTGATTTGTTTGACTCGCTAAGTAATAAGAGAAAAAAATTTTTTTCTCAATTCCAGTTAGTTTAGAGAACTTCTATGAGGTGCTCTCAGGAAACGTTAAATAATTTTAAATATATATATATATATATATATATATATATATATATATATATATGGAGAGGGCAGCATCTTTAGTTGTTCTTTACTGTTCTTTACTTTTTTAAAACAGGAAATACTTGGGGAGAAAAAGTCCTTATTTATTTCCTACAGAGCACTGGTTTCTCCAGCTTCCTGATCAGGCTTCCTGCCTAGGGGGCTGGGGGCCGCCACTGCAGCCATCGGCTTGGTTGCTCACATCCAGCATCCCTCTGTGGTTGGTGGCAGCTGGGCAGCGCAATCCCATTGGCCCATGACCATCTTCCCTCCTGGGCTCCCAGTCCTGGGAGCGAGTGTTTATTTAGGACCTTGGCGTGGGTGTTTTCTCAGCACATTCAGTGAAATGGAATCTTTAATGGCCACTCTGCCTGCCCAGTGCCAATCTTGCAGCTGGGCCCAAAGGAGTGTCAGCTGTGGGGAAAGGAACTAGAACTTGGTAGAGAGGAAGAAAACTTTGAAAAGCTTGAACTTTTAACTTTTTTTTTTCATTTAATTCTTTCAGGAGTTCTTTTGTTTTCAGGATGGCATTGACAAAAGCATTTGTTGTGCTATGCTTGAGTCTAAATAAACTATATTTTATAGGATATGAAAATGGATGAGTCATAAAATTAAAACTAGCTTTATCCCCCTATAGGGGAAAAAAACAAGGGGAGAATCTGGGAGTGTCTACACGAGACTTAAACTGGTCATAAAAAAAATTCATAAAATTGTGTCATTTTGGAGGGCAGGCTGGCTATTGGGATCTATAAATAGACATGAAATGGTAGTTGTCAAGTGTGGGTTGACGAACAACTGGTGGGCCCATGAATCCTGCAGGTGGCCTTTAGGCTGGTCTCTTGTAATTTTAGCTTTTAACTACAACCACATTCATACTTTCTTTGTAGTCTAGAATAAATCAGTTTATAACCCTCATTAATGTCACTTTAAAAAGAGCATATATCAATAATTTTGGTCAGGATATGGGGCTTATGATGCCTTGTGCCAAATGGGAAAAATCTGTGGGCCGTATACATAAAGTCCTAGTATGAAATGGATATATCCAGCAAATAAATCTAAATATTTATTACATACACATTCTGTGCTAGAAATTGCACTTGGTAGCCCTAGAAAAGAACTGATTGTTCCAACTGTTTATTGCTCCATTCCAATCTACATAAAAAGGAATTAGTCTTGAAGGGTTAGGATTATAGTTTGTGTCCTTTATTTTTATAATCTTCCAAAGGCTTTGACTTTTTTCCATAAAGCATACATTTGTTTATTCCTTATAAAAATATCTAAAATATATAATACTATCTATAATTGAATGTTTACACATGATCAGTAATCATTCTAAAGTCTTAAACATATCAACTCATTTATTTTGATTTTTAAAAAAAACAACAACTAAGGGTGGGGACAAGAGCGATAGTACAATGGATACGGCACTTATCTGCCATGTAGTCAACCTAAATTCAATCCCTGGTACCATATATGGTCCCCTAAGCACTGCCAAGACTGATTCCTAAGCACAGAGCCAGGGCTAAGTCCTTGCTTACACCTCCCAATCTTCCATCCCAGAAAAAAAAAACACCAAGAAAAAACCCACTGACATTGGAATTATTATTCCCTATGACTCCATTTTGTAGCCAAGTAAATGGATGTGTATGAATGTCTTAGGGTTAGACACTTAGTACAAGATGAAGTCAGAATTTCATTCCAAATGGGTTAACTCCAGAGCCTCACAGTCAACTGAGACTTTGATTTCAGAATGATTTTATTTTTGGGAAATTAGCAATGCAGGATTAAAAAAAAAGTGAAGGTCTACCATAAGCAATCTTAAATTTAATTTTTTGTTTTGGGATCTGAGATTATCCCAGCTCTTCACTCAGAGATCACTTCTGCTAGGTTTGGGGGATTATCAGTGACCAAACCGGGGTCTGCCACATGCAAGGCAATCGTCCTACATGCTGTACTATCTATCCAGTCTCTCAACCTAGAATTTAGGAATGGTGGTGTAGAATATAGTTGGAATTGACAACACTTTCTTCATAAAGGTGGAGGGCTCTGTTCCCAAGGGCCCTGAGGGTCCTGCCTGCTGATTCTTGGCCAGCTTGGCCAGAAGATTCAATGCAAGGGGCTGGGGTGCTGCTCAGGTCCTGCCAGGAACCAGCAGGGCCACCCAGAGATGCTGGAAGCCCCCATAGCCATACCTGATGGTGCTCAGGAACCACCAGAGCTGTTCTGAGTGATGCTCTGGGATAGTAGAGCATCTGTGCCGAGAGAGTCAGGAATAATAGACAGGTGTGTGCACATGTGCCCTAATGACTATGCAATCACTTGGCCTTGAGAACAAAGAATTGATGCTCTTGCATTTGGTCTCAAAATGATTGGTCCAATAGCCCTATTAAAATATTATCCTCATGTGGTCCCACATCTGTGTCTTGGGGCAGCACTTCATGATGCGGAGCAGAGCAGCACTTTACTACTTCTGGGAACTTTGAATTCCTATGATGGGCAGGAAATGCAGAGACCAAGTAACAGGTGCAACAGGAATAAGAACAGAACCCTAAAAGCATGAGCAGCTACACTGGGCAGAAGGCTTATGAGTCATAGCTACCTCAGGTACAAAGATCCTGGGGCAGCAGGGCCTCCAGTCAGTGACTGCTGCTTCGGCAAGGAAAGCTGTGTAATAGGAGTTTCTCTGAGTCCTCTCTTCCTTGGGATTCTTCCTGTTGCCATCCCAGAGGGCTGGTAATCCAGATAAGATGATTCTCTGATTCGTAGCCAAGAAAGGATTTTTTTTTTTTACTGTTTTTTTTTTATTAGTGAAAAACCATGAGGTACAGTTATAGGCTTACAAATTTTGTGCTTGGGTTTCAGTTATACAATGATCAAGTGCCCATCCCTCCACCAGTGCCCGTCATCCATCCCCATGGGTCCCAGCATCCCCCCCCCCCCAACCCTCATCCCCCCCCCCCCCCGTCCCATCCTGCCTCTGTGGCAGGGTATTCCCCCTTGTTCTCTCTCTCTTCTTTTGGGTACTGTGTTTTGCAAGAGAGGCTTTGAGTAGCAATCATGTTTGGTCTATCGACTACTTTTAGCATGCTTCTCCCACCCTGGGAGGGCCCTCACAACACCCTTCATTTGGTACTCTCTTCTCTATCTGAGCTTCCTTTTCACCTAGAGCCTGTGGCTGGCCTTCCATTCATGGAGCAAAATTCCTGGTACTGATCTCAGCCATTCCTGGGTGTTACTCTCCCTTTTTGTTGCTTTATGTTCCCCAGATGAATGCAATCTTTCTGTGTCTATCCCGCTCTTTCTGACTCATTTCGCTTAACATGATACTTTCCATGTAGTACCACTTGTATGTAAATTTCATAACTTCATCTTTTCTAACAGCTACATAGTACTCCATTGTGTAAATGTACCAAAGTTTCTTTAACCAGTCATCTGTTCTTGGGCACTCAGGTTTTTTCCAGATTCTGGCTATTGTAAAGAGTGCTGCAATGAACAAACAATTGCAGATGTCACTTCGACTATACCTTTTTGCCTCTCTGGGATATATTCCCAGGAGTGCTATAGCTGGGTCAAATGGCAGATCAAATTCTAATTTTTTGAGAGTTGTCCATACTGTTTTCCAAAAGGGTTGGACCAGCCGGCATTCCTACCAGCAGTGAAGGAGGGTCCCTTTCTCGCCACATCCGCGCCAGCACCGGTTGCTTTTGTTCTTGTGGATGTGGGTCAGTCTCTGTGGTGTGAAATGATATCTCATTGTGGTTTTGATCTGCATCTCTCTGATGATTAGTGATGTAGAGCATTTTCTCATGTGCCTTTTTGCCATTCGAATTTCTTCTTTGCGAAAGTTTCTGTTCATTTCCTCACCCCATTTTTTGATGGGGTTGGGTGATTTCTTCTTGTGGAGTTTAACCAGTACCTTGTATATCCTTGATATCAACCCCTTGTCGGATGTGTACTTGGTGAATATCCTTTCCCATTCTGTAGGCTGTCTTTGTATTTTGGTCAATGTTTCTTTTGAGGTGCAGAAGCTTCTTAGTTTAAGATAGTCCCATTTGTCTATCTCTGTTTTCACTTGCTTGGCCAGTGGCGTGACATCTTTGAAGATACCATTAGCTTCAATATCATGGAGAATTTTGCCGACTTTGTCTTCAATAAACATTATGGATTCTGGTCTGATGTTGAGGTCATAAATCCATTTTGATCTTACTTTTAGAAGTAACCTAGGAGCCTATATACATTTTCCATCCCATTTAGAAGAACTTTTAGACCTGAAGGTACATTTTCCCATTTTTGCATTGTAACAAAACTAACATTCCCCCAAGCCCTATGGGCTTTTTGTTTTGTTTTGTTTTGTTTTTGGGTCACACCCAACAATACTCTGGGGTTACTCCTGGCTCTGCATTCAGAAATTACTCCTGGCGGTGCTTGGAGGAACATATGGGAAACTGGGAATTGAACCCAGGTTAGCTGCATAAAAGGCAAATGTCCTGCCTGCTGTACTATTGTTCTGCCCCTCTTCCCCTCAAGGGGTTTTTTAAAAATTTTTAGAATATGGAAGAAAACCTGTGAAATTTTCAGTGGAAACTATAAGCAGTTGCAGAAATAAGACTTAATTTTAAAGATACTTGATTTGATTCTTACTGTGAATCAAGAACATGTTGACTTTGTGAAAGAAGAGATTAATGTGAAATTAGACAGCATACTGGGATTTTCAGGCAAAACAAAATAAAACAGAACAAATCAAAGCAAATAAAGCTTTACATTTGGGAGACAAACAGAAATAAATAGGGCAACAGAACATGATAGGCAAGAGAAAGTGACTACTAAACTAAATGATAGTCAGAGGATTATTACATTTAAGTCAGAAGAATAACTAGCACAATGGAAGCTGTTAGGTGACAAATGAATTTGGAAGGCACATTTAAACATCTGTTCTAAAAATAGAGGGCATAAAGAAACAAAAATAAATCCAGAAGAGGTGAAATGTGTAAGACATAGAGGAAATCTCCAAATATGAATAATTAATATCCCCAAGGAAGAGATGAAACTAAATGAGAGATGAGTAACAAATACAATGAAAAAACTTCAGATTACTAAAGGAAAGTCTGATACTACAGATTAACTGTTGTTTTCCCATCTCTGATAAGATCTACTTAGACACCAACACTTTAAAGGATTTCTCTTATTTCTACTACCAAAGTTCTATTCTCTATCATAAATCAGTTTTATTCGATTTCTATTATACTGTAGGTGATGTGGTTATAATAATGTTATCATTTATGGAATTGATATACAAGTTAAAATCCCCATGACCTCTGTCCTTATGTCACCCCGGTCTTTTCCAACATTCTCCTTCTTTAATTATTTTGAAAATGGGAGAACCTCTTAGTAAGATTTCGGGAACGGAAATCAGATAAGAAAGAAACAATACCTCTTAAACATGATTTGTGTTTTAGGAATATAATTTATATGTAGCATAGGTTTTTCATCATGTGTTTGTGGATTTCTTTGTAATATAAGCAGAAAAATTAATTGGAAGCTTCCAGAACATGTATCCAAATGTGATGTGTACAAGCTTGGAGCTGCGAGGAACTAAACCCATCACTTTTCATTTTCCTTTATCTTCTCTCCATCTAGGTTTCCTCCCTTACAAAATTAACTGGAAGACAAGTAACAATGGTCTAACTTACTGAAAATTGGTATTCTGAGCACATGCATCGAAGCACATATGCAACGTCTTCCCACAAATGTAGGCATATTAAGAGCCCATTGATCTTCAAGTCAGAATTAATTTTAAAGATATTTAATTTGATTCTTAATGTGATAATTGGCCTGCATCCTTAAGGTTGAAAGAGCCACATCAGTAGAATTTTCCAAGAGCAACCCAAGTTTTAAAGCAAGAGCTGGATTAAACAATGTTCCTTATTTAATAAAGAAGCATACACTAATCTAGATAGTTGCATTTTTATAGTTTTAGGACACATCAGATAAAATATAATAATAATAATAAATATACATCAATCTTAGGAGTAATAGAAAGAGTCACAATAATGGGAAGTTATTATAGGATCTATGCCTTCTGCTTTGAAAATAAACATGTCAGCTTTGCTTCATCATTTGTTTTACTAATGTTTTTAACTTTGCTTGATCAGCGTTCACATACTAGCAGGAGGCTCTTATAACAGAATAAATAATAATGTCCCTCGAGACAGTCTTCTCATTGTACTTGATTATCCTATATTTTCTAGAGGAGCACCTCACAGCAGTACTCAGTATAAGAACAAAGGAAAATGTTATAGAGAATGTGCCTTTAGAATGTACTCACATTTCTGGAAAAGTCCTATGGAAACACTTGCTGGTATCTTTCTGGGTTCTAGTACTCCTTTACAAAGGAGTATTATTGGAATCTCCCTGTCTTTAAGAATGTTTTAATACTCTGAGCTTTGCGTCAGAGCCATGACTGAGGGAAGGCAGCAGTTTGTCCAATACACCAAAATAAACCTGTGATCAAGACTTGGACTAGGGTGAACCCAAGGATCTTGTTTCAGGAGAAAAATTTCCAGGGATACCAAAATGTTTTAGAGACTAAAATGAATTTGACTTGAAAATATCATTAAAAAAATTTAATGTAGGGGTTGCCGAGAGATGGGATGGGCTTCTGTTCCCGTCCCGCGCAGATCAGGGGAGAGAAAACCGGCTGTTCTAGGGGATCGAGCTAGCTGCGTATGCCCAGAGAGACCAGAGAGACTCCCAAACCCTCGGCGCCGGGCTGTACCTGCAGCACTCTTTACAATAGCCAGAAACTGGAAGAAACTTGAGTGCCCAAGAACAGATGACTGGTTAAAGAAACTTTGGTACATCTACACAATGGAGTACTATGTAGCTGTTAGAAAAGATGAAGTCATAAAATTTACATACAAGTGGTACAACATGGAAAGTATCATGCTAAGCGAAATGAGTCAGAAAGAGAGGGATAGACATAGAAAGATTGCATTCATCTGGGGGATATAAAGTAACAAAATATGAGATTAATACCCAAGAATAGCTGAGATCAGCACCAGGAGGATTACTCCATAGCTTAGAGGCCAGCCGGGCATTCTAGGGGAAAGGGCAGCTCAGATAAAGAAGGGAGCACCAAATAAAGTGTGTTTGGAGGATCCTCCCAGGAGGGGAGATGCATGTTGAAAGTAGACTATGGACTGAACATGTTTGCCACTCAATGCCTCTTTTGCAGACCACAACACCCAAAAGGAGAGAGAGAACAAAAGGGAATGCCCTGCCACAGAGGCAGGGTGAGATGGGGGGTGGGGTGGGAGGGATATTATTCATGGTGATGGAATGTGGGCACTGATGGAGGGATGGGTATTTGATCATTGTACAATCGAAACCCAAGCACAAAAAAATTGTAAATCTACAACTGTACTTCATGTGTTTCACTAATAAAAAGAAAAAAATTAATGTAGGGGTATGGTACTGCCAGCAGGTCAGTCTGTACCTGTGAGGTGAGTGCATCAGCAACCTAATGGCACCTTAAGACTTTCAGATACCCCAAAATTGCTGCTGTGCTGTTGGCCAGACCCCAAAAACTTGGGGCAAAGTTTACCAAGAAAGTAAATGGCCAAAAGTTAGGTATGTAGGAGACACACCCACAAACCACCTCCTGCTCAGTTATATAGTTGGAGGCATGGTCTGTCTGGTTCCTGATCAAACTGCTTAATGGCCATGACCCCAGAGACTCAGAAACAAATCTTGAAACCTAATAGCTTTTGGAAGAAATGTGTCCAATCCCTGCAGTAGGTTACTGGTGCCGAGCCATCCCAGGTGAGCACAGGTTTCGTGCCTTGTCCTGTTCCCCCTGGCGGCCCAGTGGCCACCATCCTCCAGAGCCACTGGACAGTCAGGTTTGGGCCCGCAGTGACGAGACACGCAGAGACTCACGGGATGGGGGGGTGGAGCTGGCCCTTTCCTCACCACCACAATGAGACCTCAAGTCGCCACTAATGAAAGGCTGCTCTGGCTCCTGATCAAGCTGCTTAATGATCATGATCCCAGAGACTCAGAAACAAATCTCAGAACCGAGGGGCTTTTGGCAGAAATGTAGCCAGTTCTTGCAGTAGGTTATCGGCACTGGGCCACCCCAAGTGGGAATAGGTTTCGTGCCTTGGCCTGTTCCCCCTGGCGGCCCAGTGGCCTCCATCCTCCAGAGGTCACTGGATAGTCAAGTTTGGGCCCACAGTGATGCGACATGCAGAGCCTCACGGAACGGGGGTGGAGCTGGCCCTTTCCTCCCTCCCACAATGAGACCCCCGAGTTGCTACCCATGAACGGCCTCTCTGGCTCCTGATCAAGCTTCTTAATGGCCATGATCCCAGAGACTCAGAAACAAATCTCGAAACCCAGCAGCTTTTGGCAGAAATATGTTCGGACCCCACAGTAGGTTACTGTCACTGGGCCACCCCAGGGAGAAAGGGTGCTGTCTCTCCAACTGCTCCCCCTTGGCAGCTCAGTGCCTGCCATCCTCCAGAGGCCATTGGACAATCAGGTTTGGGCCCACAGTGATGAGAAAAACTGGGCCTCAAGGGATGGGGGTGGAGCAGGTCCTTTCCTCCCCGTCCCAACAGACCCTGAATTGCCTCCCACAAACAGCCTCTCTGGCTCCTGATCAAGCTGCTTAATGGCCATGATCCAAGAGACTCAGGAACAAATCTCAGAACCTAGAAGTTTTGGCAGAAATCCTTCCAGATTTAATTGCTAAAATTTTGGTATTTCAAAATCATGCAGCCACTACTGCAGCCACACAACCTCATATGTTATTCATAACCATCAATAGAAAACAAATTTTTAATTTTTGCCTTTTTGGCAGATCTGAGTAAAGGTAAAGGTAAAGGCCCTCCCGTTGATCGTCGATTTGCTCGAGCGGGCCCAGTAACATCTCCATTGGAGACTTTGTTGTTACTGTGTCTGGCATATCCAATACTCTCGGTAGCTTGCTGGGCTCTCCGAGAGGGCAAGCTACCGAGAGTATTCGATATGCCAGACACAGTAACAACAAAGTCTCCAATGGAGACGTTACTGGGCCCGCTCGAGCAAATCGACGATCAACGGGAGGGCAGATCTGAGTGTTGGGGTAAAATTCAAAAGAATAATGGTGGGTCTGGTGTCAAAATACTGAATGTAATCAAAGTAGAGAGAGAGTAATGTGGAAATAATCTGCCCCACAGGTAGGAGGAGGGTGTGGGATGGGGGTATACTGGGGGTTTTGTTGGTGGAGAATGGGCACTGGTGAAGGTATGGGTATTTCATTGTATGACCGAGACTTAAACCTGAAAGCTTTGTAACTGCTCTCACGGTGATTAAATCACTTGATGCTCGACTTCCCGCTAATTGCTGATTTGCTCGAGCGGGTGCCAGTAACGTCTCCATTTGTCCCTGTCGCGTGCTAGTGTAGCCCAATTGAGTCTGTTCATTCTAGGAACACAAAGAGCCTCAAAACGATCTTTCAGGATCTTGATGAAGAAGTCTGACCATCTGGTAGGTGGGCGGCCATGTGGTCTTTTGAATCCAGTCGGTAATGGCTATAGTCCAGCGGTCATCTCCAAATCTCATTACATGACCAGCACATCTGATTTTTGATGCTTTGGCAAACGAGACAGCGTCCCTGATTCTTGATCATCGACAGAGGTCAGAACTCTGGATTCTTTCTCTCATTTGAGTGAAACGTGATACTCCAGGCATAGCTCTTTCAATTTTTCTTTGGGAGACCCGAATAGTGTTCTCATCCTGTTTGCACAGGGCCCAGGTCTCTGAGGTGTATGTTAATGCAGGAAGAACAGAGGAATCATAGAGATGTTCCCATAGCCAGAGGTTCTTCATCCTCTTAGATATTTCTTTGACGCTCTTGAAGGCGTTCCAAGCCACTCTTTTTCTCCTGCGCAACTCAGGTGCCAGGTCATTCATCATGTTGACTTCTCGACCTAGGTACACATAACTGTTGCATTCAGAGATGGTCATTCCATTGAGAGCGAATGGAGAGTCAGGAACGAGGCTGTTTCTCATAAACATTGTCTTCGTGAGATTCAGCTGTAGTCCGACATTTCCACACTCACGGTCGAAGTTGGCCAGCATTTGTGCCACTTCACTGATGTTTGGTGTTATTAGAACAATCTCATCAGCAAAGCGGAGGTGGTGTAGTTGCTGACCATCTATCTTCACTACCATTCCTTCCCATTCCCGTCATCGCATGATGTTCTCAAGGGTAGCACTGAAAAGTTTCTGTGAAAGGGTATCATCCTGCCGAACCCCTCTATTGACATCAATGTTTACTTCTTTGTAGAATGATGAGATCCTGGTAGTGAATCCATAATACAGCTCATGGAGGATCCTGATGTATTGAGTTTGAATGCCCTGATTGACTAGGGCTTCAATGACCGCATCCATCTCAACAGAATCAAAGGCCTTCTTTAAATCAATGAATGTTAGACTGAGTGGCATTTGAACTCCCGAGAAACCTCAATGAGCTTGGTTATCATGTGGATATGGTAGATGGTGCTGAATCCTTTGCGGAACCCAGCTTGCTCGCATGGTTGTTCTTCATCTAGTGTTCTGCCAATCCTATTCAGGATGACTCGAGTGAACAGCTTGTAGATGACAGACAATAGGCAGATTGGGGGATAGTAGTCAATGTCATGGGTGTCTCCTTTCTTTTACAGTAGTACAGTCCTGCTGGTTTTCCATTGGGATGGAACCTTGCATTCAGACAGGTAGCGTGTGAAGAGCCGAACCAGCGTATTGATGAGTACTGACGGCAGGTTGTTCAGGCGTTCAGGTCTGACCTTGTCTGGGCCGGGTGCTGTTTGTTTCTTTACCGATGAAATGACGTGTCGGATTTCAGGAGGGAGAACATTGGGAATGACATATCCATCCTGTGGAATTTGGTATGTGGGCAGGTGGACATGGCTATTAAAGAGATCTGAGTAGAAATCATGGATAATCTTCTCATTGCCCTTTTGGAAGATGTGATTAAATAAATTAAATTATAAAAAATGAAAAAAAAAGTAAGGTGGAATTCATGCCCAATTCAATCAGCCTAATCAGTGGCTGAATAAATAGCAGTACTCCTACATTAAAAAAAGATAATAATAATGTACTGCCAGAGTGGGAGTATAGTGGATAAGGGTTCCTACTTTGCATTTGAATGACTTGGTTTGATCTTCAGCATCTCCTATGATCCCCTGGGCACACCAGAAACTACTCTTGAACATGGCTGGGTATGGCCCCCAAACAGAAAATGAAACAAACAAAAATTAACGCAGAGGGAGGGCATGATAATACAGTGTGTAGGGCATTTGTCTTGCATGTGACTGACCTGGGTTCAATCCCTGGCATCCCATAAGTTCCCCTGAGCACCATCAAGGAGTAATTCCTGAGTGTATCTTCTTTGTTGTCCTTATGGGTAGTTGCAGATTGTGCCACAGTCATTTAGATCCTGTATGGATGAGCACACTGCCACTTTCTAGTGGGTCAGCTGCCAGAGTGTATCTTCATTCTATCTTCTTTTTTTTTATTTTTTATTTATTTATTTTTTCATTCTATCTTCTTCCTGCAGGAATTACCCCTGAATATTGCTGAGTGTGACCCAAAAAGAAAAAAAAATGAATGCAGAGCTACATAAATTGAGATAAATTGTTCAAAGGACTAAGCTCATGCTTTGCACGCAGAAGGCCTGGGTTCTATACCCAGCTACACACAGTCTCCTGAACACTATTGGGATAACCCCTAAGCACTGTCAGCTGTGACCCCCTCCTCCATCCGCCCCCACAAAACTAACCAACCAAACCACAAAATTAATGCAAACAATTATCACACGGTCATACTGTCCTCCCATTGTAATTGATTTGCTCGAGCGGGCCCAGTAACGTCTCCATTGTGTTGTTACTGTGTTTGGCATATTGAATATGTCACGGGTAGCTTGCCAGGCTTTGATGCTTAACAAAATATGGAGGGTGTCACTGGATCCAAATTCCAAATAAAAAACAACAGAACATTTCATGAGGCTGAAATTGGAAGCTGAGGACAGTTTTTCATGAAGGGGAGAGGAAGGACAGCCCCAGAGATCTCTGCAGAAGGGGCAGGTAAACATTCTGACTGAGTCACAGGGAAGGGTTACAAATGGATTATTGTACTGACACTGCAGGAATTTTAAGCTAAGCTTATCTAAGTTCAGCAAAGCCACTGTCCAGTCACCAACTAGTCTTTTGAAAAGAATTTGAGGAGAGGAGACAGAAGCAACAACAAGCTTGCCCTGCCTTCAAAGCCATTTATACAAATTTATTTGAAGCAGACAAGTGTTCTGAGCTTTGAGAGACTGGAGTGGATATTGAAGTGGATGTTAACCCAAGAGCATAAATGAAAATTTTAAAAGAAGAAACCACCAGCAGCCATATTGTTGGGTCTGTTTCTGGTTTTTTTTTGTTTGTTTGTTTGTTTGTTTGTTTTTCCTGTCCGTGTTTCACAAGGACTGATCAGCAAGCCCGGAGGTGCCATGTTCCTCAAGGGAGGCGTCAAGGCACTCTTCTGGGGGAGGTTGGTTGTCCTTATGGGTAGTTGCAGATTGTGCCACAGTTATTTAGATCCTGTATGGATAGGCACACTGCCACTTTCCAGTGGGTCAGCTGCCAGATTCTGGCTGAGAAGCTATTCTCCTACCCACTCCCAGTCTAAAACAGCCATGATTGCTCTGGACATGCATTCTATCTTCTTCCCGCAGCAGAGAGAAGGGATGGATGGTGAGAGAAATCCCTCTCAGGGAAAAAAGCAAAAGATTTCAAACTGAGAAGTGAATAGATACTTCAACAGGCTTCCACATTCTTTTGACTGACTTCCCTGCTCCAAGTAAATGGCCAGGGTTTGTTTTTCTACTCCTATTAAATTCAAGTGTGGGTTATATGGCTTTCTGGGTGGGCAGTTTATTCTTTGGCCTAGGTTCAGCTTTAGTTCATATTGTGGTACAGTAATATTTGTGTGCTCAGAAATGAACATCTATTCTAAATATCTGCCCAGACCCAAAGCAAAAGATCAAACCAAACAAAAGCCAGCAATGACATGCGAATCACTTTTCTGCCTGTGAAGGACGGTGAGTGGTGGAATGTGGAGCTCACAGCTGAGCCCAAGGCAGGAGGAAGCCGGTCCTCATTCTTCCCCGCAGCTAGAAACCTCACCCCTGGCAGTGGGCACAGAAGGAGACAGCAACCTTGGACATGCATACAGCCTCTGGGCTTCATTTTATTACCAATAAGGCAACCATCCCCTAAAGCAGGCTATGAAGTGACTTGTGCTTGTGCTGGTTCTGCAGGTTGATGCATATGCAAGCCTGGAGCTCTCAAGGTGTTCTCTTAACTTGTGCAGAGCCTCGATACAGAGGAATGTTGCTGCAGGTCTGCCAACTGAATGAATGGATAAAACAAGAAAGTTTTGCCTATTTAAGTAGGTGGACACATTATTAGACAAATGTGTTTTGTTGTTGTTTATTAGGCAATGCCAGGCTTACTCCTGACTCTGAGCTCAGGGATCACTCCTGGTGGGCTGGGGGACAATATTGGGTGCTGGGGATGGAACCTGGGCCAGCCTTTTGCCAGGAAAATGCCTTATTCTCTGTATTATCTTTATGACCCAGACAAATGCATTTTTCAGAACTTGGAACCCAGATTCTTGAAAAGTCTTTGTAGTCTGATCTTGTCTTGGCATCTGTGATCGCGCCAGAATCTCCACTGGGTCTGATTTGGAGTCAAAGCTCTGAATTTTTTCCTTTGTTGGTTTTAGACCACACCTGGCAGTGTTCCAGAGCTTGGGCAACCTTGCAGGGCTAGTGACAGAACCCGTGTGCTCAGCCCTTTTTCTTTAAATTTTAAGTAGTGAAACACCATGAGGTACAGTTGTAGACTTATATATTTTTGTGCTTGGGTTTAGTTATACAATGATCGAGTACTCATCCCTCCACCAGTGCCCATTCTCCACCGCCACTGATCCCAGTATCCCTCCCACCCCCCACCACCCCCACCCCTCCATGCCTATGTGGGAGGGCATTTCCTTTGGTTCTCTCTCTCCCCTTTTGGGTGCTGTGGTTTGCAAAAGAGTCACTGAGTGGCAATCATCTTAGGTCTATAGTCTACTTTCAGCATGCATCTCCTATCCTGAGAGGATCCTCCCAACACCCTTTATTTGATGCTCCCTTTTCTATCTGGTGCTCAGCCCTTTTGCACTATTTTCCTAGCCCAAATTTTTGAATTTTTAAAAAAAGATAATCTCTGTGCATTCTGATGATGGCTATGGTGTAGCAGCACTGCACATATGAAACAATAATATTGGCCTATTGCTTTTTTTTAAAGCAATTATCTGATACACTGCAGCATTTAAAATTAACTGGTTTTGGGACTGGAGGGATAGCTTGCGGGTATGTCACTTGTCATTCCTGCAGCTGACTGGATTTAATTGCAGGCACCCCCATGTTTCCCCAATACCACTGAGAGTGATCCCTGACCACAGACTCAGGAATAACTCCTGAGCATTGCAGGATGTGACCCCCAAACCAAAAAAAGTTAATACATTAAAAAATAATAATAAAATTCACTGGCTTAGACTATCTGACCTGTTATTTAAAAATTGAAATTTTTGGCCAGGGATGCAACTCAGAGGTAGAGCCTTACATGTTTGAGACCCTGGATTCTATCTTTATGAAATAATAGCCAATAAGTATAGCTTCCTATACCAAACACTATTTCACTATTTTTCTTGCTTTCACTTTGTGTGTGTGTGTATGTGTGTGTATGTGTGTGTGTGCGTGCGTGCGTGCATGAGCGTGTGCATACTTGTGGGACTAGTGATGCAACCCAGAGATCCACACATGAAAAACATTCTCCATCACTACATTCTGGCTTCTGCTTTGTGTAAGTTAGCAAACCCTTCCAATCATCTGATGAGGTGAATATCACCAATGTTCCCATTTTTCAGATAAGAAAACAGAGGCACAGAAAATAATTTATGGAGTACTTCTGACATTAGATCTTAGACTGAACTCCAGAGCCCATATCCATTCCCCTCTTGTACTTGCTTTTCTCTCACTTCAAGTTCTGGATGTAAAGTGTTTTAGACCTGTATTTTACTTTCACCTGCTTTAGTTCCACTCTCTGTTCTACTGAAATGACAGAAAAAAATTATGAGAAATAAGAATTACTAAGGAAAGAGATTTCTGAATGGAGACACAATCTCTATCACCTTGTCCTTCAACAAAACACACATAGTGGTTGGGAATTATAGAGATAAATCATTTTAAAAAAGGAAAAAAAATGTGGTAAGCGCACAGAGCAAATAAGCATACTTATTTGAGGAGATCTATTAAACCTTAATAGAACAGTTAAAATCAGTAACATTTAAACTACTACTATTGGTGCAAGGCATAAAGCAGTTGTCTTTCACCCTTCAACCTCTGTTTGATTGCCAATACCCACAAGTCCCCCCACATACCACCAGGAGTGATTCCTAAGCACAGCTGGTTACAGTTCCCAAATTTCTCAAATAAGTCAACATTAAACTACCATTGCTCCCAACCACTAGCCCCAGCTCAGCTCTCCTCTGTGGTGTAGACAAAGTTCTTCCTGGACCTTCACCTCAGTCAAGGGTTTTGGTATTTCACCAGAGGGCAAGCCAACAGCATTTCTCATCCTGCTCCCACCCTGATGACTTTCCCCAACCCAGGTCGAAAGGGTAAATTCCTGAGAAACATAGATGACAATTTGCGAGTACCCTTCTAGTCACCCTTCTACTCAGTCTTCTATTCAGGATGGATTCTAGGTCAGATGAGTCAAACTCAGATTATAGCCCCCCCTGCAGGGCCTCCCCATGGGTAGGTGATGGTTAGGATCAGAGGTCTACATCAAAAGAAGTAAAATGAAGACAACTAGAGGAGACCCCCACCCATATTCTGTTCATAATTCTGTTCATAAAGCAGTATGCATGAACTTCTTTTAGTAGAAGTAGCTCCATGTTCCCTGCTCCTGGTCCCAGCAATGATCCAGAAACTTTGCCCAAGGAAGGAGACTGTATATAAGAATGGAGAACTCTGAGACTTCTTAAATGCACTCACTTTATTTGAAATAGAGCATGGGGATGTTCATACTACTAAAAACAGAGGAAAACTTGGTGTTACTCTATTAAGAGGAGGTTGGCAGTTTTATAAGAAGAAACTAATTGTAGACAAAATTTTACCAGAGTTTATGAGAGAGAAACAGAGGGAGAAATAGAAAAGTTCTTGATTCAGGAAAAAGTTCTAAATCCTGATCTCAAAAACGTCTTGCAAAAAAAGTCCAAACCTAATTGCATTGAACTATGAAATACTATACCTAGGTTATTGTGAAAGATTTTTATTTTTCTGGGAGGAGAGAGATGGGGGCACATCTTGAAGTGAATTGCTCAGGACTTACTCTTGGCCCTGTGATCACTCCCAGTAGGGCCATATTTAGTACTGGGGATTAGACTCTAGTCAACAACATGCAAAGCAAGTGCCTTACCTGCTATACACATGTTATTAACTCTGTGGCCCCCAGAATTTGTACTTTTCTAAGGTGTATATGAGTCTGCGGATTATAACATATACTATGTTACAAAGAAAACCTCAATAAATTTAGATATACAATTATACTCTCTATTACTATGCAATGATATTAGATATCATTGAGAATGAAATTTGGGAGATTCATGAATATGTGGAAATCAAATAATACATTCCTAAATAACTGGTAGAATACAAATAACTTCACACAAAAAAACTAGAAAATATTTTGAAAGGAATTAAAAAGAAAACATACCAAAACTTAGAAATATATTTAAAGCAATAATTAGAGATAAATTTTAGCTGCCAACATTAACTTTAAAAAACTTGGAAACTTAATCCCTGGGATCCCTTATGGCCTCCCCAAAACCACCTGGAGTAATTCCTGAATGCTGAGCCAGGAATAATCCCTGAGCATTGCCAGGTGTGGTCCCAAAAGCAAAGTAAATAAACAAAGATGTTTAGTCAATATTTAAATATCTATCTTAAGATAAAATTAAAAAGTAACTGCAAAGTAATACAAAGTAAGGAGATAAAGGGGAAATAAGGATTAAAGATGAAATTAATAAAACAAAATTTATAATAAAGATAGACACAAATTTAGTTCCTTAAAAATTCAACAAAATTGATAAATCTTTTGCTAGATTGACGAAGAAAGGAGTCAAATTCCTAAAAATATAAATTTAGTAAAAGAGGATATTTGTAGTGAGCATATAAAAATGAAAAGAAACATAAAGACTTTGAACAGCTGTATGCCAAAAAGTCATATCACTTAGATGAAATGGACAGATTACTAGAAAGGTAAAAACTACTGAAACTGGTTCAAGAAGGATAGAATAGTTCTATAGATCTATGACTTATAGACATTGAGTTAGCTATCAAAAAAGTCTCTTAGGTTCTCCCTGAATGCCCAAGAACAGAAGACTGGCTAAAGAAACTTTGGTACATCTACACAATGGAGTACTATGTAGCTGTTAGAAAGGATGAGGTCATGAAATTTACATACAAGTGGTACAACATGGAAAGTATCATGCTAAGCGAAATGAGTCAGAAAGAGAGGGATAGACATAGAAAGACTGCATTCATCTGGGGGATATAAAGTAACAAAATATGAGATTAATACCCAAGAATAGCTGAGATCAGCACCAGGAGGATTACTCCATAGCTTAGTGGCCAGCCGGGCATTCTAGAGGAAAGGGCAGCTTAGATAGAGAAGGGAGCACCAAATAAAGGGTGTTTGGAGGATCTTCCCAGAAGGGGAGATGCATGTCGAAAGTAGACTATGGACTGAACATGTTTGCCACTCAAAGCCTCTTTTGCAGACCACAACACCCAAAAGGAGAGAGAGAACACAGGGGATTGCCCTGCCACAGAGGCGGGGGGGGGGGGGGGGGATGGGGGATGGGGGTGGGGGGGATATTATCCATGGTGGTGGAAAATGGGCACTGGTGGAGGGATGGGTAACTGATCATTGTATAATCGAAACCCAAGCACAAAAATTGTAAATCTACAAATGTACCTCATGGTGTTTCACTAATAATAAAAAAAAAATTTCATAAGAAATAAAAAAAAAAACTCTCTTAGGTTCTAAGAAAATTCTAGTACCAGATTGTTTTATTGGTGAAATCTATAGATCATTTAAGAATAATTTAATCCTTCAAAACAAAACAAAAAATAAAGTAGAAGGACTGCCCCCAAATTCTATTCTAAGCATTGATACTGGTACACCAAAACTGTATGAGAATATTAAAGGCCCTCCCGTTGATCATCGATTTGCTCGAGCGGGCCCAGTAACGTCTCCATTGGAGACTTTGTTGTTACTGTGTTTGGCATATCGAATATGTCACGGGGAGCTTGCCAGGCTCTGCTGTGTGGGCGAGATACTCTCGGTAGCTTGCCAGGCTATCCAAGAAGGGTGGAGGAATCGAACTCGGGTCACCATGTTGGCCGCTTGTAAGGCGAACGCCCTACCGCTGTGCTATCGCTCCATAGCACAGCGGGTAGGGCGTTTGCCTTGCACGCAGCCAACAAGGCCGACCCGAGTTCGACTCCTCCGCCCCTCTCGGAGAGCCCAGCAAGCTACCGAGAGTATTCGATATGCCAGACACAGTAACAACAAAGTCTCCAATGGAGATGTTACTGGGCCCGCTCGAGCAAATGAGAATATTATAAGAAAGAAAATGACAGAGTAGTTATTGTTTTGTTATGTCTTTACTTTTGTTTTGGGGCCACATCAGTCAGCAACGCTTAGTATTTGTTCCTGGTTCTATGCTCAGGGTTCAATCTTGACAGGGATTGGGGAAACAAATGGGATGCCAGGATGAAATTCGGGTCTGCTGTGAGGAAGGAAAACACTCTACTCACTGTACTATTGCACTGGCCCCAGATTTGTAGTGCTTTTATAAAATATTTATTGATTTTTGGTCTTGGGGGGGCCACAGCCGGCAATACTCAGGGGCTAGTCCTCCCTCTGTGCTCAAAAGTGACCCCCAGTGGTGCCTAGGAGAAAATATACAGTGTGAGGGATCAAACTGGCATTGGTCCCATGAGAGGCAAGCACTTCACTCCCTGTACTATCTATCTCTCTAGGCCTAGATTAGTAGTATTCATAAATACACCACATAAATATTTAACAAAATCTACCAAAATCTACCAAGACTCAGAGACTTTAAAATCCAGAACCCGGACGAGAACAGTGCAGTCTCTGCCCCCGCGCCTGGGTGTTCCTTCCCGGAGTCCCTTGGAGGGGAGCGGGTTGAGCTTTCCTCCCCGCCCCGACCAGGGCTACGGCAGCCAAAGACCTCCAGGACCAGCCACCACCATGCTGAGACCACTCTCCGCACACATGAAGGTACTGGCAGAGGGACAAAGCCACGCGGGTTCCGGGGCCGAGACCTCCAAGCCTACTCGAATTGGAGTCGAGCATCTTCCACCCAGATCCTCCAAATTCCAGTAGGCGGGGGTAACACCCACCACCTGGCCCCCTGGCGCCGTGTAATCCCATCAGCGGCCAAGACTCAGAGACTTTAAAATCCAGAACCCGGACGAGAACAGTGCAGTCTCTGCCCCCGCGCCTGGGTGTTCCTTCCCGGAGTCCCTTGGAGGGGAGTGGGTTGAGCTTTCCTCCCCGCCCCGACCAGGGCTACGGCAGCCAAAGACCTCCAGGACCAGCCACCACCATGCTGAGACCACTCTCCGCACACATGAAGGTACTGGCAGAGGGACAAAGCCACGCGGGTTCCGGGGCCGAGACCTCCAAGCCTACTCGAATTGGAGTCGAGCATCTTCCACCCAGATCCTCCAAATTCCAGTAGGCGGGGGTAACACCCACCACCTGGCCCCCTGGCGCCGTGTAATCCCATCAGCGGCCAAGACTCAGAGACTTTAAAATCCAGAACCCGGAACCGCGCGGCCGCATTCGCGGCCGTGCGACATCTTAACAGAACTTTTTTTTTATGACATCTTATTTTCTTATTCCTACTTTGGACAAACTTGCAGGCTATTGAATGTAGCCTGCCCACAGGGCAGAGTCTGGCAAACTCCCCGTGGCGTACCAAATATGCCAAATACCAGTAACAATGATGGGTCTCATTCTCCTAAATAGCCTTGAATATAATCTCAGGGCAAGGATGAAAGAGACGTTACTGGGGCCTGCTCGAGGCAATCGACGAATAACAGGGTGATGAAATGAAATGAAAATGAACCAAAGTGAATTTAGTAAGACAATAATAGGATTGTATATTGAAACCAAATGAGATTTATCTGAGAAATGTAAAGTTATCATAAAAAATTAATTAATATAATTTACCATCACTCCAACCTGGTCGGCCCAGGTTCAATTCCTCTGCCCCTCTCTGAAAGCCCAGCAAGCTACTGAGAGTATCTCGCCCACACGGTAAAACCCGTGATGAATTCGATATGCCAAACACAGTAACAAGTCTGACAATGGAGGCGTTACTGGGCCCACTAGAGCAAATCGATGAACAATGGGAGGACAGTAACAGTGACAATGACAGTTTACCATAGCCACAGAATAAAGAACATAACAATCAATCCCTGATTTATTACCTCTACAGATGCTGAAGAATAATAATTGGACAGAAGCTAACATTATTTTGTAATAAGAATATGTACAACAAACTTAAGAAAACTTACAACTCTCATTGCTTTTGTCAATTATCAGGTATTAAATTAGTGAAGTACTATCACCTTATTACTATAAAACTTCCCAAAATGACCTCTCTGTTAAACTCAATTGGATAAATTTAGAATGTTGTTATCAAATTCACATAGAAATGTAACTGTGCTAGAATTTTAAAATAATCCTGATTTTAAAGTTAAAGGACTCATCCTTTCTAATTTCAAAATTTTTACAAAACTGCAAAAAATAGGACTGTGTGGCAGTAAGATTGACTTATAGATTCATGAAATAGAACTGATAATGCAGAGAGAACCTTTCACATTCAATAGAGGAAACAATTCAATTCAATGGAGGAAACAATCTTTTCAACAAATGAGAGTTAAGACAATTGGCTATACAACACTTGTCTCATAATTTACACATAAACCAATAAAATCATGCATACTTAAATCATAAATATGTGCATGTATGCATCATTTATAGCATACATACCTCATGCTTTATGCTTTTGAAAGAATGAGTTACTTTATACCATGTAGAAAATTACAAGGTGGATCAGTGACCTAAATTTACAAAGTGAATCAATGACCTAAATGTCAGAGTAAATCTTTTTGACATTGGTAGGCAATGATTTTTTGGATATGATACCAAAAATAGAAGCAACAAAAGTAAAATTATAAATTGAGCCTCTTCAAAATTAAAAACTTTTGTGTTGAGGCATACTTTATTGTCAATCAAGTAAAAAGACAGACCACAAAATATTTTTTTTCTTTTAACCACACAAAGAAATATGTCTAGAAAGAAAAAATCCCCCTCCAAGTAGAATATAAATATTTTAATGATGCAACACTCTAAGTTTGGTGACAGAGTGGGGATGGAAGAACTTTGATTCTCTGTTGTCAGAAGTACACAAAGATGAATGTACAAGAATGAATCTTTGAAAGAACATTTACATAAACAAAGAAATGGAAACAACTCTAATGGCATCAATGAGAAAAAGATTTAATAACTAGTCACAGTGCAGTCTTTGTCGATAGGCTGACTGCTTTTCTACTTCAGTCTTACTATTTTTATATTAATAAACTGAATTTTTAAAAAAGTCATACCCAGAGGTACTCAGAACTTACTCCTCCCTCTGTGTTAGGTATCATTCCTAGTGGTGCTCCATGGACCAAATATTTTACCACGGATAGTACCCAGGTCAGTCACATGCAATGCAAACGCCTTACCTGCTGTACTATTTCTCTAGTCTTGAACTAAATCTTTTTGAACAGACTTGTAGAGTTCTTCACAATAGAGATGCATGAATACAAGTCCATGAAACATGACTATATATATATATGTATATAGTATACACACATATATACTGCCTTATTTTATAATAAACACAACAAAAACATTGTGAGCATAATTTTTCAAGATGGTGTCTGGGAGGCCAGTGAGTTGGGAGGGAGCCTGTGACAAAGTGGGGAACCACCCCTGGGGTGGGCTCTGCAGAGGGGAGCCCGCAACCTGGAGAGCGGGTGGCAGCTCCTTCAGGTGGAGAAACTGGGCTCCCATGTGCATGTGTCCCTGTCACAGCTCTGCCACCACCAGCTATGTCACTTGCAATTTTACTAATTAATTGCTTGCTGGTTCCCTCTCTTATAGCACAGCAGGTAGGGCGTTTGCCTTATACACGGCTGCCCCAAGTTTGATTCCTCTGGCCTGCTCAGAGAGCCCGGCAAGCTACGGAGAGTATCCCACCCGCAGGGCAGAGCCTGACAAGTTCCCCTTGGCTTATTCGATATGCCAAAAATAGTAACAATAAGTCTGGTGCCTGCTCAAGCAAATCGATGAACAACAGGAAGACAGTGGTACAGTGCTGTACCAAAATACCATTGACTTTTAAAATATTTGCTGTAACTTAGCTATTACATCATTAGTCACATAAGAAGCAACTCCACCTCAAATAGAAATATGTGGAATCAGGATATTTGACCTTTTTTACATTTGATTTGGCACAAAGCTTCAACTCGATGTGCCAAATCAAATGTAAAATATATATATATATATATATATATATATATATTTAGATATACAAATAATATATAATACCCGGGTTCAATTCCTCTGCCTCTCTCGGAGAGCCCAGTAAGCTACTGAGAGCATCTCGCCTGCACGGCAAAGCCTGGCAAGCTACCCATGATGTATTCGGTATGCCAAACACAGTAACATGTCTCACAATGGAGATGTTACTAGTCCCACTCAAGCAAATCAATGAACAATGGGAGGACAGTGACAGTGACAGATAATATTTAGGTATTAAGATCTAAAATCTAAAATCCGTTTATCTAATCTATTACATGTTATATTAACAGGAAAGTAGGCAGAAATATGATTGAAATATATAAATTATGTATTTAATGTAGATTTAAAATATTTATTTACTTATTTGTCTTTTGGGCCACACCCAGAGATGTTCAGGGCTTACTCTTTTATTTTTTCAGTTTATTAATTAATTAACTTTTTTGTTTTTTGGGTCACACCTAGTGATACTCAGGGGTTACTCTTGGCTCTGCACTCAGGAATTATTCCCGATGGTGCTCGGGTGACCATATGGGATGCCAGGGATCAAACCTGGATTGGCTGTGTACAAAGCAAATGTCCTATGCACTGTACTATCACTTTAACCCTCAGAGGTGACTCCTGCTTCTACAATCATGAATCACTCCAGGCAGTGCTCAGGGGACTATACAGGAAGCCAGGGATAGAACCTGGGCCAACTGTGTGCAAGACAAACACCTACCTACTGTACTACCCCTCTAGTCATTAGTGAAAATATTTATGTCAAATAATTTTCAATGACTATGTATCAGAGCACAGGAAAAAATTGACAAAAGGAATAAGGGGATGTATTTTCTTTTTCTTTCTACTTACTACTGGATTTTAATACTTATGACTTAAAAATAAATGAATCAGTTAATTATACCTAAAATAATTAAAGAATAGAAAATCAACAACAGCTAAAAGATATCACTTTTTAATGTAGTTTTGGTTTTACTTTTTTTTTCTTTTTGGGTCACACCTGGTGATGCAAAGGAGTTACTCCTTGTTCTGCACTCAGGAGTCACTCCTGGCGGTGCTCAGGGAACCATATGAGATGCTGGGAATCGAACCCGGGTCGGCCGCGTGCAAGGCAAACGCCCTATCTGCTGTGCTATCTGTCCAGCCCCAGTTTTGGTTTTGTAGTGTACTTTTTCCCCTCTATTCCTAGGGCACTGAAAAATTGGCTATTTTCTCACATTTCCTCAAAACCAGTGTATATCTCTATAGTTTGCTTGCTTCTTTTCCCTTCCTTCCTTCCTTCCTTCCTTCCTTCCTTCCTTCCTTCCTTCCTTCCTTCCTTTCTCTTTTCTTCTCTAAGATAGACTAATTTAAGCTTCTCATATTGAAAAGCCCTCCATCTTGACATCCCCTATGTGTATTATAGTCAGCCTCTTTACCAGGATCACATCTCATTTGTGTTCAACTTTTAGTGCTCACTTTTCATTATTCTGTTGGTTGGCCTGACTTCGGTTAAGATTACATGAGAAGATGTGCCAAATGGCATGACCCATTATTAAGAGTCTAAAGTGTTCCAAGTTTTGAGACTTGCACCAAGTGTTTTCAGTATCACTTACTGTTTTATGTGTATGCTTGTCAAATGCAATTACTTCTGATTCAGCAAAATTCAATGCTTTCTAACAAATGATCAGGAGGGTAAACAACTCATTTACATGGGGAGGTTTATATTTTCAGAAATGCCTCAAGGGAACCTTTCCAAGAGGCCAGAAAGGAATTCAGCGAAAAGGAAACAGCAGGAGGACCCTGTATTTCTCTTCAATTCAGCAGTACTGGTTGCCAATACCAACATCATAACATTTCAGAGCTCAGTTTTCCATATTTTGAAACTTTATACAGAGATTCCATCAAGCAAGGCAGTCTTCTATCAAACTCAACTTTGTCTGTTTGTCTTGAACTTTCTGCTTCATGGCCCCTAATCTGCAAACATTTTATACCTAGAAAATAAATGAGAAATGGAGGGGACTTGTATTAATTCAGTTGTTCTCAAACTGTGCCTAGCACCAGAATTACCTGAAGGTAAATCTATTAAGATGCAGATTTCTAGGTTTAACTACTGAGCTACTGATTTCCTGAGTCTTGAGTGGGACCTGAAAGAGATTCCATGAGCACATTTTCAGGTGGTGCTACTGCTGTTAAGAGAAATTGCACTTTGAGAAACACTGTGTTAGTGTTTTAGATTATCAGGGTCTTAATTAACAGCAAGAGCCTTGAACACACTGAAATATAGCCTCTAAGCCCATTGGGGTTGGTGCCAAGAACTGGAATTGCTCAGAATCAATGAATTGCTATGGAAACTCAATTCTTAGTTTTGTGAGATGTGTCTGCATTACCTTTCAGAGAGACTGATACAGATGACACTCCAGTAGCAGTGGATGAGGGTACTTAATCCCCCCACCCCCATTCATGCCAGGAATAGCTGTTTTTGTTCTTCCTGATATGTATGTGTCATTCTTACTGGTGTGAAGTGATATTTCATTGTTTCAATTTGTATTTTTCTGATGGAAAATGATGAAAAGCAGGTTGGTGTTTTTATTTTTGAGGGAAGGACTTTTGGGATGCTTAGGGATTACTCCTGATTCTTTGTTTAGGAATTGTTCCTGGACCAGAGAGATAGTACAGCGATTAGGGCACTTGACTTTCATGTGGCTGATCTGGGTTCAATCCAAGACACCCCGCCACGATGGTCTCCTGTATACTGCCAGGAGTGATCCCTGAGCACAGAGCCAGGAGTAAATTATAAGAACTTCTGGGTGTGGCCCCAAAACAGATAAACAAAAAGGAATTACTTCTTCAGTTCTTGGGGTACCATAAGGAATATCAGGGATCAAATCCACTATACTATCACTCCAGCCCCTGGAAAGCAAGAATTTAAATGCCTGTATTAATTTCTGTGCCTTCCTTAAGAATGTGTTTGTTCATCTCTCCATTTTTTGATGGAACTTTTTATATTAGTTCCTTGTATATCTTGGATATTAATTCTCTTCCAGACATTATTGCAGAAAAACATTTGTGTTCCTATGTTTATTGTAGTACTATTCACAATATCGAAAATCTGGAAACAACTTGAAAGTCTAAGAACAGATGAGTGGAGAGAGAGAAACTGTGGTATATACACACAATGGAGTACTACTCAATATAAGAAAAGACGAAATCATGCAATCTGTGGCTAAGTGGGTGGATCTTGAGGGTTTCATGCTGAGTGAAATTAGTCAGAAGGAAATTAGTCATAAAGTCAGGTGCAGAATGACCTTTCCCAAATATAGGCACTGTATAGCACTGTCCTCCCGTTGTTCATCAATTTGCTCAAGCGGGCCCAGTATCACTGTATCACTGTCATCCTGTTGTTCATCGATTTGCTCAAGCAGGCACCAATAATGTCTCCTTCGTCCTAGCCCTGAGATTTTAGAAAGTGCCACATTTGAGGCTTTTTCAGGGTCAGGGGAATGAGACCCATCATTGTTACTGGTTTTTGGCATATAGAATATGGCACAAGGAGTTTGCCAGACTACCATGCGGGCAGGGTACTTTTGGTAGCCTGCCAGGTTCTTCAGAGTAAGAACTAGGTAATAAGATGTCTAGCTGCGGCCCCACGCTTCTGGGAGCTGGGTTTTATAGTCTCTGGGTCTTGGCCATTGATGGGATTACACGGTGCCAGGGGCAGTTGGTGGGTGTAATGCCTACATACTGGAAGATGGGGGATTTGGGTGGAGGAGGCCCAGTACTGTGTTTGGCATATCCAATATGTCATGGGTAACTTGCCAGGTTTTGCCATGCAGGTGAGATACTCTTGGTAGCTTTCTGGGCTCTTCGAGAGGGACAGAGTAATTGAACCCGGCTCGGTTAGGCTGGCTGCATGCAAGGCAAATGCCCTACTGCTGTGCTATCGCTCCAGCCCTAAAATAGGATATAAACAAAATTAGTAAGGTAATAGCAAGTGATCAGAGGCTACAGAATTTGAGAACTGGTCTATAGATCTGAGCTTACCAAGAGAGGTAGAGGGTTGATGAAGCAGAAAGACACACTGAAACAGTGGTGGAAAGAAGAGGACGCCCTTTTGGAAGATGAGGATATGCACCTCATGTGTATGCGTTTCATGTTGTATGCATAAAATCTTATCATCAACAAAGTTATAAGTCATAGTGCCTCAAAAAATATTGGTCTCATATAAAGAAACCAAATGTTAGTGACATGGTCTTTGAATTTGATTCTGAGGAGAATTTGATTCTAAGAAGAAGAGGATGGTGTACGTAGCCATTGTTTCTCTGAAAGACACAGTTGAGTGTTGGTGAACTATGATTCTTCTGTGCTGGAATGCAGATTGCTTTTTACAGAGTGCTGATTATTTCTGTATAAACAGCTTATTAGAACTATTGAATTATTGGAAGGTGGGAGGAAAATTATGAGGCAGAATATGAGGCTTAAAATTTCATGATTTAACCTTTCACAAATAATACCCTCTTATCATGCACGACTTCTTACTGAAACTACTCATAACCCCATATAGAGAACTTTGACCAGAGGCAGATATTTCTAAATCACTTCCTTAGAGTTATCATGACTCAGTTATTTTTTGGTCTTGAAAGAAAAGTCTATCTAGTTCTAATTTTATACTATTGCAGAATAACTATATTCCTGAATAGTTTCTTCTGGTTTGGCAACTTAGCTAGCTAATCAATAGCATTATTATTAAGTGAAAACTCTTCTTATTACAGCAGAAAGTAGAGCTACTTCAAGAAAACAAGGACCAAGTATCCAACTTAGTCAGCAAATTCAATGTGCCAGATGCAGTGCTAATTGTTTTATATATACTTAAATGTTTTCTTTTTAACTCTGTTTTATTGAAATAGGCAGAACTTTTATTTTATCACCAGTTTATTCAAATTGATTTCCAACTGAATCATACTAATTGGCACAGTTTAAAAAAACTGAGGTTTGCCTTATGGGAAGCCAAAAGCAACTCCAATTTTTGCTCAAAATATCACTTATATTGGGAAAAAACTTGATGAGTCTTCTTTCCATACACCCTTAAGTTGCAAAAGGAATACTAAATTCATCTCAACTGGGAATTTGGGGGAATTATAAAATTTCACATTAGTAAAGTCACTAATGGTATTTACATTTATAGATGTCTTTCATACAGTTTAGTAGCTTTTGTCTTTCATTTTGGTGTGTGTGTGTGTGTGTGTGTGTGTGTGTGTGTGTGTGGTTGACTTCTGGGTCTAGTATATTTTACCACTAAGCTAAATTCCCTTTTAATAGATATCTTTTAAATTTTGAGATAGATGACACATAGAGAAGTAAATAAGTTTCCTTATGTATTAAAACCACTACTGCATGTGTGTGTGTTTATGTGTCAGTGCAGGTGCATGTATGTCTGTTGTATGTGCATGTTAAAGAAGAGAATGTGAGAGAAAGAATGATAGAGAGAGCAGAATTGGGACTGGAGGTAATAAAAGAATAGAAAAACAGTAAGAATGGTCTCTAGTCAAACACACTTGATTTAGGTTCCAGCTCTGTCCTTACTGGCCATATGACAATGCAAAAATAACAACCTCTCTGTATTCCAGTTTAGTTATCTGTAAAATGGGACTATTATTTTCTCCTTACTTTACATAGTTATAAAGATCAGAACTACTTTATATAAAGCATCAGGCATATAAGACTCAAAAAATATGGCTATTACTAACACATATTGGAATAATAAATCTCAGGTTCTATGGGGCCAAGAAATATGTTTCCCCAGGATCCTTCATAGTGCTTGGCACAGAGAAGACATTTGTTGAATATGTGTTGGATGATTAATGCACCACAAATAGTAGCTACTTATAATTTCAGGAAGCATATGGCCGAACATGGCCATTTTTATCCAGATGCACAAGAAGACATTCCTGTGGTTTCATCACATCTGCTTAGAAATGAATCTAGAGGATCATGAAAGAGATTATCACTCATTTATGATGCTTCCAAAGAGAAAAATAACTTAATGTTTTTAACTCAGAAACTTGGAAATGGGGGTAGAGAAGCTGGGTATTAGGGCATGGTGCACAGTTTTATTATAGAAAACCCAACTAACTCCCCAGTTATGGAGTGGTAATGCATAACTGAGAGGTTATTTATACAAAACAGACCCAATGTCAAGATTTCTCAAGCCAAGGCAATAAAGGAAAGTTATGTTTTTATCTTGTGTGCAAATGTACATAATCATATGTAGATGCGCATCAAGTTTTCAGAGTAATATATGGGAAACAACTTCTCTCTAGGATTGCTTTTGGAATTTACTCCCTAAACCAATAGCCTATGTTGATCAAGAGTGAGGTAAGTGTATGGGCTTTAATGTCAGACACGCACAGGCAACTTTTCTACCTTCTACTTGTCAGCTGGAGCGATCGCAGCCCCTCTCGGAGAGCCTGGCAAGCTACCGAGAGTATCTTGCCCACACGGCAAAGCCTGGCAAGCTACATTTTCAATATGCCAAAAACAGTAACAATAAGTCTCACAATGGAGACATTACTGGGCCCAATCAAGTAAATTGATGAGTAACAGGAGAACAGTGCTACAATGCAGGGCTACTCTTCAGCAAGTTATGTAACTTTACTAAACTTCAGTATACTCGTCCATGTAGTGAGGATATTAAATCAGGCCAAAATACTTAACAGGGTGATGGATGTTACATGTGATAATATATGGAATATGCTTACAGATAAGACCTTTGATAGGTGCTGGCTACTGTTGTTGATACTGCTGATGCTGTTACTATTGTGGTGAGTAGCACCTACTGAGGCTTTTGGCCTCTTTTCATCTTCGTCCCCAGGTGGTGGGGATTTGCACTGTTTCTTCATGTTGGTATGTAGGTACGGGAACTGAGATGTCATGCTAGATTTCTTGGTATGAGTCAAGTATCTGCGGCCCTGTGAGTGGCAGCCCACCGAAAATCAGGCCACGCTCACTTCTGCAGAAACCACGCCCACTTCTGAAGATGCCACGTCCCCACGGGAACCTGGTGTGTGTGTGTTGGGGGGGGGGACTAGTTGGGCGGGGAAGAACACCGGCATCTAGTTGGGGATGGTGAGGAAGAGGCTCAGGGCTGCTTTTGTACCAGGGTCCTAGAGGACGCCTGGGGCACCTCATATCCAAAGCCAAGACCCAGATTCGAATACTGGTGGGTTAACTGACCTGGGAGAGGAAGAAGATCGGCACCGCATTGGGGATAAAGAGGAAGAGGCTCAGGCTGCTTTTGTCCCAGGGTCTTAGGATGCTGTTACTATTGTGTAGGAAATTGGAAACGGTCCTGTATGTGATTCTTGACAGCTTGGTCAAGGAAGTTGGTTGGAGTTCAGGATATTTGGCCTTTCACTGGGAGAATAAAGTTGACTCAGAATATGGTAAGTATATGATGGATAACTATAGCAGAGATAAAGGCACCCAACTCATTTCATCTATTTAATAATTTTACTTGAGGATAACTTTCAAGGGGGTCAAGCTCAGTGGAAGCTGACATAGTTTTTCAACTTAATAGGTTGGAATTAACTAGTTTTTCACTGTTTTGCAAAATGGAGTTGGCTTGAAATGTTTCTTTACATACCAAAGCAATGACAACATTGAAAAAAAATGTGAGATTATGTTATGAAATAATCCTCCTGTTTTGTTCTCACTTGCCAAGTTACCATCACCATTCATATCACTGGTGATGTTGCAACTATGCTATTTGTACATTTCTTATTTTGGGAGGGAAGGGGCACACATTCTGTGGTGTTGCGATAAGCCGGGTTTCGAAAAAGATTCAGCACCATCGACCATATCCACACGATAACCAAGCTCATTGAGGTTTCTCGGGAGTTCAAGATGCCACTCTGTCTAAAGTTCATTGATTTAAAGAAGGTCTTTGATTCTGTTGAGATGGATGCGGTCATTGAAGTCCTAGCCAATCAGGGCATACAAACTCAATACATCAGGATCCTCCGTGAGCTGTATTACAGATTCACTACCAGAATCTCACCATTCTACAAAGAAGTGATCATAGATATCAGGAGAGGGGTTCGGCAGGGTGATTCTATTTCACCAAAACTCTTCAGTGCTACCCTTGAGATCATCATGCGACAATTGGAATGGGAAGGAATGGGAGTGAAGATTGATGGTCGGAAACTACACTACCTCCACTTTGCTGATGACATTGTTGTAATAACACCAAACATCAGTCAAGCGGCACAAATGCTGACCAACTTCGATCGTGAGTGTGGAAAGGTCGGATTACAGCTGAATCTCACAAAGACAATGTTCATGAGAAACAGTCTTGTTCCTGACATTCCATTCATTCTCAACAGAATGACCCGCTATTCGGGTCTCTCAAAGAGGAATAGAAAGAGCTATCCTTGGAGTATCACGCTTCACTCGATTGAGAGAAAGAATCTGGAGTTCCAACCTCTGTCAACACTCAAAAATCAGGGACGCTGTCTCATTTGCCAAAGCATCGAAAGTCAGATGGGCTGGACACGTAATGAAATTTGAAGATGACCGCTGGACTAGAGCCGTTACTGACTGGATTCCATAGGATGTCAAAAGATCACGTGGCCAGCCACCTATGAAATGGTCAGACTTCTTCGTCAAGACCATGAATGATCAGTTTGAGGCTCTTCTTGTTCCTAGAACGAGCAGATGCCATTGGGCTATGCTAGCACGCAACAGGGATGAACGGAGACGTTACTGGTGTCCGCTCGAGCAAATCGATGAGTAACAGGATATCAAGTGATCAAGTAGTATATGGAAATTCAGAGCATAGCTTGAACAGGAATAGGAGTTGGAATTAAAAAAAAAACTGATCATTTTCTTATCTCTATGAATTCTCTTTATTTATAGGTCTCTGTTATCCTCAATTCTAAATGCCACACTCAAGCTTTAAAAGGAATATTCAAGAATGCACAAGATTGGAATGCTTGTATGTATAAACGTATTTAAGAATATGATTTATATAATTAATTCAATTAAAGATTAGAATAGAGCACAGGTAGGATCATTGTAGATGATTATGGAAAAATTCTATGAAGATTATATGTGAAAGAAAGCACACTAAACTTCATGTTTAGACACCGAATAAGATAAAAAGTTATATTTATTAATTATTAGAAGTATTTGATATGCCAAACACAGAAACACATCTCACAATGTACTGGGCCCGCTGGAGCAAATCGATGAACAACAGGAGGACAGTGACAGTGAATTATTTGAAGTACATGGCTCACCTTAACCTTAAATTACCCTTGATTCTCAGCAGAGTTTTCAATGGGATAAATGTGTTATGTCATATAATTTATGAGGGCAGAGACCTCAATCATTTCTTGTAGAGTCTATAAAACTGGGCATGGTGCCAGACACATTGCAAGACTAAAAAGAATAAGGAGATAGATATAGGATGATCTCTCTCATATGTGGGTTATATAGAAGCATAGTAATGGAATAACAAATGACCAAAAGCAACAGAATCTAAGAACTGCTCTATAGAACAGGATTTAGCCTGGTAGTGAGATGTGGTGGGGAAGTGGTGTTGAGGTGAGGGGAGTTTTGAGGGGAGATTTGGGGAAATTGATGGGGGAAATAAAGTACCCTCATTTGGGTATGTGGTGTTGGAATACTACTTGCATGAAACCCTACCACTGACAAGACTGCAAAATTGTGATGCACAATGACTAAAATTTATTTAAAAGATTCAAAAAGATCTGCCCAAGAAATTGATGAACAAGCATATTCTAATAACTTTGATGTGATGATTCTTATATTGATAGAGAGGGATGAACATTTACATAAATCATTCTTGTAGACTTTTTCAGTGAACCAGACTGACTGAGGTAGTCAGGTAATGTCCCTCTGGATCCTTCACTATGTTTGTGCTGAGGCCACTGGCCAATGACTGAGCATAGGGACAAGGTTGCAATGGTGAAGACTATTATAGAAAAAATCCCTTCCTTCCCCAATAATTCTCTTCCAAATCTAATTCTCTCTTGGCATCTAATTCTAAGTAATTCTGGAAAGAAAATTGTACAGTGTCTAAGTCTCAGAGAAATATGAAAATCTCTATACTATAAACAATTTAATTTAATTTGCACAAATCCAGCCATGACATCTATTTTAAACAATTAATCAGTAAGTTTATTTTTATCACATTGAAATTGTAATTAGATTCTTCACATATAATTAGTCATAACTTTTCCTTTAAATAATCCTCTGGAGGCTAGGGAGAGAGTTCAAGGGGTAGAGGACTGGTCTAGCACATGTGAGACCTTGAGTTCAATCCTCAGCACTACATGTACCCCTGTTGGGCTTCTATAAAAAAGAGAAGGAAAAATATCCTTCCTACTTTCAAAAGGTCACAAAAAATATAAAAATAAAAAACTTTTATCTAAGAATATATTGAGAAGTTATAAATAGCTTTATAGTTCTCCCATATTTTCAGATTTAAATGAAACGCTCCTATCCATGGGGGTTTTAAAAAGTGAGGACATAGGGATGGAGAGACAGTATAGGGTAGGGGTTAATGGGATTGCCATTGTTCAGTTCCTGGGACTGCATGGTGCCTCAAACACTGTTGGGGTCACTCCTAAACATAGAGCTGAGAGAAGCTCTGAGCAGCTCTGGGTGTGACCCCAAAACCTAAATAATGAAATTTAAAAAGCAAATAAATGGAGTTTTAAAGGTGGAGCAGAATTACACACTGAGAATATATATATATATGTACATATATATACATATATATATTTCTTCTAATATTGTATCTAATATTCCTTTAGAGAATTGTGTCATCTGAAATCCTGGGCATGTGAACCAAAACAAATTAGATGCTCAGTTTCACATCCTCAATTTGAGTGATTTCGGACATGACTCATATATTACAAAAATTGGAACATCTTTGAGGATTTGCTTGATTACCAAATTTTGACAATCTGATCCTACATGGACCAAGGTATGCAGGTCCTATATTTCCTATGAAAGGTGTATTTCCAGATACATTTGTGCAATTCAAACACACAGTGGGTATTCAATATCTAATTAAAGATGAATACATAAAAAATTAAGTACTAAATTCTGGAAACAGACTCAAATGGATTTATAAGTTCTTCTGTGAAGATGTCTTCATGCCGCAGACATGGTAGGTTAATAAAAACCAACAACTGCAATGTGAGAGGTGATATTTGTTCTTGAACTTAAATATGATTCTTTCCAGAAGGCCGGGAAGGCCATTACCCCTAGGGCCATCCTGCCAGTCCAAGTTGTTCCCTGGGATCTTGCTGCCGCCAGCAAGCACAGTCATGAACTGGAATAACATTTACTGGAATGGGATGGGAAGGCCTCCGTTTGGATGACTCTGTGGTGATTCACAGGAACGATTTAGAAAATGTTCACAGGGTTGCAAACTTCTCTGTTGGGGAAAATAGAAGTATTTCTACACACAGGCAGAAAAGGACAAGGTAGGAAACGTGGATTTTCCAGTGCATTGTCTGGGGTGAATGATTACAATGCAGACCCTGGAGCTGGTCTTTGTCTCCCCCCCCCACCTTTTGCTTTTATGTTGAAATCTAGTCTGAAAGGCTGAAGGAAACATGATCCATCAGCTGTGAAAAATGACTAAGTGCTAGCTGTTTGCAAAGGTATTACCCATGTGACTCCTACACTTTGATGGTTAAAAAAAGACAATGTGGGTTTCTTTTCCACGTTTGTGTGTGCCTGTGTCTCAGCTTTGGTCAGGTTTACTCTTGGCCGAAGTCTGCAAAGCTCGTTTCACTTCGAGGCTGCCATGGACAATTTGCCTTTTTATTCTGCTTGGAAGCTCTGCCGATAGAACCATTTAAAAGGCTTGGGTGCTGACAAGTGGGGTGCTGTCGGTATCTGGGATTACAGAAAGAGCATCAAATCACTCCACACATCAGAGCAAGGAAATGAGTAGAATTCATTGTTCTCTTTCCTTGTTTCTCTGTCATCTGTCCAACCTTCGTCTTTAAACCCTGATTCAGTATCAATTTGATTTTGCTAATCTTTTCGCAAAATTACTGATTGCCATTACTAGAAATGATAAATAATAATCTCTTGGTTTTGTTTTTTTCCTTCTACATTAAAATTTTACGAATTTAATATATTTTAAAAAGTTATATCTCCTGCTAACCTCAATGCTGACTTCAATTCACATACCCACACATAAGCTGTGAAAGCCTGGGCTATTAACGGAGTCTTAATGACATTCATATGCAGTCATGAGTCTCAGACACGGCTGGGCATCAGAAGAATGGAGTGGGCTGGGTATTATTTAAAATGTAGACTCCTTGGGGCCAGAGTGATATTGCAGTGAATGGCAGTGAATAGGGCATTCACCTTGCACGAAGCTGATCAGGGTTCTATTCCTGGCATCCCATATGGTCCTCTAAGTATTGCCAGGTGTAATCCCTGAGTAAAAATCCAGAAGTTATCCCTGAGAATTGCCAGGTGGGGCCAAAAAACCAAAGATAAATAAATAAATATATAATAATAAGAAAATACGGACTCTTGGGTCCTTAGTCCAAAGACCTTAAATAGGTGCTTTTAGGTGTGTATCACTTATGCCCAAGTCTGTGAATAATCACTGTCATGGTCACGGTCCTCCCTTTGTTCATCGATTTGCTCGAGCGGGCCCAGTAACATCTCCATTGTGAGACTTGTTGTTACTGTGTTTGGCATATCGAATACATCATGGGAAGCTTGCCAGGCTCTGCCGTGCGGGCAAGAGACTCTCGGTAGCTTGCTGGGCTATGATGCATTAATTCTAGAACCTGATCACTACTCAGTATAATAATATTTTCTAATAATGTCCTAACAAGTCTCACAATGTTACTGGGCCCACTTGAGCAAATCAATGAACAATGGAAGGACAGTGACAGTGACAGTGAATCATGTCCAACTTCTTTCCTCCCTCTCTCTTTCTTTCTTTCTTTCTTTCTTTCGTTCTTTCTTTCATTATTCTTTCTTTCTTTCTTTCATTATTCTTTCTTTCTTTCGGGGACTACATATGGTGGTACTTTGGGGCTAATATCAGCACAGTCATTTCTGAGGTGTTTAGGGTACTATCTGGTGCCAGTGATTGAACCCAGGGCTCCCCCCTGCACAGCATGAACTCTAGCTCTTGGATCTATCTCTCCAGCTTCACCTCCTTTTAACAGTTCTTTCTTCTCTCCCTTTGTCCTCCACCACAAGGGCATTTCCTGAGCCAGGTCATCTTAGCTCTCACTCTTTGCTATCCTATGATTTTCCCTGGTATTTCTTCTGCCCTCCTCTCAGTTCCCTTTGGGCTCATTTTGTTAAGGCCTCTGCTGTAAACACTTTCTGTGGCTGGCGCCTGTACCCAGAGCACTCATTTACTTTCCCACTCCTGACTTCCATTGTCGTCAGAGCCATTGCTGCTGAATCCTCTCTGTACAGTTCGCCACCCACTCTGCAACTTCCCTCCAGGTAATGCACAAACTGCCATATCCTTTTGCTGGCTCTCCAAATAGCCAGCCCTGTGATTATAATGAAATTGATGGTCTGTTTCCTTATCTCTGTAATAACATAATGCATTTCAACATAATGCATTTCCGAAATTCCTTCTTACTCTGAACTTCTGTGCTTCAAGACATCTAGTACATTTTTGTACTCTTGTACAAAAGTTGTACAAAAGTATGTTGCATTTTCAAAAAGACCCCACAGCAGCTGTTTTGACTCATATGGTTTCCCAATCAGTGTGTTGGCTGCCTTTGGGGAGGCATCTTGTGCTACAGGATAGAACTTAGTAGAAATGGTGTTGGGGATATGGCTAGTCGCTTGCAGAGGGGCAAAAGGAAAATTATACTAACCTGTGTTGGGATGGTGGAGCCCAGAAAGAAGTTCAATCAATAATCTGGGTGATGGAAAGCAAAATGATTATGTGGGTAAGTTTAGGCTATTGGTAGGTATATAGAGATTTAAATCTAAAAACCCAAGAAACTTCAATTATTATAAACAAACATTGGGAGTAGGATTTGCAAGAGGGGTTATTGGAGGGCCTTAACTCCTGACAAACTCACAGCTAAATCCCTAAAGCCAAACTTGTTTGAGGACCAACATAAACAAAATCTGGGAGATGGTTGCAAAGAGGGCATTAGGAAAAGGAATGCAAGTCAGAGTTGACTGACAATGACCTGCTCTCTGATGCCATCTTCCTCCTACTACCAACTGTGACTGTTTTCTTTCCCTGCTGACAGGAGGCTTTCTGCCTTTGTTCTCAGTTTCTTCAGGCTTTGTCTTAGTGAGGCATTCTTGTTGTTGTTGTTGTTTGCTTTTTGGTTCACACCCAGCAATGCTCAAGGCTTACTCCGGACTCTGCACTTAGGAATTCTGGCAGTGCTCAGGGGACCATATGGGACCATATGGGATAGAATCCAGGTTGGCCGTGTTCAAGGCAAATGCTCTATCTACTGTACTATTGCTCCGGCCCCAGTTAGGCATTCATTGTAATAAGACGTTTGGACCCACCAATGGTGGTACATGAATCAGTACTTGATCTACTTTTAGTATGTGGGATTCTCGAGGTGAGTATTCAGATGACCTGGTACAGAGTACAGGTGTCATCATCTTATTTCTCTCACATAGTCTAGTCTCCATCACATTCTTCTGTCATTGTGTCCTTGATTGATCCTACCAAGAAATGATCTGGGAACACAGGTGTCACTGCTGGCATTACTTGGTCAAAATGGATAAGATGGTTCAAATGCTCAGCCCCATCAGTACTAGAGGCCACCTGGGCCACTGCTGGAGTGGGACATGCAGTACTGGAGATCAAACTTTAGGTTTCATGTCTGGAAGGCAATGTGCTCCAGCCCTTTGATCTATCTCCTTTGGCTAATATCTTGGTTTTCCCCTCAATTCCCTGGAGCTTTGTCAGTTGAGTTGATGCGGGGTGGGGGGGTGGCGGGGGGAATGTGGTTATGTTAGTTCCTAGTATTGCTGTGACAATGTGTCACTCAAGAAGAGGTCAATATAGTAGAAATGTCTTCTTGACAGTTTTGGAGCATGGAAGTCTCAGATAAGACATTTGTAGGGTGAATTTCTAATGGTCTCTGGGGTAGAAATCTATTTCATGCCTTTCTCTGAGCTTCAAGTTGCTCACTGCTCCCATTTGGTATTTCATGGTTTCTGCAGTATTACTCTATGCTCTATCTTTATCCTTTTAGAGATTTCTTTCATTCAAGGTTCAAGGACACTTCCCTTCTCATAAGGACACTGTTTGCAACAGGATCCAACCCCACTTTTGTATTTTCTCATTTTAGCTAGCTGGATCTGCAAAGACTCTTCCAAAATAAATTCATGTTTTGAATTTAAGTCATCAATATATAAATGGAGGTGGGATCACAACTCAGCCCTAATATCATCAAGTTTTTACCAGCCTATCTTTCTTATATCTACAAGTCCTTACCTACATTCATAGCTATCGATAAAAATTCTTCTTTAAGCCAGATAGACCATTTGGAATCATGATATTGATTACTAGAACCCAAATCACAAAGCACCTAAACTCCTATCTTAATTAGATAAAATCTAACTGATACCTAATTGATGTTGATCAAATCTCTTGCAGCACTGCCTATGAGATCAAATTTCTTTTTTTTCTTTTTTTGATTTTTGGGTCACACCCAGTGATGTTCAGGGGTTACTCCTGGCTCTTCACTCAGGACTTACTCCTGGTGGTACTGGGGAACCATATGGGATGCTGGAGATGGAACCTGGGTTGGCCGCGTGCAAGGCAAATGCCCTACCTGCTGTACTATCACTCCGGCCCCGAGATCAAATTTACCGATAGCATTTACTGACCAAGGAAAAGACTGAATGAGTTAGGAAGCTCAAATTTTATGCATTTTCTTAATTCCACTCCTGGGAATATACCCCGGAGATGCAAAAAAAGTATAGTCAAAGCGACATCTGCAGTTGTCTGTTCATTGTAGCACTGTTTACAATAGCCAGAATATGGAAAAAACCTGAGTGCCCAAGAACAGATAACTGGTTAAAGAAACTTTGGTACATCTACACAATGGAATACTATGTAGCTGTCAGAAAGGATGAAGTCATGAAATTTACATACAAGTGGTACTACATGGAAAGTATCATCTAAGTGAAATGAGTCAGAAAGAGAGGGATAGACATAGAAAGATTGCATTTATCTGGGGAACATAAAGTAACAAAATAGGAGACTAACACCCAAGAACAGCCGAGATAAATACCAAGAGGATTATTCCATGGCCCTGAGGACCGCTGCACATGCTAGGGGAAAAGGCAGCTCAGATAGAGAAGGGAGCACTAAATAAATGGTATTGGGAGGTTCCTCTCAGGATGGGAAATGCGTGATGAGAGTAGACTATAGTCCGAACAAGATTGCCACTCAATGTCTCTTTTGCAAACCACAGCACTCAAAAGGAGAGAGATAACAGAGGGGAATGCCCTGCCACAGTGGTAGGGTGGTATGGGGGGATGGGGGTGGGAGGGATACTGGGACTGGTGGTGGTGGAGAATGGGCACTGGTGGAAGGATGGGTATTTGATCATTGTATAACTGAAACCTAAGCACAAAAATTTGTAAGTCTACAACTGTACTTCATGATGTTTCACTAATAAAAAAAAGAAAAAAAGTATGCATTTTCTTATTTCTTTTCCCATACTTACATAATAATTCATGTAGACAAAAGCAGCATTTTTTGCTCTATAACTCACAAACACTATCAAAAAGTCACATGAAGGCTGCAGGTTCTTTAACCAGGAGTGATTTTACAGGGGATCCATAGGTAATATGACTTTAAAAAGGGATAAAGTATCAGAAAATTACAGGTAGCTATATATATATATATACATATATATATATATTTCACTTTCACAGTTAACTCTATGAAATAGTTCTAGATTTTCCTCAATCATTCATTTGGCAAACATCTTGTTTTAAGCATTAGTTCCATTCTACCTATTATGCTTAATTCTGAAGGTAAAAAATGAGAGGTAGTTTCTGATGTGCAAATCATCAGCTTCCCCCATTTCTCTCTTATAGAATTATTCAAAAGAAAAAAATTAACTGCATGATAGAAGTTACTAAAATTGTTGTGTTCAGATGAAGAGTGTGAAAAAAATGGATTTCTTATATTAGGGAATGAAATAAGTGCTGAGATGAGGAGCTTGGCCTGTGACTTTTCAAACACTAATAATTTTGGGGAGAGGGTTTATTAAAAGTAAATTACTTCTCTTGGGGTGAACTTGGACAATCTCCTCTTTCTGATGTAACTGTGAATCCTTTCCAGGGGCTCTGTCAGGCTCTAATACATCAGGGCCAATTCCTGCTGCTGGTTGACATGCAGAAGAATATCTCCAAGAAAAACAAATAGTCTAAGGAGGGAGCAACGGTAGAAATGGGTGGCAGAGGTGTGAGGGTGGGAAGCTGAAAGGGAGGTTAAAATAAGGGAGATTGAGAAGCTGCTAGATTTTCATTAAAACAGCACAGTAATATATTTGCCAATGCAGCTGCCCGGAGCCTCTCTTATTACAGTAAAATGGCAATGAAAGAAAATTGTAGATGGATATTACCCAAGGAACAAATTTTCCCAGAAGCATAAGTTCATGCAACTAAATTGTCCTTAAAGCAAGTTAACAAACAGTGGGAGGGGGGAGTGGGGGGTTGAGGGGGGTTGGAGCAGGGAGAGTTCCTCCACGGGTTGCAAGACAATTTTCTGTTGGGTCAGGCTGAACAACTGCATCAACCTCAGTCACCTGCTCAACAACTCATCAATAGTTGAATTTCTTGAAGGCTTGGATGGATTAGCTTGACCGCTTCTACAGGTGTCCCACCGGAAACTCCAGAGTTTTCTGTACCTGATCATTAGTCCACCAACATGATCTCAACATAACTATGTAAAGTAAGCAAGAAGAAGAGATGGGAGATTAATATGACCAACACAAAATCATAGACTACACATGGATTTTGTATGTCAGTTCTACAGAATCATTGTTCTGGGTAGCCTTAAATATCAATATGCTTGTCTTAATTCATATTCTACATATGAAATTCCTCATTTGTTTTCTTTTTAACTGAGGAAACCTTCCCTCAGCTTCATTAAGAGGTGCCTTTTCACCACATTAGTTTTCAGAGTCAATTCTGTTGTCTTTTTCTCTCAATTTTATCTTCCTCCTTCCCCCTTTCCCTCACATTTCACACATATTTTGTGCTATAGTGGTTCATTCCTCTGTGCTCTTTAAGTTCTTCATAAAAGCATTATCATTACATTTCTTATCCTTTTGAATTCTTTATCTTCCCAACCAACTCTTCTCTTTGCTTATCTCTTACTCTTCCTGTCACCATTGGGAACTTTCTTGGTGGCAGAAACTGTGTCTCAGTCATTCAAGAGTCTCACACAGGAGGCCAAACCTCAAAAAAAATGACTGTTTATCCCAATATGGAGGTGAGAGAAAGGGCAATTCTGATTTCTTGGTGATATATCACTGGTGTTTTACATAAAATCAGTCTTCAGTTCTTAGTTGAGTGTGCTCAGAGCAGAAATGAGCATGGTCAGAAAAGTGTGTGGAGAATATGCTCCTGGCCTCAGTGAGTTTGCCATTCAGCAAGTGTGGCAAAGTGCAGACAGATAAGTGGCTGTATTGTAACCAATGTGCACAGAGATGGATGAATGGAGTGGGTCACTCCCCAGTGCTGAAAATAAAGAAATCTGAAGGTACGCTTAACACTGCCAGGAGCAAGCTATAAACCTGTCTTCTTTGAAATCATTTCTTGAGTTTTGTCACTCCGTTGCGCTTCTCAAAAACTGTCATCAATTTATTGTTTGCTCTGTTTTGGGCCACACCTAGCAGTGCTCAGAGTTTACTCCTAGTTCTGCACTCAGAGATAACTCCTGCTAGGGCTCAGGGGAACATTTGAAGTGCTGGAGATCGATCCCAGATCAGCCACAGGCAAAGCATGGATTTTGACTCAGTGAATGAATCACAATAGCACTACCCACTGTACTATAACTCCGGCTCTGAGATGAATGTGTGTGTGTGTGTGTGTGTGTGTGTGTGTGTGTGTGTGTGTGTGTGTTCGCGTGCCTGAAACATAGCACAGCAGTAGAACATTTGCCTGGCTTATGTGAGACTTTATGTTTGACTTCTTGGCATTGAAATAAAAAAAATACCATTAATTGGGTATGTATGTGGGGGATAAGTGAGGGTGTTCAAGAGGTAGCTCATGGAGTACATGCATTGCATAGGGCAGGCCAGGGTTTTATCGCTAGCACTGTATGACCCTGAGCTCCTAAGCACCCTCAGGTGTGTTCCAAAACACAAAAGAGGGTTTTTGGGGGGTGGAACATAGTCAGAATTAAAGATAACGTCACATACTGTTATTTCCTTTAGATTCTTTTTATGGTCACAGAGAGATGAGCAAGGGAGTAGTCTCAGGCTGAGAATATGCACCTACTACAGCAGCGAAGACTGAATATTTTGTTTCTGTTGTTTAGGTTCAGTGAGTCCAAAAAGATAGTACAACAGGTAGGGAACACTCCTTGCTGGTGGCAAACCCAGGTTTGATCCCCAGCATCACACATGGTACACCTGGTCCCCCCACCAGGAGTGATCCCTGAGTACAGAGCCAGGAGTACTTTTTAAGAACCACTGAGTATGACCCCAAAATCAAAATAAATAGTTTTCTTTTAGCAATGTTTTGTGAATTCTCCCCCCCACCCAAAATTTACTTTAAAATAATAAACTTTGGGGGCCAGAGAGTTGTCCCAGGCTCAATTCCTGGCATCCCACCTGATCTCTCAGACCTGCCAAAAGTGATCCCCGAGTACAGAGCCAGGAATAGGTCCTGGTACTGCTGGGTGTGGCCAAAGATGAAAGGAAAAATAACTTAAAGGTTTAAAAAATGTGAACTTTAGTAAATAGCTGGTTTAAAGAAATAGCTCAAGGACCATGGCATGTAGGTAGAGTGAACACGGTGATGATGGTGTTGGAAGACACTCAGTTCTGGAAACACCAAACATCATCTCTGTGCTTTGTTTTAGCTCTTTGTGCCTTTCAAATTTGTTAGATTTGCAAGGGAATGCTGTGGCTATAATAGCATATGAGCGCCTCAAGAAGATTTACTGGTCACACAGTCTTGCAAAGGATTCATTAAGAAATAGCTTGTAATGTTGGGGAGACAGCTTGAGGGACTGAATGCATGCTCTGTCTGCTAGAGGACTAGATTTGGTCCCTGGCACAGTATGCTCCTCTAAGCACCACCGGGTGTGCCTCAAACCCTCGCTGCCACACACACATACACACAGAGAGAGAGAGAGAGAGAGAGAGAGAGAGAGAGAGAGAGAGAGAGAGAGAGAAAGAGGGAGAGAAAAGAAATTGATATCTGGCAAGTAGAGAGAGGACTAGATAATAATAGAGATGTAGCTATAGACATAGACTGTTGATAGGTGCAAATAATTTAGAAAGATAAGAATCCAGTGATAAGATATATAAATAAAAGTAATTACACACACACACATTTATATATATATATGAGATATTTCCATTTTTCTCCCAAGGCTAGAGATAAGCCTTTGATTTCTTTAGCCTGAATTTCTCTAAACCAGCAAAGGAATAAAGACAGATTTTCGGACCAACAGAATAGAACTAAAAGCCCAGAGACAGATCATCGGGTATGAAAACAGCTGCTTTTTGACAAAGGAACAGAGGAGGAAGTGAAGTAAGAGAGGCCTTTCAAAAAAAAATGGTGTTGAGAAAGTTGATTGATCCCATGCAAAGAAATGAACTCAAATTTCTTTTATACACCATGTACAAAAGTCAATTCAAAATAGATTAAAGACCACCATATAAGACATAAATCCATAAATTGTGTTTGAGGAAAACATAGAACACTTCATAAAATTGAATCTAGAGAAATCCTCAATGATTCAATGCCATTGGCCAAGTCAATGGCAGCAAAGATAAACAAATGGAACTAACATCAAACTAGGCAGCTTCTACACAGCAAAAGAAATGTTGAACAAATTAAAAAGACCACAAACTGGGAGGAAATATTTTCCCACCACCCATCTAATAAAGGGTTAATACCCAAAATATGTAAAGCTCTGCTAGAACTTTTCAAGGAAAAACCAAATAAACAGCCCTATCAAAAATGGGGGTAAAGAGATGAATAGAAATTTCCTCAAGGAATTCATACATATGATCAAGTGGCATATGGGGAAAAATGTTCTTCGTCACTTATTATCAGAGAAATGCAAATCAAAACAACAATGAGGTATCATCTCACACAAGTGAGCCTGGCACATATCAAAAACAAAACGAAAAATCAAAACAGTTAGCATGGATATGGGGTGGGGGGGAAGGGGACCTCTTCCACTAATGGTGGGAATGTTGACTGTTCCAACCTTTTGAGAAAACAATATAAACTCTTAAAAACAGAAATGGAGGAATCTGAGGGACAAGTTTGCTTTTTCTTACTCTCTCCCTTTCTTCTCTCATTCCTCCATTTTTTCTCTTTCTTCTCTTTCCTCTACATACCAATCATACTTACATGCAAACACACTCAATGTGATTTATATAATATATATGATTGATTATTAAACTACCATACTAAAACATTTTCCAATTTTGTATACATTTAAAAAATGTTCCTGAGATATTTTAGAAGTTAATAATTTCTCCCACAGCTAACACTTGGAAATAACATACATATCATGACGTTGGTGAAATACCACCATCATATGCTTTTGAGTGTTATTCTCATCTTATGAACACATATTTAATTAAGTCCACCCGGAAGATATGTTCTTGCTGTGTTGGTCATTTCTGTGCTAATCTCTAGAAGAATTATGCCCATCCACTTGAGCTTGTCTTTAAAAAATAATGCATCCTCTAAGTACAGTGTGTATACGTAGTATATGTAGTAACTTCAAAAATTTGCCCATGGCACCTGACAGGGTGTCAAGTACACAAATAAGCTTATGGGTGAATAGATACAGAATACATTATTTTTAGCCTCATTTTCTCTACAAAACTTTCCACCTTGTAAAAACTTGGGCACTCAGCTTTTAACCTAGTGATGAGGAAAACTGTGAAACAGGCCAGTTTATTGCACCCTTAAAAAATAAAGTAAAAAATTTTATTGAAAAGTAGAAGAGAGAGGAAAAGTAACTCTCCATGTGGGGAGAAAATTACTATAGGCTTAGTACTGCACCATATTTTGCAGCTGATCCTCCCCCCATGTTGGTGACTCCTATAAATAAAAAAAATTACCCTCTCCATTATGAGAACTGTGAGTGGGAGAGAATAGAAAAGTTCCCAGAAAAAGGGCTAAGCTGGAGAAAAAGAGAAAAATGAGCTTCGACCTCACTCTCTGGTTACTGAACTACGTACATCAACCTGCCTTTATTTTTAAAAGTTTATTTATTTGTATGTTTTTTGTTTGGGGACCACATTCAGCTGTGTTCTGGGCTTACTCCTGCTCGTCCCTCAGGGGTTCCTCCTGGCAGGATTCAGGACACCATATGGATTGAACCCCCATCAGCCACATGCAAGACAAGTGTCCTACATGCTGTACTATCTCTCCAATCTACCTTTATTTTTAAGAATGAATGGGAAAGTTTAGAAATGATAAGAGAAGGAATCTAAAATTATTTACCTGAAAGTTTGTGCCTAGGGTACCTTTTGATAGAATGGCTTTGTAGATTCTTGCCTTGTTTTTATTTGATATTCACACCTTTCTTGTGAAAGACAGTCTTGTGAAAGTTAGAGCATGATTTCATGCTTTCATTTTTTCAACTGCTCTGATTTCATAAGACACTCTATGGCTAGAGCTGATTTCAAAAATTGAACTGTTTCCTCACTTTTTTTTTTAAAAATTATTTTTTGTTGATTTTCTTTGTTTCTTCACTTTTATGTGCAATTAGAAGATAAGTCTACTGGGCAGACCCTGTGGTGGTCCTTCTAAATGACACTTGATGACAGAAAAAAGTGACATCAGACAGCCAAAAACTTTTAATACTGAGGACATCGCATTTTAATTTTTCTCATCTTTTCCAACAACTTTTGTCCAGTTAAAGATACTTAAAACCCTCAGATTCAATTTCCCCTAAGTTCTTCCAACATTTACAAACACATTCAGTGACTTATTTAAAATTAAATATAAAGAAAGTTGTCATCTTAACTAGTTTTTTAAGTGTCATTTCTTCCCAGTGTCATCTGGAACCTGTTTTATAAGACTGACAGCCCTACTCTTCCTTTCTTTGGGGTGTCTTGAGGATTACAAACCCTGATTATTCATACAGAATGTTCAAATTGAGAATAGAGCAAAGCTATTAAATTCTGGATTTTGTTTAAAGAGATAATTTTGTATTCATCCTGTGGAAAGCAGCATCAATCTAGGATTATTGGGCCTTAGAGAATGTATGGAATTAGGCTATCTAAACCACAACTTCTCCATCTTGAAGATGGAAATGATCGTCTCCTCAGATGGTAGTTTTGAGAAGCTGTAAGCAGAGCAGCCATCACACTATGTGTCCTTAGTGAATGGGAGTTATGATTCTTTTCTGATGAAAGAATTTGTGTCTCTGTGTCCTCTGTCAAACGTGCCTTCTGTGAACCTCCAGACTTCAAATCATCTGATGACTGTGATAGAAAATAAAAGCCAACAAATAAAAGTTCTCTTTCAAAGACAGATGGAAGAATTAAAGGTATATATATACCTGATGTTAAAAGAAAAGAGAGAAAACAATGAGTTTGTGACTTTTCCTGGGTTTATTTTTGTGACCCTCAAATGAATTTCCCTCCTCCTCTAGTCGCCTACCATGACAACACTGCTCAGAAACTTTCAATGACTTTCTGTTCTTTAGTGAATTACATTTAAAACCACATGATCAGTTTCGAAATGCCTTAAAAAACCTCATCCTCCCTAGCTCTTCTTCATATCCTTCAGTCAGATAAAAATGTGTTTTATTTCCATAGGAAGATATATGTTTTTCTGCCTCAGGCCTTTTTATATAGGATTTTCTCTTTTATAAATTTCACAAAGACCCTGATTTAAAAAAAAAAAAAAGGTGGTTCTCCCCACCCTACCCCGAGCACGATAAACTCTTTCAGAATATGAAAACTTAATGTTCTGAATGTATATCTAAATGACAAAACATTCTATGCTGTTTTTTTTATTCTGAACTTAATCGCAAAATGAAGTTTCTTGTAGTACTGGATTAAAGCTACTTATAATACTGAACACACACACAACACACACACATGTATATACATACATATATGTAGGATTTGGGGCCATATGTAATACTGAACTTACAATACTGAACACACACATATATATGTATGCATATTTCAGGGATTACTCATAGTTCTATGCTCAGTGGTCACTACTGGTGGGGATGGGACCATTTGGAATGAGCGGAAATGAAACCTTGGCTTGGCCATGAGCAAGGCGAGCACTTTACCCATTGTTCTATCTATCTAGTCCCAAGTACTGATCATATTTTAATGACATTCTGTTCAAGACCTAATACAGAGTTGGTGCTTACTAAATCTTTTCTAAGCAAATGGATGAATGAATGGAATGGTTACATTTAAATTTTTTAATGTGGATGAGAAGTAAGATAAAGGCCTAAAAAGAATTAGCACTGGTTCAAGAGAGATAGTATAGAGGTTAAGGCACTTTCCTTACATGTGGCTGATTTGGGTTCCATTTCAGGCATGGTCTACTGTACACTGTCAGGAGTGATTTTTGATTATAGAGCCAGGTAACCCTCACAAGCATTGTCTGGTCTGACCTCAAACTAAAAATAAATAACACTGAAATATTAGGGAGTACTAGTAAAAAAGAAACAAGTATGGATTTGAGCAAATAGTTCAAAATTTTAGAGGAGAAATTGACAGGGACATTCTGTCTTGACCATTAAGATTTAGTGATCTTTTAACAGGACTTTACCAGGTGAGAATAAATGCCACATTTTTTTATTACCCCCCCCCCAAAGTAAATTAGTAACCATACAGGTAGATAATTTTCTTCCATTAACCAGATTTGCCATATCCTCTGGTATAAGAAGAATATGTAAAGTTAAAATAAACAATTGTTTGTGGCAACAAAAAAATTCTGGAATTTGCATGCAGAACTTTTATACTATCTTTGCTGAAGCTAAGTTTTCTCTTTGGTTAATGATATGGATTATAAAATATACAACTCAGAACTTCTCAATAGTAGATCTTTAACAATGATTTAAAGCTTCATAGTTTCTGCAAAGCAATAGTCATGATGCTTGAATAAACTATAAACACATGGGCTAGATCTTCCCTGATAGAAATAATTGATATTAAAATAACAAGCTTTTCATATTTTTGGAATTTACTAAAGTTTTAGAAAATCAGATTTAAAAGTTGAATGAATGAATTATAAGGCAGTGAGTGGGAATGTTTTTATTTGCAATTATAATGAATTGGTTTGAGTTTATAATGGAGTAAGGAAAATTGATGAAAGGGGAAAGTATCCTTCAGTCTCAACTGAGGTCAAATATCAAGTTTCAGAAACCCAGATGTGGACATTGATTACCCCACGTATGTGAGGGCTCAGATCCATCTTTTCTAAGAGTTTACCAAGAGTTTTGGTAGTACTATCCAAAGACACTCACTACATAGATTTGCAATCACAGTGCAGGTTGAAATTATAGATTTATGATTAAAGGATTCATAAACATGATTAATTTCTAGGTGAATTCAGATGTTTAATTAATATGGTGAGGCAGAGACACCACATTGGATGGAAAATAGGTTTTCCCTGCTAGGTAAGTAAATCGTATAAGCTTAGTACACAATACAAGTGTTTTAAATGTTTCCTTCCGATTCTTTTTTTTGTGTGTGTGTGTCCCTTCTTGATGGTCCTCAGGAACAACTCTCAGCTCCACAATTTCTCTTGGTGGTGCTCAGAAGACCAGGTGGAGCCTGGAACCAAACACAGGTCTACTGCATGCAAGCATGTGCTCCAGCCTTTTGAGATGTCTTTCTGATCCTGCCTCTCTGTTCTGAGTTGCCTAGAATCATGGACCTATTGCAAAAATCTGAATATCTGATTCGTGAAGTGAACATTGGAGGTTCAATTTTAGTTTCAGTTGGACTTTATGGTCTATGCTGCCACTTACTCTGTGAACAAGGGAAAATTATAAAATGTCTTAGTATTCATGTTTTTACTGTAAACAGGAATGATAATGCCTGCCTTATAGTCACAGATGAAAGCCCATTGTAAAGTACTTGCAAACATATGGCCCAGGCTAGTGCTCAATAAATACTGGCTGGTGTTCTAAGAGTTGGTATAATAACACAACTACTTCAACTTAATTTTCATTAAAAATTGAAAATAATGAACTGAAAACATCTGGGATCATTCTTTCTCAGAATGTAATAATGCCTTCAGATCTTTAGTGCTAGATCTTGATGGTACTTGATCATGAAGTTAGGATTCATCAAACATTAATTCCGTATTTAACCAAGTGAGTTAGTAAAGCATAACCATTTTTTATTCTTACTCAATGGAGCAGGATTAGAATTGATTATTTGCTCCACAAAAGAAAATCAGTACTGGCCACTGGGCTTGCTATTTTCCACGCTTTAGTTCATCTGACCTATTTTGTTATAGGAGTCGAAACTTTGGGTTTTATAAGTGAAAATATATCAATACTATGTTAAGGAGTAGCAATTTCCCATATCAGTGGAGAATATTGGAAAATTTTTAGATTTGAATGTTGTGAAGCTATGATGCTGGATCAGAACTGGACAAATACACATTTAGGTTTCAATCCTCAATTCATGGTCAAAACATGCTTCCCATGAAGCTCCTCTTCATTTATTTCTTTTTTAAAAAAAGTTTGTTGCAAATTTAAGTAGATAGACTTGAGTCCCTCCCCAATATCCAGGCCTCTCCAATCCTCATCTGAAGTCTCTTGTACTATTCTTTTTTTGTTTTTCTTTTCACTTCTTCATTTCTGATGCTGCAAGAAAGGGAGTGAAAATATTTTAATCTTAGTTCTAAGAAATAGTCTTACTGTTTGTCTGAAAATTGACAAGTGTTTTAGTTTACCACTTGTTAAAAAAATAAAACAAAACCACCACCAACAACCAAGTACCAATCCTTGAGGCCAGAGTGATAGTATACTGGGTAGGGTGTTTGCCTTGTACACCACCGACCTGGGTTCAATCTCTGCCATGCTATATGGTCCCTTGAACACTGCCAGGAATAATTCCTGGTTGTAGGGACAGGAGTGACCCATAAGTATGAATCGGTGTGTCCCCCAAAGCAAAACAAACAAGAAAACAAACAAACAAAAAATCCAGAAATTTAAAAACCTGCTCCAAACCTAAAATTCAAAATCAAAATATGCCCCAGAAACTCATAAATATTTCATTTGAATTACTTGACCAAACTCCTAACTGAAATGCTGTCCTGCTCTTATTCCCACCTGAATGTGCTCATTAGTGCTATATCCAGGCAACATATGCAATCGAGCCTCAGTTCAGTGGGAGGAACTTTGATGTGAAATCGGTGCAAATTATGGATGAACCACTGAATAACCATGAAATTTTGAAAAAGTTATTCCACCTCTCTGATCCTCATTTTCCTTTACAGTGAAATAGCTATTCTTTCTTCAAAGACTATTGAGAACTGCAGTGATGTAATATTCAAAGAGACTCCCACAGAGCTTAGCCCATAGAAAATATTTAATAAATATTCATTTTTCTCCTCTCTTGCCCTGTGCTTTGCAACTTCATGTGTTGGCTGTTTCTGTGATTATTATCTGTTCCACCTCTCACATACCTACAAAGCCTAAATGCCTACGTGCTCTGGTTGGAGGACACCTAGGGTCACACATTACTTGATCATCAAGTAGAATAAGCCCTTGATCCAGCTACCTTGGAGAATGACATCATCATCATTACTTTACAATACTGATTTATGCTAGCAAGCATAAAAGCCAAATGATTCATATAGATTGTTCTCTGGTGTCCAGATTAGGTAGGCAAAGCAATGAGTGACATTGGAATAATCTTTATTTTTCCCCACCATCCATTAGCCAGGAGATCACTTAGCCAGTAGGAAATCTTACTGTATTTCAAAAGTATATATATTAACTCGACCCAAAAGAATAAAAGAGAAATTGAGATATTTGGCAGAGGAAGGTGAGTGATGGTCATGGTGTTAGAAACTGTTATTAACAATATTGTAAAACATAGAATCTCAATCAGTAAACTTGTAAAAAAAAGAATAAAATAGAAAGAAAACAAATTAAAGGCCATCATCTTGAAAGCACTAATCTTCTCTTTAAGACGCTATTATGCCCTCTGACAATGTGTGCAGGGGGAGGGCAGGAGTGAAGGGTGCTTGTGGTGAGGGAGGGCTGTGGTGTTATTGAGCCCAGGCCTACTACATGCAAGGCATGCGCTTTGCTTCTGAACCACATCCTCTGCCCTCTGATTCAGTCTTATGGGTGACTTTAGGTATTTTAAAATAGGAGAACCTGAGAGTCCATTGTAGTCTGAGAATGAAGATTTATTTATCTCCTGCTTCTTGCTCATGCTTATTCCAAATCTCTCTAAATGTTTGCAGGCTGGGCTGCTCAAGTTTTCTGATATGTAGTCTTTTGTTCAACCTATATTAGAGTTACTCAAATATTAATTGTATAAAGTTATTCTGTTGCATAAAGTTATTCGGACAGAAGCTTGTTCTGTTGGAAGCTTGGTTGTATAATCTATTTGGTCCAAAATGAGTGGTCAGTGAATGTTCTTATATAAGCCTGATTGAATTTAAGCTTTAATTTATTTTCCTTTAGTCTTAGTAAGAATCTTATTTCCTTTATATACAGTAAACATTTGTATCACTGTGTGTTTATGAACAGAAAGAGTACAAGCCAAGGAATTAAGTAATCTGAATTTTTAGTTGGAACCTTGTATTTTAATTAAGTGTGAAAGTCGCTTACTTCCTGTTTTCTTTGTATTTATGTCAGTTAGGATGAGTAGTCTTCAATAGCAATCTCTAATCTTTAAATTTTATAAATCTAAAAAATATTTTTTAATTTTTTTTAATCTAAAATGGATAATTGCCGGTTTTGCAATTTGATGTTACTCATTGATAGACGTGTAGAAATGATTCCTAAGAATAGGCATATCATTGTTTATTGTGTTGGAAAGAGACATTCCTTATGGTAGATTGCACTGCCCTCATAATTGAGTGGGCAATAACTTAAAAGTATAAGCAAATCAGCTAGAAAGCTGAACAATGTCAGTGACCCAATATAATTACTCATGAAAGGGAGAATGTTGAGCATAACATTGTAACCAAACACACATTTCTAAATTTCTTTTCTCATTGGCAAGCCATTGGATACGTTCATTGTTTCAGGCTTTAAAAAATCCACTAGTATTTTTCCCAGTTAAAAATGAAATATTAGATTAAAACTATGATTTTCAAAAAAAAGGTCATCTATGACATGAACTCCTTTCTAAAAGAATATGCCAAGTATAAAGACTAATGACTCTGGATCCTTAAACCAAACCAAACCAGACCAAAGAAAATATAACTTAAAATTAATTAACCTGACACTATCTCCAAGTAGTAGTAACTTATTTTTTGTTTATTTTTCACTCAAGAGGTTGAGCCCACGACCTTACATATACAAAATATGTACTTTCCCACTGGGTAAGAGTTGGCCAACATGAATACTTCAGCATAATAGTATTATGATAGTAAAAAACATAGTAAGACATGAATATCTAATGCATATCAAACTCACATATTCTCCTTAAATCCCAAATCAACTTCATGAGATGAATGTTTCTCTTAAGAGATGAGGGGGAAAAAAAAAGGTGTCTAAGAAGTCTTTACAATGCCTTCTCATGTATTCCACATTTAATGAACCAAGAAAAACTTGCCCTTTGCCTTACATTATCAGAGATTATCGAACTCTATTACTCTTTTTGTTTTTGGAAAGGTGTCTCCTAAGAAGTGCTCAGGAGACCTGAGGCTCCCTTCCAGAGATTCTCAACTGATAGGGGCAGGAATTCTGTGCAAGAAGCCAAGGATATGGTGATATTCAGTTTGGTGATAGTGTTAGTCAGCATACTTTGGGAGTATTTGGGGGCCTCCTGGCTTGTACTCAGCGGTGCTCAGGAAAATACTTGGTGCTCAACATTAAATCAGGGAGGCAAGGCAAGCACTTTATTCTCTGCACTCTCTCTCTCTCTCTCTCTCTGAATGGTATTATATTCTTTAAAGTAAAGTAAAGTAAAGGCCCTCCCGTTGTTCATTGATTTGCTCGAGTGGGCCCAGTAACGTCTCCATTGGAGATTTTGTTGTTACTGTGTTTGGCATATTGAATACATCACGGGTGGCTTGCCAGGCTCTGCCGTGTGGGCAAGATACTCTCGGTAGCTTGCCAGGCTCTCCGAGAGGGGCGGAGGAATCGAACTTGGGTCCGCCATGTTGGTTGCGTGCAAGGCAAATGCCCTACCACTGTGCTATCGCTCCAGCCCCAACAATAATTCTTAATATCCTATCCCAATTTCTTTGCATCTCTTTTCCAAATGAAACACATTTTAAGGAAATATGTTACCAATGTTAAAACCTTATTATTTGAGTGGCTGGAGAGATAGCACAGCAGGTAGGGATTTGCCTTGCATGTGGCTGACTCGGGTTCGATTCCCAGCATCCCATATGGTCCCCTGAGCACCGCCAGGAGTAACTTCTGAGTGCAGAGCCAGGAGTAACCCCTGTGTATCCCCAGGTGTGACCCAAAAAGGAAAAAAAAACTTATTATTTGACTACTCTGTATACAATATTATTTTGTTTCATTTTAGGGTGAACCCAGTGGTGCTCAAGACTTAGCCTTGGCTCTGTTTTTAGAATCACTCCTGCAGTGCCTGGGGGACCATATTGGATGCTGGGCATGTGTGGAAGACTAGACCGGCTGTGTGGAAGACAAGTGCCCTACCCACTGCACTGTAACTCTAGACCCTACAATATATTTCTAAAATAGATGCTGTAGATGGAATATTTAAATTCTCCCAGATTTTCTATTTTGAACCTCCTCCTTCACCCCTGCCTTATGTTCTCGATGTGGGGGCCTTCGGATGGTGATTTGGTCTCCATAGGTAAGGTACCTCAAGAATGGGTGCTCTTATAAAAGGGATGCCAGGTTGCTCCTTTGCCCTTTCAGTCATGTGAGGACGCAGCTAGAAGCTCCAGATGTTTCTGAGCCAGCAAGGAGCGCTCCCCACTCCCCAAGTCTGCTGTACCTTGATCTCGGAAGCCTCGTTCTCCAGAACTGTGAGAAATCAATTTCTCATGTTTATAAACTACATAGTCTGTGGTATTTTTCTTATACACAGACTAAGAAAAGACAGATAATGGAACACTGAAGAAAACCAGATGCAAAAATAATAATATTTTAACAAAAGGACAAATTACTTGAAAGTAATTCAGAAGCAAATTAAAATAGAATCATAAAGAATTGAGAATTTGAATGCAGGTAGAGTCTTAATATTTGACTTCTGGAATGTTTCCTAAAATTTCTAAAGAATTTGATGCTGGATCCTAAGAAATAATTGAGAAAATTCTATTTTTGTTTTTTAAACACTTCCCTCTTCTTTCTCTCTTGTTTCTGACAGGGGGTTGCACACACACACTCAGTTGCAGTACTTGCATGCTTGGTTGTGGCACTCGCTCACTGGGAGTCACACTCTTAATTGTGGTGCTTACTTAATATTTATTTTTATTATTATGTTTGATAGTGCTGCTTACCTGGGTTCACATATTTTATTTGTGATGTTCACACACTCTTGGATGAATGCGCTGGTGTCAGATACTTTATTGTGGCACTGGGTATTTCAAATAACAGCTGTCATAATTGCTCTTGGGCATATGGGATGGAACCAAGAATCACCCACTTCCAACTTACAAGGAAGACATTCCCATGACTGAGCTATTCTGGGTCCCTGAGGCCGTTCTTAAATGTAGAAAGTCTAGGGTTGATCCCCAGATCTACTGAATCAGAATTCCAGGGTGGAGCTGGAGGAAGTAAGGAAGAAATGTTCCAGAAGATTATGATATTTAAGCAAATTTCAGGTGACTGAGCCAAAGAGTGCTTATTTATGTGAGCAATACAGGATTCACAGAGATGCTACTATTAGGAAAGCAAGCAGAACTTTTGAAATGGTTTACTAAGAGAAAGCAACATGAAAACCTGGTATAAACCCACTATTGTCTTTTGACTACTGGCCATTGCTTTTCATAGACTTTAGGATCAGAATCTAATAACTACCTCAGATAAAAATTTTTAAAATTTGAACACCAAAGCTCTTATCATCAGGATTTTTTTGTTCATTTTTTTACTCTAAGGACTTATTCCTTTCTTTTACTTATAATACACACACACACACACACACAGAGAGAGAGAGAGAGAGAGAGAGAGAGAGAGAGAGAGAGAGAGAGAGAGAGAGAGAGAGAGAGAGAGATTTCCAGGGCAGCAAAGAAATATTCACATTCCAAATATGTCTTCTTGAAGTGTGATGGTTAAGAATTCTCAATATTTTAACATTACTTAGAGCACCAGTAGGTAGGTTACCCTGGCTCCATTCCCAGACTTTAACAGTAGGGGCCTTGTGAAAAGCTAAACGATGTGTGTAACAGTATTCAGGCTCTCCAAGAGCCAATCCGTCAAAACATTTGCTGCTTTGAAAATGTGCTCTTCAAAAAAATGGGCATATGGAACTTATTACCCTGTTTGGTGGAGTTCAAGCAGCAGGGTCCAAAATAAGCAGAGAGACCTTTTGAGGACACAATCCTACCTTAAGGCAGCAGGGTCTCTAAAACTGTCCTTCTCTGACCCAAGAAGTAGAGAACTCTCACCGGAAACAGAAGAGTTCCAAATATTTTCCTGGGATTGAAGTGTTAGAATAGCACAAAAATAGGTATAAGATTTGAAAAGACCAAAAGAGTAGTATTTAAATAGACTGTGAAATATGTGACCTGTTTCAGTAAAGGCTCAGTTGCTGTCTCTTCATCATCACTTTGAGTACACTGATTTATAATTGTTACTGTAGAAATATTTGTTCACAAATAAATCTGATGCTTTACTGTTACATGCTTTGTTGTAGATTAGAATGCATAGTGATATACTTCCAGAAACTTGATGAATTAAAAGAAATAAAATTCTTCAATCTCCATATAAATTAAAGAAACATTTTAAGAAAAAAGAAAGCAATCAAAAACAGGATAGTGATGAACTTACTCTTGTTTTTTCCTTTTCTGCCAACATCTCTGTCACTTTGATTTGAATGGGGGGGGGGAGTTTTAAAATAATTGAAATGCACTTATTTAATTGAAATAATGAAATAACAAAGGAAATTGATAGATTTTATGAAGAACTAACTTAGCTTTGAGCCTGTATAAGAAGTGCCCTGTTAGATATTCAAAGAATAGCTGTATTTAAATTTTATTAGAAGCAAGGACAGAAAATGCTATTATCAGTCATTGTAGACAACAGAACAGAATTCAATATTTGAAGCTGCAAAGCCTCTAAGTTCTTGCTGTGCTTTATTATGCATAACTGAAATTCTTCACAGTTACAAAAGTGTAAACTCCTCTTGATTGCATCAATATGTACTTGGAACAGAGAGTTATGTGGCCCACTCATTGTAAAGGAACTCTGAATCTACATTTAAATTTGTTTTAAAGGAATGAAAGTAAATTTAGAAAGTAAGGTTTTTTTGTTTTTGTTTGTTTGTTTGTTTGTCTGTTTGTTTTTTGGAGAAAACTATAAAGGCAGCTTCTTTTTGATTCACCAAGGTGACTTCAATGACCTTGTTGAAAAATCTTCTTTGCTTAAAATTTCCTGAGAGTTGGAGATATCCCTTCCTTGGCACATTGGATAATCCAAACAGCATTGTGTGGACTAAGCTTTGATGCTATATATTCTTCTAATGCAGACTCCCTTCTGCACTTTACTATTTCATGATTCATCTTTCGTATTTTATGACTACTTCCTTTGGGATTCTTTTTCCTAGAAAAATGACAAGAACGATCCACATAAGTCCATAAGAGAGGTTGTAAAATAAACATTATACCATGTGTGGGGTAGAAAAAAAACTGCAAATGGCTATTCTCACTTTCTGGCATTTACACACATGGCCATCTGTTTGAGGGCTGTTTAACTTGGCTCTTTCCCAGCATTTATGTAACTGGCCAATTGAAAGGAAATGACATCATCAAGTTTCCTGAAGACTATCATTGGAGCCACAGAAAGTTAGGAAACGAATTGCTTAGCAAAGGGAACAATGTTTTTCAAGTGTCTCTCTTTTACTTATTTCTTTTTTGAACTAGCATTTCTAAAAAATTGTCTTCTCTTCCTCTATATATCCTATACCAACATCTGTCAGTCTTTTCACAATATTCTTTGGGGGGCTTACTCTTTGAATTTTGAGGGAGTTAGAGAGAAAAGTATGCTTTGCGGGGGAGGGTTAAACTATGCAATCATACTGTATCATACTGCATCATACTATGCAATTATACTGAAAAGCCAAGGATAGTTGGACATAATAAATATATAAGAATAGATTTATTGACTTCACTCAACTGCCACTGGATGTTAAATCTTTAAATCTAAGCTTTGAAAAGACCTGAAGCATTTTACCAAGTTTAAAAGTGTTTTTCACCTGAAGGATAATTTGACAATTCCTCATAGCACAGGTGGTAGGGAATTTGACTTGCACGCAGCCAATCTGCGTTCAATTCCTCCGCCCCTCTCTGAAAGCTCGGCAAGCTACTGAGAGTATCCCGCCCTCACGGCAAAGCCTGGCAAGCTACCTGTGATGTATTTGATATGCCAAAAGCAGTAACAACAAGTCTCAAAATGGAGACATTACTGGTGCCCACTTGAGCAAATCGATGAACAATGGGAGGACAGTGTTACAGTGCATAGCTCAACCCATAGAGCATGGCTAAACGAAGAGGAACATTTGGAAAGTATATATGGCATTTGTTGGCAACACCAAGAACAAAGGTGGAAAGGTAGAGGGTTTTATAATGCAGTTTATAAATCCTCTTATCTCTGAGTGTTTCTGTAATTTGCACTCCTGGACCCATGTGTCCTTTCATCCAATTTCAAAATCGAAACATCTCTAGGAAGGAATCAAGCAGCAAAGTTTAAAATATACAATTGAATGGAAACGTGAATATTAGAGGAAATGAAGTGTACTTAATGTTCAAGTTTTTCAGTTCAGAGAAAACAGTGGGATGACCTAAGTAGGGATTTCTATAAACTCTACGTTCAAAGGGTTTGGGACAATTGAATTCCTTCATATGATTCCAATCTACGAATGTTCTCTTCTTTGACTTGACTATTTCAGTAAAGTTGTCCTAAAATAGAAATTTTTTCTAGTTGTGACAGGCACTGAACTTTAAAAGAGTGTCATATACGTTTTGGATATTTAACCCTTTATCTTATGAGTATTGCTTAAATAATTTTCCCAATCTGTGCGCTGTCTTTGTATCTTAGTCAGTACTTTTTTTGAGTTGCAAACAATGTTGGTTTTCTTTAAAAGCTAGAAATTGAGCTTCCATATGACCCAGCAAAACCACTTCTGGGAACACACTTTGGGGGCCCATAACACACACAGCAGAAGTGCTATCTGCACTTGTATGTTCATTGCAGCACTCTTCACAATATCTAGACTCTGGAAACAACCCGAGCACCTGAAAACAGATGACTGTTTAAAGAAACTATGGTACACCTACACAGTGGAATACTATGTAGCTGTTAAGAAAAATGAAGTGATGAAATTCAATTATAAATGGATGGACATAGACAATATCATTTTGAGTGAAATGAGTTAGAAGGAGAAAGACATAGAATGATTGGACTCATTTGTGGGATATGAAAAAACATAATATGAGACTAATGTCCAAAAATAGTAGAAACAATGGCTAGGAGGATTGGCCCATGGTTGGAATCCTGCCTCAAGTGCTGGGGGAAAAGGCAACTGGGATAGAAAAGGGACCACTAAGACAAAGATAGTGCCTGCCATCGAGACAGGCTGGGGGAAGGGTGATTGGAGGGAAACTGGGGACAATTGTTCTGGGAAATGTACACTGGGAGGAGTTGGGTGTTGGAACACTGTATGACTGAAACCAGACCATGAACAGCTTTGTAACTCTGTATCTCAAAATAATTCAATAAAAATGAATAAATAAATAAATAAAAGAGTATATTTTTGACACTAGCTGAGTATAGTCCTATGGTTCTTTACCCAGATTTTCTTTGTCAAGTGGTGTATTTGCCCTGAACGCTTGGAGAGAAACTCTTGCCAGGCAAATGACAAAATCTCCATACTTCCAACCTTCTTTTTCCTTCTTCTTTATGATTATTATTATTTACTTTTTTATTATTATTTACTTTTTGGGTTACACCTAGCAGCACTTGGGGTTATTTCTGGTTCTGCGCTCAGGAATCACACCTAGTAGTGCTCAGGGGACCATATGAGATATTGGGGATTGAACTGGCATCTGTACTGTGCAATGCAAACACCTTACGTGCTGTACTATTTCTCCGGATCCTCTTCCAATCTTTTTACATGTACTATGTAGGACTGGTTTGGGGTTTAAGCCCAGCCACATAACCTCAAGTGAAGTCTGGTGTGATTTATGCTGCAGTCTCCTAGATTTCATTTTGCCGGGTCTACATCCTTCATTGGCTCTTTCCTTTTACTGTCCAGTTTGAGTTACTTCTCTTCAGGTTTTCCTAAAGACCAAGACTTTAATAAATCACATGTATCTGCAGTTTTTTTAAGGCTTTGTGATTATCAGCAATAATATCTGAATTATGAGGCCACAGAGAACTTAAGCATTAACATATTTAAGACAGAGTATCAAAGACTTTAGAAAGCAGCAAATTATAGACCGCAAAGATGGTGGACATTGGAGACAGTGGTTAGGCAGCAGCATTATCTAAGAGAAATAATTCATGGCAGCAATTTAAGAAAGAAAGGAACACCAGTGCCAGTTAGATTACAGAATATAAATTGATGGGAATTGCACAACTAGATTTAAAGTCAAAGAAAATGAAGGCAAATGAATGAAGAAATCTTTGGAAACCAGAAACATAAAATTAATATCAACTATCTCTCCAGACTAGAGCGATCTCAATAGGCTGAGCACATGCTTTGCATGCAGGAGATTCAAGTTCAATCTGACAGGACATAGTCCCTTGAGAACTGCCTTGGAGTGACCCCTGAGTAGCTTCCAAACATTTCCAAAGATAGCCCCCCCAAAATTAATACTTGAATAATATAAAAATAATTGTAATGTAAATATATAAACATAACCACACTTTTGGCATATTTCAATTTTCTCTCCCCCACCACAATCACAATCATCTATCCATGTTTTTAGTTCAGTTACTATTGTGAAATAAATACTTATTTCACAAATTTATTAATTGCCAGAGTGATAGTACAGAGGGTATGGCATTTGCCTCCACACAACCAACCCAAGTTCAATCCCCAGAATCTCATATGATACCCCAAGCAATGCCAGGAGTAACTCCTGAGTGCAGAACCAGGAGTAATCTTTGACCATTGCTGGGTGTAACCCAAAGAGCCAAAAAAATAATTAATTGTGGAATGCTATAATTGTATGCAACTTAATACATTTTGTTTTCATCTTGAATATTCCATAACTTTTTATTTTATTTTATTTTTTCTTTTTGGGTCACACCCGGTGATGCTCAGGGGTTATTCCTCACTCTGCACTCAGGAGTTACTCCTGGCAGTGCTCAGGGGACCATATGGGATGTTGGGAATTGAACCCGGGTCAGCCACGTGCAAGGCAAATAAGTGCTCTACCTGCTGTGCTATCTCTCCAGCTCCCAAATATTCCATAACTTTTTAACCACTACCAGTAGCGCTCTGGTACCATGCATTGCTGGTGACTAACACCAGGCTTCTGCATGCAAAGCATTTATTTCTTTTTTTGAGATAAAATTAAATCCACACTTTATTTATTTATTTTTTACAGTTCATTATTTAATGAGAACACTTACTATTGGGGGGCCAAACGTATACTCTTGACCTTTGAGCTACCTCACCAGCCCAAATATTCCATAGTTTTTAAATATAATGTAATGTTTTTGAAATTCTTATTCTCAATTGTACATCTAAAACCCAGCTATGAATAACTTTGTAAATGATGGTCCTTTAATAAAATTTTTAAAAATTAAAGAAATTCTTATTTTCAATGTCTGCATAATAGAAAATCTTAGGGACGTGTCTGTAATCAATTTTGTTTGCTGCCGATGTTCTGCTGTTTAAAACATTACTATAAGAAACAGCAGCCTTAACAGAATGGGAGACTTACACTCAAGAATAGTAGAGATGAATAACAGGGTGATTGCTCCACAGCTTGCTCCTCACCTGCTGGAAGAAAAGGCAGCTCAGATAGAGAAAGAACCACCAAGTACGGGGTGCTTAGAGAGTCCGCTCGGGATGGGAGATGCATGCTGAAAGTAGACTACAGATGGAATGATGGCCATTCAATACCTTCATTGCAAACCACAACACCCATAAGGAGAGATAGAAAGAGAGAGAGAGAGAGAAGAGAAAAAGAGAGAGAGAGAGAGAGAGAGAGAGAGAGAGAGAGAGCAAAAGGGCCTCACCCCTGACACAGAGGCAGGGTGAGGTGGGGAGGATTGGATGGGGGTGGTGGGAAGGATACTGGGATCATAGGTGATGGAGAATGGGCACTGGTGAAGAGATGGCTACTCGATCATTGTATGACTGAAATGTAAGCACGAAAGTTTGTAAATCTGTAACTGTACCCCACGGTGATTCATTAAGAGTAAATAAATAAATAAAAAGAAAAAAGAAAAAAGATACAGCAGGCTTATATATATAAATCTTTATTTTATTTTAAAATTCACATTAATGGATGACATAGAATTATGGATCAAGTACATAAAACTTTAAAATATTTTTTCCAACTAATGCTCCAATTCTTGTAACATATTGACAGTTGTAATCCAAAAAATGATGTGTCAATGTATATTTGCTCCAACACAAATAACATTTCATAACACCACTGCCAACATTCCATATTACTAGTTAAGTAAAATAAATAAAAAGTAAATTTTTCAGTAATTTAAGTAATTTGTATAGTTAACTTTTTGTTTCTTTTTCTAATATTTCCTTTTGCATATATTGTGCCAATATATGTTCTCGGTGCCTCATAAAGATAAAAGATACTTTACTTGGTATTAACTTTAAAATAAAATTTTCTAGATTGCCTCCTTTCTTTTTAATGATGCCTTATCTAGGTCTGTAAAGAAAATGTCCTAAGGAAACCCTAGGTTTTAAAAACATAATATTAAGTAAAGATAGAAGTAAAGGTGGTCAGTCAATTCATTACTTTAGGAGGCAAGAGACCAAAACATTCAGTTGAATTTATTTATTCCACTAGAGTAAATTGAGCCTTTATTCCAGTTGAATTGTCTTGATATGTTGCCATACACATCACAAACAGGACTACTGTAGCTTTGTCTTAGGGTTATTTAATTCCTCAATGAACATTAATACATACTTGAGTGATCAAGGAAATTTGAGCTGTGTCAGTTAGACCTTGTAAAAATGAGAGCATTAAAAATCAGTATGTTATAATAAGCACATTTTACATAATGTGAAATTTTATGTGGGAAGAAAAAGCATGTCAACAACTGAACAGGGAAACACAGGTGGTGCCAAGTCTAAGGAGGGACACATGAATGGCTTTGTAGTGCCAGGCAGGCCCAGGGGGAGGGAATGGACCACCATCAGAGATTTCTCTATCTTCCAAAACATCCCTTAGAGAATTGAATCTGGTATGTTCCTTATTTATAATGAAACAAATATTATTCAAGGTAAGGATGCAAGATTACAATGGTGAATTTACTCATCTAGCATGTATGCTTTGATAAATAGCCAAGAAAGCCTTAGTAATTTCATTTATATTAGTGAGCAAATTCTGCTTGTGTTTGTGTTTGCAATATGTGTGCCTGTGAATTTGGGAGCATGTGGTTTCAATAATAAGTTCAAATTTTAAATGAACATAGGTTTTGTCAACAGCATGGAGACTAGAAGAAAAAGAGCAAAAGGAAAAAAAATCATGAAGAGAAACAAACAGGGGAAGGGGAATTACTGGGAAGAAAAGGAGAAGCAGAGGTTTAGGGTGCAGACCTGGCAAGACTCTATGGCAGTGAACACTTTGATACGAAGCAGATTGGACTCTTTTTAACTGACTAGATTGGTTCCCACTTGTTTCTTCTTTGCTACACAAACTCCTTAGTGGCAGTCTTTTCCAATCAATTATTTCTACTTGATTCCTGTTTCTTTGTTTTTGCCCTTTAAATATGGTGCCACTCTTTTAACACTTTGAAGCTTGTAATGCCACAAAAAAAATTTCTCATGGCACTTTAGTTTTCCCAAGCTTTGCCTGCATCCCAGAGATAATTTGATAACATTTTCTTTGTATAAAACTGTTAGATTCAGTCAAATGAAATTAAAATTTTGAGTAAATTGCATCACTTGAATGTGTTGCTCTAGTATCATGTGCATTTGTGTTTATTTCTGCCAGTTGTTCTTGTTTCATTGTTTTGGGGTCGTACCCAGCAATGCTCAGTGTTACTCCTAGCTCTGCACTCAGGAATTACTCCTGGCGTTGCTCCAAGGACCATATGGGATGCTGAGGATAGAAGTCTAGTCAGCTGTGTGCAAGGCAAATGCCCCACACATTCCAGGCCCTCCTCCTTGTTCTTGTTTTGTCTATTTGTTTCTAGTGCTGAGTTAAAAGACAAACTATAGCAAGCATTTAGTTTCCTAAATAGTCACTGGTGTGTCTGACTGAAACTTGTAAATATTCATATTTTCTAAGAAAAAAATTGACTGGCCTTAAATCTTAATTTGGAGTAGCATAGTTAATATGTTTTCTGATTTGTTTTCTATAGATGGGATTTTTCACATTTGGGGAAATGCCTCTAAGTGGTACTGCTTAAGAACATTTTTTTTACTTATCTGTGGGTTTTTTAAAACCAGCATATCACTGAATTATTTAGTGTAGAGAATGATAAAAAATGGTGTCTGAGATTACAAAAGTGCCTAGTTCTCCACCTCTTCTTTTCAAGGTGTAGTATAGATATGGGTGCTCTTAAGATCTGGTAAAATAAGCATTTTGAACATTTTTCTTGATTTTATTAACTTATTGTGTGTGTCAGGGATCATACTTAAGTCCTCACACATGTCAAGTAGGTGTTTTACTCTTGACATATATTCCTGGCCCTGCAATGAAAAACTTCAGTGTGTTTTTCAGTAGACAGTTCTGATAATTTTATATTGTGTCCACAATTGATTTTAAAAACTGAATCTGCTCCTTTCTAGTACCAGACAAAGATTTGAGTATTTCCAAGACCAAACTTCCCTTGTAATTCACTTCTGTGTCCACAGTAGATATCATTGATGTGGAGGTAATGGACAGAGATACTGAAAACTGCTCTCAGCAATGATGACCTAGTATGTGGATTTCACGAAGTTGCCAGAACCTAAGACAAGAGCCAAGTCCATCTCTGTGTCTTGTATCCTATTGTGTGGAACATATGTATATATGTTAAGGTGTTCCTCAACACCAAATTACTCTAATCAAATAAATCTAATTAAATCTAATCTAATTAAATTATAGGCCTTTATAAAATTGACAGAGAGAGGAACTCTGTGGCTGGTTACAGTTATCTAGTAGAAAAGGAGAATGATGTCCAAGAATCTTAAGCCAATCATCCAAGAGTACTTCAAATGCAAGATATAGACAAATAAAAACATTGCTCTTGTTTAAAAAAACACACGTGCAATAACCACATAAAACACACATTCTATTTTAGTTATGTGTGATTATATGAATATAATCATTTATGTATAATTTTGACATATCCTACTTGAGCTATGTTTATGTGTACGATTTAGACTCTCTCCATTAGCTATTCGTTTCTCCTGTGACCCTATACTACTGTTTTAAATATAAGATGAGATGGTTTAAGAATATTAATTTTAGAAGCTAAACTTGATCTGAGTCACACAGTGACCTTCCTCTCTGCTTCCCCTGCCCTGCTGCTTGCTACTATATTTTGGGTCATTTGGCATAACCAGTCTTCTTTAATGAAGCAGACTTCCTTTCCAAGAAATGAGTGTAAGATCCTGATGAAAAAAGATAAAATTGTTAATGGATGGTGTCTTTTTTCTCCAAGTGTATGTTATACTAGTGGTACTAATCTGCTGGTCCTATAAGAATCATTTCTTTTAGCAAAATTTTACAGTATCTCTAAGGGAAACAGAATGTCTATGAAATTACACAGAAGAAAAATTTTATGCTTTTGTTTCACTTTTGATGGTTGAACACCTTTGTGTTGCAAAAGCAAAACTAGCAAGAACTTTATACCTTTGGATTAAACATTAAACAGAATAAATCCATTTAAAAAAATTACCCTGAATGAGTAGACAAATAGGTTTATGTTCCCCTTAGAAAAAGTTAGAATGGATTTCCTTTAAGTGGGTTGAAGGCACTGCTTTGTCTTTTCAAAACAGAAGTTTGATCTAAACGAAGTAAGAGGCTTTATCTATGTGTCTTAAGAAGGATGAAAAGGGAATTACAGGAGCTGATACTGGACAGATTATATGTGTCACAATTTAAATAATTTGTTCACAGTCACAAGATCTTAGTCTCTACTCTGGGCTTGGAGCATACACATAAAAAATAACAGGAAAGGACAATTTAAGTAATTGCAGATTTACACTGACTAGCAAGCTGATCCCTGTTCTTTGTCACTGCTTTCCTGTCTCAGTCTGGAGGAAGTGACAGAGAAAGAAGAGGGAGGTTGGGGGAGGTGATATGATTACAGTGACTGGTTGGTGTGAGCCCGGCTTCAGTGGTGTGGAAGAGTGATGAAAACACTTTAAACAGTTGCCAACAGCTTAGTAGAAAGCATTTGACATCTCACCTACATCAACAAGCAGGAGTTAAAGGTTAAATCACATACACTCAAGTGCTAGGGGGGAAGGATATGTTTATGTCATCAACTTTCTTTGTTCTTGGACAGAGACGTCAATGTGGAGACAGAGGCCCTGCTTGGAGCCACCAAGACAATTGTCTAGTCCTTGGTCTGTGCATGAGTGACATCTTCGAAGCATTTGTAGTTTGCTCCTAATTTCATGGGCTTCTTCACAGTTCCTCACGTATTGTGACAGCTGTATATTTAGAACAAGAACCCTGACTCTTGAGATCCCAAACAGAAAGTAAGTGCAGCTTTCAGCGAGGAAAGATGGGGAAAAGAAAGGCATTAGCTTTTTATATATTTCCTGTGTTCTTTCTAAACTTGACGAACATCTATGTACCTTATAATTCTTTACATGGTGGTGGGAAAGGGGATAGGTACTTTGCACAGCTGATACTCTCTGGAAAAACGATTCTGGAAGGGTATTGAGCACTTTTCTCAAGGGTTATGGCAGGCTGTACAGGACATTTCTTCCCTAACTCAAGAAATATTCAAATTACAATTTGTAGGACCTCGGGATTTGACTTAGTGGTCAAGTGTCTATTTACTTGTGTGAGACTCTGGTGCTGTCCACCACCAACGTTGTGGAGCGTGATCCCCTGACAGCACTGTGAATCCTCCTCACCAGCTGGCATGACAACAATAGCAATAACAACAACAACAAAATACACCATTGGCAACAAAGGTAAATTAAAATTAAAATTTGTCAAGAAAAAAATTCTATTCAGGTGAGCAATGAATTATTGTTGTGATGGAGAGTAACAAGAAAGCCACAGAAGAAATAAAAACATGATAAAGAAAAATGCTTCCTGCTGCTATGTGGGTGAAAGTCCTCTTTGACCATCCATCCAAAGAGCTATGGATTCTATACCTGCATTAAGGTTTGAATAACCATGTTCATGAAAGTCAGAAATTTCTTGATGACTATCCTTAAAATGGCTAGAGACCCAATGGTCCCTCCCTCTGACAATAACATATTCTTATGCTATAGAGGTAATAGCAAAGGCAGACCTGAGGTCTCTTCACCATATTTTGAGGCTTTAATTAAAATCATTAGACAATAAATGAGAATATATATTTATAAAGGCATTTTGCAATTAATTTTTTATAAACAAGATTATGGGTTCCTGGGTGGTGCTTTACTAACCAGGAAGTCTAACACTTTTTCCTTGATTAAGAAGTGGTAGTTTGCTTAAGTAGAGAGAGAGAGTAAGAGGGAAACTGTCAGCCACAGAGGCAGAGGGAAGGGTGGGATGGGGGCAGGGGAAGAAAATGTACACTGGTGTAGGGATGGGTGTTCAGTCATTGTATGACTGAAACTCAAACATAAGTTTGGTAGCTGTAACTCACGGTGACTCAATTTAAAAAACAGTAGGGGCTGGGGTGGGGATGGGGAGATACAATTCTAACTATTCTGGGATTAAAACTGCTACACTTTGCAATACTGGAAATGGGTGTGTATGGGAAGAGTGGATGTGGTGTTAGGAATCAAACCCAAGGCTCTGAACATGCGAAGCATACATATGCTCTACCACTTACGCTATGTTCCTGCCCTCACTAATTCTTTCTCACATATTTTGTGTTTCCTGTAGATTTCGTACAATCCACAGTTGCTAGATTCTTCTTACACCTCAATGAATTGTTTTACTTCTTTTTCAGACTACAGTGAAAAAATTGACTGATTTTTAAAATTTAATTGACTGTTTTTATGCATGTGTCTTCTTTCTGATATTTGTATAAGAATATGTCTAAATTGGAGATGGATACACAAAGCTCTCTGTGTGTGTGTATGTGTGTGTGTGTGTGTAGCTCCTTTGGGATATTCTTCAAATGATACCAATATTATGTATATATGTATATATATATGATATGCAATCAGATTGTTGGCAGATTCTGTAAAGTATGACTATTTGATATATCTTAAAAAATAGACTCATCAATTTTTACAGCTGTCAGAGTTCTTCCATCCTGTTATTCAATGTTTTAAAAGAGAAATGCATTTTTTTACTAAATTGATTTTTGTAACTGCCATTCTAATAGAATTGGCTTTTTTTGAATCATCGTTGTTTTTTTTAAGCAAGTGTTTAAAAATACTATTTAGAAGTAGTTTCACCAGACTATAAGTGGGTCCATAGCACACCAACAAATGAAGAAACTATGGCAAAAAGATGACAGAAAATATTCACTGGTGATTGGAAATAAAGGTTAAAATATTCTGGAAAGGTTGAAAGGTACCATTAGCTTTGTATGTATGGAGAACAGTCCAATAAGTCAAATATTTCCACCACTTCAAGGATTTTTTACAGAGTGAGCCAGAAAACTTGCTGATTTGATTGCTAGAATATGGCTGTATCTACAGCCATGGATGAAGCATTCAGACAAATGGCTTGCTTGAGTACTTGAGATAGAAGCCAAGACTTCAACAAATTTATGAGGTTATGTAACCATATTTTTCCTGCCCAGTTGCTACTAAAATTGAAAAGAGAATCTGAATCAAGACTTGCTTTTATCACAGCATGCCCATATGGTATTGAGTGCCTGCTCAGAAAGGGAACTTATAACTCCTCCTCAGATCTTTAGGTGATATAGGTCCTACCAAAAGAGTTTTGAACAACCATATTGGATCATGTCATTTTGACCTCCTTTTTTCTCTTTCTTTTCAATTGGATTAAGTCTTATGTTTTGTTTGCAGCATTTTACACAAGCAATTGGTTTGCTTTTAGACATAGTAAATTCTGTAACTGTTTTCTTTTTCTATATGTTGGCTATTGAAGAGTTAAGACTTAAAAATGTTGGCTATTCACAGAAACTATATAAAATTTTATGGCATAACTTTTGTATTTCTTTTTTATTCATACTGTAAGACAGCTTAGTGAGTGATTAAGAACATGAGCTCTGGAGACAGACAATTTGGGTTCATATCTACCAGTTCACAAGTCAAGTGTCCTTGCACATATTAACCATTCAGTTTATCACTCCTTTTAGGGAACTGTGTGATTGAATGAGATAATACATGCAAAGAACTTAAACATAGCCCAAGTGCTGCCAAGATTATGGTAAAAATGAAAAAGTGTGAGATATTATTGTTGGCTTCATTTTATTTTCCTGGGGTTTTTTTTTTCTATGCCTTACATTTTATTGTTTCTTTGATTCATTGAAATCTTGCTACTATTTAGAATACATGTTCTGTAAATCTCCCATGTTCCTTTGGGGTACTGATAGCACTATGGAAGATGGGTTTTTAGAAAATGGGAATAGAAATATGGACGTCAGGGGACCGGAGCGATACACAGCAGGTAGGGCGTTTGCCTTGCACATGGCTGATATGCGTTCGATCCCCGGTATCCACATGGTCCCCCAAGTACCGTCAGGAGTAATTCCTGAGTGCAGAACCAGAACCAGGAGTAACCCTTGAACCCATGAGCATTGCCAGATGTAACCCAAAAAGAAAAAAAAAAAGGAAAAAGAAAAAAATATATGGAGGTCAGTTAAAAGAATCTAAGAGCAATGTATTTGCGAGCAGACAACAGTTATAATAGTGGTTATAAGGGTGCAGAAGAAGAGATACTTGAGATGTTTATGAGATTGAATTGACAGGATCTGGTGACCCCTTTTAAATAAAGGGAATTAACAGGAAATCTGAAGGTAACTCCTCATTTGTTAGTTTATGATTTGACCAGTAATCCATAAAGATCAAGAATAGAGGAAGTATTACAAAAGTGGTTCGGCCTAGTGATAAATCAGTTAAGTTTTAACCAGGGTCAGTTTAAGCTTTTCTGTGGAGTAATTAAGTGAAGCCTAGTAAACTATTGACAATAAGTATCTAGAACTCAGGAAGGATTTTAAAATGAGATACAGGGCTTTAAGGTTTAGCAGAGTATGTACATTTTGGGCACTGATCATAGGTAGAATCTCCCAGTGATAAATGAGGTCAAGGATCTTTTGAGCTTGAAAACAAAAGGCTATAACTTTGCTTACCTTTGTATCTTGAAGCAGGACACTAGCTCAGTTTCTGGCACAGGGGAGATAAATATGCATTTCACGACTTACCAAATAGATGAGTAAGTAAGCAAAAGTTCAAAGAACACTGAGAAGAAACAGAAAGATGACAGAGAACTAGAAAAGAGTTATTTCTTAGAAGTAGAAGACAGTTTTAACAGTGAGAGCACAGTCAATGTTTGGGGATGTTAACAGAGACAGTTAATGCACTGAACCAAGATGCAAACATATTTTAAACGTGGAAATCAGAGTTCAATCCCATTGCTATTTACTAGAAGAAAATGTAAATGCCTAACTTAGGTTCAGAAAAATCAAATACATAAATATTAGAAGCAGATGACTTGGTTTATTATTTTGAAAGAGTTTTATAGTGAGAAGAAATTTCAATATAATTTAACATTAGAGCTTTCATTTCAAGATGTATAATTAGGGAAAGTTAATAAAACATATAGTATGGATATATGGAGAAATAATATCTTAGTATATATCACAATCATAGATGAGGGCAATAAATTTCAAGAACATAACCAAATGCAGAGAAAAACAAACAGAATGAAGAAGGGTCTAGAAATCATGTCAGTCATTTGGAGATTGAGTAAGGGAAGACATATAAATAACACAATAAACTCCAAGGTTATGCTGAATAGACATGAATATTAGTTCACATAGTAAGATCTAGGTCAAAGAGAAGTCATAGGAATAACACATTTAAAGAATCCAATTGACTTTGAGGAAGAATTTTTTTTACAAAAAGGTACGTATTTCAATGGAATTTTTAGTTGCCAATGGGCAAAAGTGTTTATTTACTTATCTGACATGTATCTTAAGAATATATACCAATGTTCCCAAGATATATATCTCTATGCAGTATGGCTATAATAGCAACTCAATGATATATAACTCCTGCCCTTTTGGAGATTGCTTTTCAGATTCATTCATGTATCAAGTGTTACTGGGTTCATGTTTTATATTAGACTTGTTCTGTGCCTCAGGCAGAGAGAGGGAATGCTTTCTATTCTCATTATCTTTACAGTGTGTATGTGGGAGAAGATATTAAGCAAATAAATATATACTACATAAATTGCAGGCTCAATGATATTTTGAGCAGCAGGGTGGATTCTAAAAGGGAGAAAATAATCAGCAAATCAGTGATTTTGGTGATGAATAGTCTCTATAAGGAATGTGAGTAGATATAAAGGGAATAGCACATACAAGGGGGTATTGGAAGAATGGAGAAAAGCCAGAGTCAGTGAAGTACAGTAAAAGGGCTAGATGAGATTGGTGCAAGCATACATTAGGCCAGACAAGTCTTTGTGTGAATTAATTTTAAATGCAATAGTAGTATGTTGAGAACTTTTAATGAGGATAGTGTTATAACAAAATTAATATCTTTAATTGAAAAAAAGGAATTTCCCCAGATCCTGTGTGAAGAATGCACTAGAGAGGGAGAAAGGGGATATAAAGAAAATAAGGAACCCTTAGTTTCAGTCTAGATAAAATGTAATAGTGCTGTGGAACAAGATGGACTAAGAAAAAATGGGAAAAAAAAAGAAGAGGAATAGAAATATTCCAGAGTCAGATTAATAACTATTGGATGCATGATTTGAGTTGCAATGGTTAGATACTGTAGGTGAGGTGGAGGGAGATTTTGAGAGCAACTGTAAAGAACCTAGCTCTTGTTACTGGCTGTGTTCTGTGAGGACTCAATACACTTGAGCTCTGTGCTAAAGAAGGGAGGGAGACTGATTATGAACACAATTTATTTTATACACTTAGGGCTTGTTGAGATTATAGACATCCGAGTGATATGTGAGAAATGAATGAAGATCAGAGAGTCAATAGCGTGTCCTCTGGAACGGTCTATGGTGTTTATGCAGCCTTTGATCCTGCTTGCCTTACTTTCATGTCTCCCTTTTAATTTTAGGAGGAAAACTTAATTCTCAACTATTTTGTATTTTTTTATCAACAGAAAAAAAAATTGCCAACAAGGTCCCACTGACTTTTCAAGATTTTTCTAATAGATAATTGAAAGGAGATCTGTGTTGATTCAAATCATTGTTTCAAAACTGATGTGGCTTTAACCTGTGGCCTTCATTCTTTGTTAGATCTGAGTATGACCTCAGATACTTCTTTTCATAATTATTTTCTAAACTAGATGTCGTGTTGTTTGCTAACAATTTGAGAGAATTCATTGAAATATAACTTACAGATAGTTTTTTTTTCTCATTGAAATATGTGAGTCTTATTTAAAAAGTTATCTAGAGATACTTAACAAGGATTTTGGTTGGATAAGCTTGACAATGGATATTGGGGAGAGGTTATTAGATCAGAGAAGATAAAACAAGAATTTCTAAAAATTATACTAAGTACCCAAATATCTTTTAAATCAGTAATAATAAGAGATGATGCAGGTAAAAGATGGAACAATGCTGAACAATTCTTCCTCCTCATCCAATAACATTTTTCTTTTGATTCACTAAAGTCCACATAAAATCTCCATTTCATGCAGCAATTTAGTCTACCATCTCATTTCAAACCATCAGTTAATATGTGAGCTACTTATTGAAAGAGGTTCCTGTTTTGCTCTCTCTCTCTCTCTCTCTCTCTCTCTCTCTCTCTCTCTCTCTCCCCGCCCTTGGACTCTATCATCAAAGTAGATTTTTAAAATGTCTATTTCACTTGTGCTTTTTAATTTCAAAACATTCCACTTTGTCTTCTTTATAAGACATTTAAGAATAAGAATGCTGTGGCCAGAGAGATAATATAGTGGGTAGGGAGCTTGCTTTTTGGTGCACCTGACCAGGGTTCAATCCCCAGCACACCATGTAGTACCCTGACCTCACCAGGAGTGATTCCTGAGAACAGCTAATTGTGACCCCAAAAAGGGGGGACAAGGGGTAAATGAGAATTAAAATGCTATCAGCTGGATTTTTCCCCATTCATTTTCCTATAAACATACAAAAGTGTTTCATCTCATCCTTTGTTTATATTGTATCCCCCTAATTTTTCCTAGAGTTTGACCCTCTTTCAAGGTCCAAGGTGAGATCCCCATATGGAAATACATCTGAGAAACTGGATCCTCACAAATTTTGTTTGCAGTCATTTCTTGGCACTTGCTTCTTTACCTAGGTATGTCTACCTACTATGTCAGGGATTTTTCTTTTGGTTTATTCTCTGCTGCTGGCAAACTCTCTTTGAAATGCTTCCTTATTTCAGTTCTCAGAAACCTTCTCTACAGAGTGTCCAGAAGCCTGAAATTCAGCCGGAGGGATCCTTGAGGTCATCTATATCTAGACTTCAGGCATTTTCCAGTGAGGAAAGAACACAAAATAATGTGAAATTCTTGTCTTAGGAGTGGAATGAAGAAAGACAGCTTTGACCAAATTCTAGAAGATATGCAGTGCAATAAATGTAAGGCACTTTTTATCTCTTTCTGTCTCAGTTTTTTAAAATGAATTTCCTCATTTCTAGAATTTCTAGTATCATAATTTTTAGTTCTTTTCAGTATGTTTTTTTCCTTTAGTCTTTTCATAACACTTGAGATACATCCTTAATCATTGAGGACCCTTTTTTCTCACTTGTCATTGAAAAAAATTCTTTATTTTATTGTCTAACTGTTCATCTCCTTTTAACACTTAATTTCCTTCATTATTGTTCATTCATATTTCTTGCTGGGTCATGAGAGGTTCTCTTTTCTTTTCTTCTCTGCCAGAAAGTTCACTGGCCCAGGAATTCAGGTTACCACAGGAAGATGGTCTCATTTTATTTCTAAAATTCTAGGTTGATCAATTGTAACTGCATGCACACTTTCTTTTTATATATAATTAAAAAAGATTAATGAATTACTGTGAGATACAGACTTACTGACTTTCGAGCTTACATTTCAGTCATACAACGATCAAGTGCCCATCCCTCCACCAGTGCCCATTCTCCACCACTACTAATCCCAGTATCCCTCACACCACCCCCACCCCATTACCCCCCTCCTCAGTGGCAGGCACATTCCCTTTTACTCTCTCTCTTCTTTTGGGTGTTGTGGTTTGCAATACAGCTATTAAGTGACCATCATTTTCAGTCTATAGTCTGCTTTCAGCACACATGTTCCATTCCAAGCTGACCCTCCAAGCATCCTTTACTTGGTGGTACCTTCTCTGTCTCAGCCCTATCTCAGCTGCCTTTTCACCCAGCAGCATATTTTCTTCTTATGTTAGCTGGATGTTTTTTTTTGGGGGGGGGGGGGTTACACCTGACAATGTACAGGGGTTACTGCTGGCTTTGCACTCAGGAATTACTCCTGGTGGTGCTCAGGGGACCATATGGGATGCTGGGAATCGAACCCGGGTTGGCTGCTTGCAAGGCAAATGCCCTACCGACTGTACTATCGCTCCAGCCCCTAGTTGGATGCTTTTTGAAGATAAGGTTTTATAATAAATTAGCATACTCTTGCTTGCAGTTAAATATTTAAATTAACAACTGTGATGCAGATTTGTTCTTGTTTGTAATGGCTATGAGCTTTCTGATAATGAATAGTTTTGTTTTGCAGTGCTAATCTTAAATCTCTCAGATATAGGGGAAAATATTGTACTAGTTTATTAACATGATGTTCAGTAAACAGTATTGTCAAAAAGATATAAAAGATGAGAGAGTTGTCATCTTTTAAATATATGTCTACCTTTTCTAGCCACAGAATCACATTCACACTTTCTCAGATTAAGTGACCATTTCCTTCCTTCTGATTAAAACAAGTTCTTGTCTTAAGAGTCCTTTTCTTAAATCTCATAGACATTGCTTTACTCAGCACCATAATAGAAAGGAAAAAACTCAGAAGAATTACTCGAATATGAAGTCCATCTGTCCTAGGAGAAGAGAGGAAAATATGGGGCATGCAATGCAGGTGAATATTTTCCATTTCAGTGTTTGGTTAGCTCTTCTCTATGCTGGCTCAAGTTTAGCCCTGACTGGGACCAGAAAAATCTGTACCTATCCCTGACAGATTCCAGGCTACAAATAAAAAATATATGTTAGTGTGAAAAAACGTGTACTTTGTCTTTCATGGCATGACTTAAAACCTTATTACACATGTACTAATGTATGTGTGTAGAAATGGATGCACTCCTCCTGCCTAGCATTTGCCCCACTTATATTCTGAACGCACATTGTGACTTGTAGGGACTTTGTCTTAGTAGCCTAGTCATTTGAAACGTGAGAAGCTTAAATGTTTTGATGCATTTTGACAAAGCATTCTTATCTTATCTTAGGTTGCTACATTTTAAGAAATTGAGCAAAATTAAAGCAGTTACAGTACTAATAATGGCTAACATTTATTAAGCCCTTAATGTCTGCAAGATGCTGTTACAGACCTTATATGAAAACAATTTAAGTTGATCTTCACTGTGATATCCTGGAACTGTTACTGCCTTGCTACCCAATTTCAGATGGAGAAATTGAGTCACAAAAGTATTACACAATTTGTCCAAGGTAGTGAAATTTACCCATGATTTGGGTGGGGAAGGTCACAGTCAAAAGTACACTCTAGAGCTGGAACAGCCGGTAAGGCTTGCATACCACCAACCCAGATTCAATCTCTGGAACCCTTTCTGGTTCCCAAAGCACCATCAGGAGTAATTACTGAGTGCAGAGCCGGGAGTAATCACTGAGCATTGCTAGGTGTGTCCTCCTCCACCCCCCTGAAAAAAAAAGTGGACTCTAATTCTTATTATATTAGTGACTCTTTCATAGTAAAAATCACAATAGAAACTGGAGTGTTTCTATTTTTGGGGCCAGGATTACTTGCTGAGATTAAGATAAAATTGAGCTTTCACATTTAAGTTGCTTTCTGGAGTCCCCATAAAATTTGCTAACCTCAGGGAACAGGCCATTGTTGGAGGCTAACAGTCACCAGTTGATTTACAAACATCAAGGCTTTCGTGAGGGTATGTAGATACACTGACAAGCATAATCCTTCCACTTTTATGAGAATATAGTATCCAAAAATCTATTAGTGAAGTAATAGAGAGCTAGTAGGAACGTTTGTTGTGAGAAAGAAGTTTTAGAGAACCAGGTGAAATCATTCTTCAAAAATAAAAATCATCTTAGTGCTTTATTGTGACATTTATCATTAGTTCATAAGTTTGAAAATCAATCTACATTTAAATATATATTTGTTATGTTTCTTACTTTTTAAAATTTTTATTAGTGGAACACTAATAAAAATTAAAGAGGTACAGTTGTAGACTTAGAGATTTTTGTGCTTGGGTTTCAGTTATCATCATCATAATCATAATCATCATAAAATGATCGAACACCCATCCCTTCACCAGTGCCCATTTTCCACCACCACTGACCCCAGTATCCCTCCCACCCCCCATCCCTCCCATCCCACTCTGCCTCTGTGTCAGAGCAGTCCCTTTTGTTCTCTCTCTCCTTTTGGGTGCTGTGGTTTGCAACAGAGGCATTGAGTGGCAATCATGTTTGATCCACAGTCCACTCTCAGCACTGATCTCCCATCCTGGGAGGATCCTCCCAACACCCTTTATTTGGTGCTCCCTTCTCTATCTGAGCTCCCTTTTCCCCTAGCATGTGTGGCTAGCCCTCAGGCCATGGAGTAATCGTCCTGGTACTGATCTCGGCTATTCTTGAATGTTAGTATACTATTTTGTTACTTTATGTTCCCCAGATGAATGCAATCTTTCTATGTCTGTCCCTCTCTTTCTGACTCATTTTACTTAGAATAATACTTTCCATGTGGTACTACTTGTATATAAATTTCATGATTTCATCTTTTCTAACAGCTACATAGTACTCCATTGTGTAATTTCCAGCTGTTTGACTTGGTTCTCCGTGTCTGTGTGTGATTCATTTCTATTCTCAGTGCATCGTGGTCTGAAAAGATTGTTGATACTATTTCTATCTTCCTGATTCTATTGAGGTATGTTTTGTGTCTTAGCACATGGTCTATTTTGAAAAATGTTCCATGTGCACTGGAGAAGAATGTGTACTTTCTTATTTTTTTTTTTTTTTGCTTTTTGGGTCACACCCAGCGATGCACAGGGGTTACTCCTGGCTCTGCACTCAGGAATTACCCCTGGCAGTGCTCAGGGGACCATATGGGATACTGGGAATTGAACCCGGGTCGGCGGCTTGCAAGGCAAATGCCCTACCCGCTGTGCTATTGCTCCAGTCCCATGTACTCTTTATTTTTGGGGTATAAAGCCTTGTATAGGTCTATAAGCCCTCTCTCTTCTATTTCTTCTTTCAAAGCCAATGTTTCCTTGTTGAGTTTTGTTCTTGTTGATCTATCCAGAGGTGATAAGGTGATATTGAAGTCTCCAGCTACTATTATGTTGCTAGCAATGTCCTCCTTAAAATCCATTAGCAGTTGTTTTAAATATTTAGCTGTTCCCTCATTAGGTGCTTATACATTTAAGAGTGTGATTTCTTCCTCTTGTACACATCCCTTGATGAATAGAAAATAACCTTCGCTGTCCCTTCTAATATTTTTCAACTTGAAATTGATGTTGTCGGATCCTAGTATGGCCACCCCAGCTTTTTTGAGGGAGCTGTTTCCTTGCAGTGTTGTTTTCCACCCTTTAACTTTGAGTCTGTGTTTGCTCTGACTGTTGAGATGAGTTTCTTGTAGGCAGCAGAATGTTGGGTTCTGTCTCTGAATCCATTTTGCCACTCTTTGTATCTTAATTAGTGAATTTAGACTGTTGACATTGGGAGAGATTATTGTTATGGGGTTTTGTGTCATCTTTCTGTAAGGGTCTGTTGTGTGGTAGGGTTTGTCTTATCTTATAGTAGCCCCTTTAGCCCTTGTTTTAGGTTTGGTTTTGAGTCTATGAAGTTCCTGAGTTGCTGTTTATCTAGAAAATAGTGTAACGTTCCTTTAATGTTGAGTGAGAGTTTAGCCAGATAGAGTATTCTTGGTGAAGCGTTCATTTCAGTGAATTTTTTCACTATAACCTGCCATTGCCTTTGGGTTTGGAGGGTTTCCTTTGATAGGTCTGCTGTGAACCTAAGGGGTGCTCCTTTGTATGTGATTTCCTTCTTTGACCTAGCAGCTTGCAGTATTGTTTCTATCAGCAGCATCGATCATTCTAACTATGATATGTCTTGGAGTATTTTTGTTAGAGTCTCTTTTAGCTGGCACCCTTCGGGCTCCTTGAATCTGAATGGCTGCATTGTCGATCTCTGGGAATTTTTCAGCAATGATTTGTTTAACTGTGGCTTTTTCATTGGGATTGTTTCTCTGAGCTTCTGTTACTTCAGTGATTATAATGTTGTTTCTCTTGGAATCATCTCCTAGGATGCTGATTTGCTCTCAAGCTATTTTGAGGTTTCTTGCCATTGTTTGTTGTTACCTGTTGGCTTGGTGCAGCTGATCTTCCAGCTCACTGATTCTGTCTTCAGCTGCGGTCATTCTACTGTTTTGAGGGCACAGACTGAGTTTTTTTATTTTATCTACAGAATCTTTCATTCATGACATTTCTGTGTGTAGCTTTCCAGTTTCTGCTCTCATTTCTTTCTGTATTTTCTCGATTGTGTGATCCGTTGTTTCTTTCATGTCCTGTTTCAATTTACTGGATATCTGTCTGACTGTTTCATTGAATTCATTGAACATCTTCGTGACTTCATATCTGAATTCTTTCTCAGAGAGGACCCTTAGGCAAGTAGCACCTACTGAGCCTTCTGGACTCTTTTCATCATCCTTCCCACGTGGTAGGGATTTGCGTTTTTTCTTCATGTTGGTGTGTAGGTATGGGAACTATGATGTTACACTAGATTTCTTGGTACACTAAATACCCGCGGCCCCGTGAGTGCTGGCCTGCCTAAAATTAGGCCACGCCCACTTCTAAGTAAGCCACACCCACTTCAGAAGAGTCCACGCACCCATGGGAACCTAATGTGTGGGGGCAGTAAAGGCTGGGTGGGGAAGAAGACCGGAGCAGCACTGGGGGCGAATAGGAAGAGGCTCAGGTCTGCTTTTGTCCTTAGGGTCCTAGAGGACGCCTGGGGCTGTGGAGGGTGAAAGCCAAGTCCCCGGTTTTGAATACTGGTGGGCAGACTGACCTGGGTGGGGAAGAAGTCCGGAGCAGCATTGGATGCAAAGAGGAAGAGGCTCTGTTCCTTGTTTTTTGGCTTTTTTGTTTGTTTGTTTGTTTTGTTTTGTTTTTTTCCCCACCATCAAATGATCCTCAGGAGGCCCATGGGCCCTCTTGGTAATTCTTGGCCTACTGGCCTGGTGGTTCAATGCCAGGGGTTGAGGAAGTGATGCTGTTCAAGCCCTTCAGGGCCTGGTATTTCTCCCTGGTCATGTCAGAGGCCTCCATGGCTGCACATGGAGATGCTCAGGTGACCATGTAGTTCTGGGGATCAAACCAGGGTTGGTTCCATATAAGGCACACCCCCTCAATGCCTGCACTGTAATATCTTTTGGATCCTGTTCATCCCACCTCCACCTAGGTCTTCAGTAATGTAACGATAACTTCAGTGAAGGGAATAGTGGTGATTGCTAATGTAAGCTGAAATCCAAGAGCAAGGTTATTCTACTGTGTGTGTAATAAATTTTCTTCATTTATTTATTTTGTTTTGGGGGCCGTACCCAATAGTACTTAGGGTTTATTGCTGTTCTCTGCTCAGGGATCACTCCTGGTGGGCTCAGGAATCATATGGTGCTTTGGGGATCAACCAAGGTTCACTATGTGCAAGGCAAGCATCCTACTCACTATACTATTTCTCTAGTTCCCCCATGTGAATAATAGAAAAGTAACAGGAGTAGTACATGGACCACTAATATAAAATAACTTTGCTCAAAATATTAAAAAACTTTGGTATCCTGTATTATATACTAAATTAAAAATATAAATAGATCTCAGCATCTGAAGAAATAAAATACATAACATATTTTTAAAACCGGAACTTACAATTCTATAGAGATCTTATTCTGATAGAATTGCTACTTAGTATAATTTGGGTATTGTTAAAAAACCAGGTTACCCTACTCTCTTCTTAAAGAAATACAAAGATGATGTTTGAGATTAAGTTCACTCTCTGAAAGAGACAGCCAGGTCTGGGCCCCCAATGATGAGACACGCAGGGACTCACAGGATGGGGGGGAGCTGGGCCTGTCCTCCCCGTCCCAACAAGACCCCAAGTCATCGCCCGCAAACGGCCTCTCTGGCTCCTAATCAAGCTGCTCAACAGCCATGATCCCAGAGACTCAAGAGCAAATCTTGAAACCCAGTGGCTTTTGGCAGAAATCCCTCCAGATTTAAGTGTTAAAATTTCAGAATTTCAAAATCACATGGCCCTACTGCAGCCATGTGACATCATAGTTATTCATAACTAGCAATAGAACACAAATTGTCTACTGTTGCCTTTTCAGCAGATCTGAGTATTGGGGTAAAATATCAAATAATAATGGTGGATCTGGTATCAAAATATTGAATGTGATCAAAGTAGAGATAGAGTAATGTGGAAATCATCTGACCCATGGGGGAGAGTGTGGGATGGGGGTATACTGGGGTTGTTGGGGGTGGAGAATGGGCACTGGTGAAGGTACAGTGTTTCATTGTATGACCGAGACTTAAACCCGAAAGCTTTGTAACTGCTCTCACAGTGATTCAATAAATAAAATTATAAAAAAATTTTAAAAAAGTAAGGTGGAGTTCATGCACAATTCAATCAGCTAATCAGTGGCTGAATAAATAGCAGTACTCCTACATTAAAAAAAAAAATTACTTGAAAAAAATTTGTAAAAAAAAATTTCTACAACTGTACCTCATGGTGTTTCACTAATAAAAATTTAAAAAAATTTAAAAAAATCTAAAACATCACAAAAAATATACAACCAAAGATACTATATTATCTTGTGATAAAACTTTACCTAAAAAGATTATTTATATGTTCTAGATAATGTGTCAGTTAATTGATTTGTAATTCAGATAATCTATACCCTTTGACTGACTTTTTAGGGTTTATCAATATTAAATTACAGGTGCAAACCTTTTACAACCTGTTTTTAAGGGAAGGGAGTGCATTTTAATCATAATTAAGCAGAGGAATTTTCAGATAAGTATGATTGTTTCATTTGGTAGGAAAGAATGAGATTTTCTACCAAATGTTTTGAGTGTCTTAAAAGTATCAGTATGTCACTGGGCATTATATGTTAACTTATTTTTTTAGTTAATGGATATGAATCGGGCTGGAGCGATAGCACAGCAGGTAGGGCTTTTGTCCTGCACTCAGCCAACATGGCCGACCTGAGTACGATTCCTCCACCCCTCTCAAAAAGAGCTGGCAAGCTACCAAGAGTATCTCGCCTGCATGGCAAAGCCTGGCAAGCTACCCGTGATGTATTCGATATGCCAAACACAGTAACAATAAAGCTCACAATGGAGACGTTTCTGAGCTCGCTCGAGAAAACTGATGAACAACGGGAGGACAGTGACAGTGGTTGTGAGTCATGTGTGAGATATTTCCTCTCACTTTAGAATGGAGTCTATAAATGGCAATTCATTCACTGAGGATACGTTTTGCTTGTAAAAACTGGCTTCAATAGAATTCAATGCTTCTAACCTGGGACTTTTCCAAGGAGGTTCTCCTAAGCAGTGCTCCAAAGGTCCAGGGACCCCACTCATATTTCTTGGCCAGCTGGGTCTAAGATGGGTCAGTGTCAGGGCCTGAGAAATTTGTGCCACCTGGACCTTCTGGTGTTAGGTAAAGTAGGACCCCTTTGGAGGTGCCTAGGGGGCCTCCAAGACCCTATTGGTGATGCTCAAAAGCTGGAGCTTGAACCTAGGGTGGATGCATGCATGGCATATACTGTAACTGCTCTGTTGTCTCCCCACTCCTTCCTACCCCTTTTTGAAAAAAACAGGGGGCACTCTCACCTGTGCTAGGCACACTGCTGTTGCTCTGATGGTTGGTGCTACGGGAGTCACCAGGGCCACACTGAGTGGTGCCATAGACGAAAAAACAGAGCCTCTCAGATGCTAGATGTTTTCTCTACCCCTTGAGCTATCTCCCCAGCTCCATTGTGGGTTTTTTTTTTTTTTTTTTTTTTTGCATTTTGGATCATACCCAGCAATGCTCGGGGGTTACTCCTGGATCAGCACTGAGGAAATACTCCTGGTGGTGTTCAGGGGACCAAACGGGATGCTGGGGAGCAAACCCGAGTCAGCTGAGTACCAGGCAAATGCCATACACACTTGTGCTATTGCTCCATCCTTACCCAGCTCTATTGTTAAGTTCAAAGTGATTTGGGAAGACATTGACTGAGGTGGTAAGTACACAGTTGGATAAAAAGCTCAGAGGTGAAACTTGAACTAAACTTGCAAGAATACAGTATACGGACTCGAATTAATGACATTTCCTTGATTGGTTATTATAATACTGTGTACAATAGATAATAACATAATGTCATGTGCTCTCCTATATGTACATATATTGTAAGTTATAAAACAAAACAAATGTGCCTTATTGATGAAATGTCTCAATAATGTTCTCAAACCGTAAAGCTAATTTTTTACCATCAACTAAATTATTATAAACTTTTTGTTTTTACTTTTTTTTTCTTTTTGGGTTACACATGGCGATGCACAGGCGTTACTCCTGGCTCTGCTCTCAGGAATTACTCCTAGCAGTACTCAGGGAACCATATGGTATGCTGGAAATCGAACCCAGGTCTGCCACGTGCAAGTCAAACACCCTACCCGCTCTGCTATCGTCCCAGCCCCAAACTATTACAAACTATAATACTCACACTGAAGAAAGAAGTAGATAATAAAAGCAGTAGACAATCAGATACACATCACATAGTAATTTGAGATGAGCACCCCGATGGATGGTGAGGAAGCTTGAAGGAAGAGCAAAGTGAGTGAGGCGGAACTGGAGATGGATTCAGAACAGAGCAGGAGAAGCCCCACCCAGAGAGATGATTGTATGGCCTGCAATTCTACTCCAAATAAGCTGGGGCAACTTTAAAGCGCTTTGCTCAAAAGAACAACATGATCTGATTTAGGTTTTGAAATGATCACATCCAGATGCCATGATGAGAATAAAGCAGGGGGAGGTGGAGGCAAAAGCAGGAAGAGTCAATTTAGTAGCTACTGGGCTTGAACAGAAGCTAATGCTCAAGCCAGGCAGGGTGGGGTACATGTGAGAATAAGAAGTCAGGTACCCGAAGAGCAACTGGAAAATTGCATGCCAACAACTTTTTCCCAAGGATTTTTTTTTCTGTCAAAAGTAGCTTGGTTGGGTGTGGAAAGAGCATTGAAATGAACTGTTTTCCAGGCTGGGAGAAATCACAAAATTCCTTTCTTATGTATGACAATAAGAAAGCTGGCTTACAAAGGGGAAAGTTGAAACAGTGGTGAATCATCAGTTACTCCCTGGCACAGACAAAAGGAAGGAAGTGCACCATATGGAAAAATGCCCCCTTATCTATCCATAACTCTGTGCTCTAACCTGGTAGTTCCCTAATTTTTCACGTATAAATCTCTTTTTATTTTTAAGGTTTTAGGAGAAGGCAGGCTTGACTGTGTTCAGGGCTTACTCTTGGCTTCGTGCTCAGTAATCACCCTTGACAGTGTTCTGGGGACCAAAACTGGTGCTGGGGATCAGACTAAGGTCAGCCACATTCAAAGCAAGTACCTTCCCCGGTGGACTATCATTCTAGCCCCTGAGTCTCTTTTTGATGATAACAATGTTAAGGATTCTTTTTGTTCTCAGTGGTGCTTTAGTACTTACCAATGAAAAACCCATGGAATTAGGAATGTACTATGATTTTTAGAGGGGAGGAGTTGTGTTTCAGTGCTCAGGTAGGGCTGTATTATTAATAATAGCAGTAACTTAAATTAAAGGAAAAAGTAGTTATATGAGAGACATTTTATTTTTCAATATATACTTGAAGTTTGTTGTATATACAGACTGGCACTTTAAAGATTCATGTCTATAGAGCCTAATTTGGAAAACCATCTTTAGTAAAACAAAGAGCTTCTTGTTTGTGAAATATCTTGGTGTCTTTGGACATACAGTTTCCTTTCGATGTCTTTCTTCTCTCCATCCTCTGAGCATGGCATAATTCTTACTCCACACATTTTTCTTTTCTTTTTTTCTAATGTAGAAGCACTGCTATTTATTCAGCCACTGATTAGCTGATTGAATTGGGCATGAACTCCACCTAACTTTTTTTTCGTAATTTTATTTATTTATTTATTTATTTATTTTTCTTCTTATATTTATTTATTGAATCACTGTGGGAAAAGTTAATGAGCTTTCAGGTTTAAGTCTCAGTCATGCAATGATCAAACACCTTTCCCTCACCAGTACTCATTTTTCACCACCAAGAACCCCAATATAACCCCCTCCCACCTCCCAATGCCTGTGAGGCAGATGATTTCCACTTAACTCTTCTCTACATTGATGACATTCATTATTTCGACAAAAGATGCACCATTATTGTTTAGAATTCCCCGCCCCCCCCCCAACAATCAGAATTGCTGAAAAGGCATTGTGAAATACTTTGTTTTCTATAGCTGGTTATGAGAATCATATAATCTTGTGTGGCTGCAATAGCAGCCTTGCGATTTTGGATTTCTGCAAAGAGCCAGATAATTACGAGATTGGTTTCTGTGTGTCTGGTGTTATGGCTGTGCCAGAGAGCTGCTCGTGGGGAGCAACTCGTGACCTCGGTAGGTTGTGAAGGACAAGACGGTACCGCCCCACTTCCCATGAGACTGCAGTCGCCCCGTCAATGCCAGCTCATATCTGGCTTTTCAATAAGCTCTGAGGCAGCGGCCACCTTGCTGCCAGGGGGAAAAAAGGCAGAAGGGAGCAACACACTTTCCCTGTAGTTTAACACATGGTCTATTCACTTTTCTGACACAAGCTGCAAGGCTCTGGATTAAATCCTTTTGCCTCTGGAGCCATAGCTGTGCCAGCGAGCCACTCATGGGGTCAACTCATGACCTCGGTAGGGCGAGAAGGATGAGCCGGTACTGCCCCACTTCCCATGAGACTGCAGTTGCCCCGTCAACACCGGCTCATACCTGGCTTTCCAAGAAGCTCTGAGGCAGCGGCCACCTTGTATGCGGTCCAGATACATTTCTGCCAAAAGCTGCTGGGTTTTGAGATTTGTTTCTGAGTCTCTGGGATCATGGTCGTTAATTAGCTTGATAAGGAGCCAGAGAGGCCGTTTGTAGGCAGCGACGCAGGGTCTCATTGAGATGGGGAGAAAGAGTCGGCTACACCCCCATGTGGTGAGGCCCCGCATGTCTTGTCACTACAGGCCCAAACCTGATTGTCCAGTGGCCTCTGGAGGATGGTTGTCACCGGGCCGCCAAGGGGAACAGGCCAAGGGACGAAACCTATTCCCACCTGGATTGGCCCAGAGCCAGTAACCTACTGCAAGAACAGGACGCATTTCTGTCAAAAGTCTTTGGGTTCCAAGATTCATTTCTGAGTCTCTAGGATCATGGCTGTTAAGCAGTTCGATTAGGAGCCAGAGAGGCCGTGCCACCAATTATATAGCTGAGCCAGAAGTGGTTTGTGGGTGTGTCTCCCACATACCTAACTTTTGGCCATTAATTTTCTTGGTAAACTTTGCCCCAAGTTTTTGGGGTCTGACCAAAGGCACAGCAGCAATTTTGGGGTATCTGAAAGCCTGACAGTGCCATCAGGCTGCTGATGCACTCGCCTCACAGGTACAAATTGACCTGCTGGCGGCATCATACCCCCTCCACACATTTTTCAACCAAACTCTTCTCCTGTTTTGGTGTTCTAACAATTGTTTGTGCCTTGTATTTTATAATTCCCATTTTTATATAATAAATGAATGTACAATTTGTATATCTGAGACTCCAAGCACTTTAAATGCATGTTGTATGTAGATATATATGTGTGTGCTTATTGCCCAAATTATTTAGGCCAGAAATTAGGTCTTATTCATCTATTTTTCCCAATGGTAGGTAGGTAAGTATGGAACAGAATAGAACTACTTGAAAACCTGGATTTTTTTAGTAGTGCTTGAGAATACAGAATTAGTAGAACTAGTGATGAAAATTGAGAATAAAATAGATTTTTTTATTTAATCAGAAAATAAAGTTATGGTGGAAATTTCAAAAGCAGAAAAGGCTTTTGTCTAAAACAAGCAGTTCCAGACAACTAAAAAATATGCAAGTAATTTTCCTTTTCCAACTAACATCTAAGCTCTGGGAACTATATAAATGAATATACATTTAGTAACAAATTTAATATTTCTAAAAGTTTCACAAAAAGTCTTCTTTTGTGTCATCTCACTTGAAGTGATCAGTCAACTAGACTCAGTATTCAGCTTACGATAACAGTATTGGTGTTAGAACTTATTTGCTTACTGCTCAAGTCTAGATATTGGAATTAGATACTTCATTGTGTAAGATTGACTCCCATCTTTGGAGAATGTAGGAATAGATAAATCTCTGAGATTATAAAAGAGTACACACCTATTTCTTATAGTCTTTTTAGGAAGATATAGGTAGATCTTATGTTGTCACATTTTGTAAAAAAGAGACAAATAAAACATTGAGAGGGAAACAATCTATAATGAGGTATCCGAGATAATATCTTTTACCTATTTAATCTGTACATATCTTAGATTCAAATTACCCTGATTCAGAAAGAGAAAACACCCAAGGTTACTGACTACCATATTTTGATGTAATAAACATTGAGTGGAACTTGTTCCTTGAAGGTATTTCCAAATGTAGGAATACTTAAGCTCATTGCAAAGTCATGAACATATAACCCATAGCATCAGCCTGAAATAGTTCCTGCTTAAGCTAATTATTTTTATTTGCTTTATCTTTGATTTTTTCTTTGAGTTCACACATATGATGAGGCTTTCTAGAATCATTTTGGTTCTGATTTTTCTTCAATATAAATAAAAGAATCATTTAATTTGATAATGTGTCAGCCATGAATATAATCAAAAGCACGCATATTCATATGGCGTGACATTAACCCAATTTTTCATAGAAGGAGTATGCCATATTTTGAAAACCTTTATTGATGTTTTGTTCAAAAAATTTTTATTTACATGCATAAAGCAGGACTAGGATGTTCAGTAAAAACATAACCTCTGTGGAAATTTTCATCGTATTTCAAGATATTTGCTCTTTCAGCAAATAATCTGATGTCGACATTTAAATTGTGGACATTTAGACATTTAGAGAGTGGAGGGAAGCATTAGCATTCGATTCTTTTGTGTTCCTGCTGCTTATTTTGACAGTCCACTCAGTCTAACTGAAGACAGCTTTATTTAAGTGAACATCAACTTCACTTTCCATTGAACTCTGACCTTCAAAAGCCAATCTCTTAACTTCCTTTGCCCAGCCATGTGACTGGCTGCCTTGTCAGCAAGCTACTTTTCCTGAATCTATGTTATTTCCTTTTCTACAAAGAAAAATTGCTGTTATCACTTCCAACCACTTCAGTAATGGTAATTTTCATATATAGTACACACGTCCCCCCCACCCCCAGTGAGTCTCTCTTCCTTTTTGCTTATTTGCTCAAAACTTGTTTATCCTAAAGAAAAATGTAAGGATATAAGCACAAATTATATTTTCTTGAAAGATCAGCACTTGTAGAGAGTTCTTATCCAAGAGACAGTGAAGCAAGCACTTCATTGTCTATTTTAAGTCTTTCATGTCCGATATGCAAACAAAACAAAAAACATTTTTGTTTGTCTGTTTAAAGACATGTCTGCTTAAAGCCAAAACCAAGCAAGTACTTTCTGACTTTCCAGTTCCATGGTTCCATCTTTTTTTTTTTTTAAGTTTAGTTTTTTTTTTAGTTTATAACACATTCTTTTGTTCTACTATTTAACATTAGAAATGTCTTATTTGACATTTCACCTGCATTGACTTTTGAGATACTTGATTTCATCTCTTGATGAATTTTGATGTTTTCTTCTTCTTCTGCCATCTCTTTGTCCTTCAAATGGTCAAATGTTCTCTTCTTAAGCAACCTGCTTTCTTTTTGCATATTCTAACTCCACAGCCTGACATCCACTTGCTTGAACTTCAAACCTTGTGGACCCCCTGCTTAGGCTCAAGTTTGGCCTAGGTGTTTCTTCAGAATTCTGCCCAGATGTCTCCAGGACAGCTGGTCTCAGATGTTCCACAGCCACCACAGTTTCAACCTCTCCCAACTGCACTCATTGTCCTCTCCTCAGCCAGCTCTTCCTGTATTTCCTACATCATCAAAACACTCAAGTTTAAAATCACTGAGTCATTTTCCATGTAATTCTGCCATTAAGGAATTCTTCTATCTGTTCCTTCTCTTCCTCCCCCATTGTTATCCTCTAGTTCGTGCACTCCCCAGTTCTCCAGATTATCTCAACTGTTTCCTAACTCCCTAGTTTCTTGACTCTTAGATAGTGAAGCCAGAGGCTTGTAAAATGACATTTGCTTTTGTAATTTTCTTGCTGTAAAATCATTGATAAATTTAATTTATTTTGATAAAAATTCAAATTTCTTAGTAAATACTCTAAAACCAAGTGAAATTTAAATTCCGTGGACTCTGTTAGGTACCTCTTTATCCTTTACTCTCACCATACAATCCTAAAGCCAGGGGACTTAATTCACCATAATATATATCTTTTTGGTTTTTTGTGCATGTGATTTTTATCTCTACTAGAAATGTTCTTTATTTTCTTTCTCCTGCCTCATGGCTGATGCCATTCATTCTTCAAGAAAGAGCTCAAATACCATATCAACTATCACCCTAACTTCTCAAAGAACACATCCTTTCTCTATGTGCTTACTGCCTTAAATCTTTCATCTATCTACCAGCATTCAGGATCCTGAATTTCAAATATTAAATAAAAGTGAAGGATGGTTAAAGATCAGGGAATATATCTTCTTTGCCTTTCAAGATCTATTATCATGTCTGACTTGTGGTAGACAGTTGGTTCTCGTTTTTTTTTTTTTTAGATAAATGTAATTTATGCAGTGATGATGAAAAAATCTTAAATAATACTTTGACTACTTGGCTTACTGACTCTAAATATCTACCCTAAGTACTCCTATGTTTTTCTGGTGTTTTTGTCTTCCAGTGTTGTTTCCTGTTCTAGAAACAATTTACTTAAGTTTTTTTTTAATATTTTGTTTTGGGGGCCAAACCTGGTGGTCTTCAGGGCTTATTTCTGTGTATACTCTTGGGGATCACTTTTAGCAGGCTTGAAGGACCATATGGGGTGCTGATGATTAAACCCAGATCAGATGCATGCAAGGCAAGCACCGTACTCACTATTTTTTTTTATCTTTCCAGCCTTTTACTTTGAATCTAAAACAAGTTTTCAGTAGGGCTCCTGGGATAGTTAAGAAGAACCCAAGACAGAGGACAGAGAGAGAAGTTGGCATTCAATTCCTGGACTAACAGCCACTAGAGTTAAATCTAAAACTTCTTACAGGGTGACAGAGGTGTCTAGCTACTAATCAGCCTCCACCTCTATCTTGTAAGACTAAATAAAATAAACATGGAAGTAGAAACTAGACATAGAGGTGGCATATCCAAGGGATATTACAAAGCAGTGAGTTCAATGGGAGGCAATTGTCTCTCCTTCCCCCGAGGAATTGAAATTGGGATGCTCATTTTTTTCCCAATAGCCTCCCCCAGGGAATTTAACAGATTCATTCACAAAATTCTATTGTATCTTTAGTCACCAAGTTTGGCATTTGCTGAGGAAAATGTTTGTGGACTTACCTCTATGTAAAAGGAGCAGAAAAGATGGAGAAAAAAGGATCATAAGGGACAGTGTGCATTTTCTAGTTGAATAGAATAGAATTTCTTTGGGTCAATTAGATACTCCTTATAATCCCCCATTACAAAATAGCTTCCCCAAGGCACTTCACATGCTATGAAATATACAGTTATACAAAAACTGAGGGGTTTAAAGAGGTGGCGCCAGATTTCTGAAATCATTGGTGCTCAAAGAATTCCTATCTCTATTCCTAATCCAAAAAGATCCAGAATTTGCACATTGGCCTCGCCGAGTGTATTAGCAGCAGCCAGGCTGAGGCAGATAAAGAAGACAGGGCAATAGCTTGTTACCAAAACACCATTTCTTCTCCCTGCCTACAGCATTCTTTGTCCAGAATCCTAAAAGAAAATTCTAGAAAATAAATACACAGTGATAGTGTGCTTGAAATCGGCAGGGCACCAGTTATGCTTACACTGGGTACAGGGGAAGGCATAGGTAAGGATAGACTCAAGTTTGTGTTTTAAATTGGACTGACGCTTAGTATCTATCTACCTGAAAACATTTAGAAAATGATAAAGATGTCTCAGATGTTGTTAAGGAATCTCCTACAAAAAGAGAATGACACTTGGCAGTACATAATTGGATGTGTTATTTTTAATATATAATGTCATATTTCTCATTAATACTGCCTAATAAGTTAGGTATACATAGAAACCATTTTAATCCATAGAAACTTTGTGGAGACCAAATTTCAACTTCAACCACTGTCAAAGAAAACTTTCCTTTATGGATTTATACTTGAGTCCAATAAGTAAGAAGTAATCTAACAGTCCCATCTCCTTACTCAACTCTCTGGAAAACAGAGCATGACTAGAGTCTACTGAAGAGGACATACTCCATTTTTCCCTGACTCAAAGGTACTCATAGTATAAAGATGAAATGAAAATACATTGCAACTTCTATTTAGATCATAGGTTTGAATGAGCATCAAATCAAAAGGAAAGTCATCTGAAACTTTCTCAGACTGCTGGGAACCCAGTTGATAAGTACACCAGGAAATAAATTACTGCAAACTAGTCATGCTTCAAAATAGCTGATGTATTGGTTCTTCTTTAGTGCAGAATTGCAAGTATTTCATTATGTTATAGTCTGTTGAGTCATGTCTCCGAAAACTCTTCCATAAAAGACTACCCCATTCTTTAAACTACTTTAGTATAATATTCAATTTTCTCCAGTTTTTCACTCCATGGCAAACATATACATGAATACTACATAGCTTAGTTACCAACCTTTTTCCTGCCAGATCTTTACTAGTTTCAGTCTATCTTATTTATGACCACTTTTTCTCTTAGATCCTTTTCCCATAATCTATTTTAAAATAATAATTTATAATAGAGTTCTTTAGACCATACAATATCACATACAATATAAAATGAAGGTCATTTTATTGTCATACATGTGTTCAGAGAGAGCTTTGGTTTTCATCTTCCTGAAAGATGCTTTTTCTCCTTTTGAATTCCTGGTGTTTCAGGCCATTTCCCATCACCAACCCCCTCAACCTACTTAGTTTTCCTGAAATTTAGTATTCCCTTTAGTTAATCCTCCTCAGAAGGCTGCATTTACTACCCCTTAGGCCATACTTGACAGCAGTCACTTACAAGTGCATGAGCAGCAATTCCCTCTCCAATTATTGCCCAATGTTAACTCCAGAATATTCTACACATTAGAGTTCTGTTGATTATAGAAGTAACTGAAAAATCTGAGGTAGGTAAGCATGAGAGAGCTTTAAATATTAATAGTCCCATAATCTTTTAATTGTTGTGAAGTCACAGTAGGAACTCAAGGCAACTCAGCACGAAGGAAATAAAAACAGTGTCAATGATAACCAGTGCATTTGACCTTTCTCTGCCTCCTGAATACACATTTTGAAATAGTTTCAAATAATTGGAAAAACAGAATTTCTTGAACAGATAAGTACTCTGTGTAGCATAGATATGCCTTCTATGGTGACAGCAGGTAAATTTAAATGAGTATATTTTAATGGCTCTTTTTATGTCCTGGAAGTCCCATATTTAACCTCAACTTCCATCAGAGACCTTGGGACTGCAATATATATAGTATGAGATACGCTTCATTGCACGTTGATGGAAGCAATGAGGGGATGCTGTTATGCTTTGCGGACTGCTGGCAACTTATACACATATTGAATTTTTTTCTTTTGCTAAAATACAGCATGAAGGCTTTGCATTAAAATAAAGAAGTATAAAACTGCTAACACTTGTAAATATTTCATTTTGGAGATACTCGTTGGTCCTCCAAAATGAATTATAGAAAATGCTTAGTGCATTTCAGACGTCATACTACTTGTCAGAAGAAACGCTTCTTTTCTTTATCATCACAGCTCCCCCTACTGCCTCAAGGTGAAAGCTACCCCATTGCCCTTTTCCTTTCAATTTCTGGGAGATGCTGGAAACAGAGCTGGAAAACATTATCCTCAACTGAACCGTGTCCAGGAAAGTCTCAGGAGGGAATTCTTTCCTGACAGAAAATTAAACCTGGCTTCAGCGTATCTTAGAGGGGAAAGAAGGAAAACTTACTGTTGATGTTTCTTGGCTTGGCTTTCTTGCTGTTCTTAAAGCAACATTATTTTAAAAATCTGTAACAAAACCTGTCCTCTGCCAAGTTGGCCCCAGTCTCCCAGCCTTTCACAGCTCAGATTTCTTGATCTTGCCCTGTTCTGTCACTTCACTCCACTCAACCTTTGCAAGATTTATTCTTAACCAGATGCCTTCGAACTTACCTGTGGTAGGAGCAGTGGATGGAGTGTTTTCCGTACCCTGGGCAGACGGGAACCTGATGCCAAGTGTACCACAGAGTCCCAGGTACTGTGGCACTGATGTGGCAATGGAGCATCCAAGGCCCAGAGGAACCAGATCTTTGAACAACTTGCTATTTCTTTGTTGCCTGATTGCAGAGGTGGCCCAGGAACAGAGGACCCCAGGCAATAGATTTTCAGGAATAACTGGAAACACTCTCTTTATTACAGATTTTCAGCAGAAAATCTGTAAGCTGGAGTTGGGAGAGGACTTTGCCACTCTGTGCCCAGAGTAACTGGTGTGAGGGGAATGATTATGTGATCTGACGCCACTGGTTAGTTGGTATCAGGTTATTTATTCACTCAGGGGGTAGATGTCAGAATTTTTGAGTTAAAAACAAAGGCCTTCACCAAGGCACTGATGTTCTAGGGGGTGACAGACATCTTGCACCTGGAGATGAGGCCAGACACACAGACTTAGCTGCCAAGTCAGTGCTGGTTTGAAGTCTCCCATTTGATTTTGCATTCCTTCCAACTCCACCCCTCAAACAAGTACTGATCAGGGGGGTCTTGGGTCCCTCCCAGAGAATCTCAGGCAACTGGATTGTCAGTTCAATGGGAAGATTCCAGGATGTAGAGCTCATATGGTTCAGGTTACTCAGGCCACCCTGATGGAGTCTGCAGGGGACTGGACGGGTCAACTGCCTCAGATCTGGTTCTTAACTCTGTATTGTCTACCCAGCCTGGGAGTCACAATTTTTGTGGGTATAGCTTTTCTCTCTGCTTCCCTCCAAAACAACATCTTTAAAACATTTGTCCATGGTGTGAGAAGACTGTGAAATAAACAACACAGGAAATGAAAATGACTTTCTTGAGAAGTTTTGTTGGGTGCAGACTGGTCACTATACTACTTTGATATTCTGTGGAAAAACGTTATGTTGCATTATGGTCAACAAGTTTTGTGACAAAAATGTTTGCATCAAAGAAGCTTGCAGCAAAGATCTTGTGGCGAAACTTTCTTGAACCAGCTGTGTAGGTAGGTTTTGAGGATGTGGATCATGTCAGTAACTGGGAGAGAAATTCTTTGAGGAAAATGGGTTAAGTACTGCTTGGGAGGGCCTGGGAAGATCCATGCAGGCTCACATACATGAATCCTAAATAACTTGGTTTGAAATTATTTGAAATTATTTTCCTTTCCTCTGAATTCTCCAGAAGTATTTCATGTTGTGCTATTATTTACTACTCTATTTTTTAATAACAAAAATCATTTGGGAATAGTAAATAAATGTTTTTTTATTTTTTCTTACCAATTCAGTTAAGATACACTAATGTTTAATAAAAAGAAAGAATATGTAGGGTTGGAGTGATAGCACAGTGGGTAGGGTGTTTACCTTGCATGCAGCTGACCCAGGTTCAATTCCCAGCTTCCCATATCATCCCCCGAGCACCGCCAGGAGTAATTCCTGAGTGCCTGAGCCAGGAGTAACCCCTGTGCAAAGCTGGGTGTGACCCAAAAAGCAAGCAAGCAAGCAAGCAAGAAAGGATGAAAGAAAGAAAGAAAGAAAGAAAGAAAGAAAGAAAGAAAGAAAGAAAGAAAGAAAGAAGGAAGGAAGGAAGGAAAGAAGGAAAGAAGGAAGGAAGGAAGGAAGGAAAGAAAGAAAGAAAGAAAGAAAGAAAGAAAGAAAGAAAGAAAGAAAGGAAGGAAGAAAGAAAGAAAGAAAGAAAATGCATTGTGGGTGAAAAGGCACATGAAAAGAAATGGAGGAATGGATGCACTAGCAGAGACTTCACATGACAATGATGGTCCAACATCTGTGAGAGAAAAAAAAGGAAGAAGAATCAGATAGAAATTGTCTCAAGCTACAAAGACGTTCCAAGGAATGTTTTGCAAAGTCAAAGGGAGATGTTGACCAAGTCATTTTTTTTTTTGGTGGATCCAGTTTCTCACAGGAATGAATGACTTGCATTGGTACCCCACACTGTGCTTGATCATTGGCTGAGAGCAGTTATATGAGAATTTGGAGGATCCAAAAGAACATTATCTGGGACTGTCAATCAGTTAGGTTCCCACAGGATGAAATTTGAGTAGTTCTTTTTCATGGCATCATACCAACAGCAGCTCAAAGAATCATACTTGATGAGATCAGAATGTTTAAAAAGCAGGACATTGAGGACTAGAGTTTAAAAATGATTTTGTTACTATCATTCAAATAGTATTGGGGTGAATCCTGTTCTGGTCCTCTAAACTAGCAGGTAAATTTAATTCCTGGAGCATATAAATTAATGCATGCTCCTTGGTGTTGTTGGTTGTAGGCGAAAATCTGAGCTGACAATCATCAATGCTGCTCTATTTTTGTTGGACCTAGAAATGTTTAGTTCTCTCTCTAGTTTTTATGATACTCAGGTTCTTCCCCAATCTGTGGGCTAAGGAATAGAACTGAATGTTTTTGTTTTCCGGAGGACAGCTATTTACTGTACTGATAAAATATTATGAAATAGTTCATGAATAAAACAGCTCATTAAGCATACTTTCCAAAACCCCAAGGAAGCAAGGCGCTCATATATCTTTTCCAGTAATTCTTGAGCTATCTTTCCTATTCTATTTCCTGATGGGTCCAATAGATGATGTGTTATTATATTTTGATTTTTGCCTGAACCTATGAATATGTTTTTCTTTCTCCTAAGACATTAATCTCTTCCTTCTTGTTTTGTGACTGTGTTTTCCATTAGCGAGAATTACTGTGAATGGCCTTGCTGAGAAAGCAAAAGGGACAGGTTCCAATAAGAGTCAATATTTTGAAAAGAGACAAAGTACTCTTCCAACAGAAATAAGGAAAAAGAAATAGAGAGATTTGAGGGTTAGGGCAAGTAAACAGTTGACTTTCCCCCCTCCCCCCATATCCAGGCACCTTTACCCTTATCTTTTGTTCTGAACCAATTTGAGTCTGAAAACCCATTTCTACTGCAGTGTCTGGGGTTATGTGGTACATTGAACTGTAATGATATCAAGTCTTTCTGGGCAGAGTGTGACTTCTTACGAATCATGTATCAAGGAAAACTAAAAGTAACTAAACTGAAATCAAACAATCAACTTTACTATGACCTCCCCAAATCTTCTGTTAAGCATTATTCTCTTGAGAACAGTGTGTGGGTGAAGCTTAGGGTGAATCCCTGTCCCGGACATTATAATGGGAGTGGAGTCAAGGCTCCTCCAGACAGTTGTAAATGGTGCAATGAACAAGTCTAGTTAATGCGCCTATAATTAAACATTGTTCCCCACACCCACTCCTTGCCACTTAATTCATTGCATCTGATGATTTTTTTTGGTTTTGTTGTTTGGTTTTTCGACTTTTGGAAGAAAACTATCTGGCACCATAATATTATTTCCTGTCATTCTTTATTGACAAAGAGATTTCAAGTAAGCTCTAGAATACAATCTTGTTTCAGAAATTCAGGACTTTAGTTTTAATACATAAATCAACACTGCAATTTTCATTTGAAAAGAAGATTTGTTTCAATAGCCACAGCTGTCAATTTTTTCTTGGGTGAGAGAGTGTGAGGGGCTTCTTGCTGCCTTTCTTTCCCCTCAATAAATGTACTTTTTGACTCTCTCTGAAGAAGGGAAAGACACATAAAGCGAAGACAAATAAAGGGAAAAACCTAATACAGGCATGCCTGTAACTAAGACACATCCTCAGAGCCTTGCAGACTCTTTCAGGACTCCCAATCTGCTTGGTCCCTCAGTTTCTAACAATTTTCTTCACCTTGTCTCATTGCTATCATTACCAGTCTACAATTTTCTGGTACTTCATTTCAGATTGGACCTCTTTGGACTCCCATTGTCTGTCAGAGGTGCTCTCAGGTGTGAAATAAGGACCCTCCTGTAAAATGCCTTAGATTGGCGTCTCTCCCATGCCAACAAGATCTGAATGAAGCACACCGGATCTTGACTCTCAGTCAGAGGAAATTCAAGTGACTTCCTGGCTGTATATACCTCTGCTGCCTGAGTTGCTTCGGTGTCACGAGAACTTCCCAAATCCAAACAGGAGAAGCAAGTTCTCCAAGTGGTCTGGGAAGCTTTCCTCTCTAGACTTAGAATGAGTAGTTACAGGCCACCCTCCCATCTCCTCTAGGGTGGAAAATGGCCTCAAAATACAGAGTTTGCTGTCTAAAGCTTGGTCTCACAGCTTTCTTTTCAGGACTGCACTGAGGATTCAGTCTTGACCTGGGTAAGGAGCTTTCACTCGTTTCACTGGTTCCAGAAAAATTTCTTGGAAGTTTGCATTACACTTATAAGCATCTTTACTCACTTGATAGCAGACCTTATTCAAATGGTGTTTCAGTTGTTTTACATATATGTATTTGATGGGGTTCAAATATGGTTTGAACCACGGGAACACCTTCAAGGACGATTAGAGGCCTCCCTAAAAGCCTCTATCACTCTGGGAGAGTCCAGCAAGCTACCGAAAGTATTTTACCTGTATGGCAAAGCCTGGCAAGCTATCCGTGTCATATTTGATATGCCAAAAACAGCAAATACAATGGATCTCATTCCCCTGACCCTGAAAAAAACCACCAATATGGCAATGTTAAGAAGGATGAGGAAGGAGAGACTGATAAAATCTCAAGGCCGAACTAGGCTGCCAAAACGAAGAAGGACAAAAATGACTGTCTGTACTTTCAATGCATGTACAATGGCATCTGGTGCACACATCGAGGATCTGATGGTGCAAGTGCGAAAGATCAAGTACAACATCATTGGTCTGACTGAGACAAGAAGGCATCAACCACATCATTCCATTTTCGACACTGAAGAAGAGCTGTTCCTCAGAACATGTGACGAAAGAGGCGTCAGTGGTGTCGGTGTCCTTGTCAACATGAACTTGGCAATAAACATTGATTCATTCGAATGCCTAACAGTCCAAATCGGATGATTACACTTGAATAGATGCGGATCACTGTCAGCAGTTTCTATCTTCATTGTCTACACACCAACATCCAATTATGATGAAAAAGAAGTTGAGAAGTTCTACATGGAGCTGGAGAAGTTCTATGAAGAAACCACACCTTCTACAAGATAATTGTCAGTGATTTTAATGCCAAGATAAGACCGAGAAGATCAGCCAAAGAACTCCACATTGGGACCCATGGCCTAGAATGGAACGAACAGGGTGAGAGACTGTCTGAGTTCATTATGTCAACCAAGACCATCCATGGTAACTCATAGTTCCAGAAGGCCAAATCCAAATGTTGGGCATGGGAGTCTCCTGGTGGACAGTTCCACAAAGAAATTGACCACATCATATTCAATCAATGATTTTGCCTGACCGATGTTGCTATTGTCCCAAAATTCCAAATGGGAGCGGGTCACCGTCTCCTTTGTGCAAAATTCTACTTCATGGAGTGGGTAGAAAGGGCTGCAAAGTTTAAGAAGAGAACTCCCAGAAAAACCACCAACTGGGAGCTCTTTGGCACTCCTGAGACAACATTGGAAGATGCTGTCGTTGACAACATTGACGAAGAATACGATCAACTGGTTCAGCACTTCCACGATTGTGCAAGGATCACTGTGAGAGAGATAGCCACAAAAAGACGCCTGTCTTCAAAAACTCTTGAGCTTATTTGCCAGTGTGGCTTGGCTTAAGCCTCAGGCAACCACAAGTGAATGTCTGAGCTCACAAAGCAGTGCAGAGAAGCGATCAAGGAAGACCTCAAAGAGAGAAAAGTAGCAGTGCTGACACATGCAGCAGAAGCCAGGAAAAGCATTCGCAATGCCCACCTGTCCTTCACCAACTACAAGACCAAGATGACTGCTCTCCGACATCCTGATGGATCTGTCACATCTTCCAGAAGGGCAATGGAGATTACCCATGACTTCTATTCCGATAACTTTGAAAGCCACGTCCACCTGCCTACATACCAAATTCTGCAGGATGGATATGTTGTTCCCAATGTTCTCCCTTCCAAAATCCAACATGCCATTTCATTGGTAAAGAAGCAAACAGCACCCATACATGGTCAGATCCGAACACCTGAAGAACCTGCCGTCAGCACACATCAATACACTGGCTTGGCTCTTCACATGCTACCTGTCTGAATGCAAGGTTCCATCCCAATGGAAAACCAGCAGGACTGTTCTACTGTACAAGAAGGAAGACATCCATGAAATTGGTGGCTATCACCGAATCTGCCTGTTGTCTACCGTTTACAATCTGTTCTCTCGAGTCATACTGAATAGGATTGGCAGAATACTAGATGAAGGAGAACCATGCAAGCAAGCCAGGTTCCGAAAAGGATTCAACATGATCAACCATATCCATAGGGTAACCAAGCTCATTGAGGATTCTCGGGAGTTCAAGATGCTGCTCTGTCTAAAGTTCATTGATTTAAAGAAGGCCTTTGAGTCTGTTGAGACTGAAGCAGTCATTAAAGACCTAGCCAAACAGGGTGTTCAAACTCAATACATCAAGATCCTCTGTGAACTGTATTATGGATTCACTACTAGGATCTCACCATTCTATAAGGAAGGGACCATCCATGTTAAAAAAGGGGTTCGGCAGGATGATACCGTTTCACCAAAGCTCTTCAGTGACACCCTCAAGAACGTCATGCGATGACTGGAATGGGAAGGAATGAGAGTGAAGATAGACAGTCTACAACTATACCACCTCTGCTTCAGTGAGGACATTTTAATAACACCCAACATTAGCCAAGCGGCACAAAAGCTGGCCGACTTAGACCGTGAATCTGGAAAGGTCAGATTACAGCTGAATCTCATGAAGACAATGTTTATGAGAAACGGACTAGTTCCTGACGTTCCATTCACTGTCAATGGAATGAACACTTCCAAATGCAACAGTTATGTATACCTAGGTTGAGAACTCAACATGACAAAAGCCCTGGCACCTGGGTTGCACAGGAGGAAGAGAGCAGCTTGGAACGCCTTCAAGAGCATCAAAGAAATAGCTAAGAGGACAAAGAACCTCTGGCTCTGGGCACATCTCTTCGATTCCACTGTTCTTCCTGCATTAATATATGCCTTAGAGACCTGGGTCCTACGAAAACAGGATGAGAATGCTATTTGGGTCTCCCAGAGAGGAATAGAAAGAGCTATGCTTGGAGTATCATGCTTCGCTTAAGTGAGAGAAAGAATCTGGATTTCTGACCTCTGTCAACAATCAAGAATCAGGAATGCTGTCTCGTTTGTCAAGGAGTTGAAAATCAGATGGGCTGGACACATTATGAGATTTGGATACGATCGCTGGACTAGAGCCATTACCAACTGGATTCCATAGGACATCAAAAGATCGGTGGCCACCCATCTAAGAGATGGTCAAACTTCTTCGCCAAGACCCTGAAAGATAGGTTTGAGGCTTTTCATGTTCCTGGAGCAAGCAGACGCCATTGGGCTACACTAGCACATGTCAGGACAAATGAAGATGTTACTGGCGCCTGCTCGAGCAAATCAGTGAGTAACAGGATGTCAAGTGATCAAGTGATCAAGTGAGTTGTCTCCTTTCAATGTTCTTTGTCCCCTTTATCAACTTCTGTAAAAATGTTAAAATGTTTACGTTCTGGTGCTGCACTCACAACCAAGTACCTAAGGTGTATCACCTTTTAGGGTCTATCCTTTCCTGGTTTTCTCAGCCTTCATTAGTGTATACCATGTTCTAACCTCCCTCCCTCCTGCATCATGTATTAGATTTTGGCCTATTAGCATCAAAGTCTTAATTTCACTGAGGGACTGTAGTGATATCCGTATTGACATTATAATTGAGTCTTTCTCTCTCTCTCTCTCTCTCTCTCTCTCTCTCTCTCTCTCTGTCATGTAAGATCACACTTCTGATGCTCAGGGCTCAGAAATAACCCTGAGTGATCCCCAAGAGACCACCTTCAATGTCAGAGATAGAACCAGGGTGGGTGCATGCAAGCCAAGAGACTTAACTCTGTTTTCTCTCTGGCTTCTACAACTGCAGTTTTTTCTATTATTGTATTATTGTTCTTATTTCACTTTATATCGAGGCAGAGGGAACACATGGCCCATTCAAAGTGACACCACGACACAGTAGTTCTCTAAATTTCTAGATGAATGGTTGTTACTCTTCTTGTTTTCAGTTTTTACCAAAGATCCTCTTACAAAACTAAATATTTCATTCCATTTGTTAGCAAATGTTTCAAACAAAAGGAGAAGAATAAATGAGGATAAAGTTAGAGTAGGGCCTAGAGACCACCCATATGGCCTCTCCAACAGCCCTACAGACAATGATTAAAAAAAAATCCAGGGTCTTTAGGAAATATACTTTGAAACTCTCTACAGTAAAAAAGCAACATTGAAATCAGGAGCAAAGCATGGAAGATTGATTTTTAGAAGAGGATGTTTGCCTCAGAACCCTTCAGAAATCTCACCACATGGGTTGCTGCCTTCTCTCTGTGAAAAGTGGTGAACACTGATGGCTGCATGTCTGATTCCCTGTGTACATCTAGGAGAAGCAGCTTCTAAATAACCACCTTTTGGTCAGACCTCTATATCCCTTGGAATTTTGTTTATTTCTCTAAAACCCAACCTTCTGAAATGAAATCGCTATAAAGAATTGTATAAAGGCAAATATCTCCTTTCTTTAAAAACCAGCAAACAAAAACAAACAGCCCTAAAAACTTCATTCTGTGGATTATGATGTTTATGGCATTCTAATGTAATTCCTTAAATCCCTAAACCATATGAATGCTGAGACTTTAACAGATTAATTGTGCTTTTCTGGCCTTTTGAACCTTGACTGCCAGCCACTATGTTATTCCATTGACATTTTAAAAAGTAGAGAGAGCCAAAGTGTCCCTTACCCTGTTCTTGTTGATGTTTTTCCTATAAATGTACTAATACTCTGTGATATTGACATCATTTGGCCAATATAGAGAACAGGACCTCAGTCTAACTGTTCCAACCCTCAGCCAAGTGGGTGTTTAAACATTCTCATACATATTCAGATTTCCTGGATAGGCATGTGGAGTAAATCAAGTAGTGACTACTTAGGGAAGAATTGGTGGGATGACTCTACTTCTATTGAAGTAAGCAGAAGAATGCATGAAGAACAGAAAGAAAAGGATTCAGGAAAAGAAAACAATTTCCTTTCACCCTCACAATCATTCCTTCCTGTTGGTAACTATGCAAGAGTTAAAGGCTTGTCTTTGTATAGAAGCTTCCAGGGCTTCTCTGTAAGGAGTCAGGCATGCTAGTGTGATTTGAGAGGCTGCACACAAGGCACAATTAGAGTCTAAAGTCCTTGACTCCCAAAACACCTTGGACTCATTAGTTTATATTGCTTATGCTTTATCCCTGGGAGAAATTAATCCCACAGCTAAGTGGGAGACCAAAGACAAGAGTTGTAGGGGAGATTGGTATGCTTTCCTTCTAGCTTGTGGATTCTTAATTGTTGACCAGTCTAAACAGAGCTGAGATATTTCTTTGTTTGGGTTTGTTTTTTTGTTTGGGGGCCACATCTGGCTGTGCTCAGGGCTAACTCCTGACTCTGTGCACAGGGATCACTCCTGGAAGGCTTGGGGGACCATATGGGGTGCTGGGTATTGAAATGTGGTCAACTGTATACAAGCTAACCACCTTTGTCCACTATACCATCTCTTCAGTCCCAAAAAGATGAAGATTTTAAGAGCCCCATTGTAGAAATACTTAATCAGTAAGAGGCACTTAAGGACCTGCCAGTAGGACCTGCCCTGATTAGCCACTTTCAGACAAAAGACGTAGCAAGAACAATCCATATTAATGGAAAAAAATTAAATAGGGCGAATTTGTATTTACCTCTTCCTGCAGTCAAAGCAAATCTACCACCAAAACTTGAATTGATCTATATGAAACCAACTTGAAACTCTAATAAACAAAGCTTTCACAACAAGGAACAAAGAAATAGCACCCTAATTTACTGGAGACAGAGTAGATGTCCTAACCAAGGAAGAGGCTTCAATCAGGAAGAGATGGTGAGATGGTGGGGAATGGGGAATAGTGTCGACTGCCTGGAACCTCAATTATATCACTATCTGTAAACAGCACTGGAACAGGAGGGAGAAAACTAATTGTATAAATAGGAAATCAGTTACTGGCTGGAGCCATCTCAGCGACCTCCAAACCCTAGAGGAGCTAGCAGTGCTAGTTGGGGCTATTGTCCACTCAGTCACCACAGAACAGATCCTGAGGTCAAATTTCCTAGGAGAGTTCCCTGTGCACCTAGAAAATACCTGAGCTATTCGGGAGCTCAGAGACAATTTACAGAGGGCTTATTCCTAGCAGATAAACATATTTGACGCATCAGTCTAGACATGACTGTTAGCAAGCAATCCACACTGCTAGGCCAGACAGTCCCTGAACACCTCCCCAAACATAACCAGCGAATGGGGGGAGGGTACTACCGTCTGTGCTCCCTTGATAGTTAACAGTTAGCCAGACTCTGTTCCCTTCCAGCCTAAGATGCATACTCTTTCAATTAATCAACTCATGGATCTATCTCAACAATACAGTCCCCAGGTATTTTGCAGATCTGGTGTCTTGCTATGCAATAAAAATTCCGAATCCCTTGATTGTTACTAAGATTTTTTAAAGTTGGCACATCATTCCCCTGAATCCACACTATCTTGAACCCCTAGTGGCCACCTTTGCCTGCTCAAAAACAAGTCCTTGACCCCTGCTCAAGACTGGGTGGAGGAGTGGAAAACTGGGGTAATAGAGGAAGTCTTTATGATGGCTAGAGATAATAGCCTGGAAAGAACTTCTAATACAATGGTGTTATGTAAGATACCTGAGGAAGAGTTAAAGCACTGTCCCAATGCTGCTTTCTGAAATGAGAAGGTCATGTTTAGAAAATAGGAGACATTCCAAATAGAAATCATAGAGCTAAAGAATTTGGCAGCCAGAGAGTACAGTCGGGAGCCTCAACAGTATGGAAGAAGCAAAACCTCAAACCCTGAAGGAATAGTGAAGCTTGAAGGAGTAGTGGAAACTATCTTTTATGCCCTTTGGTATTTTTGTTCACACGTGCAATTTTTCATATAATTCATTTTCACATAATCTACACAGTAAATATTTGGTTTATAAAACATGTCTTGATGCCCAAAGTTTATTAAAAGCAGACAGAATGAGAACAGCGTGACATTTTTAGTGCCAAGAACAGATCTTGATTTACTGATTAAGAATTGGTCAGTTGGAAAAAAAAAAAGAAGAATTGGTAAGTTGGGGCTGGTGTGATAGCACAGCGGGTAGGGCATTTGCCTTGCATGCGGCCGAATTGGGTTTGAATCCCAGCATCCCATATGGTCCCCTGAGCACTGCGAGGAGTAATTCCTGAGAGCAGAGCCAGGACTAACCCCTGAGCATTGGCGAGTGTGACCCAAAAAGCAAAAAAAAGAAAAAAAAGAATTAGTACATCATAGTGATTGTCAAATACATGAAAAAGTCCGATGACTGTGCCTTGGTCTATCTCTGTTAAATCCATATTAACTAATGCTATTGACCACAGAGGCAAATTACCTTGCAGTGTACATGAACATTTGAGAAACTCTTATCAGTTCTATTACATCTCTGGCAGAGAAGCACAGTCTACTTAATAATAGATGTGATATTGTGCATGGATATAATTTTTCCTTCATTGTCAATGAGAAAAATTGTTCCCATAGTAGTTTCATTGCATTATAAGAAAAATTGATATAGATTTTGAAATATTGACCTCCCATCCTTGTCTTTCCATAGTGACATAGGAGTTATTTGAACTCTAGTCCTTTCTCTCTCTCTCTCTCACTCTCGCTCTCTCTCTCACTCTCCCTCTCCATTTCTCTGTTTATTTTTCATATTTTTCTCTTTCTTCATTTATGCTTTCTTTCCATTTCTATCTCTCTCTTGTTTTCTGATGTCTAAAAATTTATTTTTTGAAGTTAATTTTCATGCTGTATCTGCAATCCTTACCATTGTTGTAATTCAAAACATACTCATAGACATAAATAGAGGAAAAAAGGCACATAGATACATAAAGTGATGATAAATTTTGAATAAAAATTTAGGAAGGTATTAAATTCTATACCACAGGGAATGATGGCATAATTATTTAATACAAAGCACTTTGATTTTGTCAGCTATTATACCCAAGCAGTTGTTGAAAACAAATATTTATTACTTGTAACAAGGATGTAAGGAGATGAGTCTCAAAGCAGTGCCTCCCTGAATAGTCACTTTAAGGAGGCTTTCATAGTCTATTGAAATATAGAATATGGGACTCAGGTGATTGAGTTATCTGGTATTGGAGAGACTTTTTGCTCATGTACAGTGATTTTTTTTGTTTCATTCCTTACATTTTCTGAAAAATGACCTTCTTAATATATTTGGTGGAGGACATTTTTGGCTAAGAACATGTCATTTGGTCATTTTAGGAAAATTCAGAATCTCTACAGTTATAAAGTTATACATTTGGTGGGACCACTCCTGCCTTTAGTGAGTAGGGACATCTGTAAAGGAAAGAGTCTTGCTCAAGATTTTAGTAGAATCTTGCTCAAAGACTCTCTTTCCAGAGAAACTGGAAAAAAATAGTGTCTCCAAAACATATGTTTTGTCATACACTCAGGGTTTTTTGTCATACACTCAGGGTATGACATACTCTCTAACAAATCCTTTCCATGCTTCCCAGGGAAATCTTGTTCTTCATTCTAGAGGGGATTGGGATGAAGATGATTTGTTTTTCTGTAATTTCTTTCTGCTGATCATGTGTGTTAATTCTCTGGATAGAGAAACAACATTCTCCAGATGCTAAGTTAAAGTAGCTTTGGGGGTCATTTGAGGTAGGCTGGAGCAGGATATGTTCCGCTATTCTCATTTGCAGGTGAAATCAAGAGGAAATAAACCAAGACAATAAAGAATACAAGGTTCCGAAATTAGCAATAACAATCTCATGACCAGAATCCTAGAAAGAGAAGCAGCTAATCTGTTCAGCTAAGGGTGTAACCATCCAGCAAAAAGGGGATTCCTATTAGATTGTGCATGATAAGTATAGTCAAGTAAAAGTATAGTTAAGAAGGTAGGTAGAGTTGGAATCATATTAGGGTCAATACTGGGAAAGCAACCAGTTCCCTTAAAGAAACAGGGAAAAAGGTATGAAAAATAATAGAATAGAAGGTCATGAACTTGCAGCCACTGCTTGGTGGGTTTGACCTGCCATGTGGTATGAATACAGTCGTCTGACACATTGCATTTTTTTTCTAAAATGCAGTTGTAGGTTCATTGTAGACTCACACTAATATATGGGCTTGAGTCAGTAGTCACAGGTTCCTTAAATGAATGGTTTGAACTGATCTTGTGGTGCCCTGTTCTCTACATCTTGAAAATAATTGCTCAATTCAATTAACAGGTATATCCTCTTCCTGAAGGGAACAGTAGATGGCATTCTATGAAAAGAAAAAGAGAAAGATATAAGTTAATCATTGAAACATCCAAAAAATTCCAATTAAAAACCAGTAAAAGAATAATAGCAATCAGTGAAAGAAATTTCTAGATATCAGGATAGAAGTATTTTTTAGATGACAGTTTCTTCTGCATTACAATGTCTTTGATGATATTAGATGTTTCAAACTACAACAAAAGCATACTATTAAAATTTAGTCATTGAGGTAATCTTTCTCAAGTTTATGTCAAGATCTTTATTTTTCAGGGGCTACTTTTGCTGTTTTTGTTTCTTGTCTGATTAGTTCTCTGATGTAAACAATATGGAAATAACCTACACTACACACTTTATTCTCCCATTACCACTTGTCCATACCTCCTCCAAAGGAAAACAATATCAAGCAAAAACATCTTTGTTCCTGCCAGCTATTTCAGCTCATCTAATAGACTTTCCTCTGGATGCTTTGGTTTAAAACTGACGTTGATCCTTGACACCTCTATTTCTATATACCTCACAGGATAACCATCAAACAATCCTGTGGGCTCTGTCTTCAGAATGCATTTATAATCCTTACCACATCCACACCTGTATAGCTTTGGTTTAAGTTATCATCATCTCTCAGTTAAAATAATAGTCATTCATAAGGTCTAATATTCCTTCACAAAGGGTTGCAGCTGGGTCACCACAGGGGATTAAGAAAATGAAACAGACAAGATAAGAGCCTAGGGTCAGGAAGCTAACAACCCCATGGAAGAGAGCTTAGACTGACCTTTCCTCTAGTTCAATATTTATTTCTTAGAACAAGGAATCACTACAGAAAGCAGGAGGCTAGGCAGAGGACATTCTTCAGCCAATTGCCCAACTATCTAATCTAACCAGCTAAGCTCTTTACATATTCAAGAGTCTGCATAGTGGGACAAATGTTTGGATTTGTCTCAATAGGTGCTTCCTCTGGGACAAAGACTAGAGACAAAGCAGAAAGAGGGCCCCACCCCAGTGGTTTTCCACAGCGGTACAGGCTTTCTGAATTTTCTGGTGCAGCTTTCTGCCCAGTCTGCCTTTCTCCTAGATCTAACTGTCTTAACTTTTTATTCCCGACATCTAATTTTTCTATTTCCAGTTTTCTCCTCTCTAGCATCATGGATGGATTATCCACATAACTATTTGTAGATGTAAAAATATATTCCACTATTTTCCCCAAACCTAAATGGTTTCTAAACTCCAAGACAAAGTGAAGGTCTTATCATGGGGCCAGAGGTGACAGCCTTGCACGTGGACAACCCCAGTTTCACCTGCAACCACATATGGTCCCCTGAGCACTGCTAGAAAGTGACTCCCAAGCAGAGTCAGGAGTAAGCCTCAGGCATTACTGGGTATACAAAAGCAAATATATCTTACCATGTCCTGTGAAATCCCTGCAGGATGAGAGCAGTCACATTCCTGCACTTCTCTGCCTGCTCTTATTTCTTATTTGTCTGCTATAATTAATCTGTTCCAGTCACATTGGGCCCTCTTGGCAATCTATAAATATTCTAAGCATTGTCCCATTTGAGTAAGGTTGTTTGCATTTCTTGCCTTGCTGTCTCTTTTCTCTTCCCAGGAGTCCTATCTGACATATTCCACATTTTCCTCATGTTCTGTTCAAAGGCCACTCTCTTCAGTGAGGAACTCCTTGACTATGCAGATGAAATAACACTCATCTCACTCTTGATTCTACTTACCTACTTAATTTTTGTCCATGGTATTATCCTCATGGTGCATGTATTTAGACTCATATCTTTCTTTGTGCTTAGAACCCTTCTTTCAATTCTGAAAGTCCCTTCTATTAACTCTGAATGTAATAGACTCTGTCTATTACATACATACACTACGGTATTCTCACAACTAGAACAATGAAATGAAGCACCTCAAAGCTCAGAGCTATTATGACAATTAGCAATTGATGGTTCACTGAGAGGAAAGTTGTAAGAACATATTTCAGTATATGATATACATGATCTGGGATTGTGAGCGACTTAAATAGTCATTAAATAGTTTTTTGACAGTAAAAGTGCTAGTAAATAATGTAATTATGAGTAGTTTTATATAAAAATATAGAAATCTATTTTCACATATTATGTTTTAAGAATAATACCTAAACAGTAAGAGAATATCTAGGAAGGGATTGGGGGGAGGAATGAGAAGGCAAGGCAACAGGCAAGGAACTCAGGGCATTATGGGTATAGGGTTAGACATTGCAGTGATGTAGAGGTGAGGTAACTGTACATCAAAACATTCATCAACACTAGGACAAGAACATGACTAAAACTATGAGCAGTAAATTAAAAAAACTAAATTTTCTAAGGACATGGGGGGCGCAGAGGGAAAGAATCTTAGGCTTTTGGTGGAGGAATGCTGATATTGGTAGTTGATTTGGAATTGGAACACAATGCCTTAAACTCTGTTGTGAACAGCTTTGTAAAATCACTGTAGCCTAAATTAATAAATTAGTTACTTTTAGAAAAGGACCTACACGTTAAGTCCATAAAAAGAATGTTTGTGGAATGCTCAATGAAATGACATAACATTTGTGGAACTATTTGTCATGGTGTTCAGAACATGAAGTTTTAACAGATGTTTGTTTTCTTCCTGTCAGTTTTCTGGAGACAGAGAAACTTCTGTTGCTCCTGGACTTGGGGGTGGAATATACATTATATAAAACCTGTTACTCCATTTACACAAATATTTCAGTTTCATTCAACATAAGCTGTGTGGGTGAATTGTAAAAGGGAAGTTTGCCCCAATGTCACACGGATGATATTGCAGATTTCCCACAGATTCTCTCTTTTATTCTGCCTAAGTAAATTCCTAAGTGTCTATTCCCCAAAGACTGAAGATCTTAAAATGCCATAGCATATTGTTTCCCAAATTGTGCTTTAAAAAAAATACAAGCTAGTCACTACAGATTCACAAAGGAAATGCTTCTTTATAGACAGGTAAATTTATAGAAGACTCCATTATATGACTAGATTCCAAATTATAAGTCTTTGTCTTTTATATAAAAGCTTACATTGTGAGTCTTCTGGAGAAAAGGCTTATATGTAGGATTTTACAAACTAATTTCACCATAATACATATAGTTATAAGCTCTCTTGTTATGCTGAACACACACTGGAATATTCAATAGAGTCAAACTTTGCTTAACCATAGAGATAGGTTCTGAGGAATGTGGTTTGATGGACAATATTCTCTGAGAAGTATCATGAAGCTTCATTACTCAAATATACATAATCAAGCCTACTATACAAGAAGGATCTACAGTGTAATTTAGGAAGACCACAATCTTCCATATGATCTGCTAACTCATCATTGAATAACCTATGATGAGTCATTTATTTTAGCTCTGCTTTGTTTCGGGGGGGGGTGGCGGGTGGGTGGCAGATCAGGTGGTGCTCAGGGCTTACTCCTGCTCAGGAATCATTCCTGTTAGGTTAAGAGGGAACAAATGGAGTGCCAGGCCTCATTCCTGGGTTGTCCATATGCTATGCAAGCACCCTACCTGCAGCACTATCTTTCTGTCCTCACATTTTAAGAGGCTTAATTGAATTCTAATACAATCTTCTGGGTTGGCAGGTAAAACACTCCAATTTTACGACAAGGACAAAATTCTCAGCAGGGTAACTGTTCTCAAGATTGGACTGCAACTAGGAACTCAACTAACATTTTGGTCTAGAATTTTCATTTTAATTCTATGGCACAATAATGCCATCTTTATTAGTTTCTTAGAACTGTTGTAACAAATTACCACAAAGTAGGGTTGCTTAAGCAACAGAATTTTTTCTCTCAGGGTTTCAGAGGCTCAGACTGAGAATCTGTTCCATGATTCTCCTCGTTTCTGTGGCTGCTAGTATTTCTTGGAGTTCCTTGTAACTGCCTTGCTCCCATTTCCGCTTCTGTCTTCAGATGAGTTTTTTCCTTCTGTGTCTCCAAGTCTCCCTCCTCATAAAAGCCCTAGTCATTACATTTTCTAGTTTATTATCTTAAAAGAATGACTTATTTGGGGGCAGCCGGTGGAGACTGTGTGGAACACCTGCCCGAGTTCCACTGGACCTCCTGCCCACCTAGCCAAGCAGTGGCCCTCCTCTGCAGGTTCCTAGGTCAGCCGGGTCCTGAGACCGACTGGGGACGTGGCCTCCACGTAGGGGGTGTGGCCTCCCCAAAAGTGGGCATTGCCTTCTTTTTGCAGTTTTATTTCTCATTCCCAGCGCTCTCCACTCACATCCCAGCCTTTATCACCTAATTCTGTGGAAAAAGTCCTGGCCGCCTCAACTAAAATACAACAAAAATCCACTGACCTATTCCAATTCCAACAAAAGACTAGTACTCAAGAAGATGTACAAGCCCAATATAAAAGTGCACCTCCTTTAATGCTTCACTAGATGCCTGTCATAAGCCACAGAATAATGCCTGAGAGGAAGGACAGATTCTAGAAAGGGAGAAGGGTGACCACCATTGGCAGACCTTATTTAGAATCCTTTCCCATGATAAGAGGGAACAGTGCTAGTGAATTCCAAGGTTTTACCTCTAGACAACCACAACAGCATGAAGAAAGAGTGCAAATCTCCACTATAAGAAGAGGACAAAAAAAGAGTCCCGAATCCTCAATAGGGGTTACCCACAAATATGCTCTCTCCGATAAAGAATCCTGAGATGAAATGCTGAGGATGTTCAAGGAACTACTCAAGGAATCAATGGAGGAGAGATCAGAAAATTAAAGGAAAAAATGAAAGAAACAGTGGAATGGATAGTCGAGAAAATACAGGAAGAAATGAGAGCAGAAATATAAAAGCTACAAGAAGAAGTGTCACAAGTAATTGTCATCGGTAGATGAAACTAAAAACTCAGTGGGTGCCCTCAACAGTAGAATGACTACAGCTGAAGACAGAATTAGTGAATTTGAAGATGAGCAACAGAAATTTCATAGGGAACAACAAACAATGGAAAAGACCTCAAAATAGCTCTAAGGAGAATCAGAGACCTAGGGGATTACACCAAGAGGAACAACATTAGAATCATTGGAGTACCAGAAGAACAGGGAGGCAACCTCAGTGAAAAAGTCACAGTCAACAAAATCATTGCTGAAAAGTTTCCACAGTTAAAGAAGGCAGACATCCAGATCCAAGGAGCCAGAAGGGTGCTATCTAAAATAGACCTGGATAAAAACACTCCAAGGCATATCATAGTCAGAATGATGATGCCATAGATAGAGACACAATACTGCAAGCAGCAAGGTCAAAGAAGGAAATCACATACAAAAAGCACCCCTTAGATTTACAGCAGATCTATCAGAGGAAACCCTCTAAGCCTGAAGACAATGGTGGGATAGAGTGAAAAAACTCAATGAAATAAACGCCTCACCAAGGATACTTTATCCAGCTAAACTCTCACTCAAACTCGATGAAACTATACACCATTTTATAGGTAAACAACAGCTCAGGAACTTCATAGACTCAAAACCAAATCGAAAAGAAGGATTAAAGGGGCTCCTGTAAGATAAGAAGGAAAACACTTATAAGCACAACCAACCCCTACAGAAAGATGGCACAACACCATGACAATAATCTCTCTCAATGTAAGTGTTCTAAATGCACCAATCAAGAGACACAGAGTGGCAAAATGGATCCAGAAACTGAAACCAACATTCTGCTGTTTACAAGAAACTCATCTGAACAGTCAGAGGAAATACAGACTCAAAGTTAAAGGATGCAAATCAATCCTGCAATCAAACTGTTCCTTCAAAAATCTGGTGTGGCCGTACTAGAGTCCGACAACATAGATTTCAGGTTGAAAAAGATTAGAAGGAACAGCGAAGGCCATTTTCTATTTGTCAAGGGATACGTACAGCAGGAAGAAATAACACTCTTAAATGTATATGCATCTAATGAGGGGCCAGCTAAATACTTAAAACAACTGCTAACAGATTTTAAGGAGGACATTGCTAGCAACACAACAGTGGTCAGAGACTTCAACACCACCTTATCACCTCTGGATAGATCAACAAGAAAAAACTCAGCAAGGAAACATTGGCTTTGAAGGAAGAAATAGAAGAGAGAGGGCTAATAGACCTATATAGGGCTTTACACGCCAAAAAGAAAGAATACACATTTTCCTCCAGTGCACAAGGAACATTTTTCAAAATAGACCATGTGCTAGGCCACAAAACATACCTCAATAGAATCAGGAAGATAGACGTAGTATCAACAATCTTTTCAGACCATGATGCACTGAAGATAGAAGCAAATCAAGAACCAATCAAACACCTGGAAATTATACAACTCAATATTGAACAATGAGTGGGTCAGGAAGGAAGTCAAGGATGAAATCAAAAGATATCTGGAAACAAATAAGAATGAAGACACGAAGTACAGAACCTATGGGACACGGCTAAAACCATGTCAAGAGGAAAAATTACAGCTTTGCAAGCATTCCTAAGGAAGGAAGAAATACATAGATAACCTGACCTCAAAGCTCAATATCTTAGAAAAAAGACCAACAAAAAACCCCCAAATTTGCCAGAAGAAAAGAAATAATAAAACATAGGGAGATGTATCTTGAGCACTGTGGCAACATCAAGGGAGGGAAAAGAGAGAAGAAGGATGGAAAGAGAAAAGAGAGGGGAAAATAGAAATCAAATGGACCTACTAAAATTGGGGTCTCAGATATTGTCATTTATGTACTTATTGCTAAAACCTCCAGATATTTTTGTTGTGGTTTAAGGCAGTTTGAAGCATACTTCTCTCTGTTACTTTGTAGTGTTGAAACAAATGCAAAATAGTTTCTCTTATTTCCAATTTCTATTCTAGAAAGATATGAAGAAGTGAAGCTGAACAACTTTGGGTTACTTGCATTAGGTGCCTTTCATATTATGCCATTTTCCTTATGATAATTGTAGCACCAAGCTATTACTACCTAAAAAATAGAATTTAGAAGACTATAAAATTTTCCTTTACCAGGAAAGAGTAATGTTTAAAAATGAAATCATGTGTGTGGTATATGATTGTATATGTATGTATCCAGATACACATATATGTCAAACTTAAATCAGTAGAAATAATTAGTGGTAAAGAAACTTCAATTTTCTATTTATTATTAAGGACAGCATCCAGTTTTTTTTTTATCAGGACTCAACTCCCAAATGAAACCTTGAACTGTGCATATTACACAAAAATGTATTTTGATTGCACCATATCCAAGAAATTTAAAAGAAGAGACAAGTCTAAATTACTAGATCTGATGGGGAAAGGAATGTAGAAGGAGAATAGGAATAAAACATTTAATGTTTGGTATAATGGAGGGAAATGTCTGAGGCCTCGAAATGTAATGTCTTTTTCTCATTTAATGCCCTTGGTTTCATGAGTATTTTAAAAATATTTTATGTCAAGTCAGAACTTTTTTTATGTTAAAATTATTAGAGAGACATTATTGTAGAGAATAATATAGTAGGTTTATCCTCTTTAATATTACAGACTAATTGTCATCTCTCCCCTCCGCTCTCCTCCCGTCCTTTCTCTTACACACACACACACACACACACACACACACACACACACACACACACACACACACCACATTCACAGATACACATCAAGCCATCAAATCATGTCTAGAATATTCAAGGGACATAACTTCATCAATAGGACAGAACCCCAGAACTGCAAAGGATGCATTCCACAAAGGCCCTTTCTTGTCCAGTCGGACACTTGTCTGTGACTCTTCATTTCATCCAGATCCATCTGTCTCCACTTCCACAAGCCATCACACCTCAGTGTTGCCCTGACTTTGCACATCTGTCTCCTCTTCCTGAACTCCCTTTTCTAGTCTTACTTTCCTGACAGACATTTCATTCATTGTTAGTCTCCTATAGGTATATCTTTGATGAAGTGCCTAAACCCATAGTTAATCACCTTGCTACCCATGTTACTTGTAGGTTTGCTTCTAAACAGGTAAAAATTCTTTTGGATCCTTTAGGGTTATAAATATAATTCTTTCATTTGAAACCCATCCATAAAAATGGAGGATTTTGCTTTGGGAAATAAGGTAATATAGTGAATATGAAATAAACTTTGGGGTCAAACTACAAAGGTTTAAGCCTCCATTCTACCTGATTTTACAGTGAGATCTTAAATGTTTACCTATCTCTGGACTTCAGTTTTCTTATCTATAAAATGGGGGTTATAGTTATAAAATTCAATAGGATTATTGTAAAGATCAATTGAAATAATCTGTGTTAAGAGATTATTACTTTTTTTTTGTAGGAGTACTGCTATTTATTCAGCCACTGATTAGCTGATTGAATTGGGCATAAACTCCACCTTAATTTTTTATTATTTATTTATTTTTCTTTTTATATTTATTTATTGAATCATTGTGGGAAAAGTTACTAAGCTTTCAGGTTTAAGTCTCGGTCATACAATGATCAAACACCTTTCCCTTCACCAGTACTCATTTTTCACCACCAAGAACCCCAATATACCCCCCTCCCAACCCTCCAAATGCCTGTGAGGCAGATGATTTCTACTTAACTCATCTCTACATTGATTACATTCATTATTTCGACAAAAGATGCACCATTATTGTTTAGAATTTCCCCCCAAACAATCAGAATTGCTGAAAAGGCATTGTGAAATACTTTGTTTTCTATAGCTGGTTATGAAAATCATATAATGTCACATGGCCACGATATTGGATTTCTGCAAAGAGCCAGATAATTACGAGATTGGTTTCTGTGTGTCTGGTGTTATGGCTGTGCCAGAGAGCCGCCTGTGGGGGCTAACTCGTGACCTCGGTATGGAGTGAAGGACGTTCTAGTACCGCCCCCCTTCCCATGAGACTGCAGTTGCCCCGTCACCGCCGGCTCTTAGTTGACTTTCCTATATGCTCTGAGGCGGTGGCCACCCTGCTGCCGGGGGGAAAAAGGCAGAAGGGAAAAAGGTGGAAGGGAGCCACACCCTTTTCCTCCTGGGGAGGCATGGTGCCATAGTTTAATGCATGGTCCATTCACTTTTCTTCTGCAAGCTGCTGTACTCTGGACTAAGTCCTTTTGCTTCTGGAGCCATGGCCATGCCAGAGAGCCACTTGTGGGGGGCAACTCGTGACCTCAGTAGGGCATGAAGGATGAGCCGGTATCGCACCCCTTCCCATGAGACAGCAGTTGCCCCGTCACTGCTGGCTCATACTAGGCTTTCCAATAAGCTCTGAGGTGGCGGCCACCTTGCTGCCAGGGGGGGAAAAGGCAGAAGGGAGCAACACCTTTTCCCTCCCGGGGAGGCATGATGCCGTAGTTTAATGCATGGTCCATTCACTTTTCTGCCATAAGCTGCCGGGTTCTGGGTTAAGTCCTTTTGCCTCTGGAGCTATGGCTGTGCCAGAGAGCCGCTTGTGGGGGGCAACTCATGACCTCGATAGGGTGTGAAGGACGAGTCAGTACCGCCCCCCTTCCCATGAGACTGCAGTTGTCCCGTCACCGCTGGCTCATACCTGGCTTTCCAATAAGCTCTGAGGAAGCGGCCACTTTGTATGCAGTCCAGATGCATTTCTGCCAAAAGCCCCTGGGTTTCAAGATTTGTTTCTGAGTCTCCGGTATTGTGGCTATTAATCAGCTTGATCAGGAGCCAGAGAGGCCGTTTGTAGGTGGCAACTCGGGGTCTCGTTGGGATGGGGACAAAGAGTCGGCTCCACACCCATGTGGTGAGGCCCCATGTGTCTCATCATTGCAGGCCCAAACCTGATTGTCCAGTGGCCTCTGGAGGATGGTGGTCACCGGGCCGCCAGGGGGAACAGGCCAAGGCACGAAACCTATTCCCCCCTGGAGTGGCCCAGCGCCAGTAACCTACTGCAGGAACAGGATGCATTTCTGCCAAAAGCCTTTGGGTTCCGAGATTCGTTTCTGAGACTCTGGGATCATGGCCGTTAGGCAGTTCAATCAGGAACCAGAGAGGCCATGCCTCCAATTATATAGCTGAGTCAGAAGTGGTTTGTGGGTGTGTCTCCGACATACCTAACTTTTGGCTGTTTACCTTCTTGGTAAACTTTGCCCCAAGTTTTTGGAGTCTGGCCAAAGGCACAGCAGCAATTTTGGGGTATCTGAAAATCTGATGTTGCCATCAGGCTGCTGATGCACTCACCTCACAGGTACAGATTGACCTGCTTGCGGCACCATACCCCCAAGGAGATTATTACTTTTGTTCTCAAAAATAGTGTACTATTTTGTCTACTAACTTAGGAAAGGATGATGCTTCCTGTAGGTACTGAACAAACCGATAAACAAAGTGAAACTGAGCCATTTTCAAGACTATATGGCATGAGCTTTATTTTCTTTTTATGGTTGGGCACAGCTGCTGACAAGCTGGATAAGGTAAGGATCGTTCTTCTAATCATCTGAAAAGATACCAATGTCTTGCTGTTTCCCCACCTCTCCAAAGGTGCCATCAAATTGTTAGCACACTTTTGGGGGCAAACCCACACATACAGCCTTCTTCAAAATTTCATACCAATTGTGTGCCCTGAAACTTAAACAATTTGTCTTTGTGAGTCTCTGAGTCAGTCTAGTTCTCAGCCTCAGTTATAAGATAAATAAACATGCCAGAAATACAGTTCTGGCAAGTTCTAGCTCTCTTACAGTAATCTAAGTACCTTAAACAATGGCCATCAGTCTCTTCTTTAGGGCCAAGGAGAAGACAGATCCATGGGCCAAAATTGCACAAGCTCCAGAGGCAGCAATTCCCCTTCTTACTGCACCAGCCCGCAGTGCTTCTTGGACCCAGACTGTTGCTGTGGTTTCCTGACTTGTGTCCTGGTCAGTAGATCCAGGAATTTGAATCTATGCTCTGGAGAAGCCCAGGGTGTGGACCTCTGTGAAAATCTCACAGCCTACTTTCAAGCTGATGAAGGCTGATTAACAATGTACACCAGGTAGGTGTCCATTCCCTCCTGCTGAGAGTTTAGTGTGTTTTACAAGTTGCTTCTCTTATAAAATCAAGTGCCATTTATTTGCTTTTATTAATCCAAATCACTCTTTTTCCTCCAAAATGAAAGATGCATTTATCTTCCTCCTATGTCCCCCCAAGGGAAGCATTAAAGATGAGCCAATTTCTTGCTGGCTGCAGCAAGGCACTGGATTATACTTTAACAAAGCTACAGTGAACTTTGAACTTCAACCCTTGAAGAGTGGTCACAGAGAGTGCTTTCATCTAATTTATTAGCATACAAAATTATAAAAGAGTTTTGGGAATTTACTTTTAGAGAAAATCCATTCATTTTAGTAGAACAAGATGGACAGGCCAGGTCAGTGAAGCATTACAAGTAAATTTTCTAGTCCTCTGACAGCGTCTTGGGGGCTGACTTTTCTTTCTTCTTTTCTTCTACTTCTTCTTCCACCTCCATCTCTGCCTCCTCCTCCTCCTCCTCCTCCTCCTCCTCCTCCTCCTCCTCCTTCTCCTTCTTCTCCTCCTCCTCCTCTTCCTCCTCCTCCTCCTCCTCCTCCTCCTCCTCCTCCTTCTCCTTCTTCTCCTCCTCCTCCTCCTCCTCCTTCTCCTTCTTCTCCTCCTCCTCCTCCTCTTCCTCCTCCTCCTCCTCCTCCTTCTCCTCCTCCTCCTCTTCCTTCTCCTTCTCCTTCTTCTTTTAACATTGTTTAACAATTACTGTCTGAATGGAATTTTAAAACAAAACCTCTGATGATAAACCCCTGGCAAGAGAGAATCTATTTTTTTAAGCACTTTTTTCCCCCATGACATGTGTTCTTTTCACTTTCTGAAATAAACATTTCACTTTGGTAATTCTGTGAGGTGTGGGACTGGGAGCTTACTCATTCTTTCATTCACAGAAACAATTTCTTCAGGCTTAAGTGAGATTTCTTTTTAAAGTCACTTCTTACAAATGAGGTTCATCCTTCTCAAGCTCAGAAGGCTGAACTTGAAATTTCAGTCTCAACTCTCCCGAAGACCTTGTTTTTATTGGGCAGGAGAACTGTACTAAGTGCCCCACCTAGAGGCATTATTTGAAATTGTCTGCAAAGGTGATGTGAATTCAGAGAGCCAAAGTTCCTGAACTTCACATTTAATCAAATGCCCAGAATGGGGAGAAAGTGCACATAAGAGAGACTGAGAAGATACATTTTATATCATCCAATAATTTATAATTTACGGTAAACACATAAAAATATTTTCCCTGCATAACAAAAGTTCAATGCATTCTTTCCCAAGACAGATTACAGAGGTACTTGACCACCTTGTTCTTTGCTGGTCCCCATCGAGCCTTTGAGGAGTGGATTGGTGTGAATGTGAGACTGTAGAAGAAAGGGAAATTCTAACCAAATGTTGAGTCAAGGGGTCTACCTACAGCAAGGATAGTGTGGTGACATCCACATGATTTTCCTTGAAAAATCCTAGAAGTGGGGTATCAGAGAGAAGCTAAATTGCTTGCCAAGCATGCAGTCGTCAGGTTCTTCCCTGGAATCTCCAGCAATGATCCCTGAGCACAGAGCCAGGAATAATCTTGAACAAATTCAGATTGGCCCAAGAATTGGAGGAAGGAAGGAAGGAAGGAAGGAAGGAAGGGAGGGAGAAAAGAAGGGAGAAAGGGAGAAAGGCCTTAGAAGAGGGATGCTGAGACCCTTCCTGAAGCCTAGAAGAGACTTGCACATCTGGTGTTGTCTGAGGCACAGATGTCCAGGAGGTGAGCCAGATGCCCAGATCTGTCATCTCTACTACCCTGGGGAGGGCTGCACAGTCTGGTTATCTAGAATAGTCCCACTTCATGAGCCAAATTGCTTCCCTCACTGCTAACTACTCTCTGCGTGCAGGTTGGGAAGAGCCCCAGGATTCTGGTGTCTTTTCTCCCCAACCATAAATTTCCGAATCACAGCTGGTTGGCTTGTTGTCACCAGTCTCCTGGGGTTGTAGAGCAAATTTTCTTTTTCTGTCTGCCAACTTATAATTGCCTGGGTATTAAATCTGCCAGTTCTAAGGGATCTGCCACCTAATAATAATAATATGCTGAGCAGCTTGTAATTCTGCAAGGAGTGGGATAAAATTGAAGAGGCTCAGTCTAGGACTGATTTTTTTAAGGAAGAAGTACACATATTGCAGCTTAACATATTGAAATACTAAGAAAATATATTGCTGTTTATGAAATGATGCTGAAACTTATTATGGCATAAGCTCAGCACAAATGCATTCCTGGATGACACATGATAGGTAGTCCAAGTCTCCTAGATCTTATCTTGGCACAATTGGTTTGCTGCTACCTTTCTTCAAACTGCTGTCATTCTTTTTCCTTCTATGCTGCTGTTTGCATCTGCTGTGGCCTCTTAAGTGGAACTGCAGCATCTTGTGAAATTATCCTCCTAACAGTGAGTTCTTGAAGGAGAACTTTATTTCTATGTTCTGGTTCCATTGGCATATTCTTCCATTTTATCTTTCTTTCTCTTCTTTGCAATATCGAACTTGAATATTTGATTTCTGTGTTCTCTTGTTTCCTTGTTAAGTTCTCCCCTGTGACCCTGTGAGCCTGCATGTGCATGAGCACACACACACACACACACACACACACACACACACACACACACACATACGAGTTCTTCTTTGCCAGCTTCATTTTCCCCTCTATTACTTGCTTTAACTTTCTCCTGAACTTTCTCTTCCTCAAGTTGCTGGACCACATAATCATAAACTATCATTTTTCTTCTCAAATCTCACGTTTTTTCTTTTCCACTCATTTTTCATTAAGTCTTAAAGGCTATTTGAGGAATATATTTAGAATAAGCTCTTGCACTCTTTGCAAACATGGGACTTAAAGAAACACTCTGCCTCTGTTTATCTTTGTTTTGATAATCACTTTGTTTTGATAATCAGTCTCTTTATTCCCATAACTGTTCCTTTTTCTCATTGTATCTCAGTAATCTTTTTCTAATACTATAAGTTCTCACAGTTTGTTTCATCCCCCTTGTGTTGATGTACACTACTTCATTTAATTGGTATTGGTAGGCTGAACAAAAGCTGAACAATTAAAAGGATAAAGCCATCTCATGGATTGTGGATTATGAATTCTGTGACAATATTGTAAAAGATCAAATTAAATATGATTTAAAAATTGATATTATAAAAAAAGCACTGTTAAATTTTGATCAACATTGACCCAAATGTTAACTTAAAGAGTATACCCAGAAAAAATAAGGAAAGATGGTTGGAGAGATGGTACAGGAGTTAAGGTGCTTCCATTGAGCAAGCTCAAACCAGCTGATTCCCCTAGCACCTCAAATCATCCCCCAGGACTGTCAGGAGTAATACCTGAGTATAGAAACAGTGATAAGCCCTGGACACTTTGATGTGCACACCACAACATCAATGTCACTTTAATATCTAAACCCTTGTGGCTCCAAGAGGTGGAACTGTAAGTTTGGTGCTTCTTTTGCATGTAGCTGAGCACAGAGTGATCCCTGAGTAAGCCCTGAGTAAGCCCTGAGTACTCAGCACCTGAGCCCAAAACAGAACAAAACAAAAAATACTTATAATGTTGTTAATCACTTTAAATAATAAGCTTTTCATAGGAAAAGAGGAAAAGGAAAAAATGAAGGAAAAAATCAAAGAATTAAAGAATTCCTCCTGGGGTGAATAAATACTTGAGTTTTTATAATATGTATACTTTGAGTATTCTGGATGCATTTAAAGGATAAACAAACAAATAAAAAAATAGTTCCTGGCTACATTCTAGGAAATTACTCAATCTGTTAGAAGTATCCCTTATTAAGCTCTGCAAAGAAATGGGATTACAAATAAAAGATTGATAATGTTATTGACTTTCTCATCTCCAACACACTAAGATTGAAAAGCATGAGATGTTGTGGTATTTTGAATAAAAAGTTCTGTGATTAAAAACCTGTTTCCACTGCATTCATGAACTGAAATGAAACATAAAATGAATTAATAAGTAAAATGAATTTATTCTATCCAGAAATAATACTATAAGATCACAGATCACAGATCATCCTGTTATTCGTCGATTGCCTCGAGCAGGCCCCAGTAACGTCTCCTTCATCCTGGCCCTGAGGTTATATTCAAGGCTCTATATTCCCTCGGCAGAGAGACAAAGCCACGTGGGTTCCGGGGCCGAGATCTCCAAGCCTACTCAGATTGGAGTCGAGCATCCTCCACCCAGATCCTCCAAATTCCAGTAGGCGGGGGTCACACCCACCAACTGGCCCCCTGGCGCCGTGTAATCCCATCAGCGGCCAAGACTCTGAGACTATAAAAACCAGCTCCCGGAGGAGGAGAAGAGTGCAGTCTCCTGCCCCCGCGCCTGGCTATTCCTCACGGGAGCCCCTTGGAGGGGAGCAGGTTGAGCTTTCCTCCCCGCCCTGGCCAGGGCCCCGGCAGCCGAAGACCTCCAGGACCAGCCACCACCATGCTGAGACCACTCTCTGCACACCTGAAGGTACCGGCAGAGGGACAAAGCCACGTGGGTTCCGGGGCCGATATCTCCAAGCCTACTCAGATTGGAGTCGAGCATCCTCCACCCAGATTACTATAAGATTTTGACAAAAATTGAAGCCGATCATTGATTTTATGTTGAGAAAGAATAAAATTAAGGAGAGAGATGAGTAATGATTTTGTAATTTGTAATTATTATGTTGTATTTTGTATCATATATTTTGTAATTATCAGAAACCTGATACATAAGAAAACAGTACTACCTCTAAGTAAAATATAAAGCAACTGCTACAGTGCTCACCTTTTACCAGAAAAATTTTATTTAATAATCAAAGAATCAATTCCTCATAAGAGTCAAGCTTCCACTTCCATTGAAAATTAAAATTTTTTTCCTTACTCTGGTTGAAATTATTTGACAGAGTCTTTAAAATGCTTACTACAAAAATTTTAAAATAAGTAACTGTTAATAATCTTAGAACAACTATTAAGATAGAAAGTATTAGGACATAAATGGAAAGCATAAAAAAAGAGCAAAATGAAAATTTCAGAATCAACATTAAAAAGGAAAACCCCAGTAGTGAACAGAAATGATAAAAAAAAGTCAAAAAACATTAGTAAATAATATCGAGGAAAGAATATTGGTCTACTTAAAACATAGACTAAAAGCCCTGAAACTAAACACACTAAGCAAAAACACTGTTATTCTTTGTTTGGATTTGCTTTAGGTCAAAATCTGGTGATACTCAGGAATTACTTCCATCTCTGCTATCAAGAATCACTCCTGATGATGCTCAGAGGGCCTTATGGAATGCTGGGGAGAAAATCCAGTTCAGACACACAAAAGGCAAGGACCCTGACTGCTCTATCTCTCCATCCCTCAAAAGCACTGTTATTGAAGTCACTAAAGTCTCAAAAGGAAGGAGAAAGAGCATGTATTGAAAAGATATTTGAAAAGTTAGTGAATGAAAAGAACCTCAGTATAATAAAAAGTATAAATAAACATATAAAAGTTGAGTGAATCACAGACAGAATAAAACCAAAGAAGTTTAATATAGATGCATAATAATAAAGTTGTGGAAGAAACTGAAGGCAAAGAAAAGGCTTGCAAGTCATCATGGGGAATATTACTCATAGGGAAACAGTAATTCAAATTACTGAGCATTTCTCATCAGGAGCAATGGAGGTAAGAAGTAAAAAGTGCAAACAATTTAAATGTTCAAATAGAATAACTTTTTTTTTCTTTTTGGGTGACACCTAGCTATGCGCAGAGGTTACTCCTGGCTCTGCAATCTGAATCACCCCTGGAGGTGCTCAGGAGACTGTATGGGATGCTGGGAATCAAATCCGGGTTGGCCACATGCAAGGCAAAAGCCCTACCAGCTGTGCTATTGCTCCAGCCCTGAAAATAAGTTTGGAATTTAGTTAATATATCCTTTTGGAATGAAAAAAATCTTAAAATATCACTTAACTTAATCACTTAACTTCCCATTAGTCGTCGATTTGCTCGAGCGGGCGCCAGAAATGTCTCCATTTGTCGCGTGCTAGTGTAGCCCAATGGTATCTGTTCGCTCCAGGAACATGAAGAGCCTCAAACCGATCGTTCATGATCTTCACGAGGAAGTCTGACCATCTGGTAGGTGGGCGGCCACGTGGTCTTTTGACATCCTGTGGAATCCAGTCAGTAACAGCTCTAGTCCAGCGGTCATCTTTAAATCTCATTATGTGACCAGCCCATCTGATTTTTGACACCTTGGCAAATGAGACAGCGTCCCTGATTCTTGATCGTCTACAGATGTCAGAACTCCAGATTCTTTCTCTCATTTGAGTGAAACGTGACATTCCAAGCATAGCTCTTTCAATTCCTCTTTGGGAGACCCGAATAGCATTCTCATCCTGTTTACGTAGGACCCAGGTCTCTGCAGAATATGTTAATGCAGGAAGAACAGTGGAATCAAAGAGATGAGCCGGAGGTTCTTTGTCCTCTTAGCTATTTCTTCGACGTTCTTGAAGGCGTTTCAAGCCGCCCTCTTCCTCCTGCGCAGCTCAGGTGCCAGGTCATTTGTCATGTTGACTTCTCGACCTTGGTACACATAGCTGTTGCATTCGGAAATGGTCGTTCCGTTGAGAGCGAATGGGGCATCAGGAACGAGGCTGTTTCTCATAAACATTGTCTTCGTAAGATTCAGCTGTAGTCCTACCTTTCCACACTCACGGTCAAAGTCGGCCAGCATTTGTGCCGCTTGGCTGATGTTTGGTGTTATTAAAACAATGTCATCAGCAAAGCGGAGGTGGTGTAATTGCCGATCATCTATCTTCACTCCCATTCCTTTCCATTCAAGTCGTCACATGATGTTCTCGAGGGTGGCACTGAAGAGTTTCGGTGAAATGGTATCACCCTGCCGCACCCCTCTCTTGACATCAACGATCACTTCTTTGTAGAATGGTGAGATCCTGGTAGTGAATCTGCAGTACAGCTCACGGAGGATCTTGATGTATTGGGCTTGAATGCCCTGATTGGCTAGGGCTTCAGTGACTGCTTCCGTCTCAACAGAATCAAAGGCCTTCTTTAAATCAATGAACGTTAAACAGAGCGGCATCTTGAACTCCCGAGAAACCTCAATGAGTTTGGTTATCGTGTGGATATGGTCAATGGTGCTGAATCCTTTGCGGAACCTGGCTTGCTCGCATGGTTGTCCTTCATCTAGTCATGGATGTGTCCCTTCTTGAACAGTAGTACAGTCCTGCTGGTTTTTCATTGGGACGGAACCTTGCATTCAGACAGGTAGTGAGTGAAGAGCCGAGCCAATGTATTGATGAGTACTGATGGCAGGTTCTTCAGGTGTTCAGGTCTGACCTTGTCTGGGCCGGGTGCTGTTTGTTTCTTTACCGACGAAATGGTGTGTCGGATTTCGGAAGGGAGAACATTGGGAACGACATATCCATCCTGTGGAATTTGGTATGTCGGCAAGTGGACATGGCTATCGAAGAGATTTGAGTAGAAGTCATGGATAATCTTCTCCATTGCCGTTCTGGAGGATGTGATGGATCCATCAGGACGTCGGAGGGCAGTCATCTTGGTCTTGTAGTTGGCGAAGGACAGGCGGGCTTAACGAATACTTTTCCCAGCTTCTGCTGCATCTACCAGTACTTCTGCTCTTCTCTCTTTGAGGTCTTCCTTGATCGCATGTTTGCACTGTTTTGCGAGCTCGGACGTTAGCTTGCAGGTGCCTGAGGCATGCGCCAAACCACGCTGGTGAATTAGCTCAAGAGTTTTCGAAGACAGGCGTTTTTTTGTGGCTATCTCTCTCTTGGCGTTCCTCGCACATTCGTGGAGGTGCTGAACCAGTCGATCTTATTCCTCGTCAATGTTGTCAACAATGGCATCTTCCCATGTTGCCGCAATAGTACCAAAGAGTTCCCAGTTGGTGGTCATTCTGGGAGTTCTCTTTTTGAACTTTGCAGCCCTTTCTCCCCGCTCTGTGAAGTAGAATTTTGCACGAAGGAGACGGTGGTCCAAACCCGTTCGAAAGTTTGGGACAACAGCGACATCGGTCAGGCAAAACCGTCAATTGAATATGATGTGGTCTATTTCATTGTGGAATCATCCACCGGGAGACTCCCATGTCCAACGTTTAGATTCTGCCTTCTGGAACTGTGAGTTACCGTTGTGTATTCGATATGCCAAAACCAGTAACTACAACTGGTCTCATTCACCTGACCCTGAAGGCTTCACCGACATGGCAGCACTGAGAAGGATGAGAAAGGAGAGGCCGACAAAATCTCAAGGCCGAACTAGGCTGCCACTACGAAGGAAGACAAAAATGATCGTCTGTACTTTCAATGCACGTACGCTAGCATCAGATGCATCTATGGAGGACCTGATGGTACAAGCGCGAATGATCAAGTACGACATCGTTGGTCTGACCGAGACAAGAAGGCACGAATCTCACCATGCCGTTTTTGACACTGGAGAAGAATTGTTCCTCGGAACATGCGATAAAAGAGGTGTTGGAGGCGTCGGTGTCCTTGTCAACACAAACTTGGCCAAAAGCATTGATTCATTCGAATGCCTAACAACCAGAATCGGACGTTTACATTTGAATAGATGTGGCTCACTGCCTGCAGTTTCTATCTTCGTTGTCTATGCTCCAACATCTCATTATGATGAAAGAGAAATCGAGACATTCTACATGGAGCTGGAGAAGTTCTATAAAGAAGACCACACCTTCTACAAGATCATCGTGGGTGATTTTAATGCCAAGATAGGACTGAGAAGATTAGCTGAAGAACTTCACATCGGGACCCATGGCCTAGAATGGAACGAACAGGGTGAGAGACTGTCTTTAAAATATGAAAGAACAAAATAAGGAAAATTAAGAAATCTTGATGATTCTTCAAACACAGTAAATTTCAAAATTCTTAGATTAATTTTTTTTATAAGAATAGAACCAGAGGGAATTTTGGGATGGAGTAATATTGGAAGAGTGAGTAGAAGGGTCTGTTTTGGTGGTTGTTACTGAAATTTTGGTGGTGAGTGTGGTGAATCCTATATACATGCAGAGTTATTAAGGTAATCCCTTGAAATCTATAGTAATTCAAACCAATGCTACATCAAAAAGAAGAAAGAATATTTATTGCCAACATCAACAATGAGAAAAAATCAGTATGTGATCTACAGTTATTAAAAGATAAGGGATAGTTTTGAAAAGCTTTAAGCCAAAAAATAAAGCAACCTAAGTAAAAATGAGCTAAGTTTTTTGAAAAACAACCTCTACCAAAGCACATTCAAGAAGAAAGTTTATTTGGAAAAACTGAATTTATAACTTAAGATCCTCTTACACAGGAAACTGCAGACCCAAATGGCTTTATTTGTGAATTCAATCAAACAATTATGAGGAAAATTATAAAATTCTAATTTTCCAGAAAATTTAATAATGCAAACATTTCCCAACTCATTTTTATGAGTCAATATATTTCTATAATAATATCTTCTATGAACAAAGATTCAAATGCATTTAACAATACTTTAGCTAATTAAATTCAGTATTGGGGGCGGGGGATAATGCACCCTAGCCAAGTGAGTTTCTTGACAACAGCACGATGTGGTTTATAATGACTTGCCAAAAAAAATCACAAACAATATGACTAATGGCTGTAGAACATAATTAGGAAAGAAGTTAGCTTAACATAGGAGTTTTTGAAAAAAGCTCCCAACTGGGTTATTGATGTTGCTTCAGTCCATACCTAGTATGTGTGAAGCACTGAGTTTGATCCCTAGCTCTGCATGGCCCCCCAAGCATTGCTTAGTGTTACTCCAGTGGGTCTCAAGTACCACTGGATGACCCTGGTGGTCCCTGAGCATCACTGCACTGCTCAAGCACTGAATCATCAGGTCCAATACTCAATATAATAGTTCAATACTTTCAATGTAAGATTGAGAAAGAGACAAAAATGTCCAGCTCCTTTCTTCCCAATGTTGTGCTGGAGTCACTAGCCAGTACAATATCGCAAGAAAATGAAAAGAAATTCCTATAGATGAAAAAGAAAGAGACAAAAATATAATTAACTTAGGGCCCTGGGAAAAACTAAATGACAAAATGTGCCTGCAAGCATGAGACTGAGAATTTGATCACCAGTGCCATGTCATCCACATGTGCTGAGCATGGTCCCAAGGCTCAGCTCCACGGGACCCTGGTGCTGCAAGAAAGTGTGCAGCCATTAGCCCACTGCAGCCAAAATGTGAGACCCCAGTGAGAGCCATAGCTAAAAATGTGTTAGCACTGCCATGCATGTGTGCTTAAGCATCACAGCAACCCCCTAACTTCATGAGCTTTTCAACTAGAATGCAGGTAGCTACCATGACAAAGAGAACACTCCTCCCCCACAAGTCAACTTGAGAGCAAGCACTGCAATATGTTACTCCCTCAACCACAAATGCCAAATATGTGAGCACTGCAAATGGATGTCAGAGCAATACAACCAGCCATGCGTACCTCCCCATCACTGCAACATAGAAGGGACAACAAGGGTCAGAAAAAGGGAGAGATCTAATTCACTTTTAAAATAGCTAACAAAGGGATCAGAAAGACAGTACAGCAAGTAGGGCACTTGCCTTGCATGCTGCTCAGTTATGTTTGGTCCCTGGCATCACATAGAGGTTCCCTGAGTATCTCCAGGAGTGTTTTCTGAGCACAGAGTCTGAAGTAAGCTCAGAAAACAGAGGAAATGACCCCAAACCAAAAAAACAGACAAAAAACCCCACAAAACCCCCAAATAAACAAAAGTCTTACTTTTAAAAATATTCTTTTGGTTAAATAGATGTGAGACTCACTATTACCTGCACAACAGTGACCCCATCCATAGGAATCTGCTAGGTACTCTCTAGTAGTTATTTAGTACCAATGATCTGAAGGATTGATGTGATAGAAAGATTTTTCTCTAATTTAATCTTATTGCCCATCCTGTGAAGAAAATATTATTTCCATTTGAGGTAGGCGAAAGCAAACCCCAGAAATGTCAACGAACAGTAAGTGGCAAAATCTAAAGTACACAGTTTAACTTAGAGAGCAGATTAATTGCCTCCACAGTACACTGAGAGGTACATAAAGAAAATATTATATATTAATGCAATGTAATAGAATCTAGCTCCCAATTAAAAGCTATAAACCAACCATAAATTCTATAATTTAAGGAGGAGGAGATTTAGCTTGGGAAGCTTTCATCAGAAATGCAATTCTAGTTTTTAGTCTCAGAACTTGAAATACTTGAATTGTTGAATCATATCAGAAAATTTAATTTCCTGAAAGTCAAGTGTCATCCAAAACTAAGACTTTACTTCTCTGTAAAGTCATTCGATTCAGGGCTAGAGAGGTAGTAACAGCGGGTAGCGCATTTGCCTGGTAAGTGGCCAACCCAGTTCAATCCCCGGCATCCCATATGGTCTACCAAGCACTGACAGAAGTAACCCCTGAACGTTGTTGGGTGTGATACAAAAGGAAAAAAAAATTAAAATAGTCATTTGATTCGTGGATATCTCTAATAAGGGGTGAGCACTCAGAGACTCACAAGCAATGGTATGCAAAATTGTAAATTGTAATTCTGTGTAGTTTAAATTAAAAAAATTATTAATTGAAACTATAACATCTGCCCTTTGATTGGACTCCAAGGACTATACTCAAAAGAGTTTTTGAAAATTGAAGGTTAGTGGAAATAACTGCTTTCACAGCAGTGCTCTATTAAATCCAGCAGAGGGCAATACAACCATCTTTTAAAAATCGTTCCGTCAAACCAAATAAAGACAAAAATGATGTATTTGCTGTTTATTTAGAATTGTGACCCCAAAAGCACATTTAATTAATTAATTTATTTTTTATTCTCAAAGGCTAACGTTTTTTAGCTTGTTAAAATAATACATTCCATATGAGAATCATGCATTCTACTATTTTTAAGGTCATAAGTCTAGCTACATCTTACGTGCTCAATTAGACACGAATCATCTTTGAATCACAGGTGTCAGGGTCAAAATTATATGCTAGGAAGATAACTCTAATGGGGAGAGGATGAGGGAAAGTATTTTTAAAAATTAGGACATGCTTGGCTCAGGGAATATGAACTTGATCGTGATCAGGAAAGCGCAAACTATGGCTTTGATGAGAAAGTCATTGCAGAGGAATGAAAGAGCCCTGAGGAAATGTGTTACAAGATCAATAGACAACAGAGTCAGTCAAAGATAGGGTGAGAATTGAGGTGGGGAGGGAGTATAGGAACACTGGTGGAAGAAAGTCGATGCTAGGAACTAAGGACAACTGAGTCAAGAAAGCAGATGCTCAAGAGTAAATATTATTAGAAGTGAATCAACCCCCAAGTTACGAAAGCATTAATACCACTGTCTTCCTGTGTCCATACAGAAAGGACATTGCTTTAGGGTAAGCTATGCGAAAGACATCATTTACAAGTTCAGTGTCCTTAGAAGGATCGGATTTTACAAGATAACAGAATCTTATTGGGGGGAAAGGTGATTAGCTGGTTGGGGAGGAGAGCACAGAGAAGAGTTTACAGATAAACACATAGGAATGGGAGTGACTCAGGAGCACTATGATGGGGGTAGCCCAATAAACTTAAGCTTCCTGTGGCAAAGGAGAAAGGACAAACCAATGTTATCCTACAGTTGATGATATATCATATGCCTAAAACTCAACTGTCAATCGTTTTGTAAAATGACATTGCTTTAATAGAAAATTATAAATAATAAATATAAATTTAAAAATAAAATGAAATAAAACAGAAACCTTAGAAAAAAATAGCTTTACTTTTCTAACCTGGTTGGAGGCAGAGAAGGTAAGCTAAGTAGAAGGAGAAGGAATAGGTTTAGAACAAAGGATGTTTCTTGTTGTGTCCTAGGCATATCTAGCTGCTGGATTTTTCAATTGATAATTGGGTCTGTTGTTTAGACACAGCGAAATGTAAAAGGGAGATATCAAAGTGCTAGTTATTTATGGCGACAAGTATATAAACAGTCTGAGAGAAAAAGACTCCTGGAGATGACTGAAATTTAATAGAAAGTAATTACATTTATTCAAATTTTTAGGGTACATGAGGTTTTGAAGCCTATAAACAAGGATAACTAGAACAAGAGAATATATTTAAAGAGTTTGAAAATGAAAAACAAGACCATTGAAGCTTGAGAAACATTTCTAGGAAGCAATGGGAACAGATGATTATTGTGAGAAAAGAGTAGAGAACATGAACATGAAAATATGATTTTTTGAGATATATTCATAAAGGGAAAGGAGAAAATAAATGAGTCTATAGGTTGGTGTAGGGACAACAGAAACAAGCATTCTTGTGTCTGCAGTGAAAAAGACATTTTAAAATATATTTAAATTGTTTTTCTTTTTTTCTTAAATATCATCTAGGTAATGTAATAAAAGTTCATAACTTCATCTTACGGGAAAATTGTGAACATAAAAAAAGGAAATATAATTTGAAAGTGAAGACTGCAACATGTTTCTAATTATTTATTATTTCTCCAGTGTCTGTTTGGCTCCTCTTAAAGTTGATGTCTGAAGCTTTGGGACTAGGAGGGTTAGTCAGACTAATCGAGTTTGTCTCCATGTCCAAGTTTCTCTGAGTTGTGGCAAGTGATAGCATCAAAAAGAGCTGGATAGAACACTTGTAGGAAGTTTGCCTTGCATGTGGCCAACTCAGGATGAATCCCTGATATTCCGTATGGTCCCCTGAGCACTGCCAGGAGTAATTCCTGAGTGCAGAGTCAGGGGGTAACTCCTGAGCATCCCCAGGTGTGGCCCCCCCAAAAAGAAAGAAAGAAAGAAAGAAAGAAAGAAGAAAGGAAGGAAGGAAGGAAGGAAGGAAGGAAGGAAGGAAGGAAGGAAGGAAGGAAGAAAGAAGAAAGAAAGAAAGAAAGAAAGAAAGAAGAAAGAAAGAAAGAAAAAAGAAAGAAAGAAAGAAAGAAAGAAAGAAAGAAAGAAAGAAAGAAAGAAAGAAAGAAAGAGCTACTCTAGTGCCCACCACTCACTTCAAAATCATGGAGAGCCCTAAAGCTCATCAGTGTTATGGTATGTGACTAAATTTTGTTGTTGAAGCTTTCAGAAAGTCTCTTATTCTATGCCTTCTGTTTTTTTCTTTAAAGAAAAGATCACTTGGCTGTGGTTTATATTCCTGGCACAATTGGTGAAGTGTAGAATTTGCTTCTTGCCACTAGACTTTGGTCTCTTGGTATAATTTTTGTGGAATCTGCAGAGGCTGCCAGATAAATCCTATGAAGGAGAGAAAAAACTAATACAAAACCTAACCTCGAGTTAAAAACAGCCAAGCCTGACATCAAACAGGATAAATATACTGATTTTATTTAAAATAATAATAATAATAATAATAATAATAATAATCACAGTATCACTGTCATCCCATTGTACATCGATTTACTTGAGCAGGTGCCAGTAACATCTCCATTTGTCCCAGCCCCGAGATTTTAGCAGCCTCTCCTTACTCATCTTTCCTAATGCTGCCATATTGGGGTCTCTTTCAGGGTCAGGGGAATGAGACCCATTATTATTACTGTTTTGGGCATATTGAATACGCCATGGGTAGCTTGCCAGGCTTTGTGGTGCAGGCGGGATACTCTCGGTAGCTTGCTAGGATCTCCAAGAGAGAGATATATATATACATATATATATATATATTTTACCTCTATGATTTCTTGCCTACTGTCTGAACCCCATCAAATATGGTGTGGTAATTATGGAAAATGGGTAGGGAATGTGTTATGATGTGTCCAGGAATATGTTCACACATATGTGAGGCTCGGCCTATGTGTGTGGAAAAGTGGCTTGGAGTGCGGTGGCAGTTGGGCAGTGGAATTCGGCTGCCGAAGATGTGTCCCTTGGGGCGGGGAGGGCTCTCACCTGTCCCCCTCTGGGGCACCCTGAGTGAGAACAGCCTGGTTCTGTATAATAATAATATTAATAATAATAATAATAACAACAACAACAATAATAATAATACAGGGCTTTCAAACACAGAGGCTAAGGAAAATGAAACAGAGAAAGAAGAGATGTGTCCTATAGTATCTGTTCTTGACAGTAAAATTTAACAGTTGGTTTATAAATTTCTTACTCACCTGTTTCTGGCCTAATTTTTTGTATCCCTGTACCATTTCTGCCAATAGTTCCATTAAATGAAAGATAGAATTACTACCCCATGTAAAGATTTATGGAAAGAAAGGGAAAAGGAGCAAGCTTTTTTTCCATATTTCTCCTGTCTTCATCCTGAAGTTCACTAATTAGTACCAAGCATTCAATCCAGTCTTATTTTTAATAAAACTTGCATGTTCGAAGAACCTCTTGTGATCTGACAGGTTGTAATGCAGACTTATGGGACAGGTTCTGCCCTTTCACTCCCATTCTGTTGTGGCTGTTCGTGAAAAGTACAATTCTCATTTTCATTTCCATTTTCTCAGAAGGAGTTAGTCTCTACGTCATACTGACTCTCATTTAGACAAGCGATTATTCCTGGATTTTGCTAGACTCATTTCCATATTTTTTAAACTTCACAGATGCCTTGTCCCAATAGTTTATTATTACCTGCATTATAAACTATTTCTGGAAGTAGGCAAGATTGTGATCACTACCTTAATGTGGGTTCCTTAGAAAATAAACCCTGAGGCAATTAACTTCTAAGTTTATGCTTTATTGGGGGTGAAGTTCCAGGAAATCCAGAATGAAGGAGAGTGGGAATATCACCATGCTAGTCAGAGCTGATTTCCCCGACAGCCAGCTACTCCCCTTGTTAACAACTTTATCAAAAGTTGTCTGGACCAACTGTGTATCAGACCTCTCCATAAAGGAAGAAGGATAGTCAGTTTATCAACTGATTTTTTTTTCTCATTTTCTGTTTGCCCTTGGCCCAGTTTCACTCTCTATGAAGCAACAGTCTAGCATTTCCAGATTGTATTACTGGTCTCTCCAGAGTGTCTACAAATTCAGTTAGGCCAGACCATAGGTTTCTCTCTCTCTTTTTGCCAACTGGTGCACAACCAGTGAAGCAGGCAGGGAATCAGATAGGGAAAGGGACACCCATAGCAATGAATTCTTGGGAAGTAATAAAACCTATAGCCCTCAGACTGCTAAAAAAAAACCCACCTGGTGAAACAGGAACTAAGGATTGATAAGACCTTTACCTGGCACCAGAACAGACCCAGGGAAAGCTGGGCTCTCAACCAGGAGTAACCCCAGCAGGAACAAAGTCCAGGAAAGGAATTTCAAGGAAGACAATACTCATGTTTCCCGTTCTACTATTGGCAACAACCCTAGCAATGGACCCTTACCTAGGTAGAAAACCCAATATAGGTCAGCTTGGGAGAAATCCTGTACAAGCCAACTTGAAAAAAAATGAAGAGTGAGTGTGTATTGCCTGAGTCCATATGCTGCCTGTGTCCATGTGTTGTTGCTTGCTGCTGAGTACATGTGGTGTCCAACCACATAAGTCACCCGTATCTCCCCTCTTGAGAGATGTATACTTCCATATGTAATGCTGGGATGTTCCCTATCTGCTCTGCCGAAGCCCGTGTTCTCTCTTGAGCGTATTCTCTCTCTTACATTCTCATTCTCTCTCTTCTGTCTCTCTCTCTTTCTTTCTCTCTGTCACTCCCCTCTCTCTTCTCTCTCTCTTCCTTCACCCCACCCCTCCTTCCTCAAAACTTCCAAATAAAATCTGTAAATCTTCACTGCTCAGCTCCTCCTGAAATTCCTTTCTATGAGGGAGAGGCAGGGACCTGAAATTCCTGGGTAAGATCTAGGAATGGATTTCCTTTCTTAAAATAAGCAAGGCTTTCAGAAGACTCTTAGTAGTCCTAGTTTCCCCAGCTGTTCACAGGTGGCAGTGGTGGCTCAAGGCTGCCACCTTTCTCCTCCCTACTTCACATAAGTCACCCAGGGACCCCACTGGCATCACCAGGATCTGTAGCGGCGGTGCTAGGCATTTGATGCTATCTCTGGGGTTATTTGAATTGACCAAGAAGCAAAGAAAGTGGTCAAGATTGGGAAAGGGAGTCTGGAAGCCAGCCTCATGGATTTGAGTGATTCAGAAACAAGGTCCAAGCCAATCTATGTTTCCAACAATTTGAAAATAGTTCTTTCTATTTTCTTAAGTTTTCCTCATTTGAACAAGTTCAATTGAGGATCTCTCCACGATTGGTATCCTTATGACAATTCCTCCACAGCTTCCCTAGCATGTAGAAAGATGGATTAGTTCTTACTTTCCAGGAGGACGGAGACCAGGAATCCCTATCCACCCCCAGAATATGTAAATTATAAAATGTTATTTTTTATCTTCATTATATTTGATATTCTTCTTAATATATGTTCAAACTTTTAGATTTTGTTTACAACATCCCTGCCCTGCCATGTATCTATCAGGATGAGTGCCAGCAGCTCACACTCCTTTCTGTTGCTTCTTACAAAGTCTGCTTCTCTGAACCGAGCAAACTGGTATTTCAGTTGAACCAAGTACCTTTCTCTTTGGCTTCTTTTTTTTCTGATCATTTTTCTCCACATGTCTTAGGAAACTCTTGCTTCTGTGAATGCGTCATAAGTTCAATATGAGTATTAATGCTCTTTGGAAAGAATCTTTCCCTTGTTTGTGTATAGACATGCTTACAGCATTCTGGGTAGTGTTGGACACTCTCCAAGTTTTGCCAAGTTAATACTTGTGGGGCTTTTTTTTATACCGTGATCATTCCTCTTTTGTCTGTTATAACTTCTTATAGATTCACATATATGTGACCAAATAAACAACTCCCTGTTTTCTAAAAGGCCTGGGGAAAAACAGATTAGGGGCCTCTCCTCTATTTCTTTTTATTTGTCATTTTGGCAAAATATTAGAAGACAGTGGTGTATATAATGCTCTCATTCACAATGGAATAAATTAATATTTGTGATCTTCTATTTTGATTTTGGTTCATTTGTGTTGAATAAATATAAATATAAAAATAAGTATAAATCACTATACTTTCTCAAAACAAAATGTAAGTCTCAAACTTGTTTCCTCTTATATTGTGTGCCTTGCGTGGTGGCCTGAAATTTTTATTTTCTCTATTGCTTTCATAAAACTCACATAGACTGATTAATTAAACTAATATAAATAAATGCAATAAAGACAGAAAGTACTAGATCAGTTGAAAGGGAAAGAAATGAGGTGAAGGGCATACAATTCAAATGATCAAAGCTAGTTGTTTTCATTTGGGGAATGACTTTTAAATTACATTTTTTTCTTCTTTTTTCAATTTTCTGATGGTTGTTGGAACTTTCAACAAAGGTTTTGCCTTTACTCAATAATAAACCAACCTTTGCTGGTGGAATTTATTCTCTGTAACAATGTCTCATAAGTACATTTGCAAACTCATGCCGGTAGAAGCATGTTTGGAGACAGAGTTCTGATTTAACTCCAAATGTCAGCAGTAGTACTTGGGCTGCATTTTTATTAGTACTTGTCACCAACAAACACATTTAGAAAGTGATTCTTGATGAAAAGCATCACATTTGCCACAAGAAGCCCAGGAATTCCTTCCTCTACGGTGAGGACAATATCCCAGACTTCCTGGACCTCACTCACATTCAACTATATGTTTCAAAGCGTGGACCAGGCCCGGCCTCTAATGACATATTTGTGATATAACTACAGCATTTTCGATGTCCCCAGAACCACACATCTCAGGAGTGAGTTTTTGGTTTGAGTAAAATGTCGTGAGATTTGGTCAATACCTTTAACATAAAACAGCTTGAGGAAGAAAAATGGCTGCTAGGGAAAAAAGTCAAGTGCAGATGATCTAGTTGGTGTAATATTTCATTTTGGAATACCAAGAAGAGTCTTGAGCTGGATTTAGGCCCAGACAACTTCACTCCTGTCCCCATCATTCATCAGCTCTGCATACTGGAGTGTATATACATCCCTGCACTTTTCCTTCCCTCTGTTGATGTTGTTACTTAGGGGTTATGTGCATAGCTGGTTGTGGTGGTCACACACTGGTAGTAACACACTCAGTTGAGGTGTTGTGATAGAGGTGAAGAAGGGGTGGGATCAGGTCTCACTCTTGGCCACAGTGCTCATCCATCTTATTTGTTGCCACCTTCTTTTAGTTGCAGTGTGGATGGTGGTGTCACCAGAAATCTCTTGAGCAAATGTGGATCATGGATAGCAGAGCTGCTAGGTCTCAGTTAACACACACGGCAGCAGTAAGGAGTGAACTTGAGGCTTCATTCTTGCAAGATAGGCACTTTAGCCTCTGAGTGATTTTCCAATCCCTGAGTATGCTTATAAATTTTACTGAAACTTACTTTTCTTCTTTGCAAAATGGAAGTAATAATATTAGCCTGAAAGGCCTGTTGTGAAGATAAAATGAGAAGAGATATGGAACAGTTATCCAAATGTTAGTTTTATCTCTCTGCTGCTCTTTCTTCTTTCCCAAGCACGCTCTTTCTCTGATGAGTACATGTGAAAGACCAGGCAAGAGTAGATGCCTACAAGAGTAGATGCATTGGTTTGAGTTATGAAATAATTATTCATGACCTGCTTAAATACCTCCTATAATCCATATTTGAAAAACTACACATTTATTTTCTCTATAATTTGTCTCTAAAACAAGTTATCATTTAAAACAACTGTGCAGTAGTGATATCTATAATGGTAATATCCAGGTCCTTAAACCTATTTAAGAGCATACTTTTAGAGACCAGAGTGATTGTAAAGTAGGCGGGGAACTTGCCTTGCACATGGGTGACCTGGGTTTGATGTCTAGCACTCTATATGATCTCCCAAGTATCTCTCGAAGTGATTTCTGAGCACAGAGCCAGGTGTAACTCCTGAGCACGTCCAAGAATGGCTCTCCTCCCCTATCCCTTGCACCATCCAAAAATATACTAAGTTCCATCTGCTGAGCTGAGCACCAACTTTATAAAGATAACCAAGACAATCTTAATTCCAGAAACTTTTAGACTTTCTAATCTCCCATCTCTCATTATTGCTCTACGAAGTGGTACCATTGGCAACTTTGTAGTCATCATACCACTGTATCACTGTCAACCTATTGTTCATTGATTGCCTCAAGCAAGCCCCAGTAATGTCTCCTTCCTCCTAGCCCGGAGATTTAAAAAAGTGCCACATTCGAGACTCTTTCAGGGTCAGGAGAATGAGACCCTTCATTGTTACTGGTTTTTGGCATACTGAATACACCACGGGGAGTTTGCCAGACTCTGCCATGTGGGCAGGATAGTTTAGGTAGCCTGCCAGGTTCTCCAGAGTAAGAACTAGATAATAAGATGTCTATTATGCTCCGGGAGCTGGGTCTTTGTGTGGATTGGATTACACAGCACCGGGGGCAGTTTGTGGGTATAATGCCTACATACTGGAAGATGGGGGATCTGGGTGGAGGAGGCCCCAATCCCAATCCGAGCAGGCTTGGAGATCTGTGCCCTGGGTCCCCCACACCTGGGTTCCTCTGCCGGTTTCTTTGTGTGTGAGACTCATCAGAACATGTGGAGAGTGGTTTTAAGCATGACTGTGGCTGGAACCGGAGGTCTTCAGCTGCCAGGGCTCTGCTCAGGGTGAGACTGGGGCCTCTTGCACCCAGATCCCCCATCTTTCAGTATGTAGGCGTTACACCCACCAACTGCCCCAGCACCGTGTAATCCCATCAACGGCCAAGACCCAGAGACTATAAAACCCTGCTCCCAGAAGAGAACAGTGCAGAGTCTCCTGCCTCTGTGTCTGGCTGTCCTCACTGGGGACCCTTGGAGGAGGGTTGGTTGAGTTTCCCTCCTCACCAGAGCAGAGCCCCAGCAGCTGAAGACCTTCAGTCATCATACCAAAAATTGCATATTGATCTATAATTTCTAAAATATTTCATAAAGGCCAGTATAAATTAGTAGAAAGACAGATGTCTTTAAATAATCAGGATACTTCTCCTTATGTCAAAATTGATGGATACCAGCTTGAAATTAATATTTTCAGTGACTTCTAAAAGTATATGGATAATTACCTCATATCACTGCAGAAAATTTCCAAAGATAAATATTCCTTTTAAATGGCATATCATTTTTTTATAGGAGAATTTCATAGCTTCAGCCTCTGATCATAAAGCAAGTATTTTTTACCACAAAATTCAGTTATTGTAAGATAAAAAATTTCCTTGAATTTATAAATGTTTTAATTTTTAATTATTCTGTTTTGAAAAGTGCATACATGAATAGATGAAGAGAAATTGTTTCTTCCTTGTGTTCTATAAGATGGCTCTGTGATAGGCTAAATCACAGAAACCTTAATTTGCCTATTTTCCTCATTTCCCTTCTTGTTTAATGAGATGGATCCTTAGAGTTCCTTCTCATAGGGATTTTGCCAGGGATGAATTCAAAAATCTTCATGTGAATTCTTTTTACCTTTTAAAAAGGCTAAATTATTTGTTCATGGACTAGATTAGATACTCAAAAATTTAAATGTTTTCCTAGTAATGAAAATGTAACCAATAGTAAAAAGTGTTGTTATCAGTCAAATAATGTCAATATAGTGTTAGTAATATAGATGATAAATGCAGTTGTCACAGATATTATAAACCTTATAGTGAAAGGGTCTTTATATCATGAACTCAAACACAATTAGCACAACTATTCTATTTTACAGCTTGCTAAAAGATTTCTTCTTCAATGACAATACTTAAAGTCTTCATAAAAATATAAATAATTGAAGCTGAAGCTTTAACAAATATTTATTTAAGGACCTGTAGCTTACTTAGCTTAAACTTTATACTCATAAATTTAAGTCCATTGTTTTCCCTTTTCTGAGTCTTGAAATTAAATTTTAAAATAACTTGATAAAAGGAATTACCTTCTCTAAACTACTTATTTATTTAAGTGGGAAAATAATTTGACCTATTTGAAAAATATCTTCCAAATGTTAGTTTAGGAAATAAGTCTGGACTTAATTTATGAGAAGTGCATACAGAAATTGGGGGGAAAAATGCGAGTCTGTGTTCTGCAATTATTTTTCACTTAAAAAAAAACTGCTGACACTGGAAACCCACCATTGAAAATTATTTTTGATCTGCACTTACAAACTATGAGACTATGTTAAATAACCTTCAAATTCTCTCTGTGAAATTTTCATATTTGTTGGTTGTGATGGAACAATCTTGGAGTCTTAAAAAAACAAAGATTCTTACAAAATGGATTAAACTCAAAACAGCTTGAATTCTTAATGACTAGACTAGAAAGATTCCAAATCTCTGTACCATATTGACTTTTTTTCATTCAACTCCTCAAAATATCACAAGACAGTCATCTAGCCAGCTAAGCCTTATTGACTCAAAGTTATTGCCATTTGAGAGAACGCCCCTTTTGACAGAATTCTACAGCATCTTATATAAGTAGATGTAGAATCTACTTATCTACATCCAGTAGATGTTTATTGGATGTTGGCATCTAGACTGGTATTGTTCAACATGAAGAGCTGATGGAAATTGGTCAGTTTGGAGCCAGGCAAGGCAGTTCTCCTGAGACCACATGGTTTTCAGGGTTGATCCAGGTTATGGTTACTCCAAGCTCAGGGACACCATGCAGTATTACATCAGACAGAACTTAGGCTATATATGATCAATAGAACTTGGGCTATTGATTGAACTTAAACAGGTTAGAGATTTTCTCTAACATTCAAGTTATCACCCTATCTCATAGAGAAATGATTTTTAATTACTGAGAACCATCTTTAGGGTTGGACATTCCAGAGCCATTAACTGACTCCACATTTTACAAGACTTCTAAAGTGATCCCAAGGAGCTTACTCAGTGAAGGGGCAGCGTTTTGCTGCAAAATACTATGTTCTTAAAAGAGGGAAACACAAAGCAGATTAAAATATTTGCATTGGAATGAGTACAGTAGTTTTTGATAAAATACTTACCTGGAAGAAAGGATATTTATGTTTATCTGCTCTTGGCTACTGAATCATTTTGCCATCATAGTAATAAGGCATGTTGTTGCCATGGTTTAAGATTATATCTACAAACATTTCTTCGGATCTCTTCTGTTGACTAATGAGTCTAATACCAGACTTGATATCTTTAGATGGTAAGTTTAATTTTATTTTGATTGTTAAAGTTAAGTTCCTGTCCAAACATTGCATTTGTAGACATCTAAGTACAAATTACACTTTTTAATTGGTTCATAACATTATTATGCATTTCTTCCAAAATTAAGTGACTACAAGTGTGACCATTCTTCAATTTCCAGAAATTGAGCTGAGAGAAAGTTCTCTTTATTTTCCCTGCTAAGGTGAATCAGAAGTGACAATAAGAATAACAAAAAACAACCAATAAATGCTTAGTAACTTGCTTATACAAGTTATGAAAACTCACTGAACTTCAGTAGTGTTTTCTTGTTAATGGACACAAACATAATTTATTAAAGTTATAATAGTTACACAGAGAAGTTCATAAAGTATTACGAAGGGTACTTGACACATAGAGATGAATAATCGCTGTCTTCATTTTTATTAAAATTTTATTTATTTGTGATCTATAAATATTTAGGATATATCTCACTAATCCCCAAATCAAAGATAGGATGCACTGGTAAACTCTTTATTATAAAATCATGAGAAAAAAAGGCGCAAATAACAGGAAAAGAACTACATCTAGTGATGTTTACAGTTATTGACTTTTGATTTTTTTTTAAATTTTTTGTTGAGTGGCCATTCTTGGCAGTGCTGGGTGTAGGGAGTGAACCCAAGTTGGCTGCATGAAAAGCATTGTATGGTCTCTCTAATGCACTGGTAGTTGAAGAGCATATGCATTAATAATTGTATCATAAACCGTCCCTTGTATATCAAATAGTAATGGTATGTCAGTGAATTTGTTCTCATAAATGCAACATTGCTTTTCAGTCAGAATCTGAATAAACCCCCGATTCATTACATCTATCAGGAATTCTTTGGAAAAATTTTTGTTTTGGTGCTAACTCAATTATTACATGCTCAAATTTTACTCAGCAGTTTGCAGTATCAGTAAGTTTCAAATGATAGGAAATGAAAATAAACTTCAATAGCTATAACGTTAGAAATAAAGTAGTCAAATACTTGTATATCTTCTTAAGATTGATTATGTATTAATTAAACATCTCTAAAATAGAATAACAGAGAAATGGACTTAAATGGAAATTACTTAGAATGAGAACACTAAGCAATAGCACAGAGGATAGGTCGTTTGCCTTGCACGTGGCTGACCCAGGTTTGATTCCTCCATCCCTATTGGAGAGCCTGGCAAGCTACCGAAAATATCCCGCCCGCATGGCAGAGCCTGGCAGGCTCCCCGTGGCGTATCCGATATGCCCAAAACAGTAACAACAAGTCTCAAGGTGGAGATGTTACTGGTGCCCGCTCAAGCAAATAAATCCATGAACAATGGGAGGACAGTGCTACAGTGCAGAGAACACTATAGGGGTCAGAGCGATAGTACAGTGGGTAGTACATTTGCCTAGCACGTGACTGACCCAGGTTTGATCCCCAGCATCCCATATGGTCCTCTGAACACTGCCAGGAGTAATTTCTGAGTGCAGTGCCAGCAGTAACCCCTGAACAGTGTCAAATGCGGCCCAAAAAAACAAAAACAAAAGGCAAAAAAATGAGAATGCCATAAAAGTCAATATATTTAAATATAAATCAGACTTTAACAATGGAACAAATGTTACATTAAAATATCACAACTTGGTTTCAATATGCTTTGATAATTTTAGATTTCTTTGTAAAGACATGCCGATATTAACTTGTCAAAATTTTCAGTGTTATTTCACTATCATAATCTCACTTTCTACCAGTTTCAATGAACTGATCTACTTTAGTGTTTCAGGTCAGGTTTTTATTATTTGATGGAGTAAATAATAAATAAGTAAATAAATAATAAATAATAAATAAATAAGTAAATAATAAATACTCCTATCTAAGTAAGGAGGACCTTGTTTTTTCCTTTCTTGTTAAGTAAACAGCCAGAAAGAACAACCATATTTTCAAGTTAAAAGTCATTGCAATCTAATTGAAAACTTCAGGCTAAATACTGGTAATACTCTAGTCATTCTTAAGGAAAAACTGAAAACAGATTCAAGTTGGCTTTAAACTGTAATCTGTCTAATAATCAGTGTAGATAACAAATAGATGCTTAAAGAACATTAAAACAGAAAATAATCAGGAAAAACACAGGTTAAATAAATAAAGTTTAACATATCTATTCATTTGACCAAAACATTAAAATATTTTGCAAGTGGGGTTAATATAGAGTTACTTGATTTTCCAAAGATAATACTAAAGGAATGTTTGGAGAGAATTTTGATGTCTCTAGATTTTCTTCAGTTCTAAATAAGGATTAACACCAACCATGCATAAATCTGCTGTGAACTCAAACAATCTCTTAAACCTGTTGTAGATTTCCCTCTGTTCTTTCAGGATTAAATCCAAAAATGGTATTTGGACCTTAAAAAAGAATCTTAGATTGTGTAAAGCTCAAAGTATTAGAACCTTCTGTAAATTTTGACCTACAGCGACACTGTTGTAACATATGCATTTTGAGTTATTTTCCAAGTTTAAGCCACATTTATTCCGGGTTCTTTTTTGTCATTGAGAAAATACTCTTATGTCACAGCTATATAATTGTGTGTGCACATATAAAAACACAATTTAAGCACATACAACACATTTCGTATAATACATAATCCTATATGACACATGCCTTAGCATAACACATATAAACATGTTTGAATGTATACATGCATAGTATCTAATAAAAAATCTCATTAGCTATGTGATCTAAGTATATTTGTAAACTGGAACTATAACTCAAAATGTATGCTCTGATAATTGAGGATCGGAAGCTTAAATTTTAATACATAATTTCAATATATTTAGCTTATGTATGTTTTTGTTCATTGAAATAATAAAACATATGTGTTATATGGAAAATTTATGGGTAAGTTTTAAATGTGTATGGGATGCCAGGACCTCATATATGACAAACATGCACTCTGCCCTGAGCTATACCTCCAGTTCCCTTCAGAACTTTTAATTGGGAAAGTATCTTGTTCACAAATATTTAGACAAGTGAGTCATAGAAATGCAATAGATACAAATATATATTTTAATACAAAAGCTTTATAAATCTGCAGTTACTTATTTTGGCCCCTAGATGACACCTTTGCTTTTATAATGAAAAAACAACTAAAAACTTAAGACAGAAGAAGTAAAATAGAAGCAACAACAACCAAAACATGGATACATATAGAGGTATTTAAGGTTGAATGAATTTCAATTAAGATAATGAAAAGATTGTAGGATTTGGAGGCCTCCAATGTTGCTGTTGAATATTGCCTTGTCTTTATCTCAACTGCACAACCCTGATTCCATCTTGCAATCATCTAGGGCACTTATAGGAAATTTACCTAAAATTTCATACTTAGAATATGAGTTTATGAAGTGTTTTTTTCTATTTAATATTTGTATCAAAACAGGTAGCTGATCTTTACCTGAATTGAAGAATGAGAATAAAAGAATTTTTTTTGTAATATGTATAAAGAGGTTTTTAATATAGTCTTTAGAAATAGTACACAAATGTTTGTTCCTATTCAAGAAAGTGTCAGAATTTCTAAGGGTGGAATTCTATAAGTGCCCTACATGATTGCAGTATGGAATCAGGGTTGTGCAGTTGAGACACAGACAGGACAATATTCAACAGCAGTATTGGAGACCTCCAAATCCTGTAATTTTTATTTCCAGCTTTTAGTTTTGATGTCACAGAAATGTTTTTCCTCTTTCAGAATAACCTTTAGTTTATCTATAATTCTTACTATTATTTTCTAAATTACTTATTTGTTTATTGAACCACCGTGAGAATAGTTATAAAGCTTTCAGGTTTAAATCTCGGTCATACAATGATCAAACACCCATCCCTTCACCAGTGCACATTTTCCACAATCAAGAACCCCAATATATGCCCCCGCATCCCACCCCTCCCCTTGCCTGTAAGGCAGATGATTTCAACTTAACTCTATCTCTACTTTGATTACATTCATTATTTCGACAAAGGATGCACCATTATTATTTGGAATTTTCCCCCAATAATCAGATTTGCTGAAAAAGCATTGTTAAATAATTTATTTTCTATTGCTAGTTATGAAGAGCTGATTATGAAGACTTTGGATTTCTGATATTTTACTAATTAAGTCTGGAGGGATTTCTGCCAAAAGCCGCTGGGTTCTGAATTGGGTCCGTGTGCCTCTGGGGTCATGGCTGTGCCGAAGAGTTAGTTGCTCGTGGGGGTCAACTCATCATCTCAGCGGGACAGGAAAGAAGGGCTAGTTCCACACCCCATCCAATGAGGCCACAGTTGACCCGTCAATGCTGGCTCATACCTGGATGTCCAATTGACTCTGAGGTGGCTGCCACGATGCCTCCTGAGGGAGAAAGGCTGAAGGAACAGACACCCTTTCCCACTTGGTAGGGCATAGCACTGAGGCTTAATGCATAGTTCAGTCATACTTCTGCCAAAAGCCACTGGGTTTCTAATTGGGTCCATGTGCCTCTGGGGCCATGGTCATTCTGGAGAGCCGCTCTGTGGGGGGCAATTTGTGATCTCAGCAGGGCAGGAAGGATGGGCCAGTTCCACTCTTACTATTATTTTTCTAGAATTGAAAATACCCTGAAAAAATATTGTCATCTTTTAGTTTCACCAATAATGTTGTACTGTTCTTAATCTTTTATATTCCTAGTTCTTATTTTATCACTGTCATCACATAAAATATCTCTGTTTCAATGTAAACAGCAGATATTAATTTCTTTTTCCTCAAACTTCAGCTTGCATATCAATATCTATTGTTATATATCTTTGTCTTTTTATTTTTATGTATAGTTTTGGTTTCACATAGGATTCAGCATATTGTTGCTGAAACAAATGACCACGAACTGGCCAGAGTGATAGTACCGTGGGTAGGGTGCTGGCTTCTCATGAAACCAGGCTGGATTTGGTTCTCAGCATCCCATATGGTTCCCTGAGCACCACCAGGAGTGATTCCTGAATGCAGAGCCAGGAGTAACACCGGAGCATTGCCACGTATGGTCCCGCAAAGTGGAAAAAAGTCAACACAATCTGTTCGGTTTAAAACAGCACATTTATTCTCTGACTCCGAAATCATAAAAGTACTAGGTCAATTTTACTAAACGTGAAAGGGCTAAATGCAGCTGCAGGAGCGAGTCCTCCTGGAAGCTCTAGGACAGAGGGATTTCTAGGCTTTTCTGGTTTCTAGTAGACAGTCTCTGCTCTTTGAGTGGCTAGTGATCCTCTTTTCATGTCATTCCAAGTTCATTCTTCATGATCTATTCTATAGTGATCACTGTTAATTTTCTATGTGCTCTTCTCCCAAATATCATCATTTTTTATCAGAACAAATGTATTTTGGGAAGAGCAAAATGACCAGAAAATTCAGGTTTTCTTTGGGGTCACAGTTCTGAAGACTCTGGGTACCTCAGCCAATCCGAATGAGTGGAACCTAATGAAGTGACCTGAGAAATGATGTTTAATCTGATTCCGTTTCACAGTAAGCCCTGTAGTATACTGAGTAGGTGTTTTCTATGTCCAAATGTGTATTTACAATATATATTTTCAACAACTGGCACAATCCAAGCCTGGTTTCTGTCACTATGGATGCCATGCCTACCTACTGCAGACTTTGATTATGAAATTGTCACCAGTTGCTAAATTGTTTACTTCACTGTTACTGAGGGTCTTTTTTTTACATCAGACAAACCTAATCTTAAGTAGTAGTAATTCAGACATTAATATCTTTTCAATTCCTTTCCTAAGTTATTTCTGTGGTTTATAATCAAGAAATGTAGTAGGTCTTATCGGCATGATCTCAATTTTCAGAACCACCAAGAGCCTAGCATTATTATTTTATTTTTATAATAATAATAAATTTATAATAATAAATTTTATAATAATAAAAGGCAGAGTCTCCTACCCTGTGTCTGACTATCCTCGCCAGGGCCCAACAGCTGAAGACTTCCAGGCCCCAACCAAGGCCTTACTGGAGCCACTCTCCACACACTTGGATAAGCCTCAGACATAACCGAACTGGCAGAGGAACCCAGGTGTGTGGGACCCGGGACTGAGATCTCTAAGCCTACACGGTTTGGGACTGGACCTGTCAGTAGCTAAACAGTTACACCCTCCAACTGCCGTGTAACCCCAACAAAGGCCAGGATCCAAAGATTATCACAACAAGCTCCCGGGAGAGCACAAGGCAGAGTCTCCTACCCTGTGTCTGACTATCCTCGCCAGGGCCCAACAGCTGAAGACTTCCAGGCCCCAACCAAGGCCTTACTGGAGCCACTCTCCACACACTTGGATAAGCCTCAGACATAACCGAACTGGCAGAGGAACCCAGGTGTGTGGGACCCGGGACTGAGATCTCTAAGCCTACACGGTTTGGGACTGGACCTGTCAGTAGCTAAACAGTTACACCCTCCAACTGCCGTGTAACCCCAACAAAGGCCAGGATCCAAAGATTATCACAACAAGCTCCCGGGAGAGCACAAGGCAGAGTCTCCTACCCTGTGTCTGACTATCCTCGCCAGGGCCCAACAGCTGAAGACTTCCAGGCCCCAACCAAGGCCTTACTGGAGCCACTCTCCACACACTTGGATAAGCCTCAGACATAACCGAACTGGCAGAGGAACCCAGGTGTGTGGGACCCGGGACTGAGATCTCTAAGCCTACACGGTTTGGGACTGGACCTGTCAGTAGCTAAACAGTTACACCCTCCAACTGCCGTGTAACCCCAACAAAGGCCAGGATCCAAAGATTATCACAACAAGCTCCCGGGAGAGCACAAGGCAGAGTCTCCTACCCTGTGTCTGACTATCCTCGCCAGGGCCCAACAGCTGAAGACTTCCAGGCCCCAACCAAGGCCTTACTGGAGCCACTCTCCACACACTTGGATAAGCCTCAGACATAACCGAACTGGCAGAGGAACCCAGGTGTGTGGGACCCGGGACTGAGATCTCTAAGCCTACACGGTTTGGGACTGGACCTGTCAGTAGCTAAACAGTTACACCCTCCAACTGCCGTGTAACCCCAACAAAGGCCAGGATCCAAAGATTATCACAACAAGCTCCCGGGAGAGCACAAGGCAGAGTCTCCTACCCTGTGTCTGACTATCCTCGCCAGGGCCCAACAGCTGAAGACTTCCAGGCCCCAACCAAGGCCTTACTGGAGCCACTCTCCACACACTTGGATAAGCCTCAGACATAACCGAACTGGCAGAGGAACCCAGGTGTGTGGGACCCGGGACTGAGATCTCTAAGCCTACACGGTTTGGGACTGGACCTGTCAGTAGCTAAACAGTTACACCCTCCAACTGCCGTGTAACCCCAACAAAGGCCAGGATCCAAAGATTATCACAACAAGCTCCCGGGAGAGCACAAGGCAGAGTCTCCTACCCTGTGTCTGACTATCCTCGCCAGGGCCCAACAGCTGAAGACTTCCAGGCCCCAACCAAGGCCTTACTGGAGCCACTCTCCACACACTTGGATAAGCCTCAGACATAACCGAACTGGCAGAGGAACCCAGGTGTGTGGGACCCGGGACTGAGATCTCTAAGCCTACACGGTTTGGGACTGGACCTGTCAGTAGCTAAACAGTTACACCCTCCAACTGCCGTGTAACCCCAACAAAGGCCAGGATCCAAAGATTATCACAACAAGCTCCCGGGAGCGCGCGGCCGCATTCGCGGCCGCGCGACTATTTATTTAATAATTTTCCGGATACCTTAAATATCCTTAAATATCCAACCCACACGGCAGAGCCTGGCAAGCTATCCGTGATCTATGCCAAATAGACCAAATTGATATGCCAAATCCAGTAATAAATGGATCTCATTCCCCTAGCCCTGATTATGCAGAGTCGAGAAGGATATGGAAGGAGAAGCTGATAAAACACCAAGGCAGACATGGGCTGCCAAAACGCAGAAAAACAAAAATGATTGTCTGTACTTTTAATGCTCGTACGCTGGCATCTGCTGCATCCATTGAAGACCTTATGGTACAAGCACGAAAGATCAAGTACGACATCATTGGTCTGACCGAAACGAGAAGACATCAATCCCATCATGCTGTTTTCGACACTGGAGAAGAACTGTTCCTTGGAACATGTGATAAAAGAGGCGTCGGTGGTGTCGGTATCCTTGTCAACACAAACTTAGTCACAAGCATTGATTCATTTGAATGCCTAACAACCCGAATCGGATGATTACACTTGAATAAATGTGGCTCACTACCGGCAGTTTCTATCTTTGTTGTCTACGCACCAACATCCAGTTATGGTGAAAAAGAAACTGAGAAATTCTACATGGAGCTGGAGAAATTCTATAAAGAAGATCACACCTTCTACAAGATCATTGTTGGTGATTTTAATGCCAAGATAGGACCAAGAAGATCAGTCGATGAACTCCACATCGGAACCCATGGCCTGGAATGGAACGAACAAGGTGACAGACTGTCTGAGTTCATCATGTCAACCAAAACCTTCCATGGTAACTCACAATTCCAAAAGGCTGAATCTAAACGTTGGACATGGGAGTCTCCCGATGGACGGTTCCACAATGAAATAGACCACATCATATTCAATCGGCGGTTTTGCCTAACCGATGTTGCTGTTGTCCCAAAATTCCAAACGGGATCAGACCACCGTCTTCTTCGTGCAAAATTCTACCTCACAGAACGAGGAGAAAAGAATGCAAGGTTTAAGAAGAAGACTCCCAGAACAACCACCAACTGGGAACTCTTTGGCTCTGTTGCAGCAACATGGGAAGATGCCGTCATTGACAACATTGATGAGGAATACGATCGAATGATTCAGCACCTCCATGATTGTGCAAGGAATGCCAAGAGAGAGATAACCACAAAAAACCGTCTTTCTTCGAACACTCTTGAACTTATTCGCCAACGTGGCGTGGCACGTGCCTCAGGCAACCACAAGCAAACGTCCGAACTGGCAAAACAGTGCAGAAAAGCCATCAAGGATGACCTCAAAAACAGGAGAGCAGCAGTACTGGTAGATGCAGCAGAAGCTGGGAAAAACATTCGTAATGCCCGCCTGTCCTTCACCAACTACAAAACCAAGATGACTGCCCTCCGACATCATGATGGATCTATCACATCTTCCAGAAGGGCAATGGAGAAGATTATTCATGAATTCTACTCAGATCTCTTTAATAGCCACATCCACTTGCCCACATACCACATACCACATGATGGATATGTCGTTCCCAATGTTCTCCCTTCCGAAATCCAACATGCCATCTCGTCGGTAAAGAAACAAAAAGCACCTGGCCCAGACAAGATCAGACCTGAACACCTGAAGAACTTACCATCAGTACTCATCAATACATTAGCTCGACTCTTCACACGCTACCTGTCTGAATGCAAGGTTCCATCCCAATGGAAAACCAGCAAGACTGTACTACTATACAAGAAAGGAGACATCCACGACATTGGCAACTATCGCCCAATCTGCCTATTGTCTGTCATCTACAAACTATTCACTCGAGTCATCCTGAATAGGATTAGCAGAACACTAGATGAAGGACAACCATGTGAACAAGCTGGATTCCGAAAAGGATTCAGTACCATCGACCATATCCACACAATAACCAAGCTCATTGAGGTATCTCGGGAGTTCAAGATGCCGCTCTGTCTAACGTTCATTGATTTAAAGAAGGCCTTTGATTCTGTTGAGACGGAAGCGGTCATGGAAGCCCTAGCCAATCAGGGCATACAAACTCAATACATCAGGATCCTTCGTGAGCTCTATTGCGGATTCACTACCAAGATCTCACCATTCTACAAAGAAGTAATCATCCATATCAAGAGAGGGGTTCGGCAGGGTGATACCATTTCACCAAAACTCTTCAGTGCCACCCTCGAGAACATCATGCGACAACTAGAATGGGAAAACATGGGAGTGAAGATAGATGGTCGGCAACTACACCACCTCCGCTTTGCTGATGACATAGTTCTAATAACACCAAACATCAGCCAAGCAGCACAAATGCTTGCGGACTTTGACCGTGAGTGTGGAAAGGTTGGACTACAGCTGAATCTTACGAAGACAATGTTTATGAGAAACAGCCTTGTTCCTGATGCTCCATTCGCTCTCAACGGAACCACCATCTCCGAATGCAACAGTTATATATACTTAGGTCGAGAAATCAACATGATGAATGACCTGGCACCTGAGTTACGCAGGAGGAAGAGAGCGGCTTGGAATGCCTTCAAGAGCATTGAAGAAATAACTAAAAGGACAAAGAACCTCCAACTACGAGCACATCTCTTTGATTCCACTATTCTTCCTGCATTAACATATGCCTCAGAGACCTGGACCCTACGAAAACAGGATGAGAACACTATTCGGGTCTCTCAAAGAGGAATCGAAAGAACTATGCTTGGAATATCACGATTCACTCAAATGAGAGATAGAATCCGGAGTTCTGATCTTCGTCAACGCTCAAGAATCAGAGACGCTGTCTCATTTTCCAAGACATCAAAAATCAGATGGGCTGGACATGTAATGAGGTTTACAGACAACCGCTGGACTAGAGCCATTACTGATTGGATTCCACGAGACATCAAAAGATCACGTGGACGCCCACCTATAAGATGGTCAGACTTCTTCGTCAAGACCCTAAATGATCGGTTTGAGGCTCTACATGTTCCTAAAACGAACAGATACCATTGGGCTACGCTAGCACGCAACCGTGAGGAATGGAGACGTTACTGGCACCCGCTCGAATAAATCGATGAATAACGGGGATTAAGTGATTAAGTGATAAGTGAATAATAAGAAGCTGAGGCTCAAAAAGCTTAAAGGTATTGCAAAATATAACAAGGTAGTAAGTAGTATATCTGAAGTTGGGAACCCCACTCTTTAATGCTTAAGATCACTGTCCTAGAACTTAGTCCTATACTAAGTTCCTCCCTACAAGGGAATTCTTTCTTCTTTCTCTTATAATTTGTAATAAACTTTTCTCCTTTCCAAAAAAAGGACCACTCTCCTAATGCTCATATACTAAGTTAAGTGGATGGTTGTCTTCCTCCTGGAGTCTGTTTTCTCAACTAACATTGTAGTTTCCTCTCCAGAATATTCTTCATTTGGTGACAAAACTGAACTCCTTCTAAAATGCCACATTCTGGGTTCTAAATCCTACTTTATATTTGCTTAAAGGACTTAAGACTCTGTAGTGGACAATAAAAGCTGAAGGGAAACAAAATGAAATTGATTAGAAAGAGTTTTCCACCTCATTTAAGCAGAGGTGTAGGATAACTCCTATCTTCTTGATGTGAAAGTGTTCTTATCAATACATGGCACTGTAGCATTCCTTTGGTAATGTTTAAAGCATAATTCCAAAGAACAAGCCAAAATACCAGTCCAGTAATTCAATAGTAGGAGCAATGTTTCTTTGGATTCCTAATTACATGAGACAATAAACGTTATCGTTTATATTCTTATATTTTTAATTAAAAATTCCCCATTACTTCTAGCTATGAGAGCTCTAAGTTAAAATATAAGTTTTGTGGGCCAGAGAGATAGTACAGTAGGTAGGGCACTTGCATTGCATGCAGTCAACCTGGGTTCAGCACTGGCATCCCATATGGTCCCCAGAGCACCAGGAGTAACTTCTGAGTGCAGAACCAGGAGTAATACTGGGGAATTACAGGGTGTGCCCCTCTTCAAAAAAAAAGCTAAGTTTTTTGTCTTTTATCTTAAATCCTCAGAATATGCATTAATATTAACACAACTGTAATCATATTATTTCCATTTCCATGCCATTTCCATTTAAAAGCTATTAAGAATATTAGATTTAAATAAATTGAAGCAAATTTTAAAATTACTGGTTGAAGTTTTATAGAATGAGTATGTTTTAAAAAAAGTAGTTGAAGATTCTGGTATCTTTTTAGATATTTTAAATTTTGAAGGCAGAACTGGTAGAAGCTTGGTAGTAGCCACGAGGGTGAAAATGAACTGAACAAACTGTAAAAGTCAGTATTTGAAGAGATGGTTGTCACATTGGATGAAAGAGAGGAAGAAGTTGAAGGGATTTAAAAAATTAAGGTTTCAGGGGTGAAACAATTCCAATTGAAGCTTTTGATATGCGTGGGTGGCTAGATGTAAAAACTACTGAAGTGCAGAAAGTTGAAGAAGAAGGAAATGAGATTGTTACAAGCATCAACACACAAATGATCTCAAGAAAAGAAAGATCCGATGTCATAGTGATTGAGACACTGGGGAACTGCAAAATTGAGAAAACAATAAAAGAATGTGAATTTGGGCTGATTTTTAGAGAGAGAGTAGAATTCTCTTTCTAGAGAAGCACTGTGGTAGATATACATGCAGAGGAATAGTATGTGCAAAATTCTTGAACACGAAAAAGCACTCAGTCCTCTGCTGCTAAATTAGGAAAGGAAATAGAGGTTAAGTCAGCTTATGATGAATACCATGTTTTTTGTTTTGTTTGTTTTTACTTTTGAACTTCTTTCGGGATAGAAAGGCCTTTTTTAAAATTTCTTTAAAATTATTTAAATTTTTATTAGTGAAACACCAAGAGGTACAGTTGTAAACTTACAAAATTTTGTGCTTGCTTTTCAGTTATACAATGATCGAGTACTGGGATCATTGGTGGTGGAGAATGGGCCCATTCTCTACCACCAATGATCCCAGTACTCGATTGGTGGTAGAGAATGGGCCCATTCTCCACCACCAATGATCCCAGTATCCCTCCCACCCCCCCTTCCCTCCCATCCCACCCCGCCTCTGTGACAGTGCATTCCCTTTTGTTCTCTCTCTCCTTTTGGGTGCTGTGGTTTGCAAAAGAGGCATTGAGTGGCAATCATGTTTGGTCTATAGTCTACCTTCAACATGCATCTCTCATCCTGGGAGTATCCTCCAAACTCCCTTTACTTGGTGCTTCCTTCTCTATCTGAGCCACCTTTTCCCCTAGCATGTGCGGCTAGCCTCCAAGCCATGGAGTGAACCTCCTGGTAATTATCTAGGCTATTCTTGGGTGTTAGTCCCCTATTTTGTTACTTTATGTTCCCCAAATGAATACAATCTTTCTATGTATGTCCCTCTCTTTCTGACTCATTTCACTTAGCATGATACTAGTACCACTAGTATGTAAATTTCACGACTACATCTTTTCTGAAAGCTGCATACTACTCATTGTGTAGATGAACCAAAGTTTCTTTAACAGTCATCTGTTCTCGGGCACTCGGGTTTTTTCCAGATTTTGGTTATTGTGAACAGTGCAGCAATGAACATAGAAGTGCAGATGTCATTCTGATTGTACTTTTTTTGCCTCTCTGGGATATATTCGCAGGAGTGGTATTGCTGGGTCAAATGGGAGCTCAATTTCTAATTTTTTGAGAATCGTCCATACTGTTTTCCAAAAGGGCTGAACCAGTTGACATTCCCACCAGCAGTGAAGGAGGGCCCTTTCTCGCCACATCCGCATCAACACCGATTGCTTTTGTTCTTTTGGATGTGGGTCAGTCTCTGTGGTGTGAGATGATATCTCATTGTTGTTTTGATTTGCATCTTCCCGATGATTATTGATGTAGAGCATTTTCTCATGTGCCTTTTTGCCATTCAGATTTCTTCTTTGACAAAGTTTCTGTTCATTTCATTGCCCCATTTTTTGGTGGGGTTGGATGTTTTCTTCTTGTGGAGTTCAACCAGTGCTTTGTATACGCTTTATATCAATCCCTTGTTGGATGGGTGTTGGGTGAATATCCTTTCCCATACTGTGACTGTCTTTGTATTTTGGTCACTGTTTATTTTGAGCTGCAGAAGCTTCTTAGTTTAAGAGAGTTCCATTTGTCTATCTCTGTTTTCACTTGCTTTTCTAGTGGCCTGTCATCTTTGAAGATACCATTAGCTAAAATGTCGTGGAGGGTTTTGCCAACCTTGTCTTCAATGTACCTTATGGATTCCGTTCCGATGTTGAGGTCTTTAATCTATTTTGACCTTACTTTTGTACATGGTTTTAGGCAGAGATCTGAGCCCATTTGTTTTTTTTGCATATACCTGTCCAGTTTTGCCAGCACAATTTGTTAAAGAGGCTTTCCTTGCTCCACTTCACATTTCTTGCTCCTTAATCAAAGTTTAGATGATTATATGTTTGGGGGGAGATGTCAGTATATTTAACCCTGTTCCATTGGTGTGAGGCTCTGCCTTTGTTCCAGTTGTTAGGTCCCTAGGGACCCTGAGGGAGATTCCAGAATAATGTTAGGTCCCTAGGGACTCTGAGGGAGATTCCAGAGTTAAAACTCTATAAATTTTAACTCTCCCTTTCCTGCCCTCCTTATCTGTTAAATCCCTTAGGAACTCTTCCCTTATCCACCTCCGGAATGCAGGGCTGAGAATCAGAGGAAGCCAGGTGATAACCAAATGTCCAAGTTACCTGATGCCCACTAGTCACAATGCCTATGTACGTAAATGCTGATCTTTGAATCCATAGGCTAAGGAGTGATGTACTTTTACATGGATTGGTTAAGAAAATATATGTTGTTTCTTTAACCAGTCATCTGTTCTTGGGCATTCAGGTTTCTTCCAGTTTCTGGCTATTGTAAAGAGTGCTGCAATGAACAAACAAGTGCAGATGTCACTTCGACTATACATTTTTGCCTCTCTGGGATATATTCCTAGGAGTGGTATTGCTGGGTCAAATGGGAGCTCAATTTCTAATTTTTTGGTACATCTACACAATGGAGTACTATGTAGCTCTTAGAAAAGATGAAGTCATGAAACTTACATACAAGTGGTACAATATGGAAAGTATCATGCTAAGCGAAATGAGTCAGAAAGAGAGGGATAGACATAGAAAGATTGCATTCATCTGGGGGATATAAAGTAACAAAGTATGAGATTAATACCCAAGAATAGCTGAGATCAGCACCAGGAGGATTACTCCATAACTTAGAGGCCAGCCGGGTATCCTAGAGGAAAGGGCAGTTCAGATAGAGAAGGGAGCACCAAATAAAGGATGTTTGGAGGATCCTCCCAGGAGGGGAGATTCATGTCGAAAGTAGACTATGGACTGAACATGTTTGCCACTCAATGCCTCTTTTGCAGACCACAACACCCCAAAGGAGAGAGAGAACACAGGGGATTGCCCTGCCACAGAGACAGGGGGGATGGGGGGATGGGGGTGGGAGGGATATTATCCATGGTGGTGGACAATGGGCACTGGTGGAGGGATGGGTATCTGATCATTGTATAATTGAAACCAAAGCACAAAAAATTGTAAATCTACAACTTTAAAAAAAAATAAAATAAAATAAAGGGAAAAAAAAAGAAAATATATGTTGTTACAAATCTATTGGCTATGAAATGCGCGCGCTTTGCTGTAACGGCCAGTGAAGGCCTATATAAGATCCCCTTTGAAGAAGTTCGGGGTCTTGCCTCACCTAACTGACCTGCGTGTCTGTGTAGGCGGCTTGACCCTGGCTAGCCAGTTTTACAATAAACCTTGCTTGCTGTTTGCAGTCTCTGGAGTCTCTTTGTCATTAAATGGAGATCATGATCCGCGCCCTAACACAGTACCATGCTGTTTTAATTATTACTGCTTTGTAATAGACTGAAGTTAGGGAGGTTGATTTCTCACACTTTTCCCCTCAAGGTTTGCTTTAGTTATTCGCGGGGGCGTATTTTTCCATATGACTTTCAGGAGTATTTGGTCCATTTCTTTGAAGAATGTCATGGGTATTGTTATAAGGATCGCATCGAATTTTTACAATGCTTTTGGGGAGTTTTCCCATTTTGACAATGTTAATTCTCCTGATCCATGAGCAGGGGCTATCTTTCTATTTTCTCGTGTCCTCTTTTATTTCTTGGAGTAGCATTTTGTAGTTTTCTTTCTACAGGTCTTTTACTTCCTTATTAAGCTGATTCCTAGGTATTTGATTTTCTGGGGCACAATTATGAACGGGTTTGTTTGTTTCATGTCACTTTCTTCTCTCTCACTATTTATATATAGGAAAGCTTGGACTTTATATTAATTTTATAGCCTGCAACTTTTTAAGTCTATTGTTTCTACATGTTTCTTGGTAGAGGTTTTAGGGTTCTCTAAGTATGTCATCTGCGAATAGTGAGAGCTTGATTTCTTCCTTCCCTACCTGAATGTCCTTAATATCTTTTTTTAAATCATTTTTTTATTAGTGAAACACCATGAGGTACAGTTATAGACTTATAAATTTTTGTGCTTGGGTTTCAGTTATACAATGATCAAGTACCCATCCCTCCACCAGTGCCCATCCTCCCCCACCACGGGTCCTAGTATCCCTCCCACCCCCCATCCCCCATCCCATCCCACCCTGCCGCTGTGGCAGGGCATTCCCCCTTGTTCTCTCTCTCTTCTTTTGGGTACTGTGTTTTGCCAGAGAGGCATTGAGTGACAATCATGTTTGGTCTATAGACTGCTTTTAGCATGTCTCTCCCACCCTGGGAGGGTCTTCACAACACCCTTTATTTGGTGCTCTCTTCTCTATCTGAGCTTTCTTTTCACCTAGCACATTTGGCTGGCCTTCAAGTCATGGAGCAAAATTCCTGGTACTAATCTCAGCCATTCCTGGGTGTTAGTCTCCCGTTTTGTTGCTTTATGTTCCCCAGATGAATGCAATCTTTCTGTGTCTATCCCGCTCTTTCTGACTCATTTTGCTTAACATGATACTTTCCATGTAGTACCACTTGTATGTAAATTTCATAACTTCATCTTTTCTAACAGCTACATAGTACTCCATTGTGTAGATGTACCAAAGTTTCTTTAACCAGTCATCTGTTCTCGGGCACTCAGGTTTTTTCCAGATTCTGGCTATTGTAAAGAGTGCTGCAATGAACAAACAATTGCAGATGTCACTTTGACTATACCTTTTTGCCTCTCTGGGATATATTCCCAGGAGTGCTTTCTTATGTTGATTTTGCTACCTGACTGGGTACTGTGTCAGCCAGACTGCAGGGGAATTGGAGAGGCAAGAGAGCTGGAAAGAGGAGAGGAGAGAGCAGGGTGGCAAGATGAACCACAGAGAGGCTAGCAAGAAAAAACACGTACTTGAGAGAATCTGGGCCCTCCTTAACATAAATTTCTTCTATGGGATAAACTTCCTTGTGAATAAACTGCTACTAAGATCAACCAGCCTGGCCCTCATCTCTTCCTTCCTCTGCCCTTGGCCAACAGCTATCCCGATCCAAAATCAACATAAGAAAGCCCTTCCTGAGGACCCACCTAAAACATATTCTAAAGCCCTTCCTGACTGCCCAGGGGCAAAATACTCCTAAGTTGTTTTTCTCTTTTCCTCAGTCCAATAACTATCAACACATCAGCTATTTTTGTATGGACAGAGTAAGAGATACCATTGAGGCTTGTAGGGCAGCTCTCCTGGGAACATCTTGCCACAGACTCAGACTACAGAGCTCAGGCCAGATTAATCATTCCTAACCCTAGCAGGGTCCAAATCTAGTTATTACTTTTTGGGTCATGATAGCATATGTCCATGACCAAGCTCCTAACTTATAGTTAAGCATTATGGCGCTTTGACCAGGCCCATCTTGATGTCAGGGTAGCACATAGCTTTCTGTTTGCCCTGGTTCCTTGCAGTCCCTCTTCGGGACTCTGATTTTTGGGGGCACTAGGAAGTCAAGGCAGCTGAGGCTTAGGTGAGAGAACAGATGACCAGGAGGGAAATACTACTGAGAGTCACGTTACAAAAGCATGTCTTCTTGTGTTCATACAAAAAGGACATTGCTCTGAATAAACTATGCAGAGAACTTATGGAGAAGAGAAAAACAATATTCACAAGTCAACAGAGAACAAAGAAAAAATTTACAAATAAGCACAGAGGAATGGGAGCACTGTGATGAGAGCAACCCAATAAACCTAAAATACCTGAGGCTATGCAGGAAAGACAAAACAGTGTTATCCTACAGGTTTTCATCATAAACAGTGCTGAATCTTCTCAAATTCTTTCCCTGAATCTATTGATATGATCATATGGTTTTTATCTTTTCTTTTGTTGGTATGATATATTATGTTGATTGATTTCCTAATATTATACCATCCTTGCATTTCTGGGATGAATCCCACTTGGTTATGGTGTATGATCTTTTTGATGAGTTGTTGAATTCTACTTGCTAGTATTTTGTTAAGAATCTTCACATTCATGTTCATCAGGGATATCATCCTGTAGTTTTCTTTTCTTTTGATGTCTTTGTTTCCTTTTGGTATTAGAGAGATATGGGCTTCATAGAAACTGTTTGGGAGAGTTTCTGTTTCTTCAATTTTCTGGAAAAGCTTGAGAAGAACTGGCAATAGGTCTTTTTTAAATGTTTGAAAAAAATTGCTATTGAATCCACCTGGACCTGGGCTTTTATTTTTGGGAAGACTTTTAATTACAGTTTCAGTTTCCTTGATGTTAATAGGACTATGCAGGTACTCTATATTTTCTTGCTTCGGCTTTGGGAGATTATAGGAATCAAGGAATTTATCTATTTCTTCTAGGTTCTTCTGTTTTGTGGCATACAGACTTTCAAAGTAGTCTCTGATGATCTTTTGAATTTCTTTGGTTTCTGTTGTGATATCCCCCTTCTAATTTTGGTTTATTAGGGTTCTCTCTCTCTCTCTCTTTCTTTGTGTGTCTTGCTAGTGGTTTATCTATCTTGTTTATTTTCTTAAAGAATCAGCTCTTGGTTTCATTGATCTTTAGGATTGTTTTTTGGGTTTCCATGTCATTGATTTCTGCACTAAGTTTTATGATCTCTTTCCTTCTGCCTGGTTTGGTCTCCTGTTGTTGGTCCTTTTCTAAGATCTTGAGCTGTGAAGTCAAGTTGTTTATGTGGGCCCATTCTTCCTTCCTGAGAAATGCTTGCAGAGCTAGAAATTTTCCCCTTAACACGGCGTTAGCTGCATCCCATCAGTTTTGGTAGCTCGTGTCTTCATTTTCATTTGTTTCCAGGTATCTTTTGATTTTGTCCTTGACTTCCTTCCTGACCCACTCATTGTTCAACATTGAGTTGTTTAATTTCCAGGTGTTTGATATGGTTCTCCGTGTCTGTTTGTGATTCACTTCTATCTTCAGTGTACCTTGGTCTCAAAAGATATTTCTATCTTCCTGATTCTATTGAGGTATGTTTTGTGGCCTCACACATGGTCTATTTTGGAAAATGTTCCATGTGCACTGGAGAAGAATGTGTATTCTTTCTTTTTGGGGTGTAAATTCCTGTATAGGTCTATTAGCCCTCTCTCTTCTATTTCTTCCTTCAAAGCCAATGTTTTCTTGCTGATTTTAGTTCTTGTTAATCTATCCAGAGGTGATAAGGCAATGTTGAAGACTCCGGCCACTATTGTGTTGCTAGCAATGTCCTCCTTTAAATCTGTTGGCAGTTGTTTTAAGTATTTAGCTGGTCCCTCATTAGGTGCGTATACATTTAAGAGTGTGATTTCTTCCTGTTGTACATATCCCTTGATAGATAGAAAATGGCCTTCACTGTCCCTTCATCTTTTTCAACCTAAAATTTATGTTGTTGGATACTAGTATGGCCACCCCAGCTTTTTTGAGATAGCTGTTTGCTTGCAGGATTGTTTTCCATCCTGTAACTTTGAGTCTGTGTTTGCTCTGACTGTTCAGAAGAATTTCTTGTAGGCAGCAGAATGTTGGGTTCTGTCTCTGAATCCATTTTGCCACTCTGTGTCTCTTCATTGGTGAATTTAGACCATTGACATTGAGAGAGACTATTGTTATAGGGTTTTGTGTCATCTTTCTGTAAGGGTCTGTTGTGCTCGTAAGGTTTGTCTTGTCGTCTAGTAGCCTCTTTAGCCCTTGTTTTAGGTTTGGTTTTGAGTCTATGAAGTTCCTGAGCTGCTGTTTATCTAGAAAATAGTGTACTATTCCTTCAAGTTTGAGTGAGAGTTTAGCCAGATAGAGTATTCTTGGTGAAGCATTCATTTCAGTGAGTTTTTTCACTATATCCCACCATTGCTTTTGGGCTTGAAGGGTTTCCTCGGATAGGTCTGCTGTGAATCTAAGGGGATGCTCCTTGTATGTGATTTCCTTCCTTGACCTTGCTGCTTGCAGTATTGTGTCTCTATCTGCAGCATCCATCATTCTAATATGTCTTGGAGTGTTTTTGTTAGGGTCTCTTTTAGCTGGCACCCTTTGGGCTCCTTGAGTCTGAATGGTTGCATTGTCCAGCTCTGGGAACTTTTCAGCAATGATTTCTTTAACCATGGCTTTTTCATTGGAACTGTTTTCCTGACCTTCTGGTAGTCCAATGATTCTAATATTTTCCCTCTTGGAATCATCTTATAGGACTCTGATTCGCTCTAGAGCTATTTTGAGGTCTCTTGCCATTGTTTGTTGTTGCCTGTATGCTTCGTTCAGTGATCTTCCAGCTCACTGATTCTGTATTCAGCTGTGGCCATTTATCTGTTGAGGGCACAGACTGAGTTTTTTATTTCATCTACCAAATCTTTTATTCGTGACATTTCTGTGCGTAGCTTTCCAATTTCTGCTCTCATTTCTTCCTGTATTTTCTCGATTATTTCTCACATGTCTTCCTTTAATTTACTGGATTTTTGTGTCACCGTTTCATTGAGTTCATTGAACATCTTCATGACTTCAAATCTGAATTCTTTCTCAGAAAGGTCCCTTAGGTGAGTAGCACCTACAGAGGCTTCTGGACTCTTTTCATCGTTCTCCCCTGTGGTGGGAATTTGCGTTGTTTCTTCATGTTGGTGTGGAGCATGAGAGCAGAGAGAGTGGAGTGGAAATTTACAAAAAGCTGGAAGGAGGATAGTTAGAGCAGAGATGTGGAGTGGAGACTGAGATGTTACAGGAGATTGCTTGGTATGAGTAAATTACCTGTAGCCTCCACTGGCCCAAAATTAATCCATACCCACTTCTACAGAGGCCACGCCCCTTACGGGTACCTGCTGTGTGTGGAGGTGTACAACCTGGGAGAAGAAGAAGACCGGGAACAGTGTTGAGGATGAACAGGAAGAGGCTCAGGAATGGTGAACATCCCAAGGTCCTAGAGATTCCTGGAGCACATATGCCGAGAAAGTCAAGTCCCGGGTTTGAGTAATTACTGACCTGGGAGAGGAAGAAGACCGGGCACAGTGTTGAGGATGAACAGAAAGAGGCTCAGGGATGGTGAGTGTCCCAGGGTCCTAGAGGACGTCTGGGGCATGTACGCAAAGAAAGTCAAGTCCGGGTTTGAGTAATGACTCTTGCATATGTTTTAACAAGGAGCTTGGGTACATTTTGGTTAACAATTATTGATGATGACAGTTTTATAAGCCTTGGGAATAAAAAGTATTTGTTATTTTTGTGAGGGAAATATTCTCCACAATATCAACAAGTCAGAGGTCCTCTCCCCTGTTATTTATATTATCTTTCTGACTTCATTTGCGATTGAAGTTTACCTCCCGTCATTGTATGAGGAAATGGGAAGATGAGATGAATCAGTATCTTCCACAACAGTGATATTCTGGTATATCAGTTAGCTCTACAATGTCAGTGAGCATCTCCAATATCTGTGACAGTATCAAAAGCACTTATTTATTAATTTGGTTACTTGTTGCTTTCATGGAATCTTCTAGATTCTGTTCGTTTTTACTAATTTCACTTGGCTCTGTTCAGTTTCCTGTTGGACGTCGCAAGCGAAAAAGTATTATATACTAATAAACTTTGTTGTGCAACTCTGAGGTTCTGCTGAGCAAGATTCAGCACCATATATTTTGGTTTGTGATATGGAGGTATAAGCTATTATTATATGGAAGGATAGAGGAAGCTGGCAGGAATCAAGTCACCTGGGGGTGTTTAAAGCTTCTTATGGTTAACATGGTGTCAAACACTCTTTGACCAAATTAACCAGGGTCCTCTGACCAGTTTTTTTTTTTGAGTCAGTTTCAACTTCAACCTAAAATATATCATATTCTTTGTGAAAATGATTTTCTCTATGCCCCAGGTATCCTGTTGCAACCCTATGAATAAACACTTTAATAATTTCTATCAACTCCATGCGTAACTCCAGGATAATACCAGTCTCTCTGAAAATACCTGTTAGAGAAAATGCAGTGCTTCCAGGAAGGCTGAGTTGTGCATTCCAGCCCAAACCTGGTGATAGGTACTTACACTTTATGAACTGGTTCATACTTTTAACTATAAATCCTTGCTCTGTTCCTTTGAGATGTAATTCTTCATCGGATTTAGTTATTTCCTTAAGGACTTGAAATCTTTTTCTTTGAAATGAGAATACCCAGGGATATACCTCTAGAGCTCTCAGTCCCTGTGGGAGGATAAGGTCTAACTTCTTGCATCACCACCTCCTGCCATAAAGATGAAATTTGTCTCTCCTCCAGATATGCATCAATTAGCAAACCCAGATGGCCAGTCACATTTATTGATCCCTCCTTCCAGCTTTTTGTAAATTTCCACTCCACTATCTCTGCTCTAATTTCTATTTACTTCCCTTTTGCTTCTGAGTCCCTCTTAAAAGAGCCAACACTTTGTCACAAAACAAACTTGGTCTTGGTTAACTTTGAACACTAGCCCTTCCACACTGCAAGGGCTTAGTGCTGAGCAAACTGTATTCACTCTACATTTTTAGCATATAGTTTCTATTCTTTTTTTTTTTGAATTTTTTTCCCTTTATTTTATTTTATTTTTTTTTTACAGTTGTAGATTTACAATTTTTTGTGCTTTGGTTTCAATTATACAATGATCAGATACCCATCCCTCCACCAGTGCCCATTGTCCACCACCATGGATAATATCCCTCCCACCCCCATCCCCCCATCCCCCCGTCTCTGTGGCAGGGCAATCCCCTGTGTTCTCTCTCTCCTTTTGGGTGTTGTGGTCTGCAAAAGAGGCATTGAGTGGCAAACATGTTCAGTCCATAGTCTACTTTCGACATGCATCTCCCCTCCTGGGAGGATCCTCCAAACATCCTTTATTTGGTGCTCCCTTCTCTATCTGAACTGCCCTTTCCTCTAGGATACCCGGCTGGCCTCTAAGTTATGGAGTAATCCTCCTGGTGCTGATCTCAGCTATTCTTGGGTATTAATCTCATACTTTGTTACTTTATATCCCCCAGATGAATGCAATCTTTCTATGTCTATCCCTCTCTTTCTGACTCATTTCGCTTAGCATGATACTTTCTATATTGTACCACTTGTATGTAAGTTTCATGACTTCATCTTTTCTAAGAGCTACATAGTACTCCATTGTGTAGATGTACCAAAGTTTCTTTAACCAGTCATCTGTTCTTGGGCATTCAGGTTTCTTCCAGTTTCTGGCTATTGTAAAGAGTGCTGCAATGAACAAACAAGTGCAGATGTCACTTCGACTATACATTTTTGCCTCTCTGGGATATATTCCCAGGAGTGGTATTGCTGGGTCAAATGGGAGCTCAATTTCTAATTTTTTGAGAATCGTCCATACTGTTTTCCAGAAGGGCTGAACCAGTGGACATTCCCACCAACAGTGAAGGAGTGTCCCTTTCTCGCCACATCCACGCCAGCATCGGTTGCTTTTGTTCTTTTGAATGTGGGCCAGTCTCTGAGGTGTGAGATGGTATCTCATTGTGGTTTTGATCTGCATCTCCCTGATGATTAATGATGTGGAGCATTTTCTCATGTGCTTTTTTGCCATTCGGATTTCTTCTTTGAGAAAGTTTCTGTTCATTTCATTGCCCCATTTTTGGATGGGGTTGGATGTTTTCTTCTTGTGGAGTTTAACCAGTATTTTGTATATCCTGGATATCAACCCCTTGTCAGATGTGTATTCGGTGAATATCCTTTCCCATTCTGTAGACTGTCTTTGTATTTTGGTCACTGTTTCTTTGGAGGTGCAGAAGCTTCTTAGTTTAAGATAGTCCCATTTATCTATCTCTGTTTTCACTTGCTCGGCCAGTGGCGTGGCATCTTTGAAGATACCATTAGCTTCAATGTCATGGAGGGTTTTGCCAACTTTATCTTCAATGTACCTTATGGTTTCTGGTCTGATGTTGAGGTCTTTAATCCATTTTGATCTTACTTTTGTACATGGTGTTAGGCAGAGTTCTGAGCCTATTTTTTTGCATGTAGCCATCCAGTGATGCCAACACAATTTATTAAAGAGGCTTTCCTTACTCCACTTCACATTTCTTGCACCTTTATCAAAGATTAGATGAGCATATGATTGAGGGGATATGTCAGTGTATTCAACCCTGTTCCATTGGTCTGCAGTTCTGCCTTTGTTCCAGTACCATGCTATTTTAATTATTACTGCTTTGTAGTACAGTTTGAAGTTCGGGAGGTTGATTCCTCCCATTTTCTTTTTCCCAAGAATTGCTTTAGCTATTCGTGGGGGCTTATTGTTCATATAAATTTCAGGAGTGTTTGCTCCATTTCTTTGAAGAATGTCATGGGTATCCTTATAGGGATTGCATTGAATTTATACAATGCTTTTGGTAGTATTGCCATTTTGACAATGTTAAGTCTCCCGACCCATGAGCAGGGGATATCTTTCCATTTCCTCATGTCCGCTTTTATTTCCTGAAGTAGCGTTTTGTGGTTTTCTTTGTACAGGTCCTTTACTTCCTTAGTTAAGCTGATTCCTAGGTACTTGATTTTCTGGGGCACAATTGTGAATGGGATTGTTTTTTTCATGTTGCTTTCTTCTCTCTCACTGTTTGCGTATAGGAAAGCCATGGACTTTTGGGTATTGATTTTATAACCTGCAACTTTACAATACGAGTCTATTGTTTCTAGGAGTTTTTTGGTGGAAGTTATTGGGTTCTCTCAGTAGAGTATCATATCATCTGCGAATAGTGAGAGCTTGATTTCTTCCTTTCCTACCTGAATGCCCTTAATATCTTTTTCCTGCCTAATCGCTATTGCAAGTACTTCCAGTACTATATTGAACAGCAGTGGAGAGAGTGGGCATCCTTGTCTCGTCCCTGATCTTAGAGGGAAGGCTCTCAGTTTTTCCCCATTGAGGATGATGCTTGCTGTAGGCTTGTGGTAGATGGCTTTAATTATGTTGAGGAAGGTCCGCTCTATACCCATTTTGGCTAGGGTTTTCATCATAAAGGGGTGCTGGATCTTATCAAATGCTTTCTCTGCATCTATTGATATGATCATATGCTTTTTATCTTTTCTTTTGTTGATATGGTGGATTATGTTGATTGATTTCCGAATGTTAAACCATCCTTGCATCCCTGGGATGAATCCTACTTGGTCATGGTGTATGATCTTTTTGATGAGTAGTTGGATTCTATTTGCTAGTAGTTTGTTGAGGATCTTTGCATCTGTGTTCATCAGGGATATCGGCCTGTAATTCTCTTTCTTTGTGGTATCTCTGTCTGCTTTTGGTATCAGTGTGATATTTGCTTCGTAGAAACTGTTCGGAAGTGTTTTTGATATTTCAATTTCGTGGAAAAGCTTAAAGAGCATTGGGAATAAGTCCTCTTTAAAGATTTGGAAGAATTCACTAGTGAATCCATCCGGGCCAGGACTTTTGTGCTTGGAGAGACTTTTTATTACCATTTCAATTTCCTTGATGGTGATAGGTCTGTTCAGGTATTCCAGGTCTTCTTGGTTCAGCCTTGGGAGTCTGTAGGAGTCTAGGAATTTATCCATTTCCTCGAGGTTTTGATGTTCCGTGGCATAAAGCTTCTCAAAGTACTCCCTGAGGATCCTCTGAATTTCTGTGGTTTCTGTTGTAATGACCCCCTTTTCATTTCTGATTCGGTTTATTAGGGTTTTCTCTCTCCCTTTTTTTGTGAGTTTTGCTAGAGGCTTATCAATCTTGTTAATTTTCTCGAAGAACCAGCTCTTGGTTTCATTGATCTTTCGGATTGTTTTTTTGGGTTTTCATCTCGTTAATCTCTGCTCTGAGTTTTATTATTTCCTTTCTCCTGTTCGGGTTGTGCTCCTTTTTTTGGTCCTTCTCCAAGCTCTTACGCTGTGAGGTTAGGTTACTTATGTACGCTCACTCCTCCTTCCTGAGGAATGCTTGTAGAGCTATAAACTTTCCTCTTAACACAGCTTTTGCTGTGTCCCATAAGTTTTGGTAACTCGTGTTCTCATTTTCATTTGTTTCTAGGAATCTTTTGATTTCCTCTTTGATTTCCTGTCTAATCCACTTGTTGTTCAATAGCGCACTGCTTAATTTCCAGGTGTTTGATTTAGTTTTCTGTTTTTGTGTGTGATTTACTTCTAATTTCAGCACATTATGGTCTGAGAAGATTGTTGATAAAATCTCTATCTTCTTAATTTTATGGAGGCATGTTTTGTGGCTCAGTATGTGGTCTATCTTGGAGAATGTTCCATGTACGCTTGAGAAGAATGTGCATTCAGGTTTTTGAGGATGATGTGTCCTGTATATATCTACTAAGTCCCTTTCTTCCATTGTTTCCCCCAGATGAAGTATGTCCTTGCTAAGCTTGAGTCTGGTTGATCTATCAAGAGGTGACAAAGCGGTGTTGAAGTCTCCCACTAGTATTGTGTTGCTATTGATGTCTTTTTCCAAATCTATGAGTAGTTGTTTTAAGTACTTTGCTGGTCTCTCATTAGGTGCATATACATTTATTATTGTAAGTTCTTCCTGTTGTACAGATCCTTTGATCAATAAGAAATGGCATTCACTGTCTCTTATGACCTTCCTCACTCTAAAATCGATGTGGTCTGATATTAGGATGGCTACCCCAGCTTTTTTATGGGAGCTGTTTGCCTGTAGGATTGTTTTCCAGCCTTTGACTCTGAGTCTGTGTTTGCTTTGACTATTGAGATGTGTTTCTTGCAGGCAGCAGAATGTTGGGTTCAATTTTCTAATCCATCCTGCCACTCTATGTCTTTTCATTGGTGCATTTAGCCCATTGACATTGAGAGAGATTATTGTTATGGGATTTTGTCCCATTGTTCTGTTGAAATTTGGTGTATTTGAGGGGCCTTTCTTGCCTTAAAGTAGCCCATTTAGTTGTTCTTGCAACCACGGTTTTGAGTCTATGAAGTTCCTGAGCTGTTGTTTGTCTGTGAAACTGTGTGTTGATCCTTCTATTATGAATGAGAGTCTTGCTGGGAAAAGTATTTTGGGGGAGGCATTTATTTCATTGAGTTTTTTTACTATGTCCCACCACTGTTTTCGGGCCATGAGGGTTTCATCAGAAAAATCAGCTGTGAATTTCAAGGATGCTCCTTTGTAAGAGATTTCTTTCTTCGATCTTGCTGCTTTCAGAATTTTGTCCCTGTCTAAGGTTTTGGTCATTTTGATCAGAATGTGTCTTGGGTTATTTTTATTCGGATTTCTTCTAGCTGGTACCCTTCGGGCCTCCTGAATGTGGTCACAAGTTTTCTTCAGCTCTGGAAATGTTGTAGCAATGATGTCTTTGACAGTTTCTTCTTCATCGAGGTTTTCTTCCTGTCCCTCTGGGACTCCAATAATTCTTATGTTACCCCTCTTGGCTTCATCACGATCTTCTCTTGCCATCTGTTCCCGAATTGTGAGTCTCTTTTCCATTTTCTGCTCTTTTCTGGAGAGTCTCTGAACTTCATCTTCGAGCTCACTGATTCTGTTCTCAGCCGCTCTTACTCTGCTGCTGAGGCCTTCCACTGAGCTTTTCAATTCGCCTACGAGATTTTTCAGGTCTGACATTTCTGATTGCATTTTCCTCATTTCTGCCTTCAGATCCTCTTGTCTTCTATTGGCATTGCTTTCCATTGTTTCTTTTAATTCCCTAAGCATCCTAAGTAGCTCCCTTCTGAATTCCTTGTCAGAGAGGTTGTCTAACACTACAGTACTGTTGGTGTCATCTGGGCTAGACTCTTCAATATGAATGTTTGGTGGGCTTTTGCGTTGCTTTACCATTGTGAGAGGTGTGGTTTAGTCGTTCACGTTCACTGTTACTATTCTGCTTGATATGCAGTGTGAGTTAAGATAGGCTTATGAGTTATTGGCTACTGTGTTTCTAGTGGCTGAGGTAAAATAGAGAAGTTTCCATCTAAGAGGGTAGCTTATGGTTCCTATAGCATACGTAGTGGGAAAATATTTCGCGGCCGCTAATGCGGCCGCGGCTCCGGAAAGAGTCCCTGGCACTGGCGAGGAGTTGGGAACGTCTCCTGTTTGGAATTGGAGCCCTTCAGCTTTGTTGCCCAGAGCTGGGCCTCTGTGCACGTCCCACGCAGATCAGGGGGTGAAAACCGGCTTTCTAGGGGCTGGTTCTAGCTGCGCATGCCCAGAGTGGGACCCAGGGCCTTGGGGGTGGGCTGTACCTGTTGGAATTGGAGCCGTTCAGCTTTGCTGCCCAGAGCTGGGCCTCTGTGCCTGTCCCACGCAGATCAATATAGTTTCTATTCTATGGTGGCAAATGTCATATCTTTATTATCCTGAAGCACACCAAAGGATTCAATTCTCAATCAATGAAGAAAATTCCCATCAGACACGCCCAAGACAGAGGACAAGCAAATAGCTAAATCAATAGTAACACAAATAGTTTTTTATTTGTGGGCTTTTTGGGCTTTGATCTACACCTGGCTGTGCTCGGGGCTTACTATGGCTCTGAGCTCTGGAATTACTCTGACAGGCTTGGGGGGCATAAGGGTTGCCAGGGGTCAGACCCTGGTCAGCCCCATCCAAGACCAGTGCCCTACTTACTGTACCATTTTGTAGCCCCACAAAAATCTTTTTTTAAAAAAAATATATATATACACATAGCTTTTTAATAAAATGCTGTATTAGAGATTCTAGATAGTGGTCTTATTCAATTTTCATAATAGAAATACCAAAAAAATTCTTGACAGCCACAGCAATTGTATATTTAAAAATTTATAGTAATGTTGCTCTCATAATTGGCAAATATTGGTTAATACATATTTCTTCAAGGGAACTAGAATCATATATGTTTTAGAAGATAAATTTCAATATCAGAAATATGCTTTTTGTTTTCACTCATTTTTTTTGGTTTTGGTTTTTGTCTTTCTGGGTCACATCTGGTGACACTAGAGTTACCCCTGGTTTTTCACTCAGGAATTAATCCTGGCGGTGCTCAGAGGACCATATGGGATGCTGGGGATTGAATCAGAGTCAGCCATATGCAAGATAAACTCCTTACCCCGTTGTACTATCACTCCAAAACTTCGTTTACATTATTAACTGACAAGTCATTCACCAGTGTTACTTAGTGTGTGTGTGTGTGTGTGTGTGTGGTGAGGGAGGGGAGGCACACCCAGCTGTGTGCTCAAGGCTTACTCCTGGCTCTGTGCTCTGCACTCAGCACTCTTGGAAGAGCCAGGGGTACCATATATAGTGCAAGGGATTGGGAGGGAGGATCAAACCCAGATCACCTGGAACAAGGCAATGTCTTACTCACTCTACTATCTCCATTTCCCCTTCTAGTGTACTTCAAACTAATAGTTTCCTGCTTATTGATATTAAAACAATATATTTACTAACAAAAACTGAAAACAAACAAAAGTCTAAAAATTATCTCTACCTCCCGTGGATTTTGTTATTATATCTCTACTGTATTTTATTTTCATTTTACTTAAAACCAAGAACACAGTGTGATTGCCACTTGATGTACCTTTTATAACCCCTTTTCAGGCCCTGTAGATAGGACACTAAAAATGGCACTTATATATTTTTTTCTTTTTGGGTCACACCCAGCAATGCTCAGGGGTTACTCCTGGCTCTGCACTCAGTAATCACTCCTGGTGGTGCTCAGAGGGCCATATGGGATGCTGGGAATAGAACCTGGGTTGGCTGCGTGCAAGGCAAACGCCCTACTGAATGTGCTATCACTCCAGCCCCTCGGCACTAATTTTTTAAGATACTTGTGTCTAGTAAAATTGTTCAGTCATTTAAATGTCAGGCTGATTATGCTTTAGTAGGCAGTACAAACTGTACCATTTGGATAATATTAAACACCCATTGCTGTCAGCCTCAGAAAAATAAATTCCAACAAATGTATTCTATTGAATTTTGTACTTTTATGTGAGGGAAAATAATTGTTTAATGCAGTGACAAATTTGAAATGACAGAGGTAATATATCTTTTTTTATTTTAAAATTATTTTATTTTATTTACTTATTTAGCCTTTTGCGTCACATCCAGAGATACTCAAGGGTTACTCCAGGTCCTAGCGCTGCTTGACAGATCATATGGGTTGCCAGGATCAAACCTGGGTCGGACGTGTGCAAAGCAAGGCAAATGCCCTACCGACTGTACTATCACTCCAGCCCCTCTTTATGTCAAATTCAAAATGCTGAATAAGTTCGTCAGGTTGTAGTCACATGATTTTAATAATAAGCAGACTACTGATGATAGACTGCCAATAGTGAAAGACCCTAAAGTACTCTCTTCAGTCACTTGCTGGGTATAATGTTTTGTGACCAGGGACCTGGAAAAGAAAGGGAAAAAATGAAATTAAAGCATGGACATGTTATCCATTTATTTTGGGGGTAGGGAAAAATATTAGAATATGTTTGTGCTTGATGTTGACATAGCCTAATGTTCACAGCAATATCGCACTGAACAGAGAATAGAGGAGCCTGTCCCTTAAAAGAGGATTAGGTAATGACTTGAGTGCACTGTATGTAAAATAAACATGAACAAAATAACATTTATTTCATTGTTGTGGAGGTCATACCAGCACCAGGGTTGGAAGTGGTGGTGTTGAGGTGTGGTATGCAGTGCTAGAGAGGGCACTCAGGGTCTCCCAATGCAAGGCATGTACCACTTGAGCCATTACCTTAGCCCCAAATAGCTGGAGCGATAGCACAGCAGGTAGGGCGTTCGCCTTACAAGCGGCCAGCTTGAGCAAATCGACGATCAACGGGAGGGCCTTTACCTTTACCTTACCTTACTTATTTATTTATTTTGGGATCTGGTAGCCAAACCCATCTGTGATTAGGGCTTTCTCCAGCTCTGTGCCCAAGACCTACTCCTGTTAGTTCTCAGAGGATGAACGGGACGGGATTTAGTTGTGAACAAGGCAAGTGCCCAATCCCGTGTCTCTACATTCGTTCCCCCATGACATTTAAAGAGAAACTTTCTGTCTAGAATATGGTACTTATGGTTAATTTAGAAAGATTGTCTTATGCAAGAATGACTAAAATTTACATGGTTATGGGAAAATAGGAAGCTAAATGATCTAAAAGAAGTAGATTAGACATAAAATAAAATTATTGACAAAATTGACAATATCAACAATAGCAAAAGTTGCACATTCACTAGATATTTGATCTGAGACTATTTACTGTGCAAAAACTTTTATATTCATTATTCTTTTAATTTATAAAAATTCTCCATATTTGATGCTATTATTATTTACATTTCATGGGTTATGAAATCTGTCCATGATTTGGTAATTTTCCCAATTCTATTGGCTTAGTGTGATAAATCTGATTCTGGAACTAAACTCAAATCTTTAAGCACTGGACAATTAGGGTACATTTTTCTAGTAGTAAGATTTTTAAATTACCTATATAATCATATCATAATATTTTGTAATCTTCCAACTAGATTCCATCACATTTTTTTTTCTGGAGATGATATTACATGTTTTTAAAGTCAGTGATTTTTTATTTTGGCCAGTGTCTTTATTGAGGGAAATTAGTCACTTTAGTGAAGGGAAAGGGGAGGAGCTGCCCTTAAGTTGATAAATCTAAAGGGAAAGGACAAAAGTGGAACAAACTTATTTAGGGTTTTTCTATAAACAAACTATGGGTACTACTTATAAACATTTTGTCACTTTGGGTTCTTTTATTTAAAAGTGAAACTTGCTGAGTGAAACAAATCAGAAGGAATGGGACAAACATAGAAGGATTGTGGACATAAAAAAAATTATATTAAACTAATACCCAAAGTAGAAACTCGGGCCAGGATAATGAGTCCACAGTTGGAAGTCTGCCTCTGGGGGAGAAGGTAGTTGGGATATAGAAGAAACCACTATGGCAATGGTAATTGGACATGATCATTCTGTAGAAGAATGGTCTAAGTATGTAAAGGAATAAACATGATAACCTCTCAGTATCAGTATGGGAAACCATAATTCCAAAAGGAAACAGAGAGAGAGAGAGACAGACAGAGAGAGAGAGAGAGGGAGAGAGAGAGAAAGAGAGAGACAGAGAGAGAGAGAGAGAGAGAGAGAGAGAGAGAGAGAGAGACAAGTGCCTGCCATAGCTGCAGATTAGGGGTAGAGATGAGGGAAACTGGGGCCATTGATGGATTGATGGTTGGAAAATGTATACTTGTGAAGGGATGGAGTTGGAACACTGTATGACTGAAACTTCAGCATAAACAGGTGTTGTAATTGTGTATCTCATGGTGACTTAATAAAAATATAAAGAATAAATGAAATACAAAAAAAGTGAAACTTAGCTTCTACTAATGCTTTATGGACTATATAGAGTGTGAAAAATCATTTTAAAGACTCTTATTTATGAAGTGGGTTGGAGCGAAAGCACAACAGGTAGGGCGTTTGCCTTGCACATGGCACATGGCCAACGCATGTTCGATTCCTCTGTCCTTCTCAGAGAGCCCTACAAGCTACCGAGAGTATCCTGCCCACATGCCAGAGACTGGCAAGCTCCCGTGGTGTATTCAATATGCCAAAAACAGTAATAATAAGTCTCACAATGGAGATGTTACTGGTGCCTGCTTGAACAAATTGATGAAAACAGGAGGACAGTGCTATTTATGAAGTAAAAATGAGGCTGTCCAAGCTGTGAGCTGTGAAAACCCTATCATTCCACATTCCCTTGGCTGAGGTTTTGATACCAGTTGAGATATTGTTTCCTTTCATCTTTGTTTAAGAATGTCACAGTAAAAATTCAAGTCAGTCAAGGAAATTTATTGTGAAAATCTAAAAACTGCTGAATGTACAGATATTATATAGAGAGAGCTTCTACCTCCAAAAGACACACTTCTATTCTGGAAATGGTTTTCCTCTTGTATCACTGCTACTATACCTTTCCTGATGGATCTCTGTGAGTTTAAAAGAAAAAGTGTGGGGACATGAGGGACTTGAGCATTCGGTGGCAGAGAACCATTCCCCTGGCCAGCCCACTGCAACAGACGAATGAAGGACGAGGGGGATTGGGGAAAGTGGGGGAGTTAAGAAACAGGTCCTCCCCAGCATAGTCTGATTTCTCCCTTACAGCACAATTGTAGTCATAGTTTTCGTCTTAGTTCCAGTCATCATAATTCCCTCATTTTTGTCCTCATAGTCCTCATCTTCTTAGTCCTTGTCTAGTGCTTATCTTCATCAGAGTTCCCACTCTCCCTTTATAGCATAGTTATGTAGAAATCATGAAGGGTCGGGGTAGCATAGATGGGGTTGAACATTGTTATAACCACAAACAGAGGTAAAGTCCTTAAGGGAAAGTTCTAGGAGATTAATTTAAGGACAAAATCTCATTTGAGGATTCAGCACTCCAGATTACTAGAAGATCCACTCAAGGGAGGGATTCCATCTAGGATAGATTGCTTTCTCCTTTCCTTAGCTAGTAATCCATTTAAACAATCATAGTAAATTTACTCCTTATAATATTTCTAGTCACTTTGTATGAACACAGGAAGAGATTTATTAAGCTTAAGGTTGACTCTTCCTGGGGATATCTCACTATATATTCCAGACCACAGTCCTCAGGCCAGGTTACTCTTTCCTACCCCAGCAGGGTCCTTATTCGGTTACTTCTTTCTGGGTCATGAAAGAGTTTGTTCCATGATCATGTTCTTAACTTATTACACTTATGGTGCTTAGGTCATCTCCTTTTGATGCTAGGGTAGATTACATCTTGCCCTGGGTCCATTCAGTTCTTTTGTTGGGACCATCCTTTTGGGAGGTGTTAGGAAGTAAGGATAACTCAGGTTTAAGTCAAATTAATATGATGGATTCCCAGCAGAAAATATTATTTGGAGTCAATTACCTCCCATATTATGAAAACATAGTATCAACTGTCTTCCTGTGTCTATACAAAAAGGATATTGCTAAACAAACTATGCAAATGATCTAAAGGAAAGGGAAAGACATTATAGGATTATTAGTGCTTGATGGAATTGGGTGTGCTTCAGGGACACTGTTGTGGGAGTAGCTCAATAAACCTAAACACCCTGCAGAGGAGCAAGGACAACCCAATGTTGTCAAACAGATCTCCAAAGATTTCTCTTAATGCCTTAGAGAATTTTTCAAAGAAGACTAGCTTCCTGAAAGTCTTCAACATCTCCTATGGGCCCATAAGAACACAGAGGATCCTGGAAAGACTCAGTATCTAAAGGCTCGTTGGTAGCAACTATTATTACAATTATACTGACTTTATAATGTTCAAATGGCTGGTTTAGATGAGTTTTTAAAAGTCACTCCAGTTCTAACATTTGATGAAAAATAAAATTTATGGATGGATTCCCACCACAATTTTCTGGAAAAATTAAAACAGCATCATTACAAATATAAGAGGCTCAATAAATAAATTTCTAGAATGCAATCCATTACATTTTGGAATAAACTTAGTGGGAGTGAACTTTAGAAGGGGGCATAGTATATGCAGATTCAGCAGTGTGGAGTGGCTCTGCTACTCCAAAACAGAAATAAACACTGGGCCCATTAGTTAAATCTGAGAGTTCTTGAATGGTTGAACCAAATTTAGTGGAGACTTTTCTCTTATAAACTGATCATCTTAACTATTTTATTGTTATAATGATGATATTCATTCACAAGCAGAGTTATGAAAACAAAAGTAATGTTAGGAAACTGGCTTATGAGGAGAACTCAAAAACATTAAGAATATCACTGTCACTGTCACTGTCCTCCCATTGTTCATTGATTTGCTCAAGCGGGCTCAGTACCATTATGAGACTTGTTGTTACTGTGTTTGGCATATCAAATATATCACGGGTAGCTTGCCAGGCTTTACTATGAGGGTGAGATACTCTCAGTAACTTGCTGAGCTCTCTGAGAGGGGCAGAGGAATCGAACTCGGGTCAACCTGGTCAGCCGCTTGCAAGGCAAGTGAAATGAAGTAATTTCCAAACATTTTTCTTGAATTTGAAAGCATGTCATATAGGAAATTATAAAGATAAAACTAATATATTTCTGTACAAAAATGAGGACATTCACTCCCAGATCTCGTGAGAGAAGATAAAAATGCTAATTTGAAAAGCTATATAGAAACAACTCAAGTGCCCAATGATAAAGGGGCAGATAAAGAAGTTGTGGCATAAACACAATGGATCACTACCCAGCTGTAAGAAAAGACAAAGTCTTGATTTTCTTTTACTTTTTGTATTTAAAAAAATTAATGACAGAACTGTTATTTACACACACACACACTACCTCCACTACCCAGCCATCGCCACACTCCAGGACGCTTTCCGGACCCGCGTGGCAGCTCCGGCTGAGACTCACGCACGACTGAAGACCCACAGAACAAGATAAGCGGAACTCTCTGAGACCTTGGACTCCAGGCTCGGCGGATCCAGGGACAGAGTTTCTCTGCTTGCTCCCACCAACCACAGGTGACAAAGGGATTCTAATCAGGAGCCCCACCCTACCCTGCCCTATCAGCTTCCATCAACCACCCAGGGATCGAATTGCGCACAGAAGACCCACCCTACCCAGATAAATACCCCACTGGCAGACTTCCACTATGGACACTACCTCCACTACCCAGCCATCACCACACTCCAGGATGCTTTCCGGACCCACTCGACCGTGAAGTGACACATCATAAGACACTAAATACCCATCTTCCGGAATTGTCGCACCATATTTGATAGGGTTCAAATATGGTAACACCTACAAGGGTGATTAGAGGTCGCCCCAAAAGCCTCTATCCCTCTCAGAAAGACTGACAAGCTACCGAGAGTATTCCGCCCGCACAGAAGAGCCTGGCAAGCTATTTGTTGTGTATTCGATATGCCAAAACCAGTAACTACAACTGGTCTCATTCACCTGACCCTGAAGGCTTCACCGACATGGCAGAACTGAGAAGGATGAGAAAGGAGAGGTCGACAAAATCTCAAGGCCGAACTAGGCTGCCACAACGAAGGAAGACAAAAATGATCATCTGTACTTTCAATGCACGTACGCTAGCATCAGATGCATCTATGGAGGACCTGATAGTACAAGCGCGAATGATCAAGTACGACATCATTGGTCTGACCGAGACAAGAAGGCACGAATCTCACCATGCCGTTTTCGACACTGGAGAAGAATTGTTCCTTGGAACATGCGATAAAAGAGTTGTCGGAGGCGTCGGTGTCCTTGTCAACACAAACTTGGCCAAGACCATTGATTCATTCGAATGCCTAACAACCCGAATTGGATGTTTACATTTGAATAGATGTGACTCACTGCCTGAAGTTTCTATCTTCGTTGTCTACGCACCAATATCCAATTATGATGAAGGAGAAATTGAGAAGTTCTACATGGAGCTGGAGAAGTTCTATAAAGAAGACCACACCTTCTACAAGATCATTGTGGGTGATTTTAATGCCAAGATAGGACCGAGAAGATCAGCTGAAGAACTTCACATCGGGACCCATGGCCTAGAATGGAACGAACAGGGTGAGAGACTGTCTGAGTTCATCATGTCGATGGTTTTGCCTGACCGATGTCGCTGTTGTCCCAAAATTTCGAACGGGTTTGGACCACCGTCTTCTTTGTGCAAAATTCTACTTCACAGAGCGGGGAGAAAGGGCTGCAAAGTTCAAAAAGAGAACTCCCAGAACGACCACCAACTGGGAACTCTTTGACACTATTGCGGCAACATGGGAAGATGCCATTGTTGACAACATTGACGAGGAATACAATCGACTGGTTCAGCATCTCCATGAATGTGCGAGGAATGCCAAGAGAGAGATAGCCACAAAAAAACGCCTATTTTCAAAAACTCTTGAGCTAATTCACCAGCATGGTTTGGCACATGCCTCAGGCAACCGCAAGCTAACGTCCGAGCTCGCAAAACAGTGCAGACATGCGATCAAGGAAGACCTCAAAGAGAGAAGAGCAGAAGTACTGGTAGATGCGGCAGAAGCTGGAAAAAGTATTCGTAACGCCCGCCTGTCCTTCGCCAACTACAAGACCAAGATGACTGCCCTCCGACATCCTGATGGATCTATCACATCCTCCAGAACAGCAATGGAGAAGATTATCCATGACTTCTACTCAAATCTCTTCGATAGCCATGTCCACTTGCTGACATACCAAATTCCACAGGATGGATATGTCGTTCCCAACGTTCTCCCTTCCGAAATCCGACACGCCATTTTGTAGGTAAAGAAACAAACAGCACCCGTCCCAGACAAGGTCAGACCTGAACACCTGAAGAACCTGCCATCAGTACTCATCAATACACTGGCTCGGCTCTTCACTCGCTACCTGTCTGAATGCAAGCTTCCGTCCCAATGGAAAACCAGCAGGACCGTACTACTGTTCAAGAAGGGAGACATCCATGACATTGGCAACTATTGCCCGATCTGCCTATTGTCTGTCATCTACAAGTTGTTCACTCGAGTCATCCTAAATAGGATTGGCAGAACACTAGATGAAGGACAACCATGTGAGCAAGCCGGGTTCCGCAAAGGATTCAGCACCATCGACCATATCCACACGATAACCAAGCTCATTGAGGTTTCTAGGGAGTTCAAGATGCCGCTCTGTTTAACGTTCATTGATTTAAAGAAGGCCTTTGATTCTGTTGAGACGAAAGCGGTCATTGAAGCCCTAGCCAATCAGGGCATTCAAGCCCAATACATCAGGATCCTCCATGAGCTGTATTGTGGATTCACTACCAGGAACTCTCCATTCAACTTCAAAGAAGTGATCATTGATATCAAGAGAGGGGTGCGGCAGGGTGATACCATTTCACCGAAACTCTTCAGTGCCACCCTCAAGAACATCATGCGACGACTGGAATGGGAAGGAATGGGAGTGAAGATAGATGGTCGGCAACTACACCACCTCCGCTTTGCTGATGACATTGTTTTAATAACAACAAACATCAGCCAAGCGGCACAAATGCTGGCCGACTTTGACCGTGAGTGTGGAAAGGCAGGACTACAGCTGAATCTTACGAAGACAATGTTCATGAGAAAAAGCCTCATTCCTGATGCCCCATTAGCTCTCAACAGAACGTCCATCTCCGAATGCAACATCTATGTGTACCTAGGTCAAGAAGTTAACATGACAAATGACCTGGCACCCGAGCTGCGCAGGAGGAAGAGAGCAGCTTGGAATGCCTTCAAGAATGTCAAAGAAATAGCTAAGAGGACAAAGAACCTCCAGCTCCGGGCACATCTCTTTGATTCCACTGTTCTTCCTGCATTAACATATGCCTCAGAGACCTGGGCCCTACGCAAACAAGATGAGAACGCTATTCAGGTCTCCCAAAGAAGAATAGAAAGATCTATGCTTGGAATATCACGTTTCACTCAAATGAGAGAAAGAATCCGGAGTTCTGACATCCGTCGACGATCAAGAATCAGGGACGCTGTCTCGTTTGCCAACGTGTCAAAAATCAGATGGGCTGGTCACGTAATGAGATTTAAAGACGACCGCTGGACTAGAGCTGTTACTGACTGGATTCCACGGGATGTCAAAAGACTGCGTGGCCGCCCACCTACCAGATGGTCAGACTTCTTTGTGAAGATCATGAACGATCGGTTTGAGGCTCTTCATGTTCCCAGAGCGAACAGATGCCATTGGGCTACACTAGCACATGACAGGGACAAATGGAGACGTTACTGGCACCCGCTCGAGCAAATCGATGACTAACGGGAAGTTAAGTGACTTACGTGATTAAGTGATTTCAACACCAATCCCACTGCCAGTGCCAAGTATCCCCCACTAGAGTTCCTGTACTCCATTCCCGACCCCATCCCCCCACTTCCCACCTTGATAGGCACATTAAAAAGTTCCTGCTGTTGCAGCTTATATCTCATGTTTTTGGTGTGTTTGAGTCTGATCTTTATTCTTAGCACTGCACTGTTTATTCTTAATTGATTAAAAATATTTTTTGAATTTGAATTTCAAAAAAAATAAATGAACAGAAAATTTGAAATTTGTGGGGAGAGGAGAGCATTCAACTGGTGGTCAGAAGGCTTAGAAAGTTCCTAGAAGTTTCCCACATGTAAAATTTGGTCTTCTCACTGGTGGAGGGATGGATGTTGGATTATTGTATGACTAACACTGAATCCTGAACAGCTTTGTTTAGGTATCTCACAGTGATTCAATTAAAAAGTAAAGTAAAGGCCCTCCCGTTGATCATCAATTTGCTTGAGCGGGCCCAGTAACGTCTCCATTGGAGACTTTGTTGTTACTGTGTCTGGCATATCGAATACTCTCGATAGCTTGCCGAGCTCTCCGAGAGGGGCGGAGGAATCGAACTTGGGTCGGCCATGTTGGCTACGTGCAAGGCAGACGCCATGCCCGCTGTGCTATCGCTCCAGCCCGATTCAATTAAGAAAACTGAAATTAAAGAAAATCCTATAAAACTCCAAATTTGGTACTCAGTTTTATTCAGGGGCTTGGGGATGTGTCCTGGTTATATGGCCTCATGCTGGGTCATCCCAGCAGTGCTCAAGGGTATCCTAGACTGCTCCCACTGATGCTCAGGGACCATGTAGTGTTAGGGACCTAACGGAAATCAGCATATGGGAGGCATGTGCCTTAACCCATGTACTATCTCACTGACCCCATAAATGGGAATGAAAGGACAATTTTAATCTTCATTTTTTCAGCAATTTTGGAATGCTAGAAGAAAAAAACTGTAAAGGCAGTGTAGGGAGCACTGAGATAGCCATATGTAGTTCCCCCTACTAGCAGTTTACATTAGAATGGCATATTTATTAAAATTAATTCATCTTTGTATGAATATATATATGTATATATATATTTATTTAGGTTTTGAAGCCACATCTAGAAGTACTCAGGGGCTACTCTGGGATTAGTGCTCTGGGCTTGTTACCAGTTTTACACAGGAACTACTATGTAGTTCCAGGGGTAGAATCTGGCCTCCTTCATGCAAAACATGTGCTCAGCCTTTTGAACTATCTCCTATCTCCTTTTATATATTATTCATTAAAGTTCATTATTTTTTATATATTTTTTTAGTGAGACATCATGAGGTACAGTTGTAGACTTACAAATTTTTGTGCTTGGGGCTGGAGTGAGAGCACAGCGGTAGGGCATTTGCCTTGCAAGCAGCCAACATAGCCGACCCGAGTTCGACTCCTCCTCCCCTCTCGGAGAGCCCGGCAAGCTACCGAGAGTATCTCACCCGCATGGCAGAGCCTGGCAAGCTACCCGTGATGTATTTGATATGCCAGACACAGTAACAACAAAGTCTCCAGTGGAGACGTTACTGGGCCCGCTCGAGCAAATCGATGAACAACGGGAGGACAGTGACAGTGACAGGGTTTCAATTATACAATGATCAAATACCCGTCCCTCTACCAGTGCCCATTTCCTACCACCACGGATCCCAGTATCCCTCCCAACCCCCATACCTCCCATCGCACCCTGCCTCTGTGGCAGGGCATTCCCTTTTGTTCTCTCTCTCTCTTATTGGGTGTTGGGGTTTGCAAAAGAGGCAATGGGTGACAATCATGTTTGGTCTATTCTTTAGTTAGCTTGCTTTGCTTTTACCCAATGCAAATTTTTGGCTAGGAATTTTTTAAATAAAAGAGGATTCATATAATTGCATTTTAAAATACAGACAGGAAGTTGCAAAATTTTCATGTTTGTTTGCATCAGTTCTAATGTCTCTAAAATGATATTTTTGCCAAAATAAATCATCAGAGTTTGCATAAATAGTTTGTAAAAGTTTGAGATGACTTCTAGTATTATATATCCTACATTTAGATAACCATTTCAAAATAAGCAATGACACCACAGTGATTGTCAAATTTGAAAAAAAACCCATGCACTTTTAGGCTTAAAATGAGCCTAAGCTGAATAGCTGGGAGAATATGGCATAACTGTAATTTCTCAAAAAAATGTTCCTTGTAGAATTTAGTGCTTATTAAAAGATAAGAATGTGCTAACTATGGGTTATTAAGTAATCTTATTTAGTTATTTTTTTATTTGGGGGCTACATCCAGCGGTATTCAGGATTTACTCCTGACTTGGCACTCAAGGTTCATTCCTGGTGTTGTTTGGGGAGATCATATAGGGTGCCAGGGATTGAACCTGGGTGAGCGGTGTACAAGACAGATGCGCTAGCCATTGTACTATCTCTCTGGTCCCTTCTACCATGTCATCTTAAATTCAATATAATTAAGACAGTTATTTAGGTTTAGATCTAAGACTGACAACAAAAAAAGATTTTATTTTCACAGAGTATTGTATTTCCCACACTGTTTAGAATAAGGCAGACATGTAGTAAACTTTAATATTGTCTTCAAATCATCTATAGACTTTACCTTCTTTTCTATATTCCCAGTAACCATCATTCATTCCTTAGTACATCACTTGGGGTACTTATAGAAACTGTTAAGAAAATGACAATAAGATTTTTGTTACATATTATCGGGTAGAGCGATAGCACAGCGGTAGGGCATTTGCCTTGCACGCATAGCTGGCCTGGCCGACCAGTGTTTGATTCCTCTGCCCCTATCAGAGAGCACAGCAAGCTACTGAGAGTATCTAGACCTCACAGCAAAGCTTAGCAAACTACCTGTGATATGCCAAACACAGTAACAACAAGCCTCACAATGGAGATGTTACTGGGTCCGCTTGAACAAATTGATGAACTACAGGAGGACAGTGCACAGGACAGTGCTATCGTGCTACATATAATTAGGCCATATATTAATTTTTTCAAAGACCAATTAATTTTCTCATAGGAACCTAGCTTCTAAATATAGTGTACAATTTCTAGTCATTAATTTTGTCACTTATAACTAGGCAAAAATCAAAGTAAAGTAAGTAAAGGCCCTCCCGTTGATCGTCGATTTGCTCGAGCGGGCCCAGTAACGTTTCCATTGGAGACTTTGTTGTTACTGTGTTTGGCATATCGAATGAGTCTCTTGTTAGCTTGCCGGGCTCTCCGAGAGGGGCGGAGGAATCGAACTCGGGGCGGCCATATTGGCTGCTTGTAAGGCGAACGCCCTACCACTGTGCTATCACTCCAGCAAAAATCAAAACTAATAAAAAGTGATTTTAGGAAAATTGATTGTAAGCTTAATTCTATGTCTTGTTTAGGATTCTGAAAAAAGATATTGCTTTAATGATTTGTCATTTAGTGACATTTTGAGAACAGCAAAAGGCAGGCAGAATTTCTTTGTGTATTTGTAAGCATTTTTTAACAAGTGTTTGCCTGTTTTTTCACCCCTTTAACTAGACTACATAAATTTCATATCAATCTTTCCTTCTTAATTACCATATTCACAACATTAATCATTATTCTTTCTCTCTGTTTCTTCATTTTAAAGGGAAATTGGCACAGGTACAACAAGTCTCACAATTTGTTGAGACGTTACTGGTGCCTGCTAGAGGAAATCGATGAACAACAGGAGGACAGTGCTACAGTGCTACAGTGCTGAGGGGCTACTCCTGGCTCTGTGCTTAGGGATTGCTCAGAGATGTACTGGGGACCATGAGGTGCTGGGGGAAGAACCTGAGCAATCTACAAACAAAGCATACATTCAAGCCCATTAAGTGATCTCTAACCCTCTTCCTGCTTATCATGCACTTAATATTACTTAGACTTATTTGATTAATGGTGATTGACTTGCAAAAATACATGTAAATATTTTGAGTAGTTGGAGTGCTTGCATCATTCAATAAATATTTTGATCCAGATCACACTAATTTTGGTGAGTCCTAATTTAATGGAAGCACGTTAAGTGTCTTCCCTGCTCAAATTTGGATTATTTCCTTTATCCAACCCATTTCCTGCTTTTTCTGGAAACAGAACAGGGTATTTTCTATTTTGGTTTTTAATTTTACTGTTCCCCAAGGCTTTCTGAATTGTGTTTTTCTTGGGGAGGCAATATTGTGCCTCTGAATATTTAAGCCAGGATTAAACTGTATCCACATAGCATTTTGTCAAAGAAGTAAAAAATGAACTATTTCACCGCTAGACAACAATAAAAATTTATAATACATCAATATACAATCTACTATCCAGCATTTAATCAGTGAAATATAATTCCAAAAATAATATCTTTTATAGTTGTTACTTTAATGATATTGAGGATCCTTACAGTTGATAGTAATAGTCAATGGAATTCTCAAACAAGAAAGTAAGGTCATGTTATTTGAAAGGACTAGCCGGTTTATGCACTGTTATTTAAAGAATTTTTTTAGTCTATTTTAATGTATACAAAAGCTGCAACTCGATACAATTATAGAGTTGACATTGATTCGATAACAAAGATCCATTATAGTATCAATAATTATTTTAAAAATCAATTTTGAGTATGAAAATCATCATATCTCACCAAGGGGTTGTCATGCTCTTGTCAAAGTGTTGACTAAGCTGTTTGTTGCTAGCTGAGCCTTCTGTTACTGTTTCTGTTTGTTGATTTTAGTTGGTCTCTGTTACTTTCTGACTTAATTTGGTGTGTTCCTCCTGCAATTTCAGCATTGAGGAATTAGGATGTGTCCCATGGCCTTGCACACAGTCATGAAGTCCAGATCTTTGATCTCGGCCAATGAATTGACCTAGCAACAGTTGTGGGAGGTGGGTGTGGTAGTCATGGCTTCGGGAAGCATGGAAGTGTGGTGTTGGGGGAGACTGCCCATCCTGAAAACACCAGAGTTCTCAGCTTGGGCACTGGGTACCTGAAATTATTCACAGTTTGGTGTCTCTGAAGAGACTATTCATGAAATGGTGGAGTTGAGCCCTTGGCATGGCTGCAACTTGTGAGGTGTGGGTGCAACTGCCCAGGCTTCAGCAGCGTGGGTACTCAGGCTGCTCACCTCTCAAGGGAGCCCAGGGTTTTCAGCTGGAGGAACAAGGGTTTCCACTAATTTTGCCTGCTCGCTTCCATCTCTTTGGGAATTTAGTTGGGAGTTGGTAGCACAGGGCCGGTGGGGGAGTCAACATCATGGTGGCTGTGGGACGTGGTGGTTTGTGCTTTCATAAAATATCTTCTTGTTGTTTGACTCTCATAGGACAAACAATTCAAACACAGAGATGAAATTAAGATTCACAGATGTCCTTCTACCTTCTACTAGCTGTATCCTCACAGGGCCTTTGTCATTTCACATGTGACACAAGAGGAAGGGATTAAGACTGGAGGAAGGGAAGGGGACCAAGACTAAGCTCTTTCCTCTTGCGATGAGGTCACCAATCCTGTTCACACATCATGCTTAACCCAAATTAATTCCTAAAGTTCCCAGTTCTAAAACATATAGGGCAAGTGGTATTTGATTATGTAATGTGGAAAGGGGGCACAATTCAGTACATTTTAAGATCATAAGTGCTAGATATATTGTTTATCTGGATAAAATTTTCTATTTGCTTGGCCCATTGATGTTTTATTTGACCTTTCTAATTATTGCAGTATCTTTGGGCTCCTCTGTGAAGTAGATGCTTGCTCAGTAATATTACCCTCAAAAGCCTTATACTTTTGAATAATTCTTTATCCTTATGTCAAAAAATAGTAGAATTCAAAATTTATTCTGTCCTAAATCTATCAATAAACTAGTTAAAATAAAGTTATTTTCTCCTATTAATCAATTTACTTTATTAAAAGGCTATTTGTGCTATGAGTATAATGTTTTTCTGCTTCAGAAGTAGTGACTATGACATCAGGAGAATTGGCTCTGCTCTTCTAAGAAGCTGATGCTGGGAATTCGGTCACTCTGTTCTGAAACTATATTTAAAGTCACACTGATCTATTGACAATGTCCACTTGGAAGGGTAAGTGGTTTTGGAGCATGATTCATGAGGAAGAGTTGAAATTTCTTAAAGAAAGAGCATGTGGGGGTCGTCTAAATTTAAATGTTCAAAGGCTTGTCATATGAAAGCAGAATTAGATTAATCTCAAGTATCTTCAAGTTACATAACTATTATTGACAAATTATATGAGAGGAAGGCAAATTTTTAGCTTCAAAGTAAAGATCTTTGAGCAGAGCACATTAAAAAGGGGAGTTTAAAACAGGGCTGGAGCGATAGCACAGCGGGTAGGGCGTTCGCCTTACACGCGACCAACATGGCCGACCCGAGTTCGATTCCTCCGCCCCTCTCGGAGAGCCCAGCAAGCTACCGAGAGTATTCGATATGCCAGACACAGTAACAACAAAGTCTCCAATGGAGACGTTACTGGGCCCGCTCGAGCAAATCGACGATCAACGGGAGGGCCTTTACCTTTACCTTTTACCTTGAAACATAACGATGTAGGAAGCTTTTTCTCCTTGACAGGATTCATACAGGTTAAGAGAATTTTTTTCTTCTTAGGGGCTGGAGCAATATATAGCAGGTAGGGCATTTGCCTTGCAAACTACCAAGAGCATCCTGCCTGCAGAGCCTGGCAAGCTACCCGTGAGATATTCAATATGCTAAAAACAGTAACAACAAGTCTCACAATGGAGATGTTACTGGTGCACACTCTAGCAAATCAATGAACAATGGGAGGACAGTGATACAGAGCTACAGTGCTTTCTTCTTAGAAATTAGAGGGTAGGGTGGGATCTGGACCACACCCAGCTATGTTCTAAGCTTACTTCTGGGTCTGTGCTCAAGGATGACTGAGTGGGACTTTGAGAGAACAATCTGGCATCTGTGGTGCCAGGGTTGAATATAGGTCAGCTGTGTTGAAGGAAAGCACCCTGCCCATTACACTATCTCTCTGTTCCTTTTTTTTAATTAACCAAATATTTATTATTATATGTATATGTCATAAGTGTTACAAATTTACACTGATATTGCAACAATGTTGCCTTAAAACATTATGCATAATTTAAATGTTTAGGTGAGCAGTATTGTTATTTAATATTTGTATAATCTTTATTTTTTTGCAGCAAAATCATCTATTTATATATTTTACCCTTGACATTCTTTGTATGTATCATTTTTTATTATTATTAGTGAAACACCATGAGGTACAGTTGTAGATTTACAATTTTTTGTGCTTGGGTTTCGATTATACGATGATCAAATACCCATCCCTTCACCAGTGCCCATTTTCCACCACCATGGATACTATCCCTCCCACCCCCATCCCCCCGTCCCACCCTGCCTCTGTGGCAGGGCAATCCCTTGTGTTCTCTTTCTCCTTTTGGGTGTTGTGGTCTGCAAAAGAGGCATTGAGTGGCAAACATGTTCAGTCCATAGTCTACTTTCAACATGCATCTCCCCTCCTGTATAATCTTTATTTTAATTTCCACCAAGCATGCAATTGAAGGGAAGAAAATTTTTATACCATGGCCACTAGCCAAGACTAATTTATACTACTACAGTGAAATTGAGTATAAAGATCAGGAAATGCTTCTTTGGTGATAAAATACTGATGCTCACAGAAACTCATTCCCTGTTATAAAATGAGTATTAAGAAATGCAAAATTTTTATAAAATTTTCCTAGGTGTACCACAACAAATACAATAAACTGTATGCCATCAAATTACATAAATATATTGTCTCATATTTATGTAGTCTAGAAGTCCAAATCCAGGTGTTGACAAAACCAGGCTTGCTCTGAAATCTGGAAGCGAGACTCTTCTATTTCTTGTGCTAACTTCTGATGATTGTCATGAAGTCTTGGCATTTTTTGTCATGCAGTTTTGTCACTCCTATCTTTGCGTCATATCATATTTGGTTGTGGCTTACTCTAGTGATCTCAACTTAACTTCATTTAACATACAAAGGCCCTTTTTGGAAATAAAGTACTCACAATTACCAGGGGATGGAATTTGAATGTATAATTCTAGAGAACACAATTCAATTCATAAGTGTCCTACAGATGTTAACACTTTGATACTGACTTTGTCCCTATTTTAGTCAATGATGGAATATATTTACCTTTTGGAATTTCATTTTCTTCTCTAGAGTGTGAGAATTAGCATCCGATGACCATTTATTGGGCTGGAGCAATAGTGCAGCAGGTAGGGCGTTTGCCTTGGAAGTGTCCAACATGGCCGACCGGAGTTGGATTCCTCCGCCCCTCTTGGAGAGCCTGGCAAGCTACTGAGAGTATCTCGCCTGCACGGCAGAGCCTGGCAAGCTACTCGTGACATATTCTATATGCCAAACACAGTAACAATTGTCACAATGGAGACATTACTGGACCTGCTCAAGCAAATTGATGAACAACGGGAGGACAGTGACAGTAACAGTGACCATTTATTAGGATCTGATTGTGAGTATATTAGGAGTTGACACATGGGCATATGCTGTAAAAACTGGACACTAGCAACAAAGGACAAAATTCAGGTTTTGTAATAAGAATGTAAGAATGATTTATTTCTTTCAGCCTCCTCCAAACAGATTTATTTCAGTTTGGAGGAGTCTGAGAAAATGAGCTAACTTTGTCAACACAGACTACTCAGTCACACACGAGGAAAAGAAAAACCACAGGGAACTATTTAGGAATTATTCTAAATTTATTATCTTTTTTTTTTTTATTAACAGTGACTGTCACTTTGTTCCCACAACATCTTATTCAAAGAGTTTCTGGAAGTATAAATCTTATTTTCTCCGCAGAGATCCTGCTTTTCATCCTGTCCTTGATTTATATCTTTTCTTGGTTGTTCACTCTTGACTGCTGTCAGTGAGAGTTCGAGGAAGTATGCAGCATTTTTCCAAACAAAGAGGGCCTCCATTCTCTATTCTCTTTGCCCATTTCTCAATTTATTGTCTATCACTCCCTCCCATGCCATTGTGTTTATCTGTAAATTCTTCCCTATGCTCTCCTCCCCAACCAGTTAATCAGCTTTCCCCCTAATCAGACTCTGTTAACTTGTAAGGTTAGGTTCCTCAGAAATCTATGATTTTATATGTATGAGTGAAATATTGCCTTTCTCCTCTCCTTATATCTTTTGAACAGTTCACTTTAGAGCAATGTCCCTTTTGTATAGATACAGGAAGACCGTTAATATTTTGCTTTGTAACTTAGGATTTAATTGGCTTTGATATTATTCACTCCTGGGCATCTGTTTTCTCGACTTAAGCCTCAGTTGTCCTTAGTTCCTAACATCCCCAAAGCAGGGTCCCCAATGAGGGACTGAATGAACCCAGGGCAAGCGGTGAGCTACCCTGGCATCGAAATGGGCCAGGCCAAAGTGCCACAATTCTTAACTACAAGTTAAGAGTTTGATCATAGACAAATGCTGTCATGATCCAAAAGTAACGACGAGACTAGGATCCTGCCAGGGGTAGGAAAGACTATCTGGCCTGAGCACTGTAGTCTGAGATCGAGATGGCCCTAGGAGGGCAATTCTATAAATTTAAGGTATTTCTTACTGTATCCATACAAAATGATTTATGTTATATATGCTTATATGTTTGTTAGACAAGGAGAGGAGAAACACCCAGGGGAATTCGCTTTAGGTTGGATTGATCTGATAATGAGGTTCTGTCCTAGGAGCGGATATCCCTGAGGGAAAGAATTCTACCCCTATTGATTGTGACCACACCTATGTGTAATTATTACCCCCACCCCTCAGACTTTGGGATTTAACTAGACTGTAAGAGTGAGCTGAGAGATCAGAATCAGAATCCAGACTCCAGAGAAGGAGGATGAAGGGAGATGGAGAAGGAGAATGAAGTAGCATGGGGGAGGAAGAAGCAGGAGAGTAGGCAGAGGACAGAGACAGGAGTGGATGGAGAGAGGATTGGAATAAACTGAAACTGACATCAACCAGCCTGGCCTTCATTTCCTTTCTTCCAATGCCCATCACCATCAACCTCCCTGGGGTGGGGGGAAGCGGCGTGAGACTACCGAACGCAGGCGGTGGGAGAGACAGCCGCTGCTGCTGTGCTGTCTTTTTTGAGTTTACACATTGGGGAGCTTGTGAAGCTTTGCCGTGCGGGCGAAATACTCTTGGTAGCTTGCCGGACTCTCCAAGAGGGGTGGAAAAATCAAACCCGGGTCAGACAAGTTCAAGGCAAATGCCTTAGTCATTGTGCTATCGGTCCATCCCCACCCCCCTTCCATGCAGTAACTTGTTATTGAAACTGCCAGGACCCAGTTAATGTTTCTTCTACAAATCCTGATTATCTGAACCAGAAAGCATTTTTTAAAAATCTGTGACAATATAAAGGTTTTTTTTTTATTGTTTTTTGTTTGTTTTATACGTTAGATTTTATGTCTGTGTTGTGGATGTGTGTTTAATCTGTTCAACAGTAATTTCCAAACCAGTAACTGTCAGTTGTTGGGCCACTGACTGGGCCACAGGTGTCAAAAGGTTAAAAACTACTGGCCTACCACGTTGGTTATAATTGCCAGGCCAGGGATGAATACACAGGACAGGAGCTGGGCTAAAGGTATAAAATGGCTGAAAAATATTGATATAAACTAAGAAAGTCTTGTTCATCCTACTTTTGTGTTTCATGTCTGATATGTAGTATTGCATATAATATGTGATATTCAGTAGAAGCACACGTGGAAGCTTTCAGGATGAGGGTGGGGAAATTACTGTGATGTTTTAGCCATTCCTTCTTCAGGATCCAATTGAGGAACAGATATAGGCATACATAGTATTTTATTTGTAGATTACTATTTTTTTGATAATAAATACCTGTTATATAAATCAAAGAATGCCTAGAAATATTAAGGAGAATGGTCTAGGTTTTTTCCAAGTTGGGTGAATTCTCACATCCTTACATAAGAAACATTTTGAGTCATTTTGGATGGAAGACTAGATTATGTAAGCCTTCATGAATTTCCCACTGAACATAACAAAGCTATAAAAACTGTAGATATTAGCAAATTATACACAATTGAGTATTTCAATACACTCAAAACATTTATCAGAATTATAATCTATAAGGAAAATATCTAGCTTGTTATAAACACACTTTGGAAGTTGTAATTGATTTTACTACAAGGTTTATAGAAACTCGACGTTCAAAACCTACATAATTTTGAAACTGCAAAACAATGCAAGCAACATTTTACCCACTTTAACCCCTTTTTTTAAAATTAGTAAAGCAGGCCTGAGTGATACTACACTGGGCATGACATTTGCCTTGCACACGACTGACTCAATTCAATCCCCAGCATCACATATGGTCCTTGAGCCTGCTAGGAGTGATCCCTTAGTGCAGGGCCAAGAATAATAATCACTCTCATGTCTAGCCCCCCACACTCCCTCAAATTGTCAATCTCTTATTGATTTTCTTATTTTTTTTGTTTCTTTTTGATTTTGGTATTAAGGCCAAACACTGGGTATGCTCAGGGGTGACTCCTGACTCTGCACTCAGAAATCTTTGATTCAGAGAATTAAAGGCTGTTAAATACTAGTTGACAAAAAGCTTAAAAATAGAAGTAAACAAACATTTTCAAATGAGAAAAATTTTCAAATTCTATGTTATAAACAATCAATCATCAATTAGAGTAAGTCATTTTTCTTGGGCATGTCTTATGACAGGTATGTGAAAGCAGGATTGATCTGAAGAAGTGTTTTTATCTTTTAATCCATATACATTAGTTTTGTTGTAGAGTTAATACTATCTTAATGTTTCATTACATGTAACAAAAGTAGAGAGAGGCTAAGAAAAAATGTTATCATCTAACCTAATTAAGTTTGGTGATGTGAAAATATGAGTGGGCTAGAGCGATAGCACAGCGGTAGGGCGTTTGCCTTGCACGCAGCCAACATGGCCGACCCGAGTTCGATTCCTCCGCCCCTCTCGGAGAGCCCGGCAAGCTACCGAGAGTGTCTCGCCTGCATGGCAGAGCCTGGCAAGCTACCCGTGGCATATTCAATATGCCAAACACAGTAACAACAAAATCTGCAATGGAGACGTTACTGGGCCCGCTCGAATGGCAACCAGGAATTCTAAATACTAGCCTAAAATTCAATATTCTCATGTTCCTGTGTGTCCATGGAAAATCATTAAGTTCCTTATGTTTTTGTTACCTTTTACATTAGGAAAGAAACTAAACTGCCTATTATCATTAAGGTGAAAAATTTCTTCAGGACAAAGACTTTGTCATCTTGCAAATTTTTTCACTGGTACTTCTTTACAGTGCTAGGCACTAGTAGTTACTGAAAAGTAGTCATCCAGGGGCCAGAGAGATAGGCAGTAACTATGGTGTTTGTCTTGCATTCAGCCAACCTGTAGTCAATTCCAAGCACTTACATACGGTTTCCTGAGCACTGCCAGGAGTAGTCCCTAAGCACAGATCCAAGAGTAAGCGCTGGATAAAGCTAGGTGTTTCTCAAATCCCAAAATAAAATAATAATAATAATATACAGAACATTTAGAGTTGTACCTGAATAGATTGGCATCCAATATGCATTTTGTTATTGTAATCTCTTTTATTCGTGGAGAAAAACTTCATATAAAATTTAATTACTTTGGGTCTGGAGTGATAGCACAGCAGGTAGGGCGTTTGCCTTGCATGCAGCTGACCCGGGTTCGATTCCCAGCATCCCATATGGTCCCCTGAGCACCGCCAGGAGTAACTCTTGAGTGCAGAGCCAGGAGTAACCCCTGTGCATTGCCGGGTGTGACCCAAAAAGCAGAAAAAAAAATCTAAAAAAAAAATTTAATTACTTTAAAATAATTGGTCATATAATTAAGATATGAATAAAATATGGTATTAGATACATGTTATTAAAGTCATAGGTATTAAATGCCATAATATTATCAAAGACTTCCTGTTGATGGATTATGGAAACAATTGGCAATTATTTTGATTGAATTTAAGAAGACAGTATGATCTGGTAGAAATATTAATTCTCTAGAAATTAGGAGACTTGGCATGGGAGAGTGTCGAAGGATAGCCTAGCACCCTACCGAAGCTATTGAGTCATGAATTTCATAGTGGAATGTTCTTTAAAGAATTATTTACTTTGCCACTTTCCAGAGGAGGATATCATCACTCTTTTACGTATCTGCAGTCCTTTCACTCCTGCTAATACATATCTTAAGTGTTCTTCTCCCTCAGAGCTGTTCCTTCCAAGAGTTGGCTGAGTTTTTATTTGGATAACTCCTCCAGAAATTTAAATTAGGTGGTTGTTAGTTTCTTTGTATTCTGTTTTTTTATATAATTTATTTGTTTGGTTTTATTTCCCATTCAGGACTCAAATTTTTTTAAAACTCTTACTGAAACATATAGATGCATAAAAGATATTTTAATATTTCATATTGCCATGTTGTTGATACTTTATCTGCATTAAACAAATAAACATCAAAATAATAACAGTCAGTCTGTTTCTGAAACTGTTTTTGCCAAGTATCTTGTGTGGCCTCTCCCCAGTCCAACTTCTCCAAGGTTTAATCCCATTTCAAGGCCATTTCCAAACCACTTCCAAAATTGCTAGTAATGTGGATCATACATACAGTTCTGGAATCTTTCCTGGTAACTTGAGCAAACTATTATGCAAACTTTCAAACTATGCAGGAAAGGAGACCACAGTGACAGGAAAGTCTTTCTTGCCAAATGGGTAAAGTAAGAAAGAAAACATGATGTTGAGGAGGAGAAACAATGTTGTACTAGTGCTTCAATTCTTTTAGAGATTATATGATTGCTTTACTCTCCAGTACAATCTCAAATATAATATAGATGTGTTGCACCTTTAAGGAAATCTGTCACTGTCACTGTCACTGTCCTTCCGTCGTTCATGGATTTGCTCCAGCGGGCCCAGTAACATTATGAGACTTGTAAGGAAATCTATGTGTTATAAACACATGTATAAACTATCCATTAATAATTTGAAACACATTTACCCCATGTTTAAAAAATGATTACCTTCTAAGAGATATATTAGTTTCAGATGTATTAATTTCCAAGTTCAAACCCAACTTAAATTTTTTTTTTTATTTTTTATTTATTTATTTTTTTGGACCATACCCAGCGGTCCTCAGGGCTTACTTCTGGCAAGGCAAGCACCATATCTGCTGTATTATCTTTCCAACCCCTCAACCTAATCTTTAATGAAAAGCCCCAGCTCTATGAGAAATTCATGCTATTTATTGGCATACATTTAGTGAGGTAACAGGGGACCCACTTATAATTTCCTGGTTCCTCATTCATTTGTGCAGTTCAAAAAGCAAAAATTGAGAGGTGTTATTCACTGATAAATCTTACTTTATAGGTTGGCTACCATACCTATTCTAATTATCAACCCCCAGACCTCTTTGAGTCCTTTAGAATGTGAGAGAAATCTGCTTCCAAAGTGAAGTCAAAACTGATTCTTTTCTGATAGAAAAGTGGATGCTCAGTTAGAATTTGCTATAAAGAAAAAATGTCTAAAATAATTTTGTTCTTAGGCCAGCGAGACAACATAGAAAATAAGGAGCTTGCCAGGCACATGAGCGGCTTGGGTTCAATCCCACCACCACATAGGGTCCACATATGTGCATTACATTTTATTTATTATTTATTCAGATATGCCAGACACAGTAACAACAAAGTCTCCAATGGAGACGTTACTGGGCCCGCTCGAGCAAATCGACGATCAACGGGAGGGCCTTTACCTTTACCTTACCTTATTCAGTTTAGGGGCCACATCAGGTGGTGCTTAGGACTTACCTCTGGTCCTGTACTCATGAATCAAATAAGATTTAACAGTGAGTCACACCTCTCTATTGCTTTCTGAAACGTACCAGAAGACCATATATTTGTAACTGATGATGTATGGGTTTGTGAGTAAGGTTTGGCTAGTGGGTTATAAACAGAAAGTGTTCTAGAAAGAAGGTGACATATTTTTCTTTCTTTCTTTCTTTCTTTTTATCAGCTGAATCTATTAAGTATTGATGAGGAGAAAACTAAATGCTGAGAATGACAGAGTGACAAGGTGGAAGAAACTGAGGCTCGTGATTTTGTTACATTCTGATGCTTTTTAAAATGAAAAATCAATGCTTAGTTTTAGAAGAATATCATAATGTTATTATAGTTCTTTGGGGGGTGGGGAGGCAGAGGCACATCAGGTGGTACTCAGATCTTACTCCAGGCTCTGTGCTCAATAATTACTCCTGGTGGTGCTTTGGGAACCTTATGGATGTTGAAGATTGAAACACATGATTAGGGGACCATATCTGATGGTGGGATTGAACCCAAGCCGCTCTTGTGCATGGCAAGCTCCTTATTTTCTATATTATGTCTCTGGCCCAAGAACAAAATTATTTTAGATGTTTTTTCTTTAGAACAAATTGTAACAGCATCCACTTTTCAATCAGTAAAGAATCAGTTTTGACTTCACTTGGGAAGCTTACTATTTTGTTTCTAAACGTTTATGAAGATTTGGCTGGCCCTAAAACTTTCCATGCATTTGTAGCCTGGGACTCTCAGATATCAGTCCTTTGACTGGAGGTAGAGGCAGGAGAGAAGAGGACTGTGGTTCATTCTAGAACGTATTTAACTGTAACCACTTATTTCATTACAATCACGGGATTAGTTACAGCCTGATGAAAATATGTGCTGAAATATTTGCAAAGTCCATTTACTGGCATTCACACAACAGTAGGGTTTCAAAGGAAAAGTCAAGCTCTTTTATTTTTCATGGTTCTCTGAGATTTATTGCCTAATTTTTCTCATCTACTAATTTTACCAAGTTCTGATAAACTTCATTTTTGATAATACAGATGTTGGCAATATTTGCTGAAGAAACTTTCAATTTATGTCTAAGGTTTTATAAAATGTACTATCTCATTAATGTTATGCCTGTGAAATTAAAGATCCTCAATGCCTCGATGTAATAAGATTTGTTTCATAATGCAACTATATTCTGTTTTTTTTTTTTTGCTTTATGGGTCACACCCGGCCATACACAGGGGTTACTCCTGGCTCACTGGCTCATGCACTCAGGAATTACTTCTGGCAGTGCTCAGGGGACCATATGGGATGCTGGGAATCGACCGCAGGTTGGTCGATTTAAGATTTTAGTCATTCAGATTTAAGTCTCAGTCATACAATGATCAAACACCTTTCCCTTCACCAGTACTCATTTTTCACCACCAAGAACCCCAGTATACCCCCCTCCCAGCCCTCCAAATGCCTGTGAGGCACATGATTTCTACTTAACTCTTCTCTACATTGATTACATTTATTATTTCGACAAAAGATGCACCATTATTGTTTAGAATTTCTCCCCAAACAATCAGAATTGCTGAAAAAGCATTGTGAAATAATTTGTTTTCTATAGCTGGTTATGAGAATCATATAATGTCACGTGGCCACAATTTTGGGTTTCTGCAAAGAACCAGATAATTACGAGATTGGTTTCTGTGTGTCTGGTGTTATGGCCGTGCCTGAGAGTCGCTCGTCAGGGGTAACTCGTGACCTGGGTAGGGTGTGAAGGACATGCCAGTACCGCCCCCCTTCCCATGAGACTGCAGTTGCCCCGTCACTGCCAGCTCATACCTGGCTTTCCCATAAGATCTGAGGCGGCGGCCACCTTGCTGCCAGGGGGGAAAAAGGTGGAAGGGAGCAGCACCCTTTCCCTCCTAGGGAGGCATGGCGCCGTAGTTTAACGCATGGTCCATTCACTTTTCTTCTGAAAGCTGCTAGGCTCTGGGCTAAGTCCTTTTGCCTCTGGAGCCATGGCCATGCCAGAGAGCCACTTGTGGGGGGCAACTCATGACCTCAGTAGGGCGTGAAGGACGTGCTGGTACCACCCCCCTTCCCATGAGACTACAGTTGCCCCATCACTGCCGGCTCGTACCTGGCTTTCCTATAAGCTCTGAGGCGGCGGCCACCTTGCTGCCAGGGGGGGAAAGGCAGAAGGGAGCAACACCCTTTTCTTCCTGTGGAGGCATGGCGCCATAGTTTAACTCATGGTCCATTCACTTTTCTTCTGCAAGCTGCTGGGCTCTGGACTAAGGTCTTTTGCCTCTGGAGCCATAGCCGTGCCAGAGACCCGCTTGTGGGGGCTAACACATGACCTCAGTAGGTCGTGAACGACGTGCCAGTACTGACCCCTTTCCCCCTTCCCATGAGACTGCCGTTGCCCCATCGCTACCGGCTCGTACCTGGCTTTCCTATAAGCTCTGAGGCAGCAGCCACCTTGCTGCCAGGGGGGGAAAAGGCGGAAGGGAGCAATACCCTTTCCCTCCTGGGGAGGCATGGCGCCATAGTTTAATGCATGGTCCATTCACTTTTCTGCCGCAATCTGCCGGGCTCTGGATTAAGTCCTTTTGCCTCTGGAGCCATGGCCATGCCAGAGAACCGCTTGTGGGAGGAACAACTCGTGACCTCACTAGGGTGTGAAGGACGAGCCGGTACCGCCCCCCTTCCCATGAGACTACAGTTGCCCCCTCACCACCTGCTCATACCTGGCTTTCCAATAAGCTCTGAGGAGGCGGCCACCTTGTATGCAGTCCAGATGCATTTCTGTCAAAAGCCGCTGGGTTTCAAGATTTGTTTCTGAGTCTCCAGTATCATGGCTATTAATCAGCTTGATCAGGAGCCAGAGAGGCCGTTTGTAGGCGGCGACTCAGGGTCTCGTTGGGATGGGGAGAAAGAGTCGGCTCCACCCCCATGTGGTGAGGCCCCATGTGTCTCGTCACTTCAGGCCCAAACCTGACTGTCTAGTGGCCTCTGGAGGATGGTGGTCATCAGGCTGCCAGGGGGAACAGGCCAAGGCACGAAACCTATTCCCACCTGAAGGGGCGCAGCACCAGTAACCTACTGCAGGAACAGGACGCATTTCTGCCAAAAGCCTTTGGGTTCCGAGATTTGTTTCTGAGACCCTGGGATCATGGCTATTAAGCATTTCGATCAGGAACCAGAGAGGCCATGCCTCCAATTATATAGCTGAACCAAAGGTGGTTTGTGGGTGTGTCTCCCACATACCTAACTTTTGGCCGTTTACTTTCTTGGTAAACTTTGCCCCAAGTGTTTGGGGGTCTGGCCAAAGGCAGAGCAGCAATTTTGGGGTATCTGGAAGTCTGAAGGTACCATCAGGCTGCTGTTGCACTCGCCTTACAGGTACAGATTGACAAGCTGGCAGCACCTTACCCCCTCCAACTATATACTTTTAAACATAAAACCATAAAAAAAATCCCAGGATACCCAGAAAAAAGGAGATAGAAATAGCAATAGCTTGCAGAGTTTAGGAATTTACTCTCTGACAGCCACTAAACTACATCATTTTCATGCTTGCATTATCATATGCTCTATGATTCTCTAACAGTACCATTGCTGTTCTTGTTTACGAGGAAATAGAAACTTAGAGAAGTTGCAAAACTTGTCTAAGGTAAAAGTGAGTGGTAGCTGCGACCAGAAAGATAGCCATGTGCAAGGCAAGTGTTCCACTCACTGTAGAGTCTGCTTCAATATCTGGCATCTCAAATGATCTGGGCATTCCAAAGGGTAATTCCTAATTGACGTGCCGTGGCATAACCCCCCTCCCAAACAACAACAACAAAAAAGTAAGTGGTAGCATTTGAATTTAAACCATAATCAATCTAACTCCAGTATTGAAGCTCTCTATCAAACTTCCCAGAAGAGTCACCAATTTCAGATATGAAGTCTGACGCAAATAAGTGAATGTCATCACTAACCAACCCCATCAGAAAAATAGCTGTTAATTCAATATAACAAGAAATCAAAATATGTTGTTTTCTATAACCAAGAGTGCCTCAAATCTAGTCTAAACTTTCATGAACCCAGTCCTCTGGGTGGGATCAGGTCAGGAAACATGTGATGGTTCACATGGCCACATGCATGCAGGTCATTAATTAAAGCTTTTGTTTTTGTTTGGGGTAGTAGCACCATTAGGCTTATTACATTATTAACAATTATTAATTTAAGAATTAACTAAAAGCAGACCTCATTTTAAGTGCAGCAGTGACGATTGTGTCATGAATGAAGACTATGACTAATCCAAAAATTCAATTTTCTGTATTGATGTCAGCAAAATAAAATAAGAGGAAGAGAGAGAATTTAATTTTGAGTGCCCTTCATTGAAGGACTTTCCTTAAAATACCACTCTGGAGGAGACAGAATGCTCTTCCCCCCAGTGTGTGGCACTCTTCTTCCAGCCATACCATGTGGCCACTGTCTTTCTAATGGGTCATTGTCTCAGAGCTTACACAGGTTCCTGTCTTGCTTCCTAAGTGACAGCAGATGGATCACATTGGCCAGAGTCTGCTTGTTACACGTTGGAGACATTTTCATTAAATGAATAACTTTAAACAAATTTGCATTGACACAAACAACTATAATTAATATTTAATTAATTATTTAATATAATATTCTATTTTGTTAATCTTTGTTTTATTAAATAATATTGAGGAAAATGTAAGACACTTGAGAACTTTGGAATGGTCAAGTTTTAAAAATGTTTAAAAGGGGTCTTTTCTGAGTCAACAGTTTTGGAGAGAGTAGGACCAAAGACCCAACTATGCTTGACTTAAATATTGGGCAGACTCGCTGATTTTTTCACCCTGAATATTTGCTTTCTAAAATTAGCTCTGTAAGCCAGGAGCTGAAAGCTAAATAAGTTTAACATTGAATATCTTTTTTTTTTTAATTTATAAATTTCAGAATTTTTAAAAAAATTTTATTGAATCACCATGAGATAGTTACAAGCTTTCATGTTTCGGTTACAATCACACACTGATCAAACACCCATCCCTCCACCAGTGCACATTCCCCACCACCAATATCCCCGGTATACCCCCCCTTTCCCACCCTCTCCCTGCCTCCATGGTAGACATGATTCCCCATAATCTCTCTCTACATTTGGGCATTATGGAATTTCAGAAGATTTATTCTAGAAATTTAAGAAAAATGTTTTTCCTAGAAATATATGTATGTGTATGTATATGGAGCGATAGCAGGGCTGGAGTGATAGCATCAGCAGTAGGGCGTTTGCCTTGCACGCAGCCAACATGGCCGACCCGAGTTCGATTCCTCCGCCCCTCTCGGAGAGCCCGGCAAGCTACCCAGAGTATCTCGCCTGCACGGCAGAGCCTGGCAAGCTCCCTGTGACGTATTCGATATGCCAAACACAGTAACAACAAAGTCTCTGATGGAGACGTTACTGGGCCCACTCGAGCAAATCGATGATCAACGGGAGGGCCTTTACTTTACTTACTTTTATGTATATGTGTATATATGCATACATATTCATGTAAGTATTGCAGAGCTTATTAAAGCCTATGGACATACTAAATATGAACTAAGTTCCTATTAAACCTATTTGTTGTGAATTTTTTTTGAATTACTTGTAGAATATTGAATATTCAAGAGATACTGCTGAATGCAATAAGATTACAAAGTTTTGCTTCCATATTGCAAAAGTCTTCTTTGTAGCTTGTTATGTACATTAAATGAATATGACTCACAGACTGCTTTCATTATTTTTTTCAAGCTTTGTGTTCTCCAAAGATTATAATTTTTCTTATCCTCCTCATTTTGTTTCTCTTCATTTTCCTTCACTTAACTCTCTTCAAACTCCTATTTATACCTACTTTGAATATTGGTAATATAAATTCTTATTAGTCACCTAGAAGAAAGATAATCAGAGGTAAGTTATGGTCAATTTATTTCAACTTTTATGTTACCATTCCACGCAATTTCTCTGCTCTAGTGGATGGTCTCTGGGGAGGGAGATAGTAAAAGCGGGGAGTGGAAGAAAGGATGTGGATTGATTTCATTTAACCAAAATAAACTTGTTTTATATTTAAGACCAGCATTTATTTCTTGTTTGCACAATAATTATTTATGGTGATTATTAGAACCCTTTGTTTTGGAAATAAGAATGAATGTTTCATGAATGAAACAAGCTACCTATGGCTCAGTCTGAATGAGAAACTGAAGTGGAGAATTGGCATTTACTGACTGCAGTGTGGGTTCATAAAGGCATCTGCTGTCTTGAGGTTTGTTCACTAAATTCTGGTCCAGGGCCAGAAACAGAAAACAACTCCGCCCCTCTCGGAGAGCCCCGCAAGCTACCGAGAGTATCTCGCCTGAATGGCAGAGCCTGGCAAGCTACCCGTGATGTATTTGATATGCCAAACACAGTAACAACAAAGTCTCCAATGGAGACATTACTGGGTCCACTCGAGCAAATTGATGAACAACGGGAGGACAGTGACAGTGGCAGTGAATGTATTGTTGGAAGTTCAACTTTTTACCATCATCTCAAAGAACATTGCAACAAAAAACATTTTTTATTACTGAATTATAAGAAGATAATATTTTATTTTTATTTTTTTATTTGACCAGTGTTGTAATTTGTTATTTAACATCTTATTATCTCATTCCTACTTTGGACAAACTGGCAGGCTATCGAATGTAACCTGCCCACACGGGAGAGTCCGACAAACTCCCCGTGGCATACCCAATATGCCAAATACCAGTAACAATGATGGGTCTCATTCTCCTAACTCAGAAAGAGACTTGAAGATGGCACTTTTTAAAAATCTCAGGGCTAGGGCGAAGGAGACGTTACTGGGGACTGCTCGAGGCAATCAAATATTTTTTGTTTTAATTGACCAGTGTTGCAATTTGTTTGCTCCATACAGTTGATAAATATTGTTTCTTGAAGCATTTAATTATATTTAGTCTTATGATGAAATAAAAGAATTGTATCTCATACCTCAGTGATATTAATATGGAAATGACTTTAACATAACCATGAATTCTGAAGCTGAGAGCATGCTAAAGGAAGTCAATTCAACTTTGACTTTTTCCCTTACTACTTTAGACCACTAGTGGCAATTTATATGTGAAAAATAATATATATACCTGATTTAAACTCAGAGTCTCACATATGCAAGGCAAGGCAAGGTATGCATTCGATAGCTGAGCTACATTACTGGACAGAATGTTTTCTGGAGAGAATGTTTTCTGGTGGTGTGTGTGTGTTTGTGTGTGTGTGTGTGTGTGTGTGTGTGTGTGTGTGTGTGTGTTGGATTGCCTTTTATTTTTTTTAGAAAATAGTTCTTTAAATATGAGTTTGATGTTAATCACCAAATGCTGTTTAAAACTCTTTTTTTCTATTCTATATTTCTTCCTGTTTTAAACTCAAATTTTTCAAAGAATAACTTCAGACACACATCATCAGTGCTCAAATATATCAATGTTAGTTTATTAGACAATAGTTTGATGTAAGACCCAAGGTGTGAAGCACAAGGATTACTTTAATGCTGTAAATTATCAAAGTATATTGCATAAAAATTAAATAGAATTGACTTTTAGTGTCAAATTTCCTTCCATGACCTAATTTCTAGGATTTATTATGTTTTAATTATTTAGCTTTTCATTACTTGAGAATAATGGCTTAGTAAATCAAGGAAAAATATTTATACAATATCTACCCCTAAGACTATTGTAGTACCATCATTTCTGGAAGTATTACTGCTGAATATTTTTTAAATAAAGATACACCCTATAATTTGACTGCTAATTGTAAATACGTTAATCATATCACATCATTTGGACATAAACCATGTCTGTCAATATAATTTTTATCTAAAATTATTTCAATAAAGCTGTAAAATTTAAGGGTGCTTGTGGAAGTCTGGAAGACTGCGCAGTGAGTAGGGCATTTATTTCACTATCCTTCAATCCAGCTCAATTGCTGGCAACACATGGTCCCCTGAGAATCACCAAGTACAGCCATCAAAGTTCCTAAGCACCTCCAGGATGGTTTCTCTGGCAATCCCTGGCAGAGCAGGGCTTTAACAGCTCCACTTTCTCTGACCTTTGTGTTGAACTGCTGTCCTAGTTGACTAAAAATCATAGATGATTCTCAGCATGGCTTGGGAGGTCCCTCCGCCTTGTTTGGGACTCTCTACCAGACAGAAAAAGAAATTACTGACAGAACTTAAACTGTGGCCTTAATAAATAGAGTCAGCTATTACTTATTCTAATCCCTTCTCTATATTTTCCCTTACCATCTTAAATTCAAGATTGTACTCAAGGGGTTCCAGAGAGAGGGATTATAGACATAGTACAGTGGTGAAGGTGCTTGCCTTGCATGTGACTGATCAACCCAGGTTTGATCCTGGCACTCCCGTATAGCACCTCAAGCCTGCCAGGAGTGATCCCTGAGCACAGAGCCAGGATTAAGCCCTGAGCATAGCTGGATGTGGCTTCATTTGGCTCCTTGTCTCCCTCCTCAAAAGAAATTCAACTTAATTTCACAGATGTCTTGGATTCTTATCAATTTAAATGTATGACCAATAATGTTTTGATATTGAATTAGAATATAAGATCAATTGAGTTGAACGAGAGCTTCCAGATCCTCTCATATAATCTTGTGATAAAACAGATTAGAAAAACTTAGATTCGGAATGGAATCAGTATGTGTGTGTGTGTGTGTGTGTGTGTGTGTGTGTGTGTGTGTGTGTGTGCACGCGCGCGCGCATGTGTGTTTAAATTGAATCAGCATGAAATAGTTACAAAGCTTTCCTGATTGAGTTTCAGTGATACAATGATCAAATACTCATCCCTCCATCAGTGTACATTTCCCACCACCAAAGTCCCCAGTATCCCTCCTGCCACTCTCACCCAACCCCACCCACTTCCTTTATGGCAGGCACTCCTTCTTACTCTCTCTCTTCTTTGGGCATTATGGTTTGCAATGCAAAAACTGAAAAGTCATTAACCAATCTGTGTTCGGTTGCTACTCCCAATTCTGTCTTCTACTATTTCCTAGCTCTTTGCCACTACAAAATATTGTGGGTCAATAGTTTATTTGGTGCATTGTCATTAATTGCCAATTTCTACCCAACTAAATTGCTGGCAAAATGCTAGGTTGGACCAATATGGAAGAATTGCACTCTCTTTTGTTCTCTGGGTCTCCCAAGTGATGTTCAAGGGGGCTGGGGGCCCAGAAGAACTCACTTTCTGGATAAGTAACAGAAACTCTCTTTCAAGGAGTATGACATGATGCCACTTAGTACTCGTATTGCAAACCATAACACTCAAAAGGAGAGAGAGAGTAAAAAGAAATGTGCCTGCCAGAGGCAGAAGGGTATGGGCGGGGGGGGGGGCTTGCAGGAGGGAGGGATACTGGGATACTGGTGGCAGAGAATGGGCACTGGTGGAGGGATGGGTACTCAATCATTGTATGACTGAAACAAAATCACAAAGGGTTGTAAGTCTGTAACAGTAAAAGAAAAAAGAAGTATAATAACAGAGGCCTTTTAGAAAGTGCTCATTATCAATAAAAATCAGGCAATTCTAGTGTTAAGAGTCATAATATATTATGTAACTGATGATTTTAAAGGGGATAGTTTGTTCAATAAAAAAAATTCTACTTTCACCTTGAACTCTACTACTTTATAAAAACAAAGTAGATTAACAAGCTTTGTTAGCTTGAGTACTTGTATATTCACTGAATGTGAATACATGTATATTCGCTGAATGCTGATTTCTGAAAGGCAATTCCTCTTTCCATTGTTTTTCTTACAAGTTTTAGTGAACAAAATAGTTTTTCTGCTTAATATGAAGGACAAATGTGGTATAGAGCCAGAGAAAAAGTAGGGAAGATGCCCATTTTGTACTCAGTACACAACGCTGTGTTCTCTTTATGACCCTCATTTAGGTATACAACATGTCTTTCACTGATCATTTGGGAGCCTCCTGTCCAGGAAAGTTAGTCATGGGCATTGGTTCACACCCGAAGAAAACTATTTTCACACATCTTCCTTTCTTCATACCAACAATCAATCCTCTCTTAGCTCTTTCTCTGAACCAAATTCCCAGAGAGTTCTCAATGACATTTTTTTTCCATAAAAATTTTTTAGACTGAAAATTGGCTTGTTTTCAAATTCCATCTGATCAGACTTTGAATTTCACCATCAATGCACTGTTGAAATTCAAAGTTTCACGAGGAAGACATAGGAGAGGAAACTCCATAAGAAACTAGTTAGCTCTAATAGTATGAATCTCCATGAATTTTACGTTATTTGGTTATTTCCATAAGTTTTATCATATCAGCTATGTGTCTTTTTAAAGTATATAGCATAATGATTATATATTAGGTATATATACAAAATGACTGCCGGATTATCTAATTAACATTAATTGCCTTAAATAGTTATGTTTTTTGTGATGAGAAATTAAGATCAATTTTCTTAGTGACTTTCAATATACAATTTTTTTTCATCTTGGGGAGCAGCAATTGACTATATCATAAATGATAGGATTTTATACATACAGTGTTCCAACACCACACCCTTTCTCAGAGTATCCCCCTCCCCAAAATACTTTCCCCAGGCATTTTACACTTTAGTCAGTTTAATACATCACTCATCTTAATCACTTAATCCCCGTTATTCATCGATCTACTCGAGCGGGTGGCAGTAATGTCTCCATTCATTCCGGTTGCGTGCTAGTGTAGCCCAATGGTATCTGTTCATTCTAGGAACATGCAGAGCCTTAAACCGATCATTCAGGGTCTTGACGAAGAAGTCTGACCATCTTGTAGGTGGGCGTCCACGTGATCTTTTGATGTCCCATGGAATCCAATCAGTAATGGCTCTAGTCCAGCGGTTGTCTGTAAACCTCATTATGTGTCCAGCCCATTTAATTTTTGATGTCTTGGCAAATGAGACAGCGTCCCTGATTCTTGAGCGTTGACGAAGATCAGAACTCTGGATTCTATCTCTCATTTGAGTGAATCGTGATTTCCAAGCACAGCTCTTTCGATTCCTCTTTGAGAGACCCGAATAGCGTTCTCATCCTGTTTTCGTAGGGTCCAGGTCTCTGAGGCATATGTTAATGCAGGAAGAACAGTGGAATCAAAGAGATGTGCTCGTAGCTGGAGGTTCTTTGTCCTTTTAGTTATTTCTTCAACGTTCTTGAAGGCATTCCAAGCTGCTCTCTTCCTCCTGCGCAACTCGGGTGCCAGGTCATTCATCATGTTGATTTCTCGACCTAGGTATATATAACTGTTGCATTTGGAGATGGTGGTTCCGTTGAGAGCGAATGGAGCATCAGGAACAAGGCTGTTTCTCATAAACATTGTCTTGGTAAGATTCAGCTGTAGTCCGACCTTTCCACATTCACCGTCAAAGTCGTTCAGCATTTGTGCCTCTTGGCTGATGTTTGGTGTTATTAGAACGATGTCATCAGCAAAGCGGAGGTGGTGTAGTTGCCGACCATCTATCTTCACTCCCATGCTTTCCCATTCCATTCATCGCATGATGTTCTCCAGGGTGGCACTGAAGAGTTTTGGTGAAATGGTATCACCCTGCCGAACCCCTCTCTTGATATGGATGATTACTTCTTTGTAGAATGGTGAGATCTTGGTAGTGAATCCACAATAGAGCTCACGAAGGATCCTGATGTATTGAGTTTATACGCCCTGATTGGTTAGGGCTTCCATGACCGCTTCCGTCTCAACAGAATCAAAGGCCTTCTTTAAATCAATGAACGTTAGACAGAGCGGCATCTTGAACTCCCGAGAAACCTCAATGAGCTTAGTAATCGTGTCGATGGTACTGAATCCTTTGCGGAACTTGGCTTTCTCGCATGGTTGTCCTTCATCTAGTGTTCTGCCAATCCTATTCAGGATGACTCGAGTGAACAGTTTGTAGTTTACAAACAGTTTAATACATATTTTACTTAAAACTGACTAGGCATCAGGCACTCAGTGTTAGTGACAGGTGAATGGCAATGAATAGACTAGGAAAAGACTTTGTTTTTATGGAATTTAGCATTTGACAAGTTAGATATCAAAGAATGATGATAAATGTAATACATGTTAATAAAATGAAAATGACCTTGGAAACATATGACAGGAAGACCTGATAGAAAAACTCTGCAGTGAAATAACAAAAACCAAGCAAGAAGTAGCCAGATAGCCTACAGACAGGTGCTCAACTGCCTACCCTATCATTATAATAGATACCTCTCTCCATCTTTTGTCAGACCCTCCCTGTCATTTCCAGCTTAATGGTTGGCACAGAAATTAGAGAAACTATACCTTTGTTAGTTATGGTATTTCTCATTTTTTATGCTATTTTTATATTCTGCATTTTATTCTGTATTTCATTTTATATTTTATATTCTGTATATTTATATTTTATATATAATATATAAATATTATATACTTATATAATATTTTATATTCTGTATTTCAGAGTAGAAATAGATTTGATGTATGCTTTAGGGAGAGATCAGAAATTTAGTGCATTCTTCTAAACCGTGCTGAGTTAAGACAATTTTAACAATTTTCATTAGCTTTATTGCCTAGGGCAATACATACTCAGAATTATAGTGATTAATACAAAGCAGGAACCAAAGTTGAATGTTCAAAATGATAAGAGCCAGAATATTTATTCAAAGCATGACTAGAGAGTTTAACAATTTAATTCAGAAAGGAACAGACTTAAAATGGGTTCATAGTTAATCTAATTTATTCATATAAAATAGTAACATACACAGACCCCGCTTTTATTAGCTATAATCTTTAAAATTAGAATAACATTTTAGTAACTGATATCTTTAAACATGGCACTGTTAGAAATTTTTGTTTTAAAACAGTTGATTTGATCTAAACAAATGCTTTCCAGATAGTCCTGTGCTAGGTCCTCTGCCACACGAGGAGCAAAGGAAGTAAGCCAAAAGCAGTCCTGCTCTCTGCTGATTGCAACACGAAGTGATGGTTTTACTTACACTGAAGTGGTAATAGAGTGTTCTTAGAAAATTCTCAGTGTTCTAAAAATCTTCTATGTAAGCTATTTTATTGCATAATTTCTTCAAAAAATTATTTGAGATTAATCTAATATAAAATTTTGCCATCTGTTTTATCTTACGTATGCCACAACAATTCCCTCAAATTCAGTAAATTTGAGGAGAAAAGTGTCTCTTATAGAGGTGGACTGGGGGCGGGGAGGGAAACTGGGGAAATTGGTCAGAAAGGTACACTGGTGAGGGGATGGGTTTGGAACATTATAAAGGTAAAGGCAGAGGCCCTCCCGTTGATCATCAATTTGCTTGAGCGGGCCCAGTAACGTCTCCATTGGAGACTTTGTTGTTACTGTGTTTGTCATATCGAATACGTCACGGGGAGCTTGCCAGGCTCTGCCGTGCGGGCGAGATACTCTCGGTAGCTTGCCGGGCTCTCCGAGAGGGGCGGAGGAATCGAACTCGGGTCGGCCATGTTGGCTGCGTGCAAGGTAAATGCTCTACTGCTGTGCTATCGCTCTAGCCCCATTATATAATATAATGGAACATTATATTAGTGAGACTTTGTTGTTACTGTGTCTGGCATAGCGAATACTCTCGGTAGATTGCCGGGCTCTCCGAGAGGGGCGGAGGAATCGAACTCGGGTCGGCCATGTTGGCCACTTGTAAGGCGAATGCCCTACCCGCTGTGCTATTGCTCCAGCCCCAACAAAGTCTCCAATGGAGACGTTACTGGGCCCGCTCGAGCAAATCGACGATCAACGGGAGGGCCTTTACCTTTACCTTATATTAGTGAAAATTATGAACAGCTTTGTAGCTGTATCTCATGGTGATTCAGTAAAAAAAAATTGTTTTTAAATTCAGCAAATATAGTTCTCATTTTACTACTCGTCAATAAGCATTCAGTTATCTAATAATTACATGGGAAGTCACTGTCACTGTCACCGTCCTCCCGTTGTTCATCGATTTGCTCCAGCGGGCCCAGTAACATTGTGAGACTTGTTACTGTGTTTTGGCATATTGAATACATCATGGGTAGCTTGCCAGGCTTTGCCGTGCAGGCGAGATACTCTTCGTAGCTTGCCCAGCTCTCTGAGGGGGGAGGAGAAATAGAACTCAGGTTGGCCGTGTCAGCCACGAGCAAGGCAAATGCCCTATCCACTGTGTTATCACTCCAGTATTATAGTAAATCATATTATTATATTCACGGAAGTCACAGAAGTCACGGTCCTCCCGTTGTTCATCAATTTGCTCGAGCAGGCCCAGTAACGTTTCCATCATGAGACTTGTAGTTACTGTGTCTGGCATATCAAATACTCTCGGTAGCTTGCTGGGCTCTCTGAGAGGGGCGGAGGAATCGAACTCGGGTCGGCCATGTTGGCCGCTTGTAAGGCAAACACCTTACCGCTATGCTATCGCTCCAGCCCAATATGCTCATAATAAAGCATAAAGTAAAGTAAAAGTAAAGGCCCTCCCGTTGATCATCGATTTGCTCGAGCGGGCCCAGTAATGTCTCCATCATGAGACTTGTTGTTACTGTGTTTGGCATATCGAATACGTCACGGGTAGCTTGCCAGGCTCTGCCGTGCAGGCGAGATACTCTCGGTAGCTTGCTGGGCTTATTATAAATATTTGCACTGAGATTTCAAAACTATTATTGAAAACATTTGTTTATAACTCCCAATATCTGTTAAGTGTTTTCAAATCTTAAAGTAAGTATGTGAAATATTTAATAATTATGTAGGTTTTGAGAGTTAATTAAACTTATTATTTACCAGTATGTCCCCATTTATCTACCTACTAAATTATCAAATTTAGGAAGTAGATAATTAAACCATGAATAGGACAACATAGAAATCTTGGCAATCTTATAGAAGTATATATTTGAAACAGAAACCAAGTTGTCTTAAAAATGAAAACAAAACTATGACCATAAAGATAAACAGAGAATATGGAGGAAACCAAATTTAAAATGATAAAGTTATACTAGGAGAGATGGGAGGCTAGAGTAGGTGTTTGGGCTCAATGAAGTAAAATATCAGAATTTGGACAAACATTAAATACTTGTGTCACTATCATAATATCATTTAATCACTGTATCACTATATCACTGTCATCCTATTGTTTGTCTATTTACTCAAGTGGGTGCCAGTAACGTCTCTATTCCTCCCAACCCTGAAATTTTAGCAGCCTCTTCTTACTCGTCTTTTCCCAATGATTGAAGGCTCTTTCAGGGTCAGGGGAATGAGACCTGTTATCTTTACTGTTTTTGGCATATCGAATACACCATGGGGAGCTTGCCAGGCCCTGCCTCTGCAGACAGGATACTCTCAGTAGCTTGTCAGACTCTCTGTTTTATATATATATATATATATATATATATATATATATAATATAATTTGCATCCTACTGCCTGAACCCCATCAAAAATGGTGTGTTAACTATGGAAAATGGTAGGAAGTGTCTTTTTCTTTTTTAAGAACAAAACAGGTATATTTCTATTGGACTACTGATACAGAGGATAGTGTGGTCTGAATGGATAGTATGAATGACAAATAATACAAATATAGTTTATTTGAAATAAAAATGCTTATACAGCTCTGTAGGTCACTCATAAATGAACTCTTGCTTGACTTTTTTTTACTCAGCAAAAAAAAAGCTGAAGCACAAACACCCTTTTTTGGACATGTATTTGGAGAAAGGAAGACACTACTTGGTTTTAAAAAAACTGACCTTCCTTAAGGCCTGGTCATAGAAGTGTAAACAATGTAAATGAGTCCACCATTACCAGCTGTCATATCACATCTATGTCACCTGTGCATTAAGGTTATGCAAAACCTGCCACTAGAGGCTTGCTATATCACAGTTACATTTGGCAGGCAGGACTGAGGAAGAGTAATTTAGAACAAGTTTTACAACCTATTTAAAACAGATCACCAGTATTCCCTGAAATACCTGGTTACAATAGAAAGATACTGCCTGGAAGTTACCCTTTTCACTTTGGTTCATTCAGTTTTTGTTTGTGTTTGATTCACTTGCTTATACAATCCTGCCAAAATATTAAAGCACAAAATATGAATACCTACTGTTCCTTCAACATCTGCATTTAAAGTTTTATATTCTACTACATCCCTAGTATGTCAGCAGTTCCTGAATATTAAAAAATGGATTAAAAACTCTTCTGCAGAGAGAGAACAAGGGGGAATGCCCTGCCACAGAAGCAGGGTGGGATGGGGGGATGGGGGGTAGGAGGGATGCTGGGACCCGTGTGGTGGAGGATGGGCACTGGTGGAGGTGGTGGAGGGATGGGTACTTGATCATTGTATAACTGAAACCCAAGCACAAAAATTTATAAGTCTATAACTGTACCTCATGGTGTTTCACTAAAAAAAAAACAAAAAAAAACTTCTGTAAATGCAGATGTCTATAATTATAATAGTACTAGAGGGAAGGAGACAAGGTAAGAAAAAAAAAACAAACACATTTATGGGCAGGGAATGTGGCTCAAGTCTTTGGATTTAAAAAACAGTTTTCTCAGAGAAGCTGGTTATTATGGAATGTCCAGAAACTTCCTTCACTCCACCCCAAAAGGACTTGAAAAGTCCTAATCCAAACTTTTGAAGGCTACAGTTGAGATGTTATAAATGATCAAAGCAGTAAGAGGGAAATATCTTCCATTCAGCTATAGTTGGTAGCATAGCTCCCAGCTGCTGGTGGATCAGTACAGACCACTGAAGTACCAGAAGTGCTCTGAAGGATAAAGGTAGAAAAGTACTGACCAAATGACCTGTCTACGTCAGTAATAGGATGTTATGGATAGGAACATTTCCTAAATAGAATGATTCCAAGATAGATCAATGTTTCCATCATTAAATGTTGCAAAATTAAAAAAATTTACAAGTAGGTAATAGTGAAAAAGAAAATTACAAGGCAAAAAGAACACAAAAGAAACAAGACAATGCTATATAGGTCCAACAGTATTCCATGAGACTAGAAAACCTGTTAACTTTGAAAGCCCTAGCAAAATACCACTCTTGTTTATAAATCACTTATATATCTAACGATCGCATGTTGAATCCTTTCTTTCCATGTAATGAAGAGCCCTGCATTCAGCCTTTAAGCATTTTGCATTTCCTTCCCGATCTTGTAGCTGAGGATCTTGTTCCAGTCGATCTTGGTGCGGGTGACTGGAAGCTGCTGGCGCAAGGCTTTGAACGTGGTGTCTGACATTGTTAGTAGTTCTCACTAATTGCTGTCTGATACTCATTTTCTGCATGCTCTATGATTTTAATAAATTCCTTGGCAGTTTGGACTTCATTCGAAACAGTTACTGAATCTTGTACATCTTTATGACTAACTGAACATTTCCATCTTCATAATAGTGAACCTGTATTTTAAGTACTCCCATCACTTGAGTTGTAGGTGGTGTGATGGTGAACTTCCACTCTGATCTCCAACGACCATTCCAGAAATTTTTAGGCTGAAATTGGTGGTTTTCAATGCATGCAATAGTGGTCTGTTGCCCATCTATAGTTTTAGCATAAACAGTACAGAAGCCGTTGGAATAGTGATCTTTCACATAGGCCCTTAAAGCACTGTCACAGGATTCTCTCCACGACTTCAGGCTACCATCTGTGTCCTCGGACTGGGAGTCACTGGCTTCTTTCCATAAGTGATCAAACTTAAAGGAAATCTTGTTTCTTGGATCTAAAAATCTGCTATTGCCCAGGTCACCATGTTCTGTAATTAAAACCTGATCTTCATATCTTTCTATCTTCACAGGTGTGAACTGATCCATGTTATATTGGGCAAATGCATGTGCTGCCCCTTCTCTGAGGAGATTGTCATTATTAAGTAGTAGCCGGACATCATTGAACACTTAGTTAAATTCTCCTGGGGGTGCATGAGTAATGAATTTTGCAGCTATACGTACCTCCTCCTCATCCGACACCCGATCCTCGAAGTCGGCCATCTTGGCTGCTCTCAGGAAGTGTCTTATGGTGTGTTGCGCGGCTGCAAAGTGACCACACGGTCCAGAAAATGGCCTGGAGTGTGGTGGTGGTTGGGTAGTGGAGGTCAGCTGCTGGAGCTGGGTCCCTTGGAGCGGGAAGGGCTCTCACCCGCCCCACTCTGGGACAACCCAAGTGAAAACAGCCTGGCAAGGAGTACAGTCTGTATCATTTAATAGAAACTATTAATATAAAACAAGACAGTGTGTGTTTTCCTGAAACTTCTTTGTGAAGTAAGCACAAGTTAATCTAACAAAGTGAAAAAACACAAAACAGTTATGCATCTTAAAGCTTTAAAACTCTGACATTGTAGATATAATGTTTAAGATGAATCAAACTGGGTGAGGCAAATATTTGTGCAAAAAATATTAAATGTTTTTTTATGCAAAGGTGTATTTCTGTGTCCATTTATTTTTTGGGGGGAAGGTGGCGGTGCTCAGGACTTACACCTGGCTCTGAACTCAAAAATCACTCTTGGCAATGCTCAGGGAATTATATAGGGTGCTGGGGATTGAACCTAGGTTGGAATATACAAGGCAAAAACCTTACCCACTGTACTACTGCTCCAGCCCACATGTCCATTTGTTTAAGATCAATGAATCAACGTCTGTCTGTCTGTCTCTGACTCTCTATCTCTGTCTCTCTCTCCTCTTCTGAAAAGTATTGAATGGCATAAAAGTACCTATTTCATGCATAATTCTGGCAGGAAATGAGCTGAATGCCAAGGCAGAGTCAGCATAGTGTCAACCATTAAAGCTTTCCTAAATATCCAAACATGATGTTGCAGGAATGTGTAAGTTGTGATGGAGAGCTTCTTCTCATGAGAAAATTGGGAATCCATTGGGAATCATTTTTTTTCCTTTTTGGGTCACAGCTGGTGATGCATGAGGATTATTCCTGCCTCTGCACTCAGGAATTACTCCTGGCGGTGCTTGGGGAACCATATGGGATGCTGGGAATTGAAGCCGGGTTGGCTGTGTGCAAGGGAAATGCCCTACACACTGTGGTATCATTCCAGCCCTGGAAATCTTTAATAAGTGTAAAAGTTTTATTATTTTATAAGTCTAAGCTATCTTCAAGTATTAATGTTTATATCCTATAAAGTGGGCTGGAGCTATAGCACAGTGGGGAGGGTGTTTGCCTTGCAAGTGTCCAACATGGCCGACCCGAATTCAATTCCTCCGCCCCTCTCGAAGAACCCAGCTTGCTACTGAGAGTATCTTGCCCGCCTGGAAAAGCCTTGCAAGCTACCTTTGATGTATTCGATATGCCAAACACAGTAACAATTGTCACAATGGAGACATTACTGGACCCGCTCGAGCAAATTGATGAACAATGGGAGGACAGTGACAGTTACATCCTAGAAATTGTTATATAAATTTTAACTGGTGAGTTGCTTGTCTTGCATGTGGCTGGCCAGGGTTCACTCCCCAGAAACACATGGTTCATTAACTTAGGAGTTTCAAGACTTTATTTTCATTATTGGAAAATAGTCTCTTGCTCCCTCTGGACAGCAAGGTGGTGGCCGCCTCGGAACTTTTTGGAAAGCCAGGTATGAGCCGGTCGTGACGGGGCAACTGAAACCTCATGGGAAGGGGTCGTTCCTGGCTCGCCCTTCATGTCCTACCGATTTCACGAGTTTTCCCCCCACGAGTGGCTCTCCGGCACGGCCATGGCTCCAGAAGTACGAGGACTTAATGCAGAGCCAGGCAGCTTGCGGCAGAAAAGTGAATGGACTATGCCACCATGCCTTGTAACCAGCTGTAGAAAACAAATTATTTCACAATGCCTTTTCAGCAGGTCTGATTTCTGGGTGTAAACTCTAAATAATAATGGTGCATATTTTGTCAAAACAATGACTCTAATCAAAGTAGATAGAGTGTTAACTAGAATTTGTCTGCCTCACAGGCACTGGGAGGGTTTAGAGAGGGGGTATATTGGGGTTCTTGGTGGTGAAAAATAAGTACTGATGAAGGGAAATGTGTTTGATGATTGCATGACAAAGACTTAAACCTGAAAGCTTTGTAACTTTTCCCACAGTGATTCAATAAATCAATAACAATAAATAAATAATAGATGGCCTACAGAACAATTAAACCAAAAAAAAAAGAAAAGAAAATAGTCTCTTTAGTATCTTTACAATTTATTAAATCAGTCTTTAATCCTTTATTGATCAGGCAAACTGCCAGAAGTGTTCCTTGGCCACAGAACCAAGAATAAGCCCTGAGCACAAATTTTCACTTACTAAAAAATTTTTGTTCTGTGACAATTATATTAAAATATTTTAAAGAAAGTTATTTTATTAAAACTATTACATTAGAAGACATTTGGGCTGCAGCAATAGCACAGTGGGTAGGGCGTTTGCCTTGCATGCAGCTGACCCGGGTGACCCGGGTTCAATTCCTCTGCCCCTCTCAGAGTGCCCAACAAACTACCAAGAATATCATGCCCCCACGGCAGAGCCTGCCAAGCTACCTGTGACATATTTGATATGCCAGACACAGTAACAACAAGCCTCACAATGGAGACATTACTGGGCCCACTCGAGCAAATTGCTGAACAATGTGAGGACAGTGCTACAGTGCAGAAGACATATATCATCTACTAAATCTAAATAATTTCTTATATGACTCTAACTTAGGCATTTCAAGACTTTATTTTCATTATTGGAAAATAGTCTCTTTAGTATCTTTACAATTTATTAAATCAGTTTTTAATCTCTTATTGATCATGCAAACTGTGTTTTGTGTCTTTTTTTTTAACCTCTTTTGTTGTTTTAACTCAAAGAAGAAAAACAATCTTGAGCTTTTACACTGTCCAGCAGAAAACTTTGTTCAAGCACTTAATTGACAAATTTGTTTTTTAGGAGAAAAACTATTTTTGGAAGAAAGTTAGTTCAAGTAGAATTAAGTTTCCTGAGATAGAAGCTGCACGTAAACTTTTCATGAACATTTGGATAAGGAAACAGAATGATAGTAAGGCTGGTAGGGATAATTATGTCTTATTACTCCTTTTATAGTTGATGGCAAATCAACTATATTATTTCAAGATAGTTGTCAAACACAAATACTTCTGTGTTATATAAATTTAGAGAAAAGAATAGAATTCAGTAACTGATCATAAATTTTATTGTTTTTTACTATAGACAGAAGTTGTATAAGAACTCAACTGATATAGCAAAGCTTTCTGTGACCCAGACACAGAAGGAGCATTTACAAATATTTCAAAAATGCTGGAGTAATCGTAGGAGTAGGGTGCCAACCTTACACACAGCTGACCCAGAGTTGATCCCCATATGGTCCCTGGAACCTGACAGGAATGACCCCTGAGCACAGAGCTAGGAGTAAGCCCCAAGCACCACTAGGTGTGCCCCAAACCATTCCCCTGATATGCCAAATTAGAAAAATTATACTTCTCATTGTGAAGCTAAGTAGAGTAATACCTTTGAAACCTTTTCCAAAGAGCAGCTAAATATGATTGTAACCAAGAGCAGCAGTTTCATAAGAAACAACCAATAATATAACTGTTCTGTGTTCTTATTGATTTGCTAGCTGTATTTGTATAATTAATGCCAGGATTACTTGCAAGTATTGATTTTATCTGGGACTTCAATATTATAGATGAATTACTGTTACAAAATATGTACTTCATTGATTTGTGAATGATTTGGGCATAATCTATCATAAGTCATCTTTCTATCTAAACTATTTGCCTTTCCAATCTGTATTTCTTGATTAAACCCCTTAATCCTTATAATTCTGATCTTTATTTATCATTCTGTACTTTATATTCCATTACTGCTTGTCTAATGTAGTATGCAAGTTATGTAAAAATTAACAATATCCTGTATCAATAAAATAAAACTTATTTTAATTTATAAAGAGCATGTGAAATATTATATCATTCCCTCAACAACTACTTGAGGTAGATTAGAAAGCCTTGATTTGTGTTCAAACACATTGAAGGATAGGGGTAAATAGTTCATATAAATGCAGATTTTTTATTAAGGTAGAGTCAGTACAAAAAGCAATTCTGTCTTAATGTCAGGAATTTTTGCTATTAGGTTGTTAGAGTCTAAGAATTATATATGTTGAATTTTACTGTTTGTTTGCCTTGTTTCTTTATACCTTCCACATGAATGAAACTGCCTGGTATTTGTCTTTCTATTTCTGAACTAATCCACTTAGCATAATCACTGCATATGTGTTCTAACAGAAAGCAAGATTTAATTTTTTGGGGGAGGGCATGTGGGCCACACCCAAAGGTTTAATTTTTCAATAACTCAGCAGTTTTTCATTTGATGTCTAACAGGATAAAGACTACATGTTAAATATATCAATGATTCTTTACTTTGCTTCCATTAAATAGCAGTTGTGAAAAGAGCTGCACTGAACAATGGAATGCCTTTATCTTTTTGAATTAATATTGTCATTTTTGATAAATATATGTGAGTGGAATTGCTGAATAAAAAGGTAGCTCTAAGTGATGCTGAGTATTTCTTCATACACCTTGACCTTCTGTATGTCATCTTTGAAAAAGTGTCTGTTCGACTGGTTAAAGAAACTTTAGTACATCTGTACAGTGGAATACTATGCCGCTGTTAGGAAAAATGAAGTCACAGAATTTGTTTATAAGTGGATGGTCAGGGACAGTATCATGCTAAGTGAAATGAGTCAGAAAGAAAGGGATAGACATAGAATGACTGCACTCATTTGTGGAATATAAAATAATATAATGAGACTGACACCCAAGAAATATAGATTCAAGGGCTAGGAATATTTCCCCATGGTTGGAAGCCTGCTTTATGAGCTGGAGGAGAAAGCAACTGGAATAGAGAAGGGATCACTAAGTCAATGATGGTTGGAAAGATTGTTTGGGATGGGGAATGTGTGCTGAAAGTAGATAACGGACCAACCATGATAACCTCTCAGTATCTATATTGCAAACGATAATGCCCAAAAGAAGAGGGAGAGTATGGGGGAAATTGTCTGCCATAGAGTCAGGGGGAGGTTTGGCATGGGAGGGGGGGATACTGGGGACATTGATGGTGGAAAATGTCCACTGCTGATGGTGATGGGTTCAGTCATTGTATGACTGATACTAAAACACGATAGCTTTGTAACTGAATCTCACGGTGATTCAATTAGAAAAAGAAAAAGAAAAAGTGTCTATTAATATATTCTGCTCATTTAAAAAGAATTTTTTTTCCCGTTTTTGATCATACAATTTAGGTTGTGCTCAGGGCTTACTCCTGGCTCTGCTCCTGTAGGTTCAAGGTATCCTATGGGTGCCGGTGATTGATTCCAGGTTGGCTGCATGCAAAGAAAGCACACTATGGCTGTGTTAGCTCAGCAATCTCCACAGAATACAGTTTACTAAACCACTTAACTTTTTCTCTTTAAATTTATTTTATTTTTAAATATTATTATTTAAAATAGTTAAACAATAATATTTCCTATTATTTTCTCTCAGAATAGTTCTTCTCTTTATGACTGAAAAGTTTGAATGAGGCTGACATCAAAAAATTTTATATAAATACAAGCTGAGCTCAATTTATCTTTTTATTCCCCATTTGTGTCTTAGTGTCTAAAATTGAGTTCAGGCACTCAATATGTTAAACAAGTGCTCTACCACTGAAATTTATCTTGACCTCCTTGCCCTTAATTTTTTACATAACAAATGTACACAGTGTCCCCCAAATTGTCTTCTTTTCTAATCTAGAGGATCACCATTTAACTAGTATATGCACATACCCCATTCAAAAACAAAGGTGGATTCATGGTTCTGCTGGTGGGACAACTAAGATTGAGTATAGAACTTTAAAATATATATGAACATTGAAACAAAGCTGCCCTATTAAGAGTATTTAAAAGATGGAATATCACTTCAGTTAAGGCAGGAGTCAAGGGCCTGAAAAACATCAAGTCCCAAGGCAACATTTATGTCTCCACTCTGTATTTTTTGAGTCCTCACAGAAGCTTAGACAACGTTAGGACTTCAGAGCCTAGAAAAATGTAATGACCTGTTTTACCATACAATCATCTCAGTCTATCAGCTGGAGAAAATGAGCCCTGGGCTTTCAAAATAAATTACAGCAAGACAGTGGCAAAGCTGATTTGAAAGACAGTAACGAGTAATATCACTGGCTTCGTTTAATGCTCTCACCATTAACCCGGGCCAATTAATGCATACAGGCATTATGGCTTTCTGTCAAAGTGAACTTTACTTGACCTGCTTCAAAGTAAATGTACAGGGACTGGCAGAGTAGCATATTAAGTAGAGCCAGATGTCCTTTTATTAAATACATACTTTATAGTATGAGGAGGTGAGCAGGACCAGGGAACATTCATAACAGCAGCAATAATGCAGCGTGGTTGCTGGTGGAATTTTTTTATTTCTTCCATTTGACTAGAAACTTCTTTGTGATCCTAAAAATTGAAGTTCCTTGTTACAGACTCAGTGTGTGTATATGTTTTAGAAGATTCTGCACCGCAGCTATAGAGGTGTACTTTGTTTCACAGAGAGTAGCCAGGTGCTTACCAAAGTTATTTGATTTTCTTTCTGAATAAACAGCTGGACTTCAAACTCCACCAGTCAGTCAGTTAGATCTGGGCACGTGACTGAGTAAGAACCAGTGGAGCATCAGAGGAGGATATATGCCACTTCAATGGTTGGGCCATGGCATCTTTTCATGTATGTGCTTTTCTTCCTCTACTTACTGTCCAGTTCCTGAGAAACTAGATAAGAATTCAAAAGTTCTGGGGGATGGCATAATTACTTCTAAGACAGATTGTCTAAATTCCTTAACCATCCAATAGAAATTTCACCAGTAAATACCTTGTTCGATTGCTAGACATTGTGTGGATATTGGTGAACTGTGTTAAGCCCCCTCCCGTTGATCATCGATTTGCTCGAGCGGGCCCAATAATGTCTCCATTGGAGACTTTGTTGTTACTGTGTCTGGCATATCGAATACTCTCTGTAGTTTGCCGGGCTCTCCGAGAGGGGCGGAGGAATCGAACTCGGGTCGGCCATGTTGGCTGCGTGCAAGGCAGACACCCTACCCGCTGTGCATCACTCCTATTTTGGTTAGACTGCAGGACACTGAATTAGCTCACATACCTTATTTCACTTCCATTTTTTATCAACTTACCATGTTATGAGACTCTACGCCAAGCTGTTTTCACTTGGGGTGTCCCAGAGGGGGGGCGCGAGAGCTCTCCCTGCCCCAAAGGGACCTAGCCGCGGCAGCCCTCCACTACCCAACCACTGCCACGCTCCAGGCCACTTTCTGGATGCTCGTACCGAGCCTCACGCAAGAGTGAAGTCCCACAGAACCCAGGTATTGCAGAACTTTGTGACCTTGGACTCTGGACTCAAAGGGACCCAGGAGCAGAGATCCTCTGCCTGTTTCCCCCAGTCTCCAGTGACCCAGGGGTCACACCTATAAGCCACACTCTGCTGGAACCAAATAATCTCCTCAATGGCTACCCTCCACAACTCACAGCTGTTTCTCCCAGACGGGAGTATAGAATGGGCCCCCATAGTTATGCTACGGGACTCCGCGCCAGGCTATTTTCACCCCCAAAGGGGGGGCGGGCAAATCCTCCCCCCCCGCACCCAAGGGACCCAGCCCCAGCAGCTGACCTCCACTACCCAACCACCACCACGTTCCAGGCCACTTTCCAGACCGACACATCATAAGACACTTCCTACCCTTTTTCCATAATTACCACACCATGTTTGATGGAGTTCAGACAGTAGCAACAAATCATAGAGATAAATATATATATATTTATATTTATATAAATATATGTTTATATTTACACAAATATATATATTTATATTTACATAAATATATATGCCTCTCAGAGAGCCTGGCAAGCTGCCGAGAGTATCCCGCCTGCACAGAGCCTGGCAAGCTCCCTGAGGTGTATTCGATATGCCAAAGCCAGTATCTATAACAGGCTTCATTCCCCTGACCCTAAAAGAGCCTCCAATCATTGGGAAAGACAAGTAAGGAGAGGCTGCTAAAATCTCAGGGCTGGGATGAATGGAGATGTTATTGGTGCTCGCTCAAGTAAATAGACGGACAACAGAATGACAGTGATAAAGTGATTCCAATGTTATAATATTCCCTCCACAGAAAGGGACAATTATACTTAAAAAGATAGCAAATACTACCTTTAAGTGGCAATTGGAAAAAGCATAAAGTGAAGAGCATTTCTAATTTGGATGATTCTCATAAAGAGAGATTTTGCTTTTAATTATGAAATAATTGGCATTTTAAAATTAATTTTGTGTAGAGTAATATAAAGAACAATGATGATTTTCTCTGCAGCCATTATGGATAAATGAGAACAATCGCTTGGTATCCCGAGAAAAACAGAAATAACAAAACAAAAAACAGCAGCAAAGGCAACAAAGTAGATCTCTGGTAGAATTCTAGTCCTACAATGAAATGAAACTGCTAGCTTTTTCCTCACGTTGCTGCTTCACAACATAAACAGCTTTATTTTTTATTTTTGTGTGCCCGATGCCCGGTGATTTGAAGACATTTGTGGGAATGACCTTCATGTGAAAACAATAAAAATAATAAAGTCATTAAGTAGGATGGCTTTTACTTAAAGAATATCTTTGATTTTTTTATTTGGAAAGTTGGTCTTTGTAATTCTTCTTTGCAAACAACCTTTTTAAAATGCCTCATCTCAATTTTAAAGAACAGAGAAAAATTTACACGAAGTTCAGCTTAGAATACAAATATTCACATGTATATGTTTCTATGTTTATGAATATGTGCATGCATTCATCACATACAGGCACATATAAATACATATATAACACCAATCTATAGCTATACCTGTATACATCTGGAGACATAATGGAATGTATTTTTTGCCTTATGTGACCAGGAATATATTTTCCTAATATGAATATAATTACTGAATCTACAAACATAATTAGAAAGGTATTTGCAAAAAAAATTCACGTGAATTACTTCTGTTCGTTGAAAGCACACAATTGTTTTCTTCCTAAGAAACTAGAGATGAGTATAGCTCAATGACATGTTCTTTAGTATAAGCAGTTATGGAATTTAAAAGATTTGGATGCTTCAATATTTTCTTCATGGTGTTACAGAGAATTATTTTTTAGTTTGGGACTAGAGCAATGAGATGATTGTGTAACCTTTTAAGTATTATGCCAAAGCATTACCCAACACACATAACTCTTAAGAATTTTGTACTCAGAAATATAAAATTTAAGTAGTAGATAAGGTCTAATAGTTTGTTTTTCTTCTGTCAGAGCTTTGTTGCCCACAAGCACAAGCTATTTTGCATCTAACTTAGCATTCTTGTTTCATTACTGTTTCTTCAATGACAAAATAAAATTCTGTTAATTTATTCTCCTCATTCCTCATTAATGAACTGAATACAAATTTTGTATGTGCTCACAATTTATATGTGTGGCTATGATGTTTATCAACATTTAAAAAATTGTACTGTAGAGAGAAAGAGGGAGGAGGGAAGGAGGGAAGGAGGGAGGGGGAAGAGAGAGGGAAAGTGCCTGCTATAGAGCCATAGAGGCAGGGTAGGGGAGGGAGGATGTTGGTAGGGAAACTGGGGTTATTGGTGGTGAGAAATGGACACTGGTGGAGGGATGAGTGTTGGATCAATTGTATGGCGAAAACTGATCATAAATAGCTTTGTAACTGTGTATCTCACAGTGACTTAATCAAAAAAGTAAAAATTTTTAAAAAATGGTGGAACAAAAGTGACAGTGGTGGTAGGACTGGTGTTGGGATATGAATGCTTGTGAAAAATCATAATGAACAACTGTAAGCTAAGGTCTTTAAATAAAGTGGTGAAAATTAAAAATAACATAAAAATTACACCTTGACAATCATTCAAAACTATTTATTTTTATAAACAAGAAGAATTTTCTTTACAGTAATCAAAACATCGCAGTACCAACATAGATATATGGACTCATGAATTAGGATAGAAATTCCAGGATTAGGCCTTCTCAAAAAAGCTAGATGTGTGTGCAATAGGCACATTAAGTCCATTCAAAAGGAAAGGAACAGTTTTTTTTCAACCACATTATTGTGAACATGCAAATACAGATGTTCACATGCAAAAAATAAAATTGATCATTTTCCTATTTCATAAACATTAACTCAGAATGAATCAAAAAGTCAAATATAAGAGATAAAACTATAAAATTTTTGAAGAAAGTAAAGAAAGAAATCTACATCGGATATAATTTTGTAAGAATTGAATATGACACCAAAAGTACAAGCAGAGAAAGAAAAAAGTAGATAAATTGGACATATTAAAGTAAACCCAATTACATTATAAGTGGTATTGTTATAAAATGAGGGCTATATCAGTTTTACAGAGTTGGAATATTGGACTGGACTAGCTATCTGCAAGATCATTTAGCATAGAACACAGGAAATAATTCTGCCAAGGAACTGCACCCTGAAGGAACCATTTGAAAATAAATGTGAAAATTGCAACATTCAAATAATAGTATGTGGTTTCAGGTTCTTAGATGAGACTGATAGTCACTTTAATCTCTCAAGTATGCAATATTTACAGTAATATTAGCCAAATCTGTCATCCAAGTGTTTACAATGATCTAAATACAAAATGAGCTCCAAAATTTTCACTAGATATATTCCAAGATGCCAAACTATGTGATCTACATTTATAAACATATTTTTGAAAAAGGATGACTTATTTATTTATATCAATATTTTGGGACTGTTTATCTTTTTGACTATTCAGGTCTCCCAAAGAAGAATAGAAAGAGCTATGCTTGGAATATCACGTTTCACTCAAATGAGAGAAAGAATCCGGAGTTCTGACATCCGTCGACGATCAAGGATCAGGGACGCTGTCTCATTTGCCAAGGTGTCGAAAATCAGATGGGCTGGTCACGTAATGAGATTTAAAGACGACCGTTGGACTAGAGCTGTTACTGATTGGATTCCACGGGATGTCAAGAGACCGCGTGGCCGCCCACCTACCAGATGGTCAGACTTCTTTGTCAAGGTCATGAACGATCGGTTTGAGGCCCTCCATGTTCCCGGAGCGAAGAGATGCCATTGGGCTACACTAGCACGCGACAGGGACAAATGGAGACGTTACTGGCGCCCGCTCGAGCAAATCGACGACTAACGGGAAGTTAAGTGATTAAGTGATTAAGTGATTATCTTTTTGACTATACTTGGTGGGGCTCAGGGCTTACTCCTGGCTCTGTGTTCCTGGATCACTCTTGGTGGTCAAGGGCTCACATGAGGAGCTGAGGATCAAACCTGGGTAAGCCACATGCAAGACAAGTATCTGACTTGCTACAGTATCTCTCCAGGTCCTAATGGCAAAATTTATAAAGAACTAAAATTTTCATTCCTTTATGAAATGGAAATATATACTATGTTATGTAGTTGTTTTGAAAATGATACATTAGCATGACACATGTTATTACATTATCTTTCACTGACGTCCTTAAATTGCATTAGTATCACATTAATGCAAGACATTAGTAATAGTAGATTACCTATTATGTAACAAAAGGTATTTGGAAAGTCAATAATAGCTTAGTTTTTCTATAAATATAAGACGGCTCTGGAGACATAGCTCGACCAATTGAGCATGTGCTTTGCTTTTGGGAGGTTTAGGATTGATCTCCTGCACCACATATTTTCTCAGGAATTGCTGGAGTGACCCTAGAGCTAAGGAGCTGGAAAAGCTCCAATGCACTGTTGGGTGAGGCCGAAATAAAAGAATAAAATACATCGATTTAAAATATTGAAATCAAAAATCATTTTCAATGCTAAAAGATCAGCTAGATGCCTACTTTCTGATAGGAAGAAATCTCTAGAGTGTATTTTTAGGTGAGCAATCTGGTCAAAGTCGAACTTAAGCAAGTAAATGTAAAAATACATATCAACAAAGCACTTTATTGTGCATTGTAGCACTGTAGCACTCTCCTCCCATTGTTCATCAATTTGCTTGAGCGGGCACCGGTAACATCTCCATTGTGAGACTTGAAGTTACTGGTTTTGGCATATCAACTATGCCACGGGGAACTTGCCAGACTCTGCCATGCAGGAGGAATACTCTTGGTAACTTGCTAGGTTCTCTGAGAGGGATGGAGTAATTGAACCCAGGTCAGCAGCATGCAAGGCAAACACTAAGCGTGTTAAAGGTAATGACTAAGCAAAGGCAGTCATTAGCCCAGACGCTTGGGCTCATAAGCCAGGACTGAGGATCAGAACCTGGAAGTACAACTTCCTGTCCCCCAGGATGAGGTTCCAGTCACACCAAGATTTCTTGGGCCTCTGCATCCAGCCTTAAGGGCATCTCTCCCCAGCGGTACCCCCTGTCACAACCCCACTATCCACTCCCTTCCACCTCAACAACCATGTGGAGGAGCTGCTGACTTTATTGTGATCATATGAAAAAAGAAAACCAGTAAAATAGTGTACATTATGCTATTGACCCTATTTATTTGAAATGGATCACCCTCACCTCAGCCCTTGAAAGCGAATAAGCTGATACAGGGACTCTTAACAAGCTACTTTAGCAAATTCATTCTTGCATGGGGTATTTGTGTTATATTTCATAGTCCTTCCCTCCACTGCTTAAATTCACTTCTTGTATGTTTGGGAAGAACTTCTTTAAGCACGCAGTGGGCCTCTGTTCCCAAGAAAAGTGGAAGAGAAGAAAGTCAATGAATTTAACTATAACTTTTCTCTGCTGCAACTGACTTTGGGGTCACAACCAACTATTATGCCCTGCTAGCCCTACTATCAGTTCTCATTTCAATAAACATCTTTGAAGAACTCTGTGACTTTCCTGGGGTCATGACTGAAGACTTTAGTTCTATGAGTTCTGGATCCGAAATCAATATAACCTCTCAGGCTATAATTGCTATACTTTCCAACTTAACATCCCAAATAGTTAATAAAATAACAAGAGATTCCCACACTGAGGTTATATATATTCTTGCCTTTTTCCATTGTCTAACAATAGCTTTTGCACCTTCTAATGATCAGGATTGATGACTGCCCACTATGTTGACTCTTCTTACCAACTGGCACCTGTTTAAAATGCCCAGGGCACAACTATAACTTATAATTAATAGGGTTCTTTCTGTGCCTCCTGCAGAGTCCTTTGGGACATATTAACTCTTAACTTTGCAAAGTCCAGAGTTGTAGGTATAAAAAGCACAAATTCACTCAGTGGATTTTGGGAGGTGAGAGCATGTAGGGCCACTTTTGTTTCAACCACTTGTTACTTGGACCCATGTATTCTTCCTACCGAGTCCACAGAATCACATTAAGTTATTTTATTCAAGACACATACTGCATCCTAAAGTAGAGATCTATTTCACTCTGAAATAGAATTATATCTGAACCAATGTTCCAATTATTTCTTCCAGAGGTTTTCCAGCATTCTGTGAGGCCCATAACCTCTGGATGGAGTAAAATGTGGCCTAAGCAGCATATCCCAAAGCATGGGCTACTGTTCATATTGTTAACCTCAAAGAGAGTTACCTGGTCTATTGTGATGTTATATAATCTGGTTACAATCCTGCAGGCAGAAAGAAAAAACCCATTCTCTACTCTAAAGGAGTAAGTCATAGAAATTATTGCCATAAGTTGCAGGACCACAACACTAGTATAGCAAGTAGGGTACTTACCTTGCACGCTGCAGACCTGGGTTCGATCCCTGGCACACCATATAGTTCCCTGAGTCTGCTAAGAGTTATCCATGAGTGCAGAACCAGGCGTAAGCCCTCAGCACTGTTGGGTGTGGTCTCCCAAAATAGAAAAATATTATAGCCACAAGTTGAAAGGCATTCCCCGTGACCATCACACATACCTCATACCATGCTCTGCACTTCAGTGGTTGATGTATTAATTTGTTGAGAAATTATATTTTATCACACATTTACCATTTCTCTAAAAATGGAAATAAAATAAATTTAGATAATTTTATGTTATAGTCGATTTCTAGTTTAGCTACTTCATTTTTTTCCTTAATATGATTAAAATAGCTTTTAGCCCTCTTGGCAAATCTGTATGTTCATGATCTAAATCCTAAGTTGTCAACATTAATCTTTATTTAAAAAGCAGAGATAATCACATAGTCTCTCTGCTCTGAATCTTTTAACAGCCACTTCCAGAATTATCAGAGAATTTCAATAGATTAAGTGAGAAAGCACAAGTTTATAATCTCTTTTTTTGACTAACAATGTATTAGGACATTTGAAATATGTTTTGGAAAGATATTATGTAGATTCTTTCTACAGTTATTGTGTGGTACATGCAGGAGAGCAAAATTGAGAGTAATATCAAAATTCCTTGCTTGAGTGAAGTTGATGACAAGATCATTCCCCATGAAGTGGAATGAAGCATGTGCACAGCTTATTTATGTTTAAGAGCTTATCTCTTCTATAAGACATGCATTTGATAAATACACTGATCATCTTTGTATTCTGCACTGTATTGATTACAATATAGTGCCTATAATATTGAATCTCAATCAATGATTTTATTTATGAGTGGTTAAATATAATACCAAAATCTTATCTATCGCAGAACAAATCTATATGAGTCATTGGAGAAAACTGTCTAATCAAAAATACTTAAAAAATTTTGATAATGAGTTACATTAGTGGACAAGCCTTGTCACTAATATCAAGGTAAAAATAAGAGTTTCTTCTCCTTTCTGACTCCACATTGCCCAGATTAGATCTCTGTTTTCTTTCAAGACTGCTCTTGATATTTATAGGACTTAATAGAATATGCAAAAAAGAGCTCTATTCACCAACCGCATGAACTGTCCTAGGAAAAAAATACACAAATGTCATAATACATGTGTTAAAACAAACTTCACCATCTATCACATTTCAGTTGAATGCAGTGACTACATCCTACTTTTGGTACTGTGATGTAAACAATGAAGTGAGGATGACAAAATTCTAGTTAGAAGTGGCAGTAGATACAAGTACACTGATCTTGATTACTATAGTAAAAAGCAAAACTAAATCACCTATTTGCATTGTCAAAACTCCACAGAGAGAGCATCCAAGATTGAAGGAGATATCATATCAGCAAATTATGAATAAAACAATTGCCATCCTTGGAAATCATCCAACTCACAGTCTAGGCAGCCTGGTCCTTCTTTAGTGGGAACTGACAAGCTGTTTGGCATGGAAAAGACATCATAGAGGAAGAACAAAACCCTGCCTCGGGCAATGGCATCACAGACACACTAATTCACTTAGCCTGGGACTTTCTTTTGTTTGCACCAGCATATGGGCAGAATTATTGAAGTAGCTGTTTTGTTCTTCTGCATCTGTTGCTAAGACAAATAGAACCTTTCTGGTCACCGTTTTTATACCTTCTGCTTGCATGACAAAGAAAATAATTTTCAGTTCTGTCACAACTCATCTCATAGCAACACATAGTTGTTATTGTAAATAGGTTCTTTGAACTCTATTTTCTCCGTCAGTGTGAATAATAGTTCACTGCTGACACAAGCACAGGTACAGGATAGGGAGAAAGATAACTTGTTAAAAGAGAATTGGAGGGACTGGAGCTATAGCACAGCGGGTAGGGCATTTGCCTTGCATGCGGTCAACCTGGGTTCGATTCTCAGCATCCCATATGGTCTCTTTAGCACCGCCGGGAGTAATTCTTGAGTGCAGAGGCAGGATTAACCCCGTGCATCGCCGGTTGTGACCCAAAAAACAAAATAAATAAATAAAAAAGAATTGGAGATCAATGACCAATGATAAAAATGAAAAAATCGGGCAGAATAGATAATAGGGACTGTTTGTATCATAACACTCACATACAGGATAAACAACAGAGGGCAAAATTGGCACAACATTTCAAATGGAAATAAGTGATAATATGACTTCATGGTTGGTAACATCAATAAAATAGCAATAATGAAGATAATTAGTATCTTTGTAATTATTTTATAGTTAACAAAGCAGAACAAATAAGAAACAAGTATGAAAATTTTACATTTTGCATTAATATTCTGAAAACAAACTGTTTCACAAAGAAAGCTTACATTTTTAAAACTGCTTAAGAACCAAGTCAGTCTAATGACTAAATTCTTTTGAGTGATGCTTACTCCTCTTTTCATAGAATAGTCATTACTCAAATGTCAATATAGTGGGAGAGTGCTTGTGTTGTATGCAACTGATCCAGGTTCAATCCCCAGAATCCTATATAGTCCCATAAGCCCCATTAAGAATGATTCCTGAGCTCAGAGTCAAAAATAAGCACTGCACACAGCTAGGTATGGACTAAAACCCAAAAAATATATCCACTAAAAAATTCAAGACAAAAATCAGTTACCAACAAAGACAAATTACTCTCATAATCACATTATTCCCACAATGTTCAGCCAAAGTACATAAATGGCATCTTCTTCTATGAAGATTATCAAGCTTCTCTTTCTTTTCTTTTTTCTTTCCCTTTCCTTTTCTCTTTTCTCTCCTGTTTTCTTTCTTTTCTTCCCCCTTTTTAAACCATATGGCACTTGGGTCTGGGCATGTCATGAGAAGGAGAACCCACAGATAAGCGAAAGTAGTTCTTTCCTAAGTACTATGTACTATGTACTAGATCTATTAGATTTGGTGGATGGCAACTTTATAAAAATCATTCCACCACCACTGGCTTCTCTATGAACTAACTGGAGGAAAAAACAACTTCCATGAGACAAAAATAGTCACAATTTTGAATCAGACACAAGTATGAAGTGGAAAGGCATGAAAGGAGAGATCAGTATCAGTACAGTAAGCATTTGTCTTAAATTTCTCTTTTATTCCAAGAAAATTAAAATTGGAAGCTATGTGGTAATAAGGTCATCATGTTTATAACATCTCTGGGAATTTTTATTTATTAAATACAGTAATTTAAGTGAATTTAAGTCGATAGTAATCAGGTAGTCTACCTTAATCTTCAATGTACCTAATTTTACATGTGACATCTCAAATTTATGCTACCTTTTATCTCAGCTGTGCTATGGAGACGTTACTGGGCCCGCTCGAGCAAATCGACGATCAACAGGAGGGCCTTTACCTTTACCTTTACCTTATCTCAGCTATTTGACAAAAACTATGAGATGAATTACAAATCTGACTCTTATCCAAATCCTATTATAAAGTGTACATTATATATCAACAGCAAAGTCACAAATCAATATAACATGATTATATTAAGGTAATATGTTTATACATGAATACATACATGAAAAAAATTGGGAAAAAAGATAATTAAGCCAAGAATTGTGGTTTGATTGTTAATACTTTAAATATCTTTTAAATAGAATTCAACCTTTTTGTTTATCACAACATTTTGACCACTGAACTTCCAGGTTCAGAGTGCAATCCCTTGATTAATTGGCATAACTAAGAGACAGGCTTTTAGCAAATACCATGTGACAAGCTAGACTAAACCCACACATTTTTCTCACTGAAAGCTACACTTACTTTTGATTGGCTGTGTTTACCAATGGCCCTAAAAGTGTAATTAGTTAAATGCTGTGAGTTTGAAGAAGAGAATTGGGATGGTGATATTTATAATCAGAATTATAGATACTGAAGTGGTTTATGGGAAAATGAAAAGCTTCTAAATCTCTGAAGAAAATTTCTAATGAAATTTTCATTTACATAACCTGGAAAAATCCACATCTACAAAACACAAATATCTTCAACTTCATGACTAATTGGAGCTACATTTTTTAAAATATCAAAAGTTCAAAGTTGTTTTTAGTAGGGAGTACTGATTTTTTCCAACAGGCTGTGTCAAAGTGTGTACATTCCTTTTAAAGCCTGATAAATAAAGAAGCAATATATCATGTCAATATCATCTATGATAGCAGAAGTCTGGAAGAATTCTTTAATAAATATCCCTGAGCAATACTGAGATTATGGGCTATAGAAACTATTTATAATTGTCCTCAGGAATTTTCCAAGAGAAAAAAAGGTGCTTTCCCATTCTTATGCAATTTTCTAAAGTTGGCAGTTTGGGAACAAAAATAAAGTAAAAATTTGCAGAGATCAATCAGAGGATTTGCATTGAAACTGTGAATTGAATCTAACTAAGTTTATCCAGATGTTATTGTAGCAAAATAATGTGTGCATCCCAACTCTGATAGCTTCTTCCAAGTCTTAAAGCCACTTTTACTGTCCTGTCTTCCATCCTGAAATCGGTCCTCTGAATATATTCATGGAATTACAATTCTTGAGGAAGAAAGCTGGGCTGGGGCTTAAAGTCAGTGTCAGAGTATATACCTTGCATATGTCAGTTTTGGACTTCAATCCCTGGCACAATTATAAGCACCAGAAGGATAACAAACTTGAGTGCCACTTAGGGCATTTTTATACTTATATTTGTGTGTGTAAAATTATTGATGCCAGAGTGATAGAAACTCAAGATGCCATCCTAATTAATAAGTTTTAGGTCCAGGAATAGAATTTATATGTCTTGCTTCCAGATCATTATTCAATGACTTTGTTTTTTCTTTTTTAAATTCAGCAGAACAGTTGTCTTTTAAGATTCAGAAGATCTCCCTAATATTCTGGTCACAGGTTGCTTATTTTCAGATTTATATACTTGTCATTTTAATTGGCTAACTGTTCAATGATGCTTTGATTTGTAATGGAGTTAAAACTTGTGTTTAGCAGTTGCCGTTCCTGTGTAGTATTTGTTTTCATTTTTGACCCAGAAATTTTTCCATGAAAGAAATATGGCACTTGTACTCATATCTAGTAGAATAATGAAGTCAGAGGGTTAAAGTTAACCTTGCACGCGACTGATCTGAGTTTGATTCCTCCGTCCCTCTTGGAGAGCCTGGCAAGCTACCGAGAGTATCTAGCCCTCATGGCAAAGCCTGGCAAACTTTTCGTGATATATTCGATATGCCAAAAACAAGTCTCACAATTTGTTGTGAGATGTTACTGGGCGCTCACTCGAGCAAATCGATGAACAACGGGAGGACAGTGCTACAGTGCTACAGTTTTAACAGGAAGTCATTAGAAGATTTTGAGTTCAGATGTGGTGAGATTAAATTTATGATTAAAAAAAACCCTACACAGCTACAAAGAAATAGCTTTAGAAAAGGGAAACAAAATTGAGGATATAAAGAAAATGGTTAAGAAGCCACAAAGTAGACCAATGCCATGGAATGGTGTCTTGTTCTTAGTAATAATGAGGAATGTTAGCATGCATGATACATTTTTGAACTGGATTAACATGGGGAGGGTAAAAGAAAGAAAATAAACAGTTATCATTCTGGAGGATTGTTCTGAGCAAGTGGGTAATTAGTGCTGTCATTTTTGAATTAGGAAAGGCTTTTTGTCAAGGATATTTATTTAGCAAACATCTATTTTCTGCCCATGTTTATACTTCTCCCTGGAAATATAGCCATGGAAACAACAGAGTGCCCATCTTTATGAAGTTTGTTCTCCAGTGGGGGAAAGATAGACAATAGATAAATTATATATACTGTCACAGTCACTGTCCTCCTGTTGTTCATCGATTTGCTCGAGCGGGCCCAGTAACGTCTCCATTGGAGACTTTGTTGTTACTGTGTTTGGCATATCGAACACGCCACGGGGAGCTTGCCAGGCTCTGCCGTGCGGGCGAGATACTCTCGGTAGCTTGCCGGGCTCTCCGAGAAGGGCGGAGGAATCGAACTCGGGTCGGCCATGTTGGCTGTGTGCAAGGCAGACGCCCTACCCGCTGTGCTATCGCTCCAGCCCTGAGCACTACCAGGAGTAATTCCTGAGTGCAGAGACAGGAGTAACCCTAACCCCTGTGCATTTCCAGGTGTGACCCAAAAAGAAAAAAATATATATATATGGTATATATATATACACCATTTAGGTAAATGTAATGGAGATAATGCTATCATTACAAAGAAAAATAGTAAGTTTTAAAGTATTTCTGCTCTTGCATATTGAGCTTGCTGAGGTGGTCTTGCCAGGCAGGTGATAAATTTTTGAGGTAAGGCCTCTGAAGCAGGTCTCAGAGGACTTAGTGACCTGGTGAACTTCAGTCAACTGGGACTATGCTCAACACTAGGACTTAAGTGCTCAGGGAATGCCAATTCTTTAAAAACAAGAAAAGGCAGAAAAGATCAGTGCTAGCAGTTGTTGAAGATATAGAAGTAGATATTGGCTTTGATAAGAATCAGATTGTTGGTGACTGTAAACAAATCTAATTTTATGAAATCAAGGGTACTAAAGTGCAATGATCTGAGTGAACTGAAAAGAACGTGTGATGTATGGAAGTGAGAACAATCGGTCTAGACAAACTGGAAAGGAGTTTTCTGTGAAGAAGATTCAAGGACACAATTACAGATAGAAATTCTTTCTTGATTCAGTACAGGCTTTATGCTTGATTTTTTCAATGGAGACATTAAGACATATTTTTTAAAATTTTTTAAATTTTATTTTTATTAGTGAAACACCATGAGGTACAGTTATAGACTTACAAATTTTTGTGCTTGGGTTTCAGTTATACAATGATCAAGTACCCATCCCTCCACCAGTGCCCATCCTCCAACACCACGGGTCCCAGTATCCCTCCCAGCCCCTGTCCTCCCCATCCCACCCTGCCTCTGTGGTACGGCGTTCCCCCTTGTTCTCTCGCTCTTCTTTTGGGTCCTGTGTTTTGCAAGAGAGGCACTGAGTGGCAATCATGTTTGGTCTATAGTCTACTTTCAGCATGGTTCTCCCACCCTGGGAGGATCCTCCCAGTACCCTTTATTTGGTGTTCTCTTCTCTATCTGAGCTTCCTTTTTTTCCTAGCATGTGTGGCTGGCCTCCAAGTCATGGAGCAAAATTCCTGGTACTAATCTCAGCCACTCCTGGGTGTTATTCTCCCATTTTGTTGCTTTATGTTCCCCAGATGAACGCAATCTTTCTGTGTCTATCCCTCTCTTTCTGACTCATTTCGCTTAACATGATACTTTCCATGTAGTACCACTTGTATGTAAATGTCATGACTTCATCTTTTCTAACAGCTACGCATATTTATTGTTTTTAATGTGTAACTTTTTATTTATTTTTAAAAACTTCTTTCCTTTTTTATTGAACCACCATGAGATACAGTTACAAAGCTTTCATGTTTGAGTTTTAGTCATACAATGATTGAACATCTATCCCTCTACCAGTGAACATTTCCACCACCAATGTTCCCAGTATCTCTTCCCCCATTGTAACCCTCATCCTGCCTCTATGACAGACAAATTTTCCCACACTCTTGCTCTACTATTGGGCATTATGATTTGCAATTGGTCTGGAGCAATAGCACAGCGGGTAGGGCATTTGCCTTGCACACAATCAACATGGCCAACCCAAGTTCAATTCCTCTGCCCCTCTTGGAGAGCCCAGCAAGCTACCAATCTCACCCGCACGGCAAAGCCTGGGAAGCTACCCATGATGTATTCGATGTGCCAAACACAATAACAAGTTTCACCATGTTAGTGGGCCCGCTTGAGCAAATTGATGAACAATGGGAGGATAGTGATAGTGATAGTGATAGTGATGATTTGCAATATAGATACTGAGAGACTATCACATTTGTTCCTTTACTTTCAGCACACATCTCCCATCCTGAAGACATATTTCTAACTTGAAAAATATCAAGCATACTAAAATAGAGGAAGTGATTTAATTCTTGTACAAGGAGATTGAAAGAAGGCGTGTGTGTGTGTGTGTGTGTGTGTGTGTGTGTGTGTGTGTGTGTGTGTAAGACGGTAATTTGAGGGAATTAGTAGTAGGAAAATGTTTTGGATTTTCTTCTTGATATATTTATTTCCCATGAAATGTGAGTTAGAAGTGGGGTAGCAGGCTGGAGTGATAGTACAGAGGGTAGGGTGTTTGCCTTGTATGTGGCTGACCCGGGTTCGATTCCCAGCATCCCATATGGTCCACTGAGCACTGCCAGGAGTAACTCCTGAGTGCAGAGCCAGTAGTAACCCCTGTGCATCACCGGGTGTGACCCCCCCAAAAAAAAGAAAAGCAAAAGAAAAAAGAAGTGGGGGAGCTTTGTAACTGTATCTCACAGTGATTCAATAAAATAAAAAGAAAGAAAGAAAGAAAGAAAGAAAGAAAGAAAGAAAGAAAGAAAGAAAGAAAGGTGAAGACAAAAAAACCAACTAGGCTTGGCCTTTTTCCTTCAAGGAAACAATTTTTTGTAAGGGAGTCATTATAGTTTGCACTATAGAATCTGTGTTTGATAAGAAAGAAAATGGAACTTCAAGAGGAGCCAATGAAAAATAAAAGTGTCAGTCGATTGAAATGAATTTATAGAAAATCATAAACAACATAAATAACTGTATGAAAATAGAAAGACTGGTGGAGATTTATAAGTGTGCTGAGGTTGAAAGGAGGAGAATACTATTGATTCTGAAAGAGTAAAACACTGAGACATCAATGTGTTTTATGACTACCATTGATAGATGATACAATATGCTATATAATATACTGAGAATGATAAGCACTATGCTATATGCTTCAAAAGAGAAGCACTTTGGGGAGTAATGTGAAGTAATTTAGGAGTGATAGTGAGGGGACTCATTTAATATCTACACTATATGAAAGAGGATAAAATATGTGCACTTGAGTGGTAAAAAGGAAGAGTGAGATATTCAGGCAACAGGCCTATTTCCGGGGGCTAAAGAGATAATAGAGTGGGTAGGATGCTTGCCTTGCACACGACCAACCTGGGTTCAACCCCCAACATTCCATATTGTCCCCTGAGCACCTCCAGTAGTATCTTCTGAATGCAGAACCAGGAGTAACCCCTGAGCATTGCTGAGTATTATCCAAGCACTGTAGCACTGTAGCACTGTCCTCCCGTTGTTCATCCATTTGCTCGAGCGGGCCCAGTAATGTCTCCATTGTGAGACTTGTTATCGTGTTTGGCATATCGAATATGTCACAGATAGCTTGCCAGGCTTTGTCCTGCGGGTGAGATACTTTCAGTAGCTTGTCGGGCTCTCCAAGAGCGGCGGAGGAATCAAACCTGGGTCGGCCTGGTCGGCCGCGTGCAGGGCAAATGTCCTACCAGCAGGAAGGCAATTTCATTTAGAGCAGTAAGGTGTAAGAAATTTTCAGGAAAAAAAATTTGGGGATATATAAAAGATTACATGACCAACTAGGAGTTGCAGAAGTCACAACAGAAGCATTTGGAAGAATAGGAAAGCATGGATGATAAAGACAGATGAAAGAAATTACAGAATCAGAGACTGATCTCCCTACAAAGAATCATAAAACTTCATTTACTAGTCTTATATATTCTGAATCAAAATCTATGTTCTTTTCCTTCCTTATATCATACCCTTTTATTTTACCTTGAAGATTAGTCATTTATTTGTCTCTTTTTTATTGAATCACTATGAGATACACAGTTACAAAGCTGTTAATGATCAGGTTTCAGTCATACAGTGTTCCTATACTCATCCCTCCATCAGTAACATTTCCCACCACAAATATACCCAATTTCCCTCCAGTCATACTTCTTTTTAAAATTCTTGTTTTATATATGATAATAATATGTGTAATGTTGAATACAAGAAAAAAATCTCTGAGGAGCTAGAGAAATAGTATAGAGGATTGGGGGTTTGCCTTGTATGTGGTCAACCTGGTGTGATACTCGGCATTCCATATAGTTTCTAGTGCACCACCAGGTGTAATTCCTGAGTACAGAGTCAGGAGTAACTCCTAAGCATTGCCAGGTATGCCCCCCTCAAAATTGTTTTGAGTTCTTTTGTATATCACAAAAGCAAAAATAACAAAAGCTAGAGAAAATACACAATTATACTTTAAGCAGTATGACCTGTCTTCTGTACATATGTATGTATATATATATATATAAATGTACATTGATGAATGCAAAATTTAAATAATGTATGGAAGAGACTTGGCTCTGATGGTAAATTAACTGTATGATTTTAATAAATACAGGGAATTTCTTATGAGGATACACTGGGAAAATAAGTGGATTGCTAAGGAAATTTGGGTACACTGAAATCTCATCCATAATTTAAAGGTGGAGTTTCAGCATTTTTTTAAAACTTAGAATTTTAAATTTATGTATTTTTCCCTCTAGGATTTTACAATTATGACAAGAATATTCTAGGAGTTTTGCTCTTACTTTTTCTTTAGTTTTCCAATTTTGGAGTCCTAATTTCCTATTGCAGCTGTCAAAAAGACAATTTGGTTGAAAATTACATCTGAATAAGTGATTAAACTTTCTAGGAATAAACCATATCTAACCAGAGTCCATTTTTAATTTATTCATTTAGGATTGAATAAAAAGTGGGATCATGTGTTAATTGGGAAGCATGAACTATGGGTAGGCAGAGATATATGGAAAAATAGATATCACTAACTCTTAAATTATTCTAGGTCAGAGAAGAACAGAAAAAAATGTCTAAAATCATTTATATTTTTAGATCAGATGATTATCATTAACATGAGTTTGAGGATATCTAGTCTTCTGAATGCAATTTCATTGTAAAATGCTTTAGCTTTTAATTTTTAAATTTTGGTGGTTTTATGTTTGTTTTGTTTTGCTTGGAGGACACACCTGGCAATGCTCAATGATTGCTCTGACTCTGAATTTAGGAATTCTTACTGGCAGTTCTCAGGGCATCATATGGGATGCCAGGGATCGAACGTGGGTCAATCATGTGCAAGGCAAGCCACCCTACCAGCTGTACTATCACTCCTGCCCCTATTCCTATAATGGATTTTAGGAACTGGTCCATCAACCCATAGAAAAAAATGTTTTACTTAGATAATTCTCAGAGGATTATATTGTGATTTATACTGGAACTTTGCTCTTTTTTTAATTTTTATTAGTGAAACACCAAGAGGTACAGTTGTGGACTTACAAGGTTTTGTACTTGGGTTTCAGTTATATAATGATCGAGTACCCATTCGTCCACCAGTGCCCATTCTCCACCACCAATGATCCCAGTATCCTTCCCATTCCCCCATGCCCCCATCCCATCCCACCTCTGTGGGAGAACATTCCCTTTTGTTCTCTCTCTCCTTTTGGGTGCTGAGGTTTGCAAAAGAGGCACAGAGTGGTAATCATATTTGGCCTATAGTCTACTTTCAGCAAGTATTTCCCATCCTGGGAAGATCATTCCAACACCCTTTACTTGGTGTTTCCTTCGCTACCTGAGCTGCCGTTTCCCCTAGCAAGTGCGGCTGGCCTTCAAGCCATGAAGTGAACCTCCTGGTACTTATCTCAACTATTCTCAGATGTTAGTCTCCTATTTTGTTACTTTATATTCCCCAGATGAATGCAATCTTTCTATGTCTGTCCCTCTCTTTCTGTGTCATTTCACTTAGCATGATACTTTCCATATAGTCACTTGTATATAAATTTCATGACTTCATCTTTTCTAACAGCTGCATTGTACTCCATTGTGTAGATGTACCAAAGTTTCTTTAACAGTCATCTATTCTCGGGCTCTAGGGGTTTTCCAGATTTTGGCTATTGTGGAGAGTGCAGCAATGAACATAGAAGTGCAGATATCGTTTCAACTACACTTTTTGCCTCTCTGGGACATATTCACAGGAGTGATATTGCTGGGTCAAATGGGAGCTCAATTTCTAATTTTTTAAGACCGTTCATACTGTTTTCCAAAAGGACTGAACCAGTCGGCATTCCGACCAGCAGTGAAGGAGAGTCCTTTTTTCGCCACATCTAAAAGCCAAAAGCTGCTTTTGTTCTTTTGGATGTGGGCCGGTGTCTGTGGTGTGAGATGACATCTCATTGTTGTTTTGATCTGCATCTCCCTTATGATGAGAGCATTTTCTCATGTGCATTTTAACCATTCGGATTTCTTCTTTCAGAGTCCGTTCATTTCATTGCCCCATTTTTTGATGGGGTTGGATGTTTTCTTCTTGTGGAGTTCAACCAGTACTTTGTATATCCTTGATATCAACCCCTTGTCGGATGGGTATTGGGGGAATATCCTTTCCCATTCTGTAGTCTGTCTTTGTATTTTGGTTACTGTTTCTTTTGAGGTGCAGAAGCTTCTTAGTTTAAGATAGTCCCATTTGTACATCTCTGTAGCACAGCGGTAGGGCGTTTGCCTTGCACGCAGCCAACATGGCTGACCCGAGTTCAATTCCTCCGCCCCTCTCGGAGAGCCTGGCAAGCTACCGAGAGTATCTCGCCTGCACGGCAGAGCCTGGCAAGCTCCCGTGAGTATTCGATATGCCAAACACAGTAACAACAAAGTCTCCAATGGAGACGTTACTGGGCCCGCTCGTGCAAATCGATGATCAACTGGACAGCCTTTACTTTACTTTACTTTTACATTTCCTTAGCCAGTGGGTATCATCTTTGGAGATACCATTAGCTACAATGTCATGGAGGGTTTTGCCAACCTTATCTTCAATGTACCTTATGGATTCCGGTCTTATGTTGAGGTCTTTAATCCATTTTGATCTTACTTTTGTACATGGTAGAGATCTAAGTCCCCTTTTTTTTTTGCATGTAGCTGTCCAGTTTTGCCAGCACAATTTGATAAAGAGGCTTTCCTTGCTCCACTTCACATTTCTTGCTCCTTTATCAAAGATTAGATGATCATATGTTTGGGGTGAGATGTCAGTATATTCAATACTGTTCCATTGGTCTGTGTCTCTGTTTTTGTTCCAGTACCATGCTGTTTTAATTATTACTGCTTTGTAGTAGAGTTTGAAGTTATTTTCTTTTTCCCAAAAATTGCTTTAGCTATTCATGGGTGCTTATTGTTCCATATGAATTTTAGGAGTGTTTGCTCTATTTCTTTGAAGAATGCCATGGGTATCGTTATAGAGATGACATTTAATTTGTACAATGCTTTGGGAAGTATTGGCATTTTGACAATGTTAATTCTCCTGATCCATGAGCAGGGGATGTCTTTCCATTTTCTCGTGTCCTCTTTTATTTCCTGAAGTAGTGTTTTGTAGTTTTCTTTGTACAGGTCTTTTACATCCTTAGTTAAGCTGATTCCTAGGTACTTGATTTTCTGGGGCACAATTGTGAACGGGATTGTTTTTTTCATGTAGCTTTCTTCTCTCTCACTGTTTGTGTATAGGAAAGCCATAGACTTTTGGGTATTGATGTTATAGCCTGCAACTTTACTATACAAGTCAATTGTTTCTAGGAGTTTCTTGGCAGAGGTTTTAGGGTTCTCTAAGTATAGTATTATGCCATCTGAGAATAATGAGAGCTTGATTTCTTCCTTTCCTACTTGAATGCCCTTAATATCTTTTTCTTGCCTAACTGATATTGCAAGTACTTCCAGTACTATATTGAACTTCAGTGGAGAGAATGAGACATCTTTGTCTTGTCCCTGATCTTAGAGGGAAGGCTCTCAGGTTTTTCCCATTGCGGATGATGCTTGTTGTAGGCTTGTGGTAGATGGTTTTTAACGATTTGAGGAAAGTCCCTTCTATCCCCATTTTCGCGAAGGTTTTCATCATAAATGGATGCTGGATCTTGTCAAATTCTTTCTCTGCATCTATTGATATGATCATATGGTTTTTATCTTTTCTTTTGTTGATATGATGGATTATGTTGATTGATTTCCAAATGTTAAACCACCCTTGCATTCCCGGGATGAATCCCACTTGGTCATAGTGTATGGTCTTTTTGATGAGTTGTTGAATTCTATTTACATGGAACTTTACTCTTGTGTAACATTGAAGAATATTTGATAGGAATTTATAATGAACTGGGCTGGAGCAATAGCACAGCAGTAGGGCATTTGCCTAACAAGCGGCCAACATGGCCGACCTGAGTTTGATTTTTCCGCCCCTCTCAGAGAGCCCGGCAAGCTACCGAAAGTATCTCGCCCGCACAGCAGAGTCTGGCAAGCTACCCATGAGGTATTCGATATGCCAAACACAGTAACAACAAGTCTCACAATGGAGACGTTACTGGGCCCGCTCGAGCAAATTGATGAACAATGGGAGGACCGTGACCGTGACTTATAATGAACTACTGAATATGATTCTGTTGTTAGAAATTTACTAAATGAATGGAAGTGTTCTTTACTAAATTAACTGATATAAGACTTTGCACAGTTCAGTCCCTGCCAGTAGCAAAATGAGTTACTCTGAGGAAGGAAAGTAACTTCCTTTGAAAGACACCATTCACTGGTATATCTTCTGCTAAGAAAAAATTGAATAATTATGCTTTTACTGATATTTCCAACTTCCTCTGAATAAAGAATGATCATATTTTGCTAAATTTTAAGTATTATCATTAGGCAATATTAAATTGTTCATGAAATTGGCTGATTTATTCTTGTAAAAGAAAGAGATATAAAATTGAGTATAAATTCATATTGATTCCTACAGTTCCTTTCCCAAGATTCTAAATTTAACTTCATGGTTTTGGTAAATCTAATAAGTAGTATGAGAACAGATGGATAAAGTTATTCCAATAACACAGTAACGCACATTCAGCAAATGGAAATTATAATCTCATCCCATTTTATTATTCATTTAAAGTATAGACGTATTAAGCAAAGAAATGTATGATTGCAAAGTTTATTTATGTTACTTTTATCAGAAACTATGCCTAATATGATCTCTGTTTAATTTTATGTTATTGGGGTTAGAAGTATAGAAAATAGATGAGTAAAGACATAAGGGGAAATTTGATACATGTGAAAATCTAATTTAGATAACTTGCACACTGGGTAAAAGAAGACCTTTCCCAATCAACACTTGCCTACAAGATATTAAAACTGAATGCTATTTTCACCACAATCATTGAAACAATCACAAATTTTGAAGGGTCCAATTGCTAGAAGTAAAAAAAAAAATGCTTTATCTGTATCCTCACTGTCTCTAAATCTTTGGAAGCAGATAATATTCTACACCCTCACCAAATCTAACTGAAGTTTCTTTCTGAGCAAGGAACAATATAATTTTTTTATAATCATCTAACTGCAGATTTAGTAACCCAATAAGTTTTTTTTCTAGAATGGAATTTTCTATTTATAACTAGCATAACTCTAACTAAACTCCATATTTTTACATTAAAACTAATTTATTCCCCCAAAACAATCTCTAAGTAAATTGATTTAATAGTCTATATTTCTTTGGTTGGTGGGGAAATAAATTCATTGGATGGTTATTACAGTAATCCTTGTTTTATTATTAGAACTGTTTCTGCTCCTCTTTTGTATATTAAAGAGCTACATTAAATTTTAATATTAAAATATTTAAGTTTTATTTGAAATTCAAATACAAATTTGTTTATGCTATAAAAATAATTTTAATGGGCTCAATATTTTTTCACCAAAATATTATAAATCCTTAAAACTTCTTCACCTTTAACTAGAAAGGTGATATAGGAAAGTTATAGCATGGATTGAGTTGCCAACAGCCAAATCAATATGAGAGTTTGCAGCAGTCATCCAATTCTACTAATTTTTACACCAGAGTTCTCATTGTCATGGCTTATTTGATAATCTTGGCAGTCTTAACTCGAGGACTTCTTTTCTAAAACATTAAAGAATGACCTTTCAATTTATAAAAATTGGATTCCAATAATATATATATATATATATAAAGTTTTCTTTTTAAAAAAATGTTCTGAAAACAAATCTGACATTTTATCTGAGAAGCTTTATAATTTCTTGATTCTGCCCCATATTTGATATCAATGTACTTAGATATGTTGTTTTGCTTACTAATTAAGCTTTATTTGTTTGTAATACTGAAGGACATTCCAAGTTTCCATTATTGTTCACAATGTCCCCACATCTTTTGCAATCTCTCACATCATCATTTGGCTATACTAATTTGTTATCCTTAATGGCATCTAAGGCCTAATAAAGTAAACCATTTATCAACTGTCAGATTATTTTATTTCTTTTGGAGGGGGGATAAATATCCATCTCTCCAACATTTAGAAACTTCTTTATAACTTCTTTGTAAGTAGGTTGTGTGAGTTTCCAAAATAAAGGTGAGAGCCCATGGTTGCTCTCCACATGCTCAGACCAAACCTCACCGATGAGTGAAACCCCAGAAAAACCAGGTATGCAGGATTTTGAGCTAACTGAGAACTCTGGGTTCAAGGGACCTTGGAACAGAGATCCTCTGCCCATATCCCCCTGTCTCTGGCATCTCAGTAGTCATGCCCATAAGTCACCTCTGGCTGGCCGCAGATAATCTCGTCAGTGGACACCATTTAGATCACATGTCCCTCTCTCCCGGAAGGGCATAACATGGTACTCACCATAACCATGCTGCCGGACCCCATGCCAGACCGTTTCATTTGAGTTGTCCTAAAGGGCGGAGGGGGTCGGGCAAGGCCCAGGCCGAGTAGTCAAAAAACCCCAGAACTCAACCACTGCCGTGCTCACAGATGTTCTCCACACACTCGGGCTGAGCCTCACCACTAATGAACCTATTTCTGGACCATGCAGCACTTCATACCACACACCCTACCCATGCTCCAGAGTATCACACCACATTCAATGGGGTTCAAATTAGGAGGCAACCAATCTTAGACAGTAATATTTTTTACAGGTATATATACATATATAAACACACACACAAATATATATATATATGTATATATGCACATGAGGCTCAACCTCAAAATTGTTAAATTTTGGTGATCTCTTATAGAAAGACTTAATGGCCCCTGGGTGAAATACAACAATCCTCATACTTGTTTCTCTGAAGATACTTTTTTGTAGCGTTTTCAGCAGTTTTTCATAACAAACAATACAAAATATACTATTTCAGTTCTGCTTTGGGGCAGGAATTGGGGTTGAGGATGAAAATACCCAAAATATGGTTGTAATGGTGGTGGGATTGGTGTTTGAATATTAAATGTAACAAAATATTGTGAACTACTTTATAAAATAAAAAAATTATACAAAAAATATATAGGTGTAGTGGCATGCCTAGGACTCAAGTGTTTGGTGGCCAAGAACTGCCTCCTCAGGCTGGATGACTACTATGGATGGATAAAGGACTGGGAAATGGAGAAACAGGGCCCGGACCTCAGGCTGGTTAGCAGTCAGTTTATTACTCTCTCCTTCCCAGTGTAGATTGATCTTTTCCCTTATGGCACAATCGTAGTCGTAGTTTTGGTCCATAGTCCCAGTCATCATAGTTCCATTATCCTATCTCCGCATAGATCCTAAAGTCCTCTACCTCATTACATTTTCTTCCTCATCTCGTTGTAGTTGCATAGTTTTCTACTTCGGTTATCATCATCATCTAGTCCTCCTAATTCTCACAGACCCTCTAGTCCTCAAGGTCCTCAAAGACCTCAAAGTCCCTAAGTCCCCGCCTTTCCCCTTACAGGATAGTTATATAGAAATCATGAAGTATGGGGGAGGGTACACATAGGTGGAGTTGAACATTGTTACAACAAACAGAGGTAAAGTAACTCCTACATGACAAGTTCTACGAGATTAACTCAGGGACAAAAATCTCACTTCAGGGTTCAACACTCCAGATTACTAGAAGATGTGCTCAAAAGCAGGATTCCATCTGGGATGTATTGCTTTCTCCTTTCTTCAGCTAGTAATCCATTTAAACAATCATAGTACTTTTACTTCTTATAATATTTCTAGTCATTTTGTATGAACACAATAAGAGATATGTTGCACTTAAAGGTTGACTCTTCCTGAGGACATCTCACTATATATTCCAGACTACAGTCCTCAGTCCACGTTAGTCTTTCCTAACACCAGCAGGGTCCTTGTTCAGTTACTTCTTTTGGGGTCATAACAGCCTTTTTTCCATGAACATGCTCTTAACTTATTATACTTAACTTGTATCTTTTGATGCCAGGGTAGCTTAGAGCTTGCCCTGAGTCCATCCAGTCCCTTCATCTGTTCTTGGAGTGCTAGGAACTAAGAGCAATTGAGGCTTATGTCAAGTAAATATGGATTCCCAGGAGTAAATATTATTTTGGAGTCAACCAACTCCCATGTTACAAAGCAAGCATAAACTGTCTTCCTGAGTCTATACAAAAAGGACATTGCTAAACAATTCATGCAAATGACATAAAGGAAAGAGAAAAGCAGTATAGGATTATTACTGCTTTATAGAATTGGGTGTGCCTCAGAGGCACTGTTGTGGGAGTAGCTCAATAAACCTAAACTCCCTGCAGGAGGAGCAAGGAAAACCCAATGTTATCCAACAGGGATGGTACTATAAAAGAACATTTAAACCATTTTAAAGCAACATATATCCAATATTGCCAAGTATCAAATAACTATTATAATGAAGACATAAAAGCAATATTATGGCTCATTTTTTGGTAATCTCACCGAAGTCCTTGAACTTTATTCTCAGATACATTGGATTATAATATAGAAACAAAATATTAAGAAATCTGGTAATACTAATGTTATAATTCCAAATCTGTGGCTGTGTCTTTAATCCTATCACCAATAAAATTCGTATATCTGATAAAAGTGTGGGTAGATACTGCTATTAAACAATTATTTCACTGATCTCAAAATAACCCTTTTACTAAGGGTCCCAGGAAGAAGCAGAATATCCCTGACCAATGTGAGAAAGCCCTATTTTCATAAAATCACTCTGCAAATCAAATCATCACCAAAGAGGTGCTTAGGGACACAATTTGGATCTTGTAAAGCACATTTGGAATATATCTGGGAATTGAAAATTGGTCCAGCATAAATGGAATAATTTTAGTTTTAATTAAAAGCTAATAGGCTTTATTAATGTTATTTTGACAATGTGAAAGATAGGTTTTTTGGAGTAGAATGTCATATTGTCTGTGTAACATTCATTCTTGACCTTTCCCTTCTCTGACTCAGTTCATAAGAATCATTTTGAGTACTCATTATTAAGTTGAATTATTCTGAGGAAGAACTGATATTATATTTTTTCTTGTGAATGTGAATGAAGAGTGAGGACTCTCCTTTTGCATTATTAGAATGAAGGACTTTTTGTTTTTTTGCTATTAAGTCTTTGTACTTTTTACATAAATTCCTTTAACATTTACCTTTTAGTAGTAACTATTTATGAGTATAGTTTTAATAGTATACTATAGTATAGTTTTTAAACACCAAAAAAGAAAGAAAGAAGGAAAGAAAGGAAGGAAGGAAGGAAGATAACAACAGAAGTTTGTAAAAGATGAAGGTGGTTTGAAATAGTAGGGTTTTTTGTGGACAGAAATTTGAATGATCTGATCTCTAAGTATTCTTCCCAGAGCCAGAGAAACTATTTAAGAAGGTGTTAACTTTCTTCCAAACCTTGTCTCTGAAAAAGTAGCCAGTTCATGAAATTTTGTCTGATGAATAAACTCTCTCTAAGTCATGAGAGTGTTTCAGATACACTATGGTTCAAGGGCTCATGCAATCATGAGTACCCATCCACATATTATACTAAAAGAATGGCTGTTATAGGTTCACTTATCACTTAATCACTTAACTTCCCGTTAGTCGTCGATTTGCTCGAGCGGGCGCCAGTAACGTCTCCATTTGTCCCTGTCGCGTGCTAGTGTAGCCCAATGGCATCTCTTCGCTCCAGGAACATGAAGGGCCTCAAACCGATCGTTCATGATCTTGACGAAGAAGTCTGACCATCTGGTAGGTGGGCGGCCACGCGGTCTTTTGACATCCCGTGGAATCCAATCAGTAACAGCTCTAGTCCAACGGTCGTGTTTAAATCTCATTACGTGACCAGCCCATCTTATTTTCGACACCTTGGCAAATGAGACAGCGTCCCTGATCCTTGATCGTCGACGGATGTCAGAACTCCGGATTCGTTCTCTCATTTGAGTGAAACGTGATATTCCAAGCATAGCTCTTTCTATTCTTCTTTGGGAGACCTGAATAGCATTCTCATCCTGTTTGCGTAGGGCCCAGGTCTCTGAGGCATATGTTAATGCAGGAAGAACAGTGGAATCAAAGAGATGTGCCCGGAGCCGGAGGTTCTTCGTCCTCTTAGCTATTTCTTCGACGTTCTTGAAGGCGTTCCAAGCCGCTCTTTTCCTCCTGCGCAGCTCGGGTGCCAGATCATTTGTCATGTTGACCTCTCGACCTAGGTACACATAGCTGTTGCATTCGGAGATGGTCGTTCCATTGAGAGCGAATGGGGCGTCAGGAACAAGGCTGTTTCTCATAAACATTGTCTTCGTGAGATTCAGCTGTAGTCCTACCTTTCCACACTCACGGTCAAAGTCGGCCAGCATTTGTGCCGCTTGGCTGATGTTTGGTGTTATTAAAACAATGTCATCAGCAAAGCGGAGGTGGTGTAGTTGCCGACCATCTATCTTCACTCCCATTCCTTCCCATTCCAGTCGTCGCATGATGTTCTCGAGGGTGGCACTGAAGAGTTTCGGTAAAATGGTATCACCCTGCCGCACCCCTCTCTTGACATCAACGATCACTTCTTTGTAGAATGGTGAGATCCTGGTAGTGAATCCACAATAGAGCTCACGGAGGATCCTGATGTATTGGGCTTGAATGCCCTGATTGGCGAGGGCTTCAATGACCGCTTCCGTCTCAACAGAATCAAAGGCCTTCTTTAAATCAATGAACGTTAAACAGAGCGGCATCTTGAACTCCCGAGAAACCTCAATGAGCTTGGTTATTGTGTGGATATGGTCGATGGTGCTGAATCCTTTGCGGAACCCTGCTTGCTCGCATGGTTGTCCTTCATCTAGTGTTCTGCCAATCCTATTTAGGATGACTCGAGTGAACAACTTGTAGATGACAGACAATAGGCAGATCGGGCGATAGTTGCCAATGTCATGGATGTCTCCCTTCTTGAACAGTAGTACGGTCCTGCTGGTTTTCCATTGGGCTGTTATAGGTTAGCACAACAAATCAGGTCAGGTTAATGGTCTTCTGATATATCTATTCTCGTCACTCCCATTAGAGGGCAGTAGTGTGCTATACTGATTTTCTCTAAGGAAAATAAAAATAGAAAAATTTCAAAACTATTGAAATTGACATGTATTCGATAATATTTTTTGTTCAATAAATATGATAAAAAGCTATGTTGTGTTCCTTTTACATACAACCAATATCATATTTCTTCAAAATACAATCTTAAATTATTAGCAATTACACTAATGCAAGTGGAAAATATTTTGATTGTAAGACAAAGTTTGTTAATATGAATGTACAAAGAAACAGTGCTTTTGTGAGGAGCATATGATGAATACAAAATCAGAGACAAAAATACAAGGAAAATATTTCTTACTAAATATTAGCAATAAAAAAAACTGAAGTAGGAATATCAATACCAAAGTAGACTGTAAGACAAGAAGTACTCTATTATAGTAGTAAGCCATTTCATATCATATAACTTCAATGAAAATATATAATCATACAATATTTGCATTAACTTAATTACATTTTAAAAATGGAGTGCGTATTAGTGTGTTAAAATCATACTAAAATTATATATTAGTTACTGAGTTATAGACATATGTTTGCCAATAATATCAATTTAATTTATTGTGTTTCAACTTCTCTATATATTTATTACTTGGTAATTATTTCTACTGGTTGCAGAAAACTTGCGTTAAAATCCATAATATTCATTTTGTATTTTTTTCATTTAATCAAGTCTCACTTTATATGTCATATGTGTATATATATGTATTTTAAATGTTGTGAACTTCTTAGTATGATTTTAACAAACTAATATGCATCCATTTTGTCCTTTTTTTTTCTTTTTGGGTCACACCTAGCTATGTACCAGGGGTTCCTACCGGCTCTGCACTTAGGAGTTACCCCTGGCAGTGCTTAGGGGACCATATGGGATGCTGGGAATCGAACCCGGGTCAGCCGCATGCAAGGCAAATGCCCTACCCGCTTTGCTATCTCTCTAGCCCCTATGCACTCCATTTTGAAAATGTAATTAAGTTAATGCAAGTATTGTATGATTATATATTTTCATTGAAATTATATGATATGAAATGGCTTACAAACTCAGGATCTCACAGATACAAAAAATATGCACTCACTTTAACTAATTCTCTGACCTCTAACATTTTATAGTTTTTAATGTATGGCACTGGCACTGTCTTCTCGTTCATCGATTTTCTCGAGCGGGCCCAGTAACATCTCCATTGTGAGACTTTGTTGTTACTGTGTTTGGCATATCGAATATGTCACGGGTAGCTTGCCAGGCTCTGCCGTGCGGGCGAGATACTCTCGGTAGCTTGCCAGGCTCTCAAAATAGAGCTATACAGACAAAATTAACGTAGAAAAAAATCTATTTTGTGTGTTGTGTGAAAACTGAGCGATTTTTTTATGTGAAGCTTTTTAATGGTATCTTGGAAAGTGGTTCAGGAAATAGTGCTTAGTCAATTGTTTGTCTGTATGGTAAAATTGTACTTTGATTATTTTACATCTTATAGTGAATTGGGCTGGAGTGATAGCACAGCGGGTAGGACGTTTGCCCTGCATGCGGCCGACCTGGGTTTGATTTCTCCACCCCTCTCAGAGAGGCCAGCAAGTATCCTGCCCACACGGCAAAGCCTGGCAAGCTACCCATGCCATATTCATATGCCTAAAACAGTAACAACAAGTCTCACAATGGAGACGTTACTGGTGCCTGCTCGAGCAAATCCATGAACAAGGGGAGGACAGTGCTACAGTGCTACCGTGCTATAGTGAATTAATTACTTTGAGATGGGTCATAGACTTATATGTAAAAATAGAAACAACAAAGCTACCAAAGAAAATAAATTATCATTCATACCCTGATCTTGCTAAGACATCTTAGGAGGGGGCTGGAGTGATAGCACAGCAGGTAGGGCATTTTGCCTTGCACTAGGCCAACCCAGGTTTGATTCCCAGCATCCCATATGGTCCCCTGAGCACTGCCTCGGGAAATTCCTGAGTACAAAGCCAGGAGTAACCCCTAAGCATTGCCGGGTGTGACCCAAAAAGCTAAAAAAAAAAGATGTCTTAAGAAAGTAAAATTCTCTGCCCACAACAGAAAACATTGACAGTACACTGTATTAAATTTAAGAATTAGTATTTATTGAAAGACATTAGAAAAAGTTAACATTAACACTCTGAAGTACTAAAATGAAAACTACAAACTAAATATTTGTGACATACATTTTTAAAACATTTATTTTCAGTCGGATTTTATAAAATAATAAAAAAAGTTGGAATTTAATAATATACTTTTTAAACTGTAGAGATGCTTATTAGGGGTATGTCCTAATAAAGTGGGGTACTTCCCTAACAAGTATGAGGTTTTAGATTCAGTCTCTGACATCACAGACACACAGACACAAACACACAGACACACAGACACACATACACGCACACACAATCAGTTGCTTTACAAACGATCAGTGGAAAAAAGTAGACATTCATAAAATAAGAGCAAAGGTAAAATAATCAGAGAATTAAAAATTAAAGCATATTAAGATATTAATATCTACTACAAAGATAAACTTAAAAATATTGCTTATTCCAGAAAGGCAATAGAGTAGTTGATGAAAGTACAATGGTAAGGGCAGGAGCTCTGAGAATTGAAAGCCAGGATCTGATGAAAGTCAGAATTTAGAAAAAAAAAATTCAGCAACAGCTAGCATGGAAGGAGTCTACTAGACTAGCTTGCTATATCTTCCTCTACCCAAATCTTCTGCACCTTTTTAAAATCACTGTGAAATACAGTTATAGAGCTTTTATGATTGAATTTCAGTCATACAATAATCAAGCATCCATCTCTCCACCAGTGTAAACATTTTCCACCACCAGTTTCTCACTATCCCTCCCTCCCAACTCACCACTCCCCTGCCTCGGTGGCAGACAATTTCCCTCTTTCTCTCTCTACTTTTGGGCATTGTAGTTTGCAACACAGATACTGAGAGTTCATCATGTTTGGTCCTTTGTATACCTTTAGCATGCATCTCCTGTCCTGAGCAATCCTTCCAACTATCATTGACTTAGTGATCCCTTCTCTATCCCAGCTATCTTCTCCCCCGGCTTATAAGGAAGGCTTCCAATCTGGAGCAATCTTCCTTCTCTACCCAAATCTAGACTGAAAGTTAGAGGATGATGGAAGCAATGACACAGTCCATAAGGTTAGGCCCCCACCGGGCAGAGCAGAGAAGGGTAGAGGATGGATCTAGAAGAGCAAGTCCAACAAAATATATTCAGTTACTTAATTTTTATTATACCCATCCCCCAATATACTTCCATTCACCTACCTATCCAACTGTCCATCCATAGTGATTCACATATTTATTGTATTTCACTTTTGATGATTTGTGTATATGCAAGTTTTTACAGGTGTACAATGAAATCAGATGAATTAAAGAACTCACAATCACAAATTAATATGTGTGTACTTGCTCTACAACATGCCCTTGTTCTAAGTCCACTATAATCAAATTTTGAAGAGGACATTAGTTAAAGATAATGACCAAAGCTGCCATAGACATTTTGTAAGGTTTCAAGGGCAAAATAGTTTCACAGCACATTTTACTAAAGTTTCCATAATGAAAACTTATTAGAGAAAAGACATACCATATTATGATAGCAAATAGAATTAATTTGATTAATATGATGGGAAGTGGATTCAATTTTGCAATCACATTAGCATTTACTATTCAAATGACTGACAATCATTTCTTATTTCATTAAAGAAAGTCTGCAGAGGGAGCATTGAAGCAACTAATATATTTCACAATGCAGGACTTTTTTCATTAAGCACAGAGTTTGTATTTGGCATAAAAGACATCTTACTCAGTGTAAAAAGTTAAACACATGCCTCTCTCTGGTTTCAAAATCCAGCGATCCTGGGCAGCAACTGGAAGTCACTGCCATGAGCAGTCAAGGGCAGTGGAAGCATTTAGCAGACCTGTATTGCTTCTGGAAGATTGCATTTGATAGCACCTACTGGCCACAGTAGTGCCACAGTGAAGTCACACGCTGGGGTTTAACTTTATAGTTGGCAAAGCCTATGTGATCAAGTTTGACTGGGTCTGGGTGGCCACCATGAGTAGCAGGTACACTGTGTACTATTTAGCGGTACATAATTTTACTATGTCTGAGCAGACCATTTTCAAATAGGCCTGTGGGAAAACCTATTAATACCAGGCTGAACTACCTGGGGCCATAGGAGTTTCAACTATCTACACTGGGGAGAGCAGGAATTTGTGTGCCTAGGGATACTGTGCACCTAGTTTCTAAAGCCTGGTAGGCGCATTCTGGGCTCTAACTTCCCCCCGCCACCTGTAATCCAACATGGGGAGAACCTGAGTAACTTCCAGGGACTCAAGGTCATCAGTTCCTGCCAATCTCTAGGCTGTGCAGGGTGAACTGGGTGTGGGGAGGAGGATCTCCAGAGAAGACTGGGCTCTCAGTCACAGAGCAGGCCCTTTTGAGTCACTGAAGGAGCACAGAAGGCAACTGAGCACCCCAGGCTAATTGACTGTGTGTGGGGGGGCTTATCAGTGCAAATGAAGTTCCACACTGTCAAGTCTGAGACAATAGAATGTAAGGGGCCAGCCTGTCCCAGAGAGAGGTCATCACACCCTCCAAACTACAAGTCTCAGGCCAGTCTGATTTAGTTTTTCCTGACCCCAGAGACTCCTCCTAAATATTCCTACAGAAGAGTGGAAAGATTACAAAAGGCTTTGATAGTTTATTAGTTTTTGTTTGTCTGTTTTTTAAGACACCTGTTGGTGCTCACTCCTGGGGAACCATATTGGTATGCAAGGACAGGCTGTACTTGCTGTGCTCTCTCTCCAGTCCCCATTTGAGTCTTTAGATAAGGATTTATTGGAATGTGTTGACTTTTAAGTCCCTTGTCTCTCCTGCAACTACTGGGTAGCCACGGCAGTCACTTCTACACTGGAGAGGTTTGGAAGAACTGAGACAGGTTTGGGAGACTGTTTTTTCCCCTTGTCTTATCTTTCAGTTGGGTTTCTTAGTTCCTTCCTCCTTTTGCATAAAAATAGTTGCATTGGTCACATTACAATACCCTTGATTCTCTAGATACCTAGAAAGAAGGGTCCCAGGAAACAGTTTTGTCTTTAGTCTTTGTGCTCTGGTAGTTCCCTTTTGAGCTTCCCTTAGAAGGTGGATTTGTAGTTCATTCAGTGATTTGTTGTTGTTTTTGTTGTTGTTGTTGTTGCTATTTTTAATTTTTTATTCAGGATCACTTTTGGTGGGACTTGGGGGACCATATGGGGTGTCGGGATTGAACCTGGGTTGGCCATGTGCAAGGCAACCAGTCAACCCCTTGCCCTATATCTTTGGCCCCTGTCTCAGATTTTAACTTCATCTTTCAGGACTTTTGTAGGGCCAGAGAGATAGGACAGTGAGTAGGATGCTTGCCTCACATGTGACTGACCCAGGTGTGATCTGTGGTATCCCATATAGTCCTCTGAGCATCGCCAGAAGTGATCCCTGTTTGCAGAGTCAGGAGTAACCCCTGAGTATTGCTGGGTGTGACCCCAAAATTAAAAAAAAACTTTTTAATTACATTGTGTTAATGTAGATTACTTAAAATTTTATTAGAATGGAGTCTGTGTTTATTTCCATTTTTTTCCTAATTAGAGAAGGTATAGCATAATTACTAATGTAGTAAGTGCTGATCACTAATGTCCTTAAAATTTGTAGATATCATTTGGTGATGTCATGTATTAGTCATTTTGTTTCAGAGCATCTTAATTTCTAGAAGTATTTTGGTTATGTTAGCTCTTCCTTGAAAACATTTCCTATAATTTGGTTGGCTAAACATTTGTCCTCTTTGTGTCCTGTTTGTCATTTGTTTTATTAAATACTTGTTTTTATTGATTTGCAATACGGTCATTGATAGGGTTTTATTCTCATAACATTCCAACATCGGCTGGAGTGATAGCCTAGCGGGTAGGATGTTTGCATTACATGCTGCCGACTTGGTCAACACAGATTCAATTGCTCTGCCCCTCTTGGAGAGCCTGGCAAGCTAAGGAGAGTATTCCGCCCGCACGGCAAAGCCTGGCAAGCTACTGTTGACATATTTGATATGCCAAAAACAGGGACAACAAGTCTCACAATGGAGACGTTACTGGGCCCACTCGAGCAAATTGATGAACAATGGGAGAACAGTGCTACAGTGTTGTTGGTTTTTTTTTTATGTAAAAACAGAAGTGATAGCTTCCAAGCTCATAAGAGACTTTACTTCCTTTTCTAAAATCCTAAGTTAAACAAGTAATAAAACGTAAATATTTGTAGTGATCTATTAATTCTAAAGCAATCTTTACTTTAGATTTGCTTACCTATTAGTTAAAGAATTACTTTGCTTGCCATGCATTCTTGTAGCTCAAATATTATTATTTTGGGGACAATTTTTTCTTCTTAAAATATATTCTTATTTGTTTTGATGATGATGGCATTGTAATTTGTATTAACTAAACCACAATTAAGTGTAAGCCACTTGTGGTACATGCCAGTATTGACATATTGAATATATTAAACTAAACCAAAAAAATCTTAATTATATTTTAAGCTTAGAATAACAGTTGTTTGTGGTATAGGTCCTTGATTAGTTTTTTTTTTTCAATAAAAAATGTTAACATTTTTGTTGTAGGTAGCAGAGCAAGTGGGAGGAAGAGGGGAAATACCTCACATGGGGAATCTACCAACTCGATGTTATCCAATGTGGGTCACCCAGTGAAGTGTCTGGATGGGTTAGGATGAATAAAGTCGATCATGAACATCTGTGAGTGAGGTATAGATTTTTGCTTCCAAGTAGCTCTAAGTAGCTTCTAAGTATTGCTGAAGCAATAGCACAGCAGGTAGGGTGTTTGCCTTGTACGCGGCTGACCTGGGTTCGATTCCTTCATCCCTCTCAAGAGCCCGGCAAGCTACCGAGAGTATCTCGCCCACACGGCAAAGCCTGGTAAGTTCCCCGTGGCATATCGATATTCCAAAAACAGAAACAAGTCTCACAATGGAGACGTTACTGGTGCTCACTCAAGCAAATCAGTGAACAATGAGAGGACAGTGCTACAGTACTACAAGTAGCTCTATATGGCAGTCAAGACTAGCAGCTTAGGTTGTGCACTTGCACTTCTGTTTTTTCTGGGTCTTGCACTTCTGTTTTTTCTTGTGTCTCTGATTTTCTCAATAGGAATACACACACACACACCACAAACACAAATATATATATATATATATATATACATATATATGTATATATATACTGAGGAAATAGCACAGTGGTAGGGCATTTGCCTTACATGCGGCTGGCTTGGCCAACCCGGGTTCGATTCCTCCATTCCTCCACCCATCTGGGAGAGCCTGGAAAGCTACCGAGATTATCTCACCTGCAGGGCAAAGCCTGGCAAGCTATCCGTGATGAATATGATATGCCAAACACAGTAACAAGTGTCACAATGTAGACGTCACTGGGCCTGCTCAAGCAAATCGATGAACAATGGGAGGACAGTGCTACAGTGCTACATATATATATATATTTTTTCAAAGGCCTCCATATCTTTGGGCTGTTTTGACTTCTCATTTACAATATCTGAACCTTCTTGTCTGCTTGTAATAATTCTTTTTTACTTTCTTGGTATTGTAGTTATGTTAACTTCCTAAATATATTATCATCAGAGGGTCCCTTATGTGTTTTTTTTTCTACAATGTCTCATATTTTTTGTAATCTTATGATCTACTGTCACTGTTACTGTCACTGTCCTCCTGTTGTTCATCAATTTGCTCGAACCGGCCCAGTAACGTCTACATTGTGACACTTGTTACTGTGTTTGGCATATCAAATACGTCAAGGGTAGCTTGACAGGCTTTGCTGTGCGGGCGAGATAATCTTGGTAGCTTTTCAGGCTCTCCCAGAGGGGTGGAGGAATCAAACATGGGTTGGCCAGGTCGGCCGTGTGCAAGACAAAATGCCCTACTGCTGTGCTATCGCTCTAGCCTACTATTCTTTTTAATAAAGAAATTATTAAATCATTCCTCTGAGTCAACATTGTTTTCCACTTAATACTCTCTATCATATCATAAAATTAGAAATTGTTATTTTCCCAACTTTTCACAGATTTTTTTAAAATTTTATTTTCATAAAAGTAGTTCACAATAGTTCATTACAGATAATATTCAAACACCAATTCCACCACGGAGCACTTTCCCACCACAATAAGAGGTAAGTGTGTAGGGTTGTTGTATTTCATTCTGGAGCCATTTAAGCCTGAATATAAGAGAATACAAGCAAGTATGTTAAAAGCCAAACAAATGTGTGATACTTTTGATAGGTAAGTGAGGTAGAGTATAAGAGGTCGCTTCATGAAATTCTGCAGTGCTCTCTTCCGGGATGAGATTACATGGCACTGGGGGAAATTTGTGGGTGAGACTGACAAGCTACTGGAAAACCGGGGAGCTGGGAAAAGGGGGCCCAGTCCTGATCCAAGTGGGTTTGGAGATCTTAGTCACGAATTCCCTGTGAAAATCCAGGAAAACCTGGGTTTTCCTGCCGATCTGCTCTCAAGTGAGGTTCATCTCATCTTGGGAATTTTCACATATTTTTAAAAAATGAGACATATTAATTAAAGTACAGATTTAGACTCAGACCAACTGTCTGTGCACAAAGTCATTTTTCCCAAGAATTACCACCATATGATTGCTCAACATAAATTCAAAACCTGGCTGCTCTATTGAGTTTTATCTAAGTCCCAACCCTAGCCCACACACACTCCTAAAATTACTACCAATAATTCATTTGACTGATAATTTTTATGTAGTCATCCTTATTTTGACATGCATATACCTTCTTTCCCCAAATATAGTATTAGTTTCTTAAGATAATACAATATCACTTTAGCCATGATCCATAGTTACACCTTATACACCTATACACGGAAAAACCGAAGTGCTTATTAAATAGGATTTTTTTTGGGGGGGAGGGGCACACCAGTGAGGCTTAGAGGTGACTTCTGGCTTTGTGATTAGCAATTCCTCCTGGCAGTGCTTGGGGCACCATACGGGATGTGAGCTCAATCCCAAGTCGGCCACTTACAAGTCAGGCATCCAACCCTACTATACTATGGCTCTGGCCTTAGGTAGTTCACAAATTACATAAGAAGAGCTCCGTTGTGCCTTAAGTCTAAATAAATATGGACAAGGCATTTCTTTTCTGAATAAACATGTTAAAGAGAATAGGTTAGTAATGACTTGAATTAAAATAAGTGGAAAATACTTCATATGAAAGATCCATCATCACTGAAAATTAGGAATCAGGATATTTGGGTTCAGAATGTGTCACTTAGATTACTAAAATGGTCAATATTTACTTCGTATCTTGTCCTTGTATATCAATACATCAGAACTATACATCAGAACTATAGTCTACTTTTCTAAATATTTTTCTCTAGTTAAATTAATTTAGAAATTTTTGAGCAAAGCAAAGCAAAGATTTCAACATTTTCTAGAAACAGTGGATAATAATATTTAAAGCAGGAATCAGAAATTAGCCTGTTACTAGGACCACAATCAACAAGGACAAAAATGTCTTATTACCATTACCGTAACTGACTCACTTTGACAGCAACGACTAAATTTTTTACCACAAATTGTTCCCCTATATTGTTTCATCACTCTGAACACTTGTTTAAAAACTCATTTGCAAGGTTTGTTGCCAAGTATTGTCTAGAACAATATTGCAAGGGACTTAGGTATATGAAGTTTACTTTTGGACTTAAGCTTTTTAATTGATTTCAGTTGGCAAAGCACAATCAATTATAAGTAATCAATTATAACTTACTATAAATAATAAGATAAATTTCCAGTTCACCATGACTGTCTTTACTGACTTATCCTTCTCCCCCATCCACCTTTTAGTTCCAGAAAAACATACTGCCTCCCAGAAGATTCTTAAGTTCCTGGAATTTTTTCCAGTAATGCTAGTTATGGTTTAATCCTTTCTTATTATGTTCCAAGTTGGCTTTTGATTGTTATTTCAAAGAACATGATTTTATAGTCTACATAATTTGTTTGAGTAGCATAAGTCTCAGAATTGTCTTGCTGCCTCTTTTTAAAATGAGTAAATGCAGCCTTGGGGAAAATGCGGTGAGATTTCAGTGGTCATTGACATTGTATGAAAGAAGTCATGACGAATCTGTGATTCAGAAATGGCTGTGTATGCATGCATGTATGCACATATCCATACTGGTCCTGTGACCAAATGTATGGTCAAGAAGAGGTGACAGTCTGGTAACAAGACAGCACGGAGCTGGTGAATTGGCTAGAGGGCTATGCACCAGTGGGCTCACAGGAGTTTTCAAACACTGTGATGCAAAAGTATCAAGGAACTAAAGAACTGATAGAAAGATAAACAGAAATAGGAAGGAAGGGACTGGAGAGAGAGTACTGGTGGTAGAGTTCTTGCACATGGCAAATCAAGGTTTGATCCCCTAAACCAGATATGATTCAATGAGCACTGTCAGGAACAATTCTTGAGCACAGAGCCAGAAGTAAGTCCTGAGCACTGCTGCAAGTGGCCCACGGTCCAAAAAATAAAAATTAAAAACAAAAAGAGAGAAAAAGAAAAAAGTAAGATAAATATAAGAAGGAGGACACATTAAGAAAAATGGAACAAACGGGGTATGGTGCTGCCAGCAGGTCAATCTGTACCTGTGAGGTGAGTGCATCAGCAGCCTGATGTCGCCTTCAAACTACCAGATACCCCAAAATTGCTGCTGTGACAATGGCCAGACCCCAAAAACTTGGGGCAAAGTTTACCAAGAAAGTAAACGGCCGAAAGTTAGGTATGTGGGAAACACACCCACAAACCATCTCTGGCTAAGCTGTATAATTGGAGGCATGGCCTCTCTGGTTCCTGATTTAACTGCTTAATGGCCATGATCCCAGAGACTCAGAAACAAATCTCAAAACCTAGTGGCTTTTGGCAGAAATGCGTTTGGACCATGCAGTAGATTTCTGTCGCCAGATCACCACCCCAGGGGGGAAAGGGTGCTGTCCCTGCGCCTCCATCCCCCTGGTGGCTCAGTGGCCATAATCCTCCAGAGGCCTGCAGTGTTTGGGCCTGCAGTGACAAGACATTTTGGGCCTCACGGGATGGTGGTGGAGCTGGTCCTGTCCTCCCCACCCTAATGAGACCCCAAGTCATCGCCCACGAATGGCCTCTCTGGCTCCTGATCAAGCTGCTTAACGGCCATGATCCCAGAGACTCAGAAACAAATCTCGAAACCCAGTGGCTATTGGCAGAAATGAGTCGGGACCCTGCAGTAGGTTACTGTCGCCGAGCCACCTGAGGGGGAAAGGGTGTTGTCCCTTCACCTGCTTCCCCCTGGCAGCTTGGTGGCCATCATCCTCCAGAGGCCATTGGACAGTCAGGTTTGGGCCCACAGGGACGAGACATGTTGGGTTTCATGGGATGGGGTCGGAGCTGGTCCTGTCCTCCCCACCCCAACGAGACCCCAAGTCATCACCCACAAATGGCCTTTCTGGCTCCTGATCAAGCTGTTTAAGTTAGGCCATGATCCCAGAGACTCAGGAACAAATATCGGAATCCAGTGACTTTTGGCAGAAATCCCTCCAGATTTAAGTGTTAAAATTTCAGAATTTCAAAATTGTGTGGCCACTACTGCAGCCGCATGACATCATATGTTATTCAAAACCAGCAGTAGAAAACAAATTGTCTACTCTTGCCTTTTCAGCAAATCTGAGTGTTGGGGTAAAATCTCAACTAATAATGGTGGGTCTGGTGTCAAAATATTGAATGTGATCAAAGTAGAGAGAGAGTAATGTGGAAATAATCTGACCCACAGGTAGGGGGAGGGCATAGGAGGGGGAGTATACTGGGGTTGTCGGGGGCGGAGTATGGGTGTTTCATTGTATGACCGAGACTTAGACCCGAAAGCTTTGTAATTGCTCTCATGGTGATTCAATAAATAAAATTATAAAAGATTAAAAAAAAGTAAGGTGGAGTTCATGCACAATTCAATCAGCTAATCAGTGGCTGAATAAATAGCAGTACTCCTTTATAAATTAAAAAAAAAAGAAAAATGGAACAAGAGAGAAAATTAGAATTCAACGGGGAAGATGAAACTTCTCTATCATTATTGGCACTCTCAACTACTGTTTGCCCACAAAACAGATATTCTGAAATCAATTTTGGATACGAAAAAAGATTAACATATAATACAAACTGGAAAGCTAATGTCTTATCAGTGGTGATAATTATTTCATTTGGGCCATTCAAATAGCAATACTGAGGAAAAAAAACTGATTTATCCTTACTGATGCATTTGTGTAATGCAGCAGCAGTCCTACTAATTTTCATGAATCAATTTACTGATGATCAAATTGATTAGTAAATTGATTAGTAAATTGGTTAATAAACCTAATCATAGCTAAATTTTGAGTTCACATTGAACCCATTACATGCCTGTGATCCACAACCTATATAATATTTGTAATAGTATATTGCCCTTTTCCTATTCTGCTTTACAAATTTACACTTTCTACAAAACATAAGATAAACACACTTATTTCTCAAAATTAAATAATTTATTCAAAACTATTGATCTAAAATGTGATAGTTTATAAATATATTCCCTGTCAATGTTAATAACTTTAATGTTTCGAAAATAATAAATTAAATGTTTTTTAAAATAATTTCAATTATTTGGTGCTGGGGCTATGCCGCATATCAGATACATAGAAAGGCAAGCACCTTACTTGCTGTACTATCTCTCCAGCCACATGTATTTTGGCTTTTTGATATGGCAACCTAACAGGTCAAAGACAAAATCCAGCTGAGGTTTTGATTTGCATATCCTTAGCGGTAAATAATAAGACACATTGACTATGTCTATTGGTCATCTGTATATCTTCTTTGGTTAATTTATGTTTTGGTTTGTACTTTAAAAATATACAAACATATAATATATGGGTCTTTGTTTATACCCTTGCAAATGTTGAGACAGCACATATTTTGACAGTCTAGGTACAACATGAATTATATCTTTAAAATAGTGGAAAGTTCTATTTCTCCATGAGTATTTAATGTGAAAATTTTGGAAGGATATAATTTCTAATCTGGGGAAATAGGATAAAATATATAGGTCAATTAATACAATGCTCGGGCTGGAGCGATAGCACAGTGGGTAGGGCGTTCGCCTTACAAGCGGCCAACATGGCCGACCCGAGTTCGATTCCTCCGCGCCTCTCGGAGAGCCCAGCAAGCTACCGAGAGTATTCAATATGCCAGACACAGTAACAACAAAGTCTCCAATGGAGACGTTACTGGGCCCGCTCGAGCAAATACAATGCTCAAAAATTGTTAGTGAAGTACTAGAAGGTTGTTAAGTGATTTTTAAATGTTCACATTCACATTATTGAGAAAAATAATTGTTATGCATCTTGTATAACATAAAACATAAGCTATCCATTATGCAAGGATAGAATTCAGTCAGAATTTACAAAAAAGGAGATTTTTGGATCTAATATATCTTAATTTCAGTTTTAATAATAAATAGCAGCTATTTTTCATCTATCTTATTCTAAAAAATAGAATAAGAATGATGTTCTTTTCCTTAAAAGAGACAAAAACAATATGTAAAGAAATAAAGAACCATAAAATAATTCTAAACTATAAATACATACATAAATACATGAATATAAATTAAAGAAAATAATGTTGATTGTTCCATATAGTGTTTTATTATATACTTTCTAAACATTACATTTTTTAGGGATTTATATACTGCTCTCAGTATTAATTATTGATTTTTGGTGGCTGGAGCAAGGTTGGGGATTTGATTTGCGCACAAGTTTGATACCTGGCAGCCGACATGGTTCCTCAAGCACAGCCAGGAGTAATTCCTGAGTGTACAGCCAGGAGTAAACCCTGAGCAGCGCTGGGTATAACATCAAAACAAATAACAAAACAAAATATCACCCCCAAAATTAAATATTCATCACTAGTTTTAGAGATTTTTTCCTCTTTTTTAAAATTTTTAAAATTTTAAAATTTTATAAGTTAGTACACAACGTTCGATTACATTCAAACACCAATCCCACCACCATTACACCTTCCCATCACCAAATTCGGGATGTCTCCATCTCATGCTCCAATCCCTGTCCCAAAATACAACTGAAATAATATATTTCATATTGTCTGTTATGAAAAAACTGCTGAACATGCTTACAAAAAAGTGTTCATATAGGAAACAGTATGAAGATTGATCTATTTTGGCAGGAGCCATTAAGACACTCTATAGGATAACACTAACACATGTTGTTAAAGTTTGGGTGATGTGAACTTTGGTGTATATATATCTGAAAATATGTAATACACACACACACATTCCCCTCTATGATTTGTTGCCTACGATCTGAACCCCATTAAATGTGGTGTGGTAATTATGGAGAATGGGTACAGAGTGTCTTATGATGTGTCCAGGAATACGTTTACTCATATATGAGGCTTGACCTGAGCATGTGGGGAGCGGCCTTGAGCCTGGTTGCGGTTGGGTTGTGGAGGTTTTTGGCTGCTGGAGCTGAGTACTTTGGGGTGGCGAGGGCTCTCACCCGATCCCCTCTGAGGAACTCCTTGTGAAACAACCTGGCGTGGAGTCCGGTGGCGTAATTATGAGGGCCTCATATTATGCTTCCTTTCGAGAGAAGCAGCTGTGTGATCTTGACTGTGGTAGATATCCATATTACTTTTTTTTTGTTCGATTCTGAATGCTAATTTTATTTTACTATTCTTTTCCCCCTTTTATGGATTCACTGTGAGATACAGTTACAAAGCTTTTATGTTTGAGCTTCAGTCATACCATCATCAAACACCCATCCCTTCATCAGTGCACGTTTTCCACCACCAAAATCCCCACTATTACCGCCACCCACCATCCTCATTCCAACCCTTCCCCTCCTTATTTTGTACTTATAGAGCTGAGCTGGAGGTGGTTTGTGGGTGTTTCTCCCACATCCCTAACTTTTGGCCATTTAATTTATTTGTAAACTTGGCCCCAAGTTGTTGGGGTCTGGCTAAAGGAACAGAAGCAATTTGAGGGTATCTGGAAGTCTAAAGGCACCATCCGGCTGCTGATGCACTCGCCCCACAGGTATAGGTTGACCTGCTGGCAGCACCATACCCCCTATATTTAGATATTTTTAAAAGTAATTTTATTTGACAAGTGAGCACCATCTCGGGGTACACAAAACTTTTCATGTGATAAGAAGACAATAATGGGAATTTTAAGGGAATTACAGCGGGTAGAGCATTCGCCTTACACGCGGCCAACATGGCCGACCCAAGTTCGATTCCTCCGCCCCTCTCGGAGAGCCCGGCAAGCTACCAAGAGTGTTCGATATGCCAGACACAGTAACAACAAAGTCTCCAATGGAGACGTTACTGGGCCCGCTCGAGCAAATCGACGATCAACGGGAGGGCCTTTACCTTACCTTTACCTTTACCTTACTTTAAAGGAATCCATTACTAAGTTTTCAACACTTACTCCTAGATGCTTTTACTCTAAAGCATTTTTCTGAGAACTCCTCTGTAGTTTGAGAGTATCATGGAGAGTGAAATGAGTCATAAGGCGAGGGACTGATGTAGAATGATTGAACTCATTTGTGGTTATTAAAAAAAACATGGTATGAGAATAATATCCAAGGACTAATATTCAAGACTAATATCCAAGAAAGAGGGCCAGGAGGATTGGTCCACAGTAAAAACCCCACAAGTGGTGGGGAAAGTTAGGATAGTGAAGGAACCACTATGATAATGGGAGTTGGAAATGATAACTTTGGTTAAGAACTAAATGCTGAAAGGAGATAAAGGGATATGTACAACAAGAACATTTTCAGTACCTGTATTCAAACTACAATGCCCCAAAGAAGGGGGGAGAGGGGAAGTGAGAGAGGGAAAAGGAGAGGACCAAAGAGAAGAAGAAAAGTGTGCTTGAGGAAACTTGGAGGGTGGGTGGTAGGAGAGAAACCGGGAACATTGGTGGTGGAAATGTACACTGGTGAAAGGATGGGTTGTTGGAACGTTGTATGACTGAAACGCAATCATGAACAACTTTTAACTTTGCGACAGTGTATCTTATGGTGATTAAGTAAAATAAATAAATATTTTTTTAAAAAAAACAATATTCCCTTTGAAAGCCCTGTCTTCCCATTTTTCAAAATAAAGCAATGCTTCTTACAATTTTAAACATTAGCTTTGTAAGAACCCCAGCAGCCAAAAACCTCCAGAACACAACTGCAGTCATAGTCAAGATTGGTGTCCACAAGCTCGAATGAACCTCACCTATGAAGGAACCTGCAGAAAAACCCAGGTATGCAGGACCTGTGTCTGAGATCTTCAAGCTCGCTCAGAATGGGATTGCATTTCCTCCCCGCAGCTGCCCAGTTTTCCAGTAGCTTGGCAGTAACACACACAAACTGCCCTTGGCACCATATAATCTCATCAACAGCCAAGATCCAGAGATTGACACCAAACGTTCTGGAGTGCTGCTTGTAATCTCTTATACTAGGGGTTACATGACTCCAGTATGAAATACAATCTTCACACACCTTCCTCTTATAGTGGGTGGGAAGGTACACGGTTGTGGGATTGTGTTTGAATATGATCTGTAATAAACTATTGTGAACAACTTTATAAAAATAAAATATGTTAAAAATTAAAAAAAAAACATTAGCTTTGTAAATACCTGTGGGTATCAAAACCTTTGTCACTCTTAGCAAGATCATTTTGACAGGGTTGAGACAGATGGTTCAGTAAGTATCTCTGTGAAATAGTAAATCATTTCTACAAGGCTGGTGGTTTTCAGTTTTTTACTTTTAAGAACATTGTGGAAAGCCATTATAAATTGCCAATGAATACATAATAAAATACTTATGATAAAACATCACTGTGTAGCTTTTGGCATAAACCATGGAATTTAAAAAATTGAGTGACAGTGCCCTAAGAAAACTTAAAAATTCATTGCATTTCTTCTTACTTAGTATATGAACATAGTTTCTCAGATCTTAAATCTATAAAAAATATAAAATAAGAACAGAATTTATTTTGTTTAAAGCAGCAAAAAATTTTCATAAATATATGAGTTCACTGAAGGATAAACCAACACTTGAATGAAGATGAACTTCTGTGCCTTTTTATATTTTACTAAAATTTATTTTCTATGTTATTTTAACAAATTGTAGAAGACTACATGACAACTAGGTGGAAGGATAATTTGATACCAGTACCTAAATTATTACTTCTTATATCAAAGTAATAACTGCATTTTTCAACATTTATGTATACTTTTCAAATGTCACTTGTCCTTTAATTTTCTAATTGCTTTCATCTAAATTTATTCATTTGTTTTAAGTGACCAAGTTATAAAAGTAATACAGTCAGGGAAACAAAGTCAAATCTTTTGTTTTAAATTTTTTAAATTTTATAAAGTAGTTCACGATATTTGATTACATTTAATATTCGAACACCAATCCCATCATCATTACACCTTCCCACCACCATATGTTGGGTGTTTCCATCCCAAACCAAGATCCCTGCCCCAAAGCAAACCAAAATAATATAATGTAATACTTCTCTCTAAGGTTGATTGCCTCCTACTTTGAATCCCATCAAATGTGGAGTATGGGGGGGGTGTGGTATGAAGTGTCCAGGGAAAGGTTCACTTGTGGGTGAGGCTTGGCAGAAGCATATGGAGAGCAGCTATGAGCAGGGCAGCAGTTGAGTTATGGAGGTTTTTGGCTGCCGGGGCTTGACCCCTTAGGGCTGGGAGGGGGTTTACCCGCCCCCCCCCTTTGGGGCACCTGGAGTGAAACAGCCTGGCATGGGTTATGGCAAGCGTCATGTTGTTCCCTTCAAAGGAGAGAAGGACGTGTGATCTAGATGGTGGCCAATGATGATATTATCTAGCACCAGTAAGGGGTGGCTTATGGGTGTGACTGCTGAGTTGCTGGAGACAGGGGTGGGGGTGGGGGTGGGAGGTGGGGGATATGGACAGAGGATCTCTGTTCCTGTTCCTGTTGAACCCAGAGTTCTCAGTCAGAAAGTCCCGCATACCTGGCTTACAAAGTCATATCTTACGCCTCGTAGATTAAGATTCACATATATCCCCCTTGATGTGGTCCACTGATCTTCAAAATGATAACATTAGCTGCTGTGAGTTTAGTGTGGTGGGGACTGAAAAAAAGATCATTACCCGTAAGAGTCATAGAGTTCAAATTCTAGTGAAATTTTATTAGAAAGTCATCATTAATTAAATGCATGGCACGTGGCCGACCCGGTTCCGATTCCTCCGCCCCTCTCGGAGAGCCTGGCAAGCTACTGAGAGTATCTCACCCACACAGCAAGCCTGGCAAGCTACCCATGATGTATTCGATATGCCAAACACAGTAACAACAAAGTCTCCAATGGAGACGTTACTGGGCCTGCTCGAGCAAATCGATGAACAATGGGAGGACAGTGTTGGTCATAGTAGGTTTTTTTTAAAGTTGTTATGCTAGCCTCAATCATACTAAAAGGAAAAAAAAGATGGTAATTAATTCTTGAAATTTTATATAAGCCATCAGTTGAAAATATTAAGAAATATATTTGTGGGAACTGAAATTACCATTCATGCTTTCAAGCAAATAAGAAGGAAGCAAAGTAAGTATTTTTGGCATCATTTTCTCAGTAGTTAGCAAATAGTGAAAGGGGCAGAGGGTAGGTAAAATAGAGAAGGGATCAGTATGATAATAATAGCTGAAAGTTATTAACCTGGACAAGAACTTAATGTTAAAAGTAGTATACCTGAAAACCTGTCAGTATCTGTATTGCAAACCACAATGTCCAAAAGGAAAGATATCTAGCCACCAGTAAGGGGTGGCTTAGGGCTGGTGAGGGGGGCTGGTGAGGGGGGACAATGGGAGAAAAACTGGGGACACTGGTGCTGAGAAATGTACACTACTGAAGGCTTGGGTGTTGGAACACTGTATGACTGAGACACAATCATGAACAGCTTTGTAAGGGTCTATCTCACACTGATTCAACGACGTCTGCACTTGTTTGTTCATTGCAGCACTGTTTACAATAGCTAGAATCTGGAAAAAACCTGAATGCCCAAGAACAGATTACTGGTTAAAGAAACTTCGGTACATCCACACAATGGAGTACTATGTAGCTGTTAGAAAAGATGATGTCATGAAATTTATATAAAAGTGGTACTACATGGAAAGTATCATGCTAAGAGAAATGAGTCAGAAAGAGAGGGACAGACATAGAAAGATTGCATTCATCTGGGGAAGATAAAGTAACAAAATAGGAGACTAACACCCAAGAATAGCAGAGATAAGTTCCAGGAGGTTTACTTCATGGTTTGGATGCCAGCCACACACACTAGTGGAAATGGCAACTCAGATAGAGAAGGGAGGACCAAATAAGGGTCTTGGGAGGATCCTCTCAGGATGGGAGATGCGTGCTGAGAGTAAATTTTAGACCGAACATGATTGCCACTCAATGACTCTTTTGCAAACCACAGCACCCAAAAGGAGAGAGAGAGAACAAAAGGGAATGCTCTGCCACAGAGGCAGGGTGGGATGGGGAGGACGGGGGGTGGGAGGGATACTGGGATCAGTGGTGGTAGAGAATGGGCACTGGTGGAGGGATGGGTATTCGATCATTGTATAACTGAAACCCAAGCACAAAAAATTGTAAATCTACAACTGTACCTTCACTAATAAAAAACTGAAAACAATATTTTTTAAATAAAAAGAAATTTGATAGTGAAATATCCATAGATAAAGCAACACAAAACCAGAATGCATCAATTAATTAATGGGAAGATGAAATAATGAAAGGATCATCAATAGAAAAATGAAAATAGTAAAGCGTTTTCCATAATGGTGACTATTCTTAAATACCCTTTATATTTCATCATTGACAATTATAGTGAAATTATAACATAATAGAAATATGATTCTATAGCTATTGCAATTCAAGATAATATGAATTGGTAAAAGATGTTTCAGGATCATAGTAAAATCAAGAAGTAAAATGATAAAGGGGAGATAATGCCTGAACATAGGGTTAAGATGATGGGTGAGACACTTAAACATCAAATACAAAACTCGTTCAAGAACAGAAAATACAGAGCTTGATATGATAGAATTCCTAGCATCAGAGTCTAAACAGACAACAATCTGAAAGATAAAAGGAGTCTACAAATTGACAAATTTAAGACAAATCTCCCAAGCAGATAAGTAAAAAATAACTTATTATGCCAAAATAAGGCAAAAAGAAATGGGGCACCACCAAAACATAAGACCCAATGTGACTCTAAAAATCATGAAAAGATATCTTATTTTATGGGCAGATGTGGTATTTCAGATAGGGCTATTCATAAAGTGTATGAGGTCCCAGATAAATGATATTTTTGGTTTCTGATTTTATAAATAAGCTGATTTAAGTATACGATACTTTAAAAATCTCTTCCTAAAGAAGTAGAATTGAAAAGTAGATAAGAGGAACTTATTTTTAGTCATCTTTCTGACTACAGAGGACCATGGATTATTAGTCATTCTTTATATTTTAGCATCTATACTCATATCCTTACATAAAAGAAACATTTTGCCATCATTGCCTGTTTCATTTCCTCTCCTATATAATCATCAATATCATCCCTAGACCTAAGCTTACTTATCGCACAATTATTATATCAACTAATTTACTTGAAAGAGACACTCAAGTTATGAAACCATTGCAATAATCCATGACTGATGAACGGACATCATAAGAAGTAAGGGAATTCCTTGCTAGAGTACTTACTCCATACTTTCTAAGCTCTGTTGCAACACTACTTATGGGACACTACATCTAAAACATGTTTAATTCCCTTGGAGCTTGCACTAGTTTATTTTTATTTTTGTTCTCTTGAACCCCCAACCCCATATTTACATAACAAATCTTTCTTCCTTATTGTCTCTATTAGTAAAGATTCTGCTAAGAGTTTAAATATTGATTCAAATAAATCTTAAGTGCATCCATTTTCTTAGTTTTCTAAGAAGCAAATTCTTTATTGCTTTGACATGAAATAAAATTTAAATTTATTTCTAAAGTCACATGAGACATTTAGTATAATTTAGAATAGAAGTAGAATAAATGAAATTAACAGGATGATAGACCATTAGATGAGCCACTCTCTGTGTTAGGGGCTGAATTAATACCTGTGCCTTCTCTAGTCAAAGTGAGTGCCTGCAGATACTGAAACACTTTAAGGTGTCACCTTAACTTGTAAGGGTTACCTATAAGATTTTTTCTCAATTCAGAGATGATCTCATAATATCAATTAATTTGAGCTCATAGAAAGAGGCAAATATGCATACTTATGGGTTTTTGATATCTGAAAATGATTATGAAGGCAGTCCTTGTGGAATGGTCCCCATAAAAGAAACTTGGAACAAACACTACGTGTAAAACAGGGTTTGTTTTTTTTTGTGGATCAAAGAAAAAAAATGCATGTGAAATATTTTGCTATATAAAACGTAAATACTACCATTATAGTTCAGAGAGCATTTTCTTTTATATTTTTAATGTATTTTATAGTAGTTTCCAACCACACAAAATATTATTTCTAGTTAAATCAACTATAGAGTTTAAAACTGTTGGGCAAATGTCCAAGCAGACATTTGTCTTTGTACTTTATTCTATTTACAATTCTTTTAAAGAAATAACTTGAGAAATTGGTTCAGGTTATAAACACATCCAGATATAAAACCTACCCATGACTCAGCGTGAGTAAGCCTGAGAACTGGAAATGAGCTGGAAAGCAATGGTCTTTTAGCACTTTAATGTGAATAAACCTTCCTGATTTCCTGAGCCTTAAAATATCTGTGGCTGTCTGTTTTGAAGATGATTTTGTAATATAAAGTAATTCAGGGAAATATCTTTCAGACAAGACAAGAAGTTGCTCCCATTTCATAGTTAGAGAAATATTTCACTTAAATAACACAAACACAATGAAGTTTTGTCACATAAATTTCCAGGGAGTCCATCAGTGAAAGTTTGGATTACCTAAAATGAAACCCAATGCAAACCAATTCAGGGATGAATTTCAGCAAATTTAATATTATGAAACAAAGACAATTTTCAAACTTTCAAACATTGATTTATAAAGAGGGATTTCCTGTTTTTTTAGTTAAGTAGTACCACGGGTGCTAGTAATTATTTTCAGATAAAAAAGAAGGGCAGGGGCTGTGGTATAATAGTAAAGACCACTAAATGAATTATTTATGAATTTCTTACAAAAACACAAACAAACAGTTAAGCAGTAAAATAGCTCTTCATTACTAACTCAAGTTTATTAAGTTAGCGGTGTGAACATAGAGTGAGGTTAAAAACCATTCTTAGTCATATTCCAAGTGATTAATCATGAGGTTATCTTGGTCCAGGACCAATAAAAATGAGAAGGGTAACATAATAATTAATAAAGAATTCTAACTGTATCTAATTGTATTTAGTTATCTAATGTATTAGTCTAGCTTATGAGAAAGTTCAACTAGAAAGTTATTTGTAGGATGACAATGCTTTGTCCTTTCTCCACAAGGAGCTTCGGTTTATCTGGTTACACCCATTACAGTGCTCCTGAGGCACTTCCATTCCATTGTGTTTATCTGTAAACATTCTTCCCTATACTCCCCTCCCCAACCTGTTAATCAGCTTTCCCCCTAATCAGACTCTGTTAATTTATAAGGTTAGATTCCTCAGAAATCTATGATTTTATATGTAAAAGGTAAAGGTAAAGGCCCTCCCATTGATCGTCGATTTGCTCGAGCGGACCCAGTAATGTCTCCATTGGAGACTTTGTTGTTACTGTGTTTGGCATATCAAATACTCTCGGTAGCTTGCGGGGCTCTCCGAGAGGGGCGGAGGAATCGAACTCGGGTCAGCCATGTTGGCCGCTTGTAAGGCGAACGCCCTACCGCTGTGCTATCATATGTATAAGTGAAATATTGCCTTTCTCCTCTCCTTATACCTTATGAATAGTTTACTTTAAAGCAATGCCCTTTTTTGTATGATACAGGAAGACCGTTAACACTATGCTTTGTAACTTAGGATTTGATTGACTCTGAATATTATTCACTCCCGGGCATCTGCTTTCTCGACTTAAGCCTCTGTTGCCCTTAGTTCCTAACACCCCAAAAGCAGGGTCCCGATGAGGGACTGAATGGACCCAGGGCAAGCGGTGAGCTACCCTGGCATAGAAATGGGCCAGGCCAAAATGCCAAGATTCTTAACTATAAGTTAAGAGATTGATCATAGACAAATGCTGTCATGATCCAAAAGTAACAAGGAGACTAGGATCCTGCTAGGGGTGGGAAAGACTATCTGGCCTGAGAACTGTAGTCTGAGATCGAGATGGCCCTAGGAGGGCAATTCTATAAGTTTAAGATATTTCTTACTGTATCCATACAAAATGATTTATATTAAATATGCTTCTAAGCTTGTCAGACAAGGAGAGGAGAGACACACCCATGGGATTCTACTCTAGGGTGGGTCATCCTGCTGAGAGAGGATCTGTCCTAGGAGCGGCTTTCCCTGAGGCTAAGAGTTCTACCCCTATTGATTGTGACCACACCTATGTGTAATTATTACCCCAACCCCTCATGCTTTGGGATTTAACTAGACTGTAAGAGTGGGCTGGGGGATCAGAAGGAAGAGAAGGAGGATGAAGGGGGATGGAGAAGGAGAATGAGGTAGCATGGGGGAGGAAGAAGGAAAGGCAGAAGCAGAGGCAGAGAAGGGAGACTGGTGTGGATGGAGAGAGGATTGGAATAAACTGCTACTAAGACCAGCCAGTCTGGCCCTCGTTGCTTCCTTTACCTGCCCATGGCCATCGACCTCCCCGGGGTGGGGAAATAAGGGTGAGACTACCGAACGCTGGCAGCGGGAGAGATAAAGCCACCGCCGCTGTGTGTCGTGCCCCTTTTTTGAGTTTACACAGTTAATGATACAAATGAAACTAATTTCAAAGAGGTTTACCAGGTAACTCTCCTGTTTATGTGCATATTTCCCCCCATTTCTTTAATTCCTTTTTGTTGTTACTTCTGTTTTTGGGCCATACTCAGCAATACTAAGTAAGGATTACTCCTGGCTCTGTGTTCCAGGAACCATATGCAGTGCCAGAATAGAACCTTTGTATCTAAGGCAAGTGCCTTACCCCCCTGTATTATGTCCCCAGTACCTTATAATCATTTCTTGTATTGGAATGGGATCATTATCTCATATGCTATTTGGAAAAGTTTACAAATTGTTTAGGTTACTGAGAAATTATGAAATTAAAAAATCATACAAGCAAATTAATTGCATAAGTATAGATAATAATAAATTAACTAGCAATTATTTCTTAAAGACCTTTGTAAAAGTGTGCTAGGTGCTTATTTTAATTAGCAGCATAGAAACAGGTACTGCTTACAGGCATCTTGAGGGCCTCAGATAGAGCAGATGCTTTCCTATGACTTTGAGTAATATTCTGTGGTTTGTGTAGAATGCCTGGTTAGAGAGATAGGATCAGCATCAGTTTCTTATTTACGGTGCTGTAATTCTAAAAGCAGCAAATTGGAATTACTGATGTGCCAGCTGATATCATAGCCTACTTCTAAATCGTAATCTTGGCTATAAATTAGAGTTTGATGATCTTTGGATATATGCCCAAGATCCTTCAGACCCACTTGTGCAAGAGGTCAGTGCTGAGTTAACAAGAGCTTTACAATAAATCTTCATTTGAAGAGAGAATTGCAAAGTAAATACTGTGAAAGAGAAATTTAGGACAGGGTAGCATTTTAGAATAAAACTCCAATTGTTGCATCTATATGAATTTATTATTGAGACAGCATAAAAGACTTTTGATTTTATATGCATTTTAACATGTAAATTACATGTTAAAATTATGCAGTATTCAGAAGAAAACAGTAGTGCTTTCCAAGATGAAAAGGTATATGGAGATAGATTTTACTTAAAATTATTAAAATGGACACTTAAATGACTTTTTCATATAATTTACCATATTTTTAATTTAAATTTAATTTGAAGGACCTCCCCAGTACAGCTCAAGTATCCGAGTGATTGCTTCCAGCAACTCCCGGCCAACTGGGCTGGACTGTTCAATGCTCAAGTCAGGTGGTGCTGCTTGGGGTGGCGTTGAGGTCACCTTTCCACTTTTTTTTATATTAAGAGTTCTATCATTTTGATCTAAAGAGCTTCATAAAAGCTCAGGAAAGAACTCACAATATTCTGTATTTTACAAACATGTTTGGGAGGAGGGCCTTTCCAGCAGTGTTCTCAGCAATACTTGGTCCAGTGAGAGGGGCTAGAGGCAAGAGCAGTAGAAGTGGACAAGTGGGAAGATCCTTGATCCCAAATGCTTTTTAATTCCAGAGCTCTCTCCTCTCTTTTTCACTCTCTATCCGTCCCTCTGTCTCTCTCTCTCTGTCTCTCTCTCTCTCTCTCTCTCTCTCTCTCTCTCTCTATCTCTGTCTCTTTCTCTCTCCCCACCCCCACCCCCGCTTCCAGTATTTGTTAAACATTTCCTGGAAAGAATGTTCTTCAAACCTAATAGTACATAGTTTGGAAAATTCTATTTCAGTTAGAAATCAAAGTTGATTGAAATCAAAGTTGATTGATTTAAAGTCAATTACATTTTCTATTAAAGTCAATTACATTTTCTATTAGGTGAATTACTATGAGATTTCTACTTAGTTTTAATAATGTGGCCCAAAGATCCTTCTGGATATTAACTTCTTTGCATGACCTAATCAGAAATCAGTTTAGAAGTCACAGATTCTCAGAGAAATCCATAAATTTCCTGCCAGTCTTAAGTTAGTTGTTGACATGAAGATACACTTGGAAAAACAGTGCTTACAGCATAAATCAGTTTTTGATCATATCCATCCCTCTAGAAACTTTTTTCTGCCTGCTATATTTACCATTTCCTGTCAATATTCATCTTCAAATACCAGCACAGTGATTTTTAAAATAATATTTAGCAATTTATTTTGGCTTTTACAATGAGACAACTGTTTTTTCTGTTTAAAAACAAGTAGAAAAATTTTTTGCCCTTCCTTCCTTCCTTCCTTCCTTCCTTCCTTCCTTCCTTCCTTCCTTCCTTCCTTCCTTCCTCCCTCCCTCCCTCCCTCCCTCCCTTCCTTTTTTCCTTCCTTCTTTCCCTCTTTCTCCTCCCATCCTCCCTCCTCTTTTCTTTTCTTTCCTCTCCTTTTTCCCTTCTTCACACTTTCAGTATTTCTCAGGATTTATACCTGGCTCAGTGCTCAGAGATCACTCCTGGAGCACTCAGGGGGAAATATGTATTGGTGGAGATCAAAGCTGAGTCGGTTCATGCAAGGCGAGGACCTTAACCTACGTACTATTTCACCAGCCCAGAGTTGTAATTATGTATTATATTTCACACGACTTATTTAACAGCATCAAGATTTAGACATATCCTCTTTTCTGTTGTTGGTGATTGTAATCCACAAATTATTTAAATTATTATTTAGTAGAATCCTTTGTCTTTATTTTTAAAGAACATATGTATTTGTTTATTTTTCAAATGATATACAACTGAAGCAATGGTAATTTAGTTGTAATAGTTTTTCAAAACTGTTATTTCTAATTTGGAATTTCAAATGGAATTTTTCTATCTATTTAAGTCCATGCTTTGCATTTATCCTGTACGGTAGCTATTATTATAAAACAGAATGTGAAAGTCGAAGAAGTATAAGAGCCAGAGAAATAGTGCAGTGGGCAGGGTGCTTGCCTTGCCGATGGCAAACTCAGGTTTGATCACCAGCACCCCATGTGGTCCCCTGAGCATCTCCAGGAGTGATTCTTGAACAGAGAGCCAAGAGTAACCCATGAGCTCAGTTCTGCATCACCCTAAACAAAAGCAAACAAAAAATTTTATAGAAAGGGATTGATGAATAAAAATAACCATATATACATAAGTTAAACATTTTATATGTAGTAAAAATCAATCAAGATGATTAATTATGTTTAATTAATTATTAATTATATACTTAAATTATGAGTTTTTGCACTAGTAAATTTATATATTATTAAATATTACATTTAAAATGTTCTAATTTTGTAAATGATAAGATATTTTGAGGATATTTTTATTTTTTAATTATATAATTTTCTTTTTATAAAATACTTTTGTTTTGGTTGTTGGCAACACCCAGTTGTGCTCAGGCTTACTTCTGGCTCTCACTTAAGGGTTACTCCTGGGAGGATTGGGGGACCATATGGGATGCCAGGGACTGAACTTGAGTCAAATTGAACTGGAATCAAATTAATTCTTAAAGTAATATTCTTATCAGTCAAGTGTCTTCCTATATGGTTCCATTAGTAGGAGAGAAGGGGTGAAGTTCTAGGTCCTATGCTGGGAATTTAAAAAAAAATCATGTCTATATTATCCATGTATTTGTTTGTCACAGCATTTTTTAATTATTTTTTTTTCAGACCTTTAAGCATTAATATAGGGAACTGTTCACGGAATCATATCACACAAGGGAGAGTCATTCACTCTTAATATTGTAGAAGTCAACAGTTTGAGAAATATTTTTCTAGAATATAATCCCCCTTTTTAAAATATTGGGGGGGTGGAGATGAATATTCTGAGGGAAAAAGAGAGATTCCAGATACAAGGAGGTCTGGATACTCAAGGTCCTAATGAACTTCAGAGCGATCCTCATCTTTACTCTCTGACCCAGAAACTCTACTGCCATGGCATTCCATTTTTCCTCACATCAAGCAAGGGAAAACAGCATCCTAAGAAGCTCTGTAACATTCTTGATATGACTTCCCATAAAAGCCCCTTGGTAACTAGCTAATACGAAGCATTCACATGAGTTTATATGGGACTTGGCGACTACTGTGTTTTCAGTGTTGCTGCTGCTCCTGAAATAGCTGGAATCTGAAATCATTGTGACTGTGGTTATATTTCTTTGGCCAAAGGACATTATTGTGAAAGTCTCCATCACCACAGGAACAGATGAAAACTCCTGCACTTATTCTGGAAAAAATGTAAATTGTTGACGGCAGCCCAAGTGCTTCATGGGAGGCCTTGTGCTATGACTCAGATGGTGAATTGTTGTTTCCAAACCTGATGATCCATTTCCTCACTGTTGATCGTTGCTTTACGAGTGCTGTACTTTGTGCACTGCTCATTCCCTTTGAAAAGTTTCCACCAGTTACTTTTTATATTTCTGATAGTCTTCACCAAGAAAACATGTTCTCATTATTCTCTACTCTGAATATAAATTGATTATAGGAATCATGCGTGTGTGATATCCTGGGAGAGAGAGAAAGAAAGAGAGAAAGAAAGGATGGAAGGAAGGAAGGAAGGAAGGAAGGAAGGAAGAGGGAAAGAAAAAAGAAGAAAGAAAGAAAGAAAGAAAGAAAGAAAAAAGAAAGAAAGAAAAGAAATAAATACAAATTAACTACTGTTGATTTATCTTCTGGTAATTCCATTTGCCATTTCTTTTTGTTGGAGCTAGTAATACAAAATAAATTTTTAATATGCCTGCTAAGGAGTCGGGTGATGGCGGGGACCCTAGGGACACTAGTGGTAGGATAGTTGTTTCAATATGATTCCTGAAATAATTCTATTAAGAATAACACTTAAATAAGGGTCTTAATTTTTATAAATGAATACATATGTATTAAAATTAAATATTTTAGATGAAAGAAGAAAATTGACAAAAGAGAACAATAACCCAAAGGATATGCTGACTATATCAGCACTTTGGTCCTGTTGACATGTCAATCCTGTGATTTCTGTTCTATGAATTTATGCTTTAACAAACTATAAATCTTTGATCCAATTGCTATTATCCTAAAAGAATACAAGTAAAATTATTTTATATCTGAGTTAATAGAATACAATATGTTAATACCAATGACATACTAAAAAATCAGAAATGGAATGAGGTGAAATTAGGCTGACTTCAGAGAATGGTCTCACCTTGGTTCCTCAACCAACTTAATTATAAGTCTTTCAATTAAAAATCATTTTACAAGAGAGAAAGAAGGATAGTACCTGACATAGTAGTAGGTGGGGACAGGGAGGATTATGGTGAGGGGGTGAGAGGGAAACTGGTGAATTGTTGGTGGGAAATGCACACTGATGTGCTGGAACATTATATGACTAAATAGACAGGTGTTGGAACATTATATGACTAAAAACCAATCATGAACAAATTTGTAACTGTATCTCATTGTGATTCAATTAAAAAAATTTTTTTAGGTCACACCGGTGATGCACAAGGGTTACTCCTAGCTCATTCAAGCAGTAATTACTCCTGTTGGTGGTTGGGAAACCATATGGGATTCTGCATGCAAGGAAAACGTCCTACACACTGTGCTATTGCTCCAGCCCCTTAAAACATTTTTTTTTAAAAAATCATTTAGCCTTTTCAGGCCTTACCCATTTCCAAAACGGGATTTGATGACCATTAAATTATCACAAAAGCAATTGTACAGAAATTCCACTAACTCACTTGATCACTTGATCACTTGACATCCCGTTACTCATCGATTTGCTCAAGCGAGTGCCAGTAATGTCTCCATTCATCCCTGTCACATGCCAGTGTAGACCAATGACGTCTGCTCACTCCGGAACACAAAGAGCCTCAAACTGATCGTTCAGGGTCTTGAGGAAGAAGTCTGATCATCTCGTAGGTGGAGGGCCACGTGATCTTTTAACATCTCGAGGAATCCAGCCAGGAATAGCTCTAGTCCAGCGGTCATCTCCAAATTGTATTTTGTGTTCAGCCCATCTGATTTTCAATGCCTTGGCAAATGAGACAGCGTCCTTGATTCTTGATCATCAATGGAGGTCGGGACTCCGGATTTTTTCTCTCACTGAGCATAGCTCTTTCGTTTCCTCTTTGAGAGACATGGATAGCATTATCATCCTGTTTTCATAGGGCCCAGGGCTCTGAGGCATATATTAATGCAGGAAGAACAGTGGAATTGAATTGATGTGCCTGGAGCTGGAGGTTGTTCGTCCTCTTATAGCTATTATTTCTTCGACGCTCTTGAAGGTGATCCAAGCCACTCTCTTACTCCTGCGCAACTCAGGTGCCAGGTCATGCATCATGTTGAGTTCTCGACCTAGGTACACATAACTATTGCATTTGGAGATGTTTGTTCCATTGATAGCGAATGGAACATCAGGAATGAGCCCATTTCTCATAAAAATTTTCTTCATGAGATTCAGCCGTAATCCAACATTTCCACACTCATGGTCGAAGTCAGTCAGCATTTGTGCTGCTTGGCTAATGTTTGGTGTTATTAGAATGATGTCATCAGTGAAGCGGAGGTGGTGTAGTTGCCAACCTACTATCTTCACTCCCATTCCTTCCCATTCTAGTCGTCACATGACTTTCTCGAGGGTGGCACTGAAGAGTTTCAGTGAAATGGTATCACGCTGCCGAATCCCTCTCTTGACATGGATTATCACTTCCTTGTAGAATGATGAGATCCTGGTAGTGAATCCGTAATACAGCTCACAGAGGATCCTGATGTATTGAGTTTGAATGCACTGTTTGGCTAGGGCTTCATTGACAGCTTCAATCTAAACAGAAAGCCTTCTTTAAATCAATGAACTTCAGACAGAGCGGCATCTTGAACTCCTGAGAACCTCAGTGAGCTTGGTTATCATGTGGATATGGTCATTTGTGCTGAATCCTTTTCAGAACCTGGCTTGCTAGCATTGTTGTTCTTATCTAGTGCTCTGCTAATCCTATACAGGATAATTCAAATGAACAGATTGTGGACGACAGACAACAGGCAGATCAGGACGATAGTTGCCAATGTCGTGGATGTCTCCCTTGTACAGTCCTGCTGGTTTTCCATTAGGACGGAAATTTGCATTTAGACAGGTAGCATGTGAAGAGCTGAGCCAGTATATTGATGAGAACTGATGGAAGGTTCTTCAGGTGTTCAGGTCTGACCTTGTTTGGGCCAGGTGCTGTTCGCTGCTTTACTGATGAAATGGTGTGTTGGATTTTGGAAGGGAGAACATTGGGAACGACATATTCATCCTGTGGAATTTGGTATGTGGGCAGGTGGATGTGGCTATCAAAGAGATCCGAATAGAAGCCATGGGTAATCTCCATTGCCCTTCTCAAAGATGTGATCAATTCATCAGGATATCAGAGGGCAGTCATCTTTGTCTTGTAGTTGGCGAAGGGCAGGTGGGCATTGTGAATGCTTTTCCCAGCTTCTACCACATCTGTCAGCACTGCTGCTCTTCTCTCTTTGAGGTCTTTATCGCTTGTCTGCACTGCTTTTTGAGCTCAGATGTTTACTTGTAGTTGTCTGAGGCTTGTGCCAAGACACATTGACAAATTTGCTCAAGAGTTTTCAAAGACAGGTGTCTTTTTGTGGCTATCTCTCTCTCAGCATTCTTCACACAATCATGGGGTTCTGAACCAGCCGATCCTAATTCTCGTCAATGCTGTGAACTAAGGCATCTTCCCATGTTGCCTCAATAGTGCCAAAGAGCTCCCAGTTGGTGGTCATTCTGGGAGTACTCTTCTTAAACTTTGCAGCCCTTTCGTCCCACTGTGTCAAGTAGAATTTTGCACAAAGGAGACAGTGGTCCGATCTTGATTGGAATTTTGGGACAACAGTGACATAGGTCATGCAAAGCCATCAATTGAATATGATGTGGTCAATTTCGTTGTGGAACCATCCACAGGGAGACTCCTATGTCCAACATTTACATTTGGCCTTCTGGAACTGTGAGTTACCATGGACGGTCTTGGTGGACACGATGAACTCAGATAGTCTCTCAACCTGTTCGTTCCATTCTAGGCCATGGATCCCGATGTGTTCTTTGGCTGATCTTCTTGGTCCTATCTTGGCATTAAAATCACCAACAATGATCTTGTAGAAGGTGTGGTCTTCTTTATAGAACTTCTCCAGCTCATGTAGAACTTCTCAATTTCTTCTTCATCATAATTGGGTATTGGTGCATAGATAACGAAGATAGAAACTCCCAGCAGTGAGCTACATCTATTCAAGTGTAATCAACGATTTGGATTGTTAGGCATTCAAATGAATCAATGCTCATGGCCAAGTCTGTGTTGACAAGGACACTGACACCACTGAGGTCTCTTTTGTCGCAGGTTCCGAGGAACAGCTCTTCTTCAGTGTCGAAAACGGTGTGATGTGATTGATGCCTTCTTGTCTCGGTCAGACCAATGATGTCATACTTGATCTGCCACGCTTGCACCATCAAGTCCTCAATGGATGCATCTGATGCCAGCGCACATGCATTAAAAATACAGACAGTAATTTTTGTCCTTCTTCATTTGGGCAGCCTAGATCAGCCTTGAGATTTTATCAGTCTCTCCTTGCTCATCCTTAATGCTGCCGTATTGGTGGCTCTTTCAGGGTCCGAGCAAGGAGACCCATTGTATTTACTGGTTTTGGCATATCGAATATGCCACGAATTGCTTGCTAGGCTCTGTCATGCAGGCAGGATACTCTCGGTAGCTTGCCAGGCTTTCCAAGAATGATAGAGGCTTTTAGGGCAGCCTCTAATCACACTTGCAGGTGTTCCCATGGTTCAAACCATATTTGAACCCCATCAAAAATGGTGCAGTAATCTTGGAAGATGGGTATTAAGTGTCTTATGATATGTCGGTCTGGAATGCAGTGTGGTGGCGGCTGGGTAGTGGAGGTAGTGGAATTCTGCCAATGAGGTTATTTATCTGGTACTGGTAGGGTGGGTCTTCTGGGTGTAATCTCTGGGTCCCCGGAGATTGGTGGGAGCAGGCAGGGTGTGTTGGGTTGTGTTTCTGGATTTAATCCCTGGGTTGCCAGAGACTGGTGGGAGCAGGCAGAGATCTCTGTTCCTGGTTCCATTGAGCCTGGAGTCCAAGGTCACTGAGTTCCGCTAACCTGGTTCTGTGAGGCTTCACTCATGTGTGAGTCTCTGTCTGAGTGTTTGGAAAGTGGCCTGGAGCATTTAGTGGCTGGGTAGTGGAGATAGTGGAGGTAGTGGAAGTCTACCAGTGAGATAGTGGAGGTCTCCCCTAACTCAAACTTCCAATTTTGAAAGTATGGTAAAATACTACACATGCTGAAGGGTGTGTGATTGCGGGCTCTCCAGGGCAGCTATGTCTCACCGCCTGCATTCGGTGCTCTAGAGCTGCTGTGTGTGCACTGGATCAGGACAGCTATTGGGCAAGGGCAGGTGAAGGAAAGAACGAGAGCCAGGCTGGTTGATCTCAATAGCTGTTTATTCCAATATCATCCCCGTTCACTCCTATTCCTCTCTCTCCTTCTCTCCCAGTCCCCAATCCGGACCCCCCAGCCTATTCTTACAGCCTCTTTAGTCCTCAAAGCATGAGGGGTTGGGCTTACACATAGGTGTGGTCACAATCAATAGTTAAAGTTCTTTCCCTCAGGGGATAAGATGACATCTTATCAGTTTCTAGGACAGATTCTCTTTTCCTGAACAACCCATCCAAGGGCAGAATACCATTGGTGTGTTTCTCCTCTCCTTGTTCAACAAGCACATAAGCATTCGTAGTATTAATCATCTTGTATGGACACAGTAAGAGATGCATAAAGCTTATAGAGTTGCTCTCCTGGGATCATCTCGATCTCAGACTACAGTGCTCAGGCCAGATTAGTTTCTCCTATCCCTAGCAGGGTCCTAGTCTCGTCGTTACTTTTGCATCATGACAGCATTTGTCCATGATCAAACTCTTAACTTACATTAAGAATCGTAGTGTTTTGGCGTGGCCCATTTCAATGTCAGGGTAGCTCACAACTTGCCCTGGGTCCCTTCAGTCCCTCGTTGGGACCCTGCTTTTGGGGTGCTAGGAACTGAGGGCAACTGAAGTTTAAGTTGAGAAAGCAGATGCTCAGGAATGAATAATATTCGAACCCAATTAAATCCCAAGTTACAAAAAGATAATATTAATTCTCTTCTTGTGTCTATACAAAAGGACATTGCCTTAAAGTAAACCATTCAAAAGACATAAGGAGAGGAAAAAGGCATTTTCACTTACAAGTTCAGTGTCCTAGAAAGATCTGACCTTACAAATTAATAGAAAGTGATTAGGGGAATAAGCTGATTAACTGGTTGGGGAAGAGAGCATAGAGAAGTGGTTACAGATAAACAAAAAAATGGGAGTGACTCAGGAGCACTTTGATGGGTGTGACCCAATAAACTTAAGCTCCTTGTAGCAAGGGAGAAAGGACAAAGCAATGTCATGCTACATATGTGAAAGGCATTTAGGTTTAGGTAGGAAATTTTAGATTACCTCCTCAGAAACAATATCAGACTGCATATATATTTAGTTACAGATAAATTTTGGCTTCCAGGGAAACAAAGAAAGTGACTTTTTTATTGCAAAAATTCTATCTATTCACAATCACAATCACAACCATCCTGTTATTCGTCGATTGCCTCGAGCAGGCCCCAGTAATGTCTCCTTTGTCCTAGCCCTGAGATTTTTCTTAAAAAGTGCCATATTTAAGGCTCTTTCAGAGTTAGGAGAATGAGACTCTTCATTGTTACTGGTATTTGGCATATTGGCTATGCCACGGGGAGTTTGCCAGACTCTTCCGTGTGGACAGGTTACATTCGGTAGCCTTCCAGTTTGTCCAAAGTAGGAAGGAGATGATAAGATGTCGCGCGGCCGCAGCATGGTGGTGGCTGGTTCTGGAGGTCTTCGGCTGCCGGAGTCCTGGTCGGGGTGGGGAGGAAACTCAACCTGCTCCCCTCCAAGGAGCCCTGGTGAGGACAGTCAGGCACGGGGGCAGGAGACTGTGCTGTTCTCTTCCGGGAGCTGGGTTTTATAGTCTCTGAGTCTTGGCCGTTGATGGGATTACATGGCGCCAGGGGGCCAGTTGGTGGGTGTGACCCCCGCCTACTGGAATTTGGAGGATCTGGGTGGAGGAAGCTCAGCCCCAATCCGAGTAGGCTTGGAGATCTCAGCCCCGGGACCCGCGTGCCTTTGTTCCTCTGCCAGTACCTTCATGTGTGTGGAGAGTGGTCTCAGAATGGTGGTGACTGGTTCTGGAGGTCTATCTATTGCTCAGCAATATTTCCTTTTAGAATGTGGATCTTTAGAATGTGGTCATTATCTTGAAATGCTTCTGGCTTAAATTAAGATACTATCTTTCCTTTTCTTGTAAATAATGACCATATCATTTTCATTAAATAACATAGATCTTTTGGAAAAAAAACACATTTACCATTGAAAGAAGAACATTTCCAACTCCCATCATCATATGCAAAAGGGTAGAATTAGTATTCTATGAAGCAATTATACACATTGTTTGAGTTACTAAATAGAGGGGGAAAAACGGATAAATGATCTGAGGGGATGTTTGGGAGGAAGCAAACAAGAAAAATTCGCATAATATTTATATCGATTTCTATGAACAGAATTTTAGGTTAACTCTACAAGTATAATTTTTAAAGAACTTAAATATATACTTGAATCTAATGCAAAGAATAAGGAAACACACTTTGAAAAAGGAAATTACTGAACTAAAGATTAATGTACTTTACTCTGAAAAGGGAGATGCTAATTATGAAGAACATAAAAATGCTTTAATTAAATTGTCATATACTGTACCACTGTCATCCCATTGTTAATGGATTTACTCAAGCAGGCGCCAGTAACATCTCCATTTATCCCAGCCCTGAGATTTTAGTAGCCTCTCCTTACTTGTCTTTCCCAACAGTTAGAGGCTCTTCCATAGTCAGGGGAATGTTATTGTTATTGTTTTTGGCCACAAGTAGCTTGCCAGGCTCTGTCAGGCAGGTGGGATACTCTCCGTAGCTTGCTGGGCTCTCCAAGAGGTACATATATATGTTTCCCTCTATAATTTGTTGCCTGTTGTCTGAACCTCATCAAATATGGTGTGGTAATTATGGAAATTGAGTAGGGAGTGTCTTATGATGTGTCCAGGAATATGTTCACTCATGCATGAAACTTGGCCTGAGCATGTGGAAAGTGACCTGAAGTGTGGTGGCAGTTGGGTAGTAGAGCTTGGCTGCTGGGGCTGGGTCCCTTGGAGTGGGTGAAACTATTTCCAATCCATTTCTTCTTTTATACGCTGCAGCATCTTCATTATGTTGTGTGATGAGGAGACTCCACAAGACTGCGGTGTTGCCCAAGGTCAGCCCCACTTTGAGCCAGTCGGGTTTGTCATTTGGTGGCTCCCGGATGTAGAACTTTGACTGCGCCAGCAAGGCATGAGGGAGACAGGCGGGGAGCAGCAGCTGGAGAAGGGGGCACAGTAGGCAGGACAGCGCCATCTTGCAGGCCGGCCACTTTCTTCCTTTAATTTCTTTAGTTTTTTTTTTCAATTTATTGAGGTACTAGTATTTACAATACTGTTAACTCTACTTTCCATGTATCCAATACCACACCCATTACCAGAGAACCCATTGCCCTCCACCAATGTCCCACGTTCCCCTCTCCTGTAAGCTCCCATGTAAATTCAGTTCTATGACAAAATCTCCAGATTTATAATTTTGGTCATTTGTTCTTCACTCACTATGCTTCTTTATATCCCACACAAGAAAGAGATTTTTGTAAAATTTATTGTAGGAGTGTTGATGAAAAGTAAAGCTCCTGAAATTCCACTAAGTTGTAAAGTTGATAAAAATAAAAAAAATAAAAGTGAACCAGGGAGAATTGAGAAATATGTTTAGGGAAAAATCTAAATAGACCTATAATAGTATGAAAATGTATTTTATCAAAAAAATGGAATATAGACTTTATGTTAGAAAATATATTATAGAGTGCCTAAGTGTCTGCATTAATAAGAAAATAGCTTACAATAAAAATCTCTACAGAGGTACAAAAATCACCTGACTAGACATAGCATAGTCAATATAAATGAAACATATCTGCTCTGGGCTTACCTCTGTGCTCTGGGATAAATCCTGGCAGTGTTTGGGGCACCATACGTAGTACTGAGGATTGAATCTGATAGACGTCATGCAAGGCAAATGCCTTGCCTGTATAAGGGGTACTATTGTTGTACTATTCCTTTGTCCACTAAGAAATACTTGCAAATAAATCTTTCTACTCCTCGGGATGGAACTTTGTACTGGGGAGCCTATAGGGAGGGGAGGGTAATGAGGAGAAAATGGGAGGTTGCTCCTTCTCTTTTTTCTCTGAAACCACTTTTAGGGTGCTAAACTGGGTAAGTGGAAGAGTGAGGAGCAAGAAATAAAAAAGAGAATGTGCAGAGATGCCTTCTTTGATTGATACTTTAAATTGAAAGTAATGCATTTGTATACACAAATACACACCATGGGATACATTTAGCATTTCTTAATGACTAAGCAAAATTATTTATTTAAGGTTATTTAAAAAATGACCCTGGGAAATATTATTGACAAGTTAGAAAAAGAATTAGGATCCTTGCGTCAAAACACACTGTAAAACAAAATTACAGATTTAGTACAGGGTTTGTAACAAAAAAAAACTTAAAAGGAAGAAAAGAGAAGTCATGTAAATATTTACTTTACTCAAGCAAGGAGAAAGGTCATTCTGTGAATAAAATCGCCAAGAGGCAGTATTTTAAAGCATATGCATAAAATTAGGATGCATATCTCAAAAGTGCTGTGAAGTTATAGATAATTTGAGAAACAGTAATTTGTAAATTAACAGATTAATGTCACTTAAAATTTTTAAATTTAATTATTTCAGTAGAATACATTTTAAGTTATATCAAGAAAATGTTTGTTTCAGAAATGTGCTTATCATTTGTCATCAATTAAAATGACTAATTGAAAAATATATATTAAAAGATTTATATGTTAATTCCATATGATGCAGTTATACAAATATATTTTATTTTATTTTTATGTTATATAGGTTACAGGTCTAAATCATTATAATATCTATATTTTATATTAAGTTTACCACTAATTTTAATCTTATTTTCAATAAATTGGCTGTTTTTACCCGTGGTGTACTCAATATGCCAAAACCAATAACAGGCTACACTACACTAGCATGCGACAGGGACGAATGGAGACATTACTGGCATCTGCTTGAGCAAATTGATGAACAATGGGATGACAGTGATGCAGTAACAGTGATTCTATTTTTATTTATTTTTTTTTACAAAATTTATACAGATTCCCTTCCCTACTTTCTTTCTGGTTTAACCACAATTGGTTCCATAGCATAAAATTTATTTTTTTAAAAGTAAATATATTTTAGAAGTTTATGTTTTTAAAGTTTTAAAGTCTAAGAGTTAAAATTTTTTATTTGGTTTCTTTTTTTTCTACATATAGCATTGTATATAATTTGTATGTCTTTCTCTGATTTATTTCAACCAGTATAATCTTCTCTAGGCCCATCCCTATTGTTACAAATGACAAGATTATCCTAATAGCCAAGTGTGCACAGATGTCACTTTTTTTTTTAAACCTTCCTCAATTATCTGTCAGTGGATACCATTATTTTCAACTCTTGGCTGGTGTCAATAAACTTGGGCTGTACATAGCTCTTTGATCATTTTTTCTATTTTTATGTAAATTCTATAGTGGAATAAGTGGTAATCCACTTATTATGGGATTTCTATTGTTTTATTATTGAGGAATCAATCTGCATACTCCTTTACATGTACCTCATCCATTTCCGTTCCCTCCATTCCCATCAACAGTTTAAATGTTTCCTTTCCTCCATATCCTCTTAACACTTGTCTCTTGTCTTTTATTTTTTTTAGTTCTTTAATAATTTTTTATTCATATGTCATTTTATTTTTTATTAGTAAAAAACCATGAGGTACAGTTGCAGACTTACAAGTTTTTGTGCTTGGGTTTCAGTTATACAATGATCGAGTACCCATCCCACCAGCAGTGCCCATTCTCCACCCCCACCAATCCCAGTATTCTTCCCACCTCCCCACCCCCCATCCCACCCTGCCTCTGTGGCACGGCACTCCCTTTTGTTCTCTTTCTCCTTTTGGGTGCTGTGGTTTGCAGGACAGGCATTGGGTGGCAATCATGTTCGGTCTATATTCTACTTTCAGCATGGGTCTCGCATCCTGGGCAGATCTTCCCAGCACCCTTTATTTGGTGCTCCCTTCTCTATCTGAGCTGCCTTTACCCCTAGAGTACACAGCCATCCTACTAGTGTGAGAGAACATCTCATTGTTATTCTGAGCTGGCTGTGTTTTTGTAAAAAGAAATGATGAACATCTTTTCACATGCTTATAGGCCTCTAATATGCAGTGTCTCTGAAGTCAATATAAGTTCTAGGAAAAAAACTATAAAACTTTGAGAAAACAAACACAATAGAAGAGAATCCTTAGAGATAGAAATAGGCAAAATTTTACACTAAAAGTAGCACTGTCTTCCCATTGTTCATTGGTTTCCTCAAGCAGGCACGAGAAACATCTCCATTGTGAAACTTGTTGTTACTGTGTTTGGCATATCGAATACACCATGGGGAGCTTGCCAGGCTTTGCAGTGGGGGCGGAATACTCTCGGTAGTTTATCGGGCTCTCCGAAAGGGGCAAAGAAATCGAATCCAGGTCGGCCGCATGCAAGGCAAATGCCCCACCCGCTATGCTATTGCTCCAGATTGGTTGGTTTTCATCAGAAGTAGAAATGAAAGACATTTAAGATTAAGAGACTAATTCAGACTTGGGAATTACATTCAGTAAACATGTATTAAAATGACATATTTAAAAATATGTAAAGAACATTCAAAATAGCCTACTAAATTAGAGAATGTTACTTAAAGTCATTAGGAAAAAGCACTAGTTATCAGAATCACTAGGTTAAAAAAATTTAAATCAATGATAAACTAAAGAGGAAAATAGAAAACTACTGATAAAGACCAGTTGAGTTGACCACAAAAAATTATGCTACAAGAAAAAAGCTATTCTCAAAGAATATATGGATATATGTATGTGTAGATATATGTACATATACATATGTTAGGTAAATTTATATTTTCAATTTATATAACATTTATATAGCATAATTATAAACATGTATAAAAGACTAATGGTTTTTAGAAGTTAGGCATGAGGTGAAACTGAGGTATATTAACTCTAAACAGATAGGACAAAGGAGTCTTATGATGATGACATAGTTAATATATTGATTATAGTGGTGTTCACAGAGAGCTAACATAAAATTTCAGATAACTACTATACACACTAAAGAAACATGTGCATGTGTAAATGATAGGTCTGAATAAATTTGGATTTTCCACATGCCAATTGGTTTCACTGTTCATTATAGTTAGGCTTAGTGTTTATAGTGGTAGTACAAAATTATATATGTAGTTGATTTTATAATTTAATATTTTATTTTATAATTATTCAACATTAAAAACACTTGTGGAAATAAAGTGTGACAATAATGTAAGATAAAGATTTAGGGATGATTTTCAAAATAGAAGAGAAATGATATAATATTTACTAGCATAAATTATATGTATATTGACTTCTCAGTTTTATATCTTTGTTTTATAGCAGAGAAAAATTGAAAAAAAAACAGGGTCTATTGACAGAAATAACAGACACACTGGTTAGTTGGCATGCAGCATTCCTTGGCATAAAGGCATTGCCCAAGTTTATGGGCATTGTTATATCTATGACTCCAAAAGCCTTTTTGGGTCAAAGCAAGCAGACTTTATATAAACATCCTGTTTTTGTTCAAATTATTTTCTGGAGTAATAATAAAATTTTATAGTGAAATATTAAAGGAATGGGTACCACATAAGGAAATTACTTTTATAGAGATATCAAGATATATTTTTATTCTACTCAGGAAGACTTAAAAGAGTTCTTGTTACCATCAGTGATGGAACTGTTGTTATGATGGAATTACTAGTCCACTTGTTAGTTCTCTTTCTGATATTCTCCATGAGTTGGATGAAAAACGAAGACTTCCTATTCTTGAAGTTCGTAGGGGAGGTAGTGGGTGGGAGATCTTAGAGGAAACTTCAGAGAAATAGAAAAAAAAATTGAAGGGTTCATGAGATGAAAGAAAGAAAGAAAGAAAGAAAGAAAGAAAGAAAGAAAGAAGGAAAGAAAGAAAGAAAGAAAGAAAGAAAGAAAGAAAGAAAGAAAGAAAGAAAGAAAGAAAGAAAGAAAAAGGAAAAAGAAAAGCTAACAAACCAACATTGTGCCTTTTCAAGAGATTATAAAGAAGGCTAAGTAGGTATCTAGGAGTAGGGTCATGGCTACAATTCTCTGCTTTGCATATTCTCAAAGACCAAAGACAGTAAGTAGGAAACAAGCACTGCCATTAGAAAGCCACATGGAAGGACTCCATCTTTGGATAAAGGTAAATATCCCAGGATCTCAGAGTTTGTTCTTTAGGGATAGAATCTTTAAAGTGGTAGTTAAGGTAAAAAGAGGTCACTGGGGATAGACTCTAACTTTAAGACAAACTCCTATAAAGAGGAAAGGCCCTGTGAGCATTGAAGAAAAAGCCAGCCATAATAAAACCACAGAGCTCAGAAGCAAGTTATCTTAATATTACTTTAATTTAGGATTTCTAGAGCTCAAAACTGTAAGAAAATAGCATTCTCTCGTTTAAGTTTTCCAATCCACAGTAACAGCCCTAGAAAAATATTTCTAGATATTAAATATGAAGGTTATTATGTACATAGAGTATTATTTATACTATATATGTTTCTGATGTGATTGGGATTTTATGAGATAGAATTAAAATGGATACTTAGGTATTTTTTCCTGGTTGAAGACTTGTTTTTTTAATCCCCTGTATATGTTCATTTCTTTAAACAATTTTCCTTTTTTAAATTTGAAGTTTAAGATTGTTCTCTGACACTGAAAAAAATTATCCTGCCTACTGGTTTATGATCACTGAGGAATTTTAGAGTTAAGAAAATACAGAAATTAAATCATCAAATAATAGAAGAAAATGCATTCTTTTTCAAAACATTTTGGAAATTCTTCAGAGTAGATTGCATGCTAGTCCATAAGCAGAACTCAGTAAAAGAAAAAGAAGTAAAACATAAAAATATGTTTTATCTCTACATGCAATTAAAATCAATTTGAGAAATTAATAAATGTGTACAAATTTAAAAATTGGACGATTTCCATATTGATCTCTCTCTCTAGTTTGATTACATTCAATATTTTGACACCAACCCCACCATTATTATTTGGGATTTTACCCCAACACTTGGGCGAGAGTGATAGCACAGCTTTACACGCGACGAACCTGGCCGACCCAGATTCAATTCCTCTGCTCCCCTTAGAGATCCTGGCAAGCTACGGAGAGTATCTCACCTGCATGGCAAAGCCTGGCAAGCTACCTGTGATGTATTTGACATGCCAAACACAGTAACAAGTGTCACAATGGAGACATTACTGGGCCTGCTCAAGCAAATCAATGAACAACGGTAGGACAGTGACAGTGACAGTGATTCTAAATAATACAGGAGTCAAAAGGAAATAAGATTCAAAAATATCTTAAAGTGAATACTAAAAATGTAAGTATTATGGGATGCTTGTGAAGCAGTGGTTACAGAGAAGTCTATTACTATAAATACTATTTTATAGATATGTTTAATAAGCAATCTAATCTTCCATGCCAAAAATTTAGAATTCAGAAAAAGTAAAGCAAAATGAACAAACCAAGAAGGTAGAAAACAAAACTAGGAGGAAACATTGATGAAATAGAGAAAGTTAATGAGCTAAGATTGAATCTTTACAAACATAATTAATATAATATAATTAATGTAATCAACATAATTAATATTCATTAATGGAACTTACAAAGAAAAAAGACATAAACTGTCAAAATTAGGAAAAAAACAGCAAATTCGCATATTCACTACAGAATTATAATAAAATATTATACATTAATTTATGCTAACAAATTAGGCAGGTAGATATTTTTAAAATTTCTTGGTATATACAATTTTCCAAAGTAAAAATCATATTTACTTTTGTAGTAATTAATTTTTCTAGCTTTAAATTGTAATTAATTTATATAATTAGTAAAAATATTTTAGGACCTTATTTCTCTACTGTGGTTTACAGAACTTTTGATGATAGTTTCATGCATCCGTAGTACAATACCATACTTACCATTGTGGATCTGCTTTTCTCCAAGGTCCCAAAGATTCTCAATACAATCCTTTCCTCACCAAGGAAGTTTAGTTCTGCAGATTCTTTATTTGTGTGTGTGTGTGTGTGTGTGTGTGTGTGTGAGAGAGAGAGAGAGAGAGAGAGAGAGAGAGAGAGAGAGAGAGAGACCAGGTGGTAATCATAGGTTACCCCCGGCTCTGCATTCAGGAATTACTCCTGGCGGTGCTCGGGGGACCATATGGGATGCTGGAGATTGAACCCTTGTGGACCATGTGTAAGGCAAACGCCCTACCCGCTATACTATTTACAGATTCTCTATTTCTTTATCTTTGAGCATTTGTTGCTTCCTTACTCATTTCATATTCTGCATATGAAAGAAATCATTCTGCTTCTATCCCTCTTCTTCTGACTAACAACTCAGCATATTATCTCTAGTTCTATTCAGATAGTGGCAAATTGCAAGAATTAATTCTTTCTTGTAGCTGATAATATTCCATATTATATAATACATACATATGCATATATACACATATATATATAGGTGGAAGGTAACAATATCTATTATGAACAAAAGGCATTCCATTCTGTGTGAACAAAAGTTACACCATTTTGTGAACTTCCTTCATTTTGTGTTTAGTTAGTTAGTAAGCTGTTTACAAGGCCACTGATAACCAGACATGGGCCGGGTTATCAATGTGGGACAGATACTTCCTGAAGAACTCTGACTGGCCAATTTGATTCGCAACACTCCAAATTGATTGGTCAGTGGATTCTCAAATGACAGATTTCTGACGGCTCCTGTCAGACTCTGACAGAAACTTTGGATCTCCTCCCTATCGCCAACATACCTGGGGCCTGTCGTGGACCTTGCTGATGATGACCCCCCATGGCCCCCACCCCTCTGCCAGCCTTACTTTGGGTGGACCGAACCCTTCCTTCCCTCCCCCCGCAGATGTGCTCCCTTCCCAAGGGATTTTGGTGAAGCTGTGTGTCCCTCTATTAGGAAACAGGTTTCACCTGCCTCCCTTTCCCAGGGTTTTCCACTCCTGGAGGCTCCTGGGCCTTATGGGTTGCCAGGGGTTGAAACCGGGAAAGCAATCAAGTCTCCCACTAGGCTATCTCTCCAGACCTCTAAAGTGTTCCTAAAGTTCCATTTGACCTCACCAGAACCAATCAGAATCTATAAAGTCAGTGGGGCAACTGTCCCCAGGGGAAAGGCTGGGAGTTTTCCAAGTTACAAGCCCATTTGAACCTTTTCCTTACCCTAGAGACTTAGTTTTGGAGCAGGAGATAGCAGAGAGATATAAAAGGCGGTGGGGGGGGGGGGGGGGGAGAAAGTAGCAAAAAGTTTTGAGCAAATGCAATGTAATTCTCCCCCACAGAGCAGAAACAGCTTTTCGAGTCTACAAATCTGACTTGAGGTTTCAGAGGAAGCCTGGAGCAAGGGAGGGAGCCCCAGGACAAAAGAGGCAGCCGGGAGAAGAGATTGCTTCCATCTTCCCCTCCACCGACCTTCCCCCGCCTGGAGTGAGTTAGGAAGCTGCAGTCAGCTCAAGCACCCTTGTGGTCACCCCGCCAGCCCACCAGGCATCTTTTTGGACAGATAGATCCCCGTCACCCTCAGTTCCCAGGGAGCGGTGGAACCAGGCTGGAGTGAGGAATTGCTCTCTGCGAGGAAAGGAAATTCACTCGGAACCTCCCTCCCTGTCCATGCAGCTTTCCCAGGATCTTTGCCTTTCTTGGCAGAAAACTATTTCGGGGGGAGATGAAATAGTAGTAAAAGCTATACCTAAATTTGCTTAGAGAAAGGTGAGGAGAGAGAGCCAGAGCTGGGGGTTCGATAGAGAACGCAGCTTCTGCAGAGACACAGAGCCGAGAGGATGCCGCTCAGGGTGAATCTCAGAGGCAGAGAACGAGCCCCAAACCTTTGCAGGCATGGTTTTGTAGTGGGGCTTCTTCAAAGTGGCCCTGCCTGAGGGATATTCAGGAAAATTCTAACAAATATAATTAAGCATTTATGGTTGTTGCTTTCTTTCTTTCTTTCTTTCTTTCTTTCTTTCTTTCTTTCTTTCTTTCTTTCTTTCTTTCTTCTCTCTTTCTCTCTTTTGTTAAATGTTAAATGTTAAAAGATACAAAACTGAAAAAAACTCAGGAATGTTTATGCCTTGGCAAAAAATAAGTCCTAAATCTGCTCAAGAACTAATGATCAAAAGAGACAGATAACTTTAAAAAAATCATTTTAAAAAGTGATTTCCTAGAATTGTTCTGCCAGAATTTTTCTGCACATTCTGCATTGTCTGGTTGAATTAGATTTTGGCGCTGTATTTTTAAGTACTTATAAAAGGATAACAGCATTTTCTCACACTAGGGTTTATCTTTGGTAATTGTGATATGCTGTTTGACTCATACTTAAAAATTAAATATCATAAATAAAATGTTTAAAGATTTTTTTTCTCAGGAAAGGAAAACTGTTACTATAGTTCAAGGCAAAAATCAAGTTTCTTCAGTGTTTCAAATAAGTAAGACTTTTCCTTCAGGGGAATATATGGGTTTATTATGATCTCTTGAGGAAAAATTCAGGAGCTGAAGACGTTTGGTAGCTCTTTCTTTAAGCCAAGTGTTTTTTTCTAAGCCATGAAGTCACATTGAAATACTTCAAAAATTCTTGTTTTTAAGAAGGTAATTTCTTTGGGTTAGGCAAAACCTTGACCAAAAATATGTAGCATTATACACACACACACACACACAAACACACACATGACCAATTATATTCATAGTCACACATATAATTGTGTGACTATGAATATAATTGGTCAATATTTTATTTTATTCAGACAGCTGTTGAAGCTCAGCTAAACCAAGAACTCAAAAATGACTCCAAGCATTCCACGTTCATTCTTTAATTGCATTTCTCTGAGCTTGCTGGGGGGAGTCTTTAAGCAGATGGTCCAGACACATGGCATTTTTTTAGTAATTAATTTTTATGATTCATGGGTACAGAGTGTGAATGGAAAGATGCCTGCTGGATTTATATATGTTGTTGACACATGGTATAGAAACAGAAGTATAGTGTGGCAAATGCATCTTATTTATGGAAGATTTATTCTTCAGAGAATTGTTCATTTTTCTTCCATCATGCTGCCATGCAGTTATTCAAAATGCTAGCTGTGCTTTTATTTGGGCACTTCAGTTTTCTTACTGAGTTTATGGCAGCAATTTTTTTATTCCTTTGTCTATTTGAATACATATAAGTTATTTTTATTCCTTGTTCCTACCCCTCTTTATTAAGCTCTTCGAAGTCTTATGTTGATGGCTATTCCAGTAGACGTTCAGTAGGTTTTAAAATCACTAATTAATGATCTGCACTCATTTTCACATTGTAAGTTGTCAGTGTTTCCTTATTTTCTGTAAGGTGCTCTAGTAAATTTATCTAACCTTATGTTGTACCCAAGTTTCATATCCCCGATTGTGGAGAGACCCAGGTCCACACACAGAAAGCAAAAGCAAAGGAACTTTACTGCTAGCCCGAGCCAGTGCTAGCTCGAACTAGGGTCCAGATCTCATCCAACACAGTGGATTCTTGACAAGAATCCTGACTCCAAATCACAAGCAGTTTATATAGGGTTCAGAGTTAAGAAGCAATTTATATACTGGTCTATTTTTAGCATCGGCCCTATTACAATGGTGGTCAGCAATTAGGCAATGGTATCACTGTATCACTGTCTTCCTGTTGTTCATTGATTGCCTCTAGCAGGCCCCAGTCACATCTCCTTTCTCCTATCCCTGAGATTTTAAAAAGTGCCACATTCTAGGTTCTTTCAGAGTCAGGAGAATGAGACCCATAATTGTTACTGGTTTATGGCATATTGAATATGCCACGGGGATTTTGCTAGACTCTGCCATGTGGGCAGGATACTTTTGGTAGCTTGCCAGGTTCTCCAGAGTAAGAACTAGATGGTAATGATGGTAGTAACAGTTTTTAAGGAGGATACAGTGACCCCTCATGACTGGTCAGACCCAACTGCCCAATTCCTTATCTTAGCAAATTACTCAACCAGGAGCTTACCAGAAACTATAAGTCCTGCTCTGGGGAAAAAGAAACTGAGGCCTAGTTGAGACTTAATGTTAGCTGCAGCTTGTCATGGCATTAGTTTCGCTCTCACACTAAGAATGGGTTATGGGTCACCTGAGGACCTACTATGTGGAACTGACACCTGTGTATTCACTGGGCAGCTAGGGAACCTGCAGCTCTCTCTCGCCACATGCATTCAGTGTTCTTGGGCTTCCTCACGCCAGCCTGCAGCCCCTGCCAATAGATACATGAAGGAGGGAACAGAACCATCAGGCTGGGTGATAATGAGTTGCCATTTATTCCATTCTCCCCATGCACCTGTTCCAGTCTCACAAAGCCTGCCCCTCATTCTAGCCTCACACTGCGCCTCATTGCTGTCTCCTCCTGTTGCTCCCAAGTCTCTCTCTAGGTCTCCTCACTAGGGGTACCCACCACACCCCATCTGGTAACACAATCAACATAACAAAGCCCTTCTTCTGCTCAAGGGCAAAATACCATTAAGGGGTGTTTCTCCTCTCTTTAGTCCAATAACTTAATTAACATCTTAATTCTACTTTTTTTTCCTTTGTGGATCACACCCAGTGCAATGCACAGGGGTTACTCCTGGCTCAAAGACTCGGGAATTACTCCTAGCAGTGCTCAGGGGAACATATGAGATGCTGGGAATTGAACCCAGGTCGGTTGTGTACAAGGCAAACACCCTACCCGCTGTACTATCGCTCCAGCCCCAATTCTACTTCTTAATATTAGTTATTTTGTAACTAATTTTTGTATGGACACAATAAGAGATACATTGAGTTTATAGGGTGGCTCTCCTGGGTACATCTCGCTATAGATCTCAGGCTACGGTGCTCAGGCCAGATTAATTTTTTTCTAACCGTAGCAGGGTCCTAATCCAGCTGTTACTTTTTGAATCATGACAGAATTTGTCCATGGCCATGCTCTTAACTTATAGTTAAATATTATGGTGCTATGCCCTGCCCTATTCTGATGCCAAGGTAGCTCACAGCTTGCCCTGGCATCCAGTCCCCCATCGGAACCCTGATTTGGGGGATCTAGGAAGTAATGGCAACTGAGACTTAAGTTGAGAGAAAAGATGCCCAGGAGTGAATATCTTTCGGAGTCAATTAACTCTCAAGTTACAAAAGCATAGCATTAACTGTTTTCCTGTGTCTAAAAAAAGAGGACATTGCTCTAAATTAACTATGAAAAGGACTTGGAGAAAAGAAAAGTAATATTGACAAGTTAGCAGACTATGATTAGGAGATAAAGGTAATTGACAGGTTGAGGAAGCAGACCACAAAGAAAGAGGTTCCAGATAAACAGAGGAATGGGAGCACTGTGATGGGAGTAACTCAGTAAACCAAAGTTCCCTGGGAGAAGGCAGAAAGAACAAACCAATGTTATCCTACAGACCCCCTGTGGGAACTGAATCTATCTCTAAGAAGATAGTGTCAAAAAAGAGTTAAACTGGATTCCTATCTGGTGTTACAAAGATTTGCATGATGGGGAAAAAGCTTCACACATGCAAAAATTCATAAAAAATATGCTATCAAGACAAAGCTAGGTCTCCACAGTGCCCAAAAGAATTACACAGTGATCAAGTATATCTTATTCCAGGAATGCAAAGATGATTCCACATACTCACCTCGATAAATGTCATATTTCACATCAACAAATGAAAGACAAAAGTTATGATCATATTAGTAAGTCCAAAGCATTTGTTAAGACTCACAAATAGGGGCTGGAGTGATAGTACAGCAGGTAGGGTGTTTGCCTTGCACACGGCCGACCTGGGTTCAATTCCTGGCTTCCCATATGGTCCCCCAAGCATCGCCAGGAGTAACCCCTGAGCATCGTTGGGTGTGACCCCCTACCAAAAAAAGACTCAGAAACATCTCAAATAAAATGGGTGTGAATGTACTCAATATAATAAAGGCATATATGACAATACTACAATCTAAATTGTTCTCAATAGTAAAAAGCTAGCTTTTTTTTTTTATTAGATTCTGAACAATAAAAGAATGTTCATGCTACTGTTATTCCATGTATAGCTGAAAATATGAGTGAGTTTTTATTTTTTTATTTGGGGGGTTATAACTGGTAGTGCTCGGGCTGATTCCTAGATTTCTGTTTAGAGATCTCTCCTGGTATGACTTGGAGGACCATGTGAGGTGGTGGGGATTGAACTGGTGTTGGCCGCAGGCAAAAAAAGTGCCTTACCCACTGTAGTATTGCTCTGGCCCCTAACAAGAGTTTTAGTAATGACAACAACAACAAACCCCAAATCATTCAAATGAAAGAGACAAAATAGAAGCTGTCACTACTTGATGGCATGATGATCTGCATTAAAAATTTAAAACCTCAATAGAAAGCTAAAAGAGAAAGGAATACAGTAAGTGGCAGACTACAAAATAACGTACAAAAATCTGTTATGCTTCTATATGCAGGTAGCATAAAAAGAAATTGGGAAAGAAATTCCATTTATAATTGCATACAAAGTATTATATTTTTGAATAAATTTAAGCAAAATGAAATCTTTATATGCTGTAGTACATTATTGAAAGAAATCTTGATCACTTGACATCCCGTTACTCATCAATTTGCTCGAGCAGGCGCCAGAAACATCTCCATTCATCCCTGTCACATGCTAGTGTAGCCCAATGGCATCTGCTTGCTCCAGGAACACGAAGAGCCTCAAACCAGTTGTTCAGGGTCTTGATGAAGAAGTCTGACCATCTCGTAGGTGGGCAGCCACGCGTTCTTTTGACTTCCCGTGGAATCCAGTTGGTAATGGCCCTAGTCCAGCGGTCATCTCCAAGTTGCATTACATGTTCAGCCCATCTGATTTTTGAAGCCTTGGCAAACGAGACAGCGTCCCTGATTCTTGATCATTGACAGCGGTTGGACCTCCAGATTCCTTCTTTCACAAGAGTGAAGTGTGATACTCCTAGCATAGCTCTTTCAATTCCTTTTTGGGAGACCTGGATAGCGTTCTCATCCTGTTTTTGTAGGCCCCAGGTCTCTGATGCATATGTTAGCGCAGGGATAATGGTGGAGTCGAAGAGATGTGCCCAGAACCTGAGGTTCTTCATCCTCTTAGCTATTTCTTCGATGCTCTTGAGAAGGCTTTCCACGCCGCTCTCTTCCTCCTGCGCAGTTCAGGTCTCAGGTGGTACTGGTTCTTGATCTAGGCACACATAACTGCTGCATTTAGAAGTGTTCATTCCATTGAGAGCAAATGGAATGTCAGGAACTAGTCCTTTTTTCATGAATGTTGTCTTTGTGAGATTCAACTGCTGTCCAACCTTTCCACACTCACAGTCGAAGAAGGCAAAAAATACATTATTTGGCAGAATTCTTATGTGTTTGTAGCTTGATACCCAGAGAAACAGAAATATAAGGAAAAAATGACAAATATACTGCATCAAAATAAAAAAATCTTTTGCCCAGGGCCTGGAGAGAAAGGTCACAGGATTGGAGAATATCCCACCCATACGCTAGGTACTGAGCTCAATCCCTGCTACTGCATGACCTATTCAAGTGCTGCCAGGTATAGTCTGGTGACTCCCAAGCACCACTGTAAGTGCCTCTGGTAGTCCCTGAAACTGTTGGGGTGGGCTAGTGGCCCCTAGTACCACTGGCCTTGAGTAGCATCACATCACCAGGCCCAAGCAAACCTGAGCTGAATATTGCTGGGAGTACTCTCCGACTTCCTGAGCACAGTTTGCATGTACTCTCCAACTCCCCCTAAATCTTTAAAGCAGGTGAAAATTATAACAACATGAGAAGAAATCCGATCAATTGAGAAAAACATTTGCACATCATATAGCATCCAATACAAAATATACAAAAAACTTACAGGCTTCAAAAACTACGGATAACCCGAGTAGAAGGCAGAAGATTTTACTAGATACTTCCTCAAAGAGGACATACAGAACACTAGCAGGTAAATGAAAAGATACTTATAATCTTTTATTAGTAGGGAAATACTAATTATAGCTTCCCTGAAGATATTCTAGGTTGATAGCCTCTTTCTCTTTATATACTCATAATTTTCCTTCTGCTCTTTTTTTCGCGTGCAAGGAAAACTCATTGATAATAATGAGTGCTTAAGAAAGTTTGTTTTGCACCTAGAGGTTTATGCCTTTGAAAATTTCTCATATTTCATCCTTGGTTTATCTTGTAGCTCTTATTATACATGTTAGAGAAAAGATAAACTGCTGCCTACACAGAATGGAAAGATACACAGTGCAATTAGCTTTTATTTTTTTAATCAGCCTATTTACACAGCTGAGTTCTGGGATTCTTAATTTTACTGATTTCCAAATAGCATCATGAGTCAACTTTTAAAATAAGTAAAATTGTGAGGCTATTGTAAGAAGTTGTCAGGTGAAAAATTCTGTTTAACCAACAGATATGAAGTTAAAGCCATATTTGGGTATTATTAGTTAAGTGAATCAAAATCAATTCTTTTTCAAGGGGGGGTCTCCAAAAGAATATTTCTTTTTTTCCTCCCAGGGGTGAAGTTTGGACCTCTGTGCAAATGGCAGGTCCTGTATCCTGAGAGCCAAAGCTGTCCTCCCCAAACCCCTCACCCCCATCCCTGCGCCCCACCCCAGCCCTTACAACTTCATCTCACCCTACCACAGTAACTCCCGCTGTTTAACAACAACAACAAAATACATTAACAGGAAGAACTTAATGAAACACATCTCTTGGGGGCTGGAGATATAGCACAACGGGTAGGGCATTTGCCTTGCACGCGGCCGATCCGGGTTCGATTCCCAGCATCCCATATGGTCCCCTCCAGTAGTAACTCCTGAGTGCAGAGCCAGGAGTAACCCCTGTGCTTCGCCAGGTGTGACCCAAGAAGCAAAAAAAAAAAAAAAAAAAGGAAACACATCTCTTAAGGAAAATACAGATTTGAAAGAGGGATAGGATGAAAGTATAATAATATTAGAATAGGGTAACAGCTCCTAAGAGCCTATTGTAAAATTTTCAGAAATTTTACAAGCTGTTTAGAAAAGTCAATATTATATTTTAAGTTACATAAAATTATGAGTAAATGATTTTCAAATTGAAATAATCATTACTCACCTATTATTTCACTATACCTTATTAAACATAAATTATATCAAAAATAAGCATTACTCACCTATTATTTCCTTATACCTTACTAATCTATGATCTAAATGTTTTATGTCTACCATATATAGTATAAATAATTTACATGTGTTATAGAGGATCATTCTTTTCAAAATGAGCAGAAATTAGAGGTGAACACCATAACCTTCTGATGGAAATATTGAACTACCACAAATTTAAATTCACTCCCATTACTTATTCTCTTGTGCTTCTATTTTGTCTGCAATAATCTGCTCTTTATAAACAGTTATTCTCTATAACAATGTGGACACGATTCGGTGTGCTTTTTAATAGTTTAACTCTGAATTTCTCCATGTTCCACAATTTCTTGAACAATAAACTCTAAGGAAATTTGCTTTTTTTACAAATGTACCTCAAATATCATAGTTATTTATGATAAGAACTTATTCTTGATTTATAATAATGTCCTACATTTCAGACTAATAAGATACCACTGCTGTAAATTTTTGGAAAAGATGTAGTAAAAAAATAGCACTATATATAAAGTATTAATACTGTATAAATAGAGTATAGCTTTACCTTGACCTGGACAGAGGGAGAGTTTATTTTATTTAATAATATGGAACTTAAAATAATCAGATTAAATTACTTTACACTACGAATCAGACTACTTTTTTCCAGTATAAATGCTTTCATTTTGTAAGTTGTATTTCTTTGTTTTATTTATTTTTTTATTAAAAATTTTTTAATAGTGAGACATCATGAAGTACAGTTGCAGACTTACACATTTTTGTGCTTGGGTTTCAATTATACAATGATCAAATACCCATCCCTCCACCAGTGCTTAAATGTCTGGTCAGTACATTCTGGAATAAAGTTTCCATAATAGAATTTAAAACAGATCTATTTTATCTGTTTGGTTCTGTCCAAACCAAGCTTATTTCTATTATAATTTGTGTGAAAACTCATATAACTAACTTAACCCTTTCAAATTTGTATCATATAAGTTTCCAAAAAACATTTTTTATTCTAATGTATTTTGGACTATTTTCTCAGTAGAGACTGAGAGAGTATGTTTTGTTCAGTGTTTGTTTATATTTTCATTTGTTTAAATTTGAAAAGACTATATTAGGATTTTTAATATTTTGGAGAGGTATCATGAAGTGTATACTGAAATCTTTTTATAGGCAGAGCTATTTGTTCATACTACTAATTTTATTTTGAAGTTATTTGACAAGAGATTAGATATAAGTTCATGATGTATAGGATTAACAAACAATACTTTAGAGTGTCTTGATGAAATTTATAACGCTTTTTAAAAAATATATATGTATTCTAACATGCTTACAAGACTGGGAGTATCTATAAAGATATAATTTGACTTAAATAATGCTTGGTAAAAATAAACTTGCTTATTATTTTGCTTTTACCGATGCTTTTTAAAATTTTCTGCATATACTGTTACAAGAATTACTGTCAAAAACGAAATGGTAGTTTCTATTGAAATTAAATCAGCTGGTAGCACCTATAATGAGAATTGTGATAAATGAAGTCACACTAACCTCTCATAGAACAAGGGTTTTCTACATGGTCACATAAAGAACTAGGATTTGCATGTCATAATTCAAGTCCATTGTGAAGTTAATCAGTGACCTCATGTTGTACAATACATTCATGCTAGTTTCCAATTATTATCTTGAATAGAAAATGAACCTCAGGGTAGAGCTAATCACAACATGTATTTTTCCAGTATCAACGTTATGTTTCACTAAGTGGAAAAAGCACTGTTGCAGGTAGAATTAGAAAATCTGTTTAAAAGTTCAAGCTACAGTGCCTTTAAACTAGTCTGCTGATTTTCAGGAACCAATATCAATTTCAAAACCAGTTAAGTCCAATGTAAAATTAACTGAATTTTATATTAGCTATGATATCATTGTAACTATGATGACTTTTTATTAACTCTGAGCATTTTGAAGGGTCTCTAAACTGTGCTCAAGGGTCTTGGCACTTTCAGGAATACTCAGCCAACTGATTTGGATGATTCAATACTAGGATACATACAGCCATGCAGAGCTGGGACCACCAAGGTTCTACCTGCAATAAATGGTGCATCTAGTGTTGTACTCTGAGGTGCTGGAGTATAAAGACATAAGACACTGAGGACGGAACTTGGGACCCTGTACATACAAGGGATATATTCCTGAGTTTCCTTCTCAGCTCTTAAGCACAGAAAACTTTTTGGTGGATTGAGTCCAAGGCAATCAAATCACTTTGCATATATAGCACAATTTACCTAGGTTTTCTATATTCCTTTCTTTTTTTTTATAATAAAAGAACAGACCCTTCTAGGATTATTCTCCAATCCTTCTGGGATAGACCAGGCTGTTTTACTGTGTTATTTTGTTAATAACTTTTTATTGAATATCAGATATGAAGTTATAAACAAGAGTGTTTTATAGATATTTTTAAATGATTAAAGTTACTTTTGAAACATTTAAAAAATTTTAGTTGCCTAAAGTTTAATAATTTTCACAATCATTACTTCCTGTTACCAGTTTACTTACAACTGCTAGTCAATTCTGTCACCTATTAATATATAGCAATCACTTATTTGTCTATCTTAATGTGGCTTTTCTAGAATATACTACACAAAGTCTTTTAATTTTGAATCCTTTAATTTAGTATAAACATCTGGACTGCTTAAATATTTGACAGCTATTAAAACACTGATATAAATATTCACATGCAGGTTTTTGTGCGCATTTTCTTTTATTTTGGATACACACCTAGCAAAGTGAATAATAGGTCATATGATAAGTGCATTTAACTTTACGACCACTGCCAAACTATTTTACCAAAGTGACTGAAGCATTTTTCAATTCTACCAGCAATATAATAGAGATCTGGTTACTCTGCAGCATCAGTAAAAGTTATTATTTCCCACTTTAAAAAAAAGCATTTTAGTTATTTAAAAAATGTATTTAATTCTTGTTTCTGTTTGTAATTTATGATTAATATTATTAAACATCTTTTCAGGCACTTGTTATCCAGCCATCATTTTAAGTAAAAAGGAGATTTAAATACTTTGCTCTTTTGGGGATGGAGTGACAGCACAGCCGGTAGGAAGTTTGCCTTGCACGCGGCTGACCCAGGTTCAACCCGGGTTCGATTCCCATCATCCCATATGGTCCCCCGAGCACCAAAAGGAATGATTACTAAGTACAGAGCCAGGACTAACCCCTGTGCATCGGGTGTGACCCAAAAGCAAAAAAAAAAAAAAAAACCAAAAAAAACCCACCAGGAGTAGTTTCTGAGTGCAGAGCCAGGAGTAATCCCTGTGCATTGCCAGGTGTGACCCCAAAAACAAAGTAAATAAATACATAAATAAATGTTTTGCTCTTTTCAGTAAGTTAAGATTTTTTGTTGTTGAGAATTATTAAATCTTCTGGATGCAACTCTTTGTCAAATGTAAGTAAAGTAAAGTAAAGGCCCTCCCGTTGATCATTGATTTGCTCGAGCGAGCCCAGTAACGTCTCCATTGGAGACTTTGTTGTTACTGTGTCTGGCATATTGAATACGTCACAGGGAGCTTGCCAGGCTCTGCCGTGTGGGCGAGATACTCTTGGTAGCTTGCTGGGCTCTCCGAGAGGGGCGGAGGAATCAAACTCGGGTCGGCCATGTTGGCTGCATGCAAGGCAAACTCCCTACCACTGTGCTGTCGCTCCAGCCCTTGTCAAATGTGTAATTAGAAATGTTTTCTCTCATGCTGTCACTTAAAAAAATATTTCACAGAGGTTATAGAGCTAGTATAAGGAGCTTGTCTTGTATATGTCACTCCACAGGGGTCCCAGAACTCCACCAGGAGAAATATCTGAGAGCAGAGCCAGGAATAAACCCTGAGCAACACTGAGTGTGGCTCTGAAATCAAACAAATAAATACATAAAAAGAACATGATTTAAGAAATCAAGGCTGGGAGTAAAAAGGTGAGGAACAGAAGAAACATGGGAGTAGGGGTGAGGGGTCTCAAGTATATCGGTAATGCTGGGGACTGTTCTATCTTAGCTATATACCCAAAGCACCGTCAACAACACTGAATTCAGGTAGCATAAACCATGTACCTTTGTTCTTTTTTCAAAATTATGCAGACCAGTATAATTCCTTTACTTTTTTCATATAAATTTTAGTCAAAATTTTTGATACCAGTAAATACAATACTTCTATTGGGGTTGTTCTAATTCTATAGAATATTTATCTTCAATCTCCTTCAAATATACTGATTACTGAAAAATATGAGTAATTGTTCATAGGACATAAAGGCAGAAATATGCATTATTTGCTCGAGCGGGCCCAGTAACGTCTCCATTGGAGACTTTTTGTTGTTACTGTGTCTGGCATATCGAATACATCACGGGGAGCTTGCCAGGCTCTGCCATGCGGGCAAGATACTCTCGGTAGCTTGCCGGGCTCTCCGAGAGGGGCGGAGGAATCGAACTCGGGTCAGCCATGTTGGCTGCGTGCAAGGCAAACGCCCTACCGCTGTGCTATTGCATTATTTAGAATAAAATATTTAAATACAAATATTTATATATCAATTTGTATTTATAAATATAAATTATTTATATATATAATACTTGTTATATCTCTATCCCTCCACTCCTATTATGAGAGATCTTTTTTAAGTTGCACTTTTTTAATTTTTGAATCACTGTGATATACACAGTTACAAAGTTGTCTATGGTTGGGCTTTAGTCATATAATGTTTCAACACCTGTCTCTTCACCATAGTACATTTCCCACCACCAATGACCCTAGCTTTCCCCAGCCTGCCTCTACAGCTTTGCAATACAGTACTGAAATATTGTCATGTCTATCTTTTTACCTCCTTTCAGCACTTAGTTTTTTGTCTAGAGTGATCATTTCCAATTATCATTGTCATAGTGGTCCCTTCTCTATCCTAACTGCCTTTCCCCTCCCCAGCACACCAGTGGCAAACTTCTAACCCTGGACCAGTCCTCCTGGATCTTGTTTCTACTGCTCTTGGGTAAATGAAATGAAAAACCCATTATGAGAATTTCTAAATCTGGCCTGGGAAAACTGAAGAAATCATATGGCACCATAGGAAAGATTTTTCATGCCAACAGATGCCAATAAAGAAACTGAAGAGGAAAAAGAGACACAAATGAGAGCAATTTATTTATGAAAAAACCATTAGGACTGGTCAATTTGTCCCCAGGCAGTAATAGAAGTAAAAATCCAAGATGCTGACAATTCTCTTTTTGAATCTAATGTAGTTTAGTCAAAGAAATCTGGATGGTAAAAACAAAGCCTCCAGTTACTGCTCAGTTACCCTATTATCTTTCCTCAGAATTCCTTTTATTCTGTTTGTGATATTTTCCCTTTTGTTTTCACTTATACTAGTTCTAGTATACTAGTTCTAGGGCTGGAGCGATAGCATAGTGGTAGGGCGTTTGCCTTACAAGCGGCCAACATGGCCCACCCGAGTTCGATTCCTCCGCCCCTCTCGGAGAGCCCGGCAAGCTACCGAGAGTATTCGATATGCCAAACACAGTAACAACAAGGTCTCCAATGGAGACGTTACTGGGCCCGCTCGAGCAAATCGACGATCAACGGGAGGGCCTTTACCTTACCTTTACCTTTACTAGTTCTAATTATTTATCTTGCTCTCCATTCATAACTGTATGTACATGTATTTATATTTTCTTTGAATATAAAGGAAACTTAATTAAAAAGCTAAGCTTGTAATTAAGTGATAAAATTTAGATTCTCTATTATTATCACAATATTTTATTCTGAGAATAGGCTCCGTGGATTATTCTCTAGTATTTTAGAATTGTTCCTGAGTGGCCAAGATTAGTACCAGGAGGTTTGCTCCATGACTTGGAGGCCAGCCATACATGCTAGGGGAAAAGGGAGCTCATATAGAGAAGGGAGCACCAAATAAAGGGTGTTGGGAGGATCCTCTCAGGATGGGAGAAGCATGCTGAAAGTAGATTATAGACCAACATGATTGCCACTCAATGCCTCTTTTGCAAACCACAACACCCAAAAGGGGAGAACAAAAGGGAATGCCCTGCCACAGAGGCAGGGTAGAATGAGGGGGATTGGGGGGTGGGAGGGATACTGGGACCCATGGTAGTAGAAAATGGGGGCACTGGTGGAGGAATGGGCATTTGATCATTGTATAATTGAAACCCAAGCACTAAAATTTCTAAGTCTACAACTGTGTCTCATGGGTGCCACTAATAAAAATTAAAAAATAGAATTGTTCCTAAAGTCTGAATCCTTCAAATCATATTTTTAAATGACATTTTTCAAAATGTCACTTAAATGTTTAAAATCTGACCACATACTTCAGCTACTTTTATTTGCTTTTAAACAATTACTTACTTTATGAATTTATTTACAACAGCCCAAAGATTGATCATAAAAAGAGTCAGAATCCCACCGTCAGAAGTTGCTCAATCACATTCCTGCAGGCCTCCCAGAAAGGGTTGGAAAGAAAATTCAGGCCTAGCTAGAGTTGCAGTCACTAAGACTTTTGAAAACCAGTCATACATAAAAAATCATGATCTCAGGAATTTAACAAGCCCACTTTTGAGCTTCTGTTTCCCATTTGGAATCTTTACTTGAAGATGATTTGATAGTTGTCATGAGATTGGGTTCCCAGGAAGCATGCAGTATATCTGTAGCTATGACCTTTAAGTGGTACACTCATTTAAACCTATCCAGGTTCTATAATTAGTAAGAAATAGTCTCTTACCAAGCAACAAAATTTAGCACAAACAGTAGTGCCAAAGGGAAACTTACAAACTCAAGGATGCTTTAGCTCTTTTTATTATCTGTAGCCGTCACTAGCCAAAAGAATTATAACAACTGTGAAAAAGTCCAACTAAGGATAACATTTATAAAAAAATAGAATGTTTGTTAAAAAAACACAGTCCCCAAGAAGTTATTATTCTCCAGTCTTCACTCTAGTTTGGAGACCACAAGCACTTCTTATGAAAATTCTGAAACCACCACTGACTCTTCAAAAATTTTTAAGATTTGAAGAAATATCTCAATTATTTTACTGCACAGGAAAAAAGGCTTATGATAATTTATAATTATTATTATTATAGTCTTGATTTACAATGAATCTTATGGTAAGTCAATCACCATTGAATGAATGACTCTTGCATTCATTATATATATATAAATAACACCTATAATCACTGATAACTTTTACTTAGTTGAGAAAATTGAGTAAAAACAGATTTTCCTCTGTTGATAGTTTTTTACTTTTTCTAATTGAATTGAACTTTTATCTTCATTATATCATAATTTTATGAATTTATTAAGATGACAAAAATTCATTTTTTCTACTCCCTAGCTAAGTGTTGGACTTTGTGTAGCCACCAATATCTTACTTACATTTAAGGTACATTTATGTACCTTAGCAATTCATAAAACATAAAAGATACTCTATTTTTTTAAATTTATTATTTCAATTTTTTTATTGAATCACTGTGAGATACAGTTACGAAGTTTTCATGATTGAGTCTCAGTCATAAAATGATCGAACACCCATTCCTTCACCCGTGTACATTTTCCATCACCAATATCCCCAGTATCCCTTCCATCACCTCCACCCAAACCCACCCCTTGACCCCATGGCAGATAATTTCTTTTTTATTCTCTCTCTACTTTTGGGCATTATGGTTCGCAATACAGATGCTGAGAGGCCATCATGTTTGGTCCTTTATCAACGTTTAGTACACATCTCCCATCCTGAGCAATTCCTCCAAACATCATTGACTTAGATACTCTATTTTTGATAGCCAATTAAATGAACTGGCAAAATAATTTGCTACTTTATCAAACATAAATACTAATTCAAATAATAATTGGTCAATATTCAACCTTCTAAATAATTATATTATTACTGCTTTTAAATAAATTGAGAAACTAAATTTTATTAGTGGCATGCCAGTGAGGAGAAAGCTTAAGAGTATGAACAGGAGATGAACAATGGTGAGAAATTAGGATATTATCTTTGAATTGTATAATGATGAGCCATTAATAAAGGAAAGAACTGGTTTCAGAAGAAGTTCAAATAAAAATATCATTAAAGTACTTGCTGATTTTCCTTTCTGCTTCATCTGATGATGATGAAATGTTGCTAATGATACAATATTGGTGTCAAACTTGCCAGTTGTTATTATTAATGATTTTTTAGTAGTGGCTATAATAATGGTTTTTAAATTAATCTCCTGATGTGCTCTCCCTTAAGACTATTTGTAACCAGGGGTTGTGGTTTCTAAATTAGGTAGACTTTGCACTTAGAGCAAATTTAAATATTTGGAATATCAGGGGGCTGGAGTGATAGCACCGTTGGTAAGGCGTTTGCCTTGTATGCAAGGAACCCAAGTTCGATTCCCAGCATCCCATATGGTCCCCCGAGCACCACCAGGAGTAATTCCTGAGTGCAGAGCCAGGAGTAACCCCTGAGCATCGCTGGATGTGATCCAAAAAGCAAAACTGTGGGAAGCTGGCCCTTTAACTGACCAAGGGCCTAAGTGCCTGTGCTATGATCTTGACCTACGACCCCGAGGCAGGCACAGCCTGTGCTATGTATAGTCGTCTTGACCTACGTGACCCCGCAACAGGCAAAGCCAGTGCTATGTATGGTTATCTTGATGTATGGTTACCCTGAGAGAACATCTGTCATGGCTGTCAGTAATAACAAGAAATAACTATCTTGTGTCTGGTACGTGATGCATATAAATTTTATAAATCATATGGACATGGCCCTTTGTGTATCTACCTCATGTTTGGTAAATCATATGGACATGGCCCTTTGTGTAACTACCTCATGTCTGGTACAAGATACACATAAACTTTATGCGTGATATGTGAAAACAAACCTTCCTAACCATATATGGGCACAACCTTTTGTGTAGCTGCCTCACTAATGGATATATACCCCGATTGCCCCCAATAAAGTCTGTCCCTTTTTCTCTCTGTTTCTAAACTGCATTCTGTCTCTTGTGTCTTGTGTTCATTTGGTTGGTCCCTCCTTGCGCCTACGGATCCTAGGACCACCTCCGCGGGCCGGAGAGTGGTTTTGCGGGCCTCCTGCACAAAACAAAACAAAAAAAATTTATTACCGGTTCTGCACTCAGGGATTACCCTTGACAAGCTCTGGGGATCATATGGGGGTGCTGTGGATTGACCCTAGGTTGACCATGTGTAAAGTGAGCATTGTATCTGCTGTAAAATGGCTCAGATTCCAATATCTTGTCAGTTATTTCATGTGTATACAGCAGAATTAGAGCTTTCACATTTCTATTGTGCATTCCCCTTTAGCATAAATGAGAATGAATTTACAGTAGTTTCCATTAAGCACGGTAGAGTTATTAATTATTTGTTTTTTTTTTCTTTTAAAAAAAGGGGGCCTTGGGGCCAGGGTAATAGTACAGGGGGTAAGGGATTTGCCTTGCACGCTGCTGACCTGGGTTCGATCCTCAGCATCCCATATGGTCTCCCAAGCAATGCCAGGAGTAATTCCTGAGTGCAGAGCCAGGAGTAATCCCTGTGCATTGCTGGGTGTGACTCAAAAAACAAAAAAAAAAAAAGAGAAAAATGGGGGGCCTGAAAAGAAAGTTTGGTCAGTGGGGGAAGGGCTCACACTTTGCCTACATGGGTTCTTAGTCTGTACCCTGACACCACTGAATCCCATGAATGCAGTTAGGTGTGGCCTCCTAGGCCCTGAAGCATTACTGGGGTGCCCCAATACCACAAGGCCAAGCAATGAACCAACCAAACAACTGGATAGCCTTGTGTGAATTATAAACAGTAGATTTATATTATATATGTTAGTTGAATTATAATTTATTATTTTAATAAATCAATTTAAATGATTTTTATATTTTCTTTTTTCTTTGGAGATAAAATTTGATGTTCAAAGAATAAGGTACAGATGGGAAAAATTAGAATCAGTTAAAATCAAGAAAGTCAAAATGCTCTTTGAAAGCAAATTTAACAAAAATACATTATTTTCATATTCTATTAATTTAGAAAAAGCCATGTATGTCTTTATTTAATTTAGTTATTCTTCCAATTCTTTACAATTAAAATAAGAAATTGCTACCTTTTCTAATCACAGCTGAGAGTACTTTGTGCATTTCCTCAGCAACATAGCATAATACAATTAGATGTTCAGATTATGTCATTTCAATAAATTTGGAATTTTATTCAGTCAAGTAACTGTACCATGCAAGAATAATTAAATTATGTTTGAACTCAGATATTAATGAGAATTTAATTTTATATTTATCTTAGCCTTTGAAAATTTAGTAAAATAAACTCAAGCTCAAAAAATATACATTTGATGCTTGTATCAATTTAAAGAATGAAGCAACACAGTTTAAACAAAAGTAACTCTTACATATTTTTGGTTTTGGTTTTGAACTCACATTCAGCAGACAGGAGTAAATCCTGGATGATTTGCTCTTCCCTCTGTGTTCAAAGGTCATTCCCGATGGTTCTTAGAGGAATATTGGAGGTCTGGGGACTGAACATGGGCTGGCCACATGTAAGGCAAGTGTTTTATTCTCTGTGCTATCTCTCTAGCCCCAATAACCCTTAAACTTTCTTTTTTATAAGATTTTTATTTTTTCCATATTTTTAAATCGAGGAGTTGTTATTTACAGTACTGTTGATTATAGGCTCATGCATACAGTAGTATGCATGCAAAATTCTAGCACCACACCCACTATTAGAGCACTTGCTTCCCTCTACCAACGTCCCAAGGACCCCTTATTCCACCCGTCACCAGGTAAACTCAGTTCTATAGATTAACTCTCCAGTTCTTATGCTCTCGGCTAGTTGTTCCCTCACTATGTTTTTTTATATTCACAGATGAGAGGGATCTTTTTTATTGTGGAGATAGTGACAACTGCCCACATATAGATGAAAAAACTAAACTCCTAAAATTCCATTAAGTTGTATGGTATGTTGACAAAAAATTTTCCAAAAATGTAAATCATCTTTACAGATATAAAAATTCAGAATTAATGACATGAATTACACATTTTAAAATGTACATGAAATAGAAAAATCCTACAAATATAAAACAGTAAGATTGGGAAGAGAACAATTAAAGAATTTAAAGGAGAATCTGATTAGACCCATAAAAGTATAAACGTGTGTTTTATCCTTAAAGATAATGTCATCTTAGGTTAGAAAATATTGTTATAGATGTTATTTAAGTATCTGCATTAACAATGAAAAGAAATTATCTCCTTAAAAGTAAATTACCTGAATAAACAGAATATTCAAAATAATTAAAACAGTTAATTAATTATTGTAAAAGTATAAAAATCCTTACTGATATAGAAATACATGGACTTTTCTTAATCTAGTAGAGAGCAATCACAAACCCATGAGTGAATGCCCTAAGTCAAAAAGTTCATTGGGTTTTCTCTAGAAGCTTCTTTAATGTTTCTTGAAAAACTGATTTCAAGGCTATGAACTAACTGCCTAAACTGTTGCTTATCTACGAAGCTTTGCATTATTTATTCAAAATGAATAAGCACTTACTGGATAGAGTGTTCTTGGTGAGTCTTCATTTCACTGAGTTTTTCTCCACTGTGTTGCACCATTCTCTTCTGTAGAGTATCATCTGACATTCTTGTGGAAGTGCCGTTGGCTGTTTAGCTCCTTTGGTCTTGCTGCTTTCTATATTCTGCTCTAGTCTTTGGATTTTCTCATTTTGATTACAGTGTCTCAGTGTTTTTTTTCTATCCCGGTCTATCTTTGCTGGAACCCTTCACACCTCTTTGGATCTGGTTTCCCATGTCTAAGACTTCATAGTCTGCTCTCCATTCTGAGAGATAAGGAAGTGCTAATGGAGTTGGCTTATTTATTAGGGTCTCAATGGTGGGATGCTCCCCAGAATCTCTGTGTGGGCTTTACTTGAGTCAAGGGTGTCTATCTCTACATGGTTACCATTCTTCTCTCTCCAAGTCTCCTGGCTGGGCTGACTGTCTTACTGAGGGTGTACTCAGCCTGGACAACAATCTCCATTCATCTCTCTCCACTCCACTCACCCTCTGTCAATGAAGCCTGAATGGCTACTGTGACCTTCTTATTCAAGGTTGTTTCGGGTTTTGAAGCTCATGGAGCATATCTGTCTCATTCCACAGACCAGAACATTCTCAGTGTCTTGTCCCTCTGTTGGTTGTACTTGGGGTGTAGAAAGGAAACTTATTTGTTACCATCCTGCTACACAACATAATTTTATCTGATAAAAATCTGCAGTGGGTTTTTCTGGTCCTCTGATTCAAACAGTGCCCAAATGAAAAGCAAACCAAACAAATACAAAACTTCAAAGGCTTCATAATGGCTTCAAATGCAAACCTATTAACTTTGCCCAAAGCCTTTTCACAATAGGTATTCTGTTCTTTGTGTTCCCAGGTCTAGAATAGGGTTGAAACACAATAACACTTTGAAACTCAATGGCTACTTTTATTAATAGAATTATGGGTAAATTAAAAGATCTGGTGTGTATATATATATCTGGTATATAAATCCTATCTTCTTAATATATTTTCCTACTACCTACTTATCTTTATCAATACTGCAACTGTCTTAATTTCATATAAAATAGTTTGATTTAGTTTTCTCTTACTCTGAAATAGTCAATAGACTTTAAAATGATTATACTCAACACGGAAAAAATGTTATAGATAGTTTACTATATGGGCTGGAGCAATAGCACAGCGGGTAGGGAGTTTGCCTTGCAAGCGGCCAACAAGGCCGACTGGAGTTCAATTCCTCAACCCCTCTCAGAGAGCCCGGCAAGCTACCGAGAGTATCTCGCCTACACGGCAAAGCCTGGCAAGCTCCCCGTGATGTATTCAATATGCCAAACACAGTAACAAGTGTCACAATGGATACATTACTGGGCCCGCTAGAGCAAATCAGTGAACAACGGGAGGACAGTGACAGTGACAGTTTACTATATGCTTAACATTATATTTTAATATATATAGCTAGTTAGATAGGTTGGTGGATGGGTGTGAGTAAATAGTTAAATACTGATAGTTATTCATTTGGTATATTAACTGATCCATAGAAATTTCAGAAAATTTTTTCTAATGTATTTTACATTACTTTTTCTTATTTTTGAATTGATCTACCATCAGTTCACAGTACTATACAAGTTTGAGAAATATAGCTTTATACCTTGATAGATGTATATCCCATTCACCATCATTAGAAAGCCCCCTCACTCATTCCTCTGTCCTTCCTCCCCTTGCCTTTCTGTCAAGAATGGGATTTTCTCAGATTCTATGACTTATGTTTGTTTTGTTAAAATATTTTTTATGTACATGGAAATCTGTGAGCTTCATTATAAGAAAACTTGCTTTTTACCATATTCCCCCACTCTCAAGAGTTTCTCTAGGCATAAGATGCAATAAAGGCTATGTTGATGTACGTAGAATGGTAGAATTTAAAAAAATGGAATATGATTTCATGTGAACTGAAAATATTTTAGGAACTTCCATTTTACTTATTTTTCACACAATTCTATTGAAAAATATCTCTTTAAAATTACTGTTTTATTTTGAGGACAACATGTATTTATTTACATTAATTTATTATGAAGATATTTGGAAAGTATATAAAAATAACACTTGGACAAACTCTAGCACTCCATTCTTTTTTATATTTTGTATTAATGAATCACTCTGAGGCACAGTTACAGGCTTAAAAACTTTCGTGCTTGGGTATCAGTCATACAATGATCTAGTACCCATTCCTCCACCAGTGCCCATTTTCCACCATCAAAGGTTCCAGCATCCCTCCCACCACCCCACCCCGTCCCGCACCTCGTTCTCTCCACCCTACCCCACCTCTGTGGCAGGCATTCCCTTTTGCTCTCTCTCTTTTTGGTGTTGTGGTTAGCAATAGAGGTATTGAGTGGCCATCATCTTCGGTCTATAGCCTATTTCAGCCCATATCTTCCATCCTGAGCGGGTCCTCCTAGCACCCTTTACTTGCTGGTCCCTTCTCTATCAGAGATACCTTTCCCCCCAGCATGTGAGGCTGGCTTCTAAACTGTGGAGTAATCCTTCTGGTGCTTATCTCTTCTAATCTTGGGTTTTAGTTTTCATTCTGTTATTTTATATTCCACAAATGAGTTAGCACTTCATTCCTGAGTCAACAAAACCCCAGCTTCCTAAACTATGTCATTTCTTTTCTTTTACTTTATAAGGATCTCTCTCTCTCACTCTTTCACTCTCTCAATCTCTCCTTTTCAATTTTCACTCTCTTTCTAGCCCCTTTTGTTTTGAGAACTTAATTTATAGTGAAGATGGTAAATTTCATAATCAAAGTTGTTTTCAAATGATTATGAAAATAGAAGAAAAACTGTTTTCTTCTTGCTCTATTTTAACATTTATTTCTTTCTCATAGTCATTTGAATTATAATGCATTCTTACTTGTATATACTTTATGGAAGTAGTTGATTAAATCTCAGCTGACAAGTCATTATCCTTTGAAAGGAAGGAAAAAAAGAAGGAAGGAAGGAAATCTTAGTTCCCACAGCTTGGGCAAGGGTACCAAGAGCAGGAACTCCACTTTTGAGTGGTTTTACCATTGTACCATGGTGGGGGTGAGCATATTTTAAAGTTTGTTGTTAAGCCTGGGGCATGTGGGATGGTAAATGAGAGATAGGTAGGATATATAAAATGGCTACCACTGACTGTTTATTGGGTCTGGTCCTGTGTCCATTTATCCCATTCTCAGTACAATTTCTATTTTTAAAATTTTACCCTGCCTATTTCCCTTCGTCCTTTCCTATTTCCTATATCAATGTCGCCCTCTGAAGCAATCACAACCGATAATGATTACTTACCTCTATTTAAAAGTGAATAAAATCTCTGTACTGCTTCTTAGTGATATAATGATTGGTAGAAAAATAATTTCATTTGAATAAATAACATTTGCTCTCTGTAGAACAATTGTAGAAAGAATATTTCTATTCCATTATTAGATAGAGTTACAGTTGTCTGTAGTTGCCTTTTGCGTATTAGTTTGTGAATAGCAATGATCATTAGGGGGATGACTTGGATCTTTTCAGCATATATTCTGAATGTGAAGGTGTAGCTCTCTGGACATGTTTAAATAAACACAGTGACTTAAGTCCAGTTGAATAAGTTAGATTAATGCATCTTAATATTAATCCTTAAATACAAGAACTTTGGAGACAGCTCTTTTTAATTATTGGATGGACAAAGAACAGATTGGTGATAATAAGATGGTCTCTTTTATTAGGAAGGTAAAGCAAGCAGACCAGAAAAAAAATAAATATTTGGCTAATTTTATATTTTTTCCATTTATATTTTTTTGATTGAATCACAGTGATATACACATTTACAAAGTTGCTCATGATTGGATTTCAGTCATATAACGTTCAAACACTCATTCCCTTCACCAGTATACATTTCCCATCACAAATGATCCCAGTTTTGCTCCCCTCCCTCCTTTATCCCCATGCCCCGCCAGTTCAACCATCTTCCACTATGTCACTATGTCGGCACTTTTGTCGGCACTTTTCTCTCTCTCTCTCTCTCTCTGTCTCTCTCTCTCTCTCTATCTCACTCTCTCTTTCTCTCTCTCTCTGTCTCTTCCTCTCCCTCTTCTTAGCTTCTTTCTTTCTTTTTCCTTTTGGGCCTTATGGTTTGCAATGCAGATAGTGAAAGGTTATCAGGTATATCCCTTTACCTGATCTCCCCATCCACCCCACACAATCTACACTCTTTTGGCAAGCTTCCAACCATTGACCTGTCCTCTTGATGGGCTAATTCTTTAAAGGGAGGAAATAAGCCAATATTTAGAAAGACGTACTGAAATAACCATTTATTTGGTTGTTTCATAGTAACCAAGAAATACTGTAAAAATACCTAATTTTGTTTGTTCTTTGTATTCCTTTTAATATATATTCCCACATTTGTCAGCAAACTTCTATTGTATAATGGATATTCATTTCTGTCATTAAAGTCTTTGGATTCAATCAAAGATCTAAAGTTTTCTATTTAGAATGTAATCAAATCTGACTTGGTCAATTCATTTGAATTCTTCTAACATTTCCATCCAGAACTTCCACAAAATACTGTTGACTAAAAGACTTCCACAAAATACTGTTGACTAAAGTTATTGTTACTTGCATTAGTCAAAATAGATTTATTTATTTATTTATTTATTTTGCTTTTGGAGTCACACCTGGCAATGCTCAGGGGTTACTCCTGGCTCTGCACTCAGAAATCACTCCTGGCAGTGCTCAGGGGACCATATGGGATGCTGGGAATCGAACCTGGGTCAGCAGCTTGCAAGGCAAACACCTTACCTGCTGTGCTATAGCTCCAGCCCCTTGTCAAAATAGATTTAAAAAGCAAATGAGAGCTAATGTTTGTAAATGCTCATTTATATTCTGATCCTTTTGCACATAGCTATTTGTAGGATGAGAACAATACAATAGCAGTGACAAAAACAAATCCTGGACCACTGAGTCAAGCAAAGAGAAAATCTAAGAAAAGATTCAACAATTCCAAACTGCTTTTAAAAACTTGAGTGATATTCCTAAGGATTTGCCTAAGGGAAGTAAAGAAAAAAAATTGAATAATATCCCCACTGCAGAAGTTTATCCTGAGAAGTCAAAGAAAACTTCTTCTACTTTAAGAATAAAAGGCTCCCCTGTTGTTCATCGATTTGCTCGAGTGGGCCCAGTAACGTCTCCATTGGAGATTTTGTTGTTACTGTGTTTGGCATATCGAATACATCACAGGTGGTTTGCCAGGCTCTGCTGTGTGGGCGATATACTCTCGGTAGCTTGCCGGGCTCTCCAAGAGGGGCGGAGGAATTGAACTCGGGTCGGCCATGTTGTCTGCGTGCAAGGCAAACACCCTACCCCTGTGCTATCACTCCAGCTTCTTAAAAATATCCCATTCTAAAGCTCTCAACAGAGGGTTTCTATATCATAAAAATACAACAAAATCTATGGCTTTTAAATAAGATAGTGTTGACTTTTAAAATACTAGGGAACACAGAAATATATGAAAAAAATCACTCTGGGTTTTTATACATGTGTATAAAGAAAAACAAACTGCTTTTAATTTACAATTAATAGAAACAGGAGAAAATATGGAAGTGCAAAGAGAAGAAAAAAAGGCAAAATCTTTTATTTTAGAAGAATAATTTTTTTTGATGTAGGATTACTGCTATTTATTTAGCCATGATTAGCTGATTGAATTGGGCATGAACTCCACCTTTTTTAAAAAATTTTTTATAATTTTATTTATTGAATCACCGTGAGAACAGTTACAAAGCTTTCGGGTTGAAGTTTCGGTCATACAATGAAACACCCGTACCTTCACCAGTGCCCTTTCTCCACCACCAAAACCCCCAGTATACCTCCCTCCCATACCATCACCCTACCTGTGGGGCATATAATTTCCACATTACTCTCTCTCTACTTTGATTATATTCAATATTTTGACACCAGACCCACCATTATTATTGGGATTTTACCCCAACACTCAGATCTGCTGAAAAGGCAACAGTAGACAATTTGTTTTCTATTGCTGGTTATGAATAGCATATGATGTCGCATGGCTGCAGTAGTGGCCATGTGATCTTGAAATTTCAAAATTATAACACTTAAATCTGAAGGGATTTCAGCCAAAACCTGCTGGGTTCCAAGATTTGTTTCTGAGTCTCTGGGATCATGGCCATTAAGCAGCTTGATCAGGAGCCAGAAAAGCTGTTCAGGGGCAATGACTTGGGGACTCGTTAGAACAAGGAGGAAAGGGCTGGCTCCACCCCCATCCCGTGAGGCCTTGAGTCTCGTCACTGAAGGTCCAAACCTGACTGCTCAATGGCCCTTGGAGGATGGTGGCCACCGAGCTGCCTAGGGAGAGCAGGTGTAGGGACAGCACCCTTTTCCCCTTGAAGTGACCCGTCGACAGTAACCTACTGCGGTGTCCGGACACATTTCTGCCAAAAGTCACTGGGTTCCGAGATTTGTTTCTGAGTCTCTGGGATCATGGCCATTAAGCAGCTTGATCAGGAGCCAGAGAGGCCGTTCATGGGTGGCACTCCGGGTCTCATTGGAACAGGAAGGCAAGGGCCAGCTGCACCCTCATCCCATGAGGCCCCAAGTGTCTCATCACTGTGGGCCCAAAACTGAATGTCCAGCGGCTTCTAGAGGATGGTGGCCACCGGGCCGCCAGGGGGAACAGGCTAAGGCATGAAACCTATTCTCACCTGGGGTAGCCCAGCGCCTATAACCTACTGCAGAGACTGGACACATTTCTGCCAAAAGCCGTTGGGTTTTGAGATTTGTTTCTGAGTCTCTGGGATCATGGTCGTTAAGCAGTTTGATCAGGAACCAGAGAGGCCATGACTCCAATTATATAGCTGAGCCAGAGGTGGTTTGTGGGTGTGTATCCCACATACCTAACTTTTGGCCATTTACTTTCTTGGTAAACTTTGCCCCAAGTTTTTGGGGTCAGGCCAAAGCACAGCAGCAATTTTGGGATATCTGGAAGTCTGAAGGTGCCATCAGGCTGCTGGAGTACTCGCCTCACAGGTACAGATTGACCTGCTGGTGGCACCATACCCCCAAAAGAATAAAAATTTTTAAAATTCTCAGGATATTATAATCCCAGCCCTGCATTTGCCACTTAATCATTGTTTCTCTTAAAAATATGCAGAAATCTGAGACAATTAGTCAATGCAATTTGGATGTGTTTAGCCTGATCACTGCCTCTCTCAAGATCATGTCCAAAAGATCTTTGAAGGAATCCTTAGGATTCTGTACTGTGTGAGCCAGGTAGGATAGAGAGTACAAAGTATTCTAGTTTTCAACCTGCTAGCTGAATATATTCACCTGTTGGTGGGCTCCTGCCACAGAATGACTCAAGTGGCAGAGAAGAGAGAGGCCTGAGGAAGCTGATTTATCTCTCTCTCTCTGCCAAAAGGAAAACCTATTGGGGGAATCTTAACTTAGAGAGTAGCAACTACAGATTTCTGAGACAGAGATGCTGCATGCAGGTTTTTATACTTTCCTAGCACCTGTCTCAGTTAGGCAATGACAGGGCTTCCAGTTTTATACCTTCTCTTTATAAGGTAAACTAGGAGAGAGAGATGATTAAGATTTCAAAAATGTGTATCCAATCTCTTCCCATTCCCAAGCCCCTAGAAACATAGTTCCAGAACTTCTGGGGTCTGCATCTCCTGGGTACAGTGCTTATAATGTATGACTTTTATTATTATTATTATTATTATTTTCTTTCACTTCCAACTTAACTAATTATCGGTTCTGGTGAATAGGCAATTTGAATTCTTTAAGAGAAGTTTTGCATTGAGTCCTGCAAAGGTGAGCCTGGAATAAAGACATATTGCAGAAAGTTTATTTAGGAAAGAGAGAGAGAAGACAAAAATTGAAAGAGGAAAGGGGGGAAAAGTCAATATAAGAATATGTTACTGGGATTGGAATGATAGCAAAGCAGGTAGGGCACTTGCCTTGCATGTAGCCTACCTGAGTTTTAGCTTTGGTACCCCATAAGGTCACTGAGTCCTGCCAGGAGTGATCTCTGAGCACAGTAAGCCCTAGGCACTGCTTGGTGTGGTCCCCAAACAGAAGCAAAACAAATATGTTATCTAGCTTCATACTATAGGTGTATAGAGCTTGATACAATATGATTTTAGGAGCAAGTATACAGAATGAACCTTGAGTGCTCCTCACAGGCACAGTGAAGAAAGCAATTGTTCATCAGTTGCTGGTCCCATTGTTCAAGGCTGGTCTATTGTAATGACAAATAAGAAGCTGTATGTAATGAGAATTATGAAATTATAATGAAAATTAAAAAATGATAATGGGAACTGAGAAACTGAAACTGACCCCATAAATTAAACGAGAGAAGTGAGGGAGAAGCATTCCTTTTATGATTCCAATTAATGGAGTTAAGAGCCCACCAGCCTACCAGATTTCTCGGAATAGACGGGGTCTGACAGATTGATGGGAGCCCATGGGAGAGAGCACCTAAAGGTCGCACCAAATAGGCAAGATATACTGACACTGGCCTTGAACAATGGGGACAGCAACTGATTTGTACTACTTACAGATAGTTGGATACAGGAACGAAGGTCTCTTGTGACAAATCTACCCTTATATGTTTTCCCTTTGGGCATCTGAAAGTCTTACCTTGTGGGAAAGGTGCATTGTTTTCTCTCTCTTTTTTTAACCAGTTACCTATGTATCTCCTGTTTCACTGATAAGAATGTACATAGTTTGTAGAGCAACATTAGAGGACAAAAGAGAGACCCTCTTAGCAAACAGGGCTCCAAGTCTCTTCTCTTCTGACTTTGGGCCCTCAGGGCTGAGCCTCTACTAAATGCTCTATCTTATCCTGAGTTGTTTCTCTGTTCACTCGTGACTCACGCCAGTACAACACTATGGCATTAACTCCCACCCTTCCTCATGTGCCTACGTAAATGGCCAGAATATCCTGTGGCCTAGGACCAACCCTACCGCAGAAGCAGAGTTTTGGGATGAGCCTGAGGCATTTGTGTGAAACCTACCAAGAGGTATTTGTGTGAAACCAAAGAAGGTTCAGAAAACTACTTTTTATAGCAGTAACTGGAGGAAGAGGTGGGACAAGAGAACCTGAAGTACTACTTACAAATAGTTGGATACAGGAACGAAAGTCACTTGTGACACATCTACCCTTAGATATTCTCTCCTTAAGATTATGATGGTCTGAAATAAGAGCTTTATTGTCTTCAAGGGTGACAACTAAATAACAATTCAACATCCCTTTCTTCTCATATAACTCCTTGATATGCAGGCTGCTTTATTGACTTTGCATTATTCTTAGATTCAGGCATGATTTAAAATGTGACCAATTCTTCAATAAAATGAACTGAAATAAAATGCGTGTATAATTTTATTATGACACATAATAAAATCTAAATCGCAATGTGAGTACAGTGAAAAGCACTCATTTCTACATTTGTTATGGTTTTGTCAAAGTAAGACATACTCTGTGAAACATTTCAAGGAAAGAAAGGAAATTCTTTGAAATAAACTAGGGTATTGATGTGGGTAGAAGGAGAATTCAAAACCTAATTCCATGAAACTTGTAGCAAGTTAGGATTTCTAGTAATCCTGTAAGGTTGTACAGCTTCAATTTTCTACATAATCTTTTTTATTTTTTCCTCTAACACATCTTCCATTTTAACTCAAGATCTACTTTTTCAACAAGAATATCACTTAAACCTTTCTCCTTTATTCTGTCCTTACGTAATTTGTGTAAGCCATTTCTTCTCTTCAATTTTGTTACTAGCTAAAGAAAGTTAATGTTTCCAAACTATTGTTTCACATTTGAGAAGAAAAAATTTTTTATAACATCTCTGCTTTGTTTTACTTCTTTTATTTTATTTTGGAAAAATCATCCAAATGTGGTACATATTAACAATATTTATTTTATTTTATTTTTTATTTATTTATTGAATCACTGTGAGAACAATCACAAAGCCTTTCAGTTCACGTCTCGGTCAGTCATACAATGATCAAACACCCATCCCTTCACCAGTGCACATTTTCCACCACCAAGAACCCCAGTATACCCCCTCCCACCCAATCCCCTTCTGTGTGGCAGATTTCCACTTTACTCTCTCTCTCTCTACGTTGATCACATTCAATATTATGATAAAAGACCCAACATTGTTATTTGGAATTTTCCCCAACATTCAGACCTACCACAAAGACATCATTAGAAAATTTTTCTATTGCTGATTATGAAGAGCATATGATGTCGTGTGGCCACAATAGTGGCCACATGAATTTGAATTTCTGATATTTTAGTAATAAACCAGAGGTATTACTGACAGCAGTCCCTTGGTTCCGAGATTGGTATGTATGTGTCTGGGATCATGGTTTGTCAGAAGCTGGAGGAGGAGTTTGAGGGTGGCAACCGGGAGCACTGTCATAGCAGGGAGCAGGGCCGATACCACCCCCATCCAATGAAGCCCCACGTGCCTCTCAATGCAGTCTTATACTTGGCTATTAATTAGGCTCTAAAAGATGCAGGCCACCATGTTGCCGCCGCAAAGGGGGACAGGCGGAGGAAGAGACACCCTTCCCCTTTCAGGGCGGCATAGCACTATAGTTAAATACACAGTCCAGATGTATTTCAGTTGGGCATTATCTTTTGCTTCAGATTTTCCCACCACCATTCAAGCCTGATTTTCAGGGACAAATACTAGCTCATTTACATTCCATTGATCACTTTGCATATCAGGAAATGTCCTGGTACCTGCATGCCAGATCTATGCTTGTAGAAACTCATGGTCTCTGGGATTCCATCTGGAGAAGGTGGGGAGACAGCACCTACCCCATCTGGGACGTCCTGGTGATATTGGCTCTGTATGGGGATTTGTTTTACTTCTTTTCAATGATAATGGAAATTCATGGTCTAGTTCATTTTACTGTTATTTCATTACATAAGGGTATATAATATACAATGGATTCTATAGATTGGAAAACTTCAGTCTATCTTTTAAAAATTGGGGGTTTAACTATTTAGTCATTCATTTAACAACAACAACAAAATAGCAATAGCAAAAAAGTGTGAAGTGCCTACTCCAAAGCACTTGCCTGGCATGACTGTTGAGTGAATATTCGTTCAGTCAGAGGTGCTGAGACAAGGAACAGAAAGAAATTTATGCCATGGAGAGCCCAGGTTCTCTAAGACCTGTGACAAAGGTAGAGAGTCCCGAATTTCTTTTTATTACCATGCTAAAGTGAGGTCATCAAAAAAGGAGTTACAGGAAGAACATTCAAAGCTGAAAACTTTTCTGCATACTGAAAACAAGGTACCTAGGGTCTGCATGCTGACAACAAACAGGCTAAGTAACCTTCAGGAATCTGTGAGAAAAGGACTGACAATTTCAGTATACCGAAATTTATGAAACTATTTACTAAGGCAGCCAAAAGTAAAAGATGTTCAGCCTCATCCAAACCAGTCAGGACACACGAGAAATCTCACTCGCTTTCATGGGTCCCTATGTTCCTGCCCTTGTGCGGAGCAGTTTACGTGGGCTTATCCTGGTAGATCAGTCCAGACCCAACACCTGACAATCATTCGAACATGGAAGGTATAGTTCCTGCTTCCCTAGAGTTTATATGGAACATACATGGGGGCAATAGACAAGTTTACAATTTCATAAATTAAGTTAAAATCTGAATGACATTTAAGAATAAAACAGACTTCAGGCAAAGAATAATGGAAGTAGATGTTAAAGTCATTGTTCAAGGAAGTGCTTTCTGAAAAGGTGACATGTCAGCTCCCCATTAAATGACAGGGAGGATCTCACTCCAAAGAAGAGGAAAGAGGGAATATTTTTGGAAGAGATACAGTATGATAAAAGCTCCCGAACATACAAAAAAAGAACAATGTTTAAGAGAAAGTTAAAATATGCCAAAACATAGAGAGGACTATAAAGATTTTTGGTTTTGTTTTTAATATGTATAATGAAAATGCCTTTAACATTTTAGAAAAGGATGGTTGACTTTGCTTTAAAGTCATCAGTGTACTATGTGGATATTTTCTTAGAGAAGATATAATTGAAAACAGTGGTCAATTAAGAATAGGTTCAAATAGAAGATGATTACTGATCACCATTAAAATAGAGAAGGGCAAAATCAGGATGCATTTTTTAGAAAAAAAATGAGGAGGCGGAGGAGGAAGAAAAGAAGGAAGTGGAGGAGGAAGGGGGGAGGAGGAAGAAGTGGAGGGGGGGAGAAGGAAGAAGAGGGGGAGGAGGAAAAGGAGGAGGTGGGAGGAAGAGAAAGAGCACGGCTAGAAGGAGGAAGGAAGAGAAGGGAGAAGAGGAAGAGGAAGAGGAAGAGGAAGAGGAAGAGGAAGAGGAAGAGGAAGAGGAGAAGGACGAGAAGGAGAAGAAACACTTTTACTTAAATACATAATTCCTTAAGTATAATTAAAATGTTGGTCTTTTGCATTTTCTCATCTACACAATTATTAGCTCTTCAGAGTAAGCATGTAACTTATATGCACAATATATGCTTGACAAATACTTCTTTTGTTGTTTATTTTATGTTAACTAGACAACAAAATATTTTGTTGAAATCATATGTCAGAAAAAATAACTTGAGTACTTTCAAGTCCTTCCAGTGTTGTTTTTACTGTTCTGTTACTTGGTGAACAAATGCTAGAAAATGAAATGTTGACTTCTGTGGGTGTTTCATAAAAACTGGGAAATATCTTTGTTTGATTTAGCATTGCTACTGCCAAGCAATTACATGTGGTTTCTAACAGAACACAAATTTGGCACTTAAAATAGGGCATTGTGTACCTTGCATTTGGAGCAAATCAAAGGATTAAAAATTCATATAGATTCTCAGTAACACTTGTACAAGAAAGTCATAATCTTCCTAAGAGAGTACCAAGAGAAGGGAATAGATGAATTCCCTTGCAGCAGAATGCTTCCTTCTGACAAGTTCTGAAGGAAGCTATACTTGTATTCTTTAGTTCTATTTGACTTTCTTTTTATTCACTTATCTCTTTTCCCCATGTACCAAAATTTGTTCTCAGGGAAAAGACAATAACAACAAAAAACATAGTCCTGGCTCTGGCTTCACACCTTTTCTCACCTCTTTCATATTAATAGTATGATTATGATTAGTAATGATTACCTCACCTCTTGCATACTAATGATCTAAAAAGTCTTAAGACAATAAAGTGCAAGAAAGCCAGCATAACTGATGCCTAAAGACCAGGAGGGAATTGGAGGATCATGCACAAGGAGTCTATGAAGGAAGTGGAATGTTTTATTTATTTTTCATTGTTTGTTTGTCTTGTTTTGGGAATACACTCTGCAGGGCTTACTCCTGGCTCTGAGCTCAGGGATCACTCCATGTAGGCTGGGGTACCATATGGAATGATGGTCATATGGGATGATGGTGATAGAACCAAGTCACCCCACTGCTCTATCTGCTGTATTACCTCTCTGGTCCCATGCTTATTTTTTTTTTAATAGAAAAAGGCAGAATAAATTTAAGGACCTTGGGGAAAAGGTGCATGTAGATAAAGGAGATTGTGGAGATGCAAATAAAAGCTACCTGTGAAGATGGGGGGGTTCTTCTCTGCTGCCTCTAATATATATATATATATATATATATGTATGTATATAGTAATATATATTTTGCCTAAGTAATTGTAATGACTACATTGTCACTATTTTTATATTTGCAGACAATTTTAATTTTAAAATACATATTTTATATGTTAAAAATTATTCTTTTCTATTTTTATAGCAACAAAAATGCTAATAGTATAGACACTAGACTAATTGGTAGAAATGGACAAATCATATTTAGTACTACTTTGTGAAGAGACAGGAGTATTTATAGAAAAGAGAAATAAATAAAAAATATCCTCATTTTACATTTGAATGCCTCATTGAAGTCAGTTCATTAGAAAAAGTTGCAGCTCTTTAATATTTGAAGAGTCCCATTGGATTTCTCTGGCAACCATGGAATATTTGAAGATGCTCAGTGTTGAAAACAAATTTTTGCAATTTTTTTACAGTTCGCTCTTAAAATATAACGAGACTGCAGAAATAGTTCAGGGATCAAGTCTCATGCCTTGCATAATGCAGACTCTGATTAGAGCCCACACTGTTCCACACTATTCCTCGAATGTTTCCAGGTATATCCCTGAAGACTGCTGAGCATCATCAGTGGCTTGTGTTATTTCCAGCACTGCGAGGCCCACCAAGAAGCACCACATCCTTGGGCCTCAGTATTGAACCTGAATCTCTGACCTTGTTGGCTGACAGTCACTGAGAGGGTCCCTCTCCCCTGAGCATCACTTGGGACATAACAAGAATAGATAACAGTACTCCCAATCATAATCTGATAAGTACAGAAAACTGAGTCTAGAAATAAATAATCATTGATCATATTAAAATGACATGCTGTTTTTCTTTCAGGCAAAAGAATCCTGATGTTGGTAAATAGCAAGATGTCTGTCACCTAACTTTGAAATTTATACACAACTTAAAACCAGTAGTTAATGCCAGATGTTTATAATATCTATGATTTTTTACCTACTTATTTTATATTTCATCTCAGTTCATATCATTGTTGTGACTGTGTGTTAATTCCAAGATTTCCCTTATGCAAGTAACTGAAACATTTTTTCCTTTATAAAACTTTGATAAAAATTGAAATGATTTGTTAAGACATCAAATGGCACACAATTAAATGTAAGCATGAGAACTATTTAGTCTGATGTCAATAGATAATTTAATATTCTTTGGTCTATGTGTGTTCTTTTTGGGGGGATATATTTATTACCTATTTAGAAACTGATGTAACCATAATAATTGAAATTGCATTTAGACTAACTACTATCATAAGAGGGTTTTGGGGTTTCTGATAAAAATTCCAGAATATTATATGAGAAAAAAAATCTGCTTTTTTTTTTTTCAGTGAAAGGTTAACTTTATGGTATAAGAAGGTCAATGGGTGATAGATTCCATTCCCTTAACCAGAGAAACCAAAACCAAACCCAAAAGAAAAATAAACACAAACCCTCAATAATATAGCAAAAACAAAATGTAAATAATTTTCCCCAGACACATCAAGACTTGCCCTACGCAAATAGTGATTTTCCTGTCTTTACTTTCAGATTTTAAATGTCAGCCAACAACCTTCTTGGACTTGTTTTCTGGCACCAACTTCCCGTGGCTATTTCTGAAACCTCGTGAAGACTACTTGTTTCCCCATACCACATACAATTAACAACTGGAAGTAGCTAAGAAATTGAGAAAGTTCTCATTTGGTATTCTGCTTGCATTATGAAAATTCTAACTCATAATCTAACTACATTTTAATCTTATTTCTATCATATTAAATAAATACTTCTCGTCTTAGTGTTTTAAATAAGTTGCTGTAAATTCTTTTAAAATTATACTTTGTTTTCTTATAAAACAAAAGTAGACATATTTAATTTTGTCAAGAGTATGAACAACAGAGAAATATCAAATAATTGGTAATAGCTAACATCTTTGGGGTCAGAGAGATAGCACAGGGTGGTAAGGTGCTTGCCTCACATGTGGCCTATTTCAATTTAATCTCCAGCATCACATATAGTCCCTTGAACACCGTCCAAGAGTGATCCCTGGCTCAGAGGTAGCAGTAAGCCCTGAGCACATGCAGGGATCGCCCCAAAACAAATGAAAACAAAAACCCAAAACAACCTCACAAATCTTTAATCTTTTCTTCAATGATGTCTTTCCTGATAAGTCACTCTATCTTCCGGTTCCTTTCCTCCTTTGACAGGCTACCAGATCACCCCTTGTTATTGCTTTCCAAGCAATTACTTTACACTATACTATACTACAACCAGATAATGTACTTTCTTATTTATTGATTTTTTTAGCCACTAGGCCATAAACTCTACAGAGGTCAAGCAGTTTCGAGCACTCCTTAGGGATCCTCCTCTCCTATATCACAGAAGTACACAACACACTTTCAGATAACTGTGGAACAAATGAGTGAAATAGCTTTTAATCATTGCAAAATATTAATTATTTCATCCTCCATCTTATGCTTCTCTGGTAATATCTAGTATAATCTTTTATATGTCTATTATACAATTTCACTGTAAGCAAATGTGGCTGAATATGTACAAATATTTCCTAAGATATATATAATAAGTAAAAATTAGGGCTGGTAGAAGAGTTTGCAATCTTGATTCTTACTTCATCATTTCCCCCCAATATTTTTAACATTTCTGCCTTAACCCATTTTATACATTTCTTGAAAGCTATACTTTTAGCACCTAATTTTTATACATTTTATCTGATCAACACTTTACAAGTTAAACACGTATATAGTTACGAAGATACTATTATGACTTGTAAGCTATTAATGAGGAAGGAATTAATATTTATTTCTATTTGATACTAGTAGCTAAAAAAACTATAGCATAATTCAAGTCACTTGTCACTTGTCACTTTTCATCCCTTTGATCATCGATTTGCTCAAGCAGGCGCCAGTAATGACTCTATTGGTCCCTGTAGCGTGCTAGCGTAGCCCAATGGTGCATTGGGGGCTCTTTCAGGGTCAGGGGAATAACGCCTGTTATTGTTACTGTTTTGGCATATCAAATACACCATGGGTAGCTCAAGTAATTTTTAAAATTATGTTTGACACATGGCTAAAAATATTGATAGCTACCTGCTAAGTTGCAACAGTATTTTATTTAGATGAACTCTTCTGACCAACTTTCTTGTAAATTATGAGAAAACAATTTTATTTTTTAATTTAAAATTGTTTTAATTTAGACATTGTGATCTACAACCTTTTTTATAATAGGGTTTAAACTTAGAGTGTTCTCACCTCTAGTTCCATGACCCCTTGACATCAACCCTCCCCCAACTATCACAATTTCCTTCTCATCCACTCCCTACTTAACTCTTTGAAAGATACATTTTGAAATTTAATTGTTAAAGCCTGGGTACAATACTTTCAATAGTGTTGGTTTTAGTGATTTGGATCCATAGAGACCTCTGGCACAACAAATTATTATTATTCTTTTGGTTTTTTGCAAAGAAAGATTTATTTAGCTGGAACAAATATTCCATTGATTTCTCTGCATCGTTTTTATTTTCAAACTGAAAACATCACTGCTTGTATTTTGGAGCAGATGTATTGAAATAACCCTCTTGCATCTGATGCATTTGGTGGTAATAATGCCTTTTTTTATTAGTGAAACACCATGACTCACAGTTGTAGGCTTATAAACTTTTGTGCTTCAGTTTCAGTTATACAATGATCGACTATCCATCCCTCTACCTGTGCCCATTCTCCACCACCAATGATCCCAGTATCCCGCCCTCCCCCCCACCTCACCCCACCTCTGTGGCAGGGCATTCCCTTTTGCTCTCTCTTTCCTTTAGGCTGTTGTGGTATGCAATAGAGGTATTGAGTGACCATCGTGTTCGGTCTATAGTCTACTTTCAGCACGCATCTCGCATCCCGAGCGAATCCTCCAAACATCCTTTACTTGGTGTTCCCCTCTCTCCCTGAGCTGCTTTTTCCCCCCAGCATGTGCTGCCGGCTTTCAAGCCATGGAGCAGACCTCCTGGTAATTATCTCAACTATTCACAACAAATTATTTTAAAGTGAATGTTTTAATATTTGAAATATGTCATAATGACTGACATCTTTATGCCTAAGATGCTGACCACTGCAAGAACTACTAACTGCAATATGGCAGAGGAACAAATAATCTCTTTGTATGTTCTAAATATAGAGCGTTGGATTCTATTTCATTTCCTTACTTGTCCCTTATGTTTGAGTTCCAATTATTCTTATGTTTTATCAACACACTATTATGATCAGTGTCAATCCAATAACTGATATCACATGTCTATATTTCTTTCAATCTGTGAGGAAAACTCATTTATCTTTGAATGAATTGATATGTGTTTTCATTCCCTCACAATATGACATAGAAATTTGGAACATTTATTTTTGATACCTGTATAGTCTCTGGGCAGCTAGGGAAGTCCCCAGTGGCTCTCCCCCTTGCCACCTGGTTTGAGTGGTCTTGGGTCGCTCCCCAATTGAGACAGTCAATGCCATGGGTGGACCAAGGAGAAAACAAGGGCGAAGCTGGTTGATGATCAGTTGCCATTTATTCCATTCTCCCCACGTGCCTGTTGTAGTTTCCCCAAGCCCCTCATTCTAGTCTCACACTCCCCTTATTCCTGTCTCCTCCTGTCTCTCCCACTCATCTCTCTGTGCTCTATCTCGCGGCCCCATCTCTCATCTCTTTGTACAACTGCTCCTGCATTCCTCCCCTACATTCTTCACTCTCTGTCCCCCTTCTTAGTATCCCCACACTCCATCTTGCTCTCCTGGTCTCTCTTGTCTCCCTCAAACACTCTAGCACTGGGGGCTGACACCACACCGTAACTGGTAGCAAAATCAACATAGGAAAACCCTTCCTTTGCTAAGAGGCAAAATACCACTCAAGGTGTTTTTCTCCTTTCCTTAGTCCAATAACTTAATTGACATCTTAGTTCTACTTCTTAATATTAATTATTTTGTATGGCCATAGTAAGCGATAGATAGAGCTTGTAGGGTGGCTCTCCTACCACAGACTCAGACTACAGTGCTCAGGCCAGATTAATCTTTCCTAACCCTAGTAGGGTCCGAATCTAGTTATTACTTTTTGGATCATGACAGAATTTGTCCATGACCATGCTCTTAACTTATAGTTAAGCATTATGGCACTCTGGCCAGGCCCGTTTCAATGCCAGAGTAGCACATAGCTCACTGCTTGCCCTGGATTCATCTGGTCCTCTTAGGGACCCTGCTTTTGGGGTTCTAGGAGACAAGGGCAACTAAGGCTTAAGTCAAGAGAACAAATGTCCAGGAGGTAAATGTCATTCAGAGTCAATTAACTCCCAAGTTACAAAAGCATAGCATTAACTGTCTTCTTGTGCCCTTACAAAAAGGACATTGCTCTGAATTAACTATGCAAATGACTTAAGGAGAAAAGAAAAACAATATTTACAAGTCAACAGAGCACAAAGAAAGAGGTTAGAAATAAACACAGAGGAATGGAAGCACTGTTATGGGAGCAACCCAATAAATCTAAGCTCCCTGCGGCAAGGCAGAAAGGACAAACCAATGTTATCCTACAGATATCCTTGGTAAAAAGACCAAAGATAAACTTTTTATTCCATCAATAAATACTCAGGTTTAGGAAAATTATAACTTTGCTAAATCCCAACCTTATCACTTTTCCAATAGGGTGACATCGTGCTTAACTTTCAGAAGTAAGATCAAATGTTAAGTATTATTATTTTTGATGTTGTTGTTTTATTTCCGTTGACTTAGACTCAATGAGCTATAGGAATAAACTTGGTATTCTTGTCCAGATTCATAAAGGTGAATTAAAGAGAAAATAATCAAAATAGATAAGAATGATAATCTTAATTTCAAGCTAATTTGTTCTTTGGTTTGACAAAATAATCAATGACCACATAATTTTTTAGCACTTCATGTCGTCATTAATTATCCATGCTATATAGCAAAAGGTTCATGACAATAAAGTATTATTGATTTGCTTTCCTGGCTATTATGATCCAGCACTATGCTAACTTTTTTTTTTCTTTTTGGGTCACACTCGGTGATGCACAGGAGTTACTCCTGGCCCTACACTTAGGAATTACTCCTGGTGGTGCTCAGGGGACCATGTGGGATGCTGGGAATTGAACCCAGGTCAGGCATGCAAGGCGAACACCCTACCCGCTGTGCTATCGCTCCAGTTCCAATACTATGCTAACTTGATACAGCTTAAGTGAAGTTTAAAGAGTGGAGAAGTTTGAAAAATGTTTGGTTTGGGGGCCTCACCTGGAGGATAGGTAGTGCTAGGGATCAAACTTGGGTTGGACACGTGAAAGGCAAGAGCTCTACCTACTGTGCAATCACTCTAAAAAAAATGGAAAGTTGTTAAGGTTTTAAGGATCAATTAAGCTGTGTGCCTTATTTTATAGTCAAAAAAATTATTATGCAGAGCCAAATGAAGAAATTAAATTATATAGGAGACAACTTATGTAGTTTTAAAAGTATTCACATCCTTACCTCATAATTAAAAACTGACAACATTCAAACCAACTCTGTTCAAATTTTCCATTTTGGAAGTCATCTTCGCATTTTCCCTCTCACTATTCCCTATAGAATACCACCAACTTTATTTTTTATTTATTTTTATTGAATCACCATGAAATACAAAAAAAGTTGTTTGTGATTGGGTTTCAGTTATACGGTATTTCAATACCTATTCCTCCATCAGTGTATATGTCCCACCACCAAAGCCCCCAATTTCCCTCCCACCACCCCTACAGTCCTCAGCTTGCCTCTGTGGCAGACACTTCTCTCTCTCTCTCTCTCTCTCTCTCTCTCTCTCTCTCTCTCTCTCTCCCTCTCCCCCTCTCTCTCTGTCTTCTGTTCTGGACATTATGGTTTGAAATACAGGTCCTGACAGGCTATCATGTATATCCTTTTATCTCCTTTCAGCACTTTCAGTTCTTGTCCAGAGTGATCATTTTTGACTATCACTATCATAGTGGTCCTAACTTCCCTCACCCCTCCCACTTGTGGCAAGTTTCCAACCATAGACCAGTCCTCCTGGCCATCATTATTCTTGGGTATTATTCTCATCTGTCACTGTCACTGTCCTCCCGTTGTTCATCGATTTGCTTGAGCGGGCCCAGTAACGTCTCCATTGGAGACTTCGTTGTTACTGTGTTTGGCATATCGAATACATCACGAGTAGCTTGCCAGGCTCTGCCGTGCAGGCGAGATACTCTCGGTAGCTTGCCGGGCTCTCCGAGGGGGGCGGAGGAATCGAACTCGGGTCGGCCATGTTGGCCGCTTGTAAGGCAAACGCCCTACTGCTGTGCTATCGCTCCAGCCCTTATTCTCATATTATGTGTTTTTTTTTCATATTCTGCAAGTGAGTCCAGTCATTTTCTGTCTGGTAGCATGATTCTCTCCAAGACCATCCATTTATAAGTGAATTCTTTTTTTTTTTCTGGAAGCTTAGTAGTATTTTACTATACCACCAACTTTAGCTGCTTGTTTCCTTGATATGACTATCAGATTACTCTATATCTCTTTGTTCTTTCCTGAATTGTATAAAAAGCCTCCCGTCCTTATTATTATTATTATTATTACTATTATTGTTTTTCTTACTCCTCAAATTTGTCCCAAGGATAATTGATTCTATTGCATGACTTTCATTGTGTCTCTCTGGTACATTTTTAAAGAACTTTAGATAATTTCAAAGGCCAAAAATTATATAATTAACTGTCCAGTTCTCTACCTACATGTATATACCTTTATAATGGAACACTATTAATGTAATGCCATTTTGGGCACTAAACAGAAGAAATACTAAACTTACTGGTGCTGCTTTACAGCAAATTATGCCATGCATAAATCATCTTCATTTACATTTTTAATTGCATCATCATAAAGTAAAGCACACCTCCATTACCATTCTATTCATCATATCTAACTTTCATGCTTCTGGGTTCCATTATATATTGTTCTCTGTGATACCTGACTATGATATAGGTTTCTAACTTTTCTACAAATTTATTGCTTAAACATTGGCTACATTGTTTTAAGGTCTTTATTTTTTTTAATTTATTGTTGGGCCAGAGCGATAGCACAGCAGTTAGGGCGTTTGCCTTGCACACAGTCAACCCGGCCAACCTAAGTTAGATTCCTCCGCCCCTCTTGGAGAGCCCGGAAAACTACAGAGAGTATCTCAGCCCCAAGGCAAAGTCTGGCAAGCTATCCGTGATGTATTCCATATGCCAAACACAGTAACAAGTCTCACAATGTTACTGGCCTGTTCGAGCAAATCCATGAACAACAAGAAGACATGAACAACAGGAAGAGAGTGTTACAGTGCTACATTGTTGGTAGAGTACCATTAACAGTGAAAGAGAAGTTTGGTCCAGACCATTTTAAAATAAGTTTATGTTTTGATCACTTAATCACTTCACTTAACTTCCCGTTAGTCGTCGATTTGCTCAAGCGGCCACCAGTAACGTCTCCATTTGTCCCTGTCGTGTGCTACTGTAGCCCAGTGGCATCTGTTCGCTCCGGGAACATGAAGGGCCTCAAACCGATCGTTCATGATCTTGACAAAGAAGTCTGACCATCTGGTAGGTGGGCGGCCATGCGGTCTTTTGACATCCTGTGGAATCCAGTCGGTAACAGCTCTAGTCCAGCGGTCGTCTTTAAATCTCATTACATAACCAGTCCATCTGATTTTCGACACCTTGGCAAATGAGACAGCGTCCCTGATTCTTGATCGTCGACGGATGTCAGAACTCCAGATTCTTTCTCTCATTTGAGTGAAACGTGATATTCCAAGCATAACTCTTTCTATTCTTCTTTGGGAGACCCGAATAGCGTTCTCATCTTGTTTGTATAGGGCCCAGGTCTCTGAGGCATATGTTAATGCAGGAAGAACTGTGGAATCAAAGAGATGTGCCCGGAGCCAGAGGTTCTTCGTCCTCTTAGCTATTGCTTCGACGTTCTTGAAAGCGTTCGAAGCCGCTCTCTTCTTCCTGCGAAGCTCGGGTGCCAGGTCATTTGTCATGATGACTTCTCGACCTAGGTACACATAGCTGTTGCATTCGGAGATGGTCGTTCCGTTGAGTGCGAATGGGGCATCAGGAACGAGGCTGTTTCTCATAAACATTGTCTTTGTAACATTCAGCTGTAGTGCTACCTTTCCACACTCACGGTCAAAGTTGGTCAGCATTTGTGCCGCTTGGCTGATGTTTGGTGTTATTAAAACAATTTCATCAGCAAAGCGGAGGTGGTGGAGTTGCCGACCATCTATCTTCACTCCCATTCCTTCCCATTCCAGTCGTCGCATGATGTTCTCGAGGGTGGCACTGAAGAGTTTTGGTGAAATGGTATCACCCTGTCGCACCCCTCTCTTGACATCAACGATCACTTCTTTGTAGAATGGTGAGATCCTGGTAGTGAATCCGCAATATAGCTCAGGGAGGATCCTGATGTATTGGGCTTGAATGCCCTGATTGGCTAGGGCTTCAATGACTGCTTCCCTCTCAACAGAATCAAAGGCCTTCTTTAAATCAATGAACGTTAAACAGAGCGGCATCTTGAACTCCCGAGAAACCTCAATGAGCTTGGTTATCATGTGGATATGGTCGATGGTGCTGAATCCTTTGCAGAATCCGGCTTGCTTGCATGGTTGTCCTTCATCTAGTGTTCTGCCAATCCTATTTAGGATGACTCGAGTGAACAACTTGTAGATGACAGACAATAGGCAGATCGGGCGATAGTTGCCAATGTCATGGATGTCTCCCTTCTTGAACAGTAGTACGGTCCTGCTGGTTTTCCATTGGGACGGAACCTTGCATTCAGACAGGTAGCGAGTGAAGAGCCGAGCCAGTGTATTGATGAGTATTGACGGAAGGTTCTTCAGGTGTTCAGGTCTGACCTTGTCTGGGCCGGGTGCTATTCGTTTCTTTACTAAGGAAATGGCGTGTCGGATTTTGGAAGGGAGAATGTTGGGAATGACATATCCATCCTGTGGAGTTTGGTATGTCGGCAAGTGGACATGGCTATCAAAGAGATTTGAGTAGAAGTCATGGATAATCTTCTCCATTGCCGTTCTGAAGGATGTGATGGATCCATCAGGACGTCGGAGGGCAGTCATCTTGGTCTTGTAGTTGGCAAAGGACAGCTGGGCGCTGCTAATACTTTTCCCGGCTTCTGCCACATCTACCAGTACTTCTGCTCTTCTCTCTTTGATGTCTTCCTTGATCGCATCTCTGCACTGCTTTGCGAGCTCGGATGTTAGCTTGCGGTTGCCTGAGGCATGCATCAAACCACGCTGGCGAATTAGCTCAAGAGTTTTCAAAGATAGGCGATTTTTTGTGGCTATCTCTCTCTTGGCGTTCCTCGCACATTCATGGAGGTGCTGAACCAGTCGATTGTATTCCTCGTCAATGTTGTCAACAATGGCATCTTCCCATGTTGCTGCAATAGTACCAAAGAGTTCCCAGTTGGTGGTCATTCTGGGAGTTCTCTTTTTGAACTTTGCAGCCCTTTCTCCCCGCTCTGTGAAGTAGAATTTTGCACGAAGGAGACGGTGGTCTGATCCCGTTCGAAATTTTGGGACAACAGCAACATCGGTCAGGCAAAACCGTGGATTGAATATGATGTGGTCTATTTCGTTGTGGAATTGTCCACTGGGAGACTCCCATGTCCATCGTTTAGATTCTGCCTTCTGGAACTGAGTTACCATGAATGGTCTTGGTTGACATGATGAACTCAGACAGTCTCTCACCCTGTTCATTCCATTCTAGGCATTGGGTCCCGATGTGAAGTTCTTCAGCTGATCTTCTCGGTCCTATCTTGGCATTAAAATCATCCACAATGATCTTGTAGAAGGTGTGGTCTTCTTTATAGAACTTCTCTAGCTCCATGTAGAACTTCTCTATTTCTCTTTCATCATAATGAGATGTTGGTGAGTAGGCAAGGAAGATAGAAACTGCAGGCAGTGAGCCACATCTATTCAAATGTAAACGTCAGATTTGGGTTGTTAGGCATTTGAATGAATCAATGCTCTTGGCCAAGTTTGTGTTGACAAGGACACCGACGCCTCCAACACCTCTTTTATCGCATGTTCTGAGGAACAATTCTTCTCCAATGTAGAAAACGGCATGGTGAGATTCGTGCCTTCTTGTCTAGGTCAGACCAATGATGTCGTACTTAATCATTTGCGCTTGTACCATCAGGTCCTCGATGGATGCATCTGATGCTAACGTATGTGCCTTGAAAGTACAGACGTTCATTTTTGTCTTCCTTCGTTGTGGCAGCCTAGGTCGGCCTTGCGATTTTGTCAGCCTCTCCTTTCTCATCCTTCTCAGTGCTGCCATGTCGGTGAAGCCTTCAGGGTCAGGTGAATGAGACCAGTTGTAGTTACTGGTTTTGGCATATCGAATACACAACGGATAGCTTGCCAGGCTCTTCTGTGCGGGCGGAATACTCTCGGTAGCTTGCCAGTCTTTCCGAGAGGGATAGAGGTTTTTGGGGCGACCTATAATCACCCTTGCAGGTGTTACCATATTTGAACCCTATCAAATATAGTACAACAGTTCCGGAAGATGGGTATTTAGTGTCTTATGATGTGTCGCGCGGCTGCTTTGCGTTCGCGCGGGTCCAGAAAGCGTCCTGAAGTGTGGCTACGGCTGGGTAGTGGAAGTAGTGTCTTGTTTTGATAGTAGTACCTAATTGAATATGATGTTCCAGAATTTTACCTCATCTCATAAATCTCTAACCATTTAAAAGAATGAAGACCTTCTTTAGCCAACACATCTCAGCTTCTTTACAGTTTTATCTTTGTTTATTCAAATGGGGATTTTGTGCCATCTTCATGATGATTTTTCTATGGTCATTAACTTAGAACCTCTATCATTGAGATTCTCACTGTTTCTCTTATCCTTCTATAGATTTTAAGGATATTGAATCTTTCTGACTAGTCAGATGTTACTTCTCTCATTCTTTGGGACAACTGTAAATTACAATTAAATTATCTCCATTTTTCTCCACTTTTGATACATCTGGGATTGGAAGTAGGAAATGACCTGGATTTTGAATTATAGAATGCTCAAAATATAGACTTATATGTTTATTTTTATAAGTAGGTTGATCTTATGCTAAAAGAATATTTTTTCTTTTCTGCTTTTCTAAATAAAATTGCCTCATGCACCCAAGTATATGTTTTGATTCAGGAGATAATTTTCTATGGGTCATACTCATACCCATACTCAATGTCATTGAGCTATGATATTGAATATGGGCATACATCAGACTGAAGAAGAGGAGAAAGGAGAAATCATAACTTACCTTTATAGCATTCTCTTTTCATTGAGATTGCCAAGTTCCATGAAAATGGGAACTTTTCATTATACTTCTTTGTTTGTTTTTTATTTTTATTTTTGGACCACACCTACCAATGTTGAGGAATTGCTCCTGGTTCTGTGTTCAGGGATGTCTACTAATGATGCTTGTGGGACATATGAGAACCAAAACCTGGTAGACCACATAAAGATAAGTAGCTTACCTGCTGTACTATCTCTTCAGCCCCAAAGATTTTTTTCACAATATTCTTAGTACATAACTGACATTCAATAAACAATTTCTGATTAAAAACTTATAGACCTATTTGTTAAAAGGGTTCACTGACATTGCACTCTGAGAAGTTATTGATTTTCTCACAGATATTTTCTTGATGCAACAAACACACATGACAGTCAGAAAGAAATATGAGATCATGATTTTCCTGGACTATAAAATATAGAGAAATTGTTTCAAGAAATATTTTAAGGACAAAAATGTCTTGGCAATAATTCTTTCCTGTTTATACCAACACTTCCCACATTCGTGGTTCTAATTTTATTGTGGCATAAAGATAATGGGAGAAAAATCTTGAGAATTTTATAACATATTAGTGCCTGGGAAGGAAAACATTTACACATGAGTATAGATATAATATAGTTTTAAAATAGCGGCTCCCCAATTTTCCCTTCAAGGGCCATGTTTGCAGCTTGGTAAATGAAACACATAAAGCTTAGGAAGTGCCCGGAGCTTGTTAAATTAATTTAGCCCCTCTCTGTAAGTGAAATGTCATTCTTATTTATGGACTGCACAGTTAACCTCTGGTTGTGTGATTCAGACTTCTCAGTAGTAATAGATTTTTAAATAAATGCTATATTTATTTTAAGGTAGAACAGTCTGTTTAAGATGTAGTCTCCAAAGTATCCAGGACACCCCTCTTTATCATTTTATTTCATCGTACCTCTAAAACCAAGAGGAAAGCAGTACATTTGTGACTCTGCAACCTCAGTAGGAAAAGCCATACATTTAGATCTAGTCTGTACCCAGAATTCAGCTGTGTCAGTTGCACCTGGTTCTTTTGCTCTTCCTGGCTCCTATAAGTCTGAGTTGGGCACAGTCAGTCAATAAGAATGATATTATACTCTAAATAAGAAAACTTCATGATTATTTTTATTTATTGAAAACTTATACCAATAAGAGTAACATATTTATCTCAATTTCATAATTATATTTGAAGTAAAATCTATTTGGGGGTGGCACACCCAGCAGTGCTCAGGGTCTATTCCTGGTTTTGGTCCAAGGGGGCCCTCATGGTAGTGGTCAAAAATTATATGCAGAGCCTGGAACTGAAGTAGTGTTGAGCATCTGTCAGACAAGAGCTTTATCCCTGTACTATATCTTTCACTCAGAAGATATTATTATTATGCCCATTTTATGAAAAAAGTATGGTTTATTCAAAATAATTAAGCACTTGATTTGTAGTAAGTCTTGATTTATGTATCTGACTACAACATTACTGTACCACACCCTTAGTTTTACAACCTCTGTTTGAAATTAGCTCAGGTTAATTTCATCTAATCTCTCTACTTTTCTAGAAGAGGTGGAGAGACATATGGTATAGCCCAAGATTTGCTGAGTTACCTTTCTGAATAGTAAGGCCAAGGAAAAATTACATATGAGACATGTAATTATGAGACATGTAATGAGACAATTTCAACCCCAAAATGTGTTGAGGCAGGGAAAATGAATAATAATTTGTTGCCCATAACCTCAAACCAAAGAAAATATTTGAGAATTTGTCTTCAGTCCAATTACTGCTTACCCACATAACCTCAACCTCCACTACCTTGTCACTTTTTATTTTGTATGTTCCTTTTGACTCCAGTCTCCAAATCCTGGAAGTCTTAGGATCAGTGAGAGATAAGAATAGCAGTGAAGTGGTAGAAAAGCCTTTTAGAAACAAATACTTGGCCAACAGACATGTCTATTTGCTTACTCTTTTCCCATTAGGCTGAAATAGCAGGACTTAGATGGGTGCAATGGACTGAAGAGAGATGCTGGGTCTTTCTGGAACTTTTAATTTATTTCTGCACAGATAATGCATGTTTACTGATTTTTCACCTTTCCCCCATAGTGTTTGTGTGTGTGCGTGTGTGTATATGTGTGTGTATGTGTGTGCCTGTGTGTGCATCTTTTTTGGTCACATCTGGCAATTCTCAGGAATTACTCCTGACTCTGCACTCAGGAATTATTTCTGGCTGTCCCCGGGGACCAAATGGGATGCTGGGGATAGAATCTGGCTTATCTGAGTACTATATCTCTGGATCCTCCCATCCTACTTTATCTTGCACTCTTTTTTGACTTTCTTTATAACTTATTATCCTTATTCCTTTATAAGTAGACACATGGAGAGTAGTGAAAATTTTAGCTTTAAACTCCATCCTTAATACTTATCTGGCTAAAGTAAGAAGATGGGCTCAGAATTCTAGGCAAGGCCCCAAGAACTGAAATATGTATTCACCATTGTTACTATGAGAAATTTCTTTTGTTGGATTTCTTTGACTCCAGGATTGCTTCTTTGTGTGCATCTGTATTTCTACACAGCACCAAAGAGGTATTTTTGAGACTTCAGAAAATTCACCATCTTTAAAATCAGTTTATTCTCAACTTTCTTCTGTTGCTGAATTTCAGGGTCATAATTATTGCTTTGCTTAAAATTGAAAGAAGAAGTCTCAGACTCTGGCTCAGACCCTGGACAGGACTCTTGCATTCATGATTATAAACAGTAAAGTAGACAAGGTTAAAAGGATTACTTTTAAAATTTGACTTTAAATTCTAACCAGAAGATTAGAACTGCAATCTCAAAAGTCTTTGCCATGCTAGTGAGATTCATAATCCCAAATATCTATATAAAAATTGTTAAAGCTAAAAATGTATGTTTTATTGCTAGTATTTTTTAAGGCAGCTTTCTTTAGTGATATGTCAACCTTAAATACTTCACATAACTTTAAGACAACCCAACCGCATAATTATAGGGAACAAAACAGAGAATTTTGACAAATTTCAAGATGTAGGCCAAATTTTGATTTTAAAATAGCACTTTAGGATTGAATTTTTATTCTTTCTCATGTTTCTCAACCTATTCATAAGGGAATCATTAAAACTTCTAACTTTTCAAATGGGATTTGGCATATTCCTTCAAACTATTTTCTACAGTGTTGCCACATATTTTCTAATTAGCATATTTTATGCTTCACATATACCATGAGACTATATTGGGAGACCAATGTCCTTTGGGTTGGAGTGATAGCACAGCGAGTAGGGCATTTGCCTTGCAAGCAGTCAACATAGCCGGCCCGGGTTTGATTCCTCCACCCCTCTGGAAGAGCCTGGCAAGCTTCCGAGAGTATCTCGCCCACACGGCAAAGGCTGGCAAGCTACTCGTGATGTATTTGATATGCCAAACACAATAACAATTGTCACAATGGAGACGTTACTGGGCCCGCTCGAGCAAATCGATGAACAACGGGAGTACAGTGACAATGCCCTTTAAATTAAGACTAGTTTTTAAATGTTCTACTTATTTAGTATAATTTTTTATCATGTAGTGATTAAGTTTTTGTGTATATTCTCTGTATCATCAACCAATAGTACAGTGTAGTGGATGAAAAAATTATACCAATTGTTTATTTCTCCAAAGTAAACGTGGCATATTCTACAACAGAAAAGTTTAGAGAAAAAAGATATAAAGATATTTACTTAGAACATTTAATGTAATTGTCTATTGGTTTATAGAAACAAAAGAAGCTCTTCATAAAATTATTTTGATTGTATTTTAGAGCATGTATTTAATATTATATTACATATAACATATATATCCATTTAGATGATTAATGTAAATGCCTTTAAATGTTTATATCAAATATACACACAGACATAAACTATTGATATCCATCAGAAATAATGTCAAATCCTTATGTTAAATTATCACTTTTTAAGTATCCACTCTGAATTGGCATAATATTGTTAGGACTTGTAATCCATCTATGGAGAAAATAATTGACTTCTGCAATATTGGACCTATATTCTGGTGGGCATAAAATATTCATATGAATATTCATGATAAATAAACTAAATAGCATGCTAGAATTCAAAACTGTTATAAACTGAAACAAGTTAAGGATGTATAGTTTATGTGGTGTGAATTCTCGAAAAAGTTGTCTAAGAGGACCTTGCTATGAAAAAGACATTTGTAGGTTGGAGAGACAGTGCAGCAGGTATGTGCTTGCTTACACGAACCCACAAGGGTTTGCTCCCCACCACTCCACTTGTTTCCCCTCCTGCCAGGAGTATTCCCTGGGCACTACTGGAAGGGTTGAGTACCCCAACCCCATTTCAAATAAAGATGACATTTGCAAGACACTTGAAGAAGATTCAGTGTGAGCTATATAGATACATGAAAGGTGATGAGTTTGGACAGAAAGAAAAGAAAATGTAAATTTCTAACTTTGATTTTCTATAGTAGAGTTATGGAGGAAACGGTAGATGGAGAGGCCTAAACAAAGTAGAAAGATGGCAAGTAACTGTGATCCAAAACATACCATGGCTTGCAGTTTATGATAACATTGTTGATTTATACTTTAAACAAAATACAGAATCATTAAAAGGATTTGAGGAGGGGAGTTCTATGTTTATGTGTTGGGATGACCACATTTTGTTGAGACTAGATAAGGTTGACATGTAAGAATAAAAGCAGAGGGAGTGGGTGATTAGTCTGGATCTAGACAGCACAATCTACATAGGTCAAACAGTGGAGGCAAGGGAGATGATTTGATAAGTGACTTCAGGTAGGTTTATGGGTAGTTTATCAGTGGAAAGGTTGAGTTGTATGGTTGTACATCTATGATTGTAGTTGTCTATTGAATGGTAAACATATAGCACAGCGGGTAGGGCATTCGCCTTACAAGCGGCCAACATGGCCGACCCTAGGTCGATTCCTCCGCCCCTCTCGGAGAGCCCGGCAAGCTACCGAGAGTATTCGATATGCCAGACACAGTAACAACAAAGTCTCCAATGGAGACGTTACTGGGCCCGCTCGAGCAAATCGACGATCAACGGGAGGGCCTTTACCTTTTACCTTTATTGAATGGTAAATGTGGTTCATGTAATCACCTCAATTTTCCCTGTTGTACAAATAAAGTGATAAACTGAGTGAGAGTGAGACTAGGGGATTGTCTTTAGTGGTGATTGAGAATTTATGATATTATCACCAAAGAGAATATAGGAGAGTTAAAGAATAACGGAAGAAAAAAATTACTCCCCCAACCACTGTGGGCCCTGTCTGAACTTAATGTTCATGCATAGAAAATGAATCCAGTTCATCACTGTGTATTTTTCTCCAAAAAAATGTATGGAACTGGCATGGAGGGAATACTGGGTTAGATTTACCTGGTTCTTGTTTTTTTAAGTGTGTTGGGCAAAGCAAAAAAGATTTATAAAAGACTCTAAATTGAGACAAATTATAACTTGTCATGAAATTTAAACTTCCTAAGGAGAATAAGGGCACATGATTACTATATGGTGATCCTATCACTTCTGTAATAGAGAAAGACAGAACAGTTTGGCTGGAGCTACAAAATAAGCCTGAAATTTTTCTTGTAGTAAAGACCAAAGTACTGAATTTAAAGAAAAAATAAAACATATCAAGCAATTCTATGAAGACAATTGGAAATATAAATTAGATCCATATTGTATGATATGCTAAGAATATGTCAAAGGGGAGATATGCTGTAATCCACAAATTCAAAACTACATGCATATGTTCCTTTTTCCACTCATAAGAGGAAGTGAATCATTTTGAGCAAGGTATCAAGAAGGACTAAAAGATATATTGATGGTTAGTAGTACGTATTGATGAGAAGGTAATAGCAAAGTCAAGAACTAAGTCATTGTTGAGATAATCAGAGTTTTATTTTTCTCACACACTGACAAGAAGCTGTCCATCCATGACCTGTGTTTTCAAGTCTTCATGTATTGCTATAAAACTTACATACCAATAGAATCTAGGTAATATATAACATGCCTAGGTCATGTTGATAAAAATTTTCCATGAATTATTGCTGCCCAGTTTCCTTTTTTTGCACTTGTCTGTAGAGGTCGCTAAGGTTCTACAGATACATACTTCCAAATGGGAGTGATAGATGTCCCTGAATCTCTGCAAGAAGAAAAGTTGCCAGGAACAATCACATTAGATTGTATGATAAGGATATAGAAAATTTTAATGTTAGGTAACTAAAAATTTTATAGTTCCTTATTACATGCATCAGTATTATCCTGAAGATCCCTACATCCACAACCTACCAGGAAAAAAAATTAAAAGTGAGAGTAAGTAGATTGTCAGTGAACTAACACTTTTGTGTGACATTCTCTTTATTCTCTTTTCATTTTCACAGATTCATAATTAACAGTACCCAAAATAATTAAGAAATTAAGATAATAAAATTTATTAAAGTAATATGAACTCTTACAGTAAAGAGTGAAAAAATAGCAAGAAATGATGAATTTTTCCCCACTAAATATTGGCACTGTCAAAAAGGGAGAATGGATTAAATGAGAAATAAATGGATAAGCAAATGGAAGATACAAGGTTCTACTTAGGACTAAGGATCCCTCAAGCTCTCTCTCAAGCTCTAGAATCAGGTCGTTTACCCAAAGTAAACTCTAGCAATAAATGCAATCAAAGCAGCTTCCTAAACAAAATTGGGGTGCAAGTGCTATGGAGAACATAGGTGGTAAAAGGAATAGAGGGAATGTAATAATAATAACCAAGAAGATGCCTAAGGTTTCCAAAGATAATATTGTTAGATTAAATACAAGAGAATATTGTTAGATTAAATACAAATAAACCAAGAAATAAGCAAAATATAAGTATGGTAGAAATAAGCAAAATATAAGTATGGTAGTCAGAATAATTGCCTTCCAAAGATTTCCAAGTTCTGATCATAAGAAACAAGACAAGAAGTAATCAAGCTTGCAAATGGAACTAAGAATTTGAATCAGTCAATTTTGAGATAATAAGGTTATCCTTATTATCAAAAGAATAAAATAATCTTTTAAATTTAAATGAAGCAGTGTCAAACAAAGATTTAATTTAAAAAAAAACTTTAAACATAGAAGAAATCATGAAGTATGGAATATGGTTAGTCTGAAGAAGCTGAGAAAGATATGGAAAAAAATTCTTCTCTAAACACTCCAGAATGGAATGTTTGGGCACTTGTGTTGAGAATACATAAAAATTGAGTTAACAATGCATCCTGGGGGAGGGTCTCACTGAAATAAATCCACTGGAGAATACCATCAGAATCTCAGGGAGATTTATCACTGCAGAACCTGGGCTGTAGACAACGTCAGGCATAAGGAGCACTTCCTCTACGTTGGGAGGTGGAGGCTGGGGTGCGGTGGGGTGGGGGATGCTGCAGCAGAAATTGAAAGAGAACATGACCAGCATGCTGGTATCAGACTTAACATGCCAACCTAAGAAAAGTAGCTGCTGGGCACATCAGAAGTACACTGATACTTTTATAAAAATTATGCCTTGAAGGCTGAAGAGATAGTACAGCAGCGAAGGTACTTGTCTTGCATATCCTGTACATCATATACTGGGCCAGAGTTTGAGTGTCCATAAGCCATGACCATTGACATTATTACATCAAGTATCTTTTCAGACCACAATGCCATGAAGGTAGAAATCAAAGAAAAGTAGAGATAAAGAGTTCCAACTTTTGGAAACTGAACCCAACCCAATCATTGGGTCAAAGTGGAAATCAAAGAATAAAATTTTTTCTTCAAATAAATGAGAATGATGACAAATGATCAAAACCTAGGGTATCTAGCAAAAGCAGTGTGAAGGGAGAAGTTCATGGTAATATAGGCCCACATCAGGACAAGAAAAAAGGCTAAAATAAATTAGCAAACCACACAGCTTGAGTGATTAGATCAAGAACAAAAAATGAATCCAAAGTGGACAGAAAAAGGAAATAAAAATAGGAGCAGAATTCAACATATAGAAACCATGAAAAGAGGGACTGGAGAGATAGTACAAAAGATGTGTTTTCCTTGAATACACCCAGCTTGTTTTCAATCCCCAGCATCCTATATGTTCCCCTGAGAACTGCTAAGAATAATTACTGAGTGCAGAGTCAGTAGTGACCCCAGGGCATATTGAGTGTGACCCCAAAACAAACACATTAAAAAAACCCAAAACCAAAAAACTGAAATCTGAACTGGATTAGTGAAACCAGGAACTCTTAAAAAAAAAGAGTCTAGTCCTTCCTCAGGCTCATGATGAAAAAGGGATATAAAAGCTAATAAATGGAATCAGATGAAAATGGAGAAATTGCAACAGATTTTTCAGAAATACAAAAAAATCATGAAAAACATTTTTTGAAAATATGGGGACCCAGCAAGTTGAAGAACCTAGAAGAAATGTATGAATTTTCAGAATTACACAACTTCCCAAGATGAATCAGGCGAGAGGAAAAAGAAAACCCAAAGAATCCAATTACAAGAAAAGAATGAAAACAGTAATAAAATATTTTCCCCAAAACAAAAGTTTGATCCCGATAGGTTTTCTAGTGGTTACTAAAAATCCTTCAATAAAAACGCAATACCTTAAGCTCTTCTAAAATATTAAAGAATTATAAATCTTTCCTATTAGTTTTATAAAGTCAACATCACCTGCATGCCAAAAGCAGACACAGACATTTTAGTAAAAGAAAATTACAGACGTCAAACATCATAACAGACCACATTCAACAACATATCAAAAGAATTATGCACCATGATCAAGTGGGATACATTCCAGGGATACAAGGACGATTCAATACATGCAAATCAAATAATGCAATGCACAATATGAACAAAATGAAAGAAAAAGTTCATATGATTACATCAATAGACATAGGAAGTTTTGACAAGATTCAGAATCTATTTATCATTAAAAATCCTCAACAAAATAAGATAAAATAATCAAAATAATGGTAATATCCAATAAACTCACAGCCAATATCACATCCAGTAGAGCAAGACAAGCAATGTACCCTCCGACATGAGGCACAAGATGAGGGTGTCCAATTTCTCCACTATTACTCAGAAAAATTTTGAAATTCCTTGCCTTAAGTATAAGCTCAGAATGGTGCCAGAGCCACCAAAATTTAATAGTGACTTCTGGAAACATTAATAAATTATAAAATTTAGAGTAAATGATAGAAATATTGCCAGTGCTTTGTTCTAACTTTTCTCTCTTTAAAATATAAAATCCTTTCATATGTAGTGAAGATATTTAGAGATTAATCTTAGAATATGTCCCTCATAAAAAGGGTTTTGATGTTTCATAATAGTTCATAGCAATTTGTAAGTGTTGAGTGGGGATAAGGAGAGAAGGTAAATCCAAATAAATAAGCCCAAATTCTAACACCAGACTAATTTTAGTTCAATTAGACTAACAGGAAGTGATTTCTTTTTCTTTTTAAATCAATTGCAGCAAATTTGTATAGGATTTAGTGAAACTAATCTTATATTCATAGCTGCTTAAATTGAAAAATGAGCTCTATTAACTTTGTAAGCCAGTGCAAGTTGAAATCTTTTGGAAGGTTTCATAAAACACAATGATGGTGGCAACCAAAAGGAAAAGATATTGATATTATATCAATTTTATGCAAAAGTGAAAAGTCACCTAATAGTACACATACCACTGGCCCATGTGTTGTCTTGTTATGCTATTACTACATATACAGTTTTTTCTATTAAATAAATTGATCCTGTAAGTTTTCTCTAATCAAGGAAATAGGAACTTTTTTCACATCTACAGAGATTTTTATTGCAATGCTTTTTTTTTGCACTAGCAGACACTTAAAAAATATCTACAATATAGTGTTTTCTAAGATCAGTATTCCCTTCCTTAAGATAAAATATTTTGTATTTTTACAGTACTATTCATATTTCCCCCTTTAAAATTTTCTTTTCATTTTTTTCAATTTTCATTTCTTTTCAATTTCATTACTAAATTTTATAGTTAGGCTTTACCTATATCATATAGGCTCCACAGTATATCTGCAAGCCTATATGCTATGTATATAGGCTCCAAAGTAGCACTGAACAACTCCCATTGATCATCAATTGTTGTTCATCCTGGTTTCAGTGGGCACCAGGAACATCTCCAATGTGAGAATTATTACTGTTTTTGGCATATTGAATATGCCATGGGGAGCTTGCCAGGCTCTGTGGTGTGGGTGAGATACTCTTCGTAGCTTACTGGCCTCTCTCAGAGTCATCACTTAATCACTTAACCTCCTGTTAGTCATCAATTTGCTCGAGCAGGCGCCAGTAATGTCTCCATTTGTCCCTGTCACGTGCTAGTGTAGCCCAATGGAATCTGTTTGCTCTGGGAACATGAAGAGCCTCAAACCGATCGATCATGATCTTGATGAAGAAGTCTGACCATCTGGTAGATGGGCGGCCACGCGGTCTTTTGACATCCCGTGGAATCCAGTCGGTAACAGCTCTAGTCCAGCGGTCATCTTTAAATCTCATTACGTGACCAGCCCATCTGATTTTTGACACCTTGGCAAACGAGACAGCGTCCCTGATTCTTGATCGTCGACGGATGTCGGAACTCCAGATTCTTTCTCTCATTTGAGTGAAACGTGATATTCCAAGCATAGCTCCTTCAATTCTTCTTTGGGAGACCTGAATAGCATTCTCATCCTGTTTACGTAGGGCCAGGCCTCATATGTTAATGCAGGAAGAACGGTGGAATCAAAGAGATGTGCCCGGAACTGGAGGTTCTTCATCCTTTTAGCTATTTCTTCGACGTTCTTGAAGGCGTTCCAAGCCACTCTCTTCCCTCTGAACAGCTCGGGTGCCAGGTCTTTTGTCATGATGACTTCTCGACCTAGGTACACATAGCTGTTGCATTCGGAGATGGTCGTTCTGTTGAGAGCGAATGGGGCATCAGGAACGAGGCTGTTTCTCATAAACATTGTCTTTGTAAGATTCAGCTGTAGTCCTACCTTTCCACACTCACGGTCAAAGTTGGCCAGCATTTGTGCCGCTTGGCTGATGTTTGGTGTTATTAAAACAATGTCATCAGCAAAGCGGAGGTGGTGTAGTTGCCGACCATCTATCTTCACTCCCATTCCTTCCCATTCCAGTCGTCGCATGATGTTCTCAAGGGTGGCACTGAAGAGTTTCGGTGAAATAGTATCACCCTGCCGAACCCCTCTCTTGACATCAATGATTACTTCTTTGTAGAATGGTGAGATCCTGGTAGTGAATCCGCAATATAGCTCACGGAGGATCTTGATGTATTGGGCTTGAACGCCCTAATTGGCTAGGGCTTCAATGACCGCTTCCCTCTCAACAGAATCAAAGGCCTTCTTTAAATCAATGAACGTTAAGCAGTGCAGCATCTTGAACTCCCGAGATACCTCAATGAGCTTGCTTATCGTGTGGGTATGGTCGATGGTGCTGAATTCTTTGCAGAACCCGGCTTGCTCACATGGTTGTCCTTCATCTAGTGTTCTGCCAATTCTATTTAGGATGACTTGAGTGAACAACTTGTAGATGACAGACAATAGGCAGATCGGGCGATAGTTGCCAATGTCATGGATGTCTCCCTTCTTGTACAATAGTATGGTCCTGCTGGTTTTCCATTGGGATGGAACCTTGCATTCAGACAGGTATCGTGTGAAGAGCCGAGCCAGTGTATTGATGAGTACTGATAGCTGGGTCTTCACGTGTTCAGGTCTGACCTTGTCTGGGCCGGGTGCTGTTCGTTTCTTTAGTAACGAAGTGGCGTGTCGGATTTCGGAAGGGAGAATGTTGGGAATGACATATCCATCCTGTGGAATTTGGTATGTCGGCAAGTGGACATGGCTATCAAAGAGATTTGAGTAGAAGTCATGGATAATCTTCTCCATTGCCATTCTGAAGGATGTGATGGATCCATCAGGACATCGGAGGGCAGTCATCTTGGTCTTGTAGTTGGCGAAGGACAGGCGGGAGTTACGAATACTTTTCCCGGCTTCTGCCGCATCTACCAGTACTTCTGCTCTTCTCTCTTTGAGGTCTTCCTTGATTGCATCTCTGCACTGCTTTGCGAGCTCGGACGTTAGCTTGCGGTTGACTGAGGCATGTGCCAAGCCACGTTGGCGAATAAGCTCAAGAGTTTTTGAAGACAGGCATTTTTTTGTGGCTATATCTCTCTTGGCGTTCTTTGCACAATCATGGAGGTGCTGAACCGGTCGATCGTATTCCTCGTCAATGTTGTCAACAATGGCATCTTCCCATGTTGCCGCAATAGTGCCAAAGAGCTCCCAGTTGGTGGTCGTTCTGGGAGTTCTCTTTTTAAACTTTGCAGCCCCTTCTCCCCACTCTGTGAAGTAGAATTTTGCACAAAGGAGACAGTGTTCCGATCCCGTTCAGAATTTTGGGACAACAGCGACATCAGTCAGGCAAAACCATCGATTGAATATGATGTGGTCTATTTCGTTGTGGAATCATCCACGGGGAGACTCCCATGTCCAACGTTTAGATTCTGCCTTCTGGAACTGTGAATTACCATGGATGGTCTTGGTCGACATGATGAACTCAGATAGTCTCCCACCCTGTTCGTTCCATTCTAGGCCATGGGTCCCGATGTGAAGTTCTTCACCAGACCTTCTCGGTCCTATCTTGGCATTAAAATCACCCACGATGATCTTGTAGAAGGTGTGGACTTCTTTATAGAACTTCTCCAGCTCCATGTAGAACTTCTCGATTTCTCTTTCATCATAATGAGATGTTGGTGCGTAGACAACGAAGATAGAAACTGCCAGCAGTAAGCCACATCTATTCAAATGTAAACGTCCGATTCGGGTTGTTAGGCATTTGAATGAATCAATGCTCTTGACCAAGTTTGTGTTGACAAGGACACGGACGCCTCTGACACCTCTTTTATCACATGTTCCGAGGAACAATTCTTTTCCAGTGTCAAAAACAGCATGGTGAGATTCGTGCCTTCTTGTCTCTGTCAGACCAATGATGTCGTACTTGATCATTCTCGCTTGTACCATCAGGTCCTCGATAGATGCATCTGATGCTAGCGTACGTGCATTGAAAGTACAGATGATCATTTTTTGTCTTCCTTCGTTGTGGCAGCCTAGTTCAGCCTTGAGATTTTATCGGCCTCTCCTTTCTCATCCTTCTCAGTGTTGCCATGTCGGTGAAGCCATCAGGATCAGGTGAATGAGACCAGTTGTAATTACTGGTTTTGGCATATCAAATACACAACGGATAGTTTGCCAGGCTCTTCCGTGCGAGAGGAATACTCTCAGTATCTTGCCAGTCTTTCTGAGAGTCATGGAGGAATCAAACCTGGGTCAGCTGCGTCCAAAGTAGATGCCCTACCCGCTGTGCTATCACTCCAGCATATATCTGCAAAAAAATTTTTTTATTAATGACAGGGGAGATTATACATAATGTGACCTAAGTACAAAATAAAGTTAATGCACTGTAGCACGGTCCTCCCATTGTTCATCAATTTGCTCAAGTAGGCCCAGTAACGTCTCCATTGTAAGACTTCTTGTTACTGTGTTTGGCATATCGAATATGTCACAGGTAGCCTGCCAGGCTTTGCCGTGTAGGTGAGATACGCTCGGTAGCTTGCTGGGCTCTCCGAGAGGGGTGGAGGAATTGAACCCGTGTAGGCCGGGTCAGTTGCGTGCAATGAAAACACCCTACCCACTGTGAAATCGCTCCATATATTTTATTTATTCATTCATTCAAATTTTTATTAGTGAATCACTGTGGCATACAGTTACAGACTTACAAACTTTCCTGCTTTCGTTTCAGTCATAAAATGGTCGAGTACCCATCCTTTCAGCAGTACCCATTTCCCAGCACCAGTGGTCCCAAGCATCCCTCCCACCACCCGCACTCTGTCCCCTCCACCGCACCCCGCCTCTGTGGCAGGGCATTCCCTTTTGTTCTCTCTATCCTTTTGGGTGTTGTGGTTTGCAGTAGAGGTATTAAGTGGCCATCATGTTCGGTCTATAGTCTACTTTCAGTTCGCATCTCCCATCCTGAGCGGGTCCTCCTAGCACCCTTTATTTGGTGGGCCCTTTTCTATCTGAACTGCCTTTTCCTGCAGCATGCAAGGCCTGCTTCTAAGCTGTGAACTAATTCTTTGGTATTTATCTCTACTGTTCTTGAGTGTTAGTCTCCCATTATGTTACTTTATTTTCCACAAATGAGTGCAATCTTTCTATGTCTGTCCCTCTCTCTCTGACTCATTTCACTTAAGCTGATACTTTCCATGTTGATCCACCTATATGCAAATTTCATGACTTCATCTTTTCTAACAGCTGCATAGTATTCCATTGTGTAGATGTACCAAAGTTTCTTTAACCAGTCATCTGTTCTCAGGAACTCAGGTTTTTTCTAGATTCTGGTTATTGTAAACAGTGTTGCAATGAACATTTAAGTGCAGATGTCATTTTTATACTATACTTTTTTTGCATCTCTGGGGTACATTCCCAGAAGTGGTACTGCTGGATCAATTGGGAGCTCAATTTCTAATTTTTTGAGAAGTGTCCACACTGTTTTCCAAAAGGCTGAACCTGTCAGCATTCCCACCAGCAGTGAAGGAGGTTCCCTTTCTCGCCACATCCGAGCCAACACCTGTCGTTTTTGTTCTTTTGAATGTGAGTCAGTCTCTGTAGTGTGAGATGGTATCTAATTGTTGTTTTGATCTAATGCAATATACTTTAGATACCATAGTTGAAAACATATTTATGCAAATGTAAGTAAGCATATATATCATATTACTGTATCACTGTCATCCTGTTGTCCTCCAGAGTAAGAACTAGATAAGATGTTGCACACTTCCAGGAGCTGGGTTTTATAGTCTCTGGGTCTTGGCCATTGATGGGATTACATGGCAACAGGGGCAGTTGGTGGGTGTAAAGCCTACTTACTGAAAGATGGGGGATCTGGGTGGAGGAGGCCCAATTTTGATCCCAGCGGGCTTGGAGATCTCAGCCCCGGGTCACGTATACGTGGGTTCCTCTGCCAGTTCCTTCGTGTGTGAGGTTTGTCTGAACGTGTGGAGAGTGGTTTTAAGCATGGCTATGGCTGGAACTGGAGGTCTTCAGCTGTCGGGGCTCTGCTCGGGGTAGGGAGGGAGACTCAACTTGCACCTGTCTGTCCTTACTGGGGCCCTTTGGAGGGGGAGCGGGTCAAGCCTCCCTCCCTGCCCCGAGCAGAGTCGCCGCAGCCGAAGACCTCTGGAACCAGTCAAAGCCATCATATTACATAATTTTAATGTGTTTAGTTACATAGGTTAAATCATATAGCATTCACTATAAATTGACTTTTATTGGTTTCTTTTTCTGGTTATTCCATTTATTACCATTTCTTTATTTTTTTTTGAAGCAAGCAATATGAAATAAAATTGTTATGTGCCTGCTAAGGTGGCATATTGGGGGATGGAAGGGAAACTGGAGACATTGAAGGGATGGGAGATCACACTGGAGGTGGGATTAGTATTAGAACATTGTATGCCTGAAATAACTTTATTATGAATAATTTTCTAAATCATAAACAAACATAATTTTTAAATCACTTTTTAAAATTGTATTCCAGTGCATTTACACAGTTATTCGTGATTGGATTTCAGTCATATAATGTTCCAACCCCCACCTGCTCAGCAGTGTACTTTTCCCACCACCATCGGTCCCAGTTTCTCTTCTGTCCCCCACCCTGTCCCACTGCCTGCCACTATGGCAGACACTTTTTTTCTCTGTCTCTGTCTCTGTCTCTGTCTCTGTCTCTATGTCTCTGCCTCTATGTCTCTGTCTCTGTCACTGTCTGTCTGTCTCTCTCGGCTCACCCCTCGCTCTATCTCTCTCCCTCTCTCACTTTTCTTTTGAGACTTTATGGTTTGCAATACAGATAATGAAAGGTTATCAGGTGTATCTTTTTACCTGTGCCCTTCAAACCCTCCCATTCCCCCTGCACGCCCCCCCCCACACATACTCTTGTGGCAAGCTTCCAACCATTAACCTGTCCTCCTGAGCCCTGTATAGCCTCACCTTGGATATTAGTCTCATATTATATATACATATAATATATATATATATATATATATATGTTCTGTCACTCTCCTCCCATCGTTCATCGATTTGCTCGAGTGGGCCCAGTAACATCTCCATTGGAGACTTTGTTGTTACTGTGTTTGGCATATCCAATACATCACGGGTAGCTTTCCAGGCTCTGCCGTGTGGGCGAGATACTCTCGGTACCTTGCCAGGCTCTCCGAGAGGGGCGGAGGAATCGAACTTGGGTTGGCCATGTTGGCCGCGTGTAAGGCAAACGCCCTACCACTGTGCTATCGCCCCAGTCCATAAAATATATATATGAGCGATAGCACAGCAGTAGGGCGTTTGCCTTACATGCGGCCAACATGGCCGACTCGAGTTCAATTCCTCCGCCCTTCTCGGAGAGCCCGGCAAGCTACCGAGAGTATCTCGCCCGCATAGCAGAGCCTGGCAAGCTACCCATGACGTGTTCGATATGCCAAACACAGTAACAACAAGTCTCATGATGGAGACATTACTGGACCCACTCGAGCAAATCGATGAACAACGGGAGGACTGTGATACTGTGATATATATATATATATATATATATATATATATATTTTAAAGAAAGAAACCTTTGGTCTGGGAAAACTTCTTTTTACATAAATCCCTCTGGTCATAGATTTATGTGAAAATTCTCAAATTTTCTGTCCCAGATGGCTATAGCCACTAAATCTTCTAAGACTACTGAGTTAAAGTATTGATTTCAATTCGACATTTGGTCCAAAAAGCAAATTTAAAAAAACCATAGAATTCCCATATAATCCAGAAATTTGTCTTTTGGGTATTTATTTAGAGAAAGGAGAGAACTATCCTGAAAATATATTTGCTTTATCATGTTTATTTTAGCATTATTTTCTATAGCTAATGTGTGCAATGAACTTTAGTTTACATCAATGAAGAAAAGGAGGAATAGTTATGCAATGCAATATTATTTGGCCACAAAAAATGATATTTTACTTTTGCAACAATATGGATGAACCCTGGGTTGGAGCAATAGCATAGCAGGTAGGACGTCTGCCTTGCATGCAGCCAATCCAGGTTCGATTCTTCCACCACTCTCTACCTAGAGTATCTCGCCCGCATGGTAAAGCCTGTAAAGCTACCCGTTGCGTATTCAATATGCCAAAAACAGTAACAAAAAGTTTCACAATTTGTTGTGAGACGTTACTGGTGCCTGCTTGAGCAAATCGATGAACAATGGGAGGAGAGTGACAGTGACCCTAGTAGTAAGTGGGCTGGAGCGATAGCACAATGGGTAGGGCATTTGCCTTGCACAAGGCTGACCTGTGTATGATTCCTCCATCCCTCTCAGAGAGCCCAGCAAGCTACCGAGAGTATATCGCCTGCACGGCAGAGCCTGGAAAGCTCCCTGTGGCATATTCGGTATGCCAAAACCATTAACAATAAGTCTCACAATGGAGACGTTACTGGTTCCTGCTTGAGCAACCGGAGGACAGTGCTACAGTGCTACCCTAGTAAGTAATCATGTTTATTGGAAATGTGGTTATTTTTAAAGGCTCATATAGTATATTGAATACTATATTGAATACTACATTTGATAATATATTCCAGAGAAATCAATTATAAAATATACTAAAATTCTCATTGTTCAATTAGTGATGAACACAGTGACTAGATAAAAGTAGATTTCCCGTTCGGGATAGGAGATGTGTGCTGAAAGTAGATAAAGGATCAAACGTGATAGCCTCTCAGTATCTATATTGCAAACCTTAATGCCCAAAAGTAGGGAGAAAGTATGGGGGAAATTGTCTACCATAGAGGTGGGGAGGGGATTGGGAAGGGAGGGTTACTGGGGACAATGGTGGTGGAAAATGTGTACTGGTGGAGGAATGGATGTTCGATCATTGTATAACTGAAACTCAAACATGAAAGCTTTGTAACTGTTTCTCACTGTGATGCAATAAAAAAGCAACTACATTTACGATAAAAAAAATGAATCCATTTAGAGAGAGAACAAAAGGGAATGCCCTGCCACAGAGACAGGGTGGGATGGGGGGGATGGGAGTGGGAGGGATACTGGGATCCATGGTGGTGGAAAATGGGCACTGGTGGAGGGATGGGTATTTGATCATTGTATAATCAAAACCCAAGCACAAGTATTCGTAAGTCTACAACTGAACCTCATGGTGTTTCACTAATAAAAATTATTAAAAAATGAATACATTTAAAAATTTTGGAAAGTAAAAAAGAAACATTTTCTTAAATCATGGCCTTTTTTATTTATTTAAGTTATTTAGTGAGAGGCAACTTTGTGTATGATGTGTGAAATATCAGCAGAAATGCCTTAGCTATAAATGTTCAAGATCTGCACTATTTAATAGATATTTAACTTAAGTTACTTATGTAAATAAAATACTTTCAGTATTCATAAAAAAGTATCTTTCCATATGGTAAGTTTATTTCTTATGCCTTATTTTTCTATAAATTTAATTTTATTTCATCTAGACACCTGATTAGATTATGCCACCATATATTATATGCTAATATAAAGATATAATATTCTTTGCTGAGAAAATTAAAAAAGAAAATAATTTTCCATTAAATATACATTATACTATTCTAATAGCCATCAAATATAAAATATACTATTCTAACCATCATATAATATTACTAATATTACCATATTTACAAGCAGAAGATAAATTAAAACCACATAAGATAGTATGAGAACTAATAATTGGTAAGCTTCTCATATTTTAAGATATGATTAAGGAGAAAATTCCAACTAAAATTAATAAGCATTTCCCCCAATTCATATTAAATTGAAACTGAAAAATTTCTGGGTTTTCAATAAAATTTTAAATAATTTTATCAAAAATAACTTATTTTTGTTTGGTGCTTCAGTGTTCAGGGAATACTTCTGCAGTGCTTGGGGAGCCACTTGCCACTCAAGGCATTGAACTAGGGTTGGCACATGCAAGTTAAGTGCCTTAACCCCTGTATTATCTCTTTGGCCCCAACGCTAATTTAATATTTTTTCCATTGTTCTTTTTTCATGGTTACCTTTAATTTCCCTCTAAAAATGAATGAGTTTCTCAGATGGGGCAAAGCAGAGTTTTCTATTTATATTCAGAAATACAGAAACAGTATCCCAAAGTATTTTGGGAGAAATAAAAGTCAGAAACTTCAAAGGTATGATGTTGTAATCGATGGTTTATAAGCACCCTTGGAAGTAGCAGGTAGTATTCTTTGGCTAGGTACCTGCTCTCCAGCTCTCTTTACAGGAGAATGAATCATCTGTGACTTTTGCAAGACGCAGATTGTGGCTATTCCTTTTGCTATACACTGAAATAACTATCCCATGAGGAAATGTGTAGCGTTAGAAACCCAGACACAGAGGCACCAAAAGTTAAAGATCATCAGTTTTAAATCTGCTCTGGTTTTTATAGTTCTACTAGTGCATGAGGAGTAATGGGAAATAACTAAACTAATATCAATTCAACTGTTGCCGAAGGGTCTCACCTAGACCCCTTTTTCTCTTTAGTTTGTTTCTATGGTATTTCAGGTAAAATTAGGCTGAAAGTACTGTTGTAAAACTTGGAAGTATTTCATGTACACCTCATACACAGCATCTGCTATAGACAGTTCTGGCCCTAACAAGCATGCAATAGCTATTACAAATTTGATTATATATTAGATTATAGCTGGCCTTATAATCATTATTGTACTTTTGACTTAAATGAAATTCAATCAGGAGCCATTTGTAGAATGCATTCTACAAGATTATCAATGGCTTCATAAATGCAAAAACTAAAATCAGCAATTTTGAAATGAAAACCTCTCAGATAAATTCATGCAAACAGAATGTGTTAAATCCATTGAAAACAAGGGATCATTTATATGAGCATGTATTTATTAACTTCATGCTACTATTGATGCTGAAGGAGCATTTTGAATATGGTTCCCGGGAGAATTTAATTTATACTCAAATACTTGATATTTTTAAATTTATTGCATACCTACAGTTCTAAAGTTTCTAACTAGTTCTAAATTTTCTACAAGTTGAAATAAGACATGATAATATTTAGTAAGATTGTATAAACTAAGACTATAATCTAAGAACAATTCTACTCTGAGTGAGATCTGTGATGTTATCCAAAGAGCAAAATATGTATTTTGAAGTAGTTGGCATATAATTTGCCTCTTTTTTTTCCTGTTTACTCTCATCTGACCAGAAATTTTATCTATCCAGATAAGAGAAATTCCAGGAACCATTAAGTATTACTGAATTTAATTATTCTAATGGTATTTGACTTTTCATGTATATTTATCTAATCTACCAATTATGTTTTAGCTCCCTAGAGCAGTAATGATGTTGCTGCATCCTTGATACTTTATTTCCAGTGGTTTGAATTCTACAAGATTCCATAAGTTCAGTGAATATGTGAAGGAAAAGAATGATGAGTTCCATCTTTAGAAAATAAAGCTTTGTTTTAAACATTTATGATGCAGAATGGCTATTTAAAGATTAAATAGAGGGATAAATTGGCAATTTTTCCAGATGTAAGCTCATCAGTGTATCATTCTAGTCTAGAAGTGAAAATGTCTGTGCCCTGTTGTTGAGTCATTCTAACAAGTCCCTAGTCCTTCTATTAGCAAAAAGGACCTTACACTCTCACATATGAGCATGTGTTGATTAATTTATTCTAGAAATCTCCACAAGAATAAATCAGTTACTAAATTTTAGAAGTTGAGATTATAAATTAAAATTCAGTTTTATAAATATTTTGCTTATTTCTAGCTTAAAATTGTCACCGCTGAAAGCCAAATTTCAAATATACCAATTTTGAAAAAATAAAGTTTTATAGTTCCCCAATTCAGCATATGATTTCTAGATCTCTTCCTCTATAAATCCAATTTACGTTTTTTTCCCTCTTGAAGGAAAACCAGTTGTTTTAGATCATCACTGCCTCCTTAGGTTGTGCCTCCTTACTCTCCAGTTTAGAGAAAAGTAGGAAATTCAGTTCATCTTGCTGCTTAGTTTAGTGAAAGATAAAAGCTTATATACAGGGGCCCAAATCATAAATTAAATGTTTTTTTGAGGTAGACATGATCTTTTAAAATATTACTGTATTTTCAAAACCTTAAAATTAAAAAATAATGGTCATTAGGTTAGTCATAATTTTAACTTCTGTTTCCATGACACAGGTTCAAATATGTGGCCCAAAATTATTCTTTCTTTTCCCCATTACTAGGGAATTTTAAATGATGAAAACATAGAGATTGAATTCCTATTATGAAGAAAGCATAAAAGTTCAAGTGGCAGGTTACTTAATTACATATAGAACTTCTATACCTGAAGGAAATCATATGTCTGTCTTTATGCATATACAGACATATGCATATTCAGAAACAATGATTATTAAATTAATGTGATTCATCAGTTCTGCTCGCTCGAATAATAATTCTAAAATGTCTTTCCTGGGCTCTCTTCATGGTGACTATGTTTAGTAACATGCAGAGATGGTGTACTGGACAAACTAGAGGAATTTTACCAACGCATGCAAGAAACACATAATCTCTAGGGAAGAATAAAATATATTTGGAACTTAGGAAAAGGCTGATGGGTAGCATAGATAGTGAGAGAAAATTTAGATTGTGTTTAGGTATTACAAACTTAAAAAAGAACAAAAGTGAGAAAATAGATATATGGTTTGTATTCTGTACAGCATTTAGGGAAATAATCAGTGGGTAGTGTTAATATTGTTTGTGTTATAAATTCTTTATTGCCTTGTCAGAATACTCTGCTTTTATATTCTCATGTTTTGTTTGTTTTGTTTTAGGGACCAGACCCAGCAGTGCTCAGGGCTTACTCCCAACTGAACTTAGGGATCTCTCTTGATGGTGCTCAGGGAACCATAAACCCAGGTGAAGGGCAAAGCAAGCAATCTCCCTGCTATGCTATCTCTTCAGCACTCAATACATTCCTTTGAAGAACTTTCTTGAACTTAGTGACAGAGAATTAAATAGGATAATATTTTTAAGTAGGCAAAGATTATGAAGCTAGAGTACTAAGTATAAATCTGTCTTTTCCATTCTAAAAGTGTAACCTTGAGCAAATTTCTTAGCCCTTTTTCATCCTACAGTTTCCTGTAAAATAAAAGTAGCAATAATATCTACCTTATTTGATTTGAGGGATAAATCACACATATTTGTAATTCTGATATATATATATATCTTAGAGAGTCAAAAAACATTAAAATTCACTTTTGTGTTTATTTTTGAATTTGATATTTATGTGAGATATTAAATTTAAAATCAAACCTTAGATAAGTTATAAACATTGTCACAACACACTCTTTGCAGATACTAAATTAGTCATGAATTAGGAATTTTTTCTAAAATACACCTGGAAATACTTTCTAGATCTACTTTTCCTTAAAAAAGATAGAACAAAAAGATCATTTAATTAAATACTAGAGAGAGAGAGATTTACTGAGAGTCATAAGGTCACTATAATCACAGTCACAGATGGAATTTTATACATCAAACATTAACAACTCAACCATATTGACACAATAAAATCAAAGGCTTTCAACTACTGCTAATCTTAATGTTAGTGGGAAAATTGAGAAGACCAAAACAAACTTGTTTAAGTTCAAAAGGTTAACAATAATCACATCAGAATGGCATGTGACAATTGGTTTTGAAGATGGGCCAGGAAAATAGATTCGCAGAACAAAGATAAAGAAGCTAGTGGGTACTCAGATTAAGAAAACACTCAAAATTCCAAAATAATGAAGCACAAGATTATAAGGAGGAACAGTGTGTTAGAAAGTGACAAGAAATCCAAACAGGAAACAGAGATATCTATGAAGAGAGCTGAAATTTTCAGTAATTCTACTAATATTGACAATAAATTGGGAGAGACACATGGGGGGGGGGGAAAGGGTAGGTAGATAAAATGGTATTCATCTGAAAAAAAAGTAGTTTTTGATTTTTGGGTCACACATGACAGTGCTCACATTCACTACTGGCTCTGTGCATAGGGATCACTCCTAAAAGTGCTCAGAGGTCCATATGGAGTTCTTGGATAGAACCCATGTCATGTCTTCCAGGTACAAGGCAAGCTCCCTACTTTTTCTCCTACCCACTGTACTATCTTCTTAATAATATTAAATGTTTGGAAAAAAATTTTCAATTTTTATACATTTTATTTTCATAAAGCGGTTCACAATAGTTCATTACAGATAATGTTCAAACACCTACCTCACCTGTGAGCATCTTCTTACCACAGTAAGAAAGAAGTGTGTGAAGATTGTTGTATTTCGTTCTGGAGCCTTGTAAGCCATATATAAGAGAATACAAGCAAGTATGTTAAAACCAAACAAATGTGTGCTATTTTAGGTATATCACTGGGTCACATGTCCACAAATGCGGTCGTGCGCTCCAAGAAATAGTGCATCATGCTCTTCTGGGAGCTTTACTTTATAGTCTCTGGATCTTGACCATTGATGAGATTACATGGCACCGGGGGGGAGGGCAGATTGTAGGTGTGACTGTCAAGTTACTGAAAAACTGGGGAGCTGGGTGGAGGAGTCCCAGTATCAATCCGAGCAGGCTTGGAGAATTCAGCCATGGGTACGGCATACCTGGGTTCCTCTGCCAGTTCCTTCATGGGTGAGGCTCCTCCAAGCATGTGCAGAGTGGCCTTGAGCATGGCTATGCCTGGGTTCTGGAGATTTTTGGCTGCCGGAATTCTGCTTGGGGTGGGGTGGGAAACTCGACCCACCCATTTGAAAACAGAGGAAAAGGTCTACCTTTCTTCTCTTTGTCACCTAGCCCAACAAATTTCTTGCTTAATCATATGAATTTACCATAGACTATAAATAATCTCCATCTAATATAGGCCCATGTTAGAAGTGGGGTGTTAATTTAAACATAACAAAAGAAGGTTGAATTTTTCCCTTTACATCATCTTTATAAAATGTTCTTATCAGAATCTCTAATAGCTATACTAATAAGCCCCAGTAAAGCAGTACAGAAGATTACTCTTTGTTGGATCTCTAGAAAAGATGAAATCTCAAACTCTCAGTATCTATTTTTATAAGGAATTTTTTTTAACAGATTCTAGAGTTCAATGGGAAAGAGAAAAAGCACAAGAACTTTCTTTTCTCATAAGGCACATGATGTACACTTCAGTCTACCACAGGGCAGTGGGCTATCATTAATGCTTGTTACTTGGATAAGAATTGCACTAACCCTAACCTTTCCAAATATAGTAGACTTTATTGGGTTATTTGTATAATAATTTACTACTGAAGAGATTTCACAGCCCACACAATTTTACTTCAACACCATCTTATAGTCTGAAGAATTACAATTTTGTTCCTTTAATTTGAAGTCTTGGAAGGAGAGTTCATACCATTGATGTGAATTCTTTGCAATTATAACAATTTGTCTCTGAGAGAAGATATACAGAAATAGAACCTCTCAGAAATGGGAAAAAAACTTATTGGTCATAAACACTGAAGATAGTCCCCTAAGTGTCAAAGATATTGGAAACTGCATAAATCATGTTCATGCAAAATACTACCCTAAAATTATTGATGTAGTTTTTCTGACATATCTAGATAAATTTATGTATATCTTTAAAATGATAACAGTAATAACAATTATGATAATTCATCAGTAAAATTCTCATGCCTATGACTAAACCTCTATAACTTTCAATGGAATGCTTGAGTATATTCATATTACCTATGCTTGCTTGAATGATAAAGCATGCCACATGTCTCTGCTCTTACTATCCAAATGGAATTTCTGAAGCAAAGACCTGAAATCTTTTGATCCTTCTTAAAAGACTAGTTCCATAATTTTCCCACGCCTTTGAAAAAGAGATGGAGAAATTTCAGATTTTATCATCATGAAAAGGAAGGCAGAAAACAACCCTTCAAAACCAGCTTTATTTATTCCTCTAGATTTGGAGAAAAATGTGTTCTCTGTACAAAAAGGAAAATACAGAATAAAACTACTAAATACATTTTATTTTAGCATTATAGAATTATGTAAGTCACCATGCTACACTGGTCAAATTGTGGAGTTACTTAAACTCTTCTACACTTGATACTAACTATACATTTAAAACTAAGTATACAATTTTGATAAAGATGTAGAGTTATGACAATTACATCATAATGTACAGTAATACTACAACCAAAGGTATCACATATTTAAATTTTTATCCATATTTCCTAGCAAAGTATTCTTAATGGAGCATAAAAATGTAACTAAGTTACATACACATGATAATCAAATAGGTTGTTTGCATGACACTGTGTACCATATACAACATGCTTTTCACATATTATATGCTCAAATTTGTGTTTCACTGAAAATATATTTACAAGGCATGTCTGTTCCTTGAAACCTCAAGAAGACTCAATACCACAGAAGAACTAAAAGTATGTAATTGTGGTTCAGCAAGAGTTTCTTTATTGGGAATAGGATAGATGCTTAAATATTAAAGTTCATACTTCCATCATCTTTTTCCATCCCTGTGATCTTTAATTTCAGATAGTATAAACTATAGTTGTGAATCTTCTAAATTTACAGAATTTTATTCTACCTTTGTATTATCAAATTTTATACAGGTTTTGGAGATAAATAAATGGAGTAACCAGAGATGCATATCAATGATCTGTTTCTTTGATTTGATGTATAATTTTGATTGCATGTTTGATTTGGTTGCAAACCAAAGGAGAAATAATCTAGTATTGAAGTTAGTTTTTGTGGTCTGGCCTAGTTCAAATATTCAAAGTATGTCAATGTGAATGCTTCTTGTTTTTTAACTTGGAAAGCTATTTATTTATAGAATCTTCAAAACAACAATGTTTTATTTTGTAATAATTCTTGGGTCATCATTACAAGTTATTTATGAAGTTTTGCTATGAAAAAGTTAGCTCCTGCTAGAAATTATAAAGAATAATCAAGAACATATTTATTATGGATGCAATGGATCACTATTACCCAGAATTCTTAAGTTAAAGTTCCAATTGAGTCTCAGGATCTAAGAATGTCACCACCTTTTGGAGTTAGGTTCTTTACAGACATAATTAAGTTTAAACAAAATCCCTAGAATAGACTATACTGCAATATCTCTGATAGCTTTGTAAGACCTAGTCACAGAATATTTGTTAACGAAGAAACAAGAGGGAACACAATGTAACGAGATGGGAAGAAATTTTTGTTTGTATGTTTTTGGTTTTGTAACACGTCCAGCTGTGCTGAGACTCTAGCTCTTTGTTTAGGGATCACTCTTGGCGGGCTTGCGGGATCATGTGAGGTGCTAGGGAAAGCACTGGGGCTGTCCATGTGCAAGACAAGTGTCTTATCTGCCTTTCTCCAAACCATGGCAAAAATATTTTAAGGTCTACCAGTTCCTTCCTTCTTGATATTCAGGAAAATAGAAACCCCATTATACCAACACTTTCATCTTGGATTTATGCTTCCTAGAACTAAGAGAAAACTCATTTTTGTTATCTGATCTTTGGTACTTTGGTATTATGGCCACCCTAAAAATTAATAGTACTTTAACTCATGATTTTGTTCATTAGCATCTTATATTAGTATTTACTTCTATATTTATAAGTTGAAAATAAATAAAATTTAAGTTAATCTCTAGGCATTTCTAATAGAGTCTCTCTTGTGGCATAAGAGGGTTCATTTACTGTGAATAATCTAAAACATGATTTACAAAATGATTTTATTCTTATGTACAAAAGTACTTAATACAATTTCTGGAACATAAGTGTTAGCCCAATTCTACTTCATTTGTCCACAGAGATGGTTTTCCAAAGTGTTAATACATAGGAAAAACTTATGTAAAATTATATAGCTAGTGTAATTTATCTTGAAACTCTTGTTAATTTTTCTTTTCAGTGACCCCTTTATTCATTTTGGTAAACACTTTAAAAATAACTCACGTTCAAATATTTATTTATGAAGCCATAGCTCCAATAACTGAATTTCAGGTCACATTGTTCCTGATATTTCACTTTTCTACTGAAAGTTACGTGACTTATGCCCATTTATTCCAATGATGTGCTCTGCTCTCTTATGTGATACGCTTTCCATACTGTATGTTTTCTAAGTTTAATATTCCATTCCACAATTATAATTTAATGCATGTTACAAGGTTAATGTAGTGCAGTAATGACTTATTTTAGTTTTATCAACAGCAGTCTTTTGTTTCTTATAAAAATCACATTTACATTTATCTGAATTTATTTTGAATATCTATTATGAATTTGACATAGAATCTTAAAATCTACTTGACATATGTATCTCTGTATCAGTTTTTTGTTTTGTTTGTTTTGGAGCCACACTTAGCAGTGCTCAGGCTTATTGCTGGCTCTGTACTCAGGGATCATTTCTGGAAAGCTCCAGAGAATATGTGGGGTTCTGGGAATTGAATCTGGATTGGCATGTCCTAGGCAAGCTCATTACCCACAATACTGACCCTACTATTGTTAGGTCTGGAGCGATAGGACAGCAGGTAGGGCGTTTGCCTTGCAAACAGCCAACATGGCCGACCCGAGTTCGATTCCTCCGCCCCTCTTGGAGAGCCCGGCAAGCTACGGAGAGTATCTCGCCCGCACGGCAGAGCCTGGCAAGCTACCCGTGACATATTCGATATGCCAAACACAGTAACAATTGTCACAATAGAGACGTTACTGGGCCCGCTCGAGCAAATCGATGAACAACGGGAGAACAGTGACAGTAAAGTGACTGTTGTTAGGTAGTAACATTGGCATTAGAACCCAAATTCTGAACTAGTTTTATTAAAGGTAAAAGGTAAAGGTAAAGGCCCTCCAGTTGATCATCGATTTGCTCGAGCGGGCCCAGTAACGTCTCCATTGGAGACTTTGTTGTTACTGTGTCTGGCATATCGAATACTCTCGGTAGCTTGCCGGGCTCTCCGAGAGGGGTGGAGGAATTGAACTCGGGTCGGCCATGTTGGCCGCTTATAAGGCAAACGCCCTACCGCTAGTTTTATTATTATTAAAATAATATTATTACTTTGAAGTTATCATATTAGCTTTTATTTTGATACAGATATAGTGGATATTGGGGAAAGTAAAAAATATTGAAGCTAAGTACTAATTTTCCGTGTTATATTCTATTTCTAGTTCTGTATTTGCATCCCTGGGCAAAAACATAAAAATTAATGGATACTTAAGACTATAGCAAGAAATAGAAGTTATCAGTATGTCTCTAATTGTAAGCACGACATTTCAGGTTCTCTTCTGCAATAAATTCCCTTTCAGACTCACTATATTTATAATGCAGAAGAGTATACTAAAAATAGATATAAATTTAAATTACTCAAGCTCATTATCTCAATACATTACTTACTTGGAAGTATCAGCAAACTTTAAGAGGTTATATTTTCTAAATAATAAAGCAACAGACAGAATTTTTTTTCAGTGCAGCATTATTGATCTTCCTAGATGTCCTCCTGAAGGAAATAAAACAATTACAACCCAAGAGTAAGGCATAATTGACAAATATAACTTTGTGACTTCAGGTTGGAAAAATGAATCTTGTTAAGCCTGAGCAGCATTCAGAGATATATAAACATGGTGTAATTGGCACTCTTTTTAATTTCCAGAAAACCTCTTCTTGGAAAATGTGCTCAGTACCAGGAAAATGTGTTCAGTATTAGAATCTGAATTTCCAAGTATAATTCCAAAGAGAAAGGATGTGTTCAAAAAAAAAAAAAAGATGTGGGGAGAGAATCTCTGCATTCAAAAATTAGTTAATAAATTTTTCAGAAGAGATAAAAGACAAAACCTTTCATAAAATATTTTCTACAAATATTAAGCTGGCAATGCCAGAAATATAGTGCAATGGGTAACGTGTTAGCGTTGCATGTGATTGATACAGATTCAATCCCTGGCACCACATATGATCCCTTGAGTCCTCCAGAAGTTATTCCTAAACACAGACCCACCCTGAGTATTGCTGTAAGGTCTCAAAAAATAAATCTGTATGTATCACATTTATCTTAGGGAAAATTTGTGTTCTTGTTAAAATAACTCTCTTTGAAGGTAAAGAAAAATAATTTTAGCATTTTTATCCAAAAATGTTACAGTAAAATTTTACACATATGTAAATATGCCTTATTTTAAAAAATACAAAAAATATTGGGCTGGAGTGATAGCACAGCAGGTAGGAGGTTTGACTTGCACACGGCCGACCCAGGTTCGATTCATCCATCCCTCTGGGAGAGCCCGGCAAGCTATTGAGAGTATACCTCCCCCATGGCAGAGCCTGGCAAGCTCCGGGTGTGTATTCGATATGCCAAAAACAGGAACAAGTCTCATAGTGGAGATGTTACTGGTGCGCAACTGAATAAATCGATGAACAATGGGAGGACAGTGCTACAGTGCAGTGCTATTCTAATGTACATATGTATGTACTGTATTAACACAGTAAAACAGATGAAGAGTTGCTTTGTCTGAAGTTGGTTAGCAGGCATTGAACCTATCTATTCCTTATTTCTCTTAAATTTACTTAGTGTTCACTTGTGACTGCAGTTTGGAAGCCTTGTCACTTCTTAATACCCTCTAGGTATGAAATTACCCCTGCTTCCTTTAAATCATATTTACACTTTGGAATATTAGCAAATAAGAAAATTTTATTTGAAGACCATAGAGGACATCAGGCATGGAAAACAGATTTCATTTTGAGTTCAAATTCTTTACAGTATTAGTTACTATATGATGTTTCTGGGTTAAGAACAATGAAAATGCTATTGCATTCAGTATGTATGCTGTGATACTCACATTTTCATATGCTTATATTATATCTAAGCACTGCCACCAACAGAATGGTGACAGTGATATTACAAAAAATAAAGCTAGAAACTTTCCTATTTTAGTTCATTAGTGAGGAAATAACTGAAAACTTGTAACTTTGGATAATTAAACTCGAATCTTGTCAGTTTTTAACAGAAGGAAAAATGTAAGTAAATTGTAAGGGAAGGCAGTTCAATATAAGAGACCACTGAAATGCAGTAAAAAAAAAAAAGGGAAAAAAGAACTCTACAGACTCTAACTGAGTCTCAGCACCTCACTGATGGCTACACATACTGGAGAACGTTTTCAGCAATTGTCTTTTAAAGAGCTAATTAATCATTATAAAAAGTGGAATGGTTTTGGGATTAGATGCTTCTGGTTAAAGTACCAATTGAGTTATTTGATAAAAATTATACTCTGAGTCTTAATTTTTATAACAAAATAGTCCTTGTATCAACTCTTTAGTTGTATGAATTAAAATGCAAGGTGAATTAAAATGCAAGGTACTTAAAATACAAGGTAAGAAGCTTTATAAATTGAAAAATTGATAAATTTAAAAATCATCATAAAACTTATATCTCACACAAAAAGGAATAAATGTTCTTACCTGCAAGGATATAAGCATATCTATACAATAAATCCAGCCTACTCATTCTACTCATTCCATTCCATTTTATTGTTGTTGGTTTTAGGGCCACACCCAAGGATACTTAGTGGTTACTCCTGGCTTTGCACTCAGGAATTATTCCTGGTTATTTTCGGGGGACTACTTGGGATGTGAGGATCGAACCCAGGTCAGCTGCATGCAAGGCAAGCACCCTGACCTGCTGCTGTACTATTGCTCTGGTACCTATTCATTCCATTTTTTTATGTCAACTTCAACTATTATTTACCCGCTCTCTGTCACTGTTATAAATAGCCTCATATTCAGTTTTAAAAATAAAAAAATATTTTTGAAAAATGGTTTAGTGAAAAAAAGTATATTGCCTTTATATTCAAATTATGTTTAGGTTCTCTGAATTCAACTACTGATAATATGAGATGTTTTCTCTAGACGTGTTTACACTGTGCTACGAAAGTGACAAACTGTTTATTGGGATATTTGTTCTTGGCTTGAAGATAGTGACCTTTATTTCTATTGTGCATAAATTAAAATTTGAGAATAGAGGCAACACCTTTCACTGTTTTTCAAATAATTCATCATGATATTTGACACTTAAAGGCTACCTCAGTTCACTGAAAGGAAAAAGGCAATGCAGCCCTCATCAGTTAGCAGAATTACTTAAATGGTGTTATATGTAGAATCACTGCGAATCCCAGTCCTACAAAATGATGACCATGTCCTAAACCCTGAAACTGGAGGATGTTATTTTTCATGGCGAAAGACTTTGAAGACGTGACTAAAGATTATGAGGGAGGAGGTTATTCTGGGTTATCTAGATGGGCACTATGGAATCAAGGTAGGAGAGTGAGAGAAACAGAACAACTGAGAATACAGCAGCACTATGACTGCTTTATTTGAAGTTCGGAGGGTGTACAGATTAAGGAATACTCGCATCTTCTCTAGTTACTGAAAAAGGCAAGAAATTGATTCTTTCCCAGGCAGATGTGCCTTTTGTATGGTCTTATTCTTACCTAATGCCTCATACTGATGCTTTGGCAGTGGTCCTTGCACTAATTATCCAAGAATGATAAAATAAATAAATGATATTCACAAGTTTTGGCAAATCCCAGCCTTTCTTGTTAGTATTTTCATTCAACAAGACTAGTCTATTGGGTGTCTGTGATTAAGAACCCCAATACATTTGCCAGCGTTTTTGTCTTCTTTCTTATGCTTAGTACTACTTGGTCCAAATCTGTTCTTAATTCATGTATTGCACTGAATACTGCCTGCAGACAAAAATACTTATGTTTCATTATCACTGGTGATTACAGTATCAGAGGTTGTATGATAAGAGAACTGTATAAATTTACTAATTACCAATCCAAGTGCAGAAAGAAGCATTGAAACATATCACTTGTCACTTAATGAAAATATAATTTACTTCAATTATTTAAAGTAGCAATGACATCTTCAAAGATGTGATTAAGGATTTTGAGATGAGGAGATTATTTTGGGTTATCTAAAAGAGATAATGGAACAGCCAAGACTCCAATCAAGGGGACTCTTTTCTAATTTCAATCCTGACAGAACCTGCTATTACACACTGGAATCCACAGATTTTGTTCACCTGGAGGAAGTGAGGTGGGCCGATTTCATGGCAACTAGAGTTACAGAGAGGCAAAGAAGCAGTAAACATGTTGCCTGTAGCACAGAGAGAGCGAGGAAATTACTTGAGCTGTCCCTTTCTTTTACCTTCCTATTTCGAAATAATGCAGACAGCTGGTCAAACCTATTACATAAATTTAAAATAATCCTTACCCTTCACCTCCAAGGAAACAAAGCAGAGCATGGGGTAAAAGAAAAAACAAGATAAGTTGTGAGTCTAAGTGCAAATATACCATGGAAAGAAGATGGAAGATTATAACTTATTTTTACATGAAATTATTTAATAAATATATAATTGAATTACCTCCAAACTTGTTTGCAAGTCCTTTAGTAAAACATTCTAAAAGTCTTAATTTTTATCATCTAAAGAATGCATTGAATAATCATGATAAAGGAATGCAAAAATCTACGTCCTAAAGCATGCCTTTTAAACTATTTGAGCAATCAAATAATGTTATTAAATAATAGCAAATCAAAATTTGTACTCTGTTCTAACTTACATTCTGTTCTTGGACATTTATCTTCTAAGATAAACATGAGAGAAATGAAAACCACACCAAATCAAATATAAAGCGAAATGCAGCCAACATCAACTGATAGAAACGTACTTTCCAAGACATTTACATAAAAGTATGAGCTGACTTTTCCAGTTAAGACAATATATATTGTCACTGAGACTCAGAGAGCTGGGAACAACACCTAGAACTAAAATGATAAGAAGAGAAAAAGAAGTAAAGCTGTAGAATGTGTATGGAGTAAGGTGACAATTGTTCTTGCCAAAAGTCAAGTTTTAAACAAATGGGAATTTTCCTCTTTTTATTTCCTGATTATTATTCATTTTGATGTGGGAAAAAGACTCACTGCTTTGGGATTCATGATCCAAATATCAGAACTTAATTCCAATGCAAAATAGCAAAAGAATGTAATTTTGTTTTGACTAATTAGCTATCAAGTTACTGAAAACATGCTCTATGCTTTCATAATCAGTGTGTTGTTTATAGAATTTATGCTATTAATGAAATGTTCAAGATCATTTTTTCACAACTAAAAGAATATTTTTAAAAGAATTTATGTTGGTCAATAAAATAATTACAAGTTCTGAGTCTGAAATCTATAAGGTTTTTTTCTCTTTGAAATTGTCTCCTGATAATATCACTATCAATAATTTCTATAGTCTGGAACCAAATATTTAAATTTTGCTGTTCTTACAAAAGTCAACACTTTTGGTCACCAAAGCATAAAGCATGTTTTTTTTTTCAAATCTATTACACTTCCCCTCCCACCCCCCCACCCCTGTCAATCCTATAACACTTGCTAGCACCCTCCTGATGACATATCTGCACTTTGTACTCAAGGATTCCTAAATAGTTCAACATGCTATTTTTTCTAAATTAGTTATGAGTTCTTTGTATATCTATTTTATGTAACATAGAAATCAATGTATCTTAAATGACAACCTCTCCTAATATCTATATATCTATATCTGCCTATATCTCCCAATATGTTTTTTTATTATTTTTTTCCTTCTGCTATTTTCCCCACTTATTCTAAGTAAAATATGTATATTTTGTTCTGGAGCTGTTGCTCGATTTAGCAGAACATATACCTTGCACATACAGTACCTAGGTTTGATCCTGGAGTTATAATAAAAAAAGTAAGGTAAAGGTAAAGGTAAAGGCCCTCCCGTTGATCGTCGATTTGCTCGAGCGGGCCCAGTAACGTCTCCATTGGAGACTTTGTTGTTACTGTGTTTGGCATATCGAATACTCTCGGTAGCTTGCCGGGCTCTCCGAGAGGGGCGGAGGAATCGAACTTGGGTCGGCCATGTTGGCCGCTTGTAAGGCGAACGCCCTACCGCTGTCTATCACTCAGCTATTCCTAACTATATAACTAGCTCTAGAATTTCCTTATAAGAATAATTCAATAAAGGCACATCTGTTGGCATCCATCATTCCCAACCAATGCTGCTGATATCAGATAGAAATGTTCTTTTTTAATTTTTATTAGTGAAACACCATGAGGTACAGTCGTACCTCATTTTTCGAACACAAATTTTTGTGCTTGGGTTTCAATTATACAATGATCAAATAACCATCCCTCCACCAGTGCCCATTTCCCACCACCACGGATCCCAGTATTCCTCCCACCCCCCCATCCCCCCCATCCCACCCTGTCTCTGTGGCAGGGCATTCCCTTTTGTTCTCCCTCTCTTTTTGGGTATTGTGGTTTGCAAAAGAGGCAATGAGTGGCAATCATGTTTGGTCTATAGTCTACTTTCAGCATGCTTCTCCCATCCTGGGAGGATCCTCCCAACACCCTTTACTTGGTGCTCTCTTCTCTATCTGAGCCGCCTTTTCCTCTAGCATGTGTGGCTGGCCTCCAAGCCATGGACTGAACCTCCTGGAACTCTCTGCTATTCTTGGGTGTTCTTCTCCTATTTTGTTACTTTATGTTCCCCAAATGAATGTAATCTTTTTATGTCTATCCCTCTCTTTCTGACTCATTTCTCTTAGCATGTTACTTTCCATGTAGTACCACTTGTATGTAAATTTCATGACTTGATCTTTTCTAACAGCTACATAGTACTCCATTGTGTAGATGCACAAAAGTTTCTTTAATCAGTCATCTGTTCTCAGGCACTCAGGTTTTTTCCAGATTCTGGCTATTGTAAAGAGTGCTGCAATGAACAAACAAGTGCAGATGTCACTTCAGCTATAATTTTTTGCCTCTCTGGGATATATTCCCAGGAGTGGTATTGCTGGGTCAAATGGGAGCTCAATTTCTAATTTATTGAGAATAGTCCATACTGTTTTCCAAAATGGCTTAACCAGTCGGCATTCCCACCAGCAGTGAAGGAGGGTCCCTTTCTCACCACATCCCCGCCAGCACCGGTTGCTTTTGTTCTTTTGGATGTGGGCCAATCTCTGTGGTGTGAGATGATATCTCATTGTGATTTTGATCTGCATCTCCCTGATGATTAATAATGTAGAGCATTTTCTCATGTGCCTTTTTGCCATTCGGATTTCTTCTTTGAGAAAGTTTCTGTTCGTTTCGTTGCCCCATTTTTTTATGGGGTTGGATGTTTTCTTCTTGTGGAGTTCAACCAGTACTTTATATATTCTCGATATCAACCCTTTGTCGGATGTGTATTCGGCGAATATCCTTCCCAAGAAATATTCTTAAGGAATAGAGAGATAGTGTGTCAGGTAAAGTGTTCGCCTTGCATGAAGGTTTGATCCCCATAACTACGTATAGTCCCCTGAGCTTGGTCACTAGTGATTATTGAGCACAGAGCCAGGTATGAACCCTTAGCACAGATGGTGTGGCTCAAAAATTAAAACAAAGACAAAAAGAAACTTCCTTAAAATTCAAAAAATATTATAATTATTTTCTTGAACTTGTTTATATGTAAATATATAATATATGTATTTATAATAAAAGGTACTTGATAAAAGAAACACAAAGATATATATGGCACAATTTCAGCCATCAAGTTCAAGTAGTTTATTTTCATTTTAATTAATTACTCTAATTTGTGTGTGTATGTGTTTGTGTGTGTGTGTGTGTGTGTGTGTGTGTGTGTGTCTCCCCTGATGGTATTCAGGTATAACTCCCGGCTCTGTGCTCAGGGGTCACTCCTAGTAGAACTCAGGGTGGATGTCAAATGAACCTGAGTCAGTCATGTGCAAGGCAAGCACCTTGCCTGCTGTACTCTCCTTTCCAGCCTATGCAGTTCATTTTAAGAGAAAGAGAGAATATAAATTTATGTTGTGCAATTACACAATGTATGGTATTTTGGTACAGCAAACGAGTACATTTCATGAGTCCTACAATGGAGGAAAAGCATAAAACATTATAAGAGAAAACAGGAGGAGTGTCTTATTAAAGGTTTCGCTGCACTACAAAGGCCACTAAGGAAACATCCTTCACATTATAACACTCTCCATTACCAGGGTTTTCCTTGAGCAATTACTGGACCATCGTGTAATTTATCTCTATGTGTACATACATTACATATATACACAAATATAGCTGTAATTCAGAGAGATGATTTTTAAGATTATGAACTAAAGATAGCTATGAGTCAGAAGAAACAAATATTAGGTTTAGGTAAAGGCATTCATCATCTGTATGCCTTATGGCACAAATAGAAGTTTATGTATTAAATTTGCTGTCTCATTTTATTTGGGTGGATTGGTTTGAGACACACCCTGCATTTCCCTGGGGCTATTCCTGACTCTGTTCTCAGAATTTCTGCATGCTGATGGTGCTCAGAGAACCAAATATAGTGCTGGGAATAGAACCAGGGCCGGAGGCAAGTACCTTACCTCCTGTACTATCACTCAGGTGATCACAAATGAAAATTTAGAGAATAGATTAGCAATTTCATGATGCACCAGAAAGTCACTTCACAGTTCTTTTGTTGATTATTACTTCAGCATTTAGGGCAGTATTAAAAAAAGCTACCAGAAGAATTATAGGTTCCTATTGTGCTGTCTTATTTTCACTTTCAAATGTTTAACACTTAGCACTATAATTTGTTACTTTGAAATATGGGGGCAATTTTTTTTTGCTTCAGAGCAAAAATGAAAAACAGAAATCCTTCAGGCACAAGCCTTACTTGTTTTAACTCACAAAGCCTATTTTAGAGGCTCTTGAATACTACAAGCATTTGTGCACTTGTGAAAAAGAGATAAGGGATTTTTTTATTGTAAGGCAAAGGCACCAAGGCAAATGCCCAGCATAATTGGGAAGAATGTAAAACATAACATCAGTACCCACTTAACCTCCTTAGTATAACTTCCAGGCTTTTGGGGGAATCACCTTCCAATTTGCGTAAACCACCTTTGCTTTTGTATGACTTCTAGAATTTAGTAACAGGATATTCCTCTGGAATAGAAAAATATTTACTAAAAGATGTTTTATTTTGCTAGAAAGTGCTTAATTTTATACAACTTTTATGTAATAGATGTTTATGGTAGGCCGGAGCGATAGCACAGCGGGTAGGGCGTCTGCCTTGCACGCAGCCAACATGGCCGACCCGAGTTCGATTCCTCCGCCCCCTCAGAGAGCCCGGCAAGCTACTGAGAGTATTGGATATGCCAGACACAGTAACAACAAAGTCTCCAATGGAGACGTTACTGGGCCCGCTCGAGCAAATCGACGATCAACGGGAGGGCCTTTACCTTTACCTTATGGTAGAGAGTCCAAGCTACCATTTTAACAGTTTTTGTGCTTTAATACAAAGGTATGAGAACTGAATAAGAGAAAACCTCTGTTAGAATTTATATCTCTGACTTGGGAGACAGGTTAGGAATAGATGGGAGAAAGACAAATAAATGGGGACCAAAGTTATATACACTCAGAGATTTATTTCATGGAACTATTAATAATAACAAAGAACTGAAAACAACCTAAATGTTTTCTGACAAATGAGTAAAGGTGCAGTATCCATATATTATAAACCACTATTCACATGTAAAGAAAGATTAAATCTAGCCATTTGCAATGCCTTTAGGTCTAGAGGGTGTTACTATTTGTGAAATAAACTGAATAGAGAAAAACAAGCAGCATATCATTTCTCTTGGTAGCTTGCTGGGTGACAAGAGTGACAGAGGAATCAAACCCCGGTTGATCGCCAGCAATGCAAACTCTCTGCCCACTGTGCTATCACTCCAGTCCCTTATATACATAGAGAAACAAAATATAAATGGTTTACTAATACCATCTTGGTTAGAGATAAAGCACATAAGTGAATTAAATAAAACAAAAGGAACTTTTAAACATAGCACTAGTTAGTAGTAATTAGAAGGGAAGAGGTAAGAGGGGATGAGGTAAATCAAGAGATAACAGTATGGTGAAAGATAGAGTTACTTATATTCTTAATTGTAAACTATGCAGTATACACACATGATTTTCTTGTTTTTTAAAATTTTTATTAGTGAGACACCATGAGATACAGTTGTAGACTTACAAATTTTTGTGCTTGGGTTTCAATTATACAATGATCAAATACCCACCATCCCTGCACCAGTGCCCATTTCCCACCACCACGGATCCCAGTATCCCTCCCATCCCCCATTCCCCCACCCCACCCTTCCTCTGTGGCAAGGCATTCCCTTTTATTCTCTCTCTCTCTCTCTCTCTCTCTCTCTCTCTCTCTCTCTCTCCTTTTGGGTGTTGTGGTTTGCAAAAGAGGCATTGAGTGACAATCATGTTTGGTCTATAGTCTACTTTCAGCATGCTTCTCCCATCCTGGGAGGATCCTCCCAACATCCTTTATTTGGTGCTCCCTTCTCTATCTGAGCTCCCTTTTCCCCTATCATGCTAAACGAAATGAGTCAGAAAGAGAAGGATAGACATAGAAAGATTGCATTCATCTGGGGAACATAAAGTAACAAAATAGGAGACTAACACCTAAGAGTGGCCGGGATTAGTACCAGGAGGTTTGCTCCATGGCTTGGACACACATGATTTTCAATGGTGCAAATTTTGGTCAAGTACAAAGTGATCACATAATTCAGAACAAGAAAATCATGTAGAAACAGTAAGTACATACTAGAGTAAAACATTTTATTTACCCCCTTCTTCTCTTAAGTACTAAGTTTAACTGAACTGGAAAATATGATTTAAGAGCACCAATTTTATATTTACATTCAGATTGGAATTTCAGAGAACTGAATGATCACTGGTGTGAACTTTTCAAACCTTTTTTAAATAAAATTGTTGATAGTAATTTGCTTATGGTTATAGAATTAGACGTCCTTGCATTTGCCTTGAAGAAATTACAATTTTAAAAAAGTTTTTGGATCACACCTTGCAGTACTCAGGAATTAACCTCTGACTCTACACTCAGAATTTTTCTGGGTGGGGCTTTGGGGAATCACATAGGGTGCTGGGGATAGAGTCTAAGCCCGCTGTGTGCCAGGAAAATGCCTTATCCACAGTACTATCATTCTGGGCCTTGAAGAAATTCTTTTATCTGCTAAACCATCCTTAGTTCTCATTACAGAGTCTTTTCATTTCTAAGTTATTTCTGCTGATTTCTTTACTACCTAAGGGATAACTATGAGAATCTTAGTAAGATCTTTGACAAAGTATTCAGTAGGCAATGTACTCCACCAGCTCATTATGTGGACAACAGCTATAAATCAATTGATAAATACTCTCTTGGCCAAAAGCAAAGGATAATGGAAATGTTAAAGCAAATAGAATGTGTGGTGAAAAGACAAATTTTAGAGTGCAGAGCAATTGCTTTCTTTTTTTTTTTTTTTATAAAATTCATTTATTTATTTTCTTTTTGGGCCACACCTAGCGATGCTCAGGAATTACTCCTGGTGGTGCTTTGGGGACCATATGGGATACCAGGGATTATGGGACACTCAACCTTATATACTATCACTTCAGCCCTCTTAAGCTTAAACATATCTTAAGATTAGAATATGTTTATTTTTGATGTTCACATGAAAACTCTCAACTGTGTCTTTCTAATTTATTATGAGTGTTCAGAGTTACCAACTTTGAATTTTATGATTTCAGAGTAATTAATACTGGAATTTTGCTCTTTCAATAATTGGATACATTTGGTATGTCAATGTTTCATGTATGCACTAGAGAATTTTGTTGAAACTTAAGCAGCGTGCAAGTTAATTAGATAAATTCACATCCCATAGAATTTCTTAAGATACGTTTTTCTTCTTAATCGAATCACATCACAGTGTGGATAAGCTAGTTAGTAACATTGTGACAAGAATTCCATTAAAATCAGATTTTTAATATAAGAGAACTATGGCTCATGATGAAATCTAATAATCAAACACTGGAAATAAAATTTAGATAACATCCTACACCTACAGAGCAGAGGGATGTGTGAACAGTTTCAGATAAAACACACATCATACTGCTGCTCTGGTAGGAGTGACAGAGTTCTTTATTTATTTTGAGAATTTACTGCTGTGTCCCAGTGAAGGCAGCACAGGTGATTCTTTTAAAATTCACACTCCTAGAAAACTGAAGAACCATTTTGTGCTTTCATGTATGACATATACCTATGGCAAATTATGAATAATTTTCAAACAAATTATCAAGGAAACAGTAGATATCATTAATGGTACTTGGAACAAAGAAACCTATAAGTTTGATCAGAAGTACTAGTTAAAAGCACAGTGTAATAGACAACTTTTCTGATTGTAGCAAAAAAAAGAGAAGGGATCCTAAATTCATGTGCAGGAAGGATAGTAGAAAGATAATTTTCAATAATAGATAAAGTCAAGTGCCACAATGCGAACCTGATGAGTAATGAGAGAGCTTGGTAGTGAAGACCTGTGTATAGCAGAAGGTGATAATTAATTGAAATAAAGTTATATCAGTAAGAAAATTCACAGTGTTTAGATTAAAGATAAATGCAAATCAAGTTGTGATGAGCAAAGTATCTAAAGATTAATAATTATAGATTAGTACCAATATTCTGCCAGTCATATTGAAGTTGGAGCCAAAAGTAAAAGCATCAACACTGGTTCTATCATAAAAAAGTTTTGCAACTGATAAATGATTACAGAAAGACCATATAGGTACATAAATAGAAGTAGATACGTATAGAAATATATAGATATGTATATTTACAAAATGATTTAATTTTTATAAGTGAATATACTTATATTGACTTTTAAGTTATTTTATTGTACTTGTTGGGATGATACATTTTAAGAAACAGGTACATGGCAACAATGAGGAACAATTAAATTTTATTGATTATAGCCCTCATCTATTTCATTGTATTTGCCAATATCCTACTTCAGAGTCAGATATGATGTTTGATGTGTACCTGATACTGTATTTTAAAATGTGATTAATGTTTAACTCAGCTAGACTTAAAGTTTATGTTTCAACTTACATTTTACAACATCCAGATTCTCCTCTTAAATTCACATCCTACCTAAAGCTCTTAAAATTACCCCAAGTTCCATTTTCTAGGATCAAATTGTGTGACTACTGTCAGTTCAGCTCTTTAAAAAGAAAGTTCTATTCCAACGGGTACATATCAAAAGATGAAACATCATAACTAACTTTTTTATCTCATTTATTTTTGGGGTCACACTGTGTAGGACTACTCCCAGTTCTGTTCTCAGGGGTCACTTTTGGAGCTCCCATGGGTAGGGAGGGAAACCATGTAGTACGGGAGAAAAAAACTGATTCCCCTCATGCAAAGCAAGCACTCGGTCTATTGAGCTATCTCTTCAGTTTTTTCTTTCCTTTTTAAGATGATAGATTATGTAATTTTATAATCACATGTAGGACTTTATAATTAAGCTAAAATTTTATATTGATTATAATCTTTAATGAAAGGTCATTATTTTCACACATCCAGAAAATAATAAAGATGAAGAAAAATTTTGTTAATATAAATTCAAAAACTTCAAATCTACTGAGGGATTTTCTCTATATCCAAATAACATCATTTTTGTGTCTTTTCATCCCTCTGGAAATCTTATGTATAAGGAAAGAGGAAACATTATGTCTGCTTTTGACTTTGCTTAATGATCAGGATACTCTATAAAACTTTTTGGATTATCAGAATAAATTTGTTTGGGGAAGGAAAACTATTCATGGAAAATTATGGAAAAGACTAAACCATATTATTTTTGCACTGGGTCTCCATATGACACAATGCTTGACATTGCTTTCTCTGTATGTACAAGCAAAGTCTGTAAGAAACAGTGATATGACAAGGTCCTTAACGTTTAAAAGTAATTTTCTGTTATTTAAAAATAATAAAAATAGTTTTTCTGGGTTCCTTCAAAACTAAATAAAATCCCATACAGATGAGTTACAGTCTTGACATGAAGAGTATAGCTCCCAGCTAGCTATTCACCTTTCCATCCAATCTTATAGAGCACCTGCTCTTATGGAGCAAATAATAAAAGCAAATCAAATAACTTAGGATGTTTGCCTTGTTTCAGACATGGGAAACGGGCCATACTGCTTTTCACTACTTTTCACTAAAATAGGTTAAGATTGTTTCCTCCCAGCAGATGTCAATAAAGGTTGTCTTCCCATAAGAAATATAATATGCTATTAGGTAATCATAGAACTCCTACATAAAGCAGGAGTTTAAAGTTTCTCTACTTTCTTAATTTATCACATGAAAGCTTTGCTTTATCTACATGAAAACTTTATTAGACAATGGAAAGCTGTCGACAATGCAGTGTCTTTGTTACTTTTGACATGAATAAATATTGGGCTGATTAGAACATGTGCAAATCAGAAACTCTCATAGTTTCCTTAAACAACACTGAAACTATTACTAATCTTCACAGTTTTACACATATATTTTCCACTATATTTTTTGATGAACAAAAAGTGTTTAAAAAAGAACTCATAGGAAAATTGCCTGTCTCAAATTTACATTTGTGTTATATTTACATTTAAGTTTAGTTTTTAAAATGAAGTAACTGATTCATGCATGGGTAGAAGATCCATTCAACCTGCAGGGAAGGTCAATGAATTTTAATGGGATGGAAAGTACAGTGTTGTTTGAAGATTTCAATTTCTAATAGATTTCAAGAAATCTGTCATTTTGTTGTTGTATAAAGTAATATATGCAGCTATCAGAGTAATTACTTAAAATATAATGCCTTTGTTAAATATTTGCATTTTACCATACCTCAACAAACAAAATACTGAAACAAATTAAATTAAGAAACACCTATAAAAATCAAACATTTCTTAGACAATAAAGTTAACTGAAACTTTACACTTTCCAAAAAAAAAAAGTAAAAAGAAAAAAGTCTGGAGTTAGATATTTGAAAACTGCTGTTCTAGGAAATTCATTGAAATCTTCCTTTAATAAATTAATTTTATCAGTTTATGCAGCATTGTTGCAATAGTGTTAATTTTATAATATTGATTTCTTACCAAATTTCCCAATATGTGTCATAGTAACATATGTGTCATAGTAACATATGGCCTCACGTTACTTTTATATGATTAAAGATAAATTGTACTAGAAGGTCATTTTACCCCAATTTAAAACAAAACTACTTAAAGTCTATAAACACTTGGAGTAATAATTTTTGCCAAGTTGGGTTGCCTGTAGAAATCTGGAAGGTGAGGGAAATGCTGGGCAGTTAAAAACATAAGTGAAACTCTAATGTGTATAAATGCATAAAAGGTGTATAAATGCATAAAGTATGTAGCACTGTAGCACTGTCTTTCTGTTGTTCATTGATTTGCTCTAGTGGGCATCAGTAATCATCTCCATTGTGAGACTTGTTGTTACTGTTTCTTGGCATAACAAATACGCCACAGGGAGCATGGCAGGCTCTGTTGTGTGGGCAGGATACTCTCCATAGCTTGTCAGGCTCTCTAAGAGGAATGGAGGAATAGAACCCGGGTTGGCGACGTGCAAGGCAAAAGCCCTACCCCCTGTAGTGATAGCATAAAATATACACATATATTTATAATCCATTTATTCATGAAACAATGAGAAAGACTATGCGGTAGGGCGTTTTTCCTTGCACGCAGCCAACATGGCCAACCCGAGTTCGATTCCTCCGCCCCTCTCAGAGAGCCCGGCAAACTACCGAGAGTATCTCGCCCCCACGGCAGAGCCTGGCAAGCTCCCCGTGAGAGTATTCGATATGCCAAACACAGAAACAACAAAGTCTCCAATGGAGACGTTACTGGGCCCGCTGGAGCAAATCGATCATATTAATACAATTAAATCATAGCACCTAAATCTAAATGATAACATAAAAGAACCAATAAACAAGAGAAAACATGTGAGGTGAATAGCACTGTAGCACTGTCCTCCCATTGTTTATCGTTTTGCTCCAGCGGGCCCAGTAACGTCTCCATCTTTAGACTTATTGTTACTGTGTTTGGCATATTGAATGTGTCATGGGTAGCTTGCCAGGCTTTGCCTGCACGGGCGAGATACTCTAGGTAGCTTGCCGAGCTCTGCGAGAGGGGTGGAGGAATCAAACCAGGCTCGGCTGGGCCGGCTGTGCACAAGGCAAACACCCTACCTCTGTGCTATCGCTCCAGCCCATAAAATGAATAATACATATACTATTTCCACGTAGTCATTGCTTATATAGTGTGCTTTCTGGAAATTCTTTCAGCTATTCCAATGTTGCTAAATTCAACTAAGCTTTTGCTGAATATATCAAAATCAAACAAATATTAATAAATCTCACCACTAAAATAGACTATAACCAATGATATTAATGAAACCAAGAAGACAGAAAGGGTCATTGAATGTTTATGCTAAAGATAATCCTATTTAGTTCAGGGATAACATTCTATGTGAAAGTAAATGAGAACAGTGACATGATTCAAGCTTGCTAGTCATGAGGAACACAGTTTAACAGTGTCAGCCATTTGTCTATCTATTGGGAAAAAAATCAATGGGAAAGATTAACAGGAAAGACTGAAGTGAAGAAAATGTACACTACAAAGAGATTATCTGATCAAAAATATGATTGAGACAGAAATCTAAGTATTGTATGTAAATGCATGTTCCACAATTCTTACAGCAAGCCAAACAGCTTCAGTCACAGAGCTCCACAGTCCTCCTACTCCATTCTCATCCCCTTAGACCCTCATTGTTCCTCTTTACCTGTAACCTCACCTTGTTTCTTCACAAGGTGTCATAATCAAAATGACAAAAACCCATATCTGTTCAAGTCTCTTCACGTACAATTTAAGCAATCGAAGTCTAAAAGTTCAAGACTATTCTCTTTGGCATCCTCTACTATTGCATTCACCTGCCTTCACAGACCTTTGTAAAGTATCCTCCTTTTTAAAACTCTGTTTATCCCTCTTATTCTTACTACTGATTATCTAATTATGAGAGAATTAATGATTAGAATATTTTGTATATTGGGTGTATGGATTTATTCAGGAGGAAATAAAATTTTCATATGACTTTTCTCTCAGAATATCTCCAATTAATGTTAACTTCTAATGTTAAATATAATAATCATTGTCATCATTACTTGAATTATTATGATGTTCTTGATGTTTTAACAAAGTTTGAGAACAAATAATTTGCTTATAAATTTAGATATATTGGAAAAAGAATGCTGTGTTTGTGTGTATGACTAGTGTCTTCCATAAACTTATCTATAGGTTAGTAACAATAAAAAAATTCTATAATGTTTAACCTCACACCTATCCAATAATTCTATATCTGTTATTTTTATGGAAATTATCTATTTCTTCTGCTTCTCTTCTCCTTTGCCTTAAGTGTGGCACGTGTTAGGCATGATCAGATTCATCTCCCATATGTAACCCAAACTGAACATGTTCAAGGTCATGTGCTTTTCTCATTCCTTTTCATCCATCATCCTGTTGCTTCATCTATGTTAATGGTCATCCAAACTCTAAATCTAAGAATATTCTCCACCACTTTTCAAAAACAAAGAAATCCTATTTATTTGATTTTTTAAAGTTTTGATTCTTCATTTTTCCCCTTATCACTTTTTCTTATAGTATGACTTACTAGCAGCTACTGCACTGTTGAACAAGTATGTTTCTAGTACCACTTACAGTTGTATTTCTCACCATTTTTCATCTTATTGGTCTCATAATGTTCCTGAATGTCAGTTTGGGTGCTCACTACTTGAAGGGCAATCTTTAAAGACAAGAGTTGATGGGAAAGAAACAGGCTTATTTACGGGCTAGCAACTTAGTGAACTTGGCAGATTCTTGTTTCAGAAAAAAACATCTTGTCTGTATAGCCACAAGAAGCAGCTTTGGTTGGTTTTTGGTTTCAGAGACACACCAGTAGTGTTTGGGGCTACTCCTGGCTCTACGCTTGAAGGTCATGTGGTCTGGGGATTGAATGGGGGTCAGCCAAGTGCAAGGCAAGAACTTTACACTCTGTCCTGTCTCTCTGGTTTCACAATAAGAATCTTTTACAAGAAAAAGGAAGATAAACTATATTTGTGCACTGGGGGACTAATACATTTACTCAAGGACTGATCCCCTGGGGCATACTTCAAATGTAACGGTATGCAATGATTTATAATTTATATTTATATTTGTCTTCTCCTTTAGGAAAAAATCAGGGTCCATTATCAACATTTTTATATAAATCTACTTTGTGGAGATATTATCAATAAAACTTGCTAAGATTCCAGAATTGGTTTTGTGCCTGAGTAGAAAACTGCACTCATCATTCTTAAGTGACCAACCAAGTCTAATAATAGAAACCAAAAAATTTCTCTCACTTAAGAGAATACCTATCCCAAATACTCTCAAACCTAGATTAGTTATTTTAAAATGAGACTTAAGAATTTGGAAATAAAAAAGAAAGAAAGAAAGAAAGAAAGAAAGAAAGAAAGAAAGAAAGGAAACAGATTTCAAAGAAAATGTTCCTAACAGTTATCTAGATTCTGATAACTCTTGTTTATCTAGATTCTAATAACACTTGGGTTAGGAGCCAAATTTAGATAAACATCTATACAAATAAGATGAACTTCCTTGAGAATGAATTGATTTTCTTATTAGTCTGCCAATTCATAAATTTCCCAATCATTATTCTAACACATTATGTACATAAGCAAAACTTATTGGAGACAGAGATTTAGGATATAGGAGACACTATATTTAATTTGCCTAAACCTCTTCTTTTCATATAAAAGGAAATGAGGTGCAAAGATTTTGTGAAGGACACATTACTAAAGGGTTTATGTGTTCTTGCTGCTCATATGTAAATGCTTATTACCATATTCTTTTATACATTTACACACACACACACACACACAAACATTGGTGCAACATAGCATGTGACTATTCACTGGTCCATCCCAGTTCTGACAGGTCGGAAGCAATATATTTTTCCCCAATCTGTCCAACAACTAAGTGAATAAGACTCCATGATTTGGGTGTTGCACTACAAAGGAAAATGAGAAAAGGATTTGCCTACTGCAGTTCTCCTCTGGTGTTAAGGAATCTCCCTGACCTTGTTTTTGTTTCCACTGGCATGAATTTCATTCACTCACGTCACTGACAACCATAACCAGGGACTTGTGGTCTGAATGAAGTCTAGAGTGCTGTGTTTTGGTAATGATACTACTCAACATTACTCTGGATTTTTCCCTCTAGCAGTGTGACTGGAAGTCTCTTTCACATTGAAAAAGTAAGTCATTTATACACACTGTATTGATTAAAATCTGTTCTGTGTGGATCAAATGAGTGAACGATCCCTTGTTGCTCCGTTAATAGCTTCAAATATGCTGTATAGTCAAAGTTAAATTTTGCTTATAGCAAAAATAACAAAAGCTAAGACTCTTCAAGAGAGAAGCAGTTAGCAATAAAACCCTCCTTCTCTGTGGTCATCTATGAAAGGCATAGGAATTACATATAATTTGTTCCTATAATATGAGTAAAAGGTGAGTACACTTTTTGACTCTTCCCATAAAAGGCTAGAATTCAGGATCCTTGCAACAAGCTTTCTTAAGAAGGGGGCAGAGATTGCGAGCATGGCCCAAAAACTGACAGGAAAAATAAAAATGGGACCAGAGAGATCTGAAAACTGTGGTTTCCAGGGATAACTATTAGTTTACATTTGAACCTCATAATTTGAACTATTATTAATCCCCTTAACCTCAGTACTGGCAAATACCCAAAAAAAACTTCTGACTGAGGCAGAAGACACTGAATAAGCCCTTCTCCATGCTATGAGAAAACGATCATCTCAACCCAATGTTTACATTGACATTCTCAATCCTTGCTCTGTACTAATGTAAGAAATGAATGATGATGACAACAGTGCAAAACTATATATTTTTTCCAGTATAAGATTTCCATGGATGCATTTATAGTACAAGGGTTAAGGTACTTGCCTTTTGGGGCTGGAAGGATAGTACAGTGGGTAGGGCATTTGATTTGCATCTGGGTGACCAAGGTTCAATCCCTGGCATCCCAGTTGGTCCACCAACCACAACCAAATATAATTCCTGAGTGTAGAACTCGGAGTAATCCTTGAGCATCATCAAGCGTGGTCCCAAAACAAAGACAAAAAAAACAAAAAAAAAGATGCTTGCCTTGCATGGTACTGATTTTGGTTTCATTCCTAGCACAACACTTCAAGTTCAAGTTTTCCCTCAGTTCAAGTTTCAACATATGATTCCCCCAAGCACTGTCAGGGGTGATCTCCAAGCCAGAATGAGGACTAAGCCCCGAGCACAGTGGATAGGGCCCCAAACACCCTCTATACTGAGGTGGGGGAGAAGAGAATATTTAAACTCTGGTTAAATTAAATTATTGTAAGTAACTGGCATAAATAGAATAGTTGTTTAAAATAAATGTCAGTGAAGTAGCTATCAAACATAATCATATTTTTATCCAAGTAATTATTTTATTTGTTTAGAAAGTTTAATTCCTACCTGACAAACGTCTGAATTTCCTTTGCCATCCTTAGACATAGTCTATGACAAATTTAAGTTTGTATCGTAAATAAAAGACACCAATTCATTCAATATTCTTAGAAAAATAAGTTTAATACCCAGTCTAAAATGGAATGATTATTTTAGTACAGTAAGGGCAATGTTTTCACCTTCTTTCCATTGAGGATATTGACATATGTGCATATCAACCAGAAGAGGGTGCTCTGCTCAAAACTGAGGGTTTTTTTCTTTTTCCTTTTTTGGTCTGAATATGTATTTTATTTTAATATTAATTTAATATTAACGGTGGAGCGATAGCACAGCGGGTAGGGCGTTCGCCTTACAAGCGGCCAACATGGCCGACCCGAGTTTGATTCCTCCGCCCCTCTTGGAGAGCCCGGCAAGCTACCGAGAGTATTCGATATGCCAGACACAGTAACAATATTAATCTAATTTTCAAAAATGAAAATAATCTTAAATTAAACAGACTGATAGTTTTCACCCAAATTTTCATCAATAAGTATTTAGTATGCACTGCGCGATCTTCTATAACGGTACAAAAGCTATTATTTCCCCCCCGTAATTCTGTCACAGGAGTCAGTGCCTTTACCAGTCTGTCCCTCCTAGCCCCCCCACTCCCCCGCCCCCACGGTCCCCTGAGCCCTCCACCCCTCCTTGGCCTCATCAATTCCTATTTCTACTAATCACATAGAAGGATTTATTTCTATTGAGGCTGTCTAATCTTTTCTTTGGTTCCTTATACTCTACATATGAGTGAGATTACCTGTTGAAAAGTTAAGATGCATTTTACTAAAATCATTTCTTCCTAGCATACACAATTTTTCACATATACAAAGTAAAATTTAGTGGCTGTGTTTCTGACATACTATCATTTGTATGTACCTTTCAGATAGAGTGCTCTGTTGCTCGTAAAGGTATTTTGAAACCTATGTCTTGCTTTCTTATACTCCCACCAGAGGGCTAATTTTATAACTTCAAAAAAAAAGTTTTATTTAAAACAAATTTATGAACCCCCTGAACAAATTTATAGCTATGTTTATGTGAGAAACACTCTGAGAGTTGTAGTGCCTTGCTACAAATTGTTAATATTAAAATGGAGGGGAGCCTCTTTCTCTTCGACTCTGGGGGCGGGAATTAACTAAGAGAACCCCACAAGGAGAGAGTAAAAAAGTAGGGGAAAATGCACCTTTAATGAAAATAAAAGAATGTTAATTCTCATAATTTCTTTACCGAACTATACATAATTATCATATGACCAGGTCCAAAACATCCCTAAATTTTAAAGAAAATGTGCATACTGCTATTAAAACCGTATCAGTCTGCAAAAGAAGTCAGAGACTGTAGACTTATAAGAAATCTACAAGCTCTAGTCATGTTTTGCATGAAAATGATCCTAGTTTTTCTTCCCTCAGTTCAAGTTTCATCCACCTGGATAAAATGGTGAGGAGAGAAAAGGTGACCTTTTCCAAACTCCCCTTATTTCCAAAACTATGTACTCTTATAAACGCACATTAGTGGAATTCCAATTAAATTAATAAGAACTGTCAATGTTTGCATTACCAATACTGTCATCTTTAAACTCATAAAACCATATAAAATACCTAATACTCAATATTTTTCTTAAACCTAATTCCTGGGGCTCATAGTTCTTCAATTTGTATGCAACTGATAAAATTGAACACAACACTAACTTTATATAAACAAATGTAAAAAAAACAAAACCCATTGGACCAACTCATTTATTTTCATGTTCAACAGAACAGCTGTATTATTCTCAAATAATGAGAGTTTTGATGACAGCTTCATCTTATTAGATTCATCCACCATACTAGTGGTTGGTATATTTTGCTCAAGTGAAAACATAATCCAATAAAGCACACCAAAAAGACAACATTTAATTTGGTTTGAATATAATTAGGACATTTACACAATTTTCTAAAAATTTCATAGCAGTAAAAGAGACAGTTCCATATAAATAAGGCCGATATTAAAGTATGATTAGTGATTGCAATTTCTTGAATTTATAAATATATGGAAAACCAGTATAACATTATGTCCCTTGCACCTATTCTTTCTTCATCTCCCCTCCCTCATTTTTTTTTTTTTGCAGAGTAGACATTAAGGATTCAGTTAGATTAGATAGGGCATGTTTAGGGTCATATGGCCATAGTTGAGTGAAGTCAGACAAAAGGAAGGGGGCAGATATAGAGTGATCTCTCTCAAATGTGGGACTTAAAGATACAGCGTGAGGCAGCGACAAAGACCCAGAGGCAACTTAATGTGGGAAGAGACTCACGCAATTGAGTTGGGGGGTGAGTGAGAGGGAGGGAAAGGAGACAGGGATACTGGTGATGGGTGTGGTGTTGAAATCATGTCCACGAGAATCCATTATTTATAGTATTATAAGAAAAAAATAGATGATTTTAAATTTTTCAAGAAAAAGAAAAGAATTTAGTAAGGTTTTGGACTGTATATGTTTACATCCAAGCTCTTCATTTAATATTGGGAAACCTTATTTGATGTCTGCAAAATTCTTAATATCTCTATGCTCTCTTCTCCATTGAAAAAAGCAGAAGAAAATTCCTACTTACTTTACTGAATTATCACAAGGAAAAAAATTGGTTTAACCTTGGAATGTAATTCTTCTTGATAAAATCAAGATATTTTTATGTTTGTTTTCATAATTTGGTGGTAAACTCAAATATGTTCTGTGGAGGTTTTCCTCTGTTATGGTGAAGCTGACATCTCTCCTCTATCTCAGCGACCTTACTCTATTATTCTATTCCAATGTCTTATTTGCCTTCAACTATTCTCTTTCTGCTGGTGCTTCTCTTCACTTCCTCTAGTAATACTATGTGCCTCTAAATCATTTCTTATAATTCTAAATCAAACTAGTTAAAATGATGATGCCATTTTTTGCATATCTCTCATGTATTTCTAAAATTGTTGAAGTATATTTCTAAATTTCTCATTTCTCATTTACATACACGTACCAATGCTACAAAAAATATGAATGATAACATTTTAATAAAATAAAAAGATATACTCGTTTTACCTTAGATAAAACGAGTTTTATCTTTGAGACATTTAATGCTACCATTCATTCCTTTTTCCTGGATAGCTACTTCCAATTATTTCTAATTTTTTGTCTTAGGTTTAATTCTATCATATATTTTCTTACTTTTTCTTCCTCTCTAGCCATTTCTTTCTCAGCCTTTACCTAACCAAGAAGTCTGTGCTAAAAACTAGGCTCTGCTGGGTATGAGCCCTCTTTTTAAAAAGACTGAAAACATGAGATCTAAACTGCAACCATGAAACTTTGTAATGTGCCTGTCAAGTTGATAGGTGTGGATGGGGTGGGGATTGGGGAAAGAATACAGAACACTGGTGGAAGGAAGTTGACACTGGGGTGGGACTGGTGTTGAAATACTGTATGTCTAAAATGCAGCAATCAATAACTTTATGAATCACTGTTCTTTAACTAAAAATAATAAAACCAGCATAGCACTACAAGAATGAAGAAAAGAAGGAAGGAAGAAAAGAAGGAAGGAAGAAAAGAAGGAAGGAAGGAAGGAAGGAAGGAAGGAAGGAAGGAAGGAAGGAAGGAAGAAAAGAAGGAAGGAAGGAAGGAAGGAAGGAAGGAAGGAAGGAAGGAAGGAAGGAAGGAAGAAAAGAAGGAAGGAAAGAAGGAAGGAAGGAAGGAAGGAAGGAAGGAAGAAAAGAAGGAAGGAAAGAAGGAAGGAAGGAAGGAAGGAAGGAAGGAAGGAAGGAAGGAAGAAAAGAAGGAAGGAAGGAAGGAAGGAAGGAAGGAAGGAAGGAAGGAAGGAAGGAAGGAAGGAAGGAGGAATTTAGGAAAAAGGGAGGGAGGAAGGAAGGAAGGAAGGAAGGAAGGAAGGAAGGAAGGAAGGAAGGAAGGAAGGAAGGGAGGAGGGAGGGATAGAGATAGGGAAGAAGGAAGGGAGAGAGGGGGGAGGGTGTTGGTAAGAAGAAAGAACTGCTGGGGCTGGAACCATAGTCCTGTGGGTAGAGCATATACCTTGCACATAGCCAACCTTGGTTGGCTCCCTGGATCCCAGCATCCCATATCATCCCCAAGTACCTCCAAGTACAGCCTGAGTGCAGAGCCAGAAATAACCCCTCAACATCACTGGGTGTGACACCAAAATAAAACAAATAAACAAAACCCAAAACACACACACAGACTACTTTGCTTTTAATCTGGAGAGACATTGGTATCCTTGGGGGCGGAAGATGGGTGCACTGATGAAAGGTGTGGTATAGAAATTATGTCCATGATAAACCATTATTAATGATATTGTAAACCGAAAATTAGGATAAAATAATATTTTTCCATTTTCCACAAAGGGGTTGTTTGATGCCCTAATCTAGCATCCTTCATTGCCTTCCAATAGTCTTTGTGCTCAGGACATTCATGCTGTAATTTTCATTTCTCTTGATCCCGTCCTCCTTTAGGTCTCAAGATAAAAGAAGTGGAAAGGAATTTGTCAGATATTAGATAGGAACCTATTAAGATCTATATTCAAAGAATATTAAATTTTATGATTATATTAAAACAATATACATGTTTACATAATACAAGTGGAAAACTAAGAAATGAAATAGATCATGTAGTTTCTTTAAGCTAGAGGATAAAATAAATGTGGAAATTTGAAAAGTCAGCGAGATATATGTTAAAGTTTTTAAGGTGGGCTATGATCAGTAAAACAGAAATTTCTATGCATGCTTTTATTCAGAATCAGAATTAAATGCATAAGTATAATAGTCATAAAATAAATAGGCATTTTAGCAAAGAGATAATAATTAGAATGATATTTTAGGTAAGTAGGGAAAGAAAATGTTACTATATGTTATGTGTACAAAAAGATATCGCATATTATATTTATACTAAGTACATTATAAGTAACATATGGAGATAAGAAAAAGTCAAAATTAGGAGGTATATAGAGAAAATTCAAAATTTCTCCTTCAGGTTTAAATTTAGCAAAAAAGGGAGTGTTAATGAAAGGGGTGGATATTATTTCTTAAGGTCATTCATTTGGATCTGTATATCATATCAGGCTCATTTTCCCAGAGGATGATATTTGTTTATCATAATTTAGATGACTGTATTTTTTTCATGATTTTATTTTTTTAATCTTATATTTATCTATTGAATAACTATGAGAAAATTACTAAGCTTTCAGGTTTAAGTCTCAGTCATACAATGATCAAACACCTTTCCTTCACCAGTACTCATTTTTCACCACCAAGAACCCCAATATACCCCCCTCGCACCCCTCCCAATGCCTGTGAGGCAGAGGATTTCTACTTAACTCTTCTCTACATTGATTACATTCATTAGTTTGACAAAAGATGCACCACTGTTGTTCAGAATTCCCCCCCCCACCAACAATCAGAACTGCTAAAAAGGCATTGTGAAATACTTTTTTTTCTATAGTTGGTTATAAGAATCATATAATGATTTTAGATTTTTGCGAAGAGCCAGATAATTACGAGATTGGTTTCTGTGCGTCTGGTGTTATGGTTTTGCCAGAGACCCGCTCATGGGGAGAAACTCGTGACCTCGGTAGGGCGTGAAGGACGAGCCGGTACCACCCCCCTTCCCATGAGACTGCAGTTGCCCCATCACTGCCGGCTCATACATGGCTTTCCTATAAGCTCTGAGGTGGCGGTCACCTTGCTGCCGGGGGGGGGGGGGGGGGCGGGGGCGGGGGGGTGGAGGAGGCAGAAGGGAGCAACACCCTTTCCCTCCCAGGGAGGCATGTTGCCATAGTTTAACGCATGGCCCATTCACTTTTCTGCCGCAATTTTCCAGGCTCTGGATTCAAGTTCTTTTGCCTCTGGAACTCATGACCTCATAGGGTATGAAGGACGAGTGGTACTGCCCCACTTCCCATGAGACTGCAGTTGCCCTGTCACTGCTGGCCATACCTGGCTTTCCAATAAGCTCTGAGGCGGTGGCCACCTTGTATGCAGTCAGGATGCATTTCTGCCAAAAGCCTCTGGGTTTCAAGATTTGTTTCTGAATCTCTGGGATCATGGCCATTTATCAGCTTAATCAGGAACCAGAGAGGCCATTTATAGGCGGCGACTCAGGGTCTCGTTGGGATGGGAGGAAAGGGCTGGTTCCACCCCCATCTATTGAGGCCCCACGTGTCTCGTCACTTCAAGCCCAAACCTGACTGTCCGGTGGCCTCTGGAGGATGGCACTTACCGGGCCGCCATGGGCAACAGGCCAAGGCACGAAACCTATTCCCACCTGGAGTGGCCCAGCGCCAGTAACTTACTGCAGGAACAGGACGCATTTCTGCCAAAAGCCTTTGGGTTCTGAGATTCGTTTCTGAGACTCTGGGATCATGGCTATTAAGCAGTTCAATCAGGAACAAGAGAGGCCTTACCTCCAATTATATGGCTGAGCAGAAGGTTGTTTATGGGTGTGTCTCCCACGTACCTAACTTTTGGCCGTTTACTTTCTTGGTAAACTTTGCCCCAAGTTTTAGGGGTCTGGCCAAAGGCACAGCACTAATTTAGGGGTATCTGAAAGTCTGACGGTCCATCAGTCTGCTGATGCACTCGTCTCACAGGTACAGATTGCCCTGCTGTGGGCACCATGCCCCCTTTGATGACTGTATTCTTGATGAAGCAGTTTTACTGGCAGAATACTTAGAATAATCATATGTTTAGGTGAGCAAGTTTTTTGGTGTTTTTTTTTTTTTGCTTTTATTTGTGGAGGCCCATATTCAGCAGTGTTCAGGGCTTACTCCTGGCCCTGTGCTCAGGAAGTACCACTGACATCACTTTGGAGTTTGTTGGAAATGCAGCAGTTAAATCTGTACTGCATTGGATCTGAATATTCATTCAACAATTTCCCCTCAGAATAAGTATAAACACTCAAGTTTATAACACAATAAATTGGCCATTAATATTTGAAATTGTATTGTAAAGACATTGAATTATTTTCTTTATTCATAAGAAACTCATGGTGATTTATCTTACACAAAACCAGTTTATGTAAAAAAGATAAGCAAGATGAAAATGACTGTAATCCTTTATGGAGGTTCTACTTACGGTTTTTATATGAGTCATGTAAAAGCTATGTCTTCTTTGTTTTTCAGTTATCTTTCCTTAACTAGTTTTATAAAGTATATTCTAGCCTCTTTTGTTTTTTTAAGTTTCTCTCTATAATATGTATGTAAATTAAGCATACATAATATGAATAGCATATAAGTTGTTAGAGGTGATTAAAGTCACTTCCCTCACTTGAAGCATTTTTTTGGTTTTGTTTTGTTTTTTTGTTTTTTTTGGGGGGTCACACCTGGCGATACACAGGGGTTACTCCTGGCTCTGCACTCACGAATTACTCATGGGGGTAGCTGAGGGGACCATATGGGATGTTGGGAATCGAACCTGGGTTGGCCGCTTGCAAGGCAAACGCCCTAACCACTGTACCATCACTCCAGCCCCTCACTTGAAGTTCTTTGTGTCAAAATAAAGTTACAGAAGCACGTACACATATAACGTAGCTGAGGAAGTACAATTGTACCCGTCACCCATCTTAGACTGACTCAAAGTAAGGTTAATATTTTTTTCATTGTTGTTGGTTTTTCATTCTTAACAATTTTCCAGCTGTATAAAACATCTGTCTTTCCAGACTTTTCTTTCTTTTTCCCCACATTTCCTAATTTGTCTTAGAAATGAATATTCCAGGAACTCAAACATGAAGTATTTGCAATTTCAGGATGTTCTTGACTCTAGGGTCATACAGAGTTAAGGAAAATTCTTAAATTCTTAAGCTTTATTTTGCATGTCAGCAGAAGATCATCTTTTATGCTTTCTCTGAAATTACTTTGAATTATGTTTTCTAATTTTTACCGGGACTTATCCAAAATTAATGTTATAGTGTCCAGTAAATTCTTTTAATGTTTACAAAAATGTTTATAGTATGTCTACTCTACGTGTGACACTTACCTAGGATGCTTATTAAATTTTATACATCACTGTATCACTGTATCACTGTCATCACATTGTTCATTGATTTACTTGAGTGGGCACCAGTAACATCTCCGTTCATCCCAGCCCTGATATTTTAGCAGCTTCTCCTTACTCTTTCTTAGTCTTTCCCAACGCTTACATATTGGAGGCTCTTTGAGGGTCAGGGGAATGAGACCCGTTATTGTTACTGTTTTTATACAAAATGTTACAGAAACAAAGACTGTGAAATAGTAGTGGAACTTCAGAGAGTAACTGTTGATTTCTCAGAGTACACAGTCCAGTTCAGTGATAAACTCTACCATTGTGATCATTTAAGGATCTAATCTAATGGAAATTCTATCTTCATATCCATTTCCATTGTATCACGACAGGGAACTGGAATAAAGTAAGCTATAAATTGACTCAAAACTATTGGAAGTGATTTATGTCACTTCCTTCACTTGACTTTTGTTTTTGTCAAAATAAGACCATGCATACATATAAAGTAGCTGAAAAAGCACAATTGTATCCATCACTCAAAAGGGATAGACCATGGTGATTAGACTTAATAGTATAGACCTATCTTAGAAGAATTTGAATGGCATCAGAGCACTGATCCATTTTTAAAGGCTTTAGAAACTATTTGTAGAACAAAACTATATGTAAACATTATATAGACAGGGTCAAGATCACGATCACTATCATCCTGTTGTTCGTCGATTGCCTCGAGCAGGCACCAGTAACGTCTCCTTCATCCTAGCCCTAAGATTTTAAAAAGTGCCATATTAAAGGCTCTTTCAGGGTTAGAAGAATGAGACCCATCATTGTTACTGGTATTTGGCATATTGGGTACACCACAGGGAGTTTGCCAGACTCTGCCGTGTGAGCAGGTTACATTCGGTAGCCTGCCAGGTTGTCCAAAGTAAGAATGAGATAATAAGATATTGCGCAGCCACATTTGCGGCCGCGTGCTACCAGGAGCTGGGTTTTATAGTCTCTGGGTCTTGGTCGTTGATGGGATTACACGGAGCCAGGGGCCAGTTGGTGGGTGTAACCCCTGCCTACTGGAAGGTGGAGGATCTGGGTGGAGGATGCTCAGCCCATATCTGAGCAGGCTTGGAGATCTCAGCCCCGGGACCTGCATGCCTTTGTTCCTCTGCAGGTACCTTCATGCATGTGGAGAGTGGTCTCAGCATGGTTGTGGCTGGTTCTGGAGGTCTTCGGCTGCCGGAGCTCTGCTCGGGGCAGGGAGGAAAACTCAACCTGCCCTCCTCCAAGGGGCCCTGGCGAGGGGAGCCAGGCACGGGGGCAGGAGACTCTGCGCTGTTCTCTTCTGGGAGCTGGGTTTTATAGTCTCTGTGTCTATATATATATATATATATATATATATATATATATATAGACAGGGTATCATTAACAAAATATTTTATGAGTCAAAGAGTGGTGCTGAAAAATGTGCTTAAGAATTTCAGATATTAAAAAAAAACATTATGAACCCTTGAGTCTGGGAAGTACATGGACAAAGTAAGACAAGGTACGTAAATTGTTGAATTTATAGTGTGAAAAGGAAAGTATAGAAAATCATGGCTTTTACCATATTATTTTAAGTAGGGGTAGGAAACAGATATATTAAAAGTGGGTAAAAATTCACCTGAAACATTATTGAAAACACGTGTCCCAATAGAAACAAAAGCAAAGGGTTTTTCTACCTGGAGTCAGGCAAAATGAGATACTGCTATGAATAGTTTATTAAGTGCCTAAAGACCAAGATAAGAGGATGGTACATTTCACTTATACCAATTCCTTTATGCTCGTTCACGTTGGTATCTTTAGACTTCTAATGGGTTCATTACATTTTAAAATATTGATGATGGATTGAAAAATACAGATTCATAATAAAGAACAGAGTAACTATGGAACTTTATTAGGAACAGAAGTACATAAACACTTCCATGGAGTATAGGAATATTAATAGAATTCAATAAGGAAGAAATGGTGATAAAGCCAACATAATTATAATAATTTTATTGCAATATATATCTACATAATGTATAACTATAGCTAGAACAAATAGGATTTTGCACTAAATATTACACTTCCTAAATGTCAATTTCTGCTTTGTGAAAAAATGTATTTTATAACCCCCAAAACTGTAAATATATTTTTCTTCTTGGTTCATCAATGATCAAATATTAGGAATCAAATATACAAAATCAAAATTAAAAGGTAAAGTATTTTTGTTGAAAACAGAAGAATATATAAGATGTTACAAGGTAACTATCTATGTAGAATCAAGGTAAGATTCAAAATATTAAGGTAACTTCCATGTCAAACCCTTCCATCCCACTCTTTCAAAGTAGCGTCAATGATAGTTTAATGAGTATAATATTGCTATGGGAGTTAGCACAATCTGTTCTCAATATCACCACTATCTTTATGACTTGGTCAAGGTACCAAAGGCAAACCACCTGCCTCATAGGCAGTTGAATGGAAGTCAGATTCTAATTAACTGCCCAAATAGAAATACACCATAATATGCATATACATTTAAGGGAATGCCTACTTTTTATCTTGTTCGCAACTTTGGCAACTTCACCTTATAGAAAGGTAAATATTGTGACTTCATTATCTATATTTGATGTATCTGGAACTTTTACAAACACAGATACAATATTGAATCCATTTCATTCTTTCACATCAGGACTCTAAGAAGCTAGAGCCATGCCTGAGTTCAACACACCTGGAGCTATTTCTGGGGTCAGAGTGAATTAATCAAATATATTTCAGAGTCGTGTTCTTCACACCAACCTGAGAGTCATCTTGCTCTTCTCTAACTGGTGATTCCACTCCCTGCCCCATGTTCTAGACATCAGGAACTTTTTAATGAATTCTCACCCATTCATTCACTCTCCACGTTAATTCCTATTCATTTCTTTCCTAGATTACTCTAGTAACTTCTCCAATCCAAATTTGTTTATGTCCCACCTCCCACACTTTACACATCTCTCCCAATTTTCTTGAAATTATCTCTGCCACCTCTGAGAGAAGACTATATATTGCCTAATCTGAATTATGTGCTAAATTCTGAGCATAATCTCTGGATACCCTGTGTTCTCTGCATTCAGTGCTTTTTTCAAATGTTGCAGTTACTGTTTATTTATTATATGCTAAGTAAGCTACAGATGTCAAGAATGTTATATTTGAATCTTTAAGGTATAGCTTACAATGTCTGGTACAGAATTATTTAAATAAATACTTGTTGAATGATCATGTGAAATAATAAGTTATTAATAAATCAGTAAACAATTAAGCAAAAAACCCAAATAATAAGAAGTTAGTCACGAAAGCACAATTTCAAATAAAGAAACTTTAATTGATGTATATCTCTTGGTTATCTAGTTCTTAATAACAAGTTCTAATTCATGACAAACTTGGAAAATAGTAAATATGCTAGCATGAAGCATATTAACAAGGAGTTCAATTCTGATATTTTGTACAATAGTTGTCAACAGCACATTAGCTACTGTAAAATGCTCTTTGATAGGCATTGCATAGAAGTTTATCTCAAATAAGCAGAAGTTGGGAACTGGGAGCAATTAAGCTCCCATACTCTATTATCAAACCATGAATCACTGCTTAGAATAGAAAAAGTAAAATAAATTTCCTTCTTTTCTGCACCAAAATAGCAAGCTTTCACTGTTTGTTCTTTTTCCTGCCCAAGAAATTTTGATTAATATGATAACTTTTGATTAATATGATTAATATGATAACTCCTGAAATAGGTCGTCTAAGAAATTGATAGAACTTTCCTCTAGTCAAATGAATGTCTCTGCATCTTTCCCCTTAGACACGCACAAAAAATAATGTCATTTTCCAATAGTCTTAATTTATAAGTAATTCATTCCAATTCCCACATTAGAAGATGTTTTTAATACACAAATATATAAGGTATAAATTAAAATTTATCTTTGTATTTTTTCCTTATATATTTTTCTTACATGCTGAGGAATAAAGCCATGAGTATAACCATACTTTTGCATGGGAAAAAAAGGAGGGGTTGTACATGATTTTGCATGTGATAAAAGGGCTGATTTCACCATTGCAAATGTGAAAACACTTTGATCTTTTCCTTATTTGTATTCACTACTCAGAATATGTCTTAGTCTGCTCCAATAGCTGTAACAGAATACTGCGAGACTGGGAGGCAGAAATTTATTTCTATGTTTAGAACACTAGGAAATCCAAAATTAAAGTGCCGTAATATCACATTTCTGAGGAGGGAATGTTTCCTAGTTCACAAATGGACATCTTTTAACTATATTCTCACATAGTGGGAAAGTGAGAATGATTTCTGGGGTTTATTTTATAGAGGGATTAATACCGTTTATGAGGGCTCTGCCCTCAAAATCTAATCATCCCCCAAATTCCCCACCTAATAATACCAGTGTTTTGGTGGCATTAAGATTTCAATGCATAAATACTTTATGAAAACATTCAGCCTGTAACAACATCTTCAGGGCAAACAGTTTGTGTATAACTTGTGTGCACAAAGACTTATGCCTTTGTCTTTTTGAGTTATTTTTCCCTGGTGTCTTAGCAATAGGTCAAAGAATTTAATTCTACAGAGGACATTTTAAACATCTTCTTAGATTCATATCTTCAAGTTGGATCAACGTAATAATTGATTCAACCTATCTATTAATATTCAAGTTGTGGGCATCAACATTCGGAATAACTCGATGTTGTTTCTTGAAAAAAATATCACTGGGGCTGGAGAAATAGAAGAGAAGGTGAGGCTCTTGTCTTGCATGTGAATGACCCCAATTCAAGTCCTCTCAAAACGTAAAAGTCCCGTGTGCACCACCAGAGGTCACTACTCAGTCACTGTCACTGTCACTCTCCTCTCGTTGTTCATTGATTTGCTCGAGCGGGCCCAGTAACGTCTCCATTGTGACACTGTGCTTAGCATGTTGAATATGTCACTCAATACAGGGCTAGAAATATCCCTTGAGTATTGCTGGGCGTGGCGCAACAACCTCCACCCCGAAACAATCCCATCAAAGGCACTAAAGGTGGCTCAACAGACTGAAGCATATGCTTCTCATGTAAGAAGCCCGAATTCTATTTCTGGTACCACATGGTCTCCCATGCAACTGTTGAAGCACCCCCCCAAGCACTAATCTAGAAGTAGCCCTTGACCAATGCTAGGTGTGATTCCACAAACAAACAAAAAAAAAAAACCAAAAATCACAGCAAAGAAATGAGAATGTGACAAATGGCATAGACCTTCTACTGCATTGATAAATATTTGAGTCCTACATTAACTCCCTTGAAACTAATATATTTGAATGCCATGGCTAATTCAAATGATACTCTCCCTGAATAAAACAGTTTTTATAAAAGAACATTAATATTATTTTATTTCAAACAAAGAAGAGACAGACTGACAGTTTTATTTGGATTCAAGTTCTCAGTCATATTGAAAACAACCACCTGGGTCTTTAGTGATAAAAGCCATAAATGTGCAAAGTCAGATAGTCAGTTATTCTGTGATGCCAAGTCAAACAAAATATCAACTCTCCAGTGTAATATGTCTACCCTGCTATTCAGACATAGGCTGGACCATTTCCAGGTTCCTTTAAAAAAAAGCACTAAAATTAATTTTAGGCAAACTGTACCATACTAAGGGCTAGAAGAGAGATCCAATTTAAAATATAATCATTCTGTTTCCACCTATAATCATTTCAACAGCTAGTCAATCACTCAATACACTCACCTAGGGGACCATAAGTCAATGGAGAAGAAGTTGACTAATAATTCTCATTTTGCCACTTACACACACATACCTCAGTACCTAAAACAGAGTATCATTTGAAAGTTATGTTCTGGAAAATGTTAACATTTATAACCAAATCTATGTAGAAAAACTCTGTGTTCATTATATCAAGCAAAATTAAATGTGATTGTTTGGAAAAGTTTCCTTTGATATTTCTCTTTCTTTCTTTCTTTCTTTCTTTCTTTCTTTCTTTCTTTCTTTCTTTCTTTCTTTCCTGTCCTTCCTTCCTTCCTTCCTTCCTTCCTTCCTTCCTTCCCTCCTTCTTTCTTTTTTTCTTTCTTTCTTTCTTCTTTTTGAGTGAATCATCATGAGATACAGCTACAGACTTACAAACTTTCATAATTATGTTTCAGTCATACAGTGATCGAGTACGGATTGCTCCACGAGTACGGGTCTTCTCCACCACCGTTTCCAGTATCCCTCCTCCACCCTTCATCCCTCTGACACCCAGCCTCTGTAGCAGGCACATTCCCTCTTATTCTCTATATCTTTTTGGGTTTTATGGTTTGTAATACAGGTATAAGTGGCCCTCATGTTTGATCCATAGTCTACTTCAGCACATATCTCCCATTCTTAGAAAGCCCTCCAAGCATACTTACTGGTCCCTTCTCTATCCCAGATGCCTTTTCCCCCAGCATATGATATTGGTTTCCAAGCCATGGAGGAATCCTCCTGACCCTTATCTCTACTATCCTTGGGTGTTAGTCTCCCATTATGTTACTTTATATTCCATAAATGAGTGTAGTCATTCTATGTCTGTCCCTCTCTCTGACTCATTTCACTTAGCATGATACTCTCCATGTCTATCCACTTATATAAAAATTTCATATAACCTTTTATAACAGCTACATGGTATTTCATTATGTAGATGTACCAAAGTTTCTTTAATTAATCATCTATTGTCAGGAACTCAGCTTTTTTTCCAGATTCTGACTATTGTAAATTGTGCTGTAATAAATATACAAGTACAGATGTTATTTCTACTGTAATTTTTTGTATCTCTGGGTTATATTCTCAGAAGTGGTATTGCTGGGTCAAATGGGAGATCAATTTCTAATTTTTTGAGAAATGTCCATATTGTTTTCCAAAAAGGCTGAACCAGTCATCATTCCCACCAGCAGTGAAGGAGTGTCCCCTTCTCCCCATATCCATGCCAAGATCAGTTGCTTTTGTTCTTTTGGATCTGCGCCAGTCTCTTTGGTGAAGGGATGATATTTCATTGTTGTTTTAGTCTGCATCTCCCTGATGATTAGTGATGAAGAAGATTTTTTTATGTGCCTTTTGGCCTTTCGGATTTCCCTCTGTTATTTCCTAAATTTGAAATGCATATTTCTTGAAATGCATTGAAATGCATAATGCAAAATAATATGCGTGTAACTCACTTGATAGAACTTTCTCTTTGGTATTAATTTATAATTTTAAAAATGGAATGAAGTGGAAACACTGAATTAAATGTAGCTGTAAAATAAGGGAGCAAGTTTTTCCTCCTTTGAAACTGACTTACAAATTGTCATAAGTGATTTTTCTTCTCTTTAGCTCCAGATCTAAAATTTTTCAAAAAAGAAAAAAATGAGAAAGAAAAATTTTATATAATAACTAACATGGGTATATAACTATTTATAAACACATAATGTAGATATATATTTAAAAGCACCCATTTTAGGAGGGCATCCTTTCAAATCTGTAAGTCTCCTCTAACTTTAGGTTGCTGGCAGTATGTTGCAACACATTTTCTAGAATGTTTCTCACTTTGTATTTTCTTAATGATTATGAATAGGGAAATGTGATTACTCAAATTCACTATAATTGCTACTATTTACATCTAGAGTGATACTATGCTTTCTGCTTAATTTTTTGACCTGCTACAATGATGAGAGTAAACTTATTCAATAAGCTAGATTTAATACTGTTCTAGCTCTTAATTTTATTTTCTGTTGCTATTATTATCAGCTGACAAAACCTTTTTGAATTATGACCAATGGAGAGCTAAATAACAGAAAGAACATTTTTCAGTCTTTGACAAGTGTTGAGTCCTATTTACTTCTGTCTTTGGAATTAAGTACATTCTGTATTTACTAACTGAAATAAATTAGTCAGCTAGATGTGAATAAAACTCAAACAGAATGGATACATGAGCTTAGGGCATTATGTTTCAACAGACAAAGAGTTAAACCTATTTATTTAAAATAAATTTTTATAAAAAAAAAAAACTTCTTTCGGGGGCCAGAGTGATAGCACAGCGGGTAGGGCATTTGCCTTGCATGCGGCTGACCTGGGTTAGATCCCCAGTGTCCTATATGGTCCCCCCAGCACCACCAGGAGTGGTTCCTGAGTGCAGAGTCAGGAGTGACCCCTGAACATTGCTGGGTGTGACCTAAAGACAAAAAAAAAACCTGCTTTCTAAATATAAGGATTAACTGCAAAATATATTAATCTATCTTGTGATGACAAATATCCAAGCAGCTTATTTTGATAAAATTTATTCCAAGTTTGTATAAAATTCCCTCGGTTTCTATTGATGTTTGGCAACATATTATATCTCAGAATTAATGTGGCCCTATATTTCAAAGAACACCAAGATTCTCTTGCTGATGGATTGAATATACTCAGAATCAGTACTTCAAACTTCTTTCATAAATGTGAAAAAGTTAAACATAAAAATAGGGCAGAAAAATTGATTAAAAAGATGCATAACTTGTTTTTAAATGACTGATAGATTTTATTAATGCATTGGCATAGAATGAAGAAACTAACAGAAAAATAAAATTTATGCTACCTTATTTTTAACTTTCAGACCATCCTTCACAGAACAAATAATTTGGAAAAGTTTCAAATTCAAACTGTTATGATTGATTGCAAAGTTCTCAATTTTCTATGCAGTAATCTGTAAACACTATACAGCCAGTCCAGGAAACATGATTCGAAATAGATTTGCAGACTTAATGCAAGAGAGAGAATTTGAGTTTTTCTAAAGGACCTGTGGCAAAAACATTTATGCTTTGCCACATAAAGGTGGGACTTATGTGACCTCCTACATAAATTTTCTGATTCAGAAAGATTAGTCATGGTATATATGACAGGTTCTGTTGTGAATAAAAAGCGTCATGTGTGAAGTCATGCTATAATAAAACATTTGAGAGGTTCCCTGAGCAATTGTGATGAATCATATGAAAATGTCAGATCATTGTTTGCCTGGATTCTTGAGTGACTGATTATGACAAAGCACTTAATCAACCTGGATTGTTCAGGCAGTATGAACAAGAAAACACATATTGAGTTGAGTCACTTAAATTTGGGAGTCAAAGAGTTGCCTCAGCATATACAGTTCTTCTTACCTTGCCTTGTTGTATGCTATATTCCAGATACTTAAAATGTCAGCAAGCAATTTTTAGTGCCTAAGAGAACAGAAGCTAGGCACTAAGTTGAATATTAAAGTTCAATAGAAGAATGTATTGAACATTTTTTTTATTTTTAAAAATTTTTATTAGTGAAACATCATGAAGTACAGTTGTAGGCTTACAAATTTTTGTGCTTGGGTTTCAGTTATACAATGATCGAGTAGCCATTACTCCACCAGTGTCCATTTTCCACCACCACTGATCCCAGTATCCCTCCCACTCCCCATCCTCCCCATCCCAACCTGCCTCTGTGGCAAGGCATTCCCTTTTGTTCTCTCTCTCTTTTTTGGGGTGCTGTGGTTTGCAAAAGAGGGATAGAGTGGCAATCATGTTTGGTCTATGGTATACTTTCAGCATGCATCTCCCATCCTGGGAGGATCCTCCAAAACCCTTTTTTTGGTGCTACCTTCTCTATCTGAGCTGCAGTTTCCCCTAGCATACGCGGCTGGCCTCCAAGCCATGGAAGAAAACTCCTAGTACTTATCTGGGCAATTCTTGGGTGTTAGTCTCTTATTTTGTTACTTTATGTTCCTCAGATGAATGCAATCTTTCTATGTCTGTCCCTCCCTCTCTTTCTGACTCATTTCGCTTAACATGATACTTACATATAGTACCACTTGTATGTAAATTTCATGACTTCATCTTTTCTAACAGCTACATAGTACTCCATTGTGTAGATGTACCAAAGTTTCTTTAACCAGTCATCTGCTCTAAGTCACTCAGGTTTTTTTCCAAATTTTGGCTATTGTGAATAGTGCAGCAATAAACATAGAAGTGAAAATGTCATTTTGACTGTACTTTTTTGCCTCTCTGGGATATATTTCCAGGAGTGGTATTGCTGGGTCAAATGGGAGCTCAATTTCTAATTTTTTGAAAATCGTCCATATGGTTTTCCAAAAGGGCTGAACCATTCGGCATTCCCACCATCAGTGAAGGGGGGTTCTGTTCTCGCCACATCCACGCCAACACTCGTTGCTTTTGTTCTTTTGGATGTGGGCCAGTCTCTGTGCTGTGAAATGATATCTCATTGTTGTATTGATCTGCATCTCCCTGATGATTAATGATGTAGAGCATTTTATCATGTGCCCTTCAGATTTCTTCTTTGAGAAAGTTTCTGTTCATTTCGTTGCCCCATTTTTTGATGGGGTTCGTTGTTTTCTTCTTGTGGAGTTCAACCAGTGCTTTATATACCCTTGATATCAACTCCTTGTCGGGTGTGTATTAGGTGAATATACTTTCCCTTTCTGTAGATTGTCCTTGTATTTTGATCACTGTTTCTTTTGAGGTGCAAAAGCTTCTTAGTTAAAGATAGTCCCATTTGTCTATCTCTGTTTTCACTTGCTTGGCCAGTGGTGTGATATCTTTGAAGATACCATTAGCTTCAATATCATGAAGTCTTTTGCCAACTTTGTCTTCAATGTACCTTATGGATTCCAGTCTGATGTTGAGGTTAATTCATTTTGATCTTACTTTTGTACATGGTGTTAAGCAGAGATCTGAGCCATTTTTTTTTTGCAAGTAGCCATCCAGTTTTGCCAGCACAATTTGTTAAAGAGGCTTTCCTTGCTCCAATTCATGTTTCTTGCTCCCTTTTCAAAGATCAGATGATTATATGTTTGGTGGGAGATGTCAGTATATTCAACCCTGTTCCATTGGTCGTCAGTTCTGCCTTTGTTCCAGTACCATGCTTTTTTAATTATTACTGCTTTGTAGTGGAGTTTGAAGTTAGGGAGGTTGATTCCTCCCATTTTCTTTTCACCAAGAATTGCTTTAGCTTTTTGTGAGGGCTTATTGTTCCATATGAATTTCCGGAGTGTTTGCTCCATTTCTTTGAATAATGTCATGGGTATTGTTATAGGGATCACATTGAATTTGTGCAATGCTTTTGGAAGTATTGCAGTTTTGACAATGATAATTCTCCTGATCCATGAGCAAGGATATCTTTCCATTTCCTCGTGTCCTCTTTTACTTCCTGAAGCGCCTTTTTTGCTTTTGGTATAGGTCCTTTACTTCCTTAGTTAAGCTGATTTCTAGAAACTTGATTTTCTGGCGCACAATTGTGAACGGGGTTGTTTTTTTTCATGTACTTTCTTCTCTCTCACTATTTGTGTATAGGAAAACCATGGACTTTGGGTATTGATTTTATAGCCTGAAACTTTACTATACAAGTCTATTGTTTCTAGGAGTTCTTGGTAGAGGTTCTCTAAGTATAGTATCATATCATATGTGAATAGTGAGAGCTTGTTTTCTTCCTTTCTTACCTGAATGCCCTTAATATCTTTTTCTTGCCTAACCACTATTGCAAGTACTTCCTATACTATATTGAACAGTAGTGAAGAGAGTGGGCATCCTTGTCTCATCTCTGATCTTAGAGGGAAAACTCTCAGTTTTCCCCCATTGAGGATGATGCTTGCTGTAGGCTTGTGGTAGATAGCTTTAATTACATTGAGGAAAGTCCCCTCTACACTCATTTTGGCGAGGGTTTTCATCATATACGGGTGCTGGATCTTGTCGAATGCTTTCTCTGCATCTATTGATATGATCATATGGTTTTATCTTTTCTTTTTTTGATATGTTGGATTTTGTTGACTGATTTTAAAATGTTAAACCATTCTTGCATCCCCAGGATGAATCCCACTTTGTCATGGTATATGATCTTTTTGATGAGTTGTTGAATTCTATTTGCTAGTATTTTGTTGAGAATCTTCACATTCGTGATCATCAGGGATATCGGCCTGTAGTTATCTTTTCTTGTGGTGTCTTTGTTTTTTTTTTTTTGGTATTAGAGAGCTATGGGCTTCATAGAAACTGTTTGGGAGAGTTTCCGTTTTTTCAATTTCCTGGAGAAACTTTAGAAGAACTGGTAAAAGGTCCTCTTTAAATGTTTGGAAAAAGTCGCTAGTGAATCCATCTGGACCTGGACTTTTGTTTCTGGGAAGACTTTTGATTACAGTTTCAATTTCTTTGATGTTAATAGGACTATTCAGATACTCTAGATCTTCTTGATTCAGCCTTGGGAGATTATAGGAATCCAGAATTTATCCATTTCTTCTAGGTTCTCTTGTTTCGTGGCATACAGACTTTCAAAGTAGTCTCCGATGATCTTTTGAATTTCTTTGGTTTCTGTTGTGATATTCCCCTTCTCATTTCTGATTCGGTTTATTAGGGTTCTATCGCTCTCTTTCTTTGTGAGTGTTGCTAGTGGTTTATATGTCTTATTTATTTTTTTCGATGAACCAGATCTTGGTTTCATTGATCTTTTGGGCTGTTTATTTGGTTTCCATGTCATTGATTTCTGCTCTAAGTTTTATGATCTCTTTCCTTCTGCCTGATTTGAGCCCTTTTGTTGATCCTTTTCTAAGATCTTGATCTGTGAAGTCAAGTTGTTCATGTGTGTTCTTTCTTCCTTCCTGAGAAATGCTTGCAGAGCTATAAATTTTCCCCTTAACACGGCTTTAGCTGCATCCCATAGGTTCTGGTAGCTTGTGTCTTCGTTCTTATTTGTTCTAGATGTGATCTTTTGATTATATCCTTTACTTCCTTCCTGACCCAGTCGTTGTTCAACATTGAGTTGTTTAATTTCCAGGTCTTTGGTATGGTTCTCCGTGTCTGCGTGTGATTCACTTCTATTCCCAGTACATCATAGGCTGAAAAGATTGTTGGTACTATTTCTATCTTCCTGATCCTATTGAGGTATGTTTTGTGTCCTAGAACATGGTCTATTTTGGAAAAGGTTACGTGTGCACCTGAGAAGAATGTGTATTCTTTCTTTTGGGATGAAAAGCCCTGTATAGGTCTATAAGCCCTCTCTCATCTATTTCTTCCTTCAAAGACAATGTTTCTTTGCTGAATTTTGTTCTTGTTGATCTATCCAGAGGTGATAAGGTGACGTTGAAGTCTCAGCTACTATTATGTTGCTAGCAATGTCCTACTTAAAATCTGTTAGCAGTTGTTTTAAATATTTAGCTGTTCCCTCATTAGGTGCATATACATTTAAGAGTGTGATTTCTTCCTGTTGTATGTATCAATTGATGAATAGGAAATAGCCTTTTCTGGAGCGATAGCACAGCAGTAGGCATTTGCTTTGCGTGCAGCCAGCCCTGCTGAGCCGGGTTCAATTCCTCTGCCCCTCTCGGAGAGCCCATCAAGCCACTGCGAGTATCACCTACACGGCAAAGCCTGGAAGCCTGGCAAGCTACCCGTGACGTATTTGACATGCCAAACACAGTAACAAGAAGTCTCAAAATGGAGACGTTACTGGGCCCACTCGAGCAAAATCGATGAACAATGGGAGGACAGTCCCTTCTAATATTTTTCAACCAGAAATTTATGTTGTCAGATACTAGTATAACCACCTCAGCTTTTTTGAGTGAGCTGTTTGCTTGCAGGTTTGTTTTCCATCCTTTAACTTTGAGTCTGAGTTTGCTCTGATTGTTCAGATGAGTTTCTTGAAGGCAGCAGAATGTTGGGTTCTGTCTCTGAATCCATTTTGCCACACCCTGTCTCTTAATTGGTGAATTTAGACCATTGATGTTGAGAGAAATTATTGATTATTGATATGGGGTTTTGTGTCATCTTTCTGTAAGGGTCTGTTCTGCTTGTAGGGTTTGTCTTATCTTATAGTAGCCCCTTTAATCCTTCCTTTAGGTTTGGTTTTTAGTCTATGAAGTTCCTGAGCTGCTGTTTATCTAGAAAATAGTGTACCATTCCTTTGAGTTTGAGTGAGAGTTTAGCCGGATAGAGTATTCTTGGTGAAGTATTCATTTCAGTGTGTTTTTTCACTATATCCCACGATTGCCTCCAGGCTTGGAGGGCTTCCTCTGATAGGTCTGCTGTGAATCTAAGGGGTGCTTCTTTGTATGTGATTTCCTTCTTTGCCCTTGCTGCTTGCAGTATTGTGTCTCCTTTGGCGGAATCGATCATTCTAACTATGATATGTCTTGGAATATTTTTGTTAGGGTCTCTTTTAGCTGGCACCTTTTGGGCTCCTTGAATCTGAATGGCTGCATTTCTCAGCTCTGGGAATTTCTCAGCAATGATTTGTTTAACTGTGGCTTTTTCATTGGGATTGTTACCCTGGCTTTATGGTAGTCCAATGATTCTAATGTTGTTCCTCTGGAATCATCCCCTAGGACTCTGATTCGCTCTAGAGCTATTTTGAGGTCTCTTGCCATTGTTTGTTGTTGCCTGTTGGCTTGGTACAGCTGATCTCCAGCTCACTGATTCTGTCTTCAGCTGTGATCATTCTACTTTTGAGAGCAGAGACTGAGGTTTTTTATTTCTTCTACAGAATCTTTTATTCATGACATTTCTGCTCTCATTTCTTTCCATAATTTCTTGATTGTTTCTGTCATGTCACTGGATATCTGTCTGACTGTTTCATTGAGTTCATTGAACATATTCATCACTTCATATCTGTATTCTTTCTCAGAGAGGTCCTTTAGGTGAGTAGCACTTAGTGAGGCTTCTGGCCTCTTTTCATCTTCGTCCCCACGTAGTGGGGATTTGTGTTGTTTCTTCATGTTGGTGTGTAGGTATGGGAACTGACATGTTACAATAGATTTTTTTGGCATGAGTAAACCACCTGTGGCTGTGTTAGAGGCCGCTGGCCCCAAATTAGGCCATGCCCACTTCTGCAGAACCCACACCCACTTCTGAAGAGGCCACGCCCAACTGAACCTGGTTTGTGTGGGGGGGTACTAACTGGGTGGGGAAGAAGACTGGCAAGGCGTTGGGGATGAAGAGGAAGAGGCTCAGGGTTTCTTTTGTCCCAGGGTCCTAGAGGACGCCGGGGGCGCTTGCATAGAGGAAGCCAAGTCCTGGGTTCAAATACTGTCGGGTAAACTGACCTGCGTGGGAAGAAGACCAGCACAGCCAGAATGCATTGAATTCTAGGGAAGAAAGCAGGCAAGTGCCATAACACTTGAAGTAAGCCTTGAAGGAAGAGAAAGTATCAGTTGAGTAAAAATATGTGCAGCTGGATAAACACGGAAAATCGAATGAGCAAGTTTGGAAAAGAAGAGAGAAAATGATGGTACAAGTTGGAGCAAAAAGTCCTGAGCATAATGGCTTAGGTTCAGAGAAGAGACAATTTTTTTTATTCTGACTTCAGTGAGTTAACCAAAGTTAAATAGGTGGTCTAGAAAATTCTAGTTACTTCTCAGACAAAAGGTCTAAGATTTTCTCAAAATATAGATCAAAATTCCCTAGAAGAACTTCTTAAACAAATACATTAGCCTTTTTTAAGGCTTACTCCAAATTAATTGAGACACACTCTAATTGATAAAGCCTTGAATTTCTTGATTTTCCAAAAAGTCACTACATGTTATTCCTATATAGAAAGTGCAAAAACTGCTAGATCAAGGAGATTAAGAACAGAATTCTAGATTTCTGATGAGAATTAAGAACAATGATAATCCAAACTAAAAGAGGAACAGGAAGAAGGGAGAAAGAATTATAGGGCGGTTAGGATGGATGTTAGATTAAAATATCACAGAACTGTGACTCTGACTTTGAAGAACAGGTCACTAACAGTGAGAAACTAGAGAACAATGAGGAGGAATGTTATGAATGAGGAAATTGAAAATTCTTAGATTATTTTGAATTTGACAAAGACCACTTAGGGGCACTTATGACTACTATGCTTGAGTGGGCACCAGTAACTTCTGGTAGTGGTTAGGGGGTGTGGGGGTAGGCTGGAGTGATAGCACAGAGGGTAGGGAGTTTGCCTTGTATGCGGCCGACCCGGGATCGATTCCTTCATCCCTCTTGGAGAGCCCGGCAAGCTACCTAGAGTATCCTGTATTTGATATGCCAAAAACAGTAACAACAAGTCTCTCAATGGAGACGTTACTGGTCCCCGCTTGAGCAAATTGATGGACCATGGGAGGACAGTGCTACAGTGCTAGTGCTACAGTGATTGGGAGACCATATGGGATGCCGTGGATTGAACCCGGATTGGCCACGTGCAAGGCAAATGCCCTATCCTCTGTATTATCGCTCTGGCCCCTAGGCAGTCTAATTTTTGTGCTCCCCTCTTTTCACTGATTTTCATTAGTTTATATTATTATGGAATTTCAGTGATAACGTCTTTCTGTGTACAGAGTTTACCACTGTACCACTGTAGCACTGTCCTCCCATTGTTCATTGATTTGCTTGAGCGGGCACCAGTAACGTCTCCATTGTGAGACTTGTTGTTACTGTTTTGGGCATATAGAATATGCTATGGGGAGCTCGTTAGGCTCAGCCATGTGGGTGGGATATTCTCGGTGGCTTGCTGGGCTCTCCAAGAGGGATACAGGAATCAAACCCGGGTCAGCCACGTGCAAGGCAAACACCCTACCCGCTGTGCTATCTCTCCAGTGCAGAGTTTACCACATCTAATATAAAAGTTCCAGTTCCACCCCTTCCCAACACCAAAAGACACCTCTACCTCCTCTCCTCCTTGTACTCTTTATCTCCTGTCACTGCCATAGTTTTCAGAGTTTAGGAGTCAGTGTTACTGTCTTTTGCTTTAATTCTTTATATATCACACATGAATAAAACTGTGCTGTAATTGTATTTCACTTCTTTACTTATTTTGCTTTCAGTATAATTCCCTTAAGTTAGTTTTATTTTTGTAAATTATATCCCATATTATAACTAAATATCTAAAGTGGACGCATTACACATTTGGTTTGTGACTATTAAAATAGCTAATGTCATGACTTACAATGTTTTTTTTCCTTTGGGTATCAGTTTTTAGGTCACACCTAGCTGTGCTCCAGGATCACTCCGTTGGTGCTTAGGCAATCATATGTGGTACTGGAATAAAATCTGGGACAGCCACATACAAAACAAACACTGTACTAGCTTTTTGCCCTTTATGCTGTTTGATAGTGAAGCTTTTCTTTTATGTATCTTGGTGATATGCTTTATTTTCTTTTCAGGTCGAGTTTAGAAAAAGCTAAATTAGACCTCCCCCCAAGGATAACATCATATATAATAAATCAAGTTAATAAATACCATAAAATAGGATTGGACATTTCATGGTGAGAATTACCAGCATGGAGAAGAAAATGCAGGGTAACAGAGATCGAGGGAGATGTCTCCAAATGAGGAAGCTTTCATTTAGCAATCATGTCTCTTTTCATAAATAGTATATAGCATTTATTTGCATATATGATAAATTTACATATCACTGGACTTTTCTAATTCATTGATATTCTTTCATGTAAATTTATCTTAATTTTTCAAGTTATTATAAACCTAATGTTTTCTAAAATGAATAAATTAAAAGTTCAATACTCATTACATTCATTTCTCTAACATTTTAAAACTTTGTTAAGCTCAATTCAAATGTAATTTTTCTGAAACTAATTCTTAAATCTACTATATATTCTCTGGAGGTATATTTTAATCAGGTATGTGTAGAGAAACTTCAGTTGTAATTTCCCATTAATATTTTATGGAAGCTTTACATAAAATATAATGCACTGAAGAGAGATTAATAAAATGGTTTGCAAAAATTAACTGAGTTTTTCATTGCCTCAATCAAATAATGAATAAATGAGATAATTATTTAAATTATTTTTATGCATTTTTAACACCAGTTAATTTTAAATAGATAAGTAAAAGCAATTAAGTAAAATCTAACATAACTGTGTCATCTCTTTCTAATTGCTGAGAAAAAGGAAAATAAAATAATGAAGACTCAATTTCAATCTTCAGTATTGTTTTCTATTGGAACAAAACGCTTATTCATCTCATGTGAAATGTCTAATTCTAACCTATTCTATCCAGAGCACAGGTGCTATTTCATTAAATATATAAATGCATAGTCTACTTTCTTTATTCTATTAAATGAAATTATAAATATCTATGTATGTGAATGTGAATAAAAAACTGATTTATTTTTTCTTTTTTCTAGCTATAAAACCACAGATGTAATCCAAGAGTCCATGAAGTTTGAAACAAAAAAGGCATGTGCAGAGAGCTAAAGGATTTATCTCTTGATGCTCAAATTTGAATCTTTACTAATATCCCAGTTGCTGTAGTGATGTGACAAATTGAGTTGATTCATATTCTGCTTCCATAAAGAATTTGCTCGTACTGTAGCTGGAATCAGATTGTAGACATCTCAATTTCCTCTTCTCCGTGGGTAAAATTCACAACTTTAGCAGTAACTTGGAATATGTGAATATTGATTAAGGTTATTAAAGCTCTTTAAAAGTCTTTTAAACACTTTGGGGTCTTCTCTGAAAGAAGTTCCAGAAGTACAGGGTCCCTCTGGTACTTCTGGAAGCCCACAAAGCCAAACCAACATCCCACAACTGCCACCATACAAACTCACTGCCCAGTTAAGTAGTTTGAATTTTCTGGAGCAACATCTCTAAGCTCTATAATAATGACATCCCAGTAGGAGAACATGACTCAGATTGGAAAGTAGCATAGAAGCCAACTAAGCTCAATTAACAACAAAAAAATTAACACAAAAGGCTTAATTTGCAACATTTTAGTAAACCCTCAGACATGGGCAAGGACTTAATGACCCCCAGGTGAGATATAAAAATTTTCACAAATTTTCTTTAACCAAAGTTTATTATTTTTTATTTTGATAATTTCATTAGCCATTTAGTGGTAACAAGCACAAGAAAATTATTTGGGGTCTGCAATGAGGACAGGCTTGAGCGTGGTTGGGAAAATGTGAATAATGGTGGAGGGAAGGTGACAATGAGGGTGGGATTGCTATTGGAATAATGAATCTTGTAATACATGCATTGTGAACAATTTTGGTAAATCACGATGTAAAAATAAAGTAGGAAAAATGTGTTCAACAAAGGGTTAGGACTGAAGAATAAGGAGTTATGATGTTTAGTTAAACAGGAGTTGTGAATTGCCATTTGATGTATTTTCTCACCTATCCTTGGCTTTCAGGGGCCGCTAAGGGAACCTCATTCATTGTTACAATTCAACCTAGAAATGTCACATAAGATACCATAGTGATATCTTAGTTATGATAATATGAGTTACTAGACTCTTCCGCTGAGAACAAAATTTAAATCAGATGGCCAAAAGTTCTTATTACAAGATAAGCTCTTGGTTACAATTTAAAATTTGGACTTACTCTTGGTTCTGTGCTCAGAGATTGCTCCTGGCAACCTAGAGGGACCATTTGAGTACCCAGTATCCAACCCAGGTGCCCAATCTCCTGTACTACAGCTTTAATCCCTATTGAATTGCTTTTGGTTTACTTAGATTTCTGGCTGGTTTATTGGTCTAGGCAATGTAATCATAAGTAATGATGAATTTTAGTGACAAACAACATTCTTGATTTAGGAAAACAAAGTCAATAGCTAAAAAAAGGGTTCTTACGATTCACAGTCCAGGAACAGATCTGACTTATTTTTTCCCATGGCAAGAGAAATGATTTGTGTTCATTTTAATCCAAAGGAAGAAGGAGTACAATTCCTTCAGATTACTAAAATAATTCCTCCTGAATTTAAAAAGAAAACAAACTAAAATATAAACCAGCAATGGTGTTATATTTTTTTAAGATATAGCACTTTAGCACGGTCCTCCTGTTGTCTTCGATTTGCTAGAGTGAGCACCAGTAACCTCTCCATTGTGAGACTTGTTGTTACTGTTTTTGGCATATCGAATACTCCACAGGGAGCTTGCCAGGCTCTGCCATGCGGGTGGGTTACTCTCGGTAGCTTGCTGGGCTCTCCGAGAGGGATGGAGGAATCAAGCCCGGGTCAGCCACGTGCAAAGCAAACAACCTACTCGCTGTGCTATCGCTCCAGTCCTAGTTTCAATAATTAGATTTAAATATTCTGGTGGTCTTTCATGTCCATTTAAAATAATTTATTTTTTTACCTTTAGGTCAATCCAGCCTCTCCAGAAGACGGAAACAGGCATATGGCTTATTACTAGTTCAATTTTTTGACCCTTGGCTTATACTTCTCATATTTCTCAATTCAATTCACTGTATTTTATTTGTTCAGTAGTTTTTAATATTTTTAAATCTGCAGACCACCACTGGCATATCGCAACGGCCAGTTTTTGTAAACCACTGAACTATTCCATGTCCGAAACCTACCTCATGATAAAAGGTAAAGGTAAAGGCCCTCCCGTTGATCGTCGATTTGCTCGAGCGGGCCCAGTAACGTCTCCATTGGAGACTTTGTTGTTACTGTGTCTGGCATATCGAATACTCTCGGTAGCTTGCCGGGCTCTCCGAGAGGGGCGGAGGAATCGAACTCGGGTCGTAACTCAGTTAATAGCTATAGGGACTAAAGTGACAATTCATGGTTTCTTCATGTTCTTTTTTGTTTTGTTTTGACTTCTCTTTTTGGCCTGCTCAAGTTTATAGAAACAACATAATCATTATAAAAAGTTTTATGATCTTAGTGGTTCCCATCAATTTATTTTGAATTTGCATCCAATGTGTATACTTACCTAATTATACTTACTTACAAGTCTTGATGCATGATTTTTGGGTTCTTCTGGTTATGTTTGATGTTGTTTTTTTTTTTTTTTTGGCCACAACATTTTTTTTTGCCATCAACTAAAACTGAACTTTTGTCTCTTATTTCTCACTTTCAAGTCCCTTAAAGCTGAATATTTTCCTTCCAAGTACAATGTTTGAGAATTCAAAAGCATGTGAGTTCAGAAACTCCCCATCTTAGAACAATCTCACAAACTTGGATTGAATTTCAAAATGTCTTTATAAATACATCAGTTTGGAGATATGCCTTGTGCTTTCTATTTTTGGATGGTTCTGTGAAAAGAGTGGAGTAGGTATTAGGTCCACTACCCTCAAAGCCCTTTACAGTCTTCCTAACACAAGTAGAAAAGAAGATAAATTATATTGCTGGAATAATTTACGTGAGTCATTTTATATGTTATAGACTGTACTTTTATAAAAACAATAGGATAGGCTTGTAATCTTAAGGAAGCAAGTTATTGGCTGAGATCTGAAATGTACATTTTAATTTTTGAGTAAAATTAGTTCTAGAATACATGTCAGATAGTACAGGGGATGCAATGCTTCCCTTGCATGTAGCTTACCCTGGTTCAAGTTTTGGCCTGATTATGGTCCTCTGAGCAGCACCTACAAGTGATTCCTGAGAACAGGTGGACGTGGCCCAGGAGCCCCCACCCCAGATTATTTATAGAATAATTATTTCTCTGCTTTTATTAAGAAGCTTTAATTTTTTATCAACATGAAAATTTTAAAATTTTAAACATTTTATGCATATTTATTTTACATTTTATATAAAATACATCAACTTAAAAATTTTTTTCATGGCTGGACCATCATTATGAAAATTGATTATTTTGGGGTGGGGAGACAACATATTACTATATGCAGTAATGTTGAAGAGCTTTATTAAATCTAATATATAGTTTCATTGCTCTCAGCTATCACTTTATGTTGCAATTGTTTATTTGTTTATTTTTTACTTTTACGGCGGTCTAAAATAAAAAATATTTAACTAGACCTGTTACACAGTAGAACAAGGAAAAGAGACTTTAATTGTGAGTAATTAAAGGACCTTAATATCAATAATATACTTTCTGTGTACCCAAGTAACATATAATGAATCAACTTTGGGTTTCTATTGCTGCTGTTTCGAGTGCTTGCTATTGGATTTTGGTTAATTTCCAGATAGATTTAAGTGAGTTAAGACTCTCTACCAATAGAATCGATATATATATATATATATACATATATATAGTGCATATTAATCACTCTCACTGTCACTGTCCTCTCATTGTTCATTGATTTGCTTGTGCAGTCCCAGTAACGTCTCCATTGTGAGACTTTTTTGTTACTGTGTTTGGCATATAGAATATACCACGGGGTGCTTGCCAGGCTTTGCCGTGCGGGCGAGATACTCTCCGTGGCTTGCCAGACTCTCCAAGAGGGGCGAAGGAATCGAACTACAGTCGGCCATGTTGGCTGCATGTAAGGCAAACGTCCTACCCGCTGTGCTATCGCTCCAGCTCATGCATATTAATGTCATATAAATTAGATAATGTACAGGTAGGGCAGGCTGGAGCGATAGCACAGCGGTAGGGCATTTGCCTTACAAGCAGCCAACATGGCTGACCCGAGTTCGATTCCTCCGCCCCTCTCGGAGAGCCCGGCAAGCTACCGAGAGTATTCGACATGCCAGACACAGTAACAACAAAGTCTCCAATGGAGATGTTACTGGGCCCGCTCGAGCAAATCGATGATCAACGGGAGGGCCTTTACCTTACCTTTACAGGTAGGGTGTTTGCCTTGCACATGGCCGACCGGGTTTGATTCCTCCATCCCTCTGGGAGAGCCTGGCAAGCTACCGAGAGTATCCCGTCCGCACAGCAGAGCCTGGCAAGCTCCCCATGGCATATTCAATGTGCCAAAAATAGTAGCAAGTCTCACAATGGAGACGTTACTGGTGCCTGCTCGAGCAAATCAATGGATAACAGGAGGATAGTGCTACAGTGCAGAGCTACCTCTCCTAATTTTGTACTCTCTCCAATAATTGAAATCAAATGCAAGTTTGTTACAATTTCCTCTATTCTCACTTGACCAGAAGAAAGAGAAGAACATATAAAAAATAAGATTTTTAGAAACAGGAAAGGAAATAAAAAATCAGTTTCAAGGTCCGTTTTAGAACCTGCCTTTCAGTGCATGTGCTGCCTGAGCCTGTGTGCTGCTTGCGCCCATGTGGCCAAGCACATGCGGTGCCTGAGCACATGTGTTGGCCGCATTTCCCCTCTAGAGATGTGTACTTTCATGCTTTCATATGAATGCTGGAATGTGTGTAGGGGCTCTCTCTGACCTTGAAGAAACCCAGGTTCTCTCTTGAGCACATTACTCTCCACTCTCTGCGAACTTCTCCCTCCTTCCCTTCAAAACCTCCAAGTAAAAACGATATAATTTCAAAAAAAAAAAAAGAACAGAACATGTCTTTCCTTTTTCTACAAGATTCCTCCTGCATGCAGTGAGAAGGAGTTTGGTCACAAAATTAAGAAGCATCAAAATTTTAAAAATATCCCAAAGTGTAACTCTGGAGAGGACTATTCAAAAATATAGACAATGATTTATAAACATTATATTCAATTGTCAGCACCTCTAGAGAGAGGTCATTCTCAAATTCACCTGTTTTAGTCTTGAATTGGTGCATTTTTATGGTCAAAGTTCGAAACCACTTTTTTTTTTTTTCCCCCCTTTATTTTATTTTATTTTTTTTAAAGTTGTAGATTTACAATTTTTTGTGCTTTGGTTTCAATTATACAATGATCAGATACCCATCCCTCCACCAGTGCCCATTTTCCACCACCATGGATAATATCCCTCCCACCCCCATCCCCCCATCCCCCCGTCTCTGTGGCAGGGCAATCCCCTGTGTTCTCTCTCTCTTTTCGGGTGTTGTGGTCTGCAAAAGAGGCATTGAGTGGCAAACATGTTCAGTCCATAGTCTACTTTCGACATGCATCTCCCCTCCTGGGAGGATCCTCCAGACATCCTTTATTTGGTGCTCCCTTCTCTATCTGAATAGCCCTTTCCTCTAGGATACCCGGCTGGCCTCTAAGTTATGGAGTAATCCTCCTGGTGCTGATCTCAGCTATTCTTGGGTATTGAAACCACTTTTTAAAAATAATTTCAGCCTTAATTTTTGAGGGAAGGAAGTGGTGCACCTGTCTATTCTCAAGAATTGCTCCTGACTCTGCACTCAGGGATCACTCTAGGCCAGCTCTGGGGACCACATAAGTTGTTAGAGATCAATCCTAGGTCAGCCACATACAAGTCAAGAACATTACACACTGTACTATCCTACCGGAAACCTCAGGCTTAAATTTTATAAAACAATAGCTCTAGGCACATATCCAATCTGTCACTGTCACTGTCCTCCCATTGTTCATCGGTTTGCTCGAGCGGGCCCAGTAACGTCTCCATTGGAGACTTTGTTGTTACTGTGTTTGGCACATAGAATACGTCACGGGGAGCTTGCCAGGCTCTGCCATGCGGGCGAGATACTCTTGGTAGCTTGCCAGGCTCTCCGAGAGGGGCGGAGGAATCGAACCCGGGTCGGCCATGTTGGCCGCTTGTAAGGCAAATGCCCTACCGCTGTGCTATCGCTCCAGCCTTAAGAAGTATTAAAAAATCTTTCAGTTATTTGAATCATCATTCTACTAAGATATCACATTTTATGGAATTGAAAAATCAGCATTCTGTGAAAGATAATCTATTTAACTTCATATCAAATTATCTGGCTGCCGTTTACTTGGGAATATATATTAAACATGAACTTCTGCCTTCTCAAGACTTCTCTGTGACAGCATGAGGTGATGTGAGATGTCCACATGTGTGAGGTATACTCTCCAATCTCTATTTTAGCACCTGAATTTCTATTCTTACAGAGGAAGGGCCTCAGCTCTCAAAATGGGGTAAATAACACCACAGAGTATTGGAACTACCTCAAACAGATCATGGAAGTGACAGGGTTTATATGAATCTTTAACTTAGCAAGGAGAACAAGGACATGGTAAATTGCTTCACATAGGAATTTCACACAGGGAATTTTCTTCATCAGTTGAGAAAGTCAAAAAGAACAAAAGGAGGTAGATGAAGATCTCGAGAAGAATTTATATAAGTAGGGGAAAAAAGGGAAGACATTCATCGATATGAAATAGCTAAAACTGTGGGCTAGCACTTCGGGTTGTACTGTTGGAAACAATTCACCAGAGCTGAAACCTACCAAAGGCGGGGCAATTACCCCCCTAATCTACAACCACCTACTTTCAATACAACCACGACAGTCCTGAATCACAAAGCATGAAGTTTCAATTCTTTCTTTACCTTCTCTAATCAGTGCCTTTTATGATAAGACGCTTGTAGGAACTGAAATGGCATGGGATTCTACCAAATTAGACTTTCTTTTTCTTCTTTTTTTGGAGGGGGGTTACACGAGGGGTGCTCAGTGTTAACTCCTTGTTCTGTGCTCAGGAATTACTTCTGACAATTCTTAGGGAGACCATATGTGGTGCCAAGTAAGGATCAACCCCAAGTCTACCACCTGAAAGGCAAGTCCTTTGTCCAGTGTACAATCTCTCTGCACTACTATTCTATAGAAAGAAAATGAAACCTAAGGGCACCCAGATGCATATTCAGCACAGGACTTAATATGCTGTTGCACCCACAAGGAGTCAGTTTTCCAGTAATAGAAATAGCTGGATTTCATTCTCCCATAATCTTTCAGATTGTACTTCTAGTCCTGCAGCACATAGTAATGAGTTAAATGGGCAAAATGGATGCTCTGCTTATCCCATAGAGATGACAAAGGCCTCTGAAACTAATATATCTTTCATTTGTAAATTGTGCTCTCTTTCACACACAAGTACATCTGTATGTGTATATACACATGTGTGTATGTACACATGTGTGTGTGTGTGTGTGTGTGTGTGTGTGTGTAGAAAGTAACTTTAGTGAGGCATAGTTTGCCTCTAGACAACTCTTTGAAATCAAAAATATTCTGTGAAGGTAATCATTATTTCAGGGGAAGGTAATCCAATTCCATGCATTTGTTCTTCAATTGGAATTTCTAACAGAGCATCATCTTAGAAAAAAATGCAAAAGGGCAGGAGACTACCATATACATCAGGGTACTATTTTTATCTTTTGAAGGGGGGTGGTTGGGACCATGCTTGATGTTGCTGAGTGTTCCTGGCTTTGCACTCAAAGGTCACACCTTGTGATGCTTAGGGAATTTGAGGTGGTCTCAGGGTCAAAGTGGGGTCAGTTGCATGTAAGGGAAGCATCTTGACTCCTGTGCTCTCTCTCCAGCTCCTGTGTTTATTTATCTTTGAGGATATTTACTCATATTGAAAGCTCCATGAGTCCCAAATGGGGAGACTTCTTTAAGACTCAATTTAACATAAACGTGAGTCTTTTTTTTATCACTTTGTCTTCTCAGACTCTCCTCATATTTCTGCATTTGTGGGGTAAACATCCTGTTACATCTCTCCACATTCTGTCCACAGCTGATTGAAAGAATAGCAGGCAATAACTCTGAGCATCAAATAAAGCTATATTGTAACTAGTAATATTCTGTTTCCCAAGAATTATACAAACAGGGAGGAAGTGCAGCCAACCCTGGTTCACTTCTCTGAACAGTTGGAATGTGAAACTGGAGGCCTTAGAACACATCTCAGTAGATCTCTGGAAGATCCTATGCTTAGGTAATCTTAAACACCTCAAGGTCAATCATCTTTGCACTGGGTAGCCAGTCAGATTGTCAGTGAACTTCCAGCAGTAATCCCTGGTCCTCCTAAGAACCTCCTGGAAGCCTCTCAACCCCACCTCCTCCCCATCCACATTCCTCGCTCCAAAAGAAAAGGAAATCCAGTACCTTCTCACATACTGAAGGGCAAGCTGTTACTGGAGGTCAGATTTTGTAGTGAGGTTGCTCAGGATTCTAGAGACTATCTCAATAAATATCCACCATCCAGGTACGGAACAGAAGTCGAGAAGATGATTGCTAGGTTTAAATAGGCTTGATATTTCTTTTTCTGATAAATCTAATGTAGACAGGAGGGTAAACAAGTAAATATATACTTTGGGGAAAGAAGAATTGGATCTTGTTGATGAAATCTAATCTTATAAAGGAGCATTTTAAAATAAGAGCAGACAGTGAAGGGGAAGTGGAGGTGTCTTGCTTAGAAGAGATAGTATCGTGGCTTTGGAGAATAACAGTTGCAGAGCTTTCCATAAATGAGCACTGGGATCGAAACAACCTTTATCTGTGCCAGTGGAACAAGGAATATATAGCAAAATGATCAACTGACAAAAAATGTAAACACACAAAATTTGTGGTACTTTTAAATGTTTGCAGAGATTGGGAAGGTAAAAGGGACTTGGTACGGCAATGGGTTTGCTCCAAAACTGTGTGCTGCATGTGGTTTTCCAGGAAAAGAATATTATGTTCTATCATCATTTAAACTTAGCAGCAAGAAATATCGGTCTATATTTGTTGCGGTAGCTGAAAACTCTTGGTGAAATATAGAAGCTGTACCACATATATTTCTCTGTCACTAAGAAATTTTAGGAGACCAATTACTTACCTGAGTTCACTTTTTCATCTTGTTCTAAACATGACATAGTTGTGAAAAATTCAGAATTCCTGTAGAACTTTCAAGGGCATTTCAGTCTTGACTCAGACGCATAAGCAAAATGGGAAATGGCCCCACTGTACCTTGATTATACAAAACCAAACCATACAAAGGTCAGCGCTGAAGAGCCTGGTTGTACAAACCTCAAGAGTGAGACTGAAACATGAAAATAGGAAGTTCTTTCCCCTCTGAAGTAGGAAATCTAATCAACCATGGCTGATTCCTACTCAGCAGATGCATCCTCTTCACTTGCAACCATCATGTTTTCTAATAGTGAAAGGGTTATAGGGGACAGAGGACAGTGGGGGAAAGATGTGCTGTACTTCGGTGATAGGTGTGGTACAGAGCACTGCATACTACAATATGAATATTGTAAATCATGATAGCTCAATAAAAATAACTGACAAAGTGTAGAAATAAATAATTCATCACAATTTGCGATTTGGAAGTTCTTAGGGTTAGACTTTTAAGAACGGTAAAATCATGGGGCTGAGGCCATAGCTCCATGGGCAGGAGTGCATGTCAGGCACGTGCTTTCCCAAGTTCCCCCCCGGCACTGTAGGGTGCAACTCCACAGACCACCACTCCCACTTCCAAGCACCACCATGTGTCTCTGGTGGTCCCTGGCAGCAATGCTGTGCCTGAGCAACACTGCCTCCTCTGATCCTAGCATTGGACCATCAAGGTGGTTGGGTGAGTGACACTGGAGTAGCTCTGGTTCTCTTTGTTCTCTCTGAGCTCAGCTTGGAAGCACCCTCCTCCAAAGATTAAAGAAAGAATGGGAAACTCATTCTAAAGTATTAAACTAGAAACACAAGGTCAATAATGTGGATCTACTTATTCCAGCATGGGAATTATTGAACTCTGCTTATTGTTCAAAACCTATATGAAATAAGATATACACAATTGTTTCAACAGCTAGTGTCATCTCCCAACCATGCACTTAATAAGTACTTCTTAGATTTAATACTTCTTGACAGCTTGTTTCTCTATCACCACTCTCTAGCCCTCATCACATTTAAACTCTTACAATACAAAATGCATTTGTTCTGGTATTAGAGATTAATCCATTGATTCAATATTTACAAAACATTTACAATGTGCAAGTATTGTTCTAAAATAGTGTTATGGTGAACCAAATTGAAAAGGTCTCTGCATCCAAGGACTTAATATGTTAATATGTGCAAGGGAAGTGACGTAGATATTTATAATAGCATTAATGTCCCCTGGAGCCAGTCAAACAGGGTGAAACCTTTCATTTTTACAAAAGAAAAAAAGCAAAATATGGGGTGGCTTGGGGATGATGGAGAAAAATACTGATACTCTGATATGGGTATGTTGAGGTAGCACTGCAGTATAAAGCAAAAATATCAATACTATTGAAAACCATGAAATGTTAACAAAAACTGATTCAATATATATGCATATATAGAGAGAGATAGATATACATATGTATATATATATAAGCAAATAAATAGGACCATCTCTCTCTCTCTATATATATATATAGGATAATACATTTTTCAATCAATAAAATTGAGCTTTGGTTTAAGCCTACTTTTACTCAGTTAGAAAGAGAGGGAGTCAGAGATTCAAATTCATTTGTTACCTGACTCAACTACTAAATGCATTCATTTCACTATTGATTATAGTTAAGCGCTTGAAAAATTGTACCATTGCCTCTTGCAAAACCAAACATACAATGTTCGGAGAGGTAACTATTCACATACCACACAGTATAATTTTATATCTGAAATTAAAATAACTTACTATAAGCAATGCTTAAGAGTTGTTTTCATTTTCTTGATGATGTTCACATTCTTAAACATATTACATTTTCCCCATAAATATTGTTATTTTCTTGTTATGTTTGCTTTTTTGACCTATTGATTCAACTCTTGGGAATACTGAGAACCAAGTATGTTTTCTATTTTAAACTAAAACCCACAATGTATTAAATTTACTAAAAGAGTTTGTGGAAACCTTGTACTATGTATAAACTTATGAAATTCATATGTAATTCTGTCACTGTATTTGTTTATGGTACTTATTTAAGAGTCAACTATCATATCAAACTTGTAACTAACTTTAGATTTATAGAGCGGGTAAAAATGTAAATAAACCCAAAAAATGACCAAATAAGAACTTGATATGGATTTATTTCAAAGTCATTCAATTTTTAAAAATGCCAAGCTAGAAAATGATTCATAGCTAGTTTCTTCAGAGAGAAAAATAAATGCCTACTACTATCCTGTTAAGCAATAATATGTACATGTATGACATTTAAAATGTTTCTACACTTTCTCTTTGCAAACACCAACTCAGAGTTCTCTGGCATTACATTGTCAAAACTACCACTTCAAACTAATTATTTCAAACTTACAATTACAGTTATTTGAAACTAAAATATAATACATAAGGACATATTAAGTCAGAAAACAAAACACAAAAATACCTTCCTATATCTTCCTATGCATATAAACATACACCTGCCTAAATATTTTTCTCCACCACTAAGGCTTTTAGGATCGTTTTGTTAGCAATGACCTATAGCCACATGTAGCAAATGAATTTTATTGTAGAAAAGAAGGGATTTCTTGCTCTGTTTTGATCAGATTTTAATTTAGACATGGAAAATAGATAAAAAATAGATAGATTAAAAGATAAGTAGAATTCTTGAGATGTGGGTCAGTGATGCTCCTTGCAGAGTATGCTCCTTGCAGAGAGCCAACAGAGGGATTAAAGCATTAAGTTTTGTATCAATCTAATCCTTATAATTTTTTTTTATTTTTTTAATTGAATCACTGTGGGAAAAGTTACAAAGCTTTCAGGTTTACGTCTCGGTCATGCAATCATCAAACACATGTCCCTTCACCAGTCCTTATTTTTCACCACCAAGAACCCCAATATACGCCCCCCCCCAACCCTCCCAATGCCTGTGAGGCAGATGAATTCTAGTTAACACTCTATCTACTTTGATTAGATTCATTGTTTCGACAAGAAAAACAAACACTGTCTTCCCATTGTTCATCGATTTTGCTCAAGGGGGCCCAGTAACGTCTCCATCGTGAGACTTGTTGTTACTGCATTTGGCATATTGAATACATCACGGGCAGGCGAGATACTCTCAGTTACTTGCCAGGCTCTCCAAGAGGGGCAGAGGAATCGAAACTGGCTCTGTACGTGCTGGCTGTGCACAAGGCAAACGCCCTACGGCTGTGCTATGACTCCAGCCTGTTTCCCCGGTAGCTCACTGTGATCGTATAGTGGTTAGTTTCGACAAAAGATGCACCATTACTAATGCAAGCAAACAAACAATTTTTAAAAAAATATTAATTTCATCTTGTCTGTGGTAAGAAATACTGAACCCTAAAAACGTGGGTTATTCAAAAGGAGAGAGAGAACAAAAGGGAATGCCCTGCCACAGAGGCAGGGTGGGATGGGGGGTAGGGGGGTGGGAGGGATACTGGGATCCATGGTGGTGGAAAATGGGCACTGGTGGAGGGATGGGTATTTGATCATTGTATAATCGAAACCCAAGCACAAAACTCTGTAAGTCGACAACTGTACCTCATGGTGTTTCACTAATAAAAATTAATTTAAAAAATGTGGGTTGTTCATATCATTTGTAAAAGAGTAAACGTTCCAATTCTAAGTCTTATGGATTCCAATCCATTATTAGTTGGCATGGAAAGAAATGAGATAGCAATCTCTTCATTTATCTCAAGGATTCTTTAGTGTCACAGTCTTTTCGTCTTGTTTTAAATTAAACACACACACTCACACACTCACACATACACACACACACACACACAAAACCCTTAAAAATATAGGCCTCTAACTTGCAGGATTAAGTTCTTTTTCTGTGAAACACCAGTTCCTCACCCACCAACCATTTTATTTCTCACTTCGCTCCCCTCACCCCAGAGCCTCAGGACTTCATTATTTCAGCTGCGTGTTGTGAAACTCAATGAGCAGAAAGCTGAGTTTCCTATGTGGCATGTCAATATTTTCAAGTTCAACCAAATATCTTTGAAACCTGGCTCATGTTTACACATTCAGCTCACATCTGGCATTTGTTACGGAAGCAACCAAGTCCTAAAAAGAATTGCCTGCCAGCCCCAGGCAAGTCAAATTGCATTCACTTAGATGAGATGTGTAGCCAGTAGCTTCTCCCCAGGCTAAGCAGATGCTACAACTCAACTACCACCAGAATTTTCGCGAAGTGTTGGCATTGCTTGAGTTTGGGAACTGGAGGTGGAGGGAGAGGGGGTGTTGAGGGGATATTACAGGTTTGAAAAAATGCATGATTTTGATACCAACTAATTGAATGATGATCCCTAAAGTAAAAAATGTGTTAAGGGAGGCCCTAAATATTTTGATAACTTAAATTTTTTTGATTTGTATCTTTGTCCCATACTGTTCTTTTTATAAGATGCAGAGAATTTTATTATATCACATGCTGCTTTTTGAACTCTAAAAGAATCCTGCCCATGCTTATATGTTAAAGCAGTAGGCATGAAATAAAAGTAAATGGAAGAAGCTGGAGTGATAGCACAGTGGATAGGGCATTTGCCTTGCACGGGGCCGACCCGGGTTCAATTCCCAGCATCCCATATGGTCCCCTGAGCACCACCAGGAGTAATTCCTGAGTACAGAGCCAGGAGAAACCCATGTGCATCGGCAGGTGTGACCCTAAAAAGAAAAAAAAGTAAATGAAAATGAATGCCAAACGTTCTCATTCTGCAGCTATTGCCATCTGCATGTTTAAGGTGAACACACACACACACACGCAAAACCCCTAAATATCCGGAAACATACCTACTTGGCCAAAAAATTATGTGTACTTTAATTTACCCCAACAATGTCTTAGTCTCTGCATGTTTTTTGAAATTACGGTCCCTAGTAAGATGTTTTAAGCCCCAGCAAATTCTTCATATTTCTTAATAGGACTCTTGACATCATCTTCAAGAGCATGAGAGCTGTGATTTTCCCTAAGAAAACGTGAGGCATTATTTATGGGTAGTGATTATGATGAAACAGTCATACATTTTTATAACACAAATAGGAAATCATCAATACACAAAAGAAATAGTTTTCATTTTCAATTACGTTTTTAACACTGCAGAAGTTTCCCAGGGGAGAGAGTTTAATTATAAGCTGATGTATTTTGACCAACAGCTTGATGTTTGAAAGATAATAATGAGGATGAAAACTGAGGGAATTCTCTCTCTAGGATTATGTTTGGTTGTTCTTTTCTCCACTGGAATGTCTTCATTTTGTGATGTCTTATTAATATCCTGTTCTTTATTGGGCGACATTCAAGAAATTTGAGATTGAGCAAATTACATTCTTAATAGGAGATATCCAAAGAGACTCTTAGGAAATTAGTATCTCTTTCCAGTATCTAATATTAACATAACACACAATTCATCTTATTTTGTTTATACATGTGGTACACAGACTTGCTCTTCGACTTTTACAGACATAGTGTCAGAGTTTTATGAAGTTGCTTCCCTTGTTCTCTCCAGAAGCAACAGATTTCCCAGAAAGATTTCTCTAGACTGATAATCTCCATTTCAAGTAATGCAAGTAAATCCATCATTCTTCTTCACATGACCCTAGAAATTATTGTTAGTGTTATGCTTGTTTCTTCTAGGGTTGCCTATCTTTAATTGTGCTTTCATTATTTACCTTTAGTTTGTGTGTCATGTATACAAATCTTGACCCCCAAATATTGTTAAGGGATGGCATGCATCACATATTGTTTTTGCTTCCCTATGAAGGAAAGCTGGAGGAAATATTAGAGATCTGAATTATAAGTTATGGTAACACAAAATTTTTCTTAGTGTTCACAAAGTGTGTATTGTTATTTTAACAAGAATATCATTCCTCAAAAGAAAGGAAGAGAAGAGGGGCGGAAATAAAGGAAGCCAATTGAAAAGAATTTTAAAAAACATTACTTAGTATCAAGACATTAGGATGGGTACTTTGCTTTTTTAACTATCTCAATAAATCGTATTAGTCTGTTTTAAAGATAGACAACTGAGTTGCCAAGAAATTAAGCAATCTATTAGATCTGAACAATTTTTACCAGATGAGGACTGGTCCTTCCTTGAAAAACATAAAACTTAGTATTCCCTAGTGCTTTTATTTTGGTGGAGAATTCGTGTAAAGAATAAATTGATTTAGTCATTAAAAATATTTGGCATACTTTTGCTTTTAGAACTTTTAGAACTTTGCTTCTTTCCTATCCGCAGTTCATTTGTTTTCTTTATTCAAAACTGTCTCAGACATAATCTGGATATTTTCTACTGCCAGTTTTAATTTTGACACATCTCTATACATTCATCCTCCCACAGAAATTATTTTCTGTCTGAGATAAAAAGGTAAAGTCTTGTAATTTTTTCTCTATAAAAATTATTTTTTTCTTATTCCTTGCTCTCATTCATCTCTTCACTCCATTTTCACCTGCCTTGATACCAACAAAAGAAATCCCCACAAAGTTTTTTTTTTTAATTTTTATACTTCCTAGTATAATTTATAAAATTGTTGTTATGCGATATATTTTATCATATCAACTATGGCTTTAATATCTATCCCAAAGAATCACTTTTGCTAAAAAATTTATTTGGGCTTTCAGACTTTATTTACTCAACAAGCAGCCACTGAGTCATATGTTATTATTCCAAATTCTGTAGATTTAACCAGATATTTGAGAGATATTCTCCACTGGCTAAATAAAATAAACAAAAGTCAAATTTCTTGATTATATAAAAGTATAGCAATGGTGTTTCTCATATTTTACTAAGAACTTTGCTATATTCAGGGAGCCTAGGGAGTTAGTGTATTTATGTTTGTGACTAAAAATCAAGCGTGTCACTTAAAATTCATTCCTTTTATAGATGCAAGTATACAACTAGAGAAATCATATGAAATAAGTATACTTAACCTTATAAAAATAATAGATTTGTTCCTTACTTCTTTACAAAAATATTAGTTGTTTTGATATATGGAATAATAGCATACAAACTTGAGTAGAAAATTCAGAGGGTTTAAACAATGGTTCTTAAATGTTCTACTCAGATTCTCTATTTCTGAGTTGTTTAATGTTGAAAGAGAAAGGGATTTGGTTTTCTCATCTCCAAAACTCTAGGCAGCAAATAATAATAACCTAGATCTATATGATACCTATTATAGGATTTCTTCACATTCATTATCATCTTGGATTATCACAATGACATGTAAGGTTAGGAGGTCAGGAACTTTGGGGCTGGAGCAATAGCACAGCGGATAGGGTGTTTGCTTTGAACACAGCTGAACTGGGTTCGATTCCCAGCTTCCCATTTGGTCCCCCAAGCACTGCTAGGAGTGATTCCTGAGTGCAGAGCCAAAAGTAACCCCTGAGCTTGGACTGGGTGTGACCCAAAAAGAAAAAAAAATGTCAGGAATTTTATTGCCATTCTGTGGAAGCAGAAAATCCTGTGTATGGAATATATATTCAGATATCATGATAGGAATGTTAAAATTAAGACACACATCCAGACTGTCTGATTCCTAGTATTCGTCCACTGTAAAATCTAAATTATTTTCTAACTATAAAACAATGGGCTGGAGCGATAGCACAGCGGTAGGGCGTTTGCCTTGCACGCAGCCAACATGGCTGACCCGAGTTCAATTCCTCCGCCCCTCTCGGAGAGCCTGGCAAGCTACTGAGAGTATCTCGCCCACACGGCAGAGTCTGGCAAGCTCCCTGTGACGTATTCGATATGCCAAACAGAGTAACAAAGAAGTCTCCAATGGAGACGTTACTGGGCCCGCTCGAGCAAATCGATGAACAACGGGAGGACTGTGACTGTGGTAAAACAATAATCTATAAGTTTTATGTATTTAAATTTTTCTCAATGTGCTCCTTTTATTTTATGTTTTTGGACACTAAGCTATGCTCAGAGCTTATCCATGGCTACGTTCTCAGGGATCACTCTTGGCTTGGGAGACCATACACAGTGCAAGAGATAAAACGCTGCTTGGCTGTCTGTATGTAAGCATCTTAAACGCTGTACTCTCTATCTGACCCCAATGCACATTCCTTCTTAAACTCAAAACAATCAGTGAAAAATAAATCTTAACTGAGATAATCTTTCTACCTGGTACATTTTATTCACAACCCTATTGATATTATCAATGAAAATAAATTAACTAAAAACTGGAAAGACAACAAGAGTATAAAATAAATACACCTACAATAATGAAGAGACAGGAAGTGGGGGAAAACGAAGGTTGAATCTCGTACTCACAAATAATGCAGGATGTATATTCACTTAAAAACCTTAATTCAGTTTAGATGTATGAAAGTAGCCACTGGAGACAAAAGTTTTAGGAAAAACATTCTCTAGGTCTTCTTTCTGGAACTTGTTTATTTAGGCTCTGTTTTGTTTTACTCCTGACTGATAAAATTTCTTTAAACCAAAATTTAAAATTATAGAAAAGAGTCATCTCAAAGAAGTGAAGTAGTGACAAGCAATGACTATCACTTAACAAGCACGGTTGGTAGCACGGTCCTCCCATTGTTTATTGATTTGCTTGAGTGGGCCCAGTGACATCTTCATTGTGAGACTTGTTGTTACTGTCTTTGGCATATTGAATATGCCAGGGGTAGCTTGCTAAGATTTGCAGTTCGGGCAAGATACTCTCGGTAACTTGTTGGGCTCTCCAAGAAGGGTGGAAGAATCGAACCTGGGTTGGCCAACTTGGCCGCATGCAAGGCAAACGCCCTACCGCTGTGCTGTTGCTCCAGCCCATCTCTCAACAAGCAAAGTTGATTTTTGGGGAAATAGGTTCTGAAATGAGTATCTGAAATCATTACATTCCTTTGCCAAAAGATAATATTTTCAAGCATCTGTCAGTAGAGCTGTCACTGTCACTGTCACTGTCCTCCCGTTGTTCATCGAATTGCTTGAGTAGGCTCAGTAACGTCTCCATTGTGAGACTTTGTTGTTACTGTGTTTGGCATATCAAATACGTCACAGGTAGCTTGCCAGGCTTTGCCGTGTGGGCGAGATACTCTAGGTAGCTTACCGGGCTCTCCGAGAGGGGCGGAGGAATGCAATAGAAGCTTTTGTTGTTGCTGATGCCATTGTGTCAATAGAGATATTCTATGTCGCACCAAAATCAGGTCCAACAGTCAAGTCCCTGAGTGTTCTGATCAGCTCACAAAACTCCAGTCAGTCCACTGCTGCAGCCATTTCTGGTCACACATTCCTAGCACTGTCCTCCTATTGTTCATCGATTTGCTTGAGCGGGCCCAGTAATGTCTCCATCATGAGACTTTGTTGTTACTGTGTTTGGCATATCGAATACATCACAAGTAGCTTGCCAGGCTTTGCCATGGGGGCCAGATACTCTCGGTAGCTTGCCAGGCTATCCGAGAGGGGTAGAGGAATCGAACTCGGTCTGCCATGTTGGCTGCGTGCAAGGCAAACGCCCTACCACTGTGCTGTCGCTGGGTCTGGTCACACAATAATTCAGACTTATACTCACAAAGGGGGGGGGAGGGATGGTTATATAATATATCCATTGGGGCCACCAAAGATTTGTAATGTTGATGTTATGAAATTTTAAGATTTTACTCAAAATCCCCATGGTCACTTAATCATTGGTTTGTCCAAGCTTATAAAACAATCCCGGAAATTGTAGGAGATATAACATATTAATACACATATTGAGGACATATATGCCTCCTACTTTTCTTGTATCAACTTAAATCTGATCCTTAATTACTTAAGTAGGTCACTGGGGCTTTCAATTATGGAAGAAGAACCTCTGGTCTCTTCTCTCTAATTCAAAATGTCATAGGCCTGGCCATTTAAATAAATCACTGCTGTTTCCAGGTGACTAATAATAAGGAATACTTTCAACAACAACAAAAAAAACATTGAAATCAGAATATGTTTTCAGAATCTCAGCATAATGTCAAAAACAGACATTCTAAAAACAATTGAGCTTTTCGGGAGCCTTGTGGACAGCAGGTTTGAGCCGGGGGTGGTGGGAGTGGCAGGGACCTCATGGGAAGGGGGGCGTAATGGGCCGTCCTTCACGCCCGACCGAGGTTGCCAGCTGCCCCCCCACGAGCGGCTCTCCAGCACGGCCACGGCCCCGGAGGCACAAGGACTTAGCACAGAGAACCAGCCGCTTGGAGCAGAAAAGCAAATGGACTATGTGTTAAACCGTGCCAGTATGCCTGCCCGGAGGGGAAAGGGTGTTGTCCCGCTCGCCCACTCCTCTCTGGAAAGAAAGATGGCGGCCGCACGGGAGCCTTGTGGGCAGCAGGTTTGAGCCGGGGGTGGTGGGAGCAGCAGGGACCTCATGGGAAGGGGGGCGTAATGGGCCGTCCATCACGCCCGACCGAGGTCGCCAGCTGCCCCCCATGAGCGGCTCTCCGGCACGGCCATGACTCCAGGGCACAGAAACCAATCTCTTAACTATCTAACTTTTAATAGAAATTCTTCCAGGGTCAATAAGTAAAATAGCAGAAATACAAAACCGCGCAGTCGCTATTGCGGCCGCGTGACATCATTTTATTCTTAAACCAAGTTGTAGAAAGCAAATCATTTCACAACGCTGTTTCAGCATGTCGGGTTGGGGGGGGGGGTCGTAAACTCTAAACAATAATTGTGCATCTTCTATCGAAACAATGTATCTAGTCAAAGTAGATAGAGTATTAACTAGAACTCATCTGCCTCACAGGAATTGGGAGGGGTGGGAGGTGGGGTTCTATTGTGGTTCGTGGTTAAAAATAAGTATTGGTAAAGGGAAAAATAAAAGAAATATTGACTGTAATAAATTGTTGTAAACAAACTTATTGATAAAAATAAAATTAAATTAAAAAAAAAACCAATTGAGCTTTTTTTAACCCCTGAAGCCCTCCACACACTTACATTCTTTGGCACTTTTGTTCACTCTCTTCAGTCAATTGCTTAAGCTTTCATAAAAACAATGGTAGCATTTTTTGCTAGCTTTCTCGTGGTTTAATCTCGCATCACTAAACCAGTCAAGCAACAACACAGAACCCTTAATATGCAGGTACCTAATAACCAGTACTCTGAAACATATGAAGCAAAATGTGATTGGACCAAAAGTATATACATATATTGCACAAACATAGCTGAAATTCTAACTTTTTTCTCTCAGTAACTTATAAGGTTGATAGAGTGTTAGAAAGTGAATGAAGACTTAAATAATAAGCAAAATTAACATATAATCACTTGATCACTTGACTTTCCATTAATCGTCGATTTGCTCGAGTAGGCACCAGTAACGTCTCCATTTGTCCCTGTTGCGTGCTAGTGTAGCCCAATGGTATCTGTTCGCTCTAGGAACACGAAGATCAAACTGATCATTCATGATCTTGATGAAGAAATCTGACCATCTGGTAGATGGGCAGCCACGCAGTCTTTTGACATCCCATGGAATCCAGTCAGTAACAGCTCTAGTCCAGCGGTCATCTTTAAATCTCATTACGTGACCATCCCATCTGATTTTTGACACCCTGGCAAATGAGACAACATCCCTGATTCTTGAATTCTTGATCATCGACTGAGGTCGGAAATCCAGATTCTATTGTTCATTTGAGTGAAATGTGATATTCCAAGCATAGCTCTTTCAATTCCTCTTTGGGAGACCCAAATAGCGTTCTCATCCGGTTTGCATATGGCCCGGGTCTCTGAGGCATATGTTAATGCAGGAAGAACAGTAGAATCAAAGAGATGTGCCCAGAGCCAGAGGTTCTTTGTCCTCTTAGCTATTTCTTTGACCCTCTTGAAGGCGTTCCAGGCCGCTCTCTTCCTCCTGCGCAGCTCGGGTGCTAGGTCATTTGTCATGTCGACTTCTTGATCTAGGTAAACATAGTTGATCTAGGTAAACATTTGGAGATGGTCGTTGATCTAGGTAAACATAGCTTGATCTAGGTAAACATTTGGAGATGGTCGTTCTGTTGAGAGCGAATGGGGTGTCAGGAACAAGGCTGTTTCTCATAAACATTGTCTTCGTAAGATTCAGCTGTAGTCTGACCTTTCCACACTCACGGTTGAAGTCGGCCAGCATTTGTGCCTCTTGGCTAATGTTTGGTGTTATTAAAACAATGTCATCAGCAAAGCGGAGGTGGTGGAGTTGCCGACCATCTATCTTCACTCCCATTCCTTCCCATTTCAGTCGTCGCATGATGTTCTCGAGGGTGGCACTGAAGAGTTTCGGTGAAACGGTATCACCCTGCTGAACCCCTCTCTTGATATCAATGATTACTTCTTTGTAGAATGGTGAGATACTGGTAGTAAATCTGTAATACAGCTCACGGAGGATCTTGATGTATTGGGCTTGAATGCCCTGATTGGCTAGGACTTCAATGACCGCTTCCATCTCAACAGAATCAAAGGCCTTCTTTAAATCAATAAAGGTTAGACAGAGCAGCATCTTGAACTCCCGAGAAACCTCAATGAGCTTGGTTATCGTGTGAATATGGTCGATGGTGCTGAATCCTTTGTAGAACCTGGCTTGCTCGCATGGTTGTCCTTCATCTAGTTTTCTGCCAATCCTATTTAGGATGACTCGAGTGAACAGCTTGTAGATAACAGACAATAGGCAGATCGGGCAACAGTTGCCAATGTCATGGATGTCTCCCTTCTTGTACAGTAGTACAGTCCTGCTGGTTTTCCATTGGGACAGAACCTTGCATTCAGACAGGTAGTGTGTGAAGAGCTGAGCCAGCGTATTGATGAGTACTGACGGTAGGTTCTTCAGGTGTTCAGGTCAGACCTTGTCTGGGCCGGGTGCTGTTCGTTTCTTTACTGAGGAAATGGCGTGTCGGATTTCAGAAGGGAGAACATTGGGAATGACATATCCATCCTGTGGAATTTGGTATGTTGGCAAGTGGACATGGCTATCGAAGAGATTTGTGTAGAAGTTATGGATAATCTTCTCCAATGCCATTCTGGAAATATGATAGATCCATCAGGACATTGGAGGGCAGTCATCTTGGTCTTATAGTTGGCGAAGGATAGGCAGGCATTACGAATACTTTTCCTGGCTTCTGCCGCATCTACCAGCACTTCTGCTCTTCTCTCTTTGAGGTCTTCCTTGATCGCATCTCTGCACTGCTTTGCGAGCTCAGATGTTCGCTTGTGGTTGCCTGAGGCATGCACCAAACCACGTTGGCGAATATGCTCAAGAGTTTTTGAAGACAGGCGTTTTTTTGTGGCTATCTCTCTCTTGGTGTTCCTCGCACAATCATGGAGGTGCTGAACCAGTTGATCTATTCCTTGTCAATGTTGTCAACAATGGCATCTTGCCATGTTTCCACAATAGTGCCAAAGAGCTCCCAGTTGGTGGTCGTTCTGGGAGTTCTCTTTTTAAACTTTGCAGCCCTTTCTCCCCGCACTGTGAAGTAGAATTTTGCACGAAGGAGTCAGTGGTACGATCCCGTTCAGAATTTTGGGACACCAGCGACATCCGTCAGGCAAAACCGTCGATTGAATATGATGTGGTCTATTTCGTTGTGGAATTGTCCACCGGGAGACTCCCATGTCCAACATTTAGATTTGCCCTTCTGGAACTGTGAGTTACCATGGATGGTCTTGGTCTACATGATGAACTCAGACAATCTCTCACCCTGTTCATTCCATTCTAGGCCATGGGTCCCGATATGAAGTTCTTCAGTTGATATTCTCGGTCCTATCTTGGCATTAAAATCACCCACAATGATCTTGTAGAAGGTGTGGTCTTCTTTATAGAACTTCTCCAGCTCCATGTAGAATTTCTCAATTTCTGCTTCATCATAATTAGATGTTGGTGCGTAGACAACGAAGATAGAAACTGCTGGCAGTGAGTCCCACTCCAAAATCAGGAGCCCCACCCTACCCTGCCCTGTCTGCTTCCACCAACCACCAGAGACCCAGGGATTGGATTGCGCACAGAAGACCCACCCTACCCCTACCGGGACCAGATAAATACCTCACTGGCAGACCTCCACTACTGACACTACCTCCACTACCCAGCCGCCGCCACACTCCAGGATGCTTTCCGGACCCGTGCGGCCGCTTTGTGGGCGCGCAGCACTTTATAAGACATTAAATACCCATCTTCCGGAATTGCTGTACCATATTTGATAGGATTCAAATATGGCAACACCTACGAGGGCAATAAGAGGTCGCCCCTAAAGCCTCTATCCCTCTCGGAAAGCCTGGTAAGCTACCGAGAGTATTCCACTAGCACAGCAGAGCCTCGCAAGCTATCCATTGTGTATTCGATATGCCAATACCAGTAAATATAATGGGTCTTATTCACCTGACCCTGAAGGCTTGACCAATATGGCAGCATTGAGAAGGATGAGAAAGGAGAGGCCGATAAAATCTCAAGACCGAATTAGGCTGCCACAATGAAGGAAGACAAAAATTATCATCTGTACTTTCAATGCACGTACTCTAGCATCAGATGCATCTATCAAGGACCTGATGGTACAAGCGCAAAAGATCAAGTACGACATCATTGGTCTGACCGAGACAAGAAGGCACCAATCTCATCATGCCATTTTCAATACTGGAGAAGAATTATTCCTCGGAACATGTGATAAAAGAGGTGTCGGAGGTGTCGGTGTCCTTGTCAACAAACTTGGCCATGAGCATTGATTCATTTGAATGCCTAACAACCCGAATCGGATGTTTACATTTGAATAACATATAATAGAGAACTTAATTTAATAATTTGAAAACAGAAAAATATACATTTTCTTCAAGTTCACATAGATTTCAATCAAGAACTTCTCCAGACACAAAATAAATCTCAATAAAATTACAAATATGCAAAACTTTAATATGTGCTCTCTATTAACTCTACAATTAATTATAACTTAAATATTAAACATTAAAACATCCAAGGGTCAGGGATCTGGTTTGATATCAAAGCACCTGCTTTGCATGTGTAACGTCCTAGAAATAAAGGGAAGCTAAATGCTCATCAGAATAGTATGACATAGTGAAAAATATGTCCTGTTTTCCAGGTTATTTTGTTTTAAAACTAGACACATGAAAAGACAACATTCATCAGTCTGGTATCATTCAGGTGGGACTATGTAATTGCATTCTGCCTAAAATGTGGGGGGGATTGTGTGCATCTATGTTAATAGTGGCCACAGATGGCTCATGTAGTGATAATTTCTTGCTCCTAAGGGTATACAGTCTTGACTCTGGATCCTTCTCTGGCTTACTTTCTCCTGACTCTGCCTCTCAGGCACTCTCTTTCTTTGTTGCTGTCCAGTATCACAAGATAGTGGATGAACATAGGACAAAAAAATTTGGTTCTAGCACAGAGCTCTCTGCTTAAAGGATATACAAGTAGCAGAGTTATCTAAAAGAAATGTCTGCCTCAGTGACAGGTAAACAAGAAATAAGCCAATCATATCTCAGTATCTGAGAGTTATTTGCTACAGAAGTTAATCTGATTTGTAAAAATATACAAACTGGCTTAATCATTCTATAGACTGCAACAGTAAAGTCAAAGAGTTTTTCAAAGTATAATAGTTTTACTTAGAGAAATATGAGGAGAAAGAGAGAGAGAGAGAGAGAAAGAGAGAGAGAGAGGGAGAGAGAGAGAGAGAAACAGAAGACACAAAGAGAATGCACTCAAATGAAAAAACAAATTCTCCATAGGGTGATAGCCCAAAAGTACACATCTCAAGTTGAGAAGTGGTAAATATCTTGGGTAGAGAAATGAATGATTTCAGGGTAAACAATATCAATGCATCTCACTTCAATGTAAGCCTAAAAGGGTAAGCTGAAGAATAAAAATTGGTGGCACTTTAAGTTTAGAGATGTGAAAACAAACTATGAAAAATTTAGCATAAATAATGTGATGACATTATAAAAAAAATTCAAAATAATAAGAAAATGTTGGGGGTATGGTGCCGCCAGCAGGTCAATCTGTATCTGTGAGGTGAGTGCATCAGCAGCCTGATGGCACCTTCAGACTTCCAGATACCCCAAAATTGATGCTGTGCCTTTGGACAGACCCCAAAAACTTGGGGCAAAGTTTACCAAGAAAGTAAATGGCCAAAAGTTAGATATGTGGGAAACACACCCACAAACCACCTCCGGCTCAGCTATATAATTGGAGGCACGACCTCTCTGGTTCCTGATTGAACTGCTTAATGATCATGATCCCAGAGACTCAGAAACAAATCTCAAAACCCAGCGGCTTTTGGCTGAAATGCGTCCAGTCCCTGCAGTAGGTTACCGGTGCTGGGCCAACCCAGGTGGGAATAGGTTTTGTGCCTTGGCCTGTTCCCCCCTGGCAGCCCGGTGGCCGCCATTCTCCAGAGGCCACTGAACAGTCATGTTTGGGCCCGCATTGACAAGACATGCAGGGTCTCACGGGATGGGGGTGGAGCCGGTCCTATCCTCCCTGCCCCAATGAGACCCCAAGTCATCGACCACGAAAGGCTTCTCTGGCTCCTGATCAAGCTGCTTAATGGCCATAATCCCAGAGACTCAGAAACAAATCTCGAAACCCAGTGGCTTTTGGCAGAAATGCGTCCGGACCACGCAGTAGGTTACTGATGCCGGGCCACTCCAGGGCGGAAATGGTGCTATCCTTCTGCCTGCGCCCCCTTGGTGGCTCGGTGGCTGCCATCCTCCAGAGGCCATTGGACAGTCAGACTTGGGCCTGCAGTGACAAGACATGTTGGGCCTCATGGGATGGGGTTGGAGCCAGTTCTATCCTCCCCTCCCCAACGAGACCCCAAGTCATCGACCAGGAACGGCCTCTCTGGCTCCTGATCAAGCTGCTTAATGGCCATGATCCCAGAGACTCAGAAACAAATTTCGAAATCCAGCGGCTTTTGGCAGAAATGAGTCAAGACCATGCAGTAGGTTACTGTCATCGGGTCACCCTGGGGGTGGGGGAAAAGGGTGTTGTCCCTCCACCTTCTTCCCCCTGGCGGCTTGGTGGCTGTCATCGTCCAGAGGCCATTGGACAGTCAGGTTTGGGCCCACAGTGATGACACATTTTGGGCCTCACGGGATGGAGGTGGATTCAGTCCTGTCCTCCACTCCCCAACGAGACCCCAAGTCATCGCCCACGAACGGCCTTTCTGGCTCCTGATCGAGCTGCTTAACGGTCATGATCCTAGAGACTCAGGAGCAAATCTCAGAACCCAGCAGGTATTGGCACAAATCCCTCCAGATTTAAGTGTTAAAATTTTGGAATTTCAAAATGCTGGGGTAAAATCTCAAATAATAATGGTGAGTCTGGTGTCAAAATATTGAATATGATCAAAGTAGAGAGAGAGTAATGTGGAAATCATCTGCCCCACAGGTAGGGGGAGGGTGTGTGATGGGGGTATACTGGGGTTGTTGGGGGTGGAGAATGGGCACTGGTGAAGGTACGGGTGTTTCATTGTATGACAGAGAATTAGACCCAAAAGCTTTGTAACTGCTCTCACAGTGATTCAATAAATAAAATTATAAAAAATGAAAGAAAAAGTAAGGTGGAGTTCATGCACAATTCAATCAGCTAATCAGTGGCTGAATAAAAAGCAGTACTGCTGCATAAAAAAATGTTTATGAGTTCTTACCTTTGAGCTCTAGTAAAGTAATAAATGAGAATTCAAAGCATACTCAATGCAAATTTTGTTCCAATAAGCATATTCTTTTTCTAGTACAGGTAGTAGATGCAGGAGAATTTTTGTAGCTCCATTTTTACATCTTATACATATTTTGTATATTTCTTACTTTATAGTTTTAGAAAATGATAACTAAAAACAATCCAATTATTGCAAAATAGGAAAAATACTTTCTAGTTAACAATTTCAGTTAAAGAATTTCGCAATAATAAAACTCACAAGGCAGACTTTGTGAAGAACTATACAATGTGGCCAATAGAAATTGCAACAGAGTTGTTCTGAAGAAACAAACCATATTAATCAAAACCTAATTGAAGTTACTAATTTAGATTATAAGTCCTCTATCATTGAGAAATATACATTCATCAATATAACTGAGGTATTGTTCCAAACTGAGGAAGATAGGAAGAATTTGTAGAATTCTGAAGTTCTGCTATAAAAGTAGTTTGACTTGAAGGAAATGACTGGAAAGTTATTTTTAAAAAATAGAATTATTTAATTTATTTAATTTAGGTTAATCAATTTAGGTTAATTAATTTAGATTATTTAATTTAGATTATTTAATTTAATTTGGGCTGGAGCGATAGCACAGCGGGTAGGGCGTTCGCCTTACAAGCGGCCAACATGGCCTACCCAAGTTCGATTCCTCCGCCCCTCTCGGAGAGCCCGGCAAGCTACCGAGAGTATTCGATATGCCAGACACAGTAACAACAAAGTCTCCAATGGAGACGTTACTGGGCCCGCTCGAGCAAATCAACGATCAACGGGAGGGCCTTTACCTTTTAATTTAATTTAATCTATTTAAATTAATCATTTAATCTATTTTAAAATGGAATTATAATACATTACAATGTGGTGAGTCTTTAGAGATTCTAAGCCAAAAAAAGAATTTTTTTTAAGTATCCCAATGATTGAGTTGTATCAGACACAATTCAAATCTGGGCATCTCTAGGTGGAACTCAGGTATCCATAAATTTTAAGCTAATATTTAAGTTATTTTTAAAGTAAGTAAGTAGTAAAGTAAAGGCCCTCCCGTTGATCATCGATTTGCTCGAGCGGGCCCAGTAACATCTCCATCGTGAGACTTCTTGTTACTGTGTTTGGCATATCGAATATGTCACGGGTAGCTTGCCAGGCTCTGCCGTGCAGGCGAGATACTCTCGGTAGCTTGCCGGGCTCTCCGAGAGGGGCGGAGGAATCAAACTCAGGGCGGCCATGTTGGCTGTGTGCAAGGCAAACGCCCTACTGCTGTGCTATTTAATAAATATTAATAAATGTAATAAATAAATAATAAATAAACTTAATAAATATTTAAGCTGAGCTGGAGCGATAGCACAGCGGTAGGGCATTTGCCTTGCACATAGCCAACATGGCCGACCCGAGTTCGATTTCTCCGCCCCTCTCGGAGAGCCCGGCAAGCTACCGAGAGTATCTCGCCCGCACGGCAGAGCCTGGCAAGCTCCCAGTGATGTATTCGACATGCCAAATACAGTAACAAGTCTCACATTGTTACTGGGCCAGCTCGAGCAAATTGATTAACAACGGGAGGACAGTGACAGTGATTTAAGCTATATTTAAGTAATTTTTAAACTAATATTTAAGTAAGGACCCGGCAAGCTACCGAGAGTATTAGACCTGCATGGTAGAGCCTGGCAAACTACCTGTGGCATACTCGATATGCCTAAAAAAGTAACAATGCTGATCCTCATTCCTCTGATCCTGAAAGAGCCCCCAACATGCCATTGGGCTAAACTAGCACCTGACAGGTACAAATGGAGACGTTACTGGTGCCTGCTCGAGCAAATCAATGAACAACGGGATGATAGTGATAGTGATAGTGATTCCAATAAACATCAATTTATTTTTGTTTTTAAAATTTATCGAGATAACATAAGTTCATAAGTGCTATGTTATGTTATCTCAATAAAGTTCAAAAATTTGTTGTGTGTATGATTCTGAGGTACAATTTTCCTACAGAACATGCAGTACCAAAGTTCTAACATCTAACATAATAATGCACAGGACCCTTGTTATCTATTCAGTGCTCCCTAACTAAACTTTGTCCTATTGTCAGAGTCTAATGGCTTTTTATATTCTTTAGTACACATTGACTATTCCCATAGTTTACTTCTTCATATGTCAACCGTGACTAAGATCACTGGGTATTTTTTTTTCTCCTAAGTTATTTTACTTAGTATAACAACCCCAATTTCATCCATTTCGTACCAAAAAATAAGATGATTTTTTTAGCTAGATTAGCATTCAGTTGTGTATATATTTTCCATGTGTGTATACTTGTATATATATTTTGCTTGTACACACACACACAAAACTTCTTTATACATTCCTCAATAATTGGGTACTTGAGTTGTTTCCAGATCTAATCAGCATAGCAACGAATATAGGTATGTGTAAGTCTTTATTTTTGGGGGGTGTTCTTTGGATAGGATTGGTATTGCTAGGTGTAATGTTCCTTCAATTTTAATTTTTTGAGGGATTTCTGTACTCTGTTTTTGTGAAGAGAAATTTATTGAAAATGTATAGGAACTCAATATCTCTTCTTCTACTATCTTGTGGAATTCTGATGATTGTAACAATGCTCCATACGATTCAAACTAATGTCAGTACCAGCAATATTTTATAGATCTCATGATCCACATTCAAGAACCATTACATGATTTTTGAAGACTCCCAGAGAGGGATTATACACTCAGGCAAGTGGAAAATCTTCATAGTAGTTTTCATCCATTTTCATCGATATTTTCATGATATAAAACATGTTTATAAAATGACTTAAAGTCAGGAAACACAACAACTTTATTTTGTAGCCAAGGGGTCTGAGGCTGCCAGCGGAAGATAGCATTGACCAAGATTACACAGCAGGTTAATTGTTCTGTCTTGATCTCTGTCTTTTTGTTTATTTTATTAAAATTTAAAAAGTTGAACATGTATTATTTCCACTTCAGTTTCTTTTGACTTCATCTGTTTCTTGTCCTGGACATTTGACTTCGCATGAATGCAACCTGACTGTAATGAAATTCAGCTGTGAACAACACTTCAATTAAATTCTTCCTAGGAATTTCTTCAATACCCTGTAGTAGAACTCAGGGGAAATTATTTGAAATTCACATTGGTACAACTTAAAAATGCTAAAATTAAATCATCATCTTGTAGGGGAAACATGAAAAAAAAGGAACATAAGATGAAGATATGCTTTGCATTTTTATCCCTTCATACTGCTAATTTTGGGGTTGGAGTGATAGCACAGTGTGTTGGGCGTTTGCCTTGCACTTGGCCGACCCGGGTTCGATTCCTTCATCCATCTTAGAAAGCCCGGCAAGCTAATGAGAGTATCCCGTCTGCATGGCAGAGCCTGATAAGCTCCCCGTGGCATATTTGATATGCGAAAAACAGTAACAACAAGTCTCACAATGGAGACATTACTGGTGCCCGCTTGAGCAAATCGATGAACAATGGGACAACAGTGCCACAGTGACAGTGCCACTGCTAATTTTATGATGCAATCCTCGTCTTTTTAGGCAAACCTTGTTGCTTAAGCAACCACTTCTCCATAGCATTGTCCAATTTCTATTTTTTATTGTGATTTTTTAATTGAATCACTGTGACCTACAGTTATAAAACTTTCATGTTTGAATTTCACTCAAAAAATGATCAAACACTCATCCCTATACCAGTGTACATTTTCCACTACCAATGTCCCCAGCATCCCTCTGCCCCCTCTTCTTCTCCCCAACCAACCCTCCCCCTGCCTCTATGTCAGACAATTAGCAGTGTCCAATTTCAACTTCACAATTCATTTTTGTTCTGTTTCCCTCTATTACTTAGCTGGCTTTCTCTCCATCTTCTTAGGTCTAATGTCCTAATAAAATACTAGCAGATAAATTCTTGATTCTGTATCATCTGGGGACTATAAATTGACATATCACATTTAGTCTATTTTCTATATTCTTAATTTCATGGTCAATGCAAAAGTTTTGGGAACTGAACTCTTTAAAGACTTAATGATCATAATACAATGACTATAAACATCCTCATTTCATCAACTTATAATATATCTTGTGCATATTCTTCTCAAGTCTCTTAGTAGAGTTAGGGAGATGTATTTGGTTATTTGATAGCCTCCCATTGTTATTCCCTGGAGTAAGTGAGGACAGTAGGAAAGAGTCAATGAAAAGTAAGGGACTCAAGAAAAACTGAATCCCATAGAGAAAAGTGTGTGATTAAAAGATAAAAGGAAGAGATAGTACATTGGCTAGAGCACTCACTTTGTAGGTGACCTACTCTGGTTCAATCTCCAACACTCCATAAGCTCCTCTGGGCCCTGCCAGGAGCAATATCGGAGATAAGAGCCAGGATTAAATCCTAAACACCATTGGGTTGTGACCACCCTTCAATAAAAAAAAAAAAAACCTTAAAAAAAATAAAATAACAAGAGGTCTTTTGTTTGTTTGCTTTTTAAGTAGTCTGAATAATGAAAAAAGAAGAAGTTCCGGCAATTATCTCTTTGTAAAGTATTTTCAGAAAATATTTCATTTTCCCTGTCAATTTAACAATCATCCAGTACATCAAAGAATCTTGTTCATTCCTCAATAGATGAAAGAATCCTCTCTACCCCTTTGTTTTTCTACTAAGAACATTCACTTGCTAGGTATTAACTAATACACAATTAATTGAGAATCACTGATGTTATAATAATCCTAATACTACACATCCACTAGAAAAATTAGGAGTGAGTAATTATTAAATTTTTATCTAAAACAAAGGAAAACATGGTCAGCTTATTATGCTGAATATATCTAATTTACATGTAGGGAAGAAATGAATTATTTATTCTAAATAATATATTCATACTTGGTCATTATGTCCTAACTTTTTCAACTCCTGTATAATATATCCAAATCTAAGCCTGGCATTTTTTAAAAAATTTTATTAGTGAAACACCATGGGGTACAGTTGTAGACTTACAAACTTTTGTCTTGCATTTCAGTTATAAAATGATCGAGTACCCATCCCCTACCAGTGCCTATTCTCCATCACCAATGGTCCCAGTATTCCTCCCACCACTCCCACCCCCCTCCCCCTATTCCACCCCACTTCTGTGGCACGGCATTCCCTTTTGCTCTCTCCTTTTGGGTGTTGTGTAAATCTGGCATTTTGTTCATCATGAAACATACCCTCTTTCCTGTTAATAAATTGCAATTATCGGGTATATAATTTTCTACAGATCCATCCCCAATATCTCCCTCTGGTATATCAGTATTTCTCCTTCTCCTGCTATTTCCTGACTCATATGTTTCATTTATTAAATAAACGCACATGCTACATGAAATATATCTGGTGCTAACATAGATAATATGACAATGCATCCTATGCCTTCATTAAGTTTTCTTTATGTTGAGGTGTCAAATAAAGATCAGATAAAAATATAAGAAAGTAATATTGATTGCTATAAACAAAATGAAAATAGCAAATTAAGAAGCCAATTTCACTAATAAGTGAAAATTTTCCGAGGAGGGAAATATGATCTAAAGAATGAAAGCCTAAGATTTATTGAAATATATTCTCAACAGAGACCAACAGATGCCAAATTTCTTATGTCGCATAAGCTTTTATAAAATTTCAGGAACATCAATAGGGTAAGTATAGCTAGAATATTGTGAAAAGAAAAAATCTCGGGAGGGACATAAGATTAAATTGGAGACATTATAGTATCAGATCCCTTTGCAAGGCATGATATGGAACTCAATTTTTATTATGCAAAATAAAAGAAGCTTTTGAAAATTTAACAGCTAGGAAGCAAGGTAATATAATTTTGTTTTTTTGCTTTTTGGGTCACACCCAGCGATGCTCAGGGGTCATTCCTGGCTCTGCACTTAGGAATCACTCCTGACAGTGTTTGGGGGACCATATGGGATGCCGGGGATCAAACCCAGTTCAGCCGCGTGCAAGGCAAACGCCCTACCACCTGTGCTATCGCTCCTACCCCACTGATCTAATATTTAAGGAGATTATTCAACTTCCACTTTGGGAAACCACTGGAAGAGGATGACAATAAGCAAGATGGGAGACAAATATGGTCCAAGAAAGAACCGAGTATAGCGTTTAAAACTAATTCTTATAGTAATAGCATGACTTTCATACAAACACAAAATGAAGTTTTGTCAAATTATATTTAATTCATTATTGAGGATGAGAAAAATAGTAAGAAGTAATAAATAATTCGATGGAGAAATAAAACATATATTAGTGATTAAAAATGATGACTTCCAAATATAGTAGATGCCAACTGATTGATTTCTACAAGGTAAAAATGTACTTCATATGTATAAATTATAATCATTTGCTGGCCAAAAGGCACATGAAAAAATGCTCCACATTGTTAGCCATCAGGGAGATGCAAATCAAAACAACAATGAGATATCATCTCACACCATAGAGACTGGCATGGATTCAAAAAAACAAAAGCAACCAGTGCTGGCATGGCTGTGGGTAAAAAGGGACACTCTTTCACTGTTGGTGGTAATGCCCACTAGTCGAACCTTTCTGGAAAACAATATGGACAGTCCTTCAAAAACTAGAAATTGAGCTTCCATATGACCCCACAATACTACTTCTGGGAATATATGTCTAGGATGCAAAAAACCACAGTGAAATGACATCTGTACCTATATGTTCATTGCAGCACTGTTCACAATAGCCAAAATCTGAAAACAACCCAAGAGTCCTAGAACAGATGACTGGTTAAAGAAACTTTGGTACATCTACTAAATGGAATACTATGCAGTTGTCAGGAGAGATGAACTCATGAACTTTGCTTATAAATGGATAGACATGGAGAGTATCATGCTAAGTGAAATGAGTCAGAAAAACAGGGATAGACATAGAAGGACTGCACTCATTTGTGGAGTATAAAACAACATAACATGAGGCTGGCACCTAAGGATGGTAGATACACGGGACAGATAGATTGCTCCATAGCTGGAAGCCTGCCTTGTGATCAAAGGGGAGAAGGCAGTTGGAATAGAGTAGGGATCACTAAGAAAAAGACAGCTCGAGAAATCGGTAAGGATGGGAGATGTATGCAGAAAGTAGGAAAAGGACCAAACATGTTAACCTCTCAGGGTCTGTATTGCAAACCATAATGCCCAAAAGTAGAGAGAAATTATGGGGAATCATATCTGCCATTGAGGCAGAGGGAGGGTGGGAAAGGGGGGGGGTTATACGTGGTATATTGGTGGTAGGGAATGTGCACTGATGGAGGGATGGGTGTTTGAACATTGTGGAATTGTAACCCAAACATGAAAGCTTATAACTATCTCACAGTGATTCAATAAAATTAATAAAAAATTATAATCATTTGTTGATAATCAATTTTCTAAAATTTAAGAGTTAAGAAAGCAAAATTGAGAATACTAGAGACAAAGGAAAGTTAAAACAGATTTTAAAAGTAACTCAAAGTCTATCAAAGTCACAATAATCAAGAAAAAGTGTTTTAGACAATCCACCTGTAATTCTTTTTTTTTTTTGATTTAAAAATCTTTCACATGTTTTCCCAACAGAAGTTACAAGGGTAGTGATATAGAAAACTGTGCTGAATTGTAGGTATATATTGATGTTTTGGGGTGTGTGTGTGTGTGTGTGTGTGTGTGTGTGTGTGTGTGTGTGTGTTGCACAAGAGATGGAAAGAGGTATCCATTCTCTTAGGAGAACTCATAAATTATTTGGTTAAATTCTTTTTCTGTTCAATAGTCCCACTAGATTCCTGATATCATCTTTACTTCACCAAGCAGAATATATAGAGACCCGATGAGAAGATATGTTTGTAGAAGGAAGGAATAAAAACATGGATTCTTAGAGATTAGATATCTTTGAAATCAAGATACATATTACAGGCAGGCTCAGTTAGCTTTGAAAAGGAAATGATGGCGCTCCTCTCTGATGCTTCAATGTTACTCACATTTTCTAATCATCCTATGCAATTGAGCTAACATAAATAAACTATGGTGGAATTTGGAGACCACTCAATCTACCTCAGTCATTAGTGGAGCGTATGTATTAATTTTAATGCTACTCACTGGGTTCTGGTTATATTTATTTAGTCTGTCAATTAACTATGTATATATTACTTAAAGTTGGGATGGATTGAGGGATGGGGGATAGAAAGATACCTGCAAAGCGATTAAACATAGGCATAGGAGCAAATGCATTGCAGTGAGGAGAGTGTATAGAAGTAGTGTTGTGTAAGGCATTTAGAGTGGGGAAGTCAAGAGTGCGAAGCTAAGTGTATTTGAGCAGAAAAATTAAGTGACCTTAATATATATATGTATATGTATATATGTATACATATATATGTCATAGTACTGGTTTGCTACAGTCCTTCTTAATAAAAGTAAATACAAATCAAGCCCATTTTAAAATTAAAAAATTTTGGTAATATGCTCTATGATTAATGAAGTCCCCCACACCCTTACAAGATAACAACTATAAAAATATCTCCAAATTTTTATGTTAGCCATCTCTGGTGGTGAAACTCTTAGAAGTATGATTTAAAATTGTATTTTTCATTTTTCAAAATACCCATAATAAACATGGTTCTAAGAAACAAAACAGGTGGAAATTGGATTATAAGCAGTCAAGTATTTAAAAAATATGATTACTCAGTTTACTTTTGTTTTCTCTAAACTATAAAATATTTATTTTTTGAAATAAGTTCTGCCAACTCTGCCATTTGTAGAACACCTGGTTCATATTGTGAGTCTCAATTCGTTGCTGCACAGCCCAAAGAAGCCAAGTGTAAAGAGATCTGAGATGCTTTATTTTGGGAGTTCTCACGCTGTACCTGCACCTCCTATTCCAGCCTTTCTGTCTTAGGGAGGGGTTGAATCCAAACTGCTATTACCTCTCATTCCACCTCTCTCCCACAGTCAGGAAAAAAACCTTTTCTGATAGAAAGCAGAACATAGCCTGCACATTGCTCAAGACTCATTCCTTTCTAGCTCTATAAAGGTAAGTGCCCAAAGACTAGCTCTCAATCACAGTGACCAGACAGAAAGGCCTAGGCCACTAGTTCAGAGACGAGCCTAAAATGTTACCATAATCTTCCAATCCTGTCCTTGAAATGATGGTTAGTCTCCAAACAGTTATTCCAGATCTAAATTAATTATGCAGTGTTTCTTAGTATCATGAAGATAAAGGGGAAAAATAGTTGTGTTGCCTTTTTCTTTACTCTCCTTTGTAGGTTTCTGTTAAAAGAGTTTTTTCTGTGGACATGACCCAATTAATATTTACTAAGATACGTTATAATGTGAGACACCAAAGGAATGCATAAACTCTTACTGTAATGAAATGCATCACACATTTCCCAGGTGTCTGTACAAAGAAACTTAATATGCAATTGATCTCCACTGACAGCTCATTTATGGACACTGAGGATGAAGTAACTGTGACACCATTTTTTCCCTATTAACAACTAGTCTTCTGGCCCTAATCCACCTCGTCATGTTTGTCTACCAGACTATGCTTTCTAATGCCAGGTACGTCAGGACTTCGTTTTCTGACTGAGACAGTAAGTGTCAACCAAATTTCTAACTTCAAATGCAGATTCCTTCTAGACATGACAGAGAAGCCATCATCTGACCAGCTCTATTCTGCCTCACAGTTTCTGCACAACTCACTATTTCCTTACCCTCAACACCCATCCATTTAGTTTTATTGAAAACTGTACATTGCACTTTTTCTTCTAACGGAATACTTTACCTGTTATAAGCCCAGGGCTCATGTAGATATTTTTTCAGAAATCTTCATATTCAAATTAACATTCCTATGGGATTCCAAATACTGAGGCCATTTGCTTCTAATTTTTGAGGAAAGAAGTATTTTCTTATTATGGAAAGAACATCTGTTAATTATTTGAGACATTAAATTGTTTGGGTCACATGTTAGAAAGAGCCAGGTTTTTTCACATCATGATGATGTAGGGAACAGCTTAGTTATGATATCCATAATGAGGGTTGAATCAGAACTAAAATCATGTGTTTTTTTTAATTTCTTCTCTCTCACAGACTCACAATATTGGAAGGTCACAGAAAATGTGGAAAGTCTCCTTAAGTAAACCCATTGATGTACACCCCAACTTCTCTAGCTGAGAATGCTGGAAAGACTTTCTGAAGAGAACATGAATGAAGAGGGAAACCTAGAGAAGAGAGAAAAGCTTCAATGTTAAGATCAAATTCATTCTTGCTTTTCTCTGACCACCACAGATGACGAGTGGAGCAATTTAATCTAAATGAATGCTACATATGCCTGGTATCGCTTCATCCTTTGCAAAGACAAGAGTCTGTATTTTCCTCCTTTTTTTTTATATTAGATGTGTTCAAGGGGTTATAAGGAACAAGTGTATTTGTTTAGACTTCATAAGCCAGGCCAGCTCTCAACATATAAGAGCCATATTAGTGAAGCCTGTTTGGACAATTCTGCATATTTTTATAGTCAGATATCAGGTAGGACTTGGCACGGCTGTTTATATAGCATTTGCCTATATCCTCCACCCGACCCTCACCTCCACCCTACCAACCCCCTCACCACATCTCACAAAATTCCGAATGCCTGAAGGTTAAGGAAAGCTACTGCCTAGAGTTGTACAAAACACATGTGTTTCTTCACCAGTGTTCCCAGACCTACAAGGCTTGAAATTTGTTTTTAGGCTATAGTTCACACAGATTTAGTAATAGCAGCTGGCACAGTTGTCCTTTCTGAAATCCTTATACTAATTGTTTCCAAATGGCCTTCACTAATTTTGGAGTCTAGACTGTATAATCTCAACACTCAGATCTGTTGCTTTTCTTTTCAAGATGCCTAGGGGTGTTTACCCCCCAAAAAAATGTCAGCCATCCATTGATCGGTGTAGTGATAAGGAACCAACTTCCTCAGCTAACTGTCATTCTTTGTGTTCCTTTTTAGCTAGTCCTCTTCTACCCCAGTCCTGACTCCCCCACTGCGGGTTCTCTCTTCCTATGTCTCTCATTCTTTCCATTTCATTCTCTCCCCATTTCCTCCTAATCGTGCTCTCTTTTAACTCTGACTGTCTTTATTCTGAGGTAACATTTGCAAAAACACTCTGCAAATATAAAGTCCTCTGCCAATGTCTGGAATCAACAGTATCAGTATCACTCATCATTTTCCAACCTGGTATTATAAGTATGTGTGTGCCAAGTGGGTGAGTTCATATGAGCTTGAGACAAGAGCCACTGTCAAAAAGCAACCATGTTTCTGAACTTTTCTGTCTCCTTCTGCCCAGAGAAGGTCTGAATCAATAGAGAGGAGAGACCTATATACATTTGATTGTAAGTCTGATGCAACTGTTTGTGGAGATACTCAATAGTAGAGCCTCTCTTCATTACATGAAGAACCTGAAAATAAAAATTTGCACACTTCCACATTATCTATCTCTTCACATTTATTTTTCTTTACCCAGGTATTCTATTACCTCTACTGTTCTCTAACAATTAATACCTAAACTAAGCTGTAGTCTGCAACCACAACTTATAAATTATAACATAAACACCTACTGCTACTAAAGATTCTGGTTTTCAGATACATCCTAATATAGATATACAAAACAAAATTCTGCTTTCTAAAGTTTTTAGAATAACACTTCTATTGCTTAATCTTTAAAATTTGTAGACTTGTTAGAAAAAAATCCCCCTTATCTTTGGGACAATGCTTCCAGCACCATACCAAGCAATATTTCTTGCTTTAAAATTATACTGTTTCCAAACTTCATGAATAAATTTTAAAAAGTTTCAGAGAAATAACTCACTAATATGGTCTGGAAAAAAGTGGCCCAAAACTATAACAACAACCACATGGACAGTTTTATGTTTAATTCTTCCTTAATTTGTCTTTAGAAAATAAAAATTCCTGGTGTCAGGGATTGAACCCAGGGTCTCACTCACCCTTGTCTCTTTGAAAACATTTGGGAAAATAATACTCTCTGGGGACCTTTTAATTTAGAGGTGGCTATCTGTTCTGACATGCATGAGGCAATCTCTAACCTGGAAAGTGTAGAACAATGTGATGTGGTGGCCACAACATTTAAAATCCAGATGAGGTCCTGGTCAAAATCCACATGGAGGCAAGAGGTTACACAAGGCCGCTATGTCAGCAATGTTCTAAGGCATCTGCTCAGTTCTGACATTTGTTATTTTAGTTATTGATTAGACTGTTTCTATTACTGTTTCTTCAACTAGGTCAATTAATTGTAAAAACACTAATTGGGAGATATTCAACTTGTTTTTAATTGATTCATACTTTTTATAGAAAGAGAAGTCTGAATTTCTCTGTAATTTATTTAAACATTAAGAATAAAAGTCATAGAGATGTATTTAGTAAATGGACCAAAACATTTTTTAAAAATTAGGCTCTTGGTTATAAAAGGGGAAGAGAGTGAAACGAAACAGTCAAGATCCAAGTGGCAAAGAGCATGGAAAGAGAAGATTTAGAGGCATAGTGAAAGAGAAGGGCGCTCTGATGAAACCCCAACAAAGAGAACTCTGCCATGGAAACACTGTCTGAACATGCCTAAGAGCAAAAGAGCGAGACCTGCACATCCTCTCCTCAATGACAGGACACATAAGGAACAAACTGAAAAGCACAGGAAAGAGAACAAAAGAAGACATAAGAAAAGTCGCTGAAGTTGAATGACATTGCCCAGATTTTCCTTCGCTGTACCTTTCCACTGATGTGAAGCACAAAAATTGATTTGGAAGCAAAGCCACAACGCTTTTTGTAGGTCACTCAAATGATCACAGATTCTGTGACTCACCTGATTTAGTGTGAGACAGAGGTGAGGCATTCCTATGAAGTGAACTCTCCTCTGCTTTTCCATTATGTATGTGCATGTGTGTGTGTCTGTGTGTATGTGTGTGTATGTGTGTGTGTGTGTGTGTATTATAAAGGGCCCTTTTCATTAGGAAACCCACACCATCAAAGTGAAAGGAAGCAACAATTACCGGTGCTCAGCTTTCCAGTATATTCACATTCTCTTGCTTTTCCACTTCTCTTCCCTTTGATTTTGTAATGTCAAGTTTCAGTATCAGAAAGAACAACACAACCTCACTGAGCCTGGTTTAAAGGTACATTCTAACACAGATATACAAAACAAAATTTAGCTTTCTAATGTTTTTAGAATTTTACTTCTCTTGCATTCTTTAAAAATTTCAGGCTCGGGGCTGGAGCGATAGCACATCAGGTAGGGCATTTGCCTTGCACGAGGTCAATCCAGTTTCGATCCCAGCATCCCATATGGGATCCCATCCCATATTCCTAAGCACCGCAAGGGGTAATTCCTGAGTGTAGAGCCAGGAGTGAAACCTGTGCATCACTGGGTGTGACCCAAAAAAGAAAAAAAATTCAGGCTCATTAGAAAATCTCCCCCTTATCTAAAGAAATTCAGAACTAGATTTCCATAGGTGAGTTCCTTAATACCTATTTTGACAAAAAATTCTATTATTGAGGAGTATTTTAAAAAAGTAACTGAAAAGTAATACTCTCAGCCAACTAAAATATCCCTCGAACAAACTTAGGGATATATTGATACTACTAAGTTTATTTCTAATGAAATTTTGAAATATATGACATGGAGCCTGAGAGATACTTCCCTTATATACAGCTGACCCCAGTGTGATCCCCAGCACCTCATATGTCCCTGAAGACCACCAGAAGTTATTCCTAAGAAAAAATTCAGGATTAATACCTGACCACTGTTGGTGCTTCCCCTTCAAGAATAAAATATATGACAAGATTTTTTTTAATATATTCTGATTGTTATCACTAGAAGTGGAAAAATATTTTTGTTGTTTCTAATTTGCTAAATATTTTGCAATTTCTTAAAGGGTTTTAAATTTTTAAGGTTTATTGAATAACCCAAGTCATCTTTATGAATTCATTCATTTTTGTTGTTGTTGTTGTTGTTTGTTTATTTATTTTTTTGCTTTTTGGGTCACACCCGGCAATGCACAGGGGTGTTACTCCTGGTTCATGCACTCAGGAATTTCTTCTGGCAGTGCCGGGGGGAACATATGGGATGCCGGGAATCGAACCCGGGTTGGCCATATGCAAGGCAAATGCCCTACCCACTGTACTGTTGCTCCATACCCATATGGATTTATCCTTGAGTCATCAGTAAATATTGATACCTTTTCAAATTTGTATAATTTAACTAAAATTTGCACAGTGCCAGGTAATAATGATCATAACTCACTACTTTTAGGTCTTTATATAATACTATTAAATATTTTTGAATCAGCAAGTGAATTCTAGAATTTTTCTACAATTCTTGCACAGGAAAAATTTGTGTTCTGATGTTTTATTTATTTTTAGTGAAGAAAATATCAGCCTATTTCTTCAACTTGTCTTTAAATTTATTGGGAGACAAACAGTATAAAAATTCTACATGGCTTGGGTCCATAGAATCTAGTGCAATGCAGGAGAGATAGTACAGCAGATAGAGCACTTGCCCTGCACAAGGCCAACCTGGGTTCAACCTCTGGCACATCATGTGGTCCCTCAGCCCCACTGTGAGTGATCCCTGTGTGCAGAGCAATACATATTATGAACAACACAAGTACTTAACAATTTCCTGATAACTGCATTCGTGATAATTTTTACAATTCATTTAACTCAATACTTTATACTTTTCTTGTGATAATTTTATAGATTATTAGATAGCATTTTTCATACTAATAAAGTCTTTGGGACTTGGTGCATCCCACTAGCCACACTAGACACATTTGAATACTTAGTCACATTTGAAGAGTTCAATAGATCATCAGACTAGTAATACTACTTTTTAAAAAATTCAGTTCCTTTTTTTTGCTTTTTTGGGGTCACACCTGGCAATGCACAGGGGTTACTCCTGGCTCTGCACTCAGGAGTTACGCCTGGCGGTGCTCAGGGGACCATATGGGATGCTGGGAATCGAACCCGGGTCGGCCGCGTGCAAGGCGAACACCGTACCCGCTGTGCTAATCTCTCCAGCCCCAAAAATTCAGTTCTTGTGAGTCTGTTTGGTAAAGGAAGTGAAAAGGCTAAATACACTTAGAAAATCAGGGAGCAAAAGGATAAGCTAACATCTCCACCCACAGGAGACTGAAATCATACAGAAAAGGACAAAGGCTATCCACTAACTATCCTACATGAAAAACACCCTATCTCATTGGAAAGTAGGCAAGATAGCTCATTTGAATCCAAACTGGGCTTGTGAGCCTCTGACCAAGCTCATTGTAAAGTTGGCAGCACAGTTTGATTTGAGGAGTTCTCAACACCAACTTCTACAGTAATCAGGAAATGATTAAGCCTAGCTGTGAGTTCTCATAATATCACAAGAAGACCCAATAGGCATGTCTTCACTTAAATGGATTAAATGGCAATAGTTTTAGTACCCTTAGGGAGGGTTTGTTTATTAGAGATTCTAGAGGAGAAAAGATAGAAATGAAGAAATCAGACTCCAAGGACAGGAAGAATCTAAGGAGGTTAATGCAAAGCAAACTCTGGTCAGTATATTATGAGATGCAACTGATCCAGATACTGTTAAGTGAGTGTTCCTTTCTATAGCTAGCTAAAAGTTCACTAATGATCAGTGGTTATTAACACAGATAAATCAGTATGCTCCCTGACACAACAATTAAAACAAAAAAGTGTTGACACGTACTAGATGCTTGGCCTATGCAAGTCACTATTCCAAACATTTCTACTTACTTAATTTTTGTTTTATTTGGATTTGGGGCCACCCTCAGTGGTACCCAGAGCTTACTCTTGTTTCTATGTTTACAAATCATTCCTGATCATGCTCTGGGGCCATATGGGTTGCAGAAGATCAAACCAAGGTAGAATGCTCCAAACAAAAGGGTGAGAATTTTTTCTCCTCAACTCTTGCTCTTTGATTGTTTTCTAACAGTCGGGCATTGCTGTTACAGACTTCTAGCTCCCTCTCTACTTTAACATGGTAGCAGAACTCTGCTTCCCTGTATTCCACTGTTTTCCAGAGAAAAGCCTCTCCTGTTTCCATACCTGCAGTATGCACTCCCATAACTAATTCAAGTCTCCAAGAAGCAGGATAGCAAGTTTGGTTGTGAGCTTTTCAGTCTCCATTGCAAAGTTCCCTTTCAACACCTCTTCCTTTTACCAGTTGATTGAGGCACTTGGCTGAAATTCTGTTCCATTTTTCTGATGTTCTCCAACACAGAGTGTCACTTCTTCTTTTGAAGACACCACTGCCCTAGCAGTCTGCTCCTTTTTTCAAGGTCTGTACATCTGCCACTTTGTTGAAAATATAAAGAGGAGGCCATTCTAGTGCCCTTACTCTTTTGTCATCTTGCCTTAATCAAAATGGATATTATAATTATTATCTTAAAAATAAGAAACCGAGAGTCCAGAGTAACTTTGCCAACTGTACATGCTAGAATGTAGAAAGTAAATTCATAACACTTACATAACAGATGAGGATAAATATGCAACTTTGAACACCCTAAAAGTGAAAGGGATTTCTTTGACTATAAAAAGTAGGCTAGAGATCCTTATATTTCTGACATATTCTAGGTGTTGTTTCAATTTCATATTTTAATAGAAGAATTTGCTTTATCAAATATCCAAGTTGCTTGATTTGCCTGTGATTATAGCTTGCTTTCTGGCTGACCCAAATTTACTCTCAAATTAAATTAAAGCTTAATATTGTTTAACCTATAGGAAATTGTTTATATAATATTTTATAATTCCCAAAGCACATATACTACTTCGTAAAACAAATCAATAAAAATAATTACTTTTGCTATAACTTGCCAAAAGGAAAGCAATTGTTTGCGAGCTATTATATTTTCTAAGTATAACTGGCACATCTCCTCTGAATATTAAGTCTATTTAGATATGCTACCAATCTATCAAGGCTAAACTAATTTTTTCTCATTAACAGAAATATTTTCCCTTAACACTTGTTAGATAAACTCTAAGCACAATCTAGCAGATTTCTGACATATCAGGAAAATGATTTGCTTCTTGGAGTCAGGCAAGACAGATTTGTGTAGAAAGATGATTTACAAAGACATCTTTTTTTTAATTTTTATTATTAGTGAAACACCATGAGGTACAGTTATAGATTTACAATTTTTTGTGCTTGGGTTTCGATTATACAATGATCAAATACCCATCCCTCCACCAGTGCCCATTTTCCACCACCATGGATAATATCCCTCCCACCCATCCCCCCCATCCCACCCTGCCTCTGTGGCAGGGCAATCCCTTGTGTTCTCTCTCTCCTTTTAGATGTTGTGGTCTGCAAAAGAGGCATTGAGTGGCAAACATGTTCAGTCCATAGTCTACTTTCAACATGCATCTCCCCTCCTGGGAGAATCCTCCAAATACCCTTTATTGGGTGCTCCCTTCTCTATCTGAGCTGCCCTTTCCCCTAGAATGCCCGGCTGGCCTATAAGCTATGGAGTAATCCTCCTGGTGCTGATCTCAGCTATTCTTGGGTATTAATCTCATATTTTGTTACTCTATATCCCCCAGATGAATGCAATCTTTCTATGCCTATCCCTCTCTCTCTGACTCATTTTGCTTAGCATGATACTTTCCATATTGTACCACTTGTATGTAAATTTCAAGACTTCATCTTTTCTAACAGCTACATAGTACTTCATTGTGTAGATGTACCAAAGTTTCTTTAAGCAGTCATCTATTCTTGGGCATTCAGGTTTCTTCCAGTTTCTGGCTATTGTAAAGAGTGCTGCAATGAACAAACAAGTGCAGATGTCACTTCGACTATACATTTTTGCCTCTCTGGGATATATTCCCAGGAGTGGTATTGCTGGGTCAAATGGGAGCTCAATTTCTAGTTTTTTGAGAATCGTCCATACTGTTTTCCAGAAGGGCTGAACCAGTGGACATTCCCACCAACAGTGAAGGAGTGTCCCTTTCTCGCCACATCCGTACCAGCATCGGTTGCTTTTGTTCTTTTGAATGTGGGCCAGTCTCTGAGGTGTGAGATGGTGTCTCATTGTGGTTTTGATCTGCATCTCCCTGATGATTAATGATGTAGAGCATTTTCTCATGTGCTTTTTTGCCATTCGGATTTCTTCTTTGAGAAAGTTTCTGTTCATTTCATTGCCCCATATTTTGATGGGGTTGGATGTTTTCTTCTTGTGGAATTCAACCAGTATTTTGTATATCCTGGATATCAACCCCTTGTCAGATGTTTATTTGGCGAATATCCTTTCCCAGTCTGTAGAATTGCACAAAGACATCTTTTTAATTTCATTCTTTTTACTGGGTTCTATTGATAAGAAAGCAAATGTTGAGTTTCAAAACTGCCATGAACATGTTTACCTTATATGGTGTGCAAAATTTTATAACTAATATATTATTGGAAAATAAAACTAAAAGCTAAGGAATATCTGGCAATTGAGTAAATGAAAGGCTAATTAGAGTGCATTGTCTGTTTCAGTTTCTATCTTTGTAAGAAAAATATAGTAAACTGAAGAAGATTCAAAAATAATACAGAAATGATCAGGAAAGGATAACAGAGTGAAGGCTAAATATGAAAAAGACCCTGTATTTATTAAGTCTAGATAAAAAGAGAACACAGAAAACATTTTATAATTACATTCACTGAACAATGAAATATTCCACATGTACTTATCTCAAGACAGAGACAAAATAAAACTAGAAAACAATTGAAATAAAATATTGAAACTAAATAGGCAGAAGAATTGATGGAGAACTGAACTAATGGGTCTCAAGTGGATTAAGACATTTGTAAAACTTGAATTATGTCAAGTTGAAAACAAAAAAATTATCCCCCCTTTGAGAAATTCTCAGTAGAAGAAGTCTTTGCAGGAGAAATATGTAAAATTAAGCTCAGAATGACATCCAGATCCAGATATCAGGCTGCCACGTATTTGGATTAAACTTCTATTGGATATTTTTCAATTTCAAAATAGGGAATATGAAGTTGAATGAATACATGAAAATTTCATACCTAAAAACAAGAGGAAGTGCTAATAGTCTTTTAACTCTTCAGTCTTACTCTTCCTTCGGATTTGAGCAGAGTAGGAGACATTATCAGAAAACTGGGGTACTCCAGGCTTACTTGGCTGTGACCATGGCATCCTTCCTTGATGAGACATTGACTTCTAAGTTTACAAAAATATTAGAAGTCTACAAATCATAGTGCACAATTTTTACCTCTTTTTTCCAACTCACTCTTATCTATCCTTCTCCTCTGCAGAGGTTCCTTTTCTGTCTTCCAAAACTTGGCTGGGGAGTTCATTTCTGCATCCAGGATCCAATTATACAGTCTTGTCATGGTTAGCTAGCTGATATTTAACTTCTGAAATCTAGATGCCTCCCTTTTCTTTTTGCATCACAAGTTTGACTACTCCTGAAATCTTTCTTACCTGATCCTATACAGTCTTACCTTCTGATGTGATGATAAGATTGCTGGAAATTTATATTTCATTAGTGAGTGTACGTAGCTAGAATCAGTCTTTCTTGGGGGGTCCTCTGAGTATGCAATTAGAGGTGTATCTATGAAGTACATTTTATGAAATTTCAATAATTGGAATTGTGACAACTTTGAAAAACCATATTCATATAATTTTAGGGAAGAATTTGTTAAAAATATAAAACTCCTCAGATATTGATATATTGGTGGGTTTGGGGAGGATTCCAAACCCCAAGACCATTTACAACAGTAATAGTACTACCTATAGAACTAGTGCAGGTCCCAGAGATCATCAGTCTGCAAGATGCTAGTTACCTGCAAGACTGTGAACAAGATCTGGTCAGCTCTGCTCTTTACCAGGTGAGAACAAGTATTTCAGTTTTAGCAATCAGTGTGACTATCCTCTCAGGGCAGAACACACATGTTAATGAGTCTATTTTAATGAGTAATCACACACAGCTAAATACAAAAGCATATTGTTCTAGGGACTAGTATAATAGACTAAATAATTTCCACCAAAAAATGGGAGGGATGTTTAAAATGTTCCTTGGAAGAGGAATACAGGAAATAAAAATAATTTTTCCACAAACTTGTATTTAGTGCTATGTTTAATAAAAAGCTACTATACCCCATGGCGTATTTGATATGCCAAAAACAGTAACAACAAGTCTCACAATGGGGACATTACTGGTGCCCACTTGAGCAAATCAATAAACAACAGGAGGACAGTGCTACAGCATATTATCATATGTACAAAAACAACTATGCATGCTACAAAATCAAAGTCATAACACATAACAGAATGTATTTGCTAACCTCTGCAGATGATTTAAAACCCAACACTTCTATTAAGAAAAAAATCCTCTATTCAAGAATAAACAAAAAAAAAATTTATAAATGGGATTAAAATCACTTTGCTAAAGTGTATATGTATATATCTTTATGTATGTTTCTGTATCCATAAATTAGCAAGTTATGTTATTAGTATGTTCCTATATTATTATGTTCCTGTATCCATAATTAGTTCCTGTATCTATAAGCCAGTAATTATATTGTTATGTATTTTGACCACTTTTTATATGACTCAGAAATAAAAATAAAAGTAATAAGAGTAAAGTCTCTTCAAGTGTTGTTTGGGTCAGCAAATTTGAAGTAAAATGGGATCAGCTGGTTTTGTTTCTAGTTTGTCTCAAATATACACAAGCCAATGTCCACATACAAAGTTCTCATTTAAAGAAAGTGATAATTTAACCAGTGTTTATAGTTCTGACCTCAAAACATGTGAATAGACTATTTTTAAAATGAAACCATTTCTCTTGCTATTTTTCAGTGGATAGAATTGGATTTTAGGGCTGGAGCAATAGCACAGTGGTAGGGCGTTTGCCTTGCATGCAGCCAACATGGCCAACCTGAGTTCGATTCCTCAGCCCCTCCCGGAGAGCCCGGCAAGATACTGAGAGTATTCGTCCACACAGCAGAGCGTCGCAAGCTACCCGTGATGTATTCGATATGCCAAACACAGTAACAATGAAGTCTCCAATGGAGACGTTACTGGGCCCGCTCGAGCAAATCGATGAACAACAGGAGGACAGTGACAGCGACAGAATTGGTTTTGAAAAAGCATGTGATAAATTGAAAAATAATCATGTCTCTTTCTGTTGTTCCTTTTGTATAAAAACCAATAGGAGTTGGGTACAGTTGGCATTTCTTTGTGGAATAGCTTTTTCATATAACATGAGCTTTTGAAACTTACAACATAGTTAGTTCAACATAGATATATCGGCTATAGGCTACCAGTAAACATCTGATTTGCTTCAAAAGATAAAGCTAAATGAATGAGACAAGGTATCTAAGAAAAAAATCATTATATAAGAGACTGTAGAATTAAATACTAAGGTTTTATCATAATTTTTATGTTAAAATATTTCAAATGACTGGAATGAAAATGATCAGTCTCTTGGGTGGAGAAGCCTTGTTCTGCTTTAAAAAGAAAAAACAACAAATATCAAGACATAGAAAACCCAGACCTCTCCTAGCTCCAGCAAAAAATTACAAGTCTTGGAGTCTATTGACTGAAAGTCCTTACTCTCTTCTATAGTTTAAAACTGTTAGCCCTGCTTCCCTCATACACAAGAAAACTTATAACCTAAATAAAACTGACAGCCACCAACTTCTTCTGTCTTCAGATGAAAGATATTGCCTAATCCAAAACACCCTAAAAAAACAGGAGTCTGAGTTGACCAGAAAAGGGTATAAATGAGTTTAAAAAACAGTTCTAGGTTAAGGAGTAGAGCTTTCTAGGGAAAGACAACTTATCACAGATAGAAATGAAACCAGAACCCCATGTCCATTCAGTCAGTTCTCCAGCTGCCTGTGCCGAACCCCTTTTATAAATATTCCATATTTTAATTTTTTATCTCATTTTGGGGGACTGAAGTACTGTAATTTATAATACTGCTATTGATAGTTCCAGGCATATATCTTTCCAACACAACAGAAAACTTATCACCAGAGTGGCAGCTTCCCTCCCTCAATATTCCAACAATCCCTCTTTTACTGCATCCCCCCACCACACTCCACCCCCACACATCCGCCTCAGCTAAGCTCAGTTCTGTAAACCAACTCTCTAGTTCTCCTGGCTTTGGCCATTTCTTGCTTTCTTACAACATATATTTATATCCTACATATGAAAAAGATTATTCTGTATCTGTTCCTCTCTTTCTGGCTTGCTTCACTGAGCATGATATTCACATAGTGGTGAAGTACATGATTTTATCTTCTCACAACCGCATCGTAATCCATTCATCCATAATTGGACATTTGAGTTGTTTCTGTATCCCATTGAACTAACAACTTCAATAAATAAAGATGTTTATAATTCCTTTCAAATTAATGATTTTCCTTTTAGGAAGTAGATGCCAAGAAGTTTGTTGTATCATTGGGTCATATGGGAGTTCTATTCTTAGCTTTTTTAGAAGTCTCCATACTGTTTTCCATAGAGGATGAACAAAGAACAAGGATTTATTTCTCACCACTTCCCTACGAACACTGGTTGAGTTCCAGTCATTTTATATATATATATATATATATATATATATATATGTTATTCTCACTGGTATGATATATTTTATTGTTGCTTTGATTTGCATTTTCTAATAAAAAGTATGATGATCACTTTTCAGTAAATGAATCCAGTATTTCGGGGCATTTGAAATGGTTGCAATTTTGCATTTCAAGGGCTTGAAAAATAGTATGGAGAGTAAAGCATTCACTTTTACACGGCTAACCCCAGATTGATCCTCAGCAACAACCACATCTGGTCCACAAAAAATTGCCAGAAACGATCACTGGGCATAGCAGAAAGACTTGAGTACAGCTGTGTTTAGCAAAACACCCCCAAAACAAAACAAAACATCTTGAAACTGTTACTACCCCAGTATAAAGATTTTACATGAACTACAAAATTCTGTAATACTTCTTAGAGGAAAATCTATTTGTTTGGTCCTTAAATGATAATGGATGATGTTGATGAAGTGTCACTGTCACTATCCTCCCATGGTTCATCGATTTGCTCGAGTGGGCCCAGTAATATCTCCATTGTGAGACTTCTTGTTACTGTGTTTGGCATATTGAATACTCTCGATAGCTTGCCAGGCTCTCTGAGAGGGGTGGAGTAATCGAACCTGGCTCAGCCAGACTGGCTGTGCGCAAGGCAAATGCCCTACCGCTTAATAATAAATTATCATGTGTTTATGGCAAACACTGTATTTTGTATCACTGTCACTGTCCTCCCGTTGTTCATCGATTTGCTCGAGCGGGCCCAGTAATGTCTCCATTGGAGACTTTGTTGTTACTGTGTTTGGCATATCGAATACATCATGGGTAGCTTGCCAGGCTCTGCCATGCGGGTGAGATACTCTCAGTAGCTTGCCGGGCTCTCCGAGAGGGGCGGAGGAATCGAACTCGGGTCGGCAGTGTTGGCTGCGTGCAAGGCAAATGCCCTATCGCTGTGTTATCGCTCCAGCCCAAAGTAGAAGTATGATCATCTTTATTTAATAGGCTAGGAAATTATGATAAGATAAATTGGCTTGCCAAATGAAGGTAGAATTTTACATTGTCAGACTCTTTACAGACTTCCACTCTGGTTATATGTCTTGAGTCCAGTAATCAGACATGTTTGGTGTGTACCATACAAGATTATCACATACACATTGGCTGTCTAAATTCCTCAGAACCTCCTTCCATTATAGACTGCAATAGCTCTCCAGTCAGTTGTTGGAACCTGACTAGCTCACCTTAAGACACTCTAATGTGAAACTTGTGTTTAATCTTCAGTCACACTGCCAAGAACTTTGAAATTGGCAAATGGAAATATGACTTCAAACCGGAATAACATGGGGAGGTTTTATTAAAGCTAAATTTATATACCCCAGTTATTGAAAACCACACCTTTAAAAATGGAGTTCATATTAATATAGACTTGCATTAAAATTGGGCCAGAGAGATAGTACAGTGGGTAGGGCACTTGCCTTGCACATGGCCTACCTGGATTCAGTGATTGGCACCTGGAGTGATCTCTGAGTGCAGAGCCAGGAGTTAGCCCTAACTACCACCAGGTGTAACTACCACCAGGTGTAACTACCACTAGGTGTGGCTCCCCCAATCAAACAAATGAACCCCAAAGCATTTATAATCAATAAATTGTGTTTTATTTAAGGGTTAATTGTCCTGACATTTATGCAAGTCCAATGACAAAATGTCTCTCAAGTCATAGTATGTTCTATTCACTTAGCAAGAAACGATTCAGTAGAGACTCTGAGTCAACCATCATGCCAAGTAATACTTAAATTAAAAATAAAATGAACAATAACTGCAACTTCCTTTAAGAAACTTACCATTTACACAAGAAATTATAAGCCAAAAAAAAAACCAGTATTAGAACCAGTTAATGCATTGGGTTCAGTGAGAATATAAGAAAGAGTACAACAATTTCCCAGCGTTTGCTTCTATTTTTATTTATTTTTTTTATAAAATTTTGTTCCATACCCAGCAAGGCTTACTTCTGGCTCTGCACTCAGGGATTACTCCAGCAAGGCTCAGGGACCGTATGGAGTACCTAAGATCAAACCTAGGTTGTCATGGGCAAAGCAAGTAAGCACTCTACCTGCTGTACTTTCTCTCTAGCACCCTCCAGCTTCTGCTTTATTTGGATCTTATTTTATCGTGATCTTCCCACAGTCTACCAAGAGGAGGCTTTAGTTACATCCATTCATTTAATTTTCACAGTAACATTAATAAAAAAGACATTAGTGATTCCACAGATAAGGAAATTGGGACTTAGAAAATATTTTAATTGTCTAAGGATATATACTTAAGCATCAAAAAGAAAATTCAAAACCACAGTTATGTTTTCTAAAAGCCAAAAGTATACCCCTCACATTTGTAAGCTGCCAATAGCTTCATGATATTTATCTCAGAGTTAAAAAAAAGGCTAGTACAGTAAATCCTTTGCACCAGGAAATGGTTTACATTTTAAGCTCTTTGCCTGGTGCCAAGTAACACATCCAGTCAATTTCAACAGCTTATGTCTTGCTTGGTGAACAATGAGTTATTTTACAATGACTGTAACAACAATTCAAAGTTAGACACAGGCATCTTCATTTTGCAGGCACATATTTGCTTTGGCTCCTGACAGGAGTCAAGCCACTTCTCAAGTTCTGTTCCCAGGAAACCATTTTGTTTTCCCTCCTTAGGATCTGTGCCCAAACAGTTTGTAAACTGTTTTATATAATACATTTTCTGCTTACTCAGGAAAATAAAATTGTAGATTAAAATGCTAGATTAAAAGTATTCCATGCTAAAAATAATCCTTCTTCTAGAATGAGTGTATTTCATCTGGTTCTTTCTTTCTTTCTTTCCTTCTTTCTTTCTTTCTTTCTTTCTTTCTTTCTTTCTTTCTCTTTCTTTCTTTTCCCTTTCTTTCTTTCTATACTTCTCTCTTCCTTTCTCTCTTCTCTCTCTTCTCTCTCTTTCTCTCTTTTTCTCTTTCTTTCTATCTTTCTTTCTTTCTCTCCTTCCTTCCTTCCTTCCTTTCTTTCTTTCTTTCTTTCTTTCTTTCTCTTTTTTTGTTTTGCTTTGTTTGAGAGCTAAACACAGAATGTTGAGGGGTCATTCTTGGTTCTGTACTCAGAAATACTCCTGAATGTAGTTCAGGTACCATGTGGGACACTAGGAATTGAACATGGTTGGCCTTGTGTGAGGGAAACACTCTATCCACTGGACAATTGCTCTGGCCCCTCATATGGCTATTTCTAGGATTTGTTAATCATTGTTAGCCATAAAACTGATTTAATATATTAGTAGGATCTATTTTGAATAGAATTACTGAATTAAATTGAATTAAATGTATTAAATAGGTGAGCACATATTTAAAAGTATCCTAATGGTAAGATTATATGATCACATTAAGAAATTTAAAATAGACAATTACTAAGTGGATTTGGGTGAGGATGCAATAATCAATTATTGGGGAGTAGATTTGGAATTTCAAATGCCCTGCTTGATGAGTAGAGATAACTTAGTTGTAAGAGATGATGTGCAAATTATAATTATTTGGGAACCATATATTTAGTACTTTTGTGTATCTAGTGCTTTGAATTCTCTACCTATTACCTACATTTTTTGTCCTTATAATAATTCTGCCCTTTCTATATTACTTCTCCAGGAATCCAATTGTAAAGAGTAATGGTATTGCAATACCTGATAGCTAATATTTAAATTAGATAACAATAAAAATACGTAAATATGGTAGCAATGAGCACATACTTAGTCTATAATTAGTACATTTAAGTTTTTCATTTGTATTTCAATATATGTTTTCCAAAAAAACAAATTTTAAAACATCATGCTAACATAAAAATAATCCCAAATGCTTTGAAGTATTCAAAATTCCTATAAAATATGCAAATAAAGGTTAAAATGTTTCTAAGATGGTAAGAATCACTGTCACTGTCACTGTCCTCCCACTGTTCATCGATTTGCTCAAGCGAGCCCAGTAATATTGTGAAACTTGTTAATGTGTTTTAGCATATCGAATAGTCACAGGTAGCTTGCCAGGCTTTGCTGTGCTGGCAAGATACTCTCGGTAGCTTGCCGGGCTCTCCGAGAGGAGCGGAGGAACAGAACTCGGGTTGGCTAGGTCGGCCTGGTGCAAGGCAAGGCCCTACCCGCTGTGCTATCACTCCAGCCCCAAGATGCTAAGAATACCTGTAAAATTTATATAACAAATTCTAGCAAAATATTTTTCAAAATTAATCAAATAAATCATATGAAAGTTTAAATATTTCAATTATCAAAAATTAAGTTGTCCTCCTTATTCCTAGTAGATTAATTCATTCTGATCTTATTACTAAAAAATAATTTCAATTAAATTATTTTTCCTTATTCGAAAACCTGGCAGGAATTCTCTCCACTAGTAGTATACAATTTTTCTAACAGTTTTATTCATCTTATCCTGCCACTGTCACTGTCCTCGCATTGTTCATCGATTTGCTTGAGCGGGCCCAGTAAGGTAAGGTAATAAAATCCTATTCTTGAGCAATCACAACAATGATTTATTTTCAAGAATCAAAAAATAATTTTGAGCACAACAAACTTTGTTTGAAATTTTCAGGAGATAAAGCATGAATGAGTGGCTTGAAAACCTATTCTAAAGACCTTGAGTTTGGATGAAGATAAAACAAGAACATAATAAAAAAAAACTTCATTACAGAATATCGCACATAAATGTCCTAAGTACTATTGTTAGCAAAGTTTCTTCAGTTTATGAGAATTCTGAAATACTTTATGAAGAGCAATAATTAATTGAAATTTACTTTATAGCTACATAAGATTTTGGAAAACAGTGAAAATGGAGATTATAGTCTAGTAGAAAGGTGACAACAAAGAATAAAAAGTAGAGGAAAACATATTAAGAGGGATCAAGATAGTTATTTACTCCGTGGTATTCTTTATCTATCATTACCTGACAGTTAATGTCTGGAATTATAATATATGGTGAATTTCTCTCTATATGACTATAAATGACTCAAAAATAAGGGTTTGTTTTCCTCATATTTGTATCTCTATAATTTACTGTAATTTTTAGTATGCAAGTATATTTTTTATTATTGGATTAAGAGAGTGAGTCTTGATAAAGTTTGGGAGAGTAGGGAGAATATAGATGGCACAGAAGCTAAAAAAGAAAGATTAATTTGGGGGCACCCAAATAAAGTCGGCTTTGGGAATATTGCAAAAACATTTAGGGAAGAAAAGTCGTGAAGTAAGTTGCGAAGGAAACCAGCTGGAGTCAGGAATTTTTCAGAAAATTTTAATAATGAGTAGAAAAATCAAAAGAAAGCATATTTTGGGGTGAAGGTTTTGTCTTTAGAACAGTAATGCTTGAGCAGGCGAGGAATGCTCAGGACTGCCACCATGCTCATGGCTGCTTCCCGGTAGAAAAATAAATCAGAAAAAAAATTATGGCAAAATTCAAAATAAGTGATTTGTAATGATAATGGTCTTATCAAATATAACAACACTTCAAAGAATGAATGTCAAGATTCAGAGAGATTTTAGGTCATTAGAAGTACAGGAGAAAATTTAGATGGAAGTGCTAGAAGGCTGGCTGGCACCAGATAATCTCGTCATTGGCCACCATCCAGTCACACGTCCTTCTCTCCCGGAAGGGAGAGCAACATGACGGTCACCATAACCAAGCCACCGGACCCTGGACCAGGCTGTTTCACTTGGGACGCCCCAGAGGGGAGCAGGTGAGACTTCTCCCCACCCCAAGGGACCCAGTCCTGGCAGCTGAAAACCTCCAGAACCCAACTGCCACCATGCTCATGGCTGCTTCCCACACACTCAGGCCCAGCCTCACCCACAAGTGAACCTTTCCCTGGACGCTTCATAGGACAAACCCTACCCATAGTTCAAGAGTACCACACCACATTTTATAGGATACAAAGTAGGAGGTAATCAACTTTAGAGGGAAATACTTTGTGCTTTGCGGCAGGGACTGGTGTTTGAGATGAAAACACCCGAAATATGGTGGGAAGCTGTAATGATTGTGGAATTGGTGTTTGAATATTAAATGTAATCAAATACTGTAAACTACCTTATAAAATAAAAAAATATTAAAAAAGAAAGCTAGAAGGATATGAAAAGAGTACTGGATTTTAGTAATACTGGGGCAATAGTTAGGGTTAGTTTTTTATTTTTTAGATTTACAATTTTTTGTGCTTGGGTTTCTATTATACAATGATCAAATACGCATCCCTCCACCAGTGCCCATTTTCCACCACCATGGATAATATCCCCCCATCCCCATCCCCCCATCCCACCCTGCCTCTATGGCAGGGCAATCCCTTGTGTTCTCTCTCTCTCCTTTTGGCTGTTGTGGTCTGCAAAAGAGGCTTTGAGTGGCAAACATGTTCAGTCCATAGTCTACTTTCAACATGCATCTCCCCTCCTGGGAGGATCCTCCACACAGCCTTTATTTGGTGCTCCCTTCTCTATCTGAGTTGCTCTTTCCCCTAGAATGCCCGGCTGGCCTATAAGCTATGGAGTAATCCTCCTGGTGCTGATCTCAGCTATTCTTGGGTATTAATCTCATATTTTGTTACTTTATATTCACCGGATGAATGCAATCTTTCTATGTCTATCCCTCTCTTTCTGACTCATTTCGCTTAGCATGATACTTTCCATGTTGTACCACTTGTATATAAATTTCATGACTTCATCTTTTCTAACAGCTATGCAGTACTCCATTGTGTAGATGTACCAAAGTTTCTTTAACCAGTCATCTGTTCTTGGGCATTCAGGTTTCTTCCAGTTTCTGGCTATTGTAAAGAGTGCTGCAATGAACAAACAAGTGCAGATGTCACTTCGACTATACATTTTTGCCTCTCTGGGATATATTCCCAGGAGTGGTATTGCTGGGTCAAATGGGAGCTCAATTTCTAATTTTTTGAGAATCGTCCATACTGTTGTCCAGAAGGGCTGAACCAGTGGACATTCCCACCAACAGTGAAGGAGTGTCCCTTTCTCGCCACATCCACGCCAGCATTGGTTGCTTTTGTTCTTTTGAATGTGGGCCAGTCTCTGAGGTGTGAGATGGTATCTCACTGTGGTTTTGATCTGCATCTCCCTGATGATTAATGATGTAGAGCATTTTCTCATGTGCTTTTTTGCCATTTGGATTTCTTCTTTGAGAAAGTTTCTGTTCATTTCATTGCCCCATATTTTGATGGGGTTGGATGTTTTCTTCTTGTGGAGTTCAACCAGTATTTTGTATATCCTGGATATCAACCCCTTGTCAGATGTGTATTTGGCGAATATCCTTTCCTATTCTGTAGACTGTCTTTGTATTTTGGTCACTGTTTCTTTGGAGGTGCAGAAGCTTCTTAGATTAAGATAGTCCCATTTATCTATCTCTGTTTTCACTTGCTCAACCAGTGGCGTGGCATCTTGGAAGATACCATTAGCTTCAATGTCATAGAGGGTTTTGCCAACTTTGTCTTCAGTGTACCTTATGGTTTCTGGTCTGATGTTGAGGTCTTTAATCCATTTTGATCTTACTTTTGTACATGGTGTTAGGCAGAGTTCTGAGCCCATTTTTTTGCATGTAACCGTCCAGTGATGCCAGCACAATTTGTTAAAGAGGCTTTCCTTACTCCACTTCACATTACTTGCACCTTTATCAAAGATTAGATGATCATATGATTGAGGGGAGATGTCAATGTATTCAACCCTGTTCCATTGGTCTGCAGTTCTGCTTTTGTTCCAGTACCATGCTGTTTTAATTACTACTGCTTTGTAGTACATTTTGAACTTAGGGAGGTTGATTCCTCCCATTTTCTTTTTCGCAAGAATTGCTTTAGCTATTCGTGGGGCTTATTGTTCCATATAAATTTCAGGAGTGTTTGCTCCATTTCTTTGAAGAATGTCATGGGTATCCTTATAGGGATTGCATTTAATTTATACAATACTTTTGGTAGTATTGCCATTTTGACAATGTTAAGTCTCCCGACCCATGAGCAGGGGATATTTTTCCATTTTCTCGTGTTTAGGGTTAGTTTTAAGTAATTTTCAAGGCTCTACTTTGAGTCATTCACACTGTGATAACAATCTCTACCCCAAGGAAAGATATGCAGAGACCTAAGCCAATTTATTCATTTTCTGAAAAATTCATTTTAGATAATTTGTCATTCCAAATATCATATTAATGAGCACTTTAAATCCAAAATGTAACCAAGTAGTATATAGTGTAATACAAACTGGAAAAGTTACAATATTTTAGATGTAAAATGTAAAATGAATGATAGGCTATGATGCTTAAGTTTTCCTTGAAACATGTCTGCAACCAATATTAAGAAACAAATTTGATTCCTAATACTATGATATAATGAAATACACAAAACATGCAATTTAAATATAAGATGGCAGACATTTTAGCAGATGGGAGTTATAGTCATGCAAAAACACAGACTTATGTGACTACAGCACTTTACTTATAGTGAAGGACCATTCTTTTTGTTTGTTTTTGGGCCACACCCAAACTCCTAGCTCTGTGCTCAGGGTTTACTCCTACTGAGGCTTGGGGGACAATATGGGATTCTGGGGATTGAACTCAGGTTAACTGCATGCAAGATGAGCCCTACTTTTTGTACAATAACTTCAGCTAGGAACCTTTTCTGTCATTTCAAATACATGGAATTCCCAATTCCCTTGCACTTAAAGTGATTTACAATTCAAAGGAGTTGGTAATCAAGAAATCATCTCCCCAAGACTATACCTAGTTTTTATCTATAGGTATCTCATTCCTCAAATAGAACCAAACTCTAAATTCATCTGCTCTGACAAAGCAGCTATAGAAAAGTGCCTTCCCTCAGACTGTCTTCTCCAAATACATTAAATTAAGTAGTTTAACTCCAAACAATGTCTCTGACACTTAGCTACTGCTGGGTTTTTGAGGATATCTTGCCTATGAACAAAATTATAAGTTTTGAAAACACAAGGGTTACTATTTTTACACAAAATAATTTGCTGGTCAGTTCAGAAATGTTCCTAAAGCATTTTCTAAGATCTGTATAAAAAGAGTGGACCTTCCTTCATCATTAACACTGAGAACTCATATTTCAGTTGGAAAGAAATGAACATAGTTTAGGATAATCTGCAATCAAGATAAGATTGATAAATGCTTTTCATGTGCCTACCTGAAAATGCAATCCATTAACTCTTTGATGAAAACAGTTGCCTAATTTTACTATGAAAAAAATACCCTAGGTTCAAAATGAAGTAGCTTGCTCAAATTTTCTATGACTGGTAAATGGCAAAATTCATGCCTGATTTTTCTAATTATACTACTGCTTCATAAAAATATCTTAAAGACCTACAGGGAACTACCTAAGATGTTTTATTCAGAATGGTGATTAGATGAGTAAGATTTAATGGAAGAAATAAAAGCAAAATATTTTTGTGATAACAGTATTCTGCTTGCCCTGGATAGCTCCTGTCTAAATAATTGAATTCTTGGCTTAAGGTTATTCACACTTTGACAACAATCTTCCCTCGTACAAAGTATAATTCGAAGGGCTGGAGTTATAGTACAATGGGCACAGCACTTGTTTCACACATGGCTGGCCCAAGTTTGATCCCCAGAGCCTATAATGGTCTTCAGAGCCCCACCAAAAGTGATCCCTGAGCGCAGAGACAGGAGGAAATCATTTCTTTATTCCTATTGTTAAATATATGTCCCTTTAATTAAAATATGGTCAGTGTCTTAATATTTCAGTCTTTGTATAGCTGTGAAATTTCTATGACAAATCTTATGTACCCTCGGGTGTAGTCCAATCCACCCCATCCACCCCCCAAAATTATTATGAGACCTTGTATCACTAGTTGTTCATTGATTTTCTCTAGCAGGCCCTGTAACCTCTCCATTGTGAGACTTTGTTGTTACTGTGTTTGGCATACCGAATACATCATGGGTAGCTTGCCAGGCTCTCCGAGAGGGGCGGAGGAATCGAACTCGGGTGAGCCATGTTGGCTGCATGCAAGGCAAATGCCCTACCCGCTATGCTATCACTCCAGCCCAGGGCAAATAATTCTTCCTTCACAGCTGTTTCTTCAGGTGCCATGTTACATGTCACTTTCTAAACTTATCTCCTGCCCTATTATCTGCTATCCTAGAAGACATAGTCTTCTACCACTACTTAAGTCTTAAGTTTACCACTACCACTACTTAAGACTTAAGTTTAACACTTAAGTTTTAAACCATAAAGAACTTGCTCTAATAAGCAACATATCTGTTTCCCTATGCATAAACCAAGTACCCGTCCCTCATCTCAAATAACACACTGCTTTAACAAAAATTGCTTTAACTGCTTTAACAAAAACTGCATAGCCATGTAATAGAGTACCAATAACAAAAAAAATTGACTACTTGTGTTCAAAGTATAGTTGGGGTCCTTTGTAGCTTGTGTCCACAAATCACTGACTTCTGAACTCTTCCATATAATAATACAGTATTACACCATCATAACATATTGGAATTAAAATGACAGCAAAGTGGCTAGAACATAGAATTGCTCAAAAGTATATCTGTTGATAGTCATGAATAAAGAATCAGCCAGGGAGGTTAAAACTTGTTCTAACTGTATATAGTTCAAGTGTCCTATAATTGGAACAAAATATCTTTTTTGTAAAGGGTTGGAAATATTGTTACCTACAGTATCTTAAATGTGAAATATTCTTTTAGTGCCTACCAGAAATTTACAACTTGGCCAGGGAATGACAAATGGACTATTATTTATCCTTGTGAATGGAATTTTTATTTATTTATTTATTTGTTTGTTAGTTTTTGCTTTTGGGGTAACACCCAGCAATGCTAAGGAGTTACTCTTGGCTCTGCACTCAGGAATTACTCCTGGGGGACCATATGGGATGCTAGGAATCAAACTTGGGTTGGCCACATGGAAGGCAAATGCCCTACCTTCTGTACTATTGATCCAGCCCCCCTGAATTTTTATTTCTTTTATATGTTCTTTTCTATTTAAGTTCACATCTGTCCATTTGTTTCAAATCCCTTGACCTTGATCTGGCCTTTATTTATTATCTTCACTCACTAGTTGAACATGAATCTAGATTATGATCTCTTCTTGGGGATGTATAGTGATTATGCAATTCATTCTAAGCCAACCCCTTAGAACATCTGATCTCAATGTCATATTGTCCATATTGTTCCTTTAAGATTTAGATCTATAATCTTGGTTCTTCCTGTTCTTCCCTCTCCATGACATGTCCACAGCCAATTCCCATAGTAATAATATACATTTGGGGGTTGGAGAGATAGTATAGTACTTAAGTCATTTGCCTTGAATCCTGCTGAACCCCGTTTTCCTGGCATTACATGTGGTTCCCCTGGAAAACCAACTAGGGGTCATTCCCAACACAGAGGCAGAAATAGCCCTGACCAAAGCTGGGTATAGTCTACTCCCAGTCCATAGTAAAAAAAAGAAATTTAAAATTATGTATTAGTTTTGGTGACATTTTGGGTTTTGATTTTCTTTTCTTTTCTTTTTTATTTATTGAATCACTGTGGGAAAGGTTACAAAGCTTTCAGGTTTAGGTCTCAGTCATGCAAATATCAAACACATTTCCCTTTACCAATACTTATTTTTTACCATGAAGAACCCCAATAAAACCCCACCCCCCACCCCTCCCAGTCCCTGTGAGGCAGATGAATTCTAGTTAACACTCTATCTGCTTTGATTAGATTCACTGTTTCAATAAAAGATTCACCACTATTATTTAGAGTTTACCCCCCCCCCCAAATCAGACATGCTGAAAAAGCATTGTGAAGTGATTTGCTTTCTACAGCTGGGTTCAAGAATTAAATGTTGGTTTTGGATTTCTGCTATTTTACCTATTGACCCTGGAACTATTTCTACTGAAAGTCAGATAGTTAAGAAATTGGTTTCTGTGTTCTAGAGTCGTGGCCGTGCTGGAGAGCCGCTTGTGGGGGGCAACTGGTGGCCTCGGTAGGGCGTGAAGGGCGGACCGAAACGCCCCCCTTCCCATGAGGTTGTAGTCGCCCCCACACCCCCGGCTCATACCTGCTGTCCACAAGGCTCCCATGCGGCCGCCATCTTTCTTTCCAGAGAGGAGAGGGCGCATGGGGCAACACCCTTTCCCCTCCGGCAGACATGATGGCCTGGATTAACGCATAGTCTTTTCACTTTTCTGCTCCAAGCTCCTGGGTTCTGCATTAAGTCCTTGTGCTTTCAACACCCTTTCCCCTCCAGACAGACATGATGGGTTTTGATTTTCTTTCCAACCCTTTTCATAGTTATCCACAGATACCTAGACTCTGAAGAACAGTTCTTATTGCTGGATACACACTTAATCCCTGGTTGTGAGTGGAAGATTTTTCTGGGAAGCTGATCATCAGAATGTGTATAGTGTTTTTGTATGTGTAAATGTTCCAATATCATTAATTTATCTATTTTTCTGATTGTTTTTGTGATCTCTTGAGTCAATTTAGATTTAGCGCTCAACAAAATACATTCATGTCAGGAATCAATCAATTTGTTCTAATTTAATGAAATTCACCACACTACCCAGGAAATATAAGCAGGGAATTAGCAGAGTGCCCTAGTGCCTTGAATTAAATTTTGTGCCCAAACATTCTGTCAAGTAATAATGGAATATTTATTCTTTGTTCATCTGTAATGGAAGAGCTCGTATGCACTTTAAGTAAAGCTGTGGGCCTTTGTGTGTTTACCTGTATTCTTTTTTCATTTAATAAATCTCATTCTGCAGAACTATATAGTTAATCTGCAAGGAAAACAGATGAAACTCTTGCCCCTTAGGAATGTTATAATAATCAAGCCTAAAAATCTGGGTTATAAAATTATTCAAACTATAGTTTTTAATCAGTGTAAAAGAATAAAGGATATTCTTTGAATTGAAAGTAATTTTCAACCGCTGGTCCAGGACTGTTGTACGTCTACAGAAGTTACCTGCCCATCCCTAAAAATGTTATTGCTTATCTAACTAACAATGGTTTTCACCTGCTCAGTCTTCACATCACTGCTGGCCCACGGTTGTACTAAAGTTAAAAAGACACTGCTAGAATATATTTTAATTATTTATTTATGTTTGGTTTGGGGCCAAACCAGCAGTGCTCAGTGCTTACTACTATCTCTGAGCTCAGGAATCATTCCTGATGATGCTTGGGGGATCATAAGTGCCCTACCTGATATACTATCTCCCAATCCCAAAAAGATTTACTTTCTGAGGTAAAGGAAAAGCAGTACCAGGAGTCACTAGGTTTGTACAAATTGAGAATTTAATTGAATGACCTGAGAGGCACAATTTAAAGTATAATCTTACACAGCAGCTTTCTATTTGCCTTATTGTTTCCATTAGATATCAGTTTACTGTGAGAAAGTAATCACTTAATCACTTAACTTCCCATTAGTCATCGATTTGCTCGAGCGGGCGCCAGTAACGTCTCCATTTGTCCCTGTCGCGTGCTAGTGTAGCCAAATGGCATCTCTTTGCTCCGGGAACATGAAGGGCCTCAAACCGATCGTTCATGATCTTGACGAAGAAGTCTGACCATCTGGTAGGTGGGCAGCCACGCGGTCTTTTGACATCCCGTGGAATCCAGTCAGTAACAGCTCTAGTCCAACGGTCGTCTTTAAATCTCATTACGTGACCAGCCCATCTGATTTTCGACACCTTGGCAAATGAGACAGCGTCCCTGATCCTTGATCGTCGATGGATGTCAGAACTCCGGATTCTTTCTCTCATTTGAGTGAAACATGATATTCCAAGCATAGCTCTTTCTATTCTTCTTTGGGAAACCTGAATAGCATTCTCATCTTGTTTCCGTAGGGCCCAGGTCTCTGAGGCATATGTTAATGCAGGAAGAACAGTGGAATCAAAGAGATGTGCCCGGAGCCGGAGGTTCTTCGTCCTCTTAGCTATTTCTTCGAGTTCTTGAAGGCGGTCCAAGATGCTCTCTTCCTCCTGCGCAGCTCGGGTGCCAGGTCATTTGTCATGTTGACCTCTCGACCTAGGTACACATAGCTGTTGCATTCGGAGATGGTCGTTCCATTGAGAGCGAATGGGGCGTCAGGAACAAGGCTGTTTCTCATAAACATTGTCTTCGTAAGATTCAGCTGTAGTCCTACCTTTCCACACTCACGGTCAAAGTCGGCCAGCATTTGTGCCGCTTGGCTGATGTTTGGTGTTATTAAAACAATGTCATCAGCAAAGCGGAGGTGGTGTAGCTGCCAACCATCTATCTTCACTCCCATTCCTTCCCATTCCAGTCGTCGCATGATGTTCTCGAGGGTGGCACTGAAGAGTTTCGGTGAAATGGTATCACCCTGCCGCACCCCTCTCTTGACATCAACGATCACTTCTTTGTAGAATGGTGAGATCCTGGTAGTGAATCCGCAATACAGCTCACGGAGGATCCTGATGTATTGGGCTTGAATGCCCTGATTGGCTAGGGCTTCAATGACCGCTTCCGTCTCAACAGAATCAAAGGCCTTCTTTAAATCAATGAACGTTAAGCAGAGCGGCATCTTGAACTCCCGAGAAACCTCAATGAGCTTGGTTATCGTGTGGATATGGTCGATGGTGCTGAATCCTTTGCGGAACCCGGCTTGCTCGCATGGTTGTCCTTCATCTAGTGTTCTGCCAATACTATTTAGGATGACTCGAGTGAACAACTTGTAGATGACAGACAATAGGCAGATCGGGCGATAGTTGCCAATGTCATGGATGTCTCCCTTCTTGAACAGTAGTACGGTCCTGCTGGTTTTCCATTGGGACGGAACCTTGCATTCAGACAGGTAGCGAGTGAAGAGCCGAGCCAGTGTATTGATGAGTACTGACGGCAGGTTCTTCAGGTGTTCAGGTCTGACCTTGTCTGGGCCGGGTGCTGTTTCTTTCTTTACCGACGAAATGGCGTGTTTTCGGAAGGGAGAACGTTGGGAACGACATATCCATCCTGTGGAATTTGGTATGTCGGCAAGTGGACATGGCTATCATGATCTGCCCAGAGCCCCCGTGGGCAAGTTTGACTGGATCTGGGATAGAGGAGCCTTGGTCGCCATCAATCCTGGAGATCGGAAGCGCTACGTGAGAAAGTAATAACCTCTAAAAACTAATGCAAAGATCTAGAATTATGCCATTGCTTGAAAACTAAACATTTCCCATTAATATATCCAATCAGTTTTTTTAGTACTTATCTTATTAGAAAAAATATTCCTAGGATGAAACTCAGGAGAATTATTGCCTTAAAGATCATTATTTAGCTATTTCTATTGCTAAATATATGTCCCTTTAGTTAAAATGTGTTCAAAATTTTAATATTTTGGTCTCTGTATGGCTCTGAAATTGCTGACTTATGACAAAATATGGGCAATATGCTTTTGAATTGCTATTTTTCAACTGTCAGTTCCATTACAACTTGAGCACGTGGGCTGTTGCTATTATATTAACTCTCTTATTATTACTCACAATGACAAGAGCCTTTCATTGCTATCACCATCATTTCTGAGGACAATGTAGCTGGAACAAGGTGAAGATCTCATTTATTCACCTTATAAAATTGAAGTTACAGATATTATATTAAACTTCAAATTTAGAAACTTGGGAGAATCCCAGTTACATAATGAGGTATACAAATTATATAATTAATATTAAAACCATACAGATCCTATTTTTTATTCCACATTTTGATGGGGCTTAATCTTTTTGCAGTTTTACCAGTGCTTTATGTATTTGCATATTAGCCCTTTATCAAATGAGGGGTGGGCAAATATTCTATCTCAGTGAGGTACTTTTTAATTTTGGTAATTTCTTTTGCTGTACAGAAGCTTCTTAGTTTGAAGCAATTTGTTTTTCTTTGCTTTCAATAGCTTGGGAAATGGCATTTAATCATTGAGATTACCTCTAGATTCAATATCATAAAATATTCTCTTTATTTTTTTCTTTATAATTTATGGGTGCCAGAGAGATAGTATACCTGGTAAGGCACTTGTCTTGCATTGAACAACCTGGGTTCAATCCCAGACATTGAATATGGTTCCCTGAGCTCACCAGAAGTGATTCCTGAACACAGAACAAGGAGTAGCCCCTGAGGACCGCCAGTGTGGCCCCAAATTGATATATATGTGTAATACATAACATATTATATATATATATATATATGCATTCAGTGCCATCCTCCAGAACATCATGCGAAGACTGGAATGGGAAGGAATGGGAGTGAAGATAGATGATTAGACAACTACAACACCTCCGCTTTGCTGATGATATCGTTCTAATAACACCAAACATCAGCCAAGCGGCACAAATGTTGGCCGACTTCGACCGTGAGTGTGGAAAGGTTGGACTACAGCTGAATCTTATGTAGACAATGTTTATGAGAAACGGCCTCGTTCCTGACACCCCATTCGCTCTCAAGGGAACGACCATCTCCAAATGCAACAGCTATGTGTACCTAGGTGGAGAAGTCAACATGACAAATGACCTGGCACCCGAGCTGCGCAGGAGGAAGAGAGCAGCTTGGAACGCCTTCAAGAGCGTCGAAGAAATAGTTAAGAGGATGAAGAACCTCCGGTTCCAGGCACATCTCTTTGATTCCACTGTTCTTCCTGCATTAACATACGCCTCAGAGACCTGGGCCCTACGCAAACAGGATGAGAACGCTCTTCGGGTCTCCCAAAGAGGAATTGAAAGAGCTATGCTTGGAATATCATGTTTCACTCAAATGAGAGAAAGAATCTGGAGTTCCAACATCCATCGATGATCAAGAATCAGGGATGCTGTCTCATTTGCCAAGGTGTCAAAAATCAGATAAGGCTGGTCACGTAATAAGATTTAAAGACGACTGCTGGACTAGAGCTGTTACTGACTGGATTCCACGGGATGTCAAAAGACCGCGTGGCCGCCCACCTACCAGGTGGTCAGACTTCTTCATCAAGACCATGAACGATCAGTTTGAGGCTCTTCGTGTTCCTAGAGCGAACAGATGCCATTGGGCTACACTAGCACACGACAGGGACAAATGGAGATGTTACTGGTGCCCGCTCACGCAAATCACCGATTAACAGGAAGTCAAGTGATTAAGTGATATATGCATACATAACTTATGCATTCAAGTCTAATATCAAAGTCCTTAATCCATTTTGATTTTACTTTTGTACATGGTGTTAGAGAAGGATCTGTGTTTATTTATTTACAGATGAGTAACCAGTTTTACCAACATCATTTATTGAAAAGGGGTTCACTGCTCCACATCATATGCTTTGCCTCTTTATCAAATAATAACTATCCATATGCCTGAGCATTTGTCTCTCTCCTCTCAATTAGGATGCAAACCAAGCTTTGGAAAGAGCATTCCAAATGATACTGTCTGTGAAGGCTAAAAGTGAGTTTCAAAAAGAAATTGTTTTGTCAGAATTATTTCTCAGAGAAGATGTAAGAAATGGCAAGAGATTCTTTAACTAGAACAGATTTTTTCTAACTAGAGCTTCAAATTATAGCTTGCGTTAAAATATTTAATTAGATTCAGATGAAAAGTAAAATCATAATAAATAACAGAAGAGGTAAAATAGACACAGAAGAAATTTCAAGCCGTAGAAAATGAGCTGAGAGATGAAGACCTTTAAATATAGGAATTCATATTATCTAATCCTACTTAGTAAATCGTGGTATTCATACACCACGGAATACTACTAATTCATAATAAAAGATGAAATCATGCAATTTTCTATTATGTGGATGTATCTGGAGTGTATCATGCTGAGTGAAATTTCAAGGAGCAGATGCAGAATGATCTCTCTCATATATGGGAGATAGAGAAACATAGAAAAGGAACAACAAATAGCCAAAGGGAAAAGAACATATGAACCAGTCTTTATAACTGACCTTGCTTTAGTGGGGGGAACAGAGGGTGGTCGGGGAAGGATGCTAAGACAATAGTGGAATGAAAGGGACACTGGTGGAGAGGGGGTCTTGGAATATGTATACGGAAAACCCATATATGTAAATCAAAAATTACACTGTGACTCACAGTGAATCAAATACAAATTTTCATTTATCATTTAATTTATTTTTTTTTGTCCAAATCTAGTGATCAACAGGGACTCCTACTAATTCCGCACTCAGGAATCATTCCTAACAATGCTCAGAGGAACGTTTAAGGTGCTAGAGATCAAACAGCCATATGGAAGGAAAGTACTTCATCTGCTGGCACTTACAAAATAAAATTTTTAAATAAATAAAAGAAAAAAATCAACTTTATATACTATTCCATATTATTTTACTAAAATATGGCAAAATAATATTTCTTCTCTATGATTTTGTATCAATAGCTATCCTTGTTAGTCTATTATACTTAAGTTACTGGTAACAATATACAACAGAAAAATATCATAATGTATATCACTTTTAGAATTTTATTGCCACTAAGATCATGAAAAGAGATTAAGTCTTCTTGGAAATTTTTAGTGAGTATTAATATGTTTATATTAATGATGTCCATGTACTTTTTCTGCTGTTCACCATAGCTCAGATCACTAAAAGTTCAGATTGATCAGGAGAGTCTCTCCTTTCACTTAAGGTATCTTGTGTCCATCTCTTCTTTAACACCCATAGGTACAAAAAATACTATACTATAGTTTTAGTGATGATAACTCTAAACACTTAATTTTAAAAGCAAAAATCTCAAAAATGGACTACAATAAAATACAGAGATTAATGGTGCATTTTGCTCTGAAATACTTTCCTCTTTCTAGGAATCACCACACAAAAGAGAAAACTCATCTCACTGTAACAAAAGGGAAGATTTATTTACTGAGCATCCCATGTATGGTATCCTGAAGGAAAAGAAACTAGAGAAACTAAAAAATCACCTTTAACATCAGGAGAATCTATGAAACTTCCACTAACATTAATTAATTTTTATCCGGAGTCAAAGACTATATTCCATGTCAGTATCATTACTATGTGTTCTTCATAGGTTTTCAAAACCAATGAGATACTAAATGGGAAAGGCCATAGGAGTAGTGCCTGAGATGGACACCCCCAAATCAAACACTGGACGTCATTTAACAGGACTTTCAAAATGGGAACATAGCTAAAGAGATAACTGTGAATCAGGCTGCAGTAGAGAATTAATTTGGGGGGAATAAATATAAAATTTATTGCAGCTCCATTAATTTATAAACTATTGTGCAGCATTAATATGAATGATGATTGACCACAGTCTTCCAGGATGTAAACTAGACTAACCTTTAACATAGCCACATTTTCTTCTGTATTTAGATATGATAATAATGATTTATTTGTCTGTAACAATGAAAAGAAGGCCATTTCACATTGTTCTGCTTATTCATTTGTAAAATGAATACTCAGAGGCACAAATTTATATAAAAAAAAACTTAATGAAAAATCTAGGAGTCTTGGAAGACTGATAGACAAATTGAAATGTTAGAGCTACTAAATAAGGTAAAGGTAAAGGTAAAGGCCCTCCCGTTGATCGTCGATTTGCTCGAGCGGGCCCAGTAACGTCTCCATTGGAGACTTTGTTGTTACTGTGTCTGGCATATCGAATACTCTCGGTAGCTTGCCGGGCTCTCCGAGAGGGGCGGAGGAATCGAACTCCGGTCGGCCATGTTGGCCGCTTGTAAGGCGAACGCCCTACCCGCTGTGCTATCGCTCCAGCCCTACTACTAAATATACATATAAATTCTTTCTCAAATATAGCACTGTAGCACTATCCTCCCATTGTTCATTGATTTGTTCAAGTGGGCATCAGTAACATTTCCGTTGTGAGACTTGTGGTTACTGTTTTTGGCATAATGAATACGTCACAGATAGCTTGCCAGGCTTTGATGTTTGGGGGAGATACTCTTGGTAGCTTGCTGGGCTCTCCGAGAGCGGTGGAGGAATCAAACCCGGGTTGGCTGTGTACAAGGCAAACACAATACCCACTGTGCTATCGCTCCAGCCCTCTCAAATATAGATATCATTATTTTTATAGTTTACAAAATTAATTCGTATTTTAAATATGTTTCATTAAAGCTTCACTAAAGCTCTTCTAAACCTCCCTAAGCCTTGTCAAATTCTATAGGCTGAAATGTAGATATCTTATGTACATTTTATTTTATTATTTTTTGGCCAGACCAAAAAAAGGGCTGGAGTGATAGCACTGTGGGTGGGACGCTTGACTTACACTCTGCTGACTGGGCCGACCCGGGTTCAATTCCTCCGCCCATCTCAGGAGGCTGGCAAGCTACCGAGAGTATCCTGCCCACACAGCAAAGGCTGGCAAGCTACCCGTTACATATTCGATATGCCAAACACAGTAACAACAAGTCTCACAATGGAGACGTTACTGGGCCCATTCGAACAAATTGATCAACAGGAGGACAGTGCTGCAGTGACAGTGCTACAGTGTTTTGGCTACACCTGGTGGTACTCAGGGTTACTCCTGGCTCTGCATTCAGGAATTACTCCTGTGGGGCTCAGGTATCAATCTAGGTAGGGCTTGGAGGACCATATGAGATGCTGGGGATCAAACCTGCATTGGCTACATACAAAGCAAGCACCCTATCCACTGTTCTCTCTCTCTCCAGCCCCCGTTTTATAATAATAAAAAGCTGACTCTCATAAGAATTAAATTGCATGATTTTAAATTTCATATATTTCAGTTTATCATTACATTTCCTAGAAAAATAATTTTCAGATTTCCTAATATGCAGATCTGCATGCTTAGATACTACAGAATTAAAAACAATTACTGAATTTCTACTATATCTGATCAGAAAGTCAGATTACTAAGACATTTCAATTAAATTTAATGAGTACAGGAGTAGAATTTATCATGCCTATTGATTAACAATATAAGGAATTGTATAGAGTTCTGTGTGTAAGTTCTATTTCCTCATATAGGTAAACTAACTATAGTAGATACTGTTTAAAAATATTTTTTGTTTGAAGTTTTATATAGCCTAAATTCTGGAAAACAGGGTAACGTGGCAAATATTTTCTTGTCAAAGGACTATTATCATAAGAGAAAATGAATGCTTGTTTTGTTTAGTATTTTTCCAATTAGAAGTCAGGGTAGAGTCAGCAGGCAACTTGGTTGGCTCAGAACTGAGGGATTTCCCAAGACATGGAACTATCAGTGCTAAAACCCGGGAAACTTTTGAAACTAAGAGAGTATACCCTGTCAAGGTTAATGAATCATAAAGCAGTGTTATCACAAGAAGTAATTTCAGTTAGACTCAATGAACTGGTTTAGATCTACTGTTTGCTGAATTGGGTTACATTATAAAAACCAACAAGGAAACTGAACAAGAACATTATCTTCTATTTGTAGAACATTGAAAGATTTATAGAAACTGGCCTCAATCTCCATAAATTATACCATGTGTGTTTCATGGCACTTATAAACTTTTATTTCTCCGTGTTATAGATAAATAAACAGACTCAAAGAGCTAATACTTTTGGAAAAGGTCATAAAACTCATTAATGGAAAATAAAAAAGACTAGAACCCAAGAATGCATTATGGTACTAAATTGTTTTAACCCATGTCAGCAAAAAAAATAGTCCAGTTGTATAAAGTCTAGCTCACCCAAACATTTCAACCACATTATTCTTGGTTATTAGCATACCAGGATTATATTTAATATGCAATTAACCAACAGGAGAACAAGAAATGTCATAAAGTCAAAGTCCAAGGGAAGTTTATGTGTCAGGAGTAATCTTTGCCAGTGGAGAACTGAATTAAAAAAAATTGTGCATTCCTACCTTTTCTGAAGAGTTCGACTTTGTAACTGGCTATCTTTATTGTCGTGTTGCCTGTGATAAATATCAACCCTAGCTGGCATTTTAGAAATCACAAGGTGCTATACAGGTTTAATGATTTACAGTTATTTTAAATTTATATACATCAGGACAGGATCTCAGCACCCAGTGCCTTATTGTTGTAGCTTGAAATGAAGATTGATTTAGCAATCCTCTACCTTCTGATCTGATCTTGACAGTTCTTTTTAAGCAAATCAAACACAAACGCATACACACACATTTCTGTGCAATTCCCATTAAAATTTTGAACATAAAATCTTCCTTATTATAAATTTTACTCAAAAAAGTTCACACAAACCAATACATTTATAAAATGCTAAAAATAAAATACCTCAAACTGAAACTTTTGTACCTTCAAATTTCCTGTTTCAACTGAACAAAAATTTACAGTTAGTAAGGAAACTCAAGGGTTATTTTTGAAATGTTCTTAGTACAAACTTCATTAGATTTAGACTTCATCTACACAATCAGTTACTCAATAAATAACATTAATTATCAAAGGACTTGTTTCTAGAGAGATCAAGCTACTGTAGTTTTTTGACAGAGAATATTTCTTTCCTCTGTAGAAATACCAGGCAGCTCAGAGATACAACACTTTTCTTACATGTTTAAGAGAATGGGGGTTATAAACCTAGCACTCCAAAAAAACATATGTATAGATACATGTAGATATTCTATATTTATGTGTAATCACGAAGTCACTAGGAATCCAGCAGCTCTCTTTCGCCGCCTGCGTTCGGTGGTCTCTGGCTGCTTCCCTACCCAGGATGGCCGATACTACAGGCGGACAAAGGAGGAAAAGAGGGCCAGGCTGGGTGATCAGTTGCCATTTATTCCATTCTCCCCTCGAACCTGTTCCAGTCTCACTAAGCCCCTCATTTCCGTCTTCTCCTGACTCCCTTGCTCATCTCTCTGCACTCCTACTAGCCACCTTGGTCTCTCTCTAGTCTCCCCCTAACTCCTGTCATTGGAGGTAGCAACCACATACCCAGGTCCAGAGCACAATCAACATATCAAAGTCCTTCCTGATTGTCTGTTGCTAGGAGATGGGGCTCAAAGGTGAAAATACCACTTATGGGTTTTTCTCCTTTTCTTAGTCCAATAACTTAATTAATATCTTAATTAACATCTTAATTCTATTTCTTAATATTAGTTATTTGTATGGACACAGTAAGAGATACATTAAGCTCATAGGGTGGCTCTCCTGGGAGTGCTCAGCCCAGATTAACCTTTCATAACGCTAGCAGGGTGCTAATCTAGTTGCTACTTTTTGGATCATGACAGAATTTTGTCCATGACCATGCTCTTAACTTATAGTTAAGTAATATGGAGCTTTGACCAGGTCCATTTTGATGCCAGGGTAGCTCACAGCTTGCCGAGTCCATCCAGTCCCTTTTTGGGCCCCTGCATTTGGGATGTTAGGAAAAAAGGGAAACTGAACCTTAAACTGAGAGAACAAATGTCCAGGAGGTAATATTATCTTGAGTCAATTAACTCCCAAGTTACAAAAGCATAGAATTAACTGTCTTCCTGTGTCTATACAAAAAGGACATTGCTCTGAATTAACTATAGGAAGGACTTAAGGAGAAGAGAAAAGCAACACTTACAAGTTAACAAAGTCTGATTAGTAGATAAAGGCAACCTACCTGTAGAGGAAGCAAAGCACAAAGAAAGAAAGCACAGAGCACAGAAGAATGGGAGCACTGTGTGGGAATAACCCAATAAACCTAAGTTCCCTGTGGCAAGGCAGAAAGGACAAACCAATGTTACCCTACATATATACACACCTTACATATAATATATATATAGTACATCTACGCATATGCATACAGACATGTAATTATTTGTAATTTTAAAGATCCAGCCATCTCATTATATACTACTAAATAGCTTATGTATTTTCAATTAAACCCAGTTTTTTTATTTTCATATGATTAAAGAATGCCATAATTTGAGGTCTATCAGGGCATATTTTAATCAACTCATCAGAAGTTTGCATTCATTCAGTAAGTGTGATATATTCATGATCACGATCACGACCAACCTGTTATTCGTCGATTGCCTCGAGCAGGCCCTAGTAACGTCTCCTTTGTCCTAGCCCTGAGATTTTTTTTAAAAAGTGCCATATTCAAGGCTCTTTCAGAGTTAGGAGAATGATATAGATATTATGATATAGATATTAGCCATCTATAAAAATATTTGGTTTTAAGAACATAGTAGACATGGCTCCAAGGCATTTCCCAGGCTGTGAGTAGAGTTCCCAGCACTTTTCATAATGGTAGAGTCACATGTTCAGCAAAAAAGGCAAACAAAATGCCCCCAGTTGTTAGGGTGTGGATCGTGATCTCCCTTTAACGACAAAGAAACTCCAGAGACTGCAAACAGCAAGCAAGGTTTATTGTAAGACTGGCTAGCCAGGGTCAAGCCGCCTACACAGACACGCAGGTCAGTTAGGTGAGGCAAGACCCCGAACTTCTTCAAAGGGGATCTTATATAGGCCTTCACTGGCCGTTACAGCAAAGCCCGCGCATTTCATAGCCAATAGATTTGTAACAACATATGCTTTCTTAACCAATCCAATTAAGGGTACATCACGTCTTAGCCTATAGTTTAAAGAACAGCATTTTGCGTCGGTGCTTAGGAACTGACAGGTTTTTAAGGCAGTCCTGGGTCTTGCAACATGGGTCTTATGAGAGACATCCGGTTATCTGGTCTGACCCCCACCCTTCGAGTATCTGTATCTGAATTCCTTGCTCTGGGGCAGAAAAACCAGCTATTTTGCAGTGCAGGCTCCTATAAAGCGGATCTGAAAAAGCTTATCTAGACCTGTTCCTTGAAAAACAAGTTATTTTGCAATGCAGGTTCCTATTAAGCTAAGCTAAATTAATTCTGGTGGTAGTCCATTTTTGGGCCTGTCCCTTACACAGTGAGTTACTTCTGACCTTGAATCTTTTAAAGAAGTAGTGTGTCTTCTTCACTTTATTTCATTCTACCTAAAGGACTACCAGTCAGAGTCTAGATCATCTTCATTTTGACTTGCTTCTTTTATCTACTTATGGAAATTTTATAGTAGTGAGATAGAAAATTTTAAGCACATTCTATTCCCCAACAGGGGACAACTTTTACCCATCCCCACCTTTCCTACTTTATCTACTTTATCTAGTTAGCTCTTAGTATCTCTTACATCGGTGTCAATTATTTCTTAAGGGGAGTTGCCCTAACATCAGCTCAATTTCCTGCCAGGTCACCTCCCCTCCTTAAGTGTGGTTTAACAGCAAGAACCACTAACATTGTGCCACAAGTCAACAAAGAGCAGACATTTGTCTCAGTCATTTGAATCAAGAAAGTGGGGTTACCTTGATTGGGTGGGTCTGCCTCATGATGGTTTGGTTAAGACATTGGTCGGGCCTAGTCACCACTAGGCTGCACTTGGGTATTTTGGCTGCAGACTGTCAGAAGTTGATGACACTGGAGAGAGAGATTAATAAATTACAAAGTGTTGGAACAGCTAACCAGCACAGCAAGATCCAATTGAAAGCACTCTTTAATAACTTTTTTGAGATTGTCTAAGGAGAAAATCCTAAAATCAGAGGAAAGCTGTAATCCATTGTTCTGCTTTCTTTTATGGAAGGACGGAAAATCAAGGGTCAAGTGAGTCAGCACAGAGGTGGGGTTGTCTCACTGTTGAAGGAGTCAAAACAAAAGCTTTGGCAATTTTATGAATCCTGAAGTTCAAGGAAATGTGTTATAAGGTGAGATGTTAGGAGAGATAAAGCACTGAGTACTCAGTCAGAATGAAGACAAATATCTTCAAGCTTCTTCCTTGTTCACCCAATAAAAAAAAAATTAGCAAAGGCACCTAAACAACTATGCCAATGCCTCAAATTATGGGAACAAAGGTCCTCTCCTGAGCCAGGAATTCAAATGGATGAAGACCAAGGTTGCAAAGGGGCCTAAGATTTACCTGCAAATCAACATTGACTGCAAACACTGGCTGTAAATCAGGTTTGACTTGCTGATAACAGTTTTCTCTTGTGAGGTCTTGTCCACCTTAAAAAAAAAAAGAAAGAAAAAGAAAAATCAAACCTTTAACCAAAGCAAACCTCTTAGAGGTTCTGCCTTCACACTGATTCCTGCAAATTACTCTTGGTAGGAAGATTTGATTTCTCACTTCAAAGATCTCTCTATAGATAAGCTGAATATCTTTTGTGCTGTAGAGATAGTACTAGCCCTGCAGGCTGACCAGTCACCCACTAAAGCCTGCCAGGAATAATTTCTGAGTGCACAGCCAGAGCCAGGAGTACCCCTGAGCACTGTGGGGTAGAGCCCAAATATTTTCTAAAGTTGAATATCCTCATGATATGTGGGCTTCCTCAAAAGTGATCGACCCAAGATAACAGGACACTTAACAATGTCATTTTGATTGCATTTCAAAAAATCACATCATTATTTTTGCCACATTTTTTTTAGAACCAGAGTACTGGTTCTATCTACACTCCAGGGGAAAGAAAATAGTTTCTATTTCATGAAAAAAGGAATATGAAAGGATCTATGAATCAACTTTTAAATAAGCATGATTGGTTAATCATCTTAAGGTATAGAGTGAGATCAGAGAAGGAATTTTGCTGTGGTCAATATTTTTAAGGTGCATAATTTGATTTCATTTCACAGCGGGTAGGGCGTTTGCCTTACAAGCGGCCGACATGGCCAACCCGAGTTCGATTCCTCCACCCCTCTCGGAGAGCCCGGCAAGCTACCGAGAGTATTCGATATGCCAAACACAGTAACAACAAAGTCTCCAATGGAGACGTTACTGGGCCTGCTCGAGCAAATCTCATATTCTACTTTTAACTTAGAATAGGGAGAAATGATCAAATGCATATTTAATTCCAATACATCTTATATAAAATTAACACTATTAAATGGATTTATTTTATCTTTAAATTTAGGAAATTTTAAATTTAATCTTAGAAAAAAACCAATCCATGCATTTACTGATTGGTTATTTAAGATCATTGTAGGTATAGTGATTTTAAGGCCTGGAGCGATAGCGCAGCAGGTAGGGTGTTTGCTTTGCATGCAGCCAACCCAGCCAACTCGGGTTCGATTTCTCCGCCCCTCTTGGAGATTCCAGCAAGCTACTGACAGTATCTGACCTGCACAGCAAAGCCTGGCAAGCTATCATGTATTCGATATGCCAAACATAGTAACAAGTCTCACAATGGTGACGGTACTGGGCCCACTTGAGCAAATTGATGAACAACGGGAGGATAGTGCTACATGCAGTGATTTTAAAGGTCATTGTTTTTATTGAAGGCAAACAGTATGAAATATCTATCATAAACTACTAATTCTAACAAAGATAGAAGACTATAACTTGAAATATCAACCTAAGAGGAGACACTGAGTTCAGCATCTTTTCCAATTACATTTTCAGATGTCAAAACCAAAGGAATTTACTCTTAATACTGGAATGCTAGCAAATTAATCAATGTTGATTTATTTATTACTGAAGGAAAGATGACAACAATCTGAAGATTTGGAATTTTGTTTTACTTAATGTTAGGAAATGCTAAGAAACGATCATTTCCCTCCACTTATGACTACTGTTGCAGTGTATTTACTGGAACAAAAATGCAGTTTATAAACTGTGCTAAGGAAATAAAAGCAACTTTACATTGGTTGATAGTATTGCTTTTTACATGGGATTTCCTGAAGGACATTATGCAACACATTGTTACTTGAGATCCTCTTCCTGTATTAAATAACTAATCCAAAAAAACCGCACTAAATCCGCTACAGATTTAAGGAAAATTACTGGCCTATGGACCTTTCAACAGTATACTTCCAACAGCTTTTCTCTTTACTTTCCTCTGCTATTGGAGAAATAATTTTTCTATTACTTTTAGGTATAAAAATTATAAATATGGGGCCAGAGAGATAATATAGCAGGTAGGGCTTGTCTTGCATGTGGCTGACCCAGATTTCATTTCTGTCACCTTCTATGGTCACTGGTGCCTGCCAAGACTGATCCTTGAGTGCAGAACCAGGAGTAAGCTCTGAGCACAGCTGGGTGTGCTCAGAAACCAATATGGCTATTCTACTATGAATTCCTCTATCAAAGTAGGAGGAATTTAGTTATATTAAACTTTAAAATGAGGACAAGAGCATCTGAACTACAATGTAATTTTTAATTCCTTACAGTAGTTTTTGGAGGTGGGGTGCAGCTTAGCCCTACATTGCACTACTCAGGACTGACTGGGCACTCAGGGATCACTCCTGGCAGTGTTCAGGATATCATATGGGGTGCTGGGGATCAAACCTCGAGTCTTACTTACTGTACTATCTCTCTGGATTCTAATTCCTTAAAATCTTTAAAACTTTCTCTTAATTGTAGATTTTATAGCTGTGAAAATATTTGATTTTTTAATTAAAACATAATAATTGTTGTATATTAAAAAATTATCAAAAGGAATAACCATATAGATTCAAGATTAGCTAGTCCCATATAGACTAATTCAAAGAAATGTATGCCATAAAAGGCACATGAGAAAATGCTCTACATAATTAATCATCAGGGAAATGCAGATCAAAACACCAATGAGATATCATTTCACAGCACAGAGACTGGCCCACATCCAAAAGAACAAAAGCACCCTGTGTTGGCACGGATGTGGCGAGAAAGGGACCCTCCTTCACTGCTGGTGGGAATGCCGCCTGGTTTAGCCCTTTTGGAAAACAGTATAGACTATTCTCAAAAAATTAGAAATTGAGCTCCCATTTGACCAAGCAATACCACTTCTGGGAATATATTCCAGAGAGGCAAAAAAGTATAGTCGAAGTGACATCTGCAATTGTCTGTTCATTGCAGCTCTGTTTACAGTAGCCAGAATCTGGAAAAAACCTGAGTGCCGTAGAACAAATGGCTGGTTAAAGAAACTTTGGTACATCTACACAATGAAGTACTATGTAACTGTTAAAAAAGATGAAGTCATGAAATTTACATACAAGTGGTACTACATGAAAAATACTATGGTCAGCGAAATGAATCAGAAAGAGAGGGATAGACATAGAAAGATTGCATTCATCTGGGGAACATAAAGTAACAAAATAGAAGACTAACACCCAAGAATAGCCGAGATAAGTAGCAGGAGGTTCACTCCATGGCTTGGAGGCCAGCAGCACATGCTAGGGGAAAAGGCAGCTCAGATAGAGAAGGGAGCACCAAATAACGGGTGTTGGGAGGATGCTCCCAGGATGAGAGATGAATGCTAAAAGTAGACTATAGACCAAACATGATTGTCACTCAATGCCTCTTTTGCAAACCACATCACCCAAAAGAACCCAATAACTTCCACCAAAAAACTCTTAGAAACAATAGACTCGTATAGTAAAGTTGCAGGTTATAAAATCAACACCCAAAAGTCCATGGCTTTCCTATACGCAAACAGTGAGAGAGAAGAAAGCAACATGAAAAAAACAATCCCATTCACAATTGTGCCCCAGAAAATCAAGTACCTAGGAATCAGCTTAACTAAGGAAGTAAAGGACCTGTACAAAGAAAACTACAAAACGCTACTTCAGGAAATAAAAGAGGACATGAGGAAATGGAAAGATATCCCCTGCTCATGGGTCGGGAGACTTAACATTGTCAAAATGGCAATACTACCGAAAGCATTGTATAAATTCAATGCAATCCCTATAAGGATACCCATGACATTCTTCAAAGAAATGGAGCAAACACTCTTGAAATTTATATGGAACAATAAGCCCCCACGAATAGCTAAAGCAATTCTTGGGAAAAAGAAAATGGGAGGAATCAACCTCCCGAACTTCAAACTGTACTACAAAGCAGTAATAATTAAAACAGCATGGTACTGGAACAAAGGCAGAACTGCAGACCAATGGAACAGGGTTGAATACACTGACATCTCTCCTCAATCATATGCTCATCTAATCTTTGATAAAGGTGCAAGTAATGTGAAGTGGAGTAAGGAAAGCCTCTTTAATAAATTGTGTTGGCATCACTGGACGGCTACATGCAAAAAAATAGGCTCAGAACTCTGCCTAACACCATGTACAAAAGTAAGATCAAAATGGATTAAAGACCTCAACATCAGACCAGAAACCATAAGGTACATTGAAGATAAAGTTGGCAAAACCCTCCATGACATTGAAGCTAATGGTATCTTCAAAGATGCCACGCCACTGGCCGAGCAAGTGAAAACAGAGATAGATAAATGGGACTATCTTAAACTAAGAAGCTTCTGCACCTCCAAAGAAACAGTGACCAAAATACAAAGACAGTCTACAGAATGGGAAAGGATATTCACCGAATACACATCTGACAAGGGGTTGATATCCAGGATATACAAAATACTGGTTAAACTCCACAAGAAGAAAACATCCAACCCCATCCAAAAATGGGGCAATGAAATGAACAGAAACTTTCTCAAAGAAGAAATCCGAATGGCAAAAAAGCACATGAGAAAATGCTCTACATCATTAATCATCAGGGAGATGCAGATCAAAACCACAATGAGATACCATCTCACACCTCAGAGACTGGCCCACATTCAAAAGAACAAAAGCAACCGATGCTGGCGTGGATGTGGCGAGAAAGGGACACTCCTTCACTGTTGGTGGGAATGTCCACTGGTTCAGCCCTTCTGGAAAACAGTATGGACGATTCTCAAAAAATTAGAAATTGAGCTCCCGTTTGACCCAGCAATACCACTCCTGGGAATATATCCCAGAGAGGCAAAAATGTATAGTCGAAGTGACATCTGCACTTGTTTGTTCATTGCAGCCCTCTTTACAATAGCCAGAAACTGGAAGAAACCTGAATGCCCAAGAACAGATGACTGGTTAAAGAAACTTTGGTACATCTACACAATGGAGTACTATGTAGCTCTTAGAAAAGATGAAGTCATGAAATTTACATACAAGTGGTACAATATGGAAAGTATCATGCTAAGCGAAATGAGTCAGAAAGAGAGGGATAGACATAGAAAGATTGCATTCATCTGGGGGATATAAAGTAACAAAGTATGAGATTAATACCCAAGAATAGCTGAGATCAGCACCAGGAGGATTACTCCATAACTTAGAGGCCAGCCGGGTATCCTAGAGGAAAGGGCTATTCAGATAGAGAAGGGAGCACCAAATAAAGGATGTTTGGAGGATCCTCCCAGGAGGGGAGATGCATGTCGAAAGTAGACTATGGACTGAACATGTTTGCCACTCAATGCCTCTTTTGCAGACCACAACACCCAAAAGGAGAGAGAGGACACAGGGGATTGCCCTGCCACAGAGACGGGGGGATGGGGGGATGGGGGTGGGAGGGATATTTTCCATGGTGGTGGAAAATGGGCACTGGTGGAGGGATGGGTATCTGATCATTGTATAATTGAAACCAAAGCACAAAAAATTGTAAATCTACAACTTTAAAAAAAATAAAATAAAATAAAGGGGGAAAAAAAAATTCAAAAAAAAAAAAATAAGAAAGTAAAAAAAAAAAAATACTATGGTCAGCGAAATGAATCAGAAAGAGAGGGATAGACATAGAAAGATTGCATTCATCTGGGGAACATAAAGTAACAAAATAGAAGACTAACACCCAAGAATAGCCGAGATAAGTAGCAGGAGGTTCACTCCATGGCTTGGAGGCCAGCAACACATGCTAGGGGAAAAGGCAGCTCAGATAGAGAAGGGAGCACCAAATAACGGGTGTTGGGAGGATGCTCCCAGGATGAGAGATGAATGCTAAAAGTAGACTATAGACCAAACATGATTGTCACTCAATGCCTCTTTTGCAAACCACATCACCCAAAAGGAGAGAGAGAACAAAAGGGAATGCCCTGCCACAGAGGCAGGGTGGGATGGGGGTGGGTATGGGGGGTAGGGATACTGGGATTCGTGGTGGTGGAAAATGGACATTGTTGGTGGGATGGGTACTCAATCATTGTATAATTGAAACCCAAGCACAAAAATTTGTAACTCTATAACTGTACCTCATGTTGTTTCACTAATAAAAATTTTTAAAAAAAGAAATGTATGACACAATGTCTAATAAATGAGCTTCTGAAAATAATAATGCCCTCCCACCACACTGGTTGAGCTATGCAAGCACAGGCCTCTTGGTGGGGGACGGGTTGACTTTCCTTCCCGCCCTGAGCAGAGCTCCGGCAGCCAAAGACCTTCAGAAGCAGCCACAACCATGCTGAGACTACTCCCCACTCGCATGAAGGTACCGGCAGAGGAACAAAGGCATGCAGGTCCTGGGGCTGAGATATCCAAGCCTGCTAGGATCAGGGCTGAGCATCCTCCACGCAGATCCTCCATCTTCTAGTAGGCAGGGGTCACACCCACCAACTGGCCCCCTGGCGCCATATAATCCCGTCAACGGCCAAGAACCAGAGATTATAAAACCCAGCTCCTGGAAGTGGCTGCGTGACCTCTTATTATTTCATTCTTATTTTGGGCAACCTGGCAGGCTACCGAATGTAACCTGCCCACACGGCAGAGTCTGGCAAACTCCCCGTGACATACCCAATATGCCAAATACCAGTAACAATGATGGTCTCGTTCTCCTAACCCTGAAAGAGCCTTGAATATGGCACTTTTTAAAAAAATCTCAGGGCTCGGATGACGGAGACGTTACTGGGGCCTGTTTGAGGCAATCAACGAACAGGATGATCGTGAACATGATCGTGAACTAAAAAACACCCAGAATCTATTTTAAAAGATGGCATTAAATTTCTTTAATCACTTATCACTTAATCACTTAATCCCCGTTATTCATCGATTTATTCGAGCGGGTGCCAGTAATGTCTCCATTCATCCCGGTTGCGTGCTAGCGTAGCCCAATGGTATCTGTTCATTCTAGGAACATGCAGAGCCTCAAACCGATCATTTAGGGTCTTGATGAAGAAGTCTGACCATCTTATAGGTGGGCGTCCACGTGATCTTTTGATGTCCCGTGGAATCCAATCAGTAATGGCTCTAGTACAGCGGTTGTCTGTAAACCTCATTACGTGTCCAGCCCATCTGATTTTTGATGTCTTGGCAAATGAGACAGCGTCCCTGATTCTTGAGCGTTGACAAAGATCAGAACTCCGGATTCTATCTCTCATTTGAGTGAATCGTGATATTCCAAGCATAGTTCTTTCGATTCCTCTTTGAGAGACCCAAATAGCATTCTCATCCTGTTTTCGTAGGGTCCAGGTCTCTGAGGCATATGTTAATGCAGGAAGAACAGTGGAATCAAAGAGATGTGCTCGTAGCTGGAGGTTCTTTGTCCTTTTAGTTATTTCTTCAATGCTCTTGAAGGCATTCCAAGCCGCTCTCTTCCTCCTGCGCAACTCAGGTGCCAGGTCATTCATCATGTTGATTTCTCGACCTAGGTATATATAACTGTTTCATTCGGAGATGGTGGTTCCGTTGAGAGCGAATGGAGCGTCAGGAACAAGGCTGTTTCTCATAAACATTGTCTTCGTAAGATTTAGCTGTAGTCCGACCTTTCCACATTCACGTTCAAAGTCGTTCAGCATTTGTGCTGCTTGGCTGATGTTTGGTGTTATTAGAACGATGTCATCAGCAAAGCGGAGGTGGTGTAGTTGCCAACCATCTATCTTCACTCCCATGTTTTCCCATTCTAGTCGTCGCATGATGTTCTCGAGGGTGGCACTGAAGAGTTTTGGTGAAATGGTATCACCCTGCCGAACCCCTCTCTTGATATGGATGATTACTTCTTTGTAGAATTGTGAGATTTTGGTAGTGAATCTTCAATAGAACGAAGGATCCTGATGTATTGAGTTTGTACGCCCTGATTGGCTAGGGCTTCCATGACCGCTTCTGTCTCAACAGAATCAAAGGCCTTCTTTAAATCAATGAACGTTAGACAGAGCGGCATCTTGAACTCCCGAGATACCTCAATGAGCTTGGTTATTGTGTGGATATGGTCGATGGTACTGAATCCTTTTCGGAATCCAGCTTGTTCACATGGTTGTCCTTCATCTAGTGTTCTGCTAATCCTATTCAGGATGACTCGAGTGAATAGTTTGTAGATGACAGACAATAGGCAGATTGGGCGATAGTTGCCAATGTCGTGGATGTCTCCTTTCTTGTATAGTAGTACAGTCCTGCTGGTTTTCCATTGGGATGGAACCTTGCATTCAGACAGGTAGCGTGTGAAGAGTCGAGCCAATGTATTGATGAGTACTGACGGTAAGTTCTTCAGGTGTTCAGGTCTGATCTTGTCTGGGCCAGGTGCTCTTTGTTTCTTTACCGACGAGGTGGCATGTTGGATTTCGGAAGGGAGAACATTGGGAACGACATATCCATCATGTGGTATGTGGTATGTGGGCAAGTGGATGTGGCTATTAAAGAGATCTGAGTAGAAGTCATGAATAATCTTCTCCATTGCCCTTCTGGAAGATGTGATAGATCCATCATGATGTCGGAGGGCAGTCATCTTGGTTTTGTAGTTGGTGAAGGACAGGCGGGCATTACGAATGTTTTTCCCAGCTTCTGCTGCATCTACCAGTACTGCTGTCTCCTGTTTTTGAGGTCATCCTTGATGGCTTCTCTGCACTGTTTTGCCAGTTCAGATGTTCGCTTGTGGTTGCCTGAGGCATGTGCCAAGCCACGTTGGCGAATAAGTTCAAGAGTGTTCGAAGAAAGACGGTTTTTTGTGGTTATCTCTCTCTTGGCATTCCTTGCACAATCATGGAGGTGCTGAATCATTCGATCATATTCCTCATCAATGTCAATGACGGCATCTTCCCATGTTGCCGCAATAGAGCCAAAGAGCTCCCAGTTGGTGGTTGTTCTGGGAGTCCTCTTCTTAAACCTTGCATTCTTTTCTCCTCGTTCTGTGAGGTAGAATTTTGCACGAAGAAGACAGTGGTCTGATCCCGTTTGGAATTTTGGGACAACAGCAACATCGGTTAGGCAAAACCGCCGATTGAATATGATGTGGTCTATTTCATTGTGGAACCGTCCATCGGGAGACTCCCATGTCCAACGTTTAGATTCAGCCTTTTGGAATTGTGAGTTACCATGGAAGGTTTTGGTTGACATGATGAACTCAGACAGTCTGTCACCCTGTTCGTTCCATTCCAGGCCATGGGTTCCGATGTGGAGTTCATCGACATAGAATCAGTGAAGTTATTTCAGGATATATGCTATTATTCACTGTTTTGGAGTTTCTTGTGACAATTAACACTGTTGAATTGGATATTCCATCCACACTAAAGTAAAATTCCTTTACTTAAAAAAAATTTCTTTTAGTATAAAAGACCTAAATCCACCAGATAAAAGCAGATTGACTGAAGGGAAAGAGCTCAACACCCTGCTGCTTACTACAGATTCACTTAAACAGTCACAATAAATACATGCTCAGTGTGAAAGACTGGGGAAAAAATCATACAGGCAAATTGTAGCCTCAGGAAGTCTGGGATAACCATCTTATAGCAGGCAGACAGAATATATTTAAATATGAAATAGGAAGGAGGAAAAATACCCAGTGGAAGAAAATACCCAGAGGGAAACAAAGCCAGTGATACTGTGAAATAACAGTGAACTGAGGTTACAAAATAGTGGGTGGGGAAGAAGGGATCTTGGGACAGCAGTGGAGGGTAACTGATGCTCCATTGGTGGGCAGTGTTGAAAGTATAAATTGATAATATGGAAACACCGTAAACTATACAACCTCAATAAAAATAACTGTAAAAACAAAATCCTAAAAACAGTAAAAGAGGATATCATCCTTAATATTCTTAAAAGAATATTTAAGAAAATCTCAAAACAAGTATAAAAAATCAAATAATCTGATTTGAAAATCAGTAAAGACATGCACAGTTTATCCAGGAGGAAATATAGATGGGAAATATAGAAGGGAAATATAAATAGTCAGCATTATGTACAATTAAGGAATTAAAAAATCAAACCTAGAATGAAAGAGCTAAAATAAAAATAGTGGTAACACTAAATGTTGGTGATAATAGCCCTGTAGCACTGTCCTCCTGTTGTTCATCGATTTGCTGATCTCCCATTTGACCCAGCAATACCACTCCTGGGAATATATCCCAGAGAGGCAAAAAAGTATAGTCGAAGTGACATCTGCAATTGTCTGTTTATTGCAGCACTCTTTACAATAGCCAGAATCTGGAAAAAACCTGAGTGCCCGAGAACAGATGACTGGTTAAAGAAACTTTGGTACATTTACACAATGGAGTACTATGTAGCTGCTAGAAAAGACAAAGTCATGAAATTTACATACTAGTGGTACTACATGGAAAGTATCATGTTAAGTAAAATGATTCAGAAAGAAAGGGATAGACATAGAAAGATTGCATTCATCTGGGGAACATAAAGTAACAAAATAGGAGACTAACACCCAAGAATGGCCGAGATTAGTACCAGAAATTTTACTCTATGGCTTGGAGGCCAACCACACATACTAGGGGAAAAGGGAACTCAGATAAAGAAGGGAACACCAAATAAAGGTTTGGGGAGGATCCTCCCAGGATGGGAGACGCATGCGGAAAGTAGACTATAGACTAAACATGATTGTCATCCATTGCCTCTTTTGCAAACCACAACACCCAATGAGAGAGAGAGAGAGAGAGAGAGAGAGAGAGAGAGAGAGAGAGAGAGAGAGAGAGAGAGAACAAAAGGGAATGCCCTGCCACAGGGTGGGATGAGGGGGATGGGGGTGGGAGGGATACTGGGATCTGTGGTGGTGGGAAATGGGCACCGGTGGAGGGATGGGTATTTGATCATTGTTACTGTTTTGGGCATATCAATTACGCCACGGGTAGCTTACCAGCCTCTGCCAAGTGGGCAGGATACTCTCAGTAGCTTGCCAGGCACACCAATAGGGATGGAGGCTTTTGGGGAAGCCTCTAATTACCTCTACAGGTGTTCCCAGTCAGGTATAAATGCAGGCAGGATACTCTCAGTAGCCTGCCGGGTTCTCTGAGAGTGAGAACTAGACAATAAGAGGTCACACAGCCGCAAATGCGGCTGCACGCTTCCCGAAGCTTGGTTTTTCAGTCTCTGGATCTTGGTCGTTGATGGGGTTACACGGTAGTTGGTGGGTGTAACTGTCTAGCTACCAGAAAATGGGAGATCTGGGTGAAGGAGGCCCAGTCCCGATCCAAGCAGGCTTGGAGATCTCAGCCCCGGGTCCCGCACACGTGGGTTCCTCTGCCGGTTCCTTCATGGGTGAGGCTCATCCTAGTGTATGGAGAGTGGTCTCAGCATGGTTGTGGCTGGGTCCCGGAAGTCTTCAGCTGCAGGGGCTCTTCTCAGAGCAGAAAGGGAAACTCAACCCGCCCCTCCAAAGGGCCCTGGTGAGGACAGCCAGGTGCTGGGGCAGGAGACTCTGTGTTGTTCTCTTCCGGGAGCTTGGTTTTATTAAATATTTAAAACTATTAAAACTAACAAAATGACTATGAATAAAGAATGAAACAAAACTATAAGATGGAATGCTATTTGGTACAAAAAAAGAAATAAAACGTTTATATACGTGCCACAGTATAAATGAATCTTAGGAAAATTCATGCACAGCAAAAAAATAATTATGTTTCCAAAATAAGCATATTATATGATTCTATTTATGTCATATTCATAAAACGGTGAGAGAAGTAAAGAACCCTAGTGGATCTTAGGGATTTGATACAGAATTTAAGTCACAACTGAGAAAATAAACCATTGGACCTTTGCTGCATTTTTCAGATAAGGTAGAATTTGAGGAATATTAGAAGGGAAATAGTTGAAAAGCCATTGCCCATTTTCTTCTCTTTTGGAATAAGGTACCTTAGAGAAAATTTTCCTTATGACTGAAGTTTATTGTCCTGCACTGTATTATACCCAGAAGAATGCTGTGACTAGACAGGGGAATGTCTGCGCTACATCTCAAGGTTATTCTCAACCCTTCAAGTAACACTGAACTGGCTCTAATGTTTTTTCCAGACCCTTCTTGACTTAAGCAAAAAAAAACAAGACTTCAATTAGTTATAAACTTTTTTCCTTCCAAGAAGGGTTCTTAGATTTTGTAGACTTTGTTCTATAACAAAGCAAGCCACATTAAAAACTCACATATTGAGAAATGAATGTTTGATATAACTGTAAATATACCAGATTTTCAAACCATACTAAACTATTTTAATACTTATTAGAAACTTGTACAAGAATGCCAGCACCATCATCATCACCATAGTTTTCATGTTTTTATTGTTTAATGTCTTCCAGCTGGATTTTATAGTCTCTTAGACATTTTTATAAAAATTTTATAGTCTCTTATAGACATCTTATCAGGACATCTTTTTATGACATCTTATTATCTCATTCCTACTTTGGACAAACTTGCAGGTTATCAAATGTAGCCTGCCCACAGGGCAGAGTCTGGCAAACTCCCCGTGGCGTACCAAATATGCCAAATACCAGTAATATTGATGGGTCTCATTCTCCTAAAGAGCCTTGAATATAATCTCAGGGCTAGGATGAAAGAGACGTTACTGGGGCCTGCTCGAGGCAATCGACGAATAACAGGATGATGATGATGAATGAATGAATGAATGTCTTCCAATATTCCAGGTACACTATTCTATAGATGATGAAGTGAAGGCAGTGATTCTAAGTAACTAAGTAAGTAAGTTCCAAGTAGTAGTTAAATGTCATGGTAGAGCTCCAAGTTCACAGTGAACATGATATTGTCTTTCCAAGTAAAAATAGTGTCCTGAAAAATATGATTATCACTGTCACTGTCACTGTCCTCCCATTGTTCATCAATTTGCTCAAGCGGGCCCAGTAACGTCTCCATTGGAGACTTTGTTGTTACTCTGTTTGGCATATCGTATACATCACGGGTAGCTTGCCAGGCTCTGCCGTGCAGGTGAGATACTCTCGGTAGCTTGCCGGGCTCTCTGACAGGGGCGGAGGAATCGAACTCGGGTCGGCCATGTTGGGTACGTGCAAGGCAAATGCCCTACCACCGTGCTATTGCTCCAGCCCAAATATGATTATGATTTTGAATAATATATCTCATTGTCATTTTAACTGTCATTTCTCACATAGTAAGTAATGAGTGATATTACTCACTATGTGTCTAAGTTTTTTTTGAATGTCTATAAACTTTTAACAAAAAATGTTTATTTCAATGGATAGAGCAAACACCAAAGGCCAGATGATAATTAGTCTGAATCTGAGAGCCAAGAAAACAAAACCCTTCCTAAATTTTCAAAGAGCACATACAAGAACTGAAGGTATTCCCTAAGGGCATTTATTAAATATCTTTCCCCTTCATGCAACTGAAAGGTGCTCCTTTCTATTTCAAACATAATTAATCATTTCAATAATGTCATTGATATGCACCTTTATTTATTTTTTATTGGATTATAGTGAGATACAAGTTACAAAGTTAATCATGATTGGATTTCAGTCATATAATGTTCCAACACCTGTCCCTTCAAGAACACACTTTTAGAGTAAGCAAGATTGTGTGTTTATATTGAAAAATAAGACTTCTTTAGACTCACGTAATCATAATCCTTCCCTATTCTCATTCTGAACAAACAGGGAAGAGTTCTTTAGTTCATGAGAAAACGTTTCCTTATAGTTTGATTTTTATTGCAGATGAAATATTTGAATCTAAAAAGCATCATAATATAACATCCTTTGACCTTAGTATAGAAAGTAATATTTCAAAATTAACAATGAATAATAACTTTTAACAGCTATGAAAACGAAAAAAATATTTAATTACTCATTAAGGAGGGTATTCTAGGTAGTTGACTACAAAGATAATAAAAATCTGATACTATATAGAGATGAACAGCAGAAGAAATTCACCAATGTCTCTAGGTTTGAATATCACCATGAATAACTGAATGTTTGAAAACAGGAGTCAGCATTGCTCAGTGGGATTTGAAACCCAGTGGATTTGTTCAAAAGAAGCTGACTCACAGAGTTACACGGGAAAATACTGCATAGGAAAAATAAGGAGAAGGATGTCTCAAATTCTTTCATTTCTTTTATTTTTTGGATGAAAATATTTTATTTAAATTGGTTACATTAGTGGTGAATAAAAACCCAACTCTATAGTAAGCATTTTCTTTTTGCTTGCAGAACAAGTAGTCAAAGATGTTACCTGTTAAAATCTAAGTCACAGTAATACAACAACATCAACCTACATTTTTCTATTTAAGCCATTTACAGGATTATTTTTATCTACACACTACATATTTTATTTGGGCTGGAGCGATAGCACAGCGGTAGGGCGTTCGTCTTACAAGCAGTCAACATGGCCGACCCGAGTTCGATTCCTCCGCCCCTCTCGGAGAGCCCGGCAAGCTACCGAGAGTATTAGATATGCCAGACACAGTAACAACAAAGTCTCCAATGGAGACGTTACTGGGCCCGCTCGAGCAAATCGACGATCAACGGGAGGGCCTTTACTTTTACCTTTACATATTTTATTTATTTTTTCCCTTTATTTTTTTTCTTTACAGTTGTAGATTTATATTTTTTGTGCTTGGGTTTCAATTTTACAATGATCAGATACCCATCAATCCACCAGTGCCCATTTTCTACCACCATGGATAATATCCTTCCCACCCCCATCCCCCCATCCCTCCTGTCTCTGTGGCAGGACAATCCCCTGTGTTCTCTCTCTCCTTTTGGGTGTTGTGGTCTGCAAAAGAGGCATTGAGTGGCAAATATGTTTAGTCCATAGTCTACTTTCGACATGCATCTCCCCTCCTGGAAGGGTCCTCCAAACATCCTTTATTTGGTGCTCCCTTCTCTATCTGAACTGCCCTTTCCTCTAGGATACCCGGCTGGCCTCTAAGTTATGGAGTAATCCTCCTGGTGCTGATCTCAGCTATTCTTGGGTATTAATCTCATACTTTGTTACTTTATATCCCCCAGATGAATGAAATCTTTCTATGTCTATCCCTCTCTTTCTGACTCATTTTGCTTAGCATGATACTTTCCATATTGTACCACTTGTATGTAAATTTCATGACTTCATCTTTTCTAACAGCTACATCATACTCCATTGCGTAGATGTACCAAAGTTTCTTTAACCAGTCATCTGTTCTTGGGCATTCAGGTTTCTTCCAGTTTCTGGCTATTGTAAAGAGTGCTGCAATGAACAAACAAGTGCAGATGTCACTTCGACTATACATTTTTGCCTCTCTGGGATATATTCCCAGGAGTGGTATTGCTGGGTCAAATGGGAGCTCAATTTCTAATTTTTTGAGAATCGTCCATACTGTTTTCCAGAAGGGCTGAACCAGTGGACATTCCCACCAACAGTGAAGGAGTGTCCCTTTCTCACCACATCCATGCCAGCATCGGTTGCTTTTGTTCTTTTGAATGTGGGCCAATCTCTGAGGTGTGAGATGGTATCTCATTGTGGTTTTGATCTGCATCTCCCTGATGATTAATGATGTAGAGCATTTTCTCATGTGCTTTTTTGCCATTCAGATTTCTTCTTTGAGAAAGTTTCTGTTCATTTCATTGCCCCATTTTTGGATGGCATTGGATGTATTCTTCTTGTGGAGTTTAACCAGTATTTTGTATATCCTGGATATCAACCCCTTGTCAGATGTGTATTTGGTGAATATCCTTTCCCATTCTGTAGACTGTCTTTGTATTTTAGTAACTGTTTCTTTGGAGGTGCAGAAGCTTCTTAGTTTAAGATAGTCCCATTTATCTATCTCTGTTTTCACTTGCTCGGCCAGTGGCGTGGCATCTTTGAAGATACCATTAGCTTCAATGTCATGGAGGGTTTTGCCAACTTTATCTTCAATGTACCTTATGGTTTCTGGTCTGATGTTGAGGTCTTTAATCCATTTTGATCTTACTTTTGTACATGGTGTTAGGCAGAGTTCTGAGCCTATTTTTTTTTTTTGCATGTAGCCATCCAGTGATGCCAACACAATTTATTAAAGAGGCTTTCCTTACTCCACTTCACATTACTTGCACCTTTATCAAAGATTAGATGATCATATGATTGAGGGGAGATGTCAGTGTATTCAACCCTGTTCCACTGGTCTGCAGTTCTGCCTTTGTTCCAGTACCATGCTGTTTTAATTATTACTGCTTTGTAGTACATTTTGAAGTTAGGGAGGTTGATTCCTCCCATTTTCTTTTTCCCAAGAATTGCTTTAGCTATTAGTGGGGCTTATTGTTCCATATAAATTTCAGGAGTGTTTGCTCCATTTCTTTGAAGAACGTCATGGGTATCCTTATATGGATTGCATTGAATTTATACAATGCTTTCGGTAGTATTGCCATTTCGACAAGGTTAGGTCTCCCGACCCATGAGCAGGGGATATCTTTCCATTTACTCATGTCCTCTTTTATTTCCTGAAGTAGCGTTTTGTAGTTTTCTTTGTACAGGTCCTTTACTTCCTTAGTTAAGCTGATTCCTAGGTACTTGATTTTCTGGGGCACAATTGTGAACGGGATTGTTTTTTTTCCATGTTGCTTTCTTCTCTCTCACTGTTTGCGTATAGGAAAGCCATGGACTTTTGGGCATTGATTTTATAACCCGCAACTTTACTATAGGAGTCTATTGCTTCTAGGAGTTTTTTGGTGGAGGTTATTGGGTTCTCTAAGTAGAGTATCATATCATCTGCGAATAGTGAGAGCTTGATTTCTTCCTTTCCTACCTGAATGCCCTTAATATCTTTTTCTTGCGTAATCGCTATTGCAAGTACTTCCAGTACTATATTGAACAGCAGTGGAGAGAGTGGGCATCCCTGTCTCGTCCCTGATCTTAGAGGGAAGGCTCTCAGTTTTTCCCCATTGAGGATGATGCTTGCTGTAGGCTTGTGGTAGATGGCTTTAATTATGTTGAGGAAGGTCCCCTCTATACCCATTTTTGCTAGGGTTTTCATCATAAAGGGGTGCTGGATCTTGTCAAATGCTTTCTCTGCATCGATTGATATAATCATATGCTTTTTATCTTTTCTTTTGTTGACATGATGGATTATGTTGATTGATTTAACAATGTTAAACCATCCTTGCATCCCTGGGATGAATCCTACTTGGTCATGGTGTATGATCTTTTTGATGAGTAGTTGGATTCTATTTGCTAGAAGTTTGTTGAGGATCTTTGCATCTGTGTTCATCAGGGATATCGGCCTGTAATTCTCTTTCTTTGTGGTATCTCTGTCTTCTTTTGGTATCAGTGTGATATTTGCTTCGTAGAAACTGTTTGGAAGTGTTTTTGATATTTCAATTTCGTGGAAAAGCTTAAAGAGCATTGGGAGTAAGTCCTCTTTAAAGATTTGTAAGAATTCACTACTGAATCCATCCGGGCCAGGACTTTTGTGCTTGGGGAGACTTTTTATTACCATTTCAATTTCCTTGATGGTGATAGGTCTGTTCAGGTATTCCAGGTCTTCTTGGTTCAGCCTTGGGAGTCTGTAGGAGTCTAGGAATTTATCCATTTCCTCGAGGTTTTGATGTTCCGTGGCATAAAGCTTCTCAAAGTACTCCCTGAGGATCCTCTGAATTTCTGTGGTTTCTGTTGTAATGACCCCCTTTTCATTTCTGATTCGGTTTATTAGGGTTTTCTCTCTCCCTTTCTTTGTGAGTTTTGCTAGAGGCTTATCGATCTTGTTAATTTTCTCAAAGAACCAGCTTTTGGTTTCATTGATCTTTCGGATTGTTTTTTGGGTTTCCATCTCGTTAATCTCTGCTCTGAGTTTGATTATTTCCTTTCTCCTGTTCGGGTTGTGCTCCTTTTTTGGTCCTTCTCCAAGCTCGAAAGCTGTGAGGTTAGGTTACTTATGTGTGCTCGCTCCTCCTTCCTGAGGAATGCTTTAGAGCTATAAACTTTCCTCTTAACACAGCCTTTGCTGTGTCCCATAAGTTTTGGTAACTCGTGTTCTCATTTTCATTCGTTTCTAGGAATCTTTTGATTTCCTCTTTGATTTCCTGTCTAATCCACTCGTTGTTCTATAGTGCACTGTTTAATTTCCAGGTGTTTGATTTAGTTTTCTGTTTTTGTGTGTGATTTACTTCTAATTTCAGCGCATTATGGTCTGAGAAGATTGTTGATACAATCTCTATCTTCTTAATTTTATGGAGGCATGTTTTGTGGCTCAGCATGTGGTCTATCTTGGAGAATGTTCCATGTACGCTTGAGAAGAATGAGTTTTCAGCTTTTTGTGGATGAAGTGTCCTGTATATATCTACTAAGTCCCTTTCTTCCATTGTTTCCCTCAAATGAAGTATGTCCTTGCTAAGCTTGAGTCTGGTTGATCTATCAAGAGGTGACAGAGCAATGTTGAAGTCTCCCACTAGTTTTGTGTTGCTATTGGTGTCTTTTTCCAAATCTATGAGTAGTTGTTTTAAGTACTTTGCTGGTCTCTCATTAGGTGCATATACATTTATTATTGTAAGTTCTTCCTGTTGTACAGATCCTTTGGTCAATAAGAAATGGCCTTCACTGTCTCTTATGACCTTCCTCAATCTGAAGTCAATGTGGTCTGATATAAGGATGGCTACCCCAGCTTTTTTATGGGAGCTGTTTGCCTGTAGGATTGTTTTCCAGCCTTTGACTCTGAGTCTGTGTTTGCTTTGACTATTGAGATGCATTTCTTGCAGGCAGCAGAATGTTGGGTTCAATTTTCTAATCCATCCTGCCACTCTATGTCTTTTAATTGGTGCGTTTAGCCCATTGACATTGAGAGAGATTATTTTTATGGGATTTTGTCCCATTGTTCTGTTAAAATTTGGTGTATTTGAGGCGCCTTTCTTGCCTTAAAGTAGCCCATTTAGTTGTTCTTGTAAGCATGGTTTTGAGTCTATGAAGTTCCTGAGCTGTTGTTTGTCTGTGAAACTGTGTGTTGTTCCTTCTATTATGAATGAGAGTCTTGCAGGGAAAAGTATTTTTGGGGAGGCATTTATTTCATTGAGTTTTTTCACTATGTCCCACAACTGTTTTCGGGCCATGAGGGTTTCATCAGAAAAATCAGCTGTGAATTTTAAGGATGTTCCTTTGTAAGAGATTTCTTTCTTCGATCTTGCTGCTTTCAGAATTTTGTCTCTGTCTAAGGTTTTGGTCATTTTGATCAGAATGTGTCTTGGGGTATTTTTATTCGGATTTCTTCTAGCTGGTACCCTTCGGGCCTCCTGAATGTGGTCACAAGTTTTCTTCAGCTCTGGAAACGTTGTAGCAATGATGTCTTTGACAGTTTCTTCTTCATCAAGGTTTTCTTCCTGTACCTCTGGGACTCCAATGATTCTTATGTTACCCCTCTTGGCTTCATCACGATCTTCTCTTGCCATCTGTTCCCGAATTGTGAGTCTCTTTTCCATTTTCTGCTCTTTTCTGGAGAGTCTCTGAACTTCATCTTCGAGCTCACTGATTCTGTTCTCAGCAGCTCTTACTCTGCTGCTGAGCTTTTCAATTCGCCTACGAGATTTTTCAGGTCTGACATTTCTGATTGCATTTTCCTCATTTCTGCCTTCAGATCCTCTTGTGTTCTATTGGCATTACTTTCCATTGTTTCTTTTAGTTCCCTAAGCATCCTAAGTAGCTCCCTTCTGAATTCCTTGTCAGAGAGGTTGTCTAACAGTACAGTTCTGTTGGTGTCATCTGGGCTAGACTCTTCAATATGAAAGTTTGGTGGGCTTTTGCGTTGCTTTACCATTTTTAGAGGTGTGGTTTAGTCCTTCACGTTCACTGTTACTATTCTGCTTGATATGCAGTGTGAGTTAAGATAGGCTTATGAGTTATTGGCTACTGTGTTTCTAGTGGCTGAGATAAAATAGAGAAGTTTCCATCTAAGAAGGTAGCTTATGGTTCCTATGGCATATGTAGTAGGAAAATATTTCGCGGCCGTGTTAGCGGCTGAGGCTCTGGAAAGAGTCCCTGGCACTGGGCGAGGAGTTGGGAATGTCTCCTGTTTGGAATTGGAGCCGTTCAGCTTTGTTGCCCAGAGCTGGGCCTCTGTGCCCGTCCTGCGCAGATCAGGGGTTGAAAACCGGCTTTCTAGGAGCTGGATCTAGCTGTGCATGCCCAGAGAGGGTCCCAGGCCCTTGGGGGCGGGCTGTACCTGTTTGGAATTGGAGCCATTCAGCTTTGTTGCCCAGAGCTGGGCCTCCATGCCTGTCCCGCCAAATTGTTTCATTTCTTTTTCCTCCAAATGGGGACCTCATTTTAGTCAATCAAAGTCAAAACCAGTTGTCATAAAAGCTGGGGCAGTTATATCTTTTAGAAGTCAGATTTCCTTTGACACAAAAGACAGCCCAAGAGGGCTGGAGCAATAGCACAGCAGGTAGGGCATTTGCCTTGCACACGGTCAACCCAGGTTCGATTCCTAGCATCCCATATGGTCCCCTGAGCACCGCCATGGGTAATTCCTGAGTGCAGAGACAGGAGTAAACCCTGTGTATTGCTGGGTGTGACCCAAAAAAACAAACAAAAAAAAGAGCCCAAGAAGAAGAATTTGAGGCAAATTTGCTGAGGACAGGCACAAGTATTGGAAGCAAGCATTCTATTTAACCAACCTTATTCTCCCATGTCATGGTACATGTCATGAAAAATTAAATGAAAGAATTCAGAAATATGCATTTGAGAAGATATAAGGCAAGAGCTATAAACTTTAGAAAATGTCAGATTAGTAGTGATCCGAGCTATGTGATTCTAATTTTAAAAATTGTTAGAATAAATAAGTAAAGAATAAAAGAATAATAAGAAAACAGCAATGGCTATGTATACTACTCTGTACATAATACATATTTTGGTGTATGTTTCTGTTGTTACTCTCCAGTTTAAATCACAAATATCCTAGGTGTTGATATTAGCCTTAACAATTTATTGATTTTTAGGCTTATATTGAAAGATGCGTCCCATTCAGATTGTATCTGTGATTTGTATTCACAAATCATGGAGTAGGAGAAAGACAAAGAATATTGGCCATTAATGTTTTTATTCTTTCTGTTTTTTATTTCTGTTATTCTATTGAAGTGTGTGTGTATGGGTGTGTGTGCATGTGTGCGTGTGCATACGTGTACATGTGCACATGCACATGCCTTTTCACACGTTCTGGAGGGAGGAATTCAACCCAGGGCTTCACACATGTAAGACAACTATTCTGCAACGGAGAGACCAACTTTCTCTGTGCCTTTCTAAAGGGAAAGTCAAAAGTGTGGCATATCTTTTGCTACACAGATCTTTAAGACTACTTTTGACTCTTATCTTCTTTTGGTCTGTATTTGACACTTGTTTTAAGGATAATTCTACTTCCATAAAAATATTTTGGTACCCATGATATATTCTTTGATGAGAATCTTTTATGAAAGCAATTACTAATATTCTGTAACTTCATAGATCCAGTTACTAAGTAACTTATTTTGTACATTCCTCCATTATACCAATATTGGATATGCAGATACATAGCTATAACTATATAAAGTTTTTCATGTATGCAAACAAGTCATTAAAATTATTATGACTGTTTAGACTTTCTTTGTCTGGATATACTATCATTTTGATACACTTGATTCAGAAAAACCTTCGGTATTTAGCAACAATGTGATAAACACATTTAATCCTGCATTTTTTTAATTTACTTGTGGGAGCATTCTGAAGATACCTAGGAAAATAACTACTAACTTAAAAGAGTTTAACAACAAACAACTCAAAGAGTGCTAGTGTCTTGTAACAATCTATTTCTTTCAGACAGAAACTGAAGAACCTCTATTTGGGCCCTTATATGGGTAAAGAGATGAACAACTAAGAGCTTATTCAGAAAAAAATCCTCTCAAATACAACCCATATATTTTTCCCATATAGATTTCACTCACAATCCACTGCCTAGCATAAGCCCCTCTGGACAGTATAACCTCAAAAAGAAAGGAAAGACAAATTTTCTGGCAGAGATGAGCCAAGTATTTTGACTAGTAACACTATTACATATGTCCAAAATAGTACATACTGCTGTAGATGTTACTATTATTATGAAAGAGAACAAAATATTAATGTTTATATAAGCAGGAAACAGATATTCCTGAATAAAAAACTATCAAAAATTCCAATTAGTTCATCTTTGATAATGGAGAAGTAGCTTGAATAAAAGACATTACAATTACTTGCAATGCAGGAAAACCATGCCCATTTCCACTTGGTTAAAAATAGACAGCCAAAACATAACCACCACATATTTTCACTAAAGACTATTGGGTGACCTCAAACCATAGTTTTTACTATTATATCATCAATGGCTTCTTGTCCAAATATATTCAAAATAGATTCCTTCCGTTATACATAATAGGTTAACAAAATGGGAGAATTTGCATCCAATACACTGAACTAACAAGCTGTCAATAGGTTTCTACTTACAGTTCAAGTCCCTTCATTGGTCTTAGAAAAAAATGTAGGCAGGAAAACATAATAAAAAAGATAATATTGTTAGGTCTCCAACAATTGATAGCCACACTTAAATCACACAATCACAAATCACAAATCATCCTGTTATTCGTCGATTGCCTCGAGCAGGCCCCAGTAACGTCTCCTTCATCCTAGCCCTGAGATTATATTCAAGCCTCTTTAGGATTCAAGGCTTTTTTTCCACGCTTAAATGAAAACTACAAAACCTAAGACTCGTTTTCCAATTTAATACAAACTTCCTATTTACATTTCAAAAGCCAGTATATTTCAAAGATAAACACAATTACAGGCTAATATAGAAAGTAAGAACGAAAGTAAAGAAGATTAAGAATCTTAGAAATCTTGTAACAAGTTGTTTATTAACCCTCATTGTCGCAGTTGTAGATGACAATTGAAGATCCCGCACATTTTGATCATGAGGAAACTATATGCTTTTCATATAAAAATTATCAGGGAGAAAACTCTGTTAAAGTCTGTGATGCTGTATTTTAAGAAATGCTTATTTAAGAATAGATGCATGAATGAGTTATTTAGGGAAAACCTTTTGATTGGTTTTCTTTTATTTGTACTTCATTATCTATGCTCTCCTTCTAATTAATACACAATTCCAAAATTTGTCTCCAGACAGTTATTTCTACGTGTACAGTTTCTTGTAGACTAAAATCAAGGCTGCCTGACTTTTCAACATCATCTCTCTGTTTGTAACAATAATCATTATTTCCTGAAAGCTGGATTTGAAAATACATTAAGTGCTGTACTTCCTAACTTCAAGTACTACTTTGACCCCAGATTACAGCAATAGAAACCTGAGACATCCATGAGCCTTCAACCCAACAGGATGGATGGATTAAGCACTATTCCAGGGAATTTTCAGTCTGAGAGCTGGAAAGAGAGAAAATCAATAGGTTCTGCTGTTTGGGGCTGGGGAGGAGCAGGCTGTGGGTAGATAGATAGATAGATAGATAGATAGATAGATAGATAGATAGATAGATATAGAGATAGATAGATGTACTATGTTTATGTATGTTTTATACATATACTGAAAAATTCTCTATGCATATATACATGTAGAAAAGAAGCTGGAAATTACAAAAAAAGAGGGGGCCATATTTTTTATGAGGATGAAAAAATTAAAATTTTACCTGGTATGGGTCTTCATGAAATTAAAGAGGGAATTTCCTCATGGATACAAAGGAATAGGTTTTGCCAAAATAAAAATTTCAGAATCATCTTTTTGAAAACAGGGAGGTATTGTTGTAGAAAAAGTAGCCTTTGTTAATTCAGTAAAACCACTTGTGGGTGAGTACATATATGAAAATTTATGTTCATATGTACATATATATGACATAGGGCGACCACGATCACGACCATCCTGTTGTTCGTTGATTGCCTCAAGCAGGCCCCAGTAACGTCTCCTTCATCCAAGCCCTGAGATTTTTTTAAAAAGTGCCATATTCAATACTCTTTCAGGGATAGGAGAATGAGACCCATCATTGTTACTGGTATTTGGCATATTGGGTATGCCACAGGGAGTTTGCCAGACTCTGCTGTGTGAGCAGGTTACATTTGGTAAACTGCCAGTTTGTCCAAAGTAAGAATGAGATAATAAGAGGTCGCGCGGCCGCGCACTTTCAGGAACTGGGTTTTATAGTCTCTGGGTCTTGACCGTTGATGGGATTACACGGCACCAGGGGGGCAGTTGGTGGGTGTGACCCCTGCCTACTGGAATATGGAGGATCTGGGTGGAGGATGCTCAGCCCTGATCCGAGCAGGCTTGAAGATCTCAGTCCCGGGACCCGCATGCCTTTGTTCCTCTGCCAGTACCTTCATGCGTGTGGAGAGTGGTCTCAGCATGGTGGTGGCTGGTTCTGGAGGTCTTCGGCTGCCGGAGCCCTGGTCGGGGCAGGGAGGGAAACTCAACCCGCTCCCCTCCAAGGGGCCCTGGCAAGGACAGCCAGGCTTGGGGGCAGGAGACTCTGACATAGGGCAGATTAAATAAATGAAATATGTATATGTGTATGCATGTAGTAGTGATACCACATCACATTTTTCATTTCTTATCAGGATCCAAAGAAAGTTGTTTTCGCAGATGCAGGAAATTAGAATTCCAAAAATCAGCCCTCTAATTTAAACCACACCAGTGTGTTAAAAGCTATGAAATAAGAAGAGACTTTAAATACAAAATTGTAATTTGAAAAAGTTTAAGTATATCTAGAAAAAAATCACCTGACAAGAATTAAATGGTCATTTGTAAAAAGCCCATCACAGAGTAATTATGTCAAATAGTCATTGTACTATTTGTTTGTATATCTTGGGGGTTGGTCTTTTCTCTAAAATTGTCAGAGTCATGGTCACAGTTCTCCCGTTGTTCATCGATTTGCTCGAGCGGGCCCAGTAACATTGTGAGACTTGTTACTGTGTTTGGCATATAGAATACATCACAGGGAGCTTGCCAGGCCTTGCCGTGTGGGTGAGATACTCTCGGTAGCTTGAAATTGTAATGAACAATAACAAAAGGAAAGAGTGGTGGTGTAACCCATAGCATAGCTGGTTGTATCCATGGTGACACTGAGCACCACTGACCCAAACATGACCATATGGATGAGTCTGAGTGCTGGCAGGAGTGGGCCACATGTCCCAAGAACTGTAGCCTCTAGTTTTAAAGAGTTGCTGTCTGTATTAAAATATAATATAAGGGTTAGCTATCAGAATATAAAAGCAATTGGAAATTAAATTAAATGAGGATTCAGTCATCTTACTGTCTAGAATCAGGTGCTCAATGCCAAAAATCATGCCTTATTTATTTTTCACCCCAAAACCAGGCATAATGTTTATGGAGCACATTTGATATTCTATAAATGTATTTAATCAATAAATGATGTTTCCCAATTACATAATGGCATAGGTGACAAAAAAATCAACAAACTCAATGTAGATAAATTAACATGTTCCTTTTATTTTTATTTATCTATATTAATCTGCATCCTAACAAGTTAATACATAAGAGAAATATGTCAACTCAAACCCTTTAGGATGAAATCTGATCCCAATAACCACAGGGTTAGGTTGCAAAAAAAAAACAACAAAAAAGGCTCCTCAATACACACAGTCAAATGGACAGATAACCTTGGACTCAGTTTGCAAAGCTGTGGCTACCAGAAAGTGTGGAGAGAAGAATGGAAGAGAGAAGTGTACCCAGTGATCATGGGTGACAGATAATAATTTGGTGGTTCAGTGGCTATGGAATAGTAGCATATATTTGGAAAAGAGGGATACAATCATAACCCTAAAATATACATAGTCTTCTAAAACAGCACTGCACTGCTCAAAAACAATAAGATGAAATCAATGGTTTCTCTGACCCATAATGTCATTGAGCCCATGAGTGTATCTCTGATATCACCCCACCTTGCTAAGTACAATCCCAGTGGCACCGACATTTGTGAATCCTGAATCCTCACATCATAACGAATTGAGTGACCACAACAAAAGGGAGGGAAAGAGAAAAACTAAATTAAAATACTGACTTCTCAAATGCACATTTACTTCCTAATATCTAGAAGTCACGAATATTATGACAAAGTGATTACCTTTCCATCTGCCCCAGACTCCACCAACTAAGAATGGCCATGCACCATCACCCATGGAATGGAGAAAGATCTATCAATCTGTCAATCCTGTCCATGTCCTGGCCGGGTGAGGTTTCCCGTGTTGAGTCAAATTAAGCCACAGGCTCCACTCTTGGTGGTGCTCTTCCGTCAATTCCTTTAAGTTTCAGCTTTGCAACCATACTCCCCACCAGAACTCAAAGACTGGTTTCCTGGAAGCTGCCTGGCGGGTCATGTGAATAACGCCTCCACATCACCAGTCAGCTTTGCTTATGGTCCGAATTACAATGGTATCTGATCATCTTCAAACCTCCGACTTTCATTCTTGATTAATGGAAACATTCTTGGCAAATGCTTTCTCTCTGGTCGGTCTGGAGCTATAGCACAGTGGGTAAGGCGTTTGCCTTGCACGAGGCCAACCTGGTCGACTCAGGTTGATTCATTTCTCTCCCCACTCTCGAGAGCCCAGCAAGCTACCAAGAGTATCTCGCCCACACGGCAAAGCCTGGCAAGCTACCCATGAGTACTCAATGGAAACACCCAGAACCTCGTGGGCACTATTGTACTTTGTCTGCCTCCCACACTCTAAGACAGGGATAGTCGAAGGCTTGCAGTGCCAGTATACTCCCATAAAGATTCCAACAACAGAAAGGGCAGAACTGGACCTACACTTGGATGTTCCACTGAAATACATATCTTTTCAGGGCTGTGTAAACAACATAATAAGAGGCATAAACAGCAGCATGTTAGTGTAAAATAGCATCCAGATGATCAGGAATTTAAACTCTCTCTGTCTCTGCATCTGTCTGTCTGTCTGTCTGTCTGTCTGTCTGTCTCTCTCTCTCTCTCTCACACACACACACACACACAAACACACATACACACACACACATACACACTCATACCCCATGTCCATGGTCATGGAAATCTTTCTAAGTATACTTTATATATATGTATATATAAAGTATATATATATATGATATAAAAGCAAGATATCTCTAGTACTGCCAAGAAAATTATTACCCTTCACTCTCTAAAACTTTTAAACAAAGCTATGAGATAATTCTGCATTCATAATGCTACTTCAATTTTCAGAATTCTTAAATCAACAAACTTTCAAGTGTTTACCTAAACATGTAAAGGCCCTCCCGTTGATCGTCGATTTGCTCGAGCGGGCCCAGTAACATCTCCATTGGAGACTTTGTTGTTACTGTGTCTGGCATATCGAATACTCTCGGTAGCTTGCCGGGCTCTCCGAGAGGGGCGGAGGAATCGAACTCGGGTTGGCCATGTTGGCTGCTTGTAAGGCGAACGCCCTACCCGCTGTTACTTCTAAATATTAAACACATAAAGTAAAATGATTGGGTTTGTAACCTCAAAATCACATTAAAGTTAACTCCTGGTCTGGTGCCATATAAGCTCATTTACTGACCATGATCCAGAAACTGAAATAAATCTCAAAAGAGATCAACAAGCAGCAGAGATGCCTCCGGACCCCAAAGTCACCATCTAGTTAAAAATCTAACTCCAGCTGTATCACCCCATTCAAAATTTTAGAATTCCTGGAGTGTGACATCTCAAACCTGACATCACATCACTGATATAACAGGGATAGCACACCACATTGGACGGGACTTAAAGCAGAAGGCAATCAGTCTCAATTAAAAACAGTATTAACACAGAAGGCTTAACCTGTAACATGTTAGTAATCTCTTATACAAGGGCTTCTTGCTCCAAGAGGAAATGCTGTAGGATAACATGGGTTTGTCCTTTGCACCTTGCCATAGGAACTTGAGGTTTATTGGGTTACTCCCATCACAGTGCTCCCATTCCTCTGTGCTTATTTGTCACTTCTTTCCTTGTGCTCTGTTAATTTGTAAATATTGTTTTTTATCGCCTCCTTAAGTCCTTTGCATAGTTAATAATGTCCTTTTCATATGGGCACCAAAAGACAATTAATGCTATGCTTTTGTAACTTGGGAGTTAATGGACTCTCAATGATATTTACCTCCCGAGCATCTGTTCTGTTAACTTAAGCTCACCTGCCCTAACTTCCTAGCACCCCCAAAAGCAGGGTCCCGACGAGGGACTGGACGGACCCAGGGCAAGTGGTGAGCTATGTGCTACCCTGGCATTGAGATGGACCTGGTCAAAGTGCCATAATGCTTAACTATAAGTTAAGAGCATGGTCATGGACAAATTCTGTCATGATCCAAAAAGTAATAACTAGACTCAGACCCTGCTAGGGTTAGGAAAGATTAATCTGGCCTGAGCACTGTAGTCTGAGTCTGTGGCAAGATATTCCCAGGAGAGCTGCCCTACAAGCCTCAATGTATCTCTTACTGTATCCATACAAAAATAACTAATATTAAGATGTTAATTAAGATGTTAAATAAGTTATTGGACTAAGGAGAAGAGGAACACCCCTAGGTGGTGTTTCCACCCTTAAGTCTAATGGGCAGTCAGGAAGGGCTTTCTTATGTTGATTTTGCTACCAGACTGGTTGTCGCATTGACCCAAACTGCTAGGCAGCCAGGGTGCTAGGCCGAGAGAGATGAGTGGTAGAGAAACACGAGGGTTGGAGGGAGAGATGAGAAAGAGACCAGGGAAGCAAGATGAGGCAAGGAGAGACTAGCAAGGGGGACAGAGGAAGAAGAATGTAGAAGAAGGATGAGGAGCAGGCTCGTGGAGAGAGAGAGAGCCCAGGCTGCAAGATGGAGTGTGGAGAGATGAGTGGGAGACAGGAGGAGACAGGAATAAGGGGCAGTGTGAGACTAGAATGGGGTGTTTAGAGAGGCTGGAACTGGTGCGTGGGGAGAATGGAATAAATGGCAACTGATTAATCAACCAGCTTGGCCCTCAGTTCCTCCTCTGTATGCCCCATGACCTGGGCTGCCCTGGCTGGGCGAGCGACCCAGAGACCACCCAACCTGGGCGGTGAGGGGGAGAGCCATCAGGGCTTCCCTAGCCGAGGGAGATTATATCAGATACAAGGATGTTCACACACCTTTTTCTAACAATAGCAGGGCTGGAGCAATAGCACAGCGCTAGGGCGTTTGCCTTACGAGCGGCCAACCTGGCCGACCAGAGTTCAATTCCTCTGCCCTTCTCGAAGAGCACAGCAAGCTACCGAGAGTATCTCGTCCACACGGCAGAGCCTGCAAGCTACCGGTGACGTATTCGATATGCCTAACACAGTAACAAGTCTCATGATGGAGACACTACTGGGCCCACTCGAGCAAATCAATGAACAACGAGAGGACCGTGACCGTGAACATTTTTAGTGATTTATTCATAATACACAATACAAAATAAATTACTTAGGGACTGCTATTGGGCAGGCTTGGGTGATAGTTGGGAAAATTGGAAATAATAGTGATGGGAAGGTGGTAGGATTGGTGTTGGAATATTTAATGTAATGAATTATTGTGAACAACTTTATAAAAAATTAACACCTAATAGGCAAATACTATTATATTAGCTTTAATTTCTTCAAGATTTGGCTTACCAACCAGCTTGGAATTTGAAGAGGCACTGAGTGGAAGTCGGTGGTTTCCAGGAACGGCCTCATAATGTGGTTTTTACTCCCTCATGTCTCACATTCCAAAGTCCTCTGTGTTAAGCACAGAAATCTGATTTTTGTCAATATATTGTGAAGGATTCATCTCTTAAACACTGTTCTAGATGAGAAAAGTTCACAAGAGATTAATCCAAAAGATTAGAGTAAATATTAATTTGTGGTCAATATTTTTGCTACTGCAGATCCAGATAACCAGGTTAGCATGAACAGTGATTCTTTTTTTTGTAGAAAAAAATTCAAATCGAATAGAATACTAAACTCTAATCACATAATTCTAATGAACTCAATTGTTTTGAATCTATGAAGTTAGTTGTAGAATTCCAACATGTGGTACATCAAGGTCTACAAGAGAGTGGGAGAGAGAGAGGGGGTGGGGGGAGAGAGAGAGAGAGAAGAAATTGGACAAGTTGACACTGCTTTTGGGTGACAGAACCCTGGGCAATATCCTGATCTGTTTGTCTTCGATGTCTATGCTTTGTAAAAAGCATGCACTATATTTTATATCATGAGAGATAAAAGAAAAGTATGTTCCCTCACACAGTTTTCCTTCTCCTGGGAGCATAAAATATGGCACATATTATACTATCTGGAAGTAATATAAGGCAATATGTAATTTGTGTACAAGATGATAATGATGACAAGTGGAAATTTTAACAGATATTTTTTCTTTGTGTGGAAGAAAATGACATGACATTACTATCTTAATTTGTTGTTCGTTTGGCTTTTGGGCTATAACCAATGGCCCTGAGGGCTTAACCTTGGTTGTGGACTCAGGGATCACTTCTGGTGGGCTCAAGAACCATATGGAGTGCTGGGGATCAAATCGAGGCACCTACATGCAAAACAAGCATCTTACTCAGTGAACTATCTGTCCAGATCAACCCTCTTAAATTTTTAAGTGCATAGTAGAGTATTAACTTCAAGTACGATATTGCTTCTAGAACTTATTCATCTTGCATTACTGAAGTATTATACTCCTTAAACAGTGCTTCAGATCTACTCCCCCTAACATACTGGGAACTATCTTTCTACTTTATGCTATAAATCTAACTAATTTTTTATTCCTCAATTAAATCCATGCATATTTATTTATCTGTGACTGCTAAGTGCTAAGCTTATTTTTCTACACATTCTCCAAGTTCACCCATGTGATCACATAGAATTTCCCATTTTTATAAGACTAAAGAATATAAGATATAGACCTTAAAGATCATGATTTTAAGTGTTCTCACATGTGGAATATAAAGAAATACAGCGAGGTAATAACAATTGGTCACTGATAAGAGAATCTGAGAACTCAGCTATAGAATAATTGGCCCAGGGTTGCAACCGGGGGAGAATTGGAACTTGAGGCATAGGCGGAGGGTCACTGATATGCCAGTGATGGATATGGTATGAAACATCATGTGCCTGAAACATAATTATTATTAATTAACATAATTGTTAACAGCGTTGCCTCCCAAAATGAAGAGTAAAATTCCTAATACCAGTTCTTCTACATCGATGTCCAGAAATATGATTGTTGAGCCAGATGGTAGTTCTCTCTTACTAAATATTTTAATTAAGTAACATGCTGCTGCAAATGCAACCATTAGACATACTATAACATGGATTTTACTAAAAGTAAGGTGTTTTATTGCAAAATTATGACATCTTGTTCTTTTGAGTAAGGCAATAGATCTATATCCCCCATCTAAGAACTAATCAGGCCTGACCCTGCTTAGCTTCCAAGAACAGATGAGATCGGGTATGTTCAGGGTGATATAGCTATAGACTGGTCTATATCTTAAGTATTGATCTCCAGTAACATTGAGACTCTGAATAACTATTAAGTGTTCTACGTGTCATAGAGTCAAAAGATTAAGAAATAAAGGGATAATCTTAACATTGATTTCAATACAAATTTATTTAAAACGGAACTATTCTACGTTAGAGCCCCAAATTTTCTGGGTACATACAGAAACAATGAAAGTGGTCTTCTTAAAGCTTTTATTCAGAATAAAAATTTGTGTATGAGGTCAGCTTTTGCTTAAGGGACTGTTTTTATTATATAGGACAAAATCAAATCATGTATCCACCAGAAATTAAGTAATTTGAAAAATGTCTCAGTGTTCTGCCTTATGTTGCAGTAATAAACTATTATTAAGAAAACTTTGAGGCTGCCCCAGGCATTTTTCATATTTTCAGACAGTTTTGAGATGGATTTTTATAATCCTAATTTATAACGAAAATGTTAATTTGCCATTTTCACACTTTAAGGGTTTTCACACAGTCAGGAACAGTCCCCTTGGCTTGGCATGTGCAAAACTGCTTCTTTTTGTTTTCCTGACAGATCTTCAGCATTTTCACACCACAGTAACAGGGGTAGGATTTTCACAGGGATAGAAAGGCCTACACACTCAAAATATTTCTAGTCTTGAAGAATAAAAGATTTTTTCAATGTACTAGACCACATCTGTAAGTGCCCTTACCCAAAATATTTAAACAAAATTTACAGACAATGTTGATGCTCTGATGGTTGTTATTTCTCACAATGTTCTGAGTGAATATTTTGCATTCAGGGTTTTGCAAATGCAAGTATGACTGCTCACCCAAACATTGTTCTCCACCGCTGGGGCTGGCTGAAAGGTTGAAACATTTCCCAGAGCCCTTTCGTTTTTCTTCTGCTAATGGAACGCAATGGCAGAAGAAGAAGTGAAAAGAGAGAGGCTTCCTGGTCTCTGGCCCAAACAGTGGCAGATGCTGAGCCTTCTGCAAGCAGTGATGGTGTGAGGGATACTCACCTCCTAGAGCCCTTCATGGGCAGATATTCTGTGCATCCAGCATACCCAGCCTTGAAGCTATAGGGTCCATCATGAGCAGCATCCCATAGAGAGTTGTTGCTTCATCATCCGGGAGACCCTTCTTTCTTGCTTTTCCAGTTGTCCTTTTTTCTCTTTCATGTCTCTAGTCCTTCCAGAATGTTATTTAACATTTCTGAATTAAAGGGAAAAACATCCTCCTCTATTTTGAAATACTACCAATCTTTCTATTCCCTTTCTTCTAGCACTGAAGGGGTCCTTCAAGGTTCTTTTCTTTTGTTGAGTCCCCCTTATTCATCCGTCCTGTATATAGAGAACCATTATCTACCAGAGGCTATTAGAATCCTTATAGCTGTTCTTCGCATTCTTGTCCTGGATTTTGATAAAATCACTGCTGCTCAGGCTTCAAGCTGACATAACGATGAGAGAGGTAATAGACATTAGATGGCAGGAATGGACACAAAGGATGGGGCTCTTTTGATTTGTCAAAGTATTGAAACTACATGCTTTTGCTTTTCCTTTCAATGATGTTGCAATCTTACCTGACTACATTTTCTGAAAATATATAAGTAAGAATAGAGAAGTAGACAAATGAACAGGACATTGGCAATAATAAAAAAAAGTAAAAACAAACACTAGCATTGTGGATTTAACCACAAAACTGGGCAGCTTGTAATTCTGATTTACTAAAAGCCCAAAAGAAGCTTATGTATTTTATGGTTAATGGCCTTCATACTCAGTAGGACTTTCCTGCCTTTTCTCTTTTGATTTTTAAGTCATCAAAAGAAATTAAGGGGCCCACCTGTTTTAGCTCCGTTTTCTGCATTACCTGATATAATTCTGAACACATTTCCTGTATTCATGACACATATAAATTCAACCTTTGGAAAATAATTTCTCACATTCCCCATTTACTTAGAAAATTGTTCTCTATTCCAAGAAGAATTTGGGGATGACAGAAATTATTTTTATTAGTAAAAATTACTCTGAAATTTAGAAAAAAATATAAAATATGCCTTATTTTATACTGAATTATACTCTAGGCTAAAATAATGTACAAATTTTCTTTTGCATATTTGTTTCTTTAGCTGTTCTTTAGAATATATTCAACTATATTTGGAAAACTAGCTTGGTTACTCTGATAAATTTAGCCCTGAAGTATAAAAGTAAAAGCTCCCCTCAGAATCTTGAAGGTTTGTACTTCAAAAGGACTCAACACTACTTTTTGGTGCAGAATATAGGAGATGCTTATAAGCCCTCCCCATGTGAATCAAAGTGAGGGGCTCTAAACAGTAATTAATATACTTCTATCAAATGGCTAACAGCTCCAAGGTTGTAAATCATAATGTAATCTGTTACTTTTTATTGAAAGATGCTACTTCCTTCATTAAATATTTAGGTACACCATGATTTCTATTTTTTTAATTATTAGTGAGGTACAGTTGTTGACCTTACAAGTTTTTGTGCTAGATTCCAGTTATACAATGATCGAGTACCCATCCCTCCACCAATGCCAATTCTCTACCCCCAATGATCCCAGTAACCCTCCCACCCCTCCCATCACGCCAACCCATCTTGCCTCTGTGGCAGGGAATTCTCTTTTGTTCTCTCTCTCCCTTTGGTTGTTGAGGTTTGCAAAAGCGGCATTGAGTGGCAATCATGTTTGGTCTATAGTCTACTTTCAGCATGCATCTCTTATCCTGGGAGGATCCTCCCATCACCCTTTACTTGGTGTTCCCTTCTCTGTCTGAGCTGCCCTTTCCCCTAGCATGTGTGGCTGGCCTTCAAGCCATGGACTGAACCTCCTATAACTTATCTCAACTATTCTTAGATGTTAGTCTCCTATTTCGTTACATTATATTCCCCAGATGATTGCAATATTTCTATGTCTGTCCCTCTCTTTCTGACTCATTTCACTTAGAATTTTTGTCTTCCTTCGTTGTGGCAGCCTAGGTCGACCTTGAGATTTTGTCGGCCTCTCCTTTCTCATCCTTCTCAGTGCTGCCATGTCGGTGAAGCCTTCAGGGTCAGGTGAATGAGACCAGTTGTAGTTACTGGTTTTGGCATATCGAATACACAGCGGATAGCTTGCCAGGCTCTTCCGTGCGGGCGGAATACTCTCGGTAGCTTGCCAGTCTTTCCGAGAGGTATAGAGGCTTTTGGGGTGACCTCTAATCACCCTTGTAGGTGTTACCATATTTGAACCCTATCAAATATGGTACGACAATTCCAGAAGATGGGTATTTAGTGTCTTATGATGTGTCGCGGCCGTGCGGGTCCAGAAAGCGTCCTGGAGTGTGGCGACGGCTGGGTAGTGGAAGTAGTGTCGAGAGTGGAAGTCTGCCAGTGGGGTATTTATCTGGGTAGGGTGGGTCTTCTGTGCACAATTCGATCCCTGGGTGGTTGATGGAAGCAGACAGGGCAGGGTAGGGTGGGGCTCCTGATTAGAATCCCTTTGTCACCTGTGGTGGTGGGAGCAAGCAGAGAAGCTCTGTCCCTGGGTCCGCCGAGCCTGGAGTCCAAGGTCTCAGAGAGTTCCGCTTATCTTGTTCTGTGGGTCTTCAGTTGTGCGTGGGTCTCGGCCGGAGCTGCCGTGCGGGTCCGGAAAGCGTCCTGGAGTGTGGCGACGGCTGGGTAGTGGAAGTAGTGTCCGGGTAGTGGGAGTAGTGTCCAAGGAAGACAAAAATGATCGTCTGTACTTTCAATGCACGTACGCTAGCATCAGATGCATCCATCGAGGACCTGATGGTACAAGCGCGAATGATCAAGTACGACATCATTGGTCTGACCGAGACAAGAAGGCACGAATCTCACCATGCCGTTTTCGACACTGGAGAAGAATTGTTCCTCGGAACATGCGATAAAAGAGGTGTTGGAGGCGTCGGTGTCCTTGTCAACACAAACTTGGCCAAGAGCATTGATTCATTCGAATGCCTAACAACCCTAATCGGACGTTTACATTTGAATAGATGTGGCTCACTGCCTTCAGTTTCTATCTTCGTTGTCTACGCACCAACATCTCGTTATGATGAAAGAGAAATCGAGAAGTTCTACATGGAGCTAGAGAAGTTCTATAAAGAAGACCACAACTTCTACAAGATCATTGTGGGTGATTTTAATGCCAAGATAGGACCGAGAAGATCAGCTGAAGAACTTCACATCGGGACCCATGGCCTAGAATGGAACGAACAGGGTGAGAGACTGTCTGAGTTCATCATGTCAACCAAGACCATTCATGGTAACTCACAGTTCCAGAAGGCAGAATCTAAACGATGGACATGGGAGTCTCCCAGTGGACGATTCCACAACGAAATAGACCACATCATATTCAATCGACGGTTTTGCCTGACTGATGTCGCTGTTGTCCCAAAATTTCGAACGGGATCGGACCACCGTCTCCTTAGTGCAAAATTCTACTTCACAGAGCGGGGAGAAAGGGCTGCAAAGTTCAAAAAGAGAACTCCCAGAATGATCACCAACTGGGAACTCTTTGGTACTATTGCGGCAACATGGGAAGATGCCATTGTTGACAACATTGACGAGGAATACGATCGACTGGTTCAGCACCTCCATGAATGTGCGAGGAACGCCAAGAGAGAGATAGCCACAAAAAGTCGCCTATCTTCGAACACTCTTGAGCTAATTCGCCAGCGTGGTTTGGCGCATGCCTCAGGCAACCGCAAGCTAACGTCCGAGCTTGCAAAGCAGTGCAGAGATGCGATCAAGGAAAACCTCAAAGAGAGAAGAGCAGAAGTACTGGTAGATGTGGCAGAAGCCGGGAAAAGTATTCGCAGCGCCCAGCTGTCCTTTGCCAACTACAAGACCAAGATGACTGCCCTCCGACGTCCTGATGGATCCATCACATCCTTCAGAACGGCAATGGAGAAGATTATCCATGACTTCTACTCAAATCTCTTCGATAGCCATGTCCACTTGCCGACATACCAAATTCCACAGGATGGGTATGTCGTTCCTAATGTTCTCCCTTCCGAAATCCGACACGCCATTTCGTTGGTAAAGAAGCAAACAGCACCCGGCCCAGACAAGGTCAGACCTGAACACCTGAAGAACCTGCCGTCAGTACTCATCAATACACTGGCTCGGCTCTTCACTCGCTACCTGTCTGAATGCAAGGTTCCGTCCCAATGGAAAACCAGGAGGACCGTACTACTGTTCAAGAAGGGAGACATCCATGACATTGGCAACTATCGCCCGATCTGCCTATTGTCTGTCATCTACAAGCTGTTCACTCGAGTCATCCTGAATAGGATTGGCAGAACACTAGATGAAGGACAACCATGCGAACAAGCAGGGTTCCGCAAAGGATTCAGCACCATCGACCATATCCACACGGTAACCAAGCTCATTGAGGTTTCTCGGGAGTTCAAGATGCCGCTCTGCTTAACGTTCATTGATTTAAAGAAGGCCTTTGATTCTGTTGAGACGGAAGCGGTCATTGAAGCCCTAGCCAATCAGGGCATTCAAGCCCAATACATCAGGATCCTCCGTGAGCTGTATTGCGGATTCACTACCAGGATCTCACCATTCTACAAAGAAGTGATCGTTGATGTCAAGAGAGGGGTGCGGCAGGGTGATACCATTTCACCGAAACTCTTCAGTGCCACCCTCGAGAACATCATGCGACGACTGGAATGGGAAGGAATGGGAGTGAAGATAGATGGTCGGCAACTACACCACCTCCGCTTTGCTGATGACATTGTTTTAATAACACCAAACATCAGCCAAGCGGCACAAATGCTGGCCGACTTTGATCGTGAGTGTGGAAAGGTAGGACTACAGCTGAATCTTACGAAGACAATGTTTATGAGAAACAGCCTTGTTCCTGACGCCCCATTCGCTCTCAATGGAACGACCATCTCCGAATGCAACAGCTATGTGTACCTAGGTCGAGAGGTCAACATGACAAATGACCTGGCACCCGAGCTGCGCAGGAGGAAGAGAGCGGCTTGGAACGCCTTCAAGAACGTCGAAGAAATAGCTAAGAGGACGAAGAACCTCCGGCTCCGGGCACATCTCTTTGATTCCACTGTTCTTCCTGCATTAACATATGCCTCAGAGACCTGGGCCCTACGCAAACAAGATGAGAACGCCATTCAGGTCTCCCAAAGAAGAATAGAAAGAGCTATGCTTGGAATATCACGTTTCACTCAAATGAGAGAACGAATCCGGAGTTCTGACATCCATCGACGATCAAGGATCAGGGACGCTGTCTCATATGCCAAGGTGTTGAAAATCAGATGGGCTGGTCACGTAATGAGATTTAAAGACGACCGTTGGACTAGAGCTGTTACTGATTGGATTCCACGGGATGTCAAGAGACCGCGTGGCCGCCCACCTACCAGATGGTCAGACTTCTTTGTCAAGATCATGAATGATCGGTTTGAGGCCCTCCATGTTCCCGGAGCGAAGAGATGCCATTGGGCTACACTAGCACGCGACAGGGACAAATGGAGACGTTACTGGCGCCCGCTCGAGCAAATCGACGACTAATGGGAGTTAAGTGATTTAAGTGATTCACTTAGAATGATACTTTCCATGTAGTAACACTTGTATGTAAATTTCATGACTTCGTCTTTTGTAACAGCTGCATAGTACTCCATTGTATACATGTACCAAAGTTTCTTTAACTAGTCATCGGTTCTCAGGCACTTGGGTTTTTCCAGATTTTGGCTATTGTGAACAGTGCAACAATGAACATAGAAGTGCAGATGTCATTTCAACTATACTTTTTTGCCTCTCTGCAATATATTCCCAGGAGTTGTATTGCTGGGTCAAATGGGAGCTCAATTTCTAATTTTTTTGAGAATCGTCCATACTATTTTCCAAAAGGGCTGAACTAGTCGGCATTCCCACCAGAAGTGAAGGAGAGTCCCTTCCTCGCCACATCCACGCCAACACCGGTTGCCCCTGATTTTTTGGATGTGGACCAGTCTCTGCGGTGTGAGATGATATCTCATTGTTGTTTTGATCTGCATAACCCTGATGATTAGTGATGTAGAGCTTTTTCTCATGTGCCTTTTAGCCATTTGGATTTCTTCTTTGAGAAAGTTTTTGTTCATTTCATTACCCCATTTTTTGATGGGGCTGGATGTTTTCTTCTTGTGGAGTTCAGTCAGTGCTTTGTATCTTCTTGATATCAACCCCTTGTCAGATGGGTATTGGGTGAATATCCTTTCCCATCCTGTAGATTGTCTTTGTATTCTGGTCACTATTATCTTTTGAGGTGTAGAGGCTTCTTAGTTTAAGATAGTCCCATTTGTTTATCTCTGTTTCCACGTGAATGATCAGTGAAGTATCGTCTTTGAAGATACCATTAGCCGCAATATTGTGGAGGGTCTTGCCGACCTTGTCTTTGATGTCTCTTATGGATTTTGGCCTGATGTTGAGATATTTAATTCATTTTGATCTGACTTTTGTGTATGGTGTTAGGTCGAAGTCTAAGCACATTTTTTTTTGCATGTGGTTGTCCAGTTATGCCAGCACCATTTGTTGAAGAGGCTTTCCTTGCTCCACTTCACATTTCTTGCTCCTTTATCAAAGATTAGATGTTCCTATATTTGGGGTTGTGTGTACGGATATTCCACCCTGTTTCATTGGCCTGCAGACCTGCCTTTGTTCCAGTACCATGCTGTTTTAATTATTACCGCTTTGTAGTGGAGTTTAAGGTTGGGGAGAGTAATGCCTCCCCAAGTCTTTTTCCCAAGAATTGCTTTAACTATTTGTGGGCATTTGTTTTTCTTTAGGAATTTCAAGAGTCCTTGATCTATTTCTTTGAAGAATTCCTTGGGTATCCTCATAGGGATCGCATTGAATCTGTATAATGCTCTGGAGAGTATTGCCCTTTGACAATGTTAATTCTTCTTATCAATGAGCAGGAGATATATTTCCATTTCTTCATGTCCTCTTTTATTTCATGGAGTAGCATTTTGTAGTTTTCACTGTAGAGGTCCTTTACCTCTTTAGTTAGGCTGATTCCGAGGTATTTGATTTTCTGGGGCACGATTGTGAATGGGATTGTTTTTTCCTATCACTTACTTCTGTCTCATTATTTGCGTATAGGAAGGGCATGGATTTGGGGGCTTTAATTCATAGCCTGCAACTTTACTGTACAAGTCTATTGTTTCTAGGAGTTTCTTGGTAGAGGATTTAGGATTCTCGAGATATAGTATCATATCATCTGCGAATAGTGGGAGCTTAATGTCTTCCTTTCGTATCTAGATGCCTTTAATGTCTTTTTCTTGCCTAATAACTACTGCAAGTACCTCCAGTACTATGTTAAACAGAAATGGGGATAGTGGGCGTCCTTGCCATGTCTCTGATCTTAGAGGGAAGGCTGTTAGTTTTTCCCCATTGAGAATAATGCTTGCCATGGGTTTGCCGTAGATGGCTTTGACTGTCTTGAGGAAAGTTTCTTCAAAACCCAATTTGGTGAGAGTTTTCATCATAAACTAGTGCTGGATCTTGTCAAAAGTTTTCTTTATATGGTTTTTATCTTTTGTTGATATGATGGATTATATTGATTTATTTCCGAATGTTACGCCATCCTTGCATCCCTGGGATGAATCCCACTTGTTCATGGCGTATGATCTTTTTGATGAGTTGCTGGATTCTATTTGCTAATATTTTGTTCAGGATCTTTGCATCCGTGTTCATCAGGGATATTGACCTATAGTTTTCTTCTTTGGTGGTGTCTTTGTTTGCTTTTGGTTTTAGGGAGATATGTGCCTCATAGAAACTGTTTGGGAGAGTTCCTGTTTTTTCAATTTCCTGGAAAAGCTTGATGACAACTGGCAACAGGTCTTCTTTAAATGTTTGGAAGAATTCACTAGTGAATCCATCTGGGCCTGGGATTTTGTTTTTGGAAAGTCTTTTGATTGCAGTTTCTGTTTCCTTGATATGAATGAGTCTATTCAGGTATCCCAAGTCTTCTTGGTTCAGTCTTGGGAGATTATAGGAATCCAGGAATTTATTCATTTCTTCTAGGTTCTCTTGTTTCATGGCATACAGACTCTCAAAGTAGTCTCTGATGATCTTTTGAGTTTCATTGTTTTCTGTTGTGATGTCTCCTTTTTCATTTCTGATTTGATTTATTAGGGTTCTCTCTTTCTTTATTTGTGAGTCTTGCTAGTGGCTTATCAATCTTGTTTATTTTCTCAAAGAACCAGCTCTTGCTTTCATTGACCTTTCGAATCGTATTTTTGGGTTTCAATGTCATTAATTTCTACTCTAAGTTTTATTATTTCTTTCCTTTGGCAATTTTGGGTTCCTTCTCTTGGCCTTTTTCTAAAATCTTGAGCTGTGTGATAGGTTATCCATGTAGGCCCTTCTTTCCTTAGGAATGCTTGCAATGCTATAAATTTTCCTCTTAGCACAGCTTTAGCTGCTTTCCATAAGTTCTGGTAGCTAGGGTCTTTATTCTTATTTGTTTCCAGATATCTTTTGATTTCGTCTTTGACTTCCTTCCTGACCCACTTGTTCAACATTTAGTTGTTTAATTTCCAAGTTTTTGATTTGTTTCTCCATGCCTTTGTGTGATTTGCTTCTATATCAGCTCATTGTGGTCTGAAAAGATTGTTGATACTACTTCTATCTTCCTGATTCTGTTGAGGTATGTTTTGTGGTCTAGCACGTGGTCTATTTTGGAAAATGTTCCATGTCCACTGGAGAAGAATGTGTATTCTTTCTTTTTGGGGTGTAAAGCCCTGTTTATGTTTATTAGCCCTCTCTTTTCTATTTCTTCCTTCAAAGCCAATGTTTCCTTGCTGAGTTTTGTTCTTGTTGATCTATCCAGAGGTGATAAGGCAATGTTGAAGTCTCCAACTACTATTGCGTTGCTAGCAGTGTCCTCCTTAAAATCCGTTAGCAGTTGTTGTTTTAAGTATTTAGCTGGTCCCTCATTAGGTGCATATACATTTAAGAGTGTGATTTCTTCCTGCTGTACATATCCGTTGATAAATAGAAAATGGCCTTCCCTGTCCCTTCTAATCTTTTTGAACCTGAAATCTATGTTGTCAGATCCTAGCATGGCCACCCCAGATTTTTAAAGGAGCTGTTTGCTGCAGGATTGTTATCCATCTTTTTAACTTTGAATACGTTTTTGCTCTGATTGTTCAGATGAGTTTCTTGTAGACAGCAGAATGTTGGTTTGACTTTCTGGATCCATTTTACCACTCTGTGTCTCTTGGTTGGTGCATTTAGACCAATGACATTGAAGGAGATTATTGTCATGGGGTTAGGGTCAGGGTTGACCTTGCTTGTGTCTCTGTCCACAGGATCCATCATTCTGAATATAATATGCCTTGGAGTGTTTTTATTCGGGTGTCTTTTAGCAGGCACCCTTCTGGCTCCTTTGATCTGGATGTCTGCATTCTTTAACTCTGGGAACTTTTCAGCAATAATTTCTTTGACTGTGGCTTTTTCTTTGGGGTTGCCTCCCTGTCCTTCAATACTCTGATGATTCTAATGTTGTTTCTCTTGGCATCATTCCCTAGGTCTCTGATTCTCCTTATTGCTATTTCGAGGTCTTTTCTCATTGTTTGTTGTTCTGTGCGCAATTTCTGTTTCTCATCTTCAAGCTCACTGATCCTGTCTTTAGCTGTATTCATTCTACTGCTGAGGGCACCTACTGAGTTTTTAATTTCGTCTACCAAATCCTTTATTTGTGACACTTCTTTTGTAGCTTTTTTTCATTTCTGTTCTCATTTCTTCCTGTATTTTCTCAACTATCCATTCTACTGTTTCTTTCTTTCTTCCTTTAGTTTTCTGGATATCTCCTCCATTGATTCTTTGAGTAGTTCCTTGAGCATCTTCTGCATTTCATCTTGGAATTCTTTCTTGGAGAGAGCATATTTGTGGATAACCCCGGTTGAGGATTCATGACTCTTTTCTTCATCCTCTCCTTGTAGTTGAGATTTGCACTGTTTCTTTGTGTTGTTTTGGTTGTCTAGAGGTTAAACCTTGGAATTCACTAGCACTGTTCCCTCTTATCATGGGAAAGAATTCTGGATACGGTCGAGCGATGGTGGTTACCTTTCTCTCTTTCTAGAGTCTGACCTTCCTCTCAGGCATTATTCTTTAGCTTATGACAGGCATCTAGTGACGCTTTGGAGGAGGTGCTCTTTAATATTGGGCTTGTACAGCTTCTTGCATACTGGTCTTTTGTTAGAATTGGAGTAGGCCAGTGGATTATTATTGTATTGTAGTTGAGGACGCCAGGTTTTTTTTCCACATAATTAGGTGATAAAGTCTGAGATGAGAGTAGAGACTGTTGGGAGTGGAAAATTTAAGCCCCCCTCGGAGAAGGCCATGCCCACTTTTGAGGAGGCCATGCCCCCTACGTGGAGGCCATGCCCCCAGCCTGTTCCAGGGATGCTCTGACCAAGGAACCTGGGAAGGGTGGGGCCCCCAAAGAGGTGGATAGGAAGTCGGCGGAACTCTGGCTGGTGTTCCCCAAAGTCTCCTCTGGCTTCCCGTACATTATTTCTTAGGGAAAAAATTATGCTCTTAAAGTCTTGCATCATTTCATACCCCTTTTCCTTTACAAACATTCAATTACACCCTAGTGATGTGGTAATTTCCCTTTTTAAAGTCAGGTTGACACCAACATACTGCAGCTGGTGCTGTGTTCAACTTCCGTCTATGTGAACATTGGCAAATCATCTCAGGCCTGCAAATTGTCGGCACAAAAGAGGTAAGACAATGACACACTGAAGACTGCTAAACATTTTCAGTGTCTACATTGGTATGAGCTATCTATAAATACCACCTGTATGTCTATCATTTAGAAAATTATTCTCTCAAAAACAATGAAGAATAGGAAAATCAGGGAAAATTAGTGCAGTTTATAAAGCATCTAGTTAGACAGGAGTGCCTGACTCTACCCTGTTCCACTAGGCCCTTGTTAATTGAACTGTACAGGTTGCCACACTTCAGAGTTGAATAACTGAATGGGAAGGCTGTGAGAAATTTGCCAATAAACAACAAAAGACATTTGAATAACAAAGTAATGAATCTGAGGTGTGTGGGGCAGTACCTACCCTCTCTCCTTTTCTCAGTCAAAAGAGGCAGTGAGTGAAAAACGTTTAAGCCACAGACTAGTATACACAGAGTTGAGTTTTAGACCCCTAAGACAAGGCTTGGATAAAATTGTTACAAAAGAGTCATTGAGATGTAAAAGTGCTTTGACTTTGGCAGTTCTGGATGACAGGAACATAGTTTTATTTGCTTTCTTGCCATTGAATCTAAACAGGCTTCACTCTAATCTGACATGGTCATCTTTTGGACTTTTCCAGTCAATTTTCCCAGTGTTCAATGTGTGATTTTTCTCATCCCTTTCCTTTATTTTTATTTCATTACCAAAACAGTGTGAAAATATTTACAGCATGTAATACCTGTGGTTAAATTACCATTTCACTAATGGACTTGCTCTAAGCACATGCATTTATTTCCAGGAAAATTTCCATTTCAGTCTTCAGAGAACAGGGCTTTAAAGAGCACTAATGAGACATCACTGAATTTTTTTTTCTTTCTGGGGAAGAAATAGCAGGGCAGCCAGCAGCACCTCAGAGCCTGCAGAGGACATGGGGGGGTTGAACCTGGAAACTTATGCTCACGGGGCCAGGGATTTTAGCTTCTGAGGCTTCTCCCAGGCTCTGACTTTAAATTGGTTTTGTCTATTTTCATTTCTTCGTTAAAAATAAACAGTAGATTTCAATTACAATGTAAATAACATGGTTACAAAAATACTGTTAATGTTTATGCTATTGATGTACAAAATTATTGCACCCAATAAAATGCCCAAGACTTTACACTATAGTCCTTATATCACTTCTAATCGACTTCATCATTCCTTCCCCACTTTCCCCCACTGGTTGGCATCTCCATGTTATGATATGAAGTCAAGGATTTGTAAGTAAGGCACCACTTACTATATAATTGGTACACAACTTTGGTCTGAGCCATGGGTAACATTACAAATCCAGGTACAAAGCTATTTCCAGATTTAAGATAACAATGTTACACAGAAACCTAAAAGTATGTGTTCACCACTTAACCCTTCTTAAACTCTACCAGTAAATAAGTCTCTCTATTACAAACGTTGAGAGTAAAGCAGCATTGGTTTTTTCACAACCAATGCTTTTACAATCAATGCTTTTAATGACCAATTCAAGTTTTTCTAGCTTCTATCATTCAGACTTCTAATGAGTTTGATAGCTGGAGCTCACATATCATATCTAAAATTTAAGGTATGACATTGGGACTTGAGAAAATTAATCTAATTCTGCTATGGTACTTGGGGACTGGAGCGATAGAACAGCAGTAGGGCATTTGCCTTGCACTCAGCCAACATGGCCGACCGAGAGTATCTTGCCCGCGTGGCAGGTCCTGGCAAGCTCCCCGTGACGTATTCGATATGCCAAACTCAGTAACAACAAAGTCTCCAATGGAAGATGTTACTGGGCCCGCTCGAGCAAATCGATGATCAATGGGAGGGCCTTTATTATTATTTATTATGGTACTTGAGTTCTCCTGAGTGGTCCATCTTTCTCTGGAACTAGCTCCTAACTAGGTCTTTGGGTATTTTTTATAGATACCTAGCATTCACCTTAATAGCACTATACTTGCATACATGGTATTTAAAATAATCACGGCAGGTCAAAATAGCCACAATTTATTGCCTTAGTGAAATTCAGCAGGACTTCCTGCCTGGCTGAGTTCTCACTGATCAAATTTGATTAGGTATTTAATCAGGGTTTCAGAGAGTAAGCCAACTTTTCTGACTGTGCAGTCTGACAGCCTTTGCCTGACTTTGTCCTTTCTTTGGTCTGAAAGATTGGCCAGGTAGTTTCTATGCACCCTCATCACCAACAAGCAGCGTCTCTGAGATTTGGTATATATATGGCTTACACATGTAGCAAATCTCAACTATGTTTCTTTCTTTTTTTTTGTGAGGTGTCTCTAAGTATACAGTATGTGTATTTGGAGTGAGTTCTGTGGTCAGAATATATATCCAACACTTCCCTTCTGATCCCCGAAGCTTGTATCATGCTGCCTTCTTTTCCAAACCATTCTCTCTCTCCCTCTCCCTCTCTCTCTCTCTCTCTCTCTCTCTCTCTCTCTCTCTCTCTCTCTCTCCTCCAAGATAAAACTCTCATGAACTCTCTGGGTGCCTCCTCTTACCCTCTGGTACCCTTTTTGGTACCTACCAATAATTGCTTCTGATTTAGAAAATACAACCAAACCTACTTAGAGTCAGTTATCTTAATCAGTCATAGGGGAAAATAACATCCTGATAATTTGATTAAAATGTTTATTTCCATCCTTCTATTACTCAAAGAGACAACTGATTTTGAATTGTGGAAAAAATTAAATTGATATTAAACATAAGGATCATCAAGCTAAAAACTTTTTTAAAAATAAATCTGTTTACCCATGAAAAAGAGAGAAAATATTAACAAGAATACTGCTAATGTTAGCATGCACACTGAGGAAGGAGATTTTTCTCTGCTTAAAATAATGAAAGCTCTCAGGAGATAAGCAAATCGCATAGTTTTTCTAGTGACAATAAAAAAAACATAATTTCTCTTTCTTTCTTTTTGTTTTGTTACCAATATATAATGCATTCATTTTTTAGGGTAAAAATACTGTAGTAATCTCTTTTAAAAATCTGAAGCAAATATCTTTTCTTCTTGCGAGTGAAATTTCACACTCAAGAATAGCATCACAAAAAAAAAGTTTTTAAGGCAAAAGTCAAGAACTAAAATTATAAGATGATTAGGAAATAAGAACATTAATATCTAAGGCACAAATTGTTTAAAAATCCTAGTTTTTATGTGTCTATGACTATCACTCTATGACAACAGCTGTTTATTGAAGCTAGTTAGAGGCTTGCAATTAAATAAATTACTTAATATCTTTCAGTTAGATTTCTTTGGAGATTAGACCAAATATAAACTCTATTTGCATTTTCTGGTATGCTGACATAAGTATGTGTATATCCATGTACTCTTTGTATGTGTGTAAAAGTACAAAGTTTATGTTGAGTTCTTTTAACTGTACGTCTACTGTCATTATTGTTTTCCCATATTTACAATACAATAAAACCTTGGCAGTATCAAGAGAATTTTTAAGAGATCAAAGCATTGCCTGAACAATTGAACTGAATAATTAACATTCAATAAATTTAGTAGCATTCATAGTATATTCTAAAAATTTTTAATTTCTTAAATAAGACATAACTAATATACAAAGAATAACCTCATTAATATTTCATATCATATCACACATGTATATGTTTTACTAAAAATTAGAAATTTATTTAATATTCTAAGTCAAATAAGAGAAACATATATATGTCCCCATCTCAGTTTATACGTCATCAATTTTTTTAATCTAACCTGACTCCAGGGTCTGTCCTTGTTTTTTTTTTTAATTGAATGATCATAAGATAGACAAGAGAGACCATCACAAACTATTCATGACTGGGTTTTAGTTATACGGTGTCTTACACCTACCCCTCCACCATACACCCATCCCTCCACCAGTGTACATTTCTTACCTTCCCACCACCAAAGTTCCCAATTTTCCTCTCACCATGCCCTTAGCCACTCCTCCCCATCCCTCCCCCCGCATGACTCTATAGCAGGCACTTTTCTTCTTTCTTTCTCTATCATTATAGGCATTTTGGTTTGCAATACAGGTACTAAGAGGTTATCCACCCAGTTAAAAAAGCTACTCCAGCTGCGACTTCCCAGTAAAACTACTGAGCACCTTGAACAAACATGTAGACTTTAGCAATGTTATAGGATTGATATGAAATATTTGTATAATCCAGTCTACAGCCCACGCATTAAAATTTCATTTCCACAGATATGATCTACATGCCAGAAATAGAAAAATCACTTTTGACAGACTGTAAAAGGATATTAAGGAAAATAAAAGTATCTACCATTTCTTTCATTAATTTGGATTGGTTTATAAGAAAATATAATCTAGGGAGGGGAGTTCATGGGTAAAGACAAACATACAACTTGAGACAAAAAGGAATTATGTCTGTATTTATTTGTATGTTTAATACAAATAATATGTGGATTAATTTTTACATTGATTACAATTATAGACAACTAAATCAGTTTGGAATTCATAATTGTACTGCTATGGTCACTGAACTTTTCTGCAGGATAATCTCTAATTCTGTATAATAGAAGTATTTAGTAATGCATTTTAATTTTAATCATAAAATATTATTTACTACTTTATTTTTATAAGTTGTCATAAAATAATCAAAATCAACACTGTCCCAAATCTGACCCTCAAAATAAGAATAAAACTTAAGAAGCTTTAGAATTTTTTTCTGAAATTATAAAATAACAACTTTATCTTTTCTTATCTATGATGTACTGTTATATCAAGATTCAGACACAGGATGTCCCTATAAAATCAGCAGCAACAACAAAATTTAATGAAAGTGCTAATTCATGGGGCCGGAGTGATAGCACAGCGGGTAGGGCATTTGCCTTGCTCGCGGCCTACCCAGGTTCAATCCCCGGCATCCCATATGGTACCCCAAGCACCGCCAGGAGTAATTTTTGAGTGCATGAGCCAGGAGTAACCCCTGAGCATAGCTGGGTGTGACCCAAAAAGCAAAAAAAAAAAAAGTGCTAATTCATTTGCAATGTCAGAGGAGAGCCCATTAGTCCCGGCTGCAGAGTGCATTGACTCAGACCTATGACTAACTATTGTAACAGTGTAATAAGGCTGTCTCATTACTTAATAAGCTATCCCCAACTAATAGACTATCAAACTATGAGAAAATCATGGTTTTCCTTTAACTGGAATAAAAGAGAAATGATAGGCTATATTTAAATTTTTTTTTTTATCTTTGTGGAACCACCACTGGTGATTCTTGGGCTTACTCTTTTCTCTATGTTCAGGGAACAAAACTGGTGTGCTCAGAAGAACATATGGAATATAAGGGATGGAATTTGGGTCAGCAATATGCAAGACAAACACTTTACTCACTGGAGTATTAACTATTAGTTAACTAGAGCCTATTAATTAACTAGAGCCCTATCTTTTTGGGGCTTTGATATTCACTTACTAGTTTGATATTATACTTACTAGTTTATTTTCCACAATATTCTCTTCTTTTCAGTGAATCATTTCATAAATAATCATATTTTTAAAGTACATTTTCTTTTTTTTTCATTTGCTATAAATGGATTCTGAACATTGTGAAATAAAATGAGTAATATAGAAGAAAGACTTCAAAACAACAACAACAAATGGAATAACAGAAAACAGAAAAATAAGATAACAAAGGATCCCAATAATGGTACAGAGGTGGGTGTCCAATTTCAGCATTTTCAAAGTATTAAATGAGACAGTATAATTAAGATTCTTTATAATAGAATTTTATCTCCCTCCTGGTGACTTAACTTCTTTGTGTTTTGTGTTTAATGTCTATAATTTTGAGCTAAAGAACATAAATTAAAATTATAACTTTTACAATCATTATTTAAGTATGAGGTTTGTGTTATTTCAAAAGCTCCTTGAGGGGCTGGAACAATAACTCAGCGGGTAGGGCATTTGCCTTGCACGCGGAAGACCTGGGTTCAATTCCCAGCATCCCATATGGTCCCCTGAGCACCGCCATGGGTAATTCCTGAGCGCAGAGCCAGGAGTAACCCCTGTGCATCACCAGGTGTGACCCAAAAAGCAAAAAAAAAAAAAAATCAAAAGCTCCTTGGAAGATTTAATTCTAAAGTCCCAAGACATGGCTAGGAATGCTGGAGACATATTCACCATAAGTCTAGTCAAGGACCATTTCCATGTCATAGAGATCAGTAACTATTTTTTAGAAGCTTCATAGGCAAGAACTGTGATAATTTATTGTAATTTAACACCTCTGTGAGGAAAATGCACCAATGTTCTTTAAAATTCACTTAGAAAAGACTGACTTGCAAGCTACGTATGAGAGACTCTTAAGGACATAATTAGGATGTATGACCTTCAACTGCTGGCCCTTTGCCGACCCTGACCCCCATCATGTCCCTCAATCCCCAATAGAGACTTATATTAGAATAAAGACATAAGCATCGATTGTTAAGGATTATCCTAACTCAAAACACATGGAGGCTCCAGAACCCTGCTTAGTTGGTCAAAATATGATTCTTGCCTGTCACAATCGAGTTGTTTATTTGATAATTTTTTATTGGGTGGTCTGGAGTTTCAATTACTGTGCCTACTAATGGAGATACCAAAAAAAGTAATAAGATAGCGTTCTTTTAAGTCATGTCAGGGAACCATAGAAAAAAAAAAGACACTAACAAGAGAGTAATTCACTCAAGCTAAGGACAGAAGAAGACGTCCAAGAAGGCATTTTTGAGGGAAAACATAGGAATTTTATTTAAGGAGACATAAAAAATAAAGTGTATGTGAGAAGTGCTCCAGGTGAGTGAGGGAGAATATACTCAAGATGTGTAAAAGAATCAAAGCACCTTCAGCTCATAATGATCCGATTGTTAAATTATTCAAAGGCCATGTCATAAGAATCCTCATACGTGACGTTAATTTAGAGCATGACTTTAGAGAATAGTTAAAGGATATTATGTAGGAAATGATCTTTAGAACGTTCATTCTATATTAAAATGGGATCAACTGTAAAAAGAAAACATCTTGGGAAATATAGCAAAAAAATCTTGCTAGCCATAACAAAGGGGAAATGAATTTGTTATAAAAAAATGAAAATCATTGAATTAAAACCCTACTACAGATGGGTATACTGTATTTCTCACCCGGTTTCCAAAAGAGGAGCAGTTCTATCTGTTACTTCTTAAAGACTTCCTAAGATGACTCCTTCCCTGCTTGATTGGTAATAATCCCAGTTTGTGAGTAAGCCCTAAGTGCAAGACATATTTTCTCTTAAGTCTTAATGAACCATAATAAATCTAAATATCCAATTGTGTTAAGTAACAGATTTATCTTCAGCAATATGTATACCAAGTGTGCACTTAAAATAATATTTTTGCAAAGCAAAATAGTTTCTTAGAAGCAATCATTTTTTACAATATAGGATTTAGCCTCTCTCTCACTTCTATATTCTAGATAAATAATATACTTATATATTCTAATTTATGATTATACTCTATTTTTCCTTTCTCAATAGAACCTAAATCTAAAATGATCTTATTCTGACTCTCAGCTTTTCCTACCCGTTTCTTACCTATTATTGAAACACAATATCTTTATTATGGGGTTAGATGGCCAATGGTGTGGTTAAGGCATCAGACCTTAGGAAGAGAAAAAAAAGTGAAGCAATATTTCACAGTTGCCCACCAGAATGGGCACCAATGCTCTGACATTTAACACTGAGAAAAATTCCTAGCTCCCTGCTGGGTCTGTCTGTTTATAACAGAGATTTTTTTTGGGGGGGGAGAATAAACAGTCCTGTGACAGCTGAGTGAACTCTAGCTCATTCTACTATCATTATACTATTTTAAAAACACACCTAGGCCAACCTCTGCAAGCTGCCAGATATGGCAAGAACCATTTAGGGAAGAGAATGAAAGGAGAGAGAAACTGTAGGAAATTTGAGAGCACAAAAAGGGAAAGATAAGTGCTGAAAGTACTCTTAGATATCTTGTGTGGAGCCCGGTCTTTCCTATTTTCTCACAGTGATATGTCACCCCACTCTATGCATGATTCTTGCATTCTTAAACTTCTTAAATAAATGCTTGCCTTAAACTCTCCATGCTTTCCAGGAAATCTTTCCTGAGCAAACACACGAGTCAGGGACTGGGACTATGTGTGCCTGCACTGCTGGCAGAGCTTTAATTAACACTATCCACTTTATTCCAGTTCATTTTCTCATATGCCATTTCTCATCTCAAGAATGTACATAATAGCATAAATTATAATTCATAATTCTTTGAATATATGTGTAAAGCCAACCTTAGTAACTGTCAATAACCTCTCTAGCATTCTATACAAGAGGCTAGTCACTTTCGAGCAGAGTTTGGCACTCTTAAATGATCTAGATATTAATGTTCTACTCAAGACATTAAATATTAGAGCTGCTGGGGTGAATGAGGTGCTGTAGAGTGGAATGGGGGAGATGATGGACAATGCTATGGCCTTCCTGGTGAAGTGCCTGGGGAAGTATCACTGTATCACTGTCATCCCGTTGTTCACCAATCTGCTCGAGCAGGCACCAGTAACGTCTCCATTCGCCTCGGCCCTGAGATTTTAGCAGCCTCTCCTTACTTGCCTTTCCCAACACTGCCATATTGGAGGCTCTTTCAGGGTCAGGGGAATAAGGCCCATTATTGTTACTGTTTTTGGCATATCAAATATACTACGTGTAGCTTGCCAGGCTCTGCCGTGCAGGTGGGATACTCTCAGTAGCTTGCCGGGCTCTCTGAGAGGAAAAAACTCTCCCTCAGAAAGTAAGGATGGAAAATGTGTTAATTTCTGCATGACATCAACACAAATTCTGCCTTTTCTCACAGAAAAGAATTTCAGAAGGACATAAAAGCAATATATTCCTATTTTTTAAAAAAATGTTTTAAAGAGAGGAGAAAGAAGCTTGCAAAGTAACTGAATTATCTATGACAAGTTGGAAGCAAATGAGCCCTGAAATGTCAGTCCTATAAAATAAAGGGGGAAAGTTGCTATGGGTAAGACTCTAAAATGAAGTGCACCCGACTTGTTTTTGAAAAGCTTGTGTCTACGTTTGCCGCGTAGCCCTGATTTGAGCCTTTCCAGGCAGATTTCTGTTTGTTTCTACGGCACTGGCAAGGAAAGGGGATTTGAGTTCAGGTGGCCACCACCTATTTTATCAGGATATTTTGTTCATGCTGTCATCTAGTTGTCCTGAGGGGTTTTCATGATTTCTGGTCTCAAGCATTGAGCTCACACCTTCAATCTGGTGGTGGGGGCTGATGGTAAGAAAGCCTTTTCGTAATACATCTTGGTTTTATAAGATTTTAAAAATTCCCTGGCAAGGCCTGGTTATCTGCCTCTGTGTTTCAGTCTATTCATAGAAGGAAACTGATACTCCACTATATTACCATAGTATGAAATAGAAATAATAAAACAGTAGAAAATAGTTACTAAGCATTAGAAGAAAAGATAATACCCATAGGATGCCCCAAAGACAGCTCAAACAATGTTGTTAGTAAACATTTAACTATTTCCTGTCATCTGATCTTTTAATAATTGCATCCACTCTCCTTGGTCCTTTGGTTTTGTATACGATTGCTTTTATTTTGTTTTATTTTATGTTTTTACCTCAGCCATTAATACATTCACTTTTTTGCATTCTCTTGATACAAGTTTAATTTGCCTGGCTTTCCTTCAGCTTATTTCTGGTCTCTGCTCAGGAATCTCTCCTGACAGTACTCAGGGGATTATATGCAGTGCTAGAAATCAAACCAGAGTCAGCAGTATGTAAGGCAAATGCTTTACCCCTGTACTATTACTCTGGTCTGCTGATTTGGCTTTTTAAAAGTCCTAAAGGTCTTTGACATCTATTATTACCCAACTATATAAATTTTAGTTTGCATCATGCCTTCAAACCAAACGTTATAAAATTATTTCCATAAGATATCTATTTTATTAATTTTCTAATATAGATACTGTATAACTAAGTATGTTTATCTCATAAAAATTCTAAAAATAAATTCCTCTTTTTTTGATGCAATAACCCTGGCAGATAATTTTATGCCTCTATCAAATCAAGGACAAGAGCCTTGAAGAAGATGAGCTCTTTGTTTCTGTCACAGATTATGTCTTCAGTGCATTAGTTTAGGTGTTTTACGTATTCACACATAGATTTAATTGCTGCATCATAACCTTATTTGGCTAATGGATGAATGCTTGTGTTACATAGATCTCTCTTTTGCCCCCCTCAGAAAGACAAACTCAATAGACATTTTCATCTGAGGCTGCAGTAATGAAGGCATCGGAGTCTTAATCTAAGCATAATCACTTTGGGGAATTTATATTTAAGTGGAGAAATAAATGGTCATATTCTTTTACTCTACATCAATTTAGTAATTACTCCATCTGTTTAAAATAGACACTAGTCACAAGTTTAGAATTATGGAGGAGAAATTTATAATTTTACATAATTATAAATTATAAGTACTTCAAAGTAATTATGTCTTTAAGAAGTTATTTTAATATTCTCCTCATTTCCCAATCCCAGCAGTTAAAGATAAAAACTTAATCCTCAGTCAGCTCTACCAGTTACTGAATTAAAAAAGCTTTCTTGTATACATTGGTCAAGATAATGACACCAAACAAAATTTATCTTAAAATTGCATGCTAAACACAAGTGTGTCAAGACTTTAGATAGTGTATTTTACTTAAAGTATCAGAATTCAAAATTGATAACATTAAGCTTTAATCCCATGTTAAACCTCTTTCAGCTTTCCATTAAGTGTTTATGACAAAAATAGAAGTAAATGAAGTTAGAATCAGTTGTGGATGCTGAAAAGTGATAGAGCCAGGCAAAACACTTTTTTAAAAAAGGAGATGCAGCTATTGAGATTGAATCTATTCTTTGTTGATAATCCCCGAATCTAGAAAGATTTTCTTTACATATGTATAAACCATTTCATTACCCATGGTATGTTGCTAAAATATAGGCATGCAATTGACTTCTGCACATTAAATTTATGACTTAAACTTTTGCTCAATTGATATATAGTTGTATTTTTAAATTACTTGAGGCTTATATCTTTATATATAAATTTATCATCTATGGGGTGTTTTGCTGTAATTTTCTAAGTAAGTCTTTATTCTCCTGCATAATTGCATTGGAAGGCCTTTTATTTAGTACAACATCAATCAGGAGTAAGGTAAGAGAATTTTTGCCTTCTCCACATCTTAGGGGAAGCATTCAATATTTCAAAATTAATGGTGATATTAGTGGGGCCAGAGAGATGGTAATGTATATAAGGTGTTTGCTTGAAAGTTGTTAGCTTGAATTCAACCCCTGGCACAGCAAAAGGCCCTCTGAGCCCACCAGTGATGGCTGAGAGCAGAGTCAGGAGTAAGCCCCAAGAACTGCTGGTGTGGTCCAAAAGCCAAATAAAATAAAATAAAATAAAATGTTTTAAAATGAAAGGGTGATATTGGTGACTTGTTTCCCTTAAATGTCTTTTATTAGGTTAAGGAATTTTTCCCTTTGAGCTCTTATCTTAGAGTTATCACAAGTGTTAAATACTATGAGATATTTGATGTATATGCTTGTTTCAAACCTGTTCATATGGTAAATAATATCTACCTATTTTGTAATATTAAATAAATATTACTGATACAAAGTTTACTCAAATGATATCTCAATCTCACATCCCTTAAACAAATCTCAATTATTTGATTTATACATTATTTAAATTATTATTTTAAGTGACTTGTGTGTCTGTTTTCATGAGAGTAATTTGCAGTTATTTTCTTATTTTCCTTTGTTGTATGTGTGTGTGGGCTGGAGTGACAGCACAGCGGGTAAGGCGTTTGCCTTGCACACGGCCAACCAGACCAGTGGGAGTTCATTTCTTCTGCCTTCAATTCCTCCGCCCCTCTCAGTAACAAAAGTCTCACAATGTTACTGGACCTGCTCGAGCAAATCAATGAACAACGGGAGGACAGTAACAGTTATAGTGACAATGACAGTGACAGTGACAGTATATGTGTGTGTTAGGGGAAAAGGGGGTATTAGGCATTAGCCCAGAGCCTTGTGCAGGCAGGTGCTCTGCCTCTGAGTCACATCCTTAGCCATAGTCCCAACCCTAATTTTTTTGCTTATTTTTTGTGTGTAACAGAACATTTGGATTCAAGATAATTTAACACTGAAAATCTATATGTCCCATGTCCCTTGATTAATATTTGCAAAGTATTTCCTTTTTTTAATTGTTTTAGCTTTTATACATACCTTCATATGTATAAATATAATACCTACATATGTATATTTCATATAAGAAATATAAAGTTTATTTCTTATAGACTATATGTAGTTGGGCCATGATTAAAAAAAATCTATCCATAGCAGTATTTAGAGCAATTACATTTATTTACATTGAGATTAATTATTAGTGTATTTGAGATTTACTCTATCACCTTATTTGTCTTCTATCTAATCCCAGTTTTATTGACTCTTTTTTTCTGCTTTTTAGAGTAACTTTTTTTCCTTATCTTATGTAAACTGCTTTATTCTATTTCTTACTTATGATGGATAGCTCTGCTATATTTTGGATGCTCTAAAATAGCCCTGTTCAGTAGAAATATAAGTATATGTAATTTACCTAGAAATCATACTAAAATTTAAACAATAAATAGTATTATAAGTGGATTATTATTAGCAATATAATACTAATACAGTACATTTTAAAACTTTTATCACATGTAATACATATAATCAATAATGAGAAAGACTGACATTAGATTGTTTCTCTGAAATTCATGTACATGCTCTGAAAAAAATGACATCATTATTTATGTAAACTTCTATCAAAGTAATCTAAATACAATCTGAAAGAATTGTTTTAAAAAATTGAGGACTCTTCCACAAAACAACTGACCTATACTCTTTAAAAATTTCATTGTGATGAAGACAAAATAAGCTGAAGGACTGATTTAGGTCAGAGAATATGAAACAGACATGTCAGCTAGATGCAATGTGTGATCCCTGATGGGATCCGGAATCAGGAAAAATACAAAAATTTAAAAGCACATTACAGAAATAATTTGAGAAATTTAATAATGCACTGTAAATTCAATAATAGCATTGCATGAAAATAAAATACAGTGAACTTTATCATTTTACTTGTTTCACATTGAGTTATCCTTGTTTTAAGGAAATGAATTCAGGGCTGTTTGGGAATAATGTTTTTGATATCTGTAATTGATCCTCAAGTAATTCAGTAGCAATTAAACTGATAGATATTAAATAATATGCGTTGGGTAGGAGCAATGGTAAGGCAGCTAAGGCATTTTCATTGCACGGAGCCAACCTGGGTTTGATCCACAGCAGCCCATATAGTCCCCTGAGCATCACCATGGGTGCTCCATAAGCACAGAGCCAGAAGTAACCCCTGAGCATTGTCAAATGTACCCCAAAACCAAAATAAATAAATAAATAGCATACCTTATTTTTATATGGAAAGAATAATAAATGTGTTTAAAATAATAACAATTGGTAAATATTTAATCATACTTTGAGTTATCTTGAAATTTTCCTGTGAGCTCTTTTCTGTAATAAAAATTTTAAAGTAGCAATTTTTGAAAGGTTACTAGTTATATGATTAACCAAATGATGAATATATGTAACATACTATGGGTTAAAAGAATCCACATTATAATAATAAAAATTCTCCCCCAAGATAGCGAGTATCTCAGTATAGTATTAATAAATATCACAGTTTTTTCTTTTAAAATAAATGACCTGATTAAAACTTGCACAAAAAAGACTAATCAGGAATATACAAGAACAAAGATACAACCTTATTTAGCAATGATTAAAGTATAATAAACAGTTACAAAGTAAAAAAAAGGTAAAGGTAAAGGCCCTCCCGTTGATCGTCGATTTGCTCGAGCGGGCCCAGTAACGTCTCCATTGGAGACTTTGGTGTTACTGTGTCTGGCATATCGAATACTCTCGGTAGCTTGCCGGGCTCTCCGAGAGGGGCGGAGGAATCGAACTCGGGTCAGCCATGTTGGCCGCTTGTGAGGCGAACGCCCTACCCGCTGTGCTATCGCTCCAGCCCAAAGTAAAAAAGTAATATAGTAAATAAGATAGTATTGTTTTCTTCCAAGTTTGAGCAAACCTAACAACAAAACAATAGTTCAAGAACAAATGTAAATATGTATTCACAAAATATTAATTTGAATTTAAGGAATGAATGCTATAGTTCTCATGATTACCCAACACGTGAATACTTTCTGAAGCATAACACACTATTTCCTAATAAAAGCTAAGGATCATGTATCAAATTAACTTGTGTTTTAAGAGATCATAAAAATGTCCAGCATAGGGAATAGAGAGAGAGCTCAAGTGATAGTGCTCTTAGTTAGCATGTGAGAGGTCCTAAGTTCAACTCTCAGCACCTCATGGCTCCAATGACTGCTGGATGCAGTCTTGATGGTCCCTGAACACCAAAGATTCTAGCATTGAACCATTTTCTGAAGTACCAGCATGCTGAGCATCTTCAACAGCTAGTGGCTCCAGATCCCCAAGCACTGCTGGGGGTGACCCCTCTCTGAAACTACTTTTAAAAATCCACTCTGATCACTGCAGATTCAGATCTGTACTACTCCAGATCTTGACTCACATTTCTCAGAGAGTACCAGATGAAATAGAGTTTCTAGAGTTAGAGAGCAGACAGGCTAGGTCAATAGTACAGTGGGATTTGATACTGATTTTACTGAAATAGGACCGAGGGACAATGTACAAGAATATAGTGGATTACAGCACTGTATAGGGAAGAGCAACATTCACTGCAGATCTACCATGAAGTTCCTTGTCACCTGAGGAGTCTGAAAGTTGAAGTGGCTACATTTTTGTATCCATGGTCTATAAGACATGATCTGTAGTATGTCTATGATCCAACTTAAAAAATATTTTTTATTTTTCTTTCTCTTTCTTTTTTGGGGGAGAAGGTGGAGTTTCTGTCTAAACATTAAGAGGAGATCCTGTTAAAATACTGATGCATGTTATTAATTTGGATATTGAATTGAACCTGAAACTTATATACTGATATAATGCAATGTTACGCAATAAAAAACTTACTGAAAATAAAAAAATTACACTCATTCTGAAACCATCATTTACAAAAACATTATTCCAACATTATTCATCTAAATCCCTTTATCATAATTTTGTTTTTAAATTGAATTCTAATATTACTTTATTTTAAAATTTTATCTTGGCACCTTGATAAACGTATTGCACAGTATCACAAAAATAATTTCACCTATGGTAATTAGTATCACATTTTAATGTATCTTGATGCATCTCTTCTGTTGTATTTTTTGTGAAATAAGATTATGTCATACATAATGACATAATGAGTTTTTGTTTCAGTATTGCCAACTGCTGCCCACAGGCAAATCTGGATTGCTACTTGAGTTTGCAAATAAAGTTTAATTCGAGCAGAGCCACGCTCATTCATTTGTACATTGTCTATAGATTCATTTCTGCTATAATAATAGAACCCGGTGGTTACCACAACAGAGCCAGCTGGACTGTAAAACAGAAAATACTATCTTGCCTTCTACAAAAGTAGTTTGCCAACCATGATGTATTGTGCACTTTTTTTCATTCTCCTATCATAACATAAACTATGTAATTGCTACAAATCCATTGCAGTTTTATATTATGGTTTAATTTCTCATATGTTAAATGGAGATCTTAATCTTAAATTCATGATTATCAAAATAAACATCATAAATGTTATTTTATAGCATAATATTTTAGTAAAGTAGGAAATACTTTCTTTTTTGTTTTTTGTTTTTTCCAGGGGGAACACCCAGCAGAATGCACCTTACTCTTAGCACCCCCTTACTCTTTAACTTGGTTCTTAGTAATCATTCTTTGCAGTGCTTGGGGAACCCAAGTGCAGACCTGGGTATTGAACCAGAGTTGGCTATGAGCACTCCAAGTGCCTTATCCCCTGTATTATTTCTTGGGCCTGATGAAAATGGTACTTCATATTCAGTAGAATTGAATGACTTTAGTATTGTTAAACTTAAAATGGTAGCACTGTAGCACTGTCTTCTCTGATTTGCTCGAGCGAGCACCAGTAACATCTCCATCGTGAGACTTGTTTTTGATGTTCTTGGCATACCAAATACGCCATGGGGAGTTTGCTAGGCTCTGCCATGCGAATGGGATACTTTCCCGGGAGGGAAAGGGTGTTGTTTCCTTCACCTCCTCCCCACCCCCCCTCCCCAATCCCTGGCTGCAAGGTGGCTGCCGCCTCAGAGCTTATAGGAAGCCAGGTATGAGCCCACAGTGACGGGGCAACTGCAGTCTCATGGGAAAAGGGGCAGTACCGGCTCGTCCTTCATGCCCTACCGAGGTCACGAGTTGCCCCCCACAAGCAGCTCTCCGGCACAGCCATGTCTCCGGAGGCAAAAGGACTTAATCCAGAGCCCAGCAGTTGCAGCAGAAAAGTGAATGGACCATGCGTTAAACTACAGCACCATGCCTCCCCGGGAGGGAAAGGGTGTTGCTCCCTTCTGCCTTCCCCCCTACTCTCCACCCCTGGCAGCAAGGTGGCCGCCGCTTCAGAGCTTATAGGAAAGCCAGATATAAGCCGGCGGTGATGGGGCAAATGCAGTCTCATGGGAAGGGGGGCGCGGTACCTGCTCGTCTTTCACACCCTATCAAGGTCACAAGTTGCCCCCCACAAGTGGCTCTCTGGCACAGCCATAACACCAGACCCACAGAAACCAATTTCGTAATTATCTGGCTCTTTGCAGAAATCCAAAATCATTATATGATTCTCATAACCTGCTATAGAAAACAAAGTATTTCACAATGCCTTTTTAGCAATTCTGATTGTTGGGAGGGGGGGAATTCTAAACAATAATGGTGCATCTTTTATCAAAATAATGAGTGTAATCAATGTAGAGAAGAGTTAAGTAGAAATCATCTGCCTCACAGGCATTGGGAGGGGTGGAGGGGGGGAATATTGGGGTTCTTGGTGGTGAAAAATGAGTACTGGTGAAGGGAAAGGTGTTTGATCATTGTATGACCGAGACTCTGACCTGAAAGCTTTGTAACTTTTCCCACAGTGATTCAATAAATAAATATAAGAAGAAAAAAATTTTAAAATATATTAAAAATATTAAGTACTTAACTTGGACATCCAACAAATATTAAAAATCCTCATGTTTTGGGCTAGAGAGATAGGTGCTTGACTCTCAAGCAACCATCCAGGGTTTCGACCAAGCACTATTCTGAGTTATTCCTGAGCAGAGAGCCAAGATTGTGCCCTGAGCACTGCCCGGTGTGGCAATAACAATAATAGTAATAAAAATCTTGCCTGATAACAAGGTATTGTCTCCTCATTGTTTGTATGAAGCTGATGCAGAACATTTGCAGTTTAAAAAATATAAATTAACTTTTAAAAACTGGGGAGATATCTCAAAATATTGGGATACATGCTTTGCATGTTGGTTGTCCAAGTTAAGTACCTAGCATCACATTATTCCCCAAGGATAGCAGCCAGCAGACCCTGAGCTCTGAGTCATGAGTAAGTAGCTCCTGAACAATTGCAGAGTGTGACCCCCCAAACAGTTTCTAAACTCTTCTATTAACCTTCATCACATTTTAGTCACCACAATTAGCTTGGCTAACATTCATCAACACTAACTCAAATGTTTTTCTGATTAGAACTTCTAAGATATCTCAACGATTTTCAAATACTCTGTGTAGTATCATTGACAACAAACCAAGCTGTATGTCACATCCTAATAATATGTTTGTAATCACTCTGTATGTTTCTACTCCATTCACCTCCCCCACCTTTACTTTTGCTAACAACCATGTTGCTTTATGGGTTATGTTTCTAAGGTCTCATATATGAAGAGGTCATACAGTACTTGTCTTTCTCTGTCTGACTTTGTTCACTTAGTTTAATGCCCTCAAAGTTCATCCATGTTGTCAAAAGTGAAAGCTTACTTCTTCTTTGTTACCTTTCCTGAGATTTTCTAACCCATAAACATATGTATATAAAATATATATATACTAAATAAAATAATTTTACACAAAATATCACAGCGGGTAGGGCGTTTGCCTTGCATGCAGCCAACATGGTCGACCCGAGTTCGATTCCTCCGCCCCTCTCAGAGAGCCCGGCAAGCTACCGAGAGTATCTCGCCCACATGGCAGAGCCTGGCAAGCTCCCTGTGACGTATTCGATATGCCAAACACAGTAACAACGAGTCTCACGATGGAGACGTTACTGGGCCCGCTCGAGCAAATCAATGAACAACAGGAGGACAGTGACAGTGACCAGTGACATAAAATAGATTTATATGTTCATGTATATATAAACATAAACATAAATGCAACGTCTTATTCTCTAGTTTTCACTCTCAGTGAACCCAGCAGGCTACTGAGAGTATCCTACCCGCATATATGCTTGATTGGGAACACCTGTAAAGGTGATTAGAGGCTTTCCCCAAAAGCCTCCATCCCTCTCAGAGAGCCCGGCAAGCTACTGAAAGTATCCTGCCCGCACGGCAGAGACTGGCACGCTACCCGTGGCGTACTCGATGTGCCAAGAACAGTAACAATGATGGTCCTCATTCCCCTGACCCTGAAAGAGACCCCAGTATGCCATCGGGCTACACTAGCACCTGACAGGAACGAATGGAGACATTACTGGCACCCACTCAAGCAAATCATTGAACAACAGGGTGATAGTGATAATATACTATATATGTGGCTCTCCCACGTTTGCGTCTTGATAAGATTTCTTAGACTTACAATGTCTTATAAATCTTATACTTTTTTTATGAAATTAAAAGTGTAATAATACAAGGCCAAAAACAAAAATTGATACAAGCAGGGTAGGAGATAAATAATGCTACTGATCAAGCTTAGTTTAAAGGATATTTAATTGCCATGCACATCTTTAGAGGTAATATTATGGAATCAATTGTAGTCAGCAGGTAAATTAATTTAAACTGGAGAATAGATGGGTTATTCATTTATTTGTATAAACATCAATTTTTAAAAGTCATATCTTCCCTTTGATAACATCTTTCCCCATACCTTTGTAAATGTAAGTATATGTATAGGTTAAATAAAGTTAAATAAACATAATCAAATATATATATGAAAGATATAGGGGATGTAATTTATTTTCCTTTCTCTGTTCTCTTTATTTTCCCTTTTAACTGCTTTTATATCACTTATACTTGAGACAAAGTTAATTCAAGGCAAAGATAACTCTACAAAACCATGCTTCTGGTTTACATTACCAGGCATAGTTCTAAAATTCATCTTAAGATGTGCTTCAAACTGACGCAGAAAGCATTGCCAAAGAGGACAGTTGAGGTTAAACCGTTCATAAATAATTATAAACAAATGAATTGTTTACTTAGTCTGTACTGTTTAGGGAATGAGTTCTGTTCCAATTTTCAAAGCCCCGACATCCAACCTACCGTTTGCCACCTTATGCTGTCCTTATGCAAATCACAGGTTCTAACAGCAAGGAAAGAATTTCAAAACCAAAGCTTCTGCTTTTCTGTTATGTGATGCTCTCCTCATTTGAAAGCACAGCAACAGTGAACTTATCAAAACAGCATTTTCATGTTAGACTCCAATAGCTTGGTAGTGCCCTGCAAAAATAACCCCCAGAACATACTCAATGGGTTCAAATGTGTCTTTATTTCAGAGCGTGTGCAGGAAGCCAGTTTACACATGCACAGAATAACTAAGAGGTAGGTTACTTTCCCCTTTAGAATGAATTTCTCCTGTTGCGTGTTTTCTATAAGAGAAACATTACATTTAATGCCACTGAAAATACTCTCATGATGTCAGACACAAACTTTGTTTATTATTCTCATAAGTCCACCTATAAAAATAGGCAGACTTTCAAGATTCATTTTGAGATGTTCTGAGTAAGTTAATATTTGTCGTTCTTCAAACCTAAGCATTTTGGCCCTTCAGTCGTCTTACTGCTAATGTCTCTTAACTTTGCTTTATTCCTAATGCATTATTTTACTAGATTTATACTGTTATTTAAGCATATTTTTTGTGGTTAGCAAAATAATTCAAACATTATATAAGTGAATATAAGAAATCATTAAAACTCATCACTCCTGTGCTACCCTTCCCTATTACAACGCCATCCTCAGAATAAACACATCATAATAACATGAAAGTAGCATTTCCTTTAAAACATGCACACACAAAACATATATGTCTATATATGCATTTATATACTTAAATATTCCAACAAAACTCATATCATCCCCTGGGGCCGAAGAGATTGTACAGTGGGAAAGTTGCATGCCTGCACATGCTGACCAGAGATCAATCCCTGGAACCATATGTGATTCCCTGAGCAGTGCCAGGAGTGATCCCAGAGCACAACTCAGGAGTAAGCCCCAAGAACAGTCAGGTGTTGCCCCAATAGTGCACACAGGAAAAAGTCTCTCATATCATCCTCTTGTACTTTGAAAATATTGACTTAATGGTATATAATAGGTGTTACCTAAGAAAGCCACTGTCACTGTCCTCCTGTTGTTTACCGATTTGCTTGAACAGGTCCAGCAATGTTTCCATTGTGATATTTGTTACTGTGTTTGGCCACCAACTATTTTTTAACAGCAATATATTACACTTCTCCATAGGCTGGTCATATGCTCCATGTCACCAACCACTCTGTCACTGTCCTTCCGTTGTTCATCAATTTTCTCGAGTGGGCCCAGTAACGTCTCCATTGTGAGACTTGGTTGTTACTGTGTTTGGCATATCGAATACGTCACGGGTAGCTGAATATGGGTACGCACGAATACGTGCGGGCGAGATACTCTCGGTAGCTTGGCGAGATACTCTTGGTAGCTTGCCGGGCTCTCCGAGAGGGGTGGAGGAATCGAACTCAGGTCGGCCATGTTGGCTGCGTATAAGGCAAATGCCCTACCCGCTGTGCTATCACTCCAGCCCACTCATAAGTGTTATTTTGTTTTCAATTATTTAATTCTTTAAATTGCTATCATCCATATCATTGTACATATATGTCACCACAGTATTTGTTAACGGTTATTTATAAGGCATTTACTATCGTCCCAGGACTGTTCCCAGTATTTCATTTATTTAATCTCCAAACAGAAATTGGACTTCAGTGTTATTATTATCTGCTGTTTGGAATTAGGCTAATTAAACAAACAAATAGCTTTCTCACGTAACTTTTGAGTAACAGAGTCAAAATTCAAATTCAAGCTATCTACTTCCCCAACCCTGTGGTTGAGTGAAGAAACTATTCTGTACTTGAGGTACAGAAAAATTCTGTTTTGCTTTTAACTCTTTAATTATTATTGTTGTTGTTGCTATTATCTATGTAATATGGCTTATGATAGAATTAACATTTATGCTCAAAATCAAAACTGTTTTTTTGGGGGGTTGACAGTTGAGTGCTCAGGCCTTACTCCTGATTCTGTGCTCAAAGATCATGCCTAGTTGAGAACTGTAGGTGGTGTTAGGGATCAAACTGGGATAAATTACATGCAAGGAAAGTACCGTGACTCCTATACCATCTCTCAAGATGGTATCCAGCACTCTTCTCCCTTCAAAATCCAGCACTCTTAATCACTGCTCTGCATTGTATTAATTGCACTTACTATGGGTGAAAGCCCAAAATTTTAAAATTCATTTCCTTTCCTCTGAACTACTTAGATCTTTAATCATGAGGCCATTGATTTATCCAAGTTTCTTCATACTTTGGCACTGAACTTGTGTAAAGGAATCATTCTCTTGACGATATCCCAATTCTATATTCTTAACAGCCCTAGTTCTCCCATTCCAGAATCCTATTCCAACTTTTGTCATTTACGCCCACCCAGAACCTTGGCAACATTTTTTGATGACTGTCAACAGTATAAAGACATGGGAACAGCTCGTGACACTTATGATACAGTATTTGGGGGAAATAATAAATATTTGGAATGTGAGTGTCATAAAAGCATTGCCATGAGGATAATCTGAACATTTTTGAGATAGAAAATTAATTTCTTCATCACTATAATGAAGAAATTACTGAAAGTATCTCTGAGGTCTATTTAGCACTGAACTTAGTGATAGATCACTAGATTTTTTGAGTTAATTATTCATAGATCCATTATCCAATTGTAGGTTTCTCCTGAGCTATGAGTCTGAACTCACCTAATCATTTCAGGCAGTACAAATTCCAGCTTAGGCAATATAAACAAGGCATCAATTTTCATTTTAATGATTTGACTGAGCTGGTGAGCCAGTATAAGCAGATCAGTAGCTTCTTCTTTCCAGGATGTTACTCAAGATCATTTACATGAAATATGGCCATAATGGGGGTGAGAAATCCTTGGTGTAGGACTTTGGAATTATTCATAATTAACTTTGGAGAAATATGTGTTTGGTGTATAATTTGAAAGTGTGAACTATAGTTTTCAGATGTTAGCAAGATAACTGGCTTCATGACTGTAAATGTTTTAGAGGTTATAATTCCATGCCACTTCAAGGTATATGTTGCCACACCACAACTACCAAAGTACCAGTATTCCCCACTACACTCTCTCCCATATCTATCTCATTTCTCCACCCTCCTCTGGCATCCTCTTCTCTGAAGTGGATGAGCTTGTTTTCATCTGGTTTTGTCTGTCCCTTACTTTGCTCCTCTAGATCCCACATATGAATGAGATCATTTGATCATTGTTTTCATTCTGACTTACTTAGTTTAGTAATGACTCCCTTCGTTTCTATCCAATTTTTTTGCAAAGGGAAAATTTTATATTTTTCCTATGACTAAATATCATTTCATTGTAGATAGATAGATAGATAGATAAATAGATAGATAGATAGATAGATAGATAGATAGGCAGACTTTACTTTCTCTATATGTCATTACAGCACAATCAAAAAGGCCAGAAACAGTAAGTGTTGGCAGGCATATGGAGTAATAAACATTCTCATCCACTGCTGGTAGGAATATAAACTGGTCTAGTCTCTATGGACAATCACGGAAATATTCATAAGAATATTAAAATATAATCTACCAGATGATTTAGCAATTCTACTCCTACATATCTTCTCAAAGAACACCAAAATAGAAATCCACATTGGTATATCCATGTCTATTTTCATTGCAGATCTATTTACAATAGCCAAGATATGAAAATAACCATATATTTTGTATTTGTCCAGAAGATTGTGGGTGCTTGGGTCAAGACAAAACACTTAAGTAGAAACTTCTCAGGTCTTCAGACAAAATATGAAAAGAAAGCTGTTAAAAATGTGAAAGAGAAAGTTATTATCTGGTACCAAAGAAATAGTCCATATGTAACAGAATTCCAAAACTATTGACATCTTAAATTCAAGGACAGAGTCCAAGTAAGTGGGCTCTTATGCTGTCAGATAATAGTACTTTACGACAAATATATTTTTTATAGGAAGCTACAGTGTTGCCAGGGCTACATTGGTGAATCTATACACAAACATTTCTTAAAGTGAAATTGAATATATATCCAGATTAATTATAAAATTTTCATCAGAAAAATAAATTTTTTAGAAATTTTTTATTATCTAAATTAAAACTCATTTTAGTTAGTTGATTCCATTAAAAAGTCTCTAACTCAAATTTATATAACACTAGTGACTGTCCCATAGATCTTTTTTGTGGGCTTAGAAAGTTAACTTATTCGGAAAGTCTTTATAAGTTATAAATATCCAGCAAGTATGTCACTGTCCTCCCGTTGTTCATGGATTTGCTTGAGGAGGCCTAGTAACATCTCCACTGAAGACTTTGCTGTTACTGTGTTTGGCATATCGAATATAGGCATGATTATTCTTGTTATCATTATGGTATTTAATTTTCTCAAAATAGAACTCATCTGCACGAATATTTATTACTTGTTTGCTTTGCTGCTTTCCTTGGCCTTTTTCTTTGTTTATGAGATACAAGGGACATACAAACTGATACAGCAGGGACTACCAGAGAAAAGAATGCAGCTAATTCTGTTTGTTCTTAAATATTCTCAACCAGCTGCTCTTCTCAGAAATTTCAAGACTTAAATCCAACTCTTTCAGTTTCCACAACTCGTTCTTTTAACTACTGGAACATGAGATTGTCTTTGAATCCTTCATAATGTTTGTTTTCTTTTTTAAAAAAAAATTGACAATCATTGTCACAGATAATTATGGGGCAAGGAGGAGATGGAATCCCTTAAGTGTTGAAGTAACAAAATTCAACAAATAGTTACCCATTTTTTTCTCAAGAATTACACAACCATTACATTTTACTGGTCTGCATATGAGAAGCATTCACAGAGATTGCTTAAAACAAATTTGGGCATCAGGAGCCAAGATGTAAACAATGTACTTTTACACATCAAGGCTGCTCAATCATATTTATTCTAAGATACTTCAACAAGTTAAGTGGTTCCTAGTAGACTTTCCTGGAACCAGCACTATACTTTTTAATTATCTTGAGAATTTAAATAAAAATGCCTAAATTCTCAGTTCTCTTGATGAATTATTGAGTCGTAACCTCTGGTGTAGAATTCAGAAATCTAAGTGCTGTTCATGGTTGCTCATGCCTAACTGAATAGTGAGTGCCACTGGTGACGGATTTGATAACATACCTATAGCTACAAAAGTGGGTTCTAATTCTAATTCTAATTCTCCTCAAATTAAGTAGATTAAAAGAATTAGGAATTTTAAGCTGAGTATATCTATTATATAGAAAAAAATCATGGTGACTTGTACTCAATGCAATGTCAATGACAAAGGTTGAATTCTAGTGAATTTTGTTCTAATTTATGTAACACCAAATCTTATGGTAATAGAAAAATTTTCAAATGAGTGACACTGGGACAAAAAGACACTTTACTTGCACGCAGATAAATCAAGTTCAATCCCTGGCATCTCATATAGTCCCCTGAGCCAGGAGTGAGTCCTGAGTGCAGAGCCAGGAGTAATCTCTAAGCATTATTAGGTATGCTCCTCCCCATCTTGCCCTTCCAAAAACACGCCGCCAAAATGAATAAATAAATAAACAAAACTCAAGTGAGTGACACTATTGAAGCTGAACATATCTTCCAATGTTGGAATCTATAATGGAGCTACTGCAGCTTTGCAAGCTATCTACTGCTTTTCCCCCACTAGAATAAAAAGGGGGCTGGAGCAATTGCATAGCAGGCAGGACATTTGTTTTGCATGCGACAGAACCGGGTTCTATTCCCAGCAACCCATATTGTCTCCCTGCACTGCCAGGAGTAAATCCTGAGTGCAGAGCCAGGAGTAAGCCTTGTGCAAGGCCGGGTGTGACCCACAAAGAAAAAAATAGAATAAAAAGTAACAAGAAAACATCATAATCCAGAAAAAGTTGCATGCTAAATTATCTATGAAAAATTATACACAATCCTGGAAAGTCAGAGTGAATAAAGCATTCGGACAATGTCAGAAAGGATATGGTCTGTGAATAAAGTCATTCAAAAACACATTAGGGAAAAATTAAATTACTTAATTCCCATAAAACTATATCAGGTCCACAATTTGTGCCACTCTGGTTGCCATAAAATAAATTGAATTACATGATTTCACCTAAAGAATTGTGAGTTGGAGACAAATTTGCTTAAAATGTCTCATTTATCTGTATGGTTCTTTTGATCATAACGTAAGTTATTCATGTGAATAATTTCCATTTTTTGCTGTTTCAATAGTTTTTCTTTAATATTGGAACAACTCAATTAGATTTCATAAATGACTGAGGGAAAGTAAGATTTAATATGCTCATAACTCAGAATATAAAAAACACATTGGGTTTTATCCACTGAAAATGCAAATTTGTTAAATAACTTTTTTCTTTTACCATTTTCTAATAGGCTAACAGAGAATATATTATGTATTTTTCAGGTAAATAGAACAATTGTATTGCTTCACATCTAAACAATACCTTATCAACTATTGTTTCTACCAGGTTAAATGCATTCTCTCTTCTTTTTGAAAAAACATCTGATCCCCGGCACTGGGATCTAAGAACTGAAATCATGTCTCTGTGGAGGAACATCACCTAGACTTGCTATAAACCACAATAAGCTGGACAGTTTGAATTTTGTAAATTTGGACAGTTTTTTTTGTGTGTGTGTGTGTGTGTGTGTGTGTGTGTGTGTGTGTGTGTGTGTTGGTCCAAACAGATAGAAAGGAAGAAAGTGGGGCAGGAGGAGTTTTCAGTTATTCCGTAGTCAAGATCAGAGTCACCATCTCTATCAGCTGCTGTTCTTCCAGTAGATCTGGCTCAGTGATTCCTCTAACAAGGCTCTTGTTGTATTTTTATAGTTAAACACCACAGGAGGAGTCTAAAATGTTCACAGTGGAATACATTCGTGCAAACACTTCTAAGAGTTGTTTTTGAAGCCCATGTGTATTTTAGTTTCATCCCTTGTGCTGTTTTTTTGTTACTTGTAAAAATTTAGTGTCTTTATTTTCTTTCCTGTTACTCCAACGGCAAGCAGTATTTTCTTGATCATAAATATTTTTTATTGAAATACTTGCCCTAGGTCTTCGTATAAGTGCTCGTGTAACTGTTGATGGTAACACAGAGTTTAAATTTGTAAAAATGTTTTTGGAAAATAGAAATTTTTTGTTGCTCTACAAAATTTTGGAGATGGTGACTTGGTGGAAAGCAATTTGAGAATTCCAAGATTCTCTCTGTGTGTAGGTGTGTGTGTGTGTGTGTGTGTGTTTGTGTGTGTGTGTGTGTGTGTGTGTGTGTGTGTGTTTAATGCTGGGGAAAAGGTCTTTGTTCACGTGAAAACTAGGAAATGCATCTCTGTGTCTTTGTGGTTTCAATGTAAAAGAATATTTTTACAAATATACTAGTTTCAGTGGAGTTTGAAGGAGAAAAGTCCTTTGTGAAATAAAACAACATGTTGATTTGAAACTGTTCTTATGTCAATACAGGGAGGTATCACAATAAAGTGATCTCTTGCTCTCTCTCTCTCTCTCTCTCTCTCTCTCTCTCTCTCTCACACACACACACATACACACAAAAAAATCATTTTAAGAGGTGATTTCCAAGAGCTTTTCTTGAGTGTGTTTTCAGACCAAAATTTTCTGAATTGATAGAAAATAATCTTTTGAGAAAACTTATTTTAATAAATTATTACACATGCAGAAAAATTGATCACATTGACTGGATCTGTCCACAACATGAAAAAATAAAATGGATTTTCATAGTGCTGTTATTTTCTATAGTGTTCAAAGTACTGGTTTCTAAACACTGTGCTTTGTTCACTTATTAAAACAAAGTTATACAAGCCCGCTAAGAGTGATTCCTGAGCACAGAGCCAGAGGTAAGGCCTGAGTACTGGATGTTTCCCCCAAATAAAAACAAAACAAAACAAAACAACACTTACTAGACTTTATGATTCACTTTTTTAAATAATATAGCACAACATCTGGAACACAGCTGATAAACCGATTGTTTAATTAATACTTTAATTTTAAACTGATAGTTTAATTAATTAACACTTTAATTTAACTTTGATAGTTCACTTATGGCTTCTTTTTGACTAGTTTTATAGAGTTCTGAGACTAAAAAACTAGTCAAAAAGAAGCCATTTTATTACTCTGCAGCATGAAATCAGAAAGACTGTAAGACTAAGCTAACAGTGCTTTCACCTCCAAGATAAATAATAGCCAGCAGCTCTCATCAAACATTTTATTTTAATCATCTAGTTGATAACCCAATTATACATATGATCCTACTGGTATGCTTCAGCAGAGGATTAAGCAGATTGCTTATGAAGCAATAGGCAGAAAACAGTTACTACTTCAGTTTATGTTTTCAAAAATATTATAGATTGAACAAATGAGCCCAAAATTCTTTTCCTCCTTTCAGTGATTCTTGTTATATAATAACGCAATTTTTTTCATTAAAGGTGGAGTTGTTTCTCACTTATGATGCCAATATATCCAAATGATCGTCTTTGTCCAAGAGACAAGAGGAAACCTGTCACAAATACAGGCATCAAAAATAATCTATGTTGGGTTTCACTCTTACTAAACTTTGTCACCCTGTGAAGGAACAGAGAAGGGCCATGAACAAGATATATCAACTCTGGCTATCATTTCAGCCTAGAGACAGTTGATATAGTACAAGGCCATCTACAGCCCACTGGCTGCAGAAGCTTGGGTGATCACAAACAGAACTACCCAATAGACCCAGAAAATACAACTCCTGCAGAGAAATGTGAACTAAACAGAATGGATGTTTTCAACCATTCCATTTCAGAGCAGTTTGTTAAGCATCAAAAACTGACATAAGGAGGTAATGTTTTATCATAAGGCAGAAGAAGAAAAAAAATTAAAATCTGCTGTTGTTTGGTTGCTCCATAAGAATATCTCTCAAAGTTGACCATATATGGTCCCCTGAGCACAGTCAGGAGTGACCCCTGTCACACACAGAGCCAGTAGTAGCCCTTGAGCACAGCTGAGAATGGCTCAACCCTCCCTTTAGAAAAATAGTTTTTAACTTGAACCAGTGGTTGCTTATTGAGAAGCATGTTGTTTAACTTCACATTTTCTATGATTTTCAGTTTTCTGTGGTTAATTTCTAATATATTCGTACTCAGTTTCTAATTTTATAGCATTGTGAGAGAGAAAATATTCAGTAGAATCTCAATTTTAGTAATTTTATTCAGGCCTGCTTTGTTTACCAGGATAAAAATATATCTTAGAGTACACTTTTTGTGTACAAAAGGAAAACATAAATTCCATGTTTTGAGTGAAAAGTTCCATAAATATCTATTAATCGCACTTGTTCTAATTTACATTTAAGCCCATTGTTTATTCTCTGTCTAGTTTATTTGTTCATAGTTGTAAATTGGGTGCTAAAGTTCCTCACGTTTATTACATTGTTAGTGCTATAAATAATTGTTTTATATATTTATCAAAATAGTACATATATAATGTACATATACATATATAATAGAATCTTATATTAAGTTCTTAATACATCATATTCACCCTTATTATTTTTAATATTTTTAAATAAGGTAATTTGGGGTAATAACATGCTTTTATATTTATCTATAAACTCTACTCCTTCATTTCTGGATAAGAATCTAATAAGTCAGAGTAGTCTCACTTGAAAATATTTTTTTCCTTTGGTAGATTGTGTATAATGTTCCATTCCTTTATGGTCTACAAATTTCTACTAAAATGTCCAGTTCGTATTCCAGGGTTTCCCTTTCATGTGATTTAATTTTATTTAGATGCCTCCAGTTTCATGTTCTTACCTTTAGTTTTTACCTCTTTCATTATAACATATAATGGGGTATGTTTGGCTTATTTTTTTTGAGGACTCTGAAGCATTTATATTTGACTCTGAAGCGTTTATACATTGGTTCATTCCCTCAGCAAAATTCTTTGTGCCCCCTTTTGTGTCAAATAAGGTTTTGACACTTTTATCTTTTTCTCCTTTGGGGAACCTTAAGATGCAGATATTGTTTCTTTCCATGTTATTCCAAAATGTTCTTATGTTGTTTTTGCATGTTTCAATTCTTTTTCTTTCTGCCATAATTTCCAACATGTTAGCTCTAACAGTTATTTCTCATTTCCCATTAAAACCCTTTGTTGTAGATTTTCAGTGTAGCCATTGAGTTTTTAGCTGTTATTTCTGTGAAACATTAAAATATTTACCCTGTTCTTTTTGTAATTCTCATTTTGTTCCCCTATTTTATTTTCTTATTTTGTTAAGCAATGTTAAAATCATTGTTTTCAACTCTTGTTCAGATAAATTCTCCAGTTCTGTTATGACTGAATTTTTTTAACTGCATTTTTGTCTTGTCCTATCACTTGTGGTGGAGTCGCCCACTTCTTTAAGTTGTGCATTAATTTATGAGTTAAGCTTAACGTTTGTTTTCTTTAAGCTGATGTACAAGCTTTATATTAAATTTACTGGCTGCAGGCTGTAACCCTAAATTATTTTCCCAGTATACTGTGGCAACTTTCGCTTTACATGTTGACACCTCTGACCCCATTCGCTGGGGCTCTCAAGCGTCACAGGGAGGAGACCAAACCATGTGGAGCAGAATTGCATCCAGAGACTACCACAAGTGCAAGCCACCCTAAAAACAGTTGGTGTCCAGGCTGAAGGGGAGATTTGCAACTACCTTCTCCTCTATGCCAGATCAGGTGCCAGAGTTTTCAGAGTCATCTCTGGTTATTCATTACTGACCCCAGCTGGGTCCATGTCCAATCCATAGGTTTGCAAATTGAATCTTCCACAGGCTTGCAGACAGGAGGAGTGACCTAGGAGCTATTCTCTGGAAGATAGTCAAGTCACAGTTTTTCTAGCCTCCCTGATGCTCCGGATTTCTGCTCTCTGGAAAGACATTGCTCTTGTAAACACCTGGACCTTTTTTCTAGAACTGTGTTGTTTGTTTGTTTTGTTTTAATTAATTTTGTTGAAAACAAGGAAGAAGGTGAGTCTGGTCTCTTCTGTCTTCTGCCCTCTTGCTGGAAGAGTTAAGATATTTCTGGTAGTTTAGATCCGTAATAGTCCCATCCCATCCCATCCCCAGAAGAGATTTCTGTTTTCCATTTTGTTTTGTTTTGTCTAGAGCAACAACAGTTTTAAAATATGCCCTGAGAGATGCTATTTTCGAATCTCCTTTCAGTGGTTAAAGCTCTCCATTCATGGAGGATACAGAGGGGAAGGGCATGCATGTGCCTTCCTCCTGACAAAGGCTTTTTCTGGATCCTCTGCTACCTGAAATCTTTCCTGTGATCACTTAGCCAATGAACGTGGTAGGGAGCAGTTGACTCCCCTACATCTCCAGTCCCAAGAGTTTTATTCACTCACATTACCTCACCCAGCCTTTCATAGTTCATAAAAATTTTAGTTGTTATTCTAATGTGTTTGTATGGTGACTGGTGTCTTTTTTCTGCTCTGCTTTAAGCAAGAAACTGTTAGCAGTCTCTTCTCTCTTGGAGAGGTCCCTTTCCTTTGAATTCAGTCTCCAAGTTCCTAATAAGAAAAGCTTTATCTGTGTAGATAATCTGGCTTTAACAAGCCGTAAAAAGGGGAGATACACCCTCAGCAGCTTTCTGCATTATAAGTGAATTCTACTGCATTATAAGTGAATTCTACCCTAGTAAATTGACTGATAGTCTCTATTTTTAATCTTCCTTTGTCCAGATCAAATAATAGAACATTGCAAGACTCCTACTTACCAGAAAATTCAACAGAACACATTGAGCTATTTTCCAAAGTGACTAAGCTTATTTATACATTCCTTGGTTCCGGAGGATAGTTCCCACTGATCCTTACCCTTACCAGACTGGTATTGTGTCTTTTTAATTTTTGCCAAACTTGCATGATTTGCTATCTCATTTTGATCTTAATTTTCATTTCCTTGACTATAAATTCAGCATTTTTATCACTTAGTTACTAATCATTTGTATTGTCTCCTTTGAAGTTTCTACTTAAGTTTTCTCATTCTTTGTTTTTTGGGAAATAAATTACATATTTGTTAATTTTTTTATTCTTTCTGATTATAGAAATTCTTTATATATTCTGACTTCTAACCCTTTACTTATATGAGTTGAAATACTGTTACCCAAATGAACTGTTTTTCCCTTTTTATGGTACATTATATGTAAATTACTTACTTAAAGATTCCCAAGCATTTTCTTTATAATTAGTATTCTTAGGGTCACAAGGAAGGTGTCTGTTCCTTATTAAATCCTTGAAAATAGCCTATAAGAACTCTATTTTATGTCTTTTTCTTTATAACCTTCTGTTATATGGCTTTTATAGTTTTTCAATAATACTCTTACTATCAGCATTACATGCTGCTTACTATAACCTCTTTCTACTCATTTTACAGCTCGGGTGCAGGTCATTTGTCATGTTGACTTCTCGACCTAGGTACACATAGCTGTTGCATTCGGAGATGGTCGTTCCGTTGAGAGAGAATGAGGCGTCAGGAACGAGGCTGTTTCTCATAAACATTGTCTTCGTAAGATTCAGCTGTAGTCCTACATTTCCACACTCACGGTCAAAGTTGGCCAGCATTTGTGCCGCTTGGCTGATGTTTGGTGTTATTAGAACAATGTCATCAGCAAAGCAGAGGTGGTGTAGTTGCCGACCATCTATCTTCACTCCCATTCCTTCCCATTCCAGTCGTCGCATGATGTTCTCGAGGGTGGCACTGAAGAGTTTTGGTGAAATGGTATCACCCTGCCGCACCCCTCTCTTGACATCAACGATCACTTCTTTGTAGAATGGTGAGATCCTGGTAGTGAATCCGCAATACAGCTCACGGAGGATCCTGATGTATTGGGCTTGAATGCCCTGATTGGCTAGGGCTTCAATGACTGCTTCCGTCTCAACAGAATCAAAGGCCTTCTTTAAATCAATGAACGTTAAACAGAGCGGCATCTTGAACTCCCGAGAAACCTCAATGAGCTTGGTTATCGTGTGGATATGGTCGATGGCGCTGAATCCTTTGTGGAACCCGGCTTGCTCGCAAGCCGAGCTGTGCAGGAGGAAGAGAGCCGATTGGAACGCCTTCAAGAACGTCGAAGAAATAGCTAAGAGGACGAAGAACCTCTGGCTCCGGGCACATCTCTTTGATTCCACTGTTCTTCCTGCATTAACATATGCCTCAGAGACCTGGGCCCCATGCAAATAGGATGAGAACGCTATTCAGGTCTCCCAAAGAAGAATAGAAAGAGCTATGCTTGGAATATCACGTTTCACTCAAATGAGAGAAAGAATCCGGAGTTCTGACATCCGTCGACGATCAAGAATCAGGGACGCTGTCTCGTTTGCCATGGTGTCAGAAATCAGATGGGCTGGTCACGTAATGAGATTTAAAGACGACCGCTGGACTAGAGCTGTTACTGACTGGATTCCACAGGATGTCAAAAGACCGCGTGGCCACCCACCTACCAGATGGTCAGACTTCTTCGTGAAGATCATGAACGATTGGTTTGAGGCTCTTCATGTTCCCAGAGCGAACAGATGCCATTGGGCTACACTACCACACGACAGGGACAAATGGAGACGTTACTGGCGCCCGCTTGAGCAAATCGACGACTAATGGGAAGTTAAGTGATTAAGTGATTAAGTGACTCATTTTACAATTCTGCATTCAAGTATTCCATCCATGGTGAATGCATCAACTAATTTATTGTTTCAAGCTTATTTCTTTCATAGCAAAGATTCTACGCACTAGACTAAAAGCTGAAGACACAAATATGAGGGACAGTTACCGCCTTCACTTATTTCTTTACCCCATTTTAGGATTGGGGCCATATCTGGTAGTGCTCAGACCTTACTTATGGCTCCGGGCTCAAGATCACTCCTGTATGTCTTCAATACTTCACTTCAAGTTCTCCTTGTCTCTCTTTTCCTCCCTTTACTCCAATTTTTTCTCCCTCTTCCCCTCCACCTTTTCTCCTCTTTTATGATAATAGTCCTCTGAGGCCAACTGTTACTTTTTAAAAATATTATTTTATATTTATAAAAATTAAGCAATTTTTTTAAATTCTTACTTTTAAAAATATTATTTTATATTTATAAAAATTAATCAAACAATCAATCGACCATATCCATACGATAACCAAGCTCATTGAGGTTTCTCAGGAGTTCAAGATGCCGCTCTGTCTAACCTTCATTGATTTAAAGATGGCTTTTGATTCTGTTGAGACAGAAGCAGTCATTGAAGCCCTAGTCAACCAGGGCATACAAACTCAATACATCAGGATCCTCCATGAGCTGTATTGTGGGTTCACTATCAGAATCTCACCATTCTACAGGAAGGTGATCATTGATGTCAAGAGAGGTGTTCGGCAGATCGGGCAATAGTTGCCAATGTCATGGATGTCTCCCTTCTTGAACAGTGGTACAGTCCTGCTGATTTTCCATTGGGATGGAACCTTGCATTCAGACAGGTAGCGTGTGAAGAGCCGAGCCAGTGTATTGATGAGTACTCACGGCAGGTTCTTCAGGTGTTCAGGTCTGACCTTGTCTGGACCGGGTGCTGTTTGTTTCTTTACCAACAAAATGGCATGTCGGATTTCAGAAGGGAAAACATTGGGAACGACATATCCATCCTGTGGAATTTGGTATGTTGGCAAGTGGACACGACTATCAAAGTGATTTGAGTCAAAGTCATGGATAATCTTCTCCATTGCCGTTCTGGAGGATGAACTAATAGTTACGAATAGTTAGTTATTCATAACTAACCAAATAAATAAAAATTGTGACATAATTATTATGCTTCTTGATTATTATGTGATACAAAATCTAGGGGCAATTGGAATTATTACTACAATTTTGGACTAATGTTAAGCCTAAGCAATATTGAGATATATGTGACAATTATAATATGGCAAAAATATATTTATGGGTGACAATACTATAGGTATTTGTGGCCGCATGCCTCCAGGAGCAGGGTTTTATAGTCTCTGGGTATTGGCCATTGATGGGATTACACGGAGCTGGTGGCAGTTGCCGGGTGTAATGCCTGGAAGATGGTGGATCTGGGTGGAGGAGGCCCTAGTCCCAATCCAAGCAGGCTTGGCAATCAACGCCCCGGGTCCCTCACACCTGGGTTCCTTTGCTGGTTCCTTCATGCGTGAGACTAGTCCAAACGTGTGGAGAGTAGTCTTAAAAGCATGGCTGTGGCTGGAACTGGAGGTCTTCAGCTGCCGGGGCTCTGCTCGTAGAGGGGAGGGAAACACAACCCATCCTCCTCCAAGGGGTCCCGGTGAGGACAGCCAGGTGCGGAGGCAGGAGACATCTTAGTACCTAGGTCTTACTCTGGAGAACCTGGCAGGCTACCAAAGGTATCCTGTCCACACGGCAGAGTCTGGCAAGCTCCCCGTGGCATATTCAATATGCCAAAAACCAGTAACAATGATGGGTCTCATTCTCCTGACCCTGAAAGAGCCTCGAATGTGGAACTTTTTAAAATCTCAGGGCTAGGACAAAGGAGATATTACTGGGTCCTGCTCGAGGCAGTCGATGACCAA